>NC_044304.2:29368271-31911104 GCF_007474595.2 Lynx canadensis
GCGCCATTATGTAGAAACTAAAACAAGTCTTAGATAACTATTAAATAAAACTTTTAATCTGACTTATAATTATTGAAATGCTAATTAGTGGATGGAATTTCACTTATTAATGTTATTGAATAAAAACACAGATGTGCCTATTTATTAGCCTTTGTACATCAAGGAATATGTTGATCAAATAAATGTTTCAACTGTTTACAGAGATCTTTCTAGCTTTTCAGAGTTTATTCCTTCACTGAGCTCAGACTTGTTACCCCCTCCCTTGTCCCAGGGTCAATCAGGTAATGTAAAAATAATATGCCGCTTACAGCATTCTTATGCAAATTAATATTGTTATTATTATTATTTTTTAATGAAAGGGTAGCAGCTGTGTGGGTAAAGTGCACTGCACTCACCGCTGTTCAGCTCGATGAGACATATGCTAATATGTAACCACTACCCAGGTGGATGCAGAGAATATTTCTAGCACTTCGCAATGATTTCCTTGCACATCTTCTTTATCTATAAGCTGCCCTCTCCCAGAGGCCACCCCTGCTCTAATTTCTGTGACCACTGGTAAATGTCTGTTCTCGATCTTCCTATAAATGGAATCATATGATAGGTACTTTCGTGTGCCTGGATTTTTCTCTCGGCCTATCTGTGAGATTTGTTTATGCAGTTATGTGTACCAGTAATGTGTTCTCTCTTTTTGCTCTGTTCTATTTCATTGTATGTTTGTACTACAATTTAGTTATCTATTCTTCTGTTGATGGGCATTTGGGTTGTTTCTGTTTGGAGGCTATAGTGAATAAAGCTGCTATGAATTTAAGTGTAAATACTATTTTTGTGGACATGTGCATTTTTATTTCTCTTCGATATATAAATGTTATTTATTAGAGGACATTGGAGTGTTTGTATTTGTGGGTGTTTAAGTGCCATTGTGAGAGTTTTATTCCAATTATGTCCACATTAGGGCTTTAAGGATAAAAGCGCTTAAATATGTAATTCTGAGTTATTTCAAGTATGTATTTTTTTATTTTTATTTTTGTTTTCTTAGAGTGGGGAGATGGGGCAGATGGAGAGAGAGAGAGAATCTTTTTTCTAAGTTTATTTATTTATTTTTAGAGAGAGAGAGAGAGAGAGAGAGAGCAAGTGTGTGAGCGGGGAAGGGGCAGAGAGAGAGAGAGAGAGAGGGAGGGAAGGATAGACAGAATCCCAAGCAGGCTCCATGCTGTCCACGCAGACCTGATGTGGGGCTCAGTCAGTTCCACAGACTGCAAGATCATGACCTGAGCTGAAATCCAGAGTCGGATGCTCAACCTAGGTGCCCCTCAAGTATCTTTTTATCTTTTTATATTTCTTATTTAAAAATTTTTTTTAAATGTTTATTTTTGAAGGAGAGAGAGACAGAGCGTGACTGGGGGGAGGGTCAGAGAGAGGGGGAGACACAGGATCCAAAGCAGGTTCCAGACTCCAAGCTGTCAGCACAGAGCCTGATGCGGGGCTCGAACCCACACACCATGAGATATGACCCAAGCTGAAGTCGAATGCTTAACCGGCTGAGCCACGCAGGCGCCCCTCAAGTATCTTTTTAAAGGAGGGTGTAAACAGTGATGATGCATATTGTCTTAGTTAACTGCAATGTAATATAATGATTTAAAATCATCTAAGCAAGAATATATGTGAAGTACAAAATGCCCTGCAGTATCATTTCCATCATTTTAGAAAAGAAAGTGTTCATGCTATTGTATAAATATCATTGTTTCCCTTTTGATGGGAATAGTTTTTTACACAATGTGCTTTGCTGATGCTAAATTTCCCATTGCAGAGTGGGAAAAACGATTCTTACGTCTCCATTTTGAGTATCAGATGATCGTAGAAAGTCTGCGAAAGTGCCGTATAAACCACAAAATTCTATTGAAATGTTGGTTAAAATAGAGGCGATCATAACAGTAATAACCAGGTTGTGTGAGGCTTCCATTTGTGAAATAAATTAGATCATTTACCGAAAGCTCCACTAATGATTATGACTGTCAAGTTTTTTTTAAAACCACTGGTTAGAAATTAGCAGTGGAATATGGTTGCAAAGGAAGATTCCTATCAGGGGTTTTGGGGAAAACTGAGATGACCGTTTTTCAGATTGTCAGTCTCTCTGTGCTTCAGTTTCCTCGTTTCTAGAATGAAGGAGCCGTAAGTAGAGTATCTTGGGTTCCTTCCAGCCCTCCACTTTCCCCACATTCCCTTTTTATTGTTAAAAAGCATAAAAATGCTGACTCTCCACTGGGCATTTGATCCTAATAGAAAAAATTTCTCCTCTGGGCCCAATTGGATCATGGGATGGATTGTTTGACAGAATCTGTAGTAACTTGCTTGAAAAGAAGAAAGATTTGTTGATGTGTTAAAAAATTTATTTTATCCCCTCTGCCAGGATCTGACTGTTCTGTGCAGAGCCACTGGGTTTCAGGTTAGTTACCTTACAAGTGACAAGTTTGCACTGGGGAAAAGGAGAAAGACTTGTTTCTCTCTAGCCTTCTATTTTAGAATTCATCTTGCGCCCCACTTTCCATTGATTCGGGGGGTAGTAGCTTTGGTAGTCAGGGCAGCAGGTTCTAGAAATCAACCGAGGCCTTTTCGGAATCACAGCTCCCAAGCAACACAGCCTGCTTGCCTTCTCTTTTGAAGGAGATAAATGGCTCTCTCTCTCTCTCTTTCTCTCTTTCTCTTTCTGTCTGTCTCTCAGCAAGGCTGTTTAACTTTAAAGGCCAGAGGCATTAAGGATCCAGGGATCTGTGTTTTAAAGCCGGGTGTTCTTGCCCAACATTTCAGAAGCCAAGCTCAAAGCTCTCGACAGCTGAAAATACCCCCTTGCTCTATTCAGCCAACGCAGGCGCAGCAGATTCTGGGATAACAGACCTTTTCTCATATACTCTGCTTACTGCTGAAACCTTGGTAGAGGGAAACACTTTTAAAATGTCTTGTTATGGAGAGGATTGGGCCAAATAAATACATTGCCTGTGGAAAATAACATACACTTGTAGTAAAGGGCAGTCTCGGTATCATAGCTGGTATTTGAAATGCAAGAAGAAGAATATTGGTTCTAGAGGGAGAATCAGTGGCTTTTCCAGTGCTTGCCTCTGCAGCCAGCTAGGTTTGTAAATTACTTATCTGAGCCCCCATCTGTAAAAATGGGGATGACATCTAGCTCTAGGGATGGCTTGCTAATGCAGGCAGTGTTTGCTTTGCCTGGCTCACTCAGCATTATCACAGTTTCCACCCCCTTGCCTATCTGTGAAATGTATCATCCTGTATATATATATATATATAAAGGGTCCCAGAAATTTCTCCTGGGGAGCCTTTCAAGTGGTCTGCCTCAGTGAGCCTACAGTACTGTGCTCTTCCCCAGAGGTGAACAGTCTCTGGGCCAGTTTGTATGGGAGATTTTTGCACGGCCAGTCTGTGTGTGCCCAGAAGAGTCCAGAAGTCATAGCAGAACGAAAAGACCCACCTGTCAAAACATCTAGGTTTGGGAAGGCAGATCCTTCCCTTGAAAGTCTCTTCCTCATTTGAGATCCATCTCCAGAAAATCTGAGGGGTTGGTTTTGGATCCGACTCATCCATCACTGGAATGATGAAGAGTCCAAAAATGAAATTAAATAGAATTACAAAATGCGGTTCTCACCCCCTCCCTTTCCTCAGAAGACTTATTGGATGGCATAAAATGGATGCAGCCGTTTGGGGAAGCTGTTCAGTAAAGTGGAAGATGTATATGCTTTATAATCAGGTAATTCTATTGGTAGTTTAAAAAAAAAAAACTTGGTACATGTAGCTTGGGTGATTCGTACAAGAATCTTCATAACAGCACAGTTTGTGATAGAGAAATACTGGCTAACACCTAAAATGTTTTTCACCAGGCAGTAGGTAAATATATGTGGTGTATTTCTCCCTTGGGGAACCATGTAGCTGCTAAAATGAATAAACAGGAACAGTTTATCAATGTGGACACATTTCCAGCTTTACCTGTAGCATTTCATATCTTTACTATTAAAAGAGATCTAAGGCAAGTATAGCAAAGCATTCAATCTTGTTAAATAATGGTGGTGGCTAAATGGCTGTCAGTCATATTGTTTCTGCGTATTCAAAACACTTGTTAATTTTAGATAGCTGGTAAAAAAGAAAAGAACCAATGTCATAGGATGGTTATGGGTTACTTTTGGCATTTATTTTTATGCCAGAGAACATCATTTCCTTGAGGGAAATAATGGCAATGTGTGGCAGAAGGGAAGTGTTTGTGTGAATGTGGGTATTTTTTGTATTGGAGGTAGTTCCTCTTTTTTTTTTTTAATTTTTTTTTTTCAACGTTTTTTATTTATTTTTGGGACAGAGAGACACAGAGCATGAACGGGGGAGGGGCAGAGAGAGAGGGAGACACAGAATCGGAAACAGGCTCCAGGCTCCAAGCCATCAGCCCAGAGCCTGATGCGGGGCTCGAACTCACAGACCGCGAGATTATGACCTGGCTGAAGTCGGACGCTTAACCGACTGCGCCACCCAGGCGCCCCAGGGGGTAGTTCCTCTTTTAACCCCATGGTCTACTTAACCATGAAGGCATTTTTTCCCCACGTCAGCCATCTACTGTGAGAAAAAGTGAGTGGCAGTTTAGCAGGCAGTGTATGTGAGTGGCTAAGTGGTCAGGGTGCCGAGGCGGCCTCTCTGGGTATACGTCTCTGCTCCTGTGGTGTATGAGGAAGAGATTGACCTTCTGCCCTGTTGCCTCCCTACAAAACAACGTCTAGTGGCATAGTAGGCAGTAAATGGGGTTGTTTCTGTTGATTCAAACACTAGACAGTGTGTGACTCCGAATGAATGTTAGCTGGTTTTATTATTCTAGTTTGCTGTGGCCAAGGAACTCTAGAATTCCGTGTCAGGGCTGGAGCCTCAATCTCTGTCACAGCTCCATGAATCCAGAACCTTCAGCACTGAGCCTGGCTGTTTCCTCAATATTGAGCTTGTCTTTGCACCGCAAGCTCTCCCTAGGCACTATCTTAAATAGCTGCTGCCTGTTTGCTGTCTGTTCCCTGCCTTGGGATGTGGGGTTGGCCTGGCAGCCTTTGCCAGACTCCATCCACCAACTCGGGCAAGCTCATGATCTCCAGTTTGATCACGGTTCATCAAATGTGTTTCTTTCCAGAATTTGATCTAGCCTGTGCAAGTATGTTTTCAGTGTTGGTGATGGAACACACACAAACACACTCACTTTTTTTTTTTTTTTTTTTAGAGAGAGAGAGAAAAAAAGAAAAAGTGCATAAGCAGGGGAGAGGAGCAGAGGGAGAAAATGAATCTTAAGGAGGCTCCGTGCTCAGCGAGGAGGCAGATGCAGGGCTCAGTTCCATGACTCTGGGATCATGACCTGAGCTGAAATCCATGCTTGGACACTTGGGGCGCCTGAGTGGCTCAGTCGGTTAAGTGTCTGACTTTGGGTTTGGGCTTGGGCCACGGTCTCATGGTTCGTGGGATCTAGCCCTGTGTCGTGCTCTGTGCTGACAGCAGGGAGGCTGTTTGATATTCTCTCTCTGTGTTCCTTACCTGCTCACCAGCTCTCTCTCAAAATAAATACACTTTGGAAAAAAAGAGACGCTCAACTGACTGAACCACCCAGTTGCCCCCCAACACACACACACTCACTTTAAATTTCTTGGACTTGGTCTGAGACAGGGGGAGTTCTTGATCAGATGTCGCTATGTCCCTAGCAGATACTTGGCAATGTCTGAAGACAATTTTGATTGTTACCACTTGAAGTGAGGGAGTGCGCTATTTTCATCTAGCGCATAGAAGCCAGGGATGCTCTGTTAAACACCTTATGGGCCCCATTACAAAGAGTTCTCCATCCCCAAATTCAGTTGTGCTGAGGTTACGAAACTCTGCCCTTGGCCTAATGAGGGTTGTAGACTGAGGGTCCTCATGGAAGTTGAAAGGCTTCACGACTTTAGTGTTGTTTCAGCGTGGAAAAAATCTGGCACCAAAGACTTACTCTTATGTAGAGGGAAAGACAAAGCAGGTTGGGGCAGGAGCAAACCTGTTAAGCCCCTCATGGCCTAGGTCTCCTAACAGGTGTAGAAGATAAGCCCGAATAGAAAATTATTAATGTTTAGAAATTCTTCTCCCTCTTTTCCCTCTGCCTTGCGCCCTTATCTGGAGAAGGAAGATTCAGAGTGGATAATGATCTTGAGAAATCTGTTGCTCTGGCTTTTGATCCCTCTTCTCATTTTCTTCTTCTCTTTTCAGAGTGTAGAAATCATATGTCAAAGCACAGACCTGCTTAGAATATTGAGTGTTAATAGAGGCTGGAGCTTTCTTTTTGTTGCATTCTGGTTCAGCAACTGACACTTGAGGAAGTACTTCCTATTGATATCGTTCAGGGAACGGTTTCAGAAGGGCCCTGAGCTGCATGGGGATGGTATCAGAAGCACTTGAATCCCATCTGCAAGGCTAAAGGCTTTGAGAGAGAGAGGATCCTCTTTTAAAGGAATCATAATGTCTTTAATGTTAATTATACAGGCTACCTGATTAATCAGTAAACTCCCATCTTTATGTATAAAGGGAACCGCACGATGTTCAAAATGAAGGTTACCTAGTGGCTTGAAAGAGCTGTTTGCTCTGTGTTTATATTTTGGTACTTGGATAGCTAGTGCTTCAGACATCTATCAGATGGAGGGCTGTCTGCTTGGAGCTGTGCCTTAGCTGCACACACACACACACACACACACACACACGCTCACATGTGCACGTGCACGCGTGCACACACACACACAGGTGCACAGATTTTATAGACTAGCTTCACAACTTTGCTGAGGTCCTTCTATTCCTACTCTTATTTATTTATTTAAAAAAATTTTTTTTTAACGTTTATTTATTTTTTTGAGACAGAGAGAGACAGAGCATGAACAGGGGAAGAGCAGAGAGAGAGGGAGATACAGAATCCGAAACAGGCTCCAGGCTCTGAGCTGTCAGCACAGAGCCCGACGCGGGGCTCGAACTCACGGACGATGAGATCATGAGCTGAGCCGAAGTTGGACGCTTAAGCGACCAAGCCACCCAGGCGCCCCTTCTATTCCTGCTTTTAAAAGGGCCATCATTTCTCGCACGGATGTAACTAGAGAACAAACCTCGCAGATATGGTTGAATTTGTTTTCACTTCTATCCTCTGCCTAGAATCAAGATCAAGGAGAGGCCAGATTTTATTTCATTCTTGACTCACTTTGATAAGAGCCCAAGGTGAGGGACACAAATGGCAATGGGGAAACCTTAGAATTGAAATCCAGTCCCTGCTTTAAAAAGTCTTACTCATGATTGACCAAAAGCAGTTTTTCTTCACGGAAAGCATTATAAATAATGTTTAAAATTGTTAGTTTTTGAGGCATCTGGTGGCTGAGTCAGTTGAGCATCCGACTCTTGATTTTGGCTCAGGTCATGATCCCAGGGTCATGGGATCGAGCTCCCCTTGGGGTTCTGTGCTGAATGTGAAGCCTGCTTAAGAGGCTCTCTTTCTCTCCCACCTCCCTCTCTGCTCTGCTCATTCTCTCTGTAAAATAAAAAAAAAAAAAATTTTTTTAATGTTTATTTATTTTTTGAGAGAGAGAGAGAGAAACAGAGCACGAGTGGGAGAGGGGCAGAGAGAGAGGGAGATACAGAATCCAAAGCAGGCTCCCCAGGCTCCGAATTGTCAGCACAGAGCCCGATGCGGGGCTCGAGTTCATGGACTTCAAGATCATAACCTGAACTAAAGTCGTCGGACACTTAACTGACTGAGCCACCCAGGCGCCCCCTAATTTTTTTTTTTTTTAGTTTTTCAGAGCCCTATGTCAATGAAAGAGATTTTTACAATGAAAGTCAGTAATTAGCAAGAATGCAACATTACTTATCTGGCTCTCCTGCCAAAAAAGTATAATCTCATTCCAATCTTGGGATGACATCAGACACCCCAACGTGAGAAACCTTCTACAGTTAACTGATTGAGGACACATTTTTTTTTAAGATCAGGAAGACTGAGGAACTGTCACAGACTGGAGGAGGCTATGGAGAAATAACTAAGTGCGATACGGGATTGGAAACTGTAAAAAGACATTAAGGGAAAACTTGGTACAGTTCAAATAATGTCTGTCGTTCTACTTAATAGCATCATGCCAATGTTAATTTCCTGGTTTTGATCATTGTATTATGGTTATGCAAGATGTCAGCATTGGGGGAAGCTGAGTGAGGGCTATGTGAAAACTCTGTGCTGTTTTTGGAACTTTTCTGTAATTCTGCAATTTTTTCAATACAAATTTGTTTTTTCAAAAGCAGTAATTACTATGTGTAACCAAACCAAGTTAAACAGTTCCCATTGTTGCCTTATCCTGCTAGCAGTTTAAATAGCACTTCACAGAAATAGTTTACAAGGGTGTTTTATGAATAACAAAGCCATGAAAGTATTGGTTGCACATACTAAATGGCAAATTTAGTTTTTAAATTGAGATGATACATTAAACTTTTTCAGGTTAGTACTTGGCCTTTAAAAAACTATTATAAAAGTAATTAGGCTTACTGTAAACATTTCAGTAATATAAAGCAGAGAGGGGTATTCTTCTTAACTCCTATCTCTACTTCCCCTGCCATTATCAAGGTGACGCCTCCCACTGTGAAAAGTTAGGTGAAAAGTTCGGGTGTCTAGGTCACCAAGTACAGACCACAGAATATCTATTAAGCAGAATGTGGTCATGTTGCCAAAGCCCTTCCATAACTTATTCCCCCCCCTTCAACCTAACAGGAACTCAGGGCTTTCTTCAGGACATGTGTTTCTCCCTTACCTACTATAAAATCTCTTTTACATCTGCCATAATGTGTTCATTTAGCTACTCCTATATGAAAATTTCATCTGTCTTCCAGATTTCATCCATCAAGTGTTTAACATCTCCTCTCTTGACATTCCTCTTTTTTTTTTTTTTTAACGTGTAGCCTTTAATTCAGGCCTACATTTTTCTACCAGAAAGAGAGTATGGCGTCTGCCTTGTGCAAGCTCTGCTTTCGTTTTTTTAATTATTTTGTATCTGTAATGTAACTTCCTAGACACCAAATGTCTGGGTCCAAATATAATAATGTTTTGCGTTTAATCTGCAAAGAAGAAAAGTCATATTTAAATTCTGTGGTTTCCAGCTTGTATTTAATTTTTAGACCAGTGTGGCCCTGCAGGGAGCTCAGAAGTGTGACTTTGTGTTTGGATATTTATTCCTAAGTACTGAGAAGGCGGATGTTGTACAGCATAGAGAAGTATGTGAGCAAGCTGGCCTGGCCTTCAGAAGTTAATTTTGTGTTTTTAAACCCTGGTGTAAGTGCATCGCCTCCCAGCAGGGGGTTAATAAGTAACCCACAGGGAAGTGGCACAGGTGCCTAGATTTAGTTGTTCTGTAGTTTATCATGAGACCTGAAAGGAGGAGGAAACAGCTGAATAAACAGTTCAAAGAAGTTTATCATATTTGAGTGGTTAATAAAAATATACTAAAGAGAATGAATTTCGGTAGTTGTGTGTAGGCCTAGGGTAGAAAAAGCAGTAATGGTTTAGGTGCACTTGAGAAACGTGTACGTGGGATGCTAATATGTTTACATGTAGGAGTTTCTGAGACAGTGGGACGGAAATAATGGAAATGATGGCAGTACCGGGGAGAAAAAGATAAAGGGGATCCTGGTTGGTGAAGGAAGATAGCTCTTTGGTTCCAAAATATTTAAACCCCAAACAAGCTGTGGGTGTTGTGGATTTATTGTGTTAGCGGTGACATCTTTCAAAATTAGGAAGAACGAGTTATGTTCTCGAATACAGTAGGCTGGCATAATTACCGAAAGTACAGTAAATGTCCCTATCATTCTTTGGGTTTAATCTTAACATAATTAGCTCCTTGCACAATGGAGTATTTAATTTGAAATGCTGCCAACGCTTATTAAGTGAGAAAAGTGCTTCCTGAGATCTCTGTTGTTACATTTGGGACTTTCTAGATGAGATCACTTTCCCCAGAATTGCCGGGGTATCAGAATTGTTGCTCATATTCTGGACTTTGTCACCCAAACTCACCGAAACGCTTACCATTTTCAGTTATATTGATGGCATCCTTTATGAATATCAGTGATTTTGCCCAATTGTTTGGAAAGAAATTAATTTCTGGAGACCTGACAAACCCATTTGCCCTGCAGCACCTTGCTGGTTCAGCGACTTGGTAGTAAATGGGCACCAGGAGAATTTATTTCTTTCATCTCTTGTTTTGGATTTTCTTTGTTTATTGCTGAGTCAGGGCAAGAAATAGGAAACGTGAATATCCGTTTTCTTTGGTTTGCATGTCCTTTTGGTTGTGACTTGACATTTCCCCAGGTTTCTAAAACACAGTGGAATCCTCTGACGACTTTGGGGTTGGAGGGCAGGATATTTTAATATGCTTTCATAGTTTGTAGATCTATCAAGTGACAAAAACCAATAGTGCAAGTAATTCCCTAAGATCACTCACCTGTGTATACTAGAATTCCTTGGTGTTTTTAACCTACTTCCATATAGTAATAGAATATCTAATCAAGAGTATAAAAAATTGAAAAGTTATCATCATTAAGAATCAGCATAGGTTCAACCAGGAATAAATCCTGTGTAATTTCCCTCATTTCCTTTTTTGGTCAGAGACAAACCTAGTTTGTCTAAAAAATTCCTTATAAAAATGAATGGGAAATGTGGGCTCTAGGATGATAAGGGTTCACATGGCAATTTAACAACTAGGGTGATGATTAAGAAGGCAGTGAAAACCTGCATAAGGCCTAGATAATTGCCCTGACTCAGCAATAAATACTAGGACAGTTTTAAGTCTTCTGATATGAACATGAGCTGTCTTGTTTATGTAGGTCCTTCATTTCTTTCCATGATACTTTGTAGTTTTTAGTATACGCATTTTTAACTTGTCTTGTAAAATATATTTATTTAATTTTTATCTTTTATTTTTAACTTTAAATTTTTAAAGTTTATTTATTTAGAGAGAGCACAAGTAGGGGAGAGGCAGAGAGAGGGGGAGAGAGAATCCCAAGCAGGCTCCACATTGTCAACATGGAACCCGATGCGGGGCTCAAACTCCTGAACCATGAGATCATGACCTGAGCTGAAACCAAGAGTCAAGACGCTTAACCAACTGAACCACCCCGGGCGTCCCTGTAAAAGATGTTTCTAAGGGTCTTATATATATATATATTTTTTTTTTTATGTTCTTTTAAAGGGAATTGTTTCCTTAATTTCCTGTTTGTTCGTTGCTAGTGTATAGAACAACCACTGAGTTCTGTATATCGATCTGTCTCCTGTAGTCCCGCCAGTTTCCTCAATTCATTTATTAACTCTGTTCGGTTTTGGTGGTTCTCGTTGGGATGTTTCTTTCTATAACCTCATGTCATCTGCAAGTGGAGACAGTTGCACTTACTCGTTTCCAATCCACTGACTTTTATTTCTTTTTCTGGCCTATTGCTCTACCACCTCCAGTAGAGTGTTGAATAGACGTGGTGAGGGGTGACATTTTTGGCTCCTTAATGTATTTTAGGGAGCGTTTTTTTCTTCTTGGACTGAATATATACTCGTACGTAATGCCTTGTCGGTCTTTATATTATAATGAAACAAACTGAAATCCATTTTACAGCTGAAGATGTGGAAGGGTGAACCAGTGGTGGTTTCCACTGCAGCTCACTGCCGTTTGTTCTGAATTTGCTTGTTATGTGGTCACATGAAAACTGACCCAGTGCTAGTTCCAAGGACAGATTCTTTTCTATGGCATCTTCATTATAGCGTCAAAAAGAACTTCGTACTCTCTGGCTCTATAAAAAGAATAAGTCACATCAGGCAAACGCATAATTTAATTCAGTTATTCAAATATTTAATGAGTGCTTACCAAATACCAGCTGTAATTGGTGTTCTGGAGAAATAGCAGTTCATAAGAAGTTGAGAGTCTAGTTGCTTAGAGGCAGACCAATTAGCAATCAGATTGATAAATACAAAATTTGTTTAGACTATTTGTCTCCTCTCCACCACCTTTCCTAGAATTCCTATTTTATTTTGTTTTTACATTTCTTTTAATCTTTGTTTTTGAGAGAGAGAGAGAGAGAGAGAGAGAGAGAGAGAGAGAAGCAGAGTGTGAATGGGGGAAGGGCAAAGAGAGGGAGACACAGAATCTGAAGCAGGCTCTAGGCTCTGAGCTGTCAGCACACAGCCCGACGCGGGGCTCGAACCCACAAACCATGCTACCATGACCTGAGATGAAGTCGGATGCTTAACTGACTGAGCCACCCAGGCGCCCCTAGAATTCCTATTTTAAAATGCATTCAGAGACTGACATACAGCATAGTTAGAAGGTCTAAAACCATGTAATATGCAGGACAGCTAAAAGAGTCAGGGAGTGACTGTATGATGTTTAGCCAAGAGTTTTGGGATATGAACCACTAACCATGTTAGTGGTTGCTATTATTTGTCCTCTGGATACAGTGACGTGTTGGTTCGCATTCAGATGGTACTCAGCCGATGGAAGTTGAAGCAAGAGAGATTTTAAATGTCTTTATACCAAGAGATTTTCACTGGATCGATGTTTCTTTCATTGGAACATGTTAGACTGGGTAGTCACTACCCCCTTTAGACAGAGCATGCATGCTGGTGTTTTGTTTTGTTTTGTTTTGTTTTGTTTTGTTTTGTTTTTGCCACCGTCCCTAAAACTCCCTACTCTGTATTTGGCTTGTTTCACTTATTTGTTATCTTCTTGGCATCCTTATATCATTTGTGTCCTTATCATATCATTTTACAGTGGGATTCTTCTAGCAATTTGAGATGTCTATAAGCAGAATAGGGAGGAAGTCAGTGCTAGCAAAAGTGATAGCTACTTTCTTTAAAGGAAAGTTGTAGGTATTTTTCTTAGTAATATAGAGTTGGCTAGATTTGTTATTTTTAGGTACAGAACACTTCACTCAGATACTCTTTCGCATCACCCCCTTTCCCCCAATATATAGACTTGAAGAGAGACTCGGAATCTATAGCCCTATCCTCTTGGTTTCCTTTACATTCCTTAAATAGTTCCTGATGGGCCACTTAAGGACCATGGGACACAGTGGTTAAATCACTAGCTTTGATAATCATTGGAAATCTGCATTTGTCTACAATAGTGTTTCTCAGAACTGGCACCATTGACATTTTGGGCTGTGTAATTCACTGGAGTACCTATGGGGCTGGACTGTATGTCCTGGGATGTTTAGCAGCATTGCTGGCCTCTGTCCACTAGATGCCAGTGTCACTTCCCTTCCCAAGTTGTGACAATCAAAAATGTGTCTAGACATTGCAAATCTCCAGGAGGCTGCTGGGGTGTCAAAATTGGCCCTGGTTGAGAATCACTGGCTCTACCTTAGTTTGGTTATATCTCTTTAGTCTTATGTACACATCTGAGAGTATTTACTGGGCTTTCATGATGACACATCAACTTTAGAGAACTGTGTATTTGACTCCTCCATAATTTATTTGTAAAATGGGTTTTATTAAGACCTTTCTCATAGGACTTAGGAAAGTAAATGTGGACAAAAAGATGTAGCAGTATAGAGCTTGGAGACAGACTATAAACATTACAGTAGATTAATGTTTATTTATTTTTGAGAGAGAGAGCGAGAGCATGCATGCATGAGTGGGGGGAGGGGCAGAGAGAGAGGGAGACACAGAAACTGAAGCGGGCTCCAGGCTTTGAGCTGTCAGCACAGACCCCGACGCAGGGCTCCCACTCGTGAACCACACGATCATGACCTTAGCAGAAGTCGGGTGCTTTAACTGACTGAGCCATTCAGTTGCCCCAACATTACGTCAGATTAGACTGTTGATTAGAGTGTTTGTTTCTGAAGTTGTTTTGTGCAGGCTGTTTCTAAACGTTCTTCTAATTCCTTTGAAATAAATATTTATTTCAGAGTATTAGTCACCTTTCATGGTACCCACTGCTGTGAACTTTCTTCTTACTACCTCCTACTCCCACCCTCAATCACCACACATATAACAGGACACACATCTAACAGACCTGTTGCTTTCCTCCTTGAAGTCTCATATGCCAGGGGTAAGAGCTTTGTGGGATGGGCATTCCACATTTGATTAACTCTCAGATGGCATCAGGACTGGCGCTGTCCCTCCTTCCTTCTCAGTAAGGGTACTTGCCAAATCTTTAATTTCCTGAGAATGTAAGCTGGGAACAATTTTCCAAATGGAAAAATCATTTGGCATTTTGAAACATAATTAGAGAGCGTCTGAGTAACTCATAAATCGTGGGTCAGTGAACTGCATGGGCTGGTTACACAATGCCAGTGACTAGTTGGAAAGCTGTCTCCGTTGAACCAAATGGTTTGCTCAGATGGATTTACCTTTTGTAAGACGGGGTTTGTTAAAATAGGTTTATACCCTTTAGGTAATCAGAATGTCCTGCAAAATGGGCTGTTCTGATATGACGTACTTTGAAGTTATGTTAATGCACTTACTATGGTGTTACTTCTCATTGCATTAGACAGATGAGTTGCTGATCTCCGTCATGAGGGTTTGGCGTGGTGCCATGTTGGTGACACAGTTGGTATGAGATACTAAGCGTTCCCAGCCATGTGCCATTTCACTTACCTGTATTTTTCCAGAGAACTTTGGAGGTCACACACACTCCCATGAATGTCAACATTCATAAGTCAAGGATTTGTGTATCTAAATATACCTCATGCTAGTTGACATCTTAGTTTTTAGAGTGTTCCTCTGTGGATTCAGGCCGCTCTGGGTTTACCTCTGTCAGACTCCTAGTTACACTGTGTTGCAATCACCTGTTCACTTCTTTGTCTTTCCTGCTAGATTGTATAGATTTGAGCACTAGTTTTTGTGCTTGTTCTTGTCTATTTCTTTTTTTTTTATTAAAAAAATTTTTTTAACATTTATTTATTATTGAGAGACAGAGCATGAGCATGGCAGGGGCAGAGAGAAGAGGAGACACAGAATGTGAAGCAGGCTCCAGTCTCTGAGCTGTCAACACAGAGCCTGATGCGGGGCTCGAACTCACAAGCCGCGGGATCATGACCTGAGCTGAAGTCAGTCGGGTGCTTAACCGGCTGAGCCATGCAGGTGCCCCGTTTTTGTCTATTTCTGTATCAAGTATGACCCTAAATAAAGTAGACAGACAGGAGACGTTTGATGGCTATCACTGGCCCAGTGTCCTCTGGTTATTCCTCTAAAATCTCTTCCAGTATTCACCCTCCATTTTGCATTTCCTTTGCTGCCCTCTGGAGGATTTACCATCTTGACTGGGCGATTCTAGGAGATGCTTGATGATCACCCTATTGCCACTTTTCCTCTTAGAAGACAGAACTCATTTTGTTACCTTCAATGTTCTGATTTTGTCAAGGCCACTAATGTCCATAGGTGGTTGCCCGCAGTAGAATGCCTTGGCAATTTATTATATGGACAGGTTTTTTGAGGTTGGGCCTTCTTCTTCTTGGGGATTTAACTTTTTTTTTTTAATTATCACTGTAAAGGTAATAAAGCCTTGGGGAAGAAAAGAAAAATGATATAAAATTGACATGCTGAACTACATTCCTATCTTTTAACCAAATGATCCCTCAGCTTCTTTTTGTTCTGCTTAACGTATCAGGCTCTTTGCCACTTATGTACTGGTGAGGGTCCTTCTGTTCCAGGTTCCTGTTTGCCTTTCCCTGTGGTTCTCCATCCGGGGTGCTCTGGCCCATTGCACAAAGCCTATGAAGTACAAAAGTCCTGTCATCTGGAAATCTTTCCCTGATTTCTCCAGGCAGCATAATCTTCCCTACTAGAATGTCCTTTCAAAATACCTCTAAAATGATATTCCACATTTAGCAATTCAGAGCTCACCTTGTTCCAGAAAAGGTAGTTTATGGGATATGGAAGAGTCGGTAAGAATTCCATGGGGACAAAAACCAATGTCTTTGAGGGTTAGGATCTAAAGCATGGCCAGAAATGAGATTAATGTAAAAAATGCACATCATAAAATTGGAAATATTTTTTAATGCGTTGAAATAGTACTTTTCTTGTTGTATTCTTTATTTTTTCTTTGCTGTGTTTGGTATGAATTTATGTATGTATGTAGTTTCCCAGTTTCATTGAGATAGGACAAAGAGCTCTAAGAACAGGTTGTATAGCATGATGATTTGTCTTACATGTATCATACAATGGTTACCACAATAGGTTTAGTTGATTCCATCATCTCCTATAGATCCAAAAGCATGTATAGTTATATTCTTTTCCTTATGATGAAAACCCTTAGGATCTGGTCTCTTAACAACTTCCCTTTATATCCTACAGCAGTGTTAGCTAAAGTCATCATGTTGTACATGGGAGCCGTAGTGTTTATTTCTTTTATAACTGGAAATCTTCACCTTTTGACCACGTTCTTACACCTTGTATTCTTGTCTTCACTTATAGGTTTTTGGTGATGAAAATGGTAGAAGACAATAAAAAATGTATGACATCTTTGGGACATTTGTAGCCCCTTCCCTCCTCTTACTTCCTAATAAATTGTTTTGGGAGTTTCCCATTTTTTTCCTCCTGATTTCCCATCTGACACTTACCTGTAGGGTTGCTGCATTGATGTTTATGTTATTGCAATGAAATGCTGTAGGAGACAGAACATGGATTTAGTAAATGAGTTGAAGGTGGTACCATTCTCTTACACATGGTGTGCCAGTGAGGTGTGGTGAGTGTTGAGATTATCTGAGATGCTGGGCTGTGCTCAGAAGCTGAGAGCGTAGTCTAGTTGGAGGTGTAGACTGCAGAAGGTAAGAAACAGATGCATGAAATGGTTAGAAATTGTGTTAAGTCCTCTGGAGGAAAGGAAGTTTGAGACAGTTGATCTGCCTTGAATAGAGGTTGCAGAAGGTCTTTTCAGGATTGCATTTAAGCTGAACCATGGAAAAGTGTGAAAACTTGAGATTTTCTTGTCTGTTGAGGTAGGGTGTTGTTTCTGGCAGAGAGAACTGTTTACCCAAAGGCCTTAAGGCAAATGATACCTTGATTATGTTTGAAGAAGTGAAGAGTGTTCGTGTAATTGGAATAATAATTAAAATGTTTTTCTTGGAAAAAGTTGAAATTCTCCTTAAAGGCAGGAACTTTTTTTTTAAACGTTTATTTATTCTTGAGAGACGGAGCATGAGCAGGGGAGAGGCAGAGAGAGAGAGAGGGAGCCACAGATTCTGAAGCAGGCTCCAGGCTCTGAGCCCGTCAGCACAGACCCCGACGCGGGGCTCGAATTCATGGACTTTGAGATCATGACCTGAGACTAAGTCAGACGCTTAACCGACTGAGCCACCCAGGCGCCCCATGAAAGTTTTTATCTTTGAAGGTCTTCATCTCTTTTTGATTTAAAGAAGCAGGTATTTATACAAGGCTACATGATGCTGCAAGGTTTCCATATGCCACTTCAACTAAACTCTAAGGGAGTGATCTTCAGATTTGATTCCTGACAGATTTTAAATGCCCCTAGCAAAAGAAAACCCCAAAGGAAACCATGGTTAAAGCTTGGGAAAGTGGGATGCTTCAGGTTTAATCAGAATACCTGCTCTTATGCTCAGAGCTGCATATAGATCTGTCCTGCATTTGTAGTCAGTAAATAATGTTGACATGTAGTGTTGGCTTTCATTGTTGGCTGGAGCAAAATGTCATTTATTTTACTCTGCCAACTTGAAAACCATGCTCTTTTATGAAAATACAAGTAGATGAGGTGTAGAGGTGGGGTTTTTGCTGTCTTTTCAACCAATTTGTGAATTTCATAGATCATCTAACAGGGTAAACTGACAGTTTTGCTCAGAGTCACACAATGGGCAAAATATGTTCTGAGGTTTGCCTGTAAACCTCAATTTTTCTGTGCTTTTTCAAAAACAAAACAAAACAACAACAACAACAAAAAGACAAAGCCCAACTCACCTGTGTGGGTTTCTTTTGAATACCGTGGAGTATTTGAAAACTACACTCAAGACTAAAGAAGCAAAAATTATTAGCCATTCTCCCGCTGCCAAGAACTAGCTGTTACTGGTCTGTTCTTTCCTGGATTCTTTTTCTCTATGTGCGTGTTCACCTTGATTTATGCAGGAACTCTAATATGTGCAGTTTTATTATCCTGCCTTGTTCTTACCTCTTACCTGTCCCTCAGTGTCCATTAATTGAGAAAAAAAACTAGGTGTCAAATCAGACTGTCCGTTTCATCATTGGTAGTGCTGAACTGAACAGTACTTCTTAGACCTACAGTGAACCATCTTTATACTTTTTTCTTGAGCCTACATCTTGGGATGTATCCATGGGGCGATGGGCCATAAAAGGTGGTTCTAAAGCATTTAGAGGGGCATCTGGGTGGCTCAGTCAGTTAAGCGTCCAACTTCGGTCAGGTCATGATCTCATGGTCTGTGGGATCTCATGGTCTGTGGAGCCTGCTTTGGATTCTGTGTCTCCCTCTCTCTGTACCCCTCCCCTGCTCATGCTCTGTCTCTCTCTCTCTTTCTCAAAAATAAATAGGTGTTAAAAAAAATTAAAGCAGTTAGATAGTTAGAGGACTAGCCTACAGGGGCAGGTTGCATACCAGTTAGAGTTGGGGGGGGCGGGCACTTATCATAGACAAATTATCCCTAGAGAACCTATAAGATACTTCACTATACCCACTGGGTCCTCCTTCCAGTTCCAAATCAGAGAAGCCATCTCCTTCCTTGGGAGAATAGCAGATTAGGGGATTGAGATGGAGAAATTATTACTCCCCTCTTACAGGGAATGGAGTATAAAACCATTTCCTTCCAGGCCACTTGAGCATACATATAAAAATAAGCACTTCCTCTTTGAATTTTCAAATCTTAATGTTATGTTGAATGACTGCCTAATAGCGCATTTATTTATCTGTAGTTTTATGTCTTTTTATGGGGCGTGGTGTGTTTGTTTTATTGAATATTTTGGTTTGAGATCCCAAGGAAGCCTTTACAAAGATGGGTGTGGCCTGGTATAAGTAGGATAGTGTTCAAGGACATTGACATCTGGTGTTGGTTGTTCTACATCTTGTCCTGTGTGCCTGCTTAGAGCCCACCGATAGCTGTCAGGATCCATACAAGAGGATCTTACCAGAGGGAAAGGTAGAACACTTGAACCAGGTAATCTGGAAGCTGATGGGAAAGGTTATTTGACACAAGACATGTTGCTGGGGAAATACTTCCTAGTTAGTCATGACCCACAATCATTTTGAGCTACCTTAACTAGCCCTTCCATTTTATGTTTCTTTGCAGATTTGTGTTTTATAGATAATCTTCTTCCAAATAGAAGGGTTTTATTTTCTGCTTAATTGAGTGTAAACAATTGATTACATGTTTGCTTCACAGACTCTGAGTGTTGTGGCATTTTTCTGCTGTTGGAGAATTGATCAGCAAGAGAACTGGACTTCTCTCTCTCTTTTTTTTTTTTAAAGTGAAGTTTTGATTAGAGATGAAGTCAAACAGTGCTCAGTGTTCATGGACGATCAAGCAAAGCAATGAAGCATCCTGTGTGCTCTGCTAATAAGAGGAAAAACTCTCCAGTTCCAATTTTCTGATTGTCTTCCACTTAAACATTATCTGTAAATACTATTTTTAAAGTATAAATAACCATAACATCTTATTTTTAAGTGCCATCATTAAATACTCATTTCAGCCTGGTAAAACAAATTCAGCCCTTTCTGAGGAGAGAAAGGAAAGTCGAAAACAAATCTATCGGATGAGACTCTGCTGTGATTGCTAAACCCCTGGCAGTCATTTCTTTACCTAACCAACAGCCATTAAACCAATTTTAACAAGACCTCTAGACACAGTGAAAAACACATGGTAAGAATAAAGAGTCTAGCAAAACTTTGAAGATTTTCTCACTTAGAGATTTCCCAATTCACTATTTACAGTCATGTCCCCAGTCTTAAAGTGTATTCAGATTTCTTCAGGCTAGGAAAAAATAAACGCACACATACCGTAAGGGAAATTTATTTACCACATTAATGAAAGTCTTGGAACTTTGGATGTAAGTTGCTCTTTAACCCTTTTGTGTGCTATGTGGCGGCACAGTATATGGTTGGACTATTGTTGTTGTGCAAATTCACCACGTATTACAAGCTTTAGTTACGGATGATGGCTTTCAGTAAGCTAAAAACTAGTGAGGAAAAAAAAGCTGACAGTTAAATCATCCATATTTATTTAGAGCAAAAAAGGGGACCTCGGAGTATCTTTGCATATAATCTTTACTCTTAAACAAAAATTAATACAACCCTTATCTAAATAGTGCTGAGGTAACATTCCTGGAAATGCAGAGATATTAGAGTAACATTATTCAATCTAATTTGTCATAGGAACAATGTTAATAGATTCAATCAGAGGGTTCTGGAGAATAGCAAAATGGATTAAGGTGATACCAAATAAGGGAGATACATTTATAAAGACAGAGAGAGAGTCAGAAATATAGATGATACTCAAATACGTGGTTTTATGACTGAGTGGATTATTCATGTCTTTGTTTACACCCGTAAGAATTTTAGGGGGTAACTTTGTATTTTTACATAATTTCAAACTTCAAAAATGAGTTCAAAAAACAGTGCAAAACTATCTGTGTGTCTTTAACTCAGATTCATCAGTATTTAAGTCATTTTTCCCTCTGTATTTATTTGAGAAAGTTTCGAGCATTATGCCCTGTAACATAAATATTTCACTATCTATATCCTCAGAAAAAAGGACATTTTTTACATACCAACAGTAAATTGTCTGAATCTGGAAATTCTCTGTTGATGTGATTCTGTTATCTAAATCCACATTCCATCTTCATATCCCACCATTTTGTCCCTATTATGTCCTTTATGGTCGTTTTCGCTCAAGATCCAGGATCATGCAATGTATCAGTTGTAAAGTTCTTGTAATGTCCTTTAATTTGGAACGTTCCTCAGTTTGTCATTGCATTTTATGAAATTGGCATCTCAAGCAGAAGGGGCTAGTTTTCTTGCAAACTGTTCCTCATATAGGTTTCTTTGATATTTCCTTATGGCTAAATTTAGGTTATGCATTTTTGGCTGGAACAAACATAGGCGATATTGTGTTTTTCTCAGTGCGTCAAATTAGGAGGCGTTGGTCGTCAAGTGATATTTTTTAAAACTGAAGGTTAAATCTGGCGTCCACCGGATTTCTTAACTTTGAACCTGTTATTTTCTCACGTTATTAATAAGTGATTTGTTGGTTGCTAACTGCGCATCTGGGTAAATTTGCGCTTTTTCATCAAAAGTTTACCCACTAGCTTTAACATCCCTTGATAATTGTTGATGATAGTGTGACAGTTGCCAAAAAATGATTTTCTAACTCTGTGGTTCCTTTACATTTATTTCTCTACATTAGCTGGCATTCTCCTGGAAGGAAGTACTTCCTTTTCTCCTCTGGTTCAGTCACTGATGTTTATCATTACGACTCCTATATTATTGCTTTTTTTTTTTAAGTTTATTTATTTATTTTGAGAGAGAGAGAGAGAGAGAGAGCATGGAAGGGGCAGAGAAGGAAGGAGAGAGAGAGAGAGAGAGAGAGAGAGAGAGAACCCAAGCAGGCCCTGCACCATCAGCCCAGAACCAAACATGGGGCTTGAATTCACGAACCGCAAGAACATGAACTAGCCAAAGTCCAATGCCCAACAGACTGAGCCACCCAGGTGCCCCTATATTCTTGCTTTTATTCAGTGGCTAAAACCCCCTATTTTGGTGTTCAAATTGATTGTCCCAGATTTGGCTAGTGGGATCCCTTCAAGCTAATTCCTGGGTCATTTGAACATGTCCCTATTATGTCTAACTTGATTAGGAGGGTTCAATTTTAACACAATACTAGAATATTGATATACCCCGCGATGTGGAAACTTTAACCGTTATAATGTTGTTTGTTCTGTTCTATCAGTGTTTTTATGTTGCTCACATGAGAGGCTGTTGTTCTTATTTCTGGTCTATATATTTGAATTGTTAGCTGGTGTAGATATTACAGTCTACTTACAGTTAATTAATATCATCTTAAAATGGAATCTTCCAATAAGTGGATGATTCTTAGGGGGATGGCATCATCCTCTACTCAGAAATCAGTCATGCCCAGCTAAACTATTTCCATAATGAACTGTAGATGTGATTTAGTATTTCCTTCTTGTTATTCTAATATTTAGCTTATTTCCCTTGTCACTTCTGTAGCTGTCCCATATTCATAATCTAGATTTAATTAAAAACAGAGCCTTCTAATATAGTGCCATACCTGCAAACAAGAATCAATGTCAGAGACACTGAGGATTGGGAGGGTTCTCTTTAAAGCACATGGAATCAACAGCAAGTGTTCTACTAAGGGACAGCGAAATCATTCGATTTTGCACATAACTATTCTCATACTTATTGAAGAAAGATATTTTCAGTTTTTCCCACTTAAGCTTTTCTGCAGGGTATATGGGGACAGCTGTTGCATTCTTTTTAGCAGCAGAATATGATTCATTTTGCAGTCTGAAGATCAAACTGAAAATCAGACTCAATTATTATCCTTAAGGTGTTTATTGGATGGAAAATAATCCACAGCTTGGTATGTAAGGTTAACTGGATTGCCAAATTTAACTACAGGAACAGTTTAGCAAAGGATGTTATCATTTCTATTCTTCGATTCTCCTTATCTCCCTTCTCCGTTAATATGTAATATCTTGGATTAACCAAGCCCTGCATATTCCCACATAAGGCTATGGGTTATGCAAATATTTGTGGGTTTTGTAGTTTTTCCTTCTTTTTCTACTACTTCTCTCTCTCTATTTTTTTTTTTCTTTCCCTTGTCATAGCTTGGTTTTGTCAATTCTCTTTTCAGGTCCTAACTCAATAACTCTGTAGTATTTGAGCTAAGACATCTGGAAGCCTTAGCAGCAATGAAATTATAGGCATTCCTTGAAATAGCTATGTTACTACGTTTCATCCCTTCTTGTTCTAAATGAGCAGAGGGTTGAAATCGAGTCTCCCTTTTCCAACTTGCAAGTTTGAGAAAGGGTGTTTGGTATAAAAATTGGCATTTTAAATCTAAATCCGACGTGAACCCCATTGCAGCAGGAGTTTTAGGCACAAAACATTTGTTTCTGTCCATGTGAGAGAAAATGGGGTGAGTTTCGCAGTGTTCACACTGTTACTTTTCACAGGTGTCCAAAGATGGGTTATAATTAGTAATGTACTTATACAAACTTTGACCACTTGAAAATCACTACATTGGTTCTTGAAAATTCAGTGGTTTTATGGGTAGGAAATGTTGGTTTCAGGTGTCTAGTTTTTTTTTTTTTTTATTTTTTTTCCTTTTTTGATGTTTATTTATTTTGAGAGAGAGAGAGCATGAGCGGGGGAGGGTTGGGGGGGGTGGCAGAGAGAGGGAAACACAGAATCCAAAGCAGGCTCCAGGTTCCAGGCTTTGAGCTGTCAGCACAGAGCCCAATGTGGGGTTTGAATCCACGAACAGCGAGATCATGACCTGACCCAAAATCGAATGCTTAACCGACTGAGCCACCCAGGTGCCCTTTCAGGTGTGTTTTATCTGTTTAAAATATTTTAAATTTAATACCTCCATTACCTTTCTTGTCCTCTGTTCTACCCTGTGTTTCATACCAGTTGCCTCAAAACTACTCCCTAAAAGACCTTTTTTCTGAACCTTTCAAATGACATGAGTCTACATGGAGATTGTCAAGGTGCAAAGCATTTAATTTTTGTCTTCCAGTGTAAACATAGCTCTGTAGACTTAAAAAAAAAAAAAAAAAAAACAACCTTTCAGTCAGCTATTTGTTTTTCTTTTTTGAGTCAACCTGGCATTCACCTAATAGTGGTGAACAGATACACAGTTCAGAAAATAAAATTCTAGGTCATAAAACGTTTCTATGTAGATGTTTACCTTTTGGAAAGCACATGGAGTAACAGAGAGATTAACCAACCAGAGGTTGGTTTTATGGTAGAAACAGGCATATTGCCTAGGTTCTTAAAGAGATGATTGTAGGACAGGTCAGTGTGATTTATTACACATCAGGTACTTGCTAAAACTTCTTCGACCCTTTAACTTACTATGGTCATTTCCTCACTTCAGAAACAGTAGTTGGTGTAAGATGTTCACCCACGCACGTGTCAATCCTTCTGGAACTTAGCACTTTTCAAAGCACAGTTGTGTGATTTCACTGAATTGTTAACACAAACTGGTAATTCTTTTTCAGTATAAACGGATTTAGCTTAAGTTTTAAAATTTCATGGCTGTCACTATGAAAGTAAGAATAACTTAAGTTTTTTACTGAGTGCTGATAACGTGCTAGGCATTGTGCTATTTTTATGAAAGTTTTTCATTCAGGAGTCTCAGTTGCTTTGGGAAGTGGTGAGTATTTTTGCTATACATTTTCTAGGTGAGAAAGCGTATCTCAGCCTAAGGGACACTCTTTAATCTACCCAGCTGAAGTGAAAGTAGTAGAAACTTGGGGCGCCTGGGTGGCTCAGTCAGTTAAGCGTCTGACTTCGGCGCGGTCCGTGGGTTCAAGCCCCGCGTCGGGCTCTGTGCTGACAGCTCAGAGCCTGGAGCCTGTTTCAGATTCTGTGTCTCCCTCTTTCTGTGACCCTCCCCTGTTCATGCTCTCTCTCTGCCTCAAAAATAAATAAATGTTAAAAAAAATTTTTAAAAAATGGGCTAAATTAAAAAAAAAGTAGTAGAAACTAGATTTCCAACTCCCATAGTGTGAGTGCAACGCTGAGGTAAGGACCCAGCCTTCTCTAGCTGATTATCAGTATCTGCATGTATCACCTACTGAAATAATGAACCAGGCGTATTTTGTTCAGTTTTAAACAAGATGGCTTTAAGGGTCTAGGCTGGCTAATGACTAAAGAGAGGGTCTGATACAGACTATGAACCCAACTTGATGTGCTCAAAGCCTCCATTTCAGTTTCTAACAGGGATGTAACAGACGTTATTGCATTTGGTCCATTATCTTGATAGCTGGCATGTCATTATCAGCAATGACTGATGAAGTGCCGACGGCTGCTGTTGGGAGCCTTGTGCCATCCGGGAGGGAGATCTAATCGGAGTGCTCTGAGTGCAAAAAATGGAAGAACTTATCAAGGTGTTTAGGAGGTAGCATGTTTTGAGAAAGCGAGTCCGCACGCTGCTGAAAGATCTTGTGGTAGGGCCCGCTGAAGGATCCGGAACTGTAAGACACGAGGTTGTAACATTCAGATTCCTTTGCTGTTAAGGATAACAACAGCACTATTAATCGAGCACCAGGCCCTGTTCAGTTGCATTGTCCGTAGTAAGTAAGTGAATCCTCACGAGAACCCCACGAGGTAGACACTGTTTTATCTCTTATTAACATTCTGAGCAGCTAAGACTAAGAGTGCTTCAGTTCTATTGATTGTAGATGGAAGAGCCTTTTGGTGTTCATGTTCTCATGTTCTCGACTCTCCAGGTCAGCCGCCTCTGTGGTTTGATGCCCCCTGCAAAGATCCGTTTGCAGATTGGATAATATTCCTTTTAACAGAAAGGTTTTCCTTCATCCAATTAGTTACCTGAGTGTGTTTTGGAGCCTTCAGGTGCAAACATTTCCTTTTAAGCCTTGAAGGAGCCAAGTTTGTGAGTTTACCGTATTATTCTTTGTATCCACCACAGCCAGGTTCTCCGTGGTGTGCCACTTTTTTGGCCAGACTTAGATTCCTGAGCTCATGTATCTGGTTTGTGTGACTGAGGGGCCAAAAGAAACATTTTGTTTACACAAAGACCTCTTAAGGCGTGTGTATATATCTGGCAAACATTTCTTTGGTGTCAGCCTCATGAACTACTGCTTAGGTAATGGGAAAGGTGGTTGCCTCAGAGTTAAGGTTTCCCTTATATGAGTATTAGTGGAGTGAGGGGAAGTGGCTGATGAAGGTGCTGGTCAGATTTTCCACAGAGAAAGCGACTGGCACCTAGTGTCCAGACTAATTATATCTCCTGCCACAGGAGAGGAGGCCAGTTAAGAGTAACCAAATTTAACCTGAGAAAGATGTAGAATCAGAAGTGGTTCACTCCAGGGGCGCCCGGGTGGCTCAATGGGCTTGGTTTCAGCTCAGGTCATGCTCTCATGGGTCGTGAGTTCAAGCCCCAGGTCAGGCTTTGTGCAGACAGTGTGGAGCCTGCTTGAGAGCTTCTCTCTCTGCCCCTTCCCTGCTCATGCTTTCTCTCTCTCTCTCTCTCTCTCTATTTCTCTCTCTCTCTCAAAATGAATAAAGAAACTTAAAAACAACAAAAAAAGAAGTGGTTCACTCCATTGACAGCTGAGAAATAATCGATGGAGGTGAATGGGAGAGAATCCTTAACAAAGCACCTTCCTTGCCTGGGATCTGTGCCGAGTCCCGAGACAGCCGTATCTTAAATATTTTCGTTTTCCCAACAGCTCTTAGAGAGAAGAGCAGTTATGAATCCCCCTTTACAGATAGTAAACTGAGACTCACCAAAGGTAATTATCTAGTTGAATGTCACCCAGATATTAAGTGACAAAACTGGGATTCTGACTTGGCCTTTGTGACTCCTGAATTGATACTCTTAAAGCATAGTGATCACAAAGAAAATCTTCTTTCTTGGGATGAATCAGACTTAAGAGGATGAAGGGAGTAAGAGCTTCCTTTGCCCTTGGAGGCTCACTCCACCTTAGCAGCTCTACGTTTGTTCCCACATGAGTATTCCTTTTATTAAACCCAACACAAGTCTTCTCTATGTCAGGGAGACTGATCGGCATGACTGATGCGTTGGGCCCAATAATTCCGTGTTATGGGGGCCTGTCCTCAGTATTGTAGGAATTTTAGTGCCATCCATGGTCTCAACCCACTAGAGGCCAGTAGTGCAGCGACCCCCACTGCAGTCCCCATTTGTAACAACCAAAATGTCTCCAGACTGTATGATGCAGAGAGCAATAAATTGTTAAGAGAGGAATTATTGCATCCTGGGTTCTGAGACTTCGGTGTGTAGAAAGTCCATTGATACTTTGTTTTCAGTGGCTTTTTCTTTTCTTTGTTTCTTTTTATTTTTAAAGGGTATCTGCCTTAGTAAGTCTGGACAGGAGCCTAGGAATATGCAAAGTGATTGATGTGGGTTAACTCATGGACCACTCTTTTAGAGGAAGCGGTCACAAAGAGATGACACTCACATCCTTTGCTGCAAGCCAGCCATGCTTCCTACTTAGCAAGGGAGTGTAGTACCTTTGTGGATATTTAAATGCTTTTCTCCCTGTCCTTTTAATCTTCTTTTGATCTGCTGGCCTATCTTGCCAGTGATTAAGTTTACAGTTCAGCTAATGATTTGCTTCAGGTTTTCTAGCTTGTAAAATCACATGCCTTGCATATTAATGTGTAGGATTTTGACCTTATAAACCAAGGAGCAATTATCCGCATATCTTAAGAAGGGGAGGCCACCTTTTGACTTTGAAAATATCACCAGGAAGCCATTTTATTTCAGGAAGTCAAGTTTTGTGTTCCCAAATACCTGTTTATTGGGCTTCTTGGTAGCAATTCAAGGCAAAGTTTTGTTGTGAATAGGGGCCGAAACAACTGATAAAAATGAAGTTTGGGATTTAGTGATGTAATTTAGATTTTATGTGTTACTTATCTCTTATTGCTGTAGCTGAGCAAGAGTTGTTTCTCTGGGTGAATTCTGTATTCAGTGTTTCTATCAAACTCTCAGTTGGGAAAGCATTGTATTGAGAGGTGATCCTTCACATTAAAAAGGTATCCTTTTGCTTTTCAAAACACTATTTTGGAAAAACAAAAAAGGGAAAACAACTCTTCCCTCCCCCCCCCCCCCCCCCCCCCCCCGCCCCGCCTCCGGACTATTTTGGGCTTGCCTTTGCTAACTTTAAAAGTGATGCCACAGAGAGATCTCTTATATACTTTGCCCAATTTGTCCCATGGTAACATCTCACAAAAGTATAGTGTATTACAGAATATTGACATTGATACAATCCACTGATTTTATACAGATGTCCAGAGTTTAATGTATGGTGTGTGTGTGTGTGTGTGTGTGTGTGTGTATTATGGTCTATATGATTTCATCACCCATGTAGGTTCATGGGTCTACTACCATAGTCAAAATAACTTAACAGCTCCAACACCATAAAGATTCCTCAAGATTCCCTTCCATGGCCACACTCACCTCTTTCTGACCTCCATCCCCAACACCTGGAAACTCCTAATCTGCCCTCCATTTCTAGAAAGGTTGTCATTTCAAGAATGTTATATATATATACATATATATATATATATATATATATATGTACGTATGTATGTATATATGTATATTAGAGTATGTAATCTTTAAGGATTGGCTTTTTTCACTCAGAGTAAATTTGGGGGGATTCATCTAAATTGTATGTGTCAATACTTTTTCTCTTTTTACCGTAGGGTAATAGTCCAAAGTATGCACGTGCTGAAGTTTAACCTTTTACCAATTGAAGGCTATCTGGGCTGATGTTGGGTTGTGGCTATTGCAAATAAAGCTGCTTTGAACATTCACGTGCAGTTTTTTGTGTGAACCTAATTTTCACTTCTCTGGGATAAATGTCCAAGAGTGCAATCACTGGCTTTTGTGGTGGTTGCAGTTGTATAAGAAAGTGGCAAATGGCTTTCTGGAAGGACTGTAGCATTTTCCATTGGTACAGCATTGTACAAGTGATCTAGTTTCTCTACATTCTCGCTAGTTTTTGTATTGTCACTATTTTTTTTATTCTGCCCATGCTGGTAGATGTGTAGAGATCATCTTGCTGTGGTTTTAATTTGCATTTTCTTGATGGTTAATGATGTCGATATCTTTTCATATGCTTATTTTCCATCTGTATACTCTCTTCCAGGAGGCATCTTTTCATGTCTTCTGACCATTTTCTCTTCCAATTGAACTTCTTTTCTTTTTACTTCTGAATTTTGAGAGTACTTTATGTATGCTAAATACTAGTCCTTTGTTGGAGTTTTGATTTGCAAATGTTTTTTTCCCCACTCTGTAACTTGTCTTTTTATCCTTTTCATGTGGGCTTTCACAGAGCAAACGTTTTAAATTTTGATTAGCTTCAATTTATCAGCTTTTCCTTTACAGATTATGTTTTTCATTTCAAGTCTAAGAACTCTATGCTCAGCCCTGGATTCCCAAGGATTTTTCTCGTGTGTGTGTGTGTGTGTGTGTGTGTGTGTGTGTGTGTGTGTGTTTTAATTGTTTAAAATGTTTGTTTATTTATTTATTTATTTATTTGAGAGAGAGGGAGGGAGCGAGCGCACAGGCAATCAGGGGAAGGGCAGAGAGATTGGAGAGAGAGAATCCCAAGCAGGCTCCCACTGTCAGGCTATCAGCGCAGAGCCTGACATGGGGGGCTGATCTCATAGAACTTGAGATCCTGACCTGAGCCAAAATGAAGGGTTGGATGCTTGACCTACTGAGCCACCCAGGCATCCCTCTCCTGTGTTATTTCTTAAAAGTTTTAGTATGTTACATTTTACATTTAAGTCTGTGATTCATTTTGAGTTAATTTTTTTGTGTAAAGTGTGAAGTGTAGGTCAGTGTTCTTGTTTTTTTTTTCCCCCTCTGGATGTCTAGTTATTCCAGCACCATCTGTTGAAAAGGTGCTGGAATCCTTCCTTTATCAATTTTAAGTCTTCATTAGAAAGGGTATCCTTCCTTTATCAATTTTAAGTCTTCATTAGAAAGGGTATCCTTCCTTTATCAATTTTAAGTCTTCATTAGAAAGGGTATCCTTCCTTTATCAATTTTAAATCTTCATTAGAAAGAGTTGAGCATATTTGTGTAGGTCTGTTTCTGGATTCTTCCTTCCGTTCCATTGCTTTATGTGTCTGTCCCTCCACACTGTCTTGATTACTGTGACTAGCATAGTAAGTCTTAATATCAGGCAGAGTGATTCTTCACACTTTATTCTTCTTTGTCCAGATTGTTGTAGCTATTCTTGGGCTTGTGCCTTTCCATATAAATTTTTGTAATAAGGTATTTTATGTCTACAAAAAGTTTGCTGGGATTTTTATAGGAATTTCATTAACACTGTAGATCAGTTTGTGAAGCACTGACATCTTTACTGTGTTGTGTCATACAATCTATGAACACCGTCTCTGTTTATTTAGGTCTTCTTTGATTTCTTTCAACATCATTGAGGTTTTCAGCATACAGATCCTGTACACGCTTTGTTCAGTGTGTACCTAAGTATTTCGTTGTCTTTAGTGTAATTGCGAATGGTATCATTTTCATTTAGGTTTGTCCACTGTTAGGATATAGAAATGTGATTTATTATTTTTTTGTGCGCCCATCATTTAATTCTATGATCTTGCTAAACTCACTTATTAGTTCTAGGGTGGTTTCTTTTGTAGATTCCTTGGGAATTTCTGTGTAGACAATCATGACATCTGCAAAGAGAAATAGTTTCCTCCCTTCCTTCCTTCCTTCCTTCCTTCCTTCCTTCCTTCCTTCCTTCCCTCTTTCTCTCTTCTCTGTACGCCTTTCTTTTCATGCCTGATTTTAGTGGCAACAACTTGTAGTTCTTTGTTAAGAGTGATGATAGCAGACATCCTATCCTCCATCTTAGGGCAATGGATTCAGTCCTTCTTCAATAAGTATGATGTAGGCTTTTTGTAGATGCCATTTTCACACTGCAGTAATTTTTCTCTATTTTTAAGTTCCTGAGAATTTTTAGCACGAATGGATATTTGATTTTGTCAAATGCTTTTTCTCTAGCAATTGATACGATCGTATGATTTTTCTTACATAGCTTGTTGATAGTGGAAGATTGCATGCCTACGTGTTTTTTTTATTAAACGTGTTTTTTTTTTTGTTTTTTGTTTTTTTTTAATTTTGGGACAGAGAGAGACAGAGCATGAACGGGGGAGGGGCAGAGAGAGAAGGAGACACAGAATCGGAAACAGGCTCCAGGCTCTGAGCCATCAGCCCAGAGCCTGACGCGGGGCTCGAACTCGTGGACCACGAGATCGTGACCTGAGCTGAAGTCGGACGCTTAACCGACTGCGCCACCCAGGCGCCCCCTACGTGTTTTTTTTAAATCCTTCAATTTCACATTTAATTTTCATGACATTGGGTTTGTAGAACGAAAGGAAGAAGTCAGGAAGCCTACCTCTTTGGAAGCATTACACAGAGCTACACTTGCTTCATTGTTTGCCCTCATGCCCCTTCTATTTCTCTGTCTTCCCCTTGTTCTGACTTTATCTTTGCTTCTCTTGTTAATGTGTACAAATAATGCTTCACGTAGTCCGGGTCAAAAAAGTTGGATTAGGTACCGTTGGTTCATACATTTGAATCATCTGAGTTCATATTTAAGCCTAGTTTTCTGGGTTGGCAGTAGAAATAGGTGTGCCATATCTCATTGCATTGTTATTCTCAGATAATTGTTATTCCTCAGTATATGATTTTTCAACATACTCTCTTCCGGATTGGCCAAAGCATACGGGCAAGGACTTTATATGGAAAGAGGTTCTTTTGATGGTTCATGTGCTGCAAAGTGAGTAAATACTGGGGAATAGAGAGCCAAAAGAGGAATTCTTAAAAAAAAAAAACAGAGAAAAATATAAAAAATGATTGTGTTGATTCTAGGGTTAGATTAATCTAGCTTCAACCTGAGTTCTGGGAACTTAGTAATTGTAGGTCCCTGGGCAACATATTCAACCTTTTATAAGTTTTTTTTTTAATCTATGAAATGGGGACATGTCTCTCAGGCAGATCAAATGAAATAATATCAGTCAACTATTGCCTGGTCCCTAGGTACCTTGTATGCCATCCATAAATGGTGGCTAGTTCTGTCCTAGTATTGCTGGACATGGAATTGAGTAGATAATTCTAGCAGGAAAGAAGAATGAAAAGTAGAAGGTGGTTCTAGAATGAATGCCAAAATGGAATTGCTACTATCATAAGGTAAAAGAAACAAAAAGGGAATTTTTTTTTTCACTAAAAAGGCCAAAATGCCCCCAAACAGTTGCTTTTGAGAGTGAGTATGGTCAGAACCTGTGACTTCAAAGTAATATCTAATGTTTTTTTTTTTTTTTTAATGTTTATTTATTTTTGAGAGAGAGACAGAGCTTGAGCAGGGGAGGGACACAGAGAGAGGGAGACAGAATCTGAAGCAGACTCCAGGCTTCCGAGCTGTCCGCAAACAGCCCGACGTGGGGCTCGACCCATGGACTGTGAGATCATGACCTGAGCCGAAGTTGGATACTTAACTGACTGAGCCACCAGGCGCCCCATTATCTAATGGGTTGTTAAAGGCAACTTCTTTCAGGAGAGCTTTTGGTTTTGGTGTGTTTTAGTCCTGGTCCTACCTGTGGGGAGGTGGGGGGGTGTCTTCCAAAAGACCTACCAGTAGCAGATCCTAAACTAGTCCTTCCTTCAGGCGTGTCTGGGGAAACCTGTTACGTGAACAGGTAGGTTTGGAGGAGGGCCCAGGAATCGGGATGGATTCTTGGCGACAAAGATCCTAGGGAATTCTGAAATCGAGCTGAAAGGGGAAGGAGAGCCACTGGGAAGAAGTCCCTACTTCAGGTGCAGCAGGTACAGTAGCTTTTTAAGTTCTGCTACCAATTTTGTGTGCAACCCCAGGTAAAGCACCTAACCTTTTTGTGTGTGCCTTGATTCATCCTTTTGAAAAAGTAGGCATGTGGGGCGCCTGGCTGGCTCGGTAAAGCATGAGACTCTTGATCTCGGGGTCATGAGTTCGAGCCCCATGTTGGACATAGAGCTCACTTTAAAAAAATTAAAAAAAGAGGAGACATAGGGGTTAAAAACTCTGACCCACTTAACATGGTTGTTGTTAACAATTCCTTAAAAAATCAACAACAACTGGAAAGCACTTTGCAAATAGAAATTGCTCTATAAATGTCTTTTTAAAGAAATGTAATTTTCCAACACGGTATTAAACACAAATAGTCTTGTTGAGTGCATCGGCTCAAATTACAAGTATCAGATGACATGGTATCTTGATGGCCGGAACCAAAAGTTGGAGGCAATAAGGAAACAACACAAGGTTGTAATGTCTTCTTTTTATCCAGAGCATCGTTTAAAAATAATGCTGACGCTACCCTCCAAAATCTACATTTCGCCATTTGGTTTGTTTTGTGTTTTTAATAGGCTACTCCCACCAAGTTGAGAATTTAATTAGAAAAATAAATGACTTTTACCATGGCTCCTGGATTGTTCATCCTCCCTCCCCCAGTCTCTCAATTAGAGGCCAACTCCTCCTGTCACAGACACATGTGTGGATCTGTTAGAAGTCTGTAAATGGATGCACACCTTCAGAGTTGGCAAAGATTCTGTTAGTCCGGTCCCCTGATGGAAAGTGTACTCTCCTGTCATTCAGGCATCCCCATAGGCGTTCCTGAATCTGTTCCCCTTCAGATCTGCCACCATGCGGTTCCCAAGCCACCTTTCTCCAAGGCTAGGACGAATGGAGTCCCATCAACGCAGAAGTACCTGACGTAGGTTTGGGATTTATGGATGATAAACTCCTTTCTCTCCTCAAAAATCTGTGGTGGTGTTTTTAAGGTGGGAATGAAAGACAGGTTAGAGGGCAGAGTCCATGGGAATTCAGAACGTGTAATTTTAGGCACTTGTCACCATGTTTATGTGTTGTAGTATAAAAAAAATGTAGGTGGCAATATAGGGTGATTGTTCTGGAGCTGGACTGGCCAGATACAAGTCCTGGACCTCTCATGGCCTTAGCCAAGGGATCTGGTCTCACCAAGCCTCTGTTACCTTATCTTTAATCTGGGGATGCTAGTAGTAATAATCTCATAGAGGTGCTGTGAAGATCGGTGGAAATCAGCATAAGCTTAGTTTGGGTCCTGCCCCACACAGTTGAGCATCTTATCTGCTGATGAAGGCATTGATGCCATGTAGCAGTGGAAGGCAAATCAGGAGAATGGTTGTGGATCTCACAGGTTGGAGTAGTCTGTATTTAAACATGTTAAGCCCCGAAACCAATAAATTTATCTGTATGTGTTGTTTACCCTTTGTGGGATTTTCTCTTAAATTGTATTCTGTGACCCATGCTGGTGCACATTTGTACTTCTTGGTACATGTAAACCCACACAGAGTTATGATACTATGTGGCTATTCACAGTATGTTTTTATAAGGCAATGAGAAGGAAGATTGGAATGGAGTGCTGCCTCCATTTTTAATTTTTGGTGTACAAAATGTTATTGGATGTCTGTATTGACTGCTGAATACAGGAAAGTGTTGTCTTAATCAGTGGAGTTCTATTCTGACTGCTGACGACAGGAAAATGTTGTCAGTTGCTCACTCTGCGTGATATACATTGAGATTAGGTAGAACTGGAAATAAGATAAGAAAAACTTTGAATGTGGTGCTTTAGCTCCCTTGAAAGTATAACTCAGAAGGTAAATATGCATGATGTTTATGACACAGTTTATATACCCCCAGTTTCAACTGGAGATCCCTCAACCCACAGAAGAATGATCTCCTTTTGCATTGTCCATTGAAACTAGACTAGAGTATTAATAGCATTCCAGAATCTTCTGTCCAGGAATCTTAGAGCCTTTCATACTGCCTCTGAGATAAGCCGATTGGCCAGCTGCTCTCCGAGGGTGGCCACCTGCTCCTGGGGTCTGAACCATCCCATTTTAGACAAATTGAGGATTCAGTTTTTGTAGAATACCTTTTTCTTTCATTTTTTTAAAAACAGTGATATTATTGCCAGATACTGGCACTATTAGAAAGCAGAAGGAATCAATTTAACAAAAATGACAAATTAAAATACTATTACCTTGTGGTTACGAGTGCCTATTTTTATGCTCCTCCTTCTTTCCTCAGTGAAGATTTTTCTCTTGTAAGGAAACATGGCGGTAAAGAACCGATTGGATGAGAAGGTACTGTATTTTCCTACCAGCTTGGTTTGGAGAGATTGAAAATGCAAAGTCTATATAGGTTGGTGGGCTATCACCCGGTGTGGATGGCTCTGTCTCACCCACCCTGGGGTATACCACATGTTGACCACTTAGCCGGCTCTGTAGGCCTAGGGAGAGAGATCCGTTCTTTTCCCTGTCTCCCGGGTTGGCTGAGATGGGAGAGGGATGGCATGGCTATCAGGATGGCCTCAGAGAGTCTTTCTGCCTGCTTGGGAGGAAAGGATTAGGGAGGAGAACGTCCAGAGAGTGTGGTGTGATGGTAGGACTGCAGATCTGAGTGCCATCAGACACAGGAGTGTGCTTGGAGACAGGTGCATCTAGACCCAAGGGGACGGACTTAGCTTCATCGAGCCCTAGTCTCCATCACCTGTTCTTGAGATTTTTGGTTGATACTTTTACTTCACCATTGTGTACAAACAATCTGTTTATATACTACTACTGTATAGTAAGTATATTCATATACTAATATAGTATATACATTCTAAACCATATGTTTATGTACTATTCTTTTGTGTACCACTAAAGAATAATTCTCATTCCCAATTTAACTATGACGTATTGCTTAGGGTACCATCAGTTTTAGGATCTATCCTCATTGCAGAGAGATGAAGATATGAGTTGTAAAATACGGAAGCACTTCTCATCATAAACATGTGAGAACTATAGTCGTTAATACCTGTGGTGTTGGAGTGGTTGTCCGAACATACAGTGAGCACCTAGTAATCATTAACTTGGTCCTCTTACTCCTGTCTCCTAGTACTGTTTTCTTCCTGATCAATTGGTGAATCTTGTCTGGGACATAAGACATATCTGAGCTTGTTTTTTGTGTGTGGGACCTATCAATGAACAAGTGGACATCAACCCTAGTGCTGGTAAAGCTTGTACTCTACCTTGTGGCCATCAGAAGGGACCTGCCATCATCATAACCAGCAGCAACGCCCCTCAGCTCAGCTCTCTTTCCCACCAGCAAGAGCTGCTTTTCTTGGCCCTGTCGTTGGGTTGGATGTATCAGTAGCATATTCACATACAAGATCTGCCAAACTCCTTACAGTTCCAGTACCCTCCAGCATTTTCCGTGGGCCTTGTGTTCTGGCTAAGCAGATAGCTTATCTCAGATCCCTCAAACCCTTCCATGCCCCACCTCCTGCTTCTGCCTGTGCTAGTTGCGTTCTCTCCATCTGGTGTCTCCTGCCCTTGGCTAGGAATGTGCAGCTTCCCTAGCAGTGGTGAAAGTTAACCTCTTTCCTGATGCCTTTCCTAGCCCTTCCGACCCAATATAATGTATCTTCTTAGACCTCTCCCCCAGCGCTTCTTTGCATTTGCTTTGTGTTCCTCTCTGAATGCAATACGGCAGCCATTGGGATGTAGGCTCCGTAAGGAAGCCCTGTGAACAATAATTGCAGGCCAAATATACCTGTTTTTATTAATGCATATCAGCACATCACACTGAATTACACACATGCGTGTTTCTCTTTCAAACACATTAAGTCCAGGGGCCTCTAGTTGGGTCTTATGGCAACCCTGCCCTTGCTCAGTTGTTTTTATATTTTATTAACAGGAAGCATGTCATTAAAATCGGAAGACTCTCCCCACCTCTCTCCTTTTTATATGTCTCTCTTTTATCTTCTCACATTGCTGGACCGTCTTACACTCGTCAGCCGGAAAGATGGATGTCATTCAGGTATTGGCAGGAAGAGAGGCTTCTGTAAATAGCCTTTTTCACATCTTGGTGTTCAGTTTCTCCTGCCGGGGCTGAGGGAATCTGATGAGCCTTGGGTATTTTTTTCCATGCCCGGGACCGATGCAGCCTGGGCCGCTCTGTGCCTCCGCTCTGGCATAACCTCATCCTGTTCTTCCTCGTTTCCACACCCCGTGCAGCTGTGGGGCCCTTCATCCGCTTCAGACTTGCCACTACGCACTACTTGAAACTGGGCCCTGCTGTGATTCTAAGTCTCCATCCAGAAGGAGTTGGGTTCCCCCCCTCCCCGCCCCCGCCTCAGGACTCAAGAGACTGTGAATGTCTCATGAAAAGGAAGAATTTTGTGCCAAGAGAGAGAAGTGCAAACACCCTCTGTTTTCTGCCTCTAAAGCCGGGCCAGTGGTTTCCGCTGCCGTGGTTTTTTATGTAGTTTGACTAACCATCTCCCTCGAGGCCCAAGCAAATATGGGCAGTGCCGACCCAGCCTCCCAGGATCCTTTGAGAGTTCCTGTGATAGAGTATTTTACTGCTTTGCAGGATGGCTACAGACTGCCTCCTTTATAGGACTGAAAACTTTCCTCTCAGATGCCCACAAGCCTCCAGCTCCTATCTACCGAGTTTTGTGGTCAGCTTTGTGACTCTGACACGATCCCCAAGCATACGGCTGAGTTTTTCACTGCACTTAAAGTCTTCCTCAGATTTGAAGGTAGTCTTTTTAAAAAGCCATCCCCACGGGGCGCCTGGGTGGCGCAGTCGGTTAAGCGTCCGACTTCAGCCAGGTCACGATCTCGCGGTCCGGGAGTTCGAGCCCCGCGTCGGGCTCTGGGCTGATGGCTCAGAGCCTGGAGCCTGTTTCCGACTCTGTGTCTCCCTCTCTCTCTGCCCCTCCCCCATTCATGCTCTGTCTCTCTCTGTCCCAAAAAATAAATAAATGTTGAAAAAAAAAATTAAAAAAAAAAAAAGCCATCCCCTAGATGGCTTAAAAAAGGTGTACACAGCTTCAAGAGGCATATATATATATATATATATATATATATATATATGAGTACGGTTGGCATTTAAATATGTGTATTGGCATTTCACGGATATATTCTTTTTCAGCGGACACGAATCAACCAAGTAATTTTACACTGCGTTTTCAATCCTGGAAAGTAAATTGTTAAATATTACCAAAGTATAAAGTGATCTTTGATTTTAATCAGAAAGACTTTCTTTTTGATGCTCAAGTTGTAAATGGATAGAAAATTGTACATTTGTCTCCTGCTGTCTGCCTCTTCCAGCCCTTTGATGAAGGAAGGGCTTTTATCAGCACATAGGAGACCTCAAAGGAACTGCTTTTTTTCAGGAACAGGCCCCAAGATGGCCACACTGTAGATAATTGAAGACCAGATGTAGCAATTAGAAGGTTGTTCTGATCATCTGACCCCAGTGACCCATATAGTTTATATTACACTTATATATATGTTAGTTCATGAGAGCTAGGCAGGGCACCTAGACTTCAGTGGGGTAAACTGAGGTGGAGAGAGGTATAGGAGCCGGGACATGGTGAACCCCAGACTCCCAAGATTCATTTCCCTGCCTTTTAATGGACTCACCATGCACTTTCCACGAGTTGCATTAGTATCTGCTAACACGGTATTTAGGCTGGTTAAGTCCTTCAGGATCACTTTTCCTTAGCATCTTTAGATGCCATTTCTTCAATCCTCAGGATTCTTTGCCTTCCAGACTTCGTTTCTTGGAATGGACTTTCATCTTCTCAGGTGTAGGTGGTCTTCTCACAGTTGCTTGGCATAGTTTGCTAGTTGATCCATTTCTTTGATAGACACCGAGCACAAATCCCAGGACTCAAAAGTGTCTTAAAAGTAAATATTAATTTTTTTTATCAGTGTGTTTAATTTTAGGGATCTGTGAATACAGTTATTGTCTTTGTTTTCATTTACTTCCACAATTGATGCATTTTCATTAAAGTTTGAGGAATTCTTTACCACCGTGGAGAAAGTGAAGTCCTATTTGTGGAAACCATGTGAAGACCTGAGTGAGATTCAGTAACAATGGTTTTGTATTCCGGTTGTAGAAATCTAACATACTTGAATTAGGTTTTAAAGTTCTGACTGCCGTTGCTCCTGGCTAAAACTGTAAGGAAAGCATTCAGCTCTTTCTTTGGCAAAGAGCTGTGTTGTTTTTCTTCCTTAACAGAAAACAGAATTACTTGAACCAAGAAATGAAATTATTGCACTTTTGATTTGGCCAACTTAAAACCTACAGTGTTTGAAATTATAAAGCATTTTCTGGAGCAGTTGGGTTTTTTTTGGTGGGGTGGGTAACATTGTCAGAGTACGCTTCCTACGTTCTGCCTCCTTCCTTGTTTCCCTCTCTTCTTTTTTACATTAATGGTACTTGAGAAGAAATATACCCATTATAGAGTATGTCTGGTTTGTACTGTTAATACAAAAAGCTCAAGGGTGACACTCAAACCTAAGACTCAGTGATCGGAGCGGCGCCTGGGTGACTCAGTTGGTTAAGCGTCTGACTTCAGCTCAGGTCATGATCTCGCAGTTTACAAGTTCCAGCCCCGCGTCAGGCTCTGTACTGACAGCTCAGAGCCTAGAGCCTGCTTCAGACTCTGTGTCTGTGACTTTGTCTACCTCTCTCAAAAATTAAAAAAAAAAAAAAAACAACAAACAACACCAAAACTCAGTGATTGGAAAGCCTGCATTCTGGATCTCCAGGCACTCATCTCTTGCCATGTTCATGGAAGACATTGCCAATGGATCAGTCTTCCTAGTAGAGCCCAGATATGCACTCTCCTGGGTCTTTTTAGCACATCTCTGCAAGCTGCCTCCATCAGTCGTGTTAAGATGAAATCTGTTTTCTTTGAATACTCTTTGAGAGTATCTTTTGATTGTCTTTGAGAGTATCTTTACTGAAGGTCCTTTGATGGGCAAACCCCAGTGCCAAAGGGAGGTATTCTGTATTCTAGGAATTTATATTTCTGGTTTGGAAGGTTACTCCAACATCACAGCACAGTGGAACTGTATCACCATAGTAGAACCATAAGCAAAGCCTACATCGAAGCTCCTGTAATTGAGAGGATACATATGGTCGCTATCTGCCCAGGAAAATGCTGAGTTAGTCAGATTTTGTCTGAAGTCAGCCTGTCACTGGCACTTCTTTCTCAGTTGTGGTAAAGCTGAAGAATTTGTTTCCTTTGCACATTTTGAACAGAGACCCAGGTATGGTGTTGAATCGACATTTTGAGATCAATGTTTGGAGGCCACTGGCTGACTTAGGCTCCAGTGATGCACCTAAACTTTGTAGGACATGGTTAGAGTTTTGAGTAATTTAGGATCCACAGTCGAATCCTGTATAATTTAGTGACTCAGCACAGTAATAAACCCAGGAACCTTCTGCTTCTGTTTCTTCTCTGCAGGAATTAAGGGCAGATAGGAAGAATGCAAACATGAATTAATTTGATTTTATGTGCTTAAGCAGACATAATGAGAATCTGTTGGTGTGGCAGAAGTTACCACCAATCTACATAAAAATGAATAATACTGACATTAAAAGAAAGAGCATTAATTATGTTACTCTGGCTGTAGACTTAAATGATTTCAGGGGCTTATGCCTACACCTAAGGGTGTCAGGTGTCTGAATTTGTTGGGACATTACGGGGAAGCTGATGCGGTGTGAGGGTTTGAAATGTTGCCTGCCTGTCCCAAGTGCAGTTTTCCTGGTGTTCCTTTTCATGGACTTCCTCTTTCACTAAATAATGCCATCTTTTCTCAGAAAGACTAAAAAAAGGCTTTTGTGTTTTCTAAGAGTAGAAATGAAATGGGTTTTCCCACCCCTCTTGATAACCAGGCATTTTAAATAGCAAGGCTATTCTTGCCTTCGTTTCTTGGCCAATTTCGTGATAGTTTTTTGAGCACTTTGGAATCCACGTGCTCCGTGGCAGTTCTTCAGTAGAAAATTCAAAGATCAGTTACCAAGAATTCCAGATTCCTTGCTATAAGAGGTCAAACAAATGGTAGAAATTACGTAAGTATTTCCTCGAAGGTAACAATGCTGTTCTCTTAGGCTAAGTGTGCCCTTTCCAGCCTGCTAATATGAATCTCTGACAACTCAGGTTTTTAGATCTTTAGGTCTGTACAGTTTAAATGGAAAGGTAGCACAGTCATTTAAAGAAAAACTATATACACACAACTAGCATTGATAAGACCTATTAGAAAAAATGTAATTGCTAAACTGCTATTATGATATTTGTATATGATAAAATGTCAAGTGAGGTTTTTATCACTGCTAAAAATCAAAGTATGTTTGGAAATCACTTAGAAATTTTATTTTTAAAAGATTGGGCATAAGAGGGGTGCCTGGGTGGTTCCGTCGGTTGAGCATCCGACTTTGCCTTGGGTCATGATCTCACAGTCGTGAGTTTGAGCCCCACGTTGGGCTCACTGCTGTCAGCATAGAGCCTGTTTTGGATCCTGTGTCGTCTTCTCTCTCTGCCCTTTCTCTGCTTGTGCACGTGCACTCTCTCTGTCTCTTTCTCTCTCAAAAATAAAAACATTTAAAAAAGTATTTAAAAAATTGGGCATAAGATTCAGAAGGTATTTATGGTATATTCACATCCTTGGTTTGTGAAGAGGCCCCTAATGGGTTTTTTTTTTTTAATGTTACTACATTATTTTTCTCCTGTAGTCTGATTCCATTCTTTTTTTCCCTCAAAGATGCTTACTAGCAATGTCTTTAACTCACCTGGATTTTTTTGTGCTACCAAATTATTGTAGTTTTAATCAAAACCATCTTTGAAAATCTATCCGTATGTTTAAAAAAATTTTTTTTTAATGTTTACTTATTTTTGAAAGACAGAGAGAGACAGAACGTGAGCGGGGAAGGGGCAGAGAGAGAGAGAGAGGGAGACGTAGAATCCAAAGCAGGCTCCAGGTTCTGAGTTGTCAGCACAGAGCCTGACGTGGGGCTTAAACTCACAAGCTGTGAGATCATGCCATGAGCTGAAGTTGGACGCTTAACTGACTGAGCCACTCAGGTGCCGCTCTATCTACATGTTTTAATGTACATCCTGTTCATTACTTTTGATTACTGTATAGTATTTCATGCATCCATCCATCCCATTCTACTTACCCATTTGCACAGGGAAGGACACCTTGGTTGTCTGTAACCTGTTGCTTTTATCTACAGTATTAACATGAACATCTTCACACCTGTTGCTTTGTGGGTCTTTATCTATCAAGCTGTGTGTATATAGGTGATTATATATGTGTGTGGATGTTTGTGCATTTGCGTATGTATCCCTCCCTCCCTCCATCCATCCACCCAAAATGTGTTTTTTGAATTTTGCAAGTATAGTGAATTTGGTAATTAGTGAATTCCACCAAAATCTGTTCTTTCAGCTCCTGGAATGGCTGTACCATTTTACATCACCAGTGTTTCTGTATGGGATTTGCATGATCTTCCCAATAATTCACATTGCTTGATATTCTAATCTTTGCCAATCCAGTGGGTATAAAATGCTAACTAATTCTTTTAGTTTTGCCTTTCTGTTATTGCTGCGTCGGTTGAGCGTCATTTTATATATTTCACCATTAGCGTTTCCCCTTCTGGCAATTGGATTTCCCTTTCTTTTCTTGTGGTTTGCATGAAGTCATTCTGCTGTACTTGGAGCAGACTCCGTGACTGGGCGATGCCACCTGAGGTTACTGCTTGCGTTTCCTTTCACCTTTTAACCACCTCAAGACTTGCTTGCCCCGTGAAGTTCTTCCTCCCCTGCTGTTTCCACATGAGCCCCTGCCTCCCTGCAATGCAGTCCAGCAAACTGGAGCAAACCCTGTCCGGTCACAGCTTTGCTTCAGACCTTCATTGGCTTCCCTTGGCTTTTAGGATCAAAGCTGAATCTGCTGGGCCAAGGCCCGCCTGTGGTTTAATCCTTGTCTCTGGTCCTCCCTTGTGCTCTCTGTGTTCCAGCCACAGAAGACTTCTTCCTCACCTTTCCAGGCTCAGGAAGGTTGAGCTCTAGCTCAGCCCAGCCTGTTCTCTCTGCTCCCGTGGCTGCCTTTCTCTACCTGGAGCTTTCCATGGCATCTTCAGGGAAACTCCCCTGATCTTCTTCACGCTAGGTTAGGTCCCTTCATGGCCCCTGTGGCCCCCTCTGCTCTTCTTTGAAACTTTCTCTACTAAAATATTTAATAAATTTTTTGTTTAAAAGCAAAAGGGTGGGGCAGAGGGATTTCCCTTGGGAACTCCATGAGGTCAGTATCTGCATCTTTTTTTCTCTACTGTATCCCAAGAATCTAGCTTAGCACTTGAGATATAGAAGCATAAATGTATTTAATTGCATTTTTCTTGTTGGTTAAATAGACATATTGAAGTACATTTCTCTCTGCTAACATTGTCTACAGGTTTATTTTTAATAGGGTTGTATGTACAAGTTATTAGCTTAAATATCATTATATACTGAGCTGCTGTGTCATGATTTGTACAATTGTTCCCTTATTTTGAAGCATTAGGTTGTTTTCAGTTTTATTACATTATAATGAAATAATATTTCTTGGTATAAATTAATTTCTTTTTCCCCAAGTTATTTCTTCGGAATTACTGGTTTTGAACAGCTCTTATTAAAGGCTGCTAGATTGTGGAGAAAGATTGAAGTTGGTTTCATTGCTAGGCAGTATGTACCTGTTTATCTAGAGCTCCACCAAAATTGAGTTTTATAATTTCATTGTATTTTAATAGCGCTAAAGTGTAACTTTAAGGTTGTTTCAATTTGCGTTTCTTTCCCCGCCAGTAAATCTGTGCATTTTTTACCACCAATGATTTACACCTTCAATTTCCTCTGCTTAAATTGTCAGAGTGTATCCTTTGATGTCCTCCTAATGTAATCACATCTTTTCTTTTTGTGAGTGGTATAAGAGGCAGGTCGTCAGGATCTTACCTTCCTGCTTACTATTTTTGGGAATATTTTTTTTTTTTGAACCTTACAGGATTTGCGTCTGAGAATATTCTTTGATACTCTAAGAAAATACGCAACAAAATAAAGTCAGCTTTAGAAGTACCCCTTCTTTATAAGCAATTCCCACTTAAATGTTTTGGCCCCGGAGCACTGCTGAAATGAAGCCAAACCAGTAACACTTCTCTTCAGTTGAGTGAGAAATATTACATGGGAAAGACAGGAATACATGTAATGGAGAGTGTATTTCTTGGTTCCCTTTTAAATTTAAAAGTTATTTATGGATTTATATTCCATGGTGTCCCAGCATCATTTAAAATTAGGCTTTGCTTATTGAACTCCAACTACACAACTCACTTAAGCGTGACTCAATTACCCTTTAATGTATCAAAAAAAAAAATGCAAAGAAAAAAATCCATCAGAATTTGTCATTATGATTGATTCTCGTGCACAGAAGACTGGCGGTCTTTTCCAAAACTTTCATGGCTGTTTTTTTTTTTTTTTTTTTTGATCCTTTGCCTTTTTGTTTGATATACTTGAATAATCTGCATAGTTTTGATATTTAATTCCCCTTATTCTTGTCAACTGGGAGCTCAGATTGGGAGGTTGGCATTTCTTTATTCTCCATGCAGTTAGAGGTTTCTTCTAAAGCATTGAAATTATGCAGAGCCTAGAATTATTTTAAGAGTGGTTTGAGGGGCGCCTGGGTGGCGCGGTCGGTTAAGCGTCCGACTTCAGCCAGGTCACGATCTCGCGGTCCGGGAGTTCGAGCCCCGCGTCGGGCTCTGGGCTGATGGCTCAGAGCCTGAAGCCTGTTTCCGATTCTGTGTCTCCCTCTCTCTCTGCCCCTCCCCCGTTCATGCTCTGTCTCTCTCTGTCCCAAAAATAAATAAACGTTGGAAAAAAAAAAAAAAAGGCAGGCAAGCTTTTAAAAAAAAAAAAAAAAGAGTGGTTTGATAAGGGTAGTTTGGTTTTGTGGGGGAAAAAAAGGAATGCATGGTCTCAAGGCAAGTCCTAGCTTGATGTTTAGGCCTTAAGTTATATTTTTCAGTATATAAAAATATTTTCTTTTGTTCGAATTTCTTTTCTCCCTACTGGTTTTTCTCATGCTGAAAATAGCATGCATTTTTTTTTTTTTCATGGGAAGTGCCACAGTGAACAGCTGAGCTGGATGTTGACTGTGCAGGAGCACTGATCAAGGGCACAATGGTAGCTGCATTCCAGAGCTAGGGGTACCTTTTCCTAAATCACAGATACTCTCTCTGAGATGGCAGTCATCTATGCTGGCACATTTGCGTTTTTTTCACAATGATGAAAGTAGTTCTAAGTAATAGCTTAGTAGTTGCTAAGAGTTTTCTAAGTTTTGTATTTCTACGTGGGTTTCTTTCTTTTGTCTTTTTTTTAATTATTATTTTTTTTTATGTTTATCTATTTTTGAGAGAGAGACAGAGACAGAGACAGAGTACAAGCAGGGGAGGGGAAGAGAGAGAGAGGAAAACACAGAATCCGAAGCAGTCTCCAGGCTTGGAGCTGTCAGTGCAGAGCACGAAACGGGGTTCGAACTCATGGACTGCAAGATCACGACCTGAGCTGAAGTCAGACGCTCAACTGACTGAGCCACCAGACACCCCTTCTTTTGTCCGTTTATAATCTTGCTTTTCTGGTCTTCAAGAAGGGATATCCAGTGTTCTGGGCCTTTTTTTTTTTCTTTTTCTTCCTATTTATAGCATATTCCTCAATAAGTCAGCACCCTTGGCTGGATCAGTGTTCTCCTGTCCATTTAAGCTCAAATGGGCATATGGCATTATGTTACTAACCGGAGGGAATACTTCCTAGCTTTTAGTTCTTTCTGATGCTTTCTTCTCACCAATGGGAATGTCTGGGTTTTCAAAGCGTTGTAAACCTAGAAGCATGGTCTTAGTGAAGAGCTTGGCTGTCAGAGATTAGTAGAAGTTTGCTAAAGAGTGTTCTTTTGTGTCTGTGCTATAACAAAAGAACTTCCCCCTTTTCTCGGCCTAATTGAGTTTCACAGTGAACTCACAAAGGATCTGGTTTATTTTCCATCTGAATGGAAACCTTGGGTCAAGGAGCTGCTTTGCTTCTCATTTGGAGCTCGCCACCAGTGTCTGTCTTGAGTGGAACTGGATTTGGGGCACATGGTCCCATAACGGACGTCACGGTCAGAAATCAGATGATGGTCATGATAAATACTCCACTGGCTTCCAGCTTTTTAAATTCTTTGACCCTGTTTTCATGTGTTGGAAAGATTCATTTCACTTGACATACCATTTCTTCCTTGTGATTCCGTGTTGGTGTAAGATACAAAGCTCATTGATGTTCTTGGAGATGAGCCTTTCTCCTTAAGATCCAGTTTCAGTCAATGCTGTCTTGGGAACTTTAGATTTCTGCTCTCTGCTCATTTTTAGAGAAATGTGCCAGAGGCCCTTAGCCATATTTGGCATTTCCTTGCCATCCGGTAGTCATCCCTGTCTAGGTCTCTTTCGTGCTATGAAGATGGCAGTGTGGGAGAGGGATATCTGCCCCATCCAAGTTTAAGCATTTGTAAGTATTCCTCATAAGTGAGCCAGAACGGTCTTTTGTCTTTATGGATAAAGACTGTGTACTGAAAGGACATTAGTTTCTCCTTTTTAGAGTGAAATCTCTGCCCCATTTCATTAGCTTAATCTGCTTCCTAACTAATTACCAAGGAAGTAAAAGGTTGATCCTACAGAGCAGGCATGATTACCTGGGTGTATAAATTAGAAGACAAGAACCGGAAGGGTATGCATAAGCCTAAGACATCGTTACCTCTCCTCTGAAGAGGAGTGCCTGGGTCAGGAAGGACGTAAGGGGTGAATTGTGTTTCACCAAACGTGACTCTATTGTTTGGGTCTTCTACAATGAGAATCTGTTACTTACAAAACAGTTTAAGTGAACACAATTTTAAAAATTATTCGGTGTTTTCTGAATGTTTCAGGACATCTCTTGGTTCTCTCCTCTTGGCTTGAATATGGCAGTGGCAGGGGATTTGAGCTAAAATCCTGATTAATGTGGAATTATTCGTGTTTCTTTACTGGTTTTGAGCAAAATTGGCTTCCAGTTGGAGGAAGGCGCTGTTGTTCTGTAAATAGAGCTACAAAATAGAGCTGACTTGTCATCATCTTCTTATTCTTTGGCCTCTCGCTAGAAAGCACCAGAAAGTTTGTGAATCCTTCTTTAGAAGTTATCCTTTAGCCTTTGCTGAGGGAGACCTTATAGGAACTTTTTTTTTTTCCTCCTGAGAAGTTCAGGAAGTGTTTATGTCTGGTTTGTTTTCAGATAGTCTATGTAAATGGAAATTAATTTTTCAGCAAGAGTGCTCTATCTTAACGGTATTATTAGAGTTTACGAAGCACCATGTTATCACTTGATTTAGCATGAAATATCTGAAGCCGCATCATAAAAGAAAGGCCAAATAGTGACACCAAATTTGAGACCGCTTGGGTTGCATTTATATCTCCTGGCTGAACAGAGTGAATAATTCCAGCCCGTTCTTGAATTAATGTGTCCGGGCCTGTGAAATTTAGCACATATGAGGGAAAAGTCACCATGTAAACTATTCAACTGTTGTGAATTCTTATGAATAGAAAATATACAAGGGCACTGTTAAGTCAGACATTCATATTATGGCACTTTAACCCCCCAGCCCAAATGGAGTGAGTTGTATTTGACATGGGACATGGGAGAAATTTTAATTTGCCCTTTAGTCAGGAAGCTGAAGGAGCATTCTCCTCTTGAGCCATTAAAAGTGGGCTCTGTATTTTTCTTCATTGGCATTTGTAAATTGAGTTTTTCACAGCATTCTAGACTTATTTTTGGCTGTATATATAAAACCATAATATTTATTGAAAATATAGTTCGACTCAGAAATAGGGCAGTAGTAAAAATTGTTTTAGTAACAAGATTATCATAGTCATAAATTAATTTTGAAAATCTTAATTTTAGTGCTAGATGGCACCCAAGAGACCATCTCTCTGACCCCCTGGGTTTTTTTATAAGTGATTTCTAGAAGTGAAGCCATGGCAGAATAAATCTCACTTTTGAATCGGGGACCTTTTTACGTCTAATATGAGATAGTGATAATTTAGGCTAAAGATGGGCCTCCATAGATGCCTATTTACCTCTCTTTAAAGCTGTTCTGGAAGAAAACTAATAAGTATACATTACTGTTATTGTGTGTGTGTGTGTGTGTGTGTGTGTCTGTGTGTGTGTGTTTACATATTTTAATCATTGCATATTTCTAATTAATTTGTATTGGGCTCCATACATGCTCAAAATTCCTTTGTATATTTAATCATCATACCAGTCATGTGACATGTAGGTACTGTTATCAGGCTCATTTTTACTTTTTTAAAAATGTTTGTTTGTTTGTTTATTTTGAGAGAGAGCGAGTGCTAGTGGGGGAGGGGCAGAGAGAGAGAGAGAGAGAGAGACAGAGACAGACAGACCCAAGCAGGCTCTGCTGTGTCAGTACAGAGCCCATCGCGGGGCTCCATCTTCCCAGTGTGAGATCAAGACCTGAGCCCAAATCAAGAGTTGGACGCTTCACTGACTCAGCCACCCGGGCACCCCAGGCCGATTTTTAAAATGAAGAAAGTGAGGTATGAGAACATTACATGACCTGCCTTGGGGTCAGTTAACTGGTATGTGGTAGATCCATTTCCCTTCAAGATCCCAAGCTTTTTAATCACTGTTTAGAAAACTCTAGCCAGCGCCTTGATAAGTTTAAACATGACTACATTCTACAAATGTCAAAATAATGGAACCAAAGCAATGGTGAAGGGTGCCCATTCTTGTGGATAATTTTTTCTTGTATTCTGAGCCGTTCTCCTATTGAGCCTTCGACCTATCTTTGTCCCAGTGACGCTGGAGCTGGAAAGCTACGGAATCAGCTGTACTGGCTGATGGCAGATGCATTTTGGGTCAAGGTGGCAGCCAATGCTTTTTGTGTCCCCCGCAGCTGTTGAGACAATATGAATCTGTGCGGTGGAGGTCTGCCAAGTTAGACTCGCAGCTCCTCATTATGCCTCGGGAACTCACACTTTCCGCAAACCTCCTGCCCTACAGCGGCTCACATCAGCGCATTGCTATGTCAGGCTGAATAATTCGCAGCATTTAGCACTTAAATTGGCTCATTGCAGACAATCCAATTAGAATAAAGTCTATTATCGTTTTGGTACCTTGGAATGAAATGGAGTGTTTAAGCGATGAACATGCCATGTTGCTGGCACTTGCTCCGTGTCTAACTCATCGTCTTGCAGGTCCTTAGCGTCTTGCTGAAATGACGCCCTGCCTTCGTGTGAGCCTTCGTATGAAGTTTGGTAACACACCTGTCTCGTGCAAGTTTTCTTTTGATACGTCAGTATTTGGAGACAACTTACTGCTCAACAAACACCTCCTAAAACCTTGGTTATGTGTCCTGCTAACAAGGGACGTTTAGTTGACATGTGGTTGCTTTTCAGATCCAAGCGAAGAACCCAAGGAGGCATTGATGCAGGAGGTGGGAGCATCCTGTAAGGAGCAGAGCATGCAGCTTAGACATCAGTAAAATAGAAGTTTGAAGGAGGACACAAGTTAGGGAATCCTTGATTCCCCCCGCCTCCCCCTCTCATAAGGTGGCAGGTCATCAACCAGAAGAGGGGCAGCGAGGGTGTCAGGGCAGCCTGGTGGAGATTGTCCAAGAAAGATGCTGAACAGAAAGTCCCTGCGTGGAGTCCAGGGGGAATGATGGTTTCTAGATACAGCGGTGGGTTTGTGAGCTGAAGTCGTGATGTGGATGGAAAGTGAGACATTCTCGGGGGACCAACTCCGGAGGAAACAACCATTTGTTCCTAACTGATGCCATGAGGACACAGATTCATTTGGACTCATCAGGCTTATAAATTATGGAATGGAGATGTGTATTTTTATTTATTTTTATTGCCCTAAGATGCGTCAGGGTACTCTGAACGTACCTCTGTATTCCAGACCTGGATTTGAGACTTAGCTGTGCCGTTTTCTGTTGTGTGACATAGCAACTAAAGATACATCGATTCATTTTTCCGAACTTCATGTGAACATTTGAGTAACGGCCCCTGTACAAATAGCAGAGAGGATAGGAGATAGTCAGTAGATGCCACTTGCATTTAGTAAATCCATAAATGGTGACTGTTTATTTGTGCTGTAAGCACGGAAAGTACATGGACCAGGAAGGAGCCTGGAACAGCTTCCTCTGCCCCTTTAAGGTTTTGAAAGGACTGTATTTGAATTAGACACCATGAATGGATTGAGGGGCAGGGGCGGGAAATGCCCTTGCCATGCACTGAATATGGTGGTGATTTAAGCCATCTCTCTCTACCTCTCCTTCCTTTTTGTCTAACATACGTTTTATAGAGCTAGCCAACTGATCCTCATTGATTTCTTTTACACTGTGAGTCAAAAAGCCTACCTCATTTCCTGGGGAAAGCCTGGTTCTGTAAATATCCTTTTATCCATCTGCAAATGCTGTTAATGGCTTCTTGAGAACTCAGTGTGTGTGGGAATGGGACCCGGAAATCTCTGTAGTCCTCTCCCACACGGTAGGAGGCGAGTTGGTTTTTAACTTGGTTCCCAGTGGCAGAAACGCTCCCAAAGGTCTGGGCGTTAGCGCTTGTAATTCCTGTGATCGCCCGCATTTGAAGTCCCACACCTGATCTGGACTCAGTGCTGTCCTCAGTAAGCACAGCTTTCCAGCTGCAAGCGGAGTGTTGATTTTGCATTAGATGTTCTCTTGGTTCCTGCTCTGTTCCAGGTGCTGTGTGGAGGGTGCGTGATACAAATGTGGTTGATCATGCATGGTGGAATGAGGGAGTGTTTAGGGCCTCGCCAAACGAAGAAAGTGACAGTAGTAGCAGGACGTCTAGACAAGGGTCAAACCGTTCCTGTTTATGTTGCAACAAATGGAAAGCAAATAAAAAGCCAGACAATATCCAGATTCATTTGTCGATGGACCTAGTTAGCCACTAACCTCTTAAGTTAATTAAACAAGGAGGCCATTAGACTGAGGTGACTCTCCTGTCCTGGCGGCCTACATCATAAGCCTGTAAATGCCTCGAAGTTATGAAATTGGAACCTGAGGACCACGAGTCACAAGCAGCTAACCAGGCTTTAAGCTGTAGCCAGTCAATGATTTCCTTACTTTGCTTCCTCCTTTTCTATACCAAAGTGTCTCTCCAGCTGTTAATGGACTGTTCGTAACCACTTCTGGTTTGGTGTATCCCCATCGGAATGGACTTTCGCTCCAATAAACTCTTTAGGCCTTGGTTGATATTTGAACACTATCTACGTATTGTATGAAAGCAGCATCTTTCAAACAAAAGTACTTCGGAAATGGGATAAAAATTTGTTACCCATGCTTCCCGTCACCCATCCTTCTTCCCCTCTGCAGCCTGTCCTTAGCACAGGGGCAAAGTTCTCTTCCTGGGACCTGCCTTAAGAGTGGTCACTGGCGAGTAGTTGCCGTCTGTTCATCCCTTTAGTTCCCCATGAGGAGAAGAAAAAATGGTTGTACCAGCATCACAGGCACCAGTTAGGAAATTCTCTTGATTCTCGCCCATAACAGGAGGTGCTGTTGGTGTGAAACTCAGCTATGTTCCAGCCATAGGGTAGTCAGGAGGTGTGACCATCTGTGTTGTGAGAGAGGGAGATGTTCCCTTGAGGAGGAGAGGTTTCCCTCCATAAGGAGATAATGCGTGCCTGGACATGTCTGCACATCTCAGTTGTAGAGCAGACCTCTCCTCCCTTGTCAAATGTGCTTTCCAGAGTATTTCCAACACCGTGCCTATAGGAGGCCATGTCTGGAGATGTTCTACATCCTTCATCACATACTCCTCTTCTGAGTGTGTGTGTGTGTGTGTGTGTGTGTGTGTGTGTGTGTGTGCGTGCGCTGCACCCAAGGATAGCCTTCCTTTGGAACAGGCTCAGAGGCTTGCACTTACTACTTACCATCTAGAACATGCTCCTCTCTCCACTCTCTACCTCAACCCCCAGCCCCAAAGCATCTAACTTGCTTTTTCACTCCATTCTGGTCTTTTCTTCAAATTTCACTTTCCCAGGGAGACCTACAAATAAGCTTCTGTAAAATAGTACTTTTATCATGTTTATTCCTTTCTCTCAGCTTCCTTTAATTTTCTCCAGAAGAATGATCCTGTTGGCCATAGTTGTCATATTCCTCCCTTAGAACTTAACCCTTGGAGGGGCGCCTGGGCGGCTCAGTTGGTTAGGCATCCAACTTTGGCTCAGGTCATGATCTTGTGGTTTGTGAGTTCGAGTCCCTGCTTTGGATTCTGTGGCTCCCTCTCTTTCTCTGCCCCTCCCCTGCTCGCACTCTGTCTCTCTCTCTCTCAAAAATCAATAAAAACATTAATAATAATAATTTTTAAAAACTTAACCTTTTGAACCCTATTGTTTTCCTAGCATCTAGAGCTTAGTAAGACCTGATTAAAATTTGTTAGGTTTGTTAATGCTTACATATCAGGGGAGTCTTTTTCATAAATTGGAACCCTTTAACTATTTGCCTCTTCCCCCAGTCATCAAAAAACTAACTTCCATTTTATAGGTGTGTAGATGGAGACTCTGAGCTACATAATGGCTTTACAGCAGTACTAAGAGTAGACTTAAAGATACATGATATTTGCTGTTCTCACGTATTTCTTTATTTGCTGTGTGAAGTTGTCAGGGTTTTCCTAAAAGGGGAGACCTCCTATTGCAAATGTTTCTCTTTCTTTTCTTGATAGTTAAAAAAAATCTCCTTGCATAATCTCTAAGACCAACGTGGGGCTCAAACTCATGACCCTGAGATCAAGAGTCACATGCTCTACTAACTGAGCCAGCCAGGGGCCCCAGCTATCTTATTTGTGTTTCCTGGAGGAAGAATATTCAGACACAGCCTGTAATAGATGGGTAATGATCAGCTTATATACTACCTATAATATCTTTTCCATGAACAAGCAAATAGTGTAGGATGGGAAAGATTCTAATACAGCAAACAAGAAATTTGGTGTCAAAATAGTGTGTGGGGGGAGTGGTGCCTGGCTGGTTTGGTCGGTAGAGCATGCAACTCCTGATCCCAGAGCCATGAGTTCAAGCCCACACTGGGCGTAGAGATTATTGAAGAAAACTAGTGTTTGGGGAAAGGGAATTAAATTTAAAAAAGTAAAATTGTTAGGTAATGTATTTGGATGATTTTCTGTATTTTCGCTTTATAATGAAACCACAAGAATACTTTATCATCCAGTAGGTATTCACCTGGCAAACGTGTAAGAGAGGTTATTAGTATTACACCTATTTTATGGATTAGAAGCTGAGGCTTAGAAAGGCAAAATGATTTATGTAGGTCCCCAAGCTGGAATTCTAACCACGTTTTGATTCTGTGGTCCATGTTTTTTTGTTTCATCGTTGTGCTGTCCTACTATGAAATAGCATAGAAGGGGATGTATCAACTCCTAGTTTTATCAAGGAAACGCTTCATCTTTAAAAATAACTGGTAAGCATCCATTTCCACCATACTAGTTTGCTATAGACAGTTTTATGAAATGTTTAGAGGTCTTTTTAAGATATCCTGTAGTAGCTCTTATGCTACAGGAAGTTGGGGCTTTGATTGTCCTCAGATCTTCTGCTCCCTTTTCCTTTACTTCCTTTATTCAAAATTTATGTTTCCTATTGGGTTTATAAAAGGCAGCCGGCTCCTGTGTGTTCTCTCCACTGTGGACTCCAGTTGGCTTGAAAACGGGCTGTCCACTGTGCGTTGGCCCAGGGTCTAGGGGTCATGCAGTTTCTGACCTGGATTTCCAGGTCTCAGGGTCTCCTGCTTCTGGATATGACAAGTCCTGATTTGGAAACTCCATTCTGTCCTGCCTGTAAGCAGTCTAAGAGGAAGGAAATGGAATTTGTAAGGGACAAAGAGTGGGTTATTGTTACTAATTGGAGGCTATAGGAGGAACTGAGATTTTTAGCATCTTCTAAATATTCTGAATGCCTTACATTAAAGAGTTAGAGAAGGGAACGAAGCTTCGAAACATCTTGATTAAAAACCAAGGGCTTAATTACAACTTGCTTAACTTGTTGAGTGTCTCCTGTATGCTTCGGACTGTGCTAAGGAGCCGTATCTGATAATAAGCAAGAGGGCTAAGGAGCCTACTGTCCCAACCGGGAAGACACCTCTTGAAGAAGTAATTACGAGTTCTGGAAGTGCTGTCAAGGTAAAATGGAGGATGAATAATGCATGTGGATAGGTGCTTTCATGATCTAGGCCAAGGGTCAGCAAAGTTCTTCCAAGAAGGGCCAGATAGTAAATATTTTAGGCTTCAAGAGCCAGCTCTCTGCTGCGGATACTTGTGTTTGCTGCTGTAGCACACAAGCAAGCACAAACAGTCAGTGAACTCATGGATGTGGTTGTGCTCCAGTATCACTTTATTTACAAAAACAGCGGTTTGGATTTGGCCTGTGGGTCGTAGCTTCCTGACCCCTGATTTGGGCTCTTCTTCTGCTTTCCTTTTGTTGTTGTGCACGCGCTCCTTCAGCCTCGTGCTTCTTTCTCTGTGCTTTTAAGATGGCTCCCTCAGCCTCCTATAGCCCAGCTTCCCATGGCAGACACCAAAGCAGGAGTTCAGGGAGTGAGGAGAGCAAGTCTTTCATAGCAAGAAGTTTAGCTAACCTCCCCTTCCAAATTGTTGGCCAATGTTGGATCATCTTCCCAGCCCTATATCAGGATCTAGCAGAGAGAGACTCGGATTCCCACCACTGGCTTGGCTGGAGCATGACACATCCCCTAGGTTGAGTACATTGCTGTTCCAGTGATATCAAGGTTCTTGGAGAGAGAAGAAAGGGGAAGGCTGATAGTGAGGTAGCCCATAGTGTTTCCCCAAGAACCGGGCCCCTGGCTACTCTCAGGTAGATCCTCTGACCAGGGACATCACAGCACCTGGAAGCATGTTAGAACTGCAGAACCTCTCACGTCACTACTGACTCAGAATCGAATCGGCATTTTAATAGGATCCTCAGGTGATCAGCAGAAGCATTAAAATTGGAGAAGTGCTAGTCTAAAGGGCCATTTTAAGGATGGTTAAACTGAGACTTGGAGAAAGTGTTTGGAATGGTTGGTAGCCCTACCTTGACTCGTGTTCATAGAATGCCATCGTAATTCTTGTTTGTAACGGCATTTCCCATTTAAAATCTTAGTACACGTCATGGTATTCTGTGTTCAAAGTGAACCACAGTTATTTAGACGACCCATCTCATTCCCTGTTTCCCCCCAGCATGTCCTAGCTGTGTTCGTGGTGTTAGGAGATTGAAGCAAACAAAACAAAGCAAAACAAAAACCCAAAGTCCGGGGGAGTAAAGCAGTCTAAACGTCATTCTGTTTTGCCCATATTATTGTGCCTGTAGGTGATGGGGCATTTCCTCGTCTTTATGTTGCATATAATCCCCCATCATTCATTATGGGCAACTGTATGAGTGCATATGACTGTCAAGTGTCCGGATTCTATTTTTGACTACAGGAAACTCTGCAGTTAGGCAACCCAATTCCATTTCAGAATGCTGTTTCTTTTTTTGTTCTTGTTCATTTGATCTTTTCCATCGGTAGGCACATTAGCTTCCAAAGCATGAAGAGTGTTTTTCTTCCAGCTGTATTCTGCTCCAAGGGCGGAGGGCTTCCCCAGGAAATAAAAGCCTGACTAACTGGAAATGTGGTTGGTCTCATGGTACATCTTTGGGTCCCAGCCAGCAGGTCTGTCTGTGCCTACAGTCTTCTGTGCGAGACCTGCCGTGCATTCTGAGGGAGACCTCTCAACTGTCCCTTGGAATTTCATTAACTGCTGCGCTGTCGTGAACTAAATACAGGGAGAGGCCTATTGAAGAGCGTTCTTGCCAGCTGGGCAGGTCTCCCACTTGGCTGTTTTGAGAGCAGTTATATCCTGTCCTGTTGAAACAGGATGAACTTGGCCACGAGTGTCGGCCAGGAGCCCTCTATCCCATTTATGCGGCCATGCTGGCTGGGTTCTGAGAAGCGCATGATTTCATTTGGGAACTCACTGTGGCTCGCTGGTAACCATCCGAGTCTGCAAAATGATGCTTTTTAAGCATGACCGGGACAAAATAACCCTGGGGCTGTATTTGGTGTGGTTTGTCTGTAAGGTTTAAAAGCTCACTATAGGATTTTCTTGCTTTATAAAATTGAGGCCTCCTTTAAAGTTGTGTCGCTTCTATGGTTTATAAATCGGATTATCTTCCTGTCGGAATGGTGGCAGCTTAATATTTCATAGAAACCGGAGATAAGATGCCGCTGTAAAGATTTCATAAGTGTTTGTTTTTGGTGACGTTGGCCATTTTCTCCCTCTCCAGGTGGAGTATAACTTTACTCAAAGAGGGAGCGCCATGATGGGGTGGGGTAGGAAAGGGGTTGTCAGGAAGCCATCTGTAACTTGGGCATGTTTTCTGTGTTGGCCACGCGTCTGAACCTGAAGGTTCAGGTCTTCATGACGGTGTGTAGGAAGGTAAGAGTCAGATGATAGGTTAGACACCATGCCATCCTTCTCCTGCTATAAGGAGCATGGAACGACAGGTTAAGTGGTAGACATTATGGTCCCTTCATTTGTCAGCAGGACAGAGCAGGTTGCCTGGCCTTTGGATCTCGCTCTGATAGGTCACACCTTCACTGCTTAAGTTACCCTCGGTGGCTCTTTCCCCCTTGTCTAGGCCTGGGAACATGCCCTAGGCCCCTTGAAACTATGATAGCCTGGGATTCCTAGCCTCACCTCCTGAATGAGGCAGGCTGACCGTGAGAGCTCAGGAAGCACTGAGGCAATGGGAATGTGTTTGTTAACCACACAGAACGTGACAATTTTCCATCTCCAGTGAATGTAGAGTGTAACCCAATCCCATTCTCGAAATCAAATGTGTTCTTTTGCCTCCGTGTCCATTTTGTATCCCTTCCTTTCTGTTGAGAAGATTAAATTACATGAATTTGCTGAAAGAGAAATCATAGCAATTGTCATACTGCATGAAGAGGGGATTTCTATCTTTCATGGATGGGACCAGTATTTCTTAGAATAAGTTGCTGAAGTGTATGAGCTTTTCAATTCGAGAATGTTGTCTGGGAGTCTCCATAAAACTAAACCTTTTCTACTCTTGTGATAATGGGACCCTGAAAAGACCATGACACTGGTGGTTTAATTGTTTGTTTCCATTTTAGTTTTTGCTTCTATTTAAAAAGTTTTAGATTTCTTTTTGGAATTGCAAAGATGTCGGTGATAAAGGGGTTGAAAATGTCTTATCTCTCTTCAGACTTGATATGTTTATGTAAAGATATCAACTAGATTGTGACAGTCTCTAGAGGTAATAAAATGTCATTCTGTGCAAACCAGAGCAATTGGAGTAGAGCAGTGGTTCTCAAGTAAAGGCGATTTTTAGCCTACCCCCCTCCCCAGTGGGGATGACATTTGGCTCTGTGTGGGGACATTTGTCGTTGTCACAACAGGGGAGGATGTCGCTGCTGGCATCTCGTGGGTAAAGGCCAGAGATGCTGCCAGCCATCCTACAATGCATAGGACGGATCCCACATCAATGAATTCTATGATGAAACACACCAGTCGTGCTGCTGTTGAGAAGCCTTAGAACAGCATAACCCAGACCAAATGTTCCGCCCCTCAGCTCTTTGTTATTTCACGTGATATTTAAGACTTCGCCAAAAACATGTCAGAAACGTGTCAGCCATTTATCCCATGCAAAAAGCATTGTGTTTCAAAATAACAAGTGTGAGTCTTCTGAGCCAAATTGTCTCCCAGAGGTTGTTCTCTCTACTTTTCAAAAACTGCGTTGCTTTGCACGATGGACTCTTTCTTTGGTGATTTTCCTTTTTAAAGTGAGTGGTTTTTCGAATGATCCCATATTTAGTCCTGAGGTTCTTTTCCTAGACTGGAACTCAACCTTTAATTGTAAAATGAATAGCCCATTCTGGTTCCATATGCTTTTCATTGTGCGCTTCCTTTGAGAAAAGCCCATTAATTGGGTCAAATTGTCCTTCAATGTGGGTTTTGCATTGTGGATCACTGCCCAAAAGATGATGAATTAAATTGTTAGATTCATTTTAGTTGTGACCTGAGATGAACAGAAATGCATTTGAAAAATGAGGAACAGGTTGTTTATTAGACACACGGAGTGCCACGCCTCAGACTCATTACAGACATTTAGGGCATGCTCTGTCTGTTCAGCCTGCAGTGTTTGAGGACTCAGAAAGAGGGATGAGTGGGTTCTTTGCAAAGTGGCATCCGTTTGACCTTGAACGCCATTAAAGTTTTCATGTGTTTAGTTTCAGCTTCTCGAGTTTTAGTTTCTTTGTGTGTATCCTATGAATACAGATTCGTGTGTACCCATTTCTATTAAATAAAAGGCACTGAATTGTCAGTAATGAAATATCAGGTTTTAATTAATCAGTAATGCCCTTTCTTGTGCTTGGTACTTGCATATTGACATACTTAGTGATGAATAACAGAGAATGTGGTATTTTTTTTGTTGTTGTTCCCACAAATTGCTTTTAATTCTCCATGATCAGGTTGACAATTGCCAGTGTAAGTATTTATAGAGAAAGATAAAGATGGAGCTACCTACACTGTGTCTATAAATACAGCCGTACATAAGAAATGTGACGGTGACAGCCATCTTGGCTGTAGCAGATGTGTGTGTTTTTAGGAGGATTTGAATATAAAAGATTTATATTTATATAAATTAGTTCGCGTAGTTTATGCCACTTCTTACTTTCAAGGGTGACTTTGATAGAAATTTCGACCCAGTGAATTAGTCCCAACAAATTTCATTTGGAGGAATGTTGGCAGTTTTCTGGAGATCAGAGTTGTTGTGCTGCCCCCCCCCCCACCCGCCCGCCACTTTAGGAAGGAGGAACGTGCTGAGGAGTTACCAGACCAAGGAGGATCAGACATCAGTTCACATTGGGGTACAGGAATGGGTTTTTCATGATACCTCTTTCTTTTTACCCACTATTAAGAAATATTTTCCTCCTCAGTTAGGGACAAATTATAAGCAGAAAAGGAGGGAGAATATTGAATGTTATTTGAAAAACAAAAGACCTCAACACTCTGAATGTATAGTAGCCCGTGGGTCTTTTTTTTCTTTTTTCTTTTTTTTTTTTTTGGAACTGGGCGAAATGTCTGGGTGTCTCAAAAGTAAAATCATAGTAAAAAAATAATGCTGGTAATTGTGCTGTTGCATCACTACAAAGGAGACCATAAAAGAAGGCAGTGCCACTGTAATCCATTGCTTAGCAAGGGCACATAACTTTCCTTTGCTCCAGGGACCCTGCGATCGATCTGGCTCCCACTGGCCACTCTGACTTGGTCCCCCCCAACCCCGCGACTCGGTCTTCCACTGCCCTGTCTCTTCCTCGTTGTACTTCACCTGTGCTTCCAGCTGCTTCACCGGGCAGAGTTCCCATCTGCCCTGGGTCTCTCCTGTCCGTGCCTGGAAGGCTCTACTCCTGGCTCTTGCTGTGTTGAGCGCATTGTCACTCCCAGTGACTCTGCTTGAAGGTTCATTTGCAGTTGTAGCTAACTCCAGGTTATCTTGTTTTGGTTGCTTTAAAATTATTTGTTACACTGCTGCCTCATGAAGGTAAATTCTTAGAGGAGAGACCTTGTCTCAGTCATTGCTCTATCTGCTATCCCCATGGCCTACCACCACCCACCCCATGGAGTGAGCATTTAGTAAATGTTTATTGGATGGATGACTAATTTTTTTTTACCCCAGTTATATAAATCATTACAATTTTAATGTTTAAAGGAGTAGACATCCATTTTTTCTGGAATTCTGCTTGACAGTATTTGATGAATAAATTATTGTTCAGCATAGATATATTGCTTTTCCATTCCATTTTATACTACGGGGTGATGGCATGTCCACAGTCATTGGAATTTCTTTCTTAACTAAGTTGTGACTACATTGCCTTCCTTGCCACCTCTGGAGCTAAGGTAAGCTAAACTCACTGGATTTTCTTCTTCTTACTATTTTTTTAAATTCTCAAGTTACTTAACATACAGTGTTGTCTTGGCTTCAGGAGTAGAACCCAGTGATTTGTCACTTACATATAACACCCAGTGCCCATCCCAGCAAGTGCCCTCCTTAATGTCAGTCACCCTTTTAGCACTCCCCACACCCTCCCACCCCCAACAACCCTCAATTTGTTCTATTTAAGAGTCTCTTATGGTTTGCCTTCCTCTCTCTTTTTATCTTATTTTTCCTTCCCTTCCCCTATGTTCATCCATTAAATTTCTCAAATTCCACATATAAGTGAAATCATATGGTGATGTCTTTCTCTGACTAATTTCACTTAGCATAATACACTCTAGTATCATCCACATTGTTGCAAATGGCAAGATTTCATTCTTTTTCATCGCCAAGTTGTACTCCATTGTATGTATATACCATATCTTCGTAATCTACTCATCAATTGATGGATATTTGGGATTTTTCCATAATTTGGCTATTGTTGATGGTGCTGCTGTAAACATTGGGGTGCATCTACCCCTTCAAATAAGCATTTTTGTATCCTTTAGATAGATTCCTCGTAGTGCAATTGCTGGGTCGTAGGGTAGTTCTATTTTAATTTTTTGAGGTACCTCCACACTCTTTTCCAGAGTGGCTGGACCAGTTTGCATTCCCACCAACAGTGCAAGAGGGTTCCCGTTTCTCCACGTCCTCACCAGCATCTATAGTCTCCTGATTTGTTCATTTTAGCCACTCTGACTGGCATGAGGTGATATCTCAGTGTGGTTTTGATTTGTATTTCCCTGATGAGGAGTGATGTTGAGCATCTTTTCATGTGCCTGTTGGCCATCTGGATGTCTTCTCTGGAAAAGTGTCTATTCATGTCTTCTGCCCATTTCTTCACTGGATTATTTGTTTTTTGGGTGTTGAGTTTGGTAAGTTCTTAAACCCACTGGATTTTCTGGAAAGGTACTATGTGTGCTTGGTTCCAAAGGGTTACTGCTCAAAGGACAAGCCCTCCCTCTTCTGGCCTTCCCAGCCACCTCTCACCAGCTGCACACTCACTTCCCTCAGCCCAGGCAGATATTTAAGTTTATGATCTACCTTGATTATGTTTTTTGAGGACTGCCAAACTAGCAACGGAGTTGGCTCTTAACTTTTGGTAGCTCTAAAAAAGAAAGAAAGAAAGAAAAGAAAAGAAAGGGGAAAAAAAGAGAAGAGGAAACAAAAGAAAATAAAAATAACGACAAAACAAAACAATGCCAGTACATTGTCCAAGAATGATGGTCATCCTAACATTTTTCACGGTTTAATCCACAGATGGCTATAATAACAAACTCTCATCTCTATTCACAGCATGGCATTCCCATTCTTAGCTCCAAAGTGAGATCTTGGGGCCGCACGGATTCTAAGGAAACCCTGCTCTTCTTTGTTGTCTTCCTTTCTTATCAACTGGCAAAATTATTTTACCCCCCATACAGCAATTATTCTTCATTCGTAGTTTCATTTTGTCACTTCTTGTTTTGTTATTGGAAACATATTTCTTTGAGAAAAGTACTTCCACCTTCAAAATCTGCTTGCTTTTTAAAAATGAATACGATTGGATTTACTCTGAAGGTCAGTTAAAGAGCTCCTGCTAAATATATGTAAATATGGGGGCGCCTGGGCAGCCCAGTGGTTGGGCATCCGACTTCGGCTCAGGTCATGATCTCGCGGTTCGTGAATTCAGGCCCCGCGTTGGGCTCTGTGCTGATGGCTCAGAGCCTGGCGCCTGCTTCTGATTCTGTGTCTCCCTCTCTCTGCTCCTCCCCCACTCACACTCTGTCTTTCTCTCTCTCAAAAATAAAATAAACATGAGGGACCCCTGGGTGGCTCAGTCTGTCAAGCGTCTGACTTCAGCTCAGGTCATGATCTCACAGCGTGAGTTCAAGCCCTGTGTCGGGCTCTCTGCTGAGGGCTCAGAGCCTGGAGCCTGCTTCCAATTCTGTGTGTCCCTCTCTATCTGCCCCTCCCCTTCTCACGCTCTGTTTCTCTCTCTCTCTCTCTCTCTCTCTCTCAGAAATAAATACATATTTAAAAAAAGTTAATATATGTAAATATGAAGTCTACGGAGATAGGGCTGGCTGGCTTCCTTATTCAGCTGATAGTTTGGTAAAGATGTGCTGGCCTGGGAGCCGCATCTTTTGGTTGGATATTGCATAAATTCTTGTTACACAGTACTGCATGGAATTATCCCAACGTGCACATTGGTGTTGAACACAGCAGACCATAAAATTCCATTTCGTTTCTGTTGCATAAACATAGGATCACAAATAGTGTGATTATTTCTGGCAGCCTCGGGCATCTTAGCTAGGAGGAAGATGTGGGAAAATATGAATACTTAAATGTATTATGAGCTTCCCAGCATGAGCTGACCAAGTGCCTTTGGCACTAGCCTTTAAAAGGGTCAAATACAAAAACACTGAATACCATCGTTTGCTGAGTTCTTACAGAGCACAAGGCACTGTTTTCATGGTTTCATTTGCCTTAAAACAGTGAGTCTTCAACATGGTGGTGTGTTATATTCTCATTCTACAGCTGAGCACTTGGAGGCCCAGAGAGGTCATGAGAATTGGCAAAGTTGCACAGGAAGAAAAAGAGGTGGATTTTGAACCCATGTCCTTTGAACCCAAAACTTGGGTTTTTTTAATCTATTACTTTTATTATTTTTTTCATTTTTGAGAGAGAGAGAGAGCATGAGTAGGGGAGACAGGTAGAGGTGGGGAGAGAGAGAATCTTAAGCAGGTTCCATAATTAGTGCAGAGCCTGATGCAGGCCTCAATCCCACAACCCTGGGATCGGACCTGAGCTGAAATCAAGAATCAGACGCTCAACATACTGAGCCACCCAGGCACCCCTGAACCCAAAACTTATAACCACCGTCACCATAGAAATCTTGGTCATGTAGTTAGAAGCAATTCCCTTGTCTCACTGTTTCTTTGATCTTCATTGGCTTTCCTTTGCAGATTTTCAGGTATAACATGTCTCAGCATCTCTTGAGAGGAAGGCTGTCCCTGAGAGCCAGGAGGAAGCCTCATCTTGACCAAGATTAGAACTAGTAGAAAATAATTACCACCCCCTCACACACACTTGCTATTTTACTTTTAGCTAAAGGAGCAAAAGTCCAGAATGGTTATGCTGGCCGTCTGGAGAGGGGATTGCCAATTATGAAACCCATATGGCTACGAATTTGTGGCCCGACAAGCAAAATTGTTTGAGCAGAGCCTCTGCTATAATTCTATGATTGGGGTCCCAAAAGCAAGTATCTGCAGGAAGCCAGGCAGGGATCATAAATACATGAGGTATAAGGAGCAGGAGGAGGAGGTATAAGATAGCAGGAGATGATGGGGCCTCAGTCCGCACAGACAGGTGCCATTCTCTCTTCATGTTGGAAGAGTAACCATAATAAAAATTTAAAAACTTGATGGCCTAGCATAATGGTGCTGGAGTATGAGTTTGTGTTCTCTGTAGTTAGAATGCCAGTCTTTGAAGTCAGAGACCTTGTTTTTTTTTTTTTTTTTTTTTTTTTTGCTCTCATATGTCCTTCAGTAATTATTGTACAGGGTGCCCTGTAGGTACTCATTGAGTATGTTGTGAATAAATTGTGGGCCACAGTTTCCTAATCTGCAAAATGGCCACAATAACTACTGGCCAGTACTGGCCAGTTCACAGCTCTGGTTTGTTCAGGAGATAAAACGAGATTCTGTACAAAGTGTGTTTTGCTTATAGTGTCTGCTGATTGCAAGCGATAGCTGAAATGTTGGCTGTTAGTAATAGTTTCCACTTACTGATTGATTGATTCCTGCCATGTCACCCCTTGCTTAACTTGGTAGCAATAAACTTTTGGAAAAGATCACCTAAGATTATCAAAGTATGATTCACGTTGACAGTGATGACCATCACCCATCTTCTGCTGCTCTTTTAGTCCTTTTGTTTCTCTACGGTTCTGTAACTTTTCAGACTCTGTATCTCGATAGTAGCAATAGGACACGATGAGATAATCCAGCAGATTTCCCCCCTTGTCTCCTCAATGATGCCAGTCTTTTCTTGCTTTGGCATTTATATCAAACATGTAATCAGTAGATCAGCTAGTTTGAAAATAGTCTCCACTGTAGAAATTCCCTCCATTAGATATCTGTGCCATCAAGCCCAGGGAAAGCAAATTTCCTCTCTGCAAGTGAGCCACATGTGGATTGGGCTGGGGCCCCATCTTTCATTCCTGCACCTGTGTTTTCGCGCCTAAATATTTTATGGATGCAGTTATAATTACCTCGCTTTGGGAGAACATTTAGCTTGTTCTATTGGGTGTTTGATTCCTAGTGGTGGTGGGGAATGTATCCAAGTTACATATCTTCGTTAGAGTAAAAAGTAAGGTGTCAGTCTTAAAAACAGCTCTCATCAGTCTAAGTTCTGTATCTGCACATACGTAGATGTGTGTATATATATTTATGTATTTTATATATGAATTAGAATCACTGACATTGCATATTCTGATGTGGGTCAGAATGCCCCCTGGTGATGGATGCTTAAGTGATCTAGCGTGGATGATATACATTCTTGCATTTGCCTTACCACTGGGATTTTCTAATACCATTTTCCCCGCTTTCTGAAATAGAATGTTCCTATGAATCTGTTGTAAGCCAAAAATGGCCTCAAATGAAGAAGCAATTACCATTAATTTATATGGTAAAAGTTTTTGAGCATTCCCAGACCCGCAAAATAACCTCTCTTGGGCTTTTCTGATACCTTAGGACACATCTTGCTAACAGATGCAAAGAATAAAGCACATTCACTCACGGACACAGTTCAAATCTTTGGCAGCTTGAGCTGAGGTGAAGCTCTGTTGTTCCCAGGGCGGGGGTCTGGAGGGACCCCTCTAGCTGCACGGGGTGCGTGCTGCTTAGAGAGGCTTGCTGCAACACAAACATTGGACACTGTTTTCACTTCTCACCTTTTTTCGGTGAAAGCGAAAATCCTCTTTGAACTTTTTTTGGTTAGCAAAAACAGGTACTAATGTCGGTCTTTTGTAAATGGGAAGTATTGGAACACAAACTTTCGAAAAGCAGGGGATTCCTGTATTAATCTGACAGTCACAAAATTGAACTATCTTTTTTAGGCGTGTGTATTTGTTATTTTCTGGGAATTGTATTATGCCACTCAGCTGCTATGACAATGGCCCGTGTAACAGTGGCTTAAACAACATAGTGAATTTGGTTCTCATGTGATCATTTGCACTCAAAGCAATTTAGCACCGATACGACACTGTTAGAGACTCAGGCTGATTCTTTATTGTTACTCTGCCATACATAGTATGTCTGGTGACATCAGGTGGGTGCCCCACCTCCTGCCATCATACCAGTCTTCTGGCCAGGAAGGTATGTCAGCGCAGTCGAAGCTATGTCCCATTCCCTTTAAGAGCAAGCACTTTAAGCTATCCATACTGTTCCTGCTTTTGTCCTATTGGTCACAGTTTATTTTCATGTGCACACCTGGCTGCAAGGGAAGCTGGGAAACGTAGTCTTGACCTTGAGTGGCCATTTGCCCAGGTAAAACTTAGGGGCTCTTTCTTTCTTTCTTTCTTTCTTTCTTTCTTTCTTTCTTTCTTTCTTCTCTAGGGTTGTTCTGTCTCTTCTTATTCGTCGGTTCTTCTTCTTTGCTTCTTGTTTCATTTTTCTCTTGCTTTACTTATTCTATTTTTGACTTTCTTTCTCTGTCTTTTGCGTTTCGTTTTTTCTTTATTTCTTCTTTCATGCAATCCTTTGTCTTACTTAATTCTTCCTCTTCCTTCCTTCCCTCCCTCCCTCCCTCCCTCCCTCCCTCCCTCCCTTCCCTCCTTTCAAGTAGGCACCACGCTGGGTGTGGAGTCTAGCAGCAGGCTTGAACTCATGACCCTGAGATCAAGACTTGAGCTGAGACCAACAGCCGGACACTTAACTGACTGAGCCACCCAGGTGCCCCATGTTACTCGTTTCTTTCAGTTGAGTAGACATAGTTTATAATCTTCTCGCTGTGAGGAATCTGTTTGTCCTGTTGAATGCCACGTCCCTGGTGTTCAGATCAGTGGCTGACGCATCGCCGATACATGACATGTGTTACTTGAATGCGTGGGTAAAATGGAGCCCGTTTCATCTTTGCAACCTGAGTGTAGTGCTCCACCCGAATCTTTCACCTTCCTTTCGTTGTTTCTCTTTCTGTCCTAAGGGTTTACACAACAACCCCTTTCCCCATCCCATGTATGTGCCTTTAGTTTGTTTCAAGATAGCTGCCAAGTGCAGTTCTCCCTATCTCCCCCCACCTCCACCAGGCCCAGCACCCACATTTCTTTTTAGTGTTGCACATTTTCATAAGCTGAGGTCCTTCCCCCATACTTGTCTCTCACCTCCAAGCACATTCCAGTTTTGCTCATTTCTCATTTAGAAGTGTGATCTACAGAATGGAGCACAGCTTCTCAGTTTTGCAAGTAACAGATGGACAGAAAGCACTCTGCTTCATGTGCTTTTGATGGACACCCTGTCTTCCCCAAACTTTTCCCTGCAGCTTCTTTCTGTGTGGCACAGGAGTGGCCAAGACATGCGTGTGCATATATACCCGCCCACACATGCTGCCCCTCCAAAAATACGCATTAATTGCATTTCACAGCAAGTGGAAGGTTTGAACTTTCCCGATCCTTCTCTACAAGCTGGAAGGAAGAAGCACTGCCTAAGCAGTGCAGGTCTAGGCTTAATTGGTCTGGTTCATTGATACATTTTGAACCACTGTTGGCACAGGAGCACCACTGGAGGGTTTTGACCTCCAGCTTGCTGCTAATTTCATCTTTTTTTCCCCCTACCTTCATTCTCAGATGCCCCCCCCCCCTTTCAAATCTGTTACACTCTCTACATAGTTGCAAGCTGAAATCCAAGGAGGTGCTCTTTATATTAAATATGTATATCTGAAAATTGTATTAATATTTGCCACCCACATCTAACCCTTGGTCAGACCAGGGCGTTGTTCTAAGTGCTTCTTTTAGAATATTTTAATAGCCCTTTGGAGTAGGTGCCTCTTCCATCTGCAAGACAGCTGACGCTAAGGGATCACGTAACTTGCCCATTTTTCCTTTTCAGAGACGACATTCAGTACTAGGAGGTCTGGTTGCAGATTCCATGCTCTTGAGCAAACACGACTCTCTACTGTATTCCCTTGTGACCTTGAAGCTCAGCTTGTACCAAGGTAGTCTGTGGCTGTCCTCACAGTTGGGTGTACATTAAGTAAATGATGAGTGAAAGCCAGAAAAGAGTCACGAAACTCCCTTCACCCACCCGACGTGCATACATGAGCATGCACGTATGAGCGTGCACACAAACGCACCCCGGTCAAAACAGAATCGAGCCCAGTCTGTTGGGAGATACCGGGCCGCCCAGCGTGGAGAGCTGTGTGTTGAGGTGGTCGGATTTCCGCCGCAGCTGTATGTTATTTTGCATTTCTTTTCGGTGTCTGCTGCAGGATGGGGCTGATCACCTTCGTGCTCTTTGTAACACCGTGAGGGGTTCTGGGTGAGATCTCAAGAGCCTTAAGTTCTGGGTGTGGAAATCACGTGTTATTTACAGCTGACTTGTGAAGAGAATTTCCAGAAGCGATACTAGGGAGGGAATTCCTTGTGTGATTTTCCTTTATACAAAAACAACCGCCGCGCAAACATCCCCTTTAAAAAGCCACAGGGAGGTATGTTTGGTTTAGAAGCAAAACTTGACCCTTGAAGAAGTTCAGAGAGTGAGGTGCCCTTAAGAAATTCTTGCTTTTAGCCTCACAGGTATCTCGCAAATCAAGTGGCCAGACAGCCTGAGGCTTCCTTTTTAGACATTCCTCAGCATGTTCTGAACTAAAATAGGAAACTTCTCTAAAGACAGTGCATTGTTGCCTCCTGTCGCTTAGATAAGATGTAGAATTAAAAAAAAAAAAAAAAAAGCAGTGAGGATATTTCATTTGCAAAAGCCTTTCATTGAAAGTCACCGAGTTTTGGAGGACGCCTAATCTGGGAAAGGAACGACATTCTTGGGAGTCAGCGAGTATGGCGTTGAATATGCCCACCAGAATTGCCTTCCTGCCAGTTCCTTTTGGTGAAGAATCACCGGCCCTTCCATTTTTACCCTGGGCTCAGCACTGTTGCGCACTGTCCTTTTGAATCTGGAAGGCGTGCACACAAGGCTTGCCACGTTCTCACGTCATGGACATTCTGAGCTGCTGTCCTATAAACCAAACTCAGATCCTGGGCCAGACCACCCTTAGAAACTGGGTGTCCGCTCCAAAGTCTCAGAAGCCATTTGAAAATACTCTTCTCCTCATTGAGGATTTCCAGCTGATCCTATCTCTTTCGTTCAGAGCAAATGCTTAAAAATGCAAAACCAACTTGCCTTTGATAAAGGCAGCTGAAGAAATTTCCCTTTATGGGTTCTCTGTTCTCTTCTTTGAGGCCTGGAAACTTGGAAACATTTTCACAGCTTCTTGCTTATTTTAGAGGCAAGAAACATGCAGCCGGAGCAATCACAGTTTTAGATTTATAACAGGTGACGGCAAAAGGAGAACATGGTGCTCATGAAACCGCTGGTATTGCTTCCAACTCCAAGCTCCAGTATATTTATTAACATCTTTTGAGTAAAGTCTTAAAATTATCTATTAAGCGCAATTTTTCACCCTTTCTGACAGATTACCGGTGCTGCCAAGAGGCTTTTAAGCTGTAAAGGCAAAGGAAAAACAATCCTGCATTTGATCTTGGGTTCCCCTCCCCTTCTGTGAATTTATCTCAGACGAGAATTTCGCCACGAGTACTTTCATTGGAATTTAAACTCCAGTACCACCCTTTCCTTCTGTCTGGAGTTAAGGTTTCCCACTGTTCTAAGACTACATTTGAAGTTGTCTGACTTATCGTAGGAAAGGTTTTTAAAATAACGGTTCCTTTTAATCTAAATTTCTTTTCTCTGTAGTTAACCAAATCTGAATGATTCATTTTAACAAAGCTTTAATGTGGTGTTCCCCCCCCCCCCCCCCCCACCTCTGGACAGCTTTTCCATCCTCTTTTCCTGTCTTTTCCCTTTTTCTTTTTCTTTTTTTCTTTTTTCTTTTTTCTTTTTTTTTAAGTTTTAAATCATTTTCCAGACTTGCTTGGGTAACCATATGGTATGGGTGTATAAACTTTTTCGTATGGCCATAAACTTTGAAAATGGGTTTTAAGAGAGTATTTGCATCATCTTACCCTGAAAATCAGACACTTTATGATTTGGAAAAGGGCTTTCAGTATGCCTCCTATATTTCTCTGGAGTTTTATGTAAATTGAAATTTATTATGGATCAGGTTCTATTTTTGTTGTTTTGGGGGAATCTGTAAATGCCAGTGGAGAAGGGAAACTGATACAGCATTCGGCACTCTATGATGAATATAATATGAAATGTGTAACTATACATTATAAGTACTGTTAATTTATAGTCTCTAATACCCCCTCAGAAGAGCCTGCTAATGAAAGCTGTTACCACTTTTCCATTTAGGGTGTGGTCAGTTGAAATATTTGCCGTTGCTCTATGCTTTATACACAATAGAAAGTGACAATTTTTATCATTGTGATCTACTCATCGAGAAGAAAGGAAGAGGGAGCTCTCCTGGAATGAGAAGAATTATTAGCATTGGCTAACATTGTCATCATTGACTATCCAGCTGTCATTGGTGTCCAGATTATTGCTTTGGGTATGAAAACTTTTATGAGTGGCTTTTAATTCCTACTGTATTTCTATGAATGGAAAGTAAATTCAGACATCAATAATAATTACTTGAAATGGCCCACTGAAGTTCAGTGTAAATGTGTCATTGCAATTATAATATGTAGAAATGAGCTGAGGCTGTTGGCAAACCAGAAGCTGGTACAGCTGCCGTGTTCCCACTTGCCATTTTGGCAGGTGTTTGGATGCTGTGTAGGTTAGACCAAACTGGTCATCACACTTGCAGTGCATGTGAGAGTAATTTTTGCACAAATTAAGGAAACTTTCAAAAATAAAACACTGTTTTCTGATGCAAAGCAGCTCTATATTTGCTCAGACTGGGATCACAGAGCTTCGTGGAATAACTTGACATCAGGTGCCTCTGAGCAGATGTCAAACAAGCTCTTTACCTCCAATAAGTTTAAAAAGGGATGCTTACATAGCAAAACTGAGTAAATATGTGCAGAGCTCATAAGAAGCCATAAGCGATTGAACCTAAAGAAAAAGCCAGTGCTTAATGAAATTACAGCGTGATGATCACACTGCTAAAGCTATCGTCATAACAAAGTGCCAGGCAGATACAGAAAAATTGCCTAAGATTTTCTAAGATTTTTTTTTTTCTTTTTTGAAGTGTAGGCTTGGAAAAGAAGTAAGGCACCACAAAGTAATCCATACTCCTTTCTGAAGTCATGGACTTCTAGTTTTTATTAATAGTACATAAAATGGTTTGAGAGGTAGATTTCACTTTGTTTTCTTGTGGCTGAGAGCAGCTCTGCTGGCCAGATGCAGAATGTTGGCTTCGCTTTGCAACATTGGGAGAGGTATGTTTAACTTTACTCGAAGGTGTGAGTAATGCGGACTTTTATTCATTAGGAAATAATAATTATCGATTTTGGAAAGCTAAATAGGAAACTCTGACTTGACTTTTCATGCCGAGGTGGAGTTTATGCACCTAGAATTGTAGGTGCAGCTCCAGGTCCTGCCTCCTGACCGACATGCCTCTGGTGTGTGTCTGCCTGTGGTAGGTAAAGAAGTAAAGCAAAAGAAAATGCTGGACACCTTTTGATTGCATGAAAAGAGGTCTGGCTTGGGTCCCAGTCTTGTCTTCATCACCTGCTTGTTTTGGATGTGGTTTTATTACTTAATTTCTCTGTACCTCCTTTAAATTCTGAACAAGTCATTTTATAGGAAAATACGGAGGAAATAATATCATACAGGTGATCATACAGGTAAATAAATATTATGGTAACCTAAGTGTCATGCATGAATGAATGAAATTTGAGTAATGCTGGACTTCAGAACCTCTAAGGTTAATTTTTTGAGAATACTTTGAAAGCAGTTTTGACGTTGTTTTCTACACTTAGCAGTTGCTCGTTTCTGTCCTAATTGTTTCTGCATCTGATTTGGCGTATGCTTCCGTGTCTTGTGATTATTTCCAGTTTTGTTAGATCAGTAGGATTTTGCATTTTTTTTTTTTCGGGAAGAGACCAGATTTTAGTTTGTTATTTACTGAACCCTGTGGATTCCACAGATGCTTATGATATGGTGGTCAAACAGATGTGGACTGATGGAAGCGATTCTGTACCTGAGGTTGGACAGATTGACAGTCTGGTCCTAACAGCAGCTATTTGTACTTCTTTGGCAAATTAATTGACAGCCCTGTAAATCCTTTACGTACTAAATGGGAAAGAAAAGTCCTCTAGTTCACAAACTTGCAGGGATCAGAGATGACAATCAATTATGTCTCTGTAGGCACCATTGTCCTGTGATCTCCTACAGTGTTTCATTCGTACGTGACTCTCATCTTTATGATTCTCTACAGGGATTTTCTCAGGGAGCCAGATGATCAATCAAGATGCCAGTGATTTGGGGGTGCCATAAAATATGACTTTGTGCTCCACTTAAATTTAGCCAGCACCCTCTCCCCACTTCCTGTTCTTGTTCTTCTTTTTGCCTTTTGCAGTGATTTTCAAATTGTCCTTCTTGGCTGTTTATGGTTCAACAGTGTGGCTCATGCTTTGTTGATTTACACTTTGTTTTTAACGAAATGTTTGATATGCTATCTAGCACATAAAAACCATAGATCTTTTTTTTTTTTTCTGAAGAAAATCAGAACACTTTGCATCATGACACAAATTAGCCAGAGCCAAGTTGGTACTGTTCTCTTTACCTGGATGTGTCTTCTTCTGTTAGCTGTGGTCCCCATCTGTCTCTATTGCCTTCTGACTCGGAGGCCAGATGTAAATTGCTGCTTGTTGATATTCATTTGCCGTTGTTTTCCAAACACAACAAAGAAGTAAAATGCCTGCTACCTTCACATACCTATTAAATGAGGGAAAACAAAAATTAGGCCGATATCAGCCAGTATTTCCCTTGACCCTACTGAGTTAAATAGGTTTACCACATGGCCCCTTTGGTCATTTTCAGTTTATAGACATTATTTGTGGGTGAAAATCCAGCCTAACAAATATTTTGTTATTGTAACACACTTTATGCTAAGTAGTGTGCTAGGTACATTAACATATGTAGTTCAGTTTTCCCAGCCAGTTTTTGAGATGATGATGATCATTATTTCTATTTTTTTAAGAGATGAGGAAGTTGAGACTCAGGTGTTTAAATTAGCCTCCACCAACACAGCTATTGTTTAGAAGAGCTAGGCATTACACCTAGACCTGGGTAGTTCTCGGTTACTTTTATTTCAGTTTCACCAAATCTGCCCCAAATCTTGAAACACAGATACAGTCAGTTTTCATTACGTTGAAGATAATCAAGAAAAACATTACTTCTCCTTCCGTTAAATATATATTTTTTAAAACTGTCCCGGGGTGTAGAAAAAGTGACTTTTTTAAAAGACTTGGAGCAAGGTTTCTTCTCAATTAGGAATTCTGTATAAAGGAAGTGAAATGTCCTTCAGGAAGACACTTCAGGCTTCCAGAATAGTGTTTGCCAGTAATAAGAGGGGCAGCGATGGGAATGTGGAGGGTGGTGTGCACAGAATTTTGTCACATGACCAGTAGCATATCTGCTGGCCAGATGCAGAATGTTGATTTTGCTTTGTAGCATCAAATATTCTAGCTGCGCTGACAGATCATTTCAGAGTTCACGTGATCTGTGTATAAGCAATTGTGTTTTCGTTTCAAGTTTTTTCCTGATGTTTAGGCACCAGAGGATGAAAAATCCCCATGTAAAAAACATGCATCGAAAATGATTATTCATAGTGCAAAGAGAACTGAATTGGGGGATGGAGTTTTAGGGTTTTTGGTTTAACCCTATCCCAGTCTGGGACGTGGTTTCATTTCATTGTTCTAAGTCTGCTTTTTATATATAAATGCTAAAACATATTTAATATATATATTTAATTTATATATATATAATTTATATAATATAATATATATAATTTATATAATATATATAATATATATATATATGTTTTTCTCCTTTAAGGTTTAATTGCCTGTGCAATATTGATGAACAAAAAGCAATTAACAAATTTTTATTTTTTAATTTATTATTATTTTTTAGGGATTTTATTTTTAAGTAACATCTACACCCAGTGTGGGACTTGAACTTACAACCCCGAGATCAAGAGTTGCATGCTCTACCGACTGAGCCAGCCAGATGCCCCAATAAATATTTAATAAAGGGTAGTTTTTATCATGTCATTGATTTGCCACCATCATCATCTTGCCCTAAAATACTTTTTTTATTTTTTTTTAATTTTGTAATTTACATCCAAGTTAGTTAGCATATAGTCCAACAATGATTTCAGGAGTAGATTCCAGTGATTCATCCCCTATGTATAACACCCAGTGCTCATCCCAACAAGTGTCTTCCTTAATGCCCCTTACCCATTTAGCGCATCCCCCCTCTCACAGTCCCTCCAGTAACCCGCTGTTTGTTCTCCATATTTAAGACTCTCTTATGTTTTGCCCCCTCCCTTGCCCTAAAATACTTTGTTCCCTTGATGGGATACTTGGTGACTTTTTATACCAGTCACTTAGTGTGTGTCCTTTTTTTTAAAAATTTTTTTCACATTTATTTGTTTTTTTTTGAGAGCAAGAGCGACCATGAGCAGGGGAGGGTCAGAGAGAGAGAGCGAGACAGAGGATACGAAGCAGGCTCCATGCTGTGAGCGTAGATCCTGACGCAGGTCTTGAAAGTAATGGCCATGAGATAATGACCTGAGCTGAAATCAAGAGTCGGCCTCTAATCCAGCTTAGCCACCCAGACGCCCCAATGTGTGAGTCCCTTTAAACAAAGCATGAATGAAATGGGCAGACTTCCACTATGAGACAGTTGGATAGCTGATATTTAGCTGATGGGGTAGAGATCATCACCAGTCCCAGTGTAGACACTGGAGAAATCAAGAAGCAGGAGTTTCAATGGCAGCCTCAAATCTGGGGTTATCTTTTTATATTTCCCTTAGTTCCCTTACACTAACTTAATACAACTGCTGTGTGCCTGGGAAACGGAAGCAAACAGAATTGTCATATTTCATCCGTAATATCAGGGTTTCTCAACCTCAGTGCTAATAACATTTTGCGGGTGCTGTCCTGTTCATTCTGGGAGGTTTAACAGCATCCTTGGCCTCTACCCGCTAGATGCTAGGAGTAGTGCCTCCCAATTGTGACCATCAAAAATCTCTCCGATGACCTCTGGGAAACACACGACCTTGGGTCGAGACCCACCGTATTTACGATGCACAGTTTTTCTGTATTAGTGTCCCTGTCATTGGGATGCTTCTTACAACTGCTGACCTCCTGTAATCGGGAGCAGGCAGGAGTGAATTTTCCTGTTGTGTGAGTGGCTTCATATAGGAACAAGCTGACTCTTTGTCATCATCAGCCATCATCATTTACACAGGCTCTGTTCTCAGCTCACAACAGTCTTGACTGCAGTGCAAGTCTGGATACCAGATTAAGGTGAATTTAAGTGCCTCCCCGTTTGAAGAACTTTGTGACTCTATGACAGAATGAACCTCCCTTTTGCAAAGGGCCAGCTTCATGCCCCACAATAATCAAATTGCCTGATTTCAAGCCCTTTAAATTCATCAAGGGATGGTTTTGGGAGAGTTGTCAACCTCTGCCTTGCCAGAGTATAATCTTGAAAAATAAATGTTTCAGCTTGACTCTGCAGTCTTTTCCTCTGGAATGTGCTGTTACTGACAATACCCTGGCTCTGGTTAAAAACTTTTTTTTTCTTTTTACTTACATGACTAGTGTTTATCTCTACCTTTTGGGGCCCAGTTGTCCCCACCCCTGCTCCCTAACTGAAATTCCCTTTGGTGTTAAAGGCATTTTGTAACGTGCTCCCTGAGATCTAATACGCACAGAGCGCAATGGTTGCTAAGAAAGAAAAGAAGTATATTTAAGCTATGGTGTGTGTCATGAGGGCTTCCATAGAGTGGATGTGTTTCTCTTGTTATCTTCACTTGGCTCTTCCATAAAATGGGTCTGCAGTGGATGGCAAAAGGGCACAGCTGAGTTTGAGACTCACTGTGAAACAGAATACGTGTACATGTTCTAAAGTATACAGTCTCAGTCCACAAATTGTAAGCAAAGTACCAGGAATGTTTTTCCATACTTTGACACATATCTGGTGAGACGTCTATTGCGGCTGATGCTCAGAGTCCTAGAAGGAAAACCTTAAGTGGAGGGACATCTGAGAGATTGCATGAACTCACCTGAACCACCTAAGATTCAGCTGTAGATTTCTCAGGGAAACTATGACCTTGTGCTGTAAATATACATTTATTTATGTTTACAGCAAATGTAAACAAATGTGATTTGTTGCTAAATTAATAAAGCTAAGAGGGGTACTATTGAGCACTTAGTGTATACCCAGGCACGGTCCTGAGAGCCCTGAATATCAAATTAAAATTGACAGTGGGGGAAAAATAAAAAAACAAAAAACAAAAACTGACGGTGACCGTGGAGGACTGACCAGCACTACCCACGATTGTTATTCCTCTCTCATAGGTGAGAGGCCCGAAGCACAGAGAGGTCAAGTGGCTTGCCCATCCTGTGTGGTTAAAACGTCATTGTCGAAATGAGCTCTCCTCGGCCTAACCACCTGTTTTGATGGAATGAATTCCTTCATTCGTTGTATTTTCAGTACTGTCTCACCCCTTGTTATCAAACTCTAAATTGTTACCTAGAATACTGGGCTTGTGATTCAGTTATGGAATATTCAGACAGCACAAAATTTTAAAACCTATTTTGCTGGAAGGTTCTTAACGTGCAGCTGGGGATTAGTGTTTTCTGGCTTCCTCATCCAGTCCCAAGGTCCACTCCACCCTCACAAGCAGGAAATAAAATCCCACTGGATAAGAAGTTGCAGATTTTTCTGTCTCTCAGATATGTGGTCACGGCTGTGCTCTGAGAGTAATACTACAACTGGCAGAAGCTGAGAAACTAAATACATTTTTTCATACGATGTATAAAGTTTATCATATTTTAATGTTGATAAATAAAAATGTTAATGCTTGTGGCACCCGGGTGGCTCCATTGGTTAAGTGTCAGACTCTTGGTTTCAGCTGAGATCCTGATCTCACGGTTTCGTGAGTTCGAGCTCCGGATTGGAGTCTGTGCCGACAGCATGGAGCCTGCTTGTGATTCTCTCTCTTCCTCTCTCTCTCTCTCTCTCTGCACCCCCCACCCCCCGACGCGTGCTGTCTCTGTCTCTCTCAAAATAAGTAAGTAAACTTAAAAAAATGTTAATGCCTGCCTTGCCTGAGAAGTTTGGAATGGGGAACAGAGAAGGAGTGTAATTTAGAAATGATTTCATGAAGACCTAGGTTCGAATTAAGAAGAATGAAGGGAGCACCGTCCCGTACTTTTCTGGGGGACTATTTGATGGCGAGTCTGCTACAGCTTCACAAGCGTTCTCTCTTGCCACTTGAATGGCAGCGTGCCTGTTTCCCCCAGATGGGATGCTTATCCAAAGGTAAGGCAAGTGCAGGTACATTCCAGTGCCATGGAAGGGAATTAGCACTGTCTTGATTTTGTAAATGAAGAGGCCAAAAATACCTGCGCTCAGTCATGAGTACTGCTTAGTGCATCAGTGTGCTATTTTGGCACTGCTCTTTTCTGTTGCTGAAATTTGAAGTCATCTGTTTATTTTCAACTCGGAAAGACCTTTTCAAGCCTGTTAAATTGGTAGGACATGAGCTTGCGCTTACGTTAGAGTTCCTTTCGGTATCTTACCTCTTCTAGAATACTTTTACCGGATGATCGAAAATTAGTGAAAACATTTGAACAAATTTAGACACGGGATGATGAGAAATGACAGCTCCTAATACAGGCGAGAGTGTTGTGCTCAAATCCCTTCTTGGGGGGATGTGTGCTCTGGTTAAGTCAGGTAGACTTTCAGAGTTTTCAGCAGAGATCTATCCCTTTGTAGAAAAGGCTCACGTTTCTTTCAAAAACCACCAAAGTGGACTGACTAGGGTGACATTGCTTTTATTACTGGTGATAATTAGTCCACCTTAATCATGTCAGCATTTGGGCTTTTGATCCCTTGCTAATTTGTGGGCCTGTAAAGGAGATAAACTTTCGCAGACTAAAGGTCAGTTTTGTGGATGGCCTGTGTCATGAGCATCTCTTCAAGGTATGTGGAATGATTGTTGAAAAAAATCCCCAACAGGTAATGAAGCTACCTTACAATGGAAGGGACTCGTACCTGCAGACAGCTGAGGTACTCAAGGGAAAAATGTCAGTGATGGTTGGGAAACCTTCAAGTTGGGGATTGCCCAGATGAAGTTCAGGAGGTACATGTATCCATTAGGACTTGTTCTGGAAGATATAACAAAATCCAGGATGAATAGTACTGATGCAGAAATTGGAATTTATAGGCTAAAGTCATTGGAAAGTCTGGACTTAGTTCTGGGTTTCAGCTTGACTAGGTCTGTGTGCCTCTGCCTGGATTGGCTTCCTTTCTTTGTGGGTGTTTTCCTTGTAAAGGTCTCTAGCATTCAGAGGCTTAAAACATCCTTATGGTTAGCAATACTAATGGAACAAGAACTCCTTTTCGTAACATTTCCTATAAGGGTCTTATCCTTGAACCAGTCCCTCTCTGCATTCAGAGAGAGAAATATCTCTAATGACTAGTTCTGGATTTCTGCCTGCCTCCTTTTTCAGAGGAGGTCCTGACACCTTGCTTGCCTTTTGCAAACAGATGGAGTATGGATTGAAGAGAGTTCCCCCAATGGAAACCTGAGTGTGTCATCAGAGAGAGAGAATTGATGCAGGCTAGGCAAGAACAACACCTGTTCTACAAGGGATCAAGAAGGAAACTGTGGTCTGGTCATTCATTCCTTTACTCATCTTTTCAACAAAGAATTATTGGGCATTTCTTAATGGCCAGGGGTTGTTTGAGATGCTGGGAGTTCCAACAGTACACAAAACATCCCCCAAACTCTTTCGTCATAGAGCTTATTACCTTTTCATGCTATTGTTGCCAGGGTCAGGAATGGAGTAAGTTCTCCAAATATGGAGTGATAGTTGCTATAGATACAATAAAGGACAGAGGAGTTGATTGGATCTGGAGTGGCAAAGGTAATCGAGGGAACTAGAGACTGCGTGTATTAGAGAAAGGGAGAAAAAAGGCGGAAAGGTTTGAATACCTCTCAAGTGGAAGCTGAGGGCGGATACCTGGAGCATTTTATAAGGCACAGAGGGATTTAGCGTATGTGTGCAAAGAGTCTTTTTGTTAATTGGGAGTGAGAGCTTAATGTATTTACCTTTGAGGATGCAGTCATGATACTGTGTTATTTTAGATGCTTCGCCTGGCCTGGAAGAAGCACTGAGTTGATGATCTAATAGCTTGTTACCCTGTTAATGTGTATGATTATCTTTGTCACAGTGGGAATACAGCTGTCAGGGAAAGAGAAAGGCATTTCTTCTTCACTTTCAGTAATGGAGCTCAACTTGCTAGCACTCCAAAGAAATAGCAAAGGTTCTGAACAAAAAATATAAGCAAAATAATGCCGTGGGACCCTAACGTATGGTAGATTTTATTTTTAATGTTACTTATTTATTTTGAGAGAGAGCATGCAAGCAGGGGTGGGGCAGAGAGAGAGAGGTTGAGAGAGAGAATCCCAAGCAGGCTTCACACTGTCAGCGCAGAGCCTGATACAGGGATCCATCTCATTAACTGTGAGATCATGACATGAGCCCAAATCAAGAGTCGGATGCTTAACCGACTGAGCCACCCAGGTACCCCCATGTGGTAGATTTTAATGGCAATGCTCAAATGGTCTCACCAGTGGCTTGACATCCCCCCCCCCCCCCCCCCCCGCCAAAGGTCTCTGTTGTGTAGAGCATGGCCTGATGGCTTTACAAACAACAACTAAAACAGGTGTGATAGGGCTTTCTGTAACTGAGAAATAAAAAAGGGGGGGGGGATTTAAGTGAGCAAATGGAAAATTAAAAAGAATATAGTTTTTCTTGTTGATGGAGACAGAATGAGGATTCTGGTGCTATTTATTTTTGGAGGGGTCCAAATACGGGAAGGATGTGGTATAGGCTGTCTGAATAAAGAATAGTAGCATCAGAAATCAGGTCTGTGGAGGAGAATCAGGATCTGGGCATTGTTAGGGCAGAAACAGTAATTAAGGTGAGGCTTTGTGTGACGCTTAGTTCACAAGGGCCCCGGGTATCTTAACCTTTGGCACAGCTCACCCTTCCTGGGAACCAGCAGTGTCCTAATTTTACATTTGAGGAATTTGTGACAGAGAGAGCTAAGTTTCCACAGCTGGTAAAAGGCAGTTCAGGCAGTGAAACCGAGGACATTGCCCCTTTTTCTGAGCCTTTGGTTTTTAACCACTGCCTTGAATATCTCATATCATCTGGTTAAACCTTGCAAAGGTGGTCAGGACCCTGCCTCTAAGGGTTCCCTTGAATGGTTTTGCATGGTCTGTAAGATAAAGTCTTAAATTACTCTGCATGGATTACAAAGTTCTTTCTGAACCAGCTCCTGCAGGTACTTCCCATGCTTGCACTGAATTGTTCCATCCTTCCTGACATTCATTTAGTTCACCTCCCTCCCCAGTCCCAGCGGCTGCCATCTTGTTTCCTGTTGTGCCCATGTGATTTTGCTTTATACCTCTGTTATGAAAATTATGCCTCCACTTGTCTTTTTCCATATGCTTGGCTGTTGGAGCTGTGGGGAGTTTCAGTCTTGCAGAAGTTGTATCTTATTTTTTTCCCCTATAGTAGGTGTTTGATGAAGTAAATGCTGAAAGAAAATGTGTCAATGGTAGGTTTGAGAGGGTGAGTAATTGTTGGTATTTCTTGTTGGATTGAAGCCTCCAGAAGAACTTCAGGAGCAGCAATCGTGCCTTTAATGTTTTCTATTAATAGTAAAAAAAATCATTGACTCAGGGTTCTTTGGGTATGGTTGTGTTAGGGACAGGTTGCACTTCCTTTCTTGCACGTCTGGTAATTGGATGAAAAAATCTTCGTTCACCTGGGAAATCTTGATTCCTACCTGAACTGGCTGATTCAGTCCTCATAATTACTTCACCGTATTTGTGCTTGCCACAGGAAATGTGAAATTGGGTATTTTTAGAACCTTAGGTTTAAATTATTAATATAAGGAGTCAAAAACTAGAAAGAGAGCTCAGGTGCTACATGGCATGCTATATTCATAAACATTTTCATGTTGAAGAGTGGAACGTCCTGGGATGAATCATGTGGGTTTGCAATAATCCTTTGTCCCGTGGTGCGGACAAGTACTTCCTGTGGGGATGAACCCAAGAGTCTCTAAGCCTTGCCATCTTTCCCTTCCGGCTCACTGTATGTGCAAGACTTGCACTGTGGGAACTTGGAACTGGATAAAAACTCCTTTTCGTCCGTAGCGCAAGAGGCCATGGATTGTACCATAGTTCTTAAAGACAGTAACCGTTGTCAGATGTGATAACGCAGAATTTAGGAATGCTTTAGTCATTGTTCGCCTATCATGATCTTATCTTTCCTATTGGGAGAGTCTTCTTCCCCTCCCATTTGAGCTTGTTCAACTAGTTCCTAGAAGTAGAAGTGACAGGTTTTTTTTTACATTTATTTTTGAGAAACAGAGTGAGACAAAGCGTGAGCGGGGGAGGGGCAGAGAGAGAAGGAGACACAGAATCCGAAGCAGGGTCCAGGCTCTGAGCAAGCTATCAGCACAGAGCCTGATGGGGGCTCAAACCCGCAAACCGTGAGATCGTGACCTGAGCCGAAGTCAGATGCTCAACCGACTGAGCCACCCAGGTAGCCCTAGAAGTGACAATCACTTCTAATCTAGGGTGGCCAGTGTTTTCTATGGGGGGCCTCTTCTCTGACAATTGAGGAAGTGTTCCTGTTGGACGAGGGATAGTTCCTCCAACTGTGGCTTTTCGTGTTCTTGGTTTCATAACAATTCTGTCTTTTCAAAATTTGCTTGGAATACGTGTTTCTTTAACCTATTTAGGCTATATCTTTGTGCTATTTTGGAAATCTATCCTTTCACTTAGTATTATAGATGTCACATCAAGGCTGCAAATTTCCCTCAGGCAGCCCTTTCAGAAACCTTCTTTATCTTTGTATAGTGGCGGGAATTCTTTACATGTTTAGATCTGGATCATTTAGCAGCAGGATGCCTCCCAGTCTGCCCTCCTAGGCCTTTCTGAGAGCAGAGAACTCACCGACTTTTCCTTGGTCTCCCCAGAGCCCATTTCGTTGACTGTCTTCTGTAGGCAATCTACAGAAAGTGTTTGCAGGGGATTGAATGGGCAAGGGTATCTTCTGCGCGACAGTTTACTAACGACTGGTTTTTTACTAAGTGCCTGAAGCGTGTGCTCTGCTGAATAGAATTGTTTTCGTGAACTCCACTTTGTCTGATTGAATTAGCAAATAACTCAAACCAAATTAAAAAATGGTAGCAGCAGAACCTCCTCATTCCTTAGACCTCAAAAGTGGAGGTAGGCCATGCTTAGCACGTTCAGGAAGGACTACAACCCCCAGTGCCCTGCAGGCAGCCACCAGTGACCTCACAGGACCATCTTGGCATCTGGCCTGTCAGCCAGGATTGTCAAGTTTTTGTGGGCACTTCTGCTTTGCACAGTGAAGGGGAATTCTTTGCAGTTTTGTGATCTGGGAGTGACAGCCCGTCATTGTAACCACATCAAGGCTCTGGATGATAAAAGGGTCGAATCATTGTCATTCATTAAATTCGTTTAACTGTTGGAATTCCTCTAAGGATCCAGATGGAGGTCCCTTCTCCTCTCCCTCTGTGCTCTATCTCCCCAGGCAACCTTATAATGGCTTAAATTACCATTTATTCCAGCAGCACCCTCAAATTGATATTTCTGGCTGAGATCTCCTCTGTGATCTTAGGGCCTGGAGAGCCTACTTCTTCCCCAAGACACCTTGACACCTTAAAACCCAGCTCGGTATTTGCCCCCATCGTGCCTCTTTACCTCCAGCCCACTCGCTTCCAGTCCTTCCTGTCCCAGGGGGTTGCAGAACCACAGGTCCGTTAGTCCATTTGCATCAAGTTCAAGCCTGGGCTTCCTTTCTCCCTGTCTTCATTCACCATCACCTAATACCCTTGAATGTCTCTCTTAAATCCATTTTTCTTCTCACCACCACTCTATGATTGATAATCTCTGGCTTAGATGACTGTAGAAGTCTTGGGACATCTCTCAGGGTTTGCTTTCTTGTGATCCCACTGTGTTGTGCACAGAAATCTGGAACGGTGTTTAAAATGGAAATGTGATTGTGTTACCGTCATAGTGACTGCCTTTTAGTGGCTTTCTGTCAGTCCGAGTATACGTTCCAGGATGCAGCAATGGCTTTTCTTTGGGATCTCTCCCTGCCTACTTCCTTTGGCCCACGTCAGGTCCACAGTTTCCCCTGCAAGCCCTAAACCTGCAGCTGATCCTACTTGAAACTCCTTCACCACCACCCCCACCTCTGGTTTTGCCTTTCCACTAACTCATGCATCAGGACTCACCTTCCTTCGCCACCCCCATATAGGTCAGAGCCTTACACTTTCTCCCCGAACTGTGCACCACCTTTGTTCTGCTACTGACTGTTAAGGATGGCTTATGAGGGGTATAAAAGAGAAGGAAGGTAGTGACATAGGCATTTGTGTGAAAGGAATGGCTAGAAAAGGAGTTGAGGGTATGCCTTGCTATTGTTGACTTTGTCCTTTAGTATTTGAAAACTTGGACCTGATCTGATAAGGCTACATACGGTATGGTTCCATATGTATGATATTCTGGAAAAGACAAAACTATGGAGACAGTTAAAATTCCAGTGTAGAGGGGCTCTTGTGTGGCTCTGTCGGTTAAGTGGTTGACTCTTAATTTCAGCCCAGGTCATGATCTTATGGTCCGTGAGTTGGAGCCCTGCATCGGGCTTTGCGCCGGCGTGTGGAGCCTACTTGGGATTCTCTCTCTCTCTCCCTCTCTTTTTCTGTCCCCCACCCGCCTTTCTCTCAAAATAAATAAATAAACATTAAAAAATATATATATATATATGTAGTATAGATTAGGGGTCACCGGGGTCTGACAGGTGGTGAAGGGATGAGTGGTGGAGCAGAGAATTTTTAGGGCAATGAAATTACTTCGCGTGATACCTTGATGGTACATACAGGTTATTGTATATTCATCCCAACCCACAGACTGTGCAACACCACGAGTGACCCCTAAGGTAAACTATGGACTTTGGGGTGATTACGATGTTATCAGCGTAGATTCATCAGCTGTAACAAACACACCACTCTGCTACAGGATGTTGATAACGGGAGAGCCTATGCATGTGTGGGGACAGGGCATATATAGGAAATCTCTGTACCTTTTTCCCAATTTTGCTGTGAACGAAACTGTTCTAACCTCCCTCCTGTGTTCCCCTGCAAAAAACTCTGGGCAGAACCCCTATTATCAGTGCCTCTGTAGAAATGTGAACCCTTCTGGATACCAGGCAGCATAAAGGTTTACTTAAGGGCACCCTAGTAATTAATGTTGGCTATTGCAGCACGGTAATCAAGCAGGGAGATACACGTGATTGTTGTGGTTGTTCTGTAGGGGAGGAGAGATTCTTCTCATGGGCTGGGTGTCTTCCCTGCTGCTCTTCTAGTTAACATAATTTCTGGCCCCAAGGCTCACTGCTGAACTTTCTCCTCCAGTGTAGAAGGACTGTGGAGATGTACGCTCTTTTAACTCATCCCATTCAACTACGCTGAGAGTGGGGGGAAAGGGAACAAACATTCATGCATTTAAATAGCACATATGGGGGCGCCTGGGTGGCTCAGTCAGTTAAGCGGCCGACGTCAGCTCCAGTCGTGATCTCACGGTTCGTGGGTTTGAGCCCCACGTCAGGCTCTGAGCTGACAGCTCAGAGCCTGGAGCCTGCTTCGTATCCTATGTCTCCCTCTGTCTCTGCCCTTCCCCTGTTTGCACTCTGTCTCTCACTCTCTGTCTGTCATAAATAAAATAACTAAAAATGAAAAAAAAATTTTTTAAACAGCACATGTAATTCACTGGCTACGATGCTCTAAAGCACACGTTCTCCAGAAAAAGGATGAGGGGTCATGTAGAAATCTGCTGCTTTCCTACATGCTGCATCCTCTTCCTATGGTGACTCTCTGCATGTGATTCTGAGATTCAAGCTACGTCTCTTTCCCACCCAAGGCCAAGTTGTAAGCCAACTATTGTATTGAATGCTCCCTGGATAAAGAGAGATGGGTTGGAACCCTTTGTAGAAGACAGGCTGATGGGCCATCCAGTCGGCTCTCTAAGGGATTTTGGAGGGTGCTTTTGATGATACTCTATTTGGTTTTACATTTTGTGCTGACTTTGGCACCTACATCCCATCCATGCCTAGACTTCCCACCCCCACCAAATATACTGGTCCACTGCCCAGGTGTGAGTGCATGCGCAAATCCCTCCTGAACTCTTGTTTGAATGTCGTTGTGTATAATCTGTAATGATGATATGTTGGAAAAAGTATCAGTGCTAAATGTGCACATGTTTGTTTTCAGTGTTGAAAGAGGCTGGGCAGGCAAGAGTGTTGAATTACAGGTTCCCTGACTCTTAGGGCTGGGAAAGCCATAAATACGATATGTTCCCATCACCTTGATGGACTGTATATGATAAAATGATAGATAAAGGCAAGGTTGGCTTGTAGAGCTTTTTTATTTAATGAAGTAAGCAATAGGGACCTGCAGAGATTCATGGAGGAGACGTTTCTTATAACCCTGAAAAATGGCACACTTTGGGCAGACGAGATTGGAGAGAGGAGACTGGACTCAAGAGAAGCAAGGGGGAGAACTCAAGATGATTTTTCAGATACTGACACTCATAAGATACTTCCCTTTATCCCTTACGAAATCCATTACTTTTCCTTGAGCTAGGTTATAGCAGTGATCCACTGGAAATATTTTGTGGTGAAATTATGAGATTCTGCAGCATAAAGTAGAAAGATCAGGAGATGTACAGGGAACAACATCTCAATGAGATGTGGAGCGGAAGACTTAACAAATCAGATGGGCAAAGGAGATGCTTGAAGAGAAATCAATTCAGGTAGAAGCGATGCAGACATCAGCGTTTGATTGAACATCACCAACCTATCCTGGGAAACTTCCCTAATAATGGTCGAATCAAATCAACTTTTGATACACTCTTATAATCATAGTATTATTTCAGTTTAATGACCATAGGTACTGGCATCTCCCGGCAATTAATCTAACATTAACCCCATCTTAGTTCTTGGATATAAGCTACAAGTTTAGGCATTAAACATGATGGATAAGAATGACTGACTGCTCCGTACCTGTGTATGTATGTCTTATCCATGAACTTTATTAGTTTTTTCCTACTTCAGTCGTTTTCAGACCTTCATCTAGAAGACCCAAGTCTTTATTATTTGTGACCTGATAGGATGCTAGATGTTTCTAACTGGGAAATGTTAATGACCACTTTTTTTTATAAGAAGTAAATGTTGTACAAATTGAATTTTAATGCTTTCCTTGTCCCAGAGGAAGCTAGAAACCATTAGCTAATGACGATGGTAATGTTCAAATTGTTTTTAATTTTAAAATAATATTTATAACGTGCAATACTATGGTGCCTCATTTTGGACCTAGGAGAAATTTATCAACATCTACATAAATGTGTGTGAATTAGGCACTAGGAATAAACCAGCTTAAAAGTACAGCTATGGCTTAAGTCTGTTTATACGTATGTGTGAAACTTGAACGATATAGGTATCTGGCTCGAAATCTGCCTGCTCAATTATAAATGAATGTCAAATTCCCCTACAGTTAGTTACCCATTATTGAAAATATCCTTGTCTTAAATTTACTTTGGCAGGGGAATGTGCTGGGTGATTATCATATTGGGTTACTCTGGGGAGTTAAAGATTTATATTATGTTTTAGTTCGCTGAAATCATAGCACTCATAGGCACACACGTATCTGTATGTATATACAAAAGTGCTTGAGAAGTTCTTTTTTTTAACAATAGATGTTTTTAATATTGTCTGAAATAAAATAACAATGTTCTGTTTCCTATCACTGTGGAATGTCACAGGATTCATATCTTTTTCTTCACTCCCAAAGTAGGTAACACAACATAATATGTTATACTCATTAAAGAACAGATTTTCAGTTTCAGAGATAGTTGCCAAGTTCATTATTTCTGGGAAAAGGAACAAATACTAACCCCGTAGTTTTAACCTGAAGACAAAAGAGCATATGAACTAATGAAATGTATTTATTAAAATGGAAGTTTCTGTCTTAGATTGTCTTGTATGTTTTTATTTCCAACAGACATAGGATTCCCACCCTCCAAACAGTGCCATGAGGGATTTTTTTTTAACTGTAAGAGAGACAGAGACAACATGAGTAGGGGAGAGGCGGCAAGGGAGGCAGAGAGAGAATCCCAAGCAGGCTCTATGCTGGCAACACAGAGCCCAGTGTGACACTCGAACCCAGAAACCATGAGATCATGACCTGAGCTGAAACCAAGAGTCGGATGCTTAACCCACTGAGGCACTAGGCGCCCCACCCACGCGCACCATGAGGAATTATTTTCAATTTTCGTTGCATTAGTTATTCACATTGCATATATCACCATAACATTCAACCCTCAAACACACATACACACATGCTCACTGCGTACTCACACATTTGTTCTACAGGGACGGAGGGTAATAGAAGAAGAGACAGTTATTAACACTCATGTTCCAGCTGTGTACAGAATCCTCTCAGAACCTTCTTACTGCAACATTCGGTCAGACTTACTGCGTATCATTTCCCCTCAGCCCTGCTATTCATTGCAAAAATATTTAACAAGGATCTAGTAGGTCACAATGTGGTTGGTATAGAGAGACCCAGTAGGACTGATCACTTACCAATTCCTATTTTAACAGTCACCTCAACATTCAACTCTGTGGATGTACCGGACACTGAATCTGGAGGTTGAATGTAGGGATATAGCAAATAACCTAAGGGCCAAAAAGCATGGTTACTGGTATGTTAAAGTGAGAAATATACTAAAACTTCTGTATCTGTATGTTGAGATTTTTTACTGGTCAGCAGTCTAAGAGTGCACTTAACCTATCTTTCTTTTCAGAGCCCTGGCAGGAGATAGTGACATTTCCGATCGGGCTGGTTATGGGACATCCGGGAGGGGTTTTTAGTTACTGGTGATTTAACCATCCCTTTGTCCTCGTCTCGGTGTGCCTCTTGCTCTTTTTAAACATTCATTAATGAAATCGCTCTGTGTCATACCCATCTCTATGATTTGCTTCTTGTATTCTGTTGACTATTTTAAGGTATATAGGAAGTTGGGTTGAAAACTTGTTAGCATTCCACATTAATATTACCTCGAAGTCTCTCCCTTGTATTGCTAAATCGCTACAAATAAAAACTTGTATGGTGATGCATGTTGCTCGCCTATAAATATCACCTGAAACAGAACAACTAAAGCTGTGTATGTTTTCCTGGGAAGAGTTGAGGATTAATGCTAAATTAAAATATTGTCACACAGATTAGTGTAGTCATACCCACCGACAGTCAGTCTCTGATGCCTCTCTCTTTATGGTGAACACTGAATAATAATTATTTTATGAAGGTAGTGCATTGTAAATATTTATAAACAGAAATGTAAAACAGTGAGACCACAGTGAATAAATTATTTTGAAATATTTTAAAATCCAGTTTTTCTACGCTTTTTAGTAAAAAATTATTCATGGTGATCAATATTTCTTTCTCACTTGCCATCTGCTCTGCTGCTTTGGCTGTGCACTTCTAGGTGAATGATGCACTGTGCTGTATGTATAATGCGCTCCGCAAATTTATTGACTCGGATGCAGCGGGTTTACGGAGAGCATGCAAACATGTAATCACTCAGCGCAGGTCTTCTGATGTAGGTAATTGCCAATTCTTTCCCATCCCTGAGAACAATCAGGTCACCATCAGACTTACAGCAGGATGCTTTGCATTCTGTCTACATGTAGGTGGCATTCAGAAACGTCTCCACCAGAAGGTGGAAGAAGTGCATCCCGCATCTTCCTGGAGTGACGGGTCCGGAGAATTTTGTTTTGTCTTTTGGAAGCAATTTCGTATTTTCCCTTTGCATCTGGGTGAAGATCCTCTATTGTCCTGCAGTTCCGTTTGAATGGATGTTTCAGCAGTTAAGTTTTTGCACTATCGAATCCGCTCCCCCGGAAGCCTCAGATAAGGTCTTGGGGGTGAAGCGATGGCACTTAGGTGGTTTGGCTACCCCTCTCTGAATCCGAAAGCAGATGTCTGCAGCCAGTTAATAACCTGTGACTCTTGTACTTTCCTTTTCGTATCAGGCTTGGAGGATTTGCCTTAATGAAGTTTACGTGTTTTGTTGGTTTTTTGGATACGCTTTCCCTTCCCCCAAGCAAACCATTATAGGCATTGTTATTATTAATTAATTAATTAATTAATTTCTGGCATGTTGTTGGACCGGTTATAAATAGTCAAGGAATTTTCTTGAATCAGGTAAAATAATAGCTACCTAGGGATATCGCTTGCGTGTGAGGACAGTTGAGGGTCAACATCTTAATGCTTAATGCTGCCTCTCCTTGTGACGCCATCCTTGCTTCTCCTAGTTTGAACTGATCACCCTGTTTTGTATGCTTCCCTGGTTACGGTTTATCATTGGCTGTTTTCTTCTATGAGTGTGCCTGGTTTACCTTGCCTTTATGATTGCCTCGCTACTGGATGGCAAGGCCTTCAGAGACAGGAACTGAGTCTTATTCATCTTGGCTTCGCTTTGCGGAACACGGACTATGAACTTGATGATTACTTGTTCAGTTGGAGATGGTCAAATTTTCTAGACTAAATGCCCTCTGAACCCTCCTTGTATTAGTCAAGGACTATTGGGTAGCAAGAAAGGAAATCTGCGTAAACATGCTTTAGGCACAAGTGGGAATTTCTTTGGAGACTGTGGCTGTGTCTCTGAGACCCAAGCGGCAGGTGTCTTTCTCTCTTCCTAAGCTCCTGGAGCCCAGAATGATCTTGCCGTTTATTATTTAGAGAATTCTGGATTCCATTCATTTAATGTGTGCTTGAGCTGAGCCCTGCCCTGCTCCCCACCTTCCAGCATTCTCCTTGTCCTTATCTTCTACATTGTAGGTTTTCTTCAAGCTGTTCTGTGTGCCCAGACTGCCCCTCCCTGAGGCACCTGGGTGGCTCAGTTGGTTAAGCGTCCAGCTCTTGGTTTCAGCTCAGGTCACGATCTCACAGTTCGTGGGTTCGAGCCCCACATCGGGCTCTGTGCTGACAGTGTAGAGTCTGCTTGGGATTCTGTCTCTCTCCCTCTCTCTGGACCTCGCCTGCTCATGCGCGCGCGCTCGCTCTCTCTCTCTCTCTCTCTCTCTCTCAAATATAAATAAACTTAAAAAAAGACAGGAAAAGACAGACTGCTCCTCCCTCACTGTTATGTATGGGTCAGGGCTTAGCTAAAATGCCCACCTCCTCCAGAGGCCCTGTACAGTGGGGAGCTCCGCTGAGAGTTCTGCTTCGCATTCAACTTATTTCCGAAGTGTTTTCCTTCAGTGTGGTTGCCTATGTTTGCGCTTGCTTGTGTACTGCTGTCTTCCTCCACTAGAATGCAAGCCCCCAAAGCCTTAGACCTTCTCTGCCTTGTCCAACTTGGATGCCAGTGCTTGGGTTGCAGTGGGAGCCTCATAAATGCCTCCTTAACATGCAGTTGTCGGGTTGGCATACATCTCCCTGAGGTGCGACACAGCCTCCTTTTGAGCGACTGAAACAGAACCCTGCGTTAGGCCATCTGCATCAGGGTGATAAATTCCCCGTGTGTATAGTCAGCTGCCCTGCCATGAACGTAGCGCTCCATAATGTGCATAATATAATCATTTAGCTTTTGGGGTTGTTTTTCTGCATCATTTGATCAAGTCATAAACTTAAGTTATGAAGTCAACTCTCGAGACTGAGTCTAAGTAAAACAGATCAATGGGATCTGTCTCAGGAACAAGAAGTGTAATATACTCTGTTTGACAGCCGACTGGAGTCATTGTTTTTGCTTCCCAAATGCAGGACTAATCATCCAGATATGACAAAGGTGTTTGTTTTTTGCTCTTGTTTTTTGTTGAGCAAGATAGAATTTTGTGAACCTCCCTTCTGGATTAGAGGGTGAGATGGTTTGGGGCCCTTTACTTTTAGAAGTAAGAAATTATAGCTTTGGGGCGCCTGGGTGGCTCAGTTGGCTGAGCGTCTGACTTCAGATCAGCTCAAGTCGTGATCTCTCGGTTTGTGGCTTCCAGCCCCACGTCAGGCTCTGTGCTGACAGCTCAGAGCCTAGAGCCTGCTTTGGATTCTGTGTCTCCCTCTCTCTCTGCCCCTCCCCTGCTCACACTCTGTTTCTGTCTCTCAAAAATGAATAAATGTTAGAAAAAATTTTTTTAATAAATAAAAACAAATACACATTAAAAAATAAAATTAAAAAACAATTATAGCTTTATAGTGGGACTTGGGAGGTATCACACATCCCTATGTGCCAGCTAGTGTCTTGTACCAACTCAGGTACCCAGTTTCTCAAATCCCTACAAGGAATTTGAAGGGCAGCCAGTGGTGTGGGTAAAAACTGGCACTCTAGAGACTAGGCTCAAGATCTTGCCCCTTCATTAATCAGCTCTGTTAGCTTGGGCAAGTTATTTCATTTATTAGCCTCTGTTTTTCATATGTAAAATAGGAAGAATAATATTATTGCTTGAGCAAGGATCCAGTAAGGATTCATTAAGATGCTGTGGGTTCTCGAGGTGCCTGGCTGGCTCAGTCAGTAGAACATGTGACTCTTAATCTCAGTGTCTTGAGTTCAAGCCCCACGTTGGGCATAGAGCCTCCTTTAAAGACGAAGAAGGAGAAGGAGAAGGAGAAGGAGAAGGAGAAGGAGAAGCAGCAGCAGTTATATATTCTGAACACAAAGCCAGACAGTGAAGTGTTTTATAAACTTTGTTATCACTGTCCTCATCTTTGTCTCCCCAGGAGACCTTTAAAAGGTGCTACAGATGTTACCTGGAAGGAGGCCAGGAACAGGAAAAGGTGGTACTTATTTATACACACAAATACTATTTTGGGGCAAGATGAACTTCCGTAAACATGGATTGATTCATTTGTTATTTACTGCTTTGAATTATTTCCAAATGATGTCTTTGGGGTTAGTGCCTGGGGACAGGCTGGTGTGTGGTTTTCCCTCAGCAGTGGGGATACCTTATGGCTTCCGTACAAACAGACATCTCAAAAGTCTAAAATTGACTTGACTAACCAAAGCAAAAATAAACCACCTCACATCACTTTACTGCCCACCTCAGATTGTGTTCTGTTTTCCTGGGGGGGAAATGTGGCTTAATGCTTTGTTTTGGCCCCTAAACGATAAAATTTAGGCACATATCACCCTTCAAGGGTTGAACACTATTCATCTTGACGGCTTCTGTTTGATTCACATACTAAAATAAGATGGAAAAACCCAGCCTTGTTTGAAAAATCTTCGGTTTTTCTGGATCTGCCCGCCTTTCTTAATTTCAGCAATGACCTGGAGAGTGAAGTTGCTCTCCTTAGACCAACTGTTTTCAAAGTGTGGTCCCTGGACCAGCAGATCAGCATCACCTGCGATCTTAAAAGGAACACATACTCAAGATCCCACTCCAAGGCTTCTAAGTTAGAAACTGTGCAGCAACCTTTATGAAACCTTTTTGATGTTGCTTACTCGGGAGTGTTTGAGAAGCTCTATTTGAGCTTGTGCTTTGAAGTTCTCCACAGTCCCCACCCTTCCTTGTAATCATGCCCCCAGCTCCACTCACTGAAGTTCAATTACCTTCCTGGTACCTACAGGCAATTTTATCTGGGGACTGGTATGGATTTTAGAGTAGGTTTGTGTGTGTGTTGATTTCTGTTTTGCTTCAAACAGATCTGACACCTTAAGCTTTTGAGTTCCCAAGTGTCTCTAAACCTGAGTGAGAAATACACAGTAAGAAGGATATGCCCCTAAGAGTATGTTTAACATTGTGGAAGACTTTGACAGCTGTGTTGACTCTCAACACAAGATCAAGGATAATAGACTATCTAAAAGGCATATATTAATTTTATTCCTTAAAATATGAGGGAATCATCTCTTCCTAAGTACACTAGAAAACTGGGGTTTAGATTCAGGCTTTCCCTAGCTGTAGAATCTCAGGAGCTTTGCTCCTGAGTGTGTGGTTGGAGTGAACATATTTAACCTCTCTAAGCACAGCTTTCCACGTCGGTGAAATGGGTATAAGATAGCCTGTCTCAAAGAGAAATGGTGAGGGTTAAGTGATGTGTCCACAGGAAACTTCGCCTTAGCTTCAAGGTTCATTTGCAGTCATGTGTATCTGGCTTTTCTGAAGCATAAATACCCACATTAGAAAGTATGGTCAAAACTGGTGAGCTTATTAATTGATTAATCAATATGCTATATATTTATTAATTCATACATTAATCATTTATGTGTATATAGCAAGGCATATATGACTCGCTTTGAGTTAATCTTTTTTGAGTGCTTATTATATATCAGGCAGTCATCTAGGGACTGGAACAACACAGAACCACCCAGACTATTCATAGTTTTATGGTCCTCATGTTCTAATTTGGAGATGAAGAGAAGAGACAGTAAGCAATCATATGAATAAATGGATTTTGTGATTTCACTTATTCTTTCAAATAGCATTCTATACAGTACTTTAACCACAGTAGTTCATTGAATGCATCCAGGGAACGTATAAATAGCTGGAAAACAAACTTTATTAATATAAACGGGGAGTGGCACCTGGGTGGCTCAGTCGGTTGAGCATCCATCTGACTTCGGCTCAGGTCATGATCTCAAGGTCCATGAGTTCGAACCCCGCTGTTTTGTGCTGACAGCTCGGAACCTGGAGCCTTCAGATTCTGTGTCTCCCCCTCTTTCTGCCCCACCCCTGCTCGCTCGTGCGCGCGCTCTCTGTCTCTCTCTCTCTCTCTCTCTCTCACACACACACACACACACACACACATTTAAAAAAAAGATATTAAAATATAAATGGAATTGCAAATATCATGCTGAACCTGCTTCAGGAGGCATAGACCACAACGATTAATGTGTTATCTTTTCAGGAATAAAAAACTAAGTTGATGGGACAGAGAGAACAGTTTTATTCTATAATCGCTAAAGTGGTTTGGAGACTTTCCCAAAGATATTGGCAGGATGGCTTTATAACATAAACCATGACTTCAAGAGGATAAAATTAATCCGTAATCCTCACCGAGATATAAAATGGTGAATGATGTAGGAAATGTCATGGGGAAGATCCTTTTGTACATTTGGGGACTTTCTTGAGTGGTACCCTCCCTGCTTGGTATCCTCTCCTGGGCAGCATTATCCTATGTCTTTATTTATTGTGGGGTTATGAGTTAATCACTCACCCCTGCTGCCTTTGTCATAGCAAAATGTTAGTTGGAGAGCAAAACCCCATATCCAATGTTGGTGAGTTCCAAATTGCTAAACTGCCCTTCTCTGCAAGGAAAGTGATACGACCCATTCTGTGTTTCTCCAGGAGCCTATAAAACCAATAATTCTCCATTCATGTGAATCTCCTCTTGTCTTTATTGCCTCAACCCCCTTTTTCCACTTTTTATTATAGTTCCTTTGTCCTTCCTTGTTGTGTCAGGGCTTTATACGTGTGGCTCAGCCTGAGCTTGAGGCTTTGTTCTCTCTGCTTTTTTAAAGCCTTTTTGATGAGTCGCTGGGTAGTTCCAACCCACACTGTTGTCATTTGATCGCATAACGTCTCACTGACCTAGAATTTTAGAAGAAAATGTAGTCTAGATTAGATGTGTTTGAATTATTCAGCCTTTTACAAAAAAGAAATCTAGGTAAAATGAAATAATTGTGTCTTTAGTAAAGAATCCAGGATAAATAAATACGATGCTAAGTTAAAGCTTTTAGGAGGGACCCATACTCATGAGTAGAAAATGTACGAGTTGGGGGCACCTGCATGGCTCAGTCGGTTAAGCATCCAGATCTTGATTTTGACTTGGGTCATGATCTCACATTTCGTGCGATCGTGCCTCATGTCTGGCTCTGTGCTGTCAGCACAGCCTGCTTGGGATTCTCTGTCTCCCTTTCTCTCTCTCTTTCTGCCTCTACCTTGCTCATACGCACGAACAATCTCCTCCCTCTCAAAATAGATAAATAAACATTAAAAAAAAAAAAAAAGGAAAATGTACAAGTTGTTTTTAAGTGGGTTCCTTCTAAAAAGGGGCTTCCTACCTATAAAAATAGGGGTTTTGGTATGCTCAGTCATCTCACGGGCCTCCTGTGTGTTCTGTACAGTGTAATCATAGTGTTTAGAGTATTAATAGGTGATACTCAGTATTTCATTCTTTGCAAGGCACCGTTGTAAACAGTTCCCTTTATTCTACTTCTATGAGGTAGGTGCTATTATTATCCCCATTTCTACAAACAAGGAAAATGAAGTGCAGAGAGTTTAGGATACTTTCCAGGGTCACTCACCCACCAAGTGGCACAGTTGAGATTCAGTGGTCTGGCTTTAAAAGTCATGGTCTTTATCACTAGGCTATGCACTTCTTCTTTCCTTATGGAACTTCTCATCTAGGGGAACCTCATCCATAGAGTTGTATTTTCAGGACTCACAAAGCAAACCTGTCCCAGAGCAAAAGGCAAGCCTTTGTTCTAGCTCTGTCTGCATTACCACCGACTCTGAATTAATGGAGTTCAAAGGAATGAGATTTAACCGTAGTTACCAGGCCTCTGCACCTGACATGTGACTTGCGTGTCAATAAGGTCTTCCATATTGACTGACACTTACATGTGATATTTGGTTACGTAGTTTAACTTGGGAAGCAGCTTGCATGCTTAACTACCTGCTGGTGAAATTTTCGATGCCGTGGAATGTGTCAGAACCAGTGGAGCGTTGCAAGTTAATTACTTGTGTGCGCAGCGGGCCGTGCTGCAAACAGGCAGCCACCAGCCATTGGAGAATGAGACATTACTTGAGACACCAACATTGGGCTGTTAATGAGTCATCTTGAGGAGCAGGGGATGGGGAATGTCAAGAAGGTCACATATGGCCTTGTTCTGATGGCACGTTTAGGCTGTGAACCAAACCATTGTTTTAAGTAGGGTGCACTGATGGGAGGTTGACTTCTGGTGGCACCGGTGGAGTTATGTGACAGGGATTCGGTATTCATAATGCCACATCAATTTCATAAGAAGAACATGTGGTAAGATGATTAGAGCCACTGGCTTAGCTCCCATTCATTTGTCAGTTTGTTTTTCACTTACTCATTCAAGAAAGACTTACTGGGTGCCTCTTACGTGCGAGATACTTCTGCTATACTCTGTGGAAACAATGGGGAGCAAAATGGACAGGTGGCTCTAGAATTTCTGTAGAAGATTCAGCCACTACACTCTGGGTGGATGTTGGAGATAGCAGGATTTGTCTTGTGGCAGCATGGCTATAGCAAACACTTTGCTTTCACTTGGCTTCTATGTTTATTTAGATGGCTTTGGGGAGGGCCATGGCCAGTGTTCTCTCTTAGATGTTTCTTGGAGATGCCATGAAACATACTCTTGGTTCTGGTGAGAAGTAGGAGTTGTCACAAACACGATAGACTCCCATTCTTCCAACCGAATGAATGAAACTAGGTTTAGTGGTCCCAAAGGAAAGCAGTGTGGTTTTTCCAGAGCTTATGGCAAAGTAACCTGACCTAGAATGGAGGACCAGGGGGGTTTTCCTTGAGGAAGTGATTCCTCTGCTGTAATTCAAACATGTGATACAGAGCCTGGGCTTGACCTGGGTCATTATGAGGTCAGACACAAGGCCTACGGCAGGTATCACAGGGTTGACCTCTTTCCATTTTCCTAGTAGGGAGGTGGGCCCGCCCATGGGGGCTGCTGATTGTCTCTCACATTGAACTGTAAAGCCTTTCTAACAAACAAGGCAGAATGGAGTGTTAAAAACCTCCATTAGAAAAATTGTATTATTACTCATGTTATCAGCAAGACTTTTAATTCATCTCAGCTTTTCCAACTCGCTGATCTCTGCTCTACTTGTCAGAAGTAGCAAGAAATATTAACCTACCTTAGGAACGGTCTCAAGCCTCATTTCAAATATTAGTGGTGCAACTAAACCCTCAGTGTTGTCTTAACTGAATCGTAGATCTCTAAATTCATTCCCTTGCTGAGAAGGAAAGGTACACAGTTAAAAGCAGAAAAGGGCTAATGACATAATACTTGATAAGCATGGCCTTCTGATTAGAAGTGAGTAACAGTCTTCCAGATTTATGCATATGACTGTCACCGAACACTGATTATAAATTTACCTAACTTCAACAAGTTCTTTCCGTATTGGTTAAGATATCATGTGTAGGGATGCTTGGCTGGCTTGGTTGGTGGGGCGTGAGCCTCTTGACCTCGAGGTCGTGAGTTCAAGCCCCATGTTGACATAAAGTCTACTTAAAAAAACAAAAAACAAAAAAGATAGCTTGTGTATCCTGTCTATTGTTGTAGGAACATACTCTTTGAAGTGGAATTTTGGGTCAAAGCGAATGGATGTTTTTAAAGATGTATATGTAAACAAGAGATTGTGTGTGTTTCGTGAATACATGTGTATGTGTGTATATACAGATGGCTCTTAGATTTTCTCTAGTGGGCATGTAAATGAAGTATTTTCAGTAATAATAAAAATGTATACGACTAACTTCAGATATAGGATCATCATCTTCCATGGAGAACTAGGAATGGGAAATAGGTATGTTAGAATATATCAAGCCTATTTTATTTGAAGTTGAGTCTGATTATGGAAGGATCCCTGGACATCTTATTCTTCCATGAAGTAACTGCTTCTGACATTGAGCTAAGTGATCGATACTGTTTGATCATAAGCAAGTACTGCATTTGGCTATTAAAATGAACCCCTTGGGGCGCCTGGGTGGCGCAGTCGGCTAAGCGTCCGACTTCAGCCAGGTCACGATCTCGCGGTCCGGGAGTTCGAGCCCCGCGTCGGGCTCTGGGCTGATGGCTCGGAGCCTGGAGCCTGCTTCCGATTCTGTGTCTCCCTGTCTCTCTGCCCCTCCCCCGTTCATGCTCTGTCTCTCTCTGTCCCAAAAATAAATAAATGTTGAAAAAAAAAATAAAATAAAATGAACCCCTTAAGGGTAAAGAATTTTATTTTGTCACACCTTCTTGGTTGCAGCTGGTGTTACAATCATTGTAGATATTTGACTTCGTGTCGTGCTTTTCCTGCTTGGTGTAATCGTTGCCTCTGTTTCCGAGTTACGTTCTACTCCACCAGATGATGAGACTGGCTCATTTTGGGATAGGCAGTTGGTATTCCCTTTTTGTCATTAAGACAAAGGACATGAAGCATATGTGTGCCTCGCTGTCTTTCTTTACTGAACTGGGTTTTCTTGAGTGCTTAGATTCCCACATATGGACTCCCTGGGCTTAACTGTGAAACCTGTGAAGACATTAATACATATTGTGAGAATTCCACCCAAAATATTTGTGCTAAATTTTAGTGTCTCTAGCATTGTCTAAGAGCACTCTGCCCTTGTGGTGGTGGCGGTGGTGGTGGAAGTCACTAGTGGTGTCTTGTGTGGGAACATCCGTTTGATAGAAATTCTGAACATGGTAAAATCAAAGTGCTATTTTTGAGTTGTCTTCGGGCTGTTCGTTTAAGCTCTCTCAACTTTCCTTTCCTCACCTGTTAAACAGGTGGTGCGGGAGGGTATGGTAAAGGATGATTGTGGTGGAACTGCCAGGGATGGGTGATGCGATTTCAGGGGAATTACTCAAAGAAAATAGATGGTCCACGGCTGGTCCACCTTCAAGAACGTTTGTAGGTTAGTTATTCTCACAGCTCACTTTCATTTAAACTCGTAAGTCCTTCTGAGACATGGTGTCTCTTCTCCGCACATTTTATTGAAAAGTTGATGTCATGTATGATGAAGAGTACAAATGAGTCTCCGATTCACCAGAACTTGTATTCTTACTCCTTGTGACTGATTTCTTCGTGTATCAGTTTTCACGTCTATATAATGGGAACGTAATACCATATTTGATACAGGGCAGGATGAAGAGTAAAATGAAATGTTACAGGCCAGTTGCCTTGTTCAGTGAATGGTTCATTAACGGTAGGTAGCGATAGCCACAGCAAGGCTGGCGGTGTTCTCCAATTCACAAGAATTGTGTTCTCCATCGTGGCAGAGAGTCTCATCCCTCAGTAGTGTTCCAGTGTACTATGGACCAGAGCCTGGCAAAAAGGGGCCCTGGAAGAAACCTGGAATGAATATTTGCATCAGTGAATGCATAATAAGAGTAGTAAATGATTATTGACGTGTGGTGAGTGAATTAATTATTCTTCTTGGGGAATTTTAATTAAATACGTGAAATAAGAAGTAACAGTTGGGCACACAGTAGTCCAATGCTGAATTGCGTGATACAGTTTCTCTTTCTCGGAAGAAGTACTGAAGAAGACAAAGAAGGAGAGGGGCAGGACATGGGCAAGTTGGTGAGTGGCGTGTGATCAGGGAATGATTCTTTTCCACAGATACAATGCAGACTCAGTGCCCTTCATTCCCTCCATCTTGCACGTGCTTTGCGGCCCCTGGTGAGCACATCTGGCCTTCCAGGACTAAAACATGTGGCATCTTCCAGCTGCACATAGCCAACCTGGGGAGCAAACCACCTGGCCTAGTGTGTTTCCTGGCTGCCGCGGGGGAGGAAAGATACAGAATGTTTTTCTCCTTGGAAAGCTGCAGTGGGGAGATGTACATGGCTCTGTGCTCCTCAGTTATATCTGTGCGGTAGATTTGTTTACATGGTTGTGCAAATTAATATGAAACCAATATGAGATGGTTTGGGGGATTACATTTCAAAGTAATTTGGGGATAATTTTGAGGCCAGCCTATCTCCAGCCTTAGATAGATTCCTGTCGTTTCTTTTTAGCATAGATAATTGTTCATTTGACTCCAGTCGTAAATATTCTTAAGCAAGTTAGTGAAATGACAGTTTGGGGAACCATGTGAGGTGTATCTTCCGGTTGTTAGTGTTTATAATGTCAATTCAAGTTAATTGGACTCACCAGCGTGGAGTATCTGGGTGACTTGACTTTTGGATGGTGTTGACAAACTTCATTTCTCATGCGAAAAAGGGAAGAATGATTTTGGCTTCTTTGTCATCTCCTGACTCCTGACTGTGTTTTTGTGTTAAGAAGACCATACTTAAGGTGTTTTCTTTTTCTTCCTTGCTTTTAAGAATTACCGACAAAGAAATGCAGACCGCAGAGAGTAACATCTAGTGAGGTCTGAAGAAAACACTGCCACCTTATTTTCAAATGTGGTGTTAAGGTTTGCCACTTTTAGAAGCTGATTTAATATCTGCCTCTGTAAGTTATAAGCAATATTTGAAAGGGCAGACACCCCGTGTGTGTTTTGTTTTGAAATCCTAGTGGTTACTGTGTAACAGATTTTCCCTAAATATGCAAAGGGAAAACACCTTTGGGATTGGAAGGGGTTGTTTGATATAATTAATAGTAAAGGTAGATTATTCGTGGTATCTTCATTGTGATTTTTAAGGTGGGTGTTTAGAATTTATTTTGAATTCTCCATGAAAATTTGAGGAGCTGGATCTAAATCTCAAAGTAATAACTTAAATCTTGGCTTTGAACTTGGTAGGTCTGCACTGGCAGGTTAGAGGGGGAAAACCCCATTAAAGGAATAGGACCCAAGTTAGCTCATGTATGGGAAGTTATACCTGCCACTTGTGCTAAGTTTCCTGAAACCTTCTGAAATCCTAAGGGTAGCTGTTTGATGCTGATTAACTTTTTGTTTATTTTCTGTCCTGCTGTTAGTTTATTCATGTGCCAGGGTGATTTGAATATTAGCATGTGGTAGCTTCAAGGAGTCCTTGGTTTCTAAAAGTGAAGGTTGCTAATTTGAAGGTTCACCATCATGGAAGGACACAGCTGGGCATATTCGAATGAGAGCCCGTGACGGAACCTGGGTCCCACTGGTACTATATCAAGAGGAGAAGATGTTTCCCGCAATGTGTAGAGGCAATGCTGGGAACCCCATATTTGTATATTGATTTTCTATGTCTGTTACTCAGTGTTTCTGGTAAAAGAGCAGGATTCAGGTTCTACCTATGTGTTCTTTCCATTGATCTTGTGGTGCTGTGTGTAAACGAAAAAACTCTTGTGTCTCGAAACAAAAGGAAATCATAAAATGCTGAGTAACGGTGGTCCGTGACCAAGCTACTTTTATTAAAAACCATATTCCTATGAGTTTGATTACCTTGCATCACAAGGGAGAAGTAATGTAGGTACTTTCCAGTTTAAAATTTCTCTCCGAATCATTTGATATAATGGAAGCATTCTGCAGCTGGGATGTGGCGATGGTTGTACAGCTCAATAAATTGACTAAAAATCATTGAATCGTATGCTTGAAATGCTTGAATGTAAGCGTATATCGTAAACCTCAATAAAGTTGTTTAAAACCCTATCTAAAAATTTTTAATGTTTATTTGTTTTTGAGAGAGAGAGACAGAGTGTGAGTGGGAGAGGGTCAGAGAGAGAGGGAGACACAGAATCCGAAGCAGGCTCCAGGCTCTGAGCTGTCAGCACAGAGCCAGTGCGGGACTTGAACTCACAAACCATGAGATCATGACCTGATCCGAAGTTGGTCGGTTAACTGATTGAGCCACCCAGGCAACCCAAATCCTTTCTATTTTAATTTGAAACCACATTGTTGTTTATGTTTGCAAGAATATTTACTGACCTGTGTATATATACAGTGCACATAACAGGCACACCACTGTCCTTATGGAGTGTGCATTCCACTGGGGGCAGTGAGTAGATAGCCAGCAATGTACAAAACAATTATGTAAAATGTTAACAGGCGAGTGCTACGGAGGAAAAAATAAAAGGAAGAAATCACATTGAGTTAGGGATATAATTTGAGGGGTGGAGCAGGTCTCCTTGAAAAAGTGACAGTTAAGTAATGATCTCAAGGAGGTGAGGGGTTACCTGTTACCCTGGAGAGGCAGAGGGGATAGCAGGAAAATGCTGGATATGTTCAGGGACATCAAAGAAGCCCATTTGGCTTATATTGTGGGATCAAGGGGGACAGAAGTGGGAGCTGTGGTCAGGGAGGTAATTGGGGTCAGGAAGCTGATGTGTGGTGCCTTGTAGACAATTTTTCAGGTCTTTGGCTTTTCCTCTGGATAAGGAAGGATGCTGTGGGAGGGTTTTAAGTATATGGCTTATGTTTTAACAAGATTATTGGCTGCTGATGGTGGGGAAGGAGAATCAAGGAGTCAGGGGTGGAGACAGTTGCAGTGATTCATAGGACAGATGATGGCAGTTGGGGCGCAAGTGGGAGCAGTGGAAGACATCGGCTTCTGGATGTGCTGTGAAGGTGAAGTCAAAGATCCCCTCCTGTATCTGAGGAAGAAGATAAAGAAGGTGTGAGGGTTGACACCAAAATTTTTGTCCTGAGCACTCGAAGGATGCTAGGAAGATAGTGAAGACCACACTGAATGAAGTTCAGGATGGAAGAAAGTTCTGGAACTTCAGGTTTGCACACGAGAAATCTGAGATGCTCACTAATCACGAGCAAAGATGTGGAGTAGACAAACGGATATAAGACTAGGGTTTTGTGATTCAACGTCCATATGGACCTGCAGCTTCTGACCAAGGATGTCATGTGGGGTCAGAATAAATACCTGTTTTTCAGAACATTGGCCTTCCAAACTTGCAGAGAAGTGTTAGGCTGAAAGGTACTGATGATTCCTTTAGCCACCCCAGTCTCAGAAGGAGCATGCTTGCCCTTTGGGGCTCTGGACTTTTTGGTGAAATGAGGCCAAAAGCAATATGGGTGTTAAGTTTAACTTACTTCTAATTTTGATAGAGTATGAACAGCCAGTGGAGTAGTTTGATTGCTTTCTCTTTTTTGTCCTGACACTTTGCTTCTTTTTAGAATCATACCCAAAGAGAGGGGAGCAGCCCTAGTTTGACGTATTGGAAAACAAATTCAGAATAGATATTAAGTACAGAAGTTTTGCCCAGAAACATAGTGGTTGAGAGGTCTGTTCATACGACCCAGTAAGCATCGATAAGAACCTACTGCTTAAAGAAATGTCTGTGCTTGATCAAATCCTTGTTTTCCCTTGTTTCTCTGAGTTCAGTGTTTTTGGAGGGAGTTGGGGAGAATATTTAACACTAATAAATGAAAACAACCTCTCCTACCTAGATACTCGAAAAGTCTAGATTCCCCCTTAAAGAGTGGTCCTATGGTTGAGTATGAAGGCTACAAAGAGAATGAAAGCTGATTAGAGCACATTTTCTCCTCTTTGTCCAGCATCTTCTGAATATGATTATTTTATACTGAGGCTTTGTCTGCATTAGCAGTTTTATCTGCAAGGAAGGGACTTCTAATTTGCTAATTAGAGAGCTTGTTTTTCACAACCAGGATCCCACTGTTTTGGAAATCACTAAGCGTTTTCTCTGGGATGTGAGAGCTCCTAAACTAAAAACAATTTCAGCAAAGTTCATCAATATGGTGGACAGGCTTTGGCATATACTTACCTCGTGCGTTGCTGTAGTTCTTGAACTCAGAAGGGAAATGTATGTTCTCTCTCCTGCTTAGTCACAGCCCATGGATCCTTACTTCAGCTTCTTTTTAATCCTGTTATGAATGCATCTTGCCAGATATGATTCTTCATTCTATTATCTAAACAATGTCTAGTTTCTTCTTTTTTCTTGAAAGAGCCCCAGATATAGGAGTCCCACCATACAACTGTAAAATTGTGCTTTGCTTTCTGGATATCATACCTAGTATACCTCATGGTATTGATAACTTAACTAGCGGAAGAATTACAGAACCAACACCATTCAGCCACACCATGGCCAAGCCTTTTCTTTTCATCTAAGTGTTAACTGCGGTTATTTACTCTGATGTCTCAGCACTGTTTTCTTTAAAGTGGGTTAATATGGTTGTTAAATATTTTTAAATCTTTTGTTACCTTAACTAGGGAAAACCCTCTTTGTACAAATGGATGTGTGATTTTAATTGGTTGTACATGTAATTTTTTCCATCGGCTTTTCCTTCCATCTTGATTCTGCAATGCTTATGGTATTTGGTATGGTAATGATGGGCCCTCTGTGCTTCTGTAAATGGCTGTCTGAAGACAACAGAAGTCCCTGCTAACTCACTTCATTTACCTTTATCTGCCAACTTAGCTTTGTGCTCCAACTACAAACACATGGTTTTATTGAAGATGTTAATGCTTTGATAGAAACAAATATTTTATTTTCTGATTATGAGGAGCCAAGGTCAAAGCTACCAGTAGGCTTTTCTCCCTAACCTATGGCCTTGGCTGAGAGATTCAGTCCTTTGTGGAGTAGCTTTTTGGATCTAGCCATGCAAACTGAGCTGAAATTGACATCCAGATTTGGTTTACATCAGAACTACCCAGAAGTCTCTACCCATTTACATATTACTATAGCAGGATATTTAAAGGGGGAGAGGAGTCCTTGGAGCCAAGTGTCTGAGTTTGAATATTGGTTCTACTTTTTGCTTAACGGTGTGATCTAAATATGAAACAAATTAACCTTTGTAGGCATAATACCTTCATCCATAAAATGGGAATAGTATTGTCAGAAACAACAACAGAATAACCCAGGGACTTTGGTCCACTGTCAGTGGCCTGTGAATATTAGCTATATATAAAGAATGGGTGTAAAGTAGGTAAGTCCAAAGCTGTTTACTAGGGAAGTGGTCTTGGACCACTGAGACCCTCCCATGCATCATCTGTATGACAGCGGCAATAGTGAAGTTTACAGCTTATGGTGGATTTGAGAATTAAGTGAGATGATTCTTGTAAAGCACGTCACACAACGTCTGGAAACAGTACTCATTGTCATGTCTTAGGACTGTTCGTGGCTGTTTTCACTGTTCTCAAAACAGTTTCCTTGGCCCCACTCAGTGCTGATATTAGAAGCTCAGGAATGTGGATTTTATTTATTTTTTTTAACTTCTCCACTACATAAAGCCCAGCACTTGCCTTTGGTTCAGTATTTAGGAACCATGGCCATTGGTGGACTGCCGCATCATGCCTGAGATGAAATCCTGAGGTGAAATTGTAGTCCACTTGCAAATAAAATTATTGATATTTTTCTACAGGATACTTTTTTTTTTGAATGGTGACCCCTGTCTTCACTGTCAGTAGAAATAGCTCACATCTATAACTCTCATAATTACATTATCTTCATCGGTGATCGGTTTCATTCCTAAAAATAAATGCTTCTTAAGGTTTATGAAATTTTCCATCAGACATTTTATTTTGATCACACATTGTTGACAGAGTGAAAAAGAAGAGAGCTGACCATTTCTGGGTTTTTGCTGGTTTGCTCTTTTTAATATTCCCCTTGTATGCCCAGTTTATCTCCTGCAACCTTTACTTATCCAATGCCTGCTCTGCCAGATGTGGGTAACAAGGGTGAGGAAATTCAAGTGTCCTGCCCTCGTACATTCTAATCTTCTGCAATGGAGGTTCCTTGTTGCTCCCTGTTTTAAAACTCTGCAGTGTGTTGCAAATATTACTAGATTTTCAAGTGCAACCAATATGGGTACCGGATTTCAGAGAGAGCCTTGACAGAATGTCTCATGATTTTCTCAGAGTTGAGATGGAGAAATGAGGATTCATAGTAGATTGAAAAACTCTTCCCAGGGAATTCTGGATAATGCACCACTGTCATGATGGAAAGTTTTATATTTGGCCATGGCCTTTGGAGTATTTTTATCAACAACTTGACGGAGGAGATGGATTTATTAAATTTGCGAATGGCATGTTGTTGGGAGGCCGAGTTCTGAGATTAGATGACAGAATCAGGATCCCCCTAGTTCCTGAGGGGCAGGGATGATGGGCAAAGATTGAATATAATGTAGTAGAGAAGCCACAGGTGGGGCAGCCAAATGGAAGCATTGTACAGACTGTTGTTCAGATCACAACTTGAGTGTTGGCACAGCCAGTGCAGAGGACGGTCAGGAATGGAATGACTTCTCAGTGATATTGACTCTTCCTATATTCATCTCATTTTAAGGTTAAAGTAGAATATTTGCTTTAATAAGGATCTCACTTAACAATCACAAGAAAAAGACCCAAGGGTCTTCTTTGCCCACATAATTGCATAATACGTACTTCCTTTCTAAACCTTGTTTTCTATTAACTGCCTCCTTCCTCAGCCTTTTTAGACATTTGGCCCTAATCACACCTAACCCATGAAATTCTAATAACATAGATAGACATAGACTATATATCTGATCATGGGTTTTATGTATATCTGTGCTTTAAGGCTAGGAAAAAAACGTAATATATTCTGCCCCCCCCAAAACAAACATTTGCTCACTGGGTAAACAAACATTTACTCATTTACTACCCTGTTGAGAGTGCATGCCATAATGTATTAAGACCACAGGAGTTCCAGAGTCTATAGAGAATATTCTCAGGTCAAGGTCTCAGACATGTAAGTGCCAAAATTTTTTAAATATGTTTTTTGTTGTTGTCAATTACAAAAGTACTATACATCCTCTCAAAATAAATATCTTCCTAGGTCATAAGGGAGTAATTAGTGAAAAATCTCCCATCCCTATTTCCTCTTCATCTACTAGTGTTATGGTTTCTTACATATGCTTCCAAACGTATCTTATGTACATACAATACATATATATATGGCCTTCTCATTTTTCAAACAAGATTGGTATATATCAGTTTTGTCACTAAAAAAAGTCACTTGTGGGGTTCCTGGTTGCTAGTTGCTATAGCATATGACTCTTGATCTTGGGGTCATTAGTTTGAGCCCCACATTGTGGGTAGAGTTTTCTTTAAAAAAAAATAACTTGAAAGTTTTACCATTTTAAAGAGCTCTCTTTTTTCTTATTCGTTGTCTCCCATTCCACATGTGCCATTGCATTGATTTCCCCTAGTTTCGTTAACTATCCCTTTGGAGATGGATGTTTATCTTGTTTCCAGTCTTAGATATTACCAACAATGCTTCCATGACTAACCTTAACCTTGTGCCAATGCAAATATATCTGTGGAATTAATACTAGGGTCCAAGGAATGCATGTTTGTTATTTTAATTGTTATTGCCAAATTTTCTTTGATACAGATTGTATCAGTCTCTCGGTAGCCATAAATGAAAGTGCTTATTTTGTGTAATCAAACATCTTGATGTTTACTAATTTAGTAGGTGAAAGAATACATCCATAAAATTTTAATTTGTATTTCTCATTATTAATGAGGCACAGCAACTTTTCCTACATTAAGGGTCCATTTGTATTTCCTTTTTTTGAACTCTTGGTTCTTATCCTTTGACCATTTTTTTATTTTTATTTCGATTTTAAAGTTTATTTTTAAGAGAGCATGAGAGGGGGAGAGGCAGAGAGAGAGGGAGGTAGAGAATCCCAAGCAGACTCCCAGCTATCTGTGTGCAAAGCCCAATATGGGGCTCGAACTCATGAATCATGACATCATGACCTGAGCTGAAACCAAGAGTTGGACCGAGCCACCCAGGTGCCCCCTTTGCCCATTTTTATATGGGATTTTGGGTCTATTGATTTCTAGAATCTTGATATACCGAAGAAGATATATACTAAATAATTTTCCCTTTTGTGGTATAAATTGCAAATGTCTTGATGGCTGTTCATCTCTTTTGTGTCTCTTGTGGTGCTTTCTGCAATCAGAAAATTAAATATTTCTTTAACGTATATGATTTCATCAGTCTTTTCAGAGTTTGGGCTACTACATGATATATAGAAATGCTTTTCCTACTACAGATTTCCCTGCAACTGCTTCTTGTCTTTACTTATTTAATTGTTTAGATCTTGGATCCGTTTGGAATTTATACTTGAATAGGATTATCTACTCTTGAACCATTGTATAGTATTAAGTAATGGATGTAGTTTCCTTAGCACATCTCCACTGATGGATATTTGTACCACTGCCAATTCTTTCATCTTATAAACAAAAGGTCAGATGGCAAATATTTTATGTTGTGTCTCTTTCATAACTACTCAACTCTGGTTTTATAGCATAAAAGAAGCCATAGCTAATATGTAATGAATGAATGTGGCTGTGTTCCAATAAAACTTTATTTACAAAAATAACTGATGGGCCGGATCTGGCCTGCATACTGTACTACGCAAGCCCTTGTAATTTGTAGGTCATTCCCATAGATCTGGAATTGACTCTTTGTTCTGTCCCTTACTATGTGAGGGCAAGCCTCCTAGCCTCTAAGCCTCAACTTCCTTATCTGTTAAATGGGAGAAATGAGCACATCCTTGACACAAGTTGTTGAAAGGATCTAAGAAGATGAAACGTAGAAAGTTGTCATCACAATGGCTGACGTACGTTTTAAACTTTAAAAGATTGCATTAAAATGTTATTTAACTTGATAACTGAGGTTTTGGTGAATGTCTCAACCTAATAATAGTCCATTCAAACAGGTACTTATTTATTGGACCTTCTATGTGTTGTATGAACAAAATAGACAAGTATCTGACATCAAGGAGCTTCTTTTCTAATGGACTATCTACAAGGAAGGGAAGTAAACAAGGTTACAGAAATTGGATGTGATTGCTAAGCTGGCGGAGACACCTCTGACTAGGTGAAATGGAGTTGATGTTCTGTTTGTCACTGTCCCGTCTGCTAAATCTCTCCAATTTTCTTTCTAGATACCCTTTATGGGAAGTTACTTACACTATAAATTTAATGAAATAGAGAAAAGTACAAGTTACAGTGAACTGTTCACAGTGTGACAGACACAGGATCCGTCATGTTGTTTTGGCTTTACCTCATAAATGTGTCGCTTTATGTCTAGACATTCCCCCAGATAGCGTTTAGTAGTTAATACATTTTAGAGCATACATTCCTCCTTTTATAGTTGCCACAGGAAGCGTGTTAATCATCCTGTCTGCACCCTCTGAAGTGCCGTCCAATGCCACAGACCCCCTCCACTCCAGGCCCCTCAGCTGTTGAGTGAATGCCTCATAAAACTGTTTTTAATTTCTTGTTCTTTTTCTCTCAGCCCTTAGGTTGGTGGGTTGTTACATAGACCGTTAGCCCTCCCCAACACCAAACTCTGGGAATGTTTCCTCTTCCTACCCGTGCTCCATAACATACTGTGGGTCATGACACTGGATGAGAAAGTAATGGTGAGAAAAAGGGCCCTCCAGCCCAAGACAGGAAATGAGGTCTGAGCCAGACCTCAACTGTCAGTTTTGTCTCCTTCCCCTTTGCGACCTGTGGGATTAAGACACGGTCTCCTCAGTGCACCTTTCCTACCTAACACCTTGTGCTGTGGCTTGTGTCTGAGGCAGAAGCCTTTGGTGAGAGGCAGCTGTTCCACTTGGGGCTTTCGGGGATTCTTATCCCCTGACCCCTCTGTTCCCAAGACTAAGAATTTACAGCACGGTCTTCAGAGTTTGTTCCCTGTGCTTCTGTCTAAATGAAATCTTTAAACTCTTCCTCAAGTTTATCCCTCTCCTGTGTAGGGAAAGAGGAGAGCTAGACACACAGAAAGGAAGGGGAATCAGGAGATGTTATCCTTTATAATAGTCCATCCAGCAAGCATTTCTGATTTTTATCTTTATAATTTAACATTTTCATGTTAGTGAAGAATGAGAAAGCATTGAATTCTTTGTCTTTTTAAACAAATATTCTGATTATATCATATATATATGTATGTATTTTAAGTTTGTTTATTTATTCATTTAGAGAGAGAGAGAGACAGAGAGTGAGCAGGGGAGGGGCAGAGAGAGAGGGAGAGAGAATCACAAGCAGGCTCTGTGCTGTCAGCGTGGAGCCTGATGGTGGGGCTCGAACTCACAAACTGTGAGATCATGACCTGAGCCAAAACCAAGAGTCAGATGCTCAGCTGACTGAGCCACCCAGAAGCCCCTATATCATGTATTTTTTAGTCACCAATAGCAGAAGGCATACTCAAGCTGTTTTAACTCCAAAGACATTTAAAATGGAAAAGCTTAGAGATGGAAGTTAAATTTCAGGAATGTTTGATCAGGTTTCCTCTCTTCCTCCTTCCTTCCTTCCTTCCCTCCTTTCCTTCCTTCCTTCCTTCCTTCCTTCCTTCCTTCCTTCCTTCCTTCCTCCCTCCCTCCCTCCCTCCCTCCCTCCCTCCCTCCCTCCCTCCTTCCCTTCCTCTTTCCTTCTGCCTTTTTACCTACCAGCTTTAGCCTCTGGTTAATTTCCCTTTCATTGCAGTTCAGTCCACTTTCTTCCTCTTGTTCATTCATATTCTGGGAGGAGGGTAGATCTTCCCTCAGAGCCCCATATTGAATAACACCAACCTAAAACATTCCCTCTGACCAGGGAAATTCCATGTGCTAATTGGCTTAGTCCTGGGTTAACACCCCTTCCCAAGCCAATTACATGTCAAGGAGGATGAAATTAAGCTGATTGCCAAAAACCAATCAGACATTATTTCCAGAGCCAGAAGCCGGGTCAGACCATCCAGAATTTAGGGTTTGAAAGTAGTTTCCAGAAGAAAGTATAAATAATCATGTTTATTGAGCCTTAGTATGTGCCAAGTACTGTTGGACATGCTTTATCAGTAAGAATTTACTTAATGCTCATCACATCTCTGTGGTTTCTTGTAGGAATGTATTCAGCGAGGGTGAATGTTGGTAGGATATTAACAAATATTTTATATACCTAGTTCATTCTTCCTCAGTGTGAAAAGAACTGTTCTTGTTCTTACTCTTACATGTTTTGGGGTGCCTGGGTAGCTCAGTTGGTTGACCCTCTGACTCTTGATTTTGGTTCAGGTTATGATTCCAGGGTTGTGGGATTGAGCCCTGCGTTGGGCTCCACACTGAGTGTGGAGCCTGCCTAAAACTTCCTCTCTCCTCTGCCCCTCTCCCCTGCTTGCACTGTCTCTCTTTCCAAAATAAAAATAAATAAATAACACTAAAAAAGAAAAGAATTCTTACAAGTTTTAGAGACGATCCAATATTTCATGTGTAAGGAAGTTGAATCATTTTAAGGCTTGACCACTGCCACATCCATGTCTATCTTGCAGAGTTGAGAATGGAGTGAAAAGAGCAATATTGTGGCAGGACTGTCACCACCTGCCTCTCTGGTGTGCTTGACATGCATTGCTAATTGTTCTGGACTTTACTGATAAATAATCGTAGAGTCATTTGAGGCTAACATGTGAGTTAAAGCTTCTTGGCCATGTTTGATCTAGAATTCAAATGTCAAGTCTCATTGCCCCGTGCTTTTTCCACTATGCCATGTGACCATTTTAATCCTTGGATGATTGTTTGTGTTAAGTTTTGTGGAGGCAGTCAGAATTCCCGAAGATAAGATTGTTGTCGTGTGAAGTGTACTGAGTGCTTCCCTGGAAGGTTGAAAGCTTCGGGTCTGGAGCAGACTTACCTGTAGCTTATAAACACTTCAGATGTTTGGCATTGGGCAGTAAGAATTGTGACTTTTTTTGTTAATATCTCAGATGTTCTTTGTAATCAATTCCTTGTTGTATCTACAAAAAGCAAAATTAAAATTTGCCTGTGGGGTGCCTGGGTGGCTCAGTTGGTTAAGCATTTGACTCGATTTCAGCTCCGTCATGATCCCAGGGTTGTGAGATCGAGCCCCTTGTTGGGCTCCACGTTGGACACAGAGCCTGCTTAAGATTCTCTCTCTCTTTCTCTGCCCCTCTCCCCCACTTGTGCTCTGTCTCACAAACAAACAAACAAACAAACAAGTAAATAAATAAATTTGGCCCAACTTTAAACATTATTTGTTCCAGTCGCCTAGTTGGCTCAGTCAGTTAAATGTCTGACTTTGGCTCAGGTCATGATTTCACAGTTTGTGAGTTTGAGCCCCCTGTGGGGCTCTGGGCTGACAGCTCAGAGCCTGGAGCCTGCCTCAGACTCGGTGTCTCCCTCTTTCTCTCTGTCCCTCCCCTGCTCACACTCTGTCTCTCAAAAATAAATAAAGATTAAAAAAATTAAACATTACTTGCTAGATTTTGAGTGAATCAGCTATTTCATTATTAGTAGGAATTTTGACTGCATGTTTGGATGAGGGTAGATTCCTCCTGAAAGATACAATTTTTTAGTCCCAGATACTTCAAAACAGACATCATCATAGACTTTGTCTTTGAAGGACCTTCAGAATTCCCTAGTCTGTGAATTGCATCGTGCTCATAGTGCATGCATTATTCCTGTCATCCCACATACCCATGCAGACATCACTAATTAATCACCCAATCCTCTTAACTCCTGGATGGTCACCACTGGCGTTGTCGTTTTATGCAATACCCTCTTTTTTAAGGACAATATAATAGGCTCCAGAGAGATCTTCAGCATCAAGATTAGAATCTGGGAACTTCATTTTATTTTTATTTTTTTTTTCAACGTTTATTTATTTTTGGGACAGAGAGAGACAGAGCATGAACGGGGGAGGGGCAGAGAGAGAGGGAGACACAGAATCGGAAACAGGCTCCAGGCTCTGAGCCATCAGCCCAGAGCCTGACGCGGGGCTCGAACTCACGGACCGCGAGATCATGACCTGGCTGAAGTCGGACGTTTAACCGACTGCGCCACCTAGGCGCCCCTGGGACCTTCATTTTAAATACTTGTGCTCTTTCACATTTTACCTAATATTAGTTTTAACATCCAGTCCTAAGACAGAGATCCTGCAAAATAAAATGAATAATAGTTGGTACTAAAGAATGAATAATGTAGTTGCCACGTCTGGTGTTACTGTCTGATACTGAATCTGGTATTATGGTTAGTTATTGATAATTACCTTCAAAGCACACCATTGATGTGAAATAGGGGGATGAAGGTTTTATACCCAAAATTTGAAAACAAAAAAATTTGCCCAACTCTTTTAGTCAATCGGAAGGAAAATTTCCATTTTCTTAACTGGCTTAAAAATTAGAAAACTCCTGGGGCGCCTGGGTGGCACAGTCGGTTAAGCGTCCGACTTCAGCCAGGTCACGATCTCGCGGTCCGTGAGTTCGAGCCCCGCGTCAGGCTCTGGGCTGATGGCTCGGAGCCTGGAGCCTGTTTCCGATTCTGTGTCTCCCTCTCTCTCTGCCCCTCCCCCGTTCATGCTCTGTCTCTCTCTGTCCCAAAAATAAATAAAAACGTTGAAAAAAAAAATTAAAAAAAAAATAGAAAACTCCTTTGAACAATGTCGAACAACTTCATAATTATACACGAATAAAAGGAAAACACTGGGGATCAGCAATATGAATGCTTTTTAGCGCTTCCTTTTTCTTTTTTTCATATGTCCAGCAATAAATGCACAAAAAGGTAATTAAGTTACTGGTAGTGGAGCATGCAAAAGAATCATAAGCTGAATCCCATAGAGCTTTTTAATTAAAAAATGGAATAGTTTTAAGATGTGTTTTAGATTTGGTAGAAAAAGCATTAATTATAATATTAGGTAAAAAAAATGAATACTAATATTTTTGGGTTGTTGCTGTTGGTTAAAAGTAGACCACAAGATGCAGGGTAATAACCCTGGATTCAGGTCATACTTTTAATATAAGTTCCTTGAGGGAGGCATTAATAAGCATATTTGACGAGCAACAGCACATAATATGTATATTAGTTTTGTTTTTAATTAGATTTAGACAGAATTCATTATTTTTAATGGCTTTTCATTAGTGAACAGAAACCGTTATTTGGATGTATTATGGTAAAATAAATTCAAGGTGTATGCTTACTTTCTGCAAAGAATCTCCTAGGTATTTAAAGAAATCATCGTTTGGAACACAAATCCTAGGTATTTGAAATTCCTTGCTTTTAAACAAAAGTATGATTTATATGCTCTAAAAATAGTACTTTTCTTTCTTTCTCAAGTCAGGTGTTAATAATGAACAATAATTAAATGAGATAGTTTACTTAAATGGTTGAAAAGTCTTATTGCTAAACATTTATATTGGTTCACATTGGACTTTTCAAATAATATTGCTGGACGTGCGGGGCAAAATTGAGATGTTTCTCTGGGATTTGTATTTTCTTTGAACACAATAGCTTAGTTTTGTTCCAAAATTTATGCATGTCGACCAGGTTCTGTGGGTTAAATCTGCCTTAAAAAAACACTATGAAGTGGGGTCTCAGAGAGGAGCCCAGATTTACAGTATTTGCCATCATTTTCACATGGGGAATTCTATCTACCTTAAACAGGCCAGTCGGAATTAAACTCCAATTGTGTGATTTATTCGCCTTACTGTAGAAATATGTCTTCCTGATGTCTACTGAATTGTAGCATCTCAAAATGAGAAAAATACAGTGGCTTGTTAATGGTACACCAGGGAGGTAAAAGCAGGTTTTTTTAATGCACAAATGAGCCGTAAATTAAGTAATAATGTTCTTCCTTAACTATAGTTTTTAAAGGTGAATTTCTCCAACTTTGTAACGTTTTTATATAAGCTTAAATAATGAAATATCACCCACATGTTTGCTGTGTTTTCTTCAAGCCAGTCTCTCTCTTCCTTTGGTTTTGTTCAGTGGAAATTCCTTTCATGCGAAGAGGTTATGACAACAATCCCAGTATTATCTATAAATCAATGCCCATCTCCTTTATCTGTTGGGCCATAGACCTACCCCCAGATACGTAACAGTAAATCCAATAAAATTTGGATATTAACAACACTTAGATTTTATTTGGCTTCTGAGTAGTTTCATTTATATTTCTTCATCTTATTTTCAGAGTAACCACAGAATGGCCCTATAAACAAAGAACAGTCAGGAAACCACCGCTGGTGTGTTACTGTTAACTCGCTAAACTTTATTCGGAGCTCATGACTTTTCACACTCATTTTTATATTTTGTCTCACTTCCTAATCTAGAATCCCACAATGCATTTTTTTTGGTCACCACTCCTTGGTCTTTGGTCTGTGACAGATTTTCAGGTTTTCCTGGGTTTTCATGACCTTGACACTTTTGAGGAGTATCGGCCAAGTATTTCATAGAATGTTCCTCAGTTTGGATTCGTTTGATGTTTTTCTCACGACCAGACAGAGGTTATGGAATTTTAGAAAGAATCCCACACAGGTGATGCTCCCTTCTTATCACATCTGTCAAGATGTGCATGATAGTCCGTGGTATTCCAGGTGGCCGTAACCTTCACCGCTTGGTTAAGGTGGGATTACCAGGCTTCTCCATGGGGAAGTTGTTATTTTTCTCTTTTCCTTTCCTGTTCTTTGAAAGCTAGGCACTAAATCCAGCTGGTGCTGGGATTAAACTCCAAGTCTGGGAGGATCAACTGTACTTTTGACTCTTGTGCTCTACAAATGGGAAGTACCAGGGCCTAGTAAACTTCTTAGCATTTCAAAGAGTGACTCCCCTAAACTGTCAACTTCAAAGTCCTGCCCCTGGGGAGGCGAGGGCCCCTCCTCTCTCTCTGTATATCATAAAACGCCTTCATCCTCCTGCCTTAGCTCTTGGTTGGACTACACATTTGTTTCCTCCATTAGATAGTCAAGTTCTTGAGGGCTTGCTACATGTTTCTATAACACAATAGCAATGGCAAAATAGCAGCCACCATTTACTGGGTTTTTATCCACTGATTATCTCATATAATCCTCAAAACTACCCTTTATTGTGGATACCACTAATATCTCCCCTTGTGTGGATGAGAAAATTGAATCACCTTCCTCTTAAGTTGTCCTGGAGACCCCCAGGGCAACTGGCAGCTCCGTTTGCTGGCCCCCATTTCTTAGCACTGTGCCTGATACTGAGCAGATGTCAGTTCAGTATTTAAATGTCTACAGTGATAAGTTGATGAAACAAGACTATTTTTCTGCCTTAGTTGACCTTCTTTGATTAGAGAACACTGTTAAGGCATAGAAAAAAGAAGAGAGCCTTAAAAATAATCATGCTTCAATAAAGGCGTTGAAAGCAAAGTTCTGTCACATTCCTTTCTTTAAAAGACTGTAATTGCATTTAGTGGGCTTGTTAAATTTGCACACGATTCCATCATGCGCATCACATACCTGCAGCTTATTTTATCTCATCCCCATTCAGGCTAATTTAACATATAAGTGATGAAAGGAAGGAGTATTTATCTCTGAGGTTGATATCCTGACTCTTGAGTCAGGGAGACTTAATAAGGTCAGCAGATAGAAGTATAAAATGAGGGGTGCCTGGGTGGCACAGTCGGTTGAGCGTCCGACTTCAGCCAGGTCACGATCTCGCGGTCCGTGAGTTCGAGCCCCGCGTTGGGCTCTGGGCTGATGGCTCAGAGCCTGGAGCCTGTTTCCGATTCTGTGTCTCCCTCTCTCTCTGCCCCTCCCCCGTTCATGCTCTGTCTCTCTCTGTCCCAAAAATAAATAAACGTTGAGAAAAAAAATAAAAAAAAAAAGAAATATAAAATGAAAACCAAAATAGCACCATAGTGTCATTGGAAGACAGACAGAAGTATGCAACTTGTTAAAATCATCTTCTAATTCATAAAAAAATAAGTATTAGCAATCTGCTGTAGGTAGGACCCTGTGCTAGGCATAGGAATAAAACAACACAAGACAGAGAAGGAACCTATTCCCAGAGAGTAATGAACTAATGGGGAAGACAGACACCAAGAAATAAACAACAAATTATATTAGTGATAGGATATTCCAGGGAAAACAGGAGCCCACTGCCAGGAGTAACACACCACCCTGTACGTGCCTCGTGGAAGCCTCCCTGCCAGGGGTACCTTTACACTGACATCAAACCTTTAGCCAGGAATTTCAAATGCATCCACTGAATTCATTAAAAAGAAAATATTTTTCATCACAAGTTGAGTGGGATTCCACAGCCACTGTTTGATCCTCTTGCTGCAAATATGTTGGCAGTGTGTCTCCATTAAGGTGTGATTCCTCCAACGGCAACTGGGTGGTTCAGCCGGTTGAGAGTCCAACTCTCGATTTCAGCTCAAGTCAAAAATCTCACAGTTGTGAGATTGAGTCCCACGTCGGGCTCTGCACTGAATGTGGAGCCTGCTTGGGATTCTCTCTCGCACTCTCTCTGTCCCTCCTCTGTTCATGCTCTCTTTGTCTCTCTCAAACATAACTAAATAAACATTTTTAAAAAATAACTCATTCCTACAAGACTCTTAACAGGTGAATGGCGGGTTTCTTTTGGCAACCTAACTGCCCTGTGGTTTCTACCCCTGTGCTCTACCCTGCCCCTTTTAGGAAGGTATCCTCGTACATTAGTTTGTCATGTCAGAGTTGGTGAGCTGTTGCAAATGGATCTAACTGCCAACTGCTCATTCTAAGAAAGAGTCAGTAGGGGGAAACTGAAGCGCAAATGACTTTTCCTTCTTGTTTTCGATGGGTAATGTCATCCCTGAGGGCGGAAGGCTTCTTGCTGATGGTTTTTGCCTCCAAAACTAGGTTTGAAGTTAACCACAGTCTTTATTTAGAGCCATGTTTTTTACTCAACAGCGTTTATCCCAAGTTCTGAAAAACAAAGCATTCACTCCTGTGAGATTGTACAGCTGCAAATGATTAATGATATAATTCTCAGTCCTTTATAAAGTGTCTCAACACTGAAGAGGTTTATCCAGTGTGGAATGGTAATAGTGCTTCAATGTGAGAATAGGTAATCAATACCTCCGAGCTTGGAAAAGTGTTCTGTTTCCTCCACTAATGACATAGGGGTTTTTGTAAGGCAAGGGTGTCTGGAGCATGAAGCACTCCAAAGAAAAATTAATTTAAAATCCGAAGTGGAAGATCAGTTTCAATTAAACTTGCACTTGAATGTACATTGGGTGGAAGTGTGAAAGCAAGCATGTCGTTGGCTTAAGTCTTCAGATTGTTACCAGTGAATAAATGGATCCCACTGGTACGAACCCTGATTATATTTTCATAGAGTGCTAAATTATATTTCACCCATGTCTGGAAGGTTTTGAGAACTAATATGAATGGCAAGTACTTTTAAGAGGTCGCAGAGTACTTTTCTTTATTAGTAGGATAATGATCAGGTGTCTGTATTTACAAATGATGGCTTGCATTCTCACTTCTTCGTAGTCGTACATGTTTGGAGTTATTTTACTGTGCACGTTTTTTCCACCGAGTATAATTTTATTGTACTAGTGAGATCCTAAAAGGCATTGCACACACACACATATGTACGATATTACAACATTAGTTTCCATAATTTGAACATATAGGCTCATGAGACACATCAACAATCACTTTATTCGCCTATAAGAATATTTAAAGAATGGATCGGAAAATTGGAGCCATTCCTTATGTCCCCTTTCCCCTCCTTTTTTCCTTCAAATGTAGTGCTGCAAGATGAAAGTGAAGTTTGGCTAGAATATATGCAAATGCACACTCTGTTCTTTTATGACTCATCATAGTCTTAGGGAATTTGACCAAGAGGTGAAACAACGGGAGTGAAAAGCCCTTGATGTGTCTTTCGTTAGTAGAAGTCCAACAGTAAAGACAGTGGTGATGTTAACTTTCTCTAGAAAGCCTTATGACACTTGTAAATGATTTTGAAAAGTGCCCTGAGGTTGCTAAACCTTTGCCAAGCGGTGAGCATGTTCTTCCTGATAGTCTCTTTTATCTTACTGTTTGGGATGAGAATTCGGGAAAATGACCCAGGCATAGGAAGAAGCCAAGTTACTTGCCGGACAGCAAGAATAGGGATCATTTTTAGGGAGTCACCTCAATTGCTTTTGCAGCCATGAAGCTTTCATGACCATGAGTGAAAAGATTTTCTTTGTCTCTTTTTTCATGGTACCATTGTTTATATTACCTGTAAGCTGTATAGACATAGGGAGATGGGGACATTCGTGGCCCGTGGTGGATGGCAGTGGGTTGGGGACAAATGTGTAGGCTTTTATTCAGTAGTAGAGAGATTTATGGTGTCTCTGTTCCTCCATCACAGAAAGCTCGGTATAGAATGAGGTGTGAAAATACTGGTTCATGGGTGGATTGGTCTCTTAAAATCACTTTGGCTGTTTGTCCTCTTCTATCTGATACATGAAGAAATTTGAAGCTATAAAACCTAGGTTTGAATCCATGTATGCATGTATACACATTATACTTTACTGATTGGGAAACCTAAAAATTATAAGATTTAGACTTATTTTATATCTGATTCTCAAGAACAGATGTATCTTCATCTTTCTAGCAAAAGATGTGTCCATTCAACAGGCCACTCCTGCTTTATCGTGTCTAGAAGGGCAAAGGCCGGGAACAGAACAGTCTCAGATATGGGTTTAATTGTTTGATATCAATTTAATAGATATCACCCCCCCAGATCATTTCATGTCCAAGTATAGCAGAGAGGCAGGTGCAGTATGTTTTCTCTGCCTGTGCCTGATTGATACCCAGTAGGATTCGGCATTATAGTTGCATTCCATTTTATTCCTGCTGCGTGTATCCCCAAGAAGCCTGTCTTTATATGAGTGCTGCATTCAGTCTGAAGGCACCTTTATACACCCATCTCCTAGGCCGGAGAGGGATTCGGAAGGAGAGGGAGTACCTGAATATGTAAGTTTACATCAGGCCAAACCAAAAAATCTTTCACAATTAACCTAAAAACCCTGCCTCATTGCCTCTTTGTAGTGACTCTCATCCCGTGTTACACTGCTTTTGATTTTTGATTTTTCCCTTTTCCAGTTCAAAAATTCCTGGGAGCTAAGAAGAAAGTTGTGTTTGTTACACTGTTGGTGATAGCAAAATATGCTAAACTGATTAAGGTGTTTTCTTGTGAATCAATGCTTTGCTTATTTTGGGAAACTTATTTAAATTTTCTTAAAAATGTGAACGACTCTGACAGCCCGTCTGCTCAACTTCCTTAATCTGATTACAGAGAAAGTTAGCAAATGTTTGATTACAAATCAAACAAAACAAAACTGTATTAAGGGACATATCCTTTCTTAAATCTTCTCACCCCATCAAGCAAGTGGCTTGGATCCATAGTTTCCACTGGACTGACATCTTTGGAGTGGGCACATGGGGGAAAATGTACCTTCAGAGACATCATGCTTAGCTTCCTACTTCCGGTTCATTCCATCCTTGATCCTTGAACCATGAGGATTGAAGTATCGTTTTCTTTTAACAGGTGCCTATGGTCCTGAGCACTGGGTCACATCAAGCGTTAGCTGCAGGGGCCGTCATCAGTCTCCCATAGACATTTTAGACCAGCATGCACAGGTTGGCGAAGAGTACCAGGAGCTGCAACTTGATGGCTTTGACAATGAGTCTTCAAACAAAACCTGGATGAAAAACACAGGGAAAACAGGTAGAGTCTGTCTTTTTTTTACTAGTCCACAAAATACTGTGAAATATTTTTGGATGTCTCTAGTATTTACCTTACCTACGACTTGTTCCTTAGGTAGTGCATGTTGCTATAGGGGACATAGAGCTGAATGAGAGCTTTGGGATCAGCTCTTGGTGTGAGAACCAGCCACTTGCTCTACTAGCTGTGTGATTTTGGGCAAATTACTTAACCACTCTCTGTGCCTCAGATTTTAGAAGTATTATAAAGGTACATAATAAAATACTGTCAACCTCATAAAGTCATAAGGATTAAGTGAGTCAACATTTGTAAAGTGTATAGAATGGACTTTCAGAAATCTGCTCTATCCGTGATGATGGCCACTAGCCACATGTGGCTTTTTAAATTTAACTATTAATTAATTAAAAGCAAATAAGATTAAAGTTCACTCCCTCTGTTGTAATATCCACATATCTTTTTTTTTTCCCCCCTGAGTTCATTAGGTTGTCCATGTTCAGTGTTTGAAAGCAGAGGATACATATTTAGATCTTTGTGGGGTTTTTTTGTGGGGAGAATTTTATTTATTTTTGACTTTTATTTATTGTATTTATTGTTTATTTTTTGACTTATTTTTTATTTTATTATTTATTTTTTTACTTTTATTTTTCCAGCTTTATTGAGAAGTAATTGACTTATTACATTATATAAGTTTAATATATACAATGTGATGATTTGATACATGCATATATTGCCAGGTGATTACTATAATTAGGTTCATTAATATTCCTATCACCTCACATTGTCCCTTCTTTCCTTCCCTCCCTCCCTCCCTCCTTCCTTTCTCCCACCCTTCTTCCCTCCCTCCCTTCCTTCCTTTTTTCTTTCCTTCTCTCCTTCCCTCCTTCTCTCTTTCCTCCTATCCTTCCTTCCTTCCTTCCTTCCTTCCTTCCTTCCTTCCTTCCTTCCTTCCTTCCTTCTTTCCAGTGAGAATATTTAAGACATACTTTCTTAGAAACTGTGAAATACACAATATAGTACTGTTGACCTTAGTCACCATGATATACATCCCCAGGACTTACTTCTCTTAAAGTGGAAGTTTATACCCTTTGACCACATCTTCCCATTTACCACATCTTCAGCCCCTGGCAACCACCATTCTACTGTTTCTCTAAGTTTAGCTTTTTTAGATTCCATATATAAGTGAGAACATACAATATTTGTCTTCCTCTGACTTACTTGACTGAGTATAGTGCCCTTGAGGTCCATCCATATTCTCATAAAAGGCAGGATTTCATTATTTTTTATGGATAGTATTCCATTGTGTGTGGACACGCGCGTGTGTGTGTGTGTGTGTGTGTAACATTTTACTTAATCATTCATGTATTGATGGACACTTAGGTTGTTTCCATGTTTTGGCTATTGTAAATAATGCTGCAATGAACATGGGGGTACGTATATATTTTCAAGATAATGATATCATTTCCTTTAGATACATACCCAGAAGTAGAATTGCTGGATCATTGGGTAGTTGTATTTTTAGTATTTTGAGGAACTGCCATATTCTTTTCTATAGCAGCTGCACCAATTTACATTCCCATCAAGAGTGCACAAGGGGTCCCTTTTCTGTGCATCCTCATCAATACTTTTTATCTCTTGTCATCTTGATAATAGGCATTCTAACAAGTGTGAAGTGACATCTCATTGTAGTTTTGATTTGCATTTCCCTGATAATAAGTGATGCTCAGCCCTTTCCATATACCTCTTGGCCCTTTGTGTATCTTTGGAAAAATGCTTATGGTCTTTTGCCAAGTTTTAACCAGGGCTATTTAGTTGTTTGGTTTTTTGGATTATTTTCAGTGGGTTTTGGTTATTGTTTTTTGTTATTGTAGTTGTTGTTTGCTATTAATGAGTTACATGAGTTCATTATGTATCTTGGGTATGGAAATCTTTATCACATGTGTAGTTTGCGGATTTTTTTTCATATTCATTGGATTGCCTTTTCATTTTTTTAATTATTTCTTTTGCGTGGAGAAAGAAGCTTTTTAGTTCAATGTGATGTCACTTCTTTATTTTTGCTTTTGTGGTTTGTGCTTTTGGTGTTGTGTCCAGAAAAATCATCCCTTAGATCGCTAAGACCAATGTCTGGGAGCTTTCTCCTCATATTTTCTTCCCAAAATTTTATGGTTTCAGGTCTTAGATTTATGTCTTTATTTCATTTCAAGTTACTTTTTGTGAGTGATGTAAGGTAGGAGCCCACCTTCATTCTTTTGCATATGAACCTTTAGTTTCCCCAGCACCATTTATTAAAGAGATCCGTTCCCTTTGAGTGTTCTTGGCTCTCATGTCAAATATTAGTTGATCGTATATTGTATATGTGTGGACTTATTTCTGGGTTCTAGGTTCTGTTCATTGGTCTATGTGTCTGTTTGTATGCCTGTTTCATACTGTTTTGATTACTATAGCTTTGTAGCATAGTTTGAATTTGAAGATCATGGGTAGTATTGTGCTAGCCACATTTCAAATACTTAGTAGCCACATATGGGCAGCAGTTACCATGCTGAGGCAACACAGATAGAGTGTGTGCTATCACTGCAGAAAGTTCTCTTGGGCAGCTCTGTGCTGAATGCACAAATGGAAATAAAGTTCTTACCTTCCTTGGGTTTTTGCTGTGTTAATATTTCCTATTTTATTAGAGTACAGAGGAACACTTTCTCGTTCTTTTGTATATCAGGTCAGCAACTCTAGTCTTCTGCTTCATTTTAACACAATCACCCTCACTTGTCATTTGAAATTTATGGATATGAAACATTCTATTTTCACCACTGCTAATGCAAGGAGCTATCTCCCTCTTAATCACTATTGTGCCATTATCAGTTTTAGATTGTCCATGGAATTAGAGAACGCTTTGCTGTGCCCCACTGCCTGATCTGAAAAATAAACACAGGGCTATTATATTACATCTCTACCTCATGCTACCTGGGATTCTATTGGTACTAAATACATTTTTCATATCTTATTTTTGAACTCTTATAACTCTCAACGATTAAAACAAACTCTCTCTCTCTCTTTCTTCCTTCTTTTTGAAATGATCCCTTTGTAACCAAGGATATCACTACAAACCACTCTTAGTAATCCCTTTCAAGAGCCTTGGCTGGCCAGAGCCCTAGTGCTAAGCTAAAATGACTTCACTGTCAGCCCTTTTTGACCCACAATAAGAATGAAACCAGAGTTGTCTTTTCTTTTAACCTAAGTGGCTGTATGTACAACTTTGGGAGGATTCATTTTCTTTCTCCAAATCAGCATTTGTCTGAGATTATTCATGGCCGATGATTTGGGGTTGGCCTCATTTGTTGGTAAATTGCTTCTCACTTGTCAGCACAGTGATTCCTGGCTTTGGGCTCTTTGTCATAATGTTCTCATAATCGGTGGTCCTCTTGCCTTAGAGTAGGTAGGCTACCCTCTCTTGCACCTGAGTCATCCATTTGCATAGCTGCGCAGGAAACATGTGGGACTGGTAATGTTATCTGTACACATGCTTTTTCACCCCCAATTCTCTCCTCCAATGTAGACAATATATATTTTTTGTTACAATTCAGAATTTCTCTATCAGTGGTCCTGCTTTGTATTTCAAGCGTGAGTAACCTTTGGAGAACCATGATGGGAATATTAACTCTTCCGACCATCCGAATGTGGTGGACGGGAGCGTTGCCATACTAGGTGTTATCAGCTGTTGGCGTGGAGTGCCACCTCGGCGCCACATTCCGGAAACCTGCCAAAGGCAATTCGCTGGGCTCTCTGATACGGTTTTCTACTTGACTCGCAACGTTTGACAGCCTTCTGCGAAGATAACACGTTTCAGTGACAGCTTTCAGCTTGGTATCACCAATGACAGGTTTTAGATGAGTGTGGGGTTCACTCAATGCACGTTGATTCATGACCTTGGTCTTCCAGAAGCTGATTATCAATCTCTGTCACTGTGCTGACTTCCTAGAGTCATCAACAACGTGTTGTAGATCCATGAGTGCGCGTGCCTGAATTTAGAGCGCAGCCATCCAAATATGAGCACATCTGTCTCAGAGAGTCTAGAAGAAGCATGCCTTTCTGAGAAGCAGAAATAAATCCCCATTACTTCTCATTCTGTACTTACTACTGTAAAATTCATGACATCATCCTCGATTGGCCATATTTCAAATAATCTTAAGATGATTCCATAGGGCTGGTTTTTAAAAAGTGACAACCACGTCTAGGCAATGTTAAACAAGAACATGGAATTGTTTCTCTGTTCTCTTAAGTTTCAGTTTATGGTGGTTTAGGAACAGGGGTGCAGAAATCTTGTGTTGTTGATTTTCTTTTTTCTTTGTCTTCTTTTTTTTGTTGTTGTTGATAAGCACAAACCTAGAAACTTCTTTGATTCTGTAGTTGTTAAAATGCCAGATGAATTCATAAATTTTCCAGTATTTTGGAGAAATGAAGATTTATCTCCCATGCATGAATCTTATAAATTCAACTGAAAAACAGTATACGTACTGTGCAGGGTGCCTTGCGTCTAAGTTAAGGGCAAGTATTGACAGTATCCACTGTGAATAGTACTGATAGGTACCCCAGATAACATCAGTTTTCGAAAACACACATACCATCAGCCCTAACTAAAGAGGAAGTGGACCTACAGCTAGTGGTATTTCAGCAAAGGGATGTGGACCCCAAAAAGGAAGAGAATCCAGAGTGTGAGAAGAAAGTGGTCAGCAGAGTATAAGTACAAAGCACCAGAAACATCTGAAGATTAAATCCTTCTGCTGGTACCAAAACTCCAGGAAAGAAAGCATACATATAAAACATGCCGTAGGAAAGTCTCCCAAATTCACTTCTGGTTCCAGAAGAGCTCACGGGAAGAAGAGAAAGGCCTTCCCCTGTTTGGTGACCTGAAACCTGCAGAGCCCAAGACCCCAGGTAAAGGCCCAGGGAAGAAGCCGAGAATCAAAGAAAAAGTAGAGAAACAATGACATTTTTCATTGGGGAAAAAGGTCTCTCAAAAATGAGAGGCCGAGATCTTTACTACTCCTAGTAAATCTGTAAGAAATGGTCCCCATACCCCCAAACCATGGCCTAGAAAACCTAAAATTCCCTAGTCAACCTAAAATTAGAGAGTCAACCAGGAGGAAACATCTAAACTCCCTAAGGAGCTTTAAAAATGCCCAGGTCTTGACCCCTGTTGCAACCTTCTCCAAAAGTGAGCCCCGGACTTAAATATTTTTTAAAAGCCTCAACAAGTTTTATGGATGTATGTTTATGGGTGTAGAACTTGCAGTTTGAAGTAAATCATTTGTTCTTCTATGTACTTGGTAATGTAACGGGGAAAATGGGACGCTTCTCTACAGTTGTTTTTTATTATCAAACTGCAACATTTGCTTCTGAGTGAATTACTGGCTTTCCAAAAAAATTGTTAAAAATAAAAAACAGGGGCACCTGGGTGACTCAGTCGGTTAAGCCTCCAACTTCGGCTCAGGTCATGATCTCACAGTTCGTGGGTTCGAGCCCTGTGTCAGACTCTGTGCTGACAGCTCAGAGTCTGGAGCCTGCTTCGGTTTCTGTGTCTCCCCCCTCTCTCTCTCTCTGCCCCTTCCCTGCTCGTGCCCTGTCTCTCTTTCTTTCTCAAAAATAAACATTAAAAAATTTTTTTTAAATAATAAAAATTAAAAAATAAAAAACAAAAACATGGATGTCATTTTACTACAGTTTTGCAAGCTGTTACCATTTTGGGGAACTGGACAAAGGGGACACAGGACCACTGTATTATTTCTTACAACTGCACATGAATCTATAATTATCAGAAAAATTATAAGCTTCATGAAAGAAAAGCCCCCCCATAAGCCACATGGTCTTTCTTTGTTTTACTTGTCCATTTTATACATACCTTGAATACCTAGATGAAGAAAAAATGTCTTTTTCCTTCATCATTAATTTTTAACCAACACATGTTTTTTTTTTTATTCCCCAGAAGTCTTTTTTTGAATTTAGTTCTTCCACAAAATAAATTCAGGAGAGAGAATTTATTTTTTTGTGATGGAAATTTACAGGTCACTTACCTGTAAAATAGACTGTCTTTTGGATATTAAAATATGAATATAGAAAGTTAATATTTAAAGCAGCCTATTATGTACAGACAGTAACTTTCCCATAAAACAGTTTGAATGTTCTTATGAGTCTTAACCCCCTGAGAGGGCTATATATCCAATCCAGCATAATCAATAAATCAAGTTGGTTGTATGTAGCCCACTTCTCAAAAGTTGTCTAAAATACCTTTGCAAGACAGATAGCATCTCTCTTTTTCTTCCTGAGGAGCCATAACTGTCTATTGTGCCAGTTCTCATTTGATTTCATCTAAAGTTATTTCCCTTTCTTTCATTTTTGTAGAATGAATAGATAATGCACTCATCAAGAACATTTCAAGATAATCTTGCTGTTCCTAGTGTTAGCTTCAAGCTAAATGATCAGAATTTAAGAGTTATACGGTGCTTCTGATGTATGTTAATAAGCCACGTTCTCCTATGAATTTGAACTATTGGAATGGCTTTTGGTGTTTCTCTACTTTTTCTTTCCTCCCACACCAAGGACAGATAGGAAAAGCATTTATCACCATGCTTTTACTTCCATTTGCCCACGTTCTTTCTTATTTGTCTGGATATGCCACAGTGCCTGGCCTCGGTGGATTCAAGAAAAGGTTGTTAAGTTAAGCAAAGTAGGTAGATTACAATAGCCAAAGTATGGAAGCCGCCCAAACGTCCATCGAAAGATGATTGCATAAAAAAGAGGTGTTGTGTGTGTGTGTGTGTGTGTGTGTGTGTGTACAACAGAATATTACTCAGCCATAAAAAAGAATGCAGTCTTGTCATTTGCAACAACACAGATAGAGCTAGTGAGTATAATGCTGAGTGAAATAAGTCAGAGAAAGACCAATACCATGTGATCTCACTCACATGTGGAATCTTAGAAACAAAACAGGTGAACAAAGAAACAAAGGGACAAAACAAAAAAAAAATGGACTCTTAACTATAGAGAACACACTGATGGTTACCATAGGAGAGGTGGGTGAGAGGTATGGGTGAAATAGGTGATGGGGATTAAAAGCACACGTATCCTCGTGAATACTAAGTAATGTATGGAAGTGTCGAATCACTATATTGTACACCTGAAACTAATACAACTGTGTGTTAACTAACCGGAATTAAAATAAAGACTTAATAAATAAAAAAAAATAAAAATTTTCCCATTTTAGAGGTCCAAATTCTTGGGTTCTTGCATCCTGTTACTATTCCGTCTTGCCTGAACTCTGGAATTCAAGTCAGAGCGATTTCACTGGGTCTGTCTTTGGTACACTACAAGTTCTGTGTCACATCCGCTCTGCTCCATTTCTTTTCTCTGAATTCCACAGTCCCAGCCCCTGTGCCATGGTGGTAGAAACTAGTTTTGGGAAAGACAGAAGCCAATTACACACCAATTACCTGGTGGGAAGACCAGTGCTGTTTTACACAGATAGACTTGAGTAAATTTTGAATTTTGAGGGTCATTTTTGAAGCCCGCCTTTATTTTTTTAGGGCACAGGACTCTGTGCTAGATTGACATGTCATATCTTGTACGAGTAAATGGTCAACTGATCTACTTTGTTCATCTAGCTCAGTTTAGCGGTGAGTTAACTGAGACCCAGGATAATCTCATGACTTGACAGCTCTTGGATGTCTGATACTGTACCAACCTAACATATCCCGTCTGTCTTTAGCAGATGAATGCAGTAACCTCCCAACTTTTGTTCCTACCAACTAGTGTTGCTTCCTTCCCAGGCCTTCTTCCTTTCTAGCCAGAATAGTTTTATTTCCCAAATCTGATCGTGTCTGTCTTTCTGTCTCCCCCTCTTTCTTTCTTGGTCTCTCTTTCAGCATATCAAGGAGTTTCCATTTCTCCTGAGGGTAAAGACAGACTGCTCACTGTCCCTGACTCATTCCCTAGCCTCTGTGTCACACCCTGCTCTCTGGACACCATCCACCCTGGCTTCCTCTTACTTACTCCCATTACCACAGGGCCTTTGCGTGTGCTTCTTTTCCCTTGATGTGTTCTCCTCTTGTCAGCACTTCCCAAGGTTGCTCCTTTAAGTCTCTGCTCAGGTCATTTCATCAGTCTTTGAAGATACCCACTCCCCTTCTCCTCTCTGGGGTTGGCTTCTCATCTGTTATCACTTGTCCCACTTGCTAGGTTGCTTCTGCTGTTATTTCAGTTGCCAGGACCTGCCTTTCCACCAAATGTACCATCCATGGAGGCGAGAGCTAGGTCTGATTTACTTACCTTTTCTTCCCTGATAATAACTTGATAAATATTTGAAGAAATAAATGCTAGTGCCTACAGAGAAGTTAGAACTCTAAAACTAGAGGTCATATTTCTTCACTTGCAGACCAGAATATTTCCCTTTTTTGTTTGTTAGTTTTAAAGTTTATTTATTTAGTTTGAGAGAGCACATGAGCAGGGGAGGGGCCGAGAGAGAGGCAGAGCAAGAATCCCAAGGAGGGTCCTCACTGTCAGGAGCCCAGTGCGGGGCTCGAACCCACGAACCGTGAGATCATGACCTGAGCCGAAACCAACAGCCTGCCACTTAACCTACTGAGCTATCGAGGTGCCCCAGAACATTTCCCTTTTACCAAGGGCCAAATGGACACCTGTATTGTGGGTGGTCTGGGGGGGGTCCCACCATTAAGATCCAATCCTGGAAGTCTTTTCTCATTTTATAGTGTTAAACAATTGCTTGGAGGTAGTGGAGGTAAGATAGCAAACAGCTAGCTTCCCTCCCATCCATTTTTATTTATTTAACTTTTGGCGCCTACTGCTGTTTACTCAGATTTTGGTGCGAACATTTGCTTTAGCCCAGCATTATATAGACATGTTGAGCTTTATTTATACACAGTGCGTGGATGTCCTGCAAACAGTGCTGTGAATGCCAGGTACTCAGTTATTCCTTCAAGCTCGGGAGAAAACGAATCCCTTACCCGTGGTGTAACTTCCCCGTCCCCGCTCCTTGTGGACAATCTGGGATGTTGTTACACTTTGGGGAGCCTCAGACACAGGGGGAGTCTGTAAAAGCTGTGGCTCCTCTCCCTACAGTAATAACCTTTATAAACAACACTTGTACAGTTCTACCATGCTGTCTTTATGCTCTCATGTCATATAGGAATTACTGTTCTGAACATTCTTCATCTGTCATTCCTGCCATCTCCTCACAAGCCTGTGAAGCTGCTGTTGTAGAATTCCAGTTTTATAGAATGGGAACCCGGGCACCAAGAGGTACAATGCCTTTCCCACAGTTGGGAGTGTGACAGATGATGCTTTTCAATTCAGGCTCCCCTGGCTCCAGAGTCTGGCTCCGTGTATGCACCCACGCTCAGAATTTTACTTCCTGTATCAGGAGGGTGCAAGACCCCAAAGCCCATGGGTGGCTACTACCATGGACTATAGACTCTAGGTTAAGAAACCCCAAATTTGAAGCCCCAGCTCGCTCCTTCCACTGCCTCAAACATTCTGCTGTGATTCCATCCCAGTCCATGATAGCAGTTCAACAACCAGTGGGCCTTGTTCTGGAAAGTCTACTCCCAGGGCGTCAGTTGAGCATCCGACTCTTGATTTCGGCTTACGTCATGGTCTCGTGGTTTGTGAGATCAAGCCCCGCATTGAGCTCTGTGCTGACAGCATGGAGCCTGCTTGGGATTCTCTCCCCCCCCCCCCCCCCCGCCCCTTCCCGGTTTGTGCGCACTCGTGTGTGTGTGTGTATGTGTGCACGTGCTCACTCACAAATAAACTAAAAAAAAATAAATAAAAGAAAGTCCACTCCTGTATATCTTTCCCATTTACCCCTCCTATCCTAGAAGTCTCCATTCTTTAGCTGTTATTTTCTACCTTCCTAATTGTCCCCTTATCCAGATTCAACTTACTGCTATTGTTTTAGAATTTAAAATTTTTCTTTCTTTCTTTCTCTTTCTTTCTTTCTTTCTTTCTTTCTTTCTTTCTTTCTTTCTTCCTATATAGTATAATCTACTTACTATTTTTCTTTTGATTGACTCTATTTTAATTAAATGAACTGATTATAAAGGAAATCTTTTTACCAACACCTTAACAGGAAGACCAGTGCCATCTGACATGGATAGACATCTGTAAACATGTATGTCTGTATTCTATGAAAATAAATCAAAATTGCCACAGTTATTAAATTCAGCATAATGCTTACTCTAGGGTACAAGGGGGAAATGAATGAATATCAGGGAAGTGTAGAGAGCATATCAGCACTAAACTGAGATCTTTTTTTCCCCTTGATGTGACCAAAGCATAGAAATAATCAAGAAAAGGAAATCCCTTTTTATTCGGTGTTGTAATGAATTCAAAGCATCTACTCAGCACTTAACGATCTTCTCTCAAGTATTTGGAGCACACTTACCCTTGCTGTCGTCCCTGTCCTGGGTCACTTTTTATTTTGTGGGGAAGCCAGTATTGCTTTGAAATGGAAGTCTGTCTGAAAATGGAGAGTTAGCACCTGTGTGGGAGCCCCTCTGTGTTCTACATTAGCTCCATCCATATCTTTACAAAGGAGTTTGACAATAGTCTCCAGTGTATATGTCCTTCCTGGGTTTCTGGCACTGCTTTGTTAAGGGCTTTCCAGGTGTGATCTCCTTCAGGCGTCAAAACAGCCTTGCTATGTAGGCGCCGTTACTACCATTTGACCAGTGGTGGAAACTGAGGTGGAGAGGGGTCAGGTAACTTGCCCAAGGTCATGCTGCCGTGAAGCATCAGAACTGGATTCCAACCTAGGTCTGTCCATCTTCTGAGCTCATGGCTCCGAAGACATTCTGTGTTTTGTAGTAAGTACTTTTGGTTTATTTTGTTTTGAAACGGCTCTATGTCATCAGTGGTATTCCGAAAATGGTGACGTGGTAGTTTGGGGAAAGTTGTCACTTCTCACTACTATAGGTAAACACAACTGATTATAAGCCACGTTCAGAGTTGGGGCAGGGGTGCGTGCACGTAGCATGCTGTGTGCTCTAGTGAGGAATACAGTAATATGAAAAATGAGATGAATGTTTCAGATTGTACAGTTCCCTAATTATGCTTTTAATTATTCATATAAAACAAGTAAAATGACCCCTGACAGAGACATAAATGATTTAGGTAAAATCAAATATTTATAATATGCTGTTGAGTCCCTGGGTGTATTGTAACAGATGCACTCAAAGTGCTTTGGCTTCGTTCTTTGGATGCAAAGTGGTAGGTATAGAATTGATAACAGGCTGAGGGTCATCAACAGTATTTAAGACAATACCGAGCTAATTCATATGTATTTTGGCTTTAGAACTAAAGGCGTGTGATTGGTTTAATGTATTTTATCTTCTAAAACCTTTTACTGCATTTTAGGGGTCACCACATGACAGTCCCTGATAGTTTCTGTGTTCTTAAGGATTGAAAAACAATCAAGGGGAGAGTAAGATTCCATGGCCTGTGAAAATTATATCCACGTTTTAGTTTGGATAAAGTTTTATTGGAACATAGCTTTACGCATTCATTTACGTATCGTGTATGGCTGCCTCCGGCTACAAGGACTAGGTTGGGTTGTTGCAGCAGGGACCAGAGGCCCAACAGAGCCTTAAATATTTACTGTCTTGTCTTTCACATAGAAAGTTTGCCAACCCCTGCTAAAACACGCCTAACATACACCGAAGTGAGAGTGCTGTAGCATGTTTAATCAGCGCAAGAAGCACTTGCTTTCACTTTGTTTCATCTTTTAATTCGCTGTCCCACTAATTGAACATTCACTGTATATTTTTCAGAAGTTGGAGAAAAATTGTCCTTTGAATGCAATAAAAAGGGATTTATATGCGAAGGTTTCCTTTACTTGCTTTTAATGCTTCCTTTATATAGAGAAATACTGAAACTAATTGCACTCTTTTAGAGATGGGTCATTAGTCTAGTCCCTATCTTTTATGGAGACCTAATTTTCATGCAGGATTTCTCTCTGAAGCTCGAACTAGGATCACTTTAGGAAGAAGAGACAGTGAGGATACAAGAGCTTTTCTGTGGCTTCTACAAGTTTGGCTGTTCACAAACTATGAAGTATATTGGTTGGCCTCACCTGTGTTTAGCACCCGATAAGTGTTTGTTGAATGAATGAATGAATTCACTTTACAAAACAAACAGAAAAAGGAATGTATCACTTACAAAATAAAATCCGTTATGCATTTGGATATTACATTCCTTTGGGGAAAATAATTGTTATGCTAGTATAAATCCAACGTATTTGCTTTCAATTTCTCCTTCCTGTGTTTCAAGGAAGAGGGCTATGTGTTGGAAAGTTAGGGTTTAAATTGACTAAGCTTCCCTATGTTATGGAATTCTTAGGCGTTCTTTTGGATGAGCCAAGTAAAATTTTTCTATACATGGAATAAAAAGAAGCATTAAATTAAATATGGTTATCTGCAATAATTTGAGTGACTTAATGAATACGATTTTCCCAGCATTTTCCTGTGCACCGTTATCAAATACAATGAATATAACCCTAACTCTGGCTGTGTGCCCACTGATATTGCCTTAAAATTGGAAGAAGCTGCAAATTTTATTTAACGATATCTTTGCCTAAATTTTCTAATTAAAGAGTCGTGCCTCTTACATCTGTCTTCTCATATGTTTTTCCCATCTCGTTCCAGACCTTGAACCTTAGGGTAGCCCCAGGAATCCAAGCTTACAAAAAGAAAGATCTCACTCCAGATAATTTGGGTTGTCAGGCAGACTTAGACAATTCTCATTCAGAGCGACTTACTCTCTTCCTGTCTCCATTCTTTTTCTTTCTTTTCTTTTCTTTTTTTCTATCTATGAAATGCATAAGAAATTCTGAGATCGTTCTCTGGGAATTTTCATGATTTAGAGTGAACTGGTGCTTGAGAACATTCTGCAGCTAGATTGTGCTAATTTATTCAAACTAGTGTTTTTGACTTGTTTTTCAAACAGGAGCGTGAGGAAATAATTCACATCATGTAATCATGGACTTTATTTGCAGCGGTGGAAGATGTCATTCAAGTTTTGTTTTGAAACTCACTTTGTTTCCCTTCCCTTCCGTTTTATACAGTTGCCATCCTTCTAAAGGACGACTATTTTGTCAGTGGTGCTGGCCTGCCTGGCAGATTCAAAGCCGAGAAGGTGGAATTTCACTGGGGCCATAGCAATGGCTCTGCAGGTTCTGAACACAGCATCAATGGGAGGCGCTTTCCTGTGGAGGTGAGAACAAGATGTCAAGTGTAGCCCTGCTTTGGGTCTTCACGTTAATGAGGTGCTTTGGGTTTACCCCCAGTGACTTTGCAAATCAAACTTGCACCCTCCATACCTTTGTCTCTGGCAATCTTTTAAATGCAGCATGACACGTGTATAGCCCTCCACAAGCTTCTCATCTTTGTTTAACCGGAGAAGCATGGGGAAGTCCCGGATGGGGAAGTCCCGGGCCTCATGGTTTGAGGAGACTCCCCCCCCCCCCCACCCCGGCTGAGGATTTTTCAACCATTTGTTTCCTTTGACACAAGTGTCTTTACTCTGTTTCTGAAGTCCCACTTTCTAAAGGTGAAATTCTCTATGAAACTCAGGGGACTGTTTTCACCCTTTAGAAAAGAGAAAAGTTAGTTGATGTGTGAAGCGGAGTCTCAGAACCTTTTGTCAGTAGGGCAGTTGTTGTAAGGTTTCTTTGCTCCTGCCGGCTGTCAAGAAAGAGGCTGTGGCCATTGGTGGTGTAACTCGCGGATAGCATTGCTGGGATCAGTGATGACATTTTGCCTTTCCTGTGTCCGTTTTCTCAAAGATCCATGCTGCTAGACAGAAGAAAGGTGTGGGTACGTACAGTAGATGGTTTGTATCTTTTGGGGGAGGGCGGGAGGGAACAAGTCTCCAAACTCCTTCATTAATGTTGGGTGGGGACAGCTCACCCCTTTTATTGCTAACTTGATTTTTACTTTTCATCATGATCAAGTCTGGTGGCTGTTTGGCTCCCCATGTGGTAAGCTGTACACGTTTGTGGAAGAACTGAATGGGCTCAAGCCTCTGACTAGATTCTTAGTGTTTGGCACCTTCTATTAAGTCATGACCTACTTTGATAATCAGATGAATACTTGAGATCCCCTTCCATACAGGGAAAGTACGTGGATATACACACAGATTTGCATATCGTTTATAGGATTTCGTCATTCACCTTAGCTCCTCAAGCCCATTTCTGGGCCATTTAGGCATCCTTGAAGCTGAAGTGAAGAATCCCTATAAACTGAGAGAAGCAGTAGTATTTCTTTTTTCGGAGATGCTCATATTCGCATATAACCTTGTCTCTTATCTGTGATCGCTGGAGAAACCAGACAACTATTCTGAGAAAACGCTTCCCGTTTTTTCTTGTCCAGCTGACACATTTTTGGTATTAAGACCCTTCTATCTGTGGGGCTTCCTGTGCTAGTCACATGTGTTAAAGGACTCCTGAGTAAGGTTTCTGCTTAATGGGCTCTCCTCCTCCTGTATACTGAATGAATCATTTCTTAGAAATCTTAGCTTTATTTGTACTTGAAAATGTGATTCCTAAAGGCAAAATTACAGCGTCCTTTTAAAAGTTTGGGGTTTCCCTTCTGTTCTTGCTGACCGCAGCGTGAGTTGAACGGATGGTTTGTGTCCAGTTGGTTTTTCTTTACAACCTCTTTGTCTTAGAATTGGGTTGTCATTTATTTAGCTAGTGTTGTTGGGACAAAAGACCTGTGCTTTGAAAGATTGAAAACTTATTCTGGCGGCTGCCTTGGTAGAGAAGAGCTTGAGAGATAGGAACTGGAAACTTCTGCCTTGTTCTAGTTACATCCCTTAATGCAGAGACGGGCCTGGCTCTTCCTCCTGGTCCATTCAGATTTGGAAAAATGCATGGACTAGATGCATTAAACTAGTGCTACTTTATCAAACTTACTACTTTAAATGAATATTTCAGTTTTCTTTTACTCAAAGAGTGCCCTGAAATTCAGAAGCTAATTAGAAATGGCAGCTACAATGCACAGATTTATTATTCCACCAAGTTGTTTGAATTTATTTCTGTCAAGTAATGTCAGATGGTAAGGCTGCCTGTATTAATTGGGTTTCTCGTTGAGGTCCATCTGGTTCGTAGCTTGTTTTGTTTTTTGGTTTTTGTTGTTTTGTTTTGTTTTCAATGTGATAAACGTGTTAAATTACTTAGTGGGTATATTTAGAGGAACTTGAATTTCAAGAGGTCAAAGGTAATGGGATTGGATTTAACCTTAAAATATGCAAGGAAAGTTGCTCACCTTTGCTTGAAACACGTCTATAATATTTTAACGTTAAATTGCTTTATTTGAGCTCTTTATCAATAGGAACGCTCTCTGATGTTCTTACAGTTTGAACATCTCGGACTTGGTTTATTTTGTTCCCTCTAACTATATTGTTTTCGAAGAAATTAAAATGAAAGTAAATAATTGTCATGTATCCTGTAGTCATTTGTCAGCATGGGGGAAATTACTTATCTGCCTTGCATACAGAGTCAGAGAAGAGATGTGGTTGAAGATTGCAGTGGGATTGGTTCTCAACTAGAGACCAACGTTCCCCACCCATGGGGACATTACGCATTGTCAGGGGACGTTTTTGGTTGTCGCTGTTAGGGCCAGTGGTATGCTACTGGAACCTAGTGAGTAGAGGCCAGGCATGCTGTTAAACATCCCATTCATAGCACAGCCCCCAAAGAATTACGCCACCCAAAATGTGGCTGTTAGGAGGCTTTGAAGTAGAGAAAGTGGTATGTTTAGCTGTAACTGACCTTCCTTCTTTTCCCCGTGTGGCATCATTGTAAGTACATTTGAATATTGAGGACTTTGTGCCTGAGAAGTCCTTCTATCCTCTTGTAGACTTTAGAGAGAAATGTACCTTGCCTGTTGGGTGAGAACATTGCTGGTCCCAGTTCCTTTGGGCTCCGCTGGGAGCTAAGTCACGACCTCAGATATTTATTTCAGCAGCTGCCTCAGTGCTCCAGCCCCGCAGGCTGAATTGTAAGCCTGTGGCCCGCAAGAATCGGGACCTGCTCCCTGAGGCTCAGTTGTAACAAACCCAACTTTGTAGGTTTTGCTGCCCACTCCCCCCCACTCCCCTCCAGGAATGCCTTGAGGTCACCTACAACAGCTTCCTACACATCCAGAAGTCAGACCTCCCCACGTTGTCCTGGCTGGAGTCCTGGACTTGGTCTTGGAATTCCTACACTTGAAAACATCCTAATAGAAAAATAAATGTCCTTGTAAAAATGAAATAAGAGCTCTTCAGTAGCCACCAATCATTACAGCTCAGTGTAAGTTAGGGAACAAAGTCGGAATCCGATTACATACAATGCCATGCTTAGGAGGTGAGACCCAATTTGGATCCTCCCATGCCCTCACCTCCTATATATATGCAGCTTTATTCCTTGCCTAGCAGCAAACTTTACTTGAGTGCCTTCTGTCATGTAAGCACTGGGTTATAAAGGTAAACCGGTAAGTCGGGACCCCTACCCTTAAGGTACTTACACTCTGGTAATGACACAGAAATTGAACAAGCGGTCACATAAGTAGCTGTGTGATAGCAGTTGGGATATTGTCTCTGAAGGAGAGGGATATTTTGTCATGAGCTATGGAAGGCTTCTAGACAGATATTTATTAAGCTACGAGGTATTTATTAAGTGATATTAATTAAGAGAGAAGAGATAAATTGGAGCTAGTCCATAGAACAGGGGCATGCAAAGGCCTAAGGCAGGAGATACTTGGTAAGTTGAAGGAATAAAGAGAGATCATTGCGGGTTTCGATATTCAGGATGGTGCCCCCCTCCAGATGTCCCCTCAGTAATCCCTGAAACCTAAGAATATATATATTACCTTATATGGCAAAAAGGATTTTGCAGATGTGATTAAGTATTCTTCAAGTGTAAAGGCTCACAACATTCCAGTGATTAAAACAGTGGTATGTCCTGTTCCCGTTCTTCCATGGCTACACAACTTTGTGTTATCTCTGCAACCACAGTTATCTATATCAGCTTCTACCCTCTCCTGCGCTTTCCCTTTGCACACTCTCATCCCCTGTTCTGTGATTGGTAACTTAAATAAAGGTTCATGTAACACTAATAGGATTGAATCATGCAGTGTTTCTACTAATAGCTGAAGTTGGAGTTAATGCAAAGAGAAATCTCCAGATAAAACCTCTGATAGCTCCATTAAAGTGGAGGTTCATTGCATACTTGTTGTGTAAGGTAATTAAAATCTTGTTTATTACAATAAGAGATCGCAGGAGTTGTTGATTCAGACTTATTGGTACTTTATGAGTTGGAGTCTTCAATAAGCTTAAATGATCCAAACTGATTATGTGTGCCCTTTCCAAGGAAACTCACAGCTGGTTCATTTCGGCACTGCTTAGAGCATCCCGGCAAGTGAATGGAAGAAAAGGCATTTTTCCTAATATACACCACGTACACATCACCATATGGTACAGGTCTGCAGTCCCTTAGCTGAAACCCTTGAGGCCAGATGTTTTAGAATGCAGGATTTTTTTCGGGAAAGGTATTACGGTACGCATGCTATACATATTACTGAGGACCCTAGTAGGGTCTGCCACTCTACTCCTTGAATGCGTTAATTTTTCTGGAGCGTGGAGGTGAATGAAATCTCAGTATTCTAAACGGCTCCAATCTCTTCACTTCGGGTTTTACCACCAAATTGGTTTTTGCACCCGAATCATAAGTAACTGTAATAACAAAACACCTTTGGTCTTGCAAGCTTTTGAGATTTCATCACCACTGATAACTTACGGGCCTGTGTTTTAAAAACTGGGTCCATAGCATTAGCACCACTGGTTTATGTTCCCAGGAGTGTGGGTTAGTTCCAGCCATGACACAGACACGTTGTCACCTTGGTGGGCCCAGTGAGTGCAGGAACGATCTGGTGTTGGTAAACGACATTCTTAGAGCTAAGTTTTGTTCAGGGAGCAAGAAGTTGCTTGTTTTAGGATGACCTTGCTCTGTGATCTCTTTCCCCCTTTAACATTCTGCCTGGGGGCTCTACCTTGACCTTCTCTTGTCTTCCCTCTGTCTGCCCAGCTTCCCTCTGCCTGCCTAGAGTCAGGCTCATGTTCTGCCTTTTATTTTGTGAAATGGATCTCGGTTCTTCCATCGTTCCTGTTACATCCTGGTTAGACGGTTCTCTTTCTGTTGGGCCCTCAGATGAACGTCCTAGGTGATGTGCATCGGCCTTCCTTCACCCAGGTGAGCTTGTGCACTTGTGACCCACACAGAGGCCTGCCACATTGTCACTCGCTACACTCCTGCAAACATGGCAGGATGCTACATGAGTCAGATGTGGGCCTGTCCACCAGAGGCTAAGTTCTCATATTGGTCCCTGGCTTCAGTAGTGTGATTTTCTGAATTTTTTTTTTTAATGTTTATTTTATTTTTGAGAGAAAGACAGACAGAGCGTGAGCAGGGGGAGGGGGGGAACAGAGAGAGAGGGAGACACAGGATCCAAAGCAGGCTCCAGGCGCTGAGCTGTCAGCAAAGAGACCAACGTGGGGGTTTGAAATCATGAACCATGAGATCGTGACCTGAGCCAAAGTCGGCACTTAACCGACTGAGCCACCCAGGTGCCCCAGTAGTATGACTTTCTAGAACACAGACTAAATGTTCACTTTGGCTCCTACTCCTTTATGTATCCCTTCTTTTCTGCTGGAAATAAATTTATACACAAAATGCCTTCTTGAAGAGGTATTTTAAATATTAGCATATTAAAGACATTTGAAGAGTCTTCCACTGAAGAAATGTACTTACCTTTATTTAACTCCATTTTCCCCCAGACTTTTATAAGCCCACTGTCCCACTCCTTCCTCAGTTTAAGTTAAGCAATTTGGTAACAATTCCCCCTTTTTTGGAAATGAGGTTTAAAATTTTCTCCTGTTCTCCTTTATTCCCTATTCCTGGTAAGAAATGGAATCCCATTCAAGTAAGTTTTTCCAGAAGACACTAATGGCAATTTTTATTTCTCTTATCTTAACAATTATAAAAACACCTTGGCTTGTTCATAAAACAATGGTTGTTATGAACCTGATAGTATCTTGCTTCGTCTGTCATTAGAGCTGTCATTAAAGGAAGATTGAGACATTTTCTTTTTTTCATTTTTTCTTTTTATTTATTTTGGGAGAGAGAGAGAGCAAGCAGAGGAGAGGCAGAGAGAGAGGGGAAGAGAATCCCAAGCAGCTTCGGTGCTGTGGGCGCAGAGCCCGACGCAGGGCTCAAACTCACAAACCATGAGATTGTGACTGGAGCCAAAGTCAAGAGTCAGACACTTAATCAGCTGAGCCACCCAGGCACCCAGAGACATTTTCTATGAAAAATAAGTTTTGCCACATCATGGTGATTCTTTCACCCTGCCTTGTACTTTACTGAAATTCCCGGAATTGTGCAGTTTCTCTGAAACATTGCTTTGTGCGTGGAGAGTCCTTTGTGGATGTGTTCCAGGCAGTGCCTGTTTTCCTCGCCACTCTTCCTCACGGAACATTGGAAGCGTCAAGGAGATTGTCCCTGGTTATCTGGTGTTTGCTGCTCCATGGTGTGGCCAGTCGGGTTTTTCTCTGTAGTGACTGCCATCAAATGGTGAGGGAATTGGTTAAAATTTAATGAATGACTTTATTGAAATACAGATTCCATTTCAGAGCAGAATGTTTCATCCTTTGCTGGTGAAATGCTTCATTTCCATCTGGCTGATCTTTTATGTATCTATCCTGTGTTAATTAAGAAGAACATGGGAGGAGGCCCCAGGACTTAGAGGATGCTCCGTGGAGAAGTGAATGCCTTGGTTGTACAAAGCCAGAGAACTGATTTGGCGAAGCAGAAAAGCCTTGCCCCTGGCGTGGTAAATGTCCATAATGTCTGACAGCCCTCATCACACACGGTCTTCTTTAGATGTGAACTTGGCTCGGGGCTGTTTGATGGTGTGTCAGTGACACATAGTGTGTTGATACCTGGTTGAATTGCCCTGAGAATCACAGAAAGGCAGAGGACCTCGCGAAAAGAAAACCCAGGTAAATTGGAGATAATTTCAACCTAGAAACTTGATGACTCCGGCGGAGCCCTCAGACAACCAAAAAGAAGGCTTGCGGTGTTGGTGCTGGTGGTTTTCATCATAATGATGATACTGTAGACACCATTTAGTAAGCATTACCTGTGTCAGCAACATTCTAGATATTCCCCCTTTAGTTTTCTCACCTGCCTTATGAGGGAGGTGCCCTTTCTGTGCTCTAAGTTGGGACAGCTGAGTTTCTGGAAAGGTAAGTGGCTTGGCTGAGATTTATTGTTAGGACTTCAGAATCTAGGCTCCAGTGTCTACAAAATCTTAACCAGCATTCCTTTTATTTGATAAATCATTTTCTCGTTGTTCTTGCCATTGCTTTAGGTTGTTTTTAGAATCACTGATGCAGTAGAAATAATTTTGTTGGAATCTTAACTGCTGTTTATTGGATTACAGGAAGGAAAAAGTATCAAAGGGCTTTAAATGTTCAGACATGGCTGAACCACTGGTAAAACATACAGAGAGGAAAGTGAGAGAAACAGGAAGTGCCATCAGCTCTTTGCCTAGAGGTATTGTAGAAAACACTGGATTTTGTGTGGATTGGCCACTTCTGTCTATTTTCAATCATGTAGGGCAGCACTTGTCTGATAGAAAACAGAATGGGAGCCATTCAGTGTACTTTGAAATTTTTGGCAACCACATTAAGAGAGGCAAAAAGAAACAAGTGATTTTATTTGACTTTACTAACTTACCTTATATAATTCATGTTATATAGTAATAATTGTTAGAAAATCAATTAATTTTAATTGATTTTAACAATCTATTATTGTTACCCTAATACATTATAATATTACTATTTCAACATGTAATCGATATAAAAAATTATTACGAAGCTATTCTACATTCTTTTTTTGGTACTTTCTTTGAAATCTGGTATGTATTTTACACTCAGACTGGCCAGTGATCATATGCTCAGGAACCACATGCATGTAGTGGCTCCTATGACTAAAACATGTACACTTAAGGGTTCCAGACCACACTAAGGGAGTTTATTTATTTTTTTAATTACACCCAACTTAGTTAGCATATGGTTTCAGTCAGCAGTGGTTTCAGGAGTAGATTCCTTAATGCCCCTTACCCATTTAACCCATCCCTCCTCCCACAACCCCTCCAGCAACCCTCTGTTCTCCATATTTAAAAGTCTCTTATCTTTTGTCTCCCTCCATGTTTTTATATTATTTTTGCTTCCCTTCCCCTATGTTCATCTGTTTTGTATGTTAAAGTCCTCATATGAGTGTGAAGTCCTATGATATTTGTCTTTCTCTGACTAATTTCACTTAGCATAATACCCTCTAGGTCCATCCACATAGTTGCAAATGGCAAGATTTCATTCTTTTTGATTGCCGAGTAATACTCCATTGTATGTATGCATATATATGTGTGTGTGTATATATATACATATATACACACACACACACACACACACACACACACACACACACCACATTTGGGCTCTTTCAATACTTTGGCTTTTGTTGATAGTGCTGCTATAAACATGGGGGTGCATGTGTCCCTTCGAAACAGCACACCTGTATCCCTTGGACAAATGCCTAGTAGTGCAATTGCTGGGTCGTAGGGTAGTTCTATTTTTAGTTTTTTGAGGAACCTCCATACTCTTTTCCAGAGTGGCTGCACCAGTTCGCATTCCCACCAGCAGTGCAAAAGAGGTCCTCTTTTTCCACATCCTCACCAACATCTGTCATTGCCTGAGTTGTTAATGTTTGCCATTCTGACAGGTGTGAGGTGGTATCTCATTGTGGTTTTGATTTGTATTTCCCTGATGATGAGTGATGTTGAGCATTTTTTCATGTGTTGGTTGGCCATCTGGATGTCTTCTTTGGAGAAGTGTCTATTCATGTCTTCTGCCCATTTCTTCACTGGATTATTTGTATTTTTGGTGTTGAGTTTGATATGTTCTTTATGCATTTTGGATACTAACCCTTTATCTGATATGTCATTTGGAAATATCTTCTCCCATTCCGTTGTTTGCCTTTTAGTTTTTCTGATTGTTTCCGTTGCTGTGCAGAAGCTTTTTATTTTGATGTAGTCCCAATAGTTCATTTTTACTTTTGTTGCCCTTGCCTCCGGAGACCAGTAAGAAGTTGCTGTGGCCAAGGTCAAAGAGGTTTTTGCCTGCTTTCTCCTTGAGGATTTTGATGGCTTCCTGTCTTACATTGAGGTCTTTCATCCATTTCGAGTTTATTTTTGTGTGTGGTGTAAGAAAGTGTGGTCCAGGATCATTTTTCTGCTTGTCGCTGTCCAGTTTTCCCAGCACCACTTGCTTAAGAGACTGTCTTCATTCCATTGGATATTCTTTCCTGCTTTGTCAAAGATCAGTTGGCCATAGGTTTCACACTAATGGAATTTAGACACTAAACTAGCCAAAGGACTTACAGAAATTTTAAAGAGGGACTTTTATGCTGAATTTGTAATAATTGTCACCTTTTTTTTCCTTTCCCAACCAAAAAATATGTACAATTCAGTTTTCTATTGGGATCTGACCTGGTTGTTGAAAGTCTTCACCTGGATGTGATTCAGGGTTTTCTGTTTCTGTTTCTTTTTCTGCTTCTTCTTCTTCTTCTTCTTCTTCTTCTTCTTCTTCTTCTTCTTCTTCTCTTTCTTCTTCTTCTTCTTTTTCTTCCCCTCCTCCTCCTCCTCCTCCTCTTCCACCTTCTTTTTTTATAAGCATTCAGTATTTCCCCCTTACTTATTTATTTATTTTTATAACATTTGTTCCCAGGGCTTTGAGGCTTTGAATACTATTTTTCTCAGAGTCTGTTTCCAAGCTGAGGAACTCAAATAACACTGGCTCAGGGAGACCTTTGTGCACTGAAGGTAGAGATCTCAGGCGGCCAGATCAGATGTATTGTAAGTTCAGGTCAGGAGGATTTATGGGCATAAGGCTCAGAAACATCGCCCCTGCACTTTTTTTTCCCCTGTCCTGTCAAATATTTGAGCAGGAAGGTTTCAAGCCATCTTAAATCTAAAGCTTTTAGCAAATTCTTTAGTGCCACCGCCACTCAGAAAGAACAGTGAAGAAGATTTATAAGGAACAGAAAGAAGTCAGGATTGAAAGAAAGTCTATTTCCTCACTCCCCTTTAAATCCCCAGCATGGAATTTCATAGTACCCCTCCACCCCCCATTTAATGGAAGGGAGAGGAAACTCCTAAAGCTTCCTTCCCCGGGTGCGTGGCCTGGCTCTGTGTTGAGCACAGATACCGCTCTGGGTACATTTACTGTGATATATGGAGACACCAGCTGGGCAAATTCACCAAAACCTTATTTTACTTAGAAATATGAATTTCATTTCTTGAATGTTTGAGGATGTCTTAGAAGACAGGGCTTTAAAACTCAGGTTAATACATGAAAGATATTTGGGTTAATGATAAAATGACTCCTAAACCCCAGCTCTTACTCTACGGATAGAGCTTCGATTTCTGAATCTCCCTGTTAAAACCTTTACTGCATCGGTTTATAAAGTTCAGTATTTCAGGGAATCTTCTTACTGTATTGCTTCAGGGTTCGCCATCCCCTGATTCAAGGAGGCTAGGGGTGAAAGAAAACTCATTCCGTGCTCTGCCATTTCTCAGCCTGGTTCTGCCTTTACAATTGCTCCTGTTTCTGTCTCTGTCTCTCTGTCTCTCTCTGTCATCACTGTATTTATTCACGTTTATGTGTTGGCAGAGTACCTGTGGGTTGAAGCATCATAACCATGTGTGGCAGCCCCTGGTACATTTTCTGGATTCTGTTAGTTGGTCTAAATGATCTGCACAAAAAGTGATCTGGGGTCAGATACGTTTAGGAAACGTTGCCTACTGTACCTTCCTCTTGTTGCTTGATAATGGGCCAACGTAGTAAAATTTTTGAGAGAAACTTGCTTGTAACCAGGAATCTCTGAAACTCAGTTGACCTTGGAACTGTTTTTTTTTTGTTTTTTGTTTTTTGTAACATCCTGAGAGGTTAATGATGAGAATTTTCTACATAGGGGAAATGCTGTCCCACGTAGTTCGGTGGGGAGTTCTTTTCCATACCTTGATGCTGTGTAAAATGTTTAAATTACGTTTTGACACTCATCTTTCATTTCTAAATTATCAGTGATGTTCATTCAGTTGCTTAATAGAGCCTTCTCTGTGTAGGACACAGAATGCCCTGGCCTCAAGTGGCTTTTGTTTTAGTAGGTGCTAAGGCCCTGAGGCAGAAGCTTGCCCTGCATGTTTGAGCAAGCAAAGGGCAGAGTGACAGTAATATAGTCTACAGAATAGTTGGGGTCCTGATGATACAAGGCCTGGTGGACCATGGGCAGCCCAGTCGCTTTTGCCCTGGCCAAGATAGAAAGCCCTTGGAATGTCCTCAGCAGAAAGTGGACGTTATCTGGCTTAGATTTTAGAAGGATCCTTCTGGCTACACATGGCCATAGGAAACACTTGTGGCCACTGAAGTCAGAAGATAATTATGATATTTCAGGAGAGGTGATGGTGGCTCGTGCCTGAATTCTGAATGAATTCTGAGTATTTTGAGGGAAGAGCATGCTAATTGAGGGAGCTAGGATAGGGATGCTTATCTCTTATGATAAGTTTATATTTCTTGGTTTTAGAAGATCACGGATAACTGACTACTCTGTATTATTTTATAGCATTTTCTTTCACTTTTTAAAATTCTTTTAAATTTTTGATTATGTAATATTTAGATTTTGTGTTGTACGTATTATATGCGAGTTTTGATTACATACTATTTGTTGTACATTAAAGAAGAATGTAACGTGGGGTGCCGGGGTGGCCCAGGCCTTGGTTAAGTGTCTGACCCTTGGTTTCAGCTTAGGTCATGATCTCACGGTTTCATGAGTTCGAGCCCCGCATCGGGCTCTGTGCTGACAGTGCGGAGCCTGCTTGGGATTCTCTCTCTCCCTCTCTCTCTGCACCCCTGCATCTGTCTCTCTCAAAATAAATAAATAAACTTAAAAAAGAAGAAGAACATAACATAGTGCAGTGATGAAACACAACAATAATGAAACAAACCCCCTTTCGGAAGGCTTACTCTGAGATAGTAGAGGTCAGTGCTTCCACCAGCACCTGGCACATTCTAAGAGCTTCCTTGATGTTAGCCATTATTATTGTATCCCGATCCTCCAGTTACATTGGACGGCACACTCCCAATTCATCAGTTTCTTTTCTTTTCTACTCTTCCCAGCCTGGTTCGAGCCATCACCAGGTCGGCCTTTGACCATTGCTATAGATTCCTGAGAGCTCTCTCTTGCCCCCAACAGTCCACTCATCTAGTGACCGGAGTGTTCTTCTAAATGCTTGCATCGCAATATGTTTTTCCTTTGTTTAAAAATCTTCCAGTGGTTTCTAGTCCCATGTTGAATAAATCCAAAGATCCTACTTGGCCCTATAAGGCCTTACTGGACGTGGCTCTCACTCTTCCCACCCCTCAAGCTCCCTACCTCATTTCCACCAGCTTTGTCCTCAGTCCAGAATGTTCTCTCCCCGATTATCCCTTCTCATGGCTCATTCCTTTCTAAATCCTACCCATTAATATATTCCATGCTCTCTCCTTTCAACTCAATCCCTTTCTTTCCTATTACCCAGCTTCATTTTCTTCATAGCAATCATCAGTTTTTGAAATTACTTATTGATTTGTTTACTTGTTTATGAACTCGCCTCCCCCCCCCCCACCCCCACACACTGCATGTCAACTGCTGGAGGAGAGGGGGGCCTGTCTGTCTTGTTCGCTGCTGAACCTCGGTTGCTGATGGACACAGTCCCCTAAAAGATGTAAGCAGTAATACCTATTAAGAAACCCCCATTCTCATAGTATATCTTCATTTTCTTGTCTCAGTGGTCTTAAAGGGTAAGGAGCTCTAAATCCTGAGAAGGAAAATATGTAATTCATTCATAAAAAGGACATTTAAAGCAGCAAATCCTCTCCTAAAACTACCTCTTGTCTTAAGGATGTGAAAGACCCAAATAAATTATTTACTCCCAAATAAACACATTCATCCTGTTGCCTCACGCTGTGAGGCTGAGGGTTAGTTGCAGTTTACAAAAATGATATTTTTAAGGTCTGTTCTTCCAGAGTATAGCTCTTATATTAACAACCATTACATCTACATATCAAGACAGATTGTTCCAATTAGTCAATGAGGTCCAGGTCTTTGAGAGCTGTTAATATGTACATGAGCAATTACAGTAGCAGAGTTAAAAGGCATGCCTTTGGGAATTTTAGATTGAGATTATCAGTTTCATTCATGAGCTAAGGCAGGGGCCCTGAGAATTATGTGCTGCATTTCTCTGCAGATTCATTCGCTGGAAGGTTCTCCAGTGCCTATACATGATAGTTTATGAAGTTGCCAGATTCCTCTCTTCTGTCCAGCCCTCACCCCACCCCAGACCAGTGCCTGCCTCTGTAATCATAGAGAACCAGGCATTGTGATAAGCGTTTGGGAACTTCAGTGTGAACAAAATTCATAAGCCCCGTGACTTCATGACCCCTTAAGAGACCAGCAGGGTGAATCTTAACCAGAAGTTACTTCAAAATCAAGCGAGCATTTAAAAATTTTTTTCTAAACTCAAATTTATGTGATTTTCACTTGTTCCTTATTATTGGTGAATAGAAACAAAACACAACAAAAACACTCAATTATCAGCCTGTTTTTCCACATTCAAATAAAATGCCCTGTATTTTTAACATGAACACTGTGCCTCTCCACTGTGCTTAGTCTTGCTATTTCCTTTCCAGAGTTTACTAGAATTTCGTGATTTAGGCAGGAACTGGATTTGGAGTCAAATACTAGATGATTTGTAGACTCTGGGGAATGTCCCCCTCTTTCCAGTAGACCAGTCTCGTTGAATGACTGAGGCTAACCGAGTCAGTGTCAAATGTGCCTGAAATTCTTCCCTTTTAGTTAAGGTATTGCTGCCTCTTCAAATGCTAATATGAGGGAAAGAGCAAAATATAAGAGTTCCTATCTTTGTTGAACACATTAATAAAACTCATCAGATCCACTCCTCACTTGGAGTAAGAGGGATCGGAAATAGACTCTGAGGGGACACAGTGGGCTGGACGAGACACTTCCCAAGGAAGAAGGAGGCCCCAGATACAGGGTGAATGGATTGAGGAGAGGAAGCATCAGATCTCAAAGACATACTGGGTTTATCCATGTTGGTACATGAGCATGCCTCATCTGGAGAGCAGATGATTGGAATGAACAACGGTGTGCAGATAGAGTGTGATCATGGGTCTTGATAGTTTTAAAGGGATTCTCATGGAAAAAGGAATCCCTTAGTCTTTGGAGGCCCAAAGTAGAACCAGGAACTACAGAAGCAGACTCCAGTGAAGAAGCTGGTTACAGCTAGGTCATATCACCCAAGCCACAAAATTCAGAAGAGATTTTCAAAATCACATTCCCTCAGTCCCTCTGGGGACCTCCTGGATTTGGTGTTGAGAAGTTAAAGATCCCCCCCCCCCCCCCCCCCCCCCATAGTCCTTCTATGAAAACAACTCCTGGGATAATAATGATAGGTAAATTCTTCAACAGGTTCTGACTTCATGTACTTAGAGCACTCTATACATATCGTATCATTTCATCAAAACATATTCGAAACACCTGTCCATAAAAACAGCAGTTAATAATCAGTATCTTTTCCTCTCAGATGAGAAAACTAATGTAAGAGAGTTACTGTGATCGAAATCTCAGTAAAGCCGTATACTGTCTTTTAAGGAGCTTAGGAGTCTGTGTTCAAGTGATGACAGAATGATCCCTGTTACCATTTTGATCTACTTCCTTCCAATATTGGATGGGGGGCCGGGGGCGGATAAAAGTATAGTCAGTATCAAAGTGAATCATAGCACGCTTCGTCACTTCACATGTTATGAATATTTTCCATGTTTTGAAAGATTCTTCACTCCTGCAAAAATGAAATCAAAATCAAATTTTCTTACTTGAACCTTGCTGCGTTCTACAAATTTTTCACAATTAGCAGATTTTACTTTAAGATCAGGGAAGAAAATAACAGAACAGTGAGTAAATTAATGTCATTTCTGAGACCTTATTTTTTACAAGCAGAAGAAAATACAAAGGCAGCATATGAAAACGTACAGAATAATTTTTTCTGAAATCGCAAAAGTTGCATAGTCTTTTGATTATCAAAGTAATATATGTTCATTATAAAATGATTCAGACATTATATGAGCGAAGAAGAAAGGATGTGTTTTTTTTGCAAATACAGAACACTCCTTGGAAATGCCACTATGTGCTACGTAGTTTTATAGGCTCATTCCCACTTACTAGATGATGGAAGTCTTCCATTGTCAGTAAGTAACTGTCTACATCATGATATTTAAATGCCGCGTAGCTTAGGCTCTGAGCCAGATTCCTGGAGTTCAAATCTCATCACTGCCATTTGTGAGTTCTGTGACTTTGGGCATCTCTTTAACCTCTTCCTATATCTGTAAACTGTCATTTAATACTCATTTCTACCTCATGAGCGTTTTTGGAGGATCTAGAAATACAGTATTTATAAAGTACCTCATTTAGTATCATGTAGTATATCAATTGATAAATTTTTGCTTCTCTTTCTGATATGGATGTGACATAATTTATTTTAGCAATGCTTCATTGATGAACGTTTTGGCTCTTTCCATTTTTCCCTGCTATAACCATCACAGCTCTGTAGAGCATACATTTGGGATAAACTGAGGTTCTCTGGGGACCAGCCCTATGACATGAGGTGAAAGGTAGGTATTGTCAAAATGCTTTTTGGCTTATTGATATTTGGGAATATAAACTAACATTAGTCAGAACTTCCAGCTTTTTCAAAAGAAGCTGGAAATCTGTGTTTGCAAAAGCCAAAAATCTCTGTATTCATTTGCATACTGCATCCTTAATGTAAAATACACTGTTCTGGCTTTCACAATTTATTGGTGGTGTAGAACTGGTGATCAGTTAGGGTTTCATATCCAGGGTGCTTAATCTCAAAGCTAAAGTTTTTTGTGTTACAGTTCATTGTGTCTGCCTTTACCTTCATGAACTAAGAATGTTCAGGATGGTATACAAAGTCAGGTTATTATTATATGATAATATAATTTGGTGGCTTTACATATAAATTCTGAAACTGTCTATAATATTAATAACAGGATGTAAGTTCCTAATATGGGACTAATAAACCTCCCAAAATTACATTTAACATTTTGTCTATTTAAGTGTCTTTTGTTTTTCTTCTCTCTCTCTCTTTTTTTATCTAGTGCTACATTCAGATTCTGGTATTATTTTCTTTTCTTCCCTGAATCCCCCTCCAAAATGGTAAAGAACCTGGGAAGAAAGGAACCATTTTTTTTTTCTACAGAACTAATTTGTCTTTTACTTTCTAATGTACAGAATATATGAAAGTTTACATAAAATTTCATTCATAACCTCATTACCAGTCTCATGAATTTTCTAGAGTCCTGAAACTCACTGTGAAGGCTGATGTAAGTGTCTTTTCTCCCAGCCTCAATGGGCATGGACCATCGCTGTCTTGTTAATTTCCATAACCTCAGTGCCAAGCGCAGAACCTTGTATGTTGCTGGTGACCTATTTAAATTTCTTGAAAAATAAAATAATGCATCCGCTACTCTCTATGTTAGTTAATTTAGACCTATAAGGAGATTTTGAGCTTAGGTTCACAAGAACCAGCTCATAAAATGTCTCTATCTTTTAGTGAAATCTAGTCCTAGGACCAGTGGCTGGCACACCAGAATCAGTATTGATGGGCATTTTGTTTTGACATACTGACTGGCAGGCACAATGCTTGTCACCTTCTCTTGGCTCAGGAGAGGGTGGAAAGTTCAGCAGGTCTAACCCAACAGGCTTTGTTCCATTTAAGTAGCTTACAGTGTGAACGATGGAGGTGGAGATGAGAGCTGGCAGGGAGCTGAGATTTGAATAGGACCTTCAATTTATTTGACATGTCTAATGATCTTATGAATGGGGATGGAACCCTGGTTTTGGGTGATTGGTAGAAAGATTGGCTTCAGGATTGATAGAGTCTTGGGTGGATTAGTAAATCGATTTGCTAAGAGCTAGAATGATACACCTTTTGGGTCTGAAATTCACCCCAGCAACTGCTTAAGATAACAAACCTAGTGGCAGTAGCTTTTCAAAGGTATTTTCACATAAGCCGTAAGTGGCTTTTCTGTAGAACTATTATTTCTACCGAAATAAAAGCTATTATTTTTGTTCATAAAAATAGGTAATTGATTGCTTGGTAATATATTATCTGAAGCCTTTTATTTTTCTTGGCTGTTCTTTTTAAAAAAATTGTTCTTCAGCCTTCTTATTGCGTGTTTATTAAAATAATATGATAAGTAAGTTCAAAACAAAACTATCTCATTACTGAGGAAGATGCTCCACTAATTAATTAAATTTGACCTCAAAAGGCTGCAGCTTAACTTTACTGCTACATGTTTGTGGTTTAAATTACCTGTTGTAAATAGTTTGGTAAAACAGAAAAAACCAATAACAATGCCTGTTTTCTATTCAGTAAATTGCACTTCTCTGTTACATTTACACATAATTCTGAATCAACCTCAGATATGAATATATTACCAAGCAGATATTAAGGTTTTTACCTTCATATCCCATCAGGAAATGAGAAATTTTCCTCTGCTAACGATGGAATTGATCAAAATCAGCTATGATAACATTCACCTCAACTGTCCTTTAGTGCTACTAATATAAATGTATATTTTTCCCGTGTGTAGCCATTTGGAAATTTTAGCCAGACCTCCTCTCCCCACCCCACCTCCGGTCTCTTCCAGTTCTCTTTACATCTTCGTGCTGGGATTTCCCTAGCCATTTTTCTTTTTGTTTTTTTTTCTTTTTAATATTTATTTTTTTAGTAATCTCTACCCCCAACGTGGAGCTCAGAGTCAAGACTCTGAGATGAAGAGTCGCATGCTTTTCTGACTAAGCCAGCCAGGACGCCCCATCCAGTAATAATTTTCCTTTAAAGTTATTAGTAAGGGCTCCATCTAGTTCAGAATATTTCTGATTTGTTATGCATTTCTCCAAGTATTGTTTTTGAATACGTATTACTTTCCTCTCTCATCATTATCCTTGTTTACTTATATACACAAATAAACAAAAAACCAAAAAATCATTTCTAAGCCAAGTTACCAAAAATGACTAAAATTTCTGAATTTTAGATGGCACAAAAATCTGCCTTTTTTAACTGATACCGAAACTGACTGTTCTGAGATCCCAGGGCCACTTGGGCAATGCCAAGTCTTGAATATGAAGAAGTTAAAATCTACTTTCCTGGTCTGTGGTAAACATTAAAGAATATACTGGTTATCGTTGTGTCTTAGAACATACTAGAACCTGGGCGCCTGACTGGCTCAGTCAGTAGAGCATGTGACTCTCGATCTCAGGGTTGTGAGTTTGAGCGCCACATTGGGTATAGAGATTACTTAAAGATAAAATGTTAAAAAAAAAAAAAGAGAGAGAGAGAGCATACTAGAACCTGGATAAATGTAAGGTTTATCAAAAATACAGACAAGATTACAAGATACCATGCAATAATCCTTCAATAACAGTGTTATTAACCACATTCCTATTGGGAAATGCTTGAATCCTCTGTGAAGAGTTTATCTTAGGACATACCATAATTGTCTTCTCAGGCATGAGGAGGTTCAAAGAAGTCTAAGTGTAGTCATTACTGAAAAGACAAAGGAAGCAAGACTGTTAAGAGAGAGTCTGTTCAATGTTTTACCAACCCTTTCTCGACATTGTCTTTCATCGTTTTCCAAGTCCTTTGTGCCTTAATTCAGTACTTTGATTTAACTGAACCTGGTGGTAGTAATGAATGAATTTCTTTTTCTATCAAGACACTGTTACTGATCCCCCATCACCATCTTTCCATGACATCGTCTGTTTTGGCAAAAAACTGTAACGAAAGTGCACTACTTTATCTTTGTGGTGTGTTTACTAGATGAAAGTTTTGGAACTTACAGTTTGTTTGTTTGTTTGTTTGAATGCCAGGCAACTTCAAAAGCACATTTGGCTCTGTTTCTGTCATGAACCACTTTTGATTTCCCATTCCATCAAACTTAGGTGGCCTGCACCACCTGCATTTCAGCAGATGGGGTGGAAGGTGGATTCAAATCTGAGCTGAGCTGAGTTTCATTAGCTGTGTGTGGATTTTCCAGTCTACCCACTTCTCTGGAGTCTTTCTGGCATCTCCCCGCCTGTTACCTTTTACATCAAATGGGTATTTGAAGAAAGAAAGTAAACATTTTTGGATGCAAGTCTTCTTGAACCCCAGCTGCATTATCTAATAAAAACTGATCGGTTAATGAATGAATTTAAACTGAGTAGATCTGATAAATGCTTTATGCTCGAATTCTTACTGGGGTTAGGATCATGAATTAGGCTTCGCTCTGTGGAGGATTTTTTGACATGAGATTTTCCTACTTGCCGGTATCAGGTGATGAGAACTTATTTGTGACAATTTCAGCAATTATTGGCCTTTAAACATGGGTTGCTATCTTTGTCTTAAGACCTACACCTAGAACACTTTCTTATTATTAGTACGAAAGTGATCTTCCTGGGAGTGTGAAAGTCATGCTTGTGACCCCAGTTAGGAGGAAGATGTTTATGTAATAGACTGGGAGTTAGACCAGAAGGTTTTGGTATGTGGGCAGCGAAGCCGGAGTTAGATGCTGTAGCAGGCAGTGGGATGAAGCACTAAAAATTTTTAATATGTGGTGTCTTAGCTGTCACTACCCACCTCTGTACTTAAGGGAAGAACGTATTTAAAAAAAAAATTATAGGTCTGAATGCATATATATAGCAGCACACATATTCCTGATGCAGATGTACTAATGTTACGGGGAACTTTGCTTTTATGTTTTGCTTTGCCCTTCAAGAATTTAGTTTCGCAGCCTTGGCAGAAGCCCTGGGAAGTACTTGCAGCATGTGCGGTGCTTGGTTTTCTTCTTCCTACAGTTATTTTTTAGGAATTCTCAATTCCGTATGATGGAAAACCATGTTTTCTAGTTCTATTAATGACGTTTTTTCCTATATTACGGTAACCAAACTTTCATGTATTATGTTTGCATTGGGATGATTTGGTTTTAAATTACTGGGACTTCAAAAGGGAGCCAACAGTTTTATTTTCTTGACAAATGTAAAATGTAGCCATTCTGGCGTAATTTTTTTTCCCCTTTGAATTCTTTTCCAATGACCTCACTTATTCTAAAGTTTTTCTCCTCTAGGGTCTACGCATCCTTAGAAATCAAGTTTCAGAACAATGTTCTTTTGAACAGTGTAAAAATTATCCATGTTTTAGCATGAGAGCACAATAAAACTAATCTGATTAGAAACATAGTTGGGATAGGCTATTAAGAATCTTCAGGGATAACCTAATTAATTTTTATCCGAGTTATAAGAGAAAACCTCAAGCATTGTCTTCCTTAAGTATTGGCTTTTAAAAGGCAAAACCGGGGCGCCTGGGTGGCGCAGTCGGTTAAGCGTCCGACTTCAGCCAGGTCACGATCTCGCGGTCCGTGAGTTCGAGCCCCGCGTCAGGCTCCGGGCTGATGGCTCGGAGTCTGGAGCCTGTTTCCGATTCTGTGTCTCCCTCTCACTCTGCCCCTCCCCCGTTCATGCTCTGTCTCTCTCTGTCCCAAAAATAAATAAACATTGAAAAAAAAAAATTTTTAAAAAAATAAAAGGCAAAACCATTTTTATATCCTTTCTCATATTTTACCGATATATTTATAATCACAGGTTTTTCAAAAGGTTAATAGAAATTGCAATGCTGTATTGTCACAGTGCTTCAATGATTCCTTTTTCAATAGGGTATGTTATTAAAGAAAAAAACTGATTTTGCTACTCATGCATTAAAGACTGCAATGATATCTGTCTTAAGGCTTGGTAATCAATGGTGTAAGTGAGGCCGGTTTATTTCTCATAGATTTACCAGCGTCACTGCCTAAATAGCCATAATGGAATTGATCTGTTAGGCTGAAGCAGCTTTTATCACATACAAGGGTTTGATGATGACTGTGTTAAACATTGGCCTTTGATTAGCACAGTCTTTCTTAGAATCAGAGGTTTCAGAAACTTCATACTCAGAAGATTGAAAAGGCAATACTTTTGACATTAATGTTTCTTTTTTACATTAACTACCTGTCTGTATCTTTTCCTTCTTAGACAAGTCCTTATCTTGTATGTATCTTTTCTGTAGCTCAGGAGGGTGTTATGGTTTCCAGCCGTACGCCCTCTGTGTTCATCTCAGAGGCACAGAGAACGATGTGGTGAGGAAGCGCCAAAGATGCGAACTCGGACATGGGCCTGGGTTTGAATGGCGGCCCCTTCCCACCTGCCTGTTTGACCTGGACACAAACCTTGACTTCTGCAAGTCTCAGTTTTCTCATCTTCAAAATGGGAATGAAAGTACTGGGAAGATTGTTGTGTAAAACGGAGCAAAGTGTGTGTTGATGGTACTTGGCAGTGGGCCTGACAGACAAATAAATAATAGTGATTGTTACTAGTATCTTCTCTTACTATTCCTAGTACTGAGTCGACATAAGACAGCCACAGCAAGCATTGAGAGTCAGCATGGGTGTTGCATTCCCTTGAGGAAAATTTAAATTCTGGGGTAGTTTTCCTTTTATCATAGTGTTTTCCGCCAGGAGCTATTTAACAGGGTGAATTGGGGATGAAGCTTATTCTATTCATCCCAAATGGGTTTTCTGCAAAATATTAAAAAGTCACTAATTAATAGGGCAGAGAAGACCTACCTTCTGGGCAGATCTAGCCCCGAAGTGCCTCTGGGCAGATCTAGCCCCGAAGTGCCTCGTGAGGGCGAGGATGTCTGTGTACCCTCCAGAGCCCTCACTGTCACAGAACAGTCCCTTAAGCCGGCCTGTACTTTATCCTGATTCTGGTCGTAGAAGGTGACTGACGGCTTCACCTCAGAGCCACAGCAATTCTATTGCCACCCGTACCCCTCTCCTGGGAAATGCAGTTCTCACCCACTGGGCTTGTGTCAGAGTGTATCAGCTCCTCAGACACCCATTCAGCAGACAGTCTTAGATGTTCAGGATCTTTGCTGCAAGCCAATGCCTGCCTAAAAATAATTTGTTCCTTACCTGAGAAGGCCTCTATGCCATGCTAAATCTAATTTCTCCAAACATTTTCAAGTGCCAATTCATATTTTAAGCCAAGCATCTGACAAAAATTTACCTGTAGGCTAGCTTAATCTGATTTTAACCTAGTCAGAGGCCTAGCCAAAGAAATAAACTTGACTTTGTGAGCACAGATTTCCAAATCTGTCAAAAGAAAAAAAAAAAAAAAGAAAAGAAAAAAAGTGCCCCACAGCCAATGTGATTTAAAAAAAAAAAAAAAACAAAAACACAAAGGATTTGCTAAATGATCGCCCGGGGAGTGTGTGTGTGTGTGTCTATAGGACAAGGCCAGGGGTTAGAAGACAGGCACATTTTTGTGTTTCAGTAAGTAATTTTCCTTGTTATAATAAAAAATCACATCCCTTGTTGGAAATCTGGTTGGTGCCCAAATGCTCCGGGCAAGTGTTTGCAACTCGTGATTATTTATTCCCCAGATCTTTTTAGATGTGCTATGTGTGAATCAGCTCAGCCTGCATTTAAGGCTTGAAAAATGTTCTTTAGGATTCCTTAGTATCAAAGCATCCATTAATTACTGAAAGGATAAGACAGTGGCTTACTGGAAGTCAGAATCTGCATGGCTCTTTGTTCTGAGTGGGAGAAAAGGAGTCCTCCGTAGAAAGGAGAACCACTTTTAACGATACCCTTTTAATATCCTGTTGAAAAATATGCTTTTTTTTTATTATGAGAGTTCTTTCAAAGTGATCTTTTTTCTGGTGACATCCACATTATACTGGAAAATATTCTTGTGTTTCTGGCAGTGATACACTAATTACTGCCTATACATTTTTAATAGTTTAATCTGTCATATTCTAGGAGAGAAGTGATTCTGATTCCAAACAAAACCGAAATGCATGACCAACCACATTATGAAATATGTGGTTTCATTAAATCCTGTTGTTAATTCAGTCAGAAGAAAATTATTTAGTTCAAACAGAGGAACAGGAGTGCCGAGGTATTACGATTGCATTTCCAAATGTGCACGTATCTTACTATTTGTAGTCAGACCTCACCACCATATTATATTACGTTGCCTAGTAGCCATCAAAAAAAGGAAGTCGTGTCACAATTTGAAATCAGAACGTTGTCATACGCTATGGCTTTGTTTGCACAAAATGAGAGCTTATTGTAAATATAGAGTGTCTCACGGAACTCAAGAGCACTGCTGTGGCAAGAAGGGGGCTAGAAAGTGGCCAGATTTGTTGTTGTTGTTGTTGTTGTTGTTGTTGTTGTTGTTGTTGTTGTTTTACATCCTTAGTTTCTGTTTGTGCTTTCCTGGTTTCTTCTTTTGTATCTTCTGACGTAAATCTTCTCAGTCAGTGTGTTACATACCGGTTCCAGAGACTTCTTAAGTTCATCAATTAGAGGTTGATACTGGCAGTCCCTAAGGCCAAAGACCCAGGAAAGAGAAACTAATTGGTCCAGTTGGCTCAGGTAGTTCATACCTGGTCCAGTTGGCTCTGTCCGTGGAATACCGAACAATATGGCAGACCTAGGTCTATCCTGTGATCCCTGTGTGGATGTTTCCAGAGAAAAGGGGGCCGGCAGAGTCCCTGTAGTGTCCCCTCTCTCATACGTTAAGAATTTTTTCATTTTTTCCTCTGAAAGATGATGTGCATCTGGGCCGGCAGCAGATCTTGAGGGGTGGTCTTGCAGAACTCTCTATGTATCATCTAGACATGGCTTAGCAAGCATGACTGACACAGGTCTGAGTTAGAGTTTATCTGGAGACACTTCATTCTCCCATTTTCACATGCTTCACGTGTGCCGCCTAGAACCAAAGAGAAGGGTGTCTATTATTTAAAGCTGGGCTTATTATCAAAAGGTGACCAGGGGTGTCCTAGCTACCATTCACATTCCCAGCACGCTCTGAAAAACTGCTAAAACACTAGGTATTATTTATGAACAAGTCAAAATAGCAGCATGTCCTCTGAAGGGATGCCTGGGTTATTTATTTATTAATTTATCCCATCTCCGTTGGAAAACTTACCATCTGGATGCTGTCCACATTTAAAAAATACATAAATTAAAATCCCAGGCAAGTTGACTATAATGTGAATGACCTTCAAACCCCCTCTTATCCCAGACAGCCGTTTCCTATTCTGATGGCACAGAAAGGGGGGAGGAAAAAGGCAAAATGCATGCACATAGACATATCTGCTCCTCTTTACTCGGTGAGATCAGGTCTTCCTTCATAAGACCTTGCATTTACTTTAACCTTTGTATTATAGGAGATGATAACATGTGAGTAATGAATGCGAGTGTGAGGTTCACGTTCCTAAAATAACACAGTGCATTTCCTCTTGCCCAGCCACCTTCCACCTGTCGGAAGGCATTGTCCAATCTGATTTTCCAACTTGCATTTTCTAGCTCTGCTTGAATGACTTCATAAATTGCTTTCGTGATTACCCTTATGTTGTGTTAAAGGATATGGGTTAGATGGGTAAACACATTGTTTACAATTTGCCTCTATCATTTGTATCTTCGGAGTTATTCAAGTTTTAAATTACATGAGGCTTTTAGGGAAATCATGTGTATCTGAACACAGGTTTAACTTCTATGCAGGTACATGTTTTATGTAGACACACAGTTCTAAAATGGTGGAAACATTTTCCCTTTTTTTTAATGTAAGTGACTTTCTGTACTTCTTTTACTTAAGTCTGCTTTGGCACATTATCAAAAAATAGTTTATTAAAAAATGTTTTTGTTGTTATTGAGAGTTATGTAGTAACCTAATGTCACCCTGTCAGAATCCTCATGGATTGATTGCTTGTGAAAACAGTCTAATTGAGATAGTGCTTTAGGGAATTCAAGGTAGGTAGGAGGATAAAATATACATAAGACTAATTAGTGTTTTTTAATAGATGGCACAACATTTCTATAAATTAAAACTTTCAGCCTGGGGATTTATTGTACAATTGTGGTTAAATGGGTATTAGTCAGTGTGAGCATTTTCATAATTACGGGTAAAAGGAATCAAGCTTTTACTGGAAATGCCATCATTGATCAATCAGTTGACTTTCAAATGAGTATTGAGGAGGAGTGGTGGGGGTTTCATAAATCATAAAGGCCAGTTTGGGATGGGAGGTGAACTCATGAGCGGTTAATGAACAGCAAACAGTATGAAGACTGTTGAGTTGCACACAAATCCAAGAATATGACATGAGTGTCTGTAATGGGATTAGTGGTGCAACCATCTGAACAAGACAGGAGATGGTCGCTGACTTCATTCAGGGTGAAGGTTGAGTCAGCTCTGGAATGGGGCGGGAATTTAGACTGACCTGCGCTGATTCTATGCCGGTCTGTGTGTTGGGTGAACAAAATGGAACTAATGGCCTACTAGCAGTCAGAGGGCAACAGGTGAGCTACAGGCTGTGGGGAGAAAAGCGAGATGAGTGGTTTCTCTGGCCTGGAAGTTCAGGGATGACTTCTGGACAGGAGTTACAGGCTCCCTGAAATCTCAAGAATATGGAGGAGTTGGATGGGGGAACCTGCAGAATGAGGTGTTTCAGGCAAAGGGAACAGCACATCAGGACCCAGAGAATAGGGAGAGAATGGTACATTTGAGGGAGAAGTCCAGGATAGCTAATGGACAGAGTGAAAGCATAAGAGGGAAGACTCGAGATGTCAACAGTCAGGAGTCTGTGTTTTATCCTAAGAGAAATGAGAATCCCTTAAAGTGTCCTGAGGAGGGAGAGCATCTGTTAGGTCGTGACCGGGGCTGTGGCATGGATGGTGGAATGGATTGAGGAAGCCTGCAGCCTGAGATCACCTTGGGAGGCTCCTAAAGTAATACAGGTAAGCAGTGATGGTTTCTTACCTAGATGTGATTGGAGACAGGGGTCAGGGAAAGAAGTAGACTGCTTTGAAGGATGTTTGGGACAAGAGACTGACAAGACTTGGTGCTGGATGTGAAGAGAAGACAGAGAGATGACATCAAGGGTTTTGGTTTGCATAAGTGGATCCAAGGTAGTGGTCCATTGAGACAGCGTGCCCTGCGGAAGGGGCAGGATTCATTCTGTTTTAGACGTACCGGGGCATATCCAATGGAAGAGGTCTAAGAAACCGATCAGTTAATTGGTGACAAGTCAGAACTGGAAGTAAAGATTCAAGAAGCATTCGCGTGCCTACACTAATTAATGCCTTAGTGCCAATGAAAGTGGCCAGGAACACTTGGGTTGGGTGAAAACTGCTCGTCCTGAGCCATGAGTGACACAAGCCTTTAGGAGACAGTCGGAGAGGAGGGCCCTGTTGAGAAGACTGAGGTGGAATCGTCAGAGACGTCGAAGGGAAACCTGTGTTCGCAAGGGCAAGGGACACATTTGTTTTGAGAAATGCAGGAGGACCCAACAGTATCAGGTGTTTTCTTCAAAGTCACATGGGGATACGGGCTGCGATGGAATTCAGCTACAAGAAAGCTTATTGGTGACCATTCCCCAAGCAGTTGCTTTAGATTTAATCAGTATGGGTTTATTTTTTTTTACTTACTTACTTACTTACTTACTTTATTTATTTATTTATTTATTTATTTATTTATTTTCCTTTTTAAAAATATTTACTTTTGAGAGAGAAACAGAGTGCAAATGGGGAAGAGCATGAGTGGGGGGGGGGGTGGGCAGAGAGAGGGAGACACAGATTCCAAAGCAAGCTCCAGGCTCTGAGCTGTCAGCACAGAGCCCGACACAGGGCTTGAACTCCCGAACCGTGAGATCATGACCTGAGCCGAAATCGGATGCTTAACCGACTGAGCCACCCAGGTGCCCGTAATCGGTATGGATTTAAATGGGAATATTCAACATACCATTTGCTGGACAAATCTGAACACACTGTTAGAGGAGATTCTGGAGCTTCCAGTGACCCACAGACCCTTTGTGGCCAGGACGAAATGGGACAACTGAATTTTATTGAATAGAATTCCAATTTTACAGAAGTATTGAAGGAAGGAGGGAAGCAACAAATCTGATTTAGTGAAGACATTTTCCTTGACAGCAAGATTTACTCCTGGGTTATAAATTTGCCATGATCGAGACTAAAATGCAGTGAAAGTTAAATTTCACCTATATCTCATTCAACGCCTAACGTGATTTAAATGACAAGATTTCAGAAGTGACATGTAGCCTTGGATCTAAATATATTTTTTATGGCTGGAAATTTTAATTTCAGATCAGTGAAAAATCATGACGCCTCTTCATGTATAAGAGACTGAGAGTGGAGTGTTAGGCCAGTGCAGATGGTTTTGTCAGGCAGAACTATTAATGCTAAAGGGAATCAGATGGCAGAATTTGCACAGGCTTATCTATAAATTCGCTCCTGCAAGATAATATTGAAATGGTTGAATGACCGACCTAGTTCTAAGATAGAGACACGATGAGTTCATCTTGTTTTAATCTCACATTGGATGTTCAATTTGCCTGTGACATGCTGGCATAGACATCCTATAAAAGTATTATATGTGCCTGACCCCCATTCCTGCTTCCCATCCCTACTGCCACTGGGAATACTCTTTCACTTGTTCTCTCTGTTCGTTTCAGTGACCTTTTTCCTTTCAAATGGCCTTGCCTTTTCCTGCCCCAGGACCTTTGCATCTACCCTCCTGGCTTGTCCTACTTCTGACCAGACTTCTCTTTTTATATAGTCTCAATGGACACATCACTTTTGGAGGAAGCCTTCCTTGCTGAGATCTAGTGTCCCCTGTTCCCTACTCTTATTGTCCCCAATCCTTTTTTGAGTGAATGCATATTAGGGAGAGAGGGAGGAAAGGAGAGAATTTGGCGACAACCACTTTGACCACTCCTGAGGTTTCTTTCCGGTGACCATTCTTGTTAACTGATGATTCTCCTGGAGAAGATGATTTCACAAGCTAATGTTTATTGAGTGCTCATTATTTGCGAAATACATGGTTCATTTTAATTCGCATGGGACCCTTGTGACGTCAGTGTTGTCTTCATGCACATCTCACAAGGAAACCGAGATACAAAGAGATTAGGTCACCCAGCTGCCCTGGCTGGTGTCGATGCAGTTCAGACCCTGGAGCGGCTTCCTCTGAGCTCTGATAGTGCATGTTGAGTCTTTTGAAAGGCAGCTGCCCGCAGCCGAGTGCAAACGCAAACCCTTCTTTTCTAGGCTTCCTAGTTTGTCAGTTACACTTACTTAGCGGTAGACAATCCATTAAAAGTTGTTAACAGCTAGTGTAGGTTTCTCTCTTCTGATAGTGACCAGTCTGGTCAAGTGATTGAGAGAAAGGAATTTCTGCAGCACTAAGTCCGTACTCCCCACCCCTCCAAAAGAAAGTTTAAAAGTTTCCATCCCAGCAGAAGAAAACTATAAATGATTTAAAAATAAATAACATCCGTGCTTTGGCTTTGCTGGGTTTTCTGGATGATTGTCTGCAGTGGGCTTGGCCTCCACAGCAGCCAGTAGCTAGAGATGCTGGTTCGATGAATATAATGGGAGCTATCTAACTCTATTACTTTTAAATTAACTTAGTCTGTATGGCTGTCCTCATCCATGGCTCCTTTTTGGGGAGCAGGACTGCTTCGTACTGATTCAGGTGATGGATGAGAATATTAAGCGTTCTGAGACAGGACAGGAACCCTACATTGTGGGCTCCTCCAAGGGAGGTCCCCAGCGTCTGAATAAGTTAAGTGCCCCTAGATCGGAACAACAAAACCCTGGGGCAGATTTACGTTGAAATCTGAACATCAAAGCTCCGCTTGGAGCTTGAAAACGGCACTGTATTCAGACTCTGCATTTTGAAGACCATTTTCTCTTCTCCACGTACAAGTCAAAGCTAGAATAGAGTGACATGAATTCCTGGTCATCAGTCAAGGCTGATATTTCAAACAACCTTTGCAGTACCTGGAAACAGGGAGGTAGTTCCTTGAAACATAAAAACATAAAAACTTGAAAAGTTCCTTGCAATCAAAAGGGTTGCAGTCCAGCTTTCATGCCCTGACAAATAGATGGGGCGGGGTGAGAAGATATAGATTCTTCCGGGACATTTCAGAGTAATTGTAACAATAATGCATTAAAGTGTCAGGAGGGGAAATGATTAATTGAATTTGCCCTCATTTTTCTCACTTATTTGCTTTCGGTCTTGTCTTCACTATCCTCTGTTAAAAAAAAAAAAAAACAAGTATTCCTATTCTGCCCAGTCCCCAGCACTCTCTTTGAAGTCCTTTATTATTGCAAAGTGACATATGTGAAACCTTGCCACTGACATTCATAGACTTACAATCCTACCCCTTCCATTGCTTTATTAATGCTTTGGCTTTCAGCATAAAAGCCAGCATATTGAAAACCACGGAAAATTTCTGATGATGACAATGACATTTATCATTCTCTAATGGAGGAGCTATAGCTTCTAGGTGGAACGTTGGCAGGTGCACCCGATGCAGAATTCCTCATTTTAAGTGCAGTGCTTGCCGGGAGTAGCCGTTCTCTCGGGCACCGGATACTGTACATCTCACCAGTTTTAGGTGCATGTCCGGCAATTGGTGGGAGCCCTCTAATTTTTAACTGTGGGTTTTGTGGGTGAGGAATCGATATTAATGCTAATTCAGTGATGCATCCTACATATGAAATGCTCTCTGTGTGCCAGACGCTGTCTACGCAGTTGGGATGTGTCAGTGACTAGACACGATTTCTTCTCATCGAGGAACTTAAATTCCTAGCAAGGGGAGGGCAGACCAGAAACCTAGATTGCAAATGATGATATGTTAGAAGGTGAAAAGTACTTTGGAAAAAAACAGGGGACACTAAGGGAAATCGGTTGGGCCAGGGATTTGTTGGGGGTCAGGGGTTACAGCTTAATAGGCCTCGTTGAGAAAGTGACATTTAAGCAAAGTCTTGAAGGAATGGAGTCTGGCCTGGAATATTAAAGAACTGTCACCAGGAATTCCGGAGTAGGTGGGAAAAGAATCTGTATTGGAGAATACTAAAAATCCTGGATTGCTGGGAATGAAAAATCCTTTCCTTTTTTTCCTTTCCAACTTCTTCTTTAAAAAAAAAAAAAAAAAAAAAAAGATTTATTTATTTTTTAGAGAGAGCATGCACACACTGTTTTGAGAGAGGAGGGCTGAGGGTGGGGGAGGGGAGTGGGGACAGAGGATCCGAAGCTGGCTCTGCTGACAGCAGAGAGCCTAATGTGGGGCTTGAACTCCTGAACCGGGAGATCATGACCTGAGCTGAAGTCAGACGCTTAGCTGACTGAGCCACCCAGGCACCCCTTCTTTCCAACTTGTGAGTCCTCTTTCCTTCTGTCTAAGCCCCAGCAATATTTCAGGGCAGTGGCCAACCCTCCTGTCACTCCTCACTTTAAGGGGAATTGGATGAAACTGGGAGACTCCAGAATGTGACATTTGTATGTGATGCTTTCAGTTTGTCATGAGCTCCAGTTAAGAGTTAAACAAATGGAGGGTGTTGGCTTCAGGCACGCGTTTGCCTCGCTTTTATTGGCGTTCCCTGTGATTCACTGACCGGATTCAGTTCTAATGGTTCACTTATATATGCAACTTTGTAGGAAGGAAAAAGATAAAAATGTCCCCAGAGCAATTTTCCTGAGATTTGGGTCCAAAAAGAAACGGCGTAAATAAACAGCAAGAAAAGCAGTAGCTGAGGCAATGTGTTACAGAATGAACCAGAAGACAAATGCTGGGTAATTTGTACCATCCTCTGATTAAATGGCCATGAGCAAATCATCGAGGCCTCCAGGGCGCTCTCCATTCCCCTTTGCTGGGGCTACGGGACCACACGCGCATGTGCATAGATCTGCGCTCGGTAACTCAGGCTTAATTGCCACCACTCCCCGACACCCTAGGTACCACACGCGTCGTGTTTCCTGAGATACAGGAGCTGGTAATGGTAATTATTTAATGATCCTAATCTTTCTGTGCATTGTCTCATCTCGCAGTAACCTTATTAGAGAAGTGCTTGTTCAAATCCGCAGTTTCCAGATCTGGAAGTGGAGGCCACGGGTCCTGAAATTAGGGATGCGAACCATACACAGCTAGTTAAGCGAAGGGGCCAGAGTGGGAACCCAGTCATTCTGGCCTCAGGGGTCATGGAAGAATACATTCGGTTATAGCCAGATAAATCCTGGTGCCAGATTATAGGGCTGATGGCATGTCTCTTGATGTTGTAAATTAACATCTCCGATCTTAACTTTAATCTGCCTCTCCTTGTCCCATGTGTCTTCCATACTTGGATATCGCCTTTCTCTGGAGACTTTATACTACTTGTAAAGTAGGTCACCCCTACCTGACTCTTCTCTGGTGCTTCTGGGAGATTCATTTCCTTTTGTGGAATGTGAACGCACCTGCAGAAGGACCAGGGCCTGGTTTTACTTACAGCCAAAGGCATTGCCTGACAGAGAAGGTGCTCAAAAGCATACCCACGCGACAGTGTTTCTTGAGGACATAATATATGCCAGGCAATGCCCCCAGTGCAGGGGTTTCTGAACTTAACACTCTACTGATATTTGGGGCCAGGTAATTTTTTTTTTTTAGATTTCCCCCTTTTTTTAATTTAATTTTTTAAAATGTAGATCCAAATTAGTTAGCATATAGTGCAACAATGCTTTCAGGAGTAGATTCCTTAGTGCCCCTTACCCATTTAGCCCATCCCCCCTCCCACACCCCCTCCAGTAACCCTCTGTTTGTTCTCCATATTTGTGAGTCTCTTATTCTTTGTCCCCTTCCCTGTTTTTATATTATTTTGGTTTCCCTTCCCTTACGTTCATCTGTTTTGTCTCTTAAAGTCCTCGTATGAGTGAAGTCATATGATTTTTGTCTTTCTCTGACTGACTAATTTCACTTATCATAATACCCTCCAGTTCCATCCACATGGTTGCAAATGAGAAGGTTTCATTCTTTTTGATTGCCAAGTAATACTCCATTGTGTATATATACCACATCTTCTTTATCTGTTCATCCATTGATGGACATGTGGGCTCTTTCCATACTTTGGCTATTGTTGATAGTGCTGCTAGAAACATGGGGGTGCATGTGTCCCTTCGAAACAGCACACCTGTATCCCTTGGATAAATACCTAGTAGTGCAATTGCTGGGTCGTAGGGTAGTTTTATTTTTAATTTTTTGAGGAACCTCTATACTGTTTTCCAGAGTGGCTGCACCAGCTTGCATTCCCATGGGCCAGGTAATTCTAGGTCATGGGGGCTGTCCTTTGATTTGTGGGATGTTTAGTAGCATCTCTGGCCTCTTCTCACTAGATGCCAGTAGCATTTCCTCCCATGTTTTGACAGATACACTAAATGTTCATCGCGGGGCAAGATGGCCTCCTTTTGAGAACCTCTGGTCTAGATGCTCAGGTTTCCTAGACTTGCTCTTGTGCACTCAAGTCAGACTCTTCCATCTCTAATCAAATTTCCAATCCATCTAGGAATTTTCAACTGTGGCTGAGTATATTACTCAGCCCAGGCTGCCATGACAAAATATCAGTAGCTGAGTGGCTTAAATAAGAGAAATTTATTTCTCACAGTTCTGGAGGCTGGAAGGCCAAGATCAAGGTGCTGGCAAGGTAGGTTCCATTTAGAGACCCCTTCTCTTGGCTTTGTAAACAGCAGCCATCTTGCTCTGTGTTCGAACGATCCCTTCTTTGTACACTGGGAGAGAGAGAGAGCAAACTCTCTGCTGTCTTTGTATAAGGACGAAAATCCCATCATGAGAGCACATACTCTTCATTACCTCCCATTGGCCCCATCTCTAAAACCTGTCCTAGTGTCTGCTTCAACATAAGAATTTTGAAGGGGCACAAACATTCAGTCTATAGCACTGAGCCTTGACATGTTGGAACAGTAAAGAGAGAGGATGAAGTCAAAAAGATAAGAGTTCACTCCTGTTCCAGCTTAACCTTTCTTAGCCTTTTTCTGGTCCTGCTAAATAGGGATGAAACTATTTGCCTCATGGGTTTGCTTTGGAGATTAAAAGAGGCAATCTGTCCCAAGATGTGTAATTTTTTTTTCAATATATGAAATGTGTTGTCAAATTGGTTTCCATACAACACCCAGTGCTCATCCCAAAAGGTGCCCTCCTCAATACCCATCACCCACCCTCCCCTCCCTCCCACCCCCCATCAACCCTCAGTTTGTTCTCAGTTTTTAAGAGTCTCTTATGCTTTGGCTCTCTCCCACTCTAACCTCTTTTTTTTTTTCCTTCCCCTCCCCCATGGGTTTCTGTGAAGTTTCTCAGGATCCACATAAGAGTGAAACCATATGGTATCTGTCTTTCTCTGTATGGCTTATTTCACTTAGCATCACACTCTCCAGTTCCATCCACGTTGCTACAAAGGGCCATATTTCATTCTTTCTCATGGCCACGTAGTACTCCATTGTGTATATAAACCACAATTTCTTTATCCATTCATCAGTTGATGGACATTGAGGCTCTTTCCATAATTTGGCTACTGTTGAGAGTGCTGCTATAAACATTGGGGTACAAGTGCCCCTATGCATCAGCACTCCTGTATCCCTTGGGTAAATTCCTAGCAGTGCTATTGCTGGGTCATAGGGTAGATCTATTTTTAATTTTTTGAGGAACCTCCACACTTTTCCAGAGTGGCTGTACCAGTTTGCATTCCTACCGGCAGTGCAAGAGGGTTCCCGTTTCTCCACATCCTCTCCGGCATCTATAGTCTCCTGATTTGTTCATTTTGGCCACTCTGACCGGCGTGAGGTGGTATCTGAGTGTAGTTTTGATTTGTATTTCCCTGACGAGGAGCGACATTGAGCATCTTTTCATGCCTGTTGGCCATCTGGATGTCTTCTTTAGAGAAGTGTCTCCAAGATGTGTAATTTTTAACAGAAAGGGATTTTTGTTCTTTTCTTTTTCTTCGGAAGTCTGTCTTGCCACAGATAACCTTGTAGGTGGTGATACAGGACTACCTTCAAAATTGGGAAAACACCCTGAAATAGAAGTTTGTAGAGCATTTGATTAAATGTGTTAGAATTTATCCAATGAATAGTTATGTTTTAATACCTTGTCACCAGAACTGTCACAACTGAAATAAGGCAAAGGTATACGTATGTAGATGCATCGATCTATCTATAGGTATGTCTAGATCTAGATAGAGTGATTTTTTTTTCTGATAGAGTGATGTTTTTTAAAAAAAAGAAGAGAAGTGTTTACATGTACAACTTAAGTAAAATGGATTTTTTTTAAGCTAGTAAGAAACTCCTGGAAAGTTCCTTACCATAAAGAGTCAGTGTTTTCATGTGATAAGAGAGGGAAATCTCTTTTTCCTTTAATAAAATTGTGGAAGCAAGATGAGTAGTAGCTATGTGAAAACATAGGTTTTCCAAATACTTTGGGGCTTGTGCCACATTTTCCTTTGTTAAGGCAAATCATAGTCATGTCACAAATTTGAACTTCAGATTGATATTGTGGTAGATGTGAAGAGAGTCTATGTATAGAACTATTGTTTAGCATTCCAATAAATTAATTTCAGGTATGATAGAAACAGATGTGCCTGTGTGTTAACTTGATTTGAGAATATGTTTGGGGTGATTGTCTTTGTAGGGACAGGAGGCCTCCAGCTGGCGATCCTTAAATACGCTTTATAAGGAGTCCAGTGTGCTGTCGGCACAGCTATAAACACTCAGCGCCTTTGCTTTGTAATAGTTACAATGCTTGCCTCTTTCCCCAGCGTTAAAGTAGTGCTAATCATTAAGTATGTTTAATAAAAAATACCTTCTCAGACTCCGAGTGACTCTATGTGTTAAATATTTTAAAAAGTTATTCTACTCAGTGAGACACTCTTGACATTAAATAGATTTAATAAGAAATCGTTGGTTTTGATGGTTTTCAGTGTTAAGTATTTTTTATAGGTAGTTACATTTCCAGCCGACAACCAGCTCCAAGTGTTTAATATTTAAAAAGTTGCTTTTATAGCTGCTTGGTGCATCTGTGTATGAAACATAACATGAGGATTGCCTCTAAATTTTGAAAGACTCCTCCTAATGAACATAAGAAGAAAGCGTTTTCATTTTCTAAACATATTTATATTTCATACACCAAAGTAGATTCCAAGTTTCACAAATTGGAGGCAATTTTCCCCCAAATATCAGTTTTAATATCTTGTAAGATGCCAGACACAAAGGCACGCTTGAAGAAATGTATTTATCTAGCATTGAGCACCTACAGGGAATGTATTGTGGGTAGTGATTAAGACATATAATTTTCTTTCCCATGGAAGCTCTCTGAGACCTTACAGACACGTCATTTTGTCTACTCTGAGTTTATCTGAAGTTGCACATGGTTCCCATGAGTGGAGTTTTAGAGTGGAACGTAGGGAAGCAGAGTTCAGGAATTGAGATCTTGGTCAGCGACATCAGGTAGGAATGAGTCCACACGTTGATTTGTGTTTTGAGAGAGCCTTATCTTAGGCTTCTGCGGTTTATAGCTCTTAAAGCCATCGTGTGCCCTCTGTGTACAGTAGCTTCGAGAATCTTACTGACTCTGATCAGATGGCTCACTCAGGCTAAGTGCTGGTGTTGACATGCTGCAGGAGACAGATGTAGAGAGTAGGCAGAGGTGATGATGTTCCACAGACTGAGCTTGGAGGCCTGGCCCCACCCACTTGGCTTAGTCTGGGTCAAGACACTTAACCTTTTCTCTTTTTTTTTTTAAATTTATTTATTTTTGAGAGAGAGGGAAGGAACACAAGTCGGGGAGGGGCAGAAAGAGAGAGAGAAGACAGAGAATCCCAAGCAGACTCCACGCTGTCAGCACAGACCCGAAGTAGGGCTCAAACTCACAAACTGCAAGTTCATGACCCGAGACGAAGTCAAGACTCAGACGTTTAACCTACTGAGCCACCCAGGTGCCCCTAACCTTTTCTTAGATCATTTTCTTCCTCTATCAAAGGGAGATGGTCATGTCTGATTCTTGTGGTTCTTGTGAGAGTCAGATGAGCTGATGTATATGGAGTTTTCTGCTGGGCACCCACGACATATTAAATGTTCATTAAATATTTGCTATGTTTGTATTTTTGTGTATATGTGCATTTGAATAGCAGAGTTCCTTCTTTGCAGCGCTGTTTCAGAGAACGGTTGACTTGGAGACTTCGAAGGCTTTGGGGATGCCAGGACACAGAAGGCTGTTTCTTCTCTTGTAGCACTTGAAGAACACCGTCATATTTTCCCATGTGTGAGTGGTTGTGGTCAAATGGTGGAGATGATACCATATGTGAAACAGATAGGCCTCTGTGTCTGAAACTGACAAACGATTGAGGGTGTCTTTGGATTCCTTCCCCTTTGTAGTGCAAGGAGATTCTCCAAAATCTCTCCCTTCAGATAAAAGCTATGCTCCCTTGCTTGGAATATCCAGATTTCTCCCACTTTGCTTAGAAATCACCTTTGGCCTTCCCCCACACCATCTGATGTTCTGGGAAATTCTCCTCTATTAAAGTGGTGAGCTAAAAGGAATTTCTCATTTCAGCCTGCAAAATCTTCCATTAGATGTTTTTGCTCCTACATGGCGATGTCAGTGATTTGGGTGATGGAGATAATAGTGGTGATGATGATGGTGATAGTGATGATGATGCAGGTGGTGATGAGGGTTTTGATGATAATGATAGTGGAGAACATGATGATGGTAGCTCTCTTGTATTAACTATTACCATGTGATAGACACAGTGCTAAATACTTTGCCTGCATTATGTCGTTTAACCCAATTCTTAATTTTGTGTGGTCATCGTCCCTCTTAACTGGACAGAATTTAGTTTACCCAGGGCTTTGACCCAGGAAACTGGTGAGCTGAGGTCAGAATCCAGACCTGCCTCAGCTCTTTACTGCTTTGTGAACTGCCTCTCAGAGTCACTGCATGTCTGGCCTGGCTGCCAGTTACTGCTGGAGCTCCTGGGATTCCTGGGCACATTTCACCTGGAGCTTCCCCTGCAGTTATGGAGGCAGAGACGTAAACAGTGTTCCCAGCACTAACGTGGCCTTACCCTCGTAAAGCCACGGCCAGGGATTGGTGTGAAATTGGCCAAGGCTTTGAAGGCGGGATCCAAATGACTGTGTGCCTTCAGAACAAGCCCCAGGGTGGTTTACTGTCCATGTTTTAAAAACCTGGGAGTTCTACAATATGTCCTTCTTAGACTAAAACTCTTGCTGTACTTAATCTTTCTGATCATCTGTCAGTTATTCCAGGCCTCGTGCTCTCTTTCTACATTACTGGTCTTTAAGGCCAATTGTTTCTTCGCCTGAAATTTTCTTCCCTACTCCATATGGCCTCTCTAGCCTGTTAGTTTTCTTCTACATCTCATCTTAGTTGCTTTGTTCTGGAAACCTTTAGACCTCCACCTGCCTACTCGGATGCCTCTTCTAGGTGTTCCTGGGTCACCTTGTCCTTTCAAAGCTTCTGTCCCAGTGTGCCTCCTTTCCTCCTTGTCTTTGTCTTGAGACCATGAGCTTTCCGGCGATGCTGATGCTCGTGGCCCCGTTCATCCCTGTGTGCTCAGCATTCAGCACTTACCTTGGTACACGGTAGGTGCTAGGTAAGTATCAGTTGCCTCCTTGAATGAATCACATCGTGTTTGCATCTCAGAACCACATCAGGCAGCGTAGGCTACAGAGTTAAGGTTGTGACCTTTTGTCTTTGGCCCACATTGTAAAAGGGTCAAACCCTTTACTTGCATACAATTAACCACACTGTAGTAAAAATAAATTTCTAGTTGGAAGATACTCTTCAGGGCATATTTTTTTTTCCTCATTGAGCAACATGTGTCAAGGAGTTTATTAGGCTAGATGGGGATAATAAGTTCATCACTTTGAAATTTTCTTTTTTAACAGACAGAAGGCATAAGGAAGGCAAAACTCATTTTTCTGTTCTGTTTAATTTGATCACATAAGATTATCTCCACAAATGCAAGGAAGCCCAATATGTTTTTTCATTAGGCTTCTATATTTATTTTGTAGAATCAACGCTATAGGTACACCTCCAGCATTTTGCCTTCCAAAACGCAATATTGTTTATTTTCATATTCTATTTTCTCTCTCCAGCAGCACACATCAAGACTTTTTAACTCAACATTCAATTATCACCAAATGACTTTTCTGCCTATTCCAGAATGATTTTAATGTGCCGGTGTTTATTTTATTAAAGAATTTTTATATCTGCCTTGGGATCATGCAATTAGAATTTGTCCTCTTATGCAACCAGTATAGAACCCTTTGCAGGAGAGAATAAAGAAACCCAACAGGGGAGAAGAGTGGCTTTGTTTTATTTTTAAAGGACAGATAAGATTGTCCTATGTTTTAAAAGGTCTTTTTCTGCCCTTTGTTAAAAATGCAGCAACTTGGGGGATTCATGTGTGCAGAATGTAGGGCATCTTGATGTAGGTGTAGAAAAACAAGCTTACATCAGGGCTCGGTTTTATTTCTAAAGTTCTGCCAGTTTTATTCTGGGGATCATGACAGCCTCTCGTATAAGTTCCAAAAAAGTGAAAGACCCAACTCCTGTCCAAGGGGTGGTATGATTTAGTTAAAAAATACATGAAAGAGGAAATAGAATTATCGATGAAATGCAGCTTTAAAATCTCTGTCAGAGCCCGTTAGGAAAACCGGGAAGCTTTTCAAAAATTATAGTGGTTAGTGTGCAGCTGACTAATGTGTACCAAGAGTTACAAGGAATACTGAGACTAAAGTGGAAATCTTCACATTTCTTGGGGGGATTCCATTGCCACTGATCATTACCACCCTCTTACCCAGCCATGAGCCCCTCTTTTTTTCCTCTGGCTGTCTCTTTACGGCCTTTCGAAATGACTATCAGATTTCAAATGCTGACCATTTTCAGAGGCAGGATTGCCAGAATCTGATTATATGCAGATTCCCACCTTTGCTGCTTAGTAGCCATGTGGTAGGGAGTAGGGAGCAAATCACCTCCCTGTGGCCAGTGTCCCCATCCTTAAAGTTAATGGTGATGCTTCCCTCCTGAGATGACTGTGGGATTAAATGAGCTGTCAGTTTGGGGCCAGCCACACAGTAAATACTCCTGAAATTTTAGTTGGGGCTATTAATAAAAAGTAAAAATAATCAATAACATATATTATGCAGCCATATTGTCATTATTGTTAGTAGCCTTCTAATCTCAGATACGTCATTGCTCAGCCCAAATGCCAGCTCTTCCATTAAGCTTTCCTTCGTCACTCATTGGAATTAATTACCCTTCTGTATTCTTATTTACTTTCTCCTGTATGTTTATTATAGCCCTTAATACTTAATGGAGTTTATTATGTATGTCCTGGAAACTTGGGGCCATTTCTTACCCTTTCTTTTAATCAAGCCTGAGCAAGGTAATTTATTTTAAATTAAACAGCATGGTGGTGGAGGAGATGCTAAAAGAGTGTGACCCGGGTGAGTGTTTTTTATTTGCTTTCGTGGCAAAAATGGGGAGGGGGCAGTGTTGGGGTTGGAGGCAGCCATTTTGTGAAGCCCTCAAGAATTGTCCAGAATGCTACCTTGATTCTTAGCTACGTGTTTGCACGTTAGCTTAGATTTCAGTTGTTGCTTTTCAAATGATGCAAGCTCTGTCTTAGGTCGAATATTCGTTATCCAATTCAGGAAGAAGTTTCCCCAGATGGAAAGCCTTGAATTATTTATGCAGTGTTTATCTCTGAGTTTACTTCCCATCACAACCAATTAAGGCTATTTGGTTTCATTAAAAATAGCATTTTCTCATTTGGGAAAACATTTATCTGAAGGAAATTTAAATTTACCCACTTGGAGGCTCCAAAGCCGGTGTCGGGTTAGCCGTACAGCCCTTAGCCAAGAAACAGAAAAGGAAACGGATACATTTTTTCTCCTCACTGGACTTTTTCATTCTTTTTGATTCTTCAAAAGACATGAATTGCATAGCGTCCAACCTCATTTTGTCCAATTTTTAGATTCGAAGCTCTACAAATCAGAAAGCATATAAATGACACACGTAATTAGGTTGCATGACCCTGAAAGCTGCTGTTCTCTGTACCATGTCAAGTGCCCTTAGTCATGAGTTGTCATACCTTAACACGTGTAGAGTAGGGACAGTCACTCAGCATTCACCATTGTTCCCTAGTCATTATCTTGAATGAAATACGTTAAGTCTTCTCTTAGTAGGTCATGACCTATATAACTCATGGTTCTCAGCTCCTCCCTCCCCATAAACCTCGTGGAAGTCCATTGAACGTGAAACTCAAGCTTTACCTTTTAGAGTGCAAGCTTGGCATTCATTCATAGATGCCATTTTTGAAATGTGACTGTTGCATTTTGGTGGGGCAAGGTGAGACAAAGGGTAGGGCCGAAGACTGGATGACTGTTTAGCCAGGCCATCTCAAGGACAGTGTTCCAGCTGGACCAGTGCACCCTCTAGGTGAATTCATTAGGTGGCTGACTCTTGAGAGGTGCTGTCTTCCCTCACCTTCCCCACATGAGATGGTTGCATTGCCTCTCACAGGTGTTACGAAGGCCATAACTATCAAGTATGGGAAGCTCCATTTGCCTCACCAGGGCACCTTCCGTTATAAACCTTGTGCAGGAGGCCAGTTATAACCTGTTAGGTAAGAATGGTATTGCAGCACTACGTAGAATTGGAGGATGTTGCTGTCTCCCCCAAAAGATGTCCTTGTGCATTTGCATCTATTCTGCTCTATCCATACATCGAAGGTACATAGAGGGGTGCACCCTGCAGGAGCTCATCTGTTTTTCTCCCTTCGGTGTGACTGTCCACCTTCCACGGACCTTTCCTTTTTTTTCCGGGAGGATGACAGCAGTGTATAGTGCAGGAATTATAAGTGCCTTTTGAGTATAGCTCCTGAGCCTCTGCTAGATCCCACTAACTGATCACACAATCCTTTCCCCTGAGTCGAAGAAACTTCCTTCATCCTTCTGGAAGATTGGAGCCAAGAAGCCACCACCAATTACCCAGCATTCACATGCAAGATTAAACCTATTTGCTACCTTTGATTTAAGTTCATGTCTTTTCTTCTCTATGTTTAGCCTGGCGGGAGCTTTCTGTCTCTTATGGCTATGTGCTGACTTAAAAAAAAAAAAATCAGACTTTCAGAATTCATTTATCACCTACAATCTGAACTAGTCACATTTCTCATAGTCAAAGATTTCCCAAAAATCTCTGTATATGTCAACTGTACCTCAAAAAAATAAATCTTTGTGTGATTTCACTCAAAGGAAGAATGTTGAATAAACCTTTTGGGAAGATCATCTTTAGGTTTCGTGGTAGATATTTGTTACTTAACCTGGATTGTTTTGACCCCTCCTTGAAGGATGTTTTAGACCTACTGTATGCATTGGAAAACTATCCCAATAATAACCCATAGCCTTTATTGGGCACTGATTGGGTGCTGAGCTAATTACAAACATCGTGTCATTAAATCTCACAAATGTGCAAAGTAGGTAATAATAAATCCCGTATTCTGGATGATACCTTGGAGAGGGTAACCTGCCCATGTGTATAAGTGCCAGAGTCACAAAGAGAGCCCAGAATTAAAACGCATATCTGCTGGGTTTGCAAGCATCATCTCGAGTTTAAATCCTGGTCTTTGTGTTTAAAATACGCTGCCTGCACAGCCCCATCGACTTCTATCTAATTGCCTTGTGCCGAATGTAGGGATTGTTTGGGTTTCTTGTTGCACGTGCACAACTCCCTGAGTGCCTTGCTCACAGTTTCAGACTTAAATGAAGTTCAAGTTCTTTCTCCCCCATTCAGCTGTCCCCTTATGTAATATGCATTTGCCTCTCTAATTCTGGGCGTCAATGCTGACTTCTACAGAGATGGCTCATGCCTCAGGATGGAAGGCCCCTTTTGTCCCAGATAGAAATCATTCCAGCAGAGGCCTTCGGGTTCATAAATTCAGTAAGCCTTACTCTTTTCCTGTCCTTACTATTCCCTCCCCTGCCTTTTTAAAACAGATTTCAGGTTGAGATTTACATGAATGCAAAAAACAAGCCAGCATGCTTCTTTAGCTTCAGTCTGCAGTTAAAACAGTGGGATGCATAGCTAATTTCACTCATATTTTTTTAAATGTGCATTAGTAACCTGACACTCCATTAATTACTATATTTCATATTGGGAAGCTAAACTTGCTTTTCTTAGAAGCCTGCTGAAAGTAAGACAATTACCTCTGCAAGCCGCCTCTGAGTGTTTCATATTTAATATAACATGTTAACATAATAATGTTGTTTTATGGAGAAAAGAGGGTGAATTATGTAGTGATGATAAAAAAGCCCGATTTTAATTTTTTTTTTAACATTTATTTATTTTTGAGACAGAGAGAGACAGAGCATGAACAGGGGAGGGGCAGAGAGAGAGGGAGACACAGAATCTGAAACAGGCTCCAGGCTCTGAGCTGTCAGCACAGAGCCCGACGCGGGGCTCAAACTCACAGACCGTGAGATCATGACCTGAGCCGAAGTCGGCCGCTTAACCGACCGAGCCACCCAGGCGCCCCAAAAAAGCCCGATTTTAAAAAGAAAGAAAAGAAAGTGACAGTGAATGTTGCTCTTTTCCAGGATTAGACAAAACACGCCCCTATGAAGCAGTGTCTTTACAGCCAAAAAAACTAGTCAAGTTGAGGTGGGTAATGGGGGTTGTGACGCGCTCATTTGGCAATTTATAACTTTTCTGCTACCTGCCTTTGACTTCGTTGGTGGGGGTAAAGGGAACAGAACAGTCTAAGTCCCCCTATTTCTCCCAAGATATATTTTGTGACCACTAAGGGCAGACATGATAGGTAGGAGTAAATCCTTCCATCTATTCAATGGAAAACGACAGTAGCTTTTAATTACTACTTGTGAAGTTGGGAGGTAGGAAAACACTGTAATGTTATCAACAGGAAGAACAACTTCTACAAATTTATGTCTCCTTACTACCTTTTTCATTTACCATCCGGTCTCTTTGAGTCTCTGGAAGCCTTGGAACACTACAGACCGACACTGAAGGAAAATGTTGTGGTCCGTTATTCTCCATCTAGAATCATGCGGGTTACCGACATTCCCTAATTGCTGTGTCATCATATTTTATTTGATCTGTAAAGGTGAACACGTTCTTTTTCCCCTCTTGCAGGGAACAAAGGAAAAGAATATGTATAATTCAAAAACTGGTCCAGTGAAGGCACATAACTTTCATTTAATTAAAGGCTCTGAGTAAAGGAAGTTTGAGATAAGCTTGAACAAGTGGCCGGCTGCCTGTTTCTCTCTCTGGCCTTTTCAGACGAGATACAACGTATAACTGAATTTTTATGAACTAAAAGGAGAAATGACTTTGACACAAATTTGAAGTTGATAACCTTGAAAAACAGTGTGAGAAGGGACGATCTTAAAGAGTGCTTTTTAAAGTTTTTTTTGAAGTTTATTTATTTTGAGAGAGTGTGCACGTGTGTGTGTGCACACGCGTGCACACGTACACACACACACACGCACATACAAGCAAGCAGGGGAGGAACAGAGAGAGAGGGAGAGAGAGAATCCTAAGCAGGGTCCTCCCTGTCCGCTCAGAGCCTGACTTGGGGCTTGAACCCACAAACTGTGAGATCATGACCTGAACCGAAATCAAGAGTCAGATAGATGCTTAGCCAACTGAGCCACCCACGAGCCCCTAAGAAGTATTTTTAAAAATAAAACAGGATCTAGGGAAAGAAAATCTCTCATTGTACCTTTTTTGTATCCTTCAACTAACTCAGTGCTAAGCAACTTCCTGTCCATTTGAGATCTATATACGGTAGTCTCCCCTTATTCATGGAGGATACATCCCAGGACCCTCAGTGGATCCCTGAGACCACGGACATTACTAATCCCTATATATACTAAGTTTTTTTCCCATACCTACATACCTATGATACAGTTTAATTCATAAACTAGGCACAGTGAAAGATTTACCACAGCAATAAAATAGAACAGTTATTAACAATATACCATAATAAAAGTTATGTGGATGTGGTTTGTCTCAAAAAGTCTAATGGTACTGTATTCTGCTCATGTGATGAGATGAAGTAAAGTAAATGACATAGGCGCTGTGACGTAGCATTAGGCTACTACTGACAACAGAGGGAGGATCATTTGCTTTGGACTGTGGTTGACCGCAGGTAACTGGAAAGCAAAATGGTGAATAAGGAGGGAAGACTATACACTTGATCTTAGCCAAAAGGCCGAGAAGCGATTAGGAGGGAAGACTATAATGTGAACAGCGTGTTTGGTTTTTAAAAGTGATGCCCCAGATTATGCGTGCTTCTTTTTGCCTTGAAAATGAGTTTTAGTTTATAGAATTTCTCCATTTCCAAATACATTAATGAGGTGCTTAGCCATTTGGTATACTGGATATAGAAGGGCTTTTTAGAAGTAATTTTCAGCGTTTCAGTCTGGTAAAAAATATCTTTCCCATTTGAAATATTTACACGGCAGTGCATGTTTAATAAGTTTACTTTGAAGATGCTTGTTTCACGTGATCAAATGCACCTTTACTCAGTAACTTTCTAAGTGATGTGCAGGATTTTCATTGTCTTGTGCCCATTAAAATTATCAACTGGATTGTTAGATTTTTGCCTGTCTTTTCTAGATAAGTAGCAAAAAATGCTGGGAGGTAATTTGTTCTTGAACTTTCATGGGTTCACAATACCATAACAGGTTGATGGGGAAACTTGTAGGGAAATTTACACTTAGAGCACTTTATGAACTCTGCAGTACTCAGCTTGCATGGTAAGTCAAAAGGAATTCAAAGCAGGGAAGAAAAATATTCCTGAGCTGTTTAGATAAATTCTGAGGAAAGCTAGATTTTGTTGGCTGAAGTACAGTGGTTTTGGGAAGTAATTTTCATGTGACTTCTTATTAAAGGTTTATTTATTTTTGAGAGAGAGAGAGAGAGACAGAGTGAGAGCCAGGGGAGAGGCAGAGAGAGAGAGGAAGATACAGAATCTGAAACAGGCTTCAGGCTCTGAGCTGTCAGCACAGAGCCTAATGCAGGGCTTGAACTTGGGAACAGGGAGATCATGACCTGAACCGAAGTTGGATGCTTAACCAACTGAGCCACCCAGGCACCCCTCATGTGACTTTTCATAGAATTTATCTTGTTTCTCCTGGACATTGAAAACCATCAAAAATGGTCTTAAAGTGGGAAAATATTAGAAATAATTGAATGTGTGACTAAGTTGACACCAAGGAGGTTTTTTTTTTTTAAGTTGTCAATGGACTGAAAAATGAAGCCTGTGGTAGTGTTTTAGTGGACGTCAATAATATTAGGAAAAAGACAGTATCTGAAAAGGGAAATTGTTAAAACAGGTACAACAGGTAAAACATAAATGTAGTGATTCTTGACTTATGTAAAGTAATAGAAATACAGACTTGGCAGGTGCATGAGACAACACAGTGGCTTTGTTTTTTTACAGAAGAAAATGGAGGAACAGGGATAATAATGCCTTGCACAGCTGTTAGTATTGTTTTGATTGGGAACTACAGAATCCTTGAGAAAAACATGGGAACTTAGTGGCCCACATAAGTGCAAAGTCCAGGGGTAGGATTGATTTATGACCATAAAGACAAGTTATCAGGAATCTCTGTGGCCCGGCTCCCCTTCTCAAGCAGGCAGTCAGTCTTCTTGGCATTGCCTACAGCAACTCCAGCTAATATCTTCCTAGGTTCAAATCCCGTGGAAAAGAGAATACTTCCTGGACTATTTCTAGGAAATTTTCCATTTAATTTTGACTTCTTCTGAATGGATCACATGTCCATCAACCCAAGGCTCCATAGAAAGCTTTTCTTCTAGAGGTGGGGAAGGAGTTGCTACCCAAAGAAAATCAGAACTTAGTTACCAGAGGTGGGGGTGGGGGGTGTCAAACCTCCAGGTGTGCCATAGGCAGTAAATAAAGCAACTTAGGAGCACAACTCAGGCACACCTTCACGTGTCCTGACGGTATGACATCAGGCTCCCATTCTTTCCATTGGCCATGAATCCTACAAACACTTAACTGCATGTGTCCTGTGAACAAGGTGTAGGTGGTAGCAGGCCTCCCAAATTGAGGCCAGTTTGGATGGGAGAGGTGCTAGGGTAGTAGTGTCCAAAGCTGGCTGCCATGCGACTCTCCTCTGGACTTACTGGATGGGATGGGAGCCCAGACCTGTGCCCTCCTGATGAGGAACTGTTGTACTAGAAAGCAGGTTCTAAGCATTGAACGATGTCTGCTAATAGTCATTTGCAAATTACTTCCTGTCATATTTGCAAACCCATTTGGAGTTTCTCAAAGCACAGAATACCTGATTTGGAATTAAAGTCTTGAGATTCCAGGGCCTCACCCTGGATCTAATGGAATTTCTGATTTCAGGCTTAGGGATCTATATTTTCTCTAAGCTATTCTGGGGAATTCTGATACATGATAAAATTATTCTCCAACGTGAGCTGCATAACCTTGAATCATTGGGGCTCAGGGAAGACTGTTTGCTAAAATGTTGTTTTTTATGTTTTTTTAAAAGAAAGCTTTATTGATATTTGATATATACATGGCAGCTGGCGCCCTCACGTGGTCTGTGTGCCAGGTGGTCATGTCTTCTGTGGCAGATATCCAGTGGAAAGAAAGGTGTGCTGAAAGGCATGAGCATTCAATTGCTCTCAGCGTATTACAGTCAGTTGCATTTTACGTATCCCTGTGTAAGCGAATCTATGTGTTAATATTATGTTTGTAACTAAACCATTATTCCCAAAATAGACAAATGGCTTGATCAACATGCTCTCTGTCAGCCATCTTATGGGTAAAAACTAATGAGGATCTGATGGGATCAGACATGAAAACTGTATGTTATCAAGATAATTTGATAGGTGCTTTTGTGTCTCTTACCATTAACTGTCAATCTCACCTAAAATTATATTTTGTGAAGTTACAAAATAGTAATGTAAAGATTAGCATCATATTTTGAAATTGTTTATTTCACCCTTATTCCATTCATTTTTTGTTTTTGCTTCTGTGTGTGTTTAGAATGAACACATTATATTATTTAGTACAGGAATACAGGTGTACCATTTTTTTTTTTTTTTTTTTTAGAGGGAGAGAGAGAGAGCGTGAATGGAGGAGAGGGACAGAGGGAGACACACGCACAGGGACAGAGAGAGAGAGAGAGATTGAATCTTAAGCAGACTCCATGCTCAGCACAGAACCTGATGCAGGGCTCGATCCCACCACCCTGGAATCATGACCTGAGCCCAAATCAAGATTCGGACGCTTAACCAACTGAGCCACCCAGGCACCCCCAGGTGTATCATTTATCGGTGAACAAAAAGACTGGTGATGCATGCGCACAAAAAAAGTTGTACCAGCGGGGTAGGTGCATGATCTAAAAAATATAGAGACCGCTGTCTGTATAACAAGAAATGACCAGTCTTTAGAACTCTGGCTAGCCCTTCACTTCCTTATTGCATGACTTTAAATAAAGACAAAAGAGAAGAATTAAACATCAACTGCTATTGAGTGTTAGATTTAAGCCATAAGGAAAATACTTCATCCGTATTTACATGTTGATAAATTGCCTTCACTCTGTCAGATTCATTTGCATGTTGCTTTGTTGCTAGAGAAGGGGGAGATACCCAGAGTAGCCAAGGAGCTCAGCTTAGGCCACACATTAATTTTTAAACTATTCTTTAGATCAGAGTCTCTTAAATCCATTTGCTTTTCTAGTTTCAATGCCATTTGACAAAAGGATGTGTTAGTGTGCATTCTCTGGCTTTAAAAAAAATTTTTTTTTTCCTAAGGGTACATCAAACTCTTGACAGATATTTGAGTGTCATTTTTCTTGGTTTAATATAGACTGTATTCATATTTATAAATGTAATTGCTCTCCAAAGGAAATCAGTAATTTGTAAGCGATTATCAGCATTTTGAACTTCACTGCCTTGCTTTTAATATATTTGAAATTTCTCTAGCTAGTGCTTAATATTCTGAAGGCATGAGTTTGTTTGCTGTGGGAAAGATAAGCATGACATCTGGTTCACACCTGTGGTGTTGGGGATAAAAAGTATGCAGTAAGTTATATTCAGGGCCCTCCGGGTCTTCGGGGAATGGTCTCCGTTCTGAGATTTCTTCTCATCTAAATGTAAACTAAAATATAGATGCCGCTTCTCTCTCCTATTCTCCCTCTCTTCCAAGGCTTTTAAAGGGTCAGAGGGCTCAAACTGGTGGTGAGATAATTGGCTTTCTAGCTTGGCCAAGCTAGCTGCTCATTCAGTGCTGAATTTTTGAGACTTTCTATTGAGTATAACATACCTACAGTAAAGTTTTTAGGTGGTGAGTGTGCAGCTTGATGGGTTTTACGTGTGTAAACCACCATCCCGATCTAGATATGGAATATTTCTATCCCCCTTGATATCTCCCGCGTGTGCCTTCCCATTCAAGAACCTGTCTTCACCCCAAAGCTATCATGGTGCTCACATGGGTCCTCTTCTGTCCCCTTTTGCCTGTTTATGATCAAAGTTAGTTGCTGCTGCTATCCTAGTTCTTATTGCATTAGAGTAGGATTCCTGAGATACTAAAACTTCCATGGCATCTATAGCTCTGAGCAAGGAAAAGTCCTACCTGTCTCCAGAATCTTACAGTAGGCCTTCTGTAGTTGTCAGACATCTCTTATTAGTTAGCTACTATTTTATTTATTTTATTTTATTTTATTTTATTTTATGTTACGTTATTTTATTTTATTTTATTTTATTTTATTTTATTTTATTTATTTTATTTTACTTATATTCTGTCAAGAGACAGAATGCAAGCAGGGGAGGGGCAGAGAGAGGGGGAGACACAGAAAACAAAGCAGGCTCCAGGCTCTGAGCTGTCAGCACAGAGCCCAACACGGGGCTCGAACCCATGAACCACGAGATCATGACCCGAGCCGAAGTCAGACACTTAACTGACTGAGCCAACCAGATGCCCCAGTTAGCTACCATTTAAAAAAAATTTTTTTTACACTTATTTATTTTTGAGAGACAGAGAGAGACAGAGCACTAGTCGGGGAGGGATAGAGAGAGAGGGAGACACAGAATCCGAAGCAGGCTCCAGGCTCTGAGCTGTCAGTACAGAGCCCAACACGGGGCTTGAACTCACAAACTGTGAGATCACTACCTGAGCCAAAGTCAGACGCTTAACTGACTGAGTCACCCAGGCGCCCCTCAGTTAGCTACTATTTTAGATTCTAGTTTTATCCCTCTTTTGGTCTTCTTTCTCTCCAGTTGTCTTGAATATACTTGTCCCCTGTTTGTCAAGATATTTGTATCTGCAAGCCCATCAGTGAGGGTCACTTGATGTTGGTCCTCCAGGGAGAGAGACATGGGCCAGGTAATTTGATGATAAGAGTCAGGAAAGTCAGTGGTTCTTCAGAGTGTCCCTTGACTTCACCTGTCTGCCAAGGAGGACTGTATAGGGAAGAAGAGGCCAGAGTTAACAGTGTAGGTTGAGTCAGCTCCCTAATCACGTGTCTCCTTGGGATATATGAATTCTTCCAAGTGTATGGAAATGGAAACAAAAACGAGGAACTCCATTATGTTTGTACTTTTTAAAAATCCCATGTCACGGTCTTAACAGAACTTCGTAGTTCTTCGTTTATTAAGCATGTGGCAGCCTATGACAGGGCATTCCAAGATGAAAAGGATGTGGTTTCTGTCTGTGTGGTGCTTACTTGCATATGGCTTGTATGTTGCCAACTAAGTTTATAGACAAGTTATAAAGGCTGAATGATAGCCTGTATCGGAAGCAGAAAGCGGTCCCTGCCCCCGGGGGTCTCTGGTGAAGCAGGGAGGGGAATGATTGCTTGCTGCTCTGGAAATAATTCACGTAGCAGGTAACATTTCATTGGAATCCTGACAGATGCTGAGTAGGGCTTCTCCGGGTAGAAGTAGATCTGAGGCTTTCCTGTTGCTGGTTGTTCTGAACTGGTACACTGACGACACAAATTGCTGTTGTGGTTAGTATTGTCATTAAGGCCCAATTATGGTCCAAGTGTTAGTGGACTTGAGTCCATACTTCTACTGTATGGCAAAATTTGAGGCAGCAATTAATAGAGGACGGTTATTAGAGCATTGCACGCATTTTAAAGATGACACCGTACTTCTAAAATTTTGGATTAGAATCGCAAAATGTGGTAGAAAAAAAGGTGAAGATGCAAGCGAAGTCAAGCTAACATGGCTGATGGCATTGAGGAAGGCATGCTAACCTTGCTGCCCGCTAATGGTGGGAGGGAGGACGGGCATGCTGCTTTGAGGTGTCACTTTGCGTCCCACTGCGTCTCATGGCAGCCTTAGACCTAGATGCTACTCGGGGCTCCTGGGTGGCTCAGTCAGTCAAGTGTCCGACTTTGGCTCAGGTCATGATCTCAGGGTCCATGGGTTGAAGCCCCACGTCGGTCTCTGTGCTGACAGCTCGGAGCCTGGACGCTGCTTGACATTCTGTGTCTCCCACTCTCTTTGTCCCTTCCGCATTCACACGCTGTCTCTCTCTCAAGTATAAATAAACATTAAAAAAAATTTTTTTTAAGAAGAACCAGATGCTACTCTGTTTGGTCCCACTTCACAGACACTGAGACACTTGTGGAGTTCCCTTACCAGTTTTGTAGAGCTGCCCTAACAAGGTAGCATAAATGAGAGAGCTTAAAACAACAAAAAATTTCAGGACCTCATGGAGGTCCAGATCAAGATGTTGGCCATGTTGGATTCTTCTGACAGCTGTGAAGAAGAAATCTGTTTAGTGCTGCTCTCTCTGCTTCTGGTGCTTTGGTGTCAATCTGGCATTCTTTGGCTTGTAGACACATAACTGCTGTCATCTTCATACAACATTCTCACTGTGTGTGTCTTTGTGCCCAAATTTCTCCTTTTTTTTTATAGACATAGCCATATTGGTTAGAGCCCTTCCTAATGACCTCATCCTAACATCATCATTTGCAAAGACCCAGTTTCCAAATGAGTTCATATTTCACAGGTACCGCTGGTTAGGACCTCAGCATCTTTTTTTGGGAGACACAATTCAAACCATACCATTGTTTAAGCTCACACAGCTAGAAAGCAATAAACATAGAATTCAAATTCAAGTCCATGTGGCTCCATAGCCGAAGGCTCTAGCATACATTTGGGAAATGCATTCATACCCAAGTAGATCATGCACTTCTGAATTCAGCAGTCAGCTAGCAAACATCATGATATTAACATCTTATCCAGACACGATTGACCTGGGAATGTGTCCTGGTAAGAAGTGTTTGTCCAGTGGTCATGGACTTGGAGGGTTTTGATCTCTACTCAGTATACGTTATGTGCTGTATTCTGTGTGCAAAGGACAAATGAGTCACTTAGCCTGTTAGCCTAAATGGAACAGAGCATCTCAACCTTGGCACTGACATTTTGGGCTGGATAATTCTCTATTGTGTCACATGCATCGGAAGGTGTTTACTAGCATCCTAAGCCTCCACCTGTATGCCAATAGCACCCCTGCCACAGTTGTGACCACTAACAATGTCTGCAGACATCACCAAATGTTTCCTGGGGAGCAGCATCACCTCCGTTTAAGAATCACTGGTTTAGGACGGGAGGAAATAGCATGTGGCCTGGCACTTGCTTTGCTTTACCTAGACTTAATGTTTATTTACGTGGTTGCCAGTGGAGAGAGGGAGGAAGGCAAGACATTTTTGCTGAACTTATTTGAAGCTCTGTGGCCTCTGTGGGCAGGAGAAGGAAGACAGGAGATCCAAAGCACATTGTGTGCTCTCTGAATGGTTTGATATTTTTTTTCAAAGCAAGATGGTGGTTTTAAGCGATAGATCGCTAAATTCTCTTCCTGCAATCATTAAAAATAAATAAAAATAAATAAATAAATAAATAAATAAATAAATAAATAAATAATAGTAGTTTTGAAATAAATTTGAGATAAAAAGAAATCTGTTTTATCTGAACAAGAAGGGGTTATCCGCATTTCCAGAAAAAAGCAAATGACTCTAATGGCAGACCGGAAGTTAGTGTGTTTACTTGCTATTTTGGGAGATACTTGCGATTGAGATCAGGGTTTTAATGGGCCTTCTGTCTTAGGGAAAGTGGGTGGTTTACGCTGGTTACACCTAGAGGACATTTGTGAAGTCTTCGTCTTTGTGGTGAGAAGCCATAGTCATTCTGGACTGGACACTGGAGCAGATTGTCAGGATATTCTGACTTAAGGCCTGCCCATATCCTTCAGCCTCTGGTTTGCACTGTTTTCTACTGCTCAAGAAGAGGAGTATTGCTCTCCTTTTCAGAGAAATGCTTCTTTGTGGTCACTTTGCTGGATACTGACAGATCACCATTTCCCAAGTGTGTTGGGTGATATACCCTAGGGAGTTATCATGACCCACATCACCAGAGCATTTTCTCTTGGCCCCAACCATTAACATGGTTGTGGACCCTCGTAACAACTCAAAAAACTGGAAAATGAACTCTGAGCTCTCTTGAAAGGAATACCAACTAACAAAGATAGCTCTGCCAAAGCGGTACCCAGACAGGTTTATGGCTCCCAGAGCCACCGTGTTGGTGGCCTGCAAAGCCCAGTAGGATGCTTTTGAAAAACGAAAAAAAATCCATCTGCTATGCGGTTAGCATTACCAGAAGGTAATGCCTGAGAACTTCTGAGGGTTGCTAATGTGCTGCTTAAGACTCAGAAAACTCAGAGAGCTATATGTTCTACACCACCCTGTGCTCCCAGACTAGGAACAAAAACCTGGGTATCTCCGTGAGGCACAAATAGACAATCACATGGAGGGATCCGTGGGAAGGTATTATTGAGCCAGCATGTTAAAAATACTTGAGGTGTAGGCGTTTCAAGAAATAATAAAGCCCAAAACTCCAACCTTTAGACCAGAACATGGGGCTATATTAAGATGGAATACAATACTCTGAATAAAAATATAACCCCACCCGTGACCCCTTTGAAAACCCAACAATGCATGTGCAGATGTGTTTCTCCCAGCATTGCAATCTTCACTGATCCAGCCTTTCTCCGTGCAGTTCAGGAAGCAACATGGAAAATTGGGTTTACCTGGCCATAGTTCTTCACATAAGCTATGTATCTTTGCTGTGCCCTGTCTAGAAAGACTCCATTCCTAACCTCTGCTTAGTAACTTCGGACATGAGCATAAGTTGCCTTATGGTTGGGAGGAGCTTGACAGCATGATGACATTTGAACGTTCAGTTTAAATGTGTCTCATCTTTTATTTTGAAGCCCGCCCCCTCTCGCACATTTTGTTAGCATCCGGATAATATCTCCTGTAGATTCTGCTGGTCCATGTTCTCGTCCTCCATTTATGGCTCTGGGAAGTTTGTGTGCTGGGTCTTTGGGCAGTGTGTCTGGGCATGTGCACATGCCCAGGTACTGTTGGTGAAGGTGACCTTAGTAGGGGGCAAGGACCAGGCTGAATTCAGAGTCACTAACAGCATCTAGCAGATGGGAGAGAATTTGAATTCCAGCCAAAACTGTTACTGAGACAAACTACACTGAGGGTCCCTAAAGAAAGAGAACAGAGTCCCAGTATTAGAACCTCCTGAAGTGGAGATGTGATCTCAAGACAAGGGCTCTTTCCTGCTCTGAACGGCATTATGGTGGCATCTGACTGGCCCAGTGAGGTATGCCTTGTCTCCAGGTGTCTGATCTGTTGAGGAGGACCAAGTCTGGGTCCCTGACTGCTTGCTGGCTGTTCTCACACTTTTCTAACCTTCCCGTTCCCAGCCTTTAAGATGGGGTAAGAGCAGCACCTCCCTCACAGAAGTGCCGCAAAGATAAAATTCCCTTAGCTTTGGAAAGCACATGGCCTCGTGGCTTTTTCATACGTGGAGCTTACAAAAATGTAGATTATGACTTTTAGAGTGGGAGGTTCTCAAATTCTTGTTCCTCCAACCTCATTCCGTCTACCTCTTGGCAATCACCTTGAAAATAGCTCCACAAGTTGCCTCTGAAGACCCTGCTACCACCCCAGCCCCCTGTCTAACTCCCAGCATCCATAAAACAAGAGCTCACTGATCTCATAAAAAACGTTGTTTTTAATGTTTATTCATTTTTGAGAGACAGAGAGAGACAGAACATGAGCGGGGAATGGGCAGAGAGAGGGGGAGACACACGAATCCGAAGCAGGCTCCAGGCTCTGAGGCACAGAGTCCGACGTGGGGCTCAAACTCCCAAACTGTGAGATCCTGAACTGAGCCCAAGTCGGACATTCAACCGACTGAGCCACCCAGGCGCCTCAAGCTCACTGGTCTTATCGTTGTCAACCTTGTGAAAATATGGATGGAGGCCTGATAGGAGATGATGACCTCAAAAGCATGGAATCTCATGCGTAGAATGACCTTAAAAGGAAATTGAGGAAAATGAATCTCTGCTGTTGAAAGTCAGGAGACGGTTATTCTTGGTTGATGGTGGTGACCCTGTGGGAACACATAGGGCTTCTGGAGGGCTGGAAGGTTTGCATGGATGTGCTCAATCTAAAACTTCATCTGGATTGCCTACGAGTGCCCTTAGGTGGGACACTGTCACGGTTTCATAAGGTTTGATAAGTCTTGTCTTCCACATGCTCTTTGGTGTCCATTTTAGTCTCTCTTTGTGGTTGTTGTCTTTCACTTATTCTTTCAACTATCTACGGAAGAAGTTCTTCTCATCGACAAATCTCTAAAAAGTACTGAACCGTAGTAGGGAGTGAAAATGGAAGCTGCTGTTTTGTCCCTACCTACATTTTTAATTCTCAGAGGGAACCACAGTTAAATTTCTTGTAGACTCTTCCAGTTTTTTCCCCTCCCTGTGCGTGCTTCGGTATTTTTTCCGCTACTTGAAAAATGAGACAGTCGGTGTACCGTAACTTGCCTGTTTAACTCCATGATATATCATGGGCGTCCTTGCGTATCAGATACAGAATCAACATCATTCATTTTAATAGCTGTGTAATATTCCACAGTGCAGATGTACTGTGATTTATTTAGTCATTCTCCTACTGATTGACAGTGAACTTGTCTACAGTATTTTGATATCGTAAATAATGCTTCTGGAATGCCATGAATCACCCTTGTAACATCTGTGACACTGCTCAAATCTCAGACAAGGAGGCCACGTAAGCTCCTTTTGATTTAGAACACCTTCTTCATTAAGATTTTGGGCTAGGGTTTTTGTGAGGATGGCTCTGGAGATAATGAACCAGGTTTCCCAGGTAAACATCTGAATGAATGTATTCACTGTTCCGTCACATGTTAGCAGGTTCAAGACAAGTAACACAAACAAGTGTTTGAGCACAATTACATTTAATGTATAGTCTTTCTGGATGTGTTTTGGTATTAGCTAATCAGGGGCATGCATGAAGCCACTGAATAACGTGATTATTGGCTGACACGCTCCTGTAGATTCTTGACTTCATAAAGCCATTGTTTTGATATTTTGTTGTTTTCATCCCATCCCTTAAACTCTGTCTTTATTCCCAATTATTAACATTTCCCTGCTGACACGTAGCTATCAGCATCTCACAATGTTCTCATTAATAGCATTATTAACCCCCTTGTAAGCCAGCAAGGCATTCTCTGGCTAGGTCCTAAAGCTTGGAGTATATTTCTTGGCTTCCTCTTGCTGTTGAGGTTACTAGTTTGACAATGGCTGACTGTTGGAGAATTACAATGGGTGTTTTCCTTGAAAACTCAGCACCTGATTAAATGGATGGGTAGATGAATGGACTGTTGGCTTGATGAAGCAAGTGTATTAAAATGTTAATGGTAGGATCTAGGTGCCGATATACAGGTGTTAACAGTAATATTCTTTCCACCCTCATCCAAAATCGTACTCTGGGCAATTCACGGAAAGGAGGATCTCACTCAGCCAAGATGGGGTCTATACTCACAGTGATGTTGGTGGCAGAGCTCTGTCCTTCTCACCACTGAGACTGACAACCATTTCCTAAAAGCCTCTCCCCACATCATCCCTTCAGGGTTGTACCCAGTAAGTACATCAGCAAAACTTTGCCTGGCTTTGGGCAACTCTGTTTTTCTCTCTAATTTGCTGGTGTCTCTCTGGTCGGAGAGAATTAGTACTTGGTGTTTACTAAGTGTGCACGCTGTAATTTTATGGCTAAGTAGGTGGAAAACTATTCGTCCACATAAATATACCTTTCAGCAGAGTGGCTCAGTTGAATAGTGTGTAGATCAGAAAGAGGAGCTCAGACTTTTCTTTCTTTCACACCCCCCCCCACCTCCCTGTTTGGAGTGTTAGCTTGAATAGTTGTGTGTTTCATTGCAGGCAGAAATAAATGAGGAGTGAATTGTGTCCAAGGGATACCAGGAATAAAGCAGGATCACAGCCTGTGTGATGGCGTGCTGTCTGTCACTAGGGGCTGAGGGATTCATTCTTTTGGAGCACTTTGCTGATAAGGCTGGTTTTCTGAGTTGGGTTCCCTAATGGCTCCAGTAGCTTCAGTTTCTTGCTCTGCAGCAGTGGTGGGGATTTGGGCCCTGTTCCTTTCTTTTCCGACTTTTCTTCTCTCTCCTTCTCTCTCTCTCTCTCTCTCTCTCTCTCTCTCTCTCTCTCTGTCATTTTAAAGGAGATTCTTTTCCCTCTAGATGTGCTATTAGTTAGAGCCACCAAGTATTTTCAACAGTTGCATTAAACCAAACCACCTATCTCGGGCCCAAACCAATCTGAAGCCCCTCCCCAGGGAAAACCACTGTTAATAGTTTGTGTTATTCTCCAGACCCTTTGCTCCCCCTTTCCTTAGTTCTGTACATCTGTGCAGATACATTCGCAACAAATAAAGTATTTTGACTTACAGCATTTTTTAAGTTAAATGTGCATTTATTTTGCATCTTGGCTTTTTTCCATCAGCAAAATATCTTCGAGAACTTTCAATGTCAGTGCCTATTGGTCAACTTGTGTTCTCCCCTCCATGGCTGATTTTACCACTTCTCCTGTTTATTATGCATTCTCATTTTTTCCCCGATGCCAACAATAGTGGGGCAAATGCATTTGTATTTATAACACTTGTGGCCAGGTCATAATTTTCTTAATTAAAGAGCCTTCCTAAATTATAAAAAGGAAAATCATTAGAGAAAAATCTGAGTAGAGATCTTCATTCTTATTGGTTATTGGAAAAACTAAAGATGAGAACACATGTGTCCATCCAATGTATAAAACATAAGAAGGAATCATAACTCCCCCGTTTAGCAATGATGTAGGAAGAGTGGTATCTCGAACATTGCTGACTACAATTTAAAAGGTGTGTGCAATTTTCAGAGGATGGTTTGAACCGTTTCTAGGGTATCTGTCTTAGGAAAGGATTTTGTGCTTACAGAGGCATGTTCCTTTTTTTTTTTTTCCTTGTAGCTCTGATCTTAACCTTTCTGGCTTGCAGAGCCCTTGAAGATGTTGACAAAAGCCATAGGCCACGTGAGATCAGGGCTGAAAATGTATCTTGAAGAGGTATCGGCACATGGTAGTAGATGGAACCATAAGAGTTCATCTGATGGAAAATGAAAGACGCTGTCCAGTGCACACATGTACATCTTCTGGCGGTATTTCGGGAGCGTGCAGCCCTTCTGGAAGCCAAAGCCATGGCTCCGTAAATGTGGTTTCCATACTCTACTACTAATCTTCCCAAAGGTGTTGGCTGTTAGGGAGACCCAATAATGAGAAAGGCTGTGAATGGAGCAGGTGCAGTACATTTCCTCCAATATCAGAAATAACATCCATTCATTCATTCCACAATCACTGCATGGGCACCTACTATGTGCTTGGTCCTGGGGTCAGCACCACTCACTGGGTGTGGTCCCAGCCTACTGTATCCAAAAGGGTTCATTCGAAGGGAACCTCCAACAGAATTAAAGTTGACTAGAGAAGCAAAGACCTCTTTCATAAAATCAGTATTCCAGTTGGGTTGACCCAGCCAATCTCAAAAAAACCTTCAATGTGGGGATTGTCCCAATGACATTAGCGGATTTGATTTTGATTTATAGAACGCAAAAGCTTTTGGGAAGCATCCAGCATGCCTTGCGTGTGTGTTCTCAGAAATGTTTTTCATAAACCTTTTTCTTGCAGGTACTCAGATTTGGCGACATTAGCTCTGTTGGGCGAATTGGAGTTTTCTGGATAAAACTGCGTAACTTGTCTTTGTGCACGAGCCTTGTTGCAAGGTTCTGGCTGGGAGAAAGGGAGGAATACCACCAACTCTAAACCCGTGTTAATTTTGTTTAGCTTAATTGGAAATTCTTGGCATCATCATTTTTGCAACACCTATTATGGGGTAGAAAATGCAATATCAGAAGTGAGGGAAGAACTGTAATGGGAACTTTGGGTGAGTAAGTAACAAATAAACTATATTTCAGGTTTCTTGTATTTCAAAGCGAGAGCGGTATTGCTGATTCCTAGTTGGTTTTGAATGATTTATAACCTTTTATTTGTGGTTGAGTGTTGCAGTCTATGTTGTCATGGAAATTCTATTGAATTTATAGGTCCATTTATCCAGAATGATTTTCCAGACTTCATTTCATGGTGAATCATGTGGCTGTTACTACCAAGTACAAAGCAATTTCTAAAAAGTTTCATATTACAAAGAGCACAAACAGTGCGGTGGTTATTTTCGTGTTTTTGAAATACAAATGAGTTCCAGATGCACCTAGGGATCCCCTCCCCCGCCACTGTGTCCAAGGTGTTAAGCTCCATTGCATTTTAGAACCCAACCTTATGTGTAACGTAGTTACGCAGGCAAGGAACGGTTGTTTTAATTGAAAAGAAAAGTTATTACCATAACTCCAAGAGCAGGTGAAAGTGGTCTTGAACTTACTGGTTTACGTGTAGGGGTGAAACTGCTCTCCTAGTCTTTGAGTCCCATTACAGCAGACATGTTTGTCTCCCTTTAGAGATCGGTCGCAGTGGGAAAAGGGAAGGAAAGACAGAATGCTTTACCACATCCATGGGCCAGGTTTCCCACCACAGTGGGTACAGACAAGGTTTCTACACCTCAGCACTACTGACATTTTGTGCAGGATAATTCTTTGCATTTGGGGGGCTTTCCTATGCATTGTAGGGTGTCCAGCAGCATCCCTGGCCTCTACCCACTAAATGCCTGTAGCACCCCTTCCAGAACTGACAACCAAACATGACTTTAGACATGGCCAATGTCCCCTAGAGTCTGAAGTCACCCATGGTTGAGAGGACCAGTACTCTGGAAACGTTGTGCTGAATCCTGGAGATAACTAACAGGGGCTTCTCATTGCTGGTGGGAATTCTGATCCAGATGTTCTATGGAGAGGATTTTAAACGTGTGGGTTCTGGGTCCAATGCCCGGGTTTGAATCCCAGCCTTCTTACCACTTAGACAAGACCTAGTATCACAGCTTTAACTTCCTTTTCTATAAAATGGGGATATAAATAGTACCCCTGTCAAAAAGTAATGGTGAGGATAAAAGGCATTAATTCATGTAAAGCAGGCTAAGGATCGGCTCCATTTAAGCCACCCTTGGGGAATGTTTCCCTGGACATGCTACCTTGGCTTCGTCTGCCATGTCTGTCTTGAGGGAATGGGTGGGGAAGAGGGGACGCTTAGTCTAGGCTGGCGAGGTTCTACATGCTCAGGGACTGTCACCTCGACTTGCTCTGTCAAGCAGGTGAGTTCTCTCTATCCTTACCCTCAGGTTTAGAGTGGCCCCCATGGAAGAGAATGGGTCCCACAGAGGGATGCAAACTCTTTCCTGCTCATATGATTAGGTGGCATTATACTCTTGTTTATTCTAGTTTCAAAAGCAGCAGGTCATGAGTTTTATGTATTATTGAAAAATCATATACAAAGAGGAAAGTGAACAAACAATACAGCTGAATGCATTTTTGTACTCTTGCAACCAGACCTCAGATGAAGAAAGAGACTGATTAGCACCCCCAGAATCCCTTTTCCGCTTACTGCCCCCCAGTGGGTAACCACTGTGTTGGCTTCTAACTGCATGAGTTTTTCCTGGTTTTGTACTTCATTTTAATGGAATCACACCATTTACCCTTTTTAAAACTTTTAATGCTTTGAAAAAATTGTTTTGTTATCTCCCTTATTTGGCTCAGCACTGTTTGTGAGATTTGTCTATATTGTTACCAATAGTTGTGCCTATGCCACGGTGTGACTGTCATAATTTGTTTATCGATTCCATTAATGATCAGTATTTGGTTTCCGGTTTGGGGTGATTGCAAATAATCCTTTCACTAACTTATTTCCATTTTTTTTTTTCCTGTTAACTAACTATTAAAGATATGTGCATCAGTTGGGAGTCCGCAATATGCCAGAACTTGGGTGGTGCTTGACTTACTTTGTTTACTGCTCACTGTACCCCACTGGCGTGTTTCTTACCCTCCATTTACTCACGGGGATGTTAAGGCTCAGAGAAGGCGGCGGATTTCCACTGGGTCACACAGCTAATTCATTGGGAGAGCTGTAGCTCCCCATTCCCCTTCCTGAGTACATGAAAAGGGTAGCTGGCCAACATATAGGTAGATGTTGAACCTGCCTCATTTGTGCCCAAACTGACACCAAACGGTAAGAAATAATTCATGAATCATGTGTAGCAAATCCCTGAAAAACTGAATTTACTACTATAAGCAAGAAAGAGCCTGAATGCGTCCTTACTGAGGGAAAAATGCAAAGATGAAATATTTACGTGACTAATCAGATGCAGCATTGAACCAGAAATTCTAAAAATCAGCTGATAAATACTTAGAATGGCTCAAACAGGTAACACACAGAGACTTTTGGAAGAGGTCCCTGAAACCATCCCCACACCTCATTGTATGTGAGTCACAGCCCTCGTGTGCTCTTTGGATTCTTCTGCCCCCAAAATGTGGATTCCTGCTGTACAGTAGTTGAAGATAATACCATGTTGCAGGGAAAATAAGAAAACAAAGGAAATAATTAAGGATTAGTGTACTCTGTGATTAATGATATTGTATAAAGCAAATGTTTTAGAACGTTTATTTAAATGCTACCTTGCCTGCAAAGGTGCTGAATACCTACTATTTCTTTGGAACACCTTTCTTCTAAAAATAATCTGCCGGTGAAAGCTGGCTGTTTCTTTGTTACACTTTGTGGCAAAGACTCATTGGGATGTTGGCTGGTCTTTGGAAACAATTTATCTTCACCTTAGTTCATCTATCCCTTCTGTTATTTCTGGTCATAAAGAAATAAAGATACATAAAATTAAAAGGGAGAGCTGCTCATCTGTTCTTACTTTACCAAAGCATGTGCTTCATGATGTGACGAGGGAAGTAATACCCCTGTTGGACAGAAGGGGACACTGAGTCTTGGAGCTCCCAAGTGTCTTCAATATACAAATCAGGTCTGACTCTACAGCCCAAGCTCTTGGATCTCCATTTATGTCCCCCAGTCATGTTGTCTTTGCTATAAGCCACAGGAGTGTGAACTGGATTGTAACAGGTGCTACATTCTCCAGCCTGTTTGAAGGAACTGAATGAAGATGATAGAACTCAGAGCTCAAGTAAGCTCAAAAAATAACTGGCTTGCAGAATGGTTTTAGAATGTGATACATAGTCACATATACACGTATCCTACATAGGTGCTTAAAGTCAGTCCTGACCTTTGGGGGTGTATTTCTCATTCAATTTTGGGGGCAGGCAAGTCTGAAATTTGTAGAGCAGGGGTGGCTCAGTCAGTTAAGCATCTGACTCTTGATTTCAGCTTAGGTCATGATCTCAGGGTTCATGGGATTGAGCCCCACATAGGAGTCTGTGCTGACAGTGCGGAGCCTGCTTGGGATTCTGTCTCTCTCCCCTCTCTCTCTGCCACTCCCCTGCTTGTACTCTCTCTCTTTCTCTCTAAAATAAATAAACTTTCAAAAAAAATGTATATATCGGGGCGCCTGGGTGGCGCAGTCGGTTAAGCGTCCGACTTCAGCCAGGTCACGATCTCGCGGTCCGGGAGTTCGAGCCCCGCGTCAGGCTCTGGGCTGATGGCTCAGAGCCTGGAGCCTGTTTCCGATTCTGTGTCTCCCTCTCTCTCTGCCCCTCCCCCGTTCATGCTCTGTCTCTCTCTGTCCCAAAAATAAATAAACGTTGAAAAAAAAAAAAAAAATAAATAAATAAATAAATAAATAAATAAAAATGTATATAAAAAAAGAAATGAGGATGCATGAATTACTTGACAAGGAATTAAAAGTATTTAAAAAAAAATTTGCAGAGCAGACTGGAAATTCTAACAAGAGTTGACATTGTAGTCTCGAGTCCAAAGGCTGGGCAGTTAGGCAGAATTTCTGTGTCAAAATCTGGAGGCAGAATTCCTTCCTGTTAGGAACACCTCACACTTTCACCTGATTGGATGAGGCCCACCACATTACGGAGGGTAATCAGCTTTACTCAAAGTCTACTGATTTAAATAATTAATCACATTTATGGGGTGGCTGGGTGGCTCAGTCAGTTGAGCCTCCAGGTCTTGATTTCAACTCAGGTCGTGATCTCATGGTTGTGTAATCGAGCCCCAGATTGGCTCGGCACGGAGCAAGGAGCCTGGTTAGGATTCTCTCTCTCCCTCTCTCTCTGCCCATCCTCAGCTCACTCTTGCTTTCTCTCTCTCTCTCTCTCTCTCTCTGTGTCTCTCTCTGTCTCTCTCTCTCAAACTAAGTAAGTAAACTTAAAAAAAACCAAAAAGCCACTAGGGATAAAAATTTCATTAATGCAAAGCAAAATACCCATATATTGGTTCTGAATTCAGAGTATTTGTCATGTATCTTTGTATAATATATAGTGTGTATTTATCATGCTTTCCATAATTTAAATGACTAAGTTTTGTTGGGGTATCAAAATTTCAGACTAGTTACTTGGGCACAAAGACTTTGAATTTCTTGTCGATTAAAAAGAAAGTAGTATAATCTGTGTTTAGTAGACCCATACCTGGAGCCACTTAGCATTTCACAGTTGATTTTGGTGTATATTTGCACTTTCCTGAGCATTTTCTCCAGTGGTTTAGATCCGTTCATTCTCTTAGCTAATTCTGACCCCTCCTTGCTGTTCATTTAGTTACTTATTCCTATAGATAGGAAGAACCTCATTTTAGTCTTTTTGGCTTTATCATTACTCTGTCCTTGCTTCTAGCCACTCTCAGCCCTCACTCATGTTATTCACGCCAAAATAACACTGTTGATGATGAAAAGCACTCTTAAAGACACAGCTCTGACTCAGCAGATGTACTTCCTGCCTGCATCGGTCTTCCTATGTGATGGCAATGGCAGAATTAAAGACCTAGCAGGTGCATTGTTGAGTGTGTATCATCCTGCTTAAGCGCAGTTATGGGTCAGCGCAATCCAAAAGTCAAGTTGGATTAAGAACCTATTATGCCCAGACTTCAATTCCGGTATCATCCCATCCGAGCGATCCAACAAGTGGAACCAGCAGATCATTAACTGGGCTTGGAATTATACTTTGCTTTTACTGTACATTTTTATACTTGAGCAAGTGTTTCTGGTCCACGACCATGTTCTCAGCTGGCTTATTCCAGATTGGTGCCAAGCGTGATCAGAAAACTCCCATTTCTCCTCTTGGGTTGTGTGATACCTCCTGTGTGGTTTTTAATTGCGCTGCTGCCTTTCTCATTACCATCTTTATCTCCTCCCGTTTACGTTTCATCTTTAGCAGTTCCTGTGTGTTCTTCCACTCTCTAAACGATGCCCAGCAGTATCTGGAAATGTCTAGTGAATCTTTCAGTAGGTTGCCTTTCGTCTGAACTGTGTGCTCTTTCCTTACTTAATTTATCACAGTGTTTTTTCTTGGGCATTGTTGGTACGGGGGTGAGGTGCATGCTGAAGAGATACAAGTTGTTTGAAATTAAAATGTGGAGCTTTGTGAATCACCGAAGAAGTTTCTGCTGGATTTTTCTACTCCCAGAATTTTGGGATCATTGCCTCTTGCCTCCATTATCATGGAGATGTGAGAGCTGACTTAGGCACGCAACTGTAATATTAGGTGATAGAAATTCCACCTTAAAAGAAATGTCCCCTCCCACCCATCACCACATTACTTTAGTATTTATTTACTGTATGCCTCGTTTGTCCAAGAGCCATTCATTGGCTTTGTGTTTTGTGTTTTGTGATACATTTAACTACAACTCTAACTTTGGCATTCAAAAAAAAGAAAGAGTTAACTTTCTCTAATTATTAATATTTCAGTCTTTCTAAGCACAGACTGGGTCTTCATCTGTCATAGGGCCTTATACATAATGGGCAGTAAGCAAATATTCTTGTCCTTCGTAAGGAAGCACAGTAATTAACACCTTGAACTCTAAGATGAGAAAGGTGAGGTTCCTATCCTAACCCCTCCCTCCTTCCTTAACAGCTTTGTAAATTTTGGAAATCCTTGGTTTCTTTGGCTATAAAATGAGGATCATGGTGGTTCTTACCTCAGTGAGTATTAATGAATGATACTGTAGTACCTGGCATACGGTAAGCACTCACTAAATGTTTAGAATATAACAACATTAATGAAAATATAGAAGGCTCTAGTTTTCACTTATGTTGCTTTGTGTTCATTCAGCTTAACACAACTAGTGATTTAGTGATTCAAGTTGGAAGACAAGCATTAAGATAGTTTTTATACCAAATTGCAACTAGACTCATTTTAAATACAAGGTGGAAAATGGCACAAGGCAGGAGGAAGGGAAAGTTAAGTGAACCTTTTGTTGGCAACTCTGTATGTTCCTTGCTTGTGCCCTACAACAATAGAGCATTGACCTTGGTCAACCTTATGCTCACACTATCCATTTCATCCCCCTCCCATTACTTGGTAATGTTACTATTCATCCAAGCAGTGTCTATATCTATATCTATATCTATATCTTAGCGTATGCCTCCTGGTCACTGGTAGGGTGTTTTATTTTTGTGCATTTCTTTTTTCCAAATGTCAGGTTATGCCATGTGATACCCTATGTTATCTATCACCTTGATCTGACCAGAGACATGCCTGGATATTTTTCCAGCCCAGCCATTCCACAGTGTAGACTTGTAGAATCATCCATCCAGGTCTGTGAGGCTTGTGCATGATTTTGAAGGATTTTGTAGAACTGGTCCCTTGATTGTGTGCTGCTATATATGGTCTACCAGTGACTTTTTAGTTGATCTTAATATAGTTTGTTTCTATGGGTGCGAGGACTTACATGTCTATGGCACTCTGCATGGTGGAGGCACATCCATTTATACAAAGTTGATCTAGCTTTCCTTCCCTTGCAAAGAAGGTCCTGGTTGGGATAGACTCACTCACTTAAGCTGTAGGTTTTCTTGAAGAACCAAATGCTCTAATCTCAAACATATTTGGAAAATAGTGACTTTAGGATATAATGTCCTTAAATACCATTCCTTATTCAAAGGAACCAGAACCCACCCAAGTTATGGCCAATTTTAGGACTGGAGCAGGGAAAAGACAAGATTGAGTCTAGAACATCTGTGACCGCTAATAAGGAGATGCTAACAAATACAAAATGACAGGGATATAGCAGAATGACAGAGGAATCCATTTGAAGGGTTTCCTACTGTGCAAAAGACCTCCTATTGAGACAGTTTGAATGTTAAAATAAATAATGCTAATGGATTATAACCCATTGAGTAAAACAAAATAAATGAGTACATATGGATTTAAATAAATGAATGAATGAATAAATGAACTGTGGAGAAGGGTAAGCTGTTTCTCACTCTAGAATCCCATTACTGCACATAGAATGGATAATACAGTTAGAAAATCATCAATAGAAACTAACATTAGTGGATGAAAGTTAGATGATGAACAATATATGTAATCTCAAATAGCTCCATACAAAGTACTTTTCAATTATAGAAGGAATATTAATGCCTTTATAGTGGAGAGGCCTGGTAGACATCAACTTAACCGTAAGATCAAGTTAAACACCCCTAATGTTGGGAGGAATCCACACAATGCACTTCCTGATATGATGCACTGTGAAGACAATGTTACCACTGTGGAACCCTTTCCCAAATGCATCACCTGAATCTAACCCTGAGAAACCATGAGACAGACCCCTCATTCTACCTAACAACTGACCTATGCACTTCATTCACACTGTTCAAATTAAAAAAAAAAAAAAAAAAAAAGGACTGAGTAACTGTTCCAGATGAAAGTGGGAGCTAGAGGGGTCAGTAGAAAGAGACAAGAAAACGAAATGCCAAGCTTGATCCTAAATTGGATTCCTGGACTAAGAACCAGAATAATGATCTATAATGGACTTTATTTGGGCATTTGCCAAAATTCAAAATGGACTGTGAATAAGATAATAGTATTGTATCAGTGTGAAATTTGCTAATTTGAATAATTATACTGTGCTTATATAAGAGAGTGTCCTTATTCTTAGAAATTATACACTTAAGTATTTAGTGGTAAAGGGGCATATTTCTCTCAGTTACTACCCAGTGATTCATAAAAAGAAATTGTGTATCTATGTGCGCACACACAGAAAGGATGCAAATGGGATAAAGGGTACATAATTGGTGCTGGTAAAGGCTGTGTGGAACAGTTTGGAGATCTCTCTGTTGCCAGATTTTCTGGATCTTTTCCTTCAGTTTATGTGTGCCATGATTCTTCAGCAAGACGACTGACGCACTAAGCATGCCTTAGATTCACTTTATTAGGAAGCACACGCTGGGGAGTAGGCTCTGGGGATGGTTTTTGGGAGCAGATACAGAAAGCCGATGGGCTACTCAGGATATTTATCTGCTGGCCCAACACCTTCCAAAGATATTCCTGGGAGATAGTTTTCCAGCTTCCGCCCAAATTTGTCTCAACAAGAACAACACAACATTTTAAAGTCCAGTTCACTCAGTAAAGCTTCATCCACTTATTACTCTCATATTTAACATAGTTTCCAAAGTTAACATAATTCAGGAGACTACAACTTGAGAGAAATAGCAAGGAAAATTGATATTTCAGAATTCTGCTACTGTTCTCTTTATGAGACATTTTATTATCCTGATGGGTGGAGGCATGACTCAAAGACATTTTCTGAAAATGAATTTCCTCACCCGGTCGTAAATGAAAATGCCCTTGAAGAGGTCTTAAAGTATTTTGTATCAGACACTATTCAGGTGATGCATTAAACAATTCCACCCCTGCTCATGGGCTGTAGAATAAGAAAAACTTCTGTGAACTTACTTAATTTGAGGGCCCGACTTTTGAAAGGAAAATGAAGTGTATTTTCTGAATGTACTTGTGTACCAAGTTTCTTTCTTGGGTTAGTAGCATTGCACATGAAACCATTCACCTAGTATTAGACTGTTTTAGTCTGCAACTCACTGAATGGATTTTTCTCCACGTAAACAAACGCATGATGTCTAAAACGGTCCAAACCTAAAGGCAACACATTTGTTAAGAGGCCACCAGAATGGGTGAGAATTCACAGTGTAAAAATAATCCACTGTAAGGAAGAAAATCCTCCAAAGGAATCTACCCATCTTTCTTTCATCCATTTCGGTGCCTGACTTTTCCAAGAAAGTATCCTGATTGGGCTACCTTATTTTACCTTTGAGAACAGAAATGTCCCCTTATTCTTAACATCTTAGGTAATTCAGGCAACATGGCTCTGTTTACCTTTGACCTATACGTCAGCTAGTTTTTCTAGTTTTCTGACTTCACTTCCCCTCTGGGAATTCATCATTCAACATCATATTTCCAAACTGCATCTGGGTGTAACCACACCCACATAATGGACATCTCCACACTCTATCGTGGAGAATAGCATCGCGTCATTTGGAAAAGAGGAAACATAGAGGTCACAGCAGAGAGCTAATGAGTGATGTAGGAGGTCTGATTTTCTGTAAGGAGTAGGATCATTCCAGAATTAGTGGAATGACATTCTTATTAGAAATTTTAAGATGTCTGTCGAATGTTAACTTTAAAATGTGATGATATTGGTGGTGATGATGATGATGATAGTGATTGGCTGAGCAGAGAGATGAGGTCTAGGCATGGGGCTACTATATACTACACACTGACTCATTTGTTCCCCACCTCCCCCCTACCAATGGTAAATTTTGATTCCATAGATGAAGAAGCTGATGCTTTGAAATAAGACTGTTTGTCTGAGGTCTCACAGACAAGTAAATGAAGAAGCTAGAATTGGAACCCAAATCTGTTATTTTTATCATATATGTAGTCTTTCAAGAACATTCTATGGTCCATTTTCCTTCTCTGAATTGTATTAAATATCAAGGATTGTTCAAGCATTAAGATGATAGAAGGATTTTGAGTTGATTTGTCTGTGTTCTGCTTTTTGAATAAGAAACTCTAACTAGATGTAAGAGAAGGATTTAAGGTTGAAAGGAGAGCACTTGGATTTTACACTCTTCCTCTGATGTTTAATCTTAGCCAGGTTCACATCAACTTTCTGAAGCTCTGTTTCTTCATCTGTAACTGAGGGTAGTCATTTCTGCGCTGTCTTCATAGAGGTTATCAAATGACCTAAGTGAAATAATGTATGGTACAATTTTGCAAGCTGTAAAAATGTAACGCATTATTATCACCATCATTATGTTTCTTGTGGATTCGATGAAATATTCCATTTGGGCTATTTATCAAAGCCACTGAGAGACCCCTTCAAATTCGTCTGAAAGAGTATCGCTTATAAAGATGTGCCCATTTAAGCATTTGTAATTTTAATGTGTACATGGAATGAATCTCACAGGCGTACTTTTTTTTTTTTTTTTTTTTTTTACTACTTCAGGATGTTTCAGTTCGTTAAAATTTTGCTTCCTGATAGGGAACTTTCACCATGACATGAGTATCAGGCAATCAGAAGGTGTCAGTGTTATTTGCTTTGGGTAGCATGAAGACACTATAGCTATGTGAGGTGTGTGCTTGTATGGTATGTAGGGGTAAAATGATCTGACGCGTGGGGTTTGCTCTCAGACACTTTAGCAAAGAAAAAATACAGATAGATGGACACATTTGGCAAAATCTTAAGAAGTGAGGAATCTGGGTACCTTGTGCTATTCTGTCTACTTTCATGTAGGTTTGAAATTTTTCCTAATACATATTTCAATTGTTCTTTTACAGATGCAGATTTTCTTTTATAATCCAGATGACTTTGACAGCTTTCAAACCGCAATTTCTGAAAACAGAATAATCGGAGCCATGGCCATATTTTTTCAAGTAAGCTAACGGTGATTCAAGTACTTGAACCAGAGAGTTCTCTGAGTATTTTTTTTTTAATTCGCCGAATTGTTCTATGTTTAATGAATGCATCTGTTTTCTCATTTGCACCTGTCTAAATGAAAGATATTTCATATTGTCTAATGTGTGATTTAAAATGTAAATAAGTATGTTTAGAAACATAATGAAAATTTTTGCATGAATTATTCTGATTTTATTGCTACTTGACTGGTGCACAGATTGAAGAACACATTTATCATCTAAGTTACTTCACTGCTGAAGCGTTTTGAACAGGTTCCTTCAGCATGTTAAGAGACTGATGTTAAAAAAAAAAAAAGGTGATTTTCTTTGGAGCAACTTTTAACTTGACATTACTTACAAGTAGATTAATAAATAGCATCAGTCACTTCTCTGAAGAGACCCCTTCTCTTTCCCTCCCCCAAATCCCCATGGTAACTAAAGTTTTCCCTGAGACCATTTCCAAATTAGTACAGTCATGAACCCGCATGCTTTCTTTTTTTGTTGTTTGTATTGAGCGTTCCTAATTCATGTGCTGCTTCTACAGCTAGAAGCCACAATTTGCGTCCTTCCATAGATAAGGCCATCCAGGCTTTTTAATAAGTCACATCAAATTAAAGTAGTGTTAACCATCAAGTGTCTTAAAAAAGTAGCTGAGAGGAGATCTGGCGCTTTTTTGTGTGGAAAGTAACCTGAGTAGTAGGTATGTGACTTGTCTTTCCATCTTAAAATTTGCCTGAAGACCACATACCAGTGTTTCTTCCATCAGTGAGTCATTGTTGGACAATGTCTTTCTGACAACTCAAAGGGATGTGGGAGACATCAGAACCTTTTCCACCATGGGTCTTTAACCCCTGCCTTAAAGGGGCAAGCTTCTTTGTCTTTGAGAAAGAGCCAGTCTTGTTTGGAATATGTTAATTTCACTACTCTTTTTAGCTTGTGACCCATGATGGACAGTTTTGTCCACTGCTGTCTCTCCCTCTTAACCACCCTCTCTCCCTTTCCTTTCTTGGGTAAAAGCCTCAAATGGGAGATTATATGTGAGAAATTGAAAAACTTAATATTCTGCTTCAACCTCAGAAACAGTGAGCGTGGTGGTCATTAGGGTTGGTTATGGCACTGTTTTTCAAACTGTGGGTTCTGACCTAGCAATGGGCCATGAAATAATTTCAGCAAATCCTGCCAGCAGTTTTAAAATAATGAAACAGAATAGAAAAAAAATCAGAAAATATCAGAGTGTATGACACATAGTAACGGTAAATATTTCTGTAGAACTTTTTTTTTTTTGGTAGAACCTTTTTTTTAGTTGTTTCCACACAGAGAGGCATAGTGGGTATGTACTTGGTAATGTTATTAAACATACTTCTTACTGTGTTTTGGAAGTTGTCTGTTTATGTATTTGCTTGGTATCTCTCGTTCTTCCACACATCTCTTTTCTATGATTATTTCATAAACCACAGGTGAGCATAGTGTTTTAAGAGCTCACTCACTGGAGTCAAAACTCTTTGCTTTTGGGGCGCCTCAGTGGCTTAGTTGGTTAAGCATCCAACTCTTGATTTCAGCTCAGGTCACGATCTCATGGTTCATGAGTTCAAGCCCCACATTGAGCTCTGTGCTGATAGCACTGAGTCTGCTTGGGATTCTCTCCCTCTCTCTCTGTCCCTTCCCTCCCCTGCTCTCAAAATAAATAAACATTTAGGGAAAAAAATAATAAAAAAAAAACTATTTGCTTTTGAGTCCCTTCTCTTCTACTTAACAGGTGCATACTGGTGATAGAGTTATTTAAACTTTCCAACCTCAGTATTCTTTTTTTACTTGCATTTTTATATGTTTTTATTTATTTCTTTTGACTTCCAGTAGCATGATAGATAGTTCTCCATCCCCTCACCTTCAATCTGAAGATGTCCTCAGGTGTAAAATGGGTCTCTTGTAGACAGCAAATAGATGGGTCTTGTTTTTTTATCCATTCTGATATCCTATGTCTTTTGATGGGAGCATTTAGTGTCCATTTAAATTCAGTGTTAATATTGAAAGATATGGGTTTAGAGCCATTGTGTTATCTGTAGGTTTCATGCTTGTAGTGATGTCTCTGGTACTTTGTGGTCCTTGCAACATTTTCCTCACAGAATCCCCCTTAGGAGCTGTTGTAGGGCTGGTTTAGTGGTGATGAATTCCTTCAGTTTTTGTTTGAGAAAACCTTAATCTCTCCTTCTATTCTGAATGACAGGCTTGCTGGGTAAAGGATTCTTGGCTGCATATTTTTTTCTGTTCATCACGTTGAAGATTTCCTGCCATTCCTTTCTGGCCTGCCCAGTTTCAGTAGATAGGTCTGCGACTACCGTTATGTGTCTACCTTTGTATGTTAGGGCCTGTTTATCCCTAGCTGCTTTCAGAATTCTCTTTTTATCTTTGTATTTTGCCAGTTTCGCTAGGATATGTCGTGTGGAAGATCGATTCAAGTTACGTCTGAAGGGAGCTCTCTGTGCCTCCTGGATTCCAATGTCTGTTTCCTTCCCCAGATTGGGGAAGTTCTCAGCTATGATTTGTTCAAGTACACCTTCAGCTCCTTTCTCTCTCTTCTTCTGGAATTCCTGTGATGTGGATATTGTTACATTTGATTGAAGCATTTAGTTCTCTAATTCTCCCCTCTTGATCCAGGATTTTTTTTATCTCTCTTTTTCTCAGCATCCTCTTTTTCCATGATTTTATCTTCTAATTCACCTTTTCTCCCCTCTGCCTCTTCAATCTGCACTGTGGCCACCTCCATTTTATTTTGCACCTCGTTTATAGCATTTTTTATCTCCTCATGACTATTTTTTAGTTCCTTGATCTCTGCAGCAACATATTCTCTGCTGTCTTTTATGCTTTTTTCAAGCCCAGTGATTAATCTTATGACTATTATTCTAAATTCTTGTTCCATTATATTGCTTATATCTGTTTTGATCAATTCTTTAGCTGTCATTTCTTCTTGTAATTTCTTTTGAGGAGAATTCTTCTGTTTCATCATTTAGGCTACTTTTCTGTCACTTATGCGTTTTAAAAGCTTGTTGTGTGCTCTGCACCTGCGATCACTGCTATATTAAAGGAGGGTGATACACTGTCCGGGGCCTGGCCCATCAGGAGGTGTTTTTTGGAAAGTGTTACTTGCTCTCTCTTGTTGGTGACTTTGGTTATTTTATTTCCCTACTTGCAGTGATGTTTTGGACCCTCCACCAGGTGTGCTCTGATTTTTTCCTTGAAGTAGCCCTATGGCCTGTCAGATTGTCCCAGTGTATCCCTGGTAGTGACTCAGTCTCCTTTCCTCCCAGCCTCTTGAAGTTCAAAGCCCTTTGGCTTTAGCCCTTCTTTGTTTGAGAGATATCAGAAGTTCAGATTCCCCTACTTCTTCATTATGTTGGCCTCTCTCTGTTTTTATTTATTTTTGAGACAGAGAGACACCGAGCATGAGCAGGGGAGGGGTAGAGAGAGGGGGAGACACAGAATCTGAAGTAGGCTTCAGGCTCTGAGCTGTCAGCACAGAGCCCGATGCGGGGCTCAGACTCACAGATTGTGAGATCATGACCTGAGCTGAAGTTGGGTGCTTAACTGACTGAGCCACCCAGGCACCCCCCACCCCCCACCCAACCTCAGTATTCTTATCTGTGAAATGAAGATAACAACTTCTACACCATCAAGATTTAAGTAGTCATTAAATGAAGCCCCTAACGTGGGTCCTGGCACATAGTAGACATTTGATCAATGCCAAATAAAACATGTATCCATATCCATGCAATTCTTTATCTGTGGGATGGAGACCTATGGTGTATGTGTCTTTGCGTGAACAGAAGTCTATTTTGGGCACTGCCCTGTGGGCAGGTCACTTGCATCTAAACCATGATTGGTTTGCCTTCCACAATACTTGAGGTCACTTGAGCCATTTTTAAACAATACCCACTTCCATGGTTAATCCCTTGTTTTCTGTTATTGTCCTCTTGGCATGCTGTTTTTCTTGTAGTTGAACCTCTACTCCTATAGCCTCACCATCAGATCTACCCTCTCCTCCTTCTCTGTCATGACCACTCATGCCCAGCCCAACCAGATCCTACTTTATAGGTCACCTTCCTTGGAGGAAAACAGATTTGAAAAATGTTTTTATGAGTTCTGAAAGAACCAGTTCACAATATGTGCTACCCAATAGCTTTCTATTTTTCTAGCTCTGTTAACTCTTGTGAAATGTGAGACCAATTAGAGTCTTAGGCAGGCAAAGCACATTGGTATACAAACCAGCAAAATGCTTCAGTGTGAAATCTAGGGTTTGAATTGTTAAATTATTTCTAGGACATGACTACTACTTTACGCACAAAGATATACTTTCTCTGATAAGTCCTCTTCAAAATTTTGGCTTGCTGCCCTGTGTACACAAAATACAGGATGGATAATATAAAATAGAACAGAAATTTTATTTAGAGACCAGCTGTGTTGAGCTGCTTCCTTTGTTTTCCTTATAAGCCACAGATGCATTTATACATTGCAGCTAACACTACGTTGAGCAGCGGAGAGGAGGAGAGTATTATTATCACTTTAATTTGGCTCTCTAATTAGATTCCATACTTTGAGATCATTGTAGTTTGCATCTTTCTATAAGAATGTTAAAATGGGGGGCCACCTTGGTGGGTCAGTTGGTTAAACGTCTGACTTGAGCTCAGATCATGATCTCAGGGGTCGTGGATTCAGGTTCCAAATAGGGCTCTGTGCTGACAGCTTGGAGTCAGGAGCCTGCTTCGGATTCTGTGTCTCCCTCTCTCTCTGTCCCTCTCTCTCCCTCTCTCCCCTTCTCTCTCTCTCTCTCTCCCTCTCTTTCTCCCCCCCCGCCCTCTCCCTCTCTCTCTCAAAAATGAATAAACATTAAGAAATTTTTTAAAAATGAATGTTAAATCAGGGAGTTTGGTATTTTCCCCCCAAGTAGTCAGATAAATCTTGATATATATTTTCAAATTCAAGCCTGGGATCTCACATTTTGTTATTGAAAAAGTATTTGTCATCTGTTCAGTACAGATTCAGTGCCAGGAAGGGCATTAGTTGCTACATTAGGCTACAATAAATGCGATCAGCTCCTGCCCACTAGGACCTCTCTGTCACAGTCTCATGTGATAATGGCTAGAAAGAGGTGAGTGGAGAAACTGTTCCATTTGTAAAGAGGCTATATGCTGACTTAGTGCTTATAAACGCACATATTAATTGTCCAGAGTGACATGACGTGAATGACAAGTGCAGGTCTAGGCGAGGCTCCTAGTTCCATGTAGATGGTATAGCCTTGATGTTAGCTCACTCCATACACTAGAATAATTTTCTTATGGATTCAAATTGTTGTTATCTTTGTTTCTTTTTCCTTCCTTATTATGTGCCTGTTATTCTGAGTAATTTCAGCTCTCCCACCGCCTTTGCCGTGATTGGATTGGATATTATGAAGTTCATAATGTTTCCAAAACACTGAAACAAGCACAGACCTGGTGGGCACATGGTTGACCAAGGGACCTTAGGTTGGCTTAGACTAGAGGTTGCCTGCAGGTGCGCCTCTTGTAGCTCGCAGGCATGATTGTTGAACCTACAGAGTGTTTATAGTTCTTCAGTTAAATATGACAGATATTACATAAAATGTCCTGATGATGTGGCAGTAATCAAGATGTGAGTAGTGGCTGGCTGTCTGCTCTGGAGGGGGCATACATTCCCATTGCAACACAATCTCCAGTCAGTCTCCTCATGCTTTCGTGTCAACATGATCTTAAGATCACGACCCCATCCTGAACCCCAGTAACCTTGAATGGTGGCTGACATCTTTTGATTACAGACAGAGTTGAAGGTCACTCTCAATGCTGAAAGACGGTGAGCCATGTCTCCCCCAAGTGCTTTGTATGAACACCACTGCGGGAAGGAAGGTTCACTTCCATGCAGGGGAAATGATGAATAATGGCAGCCACATACGCTTGTGTACATTTGAGCCCACGTGTTCTAGATGGTACATTCGTTTCATTGCCACTGGGGAGTAATGTATCTAGAGGAGAGAACATCTATTTTCTACTTCACACACACCTTTGGATCAACAGCCCTCTAGCAGATCTAGGGGCACGGCAAGACGGTAGGTTGTTGAAAGCCTTTTTTAGATAAATTAATTAGAATAAGAAATTGGCAAGAGATGGAGATATGTGTTGATAAACCACTAAAGGGAATAAGTGCTTGTGTAGCTAATTTATGTCAGTACAAAAATTAAAATAATTGTTTTCTGTTTGTTAAAGTAGAACCTCTACTATTCTTTGCTGTTAGCTTGATACGAATTCCTGTAAAAATATAAAATACCAAATGTCATTAAAATACTCCTTCAAAATAAAATATTCTGTTTTTCTGATAACAATCTACATAGCTTTTCTGTTTAAAGAAAGAAATATGAAAAGCTTATGCTGACAGGAAAGTTGAAATATCAGTGGAATGATTAGATAATTTGTAGAAGGATGCTTTACTTTGAAAGCAAGGCACAAAAGACTTTGATTGGCTCCAGCTTAAGTTTATTGAGTAGAGAGTACCAGGTGCTCAGAATGACTTTACCCCAACTTGGCCTGTATTTTTGAAGACCAAGAAATCTTCTGTCATCCCTGGTGGAATTGGTATTTCTTTCAATATGTCTCTTCACTGTTTGTCATTGAACACTTCCTTCCATTCCTGTCAGAATCCAAGTGGCTTCTGTCTGTGCAGCCTTCTCAATGGCTTTCCATCTGATGCCCATACAAAGTTGGTATCCCCAAGCTTTTTGTAGTTTTGATTATCGTAGGTTTGCACGTTTGATTGTGTTTTTCTCCAGGAAGCACATGATTATTGTCGAATTTACCATTTGAGGGGAACGTCTCGTTTGTTTTACTGCCTAGTTGCCATTGTTATTGGAATGCCTAAAATTTTATTTGTATTTCCTGATTCCCTTGAACTGTGGAATTACAAACACATGATTTTTAGAAGAGCGTCTACATGTAGAAACTCTCTTAACGTGATGTTCTTGCCAGCCTCCTTGCTAGACTTTTTAGGGCCTATAGTCTCTTCTGAATCTTTGCATCAGACGCAAAGATGTAAAATTTTTATTATGCCTGTATCCAAAGGTCCAGTCAATGGCATATGCCTTGTACATTTAAGAAATAAATAAATTACATCCTGATTTTTTTAGGGTTCTTTTTGACAACCTATCTTTGACAACCTTGTTGAGATTTCTTTATTTAAGGTTTCATTTTTGCTCCTCCTGGGAAAGTTCATCCCCCTTGGGCCAGTATTTTCTTTTTCTGTTTCTATTTCCATTTCTACCCAGAATATAATCCCGGTCATTTGGTTTTCCCCGACGTCTCCAGTTCTGTCGTTTGCTCCTTCTTCATTTCTGCCCTTACTTCATTGTTGAAAGCAAACTTCAAAACTCAAACGTTTCACAAGTTGCTAACCCATCCTTTATATCATGTCGGTGGTACAGACTGCTTAATTATATTTCTCCATCTGGAGAGGCTGAGTAATTAAATGAAATGGCAGCACCTGGGATTATTTATAGACCTTGAGAAGGCAGGAGGAGTTCTCGATGACTCATCTGTCTAGGGCCTGGAAGGAAGGCCTTTTCTCCACTTCCCTGCATTTTGCCTTCCCTCCCCCACCACAGGTAGATGTGATACGTCTGTCCTTCCGTTAACCCGCTGTTTCTCTTAGCATTCCATCTTGCATTAAAACTGTTACTTTACTTTCTCCTGTCTATACTGTGAGATCATTGAGGACTGGGAGTCTTCACTTGCTCATCACTGCATCTCTTGCAGATGACTAGCACTGTGGGTTGGTTGTGCAAATACTTCACCGAATGCAGTGGAGACACACGGGCTCTATAGTCCTGAATGCAAAGGAACAACCCATAGCCTGTGAGCTGAGGAGTATCAGAAACAGGCACTAGGAGACATAGGACCTGAGAATACTAGAATGTAAACTCTTTGAGACTGAGGTCCATGTCCTGGTCCTGTTCTGTTTGTACCCCACCACCCACCTTTGCCTCACCCTCACCCCAGTGTCTTGACCTCAGTTACCATTCAGGAAATATACACAGAGTAGGACTAAGTTATGCGACACCTCTCGGGGTCCTACCACAACATCAGTCATTTGGGTTTTTTGAAAGAGCATATCTAGGTGGTTGTGTAAGCTTCACCTAAAAGGGTCTGTGGTTACATAGAGGTTTAAGACCATCTCTTGAGATGGTCAAGGACATGAACATGAAGGCTATGAGTCTCCTGATTGACTGAGGTTGGTAACCCTCTGAGAATGGTCACCTGGGGCTCCATTGGGTCCAACATACTATCAGAGGGATGTATCTCCATTTATGCCCGTGGTTGTGAAAAGGCAACAGGGCTTTACAAATTTTAAAGTGGCATTCAGTGGCCTCAAAGGAGTGTTTAATACCGAGAATATTGGGATGTATCTGTATGAGAGCATGTTTTTTTATAAGATCTCCTACCAGAATGCTTTTATCTCAGTAGAAGGTGGATGGAGAAGCTTTTGTGGATTATTTTACTATATTTCTTTCTGGCTTGCCTCTGACTGTTTCTTATTTATAGCCTCCCTACGGTCTCTTTGTGATGTTGATGAGTTTGTGTGTGTGTGTGTGTGTGCGCGCGCGCACGCACGCGCGTGTGTGTCAGGGCACCTATGTACACATTTCTTTGAGTTTCTTGTTCTTGCTCTTCTTTGCATGTGTGTGTTTTTCTTCCTCTGTCCCTCCTTTCTCCTTCAGATTCCTTAAGTGAACAAAATGTCATATTTTCTCATTTATTTATTCATGCCCTCATTTGCTAACTCATTTGTTCATTCTGCAATATTTATTAAGCACCTTCTCTGTGTCTTTCTCTATGAAAATTGTCAATGTATCCTCAGATTTCTAGCCTGCCCTTAGAGTAGCTGGGGAACTGTAGGTTTTTAAGAGTTTGCCTTTCAATCCTTTCTTCCAAGGTGGCATCATTTTATCATTGGGGTGGGGAAGACGGATCAGGTAAGGGAGGTGAAATATCAAGGAAAGAATATGCAATTCCATCTTGTGCACATTTTCAACATAGTAAATATGTCATTTTCAAGTATGAAGTTCCTATTTGTGAATTTTAGAACTGGGCTGTCCTTTCTCCTTTAAAACAAAAAAAATTACTTATTTATTTACTTTGAGAGAGAGAGAACGCGTGCTTGTGCGAGCAGGTGGGGGTGATAGAGAGAGAGAGAGAGGGAGAATAGAATCCCAAGTAGGCTCTGTGGTGTCAGCCCAGAACCCCATGCAGGGCTGTGTCTCACGAATCATGAGATCATGACCTGAGCTGAAATCAAGAGTCTGTGGCGTTACTGACTGAACCACCCAGGCGTGCCTCCATTTCTTTTTTTTTCTTCCATCTTTTTGCAGACCAAAACACCACTGTGAAAGTATAAATCATCTCTTTAATGCATGGTGACGTAAATCAATCTTTTTATTTTTTTAACCATCCTCTAGGAATCTTTTTCTTTTTTAAATGAAGAATACATTTGCTATCCTTGCTATAGATAGTTCTAATTTTTTTCTTATGTTTTAAAAAAAGTTTATTTATTTTTGAGAGAAAGAGAGAGCATATGCGTGAGTGGGGGAGGAGCAGAGAAGGGGGGTGGGGGCGGACAGAATCCCAAGCAGGCTACAGCTGTTAGCATGGAGTCTAGCTCAGGGTTCAATCCTACGATCTGAGATGAAACCAAGAGTCCCACACTCAGGACTCTCAAATGACTGAGCCCCACAGGCACCCCCGATCTTTTTATTTTTGTAACCATCCCCTGGGAGTCTTTTTTTTTTTTTAATGAAGAATACATTTGGCATCATTCCTAGAGATACCTCTAAGCTTTTTTTGGTTTTCACTTTTGACGAGATCTGTTGGGAATGTGAAACAGGGCCCCCACTGCATAGAAAAAAAAGGGAGGGAGGGAGGAAAGAGGGAATGAAGGAAGTCAAGGAAGAAAGGAAGGAAGGAGGGAGAGACAGAGACGGAGAAAAAAGAAGAGGGAGGGAAGAACTACAAGAGAAAAGAAATTAGTAGTTATACCCAGTAACGATTTTTTAGTGGGAGAACACATGAGTTGGTGTTAGCGAGTAGTGGTGAATTGTTAAAACTTCCTTCTGAGATGCTTTTCAGTATAATTGCAGTATACTAATTTGGTTCTTAATTTCTTCCTTTCCAGTTGCCGCTGTTTGAGTATCATCCTTCTCCCATTTTCCACATCCTTGGTTTTATCCAGTTATAAGTTCACTTCTTTCACTACATTACCTAGAAGTGTAATTTCCGAATGTTTGGGGTTGATGAGGAAGACTTTTTTTCTACACACACACAAATTAAAATACATATGTTCCAATTAAACTATTTTAACAGCTAATTGATTTCATAGGACTTTCCGTTCGGTGAAGGCTAGAGTCATTTTTAATGTTCACATGCAATTTCGGAGTAGATTTGTGGATGTACAACGTTGAATTTATAGCCTCTCAGGTGTTTTCAGTACATCTCTGGTCTGCAAATGGCCTGTAATTCAAATTTCCTCTTAGTGGACATTACGGAGGACAATTTAATAATTGGCAAAGCATCACATAATTAAGAGACTTTGAAAAAGACCACGTGCAAATCTTCTTTAATTAAATAACTGCACTTCAAGGATGGTTACCAAGTACTTTGCCTGTGTACGTCACTAAATGAAGAGTGTAGAAGCTGTCATTTAGTTTACATTTGCGTTCTGTGGGCCAGTTGTTCTAATAGAAGTCACAGAATCTGCATGTCATAGTCTCAGAGAAAATCTGAGGAATTGTATAGCGATCCCCCAAACAGGTGTGTGTCTCTGTCCACAGTAGAGAGACCCAGCTGTGAGGAGTTACGAGGCTGACCAGGATCCTCTAGCTCTTTGGGATCTGCCAAGGCGAGAATTCTAGTTTCACGACTTCCAATCCAGTCCTTATTTTTCCTAGCCTTGCTCTCCCTGAAGTGAGATCTAGTGGACGCTTTAGCTAGACCCTTTGGGAGATACAGTTAAAGCACTTTGCATCCCAAGAAGAGAAGCGAGTGGCACTTCTCCGCGCACTGCCCCCCCCCCGACCCCCGGCACTTTCCCCTCCTCCCCCAGGTCAACTATTACAAGGTGCTTTTAAGTAGACTGCAAATGATGCTAATAAAAGTGAACATTTATTGTGGACATAACTCATAAAATGCCCAAATAAAGTGCCCTATACTATTATCTTATTTAATTTTTACTGGGGCCCCTCAAGGTATTATTGAGTCCATTTTACAGATGCAGAAGCTTGAGGCGTGGAGGTTTTTTTTTTTTTTCCCCAATATAAATTTCTCAAGATTACACAGGCCAGTACATGTTGGAGCCAGTGTTTGACAACAACAGTCCATCTCCAGGGTCTGTGCTCTTACTGGATTTTGCCTTGTGCTGTGTCTGGCGACCCTTGCTGGTCACACTGGGGTGACGGTGCTACCTGCATATAGTGGACAGAGACCAGGAATACTGCCCAACATCCTCCAGTGCACAGGACAACCCCCACAGCAGAAGAGCCTCCGGCCCAAAGTGTCAGTGCTGAGATTGAGAAACCCTGTTTCATGGTTAGCTAGTAAGTATTTGAGGACACTTGGACGTTTTAATCTCAGTGGATGGGGAAGCTGTTCACATTACTCGCCCGTTAGTCAATGGCCATAGGAATAACTAAAAACTTCATACCTGAGAGGTCCCCGGTCCCTGGCCAACCAAGGTTTAATCAACTGGGATTTAAAGACAAGGCATGAAGATTTACATGGCAGAATCTTTAAAATTGGCCCTGCTTTAAATCTGCCCAGGTATTCCGGGTTCAGCCCTTTAAATTAAAGAGCTCACATGGGTGTTTATTCCCAGATACGATAATAGTTTGTGAAAGAAGCACCAATTTGATAAAACATTCCCTCAGCCATAGAAAAGTAAACATAGGTAAGAACATGTGCAAATGCCTTTGAACTTAAAATCAGCAGGAGCTGGTTTGAAAAACTCAAAGATCTACGAACCTCCCTTGTGGAGGTTATAGGGGAATCTGCCTCCGCAAAGCCCAGCCGCAATCCCATGGCACCGTAGAAGTAATTTCCCAGGGCAGGATTTTAAAACTATTAATGCTGGTTTTATTTTAGAGGTTTGTTATTGTCTCTTTGAAAATCTTGTTACTCTCTGTGCAGCTAGGCATCGTCCCAGAGGAATGATTAACCATCCTTATCTGTGTGGAATCCTGGTGCTACTCACCTGTGGTGCTGAAACACACAGTTGCCCGTTGGAGAAGAAGCTTGCAACTTTCTTTTGTATTGGGGGGATACATTGAAACTATTGTTTTGTTTTCTCTTTCTGTAGCGTCTGAATACATATGGCATGTCTGTACCCACCTGAGGCCCAGAGCTTTTGTTTCTTTGTTCAGGATGATTGATGTCGGTCTCTGGAGGGCGCCTCTGACCCACACTTTCAAAGCACGTGCCCTGTACCACTTGGATAGTATTTGAAGACAGACCAGTTCACATAGATCTTTCCTATTTGATGGAAATCCATGCAACCATTTTTACATGGTGTGAGAGCAAACCAGTGAGAAACTGAATTTCATGTATCTGTGGGAGACTTTTTATGATTTTCCAGCAATCTCCTTTCCTCTAACACCTTGATCTTGGGAAGACCTTTTAGGCAATTCTTGGGAATACCGTTGTGGTATTTTCTGGGAATGTGTCTCCTTTGATGTGTGAGGGACTAGGAGACAGACAATGGGGAGAACTTCCAAAATAGAAATATTTTATCCTCCTGCCTTTTCACTTGCAACAAATAAGTGCCCAAATGGGATATAGGAAAAGGCACAGTAGTTAGGGCTCACATCATTTCTTTGTTAGGACTGCCCAGGTGTCTTTCGAGAAAATCCTTACCATTGGATCCCCCCCTGCTATGAAACATAACTATGCGTTGACTCGCCTGGACACATCTGTACAGCAGATGCTGTTTTTCTTAGCCTTTTGCGTTTTCTGGATATGTGTTAAGTTACGTGATTTTGGTGTGCATGCAAATTCCCAGGTAGCTGTATACAGAATAATATGATAGCACTCATTAATTTAGAGCGTGCTTGTTTGGAATTTGGGTTTGCCCAAAGTTGAGGTAAGCCAAGGCTTAAACTTAAGAAAGCCTGAATTAAGCAGATCAGTACTATGGACAACAGTGAATGAGAAGGGTTACTCCATCCGCGTTTATCAGTTGAGTATTATCAACCGATTTTGTGTAGTATGCGTTTGGTATCAGTCCTTTGGTTCTAATAGACAACTTTCATAAACGTATATGTATGTAAATGGGTTTGGTGAGGAGGAGTCTTAAAGTCCCACTACCAGTAATTGGTTTGCACCACATACATGAAATAAAATTCTGTGCCTCTGAAACAGTACCCAGTTCTGACTCTTTGGTAATTCACTTCCTAGAACTTCTAGATTCTGTTACTAGGATCTTACTTGACCTTAGCAGTGTTTTCTCTGGTAACTTGGCATCCTTGAGCACCATTCTAATGAGGTTTCAGCGCATTATTTCTATTTTTAGGCACTCTCCAAAGGTGACTGCCAGGCACTGGTTCTATTAAAAAAAAAAAAACAACAACAACAACCAATTACAGGGTTTAGCGCCAGATGTCTCAGAAATGCAAGCAGCTAACTAACACGAAGCCAATTCCTAAATCTTTCAGGAAAGGAAATGAATATTTAGGGCCACATCTGAACTCGGTAGGCTGGCTCCCCCCAACACCTCCCCCCCCCCTTTTTAATGGCAAGCAGCCTAAAGCTTTGATTCTTCTATATTTTACATTGTACAGATGTCCTCATCCCGCTAAAACGGTTCAGACAGGTAAAATCACAAGGTTTCCTGAAAGAGATTTACAGGGGCGCCTGGGTGGCTCAGTTGGTTAAGTGGCCGACTTCAGCTCAGGTCATGATCTCGTGGTCTGAGAGTTCGAGCCCCGCGTCAGGCTCTGTGCTGACAGCTCAGAGCCTGGAGCCTGTTTCAGATTCTGTGTCTCCCTCTCTCTGACCCTCCCCCCCGTTCATGCTCTGTCTCTCTCTGTCTCAAAAATAAATAAACGTTAAACAAAAAAAAATTAAAAAAAAAAGAGATTTCCAGTTTTGGATTCTTTTTGAATATAAACACTAGTTAAAAAAAAAAATAGGTGACAGTTGTGGACTCTGGTCCAGGACCTCTGTCAGTTCTGTCAAGCATTCTACATACATTATTCCACTTAATTCGCCTGACAGCCCCCTGAGAAGGAAATTCTGATTCCAGAACCTTCCCCAGATACTTAGATTCCCTTTGATTATGAAATCAGTGTCTAGGAAAACCACTAAAAAGGGTTGGGATATTGGAGTGAAAAGTTCTATGCTAAAATTCTGACTTATCACTTACTGGCACGTTCCTCTGGACAAATCTATTTTATTTCCCTTGCTGCCTCAATTCCCTTGTCCATCAGATGGATATACTGATATCTGATTGGTTTATTGTGAACTTCAAATGAGTCATATATATGAAAGCACTGTGGAGCACACTTTGAAGCCGTCCATAAAATTTGTTATAATAATAATAGTTTTGGGGCACCTGGGTGGCTCATTCAGTTCAGCGTCCAGCTCTTGACTTCGTCTCAGGTCATAATCTCATGGCCCCTGAGATCAAACCCCACGTGAGACTGTGCTGACAGCACAAAGCCTTCTTGGGATTCTCTCTCTCCACCTCTCTGTGCCCCTCCCCGGCTTGGGTACACACACGCACTCTCTCAAAATAAGCAAACATTTTAAAATAAATAAATAAATGAAAATAATAGTTTTGGTGATGGTGGCAATTAGTAACAACTTGAGTTGCCATGTCAAAATAAAAGGGGGGGGCGCCTGGGTGTCTCAGTCAGTTGGGCGTCCGACTTCGGCTCAGGTCATTATCTCGCAGTTGGTGGGTTCGTGCCCCACGTTGGGCTCCTGGCTGACAGGTCGGAGCCTGAAGCCTGCTTCAAATTCTGTGTCTCCTCCTCTCTCTGCCCCTCCCATGCTCATGCTCTGTCTCACTCTGTCTCTCAATAATAAATAAATGTTAAACAAATTTAAAAAACAAAATAAAAGGGAATGCTTTGAACAATTGCTTTTGCTTATCCGGAAGCCTGGCCCGGAATAGATGCATTAAAATAAACATACTGCTTTTGGTGCATCAAATCTGTGCACCTTCCCAGTCCATCTCCTTGCATTTTGGAGGAGGGTGCTTCTGTTCTCTGAGGGCCTTGGCTGTGAGACAAGGTTCTGAAGTCTCAGTGGTTGTTATTGGTGCTGCCACTCAGTAATTCAGGAGGAGGTAACCAAATTCAAATTTCCTCGAGGAGCATCTACACGTCTCTCTTACCACTTTAAAGAGGAGCTAAAGTAATTAGTTTTAGCACCTTGGATGGTGAAATAAATAGTTATTTAATTGGAGCAGCCAGTCATCTGGGAGAGAGACAAGTAACATATGACATGGGCCCAGATGCCTGCAGATAGTGGGGAGGCCCTTTGGAAGCAAAAGGGGCCTCATCAGATTTCCCGCTGCCCCCCCCCCCCGCCAGAGTCTGCTTAATTCCTAGTAGTGAGTTACTCCCCAGCGTCAAGGTTGTAAAGTAGGCAGCCTTTATGTGGCCTTATTTGTGCTGGAAATGTATCCTCTTTTATGAGATCCCTTATTAGTGCCTTCTTGGTCAGAGGCACTGCCAGCAATAATGATGTGATCATTACAGATTTTTAAATAGTATGGCCTGTGGATTATTGCCGGTTCCGGAAATTCATGCCATTCGGCCTTGTGTTTGATGTGCCCCAAAGATTGGGGTTGTGGGCAGGGGATGCCTTCCCTTCTGCAACTGTGACTGTGTTCCCCCTCATCGAAGGGGAATGAGATATCCCTGTACACACAGCCTGCTCTCCTGTCTTGTGGCCTTTCTCTTGCCTTGCTTGTTAATTCCCTTTGCAAAGTCATGGAGCCACGGTGGTGTCCCATATACAGCCGTCAGCACTGTGTCTAGTGGACAGAATAAAGCATCGTCTCTGTTGTCAAGGAGGTTAATCCATGCTCGCTCTCCCTCAACACACCTGTGCACACACAGGCACACGCACACGCACACACCTGCAGGCTCCTTAAGACAAGACCTTTGCTTGTTTGCTGTTAATATTCTCAGTGCTTACCATAAAGATATTGAATGAAAGCAGTGAGAGTCTTTTTTTATGTTTATTCATTTTTGAAAGACAGAGAGAGACAGAGCACAAGCAGGGTGGGGCGGAGAGCAAAGGGGACACAGAATCCAAAGCAGGCTCCAGGCTCTGAGCTGTCAGCACAGAGCCCGACACGGGGCTCAAACTCACAAATGGTGAGATCATGACCTGAACCAAAGCCGGACGCTCAACCGACTGAACCACCCAGGCGCCCCAGCAGCGAGAGGCTTGATTGATAAAGGTGATGGAGTCTAAGGTCAGACTGCTTGATGAAATCCCAGTTCTACCCATAAGTAGCAATACACTTCAGTTTACTTAGCCTTTCCGGCCCTCAGTTTTCTTCTCTGGTAAATGGAGCCAATAATAAGAGACCTTCTTGGAGGGTTGTTGTGCGGTTTGTGCTAGTTAACACAGGTGAAGTGAGTATGTGCCCAGCACATAGCAAGTCCTCAAGGAGCGTTAGCTTCCATTATAATTTAAGCAACAGCATGCATTGTCGTTTATGCAGTGGTAACAATGAGCTAACCAAGTGTAGCACTTATATGGATGCTGGGGAGCTTAGCCTGCATCGTGTGGGAGAGGAAAGGTGTTCTCACCTGAAGAGGGTTTGTGAAATGTTATCTGTGGGGGTTTCTTCCCCTTCTTTTCTAGACTTATGGGGCTGAGAGGGCAGGGACAATTGTCCTCCACGGTAGCTGCACAGTGGGGTCGCTGAGCAAGTGTTAAATAACACTGATGTTTGGGTCCCCCTCCTGGGACTTAGATGTCATTGGTCTGGGAGGTGGCCTGAGTGTCAGTATTTTTAACAGTTTCTCATGTGATTCTTTTCTTTTTTCTTTTAATGTTTATTTATTTTTGAGAGAGAGACAGAGCACAAGCAGGGGAGGGGCGGAGAGAGAGGGAGACACAGAATCCAAAGCAGGCTCCAGGCTCTGAGCTGCTAGCACAGAGCCCAATGCAGGGCTCGAACTCACAGACTGAGATCATGACCTGAGTGGAAATTGGACGCTTAACTGACTGCGCCACCCAGGCGTCCCTATCTGATGTGATTTTAAGTACAGCACAGGTTGATAACTATCACCATAGCCGGTGACTGCCTCTTGGGCTGTCTTGGGCTCCTGTGATTACATCGTTCACCCCTACTTCTCCCCTGCCAGCCCTCTGCTTAGCTGGTGGTGATTCGTGTAGGCCCTCCTCTGTGGTGGTCTCTCTTTCTTGAGAGACTCCTGAGACCCCGACGAGCCTCCCTTCCTCCACTTCTCAGAATAACACCAGTCCCACTTGGATTCGCTTCTCCTTTTGCAGACAACGGTTTCAGAAGGTGCCGTTGTCTGGTGGTGACTCCATCTTGTCATCTTATCCAAAGTAGTAAAATTCTCAGAGGGGTGGACAAGCCTGGTCATTTGTGCCTCCTGCTAGTTGGAGCCAGAGGAAGCACAAGGTGAGAGTTGCTGGTGATAAGGCAGCTTGAGCCTTATGGCTGGGACCGGAGGCTCACATGAGTCTACCCCTGGAGAGGTGAGCAGGCAGAGTAAGGCCAACCTGCCCATTAACCTGGGAACCAGGGGTGAGGACTGGGGTCTTGGCTTGGCCAGCTGGGCATGCTTGATGTTAGAGGCTGGAAGCAAGGACAGCACTCCCCACCCCCCCACCCCCTGGCATGGGTATGGAAGGGTATGGCTGGGGAATTGGAAGGGCAGCTCCAGGGGAGAGGGCTGTGCTCACTTTTCTTAGAGAAGCCCGGCATGAGGGAGGGCTGTCCCTGCCTTGGGGAGGAGGCTGTGGAGGACAGCTGGGAGTAGGGAGCTGGAAAGAAAAAAGCTTCACTAGCACTTGTGGGTAGATGCTTGTTGGTACAAATTTCCACTTCTGGTAAGCCCTGGAGGCAATGTGGGGGAGAGAAAGAGCAAGTTCATACGTCCCCTCCTGGTCTTCCTGCTCCCTCTGTTATGAATAATATCGCGCGGGGGAGTTTTCTGTTTCCATGTGCCTATTATCCGTACCTTTTATCTCCTTTCATGCCTCAGATTTGTACAGCAGGAACATCTGTCCCTACCTGACCAATGAGGAAACCAAAGAACAGCCATATTTGATGATTTACCCAAAGTCACAGGACTGGAAAATGGTGGGATTTTAACCCAGGTCTTCCTTACCCTGGAAGTTCTTCCTCGCTTGTCAACCTCAGTATTACGCCGCTTCCTACCATCCTGTAAACTCCCTAGCCTCCCAGGAGTGTAGACCTGGGGAGGGGGCCCTAGTGGCAGTACTCGGGACCTAAGCCAATTAGCACCTCAAGGGACAGTCTTCGTCGGGGAAACCTGTATTTTTGAATGACTCCTCCTGCCAGCAGCCCTCTTAAAATTTGGATGATGCTAAGATTGTGAGAGCTTTGAGTTTCCCATTAGCCTGCCTCCAGAGCACATGATTTTAATTAGCTGCCTATGGAACCTCGCTTCAAGCTCATCAAAAGTGGGTTTTTATGGTTGTTGCCACAGAGCTCCCTCAGTCCTGTTGCTTCAGTAAAAGATTTTGGATGTTTGTGCTAGAAAGTTCCATGCTCTGGCAGCAACATCTAGACATCTCAGTACCAGAGCCAGGCCTCCCACGACCCCACGTCCCTGCTGAGGCCGTCCAGGGCCAATGCCAAGAACTCACTAACGCACGGGGCCAGGACGGGGTTTGTCTTGTGAGACCGGGGAGGCTTGGGGTGGGGTGGGGGGGTGGGGGGGTCCTCAATGGGCTGACCGGCCTCTTGGCTGCTGATGAAACTTTTTGGAAGCCCAGAAGCGGTTCTGCTCACGTCTAGCCGTGTTCTGCCAACAGGCATTTTTTGACATTTCCAGATCAGGAAGGCTGTGACCTGCTGCAAAGGAGTATTTCCATCCACGAGCTGACTCTGCTCATCAGAATGATAATCTACCTTCCGTGCCTTTATCCGCCAGCACCCCAATGTAATAATCTGCTCCTCTCTGGCTTTTTAAATGATGAGATGTTGCAGTGTTTTTCTGTCAGGCACATGTGTACAACCAGCCCGGACACCCAGCAAAGCGCTATGCCTTCAATTACATGCTTGTTGTAAAAGCTTCATTTAAAAATTCTTGGGCCATAAAGCAAAGTGAGAGCAGTGTTTACCATCACGAGTTGTTAAACCAACGGTCCTGGTGTCAGAGGGGACTCTGTCAGGCAGCGATGTCATCAGTTATCGAGAATGTCAAAGCTACATCCCCTGTGTGGCCTTCAGCAAGGCAAAGAAAGGATGTCTAAAAAGATTTTTACGATTTGGTTTGGATGCAGCCTGAGGACTTGCAGGGCTCGTCCGCATACAAATGACAGGAGTGGACGTTACGCCAGCACGGCGAATCACGGACCATCCTATATCTCATCGACGGAACGGTGTTCGTATCTAGCCCTTTCCAGCTTATGCCTGTAGAATTATCTGACCCCTTTCAGTTTTCATTTACCAAACATTTCTTGTAGCCAGATGTATGCCAGTCTCGCTGATAGGCCCTGGGGCTATCCTGGTAAAGACAAAACCATGTCTTTGTCCTTGTAGAAACCATAGTCTGTTAGAGGAATAGATACTAATCATATGAATGTGTTAGTGGATGCATAATTAAGCTCATGTTAAGTCCAGCAGAGGAAAGAGGTAGTCAGAGCTCTGAGAGCAGATTATGGGGGTCAGGCCCAGGTTCGAGGTCAGGAAAGGCTACTGGAAGTAGACACAATCAAGGAGAAGTTAGCTAGGTCAAGAAGTTCTCAGCTCCAAGGGATTAGCAGCCATGTGTGAACACTCCAGTGTGGGAGAACGGAGTACCCGTGGACCTACAGGAAGCTGCGAGGGCTGGAGCTGGACCCCACAGAGCCTTGAGGCCGGCAAATCTGGGCTTTTATCTGGGAACCATTGAAAAACTGGCCGGGCAAGGGGGCTAACTTGGTTAGCATTTCGGAGCAGATGAGGAAGGCTGTGGTGAGAGGGCCAGGCTGGCGAGGAGCCGAGGACAATGCACTGTCATCCGTTTGTCATAAAGAAAAGAGATGGCGGTAGCTGGAACCTGGGGAAAAATGATGTCTTTCTATTACCAAGATTGTGGGAATTTTATGTTCTTATGTAGGAGGAAGAAAATTAGTTTCAGGCTCTGGGAGCATGCATTTGAAGCAACTTGGTGACTAATGAAAATAACACTTCTGGGGTAAGAAAGCAGGTCAGAGGGGTTTTATAAATGCTGCTCACGATCAGGTTTGGAGAAACATCCTCATTGTTGTTTTGATACTGGCAATTTTTCTGCGCTCACTTTTCACTGCTTTTCGCATTTGATGTTTTCTCCTGTTGTGTTTATTTCTTTACTTGTTTTATGGGCATTGTACAAGTGGATTGAATGGGCCTTCTGTCTTCTTTGGGTTCCATTTTAATTTTGGAGAGCTGGACAGGGGTGTGGTTATGATTATCAGCCCCTGTGTGCATTTCCCTGCGTGTTGTCATTGCGAATTCAACTGACTGCTTTCCGCTGTGAAAGTTAATTTTGCAGCCATATTGCAAAACCTGTAAACCCGCAGATCAAACTTCTTGCGGGGATTTCATTCATGTGTTTTGCAAATAGTTCTTAAATGTCTAATATATAAAAATTATAGTCACCATTCATAATATCATATTATCTCTCTACCCTCTGTGTTTCAGGACAGATTGATAACCACGGGCTGAAACCTGATTATAATTATCAGATTAAAAGAACAAATTAGGTGGATGGTCCTTAGCTACCGTGGCCTTTAATGCCAATCACAATTATACTCCGTTACAATTTACAGTTCAAAAGACCTTCCATTTAGGATTCTTTTATAGAGCACAGAAGGATTTTTAAACACACAGTTTACCAACTGATCTTAAAAGCACAAAGCAAAAAGCCATCCATCTGAAAAGTGAAATTAGGGGGCTAAACTGGTTTAAGGTGACACCATTAGGAACCCACTGTCAGAAACACAAAGAAACCCCTAGCCAGTCATTACTATTATCGTGCATTTAAGCAAAGGGCAAACTCAGATTCTCTTTGTGACTGATTGCCTTGTTCCACTTAGTAGTATAAAGGAGATATTGGTTGTAAAACCTAATGGTATCAAATAGACTTGGTAAAGGATGGCCTTCCCAGTTCCTTTAGATCTTGCTCATGTAATCTTCCCACTGCGAAGTGAGAATGTGAGTCCTATTAAATGCAGTTCAGGACGTTCTGCCAAAGGCGATATTACCCCAGACCTGTGACTGTTCCAGCAAATGAAAACCTAAATAATCCCCACAACAGCACCTAGTGTTCTTTAAAGGATTCATGGTTTAAGGGAGCATTTCCACATAAATAAAAGAACACTCTCATGAGTAATGGTGCATTTCTGACTTGCTCATGTTACTGGTATATGAATGTGAAATGGGGGGGGCATGCCTCTTTTAGGGGAAAAGAGGACTCCTCTGCACCCCTCCCCCAAATTAGAAAGTATCATAGATAGCATAGGTAAGGATCTGTTCAGAAAACAGAGTTCTAGATGGTATCCCTTGTATGAAATAAACTGCACTCAGTGTTTTGGACCATCAGTATCCAGAATGCTCAGAAAATAGAATTTTCAAGAACGGTAACAGTCCCAAAGTTAAATGCACTGTTATGTTATTAAATAATAATGGAAGCAATATTAAATCATATGTTTAATTAAGAATAAATATGAACTAATATGGTCAGAAAATACTTTAAATATTTTAGGTTTTAAAACTAGAGGGGCACCTGGGTGGCTCAGTCGGTTAAGCATCGGACTCTTGGTTTCTGCTCAGGTCATGATCTCGCGATTTCGTGAGTTCAAGCCCAGAGTCGTGCTCTGAACTGGCAGCACAGAGCCTGTGTCCGATTCTGTGTCTCTCTCTCTCTCTGTCCCTCTCCTGCTCGTGGTCTCTCTCTCTCTTCCAAAAAATAAATAAACATTAAAAAAAATTTTAAAAACTAGAAATTCATTTTCCCAAGATCTCTTCCATGGAGTTTCTATTCTGTGATACTCTTTCTATTTTGAAACGTGGGCTAAATTAAATTTTGTATATTTAATACAGAGAAGTGATGCGGATCTTCCTCATCAGTCCTCTTCCAGTGTTCTATTATTTTATAAAGGACACAAAGTACATTATTTGTGTTTTTAGAAATACTGTTAAAGGGGAATGGTGAGTGTGGCCAAATGTCATCATCTCAGAAATCACTCTCTAGAAGAGGGGCCATTGGGGATTCTCAAAAGTACTTTCAGTAAAAAAAATTTTAGATGCATAATACAATGCTAGGAAGTTAACTTTAGTCATTAAAGCAGGCAATAAATATCTCAGAGTAGTAATTACCACATCATACTTTCCCAGGTCTGAATGGCCGCTATCTTAGAGATTTACTAATCCTAATTAGAGATTATATTTTTTATGGATACTAAACTTTTGAGAGATGATACAACTAATTGATGAAAGAACTAGAACAAATATTTTAACATTAATTTACTTTTCTGCAGGGCTTGACAATTTGTCACGTGCCTTTACTTAACACGGATTCTTAAGACAATTAGGCAAATAAGGTATTTGTGGATTTCATTCCGCCTCCCATGGTGATTTCAACCTTCCATGCCTCTGTCATCATTAACACATGGCAGAACTGAAATGAATCTGTGCTCCTAAAGGGTTGCAGCCAGAGTGTATTCTGACCATAGGGAGGAGAGACTTGGAATGTCGAATGTCTTACCAACAGAAGTACATATTTCATTGTCACTGAACAAAATCTGAGATGATAAATTTTCATTCAGATTTAGAATTTAGTGTTGTGTGAGACAGAGAGGGCTTCTGGCAGCCATCAGCCTACACATATAGCTGTGTTTTCTGATTTACTCCTAAAATCCCCACATTTAAAAATTCTCACCAATGGTGGTAGAGTTGGGATCCTTGTCTGGAATTTGACTACGAGGATTTGCTTATACTTGTGACTCAGAGTAAAGCATGAGCATTCACAGTTAGATTCATTTAAGGTTTCCATAACCATTTCTGCTTTTACAAACTTTTGGCGTGGAATCTTGTTTTTTTTTTTTTTTTTTTTTTTATTCCTTACCACCCATCACTGCTTACATTTGTTTTTCAAAATGGTATTTTAGGCCTGAAATTTAATCCTGAGAAAGGAATTCAAATGTTGGAAAGCCTTTGGGCACAGAAGTGTTCACTGTTAGTTACGATAGTTAAAATTATTTATGATAGTAAACAACAAATCCATACACCCAATATTTTGGAAATGATGACATAAATTAGGCCCATCCTGAAGTGGGAATATTATGTAGCCATTAAAAGTTATACCTTAATGGGATGCCTGGGTGGCTCAGTTGGATGAGCGTCCGACTTCGGCTCAGGTCATGATCTCACAGTTCATGGGTTCGAGCCCCGCGTCGGGCTCTGTGCTGACTAGTCAGAGCCTGGAGACTGTTTCAGATTCTGTGTCTCCGTCTCCCTCTGCCCCTTCCCTGCTCATTCTCTGTCTCTCAGAAATAAATAAACGTTTAAAAAAAGTTTAAAAAAAAGTTACACTTTATGGAAACTTCTAACGACATAAATGACAAAAATCACATTGTTAAATAATACTATTACTGATAAAACATTATTATCATGACTACACAGAGCAATTATAAGGAGCAGACACACATGTGGTACCCATTACGAGGTGCTCGTGTAACTCCTTTACACTTACTATGAGCAGCAAGTACTCATAGTACTTACGAGGGAAATACTTTTGGTAAGTTCATTTTTTTTAATTTTTATTTTATTTTCTATTTTTAGAATTTTTTTAAGTTTATTCATTTTGGGAGAGAGAGAGAGAGCCAGGGAGGGGCAAAGAGAGAGGGAGAGAGAATCTCAAACAGGCTCCACGCTGTCAGCAAAGAGCCTGACGCTGGGCTCATTCCCACAGTCCGTGAGATCGTGACCTGATCAGAAACCTAGAGTAGGACGCTCAACTGACTGAGCCACCCAGGTGCCCCAAGTTCATTTTTTAAATGAGGAAACTGGTGTCCAGATGTTAGGTCACACACCTAATCAGTGGAGGAGTGGGGATTTGAACCCCTGAACTCAGCCACTACTGCTGTTCGTCCCAATGTAATATGTATAACAAATGATCTCATCCACACTACGACGTGTATGTATGTGTGTATGGAAAATCTGGAAGGGCATATGACCCACTTTCCAGCACTGGTGACCTGTGTGGTAGGAATTTGGATGGCTTACTCTTTTCATAGTTTTTCTGTATCTTCTACAGGGCATGTGCTATTTTTGTTATTAAAATATAATGCAGTTTTAAATAAATGAATAAGTGAGAGCTCTCTTTATACTTTCCAGAATTTTCTGTCACTGAATGAAAACCCACCCCTACTCTGTCATTTCTGTGTCTCCCAGTTTCTGTGCAGTCAAACCACAGAGGCCAGTCTTCCTCTTCCATGATTTGGCAACACTTGAGTGTATTTGGACACATTCCAAATTTGCCTGGACATTTTTCTGCTCCCTGATCATATGCAAACCTCCAAGTGGCACAGGGGAGTGTGTGATCTGAGTCCTGGATCCCTCGGTTCCCATCTCGTAATTTTTAGTTGATTTGGCTAGAGGCATGGGCAGTTTAGCCATGGAACAAATACTAGTAAAGACTTTATGGAATAAATAATGGGAAGCATTTTCAAATGGTGCACTGTTTCCATTGAATTATGGACAGATGGGTTGTTTATGCTCTTTCAGATACAGACTTTTTTTTTTTTTTTTTTGGTCTTTTGCTGGTAAGAAAGTAGAATCAGAGTTCTTTTGTTTCTTCATTGACTTCCTGCTAAATATTTATTTATTTATTTATTTATTTATTTATTTTTATTTTATTTTATTTAGAGAAGGAGCACATAAGCAGGGCAGGGGAGAGAAAGAATCTAAGCAGAGCCCACACTGTCAGCACAGAGCCTGATGTGGGGCTGGAACTCACAAACTGGGAGACCCTGACCTGAGCCAAGATCAAGAGTCAGATGCTTAACCGACTGAGCCACCAAGGCACCCCAAACCATATTTAAATGTTTACCTTTATAAACTATAGTTTGCAATGATCAAGTAGTACCCCGAGGGCTAAAGGAATCTGTTAAAAGACATTCGAAAGAGGCCCCTTCTTTTAAAGACACATATGAGGGGTGCCTGGGTAGCTCAGTCGGTTAAGCGTTCAACTCTTGATTTCAGCTCAGGTCGTGGTATCAGTTTCTTGAGTTCGAGCCTCATGTCAGTCCCTGCAGTGACAGCGTGTAGCCTGCTTGGGATTATCTCTGTCTCTCTGCTCCTCTCTCCCCCTCGCACTGTCTCTGTCTCTCTCAAAGGAAACTTAAAAAATACGTAGAAAAATAGTTATACCAATAAAATAGGATTGAAAATTTACAGATATAGGTGAGAGAAGATTGCTCATGAAGCTCAGTGGTGGGCACATGGGAGCTCATATTACTCTTCCCACTTCCGTTTATGTTGAAACATTATCGTCATCAAAAAAATGAATCAGACACTTAACTGCTATCTCAGCTATTTTATTGCATCATGAGATGCAACAAATGCAGTTCGAAAGGGAAATTTTCTGGGAAGTTACATAGAATTTTAGTCTATAAAATGACAAAGCAAGAAATTGAAATGTGAAAAATCCTGACAGTCGATCACATTGTCTGCATATAACCATGTCATATAACCATATAACATTGTCTGCATATAACCATGTCATGCCTAACAATGTCAAAGTATAATTTGGCTGGCTTTTTTCAGCTCAGCTACTCTTATAGTAATAATATTAATGGGTTTTGATATGTGTTTGTATGGTTTTTGAGCTATAAGCTTTTTATAAGCCCTTACTCTCTTACCCATGGACTTTTGTAAAAGTACCTGAAAACGTTCACTTCGATTTCAGACCCTCGGCCCTTCGGGCCATCCTCCCTGTTGTCTCGAGGCTGGTAGCACATTTCCTTCATCTTTATCCCTGCCTAGAACTTGACAGTGGATCTCTGGTTACCTGTGAATAAAATCCATGTTTTATTCTGACCCAAACCTACCCTGTAGATTGATTTCTTCTAGTACAAAACATTTCCTAGAAATGGAACCATACAGTCAAAAGAGAATGAGCTTTTTGAAAGCTCTTGATGCAGAGTTTCAAATAATCTTCTGAAATACCTACACCAACTGCATTTCCACCAAGTCCGTAACTGTGCCCATTTCACCATACACGAAGAAGCGGTGGGCATTATTATTTTCCAAGATCTTTCCTGATACGAAGGGGAGTGGTATCTCCTTTAAAAAAAAAAACTTATCACGGAGGATGGCTATTTCCCAAGTTTTCATTATCATTCACTTTTTCCATTTAAAATGGATTTGTTCCTAACTTCGTGTATTTTTTATTATCATATTAATAGTAGCATTTTATAGCGGGATGCAAGTGCATCCTGTGTTCTCAAATGTTCTCAAACTTCCTGAGAGGGTCCTGTCATCTCACCATTTTGCGTTCTCCGTACCTGGTCTCGTGCCTGGTGCAACGTTGGTAGCACGCAAAGGTGTATACAATGGAATAGCATCCACTTTGAGTAAGAATGTCTATACTACTCATCATTAGGAAATCTTTTTTTTTTTTTTCATCACTGCTTCCTAGAAGTAACGCTTGGAGGGTTCTCAGAGGCCAGTGGCTGTGATGCAGGAATAATTGCCCTTCTGATTAGTAAGCTGTGCTCCCCATACCAGTAGCATCATGGTAGGAAAAAAGGACAAGTGCTGTGCTGAGATGTGCAAATTGATTGTATGACATCACACTCATGAGTAATTTCTCTTGCACTCGTGCTATCATCTAAATTAAAGACTTAGTATGATTAACAGATCTTGAGAAGCCTTTTTTAGCTTGTTGGTCTAGATTTATTTCAGTGCCTTTTTTTTTTTCCATCTCCCAATCTTGGTATTAAAAATGAAGAGTTAAATCAGAAGCTTTTTGTTATTTCTTTCTTTGTTGTTGTTGTTAAGATTTTTTTCAACATGTTTATTTATTTATTTTGAGAGAGAGCACGAACAGGGGAGAGGCAGAGAGAGAGAGAGAGAGAGAGAGAGAGAGAATCCAAATGGCCTCCACTTACTGTCAGGCACAGAGGCATTGCAGGGCTTGAACTCACGAACTGAGAGATCATGACTGAGCCGAATCAAGAGTCAGACACTTAACGGACGGAGCCACCCGCTTGAGCTCTACGCCCGATGTGGGACTAGAACTCACAACCCTTCAGAATCCAGAGTCACATGTTCCACCGACTGAGCCAGCCAGGGTGCCTCTTTTGTTGTTCTTTCTTACTAGCCTATCTTTTTTTGTATCCTGCCTTATCTTCTTTACCTTGTGATTTTTGGTCCTATAAAAATCCCCTTCTTATAGAGATTTTTTTCATCTTGTTTCTCAGCTATTTCTCATCAAATTTCCTTCATTTTGTATTTCTAGCTTCTGAACACTGAAGTTAAAGACTGTGATCTTCTTGGGGCACCTGGGTGGCTCATTTGGTTAAGTTCAACTTCAGCTCAGATCATGATCTCACAGTCCATGAGTTCGAGCCCTGCGTCGGGCTTTGTGCTGACAGCTCAGAGCCTGGAGCCTGCTTCAGATTCTATATCTCCCTCTCTCCCTGCTTCTTACCCACTTGTGCGCTCTCTCTCTCTCTCTCTCTCTCTCTCTCTCCATCAAAAATAAACATTAAAAAAATCTTTTAGGGGCATCTGGGTGGTTCAGTCAGTTAAGCATCCGACTTCGGCTCAGGTCATGATCTCAAGGTTCATGAGTTTGAGCCCTACATCGGGCTCTGTGCTGACAGCTCAGAGTCTGGAGCTTGCTTCGGATTCTGTGTCTCCCTCTCTCTGCCCTTCCCCCACTCATACTCTGTCTCTCTGTTCGTCTCTTAAAAATAAATAAACGTTAAAATTTTTTTTTTAATTTTTAAAAAAATTTTAATGAAATTTATTGTCAAATTGGTTTCCATACAACACCCAGTGCTCATCCCAACAGGTGCCCTCCTCAATGCCCATCACCCACTTTCCCCCCCCCCCCCCCCCCCCCATCAACCCTCAGTTTATTCTCAGTTTTTAAGAGTCTCTCTCTCTCTCTTTTTTTTTTTTTTTTTAATTTTTTTAAAAAGACTGTGATCTTCCTGTGGCATGCCTGGAGACTCTCATATCATGAGGAAGCCAGTCTTTTAGGTTCTGACTCTTCTGGGTAGATGTCCATTACCTCACAGTGTGAGTGACATTTTGTCGCACTCACCTCTCACCAGGTCACCGCCACTTACAGAACGAAGCGAAGTTTTGCCTTCCACTCCCCATGTCTGCATGTAATTCCTCTGAATGAGTAAAATAAAGAGTCATCCATTTCAAACACTTCAGATTCCAATCTTACTTTTTCAAAAGCATTTACTTGTTCCCACAGTCTGAGATGCAGCTAGAAAGGCCAACCCTCGAAAGGAATATTTGATTACCCCCCCGGTTCATGCCATCTCCTTGGTTCCTATGAAGGAAGGCAAGCCTCTGATGCTTCCTCCTTTTCATTCTGGTGTCATTTTGTGACAGATGGTGAATAAAAGCAGCGATCCCAGGCCAGGTGGCAGAGTATCTGTGTCTGCATTTCGACGACACCTGTCACTGGAGAATCTAGGCACACAGACGAGATAGTGTCCAGGGACAAGGTGGAGAAAGTGGGCAACCTGGAAGGAAGCCCCACCAGCTGAGGAGTTTACCGGGGTTCAAGACCTTATTGTTGATGTGATTTTGTACTTAGACCCAAATTTTTTTTTTTTTTAATTTTTTTTTTTCAACGTTTTTTTTTTTATTTATTTTTGGGACAGAGAGAGACAGAGCATGAACGGGGGAGGGGCAGAGAGAGAGGGAGACACAGAACCGGAAACAGGCTCCAGGCTCTGAGCCATCAGCCCAGAGCCCAACGCGGGGCTCGAACTCACAGACCGCAAGATCGTGACCTGGCTGAAGTCGGACGCCCAACCGACTGCGCCACCCAGGCGCCCCTAGACCCAAATTTTTAAGCAACCTGCATTTCACAGGAGTTGCTCATAATTTAGCTCATGTTTTCTCTTGCTTGACTTTCCCACCATGAGGTGCAGAATTCTGTGCAATAAAGTCATCAGTGAAATAAAAGTGCACTCAGCCTTATGCCACCCTTGTGATTAACCAATGTTGTTTAGTTCAGGTCTAGAATGTTGGGTATATTTTTTCTTCCCTGGCCTGACTGCTTAGAACTATGCTTTGGTAAAGAGAAGAAGCTGGAATTGTTTCCCTAGGTGATCTGTTATATCTGCATGTCATTTTCAAGTCGCTTGACTATCCAGCCTAAGTAGAGATCTACCCGTAACTTCTTCCAAGCTAACATTCTGGAGGGGACTGCAGAAACAGAAGAACTGATCATTCTGACCTCTTGAGAGTATAGCCTTTTTTTGTTTTTAATGTTTATTTACTTTTGAGAGAGAGAGAGAGTGCACGGCGGAAAGAGAGGGGGGACAGAAGATCTGAAGCCAGCTCGGTGCCGACAAGCAGAGAGCCCGATGTGAGACTCAAACTCAAGAACCAATCGTGACCTGAGCCAGTCAGACGCTTAACCAACTGAGCCACCCAGGCGCGCCTATAGGCTTTTTTGATACAGGCAAAAACAGGAAGAATATGCTTAAAGCTTCTCTGGGATCAGCTGTCTTTCTCTTGGCCTCCTAATACTTTTTGTTCTGACATATACAGAGAGACATGAAAGAGAGAAATATAGGTATATATGCGTGTGTGTCTGCATATAATTTTAGCTACTTACTGTCTCTCGAATGTCACCAACAGCCCATTCTGAGATTCCCAAATTATAACAAAGCTTTCCAACTCTTACTGGTAAAACTGATTCATCAGGGCTGCTGTACTCTGGCCATATCAGCAGAGAATACGCCTTGCCTCATTTTGAATGTGAAGCTTTGTGTCTTTTTTATCTCCCTCAAGTTACCGTTTGTATGATGTCCTCTCTGCTTCATTCAGGTCACAACACTGTGCGACAGCCTACACTTTGTACTACGTGGGCAGAGGCTCTACTCGCTTTATTTCTGCCCAAACACAAAATGCACTTTATGGCAACAGTAGTTTGGAACCTTCCAGGGATTTTTTTTTTTTTTTTTTTTTAACAAATGGCAGGACATAGGACAGTGTTCTGGTGCTGTTTCATCCAACTCGTTGACCCAGGAACAGTGTCATCGTGATATGATAATGTATATGCACCATCTTACCTTTACCCATTACCACTTCCATGATGTACAGGCAGTGTCTTGCTTCGTTTTGTTTTGTGAGCCAAAAATGAGATTTGGGCATGAACTACTACAGCTTTAGAAATTCCAGAATCCCTCTCTAATAGTCCAAATCAAGTCACAATTCTAAATGATACTGAGAAGTCCAGCGTAAAGAGCTTTTAGTTCTTTGTCTTGTTATCTGGAAATTGTCATTCTCTTGGTAATGATCTTGGCTTTATTCACTTGTTCAAGTTGGTCATTCACTTAGTAAATTATGATGAAATACTTGGCATGCCCCAGACACTATTAGACTATTTCATAGCAATTTCAGTGTGCAGTGGAGAAATGGGGACTGATGTTTATGTTTATGGCATTAAGGACCATAGAAAATGGTGGATTTGAGCACAATTCTCTCTTTCCTCATAATTCTCTTTTGCTTTTGGTGAGAAACAGAATTCACTTAAACATATCATTGGAAAAAGGCCCTGCCATGCTCTGTGGGAGTGAAATCTGGAACTGTCTATAATGCCATGTGTGACCAGGAGCCCAAAATTGGAGAGCTTTACAGTGTTTATAACCTGGCAATTCTGCTTCTAGAAGTTTATCCTAAGGAAATTAACATGGATATGTATATAGCTGTAAAGATGTTCCTTCATACTTTCAAAAAAAAAACCAGTGAAATATTGAATAGAATCTATATGTCTGATAGTGGGATGAGTTATATACACTACGGTGTCTCTGTGCAGTGGGATCATAAGCAGCCACTAAAAGTGATGTTGAAGAATATTTAATAACTGGAAAAAATAAAGCTGTTTTGTGCATGGGCTTTCACACATTGGAGAAATGGGAAAATGTTGGGGGCACCTGAAAATCCGACTTTGACTTATCAGTTGCATAAATTGCATATCATTGTGAAAATTAGTGGGCTAATTCAGGTAAAGTGCCTAGCCCAATATTTGTCACATAATAAATGTAACCTGTAGTAATGTCAGTGACAACAATGACCGGAGATTGCATTGAATGAAGACTGAGTCTTTGTACCAAAATATTATTGTTTATAGCTACATGATGGAATAAACTTTGATTTCAATTTTTTTTAATGTGCTTATAAGTATGTTTTAAATTTTCTGCAACTAATAGTGGGAAACACCTCAATGAAAGAAGTGTGGTCACTTTGGTGTTAGGAGCACCAATATTTTCCATTAACAGATATAGGAACTTCATTGTTCCAACGGAATTGAGGAGAATGAAACAATTGTGTGCAGATATTTATGGCTGAAGTTTCACCAAGACAAATAGCATGCGTTAGTCATTGTCAGTGGGAAAATTCATTGTATTTTTAGGGCATCTGTATTAGCAGCGGTGGCCAAATAGCTATATTAATGTTCTGGTATGTGATTTGGGTTAATTATTGTCACAGTTTTATTAGGTTTTGACATGACTTTTTTTTTCTCCCCAGTAAGTAAAATTTGAGGATATTCAAGATTGGCATTAACTATCTTGCTGCAAATGCATTTATAATATGGACAACTAAAATCAACAACTATAAAACCACAGTGTCTATAGAAGAGTGAAGATTTCCTAATATAGACATCGAGTAGAAAGCCTAATTTGATTTCAGTTTCCTTTGGACATCTGTTAGTTTACTTACCTAGAGAGGCGTTTAAGACCAGAAGGTTCTGGGAAGACTTTCTGGAGAAGGGACTGGTTGCATTTGCTTATTTTGTTACCCTTGGAACCCTTCCCCCCCCCCCTTTAACTTTATGGTAGTTAATCATCTCTTACTCATTAACTGTTCTTATGTATGTATGTATGTATGTATGTATTTAGAATAGGCGAGCACAAGCAAAGGAGGGGCAGAGAGAGAGGGAGAGAGAGAGAGAGAGAATCCAAAGCAGGCTCCATGCTGTCAGCACATGACATGGGGCTCAATCTCACAAACCATGGGACCATGACCTGAGCCACAGTGAAGAGTCAGACGCTTAACCGACTGAGCCACTCAGGCGCCCTTCGCCATTCTTCATATTAAAGTCTCCCTGTTCAAATTACTGATGAGGCTTCTGTCTCCTGACTGGACCCTGAGTGAAAGAGAAGAGACCAGAGAAAGCCATCTGCAAAATGAATTAATTGCTACTGAATTGCCTACTCATGACCAACACTCTGTATTCTTCAACATGCTTAATAACTGATTTTATTTTAGTATGGATTACATCAGACATCCCATAATCAGGTGCCGACTATTCCCATCAGCATTACTGCATTGAGTACAAAATAAGTAAATACCCTTTGTGCCTCCATAATATGAAGGCATTTATCCACTCAGCAGAGATTTATTCAGCAGTGTTGGCATGGTTGGCACTGGAATACGTGCTAAAAAAAGGAATAGTACTCTGGCCTTGCCTTGCCAGCTTGTCGGGGAGACGGGACCTGGGTGTGTGAAAAGTTAACCAGCAATGCAGTAAGAGTTTGCGAGGCAGCATACAGTCCCATTAGCATTTGTATTGCTTCATATTTCCAGACTAAGTAATGTTGCAGAACACAGGTATTCTGTTCTGTACAACCTGCTCACATTTCTAAGTACATGGGCGTTCATTTGTCTTTTCAATTGTTTTCCATTTTCCCTACATACTCGATACTTGCTGGCAGGAATTTCAAGGGCTGCAAATTGGTAGGTCCTCTGTAATCAATGAAAATAGTTTATGACACCAGATCTTTGAAATGGTGTCTGAGTATGCACACTTTGGGACTTGAGGAGGTATCTCTTTTACTGTATAAATTACTGGAAGCCAGCTGTGTAGGATGGAACAGGAGCACTTTGTGGAACGTCAGTGGTTTGGAGGTTGTAGGCCTCCGTGGGAAGTGATTCGAGTTTTGGAACCTTTATGCGGGCAAAAGTCACGGAGCCAGAGTGAGAACCTGGTGCCCCTTCATACGTGTGCACAGCACAGAATAATATTTAAGGTGTCTTCGTCTCAAAATAGTTGTAGTGAGTCCCTCCAGTGGAATTGTGTGCCCTTCTCTCTGCGGTTCTTGCAGAGAAGTTAAATCATGTTGACAGGCGTCTCGAACTCTGAACTGTTGCTAAAGGTAAAGCTCAGAAAAGCGCTAGGCCAGCCTTTCCCAGCACATACTTTGAGGAGCACCGGTCCTGGAAGATGCTCGACGTTGGTCAAGTCCTGGGATATACTATCTAGTCTAGAATATCCTCCTCCTCTTAGAGACTGACAGTACAGTTTAGCATCACAAAGGCTCTCTGACAAGTCCTGAAGTAAAAGGAACCTGTCATTTTCTAACAGGGTATTCCTGAAATTTTGTCCACACTGGATCCTTTTTTTTCCCTTTATTTATTGTCCCACTAAAATGTTTTCTCTATACTAATTAGGGAATCTGGCTATTGATTGTTTTGAATATCTATGTTTAGAGCCTTCACTCCTTATGTGTGTGTGTGTGTGTGTGTGTGTGTGCGCACGCACATGTGTGTATGTGAACCTATGTGGCTTTTTAAAAAGATTTTGGTGGCTCTTGTCATCCTTAAGAATTAGAAGGACTGGATAAATGGTCATGGGGCCTGGAAGGGGAACCATGCATAGGAGGTACAGGAATTACGATGATGTAGGTAAATGGCTTAGATTGTGCCAGAAAGACCGTGGCCTCAAGTTTGAGCCCTACCACGTTCTAGCTGTAACTTGGACAAACCACTTGTTCTCTGAAAGCCTTACCTGCCAAATCTGTCATTTGAGCATGGACTACTCTTCGTTCTTACCTCGGAGATTTTGGGCAAAGTGAAATAATGTGTGGTGCATTAGTATCTCTGGCTGGATACTAACTTACTGTTTTGAAGAAGATTGTGGCCAGCATTCCATTCGGGATGGACCTCTGCAGACTCTATCCGGGCGTGATTGAGGCGGTGATTGAAACCATTTTGAACTAGGTTTGCAGAGGTGCTGCCAGTGAAATGGCACGGGTGATGACTGATACCGGGGTCAGCCAGCAACATTGCCGTGTGTGTGTGTGTGTGTGTGTGTGTGTGTGTGTGTGTGTGGTCATGTCTGCAGGGAGGGGTCCCTGCGGAATGGAAACAAAAACCAGCACCTCACGCAAAGGCTGCTGTCCTCCAGCTTGGCCTCACTGCTTTCTCACGCCTGTGCTCTCTGCATCTTTCAGCTGTTACTTTGGCGGGGGGGTTGGGGGGGGGGGGGGGGGGGGGGTGGTGCTTCCCCTCCCCAGGTCTTACCTGCCTTTCTTCCTCATTTCTATCTGTAGCAACCTAATTGCTTCACCCGTTTTAGCTGTTGAAAGTACATAAGGTAGTCAGTAGGAAACAACAACAACAAAATGATCTCTGAACATGCTAAGTTAATTTTAAAAGTGACCAATTTTTTATTCCAAAATAAATATGGCAGTTTATACTCTTGGGCTTGTACTAGCGGATATAACCCTGTTTACATGGGATCCAACTAAATGCTTTAGTTGCACAGAGGCACTGGCAAAGCTTATAGATTTTCAAGCCATTAGGAAAATAAAGATTTCTAGGCCATGGTCACGTTTGTCTCTTCTCTTATCATCCTGCCTCCTACTTATTCTGTACCCCAGTGTCCTGACTTTCAACCAGACAGAATTTTAATCTCCCTTAGGTTTCATGGGAGGTGGTATACGGAATATCTAAAATTCATAGATAAACCTGCTATAGGTTTATCTCCCCAACACTAATGCAAATGACTAAAAATCACAAATGAAAACTTTTCCTTTCCCTCAGGAGATTAAAAAGAATGTTTATCTCTGACACAGACTCCCAACTAAAATTGTGTTCTTTAGTTTTTAGTTGTATCAACAGATTTTCAAGGGCTTGGGACCATAGGGAGGTGGGTTACTGCTCTGTGAAAAATGATTGATCATGGAGGAAAGACTCTGAAACTCATGTTTGCCCTTCACTGACAGCCAAGCCCAAAGAGGAGAATTGATATGTCACTTACGTATGTGCTTGAAGTATTAATTTCTCTTTATTATCTGAGAATTCCAACTTAGATTATAGAGTGTAACCTCACCAAGCGCATGTTGATGGATTCGAGACGCACTGTCAGAGTCAGAGAGAATGTAAGTGGGAGGGTTAAAAAAAATAAGCAACTATGATCTTTTAATTAGCCAAATTTGTGTATATTGTAAGCAACTTTTCCAAGTATATTTTATCTGTTGTATTGTCATGGCACAGTGATAATCGTATGTAGGGTTGCTTTTTCCCTAAGCGATTATCACATCAGCCCTCATGACAGCTGGAAGAGGTTATTGAAGCTGTCTTTATTTTGAGGTTGAGGGAACTGAATTACATTGAGGGTAAATGACTTGCCCAAAGTCAGCCTGGTATCCAGAACTGAAACCCAAAGATCTGCCCAACTCTCAAAGACCTTGGACATGGCTATGATGCTCTGCTGATTCCCATGGTCGTGGGACAGATTATGAATCTGTCATGGTACTGGCCGTGCCTTTTGGTGTCATTTGAATACAGTTCACATTCAGTGTCGTTGCTGTGCTGGCTGCTTTCCCGAGATATTGACCCCCCTCTTAGGTGTTTTGTTGGCTAAAAACCTTCCCATAAACTACATTAAGTTGGTCATGGTTTATATGACAGCAAGAGAAATAATCTTCCGCTAAGACAGCAAATGTTGGATGAATAAATCATGAAATATTCATATGATCATGTTCTCTACGGTAATAAAAAAGAACAAAACTATTTGCTACATGGAACACAGATGAATCTCACAGATACTGTGATGCATGAAAGCAGGTGAAACAAAAGTGATGCATGAAAGCAGGTGAAAGCAGGTGACTGGATGATTCCATTTATATGTATATGGTGTATGGGAGTATCAACTGGTGCCGAGATCCTTCTGGAATCCAGAAGGGAACCTTCTGGAATCCTGGAAATGTTTTGTCTTGACCTGGACTGAGATGACCTGGGTATATACATCTGTGAAAAGTCAGAAAGCTGTACATCTAAGATTTGTGTACTTTATTGTTTTATGTTCTATCTCAACTTAAAATTCAGAAAAAAGTAAATCACGGCGCACATTTCATCTGGGGCTTCAGTGTCCATGGGAGGGCCATTTTAATCTAAGGATATCTGCATCCTAGCGTTGATGCTTGATGAGACCTCTTATTGGCACCCCACTCACATACGGTTTAGTTACCTGGCGACTGTGAAAAGCTAATGCACGGGCAGTTTTTAAAAATAATTTTGGGCGCGCCTCCGTGGCTCAATCTGTTAAGTGTCTGACTCTGGATTTGGGCTCAGGTCATGAACTCATGATCCGTGAGTTCGAGCCCTACATCGGACTCTGCACTGACAGTGTGGAGTCTGCTTGGGATTCTCTCTCTCTCTGCCCCTCCCCCACTCTCATGCATGTGTTTCTCAAAATAAATAAATAAATTTTTAAAAATAGAAATAATTTTGAAGAGTCAGAGGACTCCATCTCCATGTCGCTGCAGCCATATGCTGGAACATACGCACACATTCATGGGAGAACTCTCTGATGCTTGACCTTCTAGTGACACGTAGCAGGAGGCCAGACACCCTTTGCTTTATTAGAACCTGGTCACCCAATCATTATTTGAAAGATCCGGCTTTAATCACTTACTGTGGCTTAGATTATGTTGAAGGAAGCAATGAAGCGGGCAGTATATTTTATGAACGTTTCATCTGAAATTGTAAGTAAGTTTGAGAACTAAAAGGGGATGCTCACATTGGCTGACAAACCACTTTGTGTAGCGCATTCTCTGTACTCTTCTACCAACCAAATTACTGCTCTGCGCCTCATAGAGCAGTGTTGGACTTCGCAGATTTAACATCCTGAGGCAGCTCTCACGTTTCCCAGTGAACTGTTAGCCTTTTTGAATTACTTTCGCAGTGATATTAAGACCTGAGTAGCACAACACCTGCAAAAAGCTGTTCCTGGATGTTAAATTTTCATGTGACGTTTACAGAGAGACACAGTTCATTTCCTGTGCCATAAAATGTGGGCGGTTTTTGTGCCGTCATTGGAAACCTTCCTGCTTTGTCAACTCTTCGTAACCACCATCAATCAATCAGCCATTCCCCAAAGATTTCTTTGAAGGCTTAATGTGGGAGAGGCACTGGGCTTCCTAGTGTACCTTTTCAAACGAAACAAAGCTCAGAATCTGGTTGACATAGTACTAATACTCTACCTGCTAATACTCACGTCACTGTTGAATAGCTCATAGGCTTTAAGGAGATTATGGACAGAAAAATTTCACATTCATGTGTTTTGTTTGTTTTTGTTCATCTAATAGGTATATCGACAGTAACATATATCCTACTTGTCAGGTACTTTGTAAATATTTGTCGATTTAGGTTTTTTTTTAGGTAGGCTCCATGCCCAACATGGGGCTTGAACTCACAACCCTGAGAACAACATTTGTACGCTCTACATACTGAGCCAGCTAGGTGCCCCAATATTTGTTGGTTATATAAGTTAGTGAATTGATGAATAGGCAAGTGGTTGGTTGATTGGATAGAGTTTAGCACGGATAATTTAACAAAAATATTTACTATTCAAAATGTATCAAATTCTGCGTATATCCCTGGCACCGCGCTAAGTATTTTATGTGGATTATCTCAATTTAACTTTCTCAACAGCCCTACGAGGGAAATATGATTAGTGTCTCTATTTCTTAGATCGAGGACAGTGAGGCTTAGAGAAATAAAGTGATTTATTTGCCTAAAACCAGGATTGGCAGGATTTCTCTAGAAAGGTCAGATAATAAGTATTTTTTGGCTTTGCTGCTCAACTCTGTCTTTATGGCAGGAAAGCAGCCACAGACGATATGTAAACCGTAGATGTGTCCCAATAAAACTTTATTTACAAAAACAGTCAGTGGGTACAATTTTCCCAGTGACCATCGTTTGCTGATCCCCGTCACACCTCATCAGTGATGGAACTTTGATTTGAACCACGGCAATGTGACTTTGAAGACCATGTATTTAACCAATAAGGAACAAATTACGATCCATTTTTAAAAAGGTAGGAAGTTTGCTTTGGCAGTCTTTATTAATAATTGTTTGTTTCGTTTTGTTTTGTTTCTGCGTTTCCTTCCAAAGCCTTCCTTTGTCAGTGGTGAAATTGAAAGAAAATAAAACCGAAGCTCACCTCATTCCGATAGTCCCTGGGTGTGTACACTGTGGAATGTAATGCCTGTTGCCACACATATGCTTTCAGTCTGCCCCTGTGGGTCTGCCCCGGGGGGGTGTGCACTTGTCCACCTGCCCAGAGGGATCGAGTCACATACCTGAGGTCACACGAGCAGTGCACAGCCAGGACTTGAATCAGATTCTCTGGACATAAATCCGAGAATCTTTGGCTGAAATTTTCTTTTATCCGTTTTTTCTTTTATTTCTCTCCTCCTTCTCACCCCTTTTATAGCTACCTATTGTTCTTTCAGAAAACAAACATGTATTAGTGTCTGTTATGTGCTGGTACTGAGGTGCATGGTGCTTGGAATATAAAATCAAATTAAATAAAGTACGAACCCTGCCTTCAGGAAGCTGTCAGCCCAGTCAGGGGACAGGTGTTTCAACAGGTCATTAAAAGGAAGGGTAGGAGGTGCCGTGACAGAGGATGTGTTACAGGTGCTAGCTAACCTGGTGACGCTGGAGTGGATGAGGACCCTCTGACTTGCTTAAACTTTGAGGACCCCCTCCCCCCGCCGCCAGGATATCCTTTGGTGCACCAAGCACCTGGGCTGCCCTCCAGACTTCAGGTATTGACAGGCAGAGGCTGGTGCTGGGGAGGAACTGAGAGTGATAAGTTAACAAGTATTTGGGACGGGCCAGTTTGGATGGGGTGGTCGGGGAAAGCCTCTTGTAGCTGCGATCTGAAGAGTGAGAACCGGCCCTTCAAGGATCTGATTGAAGGGCATTGTAGGCAGAGGGGACAGCGCCATGGCCAAAGTAAAAAGGCCCGAGAGTATCCGAGGAAGAAGGAGGAGGGAGGCCGGTGCTGCTGAACTATAGCGAACCGCGAGAGTCATGGCAGTAAGAATCTGCAGAGGACCTCAGCCCGATCCTGGGGAACCGCTAAGCAGGCATGTATTGTGATTAAGTGTACTTTTTGAAGGATCATTCTAACTCAGTGGTTCTGTCAGAATCACTTAGGGAGCTTTCAAATGCCTAGGTGCCCAGATCACGTCTCAGGTCAGTCAGAACAGTGTTTCATCATTGTTGTTGTCTGATTTTTGTTTTACTTTTAAAGCTGATTAAAGGCGGTGCCGGCGCTTAGCGGTTACAGTAGAGAAAGTCGGGAAGCCAGTTAGGCAAGGCTGTTGGAGGTTACTTAGGTTTAGAGTGATGGTGGGGTAGGCAGCAGAATGGAGAAGCTGGAGGGAGGTGGTCTGTGGATTTGGATTCGAGGTATATTTAGGAGGTAGGATCTTCTGGACTTTCTGATACATCGTATGTGGCTGTGGAAAGAAAACGATTCCTGGGTTTGGGGTCTGGTCTGCTGGGTAGAAAGATGTTACCATGCTATTGTAATCAAAGATTGGGGTGCAGGTAGGGGAGTTCGTGCTTCACTGGATTTAGCTTAGAGCCCTGATAACTGTCGGTCTGTTTGTAACTAGAGGTAGTAGTATTTGTGTCTTTATGTGTGTTCGTGTATGCCTGGTTGGGTACCAGCAGGGCGTGCCTGCCCCTGTGGCGAAAGAGTGGCTGTGGCTAGTTTTGAAGAATCCTGGGTGTGTTAGGCACTGCGCTGAACATTCATTTAATCCTCTTAATAACCCTGTGTCATTGAGGGGCAGTGATCTCATTTTTACAGATGAGGAACTGAGGCATAGTGAGGTTGTAATTCACTTTCATCCAGCTAATTAGCTGTCAAGTCAAAGAGTAGGGTTTTGAACCTGGGTCTACCAACCTGGTTTCAAAAACTCTGCTTAACCCCTCTGCCAGTCGTACGCACCCAGGTTTCACATGAGCTCATCACAGGAGATGCGCGCTCGTCATTTTCTAAGAAGTGACTTATTCTCAGGTTATTATCCATGGCAGGATTCACGAGATAAACCTCTTCCTGGTTAAATATTACCTATCCCTCCCCTACTGGGGCTGTTTTGTTCAAGAGAGCTGCTGGAGGAAGTGGAAGATCCTGAGCACTGTTGCTTAAATAAGTAGACTACATGCGCCAGGAAGAAATCATATTATTTTCTCAAAGGAGAGAAAGTTGGCCCAGTGAGACAATGATTGCTAGGAACAAACTTTCTGGTTTTCCATTTTGTTCTGCTACAAATAACACGTTCTATCAATCAAGGCCTGCTGGGAAAGATTTTGTCTTTCCTCATTGCAATTTAATTTTATCCTCTGTTGAACTCAGGTGCGTTTTCCATACAAAGCTGAACTCTTCAGTTAGCATTAATCTGTGTCCTCCTTGAGATGGGGCTGGCCCTTGTGTAGACTACCAGGTACTTAAAAGGAATCTTCCTAGTTGGTAGATTTGAAGACCTTTGTACACTTCAATAATTTTTTTGTATCCCCCAAAACATTACTTAACTAAAGCTCTTACGTCAGATGCTCCAACTTTAATGATTATACACTGAAAATAGCCATCACTGGGTTGTTGGATGAAATGGGATGTTTAGATGAGTTAATGGATTGATTTCAGAGGACAGTGACAGGGGCATAAAGTCCCCCTTACGGTATCGAGCACCAAAGCCTTCACATAAGCGTGTGGTTTGGAATAGGGAATACCCTGTGAGGTATTGCTTGGGAAAAGTGGATTGATACTTAATCAGTCTTCAGAGGCCACACTATGGGGGCAATCATTCAGTGCTCTACAGGAGGCACAGAGTGGAAATACCCCATTCCAAAAGGAAAAATAAGAGTATGGAGTGTGTAATTAGTCTTCACTTAGCTTGGTTGCTATGAATCAGAAACAGCAGCTGCTCACACCAGTGTGTTGTGCTTTGTACCTTGCCCAGGGACATCTTTCTTTGAGAAGGACTCGGATTTGGTGCTGCAATTTATCGGTTTCCTATGTTTGTTTAAAATAAAAGCCACTGGGGCGCCTGGGTGGCGCAGTCGGTTAAGCGTCCGACTTCAGCCAGGTCACGATCTCGCGGTCCGGGAGTTCGAGCCCCGCGTCAGGCTCTGGGCTGATGGCTCGGAGCCTGGAGCCTGTTTCCAATTCTGTGTCTCCCTCTCTCTCTGCCCCTCCCCCGTTCATGCTCTGTCTCTCTCTGTCCCAAAAATAAATAAACGTTGAAAAAAAAAATTAAAAAAAAATAAAATAAAATAAAAGCCACTGAAAACACTGTATCTCAGAATTAATGATTGATGTCTGTTTGCCCCATTTGGGGTTTACGCACTATTTTTGCCAAATTTTCCTGGTTGGAATTTGGATTTTATTTTATTTTATTATAATTTTATTTATTTTTTAAAAATTTTTAATGTTTATTTTTGAGAAAGAGAGAGAGAAGGAGGAGCAGAGAGAGAGGGAGACACAGAATGTGAAGCAGGCTTCAGGCTCTGAGCTATCAGTACAGAGCCTGATGGGGGGCTTGAACCCACAGACATTGAGATTATGACCTGAGCCAAAGTCAGATGCTTAACCATGTGAGCCACCCCAGCGCCCCAATTTTATTATAATTTTAGAAAGAGAGAGTGAGTGTGAGCTGAGGAGAGGGGCAAAGGACGAGAGAGAGTCTCACCCAGGCTTCACACTGAGTGTGGAGCCTGATGTGGGACTCGATCCCATGACCCTGGGATCATAACCTGAGTTGAAATCAAGAGTCAGACACTCAGTCAGCTGAGCCACCCAGGTGACCCATTGGAACTTGGATTTTAAACGTATTGCTTCCCCTCAAACTCTAGCAGCTATGATGTAACATAGCAATTTAGGTCTGTGAGAGGCAAGAGCCTATTTAGAGTGATGGGAACTACCTTGAATAGCTGAAGCACCAGTATCAAGAAAATGGTGGTATGTGGATTCTTTAAGGAGGCCAGGGCCCTCGTCTCCCTGTGGGAACAAGCAGTAGACTGTCAGGTCTGTGATTCATTCAGTTCCATATCCCGGCACCCAGTTCTTGCTATGTGGTTATCTATTGCCCTATAATATTACCACAAGCTTAACAGCTAAAACCACACACATTTACCATCTCCCAGTTTCTCTGGGTCCCCTCCTTCATGGTTTCTCACTTGGGTGCAATCAGAGTGTCAGCCAGAGTTGAGGTCGTATCTGAAAGTTCAGCTGGGGAAGGATCCATTTCCACACTCACTCAGATTGTTGACAGAATTCAGTTCCTCAAGGGCTGTTTGACTGAGGGCCTCAGTTTCCCTCTGGCTGTTGGCCAGAGACCACCTTCAGGGTCTCACTGTATGGGCTTCTCTAGCATGGCCATTTACTTTACCAAAGTGTGCAAGCAAAGTACACAACGTGCGAATCCGCTAGCAAGATGGGCGTTAGAGTCTCTTGTAACCTGATCATCAAAAGGGTGTCTCTGACTTTGCTCCCTTCTACTTGTTAAAAGCAAGCCGCTAGATCCAGCCCATCCCCAGAAGGAGTTAATTCCTGAATTCCTTCAGGTTAATTCTGAAGACGTGGGATTGGGAATCACTGAGGGCCCTCTTAGTGTCAGCCCACCACAGCATGCCCTTGGCACTCAGGGCATATCTGTTGAATAAATTTGCAGAAGACCTGGGGTTTTGCCATGTAGGCCAAAGGCACCATTTGTTTTTTTCCCCCATCACCTCTTTATACAACCGTAAGATGAGCAAGGTCATTTTAATATTTGATACATGATAGCTACATGGTATTTGGAGAGTCTTCCCCATCCCTCATAATGCCATCTGGATGCTTCAGTTTTATCCAAAGTGATGACCTTACCCATGGAGGAATGTTTTCAAGGGAAGGATCAATCTGGTGACCCCTTTGGTCTGATATGCCTCATCTTTTATATTTTTCTTGCTGCACACATGGCGGGGATTTAAAGCAGTCCCCACACAGTGCTTTCTGGATTCCGAGTCTTTTGTAAATGGAGAGCCCTGAGCAGCGTTTTGCTTCGAGGGAAAGAGAAAGCAAGGGTGAAGGTTCACATCTAATGTGTTTTGGTTGAAGCCACTTGCTCCCTGTGGAAGCAGTCAGCTCTCCTTTCTCCCCCAAGACTTTGATATTGTTGGGGCTTTTCAGTGCATGGCAGGATTATTAACAAAAGAAAGGCAAAGTTGTCCAGCACTGCCACACTGAATCGAGAGAAACTTGCAGCCAAGTCACTGAACCTGAAATAAGCTTCTCTTGCCCCAGGCTTCCCCAGATTGCATGCCTTTTTTTTTTTTTCTTTTAATTCAAAAAATCATAACAGTATCTGTGTGAAATGGTTGGCACTATAGCCTAAGACTCTCAGTCATACTTTGCTAGGTTGGAATTTCTTTTTTGCCTCTTTCCAGTTCAAGAGCAGCCTTTACTTTGAGAAGTCTGGCCGGGGTGGGACAGGCAGGTTCTGGGTCTCTGTCTGAAACTGCTGGAAAGGCTTTCCCACTCCCTTCTTGGCTCTGAAACACAATGCATTAAAAAGACAAAGAAGGACAAAAATCACCATGTGGAAGTTCCATTTGTCAGGTGCCCCAGCCTGCCCATTTTCTCTCTCTCTCTCTCTCGCTCCTGCCTTGGCTTTGAAATTGAGTTTTTGAGAGAGTCCAAAGCCAGAGGAAATGGCATTGTGTACTCAGTCCGGGACAGTTTGATCCTCGCGAAAAGGAGAAATCGCCTGTATTGACAATAGGCGAGGCTGCTGCTGGCAAGGTCCGCAGTTGTGCGGATTTGCTACTGGGCCTCGCTGTCACCCTGCTGGGTTGGTTTTTCCAGTAATAGACTCCTCCAAGCCAAGTCTGACAATTAAGTGGTAAATACTCTGGTGAGCAGGAGTAGTGGGAGCAAAGGGATAGAGAAGGTCAGTCGAAACAGACCAAGAGCATTAAATTCATTTCCTCTGCGGCCTTCTCTGGCCACGAATCTCAATTCTCTGGAGATGAATAACTTGTGAATTGACTGGTTTCCACTAACATTATGAATTAACAGTAAGTAAGCTGTGTCAATGCTCAAACTCCTGTTGAAGCGGGGAGGGTGAATCCTATTAGCATTTATAATTGTGTTGCCTTTTCATATTAATCCCTTCCCATGGCTGAGGAATTAGGCGTTTTCTCATCTGTGGACGGAAACCAGTCCCAGGAGGGTGTCCTGTCAAGTGCCAGAAAATAGATGATGATACGGGGCCATACCCTTCCCCCCAACAGGAGCTCTTGCCTCTCTTGTGAGATGCACCTGTGATGTTCTGCATATCTATGAGATGGGGCTTACGGTATGATTCTGGAAATTTATTACTCAAAGTGAAGCCAAGCCTCCTGGCCAGGAATCCACACTTGGTGAGTTGCCTTTAGCTGACGGGGAGGCTAAAATCCCTCCTTTCGTGAAAAGCAGTACACCTTCACAGAACTCCTTTTCCTCTGTCATGCCTCGCTCTGGATTGTGTCCCTTGTTTTCTCTCGGACTTTATTCCGTGGCAGTTTGGGATGCTCAATGCACCACGACCTCTGATTCTGCCTGTCGTAATCCCGTGGCAGCAGTGACAGTCAGGAAAGAATAGAAAGCATCGTTGGGATGTCCAAAGGGAAAAAAGAAATTTCTCCCAACAGAACAGGGAGAGGCTGTGGGCTGTCCAAGAAGAAAAGCCATATTTGTGAGTATTGACAAAGACAGTCAAGAGAAGAACGGTGTTTTCAATGTGGATCCGTGTGGTTAGTGGTTTGATGCTATGCTTGTGTCCTTGCACATAGACACATTGTTTCCTAAATTATTGACCAGTATTTCATTTATTAATAAAGGAAGCTGGTTGGTGTCCTGTCTCTGGGTCAGGCCTAACTGAAATGCAGTGGTACAAAAGTAACCAAGTTGTGAATGGTTTGAGCCAGGAAGTTCTTGACAGTAACTTGACTCTGAATGTGGTGAGCGGTGACCAAGGTGTTGGAGTCAGAATGAAAGGAGCTGCAGCGTCCTTGCCACATGGCTCTTTAGGTAAGAGCCGTGGGAGGAAGAGGAGAATCAGATCTGAGATCAGATCTCATGAGAAGTGCTTGCCTTGTCCTGATCGGACACTTCAGCTTCTGAGTACACAGTGGCCCACTAACCTTTGGAGTGGATGGCTCATCACCTCTGCAGTTCAGGAAGGCCATGTGGAGTCTCTGGTCCTGCTGTTTGACACTTTCCTTCACAGGCGTGGTTTAATCATGTAGCCATTCACTCTCAGCGGGCATAAATCCTTTTTCCCACAAGAGGATATTGGCTGGATGTGGCGTTTATAGGACGAAAGGAGCAGCTGGTGATGTCGGATTCAAGGCAAGTAGGTTGTCTTGGCCATCCTAGTTAGCAGATGGCCAGGACTTGATAGATTGAAGATTATTAGGATCGAAGTCAAGGGCCAAATGGCACGAGGGACTGGAAAATGGCAGCTGATATCTGAACAGAGGCACATGCAGTCTGCTGGGGCCTCTCTACTTGCATTTCATTTTGCTTCAAGCAGGAAAGACCTCAGGTCCTCGTAAGGCCCTGGCTTGCAGACGCATCTCTAGAGATTATTGACACCGTGGTTATGAATCTGATAGTTGGCTCAATCCTTATCATGGTCTATTATTCGGAAAGATAACTTTATGAAGATTAGATTTCATCAGCATTTATATGAATTTGGCCTTTTGCCCAAACCTACGTGTCATGGTTTCCTACGTGGCTAATGTCTCTGTGTCGCTTGTTATATCTAAAGACAACTTAAAGGCTTTCGCTCAGGGCCCTGTGTCGCGTTGGCATGCCATCCTTTTGACGATGACTCATGCCACAAAAGCTGCTCCGAGTTAGAAGGGCCAGGAGCTGAGCTTTGCAACAAGAGCGCCAACTGCAGGGCAAGGGGATGTCCATTTCTCCGAGGCCATTTTAAGCTCATTTGTGTAATTGCCACCTTCTCAGTATTACTGCATAACTCCTTTGGTCTCAGAGGAGAAGGTGGCGAATTTCAAGATCCGGGAAAACTCCTCGTGTGGCTTTCAAAGGAGCAGCGTATTACAAAACTGAGTGGATGTCAAATAAAACATAAATTTGGATCTTTTGAAATTTGAGCTCAAGTAGGTATTACTTTTAGAGCCAAGCACATTGACAAGTTCAGGGATGAAACTGCTGTTGTTTGACATTCATTTAAATTTGAGTGTTTGGGTCAAGTTGTTGCCTAGTCACATCCATCCTTCTTGAATGTTGCGTTTGTACTCAGCATTATACTCCAAGCTTTACACATTTAATCCTTAGGACAGCATTAGGAAATAGTAACCCCATTTTATAGGTGAGGACACTGACGCTCTAAGCGTTCATCCCTGACTCAAAATTTCATTGTTTTCCCCCACCCTCTGGCCTCCTCTACTCTGAATGAGTCCAGGATGTAAATATGGGTTGCTCAAACAGCCTTCTTCACCATAGGCATATTTCAGAGCTATCCAAATTGCTTAGCTTGTGTTCATGATTTTTTTTTAAGTGGCAAATTGATTGAAACAGTAAATGGAAGGGATTATTTCAGACAGGGTTGTGCCTTTACTGGAACAAACCCACTTATTAGCATGCTATTTGGATTCCCACCCTGAGCTTTAGAACCGACACATAGACTGGAGAGTGAGCTCAGTATTACTAGTAAGTTATTTGGACCAGCCAATGATCTCCATTTTCTCTCCCTTTCTCCTGATCTATTTTCCTTAACCCCAGCCATGGAAACTAGCAATGGGGGCTGTGGAGGCAAATGGGCATTGTAGGTTTTCTCATTTATGGGGTTACTTAGAATATAGGGTCAGGCCCTGGAACTTGAATGGGATCTGACTTGAGTAGAGATATTGTAGTCAGAAGTGGTCAGAAAGTCAACCTGGATTAGGTTGCCTGGTTATTTTTCTCTTGCATGAGCTACAAATGTTATTGGTGAGTGGAAGAAATGGGGGACTAGAGCTTTCTCTGAGCTTTCTTTTCATGAAATAAGACTGAATGCATTAAAGGGTCCCCCAACAATAAAACATCCCCCCACAGTTGGGATTGAAAATCAAAAGCATCTGAAATGTTGCCCTGGTAGAGGAGGGGTAACACAGTTTTGGAGAAGCACATGAGTTGATTGGGTTAACAGCCAATGCTGTGTCTTGGTATGTTGAGTCTCATTGAGAAACCTTTATGACAAACCAGAAGCAGAGTATATTGGTCAAGAAAATTATTGGTCAGGTGCCTGGATGGTTCAATCGGTTGAGTGTCCAGCTCTTGATTTCGACTCAGGTCATGATCTCACAGTTCATGGGATTGAGGCCCGGGTCTGACTCTGTGCTGACAACATGGAGCCTACTTGGGATTCTCTCCCTCCCTCCCGCCCTCTCTTTGCCCCTCCCCCACCCTCTCAAAATAAATAAATGAACATTAAAAAAAAAAATAAGAAAATTCTTGGTTTCTTAGTCTGTCCCAAATCCTCCACCTCTGTACACACTCTGAAACTCTAACAGTTATTTTATGCTGTAACAAATGATCCCAACTAGTTAAAACAACAATTATTTTATTGCTTTATGGTTCTGTAGGTTAGCTGTGCAGTTTATCTGGTTGGGACCAGCTCGGGTGGTCTCTGGGGCCTTCAGGTAGTTCATGTGAGGCTGGTTAGTCTGGGAGAGACTCACTGTCCTATCTGATAGTTGGCAAGCTGGCTAGTCTAGAACTACCTCAGTGGGGACGGCCTATCTGCCCTATGTCATCTTGTCCTCCGAGAGTCTAGCTTGGGATTCTTCACCTGGTGGTCTCGAAATTTCAGAGTCCCAAGAGAGGTTAAAACTCTACATGCAAGCCCTGTGTAAGCTGCTCCCTATACAGGTTCGCTCATGTCCCATTGGCCAAAGCAAGTCACGGGGTCAAGCCCAGTTTCAAAGAGTGGAGAAGTTGGTATACACTTGTGATGGGAGGAGTGGCCAAGTCAGATTGCAAAGGTGCGTGTGACAGGCATGACACAAGTTTGTGGCCCTTTTGCCATTTCCCACAGATATTAGGGTAACTACGGGTGGTTGAGGTAGCATAAACTTCTCTACCAGCCTAAATCTGGAGAAGGAGAAGGAAGACCATGTTTTTGTCTATACCTTCAATTTGATACGAGATAGTTCTCTCCACTCCTATTTATTCTTTCACTTCTAAAATTTGGCCACATTTACCAGTAGACTCTCTTATCTTGCATTCTTGAGTTGTGATTCCAGTTTTGAGCATCTTTGTAAAATGTTGGTGAGTATTTGCTAGGGTGTAAATATGAGGTCTTCATTTTGATGTCTTTTTTTGTGGATGTTTACCTCTCAAGAATGCTTTGTGCTCAACCAATCTGTCAAACCCTTGGCTAGAGCTTCCTGTCAGGCAATTCGGAGGTACGCTAATGGTAACTCCCAGAATTCCACCTTTGTGACCTGGTATACTGGGTTCCTATTCACTGATCCTTTCTGAAGTGTCTGTAGTGTTTATGGTGTAGTACCAAATTCCGCCTCACTTTATTAGTCTATAAATGTGACACCATACATAATGACACCTGTGTTTTAATTTCACCGTAACCCAAGGCTCCTGTCATCAATATGTAATGACATATTAATCACTGTTAACTCACAGTGCCTGCAACTAGAATTTCTCAATCTCACCTTATGCCCCGTTGACATCTTGGGGCAGATAATTCTGTGCTGTAGGGGGGCTATTCGGAATACTATGGAATTTTTGGCAGCAGCCTTGCCTCTAACCACGTGATGCTGGTAGCCCCTCTTCTTCGTCCCTACTTGTGACAACCGACAATGTCTGCAGATGTGGCTCAGTGACCTCAGGATGGGTGTGGGCAGTGGGAGATAGGTAAAATCACCTCCAGGTGAGAACCACTGTGCTAACGTGGAGATGCTGAAGCAGAAAACAGAAGGAAACATGTGAAGTATGGGTATTGTCCGAGAGTACACTAGGAGTGGCAGTCCAGTGGATGATTTGTTAACAGGGAGAAGGAATGTGGGAGATTTTCAGTTACCCTAAAATTTTGACCTCCAATGACCCTAAATTAACTAGGAAGCATCCAGTTGGGTCTTGCTACACCTTGAAAGATTCACCAATATCTGAACTTCATTATGTTAGAAGTGGGTTAAATATAAATACCCACCCCGGGGCGCCTGGGTGGCTCGTTCGGTTAAGCATCCAACTTCAGCTCGTATCATGATCTTACGGTTCGTGGGTTCGAGCCCCGCGTCGGGCTCTGCGCTGATGCTTGGAGCCTGGAGCTGCTTCGGATTCTGTGTCTCCCTGTCTCTCTGCTCCTCCCCTGCTCACTCTCTCTCTCTCTCAAAAATAAATAAACATTAAAAATAACTAAAAATATAAATACCATTTCTGAAAAAAAAAACTCAGGAGATAGGCTGACCATATAGATAAGGGATTTTGCAAAAGTTAAACACACACTCTAAAAAGTATAGAGAAAATTGTATCATGACCCATTTGATACTCATCACCTAAGGTCATCAATGATTGATAGATTGCCAGTCTTGTCGCATCTTTTCGAACTGCTATCCACTGTTGGATTATTTTGAAGTAAAATCTAGATGTCGTTGCATTTCATTTGTAACTATTTTAATTAGTGTCTACAAGAAAGTACCTAAAAACCAAAATTATAATATGCTGGTGGAATTTTAGTCTTCTGGAAAGGGCAAGAATGAGAATTTATACTGAGTAATAATCAGAAACTTAAGGGAAAGAATGGGAAAGAGGCTTGACTTTGGGGGGGAATTAAAAACCCCAGAGGGAAGTGAAGTTGGGAGGTACTGTCTCTTCAAGCTCCTCTCCTGCCCTGTCCTCCCCTCTCCTACTCCGAGGTAGTCTTAGAAATTCCTCTTATAGTATGGTGGTGGTAAAGCACAGGAGACTGGGATCCTCAGAAAGGAGAGCAGGCTGGCAGGGCACAGATCCATTTTCCAAAAAGAAGCGGGGGGAAAAAACACATCACAAGAAGGTACTGAAATATTCAGTCAATGATGGATCACTCTTTGATGACTTTCAATGACTTTTTAGCAGATCAGGGTGTACTTTTAATAAAACAAAAGCAAGAAGAAAGTCTTACCGTTGCTTTTTAAGATTTTAGTAGGACTGTGGTATTTCTCTCCTGTTCTAATGTATTCTGAGAAGTTTCTTTCTTTTGATTTAGACTTCCTCACTTGATTTTATTATGTCATAAATCTTCTGTGTTTGGTGAGAGCCATGGTATATGTAAGACCTAAGCAGCTTGCTAGATAACATCTATTTCCCCCACCCCCCTTCTCTTCAGAAGATTAAACTGAGGCTGTTGTGTCTGATGCCGGAATAGATTTAACCAATCATGTTTCCTTTACATGTAGGTCAGTCCAAGGGACAATTCCGCACTGGATCCTATTATCCATGGGTTGAAGGGCGTCGTACATCATGGTAAGTAAGCCATGTACGCTTATTTTTGCTGGTATGTGAAGAGCTAAGGTCTCCACCTAAAGGAATGGGGTTATCTTGCAGAGGACACAGGGTGACACCGATTCCTCATCCACTGATGTTGAAGGGCGTTAGAGCCATTATTTGATGGGTAAAGAGGATGCCCATTTATTACCTGAAAATGGATCTGGGTTAACAGTAAGCCATTTGTTTCTCTTCAGGTACCACTTTGAATGCATGTGTTATAAATCAAAATGCCCTAAGATATACCGTTTGTATGCGTTGAACCTGCCACTGTCTCATGTCTCTCTTAAAAATACTCTTCTTTCAAGTGTATTTGCATTAATAAATTTCTTGATTTGCCGCTCAGATTTAGGGAAAAAATTTAAGTAGCTGTGACAAGTCATTAAACTTTGCTGCATGTGAGCAAGCATCATGAGCCACTAGCATGGAAAAAGCTAGGCTGTGTTCTGTGTAGCAGACGTCTTATCCTCAGGCATAAAACTGGGAGAGAAAGTAAGATAAATGGGTTCTGTCTTTCCCAACTGGTTTTTATTGGAAGAATTTCCCCGCAACTTTATTATCGGCAATGCATCATTAGCTATGACATCAGGATCCTCTAATTTCAAAAGTACCCTTGTCACAGGGAGGTATGGAGTCTAGAGGTAGTGTCATGATTTGCAAAGTTTTAATAATCTAATTAGAATTCCAAAGACATTGACAGAAATAGCATTAGTAACCATAATAAATCTACCCTTCATCTCCACAGCTGTGATAAAACATCGTCACACCTTTCTGGGAGGATTGTCTTTCAACATTAGCCAACTCTGCAGACCTTAACAGACATCTTCCCCCATTTCTCTCAGGGAAACTAAAACCACTTGTCAGGGTACAGTTGAAGCCAGCAGGATTCTGGATTAATTGTCCTTCTCTTATAACCATTCAATCGTGCAGCAGTGAACAATAATAAACGTATGAAAAGTAGGAAAATAGGGTGGCTGAAAACACCCCCGTAGAGGTTTTCATTGTGAGAAATTTCCACGGCTTCTTCAAAATTTCAGTTTGCCCCAAAGCAAATCCCTCACATGGAGCTGGGAAGTAGGCTATGTGACAGTTTCTCTAGAGAACAGAGCAACTTTGCCAAAACTGTTTCTGCCTGCGCATTTGTTTGTGTTTTGATGTTGGTCACAACGGTGGTGGTTTTGGACAGTAGGGATATTTGCATTGTTCTCTGGACACCTCAAAAGTGCAAAGAAAGCTGGTATTTGGGCAACATGTTGTGCATTCTGAGCTCCTTTCCCATAAGATCCCCTTGGACATTCAGTTGACCAAACCCTTCCAGAAATTCCAGTTCGTGGTGTAGATTGAGTTTTGGGGCCTGAAACGTAGTAAATGATGACTAGATCGTTTCCTTCCTTCCCCTTGACTTATTCATGTTTGAAAACAAAAACACCATGAAGAGTTCTAGAATCTTCGAAACAGGTACCTATTCTTCAGTTAGAGAGGAAGCATTCCACCAGCTAAGGCAGATCATGCTCTTATTTCCACAATGATAATTGAAGGAGATTCCATATGTTAAAGGTAAGCGGAGACTTCTGTTAGCTCTCAGATCCCCAAATCTCAGTAAACTCACTGCCTAGTCATCATTTGGTTCATGAGCTCTGTGCTGCCATAATCGTGTTATATCCTTCCTCATTATCCACAATTACCCTCCAAGAGGCTATTACGTGTTTGCTCTTACATGTTTACCTGGCACTGGGAGGGAGACAAAGATGCCTGAGTTGTGGTTTCAACACACTTTCTAATGGAGAAGTCAGAGGAGATCTGCCAGGAATAATTCCCTGCAGGAGGAAGTTTACTTATTTGTACAGCAGAAGTGTGGCATGCCCACTGTGTGCAATGAAAGTTCTTTTTTAATTATTCTATCCCATGGCCCACCCACTCCCCACCACATCATCCTAGGCTCCTTTCTTGGAACCGTTTGAAGGTATCAAAAATAACCTTGTCTTTTATTCACTCGTGTATTACCTACTGAAGTGTCCACGTCATGAGGGCAAGAACCCCTGCGTGTGTGGTGAGTAATAGACGTTCAGTAAATGTCCGCCAACTCAGTGGATCAAGCAGACGTACAAATAAGTGGAAATATCAAAATATGAAACCTGAAGAAGAGGAGAAGAAACTAAGGCTCCTTGAGTTTTGCTATGACTGGGAAGAGAAGGGAGTCAGAGAACATCTTGGAAATGTGACTGCACCCTCCGTTCTCAGGCTGTCACGGGTTTTCCCTGTGACAAGGGGATTGTGAAAACACACATCTCTTTTGTCATTCTTCCAGAAGAGAATGAACATTTGCAATCGCTAGAACAACTTTTGGTGGAACTGGAAGCATTTTCAGTTGAAGGTCCTGTGAGGGATTTGAATGATCTGTTAATTTGATGGGACATAAATAATTGTGCCCTTCACAGAATCTCTGGCTTGGAAATGACAATAGAAATGTGTAAAAAGGAAAAGATCAATATGGATTTCTGTTACAGTTCAGAATTGGTTTTATTTCTTCAGCTCTGGGAGTCATATCTTAGAATATTAATTCCTCATTAAATGAAAGGGTTTTTTTTTTTTTTTAATAGGAAGAATCTTGTATGTTCTCCAGTTGAAATGCCAGTGAGAAATCTGGTCATACTGGCCAGTCCTACTTGGCATTTGGTCATCGGGGTTCTCTGTGAGGCAGACAGCAAGGTGGGGTTTTAAGTGCAGGTGAATTTTTTGGCAGGAGAGGGATAAAGAGGAGCAGGGCTGGATGGGGAGAGCGTTGGGATGACAGTACAGGTCTGACATCTCTGAATGAGGAGGGAATCTAGGAGGACTGGCTGAAGGCAGCTCTCAAGAAGTCTTGGCCAGTGTGGAGTTTCCTCAAAAAATTAAAACTAGAACTATGACCCAGCAATAACACTACTAGGAATTTACAGCAATAACCCTATGACCCAGCAATAACACTACTAGGAATTTATCCAAAGGATACAGGAGTGCTGATTCATAGGAGCACACGTACCACAATGTTTATAGCAGCACTTTCAACAATAGCCACATTATGGAAAGAGCCTAAATGTCCATCAACTGATGAATGGATAAAGAAGATGTGGTTTATATATACAATGGAATACTACTTGGCCATGAGAAAGAATGAAATCTGGCCTTTTGTAGCAACGTGGATGAAACTGGAGGGTATTATGCTAAGTGAAATAAGTCAGTCAGAGAAAGACAGATACCATATTTTTTTAAATATAATTTATTGTCAAATTGGTTTCTGTGCAACACCCAGTGCTTATCTCAACAAGTGCCCTCCTCGATGCCCATCGCCCACTTTCCCCTCTAAGACAGATACCATATGTTTTCGCTCATCCGTGGCTCCTGAGACACTCAACAGAAGACCATGGGGGAGGGGAAGGGGGATAAAGGTTACAAACAGAGAGGGAGGGAGGCAAACCAGAAGAGACTTTTAAATACAGAGAACAAACTGAGGGTTGATGGGAGGTTGGGGACAGGGGAAAATGGGTGATGGGCATGGAGGAGGACACTTGTTGGGATGAGCACTGGGTGTTGTATGGAAGTCACTTTGACAATAAATTATATTTAATTAATTAATTAACTTAAAAAGAAGAAGAACAAGAACAAAAACAAGAAGAAGTGTTGGCCAGGCCATCGGAGCACCTCAGAGCCAAGACTGCCTGGGAGAGACGTCCTGCGTTGGGCAGGAGTGGCCCAGCCTGGGTTCCCCTGTCGTGGGCAGTCACCGGCTAGAGTGTGCCAGCAAGGCCAGACTCCGTGAGCACACCGTGGTCAATCCTGAAGGTGCGGCAGCTAGAGGCTGCCGGATAACAAGGCTCCTGCTGGCAGTTTGTCTCTGGAAGGAAGACCTTAGGCCTGCCCTCCCTTGGCTGGCATGGAGGTTCTCATCTTCCTTCCAAAGACGTTCTCCTAGTCCCATTTCCCAAGAATTTTTTTTTTATTGGTGCTCTCACTTTTAAAATGCTCAGAGGTTCTTAGAAGCAGTGCTTATTCCTTTTGTGCCTAGTTATTAAGTGCCTGATATTTTTGTTTTTGTTTTTTTTTAGTTTATTTATTTTGAGAGAAAGAGAAAGAGAGAGAGTAAGTGAGAACAAACTGGGGAGGGACAGAGAGAGAAGGGGATGGAAAATCCAAAGCGGGCTCTGTTCTGACAACAGAGAGCCCGATGCAGGGCTCGAACTCACAAACCGTGAGATCGTGGCCTGAGCCCACATCAGACACTTAACCAACTGAGCCACCCCTTAAGTGCCTAATCTAAGCATACTACTAAGCTAGGCAGAGAGCGCACAGCAGACAGACCTGCCCTCCTTGCATTTATAAAGTCTTGGGGGAAACATACGATTAAGCATTGTCATTGCATTAGAAAGTGGGGAGCAGCAGGTTTAACGTATTTGGGGGTACAGAGGAGACATCTCAGACAGAATGACCACTCAGACCTAAAGAGTACATAGAAACTGTCCAGGCAGAGAAACCCCATGGCAACATAAAGTGTTGTTTCTTATGTGTTCATTTTTTAGGTGAATTGTGATTTTTTATAAACTTGAGAGCCATGCAGAAATAGAAATAGAGGGGCGCCTGGGTGGCCCAGTTGGTTGGGCAACCGGCTTCAGCTTAGGTCATGATCTCACGGTTCGTGGGTTTGAGCCCTGCATCAGGCTCTGTGCTGACAGCTCAGAGCCTGGAGCCTGTTTCACATTCTGTGTCTCACCCTGTCTCTGCCCCTCCCCTGCTCATGCTCTGTGTCTCTCTGTCTCTCAATAATAAATAAACATTTAAAAAAAAAAAGAAAGAAATAGAAATAGAGAGCTGTGATTCGCCATTGATTCTGGCCCCATCTATCCAAAGAGCAGTACATGGATGCAGTAAAACATATCTATAGTCAGGTGTTTTATTCCCACACCACCACCAATATCCACTGGGGGGGAAAGATTTAGGGAGATATTGTGAATCCTGTTCACAGCATGGACTCAGTCACGTACGCTGCTTTCTGTATTCAGGAACCAGCCCTTAATAGTAGCCACACCTGATAGAAATATTGGTTCTGAAAAACTTAATCTAGTTCTGTTTTTTTTAACCCATTTAAGAAAAAAGAGAAAAAAGAAACTCGTATGTGAGTAGGTATAGAAATGTACCCTTCTCTTACAACTAGTTTTACCCAATTGACCAGTGCTCAGAAATGTATATTATATCCTGTGTCAATTAAAAAGTATTTTTTTCTTTCATTTTTTTGGATTACCTACTCCTCTGTTCCTTTTTTATAATATCCACACAAAATCCAGCAGCCTGTTTATGTACATATTCTAGAATACTGTCAAAAGGCATCGCGACACTCACCACTCTCTCTTGTCTCTCTTGTCCCCAATTTTTTGTTTTTGCAAGGAAACGTGCTCATAGTGATTGCTTGGTTGTTGAGCTTTGACTCTCTGTCCCTCTTTTCCTGTTACCCTCCTCACTGTCCTTTCCATCTTCTGTTGGATGTACTACCTTAGTGAGCAGGACGGTATCTTTCTCCTTCAGAGGAACTGTGAGGAAGACAGAAATCGACTCAGACACCACGCAGAGCCAGAAGGCTCCTCCCCCTGTCCTCTCTGACCAGCCTCTTCCGAGAAAGCTCTCTGTGAAAGTACAAATGAATGATCACCTGAGAACACCCTTCAATTAAAGTAAAAAAACAAGGCTCTTCCAAGTTTTTCAGTGATGGAAGTTGGGGCTATGACAAGATCAAAACTTTCTTTGCAAAATAGCTTCCCTGATTGACTAGTTTTCTACTGGGTTCATTTCTGGAATGTTTGACACCCATTTTCTCCCCTGCCCTGGAATGCTCATCAGCTGTCCAAATGTATGGACAATGTCGAATCACTGAAGTCACCCAGGCGTTCGGCAGAAAGGGAGAGTTAAAGGAAATTTGCAAATGTAAGTGACTCCCTGGCCAAGTGTTTCCGTGTAATGGTAGGAGCAGGTACATTTGCATCTGTTTTTTTTTTTTTTTTTTTTTCCATATTCCACCTGCTAGGATTGAGGTTTCTGCCCATCAAGAAGAACTGGAAAGGGACTCCGGGCCTTGAGCAATCTGAATTTCCTAATTTCCTCTAAAGGATGGGGGGGGGGGGGCTTTGTTTTGTACACCTGCTGGTATGTTATACACATCATATGTGACATGCATGTGATATGTTAAACACTGTTTTAGAAGAAAGCAGCCCGGGGCATGGCACCCTTGCCACTTGAGGACAGCTGCTGTGGAGATGCCAATGGTTCAGCCTCTCTGAAAGCCGTGTGGCCATTTCTTCTGTTCGTTTTTCTTTTTTTAATGTTTATCTATTTTTGACAGAGAGGGGGACAGAATGTGATCAGGGGAGGGGCAGAGAGAGAGGGAGACACAGAATCGCAAGCAGGCTCCAAGCTTTGAGCTGTCAGCACAGACCCCAACACGGGGTTCGAACTCATGGACTGCAAGATCACGACCTGAGCTGAAGTCGGATGCTTAACCGACTGAGCCGCCCAGGCGCCCCGCTCCCCCCAACCTTTTTTTTTCTTTTTTTCTTTTTCTTTTTTTTGCCATTTGGCCGTTTCTGCCAGAGCTGTACATACGCCTTATCCTCTGAGCTGGCAAGCCCCCATGGGGGTATACACCCAAGAGAAATGTCCACAGAAAGACTTGCCCATGGGAACTTTGTGTATATTAGCCACAAAGTGGAAACAACCCAAATGTCCACCAATGGAAGCCTGAATATGCAAGTTGTAGTATGGCCAGACAGTGGAGTATTATGCAGCAATTAAAAGTAACCAGCTGCTTGACTTACTTGAAAACAGAAGAGCACATACAGTTTAGTTCCATTTCTCTCAAGTTCAAGAACAGAAAAAAACCTAATCTTGGATGGTAAAAGCCAAAATAGTGAGATGGAAGGGTATAGTAAATGAGAGGAGACATGAGGGAATTTTCTCAGGTGATAAAAGTATTATGTATCTTGATCTGGAGGATGATTACATAAGGTATAATATAAAAATTCACCACACTGTCCGCGTAGATTTGCTCACATGACTGTAAATTAAAGAATGACCCGTGTATATCGCATATTGATTTCTCAAAGGTAATACATTCACAAAACCCCAAAATAATCTGACAATATGCACCAGATAGCCAAATATTAAAAATCCTGATGGTATACCAGCTCCTGTATGTGTATGTGCCCTAGAGAACGCAGATGAAAGTGTACCATGAGATGTGTACAAGAACATCGGTGACGTTGTTTTTTCTGACTGCCCAAACCTAGAAATGCCTCACATGCCTATCGTCAGCAAGCTAGATAAACACGGTACAGTTTTACAATAGAACATTCCACCCTGATGGAGAGGGGTGGGATCCTATACCTCTCAACAACCTGGGCACATACGAGAACCACAACGTAAAGCAAGAATCTGAAGAATGTGTAAAGTATTCCTCCATGTCAAGTTCAAATCCGGAGAAAACTTAGCCTATATTGTTTAGGGGTGCATCTGTAGGTGGTAATACTAAAAGAAAAACAAAGTAACAATGACTTGTAAAAAGAGGATGCCGGTTACTTGTTGGGGCAGGATGGGAAAGTGATGAGGCACCGGTCCAGGGAGGGTGCAAAGGGCTGCCCCTGTTCTGGTCACCCCAGGTTTCACTTTAGGATGATTTGTCAACAGTATATTTATGTTTTGTGCACCCTTCTGCGTGTGTGTTAAATTTCACAATCAAAGAAGACAGTCATTAGCTTTGGAAAGTAAGAGATTCCGACAGCACTTTCCTGTGGGACACATCAGGTACCAAGTGGCCTTACAACAAGCAAAGAGGGGAGTGACAGCACCTTTTAAAAAACACTTCACCGTAAGTACCCCTGACAGACTGTTTGTTCTCTCTGCAAATTGATTGCAGGCCAAAGAAAGAACTGTGGCCACCTTGGGATTCTATCATTAAGAGATGACTTTGAGAGCCAACGACTCCTTTTGGAATTTGGAAAAAGGAAATCCAAAACAAAGGGGATGGGGAATCAGGTCTCAGGTTTAAAAACAAAGGCTCCCCACTGCTACTGTGCTGGTGCAGGCTGTCTCTGCACCAGGCCAGGGTCTAATTACCTGGACAGGCACCAGTGAATGCTCCAGAAAGCCTCTGAGATACAGTTATCCTGTCCCCCTTTATATAGAAAGGTAAGCAAAGCAGGCATTGCCTGAGTGGCTTGAATCAAGGTCTTTGTGACTTGAGATTGGCCCCCTTTACTCCCAGACCATCTCCCCCTCTGTTCTCTGCCAGGGTCACCACCTGCCTCTTTCAGCCTTGATTTAGGTTTGTTATACACACTGTAGAAAGGACATGCAAAGAAATGCTTAACGGGACCATGCTCTGCCATCATCATTCTTGCACCATTGTGATTATCCCTGGGGTCAAGATCTTGGCATAAACTTTCTGTCTGTGGCTAAATGGCTCAAGTTCCTAAAAAGAAACTTGCATGAACTTTGGAAAAAAAGGACAAATCCCAGGACAAGGGACCTTTGGGGGGAAATTCAGCTACTAGACAGAAATAGTATTATGTGTCATTACAGTCCGGCAGCAAGAAGATGGGGCAGAGATGATTTGATGTGGTTTGAGGGCTTCTTGCCTGTTTTGTGTATGTGAACTTTAAGCTTCTTTAATCATAGAGTTTATGCGTCCTGTCATCCTTGGAGGGCCTACAAAGTACTAGTGAAGGTGTTGAGGATAAAATGATGAACGAGATTTTCCCTGCCTTTAGGGCAATTTTAATATCATGAGGAAACTTTTTGTGTGTGGGTGGGGCATCCCATTCTTGGTGGTAAAGATTAAAAAGACTAATATTCTTCACCTGCAGAGTAATCTCCTGTGTTCATATGAATAAGCAATTAGAACATTGGAATGAGTTTTCTGAAAAGTCTGTGTTATAGAATATTTTTAAAGAAATGGCGTTTGTTATTTTTCACATATAATGTGACTTTAGGAACACTGGATTCTGAAACAGTGCTTCAGAATGTAGTCTGTCTTGGGTTTGAATTCTGGCTTGCCCCATTGGGAGCTGTGTGATCCTGGAACAAATCGTCGCATTTCTCTGTCGCTGGGGTTCCACCTTGTAAGATGGGGATAAGGCCCCATAGGTGTTAATGCTACATGCATTCCGATAAGGAAATAACTAAGAAGAAAGGGTGGCTGGCACCTGTCCACTGTCCTCTAAATCATCGACCAGCAAGTGCAATCTGTGAGCCAAATCTTCCCTGCTGCCCATTTTTGTAAATAAAGTTTTACTGGAACACAGCCACACTCATTTGTGTACATATTGTCTGTGACAGCTTCTGCACCATGACAGCAGAGGTCAGTGGCTGTAACACAGAGAGTTAAGGCCCACAAAGCCTTAAACACTTACTCTCTGGCCCTTTATAGAAAAAGTTTGCCAACCCTGCCTTAACTAAATGGTAGCTATTACGGTCACTGTGCTAATAGAGTTAGTGGCTTGTTCATGTTGGGATGATGTAAGTGTCTACTCATGTCATTACTTACCATTTGATAGACTTCTCAGAGATGGGCTTCACTTTTGATCTCACCCAAATCGCCATGTAATCCGAATGTGTTTCAACTGAATTAATTAGAGTTCCGGTTTAATGTTTACCTTAAAGAAATCAAATTATTTTCTCCCTTTTCAATAGGAAACCCGATGCTATATCATCTAGCAGCCCACTGATAGTTTTGAACATCTTAACATGCGACAAAATTTCCTGTTTGAAGTTTATGTCTCTGGCATTTAATTACATGGAACTTTCCTGAAGTGTGCTATAAATATTCAGTACCCTGGTCTTGGCTAATTGGCTCACATCTGTTATGGATCCAGGAAGGGCAGATGCTTATCTGAACACTTTTGATCTCAAAATCTTCGAGAAACAGGCGCACTTAAGCCATTTCCACAGTTTCCTGGACTTCAGTGTGTCAGAACTACCACCGTAGATGGGAGCTATTTCCATTTCTTTTCTTAGCCAGGGCCAGGAAATGGGATGCTGTGCAGCTTCTATCTTATCACTCACAGTGTTGTTACCAATAATGTTAAGACAGAAAAGGACTTCAAAAGTGATTCCCTTTACATTGGATTTGAGTTTGAGGCTAGGTGTCATTTGGCCCAGCCTTCTCTGTCAGTATTTGATCATTTGCACAGGATCATGGGAGCCCAAGGAAATGCCCTTTTCCTGGTTGTTTCAATGGGATGTGGAAAGCAAAGAGAAAAGTTTAAATCATGTCTCCTGTCATCTACTGCAAAGGTGCTCACTGAAGTACCTGGGGCTACTTTGTGTGATTTTCCCACCGTGCTATACCAATGTCACCTTGGCACGGGAGAGGCACCATGGTGGCATGGCCAAGAGCAAGGCTCCGGGATTAATACCAGGATTATTTGGACTAGGCACAGCCTGCACAAGTCACGTGAGCTTTTTGTGGCTCTGGTTTCTCAGCTGTATAATGAGGTAATAATAATGCCAACCTTACTGGTTTGTCCCGAGGAGTCAGTGACTTCTTGTACCTGCTGTGCCTAGCACACGGTCAGCGTCAACCTCAGCTGCTGTCACTGCCCCCTTCCCCATCACCATTCCCATTGCTGTTGTTACTTGTTGATGTGAGTATGGAGGTGACGGGATATGATTGCGGATCCCTGAGTGCTGCTTCCGTCACTACCTGGGTGTTGAAATAGAATGTATGTTGCTGGAGTGAGTTGAGTCACACAAAATAAAACCACATGAGGAAGAAAATGGTCACAAAGTGATTGGGGTAGCGAGTCCCTTTGAGATCAGGGGAAGGGGTCATGGGCAAGGAATCAGAAAGTGTGGGAAACGAAGAAGATCCTCTCATCTGGTAATGCCTGGGTGTGGGCCTAACCCTGCCCAGATGTTCTGCACGTATAATCCTAATGAATCCTACCCGACAGCACAGTGAGGTAAAATTCTTAATCTTGTGCTACAGATGGGTCAACTGAGGTTCAGAGACCTCGGCTGATTTGTCCCAGCTCATGGAGTGGAACAGTAATTTGATCCCAGTTTTATTAGATCCTAAAATACATTCTCTTGCCAGCTCTGCTCGGCCAGTTCCTATTTCCATCATTAATAAACTTCCGGATTTTTGTCAAAATCACTTCATTCTTGTGAGCCTCACTTTCTCCTCTGTGAATTAGGTCTGATTGAGCATCAGAAGGACGCTAAAACAATGTACACACCCGGTCATTTACAACCACCGGGTAGGGGAGAGAGGCGAGCAGTGGACCTGTTGTTCAGTGACAGTACTGGGTTTTTGTCATTGTATGACTCTATAATTTAAATATCCTGTTCATTTCCTTAATTGTTGACAAGACTCTGCTTTTTGTGTTTCTTTGGAAATATTCATGTCAACATACGTTTTACTCAAATGCCAACCCTTAAATCAAAATGCCACGTTCGGCCAACTGACAGGACCAGTAAACTCAAGGAGCCTAGATGTCTTTGAACCAGGATGGAGTGGCTGTTCCATGCCCTTGGAGTGGGTCTTTGGGCACTTGAATTCAAGAATCCGATTAATCAGGTGGGCTCTTTCCCAGTCAAGCAGCCTTTGCTCAGAACTTGGAATAACACCAGCTCTTCATGTTATGGTCATGAGCCTATAGGAAGGGCCAGTGGGCAGAGAATTACATTCTCTGGTGGAGAGTTGAATGCCCACTGGTGGAGAATGTCTAAGAAGCAGAAGTAACAGTCACACCTCTACAGCCTTGTGTAGGTTGCCCCATTCATTCTCAAATGGGATTGCTTGTTGCCCCCTCTTTTAAATATCCTACTTCTCTTCGTACAGGCACAGGGATAAGCAAACTCTCTCTGTAAAGGGATTGATAGCAAAGATTTTAGGCATTGCTGGCCATATGTTCTCTGCTGCAACAACTCGGTTGTTTAGTTGTAACCTGGAAGCGGGCATAGACAGTTTGTATACAAATGGCCATAGCTATGTTCCAATAAAACTTCATTTACAAAAACAGGTGCTAGGTTAGATCTGGCCCCTGGGCCACTTTTGACTTAGAGTTACTTCGTGATTTAGTTTGATCAAAAATGTTTTTTTCAGCCATGTATAAATGACCTACTCTTTAAGGCACTGTGTTATGTACTGAGGGTATAGTTGGGAGCCACAGTCTGGCCATAATGGAGCCTCCAGCCTGCTAAAGAGAAGAGACCACTATTAAGCCATTACACAGACTGTAATGAGACCGAGGTCTGTACAGCCATGACCTTGGGCAGATTGTCAGCCCTCATCAGGATGATGATACCTACTTCACCGAGTTGTGAAGCCTCATTTAGAGAACATCTACAGCAGTGCCTGACCCTGAGGTCATACATATAAATGTGCTCTGGTAAGAAGAGGTGATCTGTAGAACATCCTACACTGTGGAATGCAGTCCAGGGGTTCAGGTCATTGAAGGGTAAACTGAGGCTAGAGAACCTAGTCAGGATAAACAGATGGGAGTCAATGCTGCTGCCTGGCCCCATGAGCACTCTATACTGTGGTCACATAAAATAGGCCCCAACCCGGCTTCTAGTAGGCTCATAAAGACGATGGAGTCCTTTCATGTGAATCTTGTTGAAAATGTCATGTCAATATCCTAATGTCATCAATTGTGTGACTCTCATTTCTTCATATATTTTTGGTCATATATTTGTGTCCTGACATTATATCAGTTTCAGGTATACAGTCTAATGATTTAATGTATGTGTACATTGTGAAGTGATCACCACACCAAGTCTGGTTAATATCCATCCTCACACATAGTTACAGGTTTTGTTGTTTTTTTTTTTTTTTTTTCCATTTCTTCATATTTTAACAACTCTAAAGTCAGGATGCATCTTACACATGATGTCATGTCATTGTTTAATTAGCGGCATGTTGCCTTGAAATAATGATGTGTCTTATAGTTGTCAGTGACTTAGATATGAAAGAGACACAATACCTAGGATGCGCTGGTTATTTACGATATCCCAATTACCATGCTTGTTTGTTCCTTCATTCTCTTTTCACATAACTGTTAGGCACCTGCTATGTTCCAGGCAGTGTTTCAGTTATTGGGTATATGGGGTGAACGGGAAAGGCGAGGTGTTCACCCTTGTGGAGCAATCAGTCTCTTGGGGAAGACAGACAGTAAACAAGTAAAAGCAGAGTGGGAAGGAAATGAACTAGGTGTGATACAGTGAATGCAGCAGGAACATACCAAGAGGGGTGTCTGGGGTAGGCTCTGAGGAGATAACATTTCACCTTGCAGGACTCAGGGTGAAAAGAAATCCCCCATATGGAGTGATGCTGGGGAGGAGCATTCGAGCAAGGTGGGTGAGGAACAGCAAGGTGAGGAGACAGGTGGGTTGTCAGCAAAGGTGAGCACAGAGGTGAAGGGCTGCGGAGGTAGATAGATCATATAGGGCCTCGTCGCGACAGTAAGCAGTTTGGATTTTATTCTAATTGAAGTGAGAAACCACTGGAAGATTTGACCTGGGCAGTGTCAGGGTTAGATTTATGTTTATAAAAGCCAACTTCTTCATTCTTCAGTGAGATTTCCTCCCATCATTTTTACATCAGGGCAAGGGAGGAACTCAGAGCCCAGGGACCCAGAATAGGATAAGAAAGAGCCTGGCGCTGGGCATCCGAGACCCAGATTCACTTCTACTTCACTGTGTGGTCGTGGTTCAGTCACTGTCCCCCTTTGGACATCCTTGTCCTCGTTTGTAAAATGAAATGGAACCAACGTCCTCTGTAACTCTTTGGAATCCCTCAGTTCTTTGTGATTCTTGGGGGACTTCCCCAGGATCCCCTCGTTGTAACTTTAGGCTTGTTCCCTAAAATCATCTATCATGAAGCCTCTTACGGGCCAGGCGCATTTCCATTGCTCCATCTTTCCCATTCCTTCCTCCTTGCTGATGTCAGGGAGATGACCTACCTAATAGCCAACATCCATTTATACAGAGCAGGTATCATTGCTTGTATTTAGATCATAAGATTAATTCCTCAGCTCCTTCTAGGAGGCCTCTGCCACCATCTTAATTATAATCCAATGCTTTCTGACTTCCATGAGGGCATCTAGATGCCATGCTCCTAAATCCCCTGGATTCAGGCCCTCAGGCTCTTTATTTCTATCATGACCTCCATTTTCCATTCCTGTGGTCAGCAGGCCCTTTGGTCGCCAGCTTGTCACACGAAAGCCATTCTCAAATCATACAGCCCATTCATGGCTGATCCAGACTTAACCCAGGATCAGACTCTGGGTTTCTAGACTCATAGACTCATGTTTCTAGACTCATAGAGTCATCGATGGCATCTTGACAATTTTTAACCTAATTCCAGATTGTACTTTAACCAACAGCTGATCTTTTTCCTCCTAGAGCCTATCAAATTTGGGGCTCTTGAACTTTTCCTTCTATCTTCCCTCTTGTTCACTTCACCCCAGCCACACACCAGGAAGAATCCCTTTGCACTTTTCTCTCTGCCTGGAATGTTCTCTCTAGGTTGCTGCATGGCTCATTTCTGCCTTCAGGTTTTTAATCAAATGCTTCCTTCATGAGCCTGCCCTGAAAATTGTCATTTTCAAAATAGTAGTCAGGGAAGACCTCACTGAGAAATGTCATTCAAATCGGACTAAGTTATTAGCAGCTGAAAGGCATTTGCTCCAAAATTAGCCATGAATAGAGCGGTGAGGAAATGTTTCAGAGCAAAGAGACAGTGCAAAGGCCCTGGGTAATGTGATCATGTGTGGCTGTATCTAAGAGTCAGAAAGTAGCAGTGGATGATGCTGCGGACACTGTGGGGGCCCATTAATACAGTTCTCACAGAAACTGGCTACTCTAATGTACTCATTATTGTGAAAAACGCAGATTCTCCGCTCGAACCCAGACTTACCGGATCAGAATCTACATTTTAACAAGCTCCCCAGGTGGTGTGCATGAACATTAACTCTGAGCAGCAGTGTCATAAATCTTCTTCCCCCGTGTAGAGTGACCTGTGACCCAGTGTTTTCCAATGTCACTCTCTCCCTACGCTTCCCAGCAGGAAGCAGAAGACCAGTCCTACCCCAGTGACTTTAAGCGGTTAAGGGAAACATAATAGCTTTTCCTTACAAAAAGTTTTGGGAAATCCTGAAGAAACTCAGCAGTCATTGGGCTAAAGACAGAAGCTTGGGCTTTCTTTGATTTGTTTATCTTACACACTTCCCTAAAATTGATTGACTGCTCATTTGAAGAGTGGCACAGATATCCCTCCCTTAGGGTCCGCCACATTCTGCCCCATGTGACACTGTGTTCCTTGGGGTATGTCTGCTTGTTTGTGTTTCAGTCTCATTCCATAATTCCTGGTTACTGTATAGGTCTCATCTGTATTTTGATTGTTCATCGTACCTTCTAAAGGGATTTCTTCCTATATAACCAAAGCATTGAAAATATTAGGTTATTAACACACTGAAAAATGCAATCAATCAGATGATTATCATCTAATGTTTTAATGATCACATTTTTAATCCAATTATGCATGTTTGAATCTTTCAAATTTTCTTTAATTAAAGATTGCCTCCTGGCACTGCTATCAGAAATAAGAAATTGAACAGAATCGAGCCAGTTCTAATTTAGTGTTGAAAAGGATAACTGGGCTGCGCTGGGTTTAATGGTTGACCATGACTTTAAAGCCCTCATACAAAATTTTCTAATTGATAAGAAAAATTTAATCATCTTCGGATATACTCCGTTTGCATTCAAATAAGGTATTTCTTTTTCTAAATAAACCTCCCCTAACTGATTATTCATATTGTCGTGCAAAATGCTTAAAAATGAAAGACAGAGTTGGGTGAAATGTAGACTACTTAATACAGTGTGTATTTAATATAAAAGTCATACATTATTCATTTCTGCAATTTGAATAACTTTGAATTTAGCATCCCTGTTCTTCATCTTTTTCTTTGATGAACAATTAATTATTAAAATATAATATTGTCTGCATACAGCACTGGGATCCTTGAAAGTGGAATATGAGATTCATTCCCTTTCAATTCTTTTATCTAGTAATGCACAGAACCTTCTTATTATGGTTTAATGGAATGAATGGTGGTATAAATAGTGTTTCAAATATTTTTCTCAACTAGGTAAGTGGCTGGGAAAGGGATGTTTTGAATTCAAATTACTAATTTGGATCAGAGTTGGAGGCAGCATGCCCTAATCAGGATGGGTTTGGAGTCAAACTGCCCTTTGATAACAAGAGTCAGGTAACAAGTACTTAAATAGGTACTTATGCTGTGCCAGACAGCCTCCTCAGCCCTTAACTAATGTTAATTCACTTAATACTCATTTATTCATCTAACCTACTTAAGCGCCTGACACTGTTAAAATCCCATTTTGCAGATATTGGGAGAGTTTATGTTTTCACCTGAAAAGTACATCCTTCCTTCCTTCTCTGTGGCTCTACTCAGGAATTCCCTGTCTTGGGTCCAGCCAGTTATGTACATCGTGGCTTATGTGGGCTTTGTGGGCAGTGTGAGAAAGAGAGTGCCACCATCTCTAAAATTATTTCTAACTTACAACGGAGCATTATGAGCACCCCATTTGTCAGTGGAACATTCCCTATGGGGCTGAGCAGGAAATGGAATGTTCAGGAAGATCAGTAAAAATTAATGTTCGGTGTTAACTAGGAAACTCAAGGAGGAAAGACAACAACTCAAGAGTTAATTCTGGAATGTCTGTTCACCAAAGAAATGATCATTAATGGTAGAGACACTTGAACATGTAAAGTTCTGCTCCCCCCAAGTTGTAGCCCCGGTTATCAGGGTGACTTTCTAACACTTGCCCCCCTACCCCCATCAACGTAAGGGTAGAGAAGAATGTGGCCTGATGGCTAAATCCATTTCACTGACCATCATTGTATGGTCCTTGACCTAAGAATAGTTTTTACATTCAAACTCTAAGTGAAATGTTATCCCCCACAAAACAATTCATTCTTCTTATAATAGATGTATCGACTTAAAATTGTTCTCTGTTATTAGTGTTTTGAATATCATTAATAAGGTTGTGCAAAAAAAAATCAGGTGGTGGAAATGTGTTTGTTAATATAAGTACTTGTGTGACATCTTTGATTTTGCCTCTTGGCCTGCAAAACCTAAAATATTTACTATCTGGCACTTTACAGAAAACATTTGCCAATCCCTGGCTTAAAACACAAAATGAGCTGGTCTGCTCTCAGCCAAGTGCTTGCCTTGATAAATCAGGGCTCCCAAGGCGCTGTGCTAAGCCCCTTATATTTATGAGCTTGCTTAATTGTCACAACAATCCCAAAGAGTAAATACTCTCAGAATTCCCATTTTACAGATAAGGGAAGTAGCTCAGAGAGCTTAAGACCTTTCCCTAAAGTCACACAGCTATTAAATATCCGTTGGTTCCAAAGCTCTTACTAGAGCTTTGGCACAGAAAATTCTAACCTGTATTGCCCAGGTTGATGGGGCATATGTCAGACGTGATGCACCTTTAAGGCACTAGTAATCAAGGTTAAAAAAAAAAAAAGACATGTGCAAGCATTAAAGGAAGTACATAGCTATGTAAGGTGTAGGTGACCAGGCCTTGGTAGTTTAAAAAAGTAATAATAATAATACAAGTATTAAGAATTAGAATAAGAATGATATCTGTCATTTATGAGATGCTTACTATGTTCTAAGCTCACAACAGCCCGGGAAGCTTTAGTAACTAAGATCACACAGCTTACAGGTCAGGGAGTTGAGATTTGAACCCTACGGGCTGGGAATCTTCTCTCCTCCCCAACTCCTTAGGGACGGAGACATGAGGGGCTGAAGAGGGCAGTGGTTGGATTTTGGTTTTCAGCTCCTACTCCTAGGCTTACTGTCCCAGATCCTGAGCAGATTCTTTGAAGAAAGGATCCCATCTGGATTTCTGTGTTCTCAAGTATTTGACCATCCCTCTGGTCTTCTATTTCCCCAGCCGTAAAATTAAAGAATTGGACTAAATTGGTGGTTTCCAAGGTGTCCCTGGGTTCCCAGCTCAACGTTAACCACAGGGACTGCACTTGAACTTGTTGAGTTGGCTGCTTCCTGTGTGAGATTTTGTTTGAATAAAGGGTTCCTTGACTCCCAAAGCCTCTGAACTAGGGTGGTCTAAGCCCCTTCCAGGTCTCAGAATCTGACCCAATGGTGGTGACTGTGGCGTAGTCAACATGCAGCAAAGCTGCTTCTCTGTCCCTGTGACCATGTCTACCTGCCCTGCCACCCATTTGATGGCACCTGCTCATCAGTTAATGCTAGAACCTTCCTCTGAAGCCCTTGGGTTTGGTCAAGGACAAAAAAAGAAAAAAAAAAAAAAAAAAAAAAAAAAGCCCTTCTGCACTTATAGCAATGGTCACACCTGCAGTTTCCATCAGTCCCTGCCGAATTCATAAGCCCGTACAGGAACTTGTGTATATTTCAGAGTCCCAGTCCTGCTGAAACAGTGTGCCCTTGTGAAATCCGGCCACCTCAGGTTGGCGGGGCAGGTGTTTCTGCTCTATCTTTTCATGTTCCTTAAAGCCACCACCTGTTCCTGGACTGGATGCTGTAGGTGGGGCTTCACCCCGTGGGTGTGCGAGTGTGGAGGGATTTTCTCGTCTCTACCTGTCTGCCCGCAGCATGCTGAACTGCAGCCCACATATTGGATCAGGCTCCTGGGGAAAAACTCGAAAGATTTTCTGGTCGTTCAGTCTGGAGCCCTTGATCCTAAGGCAGCTCGGTGGGCTGTGGTGTGATGCCAAGTTCACCTACAATCAAGATGGTGACGTTGTGGCTTGTGATGCCAGGCCCTATGCCCCCTGTATTGCTTGGGGCCTCGTGTTGTCTATTTACACAGCCCAGGAGGCACAGAGGCGGCAAGCAAAGGCCAACATGTTTCCTGCTCCCAGCCAACCCGGTCCCAGCCAAGCTCGCTTGCAGACATTTACCCCATCATTAGGCTGCTGGTAACCAGGTTGAAATTAAAACCCACACTTGCCAGCGGGCAGAGGAGCAATTCGGTGATTTCCGGCCTTTTGTCCAAACAGAAACCACTTTTGTCATTTTGGTTATAGAACCCTATAATTTGAAGACTTTTGCCTCTATTAGTTAATATTTAATTTTTCTGTTAAAAAAATGGAATTGAAAACCTGTATGAGAATCGGCCAAGTTTTCTGAGTCTCATGAATAAGTGCTTCTGTTTCTGCATTCACTAGTGACCTTGGGCTTGGTTATTTAAACTCTCTGTGCCTTGATTTCCACATCTGTAAAGTTGGATTATTAAAAGCACATACACAGAATGCTGTAAATTAAAAGCATATAGTGATGGTTTAAGAACAATGGAAGCCTAGGGCATCTGGCTGACTCAGTCACTTGAGAGATTCTTGATTGCAGCTCAGGTCATGGTCTCAGGGTCGGGAGACTGAGCCCTGCGTTGGGCTCTGCGATGAGCATGAAGCCTGATTAAGTCTCTGTCTCTGTCTCTCTTTTTCTCTCTCTCCCTCTGCCCCTCTCCCCCACTCGTGGTCTCTCATGAAATGAAATGAAATGAAATGAAATGAAATGAAATGAAATGAAATGAAATGAAATGAAATGAAATGAAAGAATAAAAAAGAATAATAAAAGCCTGGACTCTAAACCCAACTACCTGGCTGTGCATTCCAGCTCTGTAAATTGGGAATAGTAGGACTACTTTGTGGGGCTATATTAAGAATTAAATAAATTAATCATTGTAAAGTTCTAAGAAAAAGACCTGACACATACAGTGAGTACTGCTTAAATGTTTACAACATGTAAATATTTAGAATAGTGCCTGGCATACAGTAAAAGTTAAATAAGTGTGGAGTGTTATTCAGTTAATCTCTACCAAAAGGAAATTGCCATTTTAATTATTTTAAAAGAGTCGTTTGGGGCACCTAGGTCCCACTTCGGCTCAGGTCATGATCACATGATTCGTGGGTTCGAGCCTTGTGTCGGGCTGTGTGCTGACAGCTCAGAGCCTGGAGCCTGTTTCAGATTCTGTGTCTCCCTCTCTGTCTGTCCCTCCCCTACTTGTGCACTCGCTCTCTCTTTCTCTCTCTCTCTCTCTCAAAAACAAGTAAACATTAAAGAAAAAATTTTTTTAGTTTTTTTAATGTTTGTTTTTGAGAGAGAGAGAGATAGAGCATGAGTTGGGGAGGGGCAGAAAGAGAGGGAGACACAGAATCCAAAGCAGGCTCCAGGCTCTGAACTGTCAGCACATAGCCCAATGTGGGGTTCGAACCCATGAACCGTGAGATCATGACCTGAGCTGAAGTCGGATGCAGAACTGACTGAGCCACCCCGGCAAAAAATAAATAAATAAATAAATAAATTTCCTTTGAAGAGTTGATTTCTGTTGGGGTTTTGCATTATCCCCCAGTTACAGAGATCTCTGAATTCTATGGATACACAGTTGCCCAAATACCTGTACTGATTGTTCTGCATAAAAGAAGAAGAAAGAGGGGTGGGAGCCTGGAAAGAATATTCCTGTGGGCACAGATGTGTCCAGAAAGTAACCTGGGGCCCTCAGGGTGCCCCCAGGAATGTCCTTGGGCCCATGGTGAAGGCCATCAGGGAGCTAAGGCAAACCACTAACAGGACTATAATAGCCTTATTATATCCCTAAAAGGTATAAGAAAGAAATCCCAGATTTAAATTCAGGGAGGGCTAAACCTTTGGAGACCCAGGAAGAGAGTAGAGCCTTCTCTGATTTGGGAAAGAGGCTGGATGATCTACTGTGCCTGATTGGGAGAACTGTAACACAGTGCCCTAATCTCTGCTGCACTGTTTCTTACTGCCTCCGGACCTTTGCACGTGCTGTTTGCACAGCCACAAATGCTTTTCTTCTGTTTTGCCCCCACCCTCAATATTCACATAGTTAACTTCAGCTTCATCTTTAGCTGAGTCAGTCCAAGTTTTGGTGTCAACGTGCCTGGGTTCATATCCCAGTTTTGCCACTTAGGAGCTATGTGATCTCGGGCAGGCACTATTCCCTTCCACACCTTGTTTTTCTCATGGAGTTATTGTGAGATAATATTTTTAGGTCTCAACTGAAAATATCATTTCTCCTACTTACGGAAAGACCCCTCTGCTTTTGTAAGAAGAAGGAGCCTGTTTTCAGGGCCATCGTACAACCCATTCACCTCAGGGTTGTTTGTTGGTTAGATTTCACTTTGATTTGGATAGGCACTGGGTGACACTATAATGAGATGTAATCAACTTTGGAATTGAGCTTTACCGTTGGCTTATAGTTTTCTTTTCATGCTGAGTTTCTCCTGGGCGTCCCAGAGTTCATTCCACTGACTTTTAGTTCGTAAGTATCAGATGGGGAAGGGTTCAGTGGTGATGCAAGACTGGGAAGGGGTGGGTTACATAAAATCAAGTCCATTTGTTTTCTGCAGGACTTCTCAGAGACTTCACTGTGCTAGTGTTGTGGCTCTTTCCTGGGGGAAGAGGGAGGGACTGCAGATTGCCCTGCGTTGCTCATCATGGAACGTGTTTTTCATGAAATACAGTGCACTGTGGTGTCTCAGAACACACCCTGGGAAACACTGCTTTGTTTTCTGTGGCCCTCCCACCACCAAATGCTAGTGCTTCTCAGGATGTAAACAAACATAAGGCTTGTGATGTGGCACCAGCATGCCGAGGGTTTGACTGTGTGTCTGCAGCATAATACGACTTACCATTGTGCCTTTCTTTTCCCTCTTCCTCCAAACAGAGAAGGAGACCTTTCTGGATCCTTTCGTCCTCCGGGACCTCCTGCCTGCATCCCTGGGCAGCTATTACCGGTATACAGGTTCTCTGACCACCCCACCATGTAGTGAAATTGTGGAGTGGATAGTCTTCCGGAAGCCTGTCCCCATCTCTTACCATCAGGTAGATATTCAGCCCCAAATGGGGCCTCTGTGTTTACTTGTTTGTTTATGTTGACTGAACTGTCTAACATTGTTACAGAACACCAGTAAGGATTTTTTTTTTAATTTTGATCCTCTGCTCCCCGTTGATTCCTTCATTCTTTCCAACAAACATATTTTTGAAACCAAGAATTGTAAACTATGAAACATGGCCTCTCAGCCGCAAATTAACTGGCTGAGCAGAGTTGCAGCTATGAAATCGGGTATTATGTAAGTATCGATCTTGAGGAGAGAATAGCTACCCTCTATGATGATGACAGTTTGTGCCAGAAACTCTTCTAAGCTCTTTATATGTGTTGACCCATTTAATCCTCGTGAACAACAGTCCTACGTGGTAAGTACCCTTTTGTACCCCCATTTAATAGAGAGACACAGAAGTGAACTAACTTGCCGAAGGCCACACAGCCAGTGACTAAGCCATGGTGTCCGACCCCAGAGATCATGCTCTGACACATTAAACGTACCCAGAGTTCAGAAAAGAGAGGGATTGTATATACAATGAAATGAAAGAATAAATAGCATCGATTGAACTCTTTCTGTGTGCAAACACTTTAGTTATAGCCAACTTAGTGGGCAAACACAGTTGAGAGACGGCTCTTGGGCTAAGATGTATACATAAGGACATCGTGGCCTAGAGGGATTGGGTAACATGCCCAAGAATTCATGGCTAATGAATGTTGAAGCCAGAAACCAAGCCCAGGTTTGTCTGATTCCAAAACCCACATTGGTGACCACGACACTGACCGCTTCTCTCCCAGTGTGACCTGGGCTGATTTCACAGGAGGATGCATTTAGAAATTGGTGAAATGGAGATGGGGTTGGGGGCCATGTCAGAGGAATAGGAACCACCAGGCAGGTGGGAGTGAGAAGGGACAAGGAACCTTGGAATCACCTCATGAAGGATAATAGATAGAAGAAAATTCTTAGAGGGGATATATGTGAGACGTCGAAATACAGCATGCACTGAAGTAGAAGATTATGTTTCTTCTCCATAATTTCAGAAACGAGAACCAACAACAATGGGTAGGATTTGTAAGAAAAGGGATTTGAGCCATTAACCTGGATGGTCTAAAAATGGAAGGTTCTTACTAGAGCTCCTCACAGAAGTGTCTTCCCAGAGCATGACATCTAGGACTAAGGAATGTTGTAGTGGGCAAGGGGAGGTTCTGGAATTATGTGATAATATCAGTGGTAAAACTGAACACAGACAACAAGATTGTGGACCTGGCTGCCATGGGGAATAGTCCAAAGATTTTCCTAATAAGGGCAGAGAGTACAGAATAGAGACCGGGGGAAATAGGGTTGGATGGTGTCGTGGTCAGGTCTGTTTTGGATTTAAGAAATAGAAACCCACTTAAGGTAGCTCACATAACGGGGTATTTTAAAGAACCAGTAGTCGAGGCATCCTGAGACGGAGCTGTCATAACCAGGACCGTAACTAGAAGATGAAGCACATTCTGTCTTTCAGGGGCCACACAGGGTCTTAAGTCTTGGAGTTTCTGCCACAGCTCTGTGATTCTGTACTTCCACAAGATTCTCATCCCTTCTCTCTCCCAGTTTGTTTTCTTTTGGTTACTTGGCCAAATATGGTTAATCTCATACCTATTTACCTTTCGACTCAAATGCCAGCTACCAGCTAACAATACTGTGGGTCCTACTTCAAGTATTCAAGAAGATGAATCTGAATAGGTGTTGGCTGGCCAACACATTGGCTGGCCTTGGGTCCCGTGTCCATCCTGAAGTAAATCATCAAAGGTACCAGGTAGCATTCTAAAGCTTTAAGTGTTGTCCCTCTGGGGGTAAATGGAGCACGTTTAGAAGGAACTATGTGCAGGAGACACACGTTACAGTTAGGCCACACAGACTTACTTGGCTTCACTGCTGTTGACGTTGTACTTTGAGAATTTTGTTTTCTCTTACTTCTTCTCTGATGAACAAAGAAGTACTAGAAATTTGGTTGCCGGACAGGATTTCCAGCCCTAAGAAGACAATGAATTAGGAAATGAGTTTTCTTCTTCATGGTGAAGTCAGCATTGTTTTATTAGAATAAAGTAAAATCGTAATCCAAATTTTTATCTCCCCTGGGTTGGGGCAGGGCATTTTGAAAAGGGATCCTTTTTTTGTCCCTTAAGATAGATGCTTTTGTTTTCAAAGATACAAGGGCTTGAGAGAACAAGGTTAAGACATGCAAGTCTGGTTACTTTTTTTGTAGGACACTGTGAAGGGGAGAGGCAAAGAGTAGTAATTGTTTAGTACTGGCTTTTATTAGAATTTCTGATATCTCATGGGTCCAAACAAAAGGCGGAGGTGTAGGCTTGGGTGTCTTGTCAAGTGCTGTCAGTGAGAAGCATTTTGACATCCGGTGACTGGGGGTCTTAGAAAGTGTTTGGTTAACAGCTGTTTGCTCTTCACTGCCTGCCACTGAGACCCTCAGAGAGAAGAAGCAGTGAGAGTTTTGCTCTGTGACTTCCAGTATGACTTTTCTGTAGGTAGTGTTTTTTCAAGGAAATAGTGAAGAAATAAATTAATCGTATTGGCTTCCCAGTTTCTTTACTAGAAACCGCCCTTAGTTAATCCTTTTATCAGACACAGCTTCATCTGTTCCTCTCCTTCCCTTTCTCTCTCTCTCTCTCTCTCTCTCTCTCTCCCCCAAGGGAGGAAAACAGCTCATTTTCATGTGGCCAAACAGAATCCTTTCTGGCGCACTGCTTGGAGGTCACGGCGGTGTCAGCCCTTGGAAAGGAAACCATTAGCCATCCAAGTATTATCGCTTCAGACCTTCCCACCCTGACCCTGCCAACATTCTTTCGGAAGCTAGCACAGAATGTTCGTTGCAGAAAGGCAGACAGCCAGTGCGGAAGACCAAGTAGACAGAATCCCATGTCTGCTTCTGTCAGAAGGAAAACATTCCTAGTTCCTCATCCTTCCCTTTCTCCAAAGACTGTTTCCTGTTCTCTCCTGTCTTACGCAGAGTGAGTGCCCGTAGGTGATGGAGACGAGAGTGTGTTCGCCGTAAAATGCAACGGTTAGCATGTGTATGATGTGGATTCTTTGAAGCCTTCTGGATATGAACAACTGCTTATTTTGCCTCTTTTGTGAGCCTCCTTGGATATTCAAACCAGCCCTGTAGCCAGTGAGCTCTGACTCCGGCCTGTGTGATAATCTAGATCTCAATTCATTGTTGATAATGGAATCGCACGTTGGCTTGGTTGGCCAGCAGTCAGCATGGCTTAGGTGTTTGGTTCCACTGAACATCTACTGTAAGTAATAGGCACGCATCGTGCCATGACTTTGTCACCCAAACAAATTGGTGGCACTCTTCAGTGCTGGTGTAAGAGTTCAAAGGAACAGGACTAGCACATTGAGATGGTGCCTGTGTTATGCTTGTGATCATTCAGAGAACATGATCATTTGAGTTCAGTATACTAGGATGTGTTTTATTCTAGAACAGTGGCTCCCAAAGGACGGTGCTTTGGCCATTGGAAACTATCCCAACCTTCCCTTTCCCAGGACTATTTGCTTCCAGTAGTCTAAAATACGATACTACCTATATTTTCCCTAGCGTGAATTTTGTTTAAGTGCTTCTTAGAGGTTCTGTCAAAAAAGTAATCAATAAATAGGAAGATGTCTAGTTTGTTTGCTTTTGGATGTTTGATTTTTTTTTTCTAACAATAAGCTGGAGTGGATAGAAAAGGCTTATTTGCATACCTTTTTTTTTTTAACCACTGTTATCTCTGTCATAAAGAGCAGAGAAACTTTTTTGAAACAAGACCATGTTCTGGGGCACCTGGGTGGCTCAGTCAGTTAAGCATCCAATTCTTGATTTCGGCTCAGGTCATGATCTTACAGTTCATGAGTTCAAGCCCCACATTGGGCTCCGTGCTGACATGGCTGAGCCTGCTTGGGGACTCTCTCTCTCTCTCTCTCTCTGTCTCAAAATAAGTAAATAAACTTAAAAAAATAAAAAAGACCATGTTCCATTTCAAGCCAAACTCCCTGGGTTTCATTCCTGGCTCCATTTTTCAGCCAAATTACTGAGCTACTCAACGGCTTACTCTGTGCCACAGTTTTCATCTGTAAAATGGGGATGATAATAACATACCTACTTCATGGAGCCATTATAAAGATTACATGATGGAATCTGAGTGGAACGCCTAGACTAGTGCCTGGCACTGCGGGACATAGTAGGTGGGTTTTTTGTTGCTATTGTTAAATAATCACCAAGGCTCTGGGACAACGTTGTCCAGTAGAAATAAAACACAAGCCACATACATTATTTAAAATTTTCTAGCAGCCATATTAAAAAATGGAAAAAGAAACTCATTGTAATATTATATTTTATTCGACCCAATATATCCAAATTATTATCATTTTAACATATGGGCCTGGCCACATTTCTGGTGGGACAGCTGCATTTGGCTACTGGCTATTAATAGCCCTGACGTTTACCTCAAGGCCACAACAACTAATGAATTACATAATTCAGAAAGTTTCTATTCCAACACCACATAAGGCACAGTGCATGTGAATAGAGGTTTTTTAAATGGCGGGGTGAGGTGTCATTATTAATCCCAACAGATAGTTTTCTTTGGTAATTATGGTTTAATTTGTTTCTTTCTGTAGAAGGCCTTTCTGTTATTGTCTTCATGCAAAACTATCTGTACCTACAGGAGGGACCTGTCCGTGTAGTTAGCTAGCTATTCTCGGATTTTATTTTTGTAGCCATGGTTCAATAAGTAAAACTTCGGATGCTCCAGGCTACTGGGAATTTAATATTCTATCACTTTTGTTTAATAACGCGGCAGCAAAACAGGGCCTGCCCTGTCACCCCTCAAATGTGTTCTGACGCTGAAGTGTCTCATGACCTTAGGTGTGACATTTCAGTTCTTAATGCTTACCCTGGAGTTTATTATTATGTTTATAATGGACTCTGGCTTTGTTTCACTGCCATTATATACCCGTCCTATAAAATATTGTGCACATGAGCCTTTTACTGGTTCATAATTATATTACTTTTGATTTTCTCTCATTTTCCCCCTTCAGCCACGATGGTCCCTTCCCCACATCTCGTGGATGAGAGCTCTTTTTGCACAAGAATAGCATGAATAGATTTCAACTTTCCTTTGATTTGAACCGACAGATTAAAAACTAATTATTCTCTGTAATATTTTTATAATAAAAACTAAGTTGAAATGATTTATATACACTTCCAGCCAACACATTTGCAATTCAAGGTTAAAATTGTTCTTGAAACAGCACCAGTTAAAATGCAATTACAACTCCCCAAGCAGGGATAAAAGAAAGAAATGTTTTACATGTTCACTTCAAAAGTTAAAAAGTCAATTTTACATTATAGAAATAAAAACTTTCATTTATTTTTACTAAATGATAAAGACTTCATTAGTTATATTAAAGTAAAGATAAATCCAAGTGTGTTTATTACTTGCCTCTGGAAAAGAATAGGTGAATAAAAGTGTGGGCTTTGTGTGGTACACAGCTGCTTTTTCTGGGGTCCGCCATCTTGCTCATGGTTTCCAGTTCCTTCTGTGTTGAGCCGTAGGCTGTTTCTTTCCAGAGTACAGAAAAGTGCAAATAGATTTCTGTTGCCAGTGGTGGGTGCCCTGCATGAGTGGTCTTTCAGGGTCAGCTAAAAGGAACAGTTTGGGGACTTCTATTATCGCATTCAGATCTCCACTGCAATGTTACTCTTTCGGTGGATAATGCTGCAAGCCTATTCTGCGTGTGACAGGAAGTGGCTGAGAGCATGACACAGTCATATAGACCTAGGTTTCTAATCCTCACTTCCATTCTATGATCTTGGGAAAGTCATGTAAAGTCTCTAAGCGCAGTTTCCTCATCAGCCAAAAATAATAATAATGATCTGACAATACCACCAACTGTATGAGATTCCTGTGAGGATTAAAGGAAAGCACAAAGCACTCTTATCACAATGCCTTGTACGTAATAAACACTCAATAAATAGTAGCTGCTAGTGTAATGATATAATAGTGTTGTTAATAATGCTACTTTAATGATATTATTTTGTTTTTTTTAATTTTTAAAAATTTATTCATTTTGGGGAGAGGGCAGAGAATGGCAGAGAGATGGGGACAGAGGATCCGAAGTGGGCTGTGCGCTGACAGGCTGACAGCAGTGAACCCAAAGCGGGGCTCAGACTCACGAACCATGAGATCATGACCTGAGCCGAAGTCAGATGTTCAACCAATTGAGCCACCCAGGTGCCCCTAACGTGATTATTTTAAACTAAAACAAGTTAGAAACCAAAGTAATGTTTGTAAATTCCATGACAAAGTACCTGTCACATAATGGGTTGGATGAATATACATTACAAGGGAGAAAGGAGGGAGAAGCAGAGAGAACATCTTAACAGTTGTTGGAAGCATGTAATACAATCCTAGTTCCCACATTCCTCATAAAATAAGAGTAATAGTAATGATAATAATACTTAGTGAATATCTACTGTATGCCAGGAATTATTCCTAACACATTATATATAGTAACTCATTTAATAGTAACAAGGACTACATGGGGTAGGTATTGATGTTATCTCTGTTGTACAAGTAAGAATACCAAAACACAGAAACATCAAATACTTTGACCAAAGGTCACCCATGTAGCAAGTAGGAATTGAAAACAGGGTTTTGAACCCAGATAGCAAGAGTAAGAGTTATGAGTTTAGGGCCCCACCATTAGAATAGGAGGCCCTAGAAAGCCTTGAACGGAGGCATGATCTTTTCTAAAAGATCGCTTTGCAGCTGTCAACCAGGTCTAGAAGGGTTGACAGTTTGTCCTGTGGCTTCCGTGTTGGGCATTGCTGCCGTGTGGTACAATCCTAGAGGACACCTTCTCATTGTAGTCTCTGTAAATAGTGTTTCTTATTGTAGTCTCTGTAAATAGTGTTGCTTGGATTCAAAAAGTGGACGTCCAGGTGGTGGCCGGGCTCCCCTTTATCGAGCGTGGTTACAAAGCCAGGGTAAGGACCGAGGGACAATCTGCAGTGGATTTCTCACCCAGAGTATCACTGTTCACCTGCCAAAGTGAAAACATAGACTCCCTTTGCCAACCCAGGGATCATGGCAGTTTCCACTCAATGGCCAAACATGCCAGATACCAACAAGAGAGGCCACTGGCAACTTTCATTCAATGTAGAGGAATGACAGGGTTCTAGTGAATGCTGCCAACCTACCAAAGGACATTTGATGAGTCTGCTAAGCTTGACTTCCTTTTCCTCTTTTGTGTGACTGTCCAGTGAAGCTATGATCCAGGTGACAGTATAATATCGTTCAGGTCATCAGTTCACTCCGTGAACCGTCACATCCTCCCTTGGAAATCTCTGGGCAAGTTGAGGTAATGACAAGGAAGCTACCGAGCTTTTAAGCCATGGCATGTCATTAAGCTGTAAAAGCAATTTAAGCAAAAGCATTTTTGTGTTAAATTCAGAACCTGCCTCTTACAGTTATATGACTAATTCTTGAGGCATCAGAAATAAACTTTGTAGGAGAACTAAATGCTAGCTGTGAAAGAGGCAAGTCTTCTAGAGAATAAACAAATCTTAGATTGCCGAGACAGTCTCCAAGGCCATCCTTTTCTGGCATCTCAGAGATTATGCTATTTCAGGACAGAAGGCTGCTCTTCCAGAAGATTTCCAGTATACCTTGCCACGTATGGCAGCCCGGCCATTAAAAAAAAAAAAAAAAAAAAAATCACCCTGAGAGTTAAGAAATTCTTCCTTTTATTCAACTCACGTCTCTAAGGCTTTAATTTAAACCAGTTGCCTCTTTTTGGCCTTCTCTGGACATGGAGAAGAGCTGTTCAGCATCTTCCACATACAAGGGCCTTTAATCAAATTACTCCTAACTTGCCTTTTCTTCAGGCTTAACAATTCCACTTCCTTTAACCTTTCCACATGGGATTTATCCTCCATCCTTTTAATCATTTTGGTTGGTCTTTCCCTCGATGGTCTCCAGAGGCTCTTTGTTAATTCCTTCCATGTAATTTTAAGTTATTTTCTCTAAGAAAAACCTGAAACTTTCTCTCACGGGTGGATGTGTTCGGTTCTGATTTAGGCAGTCCTATCAGAAGCATATACATTGCCAGGTTGGGGCAATTTGATTTTTCAATACCTCCAGTTATCTGAGTGGGTCCCATTTGGCAGAGTAAACAGTCCAATTTTCTTAATTTTTCTGGTTTTATTGCCTCTCTCTCTTCACTGTAAATAAAGAAGGAGCATCAGAAGGAAGAGTGGGAAGAGAGGCAATTCTGAACAGCCGCCACATGAGTTATTTAGGAGTTACGTGACCAGCAGAAAATGGGAATAACACCACAGTACCAGGCTACTTTTGCTTCTGGGCTCGTTGAGAGACCGTCCTGACTCTATTACCTTGATGAAAAAGCAGGGAAGGTTTCATGGTTTATTATCACTTTACATTTGCAGGAGAATTGGAGGGGAGGTGGACTGATAGGTGAATCCAGGTACTTAAATGATTTCTCTTGGCTACGGTCACTATGATCATTGCTTTCTCATGCAAAGAGAGTGAGTTTCAGATCAAGCAGGTCAATTTTTGTGACATTCTCTGAAGCAGTTTGAGAAGCACTGGGGTTAGTTCCAGGCCTCGAGATTACCATCCAGAAACCCAGATTGGAGAGGCCTGGCCGGCTCAGTCAGTAGAGCATGTGACTCTTGATCTCAGGGTTGTGAGTTCAAGCCACATGTTGGGCATGGAGCCTACATTAAAAAAAGGGGAAGGGGGCACAGAAAGACACCCTGTCATATTGTTCTTGTTTATTTTACACATTGGTATTGGCCACCTTCTTGTCCCCCAAAGCCTAGGACAGCCACTCAGTGCCCGCTTGGGAAGCATCTAACATCTTTCACGTTGTAATTCTGTCCTAAGAAAGCATTCTGATTTGGTATTCAGGGAGCCAAATGGGCCTGGAAGAGTTCATTCAGTGTCTCTCTTTTTCATTCCATCCCTCAGGCGTTAGTATTTTCCATGGCTGGACGTTTTAGATTAACTTTATTTCTTTGGTGACCAGGATAACTTTCTGGTCCACTGAGAACACATCTCTGTTACCCATTCTCAGCTTCATTTCTCTTATATCATAAAATTGCTTTGTTTTTTTTTTAAATCCTTTAAAAAATTTTTTTAATGTTTATTTATTTATTTATTTTCACAATTTTTTTTAAATTTTATTTTTTATTTTTTTAAAATTTACATCCAAATTGGTTAGCATATAGTGCAACAATGCTTTCAGGAGTAGATTCCTTAATCTTCTCCCATTTAGCCCACCCCACCCCCACACTCCCTCCAGTAACACTCTGTTTGCTCTCCATATTTATGAGTCTCTTGTGTTTTGTCCCCCTCCCTGTTTTTATATTATTTTTGTTTCCCTTCCCTTATGTTCGTCTGTTTTGTCTCTTAAAGTCCTCATATGAGTGAAGTCATGATTTCTGTCTTTCTCTGACTAATTTCACTTAGCATAATACCCTCCAGTTCCATCCATGTAGTTGCAATTGGCAAGATTTCATTCTTTTTGATTGCCGAGTAATACTCCATTGTATATGTATACCACATCTTCTTTATCCATTCATTGATCGATGGACATTTGGGCTCTTTCCATACTTTGGCTGTTGTTGATAGTGCTGCTAGAAACATGGGGGTGCATGTGTCCCTTCGAAACAGCACACCTGTATCCCGTGGATAAATGCCTAGTAGTGCCATTGCTGGGTTGTAGGGTAGTTCAATTTTTAGTTTTTTGAGGAACCTCCATACTGTTTTCCAGAGTGGCTGCACCAGCTTGCATTCCCACCAACAATGCAGGAGAGATCCTCTTTCTCTGCATCCTTGCCAACATCTGTCGTTGCCTGAGTTGTTAATGTTAGCCATTCTGACAGGTGTAAGGTGGTATCTCATTGTGGTTTTGATTTGTATGTTTATTCTTATTATTTTTTTAATGTTTATTTTTGAAAGAGAGAGAGACAGAGTATGAGCAGGAGAGGGGCAGAGAGAGCCAGAGACACAGAATTGGAAGCAGGCTCCAGGCTTTGAGCTGTCACCACAGAGCCCGATGTGGGGCTTGAACTCACGAACCATGAGATCATGACCTGAGCCAAAGTCGGACACTCAACCAACTGAGCCACCCAGGCGCCCCAGTGTTTATTTATTTTTGAGAGAGAGAGAGAGAGATTGAGTGAGCAGGAGAAGGTCAGAGAGAGAGGGAGACACAGAATCAGAAGCAGGTTCCAGACTCTGAGCTGTCAGCACAGAACCTGACATGGGGCTCAAACTCACAGACCGTGAGATGATGACCTGAGCCAAAGTCGGATGCTTAAAGGGCTGAGCCAGCCAGGTACCCCTGAAATTACTTTGTTTGTTTTGTTTTGTTTTGTTTTGTTTTTTTTTAATGAACAGAAGATTGATGGCCACAGAAGATCCTTTTTGATAATGGACGTATGATCCTGGAGTCCTGATTATTTTTTCTTCGCTTTTCCATAAAAGTGTGGCCGGTAATCTTGTCGAAAGTGTTTTTTAATAATATTAATGAAAGTGATAGCAGCTAACCTTTACTATGGGCTTACTGGCTGCTAAATAATTTCCAGACATTTTAGTCCTTTCCATAATTTTATAAGATAGCTACTAGTAATAGATGTCTTTTACAGATATGGAAACTTGAGTTACAGAAACCTTTAAGAGTTTGACTATGGTTACCCATCTGGTAAATGGTGAAACTGGGCAGTTTACTTCACAAGCCTTGCATCCAGCAGCTTTAAGCCTTAGCAGCTTTGCTGTGTACTCGATCTCTAGTACGTATGTAAGAAGATGCTTAGTAAGAATTCAGTCACTAGTCTTTATCGAGTCTTAACGTGCCAGGAACTGTTTTAAGCACTGCACACAGATTATCTCATTTAGTCCTGGCACACACCCGATCGGGGTAGATGCTGCTATAATTATCACGACTTTATTGAGGAACACTTGAGGCTCAGAGCAGTTAGGCAACTTTCTTGGGGCCACAGAGTGGTTGAGCTGTGGAGTCAGAATTGCCATCCGGGTAGTCTGGCTCCAGAACCTGCCAGCTTCACCGTAACTTTGTTCTCCTCCCCAGAATACTAACGGTCTTGCCAGGGGGCACAGCAGAGAGACCGGAACTCTTTTCCGAGACCCCAACTAAGAGAGTTCCGTACAGCCCTCCGGTGGAGTGTTCCACTGGTTGGCTGGCACGACAGAAACCGCAGCCAGATAAGCCTGTCGACAGTGACTCCATCAGGCAACCTGGGTCCTGCTGGGCTTGTCCGACTCGGCCTTGGGCAAGTCCTGGCATTTGGTGTTCTTGTCACCCCCACCCACCTTGTACCACTTAGCTTTTCTCATCGGTGGTCTTGTTTTCCCTTCCCTCTCTGGTTCTCGGTTCAGCTCGAGGCTTTTTATTCCATCTTCACTACGGAGCAGCAGGACCACGTCAAGTCGGTGGAGTATCTGAGAAATAACTTCCGACCACAGCAAGGGCTGAATGACAGGGTGGTGTCCAAGTCTGCGGTCCGCGACGCCTGGAACCATGACATGACAGACTTCTTAGAAAACCCACTGGGGACAGAAGCCTCTAAAGGTATGTTTGGATTACACGCTCTTGCCCAGAGCAAGATTCCTTATCCTAAATTACTTCGAATGAAAAGGAGTTCGGCAACAGCCAAGAGTTGGAACTCGGTATTGAGAGCATATGTTGCTCTGCGAAAAGAGACTTGTCTGGGTGATAAATAGAAGCATTTGTGGCAGTAACTCCCCGGTTAAGTAGCTGTATGTTCAAAACTGCCCTTTTGACTAGCGATGTGTCAGTCATTCTGTCGGTATTTTTACCTTGTAACGTCAACACTAACGGGTTAATGTCTACAGAAAGCTTTGGGGTGTCTTACTTTTTACCCGTCTGCCGATTGAGATTGGGATATTGCCTCAATAGCCTTTGACTTGCCCCCAGCACTCCACTCTATGGTGTCCTTACCTACCTCCACACCAGGCAAGACCTCCCTCCCCCTCAGGCTCTCCACCCCTACCAGACATCACGTGGCCTTTTTGAAACCATTATTTTACAGCTTGATTCCTGTATCTGATACACATGAGTTAATTGTTTTCAGGCATCTTCCTCCTTTCCATTGCTACATTCTCTTGGGAACTGAAGATATATTTCTCTCCCAGGAGACGAAAAAGTCTGATTCTGCCCTCACGGCTCAACCTCGGGCTCTGTGACTTGTCCTCATTATGACTTAGAGCTCGGGAAACACTCAGAGAATATGGCTGATCCAAGTCCCAATACTTGGGAGGGAGGAAGGAATAAGAAGGAACTTTCTTTGGGTGTGAAGAACTGCCTCTTTCCCAAGCCAGTGCTCTCCTCACAAGTTGTGAGCTTGGGTAGTATGGGAAGGGCTGGTGTCTCTTATCAACACTGGACAGACTGTGGTATTTTTAGTGGGGTAAGTTACACGGGAATGTTTTGTTTTAAGAGTGCCCCCACCCCCAATAAGAAGGAGCAGTTTACTGGCATATGACCTTTGTAGGCACATAGGGGGAATTTGTAGGGGGAATGCGATTATATTCCACAAATAACCGCATTGATGTGCACTTTGATGATAAGAATGAGCCCATTTTCCCGGCTCATAGTCTGAAAAGGAGCTAAAAGAAGAGGAAAGGGAGCTTAAGAATGTGATCATTTCCTTCCTGTCTGTGTGATTTTGTCTGAGGATGGTGAGAGAAGCTAGTGTGTGGCCAGATCCCATCAAGAAACGCTTGAGATTCAAGTAATTTGGAGCCGACACTTTGTCAAGGGCACCGTTTGTCGGCTGGGAACAATGGGAGGGTTAGGAAGCATGCAAACCTGTAAAACGTCTCAGGTTGGCTGGCATAGCAGACCTCACTTGGGCTCATTTTGTTTTTTAACCAAGCTAAAAATAAAACGACCAAACTCAAAAGCTTTTATCCAAGAGAACTTGCTTGGGAAAAGAAGAATCTCTTTGGGATTTTGTGAGAGGTGAATGCCGAGGATGTGTAGGGGATGATGAATTTATATCACAAGTGAATACAAGGTCTGGTAGCTACAGTTGCTGAGGTTATGACAGTTACAAAGTTTTTTGCTAAAAAACAGGCCAGAGGGCACCTGGGTGGCTCAGTTGGTTAAGCCTCCGACTTCAGCTCAGGTCGTGATCTCACAGCTTATGGGTTCAAGTTCTGTGTTGGGCTCTGTGCTGACAACTCAGAGTCTGGAGCCTGCTTTGGGTTTGTTTTCTCTCTCTCTCTCTCTCTCAAAAATAAGTAAACATTAAAAAAATTGTTTTAATGAGCTGAGTTATACGATATATCACCTGTGCAGAGCGAATGCATGGCCCTTACTACCCAAAAAAGTTTCTGTCACATTAAATTGTCAAAGGGAGCAAGATCTTCTATGAAATGGACTTTCTCTGAATTTGAGCAGAGCCATGGACCCATCCTTAAATCAGGGAATCAGTTTTTCATTCTACAAGCCTTTGTTGCAATTATCCTAGGGTCTATTGCTTACTCCTAAAATGTGTGACTATTAAAATGTTTTTTGATCGCTGTGGAGGCAGAGAAAGATGTAGGTGCAGTCCTATTTGTTTTTTAGACATGTTATTGGAGTGTAACATACAGAAAAGTGCACACATAACACATACACAGCCTGATGCATGTTCACAAACCGAATACACTAGAATAGCAACACCCAGGTCAGGAGGCTAACACCAACAGCTTCCCAGGAACGTCTCCATCTCCTTGCTAGTAACTGTCCATTCCCAAGGGTAACCAAGACCATGAATTAGCTTTGCCTGTTGTTCAGTTTCATAGCAATAGAATTATCTATTCTGTCCTTTTTTGTGTCTTGCTTTTTTTTTTTTTTTTTGCTCTGCAGTGGTTTTGAGGGTCATCTCTGCTGTTCCCTGTAGTTGTGGTTTGTTCTTAACTGCCAAATTTCACTGTGAGACTCCACCTGAATTTATTCATCCACTTTAGTATCCATGAGTGTGTGGATTGTTTCCACAGTTTGATGATGATGAAAATTCTCAACCATGCCTTTTGATCAGCATACAGACATACCTCTCTTCGGTATGAACCTGGGGGTAGAATGGAGGCAGCCTGGAGTACACATACGTGTTCGGATTCGGTTACGTACCGCTACACGGGGTCCCGGAGTGACTGTATGTACCATGTTCCGCTTCTGGTTGCAGTCTGTCAGGGTTTCCTGGGTTTTTTGATGGGGTAATGTATATGCCGTAAAATCCAGCAGTTATAGATGTACAATTCAATAATTTTTACTAAATGTATAGCTACAGTTATGTAGCTATGTAATCCAGTTTTAGAACATTTTCATCACTCCAAAAAGTTCCTTCACAACCCTTTGCAGTCACTTCTTTCTCCTATCCCCAACTTGAAGCAACCTCTCTCTGATCTGCTTTTATCTTTCACTTACTTGACATAAAGATTTTAAAATTTATCCATGTTATAGCCTGTGTCATGGGCTCATTCCTTTTTGTCACTCAGTAACAATAAAACCTATTTGTTTGTTTGTTTTTTTTAGTAACAGCTTTATTGAGATTTAATTCACATATTATAATATTTGGCGGGGGGGTGTTGTTTTGTTTGATTTTTTTAAAATCTTTATTTGTTTTTGAGACAGAGACAGAGCATGAGTGGGAAAGGGGCAGAGAGAGAGGGAGACACAGAATCCGAAGCAGGCTCTGGGCTCTGAGCTGTCAGCACAGAACCCGACGTGGGGCTCAAACTCATGAAGCATGAGGTCATGACCTGAGCCGACTGAGGCCGACTGAGCCACCCAGGCGCCCCTGACATTCATTTTTTTAAAGTGCGCACTTCACGTAAAAGCTGAGCCTGAGTGGCTCAGTCGGTTAAGCTTCTGACTCTTGATTTCTGCTCAGGTCATGATCTTATGGTTCATGAGTTTAAGCCCCCTGTTGGGCTCCATGCTGACAGCGCTGTGCCTGCTTGGAATTCTTCTTTCTCTCTCTGCCCTTCTCCCACTTGCACATGCGTTGTCTGTCTCTCACTCTCTCTCTCTCTCTCTCTCTCTCTCTCTCTCTCTCAAAATAAATGAACTTAAAAAAAATTAAAGTGTGCCCTTCATTGGTTTTTAGTATATTCACAGAGTTGTGCAGTCGTCACTACTATCTACTTCCAGAACATTATTATCACCCCCCAAACGAAACTCCATACCCAGTAGCAGTCACTCCTTCCCTTTCTTTCTCCTGCCCCGCCCGCATTCCCAGCACATGCAACCACTCATGTGCTTTCTGTCTATGGATTTGCCTGTTCTAAATATTTCATACAAACGCAATCATACAATATATGGTTTTTTGTCTCGGGCTTCTTTTACATGTTTTTTTTTTTTTAATTTTTTTAACGTTTATTTTTGAGAGACAGAGACAGAGCGTGAGTAAGGGAAGAGCAGAGAGAGAGGAAGACACAGACTCCGAAGCAGGCTCCAGGCTCTGAGCTGCCAGCACAAAGCCTGACGCAGGGCTCTTACTCACGAACTGTGAGATCATGACCTGAGCCGAAGTCGGACACTTAACTGACTAAACCACCCAGGCGCCCCTATCTCAGGCTTCTTTTAGCATAATAGTTCAGCATACTATTTTCCAGGTTCATCCATGGTGGAATATGTATCAGAATTTTCCATTTTATGGCCAAATAATATATCATTATACGGATATACCACATTTTGTTTACCTGCTGATCAATTGATAGATGTTTGAATTTTTTTCTACTTTTTGGCCATTGTCGGTAATGCTGCTGTGAACGTTCACGTTCGGTCCTTGTGTGGACGTGTGTTTTCAGTTCTCTTGGGTATATAGCCTGGAGTAGGTAACAGAGTCATACGGTAACTCCAGTTTTCAAGTTTGGAGGAACTGCGAACCGATTTTCCAAATCCAGTGCACCAGTTTGCATTCCCATCCACAGTGTATGGGATTTCTGCACATCCTCACCAACAGGTGCTATGTGTCTTTTTTTACGTTAGCCATCCCAGTGGATGTGAAATAGTGTTGATTTGCATTTCCCCAGTGACTATAGACGTCCCTGTTTGTTTTTAAATGCACATTTCATGGAATCGTAGTCTACATAACCAAATGCTCCTCCTTTTTTGTCTCCAAGAAAATTCACCTAATTCCATGGCTCTGTGGGCCAAAAGCCAGGCACAAATACTCGCCGTCAGTAGGCAGCCTAGAGGACTTAGATTGACCTTAGACCTTTGACATGTATGCAGTAAAGAGTCCCAATACACAGGCAGAGTCCCTTTCTCTTCTCTAGTCTTCTGCAAAAAAGATTTCTAAAAGAGACGGATGGTGTTCTGTAATCTTCTGGTAATTAAAAAAATAAATGAATAAAACCTGTCTGATTGGCATTCTCTCTCTGATCACTATTGGAAACTTCCAATGCCTAAGAGAGCTACAGTGTTGATTACGGAGCTGTGCGTTTATTGTGCTGTTATTACAGAAGAAGGGAAAATAAATTAATTACAGAAGGGAAGGGTCAGTAAGCTTTCTTTGTTAAGGACCGGATAGAGGCCATTTACTCAGCTCTGCCTCTCTGGCATGAAGGCAGCCATGGACAATATGCAAATGAATGGGTGTAGAAAATGTCTTCCCAAAACATCTTGTTCACGAGAATAGGCAGCGAGCCAGATCTTTTTTAATTTTTTTTAATGTTTATTTACTTTTGAGAGACAGAGAGACAGAGTGTGAGTAGGGGAGGGGCAGAGAGGGACATACAGAATCGGAAGCAGGCTCCCGGCTCTGAACTGTCAGCACAGAGCCTGACACGGTACTTGAACTCACGAACCACGAGATCACGACCTGAGCCAAAGTCAGATGCTTAACTGACTGAGCCACTCAGGCACCCCGGCAGCAGACCAGATTTACCAACTGGTGCTCTAGAGGATGGCTCAAACTAAGGTGGAAAAACTCACTCACAGGCTTAGTTTGACGTAAATATTTTCTGTCTTAAAGAGGGCTGTGACCATGATCGTGAGGCATTGGTTGGTTCTATTTTCCCATTCCACTGCAAGACCTTAGGGCCAATTAGATATTTATTGACTCAGTGACCAACCACTTACCAAGTCACCTTAACACCTGGTCATCTTTCACGGCCACGATGTAAGAGAACCTTCGTGAACTGATTATAGCCCTGTACCTCCCTCATTCCCCTGGCTGTGATCATTACCTGGTGTTCATTGAGCAGCACTGTGAGGAGTGCCTGAGTTAATGCGTCCCCATCATGCCCTGCTGTCAGGATGATTGGACATACTGGAACAGAGAAAACAGAATCAAGCTTTTCAGTGCCAGCACTAGATGCATGGCCATGTACAACACCAAAGGAAAGGAGGAAAAGTCATCTCAATATTGTATTGTTGCTGAAGAAAGACTTATAATGGATGTCACCCATAAAAAAATATAAAGCTTTAAGTTCCAGTAAATGGAAACAATATTTAGGCTCGGTGGATTGTTCAAGGGACATCCAATTCTCCACTCTGCCCTTTGTCGGTAAATAACTTGGACGGACTTTAGGATTTAATGGGCTGTCATTTCAGTTATTCTGCAGCACATCCCGGACACATGGAAGAACATTCGGTGATTAAGTGCTGAATACTATCTATTGTGAAGACTTTTGGAACAGTGAACGGAGGAAAAATAACTTTCCTTCCAACAACATGAAACATATGGTTTATTAATTTAACGAAACCTGTTCAAACCACAGTGGAATCAAAACCACTTGATCTGATAATTTGATTTGATGGCTTAATTAAAGTGACACTGCCTAATGTAATAAAAGCAAAGGAAATGGTGAGGGCACTGGACTGCCTGTGTGCCCTCCAGTCTCCTGAGCTGATGCCATGTTTTTTGAAGAATGGTCTTTGCTTCTGCTGATGGAGGGATCTCTTTTTTAGCTACATTTTCAATGGTAAAGATTGCTTCCTGTTTTGGTCAAAAGCAGTTTTTAAGAACATATAGGACTGTGTGAGAATGTCTCAGTAAGTAGCCTATTTTAAATCCGAATACGTTGAGAAAGAGCATCACATTACCCACCCAAATTAGCAAACAAAGAAGTAAAGCCATGATTGCTCTTAAAAAGTTTGACATTGAAAGTTGTGGGGTTTTTTGCTATTTTGGGAGAAAATATTAATATTCTATTTTCAGTTTAATCATTTCTACATACCAAATTAATGAGCTTGAATTACTTTATCTTATTAAAAGAAGCTCTGACACGGGCATTAAATTCCTTTGTACACAGCTGTCCTCCCAGAAACTGTTCCAAAAAGTTATCTTGTTACTTCCAGAAATTTCCAGCGCAGAAAAGTGCTAAGAAAAACACATTCTTACACTTTAAAAAATGGAGTGTTTTTAACCTCCTTCTTTTAAAAATAAATATCATTAACCATTACTTTTTAACCTGAGAAGTGATTAAAAAAGAAGGCAAAAAAGTAGGGCTGTTTTTAGGATTCTCCAGCATCCGAGGTTCTCATACTTTTGAAGGTCATGCCCATGCTGTCTCAGACATTTTTACATGCTTAGGCATCCCATGATTACTGTCACTTTATGTAAATATGTAAAGGGTTGGTACCAGTTGCCTTTGATTGGTTGACATGAAGTTGATATTTGTAGCCATTTAATGTAGCATTGACTACTTTTGCTTACGTAGCCAGTGAATTTCTTTCCATATGTCAGCCATCTTCATCCACCTTTGGGGAGCTTGTTGACTCTAGAAGCCAAGCGCCAGAAGCACCTGTGGTTAAGCAGGCTATGTGGGTTTCTTTTAATGTTCATTTATTATTTATTTTTGAGAGAGAGAGAGCACATGCACACTCATGCGTGTGCATGAGCAAAAGAGGGGCAGAAAGAGAGGGAGAGAGAGAATCCCAAGCAGACTCTATGCTGTCAGCACAGAGCCCGACACAGGGCTTGAACCCACAAAATCTTGAGATCATGGCCTGAGCCGAAATCAAGAGTCAGACACTTAACCCAATGAGCCCCCCAGCTGCCCCAATATGTGGGGGTTTTTATGTGCCAAATGTTAGGCTGGCTTCTTCCGTTCATATGTTGTTTTAATCCTGAAAACCATCTCGGCCACTTTTTATTTCACTTTTCATTTATCAAATATTCGTTGATCATGTACAATGAACAAGTTCTAGGCACTAGAAATAAAGGTAAGAAGGGAGAAGGGTCCCTCATCATGGTGCTTATGTTTTAATGTGGAGAAAGAAATAAACAAGTCAGCTGACAATGATAAAGCTTCAGTGTTCTGAGGATCAAATTAGGTAGTATTCTAAGAGTAGTAGAGTGTGGGGAGGCATTGGGGATGAGATCTTCCCTGGGTAGGACACAAGGTGATAAGGAGCCAGCCCTGCAAAATTCTCAGAGGGAAAGGTCATTTGTGAAGGCTCTGAGGCATGGGAACCAGCGTGGAGAGATGGGCAAGGGTCAAGTCTGGAAAAGACTTCTCTTGGTATTCGTATGGCAGTGGGAAGCCTTTGGAGAGTTTGAAGAAGGGCTGTGGAATGATCCGAACAGGTTTTTAAGCCTGTCTCTCTGCTATGTGAAAAATGTTTGCAGAAGGCTTAGGATATAACTTGTAAGACCAAGAGGTGACAAATAGACATATTCCCTGCAGGATAACAGTGGTTGCATGATGGTGATCCTGGTAGAGGTTGAAGTGATCCGTTGGGAATGGATTTTGGAGTAGAGCCTCTGAGATTTACTAATCGTTAGGATGGAGATTAGGTGGGGGTGAGCAAAAAAGAGAAACACACTCTTGTGTGTTTTAACACATGTGAGGGTTCTGAGACTCAGAGCAAGGAAGCATCCAGAGCCTCTCAGCCAGGAAGTGGGAGAGCTGAGATGCGAACCAGGATTTTCATATGTCCAAATGCAGCAGTCTTGGCCACAAGGGATTTCCAGCTTCAAAATGAATCTACAAGCAGTGGCCTCTTTGTTTTAAATGTCATGAGGTGGCTTGAAAACACAGTGTATTACTCCCTCTCTGAACAAAAGAGCTTCAAAAATAAACATTCTTGTGGGGATTGGGTATTCTTCCTAAACATCGGGTTTATCATCCTAAAAGAAATCACTGGGCTCTGTCTTTATCTGCTTTGCTTGTTTTGGTGGGTTTTCTTTGGTGTTTAGGGCATAGGCTACTGAGGCTTTGATCACAGGGTTATTCCCTGGGTGGGTCAGTACACCCGCTTGATCTGGATGGTAGGGCCTCCTAGGCTGAGGGTGTTGTGAATCCTTGGATCAACAGAGCCTGACACAGTACCTAGGACATAGTGGGTGGATAGTCATCTTTCGCTCATGAAAGGAATGAATGAATGAATGAATGAATGAGACAATATAAAGTGATGGGTAAAAGTATAGATTTTGGAGTTCAGCAAACCTGGACTCAAAACCATTTACTCTCGTGCATGCTTGCTCAAGTTAATACCCAAGTCTTGGCTTCTTTTTCTGTAAAATAGAAATAATAATCATAACCCCCTCCTTGGCTTTGACCTTTAAAATGAAATAATTTAGGGAAGAAAGAGTATAGAGCCTGCAGTGGGAGGTTCTCTGCAAATAATTATACTTTCTTGTCTGTAGGTCAGCAGTGGCTTCTTTGGATGCTCAGGACAAACTATTATATGTGACATGATCACCGGAGAACACATTTCAAAATAAGGGGACCAGGCTCTCTTCCTGGTACAAATGCAAACCCAGGCTGCCGGAATGTCTTCACACCTTTCCAGTGAAATCCACAATCCTTACACGGTGCCCGTCCAGGCCCCCTCTCCAGCCCCATCTTGCACTTCATTTCCCTTGGCGTCCTGCATATCAGTTCACCCCCACACCCAGTCCCAACAGCCTGTACCCCTTCCCTCACCTCTGTACCTAATCCACCCCTCCTCAGCCTCCATAGCCCAGCTGTAGGGTACCTTCCCCATGGAAGTTTCCTGACTGCCTTGGTCCAGCTGCTTGTAACAGGGTGTCAGTCCCTTTCTCTTTCACACTTATCTCAGTTGGAGTTTTACATTAAGTTGTATGTTTCTCCCCCTAACGTCTAGCTCTTTTTATTTCTTTTTTGCTAGAGAGGGTGCAGTGCTCACTGTTGGCTCCTCAATCAGTATTTAACTAGATGGGTGGATGCATGGAAGATTGGATGGGAGGAGGGGTGGGAGGATGGATGAATGGGTGGATGGATGGGAGGAGGGTGGGAGGAAGGTGGATGGATGCAAGAATGGATGGGAGGAAGAGTGGGGATGGATGCCTGGTGGATGTATGTGGATGATGGATGATGTGGAAGATGGCTGGGAGTCGGGTGGATGGCTGGAAAGATGGCGGGCGGTGGGTGTGGATGGTGCTGGCTTCTGGGTGGATCGCGCTGGATGGGGGCGCGGTGCGGCGGCTGCCTGGGTGGCTGTGATGCCGCTGGCTGGGCGGCGGGTGGCTGGCTGCCCGACCGGATGGGAGGCGGGTGGGTGGATGGCTTGCATGGGATGTCTGCATGGTGGCATTGGCTGGATGCTGGCTGGATGTGTCAGGCTGGGCTGGGCGGGCGGTGGATGGATGGCCGCCTGATGAGGGGGGTGGTGTGGCTGGAGGCTGGTGGATGAGGTGGCTGCTGGGCTATGGGCTGGAGGAGTGAAGATATGGGTGTGGATGAAGATGGGATGGGATGGAGGGTGGGGATGCAGAATGGGAGGAAGGGTGGGTGGATGGATGAATGGGTGGATGGATGGATGGATGGATGGATGGATGGGTGGATGGATGCAAGAATGGATGGGAGGAAGGGTGGGTGGGTGGATGGATGGGTGGGTGGATGGGAAGGAGGGAAGGATGATTAGATGGACTAAGCTAATCCTTACATGCCAGGTGGCCAGGAATTAAAGGATTCTTACCACAAGGGTTGGTACAATTGGAGCATTTATGATCTAGGCCAGGCTAGGTCCTCTAACAGGAGGAGCATAGCTAGACATTGACATTTGATGTAGGATTCCACACACCCCCCCCCCCCACCGGCCCTGAAATCAGAGAGGCCCCTGAGATTTGGGAAGCCATCTCCTGCTTTGACCATAAACTATTTGGATGGAAGTGTTCATCTCAACAAAACATGGACAGAGGGCTTTCCTCTCCGTCCCGAGAAACAAGCACTCTACCCACACCTAAAAGCAGAGAACAGTGGCACTTAACATGGCAGGCACTCGTGTCAAGATGCTTCCAGCACAACTGCTGTTATGGCTTGAGAGCTAGTGAGCGGATACTGGTAACAGACACCAGGGGCTGTCTGTCGTTTTCACACTTTATAAATATTACCTAATTACTTAATCCTCTCTGTTTCCAGGCAGATAGGCATAGTTTGATCTTAAAGGCCAACTTAGCAACCCTCCTACAGCTTCAGCTTTTCTTTGCTCTCTAGAAAAATCTTCCCTGACATTGTGTTTATTTGTGTGGACACTGTGGAGCTTGTGAACAGTAATCTGGAAATTAATAAAGGCCACCAGCATCCTTCCTCCCAGAGCGACAAGCTTCCCCTTTCTGTCGCTAACTAGCATTCACAGCCCGTGAAGCATGAGGCTCCAAGGTGTTTGCGAGCATCTCCGTGGAGTCACAGAAGGAATGTAGTGGGGAGACAGACTTTCTTCCCCATCCTTCCCACTGACTATTCCACAAACAAACATGCTTTAGTTGAGGCTGTTTCTTCTCAGATACAAGGAACGTGGGCAGAACCCTTGGATTTCTCGGGGTGTAAGAAACCTCTTACCTCCCCAGTCCCTGGGGCCTGATAATCAAAGATCACGTGTAAAGGCACAGTAGTGAGAGGCTTCCTGTGGAGGCGTCTTTTTCTGTTACTTTCCTGGCATAGCCAGTGGTCCTTCTGGCTGTGGGCTTCACTCCTGGGCCCTCTCTTGACTGGCTTTGTGATTCCAAAGCAATGGTCTGAGCAGTTGTAATGAGCGTCTTGGCTGTGCCATTTCAAATCTGTGTCTATGATGAAAAGATGCTCCCTACACATCTGACACTAAATGTTAATAGGTATCATCAAGTGTGTGGAGCCCTGTGGTTTCTATGCTTATGGGCTGGCCTCAGCAAAGCCTTCTCAGTAAGGAGTGTACCAATCACTTAAAACTGTTGGTTCCCGCAACCAGCTAGAAGCCTGGTCTCCTCAGGGCATGTGGATCCTTACGCCAAGGGCACCCAAGAGACCGGGTAGCTTAGTCCTTCCTGTGTGTTGAAGAGCTCATTTCCCCCTGGGGTGCTACCTGTTCATAGCCTGGTCTCTCTCTCCTTGCAAGTGGCAGGCTCCCTGTTCTCCTCTTGGTCCTCTTGGCCAGGCTCACCAGTGGCTACTTGAGGCCAGTGCCCAGGTCTGGGAGCCCCTGGTGCCATCCCACAGAGGACCGTCCTAACCACATGGCCAGTTGGTGCAGATGCCACATCTGGGGTTTGAAATGAGGTTGAAAGCCAAACAGTGGAGCTCATGCCCTGAGTCAGAACTGAGCTCAAATAAGAGAAACAGATGCCAAGGAAGAGTCAGAGATTTAAAGCGTCGGAAATCAACGAGGCCATAACAGCATTTCAGTGATAGGAAGTAGGAGGTCAGGCCAGAGAAAACCCAGCTCCAACACTTTTGTTCCCCCTAGAGCTGCACGCTGGTAATCTGGTGCAGACCTCCATCGGGAGCCCAGGACTAGAGCAGGGCAGAGGGAGAAGCGAGAGTTAAGTGGTACTGTGTGGAGAGGATGCTGTGCTCAATTCAAGTGGGACAGGTCCACTTTGCCCTTTTGGCAGGAAATCACAGCGTCTTACACTTGAAAGGGAGGGAAGTACCTGGAGTCTGGTCTCCCACCCAGTGTCTGAGAAGCTGCTGTTGTCAAGTGGAGCTGGGAATATGCATCATTCTGAACTTTGCCGCCTCCCTTAGCGCCAAGCTGAACAATGCTTTTTCCTGCATAGGACATGGACACCTCCCATGGCCTTTAAACTCTCAGAGGAAGAGGGATATCACATAGGAAAAAAGACTCCGAGGAGGTGGGAGAGGTCGGGAACAGCATAATATGGGAAAGTCAAAACCGCGTGCTTGGAGGACTAGAGAATTGAATTTCTCCTTCTGCCTTCCGGAACACTGGCTGCTGCTGTTGTATTTTGAGCGTGTGGCTCTGTTACATGCACAGCAGAGACAAGCTGATGGGATAAGAATGCTTGCGAATTTGCTGTCTTCCACGGTAGTTCTGCCTAATACTCAGTTGGTGGCTGAGAAACTGACTTGCATGCCAGGGCTCGTTCATGGGAACGGAGGGGATGTCATTGGGTGGTGTGGAAAAGAATTCCACAGATACAATAGAAAAATTTTCTCTCCCTCCTGCTTAGGGGAAACCCAGTTCTCTACCTCCTGTGTGTGTGTGTGTGTGTGTGTGTGTGTGTGTGTGTGTGTGCGCCTCTTACTTTTACACAGAATACCTTACTTTGGGCACTTCTGGTCACCAAATGTGGGGTGGCTTTTCCCCAATCAGTCAATTCTGCGACACCAGCTAGATGTCCTACAAACTTAACTCGGTTCTGATGCTGTCTACCTGGAGATATACTGTCAGATCCCACAGATTGAGGGCTCAGTCCCAAAAGATACACACACCCCACTTCAGATGCCAGTCACAAGTAGTAGATCCCCAGGTTACCCGTAGCTTCTGTCCAACTTGGCTTCAAATCACAGGTTCCTACTACCCCCTCTTTGGTTTGATTGATTTGCTAGAGTGCCTCACTAGGGGAAACACCTAATTATGCTTACCAATTTATGAAAGAGATACATAGGGTGAGGCCTGGGAGGGTCCCCAGTGGAGGAGTTTCTATCCCAGTGGAGTTAGGAGCATGTTATGACTTAGATGTTTACAAGAGTATCAGGAGCCCTCTGTCAGGGATGAGGTCAGAAACAAACGTTAGAACAAGAGATCCTCTCAGTGCTCTTACCACTTGGAAAGTTGCAAGGGTTTTAGGAGCTCTGTGTCAGGACCCAGGGGTAGAGACGAATGTACATGTTTTCTGTTATCTCGCAACAGGTTGCTGTTTGCTTTAGTTAAGACACCATAGAATGTCGGGGCCACTGTGCCCCGGAGTCTCTCACCTCATAAGAAAGTGGCCGTCCAGCAAAGTCTGGCCTCTAGTGAGACCCACCCAGGGGTGAACTCTGGCTCCAACACTACTAGCTTTGAGACCTGGTCTTGGACCATTCTCCTCATCCCCTACTTGCCAGCCCTACTAGTTTTCTTTCCAGTTTTCCAACTGCAGGGCCTTTGCACAAGCTGTGTTTTTTATTTTTTTGTTTGACGTATCTATGCCTCCTTCCTTCCTGTTCACTTTATAAACCCTACTCTTGTTCAGATTTCAGTCCAAACATCACTCTTCTCAGTAAATCTTTGCTAACCCATCCCCCAAACCTGGGTCAGGGTCCCTTATTAAATCTTTGTGCAGAATAATGTTTTTGTAATTACGTTTAACCTGTGAATGCCATGGACCCTTCAGCCATCTGGTGAATCCCATAGACTTCTTCTCATATTGATGGTTTTTAGATGCATAAAATAAAGTAAAATAGATTACCAAGGAAGCCAATTATCCTCAGATATTATCAAAAAAAATTAATTATAATATAGTAATTTATCTGCTTCTTGATGAAGGCATTAAATTATAAAATCTAGCAGCAGGTCTAATAACCATTGTAATTTTGAAATAATAATGAGCATGAGGAAGATTTGAGATATTGGCAACAACTGTAATCTAGCAGAAATAGATCTGTGATTTCTATTGGTGATGTCCCCCAGGTCCTGCTAATTACTACTACTATACTTTGTTGCCAGCATTTGAAATGGAAGGAAATGCTAAATTTTAGATAGAGATCAGTGAAAATAAAAGTATATTTTTTCCCATCCAAGTTCACAGATTTCTGTGCATTCTATCTAGAGCCACTAAGAAGCCCTAAATTAAGAACTCTCTTTTAGGGGGATTAAGTGGTTGATGTGTTTCTCCCTCTGGGATGTAATCTCCAGGAGGTCAAGGACCATGTCCACTTGTGTTCACCTCTATCCCTAGTTCCTGGTCAGTGTCCTGGTGCATAATAGGTACTCAGTAAATATTTAACAGTAGCGATTTCTTATAGCACACTTTCTATACATCAGTCAGCACGTGCTTGTGCATTTCCTGCACTTACCCAAAAGCTTCACCATGTATTACCCAAGACTATACAGCTGGTCTGTCTAGAACCAAAGCAGTCTGCCTCCAAAGTGAAAAAGTGAATGGATGACCATTTTGGATCTCTGATTCTAAAACAGGGGTAACATGGGGCACCTGGGTGGCTCAGTCGGTTGAGCATCTGACTTCGGCCCAGGTCATGATCTCACAGCTCGTGAGTTCGAGCCCCCTGTCGGGCTCTGTGTTGACCAGCACAGAGCCTGGAGCCTGCTTCGGATTTTGTGTCTCCCTCTCTCTCTGCCCCTCCCCTGCTCATGCTCTGTCTTTCTCTCTCACACACAAATAAATAAACAGAAAATAAAATAAAAACAGGGGTGTAACGATGGAGCCAGGGGCCCCATAGAATTACAGAGAGGATTTCATGACATGGTTTGTGAAATACACTAACTCAGCCCAGCGCCAGGCTCATCAGATAGGACTTGTTATACTGCAATGGCAGCACCGAAACACACAGAGTAAAGGCCCTGGTGGTGGACAGCTTGCACCACCCCACATAGTTCCAGCATCCCCATGATGGTTTGGGGGACCACAAATGTAGGCTGCATTTCTGATAGGGAGAGTGGGGATTGGGCTCCATCCATCCATTCATCCATTCTCAAAGGAGTTGGAAGCTGCTCTGGAACTTGTCAAGAGACCCTACACTCTCATGTGTCATTGAGAACAAGGAGGGGAGGGGAGGGGGAGTGGAGGAGGAAGTCACAGCCCTGAGGCTGCAGTAGCCATGCGTCGTGCCTGTGTGCGACCAGTTTCACCTCTTAAGCCTTGACTAGCCCTCCTGACTTTTTACTACCATCTCATAGAAGAGAGAGCCGATGTGGGAGGTGTCTGTGGATAGGACGTACATGAGCTTCCCGTCGCTCACCCACTCTGGTTTGGAATCAGACAGACTGGGTTCCAGTTCTCAGCCCTCCTCCCTCTCTGTGGCGTTGGCCCAGCCCGGTGACTTGGTGTCTCTGGACCCCGTGTCCTCATTCATCTTTAATGGGGAGAATAATTGAACCCACCTCTTGGATTCAGTTACGCATGCATGGGTTATCAAGATGAAGGCATGGAGCCTGGCCCTCGCATGTGCTTGGCAGACGGCAGCTCCAAATGGACATTATTTGGATGCCATAAAACCCAAAAATGCCAGAGCTAGGGCTCTGCTTTAATTTCATCCTTCCTGGTTCTGCCACTTTGGCCAAACAGTTTCTCATTCATAAGCCCTTGGTGAGGGCAGGGGCGGTGACACCCCCAGAGCACCAAGATACTGGGTTTGAAGTCCTACATAGCCTGCTTTGGGGGATTTGTGTTTACCTAGACCTCTTTGATTCAACCCTTCAAAAAGAAAACTCCTTCCCTGAGGCCATTTCTTTGGAAATTTCCCCTAAAGGACTCCATATTCAAGGGTTCTTGAGCTGGGCTGGGGCGATAAAGAAATGACAGGCGCTTAAGCTGTCAGAGGCGAGGCCCCATGGCTCTGTGCCACTTGAGTGCGTCCCTTCTGCTCAAGAGGACATTGTACTACTGTCCGCTCTCCCTGCCTGGCAGGTCCCTGGGGCAGGGATCTTGAGACCCTGTGATCCTCAGCCAGTTTGGGCTAAGCTGGTACCACCCTGTGTGGTAGAGCATGCCACAGAGTCCCCCTGCCTCAGCCCCCAGCCCCAGGCAGCTGTTTCATTTCTGTTGAAAACATCATGAAATAGTGCATCTGTACCACGTTGCTGTTTTTTGAGCAGTGCTGCCCCTTTGATTCCTGATCAGTAATCAGCCTATTGCCTCGGGTGTGAAACTCAGGGTGGGGGGGGGGTGCGGGGAGGAGGTCCCTCAATAGTTTCAGGCCCTTGCAAGTTACCACCGACCTCGAAACAGAGCCTGTCACATTAGTTTATCAAACACCCAGAATGAAAAGGGGTGGGGGTGGGAATGGGGGAAACTACCATTTTGTAAGAACCACTGAGAAGATATCCTTGACATTGATTTAGAATCAGAGGACCTTGGGTGCTCTGCTAAGAAGCCTCTTCATTATTTAACGAAGTCTGGGATCATAATTAAAGGTGGTTGAGAACGAAGGCAGAAATTCTCAGAGCTGGCACCGAACATCATCCGAGCTGCCTGTGAAAAAGCAATCAGACATAATCAGGCCCCCAAGAAGGGGAAGGGTGGTGTCGGGAGCACCTCACAGGGGAGTATTTGTTTAGAGAGCTGGGTGTGGTACCTCCCCCATGGTTAACAGGCTTCGATTTTGTGTAAAAGACGACTGGCCGACTCCCTGTGTTAGGTGCAGTTTGCCATGGCCATTGTCAAGGGTGCCGGGCTGGGCGCCTGTTGCGTGCCTAGGACGGTGCTCCTGGTGCTCGTTTTAGACCAGGGGAAAACTCACCTGGCCTTGGGGGCCCGGCAGCTGTGGGTGAAGTGAGCTGGGCCAAGGCCGTGGGGAGAGGCAGGGACTGGGGCAAAACTGAGCACACACACCCCCACTCTGCAGGGGAGGCTGCTGTGGTCTTCATGTGGATGGAGACTCGATATAAAAATCCAGCTGTGCATGTAACATAGGCCAATTTTTAAAAATGTTTATTTATTTTTTTTTGGGGGGGGGACAGAGCGTGAGAGGGGGAGGGGCAGAGAGAGAGAGGGAGACGCAGAATCCGAGGCAGGCTCCAGGCTCTGAGCTGTCAGCACAGAGCCCGATGCGGCGCTCGAACTCACGGGCCGTGAGATCATGACCTGAGCCCAAGGCAGACGCTGAGCCAACCGAGCCGCCCAGACGCCCCAGGGTATGCCAATTTTTAAAGTGCCATGTGAGCCCAGTAGCTTGCCCCTATATTTGCCACTGGCTGTGAGTCTTAGAGATTCCTGTTCAGCCCCAGTAGTCACTATCATTGTCACCCCAACCCTGTGAGGAGGGTATTGCCAGGTATTAACGAGAATACCCATTTTATTAACGAGAATACTGTGCAGGAGGCTGGCTCCAAACTCTGTGCTTTATTATACCAGCTTTTCCAGAGTGTGCCATACAATTCTGTAATGCTCTCTTTTACATTTTGAATTTTCAGGGGTGTTTTTTGGAAAGAAGGGTTTCCATCACTGAAAAAGCCAGCAAAAGTTGACAACACAGAGCACAATAATGTGTTGTCTCCTTCCTTGCCTATTGTTTGGAAGGCACCTGGTCACTCTACCTCCCCCAGCCTCCGAGCGTCCTGGGAGTTTTGTCACCTCTGTAGACTGAACGTTTTTTTTTTTTTTTTGATGGGCAAACATCCCCCCCTGCGGAAGGTGTGAGTCTAGGGACAGGGTCTTCCTACGAACTTGAGGCCCTGAAGTGATCCCAGAGATGGATTGTGTGGCACTGATTCTGTACATGGGAACTTTACCAGTGGTCCTGACTGGAGAGCAGAATGCCTTCCTTCATTCTGTGAATGAAATTTGAGGCCCTGCTGAGGGCATTAGTGATGAAGAGTGCGGTCCATGCCCTGGAGGTACTTACAGTCCTGTCACAGGGATGGAGAAGTGGACAGCTGAGGGGGACACATGTGATGGGCAAGTTAAAATGGGGAGCAGAGGGGCCCTGGGAGCACAGAGATGTCAGAGGGGAACTGTGAGGTTGGATCAAGACCCTCAGGGAAGCCGGGTGGGGGGCAGAGGGGTTGCTGGCCAGAGAGAAGAGTGGAAGAAAATGGCAGGCATGGCAGGGGTGATGGCACACGGAACATGGACAGCAGAGGAACCCACCCACCCAACATGCCACTCATTCTGGCAGTATTTATTGAGGGCCTGCTCTGTGTCAGGCTCTGTGCTTTGTGAGTTTATTTATTAATTTTGAGAGAGAGAATGCAAGCAGGGGAAGGACAGAGAGAGAGAATCCCAAGCAGGCTGCACACTATTCGTGCAGAGCCCGACGCAGGGCTCGATCCCCCAGGAACCGTGAGATCATGACCTGAGCCGAAATCAAGAGCCAGACATTCAATGGACCGAACTACCAGGCACCCTGGGTCAAGCTCAGTCTTCACCACCAGGGATAATGCGGCAGACAAGACAGGAAAGATGCTAGCCTCTTGGAGTTTCCATTCTGGTGGGGAGGTAGATTACTTACCAAAGACATTCAGCAAAGTAAATAATATAATTGCACACAGAAGAGTCTCCACTCTGAGGCCGAGTGGACCTCTCTGAGGCCGAGTGGACCTCTCAGGCTGTGTTGAGAGGCAGAATTCAGTGCTAAGAACGCAAGCGTCTTCAGATAAAAGCTTGGCCTCCCTTTATTTTCCAGATCAAGGATCAGCAAACCAGTGACCTACAGGCCAGAACTTGACCACTTTTGTACAACCATGAGTTAGGAATAATTTTTTTTTTTAATTTTGAACAGTTGAAAAAACACCCAAGATTTCCTAACGCCTGAAAATCAAATGTGTGAACTATTTTTTTTTAATTTTTTTTTATTGTTTGTTTATTTATTTATTTATTTATTGGTAAAAAAAAAGGTGATTTTATTTATTTTTTTAATATGAAATTTATTGTCAAATTGGTTTCCGTACAACACCCAGTGAACTATTTTTAAGTTTAAATAAATTGAATTAGGGGCGCCTGGGTGGCGCAGTCGGTTGAGCGTCCGACTTCAGCTCAGGTCACGATCTCGCGGTCCGTGAGTTCGAGCCCCGCGTCGGGCTCTGGGCTGATGGCTCAGAGCCTGGAGCCTGTTTCCGATTCTGTGTCTCCCTCTCTCTCTGCCCCTCCCCCGTTCATGCTCTGTCTCTCTCTGTCCCCAAAATAAATAAACGTTGAAAAAAAAAATTTTAAATAAAAAAAAAAATTGAATTAAAAATGACTAATATAGACGACTTGGTATCTAGCTCTGCAGATAAAAAGAAAAGAAAGAAGAAAGTCCTGTGAAATTGGAATGTAGTGTCCGGGAATAAAGGTTTACTGGAGCACAGCCACACTCGTTCCTCTGCATACCGCCTGAGCTGGTTTTGCACTTCAAAGGCTGAGTTTACTATTTGCAACAGAGACTGTGCGGTTGGAAAAGCTGGAAACATTTGCTGTCTGGCCCTTGACCAAAAAAGTTTGCCAACTCCTGTTGTTGGTCCTTCTAGTACTCTGCAAATCTGGCCCAGAAAAACCCTCCCTCTCAGGGCGGTGGTGGAGATAGATGGAGAGAGAAAAATTTCTTCTCTGCCTGCTCGTCTCAGGTGGGACAGAGCTCCTCAGCCTGTAAATGCTACTGCATGCTTCAGTATGTAGTCTGGGACAAGCGGGGGCCCTCTGGAGGCGCCTCAGTGAGGTTCCATCTGAGTGGGTGGTCTCATTAGAGGTCTGACCTGCCTCCTTTGTGAGCCTCACTCAGTACATTGTCTAGTACATTGTCATATACCTGAAATTGATGTAACATAGTATGTCAGTTACACTCACATAATTTTTTTTTTTTAGGAAGGTCCTATTGGACAAAGATTCTCCCTAGTTGTCAACGTCACCCACAGATTCTCCAAAATGGGATGTTAACTGATAATCTCAGCATTTAAAAACTTAAAGTGCTAGTTTCAAATAAAAGGTTTTGACTTTAAGTGTACATACATTTTTTTCTCGTACATTGAGACAGTGGGCTTCTGTACCTCTGCACGTTCATTCAAAACAGTGAAAACCGCAAGCTCTCTTTATTGACAAGGAAATATTTCCATGACTTAGTGGGTTAAACACAACAGCAGTGTAACAACTATAATGTAAAACCATATCCCATTTACATCAAATTGCGTGCATGTGCTTTTACATGTGCACGAAGAGATACGGGAATGTGAGATCCCCAGAAAGTTAACAGTGGTTATCTCTAGATTCTGGGATTTGAGGTGATTTTTTTTTAGCTTTCTTCTTTTTGTATTACTTGGGTTTCCTTTTAAAAACATTAACATGAATCATCTTAATCAGCAAAGAAAAACTGAGCTATTTTAATTTGAAAGAATAAATAAGAAGAATGGTTGCATCCGCATGTGGGTGATAGAATTATTTATGTGATTATGATGTAACTCTTGGAGATATATGCATCCCCATACAGCTCACCACTAATTGGAGCAGAGGAGTGATGTCTTCAGAATAAGGGAGTTTAAATAAGAACATGGTAGGAGGTGAGAAGAGATGTAGAAATCAGGAAATTTGACATGGTCATCACTGTAAGATATGGAAGCTTTCCAATATATGAATCTCCTGGGTTCATTATTGGCACCTGGAAAGATGGGGTGTAGATCTTTCCTTGATTCCTCTCTCTCCCCCCTCCCCCGCCCATGCTCTGTCTTGAGAAACTACCAGCCACATAGGCAGTTGGGGTATTTAAAAGCGGTATGTTAGCGCCACCTAGTGTCTTCCTGCTGTCACTGCACCCTAGCGTCTCGCTGCGGGCCTCCCTTTCAGATTGCTTGTTTGATGTCCCTGTGCTGGTGGCATTTGCACGGTAGGCAGCAAGATGCCTCCCGGGGTTCTGAGGGGCAGTGGGAATGCCTCATCAATTTAGCCCTTCCTTCTTGTCTCAGTCGCACAAAGTGAATCTCTCCGGCTGAAGCGTGATTTGGCAGTTGCAGAGCAAAAGGGTGCCTCCCTGTCAAAACCAATCTCCGCTTTTCTCCAGCAGCCAGGTCCTTAAAGCTGGGCCCGTGCATCTCTGGCAGGAAAGCCATCCTGCTCCCCTGGGCAGCCTTGGGCTTGGGGCTCTCGGTTGGAAAATAGGGGAGTGTGGCTCGCGGTAGGCTGCTGGCCATGTAATTGTGTCTCTGGGAGATGCCAGAACCAAGCCCTGGAGCCTGACCCATCTCCTCCGGTGTTGCTCACCTCCTGCACCCCAAGGCGGAGTGTGGTCCTCACTGCCCTCCTCTCCCTCACACCCTTCCTAAGCCGGCACCTCACTGGGCCTCTCAGTTTTACCTCTTTGCTCTAGATCCCGCCATTCTCGGATCCTCTCTCTGGTCTGCAAGCCTGGCCACCCACAGCACCTCTTCACTGCCTCCCCCCTTCCCTCCTGGCTCCTCCAGGTTCTTCTACCAGGAGGTGGAAGCTCAAGGGATCTTGAAGAGTGCAAACCTGCTTGCGTCGTTCTCTGGTTTAGATCTCTCTCGTTTCCCGGTGCCCATAGGATCAAGACCAGACTTGGCTTTTGGGGTATGAGGTCTTTGCAGCTCCACCAGTTAATGCTTGCCTCTTGCCTGGTTCTCTGTGCCTCCATCCAGCCCCTCAGGCCTTCCCCCTGCTGTGGTCCCTCGACCTGCCCTCCCTCCCTCCCCTTAATCTCCACTTCTCTGTCAGCTCTCAGGCAGATGTACCTCCCTCAAGGGAGTCTCTACCAAAGCCTGGGCCACATCCTCCCATAATATGCTTGGAAAACGCTGCGTACTTCTCCTCCTGACCATCCATTCCATCCGGGCGTGTGATACCAGCTGCACATGTGTCTTTCTTTGACGAATCTCCATTGCCCCCTTTAGACCAGTGGTTTTTAGCTGGGGGCGACTGGCCTTCCAGGGGACATTTGGCATTATCTGAGGACCATCTTGGTTGTCATAACTCGGGAAGGAAGTACTCCCGGCGTCTACTGGATGCAGCCAGGGGTGCTGCTAAACATCCAGCAGCGCACACGACAGCCCCCCAGGAGCAGAGAATTATCTGGCCCGAGGTCGGTACTGCTGAGGCTCAGAAACCCTGCCGTGGACTCTAAGCCCCGCAGAGACAGGAATCATGGCCACTGGAAAGGACCCATTTGAAAACCTAAAATGTTGCACTATTAATGCTACTGTCGACTTGGCTTTGTCTACCGATGGATGTAGAACCACCACATCCCTTCAAACCTGCCGGCCACAAGGAGTGAAAAAGAGAAGTAGCCTGACTTTTCCTTATGCCCTGCATCCGTATAAATACACAGGGTACTGCTGGTCCAGAGGAAACCCATCCCTGTTTTGTGGCTTTGCTTCAAAATTAAAGTCTCATTTTAAATTATATCGGTTGACACTCTGGTGTATTTACAGTAAAATTTCATCTACAGTTTCACTGTGTCGGGATAGCCCACACATCAGATGGCCTGGCTTCTTCAAAAAAGTCATCAGGAAAAAAGGCCAGGGACTGTAATAGATTTAAAGGGCTAAAGCATTGTGATAACTAACTGCAATATGGGATGGGGGGGGGGGGGGAAATGGCTGTAAATTATCATTGGACATGACTGGGGAAATCTGAATATGGACTATATATCAGATAATATTACTGAATTAATGTTTATTTTCTTAAGTATGATAATGCTGTGACGGTTATTGCCTTAGCTCAGGCTGCTACCACAAACTACCATAGCCTGGGAGGTTTGTCAACCGCAGAAATTTTGTTTTCTCACAGTCCCAGAGGCTTGGGACCCTGGGGTAAGGCACCGGCAGATTTGCTGTCTGGTAAGAGCCTGCTTCCTGGTCCGTAAGACGGCTGTCTGCTTGCATGGTGAATGGGTGAGGGGGTGCCTCTGGGGTCTCTTTTATAGAAAAACTAATCCCCTTCATAATGAGGGTTCCATCCTCATGACTCAGTTGCCTTCCAAAGACCCCACCTTCAAATACCGTGACATTGGGGATCAGATTTCAGCATATGAATTTGCAGAGGGGGACGCAAGTGTGCAGTCCAATGCAATTATATAAGAGAATGCCCTTATTCTGAGGAGATGAAGGCCAAAGTATTAAGGAGGGAAGCATCAGCATGTTTGCAACTTGCTTTCAGTGATTTTGCAAGAAAACAATTGCGTGTGTGTGTGTGTGTGTGTGTGTGTGTGTGTGTGAGGTGCAAAATGTTAGCAGTGGGTGAAACTGGGTAAAAGAAGTACGGGTATTTCCTGTACTACGATGCCAGCTTTTGGGGGTTAGAATCTTTAAGAACTCGGGCACGTGGTGGAATCGCGTGTTGTCCCGGGAGCCCCTGAGCTTGGCCGTGTGTTGTCTTCAGTTTGCAGCTCTCCGCCCATCCACATGAAGGTGCAGCCTCTGAACCAGACGGCGCTGCAGGTGTCCTGGAGCCAGCCGGAGACCGTCTACCACCCACCCATCATGAACTACATGATCTCCTACAGCTGGACCAAGAACGAGGACGAGAAGGAGAAGACGTTTACAAAGGACAGCGACAAAGACTTGGTAAAACCTCGCTGTGTTCATAACTGCCCTTGCAGTTATGAGGGTAGCCCCCGCCGCGTCTCTTACTATCCGCGCACTGCACGGCGTGCCTTATCTGTGCCTGCTGAGGGCGCTGTGCTGCGCATCGCAGTGGCTATCCGTGGGAGCCATGGCTGGGACCCCCCTGGGCTCCTTCCACCCTTCCGCTTCCTGGCTACACCACCGGAAAAAGCTAGGTAGTTTCTTTGTAATCAGGCTCTTCAAAACTGACTGCTTATTCTTACATTATTTCCAAAACACAACCAACAGGGGCTTCTGGGTGGCTCAGTCGGTTGAGCGTCCAGCTTCAGCTCAGGTAGCAGTCTCACCGCGGTGAGTTCAAGCCCTACATCGGGCTCTCTCCTGTCAGCGCAGAACCCTCTTCCAATCATCTGTCCCCTCTGTCTCTGTGCCCCTCTCCCACTCGTGCGCCCTCTCTCTCTGGCTCTCTTAAAAATGAATAAAACATTAAAAAACAAAACAAAAAAAAAACCAACCAACAAAAAACCAGAAAGCTTCCATTAAGCCCTTTTTTAAATCTGATGTGGCTGTTGTAAGTTTGAGGTGTGCAAATGTACAACAGGTCCTGGCACATAAGTGCTGGATAAGCCCCAAGCTATTACTATTATAGTTCTTCCTTTTCCTCTCCTTCTCTTCCCCCTCCTCCTCCTCCTCCCCCTCCTCTTCCCCACTAGTACTCTAGTCACCTGCACCGTCAGCTGCCCAGAGTCCCCACCACTCCCTCGGTCACAAATGATCAGCCTCACACATTACCATTTCACACTGGACCCCTGTGGCCATGTGATTTTTAACCTGTGTTCTCAGACTCTCAGATACTCTAATATCTGACGTCACTCTAAGCTGTCTCTGCCCAGCCCAGCTTCTCGTCCTAACGTTTACGGAAGTGTTTAGAGGCCAACACCCACCGAGGCCCTTCAGAACAGGTGCTTGCAGATGCCATCTTCTTCATTATGAAAGCAAACCCTCCAGCAAGCACGAGGCTTGAAGTCTTTGCATAGAAACTCAAAGTGACACATTTGGTTTAAAAGCCTTCCACTTATTGTTAATGAAAAAAAAAAAGGCTGTGGAATAATGAAACCGTAATTGTATGTGCACATGAAAAATACAGTAGCACCAAGTGGGATTCTTAATGACTGTTATCACTTTTTTTTTTCTTTCCAATACAGAGTCCCCAGGGCCCATTCAATCAGTTACAGAATAATACTTTTCATATTCTTTTAGATGAAGATTCTTTTACTTCATTTCCATTTATATTTTCAATTTCCCCACTAGACATTGTTATCTGGGTCACATTAGGGAATGATGAGCCTCATGAAATCAGAGGGAAAGCTATTGAAAGGCACCCAAGGTTATGATGTGTTTTAACCTTTCTCTTGTCACTATTGGAAGTCCGTAAAGGGTTTTTCTCGTTCTCGAGTACAGATGACTTACATTAATCAGCAGAAACTAGGCGCTTACGCGGTTTCTTGTTCAAAGTGGAAAATAATTAAACACACAAAGATAAATAGATACCGGCTGGGAGTGAATTCTAATAAACCCCTGCATAGATGGAGCAAAGATTTCGCTCTGAACAAAGACAGACCAGGGGGTCAGAGGTTTAGAGAATGAGGCATTAATTAGTTTATGAGAGAAAGAGAGAGAAAAACCTGCTTTGACAGCAAGTTTGTTTTTTTTTTTTCTTTTTTTAAGCAGAATTTTCTGGGGGTGGTTATTTTCTTTGGGGACACAAAATTAATTTTCTTAATTCCTCAAGAAGTTGAGAGTGCTGATGTAGTGGGAGCAAAGCTGTTCTCTTCCTTACGGCTACTGGGGTTAGAAACCTAAAAGGAACACTTTTTTTTTTTTTGAATTTTTTAAAATTTATTTATTGTTTATTTATTTATTTTTGAGAAAGAGAGAACACAAGTGATCAAGAGGCAGAGAGAGAGGGACAGAGAGTGAATCCCACAAGGGGCAGAGAGAGAGAGAGAGAGAGAGAGAGTGCAGAGCCTGAAGCAGGGCTCAAACTCACAAATCATGCGATGACGACCTGAGCTGAAGTTGGACTCTTAACCGACTGAGCCACCTAGGCGCCCCCAATTCTCTCATTTTCAAAGACTCTTAGAATAAAGCTTTGAGGAACAGGGATTTGGATTTGGCTGGTGATGCTTGACCAGGGATTGACAAGACGTTCTCTAGAAAGAGCCGGATAGCAAAATGGGGGGGGGGGGGTGCTCTCCAGGTCATTAGGTCTTTATGGCAGCTACTCAGCTCTGCCGTCGTAGGCTGAAAGCTGCCACAGACAACATGAAAATGAATGGGCATGGCTGTATGCTAATAAAAGTTTATTTAAAAAAAGGAAACAGTAGGCAGGATTTGGCCTGTGGGCTGTGGCTTGCTGGGCTCTGTGTTAGACCAGGGGCATTCTTTACGTTATGTGGTGTGGAATGCCTGCGGACAAGGTTTGCATGGCGTGTGTGCTACAGGACTCACAAGCATCCTGTGAGGTAGCTACTGCTTTTTGCATTTAACAGTGGAAGGTAGCAGAGGCTGGAAGACATTAAGCAACTGACTTGGAATCACACGCCAGCGAGTGGTGTGACAGGGGTGGGTCTCGTGTCATCTGGACTCTAATCAAGTGTTCTGACCTAGCCTCGTGCCCCATAGTATCCATCCATCAAGTACAACGAGGCCTCTGAACTGCCAAGAAACGTATACGCCAAGATTTTGTTGTTGATATTAAAAACTCTGCCTGCTTCTGGAAGTTTAGTGTACTTGGTAATTCTAGAGGCTGCCTAGGGTAAATAATTACAGTCTATAACTGGACTAAAGGAAAGAATCCCAAGCCTTGTGAGGGCGAAGATGGCCGAAGACATGTTCCAGGCCGGTCAAGGATGAGTCCGGACTGATTTTGTTACATCTGCTATCCTGCACGTTTCAGTGTTGAAAACAGATTCCCAGCCAGTTATTTCTAAACGTTCTTTCCCTTCAAACTGAGCCTCCGGTCAGCAGGGGAGCATCGTGTCTGTCAGGCTTTGCCATGGTACCCAGAAACCTAAAAGGAATACTTAACATTATTTTAGGTTTGGTTTTAGAAGGTCAGGCGTGTACCAGCCCTCAAAACCAACTCACTGCCCTTTCTTTCTTCACCTGCAGAAAGCCACCATTAGCCACGTGTCACCGGATAGCCTTTACCTGTTCCGCGTCCAAGCCGTCTGTAGGAATGACATGCGCAGTGACTTCAGCCAGACAATGCTCTTTCAAGGTAAGGCCAGTTCCCCTCTTCTCTGGCCCCAAGTGCCCCTGCACCCCTCCTTTGTTATGCTTTATCTGTTTTCTTCTTGACGTGCCTGGTCAGAAGAAATAAGCCTGGCCTAAGAATCAACATGGAGTTTTAAATCACGCCTGCAAAGCCTGAGGAATTTAAGCCTGTCTTTTAGGTTGGGGGTTTCATAGGCCAGAAGACAGGGAACAAGAGCAGAGTGTTGATCATTTTGTTTATTGTTATTGCCATATTCCAACTGTGGGGAACCAAGTATTTGTCTAACACTGCGTCATCACAAAAATCACATCCTAGTCGTGTTATGGAATATCGCCTTTGGATTTTTAGCATGATTCACTTAGCTATTCTCTTAAGAACTAGAGCCCAAACATATAGCACACTCCTTTTTTTTTTTAAGTTTATTTATTTATTTTGAGAGAGACAGAGACTGCATGAGTAGAGGAGGAGCAGAAAGAGAGGGAGAGAGAGAGAGACAGAGAGAGGGAGGATCCCAAGCAGGCTCCACACTGGCAGTACACAGCCTGATGCAGGCCTCAAACCTGTGAAACCGTGAGATTGTGATCTGAGCCGAAACCGAGAGTTGGATGCTTAACTGACTGAGCCACCCAGCATGCCCTTCTCGCTTACAAGCCACATAAATGAGCCTTTGCTTGCAGGATCCTTGGGTTTCTGGAGAAATAGCTCTATGCTCCTGCTGAGATAGGGTCTGGTAGAACATTCCAGAGTCAGGACTAGGGTCAGTCAAAGGAAGCATTTACCTTCGTGCAAAATTTAAGAGTACCAAAAAACTCCGTACTCAAGGTATGTTGTATTTTACCAGAACTTTTTTTCGAAGCAAAATCCGTGCAAAACGTTCGTGGAGAAAATACACAAATTCTAAATAACGTTAGGATCCACTCTGTCTTAACTTGCCCCAACCTAATCCCAGTCCTGGTTCTAGTGAAACTTTATTTCGTGACTTTATTTGGTGACTTGGTTTGGGGACGTGCACCAAGACCAACGTGGCGGGAGGGACCAGGGCACTGGACCTTTTGCTGTGCTAGGCTGAGGTCCTCACTGGTAAGGTTCTTCACACCTGGGATCCTCAGTTTCAGAGAAACTTACGCCCCAGGCCAACGGCTCTTAACTTTTTTGAGTCACGTATCTGATGAAGTCTTTGGACCCTTCCCGTAGAAAAATCCAGAGTTTTGGGTACAACTTCAGGGGCCCCATCAAGCCCGTAGGTCCTGAACCAGCAGCGTCAATCAGCATCATCTAGAAGCCTGTGAGAAATGCACATTTATGGGCCTCTCCCTGAACAATTGCCTCAGAATCTCTGATGGTGGGGCCAGGAATCTCAGTTCTAACCAGATGGCCCACCTGGCATGCACAGTGAAGACTGAGAGGCACTGGTGTAGAGCTGGGGCCCTGGAATGAGGGCCCCGGCTTTGAGTCCACCTGCCACTCAGTGTTTCTGGAACTCAGAGAATGGTTATTAGCTCCCCCAAGCTGCAGCGTCCCCGTCCGAAAAGCGGCGGTATTGAAGGTACCGACCTCACAGGGACCTTGTGGAATGGCGTGTGGTGAAACATGTAAAGTAATTAGCAGAGTGCCTGGTACCAACTATAAATATCACCTTAGTACTAGATTTGATATAAAAAGAAAGGGTGAACTCAGGGTAAGAAACCCTCCAGCTTTAGATTCTCTCTAAGGATCCCTTCTAGCTTTACAGTTCGGCATTTAGCATTTAAATACTCTTTGCTAGTGTTCACATTATGTCATCCTTCCATTTAAACTAATTGAAATGAGCATCGCTGTGTTTTTTTCATGCGACCCCCTGTGCCCTGCGTGTTTTGGCCCCTCTGCCTGTGTTGACGAGGGTCCACAGGCCAGAGCCAGGTCTGTGTGGCCCAGAGGAGAGAGAATAGAAGGCCACAGTGGGAGTTTGCTGAGGCCAGGGCCCTGGAACTTTGGACACATAAATCATGATTAGGCCTCCCGTGTGCTCCGACCAAGAACCTAGAATCTGCAGAACTGCCTGTCCTGATTAATAGGCCCCTGAGCTTGCTGGCTTCTGTGTGGACTTTGAAAAATTAAATGTTTGTAATGTAATGTAATTCAAAAAGGCCTTGTCAGCTATAAATTCCAAGCATGGAATATTTAACATGTCTGATCACAGAGACTAGTTGGAAATGGCCAATGTCTCCTTTGTCTAGAAAGACTCACTTTGTTCAGAGGTGGACGTGCGTTTCCTCATTTTCTATATTGTTGCTTGTCCCTATACGTTGACAGAGGGGCGTGGATCCTCTGGGCCTCCCCACGGTGGCTTTTGCGTCTTCCCTAAATTAGGCATCTGGTGGGCAGCGTACGAACTAACTCTTCGGGGAGGCTAGCACACCTCATCTTGAGAGCCAAGGATGCGTTTGTGAGCAGTGGAGCCCAGTGTGCAAAACTGATCAACTGTTAGGACTCAAGTCTTAAAAGGGAGTGGAAAAAAGCTTAAGGAATTTCACAGAGGCCTGGTTCAGAATAATTAGGTTTCCCAGTGATGAAGTTTACATCTGGTTTGGGAGCATGAGGAAACTATGTTGGAATGTTTACATTATGGTAAATACACTATTAAGTGTTACATATTTACTTGAGTGTGACAAATATAATAGTAATAATAGCAAGCAGTATCCATGAATGGCTCACAGTTACAGAGCCTTTTCCCATAAGTTAGTAAGTTATTTCATTTGACCCCATGGCAGTGGCAGCTTGTAAGGTACATGTTATTTTACTGATGGAGAGATGATGTTCCAGGCAGTCGAGTAACTTGCAGAAAAAAAACAACAGCAGCAAGAAGAAAAAACCACTTGGCCACTAAGCAGTGTCTTGATTTCTTATTCCAAATCCAGATCGTTTATACATAGCAACAGACCACCCCTAAATATTACCCTATGGCCCCCGTAATTCAACAAAAACGGGTGGAAAGATCGATTGCTTCGTGTTCAAAGCCTGTCTACAGTTCTCAACGGTCATAGAAAGTAGTGGTTCTTGAGCTTTTCTCTGAGCCACAGACCCATTAGGCAGCCTGAAGCCAATGGATCCCGTCTCACAATCACTTAAAATAAATAAGTAAAATACACAGAAGAGGGAACCAATTATGCTCAAATACAGTTGTCAAAATATTTTAAACACATAAATTTGGGAATATAGTCATATATGCTTTTTCCTTTTTTTATTAAGGCATCGAAGGACAAGCATTGGGTCGCCTTGCTACCTTGATGTCTGAGTGGCGACAAACGTAAATGTTGCGGCAGAATAGCTACGACAATTATAAGGGAGTATAAAAATACCTGACTTCAGTCAGAGACAAAGTCACAGGTCCTGCTGGGGCTGCTGAGATGTGTTGGCTGCTCTCATGGCAGAAGGAGAGCCTTGGTTTCACGTCAGTGAGAGCTTAGTGGGAAAAAGCAGATGCCTTTTTTTCCTGTCCCTGAATCCCCCTGGGCCCATGGGTGCCAGGTTAAGCATTTCTGATACCAACGGTCCCCCGGAGAAACTTCCTGGTCACCACAGCTTGAACCAGCCCGGTAGAAACTGTCAAACGTTAATGAGAAGTATGTGTGCTGAGTTGCTGCTTCGTTTCTGGGCCTTAATCAGAGCCCTTTGTAAAGGGCAGGTGACACAGGTCTCTTTAGATGACCCGCTTTAACGAAGGGAGGTGAGTACACCTTTCTGAGACAGCACTGTATCGATCCTAGAGCAACTAAAAGATGGTAGGACGTTATAGTTAGTCCCGGGAAAGAGCTGTTCACTTCCTAGGCTGCTCTGTTTGACTGGGTTGCATTGACTTCTAAATGGGTCTCCTCTCCACATTCATCTCTTTCCAACTATGCATCTCTTTCCAAAGTCGAGAGTTCATCTCGACTTTCCAACTATGCCAAATGAATGTGTCATTAGGCTGGGGGTTGCAGACTCAGGTGCCCCTGGGGCCGTGCAAGGCACATGTATAGACACGGGGAGGGTTATCCACGGGAAGCTGGACATCCTACATCCACCATCCACTGAGGGATGCTCAGTCCCTGCAGGGAGGAGAGTTCAGTTTTACTGAATATTGTGACTTTACAGGATAAGCAGGAAATTGGGATTTTTAGTTTGAAAGCTATTGCAACAAATTCAGTTTTAAAAAAGCTTGCAGGCCAAACAAAAATTATGCCAGTCGTTTGCCACTCCTGGTTTAGGTAAAAACTTACAACAGACACGCATATTGTATACTTTGGTATTTAGCTTTTTTTTTTTTTTTTTTTTTTTTTTTCTGATTTTTCAGTGCCATGTATATATAGGAAGCAAACTTTTAGTTTATATAACACTGTTTGGAGATAACCACAAAGAAGCACTTTGCTATTTTCTTTAATTAGACTGTTTGGCATTATTCACAGTAGTGAAGCAACCCAAGTGTCCACTAACAATGAATAGATAAACAAAATGCTATGTGTGTATACAGTGGAATATTATTAAGCCTTGAAAAGGATGGAAATTCTGACACATGGCCCAGCATGGATGAACCTCAAAGACCTTGTGCTAAATGAAATAAGCCAGTCACAAAAAGGCAAATATATATGATTCCACTTATGTGAAGTATCTAGAGTAGTCAAACATATAGAAACATCAAATAGAATGGTGGTTGCCAGGGGCGCCTGGGTGGCGCAGTCGGTTAAGCGTCCGACTTCAGCCAGGTCACGATCTCGCGGTCCGTGAGTTCGAGCCCCGCGTCAGGCTCTGGGCTGATGGCTCAGAGCCTGGAGCCTGTTTCCGATTCTGTGTCTCCCTCTCTCTCTGCCCCTCCCCCGTTCATGCTCTGTCTCTCTCTGTCCCAAAAATAAATAAACGTTGAAAAAAAAAAAAAAAAAAGAATGGTGGTTGCCAGAGGCTGGGAGAAAAGTGAATGGGTACAGAGTTTCAGTTTTGGAAGATGAAAAATTCCGAGATTGGTTGCACACCAATGAAAACGTACTTAACACTACTGAACTGCACACTTAAAAGTGGTTAAGATGGGGCACTTGGGTGGCTCGGTTGAGCATTCGACTCTGGATTTCAGCTCAGGCCATGATCCCAGGGTCATAGGATCAAGCCCTTCGTCGGGCTCTGCCCTGATCATGGAGCCTTCTCTCTTTCTCTCTCTCTCTCTCTCTCAAAAATTAAAAAAAAAAAAAAAATTAATCAGTTAAGATGGTAAATTTATGTGTATTTTACCACAATTAAACATTTTCTAGAGTTATATTGTTTAACAACAATAAGAGGCAGAACCACAGGAAGGAACGAACATCAGAACGAATGTTGTGTGGGTCATATCAGAATTTGACAATTTAAAGCAATGAAGCGATGAAGGCGGTATCTTACGGGGCTTTAAAACTGAATAGAAATAAAATATAAAATATATGACAGCACACAAAAGGCGAGGCAGGCAAATAGGGTTAAACTATTGTACAGTTCTTATGTTTTTAGGAAGTGGTACAAGTGCTAGTTTAAGGTAAACTATAGTAAGTTCAGGATTCACGTTATAATCACGGAATTGATAATATAGGAAATTATAAACAAAAAGATGGTAGGTAGGGGGGTTGTCTGGCTGGCTCAGTCAGAAGAGCATGTGACTCTTGATCCGAGGGTCATGAGTTTGAGCCCCAAGTTGGGTACAGAGATTACTAAAAAAATAAATAGACTTGAAAAGAAAGATGATAGGTAGGAACAGTGCAATAATGATTCCATTTATATGAAATCAAAGATAGACAAAACAGAGGTCAGAATTGTGGGTTACCTTTTGGAAAGGTGGGGTCAGTATTGGGGGCTTATGCAAACCTTCTGGAGTGCTGGCCAACATCTATATATGTCTCAATATGGGTAGTAGTTACACAGGTGTTTATAGAGAAAATTACTGGGACAGTGCACCTAAAATTTGTAGATTTACTTATGTAAGTTTTACTTCAAAACAGAAAACAATTAATTTTTTTTTAATTTAACTAATACCGTAAGACAAGAGTCAGCAGGCAAGCTACATAGCCCTGTGAAAGGTTTTTTAATGACTCACAAGCTAAGAAGGGTTTTACATTTTTAAATGGTTGGGAAAAAATCTACAAAGGAATATCTCATGACAGGTGAAAATTATATGTAAATCATAAGTTTTATTGGAACAACAAAAAAAGATATATTGTTTACGATGTAATTTCTTTGTTTCTCAGCTAACACTACTCGAATATTCCAAGGGACCAGAATTGTTAAAACAGGAGTGGTAAGTAGCAAACGGCAATTGCTTTGTTCTGGCTGGTTGTTAACTCGCATGCAGTTAAAACTGTGACCACGAGGTGGCAGTAACATGTTGTTAAACTGCTCTTGAAGAGGTGAAAATACAGAAAAAATCACATTTCTCCCTCTTTATAATTCAATGTGTTATGAAAAGAAGCTTGGCGACAGTTAAAGCAGTTGTGTTGTACTGTATAGTTCCTATCAAGGTAAAAACTCTCCATATTTTAAATTATTTATAATCTATGGGATCATACAATGTAAGAGTGCAAATGAGTGCAAAAGGTCTGTTCCAAGCCCTTCGTTGAACATATGCTAAAATTCAGAGGTTGTCATTTCCCCAGAGTTATGTGGATTTGCAAGTTTCTGGAGCCTCAATTAATATCTAAACTTTCCCATTCCTAGTGTAACTAACAATCATAATATTAATCACAGTGTTGGTAATAACAGTAATAGTCTAAAATTTACTAGCATTCCCTGGGTTTTAGATGATTTTATTATTTTATTTACTGCTTGCAGCATCCCATAAGACTAGTGTTACTACTGTTTCCATTTTACAGAGGAAACTGAGGCTTAGTGAGTTAAAACAATGTGCTCAGCATCACCCAGACAAGAGGTTGTCAACTCAAGCCCAGACCATCTGACCTCTGTGTCCTGGATGCTTTGTCTCATGTGGCATTTAGCATTAGAAACGAACATGTGCTAACATTGGCCTTCCTTAGACTACAAAGTTTCCCAAGTGAAATATGGTGATAACGTTAAGGAACCAAAGTGGCTCTGGCTGTATTGTTTTGAACTATATAAGTGAGGGGATGGCATTCTGGATGCTTATACCAGGTTATAAGAACTAAAACAGGTAACTTAGAGCAACATTTCGTGTTTTTCCAAGATACCATTATCTGCTTCTCACACAGAAGCCCCAGTTTAGGATGGTGGGAAGAATGAGTTGAGGCTTGAACACAGGCGGCCCTGCCTCTAGCCCTTAATATCTCTGTGCCTTGGTTTCCTGACCTGTAAAATGGGGTGATGATCCTGTGTGCCTCATGTACCTGGGCGTAGAGGTCCCCATGGATAGACCCAGAGACTCCGGAAGCGGCAGCGGCTATACGGGACCCACGAGGAAGACGCAGGGCTGTAAGCCACTTCCCAGAGCGTGCAGGGTTGAGCGTGGCTCCTCCTGCTGCGGATGTGGACAGCCACGTGCCCTTTCTGTCCATCCGCTTCCTCACTTTGAGACGGAGGAACCAGACCCTGGAGGGCTTTTCTAGACCTGGTTGCTGTGTGTTCTCCATGAGAGCCAGTGATACATATGAAAAAGCAGGGACTCCTGCCTCTGGCAGGGTCAGCCCAGGATCATGTGACCATCTGATGTTGCTGATTTATTACTTAGCAGATACTGGTCTTTATACCAACTTTAATGGTACTTACTTTTCTTTTTTTTTTTTTTTTTTTTTTTTTTTTTTTTTTTTTTTTTTTTTTGCCACTCACTGAGCTTCTTCCTAAGCAAAAGTGGTGAAGTGTTGGTTTGATACGCTAGTTGAATTTTTTAATGCGCTCAAAGTGATTGTAAAACTGTTGAGACCGGAGGTGGTCATGAGACCACGGACCACCTCATGTCAGCCTTGGTACCACAAAAACCTAATGAGGGTCATAAGCAGGGCCTTTTTCCCAATCCTGATGACTGACATGGCTCTGCTTTCTCTTCTGTCCCTTCCCCTGACCTCCCCGGGTGACCCTTTGAAGCCCACAGCGTCTCCTGCCTCTTCGGCCGACATGGCCCCCATCAGCTCGGGGTCCTCTACCTGGACGTCGTCCGGCATCCCCTTCTCATTTGTCTCCATGGCGACCGGGATGGGCCCCTCCTCCAGCGGCAGCCAGGCTACCGTGGCCTCGGTGGTCACCAGCACGCTCCTGGCGGGCCTGGGGTTCAGCGGTGGTGGCATCCCGTCCTTCCCCAGCACCGTGTGGCCCACGCGCCTGCCCACGGCCGCCTCTGCCAGCAAGCAGGCCAGCAGGCCCGTCCTAGCCACCACAGAGGCCTTGGCCTCCCCGGGCCCCGACGGCGACTCGGCGCCCACCAGGGACAGCGAGGGCACAGAGGAAGGGGAAAAGGATGAGGAGAGCGAGAGCGAGGATGGAGAGCGGGAGCATGAGGAAGAGGGGGAGAAGGACTCCGAGAAGAAAAAGAGCGGGGTGACCCACGCCACCCAGGAACGGAGCCAGGACGAGCCCACCCCCACCCCCTCGTCTCCCGACAGGACTGCGGAGGCCGGTGGGCGTCAGACTCTGCCTGGGCACGGGCGAGACCACACTGCCGTCCCTACAGCCCGGCCCGATGATGGGAGGGATGCCCTCCCGGGCCTGGACCCCGGCTCGGTCACCTCCACCCAAGTGCCCGCCACAGTCACAGAGGAGCGTTTCGAAGGGAGTGATCCTGGGAGGCCCCAGATGCCATCGAAAAAGCCTGTGTCCCGAGGGGACAGATTTTCTGAGGATAGCAAATTTATCACTGTCAATCCAGGTAAGTGGCCCGGTCCTCCTGTGAGGCTCCGTGCTGCCGTGAGCAGTCTCCCCCTTTAAGAAAAACCGGGATAGGGAACTTCATGTTCCTGGAAGTGTATGTGTCCCTGGCGTAAGAGACGTGTGTGTGCCTGTATCTGTCTGTCTCTCTTGCTCTCTGGTTTGTTCTAATAAGAAGACTTTCTCTCTTACGGTTGCTCGAGGAAGTCTTGCCTTGATGTTTGTTTGCTGGTAAAATCCACTTACCTCAGGGTACCTCCGAGGACTTGGACACGGTGAGGTAAATGAATTAAAAAAGACATTGATCTTAAGAAGTTTATTCATTAAGATTTCACTCTTTTTCTTTTCTTAAGTTAATCTTGAGAGAGAGAGAGAGAGAGAGCATGAGTGGGGAAGGGGCAGAAGGAGAGGGAGAGAGAATCCCCCAAGCAGACTCTGCACTATTAGAGTGGAGCCCCTTGTGATGCTCAGACCCATGAACCACGAGATCATGACCTGAGCCAAAATCAGGAGTCAGATGCTTAACCAACTGAGCCACCCAGGAGCCCCTCTTTAAGATTTCATGCTTTTATTTTTTTTAATGTTTATTTTTGCAAGAGAGAGAGAGAGACAGAGTACAAACGGGAGAGGGGGAGAGAGAGAAGGAAACACAGAATTGGAAGCAGGTTCCAGGCTCTGAGCTATCACAGCACAGAGCCCGACGCAGGGCTTGAACTCACGAACCGCGAGATCATGACCTGAGCCGAAGTCAGACGCTTAACCAACTGAACCACCCAGGCGCCCCAAGATTTCATTCTTTTTTAAAAAAAATTTTTTTTTTAACGTTTATTTATTTTTGAGACAGAGAGAGACAGAGCATGAACGGGGGAGGATCAGAGAGAGAGAGGGAGACACAGAATCTGAAACAGGCTCCAGGCTCTGAGCTGTCAGCACAGAGCCCGACGCAGGGCTTGAACTCACGAACCGCGAGATCATGACCTGAGCCGAAGTCGGACGCTTAACCGACTGAGCCACCCAGGCGCCCCAAGATTTCATTCTGTATTCACTTAGCGCCTGTGTTTATGGACCGACTGTTTGGTGCCAGGCCCTGGGTGGGTGCGAACCGAGGTAAGCACAGCCTCTGCCTCTTGAGGCTCACTGTGTAAAGGACTCAGCCACGATGGCACTCAGCTAGAGCGCCCACGGGGAAGCGAGGAAGCCGGGTGTCAACACAGCAAGCGAGCAGGTCCGCTAGCTAGCCAGGAAACTGCCAACTAAAATTGGAGTCTGTGAAACGGTCATAGAGGGAATAAACAGGGTGCCGTTGAAGAGAATCATGAGGAGGTCAGGGACCTCTCTTAACTAAGATAGGCCCAGCTGGGGAAGTGACATTCACGTCGAAACCAAAAGCCTGAGACCCTCCAGCGTGCAGCAGGCTGCTACTAGCTCACCGTCCGAGCCCAGAGATTAGGGCTCTCTGTCCCAGAGCCCTGTTTGCTGCATGAATCACCCAGCTCATGGATGGTGAGAGCAGGGCATGGTTGGTGTGGCCTCCGCCGTGAGGCAACGCTCCCCGTCATCCTGACCAGTGAGATGTGCTGCTCTCTCCAACGCTCAGATCCTAACGAACCATCCTGTTCGTCTCTGCGAGGCAGCCGTGAGCATGAGGGGTTGTTATTGTTGTGAGGGGTTTTCTTAATAAGAAATTCTTCTTTTTGCCAGACTACAAGATGTTTAGCAACAATTTTTTTTGCATCTAAGCTGTTGTGGAGTTATAAGAGTGCAAAAAAAAAAAAGCAACTGGTAAATATTTATTTGCTTTTGCACTTGTAAACATTAAAATTCATCTAAAGCTGAGATCTCGTATGTTAAGATACAACTTAGAATAAATTTTCATGTTTTGAATTACGTTCCTCCTTAAAGCTGGTATGGACTCGTTTTTTGAAGTTTGGGTTTCCTATGGGTGTTGCTCAGTTTGTCTTGATTTTAGGGAAAGGTACAGAGTAGCCTTCCGTGGAGTTGAGTGAAGGAAATACTGGGCCACTTATAAAGCCGTTTGAAGCCATTCCTATATGAATCATGACATTCCCTCTAGGAATGGCTGTGAAACAGAATTTCTTGCATTTGAAGATATTAAAGAAATATTTATGGAGTACCCGCTGTGTTCTGGGCACTGCACAAAGCATTGGGAATAGAACACAGATCAAGGCGGGCTTCTGTTCTCCAGGAGTATATGTTTTAGTGGAGAAGCTTGAGAATATTTCAAGGAAGAAATGCATAACTTCAAATAGTGCCAGAGTTGGGGGGGGGGGGTGGGCAGTACGGCATCGAGTGTTCAAGGAATGACATTAGTGGAGAGACCCAAGCGGTAAGGAGGTAGCCATGCGGAGATCCATCAGAGAGCATTCTAGGCTGCAGGGATAGCCGGTCTAGAGACCCAACGTGGGGATTCATTTAGAGCAGTTTAAGAGCTATCCGCAGGCCAGTGGTGAGAGTTGGGAGAAGGGATGACGGATGAGTTCACAGATGGGCAGAGCTCAGGCCAGGAGGGGGGCTCATCGTCCGTGCTGAGGATTTGATTCTAACTGAAATGGAAAACCAGTGATGGATTTCAGTGGAGATCCCCTCATCTGATTAACCTTTTGGAAAGACCACTCTGGCCTGTCTGTGGAGATTGCACAGGGAAGGTGAGAGCGGACACTAGAAGCCCGGTTAGGAGGTGATGGCAGGGGTGGCTTGGACCAATGGGGTTTCTCCAAAGACCAGTGGTGGACCTTGTTGAAAACGGATTTTCAAACTTGAGCAACTCCGCCTGTGGACTGAAGGCTCCAACAAAGTAGTATTCTCAGTGTGCTCCTCTTGAACATGTCTTTGCCCACCTTCTGATCAAGGTGACTGTTGAGAGCTTAGGTTGGGAGTGTTTACAGCTCAGAAGACTGGAGAGCAGTGGGGACCTGGGGCACGTTCCAGGTGAGTGGAACTGAGTCAGATTCCAGCTAAAGGGACGAGAAACAGATGGTGAGCACTGTGCGTTTCCAGCCCCAGGGCTGGCGTGTGTGGGTCCCCAGCTTCCACCATCAGTGTCCACGTGTGCAATGGCAGAGTGGCTTTTGGAGGGTCATCACCCTAGTAGTGTCTACCCCGTATTCGCTCTGGCTCCTCAGGTGGTCTTTGCTCAGTGTTCTCGTCTGGAAGGTGGGGATAACAAGAGCTCTCGGTGCAGACAGAGGTGCAGATAAATGAAGTCACTCTTGCTGTCAGTCCTAAGGAAGGAGGAGCTGTCTATAATTCAAAGGCCACAAAATCACAATGGTGACTCTGAGGAGGCCCCGTGCAGGTCTTTCTTTTGTAATCATCCCTGGACATTAAGGAGCAGGCCAAGACTGTGGTCCCCAATTAGCATTCAAACTGGCCTCCAGGATCTCTGCCTCTGCCCCCAAACCGGTAAAACCAGAGTGACTCCCTCCCCAGTTCCCTTCAGCGGGAAGGTTCATGTCTCAAAGCCTTGCGGGCCACAGGTCTCCGTCGAAACTTCTCAACCCGGCCAGGTAGCACAAAAGCAGCCAAAGACAATATGTAAGTGAGCAGATGTGGTTGAGTTCCAACAAAACCGTTTACAAAAACAGACCCAACGGACCTGGGTTGATATGCGAGGCAGCATTTGCCGACCCCTGGTTTAAGAAGAAATATGTGAGGGGCACCTGGGTGGCTCAGTCGGTTGAGTGTCCGACTTTGGCTCAGGTCATGATCTCACGGTTTGTGGGTTCAAGCCCTGCATCGGGCTCTGTGCTGACAGCTCAGAACCTGGAGCCTATTTTGGATTCTGTGTCTCCCTCTCTCTCTGCCCCTCCCCCCCTCAAAAATAAATAAACATGAAAAAATTTTTAAAAAGATATTTGTTTACAAACTAGAAGAGTTTTTAGGAACTGAACAGAACTCAGGTTCCTGAGTTTGAGCCCCACATCGGGCTCTGTGCTGTCAGTGCAGAGCCTATGGGGAATTCTCTGTCCCCGTCTCTCTCAAAAATAAATAAAACATTAAAAAAAATTTTAAAAAGAAGAAATATATGTGTGCTTGTTGGTTAATGAAGGCTTTGAGTGACTTGAGGGTAAAACCCACGACCCCACATCAGCCTGTGATCCCCAAGACCTTCCTTCGCTTCCAGCCATCCCAGCCCTTCCCTGTCTGCCTCCTCCAGTGTGGCATTTACTCTTTATCTTTTTTTCTTACTGTTTATTTATTTATTTTGAAAGAGAGAGAGAGAGCTTGCAGGGGGAGGGAGGGATAGAGAGAGAGAGCATCCTAAGCAGGCCTTGCACTGTCCGTGCAGAGCTGGATGAGGGGCTCGAACTCACCAACCCTGAGATCACGACCTGAGCAGAAATCGAGAGTAGGATGCTTAACTGGCTGAGCCACTTAGGCATCCCCAAGGCATTTGCTCTTTAGATAAAGTCACCATCATCTTCATGTTAGTTCTGACTTATTTCAAAGACTTTGCATGTACATTTGTTTAAATTGGTCTCATATTTTCTTCATAGTAAAGTAAAAGCAAGTACTTTCATCAGTATTTAGTCTCTTGGACATAAGCATTAATGTTTAAAGTTACAGACTATGTTGTATTTTTTTTTATATATATATATTTTTAACATTTATTTATTTTTGGGACAGAGAGAGACAGAGCATGAACGGGGGAGGGAGGGGCAGAGAGAGAGGGAGACACAGAATCGGAAACAGGCTCCAGGCTCTGAGCCATCAGCCCAGAGCCCGACGCGGGGCTCGAACTCACGGACCGCGAGATCGTGACCTGGCTGAAGTCGGACGCTTAACCGACTGCGCCACCCAGGTGCCCCTAGACTATGTTGTATTTTGACCAACATCTCCAGAAGGCTTTTTTAAAATTCCTCTGATGTTCAATAACCTCTTTTTAAGTCCTGTGACTGCTACAGCTTTGATACTGACTCACAAGGAAGGAGAAGAGGGGAGTCCTTCTGTGGAAGAAGGGGCAAAGTCAGACAACTGTGGAAGTCAGACAGGTGTTATCAGTGAGAGGAGAGGACCAGATGGTGGACGTTAGGGAGCAGTAAGGACCACAGCAAATCAAGAGCACGTGTCCTTTCTAAAGAAGGCCGCCTCACTCAGTTCCCACTGATGGTAGCCACTGAGGCTGCCTCATGAGCCAAAACTCCCAGTCTTTGTGCAGAATCTCCCAGGTTTTAAGTGAGTTCCAATTTTTAAAACATCTTCACGTTTTTCTTCCTTTCTTGTTTTTGTTTTCACTGAGGCCAAATGAAACCCATGCCTGGGCCGGGTAGGTGGGAACGGGTACTTGGCCTCTACTTGCAGAGTTGATTGCTATAGTTACCGCTGCCCTGGAGGCCCACCCAAAGGATTAGAAGCCTCAGTGCAGCCACTCTGTTTGCTGACCTCTGTGGGTGTGAAAGCCCTTGATGGGTTGCGTGCTGCATGGAAATCCAACATGGCGCCTCTCTCGGGAGCCACAGCCAGGTTGTGGTGGAGGCACCCCCAGTAACCATTTGATGTGATGAAATGTGTGCAGTACGGCGTGCCCTAGCAGGAGCATTTCAGGGTGGGCATGGTTGATGAAGTGATCGTTTAGTGCTAGGGTTTTCCATTTTCCTTTCCTTGAATCAGGGAAAGTCCTTTTTCAGACTGTTCCTGCTCAGAACCCCAGTGTGTCAACACTCAATCACTGAAAGCTCACCGCTGCCTCCTCTGCTTCAGCCCTGAGCCAGGCGCTAAAAGGGTGGTCCGGTTCAGGGGTCAGCATTCCACAGCCTCCAGGCCAGAGCTGGCCCGTGGCCTCCTTTTGTCCAGACCATGAGCTCAGAAAGGTCAGGGTCCGTTCGTTGGGCTGGTTCTCTGCTTTGAGCCAGAGTGAAGGGTGCCAAGCTCCAGCCACCCCACTCCTTTAGGCAAACCCCAAGGAACCCCCTTTGGAACTCTCAAGCTCTAAGGGCCCTCCCGTGAAAACCTTTGATTAGAGAAACAGTAACATCACCAGTTCACATTTGTTCTGTGCTGGTGTTGCCTGTTGCTAAAAGCCAAGCTGTGTGTTTGTAGTCCTGTAGCACCTGGGCGACCGTGCTGTCCTTACCACCTTTGGCCAGTGAGGAAACCGAGGCTCAGAAGCCTAAGGAACATGCCCAGGCAACACAGCATGTGATGAGATGGAGCTCGGACACAGGCCCTGACTCCTAGATCCAGAGGAACCCACCTCAAGCTGTGCTCCCTTCCTTCTGGCTTTGGACTAATCCCGAGTGGGCAACACAAGATGATTTCAGATGAAATTTTGATTACTAAGTGAATATTTGAATGTGTGCTTTAGAAAAAATACTAGTTTTCTGTTTATGGCAGAGGTTCTCAACCATTGAGGATTTGATCCCCCCTTCTTCCCGAAAGCATTTGGCCATATCTGGAAATATTTCTGGTTGTCACACCTAGGGAGGGGGCTGCTCCTGACATCTAGTTGGGCAGAAGACAGGGATGCTGTTGAACATCCTACACTAACACAGACTCTCCCCTCACCACAGAGAACTACCTGGTCCCAAATGTTCAGCAGTGCTGGGGTTGAGAAACTGACTTATCCTCTTAATACAAAGTTTCCTTTTCAAAGTATACTTGAGGAAAGAAATAATTAAGGACAAAAATAAGTATTAGGAAGGGCTCGTGAAGATAGGGCAGAAATCATGTGTGTGATACCCAGCTGTAGTATATGGAGGTCAAGGGAGCAGAGGATGTAACACAACTATATTAAAAAAAAAAAAATTACGGCGGCACTTGTATGGACTCTTGTATGGACTCTCCAAAGCAATCTGCAGCCAGGGCTAGCTTTCTTGGTCAGGCTTCTTTCTTTGGAGGTGTTTTCTAGATCATCTTGATCACCCCTGTTCTTGGCTATCACCTTCCTAGGAGTGTCCCAGGAAATTAGCTTGGAGTGGCTTCAAGGGGTTTACTCAGTGCTGCTGTGGTTTCGTCGCCTCCCACAAAGTGTCTGGGCCCTTGGACGTTGGCGTTCCCCACTGAGGGATCTTTGAACTAGGACAGATTATGTATCTCTTGGTGTGGGAAACCAGAATGGGTGGGTTTCCAAAGAGACTGGAGTCGGGAATTCAGGTTGTAGGGGGTGGTGTCTTTGACAAGGTAGGGTGTACAGCCTGTGTCCCAGCTGACGGGAGAGGCACATGATGTTGGCAACAAAGCGTCTATGGCGATGGTTTGGTAGATCAGGACCAGCCCGTGTATAGGGCTTAGAATTAAACTGGGATTTATCAAACACCCTCAATTTTCCAACACCTAATTGAAATAGACATGACAGACTATTGTTTGATTATTTGTGATGAAGGGAGCTCTCTGTGAGGGGGTAAGGAGTGCTTATTCACAAGAACTCCGGGTGGTAATATAAATGGAAATACATGATGCGCTAATCTAGCTCAAGCATGGTAATAGGAACACAGAGCCAGGGCCCCTTGCAGGAGAATATGTGTGTTTGTAACTGACAGTCATGTCTTTGCAGCCATGGTGTAGATGATGTCAGGGCTCAAGAAGAATAAAGACAAATTTTGTAACCCCGTAAAAAACCAGCCACCTTTTCACTTCACATCTGCTTGGCTACCATCAAAAAAAAACAAAACAGAAAATAACAAAATGTTGGCGAAGACATAGAGAATTTGAATGCTTGTGCACTGTTGGTGGGAATGTAAAATGGAACAGCCGCTGTAGAAAACAATATGGTGGTTCCTAAAAGAATTACAAATGGAACTTACCATATGATCCAGCGAACCCACTGCCGGGTATATACCCAAAAGAATTGAAAGCAGGGTCTCAAAGAGATATGTATACATTCCTGTTCATTGCAGCATTTTCACAGTAGCCAAGGGATGCCCATTTGGGTTGTTACCCAAACAAATGAATGGATGACTAAAATGTGGTATCTACATACAATGGAATGTTATTCAACCTCAACAAGGAAGGGCATTCTGATTCTTGTCACAATGTACGTGAGCTTTGAGGACATTATGCTAAATGAAATAAGCCAGGCACAAAAAGACAAATACATGATCTCACTTGCGCGAAGTGCCTACAGTCAGTTAAAGTCATAGAGACGGAGAAGGAAAGACAGACACCAAAGGCTGGGGAATGAGGGGGGGGGGGAGTTGTTGTTTAATGGGTATTGAGTTTCCATTTTGCTGATGAAAAACAGATTCCGGAGGTTGGTTGCACAACAGTGCGAATGTACTTGACATTGTTGAACTGTACTCTTAGAAATGGTTAAGATGGTAAATTTTATGTTTTGTTTTTTTTTTTATCATAGATTTTTTCTTAAGCGTCTGAATTCACAAATGTGGGTGGTTTTTAATGAGTGGTGTTACCCAGAGCAAACGTAGTCAAGTCGCCCACAGTTGAACCAGGCTCAGTTATGAGTGTGCCGTTTGTCCTTCTCTTGACCTTTCCTAAATGGTGAAAGAGTCCCACTTTCCCGTACTCCTGATGGTGGTCCTTGGATCCAAGCTCATTGTCATCTTGACAGCGTAGGGGTTTTGTCCTGCTGCAGAGGGTGAGCGCTAACCGTGGGGTAGGAAGCGCTTCACATGGGTCCGTCTGATGTATCACTGCCTGTAGCATTTATAGTACATTGTACTCCGTTTTTATTTGCTTCTACTGGGATGGGAGCCAAGCCAGTAAAAGGCAAACAGCATTAATTCAGTGATGACATATGCCACTGAAAACTGTTTTTCTTTTCTTTTTTTTTTTTTTTAATTTTTTTAAAAAGCAGAATGGAGGCACTTTACTCAGATTCTCCTGGATGCTGAAATAAAACCTGAGGGGAGAGAGGGATGCGGGGAGGTCCTTAATCCTTGCCTCACTCCTGTGAATGCTCAGAGAGGGTTAGTTTGCATCTTGCTCTAAGTTTTATCTGGAAGGCATTTCAGAAGCAGGCTCCTTCTCCTGGCCTCCGTCTTCTTACCTTCCTGGCAGCCCTTTATCTGCACGTCGCAGCCATGGCGCTGCAGGGACAGGTGGGTGTAAGTTGTGACCCAGTCCCATTTCTTCCTGGTACACATGCGCCAGCAAGATGCGGCTCTGGAAAGAGGATGGGAAAGGTCCGGCTCTGGAAAGAGGATGGGAAAGGTCCAAGTTCACTGGGGGGGGGGGGGGGGGGGGGGGGACGGCCGCCATTGTACACTTGGAGCCAAAGCCTGGTCAGTTTCTTTTTTTTTTTTTTTTAATTTTTTTTTTCAACGTTTATTTATTTTTGGGACAGAGAGAGACAGAGCATGAACGGGGGAGGGGCAGAGAGAGAGGGAGACACAGAATCGGAAACAGGCTCCAGGCTCTGAGCCATCAGCCCAGAGCCCGACGCAGGGCTCGAACTCACGGACCGCGAGATCGTGACCTGGCTGAAGTCGGACGCTTAACCGACTGCGCCACCCAGGCGCCCCAAGCCTGGTCAGTTTCGAAGGGGTTGAAAATAAAATCTCTTCGAAAATAAATCTTGAATTGGGAAAGGGGCCTTGTACAGAAACAGCTTCTTCCCTTGAGCCAGGTTCGTGATTGCCAAATCCTGGTCAGGAGTTTCTTACACCATAATTCTTGCGTTTGATGATGAGGCCCTTTAAAATTACCCGAGTCTGTGTTGTTCTGCTCTTCCTCGGGTCAGAGTGCCCCCCTGCAGCCTGAAATTAGGCTGGCTAGAGTGAGCTGGCAGCAGGGGCAGGGGTGAGGGTGGCGGGTCTGGTGTGTGACATGAGGGAGCAGTGAGGACTGTGGCAAACTCGTGACACATGCCCTGTCTGGAAAAAGAGTGTTCTGCTCACTTCCAGCTGACGTTTGCCGTGTGGGGATTCAGGCCTGTGCTGCCAACCTTAAACACTTCTGGTGGGAGCTTCCATTGTTGATTTTTTTTTTCATGTGAACCGAATCGCTTATTCAATGTTGGCAGCAAACTCAGTCCAATAATAATCAGTGGGGGAGGGGCGCCAAGCCAGGCCCACGGATGGGCTGCAGGTTCACACAACCCGTGGCGGGCAGGGATCGAAGGCCGGTTCTGCTGGGAACGCCGGCCCTTCTGGATAAATCAGAGATAGAGGTGAGCAGAAAAAAGCTCCATGAGCCCAAAGGGGCTGGACTCCTTCTGGCATCAGGATTTGAGCATCGGGGAGGGGGCACGCTCTCCAGGATTGGGGCAGCCAAGTTCGGCTCGGCCCTTTCAGTAGGCAGCTGGGCCACGAGTGCAGCACTGAAGGAAGGTGAGTTGCTCCCAGCCACCGGGAGGGTCTGATTTTACCCCATCGGCAGCACTGGTGCTGGGTTTCATAGAAAGGAAGAGAAGAATGACTGTTCCCTGGAGGATGTCTCCTCTGTGACCGGTCAGGCCCGCTTCAGGAGCATGGGACCTGGGCAGGCACACGGAGCCCTGTGCTCAGCAGGCCCTGTACTTGCCCTCCCCCTCCCCCGCCCCCATCTTGAAACTCCTTAATAACTTTCAATCAGGACCCCCCCCTCCCGATTTCATCTTGCATCTGGCTCTATCAATTAGCTAGCCATAATTTGCATCATCTGCTTCACATTGGTTTATCTCATTTAATCCTTAGAAGTCCTCTGAGAGGTGAATGAGCATTATCATGTCTCCCTTTGATAGGGGAGGGACCCGAGGCTCAGAGGCGGGCAGTCACTTATCCAAAGTCACACAGCTAGAAAGGCCTGAGCCAGAATTTGTAATCAGGTCTGCCTGACTCTGAAATGGAGGATGTTTGTTGGTTGTGCCGAAATTTCATAGTATGTTCCAGTCTCTGGGGGCTGTAGCGTGGGGAAGATTGTCAGGGGACTGAAGAAGTCACGGGAGCAAGAGAGTGTATATCCAGCCCAGGCAGCATGTTATATGTGCCTGGTAGTTTCTGGCAGTTCAACACCAGTTCTGGTGTTGTTAGACTTTGTCCTCTGAGGGCCACGGATTGAGTCAGGCAGCGGGACAGGCGTTTCTCCCGAAGGACAGCAAGAAGTGTGGTGCGGTCGTATCTCAGGGCAAACTTTGAGGTTGTGCCTTCTCACAGGCAGCCTCCTGTGTGATTGCCACTTAGGCTTTCAGATATGACGTGGGGATCCCATGCTGCAGACACCCAGGGAGCCCTCAGCATCCGAGTGGTGCTGCTGGGGTGTTGACGAGGGAGAGGATAGGGACGGTGATGACGATAATCCCGCCGATAACATCAACGAGGTGCTGATGGCTGCCAGGCAACCTTCTAAGTGTTCTATATGCACTAGTTCACATAATCCTCACGCTCCGCAGCATAGTAGGCAATATTCTCTCCATTCACAGATGAGGAAACTGATGCACAGAGAGGTTAAGTCACGTGCCCAGAGTTGCACAGCTGGTAGGAGACAGAGCTTCACTGCTGTTCTTCCACGTACAGATGGCAGTCAGCCCTCCCTTCGGGGACCTTCTAGTAATGAGAAGAGCAGTTATAACGGAGTGTGGCGTGTGCAGTAAGAGAAGTGCATGATGAAGGTGTTGGTGAGAACGAGGGTAGGTGCACAGCATTGCTCAATGCCAGGCACACTCCTAGGCGTTCTGTGTGTATCTTCCCAATGAATGTTGCACCCCGCCCCATGAAGCAGGGTTATTTTAGCCCTTTTTATAGATGAAGAACGCCAGGACCGAAATGATTCAGGTTATTGGTTAGAAGTCACATAGTGGCGCCTGGGTGGCTCAGTCAGTTGAGCATCCGACTCTTGATGTAGGCTCAGGTGGTGATCCCAGGGTGTGGGATCGAGCCCTGTGCTTGGAATTCTGTCTGTCTCTCTCTCTCTCTCTGTCTCTCTCAATCCCTCTGCTCCTCCTCCACTCACGTGCGCATTCTTTCTCTCTCTGAAATTTAAAAAAAAAAAAAAAAAGGTCACATAGAAAGTAACAGAGCCAGGATTTGAACCTGTGATCTGAAACTCTGTTCTGCCTTCCAGAGATAGCACAGACTGAGGGCCTGGGGAGGCCTCATGGAGAAGGTAGTCCCTGAACCCAGATTTAGGGAGCAATGGGAGCTTCTGGGGGCAGAGCGGGAACGGCATTCCTGGCAGTGGGAAGGCAAGACAGGGCCAAAGGTGGAAAGGTGGGACTGTGGCCCAGCATGGTCCCTGGTTGGATGGGTGCTCCTGGAGCACAGTGGTGGGGAGCGGCAGGAGGTCATGGGTGGGCAGGAAGGCCATGGTGTCCTGAGAGCAGTCAGGAATTCCTGAGGACAGGGCACATGGTTTCACATGGTTGTGTGCACATGGGATGAAACTCCGGGCACCTGGTACCACGAGGACAAAGCAATCCCGTAAATAGGACAATCAAGTCAACTTTATCATGCCTCTCATGGCAGTCTAGCAGCACTTGTATTTTTTCCTGGCCTTTAGGGGAGAGACCTGGACAAATCCAGCTGCTGTCAGGACAGCATTTTCTTAGAGGTCTCTCACCCGGCAAGGTGTTGCAGATGAGGGTCACTGCCCCACCCCCTCGAACAAAATTCTCACGCAAGCACTATGAGATGTCAGAGGAATGACTCAGTCGTGAAAGCTGAGATTGAGCCTCGCCCGGCCCCAGGCTGGCTGTGACTTCAAGACCCCTACTCTGCAGACCTCCATTCTCTCCTCTGGCAAGACTTTTCTGAGATTTGAGGCTCCTCAACAGCATGATGCAAACTTGCCCTCTCACTTTGTGGGGGATGAGGGAGGGACAGACACAACCACCAACACATGAGATTTCTGGGGCAACGGAATATGCCATTGACCCTCACAGCTAGACCAGGACTTAGAAGGCTGAGAAATTCTGGGGTGGCCATTGTTTACTGGTTTTAGGTTGGCAGAGATGCCCCAGAGTTGGTGTTTCCAATGACTGTTGGAACTGGAATGGGTGTTGCAGTGACAGACGGGCGTGAGGGGCTGTTTAGGCCCAGCATCCTTTTCAGTGTCTCAGGATGAACAGGACCTGGTGTTAGCATTTGGCCTCCTCCCCTGCCTGCCTACCTTGTAGTAGCCCAGGCAAAGGGTACTTTTTTGTCAAGAGGCATAGAGAGAAATAAGATATTGGGGGTTCACCCGGTTTGCACAGGCCTCCCAGGGAGGATACTGAATTCACTTGGACACGTGGCCTGTAATGCAACCCTCCCGCCACGTTTTCCATGAAGAGGACCTTCCGGTTTTTAAGATACTCCCGGCCATCAGCCAGATAATTGCCTGGCTGGGCTGCCCCCTGCTGTAGCCCAGCAAAATTCTTCTCATTTGTGACTGTGGTTCTTTCAGCCTCACCAGAGCTTTGCTATTAAAGCTTTATGTCAAGGGAGGGGTGGCACATAGGATCTTTGTAAGCCTCAACTCACAACCCTGCTTCCAATCCTCTTGGGACTAGAACCTGTTCCTAATTCAGCATATAGGGCCTGGCTGATGTGGCCTCTGCCTCTCTATTGTGGTTCCCCCCGTTCTCATGCTCTCGGTCCAGAACACACTTCTCCCCCTGGGCTCAGCCTGGCTAACTCCCCTTCACCCTTCAGGTGTCTGTGTCAAGGAGCCCCCTCCAGAATCCCAAAGACAGGACAGCTCCTCCCCTGTTCAGACCCCCTGGGCTCTCCTTAGCATCACATCCATTTCATCCTAATTACATGTTCTTATGTCTGCTTCTCCCCCTTTATGTGATGCCTGCCCCACGGCGCTGGGCTGTTTTCATGTGACACCCTGCTGTGTCTCCATCCCCTAGGACCACGTCTGGCACACACTAGGGACTTGGCAAATAGCTATCTAACGAGAAATTGTGGAACGAGGGGTCAAGAGAAATGGGCTGGCACAGTGAGGAAGATACTTTACAAACCGTGAAGTGCCGTGTTACGGTTTTTCATCACAGTGCGCCTCACCTGCCTGCCTCTGTCTTCTTACCTGTGAGCTGACATCAGGCTGGCCCTGCGTGTTGACAGGCCCGTGCGGGAAACGAAAGAGGGGATCAAAGTAAACCAGAGGAAGCCAGTGAAAAGCTCGCTAACATGCGTCTTCATTACTCAGGAGACTTGCCTCTTTATAAATCTGGTCCCAGGGCCAATTCCTTCTTTCCTGGGCAGCCCACCTTCTATGACTTGGAAACCCAGCCTGATGAGCCCTGCATTTAAGCCACCCTGCAGAGGGACACTCTGGGCTGGCTGAACGCTGGCCTACTTTTTGCAGAGCAGAAGGATCCTTGCTGAGAACAAGTCAGCCTGCAGCCAGCTGTAGATTTTTCCAGGGGCTTCTCCCTGCGATCACAGTTAACCTTTGCTTTCTCGCCACCTGCCTCCCATGATTGGCTGCGGGCACCCCTGCTCTTCCCAGCCCCACACGGCATCTGAGCTCCATTTGCGCCACCTGGAGATTTCCAGGCATCTCCCGCACGGTCTAAAGGAGAGTAGGTTTCTTCCGGAGCCTCCTGGGGACTTGTGAAGATCCTCCGGGGCCTGCAAGAGCCAGCGGAAAGAGCTGCTTGGGTAAGAGGTATCTGTGGACCAGAGAAAATCCTACGTCATTTCAGACTTTCCTTTGAACCCCTAGACGGGCTGTTCTTCAGAGGCAGATGTGTTCTGGGACCAGAGCGAGGCATGGCTTCCTATCCCCACTTGTCCTTGAACTTTTAGAAGGATGGGGTTAAGAGGAGAACCTGGAGAAACGGGATCTCGGGGGATCCGGGTGGCAGGAACTGCTGGGTAGGTGGCCTCTGGGTGTTCCTGCTGGATTGTTCTATAATTCAGTCTTGTGAGTCGTGGGCTGGGACTCCAGGGTGAGAGCTGTTGCTCTGCCTGGAGTTCCATGCCCAGTCGCCCCCCTTGCCTGGGAGACTGGGAGTCCCATGCTTGGTTGGTTGTCCCACTATGACTCTATCTTTCAGGGACAGGTGGTTTGGCAAAACAGAATGGGGTACAGGTACTAGAGGAAGCGGTGATGGGTGCTGAGCAGGTGAAGAATATAACCATTGTTGCTGTAGCTGCTTATCTTAGTAAAACCCCTCGGGCCCTCCCTCCAGCCCTGGTCCCTTTCTAGAGGCAAGTGCGATGCTGCCTTCAGACTGGAGCACCTTTCTTCGGTGTATCCAAATGCTGCTGTGGGTCACCATGCTCTCGGAGTGAGGCTGGATGTGTGTCTTTTACACAACTCCGTGTCAGAACACCTTGACCTCTACCCGCGAGTCCATCCCACAGGCAGTGCCAGAAAAAGCGCCTTTTGGGTTGGGACTTGGTAGGAAGTGGTGCCAGCTACAGGTGACCACTCTTATCCTAGGGTAGCCGAAGCAGGCAACTCCGTCCTCTGGAAACCACCCCAAACTGGAACAGAGCTCCGTATCTTGTTCTGGCTCCCTGTTCCCCGTCTCCACCAGCCCCTCCTCTAACTGCCGTGGTTTCTCTTTGCAGCAGAAAAGAACACCTCTGGAATGATAAGCCGTCCTTCTCCAGGGAGGATGGAGTGGATCATCCCTCTGATTGTGGTATCAGCCTTGACCTTCGTGTGCCTCATCCTTCTCATTGCTGTGCTAGTTTATTGGAGGTGAGTAAGCCAGGCTGCACCCACAGAGGGGAAGTGTGGGCTGGGTTCTGCCGCAAGTACGCTGCCCGGGGAGGGGAGCCCGTGGCTTCTCATTCAGTAAGGTGAGGCAGCTGGAGTGTTGCTGGGGTCACCATCGGGGGGATCCGCTCTATCTGGAAGCAGCTGCTGGGCTGGAGCCTCTTCTGAGATCAAGGCACTTAGGATGAGCTTGAGATTTAGTGCCACAGGAGCTTTCGATTGGGAATCCGGCAGATCTGGGTTCGGATCCCAGCGTTGGTATTTGCTAGATTGAAATCCCATTTCCACCTGAAGTTTTAGTTTATGGGAAATGAGTTAATGAGGTTCGTAGCGTTTCCAGCTTCTCAGGGGTCATGTTTCACTTTGCTGTATCTACCTAATGACCTTCCTTGACCTGAAAATTTTTGTCACAGCCTTTTGCTGAAAATCCGGTGGTAGGGAAACCTTTAGCATATTCCGTGGCATTTAATACATGGAATATAAAAACGGCTGATTTTAAGTCCTCCCTGTATTATCGTTGTCCTTGAACTAGTTCTCACTACTTCCCCTGGGAAGCCTTCTTGCAGCTTCTGCTTAACAGTTCTGCATTTTTCAGCTACCTTCTCCAAGCCAGCTTAACTGAGCAAGGTAGGTTAACCTTTCAGACTAGTGTAGGAGGCTTCTGGCCTTGAACAAGCTTCCTCCATGATGAGCAGGCGTCCTGTTTCCATCCCTTGCTTCCTTCTTGCCTTTCCTGCAATTAATTTTGAGCTCCTGTTATATGCCAGACATTCTTCTCTCCCGGAGGTTACTTTTTAGTGGGGGAGACAGACCATAAACAAAGCCCATAAGTAAAATCTAGGATACTTAAGACGGTGTCCAGTGCGTAAAGGAGAAAACTAAATCTGGAAAGAGGGGAGGCATTCTGGGATTGATGGTGAGTGTTCAGAGTAGTTAAAGAAGCCCTAAGTGGCGAGGGATATTTCAGCTAAGATCTAAAAGGGACTAAGATCCAAAGACACTCAAATGGGCTCCATGTAGGGCAAGTTGCAAGTGGAGGAAACAGCATGTGCAAAGGCCCTGAGGCAGGAATGTGCCTGATATTTTTCAGGAATAGCTAAGAGGTCAGTGTGGCCAGAGCACGTGAGCATGGGGGAGAGTGGTCGGAGAGGGCATCAGGAAGAAATGGGGTAGAGGGGAGTCCTGTCAAGTACAACCTTGTGGGTTATTCTGAATACATTGCCTTTCACCCTGAGATAAGTAGGATTTGCTGCAGAAGGGTGTTATGATCTAACTTCTGGATTACTTAGCTGCTATGTTGCAAAAAGCTTGGAGAGGATCAGGGGCAGAAGCAAAGAGACCATCTGAGAGACTGATTGAACTAGTCCAGAAGGAGGTGATGAGGGTAGCAATGCAGATAGGCTGTATGTTCTAATTCAGTAGAACCAGGAGATAAGGATTCATCTCCAGCTTCCTTGAGTGTCTGATGGCACCTATAACACTCTTAGTTCTGCAGACCTGCTGGATCACAAATTTCATGGTGTCAGGGATAAGCCCCAGAACGCTAGCCCCACCTCCACGTTGCTCCTTCTCCAGGACAAGTGGTTTGCAAACACACACTGGTCTGGAGCCCACTGGTATATTGGAAGCTGCCGAACACGGGTCTGCGTATGTAGAAGTAACAAAAGATGTGTGCACTCCTGTCTTGGCCGTGCTTGGGACTGTGTGGTTTGAGTTGCACACCCTCCCCACGGAGGCGCGGAGACGGTGCACGGCTGCCCCACGCCGGTGACCGTTGTATACCAGCTGCAGTGTGAAACGGTTCCCGTGCTGAGCACTTGTAGCAAAAACTTCAGGGCTGCTTGCGATTGGCCTGTCTTGGTCCTATGCACCCCTCCCCCCTGCTGAGAATAGATCACTGTGACCAAGAAAGGCCATGGGATATGTGGCCAAGCCTGCAAGGGAACCGGGCCAGCCAAAACACACAGGTCCACACTACAAGCTACGTGGAGGAAAGGACTGTATAATCGGGTAAAGACAGCTTTACAGCCTTCCATTCAAGATGCATTTTCCCATCAGAAAAGGATAATACTCCTTAGAAAAACTCAGTCTGAATAGAAAACGTATTGAATAATAACGATTTGTGTATAAAAATTAGGTCTTCCTTCTATATGTGTATGTATTGAAAGCTAGATTAACCAGAAGTGGGGCACCTGGGTGGCTCAGGCAGTTAAGCATCTGACTTCAGCTCAGGTCATGATCTTGCAGTTCATGAGTTCGAGCCCCGCCTTGGGCTTTGCTGATAGCACAGATCTTCTCTCTCTGCCCCTCCCCTACTCATGCTCTCCCCTTCTCCCCCCTCTCCCTCCCTCTCTCCCCCTCAAAAATAACATTTAAAAAATAAATTAATTAAAAAAAAATAACCAGAAGTTTAAACTTGAGCAGACTGCACACGTGATCTTTTGCTAGACTCTGAGTGCCCGTATACAAAAGTGAATGCGACGGAGAAAAATTCTTAGAGATGAAGGAAAGTAACGTTGAATTAGCATTAGAACGGATGAGTCGGCTAAGCAGGAGAACAGCCTAGAGGAGACCAGGACCTGTTTTCTGTCCCAACTTTTTCGTGTTTTATTCATGTGAAAGAAGGAAGCATTGGGGAGCTCACACAGAAAATGGGTCAATGCGGAAGAGACAGGCATTTCCTGCCGGCAATGCGGTTTTGACAGTGTTGCTTTTCTGCCTTTTGAGGCACAGTGAGAGCGGGTGATTGGCAAGCTGACTTGACGTAAGTGGAGCATTGAGGCAGATCAACACCTTCTGGATCGGTTCCTCAGTGGCAGGCCTGGCACCCAGGGGTTCCAGCCGGCTCAGTGTGGTGGCAGTTTCTGCACCGAGGGACTGACCGTTTGCAGCTCTTGTTCTGGTCCCTGAGTGTGGTCACTCGGAGTCGTGGACCCTGCAGTTGAATGCATCCAGGATGAAAGCTGAGGTCTCTGATTTCTTTTTCTCCACGAGTGCTGGCTAAGGTTTTCCGAGTCCCCTTTTAGTGCCAGGAACCATGCCGAGCACTTGGGGGGCACCGTCTTAGGTGATTCTCCAAAGAAATCTTAGGGCAGGTACTATTATCCCACTTAAAAAGTCAGGGACTGGGAATTTGGGGAGGTCAAGCGACTGGCCCAGAGTCCTGGAGGAAGTGGGGTGAACCCTGGTTTTGAATACAGGGCATTTTCATTCTAGAATCCATAACCTTCCTCGGGGCACCCGGGTGGCTCAGTCCAACGTCGGCTCAGGTCATGATCTTGCGGCTTATGGGTTCCAGCCCCGCGTCAGGCTCTCTGCTGACCGCTCGGAGCCTGGAGCCTGCTTTGGATTCTGTGTCTCCCTCTCTCTCTGCCCCTCCCCTGCTCATTCTCTCTCTCTCTTTCTGTCAAAAATAAATAAACATTAGAAGCCATAACCTTCTTGAACCACTAAGATGCATGTCTCACACATACATCCCATGATAGCTTAGCACAACTGACGTTCGGCCAAATCCACGGGAGGTGGGGTCAGTGGGCCTGTTGTGCCAGCGCCTTCCTGTTGAGCGTCCCCTGCTGTCTTTGGCCAGGGAAGGTAGAGGAGCCAGTGTTGGTTGAGTGCCTGCTACAGGCCAAGCAGTGAGCAGCAGCAGCATCCACAGTGTTGGACTTGACAAAAACCAATTTCAAGCAGCCTTACGCTCACAGGGAAAAAATCCGTTGATTCACGGAATTGAAAAGTTTGGCGCACAAGGCCCCGCTAGATTGGCGAGAAGGAACCAGACAGAACAGCAGGGCTCAGCTTGTGTTGTGTGCCTGTGTTTCTCTCCCTCTTGTCTCAGATTTGCTCTCCTCGTGTGGGCTTTTCTCTGAGGCCCTCTGTTTCCACATGGTGGCCTCTGGGCCACAGGAGACATACACCCTCCCATCCCCATGGAAGGGAAGAGAAATTCCCTTAAGTGTTCCATCTCAGCCCCAACATGGTGTCTCTTAGAACTGACTCAGGTCATTTGTTCACCCCTTGAACCTGCTGGAGGCGTTAAGGACTTTTGTCAGGCCTGGCTCTTAAATGAACTGTGAAGCCCAGAAGTGAGGTCTCTGCCATCGGAATCACATGCACAAAACTGGACAATGGGTGTTTTCCCAAAGGACCTCCAGGGCCCGGAAAGTGACCAGATCCAGGTGCCAGGTAGACAGAAGCAGCCAGTGTCTCAACCTTCAAAAGAAGTGGTGAAATTAGAACCAGGGGGAGAGGGGTGTCTGTTAAGAAAAGAGAATTCTGATTTGGATAGCAAAGAAATACACATGTGGGTAGTAGGAGAGAAACAAAGCAGGCATGCGAGCTCAGCCCGGCCAGCCGAGGGTTCTCAGCGAGGACTCTGCTGTCATGCATGCATGTGCCATGGACTGGAAGAAGGGCCACTCCCTTTTCCTCCCAACTATGGAGGACGTTTGGAGGCTTACGTCCAGCGCGCCAGGAGAGCACAAAAGCAGGGCTGCATGGAGGCCTGATGCCCAGGCTGGGTCTTGAAGATTAAGCCTAGTGAATAAGGTGAGCAGGCATGGGGCCAGAGAGAATCTGGCGGATCGTAAGCAGGCATCTGGGGTCCACTGTCACTGGAGTTGGGGGACAGCGAGAGCCAGATCGTGAAACACTTGGGGTGCCGCCCGGAGGGATATGTGCGTTAGCCTAAGCGTGATGGAAGGGCGTGAAGGAACCACAGCTACAGAAAGGCAAGATGAGAAAGAGGCAGTCTTGGGGAGCGGTGAGGGAGCGGCCTGGGCCCAGAGGCAGACAGCCTGGATTTGGAGCCAGGATCCACTGCTCACGACCCATGGCCTCAGAGCATGTGTTGTTAGCAGGGGCTCAGTTATGCCCAAGTGGGTGAACATGAGTTCTTGGGAGGTGAAAAAACGTACCCTTTTAAGGCACAGATATACATGTAGTACACAAAAGCACAGCACGTTATTGGTATTAAAATTTCACTGGGGGGGTTGCGACGGGGGAAGGCGGGAAGGCTTATTTATAGGCCCCTTAGGAAGTGCACTTGGTCATGATGAGCCCCAGGTGATGTGAGGAAGGGTCAACCACTATATTGTACACCTGAAACTGATAGAACACTGTGAACCAACTTTTTGAAAAGGCCCCTTAGGAGAGGTGCCAGCGGGAAGAAGAACTGAGAATTTCTTCATCTGCAATATAGTCCAGAAATGGGCCCATTGGGCTCCCGTGAGGAGTAGGTGTGTGCTCTGGAAAATGGTTATCCCAGGGCCTGGTGCATGATAAACAAGCAATGATAGCTGTGTTATCCCCGACTTTAGTGAAAAATAAAAATTCATTTCTGGGTCCTGGTGTGCCAGAAAAGAAGTTCTTTAACAAAACCAGATTTACAGATCTAAATGAATGCTGTCCCTCACACATAATCAGTGTGTGGCTGTATACTTTCCAGTCATGTGTCATTGCTTAAAACATGGCTTGAAAATAGCTTTTGGAACTTCCTTCTAGAGTTCATTCTTCGGAATGATCTCAGAAGTGCCAAGTATTTATCCTAGAAATGGCTCAAAGTCATGTGTTTGGAGCTCAGTAGAGTATAAATGTAGGTGAACCAACTGAGGAGAACAGAACCACGTTGGACCAAAAAAGAAAGGTTAATGAAATGGGTTTGGGGGATGCTCCCAGTGGGCCTAAAAGCAATTCCAGAAGAGCAGATCCCTAAGTAACTAGGTTAAAGGCATGACTCAGCCAGCCCACTCTTCTTGAAGCCCGGTGGTCAGCCTCATTAACTCATGACCGGCTTCATCAGAGCAAGGTTCATTAGCTGCCACAGACACTCTCCAACACCCTAGTGGTCTAAAACACAGAGTTCATTGGTCATCGGTGTGTAGACTGATGGAGCTGGGCAGCTCTCTTGCACTTGGGGCTTCTTTTTCTGGGACACGTGTTTCCCAAGGGGCTTTAGCAGGGATTAAAAAAAAAAAAAATCAAGGAGGCACCTCGTTCTCAATTGCATAGCCCAGAAGTGGAATTCCTTCAGGGCCGTTGGCTCACCGTTGGCCAGAGGTAGTCCCACAGCCCCCAGGATACATGGTAAGGTGGAGAGCACATGGATATTCCTTGAGTGCTGCCAGAAGTATCTTTAAATATTCAGACCCACTGGCATCATTTGGCCAAGAGGATGTTTCCTTGAAGGAACAACTTTGGAGGCCAACCATCAGATTCGTCTCATTATTTCACATTTGGCCCGAATGAAAAAAATATGGCAGCAACCTGATTTGTATTTTTTAGTTTTTTCAATGAAAAGATTCCCAGAGGGCCACTAGGGTCTCTTTGAGCAGCATTTTTATAGGCGGCAACACGGATTTGTGGGAGAAACTTACCTTTTGATATTGGTTCGCTCAGATAGATATTAGAGATAGGATGCTACAGTTCTTTGTTAAATGCTCCTTGCAAAGGGCTGTATTGAAGAGCTATAGGAACCCACATCCATAGCAATGCAGAAGTCACTGTGAAGTTCGGAAGAAATAAATGTTTTGGAACAAAGGTCAGGGTTATAGGGCAGCTAATAAAGACGAAACCGATGAAAAATCCACTAACAGGCACAGCTTGCTGCCTTTTGAAAACGGTGCCCTGTATGTGCCTTTTAAATATCGTAATCCATATCAACCGGGCAATGGTTCCTAGCGGTAATCATTTATGTAGAAATGAGGGAGAGCCAATACGTGGAAGAATTTTTGAAGTGGGCCATTTTGGCCTTACTACTCAGGACGGTAACAAAATGCACCTTTGAATTACTAACAGTCAGGAAACGCATTCCAAGAGCTCCCGATGCCCTGTCTTCCCAAGACAAGCTGTTTACATGGCACCAATGTGCTGACGTTCCTGAAAAGACAGGGAGCCTCACAGCTGCTACCACTCAGAAGGAAGGGGGAGTTTTTGGAAGGTTTCATTTTGATTTACATAATTTGAGGTAGATGCCGGGCGAAGAGCTCTGTGCAGGCTGTCCAGTCACTGTGCTCGGGTACACCACTTGGTTTATTTATGAACTTGCTCTGTAGCGTAGCTTAACTATTGTGAGCAAGACGTCAGTGTCCATTTAGGATTGTGAGTATTGGCCGAGATCATTAAAAATTTTTTTTCTGCAATCCAGAGGACAACTGCTTTGAAGGTAGCTCTTTTCTCTTTGAGCCAAATCTCCCCCCTCTACAGTAGCTATCGTAAGGCCTTGAGAGCCAAGAATCTTTTGAGTTTTTACCTTACTGCACAAGTGCTAAGCAGATTACACTGCCCCCTAATCAGCGTTCAAATCCTGGGAGTTACTACGTTTTGCACATCAGAAAACCACGGCTTGGTGAAATCAGGTAGACGTGCCCAAGTCACAGGGTTAATCTTTGGTGGATTCTGGATTTGAACCACCATCTCATAGCCCACTGTCATAATCATCACTTTATTTTGGGGCACCTGAGTGGCTCAGTCAGGTGAGTTCTAACTCTTGATTTTGGCTCAGGTCATGATCCCAGCGCCGTGGGATCAAGCCGCTTGTTGGGCTCTGTGCTGGACATAAAGCCTGCTTAAAATTCTCTCACCGTCTCCCTCTCCCACATGTGCTCTCTCTCCAAAAATGAAAAAAAAATTTTTTTTAAGGCTTAATCATTACATTATTTTGCCTAAATGAGGAGTAGCCTGTCAGGAGGCTTGTCAGGACAAGTTGAACATCAATATTATGGATCATAATTCTAGCTTAAAGAACTTTCCAGAAACGTAGAGCAACGTTAATTCTTAGATTCAGATAGGGCTGAGCTAACTACGTGGACTCTGGAGCAGAAAAAATGGAAACTCCAAGGGGCATTATTAACATCTGACCCATGTTTGTTTGTTTGGTGTTAGAATTTCATGCTCTGATCTGAGAAATTGATGTCCCCCTTGAGCACATGGTTGAGTCGTCTATAAATTCTGCGGTAGATGAGTCAACACTGATTTAGTGCCGCAGGCAGATTAAAAGATCTCTTTTATGCCCACCTTTTACACTTGAAGAAATTTTGCCATGTGTTGATCCCTCCTCATTAAGAATGCCATTCAAGGGGCACCTGGGTGGCTCAGTTGAGCATCCAACTTCAGCTTAGGTTATGATCTCATGGTTTGTGAGTTCATGTCCTACATCGGGCTTGCTGCCGTCAGCACAGAGTCTGCTTCAGATCCTCTCTTCTCTCTCTCTCTGCCCCTCCCCTGCTCGCTCGCTCCCTCGCTCTCTCTCTCTCTCAAAAATGAATAAACATTTACTTTTATAAAATGCTATTCGCAAAAACAAGTGAATTTTTTTTTATTGACATGATTTTTTGCTTTGTTCTTTGGAAGACAGTGTAATAAATAAGAGGGGATGTGGGGTGACTGGGTGTCTTAGTCACTTGGGCGCCCGACTTGAGCTCAGGTCATGATCTCATGATTTGTGAGTTCGAGCCCCACATCAGGCTCACTGCTGTCAGCACAGAGCCCACTTTGGATCTTCTGTCTCCCTCTCTCTATCAAAAATAAAAATAGGAGGGAGGAGATGCAAACCCTAATTGTGGGAGGGGGTTGTGTTGGCATAATGGAGGCTCCACCAAACAGATACAGGTGAACACTGAGTGTGGGCGTGTGGTAATGCCCCTCTCCTGCTCAAAGAATGACTGACCACATGTGCCCCAGTAGAACGTGGATCCCTCCTGTAGTCCCACAGAAACAATGACAGAGCTGCCATGAGCCTGGGTACATGCTCTCTACCCACCTGCTCTAGCAGCCAATACTTCCCAGTTTACTCTCCAGTAACTTGATTTGATTTAGGCATACATCCCCCTCCATCCCAGGGAGGTCACAAAGGAGACAGATACCATTAAGAGTGATTTCTCCCATGCATGTGACTGTGCACAGATAGCAAAGGGTCATCCCCATACCCGATAACTGTTGAGTTGCTACAAAGCAAATGCTATATTATTTAACCCTAGAGCTGAAGCAGGTGGTAGCCAGGGTGTTAGGACTGCATCCACCTTCTTCCCAAGGGAGGAGACCACTTCCAGGAAGGGAATGACTTTTCCGGCATCACAGAGCTTGAATGTTTTAGAGGGACTCATACCTAGGGTTGGCTTTTGTTCACCAGAGACCCTTTATGGCTGGCCTGTTTATTCCTTCCTTTGTTGTTTGTTCATTCAAAGACCTTTCTTAAGCATCTAGTTTGTACCAGGCACTGGCCATCCAGCAAGGAGACAGAGTTCCAGTCTTCAGAAAGCATATAGGCTAATGGGGTAAATAAGCAGGTAAAGAAAGGTAATCCCAAATCGAGATCAAAAACAGGTGGATCCTACACCTGTTTTATTTCGCAGATACACTGTTTTTAGAAGTCCGGATTGTTTTTGGGTGCCTGGATGGCTCAATTGGTCGGGCATCCAACTTCGGCTCAAGTCATGATCTCACGGCTTGTGATTTCAAGCCCTGCATCGGGCTCTGTGCTGACAGCTCAGAGCCTGGAGCCTGCTTAGGATTCTGTGTCTCCCTCTGTCTCTGCCCCTCTCCTGCTCATGTTCTGACTGACTATCTCTCTCTCTCTCTCTCTCTCTCTCTCTCAAAAATAAATAAACATTATTTTTTTTAATCTGGATTGTTTTGAAAATATTTCTTAAAACTCCAGCTATCTGGGTTCTCATGTTAAATGTGGTAACATTGTTGTCATGTTCTTTTGTGGCATTAGTGGGCTGGATAGAGCTGAGTGGGGAGTCTTTGGGGGGAGAGGGCCACCAGCTCTCCAGTCTGTCTCTGCCCTCCCTGCAGCCTCTTGCCTGGGCCCCCTGCATTTGGGCTCCCCCACGTTGCAGTAGTGACTTAGGGTATGTGCTCTGGAACGGGCTCTGACCACTGCCAGGGTGGGGTGGGAAGGAGACAGAGCCAGGAAAGGCTCCTTGGAGGAAGGATGTAGAGCTGTGATTTTCACAGAACAGAGAAAAGCCACAAATGCTTGGGGCAGAGCTCTGTGTCCGAGCGGACATAGAGGCACTCGGTCATGGCATGATCAGTACTGCCAGAGGGAAAATGCTGTCAAATTGCCTTTCATCCATGCAAAATAAAGTCTACTTTTGTGGGTGGAATCAGATTCTTTTCCAGGGGATTTGGCATGTACAATGGCACTGGGTCAGTCCAAGATGCTCTTACGTGGCTTGTGTGCGGAAGGGAATAGGAATGAAAAGCAGGTTTATATTCTTTTCTCCAGTCTAGAAAAATCCAGGTTTGCAACTCAGGTTTTATGGTGGCTTTGTGGGATCACCTTGGTCTTTTCTGCAAACAGGCTGCTCATGGGACCGCTGGTATTCCAGGCATCCCTTTTGCTTTTGAAACTGTCGATTGCCCCTGCCACTCATCCCTTCCTGGGACCTGCGTCTGTGGCCGTATTTCAAGACTATTTTTTTTTTTAATCATTAGGAATAATTTTTACAGTTCAACCCTTCAGATCCTGACGATGTGTTAAGCCAGTGGGGAGAGCTAACGTGCGTTGCATGATGCCAGAATACGGCTCGCCTCGGAGGGCTTGAGTTTAAGATACGGTGGCGCTAAACTGTCTTGCTCTGAGATGCTAAAAGGCATGGGGGTGGGGAGCCTTCTGAGGTCCCCAGCTGTTCCTTGAGGTGGGCACTGTTTTTTTCTTTCTCCCTGCAGCTGTGTGCCAGGAGATCTGGGTCACGTGCCAGCTAATGCTGCCGATCCCAGGCAACTTTTTGCTCAATAACTGTTTCCCAAATGGCTACTCGGGGCCTTTTCAGAATTTACAAGAACTGTCAGTTGTTATAGTAACCGGCCCCCTGCTGTCGAGTTTGGCCCTGAGATGCCAGTCGAAGCTCTTGGAACAGGCTAACACTTAGTCATTAGACAAAAGCAGGGAGGGATTCACTGCTGAAGGTTGCCATTTAAACGTACTCCATGATCCTTCAAAGAAGGGATTGGTTCTGTTAAGGAGGAAGTGGATGCATCCATTTTTAAAGCAAGTGGACTTTTCAGGAAAGGGAGATTCCTGCGTTGAGTCTCTCCTACGTAACCAACGCCTGTCTTTGGATTTCTCAGAATTAAGTGTCCTCTCTCCCAGGGTTGACTGTGTCTGTTCTTTGGGTTTGCTCAGGTGGCCCCCTCGATCATTCGAGCTATTAGTTATTGGTTTTATGGCATTTGCTTCTCAGTGAAGTGTTGTCAGTTTACGGGTGGTAGTTAGAAGCGCCTGTGATTGTGTGTGAGGAAAAGCTGCGGAGATCGCCGGCTCTGCTCCAAAATTCCCGAAAGAGTGAATCTGGCAGAATTCAGAGTAGGGCTAAGGGTTGAGAAGAAGTCTAAATATTTTAGAAAGCTGCAAATTTCAAGTTTCTATGAAGATTTGCAAAAACACTCCAACACACTCGTGATTTCCTCAGTTAATGTTCATCCCTGCACTGAGTATGTTCGTGATGTTTTGAGGACAGTTGCAGTTCCAGAATGGTCTCAATAGAGGGAGATAAGTTCTGAATTACAGCACACTGCTCCCCCCCACCCCCACTTTTTAGTCCTGTTCCCAACTTGGGACTTCTCCAAATTTTGGTTCCTGTGGCAAGCCCTTGTATCCAATATAGAAGCCAATAATTATCAAAATAAATAAAAGTTTGTATTAAAGGAGAAGAGAGGGGTGCCTGAGTGGCTCAGTCGGTTGAGCATCCGACTCCTGGTTTCAGCTCAGGTCGTGATCTCGTGTGGTCTGTGGGATCAAGCCCCACATCTGATTAGGGCTGAGCATGCTTGGGATTCTCTCTCTCTCTCTCTCTCTCTCTCCCCCCACTCCCTCCCCCTCTCCCTTACACCCCCCCCCGGCCCCCTGCTTCTTACCCCCCCCCCCCCGCTCCTTCCTGCTCGCTCTCGTGCTCTCTCTCTCTCTCTCTCAAAATAAAAAAATAAATAAACATTAAAAAAAAACAAAGGAGAAAAGAAACCTAACACGTATTCAAGGATGTTCATGTCTGGAAATAAAAACAACAAGTAAATCAGAAGCCCTCAAATGTTCTTTGGAATTACATACCTGAATTTAGAGTTCTACGTGGGATTCAGCAGAACTTCCAAAGAAAGAGAACCTCACTATTAAGCAAGTTTGTCTTTGCTCTTCTATCAAGAGTTTGGAAAGAATAGGCGTCATTCTGTTGTGAAATCCTGCAGCCCAGGTAGTTAGGGGATTAAATGTAATCAAGTCAACACCTTCTTGTGTGGCAAAAGTGTATCTTTCAAATGCCAGAAGCAAGACTCAGATGCTGCAGATACTTAAGTTCTAATGGGAAACTAAATACGGGACATCGTATGTGGTAGTAACTTGATGACTGCCCCACCTGCTCTGAGTTGCCTCTCCCACATGTTCTCCAATCTGGGTTGTGAGTCAGGAAACTGTCCTGAGATGAGAGGAATGAATGAAGAAAGGACAAAAACCCAGATTGATCTAACAACACCACATTCACATACGTGGGTGGCGGATGGCAGGTTCACATAACCCCCCAGTACGTTCCGGCTGAGTTCTGTTTATGTCAGAGGTGTTTCAAACGATCCTCTTGGCCAAAGCTTCGTGTCAAGGTGGAAGGTTAGATACGTGAATGGGAAAATCCAGTAGTGATTGGACTTGGGATATCTTCTACCATTAACACCAGGAGTGATAAAGGTTTCTAACAAGTGAAGACCGCTTTTAAGAGCAAAGTTCCCATTTTATATTAATTAACTAGAAGCACAAACAAACCTTGATAAACCAGTCACCTTTGTGTGTAAGCTTTCTCTTTTGAAAATGTCCCAACTGGGGCCCCATAATGGGTGTGTGTGTGTGTTAAGTGGGAGGGAGGACATGGGTGTGGAACTCTTGGTAGCGATTGAAAGTACTGTCTTCTACACCTGTTCTCTTTTGTTTTTTGTCTATTTAGAGGGTGTAACAAAATAAAGTCCAAGGGCTTTCCCAGACGTTTCCGTGAAGTGCCTTCTTCTGGGGAGAGAGGAGAGAAGGGGAGCAGGTGAGGGGCGGTCAAGCTTAGGGGGGTGGGGGTGCCTCTTTGGCCGGGACTGGCTTGCCAGAGTTTTGTTTGTTGCCCTGGGGATTAAAGTCCTCTAGACTCCACAATGCTGCAACTTACCTGTCCTACCCCAGCTCCCAAAAGGAAGGATTGTAAATACCAACACAGAGTGTGGGGTAGCTGGTAGCAATGAAAGTATGACCTGTGTGTGCCTGCTTTGCTTTATTTGGCGATCTGGGGGGGGGGGGCGGTTTTATTTCTAGAACGGGACATACTGGGAATTTTCTATGTCGGTTTGTCTGTATGTCAGTTGCATCCATTATCTTTCCAGAATTTCAGATGCTTGCATGTTTTAGAGCTTTAAAAAAAAAATGCATGCATTTAGCCTTACAAGTGAAAGATAGCTTTTAGAAACCTAAATGTATAAATAAGGAAGAAGAGTAGGAAGGGGAGAGAGAAATGAGCAAATGGGGATACAGCATGTGTTTTTCCCTAAGAGTGAAATTTTTCAAAAACGAAAGCACGTGAGTTCTAAGTAGCTTGAATGCTGGGAAGAATTATTGTTCTGTAATGATCTGTAATAAATCTTGAGAAGTCCTGATCACGCGATCTTAATCACCCCACATTACCACCTATTGTAATATTTCTATGTGGCTTATAGAAGGTAAACTCCACTTAATATGGTAATATTTTAATATTGCCAATTAAGATAATTCAGTAATAAGTATCCTGTGGTGAGTAGTCCCTTATTACTTTCAATGAAGCAATTTATAGAATTTACAGTAAGAATTTTTACATGGAATGATTTCTCTCCCATGGTTGAGGCTAAGTATTGAGATGAAATTTTAGATACCCATCCACTCTAATCAAGTACACTTATGAGATCTGAGAAGGTACGTTACAAGGGAATTGAGGAAGATGAATGAGAAACTCTGTGATCTATCTTTTTTAAGCTCTATGATGTAATTTTGCCTTGTAGGGAAAAGTGGTCACTGCTGACGCCAGAAATGTAATTTCTTCCTAAGATCTCTTTTTATGTACTCAGGTCCTCAATTTTTAATCTGTTTTCAACATGCCAAAGTTAAAACTGAACGAGAAACCCCTCTGTATAGCTTCAGATTCAAAGATCTAATCTTGGAGAGGACATTGGATGTCACATAAACGCCTCATATTCATGCCCAGTCTGTTATAAATACAATGTGGTTTTGACTGTAACACATTGAAAGTTGTCAGCATCTCATGGACACCACAGAGATAATGCACATCTCCATTCTGTGTTCTCCCCGGAAGTGATGCCATCGCTGGGTGGCCCGTGATTTATTCTAATTTATGCTCCTGGCCCTAGATGTGGACGTGGTCTTATGAGAGATGTGTTTTAGTTCCTGGGAGGATGTACTTTGTCACGAGGTGCTCAGGATCTCTTGTTTCTTCTCTGCTTCTAAGTGCCCGAAGCTCGGTGGGGGTGGGGGGGGATGGAGCACAGTGACTTTCATTTAGATCTACAAGTTGAGAACAATCTTGGGAAGCTGTAAGTATTAACAGAATTTGCCTGATTATGAAGTGCATCTTTTACTTGCCTTTTTTGACAGTGTAGTAGCAAGAGAAAGACAGACCTTGGCTCAGAGAGAGACAGGTTCTGCTGGAGCTTGTCCTGTTCCTGGTTGTGTGGCCTTGAGCAACTTAACAAAGCCCTCTGAGCCTGGATGTCCTCCTCGAAGAGTGGGTCCAGTGATAGTTCAGTGTCATGGGGTTGTCCTGAAGAGGTAATTAGGTAGCATTTGTGAAATGTTTAGTGGACGTGATATATTACCCCATCAAGAGGATGAGGAGAGAGAGGCTCTGGGAAGTTGCTTGTCTGGTCTACTCCGTGGGGATGGCTGAGTGGGGACAGCCACATGGCAGTCCGAGTCCGGAGTGTGGCCCCTTCACACTGTGCTGCGCTCATCAATCCATGATGGGGAGTGGGCCGGATAGACATCCTGTCCTCAAATATCTCCTGTTCCTTATGTGGGCCGCCCTGCTGTACTCTGTTGACAGGGCTTGAAGACCACCAGCCCACTCTCCCCTCTCCTCCCTCCTTCTTTATCCCAGGAGCATTGGCAGCAGCCTCCTGACCCAGTTCTGTCCTCTTGCTGCTCTATAAAAAGCCCTGCAGAGGACAGGGGCCCTGCCCTCCTCTACCAGGCTGCGAATGCAACAGGGAAGCCAGGCCAGACAGCCATCTCCTGCGTTGGCCTCTTTTTATCCACTCCCGTTTCCCGTTCTGGTCCACATCCCGTCCAAAGTGTGGCAGGGATTGGGAAAAGAGCCCAAAAAGCTGCCTGAATAGCGAGCCTTCAAATGGTTAAAAATAGCTGTTGCAAAGTCTCTGCACAGAAACCTAAAGGTAATTTCCATTTCCCTATTTGGTCTGACCTCATTTGCCTTAAACAGTCTCCGCCCCAGTGGGAGGAAAAGGCCTGTATAGTCTCAAGGTGGACAGAACCCATAAAAGCAGGACAGTGGCTGCAAGAAGTGACCACTGATTAGTTCCCCAGAACATAGGAGAAAAAAAATTAATAATAATAAAAATCAGATCCAAGTATTTAGTTTTTCAAAACAAGTAGTTGATTTAAATTTTGAATTAGGTAATACTTGACATGGTTCAAAATCAAGAAGGTTAATATTATATATACCATTACATCTCCATTCCGTCACCTACCCACCGGGCTCCCTACCTCGTTATAGGTAGGTAAGCATGATTGCTGGTTTGTTGTCTCTTCTTCCAGACCTTGGAGGTGGGGTGTGTGTGTGTGTGTTTGTGTGTGTGTGTGTGTGTGTGTGTGTGTGTGTGTGTAAGCAAATATGAATCTATATCACCATATCTCCTTTTATACAGAACACCACATACACTATCCTACACCTTGCTTTTTTCACATAACATGATTTTTTTCTATGTGCATATGGTTTCCTCCTCCTTTTTTTTTTTCTTTTACGGAAGCACAGTATTCCTTTGTATAGTTGTCATGATTTATTTAACCAGTCCTCTATATGGCTGTCATTTTGGGCTGTTCCTAGTCTCTTGTTATTACAATCAATACTAGGGTGAATAACTTTATGTCATTCTGCAAGTGGACAAGTCTGTCTGAGGATAAGGTTCGGAAATGGGCTGTGCCAGGAGCTACATGCATTTGTAATTTTGACGGATGGCACCAAATTGCCCTCCCCGGTGCCATACCCAGGGCAGTTTCTATCAGCGACACCGTGAGCACCTGTTTCTCTCCAGCTTCCCCAGGAGAGAGTGTTGTCAAATGGGAGCGATTATTCCAACCACCCAGGGGAAAACGGTGTCTTCATGTAGCTGGAGTGTGTTTTCTCTAATCCTGAGTGAGGTGGGGCATCTTTCTTCGTCTCCTTTTTGTTTTTTAATGTTTTATTTTTTGACAGCGAGAAAGGGCATGAGTGGGGAAGGAGCAGAGGGAGAGGGAGACACATAATCGGAAGCAAGCTCCAGACTCTGAGCTGTCAGCACAGAGCCTGATGTGGGGCTCGAATCCACAAACCGTGAGATCAGGACCTGAGCTGAAGTCAGAGGCTCTGCTCCATCGACTGATGCTCCCCCCCCTCATCTTTCATGTTTGTGCCATTTGCATTTGTTAAGCTCTAAACTCTTGGTCTTTTGCTCCTTTTTCCTTTGCATTGTTGGTCTTTATCTAATCAAGAGAGACATTATTGTCAGCAGTAAGTGTGGCAAATACTTTTTTTCCATAATCTGTGGTTTGTTAACTATGTTCATGTTGCTTCTTGGACTTCTTATAATCAAATTTATCCGTAAACTTCTCTTTTTTTTTTTTGGCTTCTGGATTTTGAGTCATCATTAGAAAGTCTTTCTCCATTCCAAAATGATCTATTTTGGTACTTTTATGGTTTCAAATTTTCATGTTAAATTCTTAAATCATTTGGAATTGAACGTGGTGGATGGTGGGATGTCTAAATCAACTTGTCTCTTTCCCAGATGTATTTTAAAAGGACTATCACGGGGCTGGTTAGTGAAGAGGCATGTAATACCTCGCTAGATCCTTAAAATAGCACACTTCCAGCTAGAGTCTGACCGATTTATTAGTTCAGTCGGCATGTTGATGACACAGATAGTTGCCAGAAAATTTTTACCAGAATATTTTATGTTACAGATGTTGGATCATATGTGCAGTGAATTAAATGTGAGTTTTCATTTCCTACCTCCTGTCCAAAATGGGTTGGGCCGTCATGTCCCCATTAACCACCTCCATCAATGGGGGATTCTGTTGGTGCCTTAAAATAGTGGCAAGCGGAGGCAGAGAGTCCCTTAAGCCTTAGGCCAGAAATTCAGAACATTCCAGGCCAGGGTCCTAACTCAGTGTGGGACAGCTAATTAAAAAGCCCCTGACTTCAAGCCTTCTTTTCTGGGTAATAGCTCGGAAGACTGAGTACTGTCTAGAGCTCACATCCATAAAGCCAGCCACAACATAAAAACTGCCAGTTCAGGTTCTTGGTCTGTTGAGATGTGGTTGACAAAATGACCCCTGCTGTCTTATCCCCTGGAAGATACTAACCAGCACTTCAGTCATTCCTAAGAGTCTCCAAGGATTGCTTGGCAAACGTAATGTTTAGCATGAAAGTGTATTGCTCGGAGGTGACTTTTGTCGCCTACATTCCTTGGATGCTAATGGCAGGCAGTTTGTATCCTCCAGTGAAATTCTCACTGCAAAAATCAGATTTTTGTCACATCTAGCTCTAACAAGAGTTGAATGGGCCATCTCTCCTAGCCATGTGAAGACCCAAGATAATTAGAAACATTTTCTCCTCGTTGATTGGTGTACCCTCTCTCACGCCTCATCTGTCTTCATGGTTTGGTTCGCTTTTCTCTCCCCTTCTTCCCCTCATCTCCTCCTCGCCTCTGACGGGCCCTAACTTATCCACAGTATAACAAACCATATGTCCCAGGTTTTGCAGAATTGTCCTGAGGTGAAATATGTCATTTGATTATTCCCAAAAGGACTTTGATATTTGTCAGAACACATGTCCTTTTCTTTCCCGGTTTGGAGAATATGAAAATGAGAAGTGCAATTATGACTTCTTCCGACTTTTTCTTTCTAGAAGATTCCTTCCTGTAGAGACTATAAAACTCAGCTAGCAATCATTTCACATACAGTAGAGGAAACCGAACGGCAAGTGAATGGTTGCCTATGAGAAGTCTCAACTCAGAGTGGGCTCTTTTCCAAGTGAGACCCCTGAGTTATTTCAAGCAGACATTCCTCTTTGAGGAAAAGCCCGACAACACCCACAGCCTTTTCCTTCTATTGTTGTCTTTGTCACTTGAATTTCTAGAAACATTTTGCCCTAATAAATCAACCCACATCTTTTTAACACAGCTCTCAATCATCTTCTTTGAAGGCACATGAATGTTTTCAACTTTCTATTTATAAGTGGCTCTTGATTCATACATTGTTTACTACGATGGATCCGTACACAAAAGTAAATATTAATGTGATTTCTGTACTCCACGACATGAAAACAAATGGGATTATTAGCAGGCATGGCACTAAATTTAAATGAGGGCAGTATATAAATCAGTTAAGATTGCTTAATGAATATTCAACAGCAGTTCAGCCAACTGCCCATTCTTCCCTGCAATTAGCATTTTGAGCTGCACACTGCTGACAAACCCCTTGTCACCCTGATATGATTATAAAACCATTGAGTTTAATTGAAAGACAGTGACTGGGTTTCTGGTCCGCACACATCATTTGGTTATTTGGTCATCTGAGGTTTCTGTGGGACTCCAGAGGTGGTGTTGTGATCCTGCCCTTGCGTGGGCCCCAGCGGTCGTGATTTGGAGGGCGGTGTTGTTGTAATAAGCCAGAGACCCTGGATAAGAACAAGGGGACCTCTCAGGCTTGTCAAAAGGGATGTACGTTTTGACCCAGATGTCTGTACATCTCAGGAACCTCCGCTTCTGTAAGCAGGGCTGGAGATGGTGTCTTTGGAGGACCCCTTTCGGTATACAGTGGTGCTGAGTGGGGTTCCAGACCTTCCTGCTTTCTGGACTTAAGGTCAGCATCTTTGCTTCTGAAAAGTATCCATCACCTAAATTCTTCCCAGATCCTTGTCAGAGGGGCAGGAAGAGACGGAAGTAAGAACACAGATAGCAAAGATTACCTTTGCAAGTACCTGGAAAATGGGGAGCAACAGAGAGGAAAGCTTTTCTGTAGAACTCTGATCCTAACGGGTGTTCCGTGTTAAGGGGGTGTCCGTATTCCTGGAAGGACACGGGGTGGGAGAATGGCCAGTCTAGAGATTTCTCCCTCATCTTCCTAGTTTCCTGCATTTTATTTGAATAGTAAGTCTCTGTAACTTGAGTGATTATTGATACTGACACAGTACCGTCAGCGCAGCTGACATCCGGGTATGTGTGTGCGCGTGTGTCTGTCTGTCTGTCTCTCTCATTAGTCAGGAGAACCAATTAAATACTAGGCCTGCCATGTGCTGGCAAGTGTGTGCGCACTGCAGCGGGGAGCTCAGAGAATTGACATTGATGGCTTACTGATCGTGGTCAATATTTACCGCCTCCTGACTAGATCATGCGCTGTGACATGCGCAGTGCTTTTCCTTTTTTTTTTTTTTAATTTTTTTTTAATGTTTATTTCTGAGACAGAGAAAGAGCATGAATGGGGGAGGGCAGAGAGAGAGGGAGGGAGACGCAGAATCAGAAGCAGGCTCCAAGCTGTCCGCACAGAGCTGACATGGGGTGACATGGGGCTCGAACTCACAAACCATGAGATCATGACCTGAGCCAAAGTCGGTCGCTCAACCGACTGAGCCACCGAGGCACCCCGCGCAGTGCTTTTTCAAGCACGGAATTCTTGGTTTTTGAAAAAGCCTCTCTCTTCGAAGTATCTCCCCTATCTAAAAGGACGAGAGGTTATTTTCAGAAATTTTAGTCAAAGACCAAATGTTCATGACTGTGCACTTAACATGTCCGTGGGCTTCTTACAAGTTTGACTGATCCATCCATGTGCCTTCCTACCACAAGGCCTCAGGCACCATACCGGCCCGGACCACACAGATCATGGGTTGGGCTTGAGGCCAAGGGAGCTGCTCGCCAGCATCCGTATCGATTTGATCGGCTACTAGAGAGGATATCACCCACTACCCTCCTGACTTCCCGTCAAGGCTTTCCTAGAAATCTTAAAATTTTAGAGCCCACATTAGTTTTCTAAAAATGGATGAGTGAATGGAGAGTGATAAAGAAAGCGTGTTGGCATGTTGCTACTGAGAACTTTCCATGAGATGCACGTATATCTAATAGGTTGGCCATCTTCGGTCAAGCACCAGAAATACCGGGCTTGGATTTAGGAGAGGTGTTGTATGAAAAATGTAAACGTTTAAACAGTAGACTGTCAGGCAGTGTGGAGAAGTACTTTCTCGGTGAACATGGCACAAAAGGAGTGCTTCACACTCAGGGACCAGCAAACGCACATCTCCCCTTCTGTTTGCATTCTGGCCCATGGGCCCATTGAGTTGGACCTGAGGAAAAACTGCCTTCCTGCCAGCTGGGATGTCTCTTCCTTGCTCCCCTCTAGAAGCATTCAGTGAATGCTTGATGTAGTTCTATCTTGCTATTTCTTCATTGCGATGAGTTTTAGAGAGCCATCTGACTCCGTGGTTTTCAGATTTGTGCAAGCGGCAGATGCTTGGAATCAGGACGTCAGAACATCCGTGAACTTAGAAGTAAATATTGACCAATTCAGTTGCATGAGAAAAATGACAATTTAATTTGCTGGCAGATAAGCAGAGCAGCCCACAAAGGTGGTTTGAAGAGTAGCTTTAGGAGGAGAAACTTGAATTTGAGAAATCTGTGATCTGAGAAAACACTTCCTCAGTATGGATGGCAGAACACTCCACTCCACCTTCGAGAAATGCCAGCCTATTTCTGAGAACTGAGGTTCCAACAGAAATGGAGCAGAAGACCTTTCAGATTCTTATTTAAGTATGTGAAATACAGTTTATTTTTTCTGTATTTGAGAGGATTATGTTAACATCCTTGAATTCTTAACTACAGTTTTTTAGCCCATCTGGGACCCTGTAAATTCTAGGCTTACTTTTATGGTCCCTTGTATGGTACGTGCCGTTTGAGATTATTTTATTTCTTCAGTGGCTTTCTTAGAGCACTGGAGGGTCTGGAACCATTTTCCCTGTATCACAGTGCTTCTTAACTGGGGGCACTGCATACCAGCCTCCATGGGGCGGGGTGGTTCTTCTAGATGACACAGGACTTTGCCGCACCCTGGAACTGTTCAGCTGGAATCAGTAGGAGTGGGGCTCATCCAGCATGGGTGCTTTAAAAGCTCCCCAAACCATGGGGCATGTGGGTGGCTCAGTTGGTTAAACACTCAACTCTTGATTTCGGCTCAGGTCGTGATCTCACAGTTCATGAGATCGAACCTCGTGTCAGGTTCCAAGCTGATGGCTCAGAGCCTGCTTGGGATTCTCTCTCTCCCTTCTCTCCGCCCCTGCCCCACTCCTGCTTGTTCTTTCTCTCCCCGCCCCCGTCTCTCTCAAAATAAATAAACTTTTTTTAAAAAAGCTTCCCAAACCAAAGAGATACATATGTACTGTTCATTGATAACCATCACTTGATTGAAACCTTACTGGTGTGCGTGTGTGTGCGTGTGTGCATACACACACACGCACACACATGCATGCATCTGAGAGAGAAAGAGACTGACTGATTTAAGGACCCCCCCCCCCCCCCCAAAGCTGAGGTGTACCTAAACTGGGGAATCTATGTTTCAGGAGAATATATGTTGCAAAGTAGATTAGGGGAAGCAGAAGTTACCTAATTTGAATCATTATTAAGCCAGTCAGGTCAATGAAAAAAAAAAAATCTATCGTCACTTCCTTAAAGGGTGCATTTTAGTTATGGGGGTGGGGAGGGGGAGTGTGCAGCATGGAAGGGAAGAAAAAAGGGGGAAAGGTAAGAATATAAGGTATATGGTGAGGACCCAGCATACTATAAGTGGTAATTAAACTTGTAAATATATTTTTCATTCCAAACATGGTCCACTTCATTGTTTTCCCTTTTTTAAGGTATTTGCATAAACCAGTATTCATTGTGAAGAAATCATACTTTTAGAAAATGGCCCTTTCTGATCCACAATCTTTGATTCAGGGAGGCATTTTTAGAGTGAATTGGACCTGCCCAGAAATTGGAAATTGCATGCACAGGGACACACGTGAGCATTTTCAGAAATTTTATCTCCATTCTCCAAAACTAGAGACAGTACTGACTCTTCGAACACATCGCAGTTGAAACATTTAAGAGGCATTAAAATTTGAGTTTCTTTTCCTTCCTTTTCAAAATCCCTACCTTTACTTGTTTATCCCTGGACACTACTAAAGGCCAAAAACAGTCTCTCATGGGACTTCTCTGAAAGGAGTGAGTTAAGATACAATGTCATGTGATGTTGACCCTGAACCGACTGCTTTTCTTCATCATTAAACCCACAGTGTATGATTTGTACACAAACAGAATTCACACCAGTGTGGTCAATGGTAGTGAAAAGTTGACACTATACTAGAACCTGAATCAGTCCCTCACTGAAAGTAGACCTCCGGTAATTAGTGATTAAGGGACTAAATCTCTAACCATGTGGTTCATCCATAAAATGGAGGATGAAGCAAGCATTAATGAGTTTATTAATTCCTATTTGTTATAAAAGAGTCAGGTACAGTATGATTGATTTTTTGTTACGGACAAAAGAGAAAACGGCCTGTGCGTCTGTATTTGAGTGAGATGTAGCCCCTCAGGGATCTCCCCACCCCATTCTTGCTGCCCTATTCCCCACCCATCACATAGCAGCCCAAACGAGCACCTGGAAGGAGGCAGGTCGGACGGTGCCCCTCCACTGACTAAAGCCCTTTGTTAGCTTTCCATTTTCCAAAGATGCCAGTGAAGCTTGCGGTCTTGGGTCAGGTATGATCTGCTCTTGCCCACTCGTCCCCCGCCCTTTCCTCTTACCGCCCTTCCCTGCTCTTACCTCTGGTTTCCATTCAGTTCCTACAACATGCAAGCTCACTCCGTTGTATGGCTCCAGCTACTTGATCTGCCTAGAAAGTCTTCCCCTACGGCTTCCCAAGGCTAATCTTCTTCAGGCAGGTCGCCACCCCAGTGGCACCTCATCCTGTTTTACCTTCTTCATCGCCCTGGACTGTTTGAAATCACTTGTTTACTTGTTAGTTGCAGATTTTCACCCTGAGAACGAGGCACCTTGTCTGTCTTGTTGGTCAGACTGCCCTGGCCCCTCACCACCGATGATCAAGGGACAGTAATAAGAGGAAAAGCATGGAAGGCTGTACCCCAAAAGGATAATAGTAATGATCCCTAGGCGGAGGATGTGGAGTCATTTTAATTGATTTCTTTCCCTTTTGTTCATGTGTATTTCCTAATTTTTCTGCTGACATCATGTATTATGTATGTACTTCGAATGCTTAGCCGGGCTTAAGGAAGTGGTTTTAAAGCTTCTAGGCAAGAGAGCTTTATTGCAGAGCTTCTATTGCAGAGAAGGCATTATCTGCACGCGCCACACTGTGCAGTAGGTGCTGAATAAATGTTTGCTCAGTCTGCTGAAACCATTATTCTAAGGGAAGGCATTTCCCCGAAGGTCTGTAGGTAGTTACGCGCCCCCCCCCCCAAGTTCCTGTGTGGGAAGAAAGAATGTATGACGTGCATCAAGGTACTTAGATGTGAAGACCTATGTCTCCCAGGTTTCTGACCTTCATCCGCAGGGCTGTGCTTGTGTCTGATAATCACGGGGTTATTTTGCTCCAGGGAAAATCCATTATAAACAGCACATGGGGCACTAGGGTGTGATGTGCTTCAGTACACGCTGCTTTCATTTATTTATTTATTTATTTTTCCCAAAGAGAATGTGGAGCCGCATGTAACAGTGAGTGAACAGTCTGCCTGCCTTCTTCTAGAAAAAGAATCTACAATATAGTTTTTCCTTTCTAAGTCACTTGGCTTGAACAGTCCCTTGGCCGATAACAGTTCTTTCTACTAATAGCTTTGTATGTTAGTAGTTGAATAGGTATGGTAATTATGTCTTAAAACAGGAGACTTATTTGGCGTGTGTGTGTGTGTGTGTGTGTGTGTGTGTGTGTGTGTGTGTTTCTAGTTGAAGTCTGACCTGGTAAATTGAATGTCATTTGTTTCAGTGTTAGCACTTCTTGGGGCTAGTAATACTTGAATGGTCCAGTATCTCAACAAAAGCAGGTTTTTTTCAGCTAGGACACTGGGTCGTTAAGGTTCTATCTCATTGCTGAAGTCTGTCACCTTTGTTTAACTTTAACGCTGCCTTCTGGAAATCTGCAAATTTGGGAGAGGGAGGAATCCAAGACTAGAAAACTTGATGACTAATTTAGAAACAGAAAGAAGCTACTCCCTCAGACAAGAAAATCATGTGTTGTTTTTTTTTTTTCACATGGGTTTCCATCATTTTCACCTTCAGTAGAAGATTCAGTTATTACTAGAGCCCTAAAATACTTTGTTCGTTTCATATCCACGTAGCTGAAATCAAACTGACTGGCATTCTTTCCAAATTTAAGTAAAGGCAGCTAACGATGCATAATGGAAACTTGTTTTATTATTTCTGGTACAAATGCCGGCAAGTCATAGAAAAAAAAAATCATTGTTTCAGCCTTCTGCAAGAGCAGTCCTGCAAGACATGTGCCGAGTAGGAGTGACTTATGTTCAGAACCCCCTAATGGCGTGGAACAGCCATCCAGATTGCTTCTAGAACAGTGCCCAAATGTACAATTGGTTAGAGCTTCTTTCCGTCTGGAAACAGGCACTGCTTAAAGAAAAATGCTGTGCCCAACAGAATCGTCCCAGGATACTTTGGATTAGATGAGCAGAGACAACTCTGAAGAAAAGTTGACTTAACTCTAGCGATTGGAATGCAGCCCCCAGGAAAAGCAAAGCTGTGGTGTGTATAAACAGGGCTTGGTGCGAGGCGCCAGAGGAGCGGGCTGGATCCCAGGGACACCGAGCACCAGAAGGATGCCGCCTGCTTGGCTAAAAGACCCAGCAGCAGGGCCAGCTATTGTGAAGCCCCTCCGCCAGATGAACAGGGACCCTTCTCTGGTCACAATAGCCATTCACGCTGAGCAGCCTCATTAAATATTCAGCCTGTGCTTCCGGCAGCTCATTAGGGCCGCAATGAGCGGTGACGTGGACGCTGGAAAGCCGAGGGCCAGCCAGAATCAGTAGGCAGAGGCTGAGTAAGCTGCCGATGGCTTTTCTGTTCACTGCCTGTCCTATGATGACCAGTGTTTGCTCCCTGCTTTGCCTGAAGTACAGGTAAAATAAAAGCGAAAACAGGCAGGTGGCACCTAAGAGCTGCAGGTTTTTCCCTCTGAGGTGGTCTGGCAGGGACCTCGGATAGTGAGTGCTTGCCCCCTTAAAGCCCTCTGACCCTCTTACAGCGCTGACTGCAGCTTTGGGGGGCCTTTGCTAAGCACTAACAATGTGGTGCTATTGTGTACTTGGGCTGTTTGATGACTGCATTCGGGAGGGTTCGAGGTTTGGTTTTGAACTTGGTGCTAGAGGTTTCGAATACCAAATTACTCTTCTGTAACAGGTCAAACTCAGAAATATTTGGGGGTAATCCAAACAGTTTGTGCAGCAGGTTTACGACATTAATGCCAAGTTCTCATGTATTTGAGTGGTTCACCACTGAGACTTTGCCTTTTGACTATCAGGGTAGATCTGGTACAATAAAAAGTAAATATTCTGCATCTATCGGGGGTTCTTCCAATAGACTGAATGTTGTCCTTAAATCTTGTTACTTTTCCATGGGTTTGCACTCAGTGCTGTGTGATATTTAAAGCTGCTGAAATCTGTGAAAGAAGAATTGAAAAATGAACTCAAAGTGTATTTTCTCTGGTCTCACTGTTTGCATGTTTTTCTCTTCCCTACACAGAAAATGTTTTCAGACAGCTCATTTCTATGTGGAAGATAGCAATTCACCTCGGGTGGTCCCCAATGAAAGTATCCCTATCATTCCTATTCCGGGTAAGTAAGACACCCTCTTATTTCCAAAAGGCTAATTGTTTTTCTCTTCTGCTTGTACTTGTGTGTGACAGCCATGACAAAATATTATTTTCATAGCCTTTTAAAGCTTGCCCTAAGAGATCCTTAACTCAGGGTGCTTTAATGAAATCTTTGCTTCTTTACGTATCTGCGGCGTGATGGAAGTCCCCTTTAAGAGGAACGAATACCTAGGAGTTAATCCACAGAATAGACTCCCGTGCAGGGAGGGGAAGTAACAGTAGACAAAAGGGAGAGCAGAGATACTGGCGAGCCACTTGGACTGAGTTTCATTTTGATAGGCAATTTGTGCTTACGTTTTTTGTTTGTTTTTTAATCACAATTTGTTGATACATTTCTCTTGCGTTTTCTCCTAAGATTCCTTACTCTGAAAATACTTAATCTTAGCGTTGGCAGTTTGGGTGCTTAAGATTTGGGGTGGAAGTCTAGGGATACGTTCTTGGTCCAGGACGTATTTCATTTGTCCTCAGGTGAAAAGGTGAAACGCTCAGTCAGCGTGAGGGGTAGGGACTGGTGGAATGCACTGGAGTAAATCCTAGCAAATGACATAAACCTTGAGGAGGTCAGGAGCCGGTTCGTTGTAACAGAGGAGACGTGGGAATTGGAGATGGCTCCCACCGTGTTTATCTGGTGTCCCTTCCTTTTTGCCAGATTTGAACTCTCTTACTCTGGGTTTCATTACGTCCTTGTGAATATCTGTCTTTAGATCTCTCAGACATCCATCCTCCTGACGTTATATCTTTGTAAACTGAGGCACTGCTTGTAGTAGTGTCCCACACGCCTGCAGCTCCCCTCTTTCTCCAGAATGGTCTTCACCGTCAAATAGCCCAGGTATTGCCCTTGTTGGTGCATTGTCTCTTCCACCTACACTGAGAGCTTCATAAAGGCAAGTGGATGTCTCCTTGGGGTGAGAATAATAGCTGGCATATAGTAAGCATTCTTTAACTCTCTGAATGAATGAATAAGTGAATTAACGCCAGCAGACCTTTCTTCAGGTTCTTGAAAGGCTCTATCTGCGAAGCTCAGAGGTACAGTCATTCTCTCGGTACCAAGGAATGCTTCTGTTGTTTAAAAATCTTCACGAGGTGCAGTTATGGTTGGGGATTTAATTGGACCTTTATGTGTCCATGTATGTTAAGTCATTAGCTATTGTTGGGCTTGGCCGTATTTTCTCCATTCTGGTCAGCTTCTGTCCCTAAAGCTTGTCACACAGAAACAAGGGGTAGCAGAAGAGTCTCTGGTTAAGTTCCGACTGGGTTATTTCATGGCTGCTAAACAATTCCTAGACAAACAGGACAGGTGTTGTGTCACGTTCCTTTCTTGACTGACCGTCACCCTTGGGTCTCGATGGAGGAAATTGCACTCTTGCCTTTGAGAGGAGAAGCAGCAGACAGCAAGCCTTAGTCTTCCACTTGCATGGAGTAAGTAGTTTTGTTGACACCACGGGATTTGTGCACTGGTATGTATATAATCATTTTCCTCTTGCATCACCTAGAGTACGTGTTGAACTCTGGAAAACTCCTAGGAGCCTCTCTCCCTGTGAACTGATTTTCATCTGACAAACACAGCCGTTGGGTAGCTGTGCGGTTGAAATCTGTTTTAAAAATTTTTTTAATGTTTGTTACTCATTTTTGAGAGAGAGAGAGAGACAGAGCATGAGTGGGGGAGGGGCAGAGAGAGGGGGAGACACAGAATCCAAAGCAGGTTCCAGGCTCTGAGCTGTCAGCACAGAGCCTGATGTGGGGCTTGAACTCACGAACCATGAGATCACGACCTGTGCTGAAGTCGGACGTTCAACCCACTGAGCCACCCAGGCGCCCCGAAATTCTGTTTTAAAAGGCTAAATCGTGAGATACTTCTTGGGGCTGTTCTTCAGTTTTTATTTTCTTTTCTCACTGGATAGGGAATCAGAAAATCTACAGTCCCCCCCGCTGCCTCCACCATGAAACCTTTGGTCAGTGCATTGACCTCTGTGAGCCTTAATTCCCAGAAATCTGTAAAGTGAACAGGATACTTGATCTCCTTGCACTTGAGGCAGTGGTAAAAATCGCACGAGATACTATGTTGTAAAAGCATTTTGGACACTATAAGCCAGAAACATCCGTTGTTGAAGCTTTCCTTCCCAAACTATGGTATTATTCATCCCAGGAGCCTTGGAGAGTGAGCATTTGCATGGTACTCAGGTTAAGATGGTCCCAAACACTGAACCACGCCCACTGGGTGTGGTCTGCCACGCCTTGCTCTTTGCCTTGGACTTGATGTTCCGTTCACCGGAAGCCTCACAAAATGCCATCAGTCGTGCCTGCCTTGCCACACCTCTGGGTAAGGTGTTTCGCACCGGAAAGGCTTTCGAGAGTTTTCTGCCTCGTTTCCCAGCTACCTGTTGAGTCACCAAGGTAAATAGAGTAGTCCCCCTGCCCCCCTTCACCATGGGGTATACGCCCTGCAACTCCCAGTGGATGCCCGGAACTGCAGATCTCCTCAAACCGTATATATACTGTTTTTTCCTACACATACATAACTGTGATAAAGTTTAATTTATAAATCAGGCATAGGAAGAGATGAACAATAGTAACTGATAATAAAATAGGACAGCTATCACAATACACTGTAATAAGGGTTAGGCGGTCTCTCTCAAAATACTCTGCACTACTCACCGTCCTTGTGATGGTGTGAGCTGATAAAATACCTGTGTGACGAGACGAAGCGAGGTGAATGACCTCGCATTCCGCTACTACTGTCCTTCTAACCAGACCTCAGGAGAAGGATCACCTGCTTCTGGACCACGGCCGACGGCAGGTAACAAACCTCGGATGAGGGGGCACTTCTGTACTCAGAACCTGAGGGCGTTTTTTAACTGGGAGTTTTTCCTGATTCATACTGGTAGTGTAAGTACATGGGATGAAAATTGCTTCAGATTCTCCACTGGTTGAGAAATCCATGGAGTTCAGTGGTACCTCACTTGACATAGGAAACGCATCCTTGAGGAGCTGGAACACCTCTGTACAAATGAATTAGTTTAAATCTGCAGGGCGGTGTGATGGTCAAGGACCTGGAGAACCCGAGAGTGAGACCAGTCTTTCTGTTTTCACAGACCACACAGCCTTCCCTGGGCACATGCCAATACAGATCAACACGTGTCTGTCTCCCTTAACTGGGAAAGAGTTATTTTACATAACCTTTCTTGAAAGAGTTTTTAAGTTAATCACATTCTCTAATTTTCCTTAAACAAAACCCCCACTGTTCCGTTGAGTAGTTATATTTGTAAAATATTTTGTAATTTATGATGCACGTTAACAATCCATTATTCTGTTTATTCTTATGGTTTCTTCTGGTTATTAGCATACAACTGTGTCCTGCGTAAGAAATTCAATGTAAGAAAAACGCAGTTTTTAACAAATTCGTGAGTTATTTTCACTCTGATGAAGCTTTCAACCCAACTTTTCCCTAGTGGAGACTCCCATGGGGTCATTCCGAATGATTTACCCTAGGAATTATCTCATCGTTCATGTTTCCAAAAATAGTAGGATATTTATAGAACTCATATGGAATGTTTGTTCTCCCCCAGTAGACCTGTTAGATTTTCTTCTTGTTCAAAACCTAATAACAGGACTACTGGCCCTCTGATTTACGAACTTTATCACCTGAACTCCTTATGTCCTATAACTGATTATTTAAAAAATTAGTTTTTCAGATATTTTCCAGGTACTGGTTTTTCCAGTATTTCCAGGGGCACCTGGGTAGCTCAGTAGGTTCAGCGATCAACTCTTCATTTCAGCTCAGGTCATGATCTCATGGTTCGTAAGCTCGAGCCCTTGTTGGCCTGAGGGCTGACAGCATGGAGCCTGCTTGGGATTCTCTCTCTCTCTCTCTCTCTCTCTCTCTCTCTCTCTCTCTCTGTGCCCCCCCCCCCCCCGCCCCTCTCCCACTCACACTCTTTCTCTAAATAAACTTAAATTTATTTATTTGTTTACTTATTTATTTATTTCCAGGCAAACACTATAGTAAACTGAGCCATTGAGCCATTATACTGGTTAAAAACGTGTGCCACAGGGTACGATTGAAAAGTCATCAGGCACCAAACTGTTACAAAATAAAACTTGTGGGTCAGCACTGTAGACTATGGAATGAGGTCTGCTCCTAGAACTTCCTTTACATTGAACCTCTTTAAGAAACCATCATCACATGGGGCGCCTGGGTGGCTCAGTCAGTTAAGGGTCCCGACTTCAGCTCAGGTTGTGATCTCATGGTCAGTGAGTTCGAGCCCCGCATCCGGCACTGTGCTGACAGCTCAGAGCCTGGAGCCTGCTTCGAATTCTGTGTCTCCCTCTCTCTCTGCCCCTCCCCCACTCTTGTTCTGTCTCTCTCTGTTTCTCAAAAAAATGAATAAACTTTAAAAAAAAATGTTTTTAAATCATCATCATGTAACGTGTATTGAGCATTTACTGACGACATGGTTTATTTTCACTGCAATCCTAGAGAGACCAGTGCCATTGATATCCTTCCCTTAGAGATGAGGAAACTGAGGCTCAGAGACACTTAATTCGCTCAAGGTTACACAGAGTTAGCATTGGAATGCATTGGAGTTAGCATTGGAATCTGCTGTGTGGCTTCAAAGGACAGATGCCTAGAAAAGGCTCCGCCCCCGTTGGCCTGTTGGCATGTTCTTCTGACAGTTCTGATCTCTCAAGACTTCAGGCTCCTCATTTGGATGTTGCTTCATGAAATCAAGGCCTTTTCAAATATTCACGTGTAGTTTTTCTGAGCTCTTGATCCTTATCTTCTTTCACCAGCACTGACCATTTGCTTCTCCATTAAGTTCTCCTTCATCTCCCTGAACGGTTTCATTATTTTGCTGAAGTTTCTTCCATATCAAAAACTCATCTGCACTTTTGTCCTGTAGTCATTTCTATTTTCTTCCTACGAAAAAGACACTCCACCCACCAATACCTCCACTCCCTGTGCAAAAAGAGGCCTGTGTGTTTTAATGACTTGGGGAGAAATTCACAAATAGATTCAAACTTTTGGATGAATCTGCTGTGGTTAAAATTCATAAACAAACAGTTCTGGCCTTTAAATCCCAAAGCATAAGTGGGATCACTAAGTTACACTAACTTTGTGAGAAGTATTACAAAATAGGCAAATGGTTAAGGAAAGCTTTGCTAATTGATAATCATCCCTGGGAGATAGCCATTTATAGGACTTTTTGAAGAATTCTGAGTTATTATACTCATCTCATTGAAATTTTAGGAGTTTAGAATCTTTAGTGTGTTCTTCTGATTTAACATAGCAAAGATAGTCTCGTAAGGATGAAGGCATTTTTTCCTGATCTCCCCTGGACTTCTGTACAACGTGGAAATGCTACAGAATGTGAATATGGTGGCTAAGGTGGGTTAGCATTAGAAAGCACTCCTCTAGGGGTGCCTGGGTGGCCTAATGGGTTAAGTGTCTGACTCTTCATTTCAGCTCAGGTCATGATCTCACAGTTTGTGAGATTGAGCCGCTTGTCAGGCTCTGTACTGAGCACAGACCCTGCTTGGCAATCTCTCCCTCTCTCTGCCCTTCTCCCACATGCACAAGCGCGCACCTGCTCTCTCTCAAACATTAATAAAAAATGGGCGCCTGGGTGGCTCAGTCGGTTGAGCATCTGACTTCAGCTCAGGTTATGATCTCATGGTCTGTGAGTTCGAGTCCCACATCAGGCTCTGTGCTGACAGCTCAGAGCCTGGAGCCTGCTTCTGATTCTGTGTCTCCCTCTCTATCTGCCTCTCCCCAGCTCATGCTCTGTCTCTCTCTGTCTCAAAAATAAATAAAAACATTTAAAAAAAATTTTTTTAAACATTAATAAAAAACAACAAAAACTCCTCTAATGCAAGAGTATCCAACATGAAAGAAATTAAGGAAGTGTTTTTTTTTTTTAAGTGTATTTATTTTAGGAGAAAGAGAGCAGGGGAGAGGCAGAGAGAGAGGGAAAGAGAGAATCCTAAGCAGGCTCCATGCTAACAACACAGAGCCCAACTCAGGGCTCCACCCCATGAACCACGATCATGACCTGAGCCAAGATCAAGAGTCGGTCACTTAACCAACTGAACCACCCATGTGCCCCAGAAGTGTTTTTGAAGTTATGTTCGTCACTACAGAATTGTCATCAATTCTTTCATCAGGAAAATTGGAATTATAGTGCCTATTCCATATATGATATTTGGGAAAAGTGGTTAGTTTGTTGGCCAGTTGGTTGGTTTTCCAGGTAGGCTGAACTCTGACTTGTGCAGAATGAAAGGGGCGTTGACTCTTGGGGCGCCTGGGTGGCTCAGTCAGTTGAGTGTCCGTCCAACTCTTGATTTTGGCTCAGGTCATGATCTCACTGGTCATGAGTCAAACCCACATTGGGCTCTGCATTGGTAGCTCAGAGACTGCTTGGGATTCTCTGTCTCCTCTCTCTCTCTCTCTGCACCTCCCCCACTCATGCTTGCTCTGACATGCACTTCTTCTCTCTCTCTCTCAAAAGTAAACTTTAAAAAAAGGGGGAAGGTTTGACTCAGTATTTTTTTTTCACTAATTGTTTTCCAAAATCGAATGGTTCTCCATTGTCACCCTGGGAGAGTTAAGCATAATAGAATGCAGTAACTTAGCTGTCCGTCCTCTCAAAATGCTTTCTCAGGTAGTTACTTCTAAGACATTTTTAAGATACTAAAGTGATCGATCACACATTTCCATTAAGATCCATATTATCCTTAACCTCTGCAACTACTTTTAAAAATCTAGAGTTTCCAATCTTGAGATACTCCTTTTAAATGACAAACTTCAATAATATTTTCATTGCAGCTATTGAAGTGTTACGTACATACGTCATCTGTATCAAACTATTTCCACTGTATTGCATTATTCTTTTAGGCTTTCTTTACATTATAGCTTTTTAAAATCAAAACTTAGTTCATTAAATTAACCTGATGAGAGAGAATGTTGCAAGGGCTTTTCCAAATCTGCATATTGTCAAGCACAAATGTCCTTAGAAATGTGTTTTTTCTGGAAATTAGAACATCCAACTTGCTAATAAGAGCATTAGAAAACAAAATGTTGCTGCTAACCAGTAGCTTGGAAATCCAGAAATGATTCATGCCTTTCCAGCAGTTAAAATACATCTTAATAATTTGAAGGTCACTTGCTACAGCAGGGTGCCAGCATATAAAGGGATTTTAAACATGCAGTTTAAAACCCTTGGGATTAAACCAACCTTGTTGGCATATTTTATTTATACAGAGATTATCTCCAAAGGAGATTCATTGGTCTTTTGACTATAATGAAGCCTTTTCTTTATTGACTTCATTGTGTCATAAATGAAAAGAGATTTCTTGTTATGGCAGGAAATAAACTGTTCCAATCTCTGCAACACTCCTTGCATCCAAAGAGTCTGATTTAGACAAAAATCTATTTGTTGTGCTCTAACTCGGAAACTAAAATCACGGTAATGTTCCTTTATTTCATGTTTGCTTTATCTTCCTAAGTGGACACAGAGGTATTACCAAGTGCAGACAGAGACCTGAACTTGGCTTCTGGGAACTGAGAGCACAGACACAAGAAGGGACTGAGTTGTTCCTGAAATCCGGGACTGTGCACTAGAGAGGTGGTTGACAATCCTGTTGTGGGACTTGGGGGACCAGGGGTGAGGTCTGAGCAGGAGTGACTTGATCCAGTGACTCTGCTGGGGCTTTATAGGTTCTTCTTATGAATTTGCCAGAGGACAGATTGGGTTGGGATTTGCCATAGGGTTGCAGGAACTTGAATGGATTAAACAAACTTCACAGAGATTGGTGGCAGAGTAGGTGACTTAAGGCCCTCTGGAATGTTCATTGTAATTCTTTATGTACCCACACCCTGCCAGTACGGTATTTTCTAAAATAGACGTTAAGCCAGTTGACCCCAGCACTGAGCATCTTGGCAGGAAGGTAAACACTACAACACTTTTTTTTTTACTTGACATCATCACGGTGACCAGAATATTAGTGTGAATTCTCCAGGTTTACCGAAGCTTACTCTTCAAGCCAAAGTGTATCATTTCATTCGTTATAAGTCAAAGTTTCTTTAAAATGCATTATTGTGGTTTTCTGCCCTCTAGCCGTGTACGTTCAATTGAAGGTCGAGAGACGTGAAATAAGGTAGAAGAGATGAGACTTTGGAGTTGGCCTGGGCCCCACCAGTTGATAATGACAGTGGACATTGGCCAAGCTCTTTGGTCTCTTGTAGTCAGTTTGCCTGTCTATAAAATGGGTAATCACCCCCGGAAATCATAGGGCTGTGCATATAAAGCAATTCGCACCCAACAATAAATGAGTTACGAAGCATTTAGTAAATGCCAAGCACTCATCTGCTTTTTGTAACACTATGAATTAGGTAGTTATTCGCATTTCACAGACGAGGAAAAAGAACCGCAGAGAGTTTGAAGTCCCACCACCAGGCCATCTTGCTCTGGCCACCATTTCCCCGAGGTGCCTGATACACGCAGAATGCTTTCCATCATCAGTAACCGAGAAGAAGGACGCTACACAATCTTACCAAGTTACAGGCTAAATACCCTGCCACAGAGCTGCCTGAGCCCTGTCTGCAGCACCTACCTGTAGCTGATGTTCCGTTCAAGAAGTCTCGGCTACTGACTTTTTCTTTCTTTTTTCAAAATGTTTGTTTATTTACTTGTGCGAAGACAGACAAGAAAGTGAAGTTTTTCCCTTTTTGTGTATCTGTTATTCCTGAAGAATAAGAGAAGGCAGACTAAGATTATGAAAGTAGCTTAGAACCATACACCAATGTAAGGGTGATTTCCCACTAATGGCTCCAAAGATGCAAGTACAACAGAGACATAACTAGATTTGGAAGTAGCCTCTCTCTGTGTTCCGTGTGTTCTTTGTTCCTTATAGTGTTGTATTCAAGGTCAACAGTCTTGAGTCTTCCAACGCTCTGCTTTGGGTACCTACAAACCAGAGACCAATTCCAGGCTTCCTCAGAAGTGGTACATGAGGGTGTTTCATTGTGGACTGCCCAAAATAAAAGGTCTCTTGTATATGAAGTTTAATTCCAGCCACCAAAGGCCGAAATCTTGGAACAAAGTATAAATAGTAATATCGCATAACAATCTCACCCTTAAGGTGCTGATTCTCAGCTGACTGTACCAAGCACTTTATAACAGGATGATTTAATGATAAAAGCAGTACTCTCATTTTTGCTGAATTTAAATCTTCACTATATGAAAATTCTTTTTTTTTTTTTTAATTTTTTTTTTCCAACGTTTATTTATTTTTTGGGGGGGACAGAGAGAGACAGAGCATGAACGGGGGAGGGGCAGAGAGAGAGGGAGACACAGAATCGGAAACAGGCTCCAGGCTCTGAGCCATCAGCCCAGAGCCTGACGCGGGGCTCGAACTCACGGACCGCGAGATCATGACCTGGCTGAAGTCAGACGCTTAACAGACTGCGCCACCCAGGCGCCCTGAAAATTCTATAAGTAAATAGGAGAAGGGGAAAAAAGGGAAGCAAACCACAAGAGACTTTTTTTTTTTTTTTTTAAGTTTATTTCTTTGGAGAGAGGGAGAGAGGGAGAATCCCAAGCAGGCTCTTTGCCGTCAGGGCAAAGTCCACGCGGGGCTTGATCTCACGAACCATGAGAACCTGAGCCAAAATCAAGAGTCAGATGCTTAACCAACTAAGCCACCCAGGTGCCCCAACAGACTGTTAACTATAGAGAACAAACCGAAGGTTGATAGAGGGAGGTGGGCAAGGCCTGAGCTAGGTGTATGATGGATATTAAGGAGGGCACTTGCGTGTTACAGGTGAGTGATGAATCACTAAATTCTCCTCCTGAGGCCAATATTACCATATATGTTAACTAACTGGAACTTAAAAACTTGAAACAAAAAATGCTGGCACAAAATTTAAACATAACATTTTATCCAAGGGACTCTAATTAAACCAAGATACTCGGTTTAACTCCTTGTTCTTCCTTGAAATCGGAGAATGTAGACAAGTTATGTATCACAGCACATAGGAGAAAGAGCTTTGCATTCAGTACACCAGGGTTCAGATCTCAGCTCTGCCTACTGAGTTATCGGTCCCTTTGGACATGTTGCTTCCGTTACCTCCTGTGCAATGTGAGGATAACAATGCCCCCTTCACGTAGTTCTGGTAAAGGTAAATGTACCGAAAGCATTTAGCACAGTCCCTGGTAACCAGTCTAGGGCTTAATAAACGGTGATTCTGTTCTCATTATACCCACTCTATCTTGAGACCGTTTCATTATATATCCTAACAATCTCCCATCTAACCTGGAGGTCAAACCTCTTCCCTTTGATGCCAGCTCATAGTTTTATTTTCTTTATCAGCACTACATCGGTAACATTTATTTTTGCCTGAGTCATCAAACCCCTCCCTTTTATGGCACTTGGGAGTCTTCACCATGTAATTACATGCTGTTCTTGCCTGCACCTGCTTACGTTCATTGCTTCTCCAACACAAATGTGCCCTTGGGCGGAGACCATCTCCCTAATGTCCGGCTGAGTCCTGGGTGCTCAGGAAATGCCTCCTCCAGTGGTTTCCCATTCACTTGGCCCATATACACAGACAGCAGCCATTCTCTCTTGACCTTGGATCCGCGACCCGCTTCCCCTGCCATGGTCCAGCTTTTAGTTCATCTTTCTGAGCTTATTTTCCCAACTGTGAGATGGGTAGGAAAATAGCTTCTATCTCCCAGGGTTGTTGAGAGGATTTAAGTACATGTTAATGCACCTAAAGGGCATAGAAAAGTGCCTCGTCCATAGTTAGTGCTGCTAATGTCCTCTGCGTTCAGCAACGGAACATACTTCGGTGAAAAAGCATCTTTCATATGGATGACCTCTAACACCACAGGGTTTTTTCCAGATAAAAGCTGAGATCAGGTCTATGCTGCTGTCCTAATTGCTTGGCCTTCTGTTAGTTACGGTAATTTTCTAATTACCTGGTTCTTGCTGAGAGAAATTTAAGAGGAAAACTATTAGGACTTTGAATTAGTCATAGCCTTATATTCATCATAATATTGACCAAAAAAAGATTTATGACCCTTCAGCTTCATGTATCTTGATTGAAAGACAAATACGATGTTACCTGGGTAGCTGGTGGTGGTCCGTGCTGAGCGTGTGTGGGTGTGTGTGTGTGGGTGTGTGTGTGCGTGCGCGTGCCTGTTGGTAGTTTCATGACGTTACTGGTGGTGCCTGGAAATGCAGAGGGGTGTGGTTACACTTCCTTGGATGAAGAAGCTAATTGGAGACACTAGTGAGTCATATATTTCCATGGTTATCATACTGAGCTCTGCTGGATTTCTCCTGCTCTAGCCACGGGGGATAGCAGGCAGACTGATTTCTGAGCACGTATGGCATTAGCTTGAATACTATACCTGAGCAATTGGCAGAAAAGAAAAAAAAAATGATAGTTACCCTAAAAGCATTTTTTTTTTTAATGACTTGAGGTGGGCTTTGGCCTCTGAAATGCCGTGGGTTTTGCCCTTTTTTGTTTTTTGACTCTGCAGAGTAAAATAGCTCTAAAGCTGACCTGTTGTTTTTTCTTTCTTTAAACTACAGTCCCTGTGCCCCGTAAATGTATTGGAATTCTAAAATTCTAAGCTATCATGGGATAAATGTTGCCCTCAGCCTATTTATGCCTGTTAATGATGTCTCCCTCGGAAAGGGGTGTCTTTGGGTTTCTAAATAAAGTGGGAGGCTGCATTCTATAGTGTTCACAGGGTTACGTTGTATCTCATGTCGCTCGTTTTGCCCCTTGTCCAAAAGTGAGTGTCTTTGGGTTAATCTTCTTGAGATTCTGGTTTTGTACATATTAACCCTTCAGCCTCAGCTTAATTTCTCTGCCACTTGATCTTAATTGTAGAATTTGCTTACTCCTAAACATTTGAAGGGAAGTCAGTCAGATAATTTTGGAAATTTTTCTTGAACTGTGCATTCTGCTCAATATTCTGGAGAAACGTTTTGGCTCTGCTTACTTTGTTAATGCTGGTTACATCATTATGGGAGCTATAGATTTCTTGGGCGTGCAAAATGATTGCATATTCATGAACATCTTCAATCCTGAAATATTTGTAAATAACTTGGCAATTTTTTTCATAAGGTGGCCTATTAAAATGATTAGGTCTTTAATTGTTCACACAGAAAGAATTTGTGCTTACAGAGCACCACCTATTTGATAAATAACGTTTCTATGCGAAGCAATTTGGATTATGAACATATAAGTCACCTTCCTTAAACAAAGTATAAGAGATGCTATTTTCCACTTAAGAATGATTCAAGTTTGAAAATGTCAATAGATGCAAAAAGCCACCCTGGAGCTTTGCTCTCTCGAAAGAAAGTAGAGAAGGAATGACATAGTCAATGTTAACTGTCACCAGATGAAGAGAAATCAGATTGTCAGGCCTGGATCTATAACATTCTTGCCAAAGTAGGACCTCATTTACACATACAGATCTTCATACCCTTTGCTAAGAAAAGCATCTGTGGCAGTTTAGATGTTTGTGCGTTTGCCAAAGATCTTTCACTCTGAATAAAGTAAATGTCATGTCTGTTGTTTATCTCAAATTCAGCAGAGTATTTTTAAAAGGAAATATTTGCGGGGGAGGGTCGAGGGAAGGAGGTTGGGGAGCTCCAGTTAGTGGGGTGTGGCAGTTTTACGGCCAGTACTCAAGTATCAGGCTGGATCTGGACAAAGCAGCTTAAAACACACTTTGGGCTCGTATAGCCGAAAGCGTCCCTCTGAAGTGACAACGTTGCAATAAATTGGAAAGTGGAGTCTTCCTGAATCTCTACCTAGTCTGTCAACACCCAAAAAATCCAGTTAATTCAGTCAAACTGATTATTTGGCATCGTGTAGACACAGCTGTCTTGAACTCAAATTTTGAACATTTAAACATAGATGGCATTGTACCCGAAGCCAGCTGGTACAATGGCATCGATCTGTAATTGTGTATAAAGATTGCTTCGACTTGAGAGATGCTCCAAGTTCAAGCTGGACCCCACTGCAGAGCAATTTTTGAGAAATCTTAGGTTGTGATAAAATTTCTTGACAAATGAGGTACCTTAGGTAGGTTCAGACTTTCAGTTGAGAGTATGATGCGGTCATTTAACTATGTAAATTGCCTAAAACATTTAAAAAAAAAAAAAAGTAATCCCCTACGTACTTGAAAAGGAAACAAACCTGTATTTAACCTTGCTTCTCGGCATTCAAAACCATTATGAGATAGAAATGTAAAATACATCCTGAGACTCTTCTTGAGGACCTCTACTTCAGGTGACCGAATTACAGCACTCTTTGCAAAAGTCAAATGTTTGTCTTTAATAATCCCTTGTCCGTGTTACTTGTTTTATTGAAGTGTATTCTGTGTGACTCTGAATATCATTTTATCCCCACAGATGACATGGAAGCCATTCCTGTCAAACAGTTTGTTAAACACATCGGTGAGCTGTATTCTAATAACCAGCATGGGTTCTCCGAGGATTTTGAGGTAGGTTTCGAGACTGAAAAGTAACTTCCCGAGACCCAACCCTTACTGTGTGAGGCTTGTTAGAAACTCGAGCTGAGTTCATTCTGGCATAACAAAACAATGGTGGGAAAAGTGGAGACCGGTTTTCTGCTGCTGCTGCTGCTTTTCTGCGTCACACTTACAACTGTGACAAGCACTCTCATCCCAGTAAACATTAGGCGAGAGGGAGTTGGTCACCCATGTCCTGAACATGCGTTTCTACGGAAGAGCGGACTCGGGGGTAGAGAGGAGGCAAGCGCCCCCCGGTCCTGTCTTCATCTTAATCCTGAGCGGGCCAGTAGTCCTCACGCCGAGGGTAGGGTCCGTGTCTCTGGGTGCACGAGGTGTTGAGGGGGCCGACTGCACGGTAGGTAGGGTGCCTCCTCATCCTCGGGCCAGTCACCTCCTCTCCGATTCCCTGGGTCCCTCGCTTTTAACAGTGGTGCTCGCGTCACGGACGGCCCCACGGTGGGAAGAGGTGAATGCTGAACGTCTGTGAAAGCGCCGGGTGAACTGTGAAGCCCGTGCGAAGGTTGATGGTTGTCGTTCTCGCGACTGTCACTCCCTGGAGAGAAGACACGGGTTAACGCAGCCCTTGTGATTCTAAGAACTGTTGTGCGGGGAGCAAGGTAGAGCGCAGCGCGCACCGCCCTGCCAGCTCCGGGTTCCGTGCCAGTTCAGCAGTGACAGGGCGTCAATGAGGAGCTATTAAACAGACTGCCCTTTTCTTCACCGAGGCGCTTAACTAAGGCACATCTCTGGCAGCAAGAGTTGTGCCAAGGGGGCCAAGTTTTCGTGGCAGCTCAGCTGTCTTCTAGCTTTGTGGGTGAGTCGGTTCCTTTCTCTCATTCTTCCTTTAAAATGGAAACGATGATGATGATGCTTTACGGCCCATCTCTTTTCCCAAAATGGGTGATGGGGATTAAATGATGTGATGGAAAGGACGCACAATGAGAAATAAACACAGGACCCAAAGCCCCTGTCTCCGTGCAAGGCCAGAGTCCCCAGAGGCCATCATAAAGGCAGTTATACTGACAACTATTTCTCTTGGTTTTTTGTTTTGTTGTGTTGTGTTTTTCTGAGCAAAACCGAAGCAAAGGTAGTAGAGAGAAGGGACCCTCTGATTTATTCGTCAAAGTCCTGTGTATCATGGAACAAACAAAAATATGTCGAGTACTTAATGCGGCTGTTAGATGCTTACCAAAAAAGGTGCCTATTCAACTACAGAGAACATGGTTTAAAGTCAAACATTTTGTATTCATGAGGACAGCAAATGTGTGTGCTGTTGAAGTGATTTAGTTCAATTGACTGTTGGCTGGATGACTGAGCAAGAATATTGAGGCATTTAACAATGTTGATGGTATTCAGGACAAACATTTATCCTCTGGAGAACAGAATTTGATCAGGATGACCAAATGCAACTCCAGTTTCTCAATTATTTATGATTTGAGACCCCCAGTGCTATTCATCACAGCTGGTTTTGACACCATTTAATTATTCAAAATAATCAGCTACACCTCTATAAACTTGATCTGACTTAAAATGGGCTTTGCTGCATCACAGTCAAGCCTGTTAACAAATTCTGGGCATCTGCACCCTATTTCTGTCCTAAAACAAAACAAAACAAAAAAATCCACTCTGGCTGGAAGCTTTTGTCTCCTGTATTGAACTTTATAGCTTAAATCTTATTAGCTGGTGGTTAAGGGAGGGGCCCAAAAGGGCAGGGATAGGGGAGGCATTGTTCTGCCCTTGTCCCTTCACAATCCCTCCTGGTTCGAATGGTTTAAAATCAGGGCTATTCAGAATAGGAAGATTATCCTTTCTTCTGAAAAGAACAATAAGGCAGCGACATAATGGGAGGAATGAGACAGGAAAACTTGTTAATCTACCGTCCTCTTCTAATTGAGGGAGATTTTGAACTATTTTAGAACACTGGTAGTCCTTTTTGGCTGCTCTGCTAAAAAGGACAACTGGTAACAGGCTATTTAAGAAATTATTAAGGCTGTGTTACAAATGAGATAGTAAAAGACTGTAAAAGAAGGTCAGGAAAAGAGATTTTGTGCAATTAAAAAAACAAAACAAAACAAAACAAAACAAAACAAAACAAAACAACTGGGGCACCTGGCTGGCTCTGTCAGTGGAGAGTATATGACTCTTGATCTTGTAGGTTTGAGCTGCACAATGGGTGTAGAGATTACTTAAAAAAAAAAAAAAAAAATCCTGGGGCACCTGGGCGGCTCAGTCAGTTCAGCCTCGACTTAGGTCATGATCTCACAGTTCATGAGTTCAGGCCCCGCATCGGGTCAGTGCTGACAGCTCGGAGCCTGGAGCCTGCTTCAGGTTCTGTGTCTCCCTCTCTCTCTGCCCCTCCCCCACTCATGCTCTGTCTTTCTCTCTCTCTCAAAGATGAGTAAACATTAAAAATAAATCTTTTTAATTTTTTTTTTTTTACGTTTATTTATTTTTGAGACAGAGAGAGACAGAGCATGAACGGGGGAGGGTCAGAGAGAGAGGGAGACACAGAATCGGAAACAGGCTCCAGGCTCTGAGCCATCAGCCCAGAGCCCGACGCGGGGCTCGAACTCATGGACCGCAAGATCGTGACCTGAGCTGAAGTCGGACGCTTAACCGACTGCGCCACCCAGGCGCCCCAAAATAAATCTTTTTAAAAAGCCAAAACAGCACCCTCATTATGATAGGAGACTAAAAAAGTCAACCCCAGATTTCCACATCTTTTTAAGTGGAATAACGGTGGCCGGCATTTTCTTAGCACTGCACTTGGATTATTTCACTCGTTTCTCAGAACTGCCCTTCATAGAGGTACTATTCTATTGTCCCCATTTTACAAATGAGGAAACTTTACCCATAGGAAAACTGAGGCTTTGAGTGGCTCAGATGTGAAATGGCAGAAGTTAGGTTTTAGGACCAGGATATGTGACTCAAGCCCACATGTTTTACCTCAATGCTCTCCAGACTCAGTAAGTAGTATCCTATGGTGACCTGGAGTCAGAAGGAGAAAAAATCAAGACTACCAGTGACTGTCTAAAACTGATCATGCAGCTGATAAGCCAACAATTGTCTTGGCAGAAAAAAAAAGGGGGGGGGGGCAGGGGAAGGCAGGAGAGGAAACCACCAAAATAAGGAATCCCCCCATTAAAAATACTGGGAGCCCATTACATGGTCTTTATGGTCCAGAGCCTACCAACCAGATAGCTGAGAATCTGACTTAGAAAATTTTTTTTTTAATTTTTTTTTTTTAACGTTTATTTTTATTTTTGAGACAGAGAGAGACAGAGCATGAACAGGGGAGGGTCAGAGAGAGAGGGAGACATAGAATCTGAAACGGGCTCCAGGCTCTGAGCTGTCAGCACAGAGCCCGACGCGGGGCTCGAACTCACGGACCGAGAGATCATGACCTGAGCCGAAGTCAGACGTTTAACCGACTGAGCCACCCAGGCGCCCCTGACTTAGAAAATTTTATACAGCATCTGAATAGAGGCCTAAAGTTAGTCAAAGAACTAACCTGAAAATTATAAATACCACTTAACAATTGATGTGTGGCTATTAAGAGAACAAACAATTCATCTGACAGTTATTCATGAGAACCTTTTATTCTGTGGACATAACATAAAGCACAGAGGTAAATTTGAGACCTTGCCCTCTAGGATTTTCACCTCCTGGTGGCAGTGGAGACTAGGGTGGGCAAAGCAAAATAAGTGATAATACTGACAAAGTTCTGGATGGAAGAGGGCAAAGAAGAAGAAAAGCTTCCATGAATTTTTTTATTATTTCACCAAAATTTCTATTTGCCCCATCTTGTTTAAAAATCTTGGACAGAAATGAAAAAAAAAAAAATGGTGAATAGCTGTCCTATTTTCAGAATTTTGCTGCTTGGAGGAGAATGAGAAAAACGATTCCCCGGTAATTTTGAGTCTTTGTCTAGAGGTGATGCAGCAAGCATTTTGTCCTTGTCAGATAAATTTTGGAGACTGTTAAAAGCTGGCAACATTATACCTCTAGCAGATTTTGCAGTCACTGGAAATAACATCAATCCTTGTCTCAGGATGGCGTTCGATGCCTCTGTTCCCTTGGCTACCTGCGTTGACTTCAACCTCACTCTTCCCCGGCCTCCACAGTCCTAATCCAGGAGGCTTCCAAAGGCGCAGTGCTAGCATTAACTTTCAAACGGAGAGAGCTCTGAGGCTGTGTGGGTCGACAGAATTAATAGGCAGGGGTCAGGAGCATCACGAGGTGAAAGGCTGAGTGCAGAGATGAGGCCAGAGGTCCAATACTCCTTGACAAGATCCTTTGGGGGAATTACCTCTATTACCATTAACTCCAGCTGAGCTAAATTTGGGCGGGTTGCTCATCTTAAATCAGGAGAACAAAGCTTTGTCCACCTGAGCCCGTGCACTCGAGGGATCAGTGGCCACAATCACTTTATGTAAGATGCAGCGTTCCGATGTTGCCAGTGACACGTAAGAGGGCATCGCCAGATAGAGGGGTGGATGCTCCATGAGGCTGCGGCCTGCAAAATGGCAGAAGCCCGTGACAGAATGCCACTTAAGGTCTGAAAGGTCTTTAAAACATTTCTAAACCCTTAGCAAGAAGAAAACCACAGTTGCGTTGAGGTTTTTGTGAAGGGTGAGGAGAGAGGGAATTAGCCCAATTCACAAATAGTGTGCACAAGGTCATTTTACTTTATAGATCTGCTACAGGATAATAGGTGCTGTGATAAAAATGGGTGGTTTTTCTGGAAGGGTTAGGCAGTCACTGTATATAAAGACAGATGGATTCAGACCAGGGGTGAGCAGGACAGGCATTCTTGCCAAGGCAGATGGCAGTGAAGCAAAGAGCAGGAGATCCTACGGTCTTGTCAAAGGGCACAGAGGTAAAACTGTCCGGAAGGAGAAGGGAGCTGGTGGAAGATGGCAGATCTGGGCTGGGATCGTGAAAGCCTGGCTAAGGAATCCGGGACCTATCCAGAGATTTCCGAGTAAGAGAATAACAAAGTCCAGGCAGCACAGGAAGAAATTTGGCATGGCAGCTGTTTGTAGCCTGAGAGGCAGGAAGATGGCATGTCACCGGTATCCAACGAGGGCCAGCTCTGTGCCGGACGCTAGGCAAGCACCAGACCGTAGCAATGACCTAAACTAATCAGTCTTTCGTGGGCCCTGTCCCTAATACAACTGTAGGCTGTCTGAACTCCCACCAAGAATGTTCTGTATACTCGGGTCTCACACTTGGTCACCTGGTCCAAAATGTGTTCTTGTTGGCTTTCTTTGTGAAGCTGAATAATCTGGAAGATTTCCAGATGGATTTTTATTCTGTCAGTTTCAAATTGAGCCATAGAATGGTAGGGCAGTAGGTCTCCATGTGCCTTTTCAGTAGCTTCTCACATCACTGACTCCAGGCAGCAGGAGATTTCCCCTGTTCTGTCTGTCAAGAATTCTGGATATGTCAACTTGGGGCGTTTTGTTTCAGTTTTACTTTATTTTTAAGTCTCTTGTTTTTACTCGGCTTTCTTCTGTGGTGGTGTGCCTGTCGATACTCAGAATATTCATTTTGAGAATTTCAACTCTGTTACATGGACAGGAAAATGCAAATAAGCTTAAATCTTAAAACTATATATCAGAGTGCCCAATAGGTAGCTTTGCTATACACACTCTGTCAGCCAGTGTCTCTTCAAAGGGTTTTAACACCTATTAAAATCACATTAACTTTGGAATTCCAGTTCTGATGGGGAAAAGCCACTCCAGGATCAGATCATAGTATCAGCATCTAAATGAGCCACACAGTTCTGCAAGGAATTACAGATGGCGTTATTATCCACAAGACAAAATCAGAAGGCCTTAGGCACACCCCCTCGGGTTCTAATAAAATCAGATTTAACATTATTTATGACTATTCTTTGTTTTCTGTCATTCACATAATTGGAAAAGTGAAATAGAGGCAATGGATCAGACCAGGGGTTTTAGATAACAGAGAGTTTCATTGGCGATATCGAATGACTGCTTTAAACAGTGCAGACAGATGCTTCCAAGCAGTCGTGGTCAATTGCATTATATTATAATAGAGGCCCACACTAGGGTGGTCAGATCCACACGCTGAGAGACAAAAAGCAATAAACCGAGTGAATCTCAGAGTGAATTAATGCTGTAATCTCTTATCACAAGATGTTTTAGGAACCCAGCCCGTGCTAAAAGTATGACCTTCAAAACCCAGAAACAGGGATGTCAACTTACTTCAAGGATTTCCGTATAGATTGAACTAATGTCTTCCAGAATACAAATCCATTTTCAAAGGTATTCTGTCCCTGGAACTATTGAAGAATAGACCTCAGGCTTTCAGGGCAATTCTAAGCGGCCAGTATCCCCAATACTTTGAGTATGGGTAGCACTGCTTAAGTGTTTGTAGATGTTTAAGATCTCAGACTCATCGCTTTGGGCCTATACTTTTTCTCATTCTAGAGAAAAGTACCAAAGCCTGGAGTCCCTTTAAACCAGCATTTGCAAAACCACAGATCATACACCATTTTAGAATAGAAAATAGCGGAGTGTATCACGTTTAGGAAGAGTAAGGAAAGGGTAAGAACTGCTGTGAAACAAACACACTTTCCCAAGAGAAGCGTGTGGCATTAGTGCCTCTGGACTTTTTTTATTTTTTTTTTTTCTTTTAATGGACAACAGGGCAGGTCTACAATTAAAAAAAAAAAAAAAATGAATGTCCATCTGCCAAGAATCAGGAGTTCATGAGCATGGTCTCTTTGAATAGATAATGACCCCACTGTTTTTAGACTTTAAATTCTTGAATTAGAGTGAGTTAGTTCCTCCTTGGAAAGAAGAGAGGGACTCCTCACTGGGAAGTACTTTGTGAATCTAAAAGACAACCAGTTCCTTGTTTTCATTATGCCTCATGTAAATGCTATGGAAAACATCGATAATTGCTACGCATCTCCTTCATGGAAAAAAAGAAAATCTGCACGCTCCTAAACTCTGTTACATCTGTCACGTGTAAAACATTTCTCCTGATAATTTTCTGTCACTTGCTCCTGCTCTTTGCAACAGCTGTGCGCTGCTAATCACTTCCCTTATTAGTTAGCCCCAGTACTTTCTTGGGTTTGAACCGTACACTGTAGAAAATGTTGACTTTACAGCCATCGTGCAGGAGGCTAATGGATGATGTTTACCATACGTGGCTAAGGTCCTGAAGAGGTCCCTCTTCCACTGTTGGTTTTGTAAAGAAGGATAATGTAAATGAAACTAAGAGTTCACAAATAATTCAGCAAATCTGGATCTATTTGAGCCACATAAGGACAGGTCACCAGGCTAATATAGTGTCACTTCATGACGGAATATAATCAATTTGCACTCAGGCAGTTATAAAACAAGCTATGTGGCCTGTAAGCATTTTGCAAATGATGGTGGAGATTGTACCTCTGACTGGGAAATTGTTGTTCATCCTCTAAGACTGAGGTAAATGACCTGCCAGGAGCCTTTCTTTGTGCTCCTGCAACAGTATCTTCAGGCCTCTTTTCTGTGAATCACATTTGACTGTCTTTATCCTTTTGTGTGTGTTCCTCCCCCATCAGACTGGGACATACTCAAGAAGAGATCGTGTTTTGTAATCCCCCATGCCTAGGTCACCAGTTTGGAATGAAGTAGATGATTGATGAATTAGTAAAACATGAAATCCTTTTATCTTCTTCACATCCTTCGTACGTTTGTTATGAATACATCAATTATTTCTGAAGCTGAGTTTGGGGAGGTAATGGCAGCTATCCTAGGGAGTGAGTAAATACTTCATGCTTTGGGGTATATAGTTCTTTTCTTCCTATACCCTTGCTAGACATCTAAAGTGCGTCTAAAATCTTTGAAATCTTGATGTTTTTTTCACTAGGAAGTCCAACGCTGTACGGCCGATATGAACATCACTGCAGAACATTCCAATCATCCAGATAACAAGCACAAAAACAGATACATCAACATTTTAGCATGTAAGTAATAAACTTGAAACTATCTTCAGCTGTGAGGAAATTAAATCTTCATGCTGGGTAGAAGCCTAAAGCCAAGCAATCAGAATCAGGATGCCAAGAGAGAATTACACTCTCAAGTTAACCTCTCATTAGCCCATCTTCAACCGTGTCTAGGAAGAAGTGGGGACATTGACTGCCCCGAGTCTTTCCTTAAGCCGGCAAATCTCAGCTTGTGAGTAAGGTGATTGAAAAAAATGTTCCTTGCCTCACTGTTCTCACATGAAGTGATTGCACACCTGATGCTGGGAACCAAAGTTTGAATGTCCTGTGGCTGTCCTGACATTGCTTTTAAGTGGCGAGGAGCCAGGGTTTTAAATACAAATAGGAATACTGAAAATTGAATCACGTAAGTGAATGCCAAAGTTGTCTAAGACTAGGTAGTTGGTCTACACCGCAAGTGATAGAGTCACCATTCCTTGTGGCCCATGTGCTCAGTTCTCTATACCGTATTTCCAAGGTCAAGAGTACTCTGGTGGTTAGGGACACAAACAAACATCCGTCTTACAGAGCCTTATGGAATACGCTAGGAGCACAGGCTACTTCTGTGGCTCTAATGCTACTTCTGATAGACAGTGGGGTTTGGGTCACTGGCAGATAATACATGCTTTGCTATTAAGGTCAGGGACACGCATGTTTATGGCTAACATACACTATGGTAAGGAACACATTCCATAGGCTTTTATAGTGCATTAAATTGAACCATTTAAATTTGAACACTACTGTAGATAAAGCTTTTTATAATGCTTTAGCGAGATAAAAATCACATACCATATGAAATTCACCCATTTAAAGTTAACTTATATTTAAATGGGAATTTAAATATAAACTGAATTTCAGTGGTTTTTAGTATATTCACAGTTGTACAGTCATCACCACTAATGTTAGAACACTTTCAGCACCCCAACAAAAAACCCCATACCCATTAGCAGTCATTCCCAACTCCTCCTTTCCCCCAACCCCTACAAAAACACCTACTTTCTGTTTCTGTGTATTTGCCAATTCCGGGCATTGGATGTAAATGGAATCCTAGACTCTGTGGCCTTTTGTGTCTGGTTTCTTCCACTTAGCATGACGTTTTCAAGATTCATCCATCTCGTAGCTTCTATCGGCACTTCATTCCTTTTTATGGCTGAAAAATACTCTGTGGTATGGATATGCCACATTGTGTTTATTCATTTGTCATTTGATGGACACTTGGGTTGTTTCTACTTTTTGGCTATTATGAATAATGCTGCTATGAACATTTGTGCAGACATATATTTTCAATTCTCTTGGATATATACTTAGGAGTAGAATAGCTAGGTCATATGGTAACTCTATGTTTAACATTTTGAAGAACTGCCATACTATCTTCCAAAGTGGCTATACCATTTTACATTCCCACCAGGAATATATGAGAGTTCCATTGTCCATAATCTCATCAACACTGGCTACATATATATATTATATATGTATATATGCATATATGTGTGTGTGTGTATATATATATATATATATATATATATATATATGTATTACAAAATATATACATAATCCCTAATGATGACTAATGTTGAGCATCTTTTCATGTATTGGCCACCTGTGTATCTTCTTTGGGGAAATATCTTTTCAGATCCTTTGCACATTTTTTAAATAGGATTACTTATCTTTTTGCAGCTGATCCTGGATACAAGTCCATTGTATAGATAAATAGTACACAAATATTTTCTCCCATTCCGTGCATTGTCTACACTTTCTTGCTGGTGTCCTTTGAGGCAAAAATTATTTTAATTCTGGTGAAATACTATTTTTCTTTTGTTGCCTGTGTTTTTGGTGTTCTATGTATGAAACCACAGCCTAAGCCAAGATCATGAAGATTTACACCTGTGTTTTTATCAAAGCGTTCTATGGCTTTAGCTCTTACATTTAGGTCTTTTATCCAAATGACTTTTACATATGATGCGAGGCAGGGTCCAAGTTTATTCTTCCGCATGTTGATAGCTGGTTGTCCTAGCACGCTTTGCAGATTGAATTGTCTTAGTGCCCCTATTGAAAATCAGCTGACCATAAATGTAGGAGTTTATTTCTAGACTGTCCCTTCTCTTCCATTGATAGCTCTATCCTCAGGCCAGTATCAATTTGTCTTGATTGCAGACTATAGCTTTGTAGTCGATTTTGAATCTGGAAATGGTGAATGCTCCAACTTTGTTCTTCTTCAAGATTGTTTTAGTTTTTCTGGGTCCCATGTGTTTCCCTATCAATTTTGGGATCGACTTTTATATTACTGCAAAAGGTGTAGCTGGGATTTTGGTAGGGATTGCGTTGAATCTGTGGATTAATCTTAACATTGTCTTCCATCCATGAAGATGGGATGTCTTTCCATGTATTTATATCTTTTACTCTTTTCAGTGTTTTACATTTATAGTTTTCCTTTTGTTGTGCTTCTTTTGTTAAATTCATTTAAGTATTCTTTTTGATGCTATGGCAAATGGGATTGTTTACTTAATTTTGAGACCTTGCAATTCTCATGTATAGAAATATAATCTTTTTAAAATATTGCTCATGTATCCCACAATCTTTGCTGAATTCATTTATCCTAATAGTTCTCCTTTGTGGACTCCTTAGAATTTTTATATACAAGATCTTATCATTTGCTATTACAGTTTCACTTCTAACTCTAGATAAAGTTTTTAAAGAACCACAAGTCATTTTTGAATCAGAGTACTGGTTTCACTTATGTGAGAGAATGAGGTAAACAGGACAACAAGGAAGAAGAATCAAACTGTGCTTTTCTCTCCCTTCTTTGAATGGATGGACTCTTGACAGTATTTGTTGGCCAACCCAGTAAAGGCTCATTTTGCTGAGATTATAAGGATTTGTCAATCAATATACCTTATTTCTAACCATGAAAGTCAGGGATATAGACACATGTGTGTCTTGAGTACATCCACACATATCATTCTCTCCACCTTGACAGTCCTTACTTCTGGTGACCTCAGTTCTTGGCTACAAGTATGTGGCAGAAAAGAGGGAGGAAATCACAGCAGCTTCTGGGTGGTATACCCAAGGGTCATGCTATTTCCTGGAAAGTTTACCACCTGTGCTTTGATGTGGTTGTACTTTGACCAGTTCATTTGTGGTTTCGCTTTCACAAATTCACATTAGATACAGTTTTATTTCCGTAGGTTCAGAAAGTTGGGTTCTGATGTTCATGACATTTTGTCAGATTCTGGGCACATAAATACCCATCATCTTGGTCTACCCCTATATTAAGGGCTAATTTAGCGTGGCAAAAAATGGGACAGAAATGTCATGAAACAACTAAACTTAATGTGCCAGAAACACAAAGTAGGAAAAGGCTTCTCTCACAGAGCAGTTACAACTCTTAGGTATATATGGATGTTGCCATACCCCCTCCTATACTCCTCCATTTTCCCAAGGCTATTGCCTTTCAGATTAAATATGAATTTTGCAACATGGAATACGTGTTCTTGTCAGTCTGAAAAATATACAATATAGTGGTATCGAGCTAGGACATAGCCGTAGGTGTCCAGATAACTTGGGGGAAAATTTTCATTTGGAGCCTGTTTCTATCAGGCAGCCCCCATGCCTATCAAATGTACTCTCAGCCTCCTGTCAGAACAACTGAAACAATTCACGGTTCCAAGGATGGAGAGTGCTTTCAAAAAGTGCTTGATATATAGTCTGAGGTCATTAATGTCTAGGCTAACTAAACCACTCATTGGACTTGTTTTTGGAATAGCCTTTTATGATTATGACTACAACCAGAAATGTAAACTTAACTTTTGCCCATTCTGTTCCTAGCTAGGGAAGATAAAATTATGACCTTCGCTTCATTTCATTGGCTGTCCTAAAAATTCAAGCTATACTTTGCTAGGTAACAAGAGGCATATAACCCATTCCCCTGTTTTGTGTTCATAAGCTGAAGTTAAGTGGTTCCTAAAATCTGATTGCTGGCCAGATTGCTGCAATGAGATTACTTTTAGGAATAGCTCTGGGTTCCCTCGGTTACTTAGGTTCTGTTGGGGTGACAGGGACTCTGAATTTGGCAGAGGAATCTCCTGAAAATAGATATTTGATGTTCTGGACCTAATAGAACAATATGCCTTTTTATATTTGTATCACTGGAAAAGAGGGCAATGGATAGTCAAAAGCCTCAGTTTTAAAATACAGGACAAGGAAATTTTGGAGGGTTACAACTTGAAATCATTTTACACGAACTAATAAGGACTCCAGTTTGCATTTCTTGGGCACTCACAGGTCAGAGCATGAGGTAGAAATGTCCCTGTGTTTTAAGATGGGTTTCAACGCTGTATTTTTGAAGTTTTACTTGTTGTTCTGGCCAAAGTTCTCTGGGGGCACTCTGGGAGATGCCGCACTGCCTGTTTGCCTTGTTCTCTGCTTTAGAATGCTGGTAGTTTTTGAATTACACATTTTGTTTTTGCTTTTTTTTTTCTTTTTTTTTTTTTTGTCCTCTATAGATGATCACAGTAGGGTGAAGTTAAGACCTTTACCAGGAAAAGACTCTAAGCACAGCGACTACATTAATGCAAACTATGTCGATGTAAGTCAGAAATGTTTTTATAAACCTGCTTCTGATAATTGAAGAGTTGCCACAGAGACTGTTGAACGTGTTTTAATACTGCACAGAGCTTTTACTAAAACACAGCCTATTCAATCTGGAAGGCACTTGAATTATTAACTGGTGTGTGGTACCCTTGCATCTTACTTTGTGCTGTGTCATCTTTGAAGGGCTACAACAAAGCGAAAGCCTATATCGCCACCCAGGGACCTTTAAAGTCTACATTTGAAGATTTCTGGAGGATGATTTGGGAACAAAACACTGGAATCATTATCATGATTACGAACCTTGTGGAAAAAGGAAGAGTAAGAGCCTCTTGGCTTAATATCTTAAATCATGTACCTTCATTCAAAACCTATTTATGGAGTACCTGCCGTAGGGTAGGAGCTTGACCAGGTGTAAAGAGTTAAGGCGATGAAAGGCATCCTCTCTGCCCGTACCTTGCTTGTAGTCTGGTGGGAAAGAGCTCAGCACTTAGAAGAGTGAATTAAATGTGGCAGTAGGAATGAACAGAACGTTATAATGGGGATGCTGCAGAATGGATGAATACATCCTCTGGGGCTGAGATTTGTAAAGGAGCTCTTGTTTGCGGTGAGATGTGAACAGTGAGGGACGAGAAGGAGTTAGGGAAGGACCTTCTAAGCCCAGGGAACACAGGGAAGCTGGAGGAAACCCAGTGTAGTGGGGGAACTACCGATAGTTCAGGCAGGGGACAGCAGCACTGCTGAAACACCCTAGCATTGAGAGAACCTTTTTTTAAGATGATGAATATTTGAGTTATTAGATTATGAGCTTACATTACATTATGGTAATGTAGGCTGGAATAAAGGCTAAGCCTCAAGTTCATTAGGTAGAGTCGCTTCAAGTTCACTTTGACTGTGGAGTCCCCGTTTCACCTTTGGTGACCCAAGTTGTGAAATGAAGATTTGCATTGTTACAAGACTCTCTTGCAACTCCGAATGCAGCCCAGACTCCTAAACGATAAGTAAACTCCTTTATAATGTAGCCAGCCCTATTTCTTACTGGCCAAATACAGGTTTCTTTCTTTGGCCCTCTTTAAAGTGCACTGTGTGTTGAAAGACGGTCACGAATACTAGACCCATTTCTCAAAGGATCTTGCCCACACTTGTCCCACGATTAACCACTTCAGAGGTATGTCTGCCTATAAGCCATTGGGCCCGTACGTTCCTTTCTCGGTCAACTACATGGCCAGAGTACTGGTTTTAAAGACTTATGAAATCACTTCATCGACAGTACAACCGTGGCATAAATTGCAGTTGCAGTTAACAACTTTTTCCTTTTTGCAGCGAAAATGCGATCAGTATTGGCCAACAGAGAATAGTGAGGAGTACGGAAACATTATTGTCACACTGAAGAGCACAAAAGTACACGCCTGCTACACTGTGCGTCGTTTTTCAGTCAGAAATACAAAAGTGAAGAAGGTACTGAAGGAATCGGGTGGGCTGCCAGGGCATCTCTCTTTACACTTGTACGAAAAACGGCACAACCAAGGCCAATTCTCATAACCAACTTGGCTTTAAAAAAGTATTTCTAAAAAACGTTTTTTCACAACTCGTTTGATTGACATCAATGTATGCTGTGAAAGATACTGGCAAAGCACATAATAGAATTTAACTGGCCTGATTAAATGCTGTAATCTCCCAGTGAAGGCTTCGCTTTTTGTTTTGTTTTGTTTTGTTTTTTTTAAAAAGGTCCTCTTCGGTTTTGGTGACCAGCAACTATAGCAGCATCTGCTTGTTGACTGAGCTTTTTAATAGCAATTTTCTGACAGTTTTAAAGCATTATTTCCCAAAGTGTGCTCCAAGGAATGCTAACCCTGCAAGATGCTTGCAAAAATCAGATTCTGCTGTTTAATAGGTATGGAAAATGAATGCTAGGTAATAAATATTCTCCGTTAGAAATGAACAGGGCATGCAAGTGACCAAAGTGCTAGTGAAGAAACCTCTTCAACTTTGTTTTGCCTAGTGCTTCCTAAAGTGCCTTAATACAACCCTTGTCTAACTGTTAACATCCTGAGATTCACACCCTGTGGAAAATGCTTTCAAGTTATCTCTTGTTCAAAAGCTGCTGTTGCACCAAGACTCCTAGACCACTGCAACATTACTAGGAACTCTAGGTAGATGTTCATTAAGAAAATGTATAGTTGCTCTAGAGACTTAGGAATGGCTGTTGTTTGTAGCAATGGGTATAATGTGGTGTTTTGTAGTTGTTTTTAGTCTTGGACATCTTTGAGAAGGTGTTAAAACTCCAGCCTTCCTGCCCCCAGAAGAATTCACCTTTATTCAAACTTTTATATACAATGTCATTGGCTCTGAAACCTATCTGTGCTCCAAGGTTAACAGTCCTTTGTACATGTAGTTTTTTCCCAGAATGGCAGAAGCATATAATAATCAAGTAGCATTGTATTTATCTGTGTTCTGATAGAGCTGTTACAAAGCCCATTTGTAAAAAGCCCATGGGAACCCTTCAGGTATTTAAGCATCGCCCACTTATTCTTATTTTGGAAGCAGCTTAGAGGGAGGAGGAAGTCAAATGGGAATGTTAGGTGTCTTGTGCAAGAGGAAAAAGTAGTAACTAAAAATAAGAAAGAAATAGGAAAATGAGAGTTAACAGAGGATTTCAGAAATGAAAGTCATCAGGCCTTGGTAGTACAGGGCCGAACACCTAACATGCTCCAGTGTTGAGTAATGAGCCCGAGTCATTCAAAAAAAAAAAAAAAAAGAACTTTTCAGAGGTATTTGTGGTAAGAAAAAAACATATAACAGCTAGTTACCCATTTGGGGAAATTTTTCATCCAAGTAGTTAAAATGAAAACAAAAAGTAGTTTAAAAAGCTGAGCCACTTAAAGGAAAACTACTCTGAAAACTTCATTTATGAAAGTGACAGATAAATTTATTATTGCTTTGACTCTGGAGATTGACCATCATTTGGCACTTAGGATCTTCCCCACAGCTGGTGAAGAATGTAAAGCAAGGACCAGCACTTAGGTTCCTGAAGGTTCCACCTGGACAGCGGAGAAAGGATGGGAATCCGGGCCCACTGTCAGATGAAAGCAAAGGACCAAAGCCTTCTGGAGTTGGGGCAGCAAGTCAGAAAATGGAGACCCTGTAGGCAAATTACAGTGTTTGAGATGGTTCTAAATCCAAAAAACTAGCGTCAAGTGTTCGTACCTGGTACAGTCTTAAGCCATACTCTCCCCCAGGAGAGGTCTGATACTTGCCATCCAGCTAGGTGGTATCTCCATTTGTGGCCTGAGACGGCCACCAAGAGGAAAGTACCTCGTTCAGGAACAGTAGTTAAGGCAAATGAAATGGAAGGTCCTGTTTCCTGGATCCTTACATTATTTCCTTATACCAGAATGCCTACCCCCTGCTTAAAGACCTCTTTTTTTTTTTTCCACCTTTCTCGTAGGGTCAGAAGGGAAACCCCAAGGGTCGTCAAAATGAAAGGGTAGTGATCCAGTATCACTACACACAGTGGCCTGACATGGGAGTTCCTGAGTACGCCCTCCCGGTCTTGACCTTTGTGAGGAGATCCTCAGCAGCCCGCACGCCAGAAATGGGCCCTGTGTTGGTGCACTGCAGGTGGGGCCAACATCCTTCTCTTTCTTGTGCCTGGGATTCGACACTGGAAGTGGGCAAAGTAGGGAAATGTGGACCTCACGGGCATGGACTACTGGGGCCCTGCTTTGTTGCTTCAGAAACGGAGTCTTGCTCCGTCACCTGGGACCAGTACAACCTGTTACAGTTAGATAAAAATCACTATATATTCTCCACATGTTCAGAAATCATGTGCTATTTCTGAGGTTGAAACAAAATGTGCTCTTAGAGAATCAATCTCCAGTTTTATAACATCTACGATTAATAAAATCCCCATTGTTTATAGGGAATCTTTAAGCTGCTCCTATTAATAAAAATCTGACCTTAAACACAAGTCCAGGGCTTTCTACACTAGAGAGTTTGAGATTTTGTATATGGCTTTTCTGTAGGGTTCCTCTAAATAATAAAATGTATTGTGAGAGTAAAAAGGCTTTTTCTTTTTTAATGTTTATTTACTTATTTTGAGAGAGAAAGAAAGCACAACCAGAGGAAGGGCAGAGAGAAAAGGAGAGACAGAATCCCAACCAGGCTTTGTGCTGCCAGAGTGAAGCCCGACTTGGGGCTTGAACTCATGAACCACGAGGCCATGACCTGAGCCAAAACAACTGACTGAGCCACCCCGGCACCCCGAGCAGCGAAAATATTTTTTCACTTTTTATCTTTGGTATTCAAATAGATGCTGCTTATTCTGCGAGTTAGAAAATGCCATGCAGCTAAGCATTTCTTCTGGGCTGTTGTTAATTACATGCGCTCACAAAGCAAGTCCTTTGCAGATGTTGGAACCCATCTCCTGTTTAAAACCCCGTGAAAACTACATTTTTCACTTAACCCATTGAGGAATCAGTAAAACGGACGAAAGTCTGTCAAAGAGCTCGGGTATCAGTGGAGTTGTGTGAGACGGGGAACCCACGGCGGGGGCGGGGAGAGGCGGTTCTGACAGAAGCAGCTTGTTAATCAGAACTCTGATCCTCCTTAGTGTTGTTTTTCTAATAACAATTAGGAAGTGTGAATAAAAGAGGCCACATTTTCCAGGTGTGCCATTCTGATTCTAGACCTGGGTAACTAAAGGAAGGCACCCCTTTAGGTAGGAACTTTCTAATACTGCGCAGACTAGGGAGGTGTGCAGAAAGGGGGCTTAATGAAAGGATAGTGGGTGGGGCACCTGGGTGGCTCAGTCGGTTGAGTGTCTGACCTTCAAGCTCAGGTCACAATCTCACGGTTTGTGGGTTTGAGCCCCGGGTCGGGCTCTGTGCGGACAGTTCCCAGCCTGAAGCCTGCTGCGGGTTCTGTGTCTCCCTCTCTCTGTGTCCCTCCCCCACTTGTGCTCTCTGCATCAAAAATAAGTGAACATTAAAAAAATGAAAAGATAATGGGTGCTTCCAGAATTACGGGGAGTTGGAAGAGCAGGCGTGAACTTAGACACCAAGGACATAACTCCCTACCTGGGGCCTCAGCGGACACAGTTCTGGTGTGGGGACAGCTCTGCCGAGAGGGGCCACTCTCTGTCCCTTGCAGATCCCCGACTGAACATCCTTTGCTTGAGCTGCAAGTGAGGCTGAGAAAGCAAATACATAATGCAGCCTTTTTATAAAGGCTGTCTCTTCTCCCCATCAAGACTCCTGAGGTGGGAAATGTCCTAAGGTAGTTTTTGGATGCTGTCCACAACGAATAACTTGTGTCAACTCTACTAGGTTATCTAAATGGCAAGGTTATTTCTCCGCTCACTCAATATTTAGATGGTAACTTTTCCAGGTTACTGTTAAACGAATGACAGTCCTAGTTGGGTGTCCTCATTTCTTCTAGCGCTGGTGTGGGCAGGACAGGCACCTACATTGTAATAGACAGCATGCTGCAACAGATAAAAGACAAAAGCACAGTTAACGTCCTTGGATTCCTGAAGCATATCAGGACACAGCGTAACTACCTCGTCCAGACTGAGGTAAGGGGCACCTTCAGGTGCTCTCACGAGATTTCTAGCACATGCCGTAACTGAAAGTTAAATGATTCCAAGGAGGCAAATTCCTCTCGTGGGGCTTGAAGGCATTTACAGGTTTGTATTGGAAGATGTCCTCACCATGATACTACTCATTGGCTCAGTTTCCCATTTCTGGGTGGCGCTCACGTGTGGATTTCTCAGGAACTACACCAGCACTCAGGAAGCAGACACAGCTGTATCTAGTGCTGTGTTTGATGCCGTGGGGAACTAAACATGCAGTCTGGCGTGAGAAGTAGAATGGTTCTAAAAGGTGATCATTAAACACATTTCTCCATTGCATGCTCCCTTGAACCTACTGTTTTGGGCCTAGTATGGAAAACACAGTCTTGACCCTAAAATAAGTAATAAGGGATAAACCAGTAAGAAATGGAGCAGGCCACCTAGCGGTAAGCGCAGGAGGAATTTATAGGGAGGTCCCTGTTAGAAGAGTTGCTCCGAGGTCGATTGCCTGACGGATCGAGGCGGTTACCCCTTACCAGCTCTTCTCAGTGATGACATATACTGTCCCTTACAGGAGCAGTACATTTTCATCCACGATGCCTTGTTGGAAGCCATTCTAGGAAAGGAGACTGAAGTATCTTCAAATCAGCTGCATAGCTATGTTAACAGCATCCTCATACCAGGAGTAGGAGGAAAGACGCGGCTGGAAAAACAATTCAAGGTGTGTTCCGAATAAATTTCTTGGGTTAAAAAACAAACAAACCAAGAAGTAAAGAAACATCTTCAATATGGGAGTCATGTCTTTTTTCCATGAATGTATGGACCAAAAGGGATTATCATCTGTATTCTTCAAATGTAATAGGAAGGAAATAGTTTTGACCTGTGTATGAATTGTCAGTATCCAAGTAGACAGTGCAGTGCTAGATTTCCTTCTGAGCAACTTAGGATTTGATCTGAGTGTAAACATGAGCAGCCCTTGGCCACAAAGACCTAATACTCAGAGTCAATCACTCCAGGCCAAAAAATATCTTCTGTATTCTTTTTGAATTAATCTATCTTACCCTTATTAAGAATGACTATTTGTTGGCACACTGTCCCCAAAATAAAGCTATCTGAAAGACTATCAGATAATCCAGAAACTAAAAAAGTTACTAAGGAATACTAGAGAGAAGTTAGCTTTCCCCAAAGGATTATTCTTTTGCTTGGATAGAGGCATGAAGTTTACAGATAGGTAAAGTTTATATGGAATTGACTGAGGAAAAGGTGAAAAACCAGACTATTAGGACCTTAGAGTAATTAAGATCGTAAGACCTCAGTCTTTTATTCTAACTTTCAAACACTGTCCTTCCACATTCTTCTATATATGTCTCTCATTAGTCTTTTAAATTCCTTTTTTTGCATGATTCTATATGTAATTTCTCATTTTGTATCAAAATGGAAAGAATGAGGTGAATCTGTGCAATTTTAGTTTTCATGATAAAACTTTCCATGGATTTGGGGTGCCTGGATGGCTCAGTTGGTTAAGTGTTCAACTCTTGATTTCAGCTCAGGTCATGATCTCACAGTTGGTGAGTTTGAGCTGCCTATCAGGCTCTGCGCTGACAATGTGGAGCATGCTTGGGATTCTGTCTCCCTCTTTCTTTGCCCCCTTTCCCATTTGCTCTGTATCTCTGTCTACAAATAAATAAAAATAAACGTAAAAAAAAAAAAAAAAACTTTCCATAGATTCTGAAACCATCGTTTGAGATTGTCAAGCAGAGTAACCAGCAAAATTAATCTTATTTTTCATTCCATAACAATTTCAAATTTCTGGCTCTCCTTTTATATCATCCTAACTATTCTAAAAACCATTTGAGGTCATTAATAATGAGGACACAGTAGTAGCTCGTTTTCAATGTTTAAAATTAATTCTTAAAAAATTTAAGTGCCGGGGCACCTGGGTGGCTCAGTTGGTTAAGCCTCCCACTCCGGCTCAGGTCATGATCTTGTGGTTTATGGGTTCGAGCCCCACGTCGGGCTCTGTGCCGACATCTCAGAGGCTGGAGCCTGCTTCAGATTCTGTGTCTCCCTCTCTCTCTGCCCCTCCCCCACTCATGCTCTGTTTCTTTCTTCTTCCAAAATAAACAAACATCAAAAAAAACATTTTTTAATGAGAATAAATAAGTGCCAACATTTCTTAAATCCTACCTTTTCTATTCCTGCAATATTTGTTTCCACATACTTCAAAAAAATTCATCAAGGGGCGCCTGGGTGGCGCAGTCGGTTAAGCCTCCGACTTCAGCCAGGTCACTATCTCGCGGTCCATGAGTTCGAGCCCCGCATCAGGCTCTGGGCTGATGGCTCAGAGCCTGGAGCCTGTTTCCGATTCTGTGTCTCCCTCTCTCTCTGCCCCTCCCCCGTTCATGCTCTCTCTCTGTCCCAAAAATAAATAAAAAAACGTGGAAAAAAAAAATTCATCAAAGAAATCTTTCCATTCCATTGGAAACCAAGTCATTGGTTCTTTCGTAAGCACTAATCACTTGAGAAGTTAAGAACAAGAGAAAAAAAAAACAAGTATCAGAAACTTGAAAACTACATCCAGGGCCCTTGACAATAGTCCTAAAGCATTTGGTGGAGGCCATTCCCATATGTTCCATTAAGATATATACCCCAGCCCTCCAAAAAAAGGGGATTGACAAAGTGTTCAACCAAGCTATATAAGAACAGGAAGAATAACCAAACTTCTGGGCTAATTACTTATAATGGCCTTAGAACAATGTTAGTTTAGTTCAACAGAAATGTACCGAGAACCTAGTGAGTTAGGTTCAAGAAACACGGTTAGCTCTTAGGACCATAGAGCAGTCTTTTCTAGTGTAGGCCCACCCAAATCTCATGTGCCTGTGAGAAATTACAGAGGGGAACTTCCAAAAATCAGTGACACTGTCAGCCAGAAAGTCTACATTGATTCAGTAAACATCTACTACTCACACAGAACCTGTTATCAGAAGCCTGTGGCCTGATAGTAGAAATGAGACGGGTGTGCACATCACCAAGGGAATGGACAGAAGTAACCACTACTGAAACACAACAATGCGTTCTTTGAGGTAGAAAAAATGTTTTTTTTTCTTGAGTAATCTGATTATTGATGGACCTTTTTCGCCAGATCATCAAGCAAATGCTGTCAATTGTAATTTCTGTTTCATTGGTTTGTTGTTTTCCAGCTCTGCTGACATTCAAATGCTATATAACACTGTATACATTTAAGGTGTAGAAAGGAATGACTGGATGCCTGCATTATATTATGAAATGATTGTCATGTTACGGTCAGTTAACATGTCCACAGTTACACCTTTGAATGAAGACTAAAGCGTTACTTTTCTTTCAGCTGGTCACGCAATGTAATGCGAAGTATGTGGAATGCTTTAGTGCTCAGAAAGAGTGTAACAAAGAAAAGAACAGAAACTCTTCGGTCGTGCCATGTAAGATCTCAAAATCCATTTGACTTGGTGGAATGTGTTAGTATTTTTTCATTGCATTTTATGTATTCTGTAAAGAGGCAGCTACTACCAAGGGGAAGAGTTCTGCCAGGAAAATTCAGGCACATCGATCAGACTAGCAGGGGCGGCTGTCAGTGCCAGCGAACGGCTGCCTCGGTGCCACGTGAAGTCTAGCTTCGGTTCACCTCGAAAGCCCAGAGTTGTGGGACTTCCACATCCTAACTAAAAAAATGAATAAAGCCATTATCACTGTGGCATGAATACTCCTAGAAAGCTTAAGGATCTCTGACTAATCCGTCCAACCAGAATACATTATTACATTATCCTGGCTATTGAGGTCAAGGCACTATGCAGACGGGGCCCTTTGTATCCATAGCTTGGGACACGGCAGAGGATGCTATGTGTGTGCTGAGACACAGGCGTGGCTGATCGCTGGAAAGATGATCTTTCCTTGACAAAGGCCACTGTTTTCTAAGCCCTTTGCCAGGAGAAAGATACGGATAAGGCTATGGCAAAACAGCAGAAGTACAACGTGTGGGTATAATGGAAAGAATATCAAACCGGGGCTAAAAATTACCTGAAATCGTGTCATCTCTGCACAGAGTGTTCTTTTCATGCTCTGCTGTGAAAACCTCTCCGACAGTAAAATTTGATTCCTATGTTGCCTCTGCCCTCCTGGGACTGTGCAGCAAAATTCCATTGACATTCTCCTTAGCGGAGAACACTTGAGCTTAGTTAAAAATATAGGTAAATTTTAACCTGAAAGGGGATCCAGGGGAATAGGTGACACACCGAGTGAATCTCAGAAAGCACTATGTGTTCTGTGTGTATAATAAGGCAAACGTGGCGTTTTTGTTTTGTTTCCATACCATAGCCGAGCGTGCTCGAGTGGGTCTTGCACCATTGCCTGGAATGAAAGGAACAGATTACATTAATGCTTCTTATATCATGGTGAGAGTCAACAGTTAATTATAAATAAATTCAATTAAACTAAAAGGTGCTAAAGAGCAGATACCACCTATGTGGCTGATTTCACTTTTCAAATAATTTCTCGATGTGTAATATCAAAATTAGCTTTCTGTATCCGGAGACCTCTAACAAAAGACTCCTAGCCAGTGGGGGTACAAAAATACTTTAAGAGAAGTGTTCATTAAGGAATTAATTTTGTTGTTAATTTCACCCATCTAGCGTTTGAATAAATGTTGAAATTGCCGTTAAGTAAAAACAGCAGGGGTAACTAGGAGGAAATTTATGTGGAGCAAAAAATATCTACACATGTTAGCATATACAGCTAAAAATTAACCAAATGTACTGACTGCCTTTTTCAATTGTTTTTGTGTGGTCAAAACAATGCCGTCTTATTTCGTGAACATATTTTACTTACCCCGGCGTCAGAATAAAATGTTTGTAACTGCTGATTTTCCGTCTTCCTAACTGAAGGGCTATTATAGGAGCAATGAATTTATTATAACCCAGCATCCTCTGCCACATACTACGAAAGATTTCTGGCGAATGATTTGGGATCATAATGCACAGATCATTGTCATGCTGCCAGACAACCAGAGCTTGGTAAGCAAAGCACATCTGCTATATATTAATGAGCCTGTGAGGCCAGAAGCATAAATCATTTTGATACCTTAGCACAGGGCTACACTGTCTGTATGTGCTAGGGAGGGTATTGAGACTTCCCTTCTTGAAGTTGGAGCAAGTTCCTTTTGTAGTCTCACAGTTAAGTGTCGCCATCGGTTCCATTACTTGATTCTCTAATGCTGTACATGGCAGGGCCATGGAAGGTTTTGTAAAGCCTTTTTTTTTTTTTAGTAACGTCATTAATATAGGATCTTAACCTCTGAGGTGCTATATGTCCCTTGGGAAAAATAAAATAGCATCTAACTATGTAACTGTGTTTACACGTACTAACTTGTTTAGTCCTCTCTACCACTTTATGACATAGATACTATTATCTCATTTAACAGCGAAGAAAATCGAGGGAAGTAACTTGCCTAAAGGGCATACATGAATAATTGGAGGCAGGATTTAAACCGGAGTGACCTTTTAATCCTTTTCTATGATGTGGCATGGGACAAATATCATAGCAAAGTTTTCCCAGTCCTTCCACCAAAAATTCGTATCTAAAGTACTAATTATCATTATCTTTCCCCCATACCTTAGGCAAGGCAGATCCATTACAGGGAAGGAGATACAGAAAGGCTATTTTGTTCCAGTTTAAAGGTGCTTCTAAGACCTTGGCTGAGCTACAGCCCTTTTCTCCTCTAGTTAGTCCTTCCCTGCTGTGGTCCCTAAGACCATATAAAAGAAGGGTTAACAAGTTTATCGAAATAAACTTAATGGCAGAATTCGTTGGGTCTTCAGAAGTTATGAGGACACGTAAGCCCACAAAACAAAAACGGAAATAAGAAACAATGAGGAGCTGCTTCGACAAGTATCAGATCAGTGAATTTTTTCGTCGAGAAAGAACAGCCTGTGATTGAACCCCTAGTCTTGACGACATGCATTTGACTGCGTGCCCAGTCAGTAGGAAGTTCACTTTGTCGCATTTTGCTCCAGTTTCAGAATACCAAGACTGCTTCTGTAGGAGAGAATGGCAACAAAATTGAGAATCTTCAACTCAAAACTGGAGTGTAAATTTTCAAATTAGCTGGCAATAGGGGTCTATTCTGTTTGGCGTGTGGAAATTGGAGGCATTTAGGGTTGTTAAAACGTTCATTTGTTGGATGAGTCAGTGTTTTGGTATTGTCACTTATCACAGGACAGTCACCAAAAGCCTCTACCCACGGGCTCGTTTGTATGGGGAGGCTGGACCAACAGAGTCCACGCGTGTTATGCAGACAGTGAGGACACAGGACTGCCCTGGAACAGGTCACCTCGGGCTGAGGGAGACCGGGCTAGAATCCTGAATGTCTGCCTTCTCAGCTCTGGGGTCGAAAGTCAGTGCACATTTTTCCTAAAAAATGTCTGCAGATTCTCTTTGTTTGCTTTATTTCTTACTGCTGTAATTTTACAAGACCATGATTCTGTGACTAGCCCAAAGTCACGGGTTCCTAGGTCAGAATGCACTGTTCTAGATATGCCTAGGCATCTTTGATCTACAAATGTATTTGTAAGCAAAATAACCATGAGACCAGAGGTCCTACTGAATTAAGAAGTAGCATGTATTTTTCATAGCATTTGAAGATGATCAGTTTCTCCCTAATTTGCTTTCTGTAGTCAGATGTTTTGGTGTGTGTGTGTGTGTGTTTGCTTATTAAAATCCCCTTGGCAGTCATTAGGCCAATTTGATAATTTACTATTCAAATTATGTACCTGTTAATGTCTTACAGGTACATAATGTTATTCCCACTTTTCAGATATGGAAATTAAGGCCCAGATTAATTTATTCAATCCTAAATCCTGTGTTTAATCTCTGCGCATTGGTTAAATTTATAGGCCTTGTCCATTATTACCTTACATCTTTAGTATCTGTTAGAAGGGTCTTAACTTCCATTTCCTTGGACAAAATGTATTAAAACCCCTGACAGTTACAGACTGTCTTTTGTATAGCCTAAACCCAATTGCTAATCTGTTTCCCCTTATGCTGAGCTTTAAAAATAAAAATGTACTTGGCAATAAGCTATATTGAAACTTGAAAGGGTGATAAGTCTTATTGGACTGTTGGCTCATTTCTGATGCAACAATGTAAGATTAAACAAAACCTTCTTTGTTTTGAACATTATTCAGAATTATTTCTGACTTCACTAGTAGTATCTAAGCATTTTCAGGCAAATGCCCATGGAAGTGTAGCTATTCCAGGCAAAGCAGAGTTTGCCATTTGGACTGATGAGAAAAAGAGGGATGGGGGGGTCAGGGGTCTTACCCTAATCGTTGTATTTCTCACAAAGACTCCCACCTCTACATCTCTTCACTTTTTCTTCGGCCTCCGCAGTTTTCAGGGATGGAATTCAAGTAAAGAGCCTGAATATTTATTTTTAATGCTAAAATAGATGAACATTTAAAGCTTGCCTGACTCAAGGCTGAAAGCCTTTTTCTGTGTTAATCTCCTTTTGACACCTAACATGGTTAGATTAACTTTTCTTTGAAAAGGCACTTTGTACTTAGAACCAACATAAGCTTATTTATGCACAGCCTCTTTCCAGACAGGTTCTGTTGCTTACCATTTAGTAGCAAGTGTGATTTGAGACAACTTACAGGCTTCTCTGAGTCTTGATGTCCTCGTCTGTAAAGACAGATGATAAAAATCCCTCACCTCCCTAGTATATTGTAAAAATTAAGACCACGTTTATGAAATCCCTATGCAAAATGCTAATCAACTGTAGAAATGTTAAGCCACAGGAAGTAACAACTAGGATGTCTTCGTTGCTTAAGCAATTGTGAAATAATATATTAGCCCCAGTTGAGAGATATTCTGTAATACATCATAGTAAACAAGACAGGATCCAAGTCGATTAATTTTAATATGTCCCCTCTAGGGGGAGCATTTTTGGTTGTTACAGTGATGTAGGGAGGCAAGTCTAGAATACGGTTATCAATTACAATTTACAGTGATCACTGAACTTGGGATGATTAGAGGGGGATATAATTCTATGTGCCCAAGTTAAAAGGTGACTCGGGAGGTATGGGAAATGGCAGACAGGATACATCAATTTGCAAGAAAATTCAAAAACAAATGTTTGACAGCACTGCAGAGGAATTTTTTCTTTGGGGGCGGTTCCCACAGGCAGAAGATGAGTTTGTATACTGGCCAAGTCGAGAAGAATCCATGAACTGTGAGGCCTTTACCGTCACCCTTATCAGCAAAGACAGACTGTGCCTCTCAAATGAAGAACAAATTATCATCCATGACTTTATCCTTGAAGCCACACAGGTAACCTAAAGCTGCCTTTCTCAGTCACAGCCCTACCTGGGCCCTGCATCCTCCAAGTAAATAACAGAGTAACTTACCACCTCAAGTCGGGCCCAGGCATTTGAGTATGACTTCATTATAAATACGTACACTTCCCTTTTTCCTTCCTTCAAATATTTGCTTTTTCCAGCTGGGTAGATGAAATGTAACCGTTCCTCTGATTGAGCATGCATACAAATAGGTCTGTTGACCTAATTATAAAAACAATATACTAGAGCTCGGTATTTTCTTTGCCACCAGAAATGTAAACATTGCAATGTGTTGCAGATGATAAGATTTTTTTTTTGGTTTTTTTTTGTTTTTTTTTAGTAAACGACATTTTGATGTATAACAACTGCCTTCTTATGGGGTGGATATGAAAGGACGAGGAGGATAAGTTATTATAACTTAAATGATGATTTAACCTCTCATTTTTTTCCTTTCAATTTATAGATAAGATAGAGTAGGATACAAAGTCTCATAATTTATTGGCACTTGTAATTTTGTCACCTGAATGAAACAGAATTTTACTGTTTCACTAACATGACCTGGTCATTTTTTAATGGCAGGCAGGCCTCCCTACTATTTTTCTTCTTACCAGCCCCATTTTGGTTAATGGGGCATTCTTCAATTCTATGCTATCTCAGGAAAAAGTTCTAGTCATTAGATTACAGATCTAATGGGCTGGGCTGTGACTTCTGTTGTATTGGTTACAGGATGACTATGTCCTAGAAGTTCGGCACTTCCAGTGTCCCAAATGGCCTAACCCAGATGCCCCCATCAGCAGTACTTTCGAACTTATCAATGTCATCAAGGAAGAGGCCTTAACAAGGGACGGCCCCACCATTGTTCATGATGAGTATGTATCTATTTCTTAATTTTAAAATTCAAACATGTTTCTTGTGGAATTGCTATAGGAGTAGAAAGGCAAAGACAGACTCTATCTGCTTGTGACCATTCTGAGTTTTTTACAGTGTCTACAGGGGCAGGTTGTAGATCTGTTTGAGTTTTAATGTGTCCCACCCTTCCAAGGCTTCAGGTACTCCTGGAGTGTATGTTCTAGAAATGTGAAAGCACTGTACCGGCCTACAAAAGTACACTTGAAAGCTTTCTGAGGTTTTATGTTTCAAAAACAATTTTAAATTATTATTTCCATTATTTAAACAATTATTTTTATACCCTACACTGAATTTCAGCAAAAATTATTAGGAAAGAAGACTTTTAATTTTTTTTAGAAGGATGTTTGTTTATTTTGAGAGAGCACGCACACCCAAGTTGGGGGCGGGGCAGAGAATCCCAAGCAGGCTCCACACTGTCAGCCCAGAGCCCGACACTCAACCAGCTGAGCCACCCAGGTGCCCCTAGAAGAAAAATTTTTAAATATGGTTTCATTGATTAGGAGTGAGAAAGTTACTTATTAATAATAAATTTAGGGGCGCCTGGGTGGCGCAGTCGGTTAAGCGTCCGACTTCAGCCAGGTCACGATCTCGCGGTCCGTGAGTTCGAGCCCCGCGTCGGGCTCTGGGCTGATGGCTCGGAGCCTGGAGCCTGTTTCCGATTCTGTGTCTCCCTCTCTCTCTGCCCCTCCCCCGTTCATGCTCTGTCTCTCTCTGTCCCAAAAATAAATAAACGTTGAAAAAAAAAAAAATTTAGAGTCTGCTGTGCAGAAATTAAAAAAAAAATAATAATAATAATAATAAATTTAGAGTTTGCAGTCTGTTTGGACATGGTATTCAAACCTAGATACTTTCCTTCTTACTAAAGTAGAAAGGATCATAGGTAAACTTTATGGTATATGAATATTTGGGGTCAAACGTAATGACTGGCATTGACCTGTAAATCACTTGTGTAATTCCAGATTGTTCAGAATCTCACAGACCTTTAGCTAATGTGGCACCAATTAGATATCTTCATTTCTGTTTTATTTCCAAGGTAGCTCCTTTCGTCAGCAAATTTCTCAGTGCATCTATTACATTCATTAAATCAGCAGCCACTCTGGAAGCATAGATACTAGTCAATTTGAAAGTAAAGCTTATGGTTAAGTCTTTCAATTTTTTCTGCAACATGAAGTGACCACAGACTTCCAGTTTAGGTCAACACCTGTACCTCAAATCATGGTTCTCTCTTATTTGAAGAAAGCCATATTAATGGCTGCTTCCAAAGAGTTTTCTGGAGTTTGTTTTAGGAAATAATGACTGTTTCAAAGTAACTGGGCAGCCGTTACAGGTCTATGAAAATTTAGGGTATGCAGTTATAGTATAAAAATTAAGGCTGCTTCTAGAGATTTTTTTCCCCACTAATCTGTACTGGCTTTTCAAATACCTTTGGGGTTTGCCAGCTGCTATCAATTCAGCCTGAATTCTAATGTTGCTGCCCAGGTCTGTGATTTTGCTGTTATTTTGTATTCAAGTTGGTAATGGAGCTAAACTTACATTTCATGGGTAAGGGATGAGGGAAAGAGAAAAAACAGGAACTTGGTACATCATTTAAAAAGAACTGTTTGATTCTTTTGTCTAGATTCAGTTTGGGGATATATTGTCTTACTCAGTGATTTTTATTTTGTGCCTCATGCTGAATATGTCACCTCTGAAATTAATCAAATGTAGTTCGCAGGCCCACACAAGAAAAGAGTAAATTAAGTCTGAACTAGATCAGCACATACCATGTAGGTGAGCTAGATTAAAAACCTCCTAAAGACATGTGTTCCCGTATCCACTCTTTAGGAGATAAGGGATTCCAGAGAAATTACTTTTCCACATTACTCAAGCAAATTTGAACTATTTAAACACCTGCTAGCAGTAATACAATCTTGTGAACACCAGTTACCTTTCAGTTTCCATCTTACCTACTTTTTGTGCCTCCTAGTATCCCTTCCTGGTGGCTGACAGACACCTCTAATTTAGCATGTCTAAGACCAAACTCATCCTCGCAGCCTGCCTCCAGCCACTGAGTTGTGCAAAGCAGAGCCCTCTTTGTGTGTCCCTTCACCCCCACATCCAACTGGCCACGAGTCTTACTGATGTCACCCATTCTTTCAGTACTTTCCAAATTCCTTTGCAGTCTGGCCAAAGTTTACTCATGCAGCTGTCATCCTAGTCCTCAGTCCATTCCTTCCTGTAGACCACCTTGCCCCTGCAAATGTTACTTCCTTTGAGTGCTCTGTCAGTCAAAGTCATTCTCCTTGAAACTATTGGTGACTCATCCCAGTGGTCATCATTTATCTTTTAAAAATATTTATTTTGAGAGACGGCCGGGGGGGTGGGTGTTGGGAGTGCAGGGAGAGAGAGGATCCCAAGCAGGCTCATGTCAGCACAGAGCCCGACGCCGGGCTCAGTCTCGGGAACAGGGAGATCCTGACCCGAGCCGAAATCAAGACTCAGACGCTTAACTGACCATGCCACCGGGGGCGCCCCTAGAGGTAATCATTTAAAATCACTGACAGACATCACATTCTTAGCTGTGCTGTTCTTGTGTATCACATCATGTTGCACCCACTTGTTCACAGGACTGACACCCCCTACACTGCTGACACTGGCAGTAATAACTTATTTGTCCTAGTCTCTACAGAGTGAAGCTTAATGCCTGGCACATAGCAGGTTCCGTGCTTCAGAGTATGATGACCTACAAATGAAGGATACATACATACAATATCCTTTGTGTGAACCTTTCCCAGAGAGCCTTGTGCTTTGCGTTTTGTTTTATCATTATCTTACCTGCTTAAAAATGTTTAAGTGAGCAGGCTTGGAGGCCCAAGTGTTTGCACTTAAGTCAAAGAGTTGAACTTCGAATGCACAAACTAGATATTTATCTGGTCTTCACAGAGATCTCTTAACACCTACTCTCAGGGCTGTCAGCTGTGTTGTGAGGTAGACGAAGTTCCTAGAAAAATGATCTAAGGATAAAATTCCTTGCCCAAAAGCAAACTGATTGTATCTGAGCACAAGCACCGCTTATAAAGGCAAACTGCTTTATTCACAGCATCCTGTATTCAAGATTCAGAGGCTGATCTGTAGCATTACTGTCAAAGTTTTTAAGCAGACCCTATGTTCCTTCCGACAGAAGAGGATTAGAACATAAGCACAGTTTTTACCATCTTGTGGGACGATAGATTAGACATTCACTCACAGAAAAACAGTTTCTTGTGCAAATAGTTATTCACTCTGCATATAGCTCTATCGTCCTATTAGATACCATAGAAGGCTAATTTGATTAATAATTCCCAAAGAATGATCCAAGGGCTACTGGTTGGGAAGGAGGCCCTTCCGGGGAATTCAAAAAGTCAAAACCATTTTCATAATAATACAAAGATACCATTTGCTTTGTTCATTCGCACTCTGACAGCTTCTGTAACAGGAGCTTGCATGGTCTTGTGTTTTGACATTTTCTCAGTTCTAATTTTTCATAAGATAAATAGAGGGGATATAGCCCAAATAAGCAAGAGCTCTTTGAGTATCACCAGTAATCTTTTAATTTGATCCTGAGATACTCCATAGGAGATGCATAAATATATGGACTGCTTTCTATACCCACTGCTGCAAAGACCCCCAGAAATAATTCTGGTTTTCCTTTGAACCTTACCACTACCCCACTAAGAGGGTAAGTTTGGGATCCCTTCTTCACATAAGAAAAAAATAGGTAGTGTGAAGCTGATGGCCTGCATACACATATATAGTGTCAGAGCCAGGACCAGCTACATAATTTATGGAGCCCTATGGAAAAATTAAGAATTTCCAGATGAAAAGTTCGAGGTAATGGTCATAAAGTTGCTCACCAGACTTGAGAGAACAGTGGATGTACTCAGAACCTCAACAAAGAAAGAAAAAATACAAAGAAGAACCAATAACTGAAATGAAAAATACACTAGAGGAAATCAACAGCATGTCCTCATACACTAACATTACTGGTATCGGGGTCCCACAAAGAGAACAGAGACAGAAAGGAGCAGAAAACTTCCCTAACCTGGGGACGGAAACACACATATCCAAGTCCCAGAAGCAGAGAGCCTCAAACAAGATGAATAAAGCAAGACACATAATAATAATAAAGATAAATCGAGGATTCTACAAGTATCAAGAGAGAAGCACTAGTTATTTACAAAGGAAAGCTCTCAGCTGATTTTTCATCAGAAACATGCAAGCCAGAAGGAAGTGGCATGATATATTCAAAGTGTAGAAAGGAGAAAACCCATAACCAAGAATACTATACCCACTTACCATTCACAGTTGAAGAAGAGATACAGCATTTACCACACAAAAATTAAATGAGCTCATCACCACTAATCCAGCCTCAGAAGAAAATTAAAGACTCCCCTTTGGAAAAGAAAAGGCTGTAAGTAAAAAATTATTTAAAAAAAAAAATTCACTAGTAAAACCAACATAGTAAACATAGTAAATCAATCTTAAAACTAGTATAAAGATTAAAAGACCAAAGCAGTAAAATCGATTATATCTAAAAAAAAAAAAAAAAAAAAAAAATTGTCTATTTTGTGACTCCTTTAAGATGTACAATGACATCATATATATATATATATATATATATATATATATATATATATAAACAAGGAGAGGATAAGTCAAAGTGCAGTTTTTAGAATGTGTTCAAACTTTAAGCAACCATTGAAATACACTGCTATATATTTAGGATGTTATATATGAACCTTACAGAAACCACAAACCTAAAACCTATAATAGATATAAAAAAGCAGAAAGAAATCAACACATAACACTAAACAAAGTCCTCAGTCACAAGGGAGAGGAGCAAGAGAAGAAAAGACATAGAAGAACTACAAAAATAACCAGAAAACAATGAACAAAATGACAGTTAAAGTACATACCTCTCAAATAAGTAAGTGGTTTAAGTGCTCCAATCAAAAGACATAGATTAAATGGATAAAAAAACAAGGCCCAAATGTTGCCTACAAAAGACTCCCTAAATAGATATACAGACTGAAAGCTGAAGGGATGGAAAAAGATATTCCACAGAAATGAAAAAAGAAAAAAAAAAAAAAAGCTGGGGTAACAGTATTTATAGCAGACAAAATGGACTTTAAAATAAAGAATAGGGGCACCTGGGTGGCTCTGTCAGGTAAGTGTCTGGCTCTTGACTTTGTTCAGTTCAGGTCATGATCTCAAGGTTTGTGAGATCAGGCTCTGCACTCAAGTGCATAGCTTGCTTGGTATTCTCTCTCTGCCCCTCCCCTGCTCATGTGCTCTGTTTCTCTCAAAAAAAAAAAAAAAAAAAAAAAAAAATTTAACAAGATCAGGACATTACATATGGTAAAAGGATCCATCTAAGAAGAGGATACAACAACTGTAAATATCTATGCACCCAACATAGAAGCATCTAAAGGGGGAAATTGATGGTAAGAAAATAGCAGGGAATTTTAACACCCACTTATGTCAATGGATAGATCATCCAGATCGAAAATTAATAAGGAAACACTGGCCTTGAACAAGACATTAGACCAGATGGATTTAACAGATACATACAGAACATTCCATCCAAAACAGCATAATACACATTCTTTTCAAGTACAGATGGGACTATTCTCCAGGATCACATATTAGGCCATTAAGCAAATCTCCATAAATTTAAGAAGACTGAAATCACATCAAGCATTTTTTCTGACCATAATAGTATGAAACTAGAAATAAATTACAAGAAAACCTGGAAAAAATACAAATATATGGAGGATAAATAACATGCTATTAAACAACCAACGTCTCAATGAAGAAATCCAACAGGAAATTAAAAAATACCTGGAGGCAAATGAACACGCAAAATCTTTTGAGATGTGGCAAAAGCAGTTCTAAGAAGGAAATTTATAGCAATACAGGCCTACCTCAAGAAATAAAACTCTCAAGCAGTCTATCCTTAGGAACCTAAAGGAACTAGAAAAAGAAGAACAAACAGAGGCAAAATTTAGGAGAAGAAAAGAAAAAAGATCAGAGTAGAAATAAATGGAGACTAAAAAAACCATAGAAAATATCAACAAAGGGGCGCCTGGATGGCTCAGTTGGCATCCCACTCGGTTTCAGCTCAGGTCATGATCTCATGAGTTCATGGGTTTGAGGCCCCACAGTGGACTCTGCGCTGGCAACACAGAGCCTGCTTGGGATTCTCGCTCTCACCTTCTCTCTCTGCCACTCTCACAATAAACAAATAAGCTTAAAAAAAAAAAAAAAATCAATGAAACCAAGACCTGGTTCTTTGAAAAGATAAGCAAGACTAAGAAACTTTTAACCAGACTCCTCAAGAAAGAAAGCAGACTGAAATAACATTACAAATGGAAAAGAAGTTACAGCCAACACCAAGGAAATACAAAGGATAATGAGAGTGTACTATTAAAAATTCTAAGCTAACAAGTTAGACAAACCTAGAAGAAATGGAAAAAATAAATCCATGCAGCCACTATGTAAAACAGCGCCGAAGCTACTCAACAAAGTAAAAATAGAAATACCATATGATCAGTAATTCCATTTATGGGCATTTATCAAAAGAAAACAAAAACACTAATTGAAAAGGAGGCATGCACCCCTATGTTCACTGCAGCGGTATTTACAATAGTCCTAATACATAAGAAATCTAAATGTCTGTAAATAGATGAGTGGATACAGAAGATGTGATGTATGTATACAATGGAATATTACTCAGGCATTAAAAAAAAAAAAGAAATCACCTTTTACATCAACATGGGTAGAACCAGAAGGTATCGGGCTAAGTGCAGTAATCAGATAAAGACAAATACAAGTGATTTCACTTCTATGTGGAATCTTAAATAAAAACAAAGAACAGAAGTAAACTAAGATAAACAGAACAAACTGGTGGTTGTCAGTAGTAGGGAGAGGGGTGAAATAGGTGAAGGGGGTTAGTAAGTACAGACCTCCAGTTATAAATAAATCACAGAGATGACAAGTATAGCACAGGAAATATACTTAATAATGTAATAACTTGGGTCACTATCATGGTGAATATTTCATAACATATATACTTGTCAAATCATTGTTACACACCTGAAACTAATATGGTCTATCAACTATACTTCAGTAAAAAAAAGTTCCAGATGGCCACAGCACAGCATTAAACTAAGGGCAAGACTCTTGTGAGCAGGAGACCCGTCAGACCGTAGCCAGGAAGCTGGCCCTGACTGCAGTCAGATCCAGATCTATCTAATCCTGCTGGTTAACACTGCCTCCCACTGGCTGTCACAGGAAGTACTCTGGCATTCATGTCCCTCAGTTCTCCAGACCATGTTTCCCTACTTTATTTTCTCATTCACTTCCAAAGTTTTAAATTTTTTTTAAGTACTATTTTAGAGAGAGATTGGGGGAGGGGACAGAGAGAATCTCAAGCAGTCTCCAGGCTCACTGAGGAACCCAGTATGGGGTTCAGTCCTACGACCCTGAGACCACAACCTGACCTGAAATCAAGAGTCGGACACTCAAGCAACTTAGCCACGCAGGCACTCCCCAAAGTGTTAATTTCTTAAAGTGCTGTGGAAGGCTTTCATGTTGCCTTGATTCCCCCGGACCGCTGCATATTCAAGCTTTAACTCTGTTTTCCTTTTTGCCTTAATGATTTCTACGGGAAGCTTTAGTTTCTTCATAGTGACAGAGTTATAACTCTGGATTGCATTTTTGGTTATGATTTTTAAAACTTTTTTTTTAATGCTTATTGGAGCAATAAAGTGATTGTTAAAACCTCCTAAAGGCGAAGGTACAATAATTATATGGAAGAGTAAAAAATATAATTAAGTGGGCAGAGGTATTATACACACTGACAATACAAGGAATCCCACTGTGATTTAAAATGAATATAGAGCACTTACCATTACTGTACATCAGGAACTTCAAGTACTTCTATTTCTTTGAGGTATAGGCAAGGAAAGATGAAAACACATTTTGCTTTCTTCTTAACTGCACTAAATAAACATTCCTCTCAATGGGGCCCTTTGAGAAAGGCAAACAGTGAATCTGTACACTACTCTTGTTTTATATATGTTATAAAATTACTAGTATCACTTTTTCAGCAAGTTCTTATAGTCTGAAGGGCAAATCCATGAAACTCAATAAATATCCTCTAATTCTATCTAATTCCTAATCTGAGAATGGCCTCTATTTTTTCAGTCTTTACCCTTTCACTACCATGTTTGGTATGTAGAAAATATTTAAATGATCTGTGGATTTGATTAATTTGACTTACTGTGTAGGTGCTTCCTTTTAATTTAGGTGCTTATTTAAGAGTGGCTAAATCTAAGAAAGGCAATCCAAGGACAGGCGAGAGTACATCCACATAGAGTACACACTATAATAAGATACGTAATACGGGACTTTTCTATCTGAAAGGCTATGGAGAGCTTTAACAAAGAGATTGGTTTGGGGGACAGGGGGAGGTTGGGGAAAGGGTCCTGAGTCTAACAGTTTCACTAGAACATATTAAGCAAAGGTTAGATTTTGGTCCTACTGGAAAAAATAATAATTAGTACAGAGGATTAAAAAAAAAAAAAACGCTAGTCATGCTAAATAAGAAGGTAAACTGAGTACAATTTAGAATCTGTGGAAAGTTAACATAATGATCAAAGCAAGAAGAACAACAACAAAGTGTAAATCAGTTACTGGAGCAGTTACAATAGAACACATGCTCAGAGATCTAACAGAAGACTAGGACATTAACCAGAAACATGTATAATCAAACAGGAACAAATGAGAGAGTCCAAGATAGGGGAAAAACAAGAGACAGGCTAGTAGTAGTAGAATGGACAGAAGTGAAATCAAACTTAGTTACGGACTAGATAGGTGAGTTCTAACATACATCTCAGAAGTGATCCATGTTGACAAAAGAGATTAAAGAAATAACGGCTGAGATTTTCTGAGAACTTAAGTCTCATAAAACATACAGTTTTGGAAAATGGTGAAGAAAAAGTAGGGAGGGCATAAATTGCCATTGGGAAGAAAAGCATCTACCATGTATCTGCAGTTACACTCAAAATATTTGGTAACTGTTCATTTGCTGAGGTGTGATAATGTTTATATTTTTTTAATTTTATCTTTTATACTAAAATATTAATGAATAAAATACCTGGGATTTACTTCAAAGGATATGCGGGAGGAAGTAGATGTGAAACAAGATTGGCCGTGAGCCAGTGACGGCTGTAATTGAGTAATGGCTACATCAAAGTTACAGTACTTTCAAGTGTTTGATGTTTTCTAATAATAAAAGGTTAAAATAGAAATATTTTAAAATAAACACTTGAAATGGTTTATACCAATACATGTTTAAGTCTCAATAGTAAGTATAATAAATGGTGTTTACTGAACATATTGTATATACTAGCTTCTATTATGAGCCATTAACATGTATCAGCTCAAACTAAACTCGTCTGGCAAACTGTGAGGCCTTGGCCAGTTACGTCACTGGAACGTACCTTGTTTCTTCAGCTTTGGAAGGGGAATAACAACAGTCATAGCACAGGATTATTGTGACGATTAAGTTGGTACACTTAATACCTGTAAGAGATCCTGGCACATAGTAAGAGCCTAACACACCTTAGTGATCACCAAGAACTGAATAAACAGACAAGTTCCCAAACTGTTAAGGCCCACCAAGTCCTCACTAGACTATACTTAAACAGTAACAAACACAGGAGATTTAATGTAACCTTGATTTAAAAAAAAAAAAAAGAACACCAGAATGGAAAAGTATAGGCCAATCTTACTTATTTGATTATGGGTACAAAAATCTAAATAAAATACTGTCAAAATCCAGTATGTTGGATTAAAAGAAATATGTATCATTAAAAGTAAGATGGTTTCATGTATCATGAAAAGGGTGTAGAGCTGGTTGTGTTACCACTGCTCTCTCAAGTGAATTCAGGGCATTATTAAAGGAATTGCTAAAAGAGTCAATAGGTGTTGGAAAGCACAGGATAAAATAACATTCACTCGTGATCTCCCTCCCCAAAAGAAAACACTCTTAGCAAACAAAGCCGCAAGTATCTTCTTTAACTTGATAAATGTTATTTATCAGAAGCCCACAGCAAACATCTTTATTTAACACGAAAAACTTAGGGGCTTTACCATGAAAGACAACAATATGAGACCCCCTTGCAGTGTTACAATGCACAACTACCGGGTCCTAGCCAATGCAATAAAAGCAAAAGATGTAAGAAATACAAAAGCTGAAAAGAGACAAAACTAACATTATTGGCAGATAAAGATGAAGCCAACTTCCTAGATAATCCACAAATTATTAGAACTTAAAAAGAGTTCTGCATGGCAGGATACAAGTTCACCATGTGAAAATCACTAATGTTCCTATGTATCAACTGAAAGCAAACAAAAGATCATAAAAAGAGGCCATTCTTAGGAGTGACAGACTCTAAAAAGGCACCTAGAAATTACCCTAAAATGAAACTGGCAAAGACAATGAAGAAAACTGTAAAATGTAAATGATAACTACAAAAGACCTGAAAAAGGGAGAAAAGATATCATGTTCATGAACAGAAAAACTCAAAAAGAGGTTACTGTCCTCTAACCAATCTATGTATTGAGGGCAAACCAAGCAAAACCCCAGTAAAACTTTTTGTGTTCCTTGAGCATTCAGTTTCAAGACTAATATGAAACAGGACAGGAAGGAATCAAGGAGTAGAGGTATTTGGAAATGAGTGTACAAGTAAAAATGAAAATACAGATGTTTGAAGCACAAAAAAACATGAAACAATGAACGTAGAGACAGCCAAGACTACAGGAACTTGCTCTTTCGGATGTCAGAACATTAAAAATCTATAGGAATTAAATGTAGGGAAATACAAAAAATAGATTAAAGGGCCAAACAGACTTCAGAAACTATATGACAATTTAGCATTTGATACAAAGGAAACTCAATGAGAAAAGAGGAGACTATCCAATAAAAAAAAAAAAGTCATCCATTAGAAAAATAAGTAAAATCAGACCATAACCTTATACCAAAATAGGATTCAGATGAAATATACAATGAAATGTAAAAAATAAAAATAGAAAAATGTAGGAGAATGTTTTTAAAGTGCTGAGTTAGAAAAAGCATTCTCAAGATTCCAAAAAAGCCAAAAATAAAAGATGAAGCCATTTGATTAGGTGTAACAAAAGTACCTATAAACAATGTTAAGGGAAACTGAGACACTGGAAGAAATATTTACAACCTATGCTACAAATAACAGAGAGCTAAGAGAAATGGCCAAAGTATATTAACACACAATTTCAGAAGAGGAAACACAGGCCATAAACACAAAAGATTCTCAAACTTCCTGGTAATCAAGAAAATGCAAATTAAACTAACATTAGGATATAATTTTTCACCCATCAGATTAGGAGAAGCTTTTCAACTTTAAAATGACGAGAAGATGGGGGCGCCTGGGTAGCTCAGTCAGTTAAGCATCCAACTCTCTATTTCAGCTCAGGTCATAATCTCACAGTTTGTGAGTTCAAGCCCCATGTCAGATTCTGTGTCAACGGCGTAGAGCCTGCTTGGGATTCTCTCTCTCTCCCTCTCCCCCATCCCCTCTTCACTCTCTCGATCTCAAAATAAATAAACTTTAAAAAAATTCAAATAAAATGATGTCAGAGAAACAAGTATTCTCATGCTGGGAGGGGGATAAACCGGTAACAACCACTAGGAGAGAAACATTGCAGTATCTTTAAAACTAAAAATGGGCATACCTGTGAGCCACTTTTTCTACTCATGGTGATTCCACTGGTATGCCCAAGATACGAACCATGTAAATGCCCACCTACAGGGAAGTCAGCGAGTCCAGTATGCATACAGCACAGAAGTAATGAACCAGACTGAAATGTACCAACAAACTGGACTCTGGGCGACTGGACCTAAATGTAGAACAGTTTTTACCTCTAGCTAGCTGACCTCTAAAGTTGGGAGCTTTGGTCTTATTTGTATTAAAGATGTAAAACATCTGTAATGTTTCAATTTCATATAACGATAAACTCAGAAACTGCACATAAACTGCACTATAAATTGCACATTTAATAGTTTTTAATAGAACAGTGGGCACAAGCCATATACATATGCAAGCCATATAAATTCTAGTTTCATTTCTACCAGCATCATCACCTGGAACAATTTGCAATCCCTGTGTTTTCTTAACACTAATGTGCCACCAGAGGTTCCTGGAAAAAAATGGGATTTCCATTCTAAATGTGTGTTTGTGTGTGTGTGTGTGTGTGTGTGTGTGTGTGTGTGTGTGTGAGAGAGAGAGAGAGAGAGAGAGAGAGAGAGAGAGAGAGAGAGAGAGAGAGAGAGACTGTGTGTGTCAAAAACAACCATATTTTTCCAAGACCTTTATCAGAGGTACTCGAACTGGCAAAATTCCACTTCAGTGCCAAAAATAATGACCTAATGTGAAATTCATTTTGAAACTTTTCTGACTGCATTTTGAGCCACACATTTCAAGTCACGTTTTTTAAGTTTGATTTAGCTGTTTTTTTTTGGGGGGGGGGGATATTTTTTTTTTTTTTTCAGATCCTTTCCCTACCTCTGCACATCCAGGAGCTTGTAGTTAGGGTTCTGGTATTTTTCCCACCTCGTCCCCAGCATTAATAGCTATCCCCAGTCTAATTTTAAACCTCTCATTTCATCTGGAGTATCAAGCTGAGCATCTGATAAGCCAGTTTGGGAGCTTTCACATTCATGAACAAATGGCACCTTTGTGCTAGTCTCTACATCTTCTCCCCCTGTCCAGCATTTCACTGATTTCAAGAAGAGAGGTCACTGCAGTCCATGTGCGGACTATGCAAACATATGCCACCATGCAAATATATGGTGTTAATTTCATTCCAGTAAATTTAATCCCTTAGCAAATCTGAAATAGCATTTTTTTTTTCCTCCCCAAGGTATGGAGCAGTTTCAGCAGGAATGCTGTGTGCCCTTACCACCCTGTCCCAGCAACTGGAGAATGAAAATGCTGTGGATGTTTTCCAGGTTGCAAAAATGATCAATCTTATGAGGCCTGGAGTATTCACAGACATTGTAAGTACTTTGCTTCTTTGTGAAACCTGTTCCTCCATCAACCGAAACTCAGGCAAACATTTGAATTAGAGCAGCGGTTGTCAGTGAGGGGTGGTTTTGCCCCGCCTCCCCGCCCCCAGGGGATGTTTGGCAACATCTGGAGACTTTTTTTTTTGGTCGTCACAACTGGCGATGGAAGACCAGTGCTCTGGCACCGACTGAGCAGAGCCCAGGGAAGCTGCTAAACGTCTTGGCACGCAGCAGACACACCTCTCCAACAAAGAATCATCTTCCTGAAAACATCATTAGTGTTGAGAGCGAGAAACTCTGCTTTCTAGAGTATAGTATTCTCCAGTACTAGCACAGGGATATTCCATTCTCTTAATTCACTGTCTGTACCGAGAATGAGTTCCCAGCTAACAACAATCAAAGTGACATGCAGAAGGCAAAGGTCTCCACTATGAAAGGATTCAAGTCATTTTTTAAAGTTTCTTAGCATAAATGTATATTCTTGTTTTTTATAATTACCTTTTTAAAAAATTGGTCTTTCTACCTTAGATGAAATGACTAAGCTGTTCTTTGTCTCAAACTGTCTTCTCCTTGTTTTTCAGGAACAGTACCAGTTTGTCTATAAAGCAATGCTCAGCCTGGTCAGCACTAAAGAAAATGGAAATGGTCCCATGACAGTGGACAAAAATGGTGCTGTTCTCATTGCAGATGAATCAGACCCTGCCGAGAGCATGGAATCTCTAGTGTGATTGGAATCCCGAACGGGCACTTAATTTGTAAAACTTCTGAAGACTGAGAACTTTTTTGAGGCCTTTTTTGCCAGACTCTAGGTTATACAATAACCCAGTTACTTTTTTACACTGATAAAAGTTTTGATATTTATTTTTTGCCATTTTATGTCTTAATGGTATCCTACTGAGCATTTGCACCTCTGTTCATTTCACACAGTGAAACGCAATTTTACCTAGTTTGCACTATATGATCAGTGTTACTGCCTATAATCTAATCCTAAAGCAAGCCCTGATGTGACATTCCATGAGAACACACATGCTACTTTTTAGTTCAGTACAGTGAAGGTTTTGTCAGGACAGTGGATCTTGGTTTTTTTATTATTATTGCGAAAGCAGCTGCATCCTCCTAGCAGGCAATGCTGAGCTTTTCCTCGGTCCTCTCCTCTGTTTGTTTTAGGCACTGCTCAATACTGTCTGCCTTCTGTACTTTAATGGAGTGGATGGGCATTGTTTTCTTGTAAAGAATAGCAGGTTCCTGGGAGCTACTGAGACAGTCTGTCAACCTCATGGCCTTGAAACAGTTCCGTTTATGACGGTAAAGGTATCCATTAAGAAATTAGAAGGCTTAAGAGCTTTATGTGAACATCACTTATTAGTTGAAGTTATATTCATAGCTTAAAAAAAATTCCCCAACTGTGTCAAAATAAAGGATATCTCTGTATTACAGTTTTCACAGTAGCTATGTGGACGGTGTGTGTTATTTCCATCTTGACCCTCTGAAATAGCTACACCCTGCAGTCAGGGCTATCTTTTACAATAGGGATATGGCAATAGTTTACACATCTCCGCTATCCCTTTAGTAACTCTCCATTAATGCTTCTTGGTTTCTAATACCATACATCATGGCAGGTAGAACAATGAAAATTTCTGCAGGTGTGTAACTTTGAAATTAGCCCTCTAAAATATCCCTATTACTCGTCTAGCACTCTAATAAAAACTACCTAAATAGTTAACATTCTTTTCTTTCCTTTTTTGCCAAATATTTCCTGATAAATTCCATAATGACATATATTCTTGTACTTAGGATAAAACTGAAAATACTTTATTAGCAAAAGTCTTGGGACTACGTAGATTCCCACACATGGAGAAGTCTGATTTGGAGAGATGAAATCAAAATCTTGAATAAAAGAGGATATGGACATTTTCAAATAGATTTTCAAAGATGGGGATGGCTTGGTGTGGTTTAGCCCCAAGAACAGACACACTTCCCTCAAAGAGGCTAATAATCATTACACAGAGCCCAAGGAACTTATCTGATCTAGCCTCTGGAGCCATATTCACCCTGCCGTAAGTACACAATTGGGAAATTAGGAGCATTAATAAGAAATTTCAGTTCAGTTAGAAAAATAAGCTCCTTACTGAGATCTGTTCTATTACGTATTTGTGTTTAACGGATGACTTCTGTTAGAAGTGAAGTCATCACCAGAACTGGGCGTGTCAAGAAGAAAAGAGTTTTGGTTAATTTTTATGTCAATAAACTTCAACAACAACTCCATACTGGCTACTATCATACTATCTGGGTAGGTTCTGTGACATTAATGATAATCAGCGCTGAGGTTCTCTTTCTCTTAAGTTGGCTTTCTGTGAAGTCTGTCAGAGTGGTGCTGAGGAAGCAAAGCCACTAAGGAGAGGCTACTGGCCAAGTTTGGGAGTTCCGACGCACAGGCCAGGTTAATGGCGTTTTCATGAACTGTGTCACTTGCCAGGGTTAATCTCATGTTTTCATCACATAAATTCTACAACATGGCAATAGTCCACTGTTCACGAACCATGTAGGTGAGGCTTAAGGAAAGGTGCGCAAGTGAGTGAAGTCCGCTAAACTGTACGTGCTAGAGGAAAGAACGCCTCTGCGGCCCCTCCGCTGCCGTCAGAGGTAACACCAGGAAGCTCTATCTACACAGAAGGAGAGAAGCTTGAACACAGAAACACCACAGCTGCTGGAAGGCTGAGGGGAATCAGGAAGGGCAAGGTTGCAGATCATGGCAAGAGCTAGATCCTTTTCAGTCAATCAAGCAGATTATACTTAATTTATATAGAGTATTGATAGGAGTGAACTCTTTTTTAGTAGTTGGCACAGGTTTGGCTGTGAGAAGTAATGTTCGAGTTGGGGTTCATGGTCCCTTGGTAATTTTTTCTGAGACAAGTGAACACTGGTTAGAAAACAGCACGTATTTCCTTCTGTGCTATTTATAGAGGGCTCAATTCGTGAAAACCGTTAAGTTCCAACACAATTCTGTGACCATTTCTTACATGGGTATCATAGTTATAATAAAAGAAAGATCACGAGTAAACAGAAGCATTGAAAAGGGTGGTTTGAAGTTCTCAGAGAAATTGTGTGTCTATAGTGGGCTTGAGCCAAAGTCTGCAAATCCTCACACACTGGAACATGAGCAGTTGCTGTTTGCCCATCTTGCCTAAGTGGTCCAAACACACTTCAGTGAGGACAGCTCTGTTCAGCAGTTCGTTCCTCACTTGCCCCAGAGAGTGTATCCTGAATATGATCCTTCATTTGTTATCAGTAGAAATATGCTTGCATCTTTCCAGAGGCAGAGAGTTTCAAAGATGGTGTTTTGTTTGAGACATGAACACACTGCTTAACTACACAACAAGGTTATTACCATTTGCACTCAGGGGGAAAGGAAATAGCTATTGCAAACGATCATGTGCTATTTTATAAAATAAGCTGGTGGGTGTATGAATTTAGCTCTAGGTGAACAGAATGCACACATCATACAACACTGGACTGCAGTGATCAGAACAAGTGGCCATACTGGGCATCAGAGGAGACCCCTTACTGGCATCAGGAGAACTCTTTTTGCATCCAAAAGCCACAATCTTATTTCATATACGCGTGTGTTAAAAAGTTAACTTCTGAATTTCAAAAGTAAGATCATTGAATTGGTTTTCCTAAATTTTTATGCCTTGGAGCTTTAAGAGTCTATTTCAAGTTGAAGAGTCCAGCACGGTCAGAGAAGTTGATGGTGTTCAAGGTTTGGCTGTTGGAAATTTTAGCCCAGAGTGACATACTGAAATCAACAAATAACCTTAATTATTTTATAATGACACAGCACAACTGCCTTGTTAGGAATTTTTTTCTTAAAATGCATATATATTTAAAAATTAAAATATAGATACCAATTTACCAAAGATACATATTACTAATTCTAAGCAAAAAATAAACCCAAACTCATCACAATTTAAGAAATAATAATCAAAATGTAGTTTGTCTTAAGAATTTAGCAATTATACTGGAAAATGCATTTTCAACTCCTGTGTTCTAAAGATTATGTTCAAAAGGTGCCAGTGAATTTTTATATGAAGGGAAAATGCCTTTTTTTTTTTTTTTTAAACAGCTATAATTTCACTTACCCCTTTGCGCTTTCCCTTAGTTGCCATTTAACATGCGACACTGGCTTTACTTATCTCTAGAAAGAAGGTATGCTACAAATAGGAAGGAATTGTACTAATATTTGGCCTCTACTTTGTCTTAGCTGTTAAACTGTTTTTAGTATTTTTGTTAAATATTTGCAAAGGGAAGCATTTTCTACAGAGGATAATTAATTTCAAGAAAAATCTTGAGTTTTAAGAAATAAACATCTCCAGAAAAGGAGACAGCCGATTTTATAAAATGTTGCAACTCTCCAACATTTGGGGTAGTGACTCCTTTTTTGTTAGGACATTTGAAACTAGCAAGCAGCCATTGTTTCTAAAAAAGAAAAAAGAAAAAAAAACCTCAGCCTTCATGTTAATTCATGTTTCTTTCACTTCATTTTGAAATAGCTAAAATCATTAAAACTGTAAATATTTTGTTGCTTGGATAAGCATCTTCTGGAAACTTTGTATCTATGGTATATAATCATAGAATTTTATATTTTCATATAAAGCTAATTTTTTTCTAGTTTCAACTCCGTCATAGTTTTGTTTTGTTTTTGTTTTAGTTTTTTGGGTTTTTCTTTGTGGTGGATATGTGAATTCAACTTTCTGTATATTGAAGTAGCAAGAACTATATCTTTGCATTCCAAAAGAATCCAACACGTGTTATTTCTTTGAGGCAGTGATTGTGAAAATTGGGTTTTCTTTCTTAATTCCATTGACCATTTGTGCAATAGGAATTAGACATAATTAGTCACTGAATACATTCGTTGCATTGACCCATTTGGAAAAAGTGATTGTTGTTTTGTTTTGTTTTTTTAATTTGTTCAGGGGGGAGGGGTTTTGTAACCTGAAATTTTTCCTTTTCTTCTGTTTAAAACTATATCAAATCATTCTATTATAGTGTTATTTAATATGTAAATTGTATTGCTATACATAAAATAAAGTATGGTTTTTGATGTAATCATTAGTGCTGAGCATTTCTATGAAAGTATCTCCAATAAAATTAAGTTACTAGTCTCCCTTAACAGATAACATTTATTTTACTACCATGAAAACTAAGACAGAGGGTTGGCAGGCATAAATGTAAAGAGTCATCTTCACATAGGCAGCAAACCAAAAGAAATGTCTGTTCTGAATTCTACCTTTCTCAAAGAGAAGAATGACAAATGTTTACCTACATATGGAATCAAACTTGATTTGCATTATGAATCTGCTAAGGTGTAAGCAGAATTATTACTTCCTCCAGTATACCAACTAGATTTATAGCAACTTCTACCTCTTATTTACGATGTTGGATGAAGGATGTATCCTGCCAACACTTTTGGAGACTCTATGAGATGTATGTAGGATCCCTACAATCGCTTCTACTTATGAGCAATTTTGACATTTCCAAACAGGGAGGGGTACGCAGGTCTCAAACCTGACGGCTTGGGCCCACCATGCCCCGTGAACTTTCGGTGGGTTCACATCAGGAGCTCAGTACTACCAGGGCCCCTATTTTTCTTTCCACAGACAACAAGAGCTGACGTTTCATTCTCCCTAAGTAACTAGGAATTTAAGAAAAAATATGTTAATCTATTCCAGGGCTCTCTTAGACCAACTCCAGCACAAAATAATGAATCTCTCAGATGATAAAAACCCTAGCCTTGCTCAAATTACACCCTCAGAGACTTAATACTCTGTATCACAGAGCGCAACAGGTCACGAATTGATGGTCTACAGATACAAGTTATTCGGCCCATAATTTTAAAAATTCACATGAGCGATCTACCAACATCTTAAGAAATAAAAGCTTTGACATCAAGATTCAAACTCTTTTCAAAAATGTGGGCAGTGTTACAACACCAGGCTCACATTTTCACATGGCATTAACAAGCTGGAACTGAGTCACCGTTGCGCCTTTTAGGTGCTGCTTGTATGGTCCGGTTCACCCGAGTCTGTCTCCCCTGTCAACTCACGTCTGCCCCCTGTCAGCCATTTAAGGAACCTGCATGGACTCTATCAGCAGTTGCATAAGAATTCTGAGGTCACCTTCCATCGTTAAAATCCCAAGAAGCCAGGATGGGCAAAGAGGGCTTCCACATTCCTAATTACTTCTAAGTCCACCCAAGCTGCCACCATGCAGCAGCAGTTATAACTGTTCAAAGTAATTAACCAAATTAACTTTAAACTTATAAACTTGGTTTTCACGGTTCAGAATAGAATATGGACAAAGAAGCTTCATTTCTGCTACCAAGAATGGGGCTAAGAAACAAGAATGCAAAAAGCTACTGGTTAAAAACTCCACTTTCTAACAGCTAAAATTCTGACTGTTAAGAGCTGTAAGATTTAGCAGCAAGTTACAGGCAGCTGTGTCCTGATTCAGAGACAGGATTAAGGACATTGGCTTTACCTTTATGCCTGTGTCGGTAAGAGAGCATAATGGCACCAGCAAATAAGAACTAAAAGCTGGGAACTAGCAAGGTGAAATTGGCTTTTGTGATTAAGAAGTTTGGCAAGAAAGATAATCAGAAAAAAAAAAAAAAGATAATTAGAGCAGCAGTTTATCTGAACCTAACAGTTACATTATGTTGCTCAAAAATTGAAAAATAGGAAATTAACTTTATCTGATTTGTGGTCATTTGAAAAGCATTCGACTTGAATAGTTACTGGCCTATAACCTAATTATCTTCCTTCCCTTCCCAACACTCCACTTCTGTAAGAGTCAGGCTTTGTGGAGAGAGCCAATGGGCCTTGCAAAGCTTAGGGGAACATTCTAACTTGTAGATAAATTTAGTATTCTGTCGGAATTCTTCCCAAAAGCATTTGCTAAATGACTACTACAGGGCACAGGTTAGCCATACCCTGGACAGAATGTAAAGTTGTTGGCAGAGGCATTTCAAGTCAGAGGAGTCAAAAATTACAACTTAATCCTAAAAACTCGTTCTTCAGTCTATTCAAAAATACTTATTTGGCTCTACAGTACACACGGATCTTAGGAAAAGAGTACAAAAGACAACTGTGCAACATTGGTAGCAAAGAAAGAGAATCTGTAACCACCGGCTCCCTAACTTACTGTTCACACAACTCTGTTATTTTATACTAAACTTGCTGCTAGAACTTAGAAAGCATTTCCCCACAGGGGAAAAAAATGTTAAAGAATAAGGACAACAGTTCAAACAGCCAACAGGTCTAGTCAAGGTTGCCACTGACAGTGATCCAGGGCGAGTTGCTTGACTTGTCTCTAAGTGCCATCTTCCTCAGCTGTCAAACAGAGCAATAAGTGTCTACCTCCCAGGACTGCTGGAAGGAGCACGTGACGTGGTGCACGCAAAGCTCTTAGGAGAGTCAATTAGTAAGAGCCATTATAACAACCCTATCATCTAGCTTTATTAATGTATTAATTGCTTAGCAGACCTTTTGTCGATCATGAAACAAAAAGTCAACTACCTGAGCTTACCCAATTAAATAGTAATCCTGAGAAATTTCCTTCCCTGATGAGGAAGCTCACCGAATCACAGTAGATCCAAGGGAGGCGGACGGAGAGGAAGGGGAACAATGAGAGTAGCCCATGTGTCACAATGTCCAAAAACAAGAGTGCCAAAAGCAGGAAACGAACACATATACACAATGCCCCACACCTTGAATATTTCTCTTCTAATGGTTTAAATCCCTTGGTGCATTCTAAGATCTTTTTTTTTTTTTTAAGAAAAAGCTTCATAAGCTCAGAAAAGTCAAGCATATTTGTTAATGTCAAACGCCAGTACAGAGTATTACACAGCATAACGAAAAAGATAAATATTATTTGCATCACTAACTACAGTGCCCTATTTCAACTCCCAAGCCCTATAAACTAATACAAACGGTGATAATTTCTTTTTCCTCAGCCGATTTTTATCTCCTCTAGCTCTCATTACTTTTAATAAATCCATGTCATTATCAACCATCATCTTCCCTCACCCTAGACATACTTGGCCTCTTTAGTCACTCACTATTATACGGTGAAGAAATGGCCATCAATTAGAGACATTTCCTGGTTTTGCAACAGATTCTTAAAGCCTATCAACGTTACTTCAGAGTGTCCCCCTACATAAATAAGATCATTTGTTTCCTCTGCCAAAATGTCGATTATTGAAGGAAGAAACATTAAGAATAAATACTGATTACTTAATATTACAACCTTGGGTATTTTAACAATGCATTAAAATATATATTACAATATCTAACATTTTCATGACTCACGCATGCTATAAATGTTGCAAAATTAGTGACTTAAAAAATAGTATGGGATGGGCTGTTACAATGTGATACTAAGTATGAAACATCATTTTTCATGGAAAGCTGCACAATAATCATGTGAATTTAAGCTCAACTTATTCATATTCATTGTTTATTAGGACACCTCTTGTTGGGACTAAGTTCTCACATTGCTTAAGAATATTAGAACTGGTGGGGTGCCTGTGTGGCTCAGTCAGTTAAGCAACCAACTTCAGCTCAGGGCATGATCTCATGGTTCTTGAGTTCGAGTCCTGCATCGGGCTCTCTGCTGTCAGTGCAGAGCCTGCTTTAGATTCTCTGCCCCCCCCCTCTCTGCCTCTCTCCCACTTGCTCTCGCTCTCATGTTCTCTCTCTCTCTCAAAAATAAATAAACACTAAATTAAAAAAAAAAAGAGTATTTGAACTGGGGGCTCCTGGCAGGCTCAGGTGGTACAGCATGCAGCTCTTGATCTCAGGGTTATAAGTTCAAGCCCCACACTGGGTGTAGAGATTACTTAAAAAATAAAAATCTTAAAAAAACAAAAAAAGAATATTTGAACTGGATTTTGTGCAGAACATCCCAAAAGGTTGGCCAGGATTCTTCATTTTTTTAATTTTTTAAAAATGTTTATTTATTTTGAGAAAAGAGAGTGCACACACATGTGCAAGTTGGGGGAGGGGCAAAGAGAGGAGAGAGAGAGAATCCTAAGCAGGCTCCGCACTGAGAGCTCAAAGCCTGACATGGGGCTCCATCCCACAAACCGGGAAACCATGACCTGAGCTTAAATCAAGAGTCGGGTGCTTAACAGACTGAGCCACCTAGGTGCCCCCAGATTCTCTACTTTTAGAGAGAGAGTCCTATTTGCCTCCTTGGTCTAATTTTTTAAATGCCTCATGCACATGCATGCATGTGAGCACTGGGGCCATACAGTTCCCAAACCATCCCGTGGCTTTTAACAGTTATCCCAGGCTTTAAAAACTGATAAAGGGGGGGCCCCTGGGTGGCTCAGTCAGTTAAGCGTCTAACTTCAGCTCAGGCCATGATCTTGCAGTTCATGAATTCGAACCCTGCATCAGGCTCTGTGCTGAAAGACCAGAGCCTGAAGCCTGCTCTGGATTCTGTGTCTCCCTCTCTCTCTGCCCTTCTCCCACTCATGCTCTCTCTCTCCCTCTCTCAAAAATAATTATTAAAAAAAAAATTTTTTTTAATGATAAAGAAGGGGGCCCAGGGGGCTCAGTCAGTTAGGCATCTGACTCAATTCTGGCTCATGTCATGCATGCTCTCCAGGTCAGGAGGTCGAGACCCATGTCCTCGGGCTCTGTGCTGGGCATGGAGCCTGCTTAACATTCTTTCTCTCCCTCTCCCTCTGCCTCTCCCCTGCTCACACATGGTAAAGGAGGTTTTTGCTATTTTCAAAAGGGATTTGGGCCTAAATATTCCCTAAAATTCTTAGTACTGAGGAAAACTTAAAAAGCTGCAGCACCTGACTTCACCACCATCCCCCTCAAGAGCTCCCCTCTTTTTCAGTGCTCTAAAATTTCTCAGGGTTAGATTAATAGGGAACCCACATCTCTCAATAAAGTTGTACACCGGAGCAGGTGAATTACGACCCCTCAGCGGGCAGTAGGTGTAATCTGTTTTTCGCATCCCCATCATATTCCCTGGTTTTTTTTTAAGTTTATTTATTTTGAGAGAGGGAGACAGAGTGCATGTGCACACAGGTGTAAGTGGGGGAGGGGCAGAGAGAGAGAGAAAGAGAGAGAGAGAGAATCCCAAGAAGTCTCCAGCTGTCATCGCAGAGCCTGACACAGGGCTCAATCCCATAAACCTTGAGTGAGATCATGACCTGAGGCAATACCAAGAGTCAAATGCTCAACCAACTGAGCCACCAAGGTGCCCCTATATTCTCTATAAAACATCAATACACCATGGAAAGCATGGTTTTGGTTACTGCAAAGACAGTCCAAATAAAAATACAATCTCTAGAACTTTATGGTGTACTATAACACCTTCACTGTTTACATTGAAAAAAAAAAAAAAAACCCTTAAAGGACTTAGGGCTGCCATATCCCAATAATTCAGGAAAAAGACAACTACTATCAACTTCCCTATATGTGTAACTCATGATCTTTACCTCCCTCCTGTTACATCAGAAAGTGTCCCTGCTCCTATATAAGACCAACCCCTCCCTCTTCCATGACTTGTAGATGGCCCATCCTTCTTGCCCTCTCCAGGACTTCATTTGCATTAGCTTTCCTATTACTTGAGTCAGATGGTACCACGACTTCTGTACTGAATCATTCATTTTGGCATACGAATACACTCTATTATCACCAACTTAGAAAAACCTTCTCCTGATGCCAAGAATCCTTTGACTGGCAACTCAGTCGTGTTTCCCTCTGATTATAAAACTTCCTGAGAGCTGACTATAGTCACAAGATCCATTCTTTTCTTCCATTCTCTCGACCTGTGTCAGTGGGGATTCCAGCAGCAGCATCCCACAACTCAAAGTTCTCCAAATACCTTGTTCTCTCCCCTCGACTCCACTAAGTTGTTAGCAATTGACCACACCACTTTCTTCTTTCAGCACTCAACAAATACTCAAACAGCCACCACTATGCACCAGGAGAACAAGAATTATAGCAGACTTCTCATCATAAACCATTCAAGTCATAAAACAACAGAGTGACATTTTTAAAGTGTTGAAAGAAAAAACATGCCAACCACAAATTGTGTATCTAGTGAACAGGTTATTCTTCCACAATTATTTACGTAAATAGATACAACTTATTTTCTATTTAGAGTTATATTCTCATAGGCTTTTTTTATTTTCCAAATGAAAGTCAACACATGCTGAGGGTACGTTTTCCTAATGATGTTCACCAAATGTGATTTAATGATAACCTAATTAGGAGCTGTCAAAGTATTCTGTTTAGGAAAAATCTTAGGAGAGGAGTACAAACCCTATGTAAAATTACTGACTAAAAACTGAGCTAAAATTAGCAGAGAGAACATTATCATATTATCACAGTTATCCTTAGCCATTAAAATAAGATTATGTTGCTTTGTTAAAGAGTCTACGAGACCACAGAAAGCTACACTCAGATTCATGTACTAGGCAAGCAAGAGAAATTGAAATTAAAAAAAAAAATTAAAAAGATTAAATCCAGTATTGGAGAGGGGTGATTGGCTGGCTGTCAAGAGAGCATGTGACTCTTGATCTCTCAGTCATGAGTTCAAGTCCCATGCTGGATAGAGAGATTACAAAAAAAAATAATAATAATAAATGAAACTTTTAAAAAAATCCATTATTTGAGAATACCAGTGTGTTTTCAAAAAAAAAAAAAAACACTTTGGCAGAGATCTGAAAAAAGGAAAGTACATTGTTAAGTTTGCATGAGGCAGGCTACACACAAGCCACGTGAGATATGGGACAAAAGGGATAAAATAGAGTATGTTTAACAAATGTATTCAAAAAACAGTTTAGAAAATTCAAGAACAAATCTCTGTTAATTAATCTCCTTTAAAAACCAAGCAATTTAATCCTGTCAATCTTCCTTGGACTATTACAATTGTTTCCTTCCTGTATCACATCAAACATTAACTCCTGGCTTTCAAGACGTCATCATTCCTCCTGTTACTACTACTACCATTTATCCAACCTTCTATTTCTTCTCCTCTTCCTCTCACAGCTCTATGTTAACAAAGTCCAACCTATCCACTCCTTGGTGCAGAGGCGGTTTCATTCCTACACTTAGACATTTGCTAGTCATTCCTGTCACCTGGAATGCCCTCCCCTTCCTTCCTTCCAGTGCTCAGATTTCGCCTGGAAACTGTTTCTGATTAGTTAACCTGGAAGTTTTAATAGTAAGATGAACCATTTGGTTTCTATGCTCTTGCTTTGACAGCCTGTCCTAAATCTGTTCTTCAGCTTGTTAAATAAGAGTTGTTCCTGAGACGTTAAAGAGGTGGTGAAGAATGAGAACATGAGATATGTCTTACCCTGTAAGGAGAAACAAGCACAAAAAGGTACAATGGCCAACACCCCTCAAAAAGCCCTGGATGGAGTCGTGTCCATTTGACATTATAAGTCGATGAGTAGCTAACCTCTCATTGTGACTTTATGAGCTGGGGCTTTCAGTAACTCCGAGTTTTATAAAGAGAATGTATGATGACTAAAGAGAATTTATTTTCCTAAATAATCTTTTTAACATATTTTTGTCAGAGTTTTTTCAAAATAAGAGTAATGTTCTGCATAGAGAACACTCATGCTCAAAGAGTCTATGCCGTAGGAGTGGACTGGAGGGCAGTCCATCTTTTCAATGTTAAGCCAGACTTCAACCAAGAACTACAATACTAGGAAAACTGTAAGTTTTTTTTCTTTTTAATGTTTTATTTATTTTTGTGAGAGCGTCAGTGGGGGAGGGGCAGAGAGAGACAAGGACAGAAGAGCCAAAGCGGGCTCTGCACTGAGAGCAGTGAGTCCAGTGCGGGGCTAGAACTCACAACTGTGCAATCATGGCCTGAGCCAAAGTCGGCCGCTCAACCAACTGACCCAGGAACCCCAACTATCAAAAGTGTTAACATTTATTGAACATTTTTTTAAGCTTATTTATTTTGAGACAGAGAGAGCACCCAAGCGGGGTAGGGGCAGAGAAAGAGGGAGACAGAATCCGAATCACAGGCAGGCTCCACGCTATCAGCACAGAGCCTGATGGGGGGCTCCAACTTACAAACTGTGATATCATGACTTGAGCCGAAATCAAGAGTCAGATGCTTAACCAACTGAGCCACCCAAGCACCCCTACTGGACATGTTTTATATGCCTATCCCTACATATTCTAAGCCCTGTAGAACACAGAAAAAATTAAGATAACATGCAGTCTCTCTATATACGCACACACCAAAAATACCTACAGACCTGAATGTTAAATAACAACACATGACAATTTATCATTAGGTTCCAAACAGACTAGGATTATTAACATAAATTAGTGCAATGAAGTTCAGAGGAAAAGTTTAAGAAGAAAATGAGCCTAAAGCTGAACCTTAAGAGATGAATAGATTTTGAGGGACAAAATAAATAATTAAGGACCTTCTGTTAATGTGAATGTTGGTGCAAGTCTTGAAGAAACAAAATTTTCATCTAAAAAAAAATGAGACAAACTTGGAAAAGGAAGATGTGGTCTACACCATGGAATGCCTTAAATATCAGGCTAAACAGTTAGAACTGGACTTTGCCTGCAGGTGAGAGCCACTGAAGATTTAGGTATAGCAATAACATTATCTCCAGGACACCTGGGTGGCTCAGTCAATTAAGCGTCCGACTCCTAATTCTGGCTCAGGTCACAATCTCATGGTTTGTGGGATCAAGCCCCACAACGGGCTTTATGCTGACAGTACAGAGCCTGCTTGGGATTCTCTCCCACTCCCGCACCCACTTTTTCTCAAAATAAGCATTTTTTTTTTTTTAAATAACAGTACTGCCAAAAAGAGTACACAACAGACTATTTTTCTAGCTCAGTCCAGTTTACTCACATAATTTTCCTGAAAATACAGCTCTTCTCAAAATAGATCTGTATTTTCTCATACAGTTTTAGATAAGGCTCACTCTATTTAAAAGTGTCCCTGGGAGTAATTGTCAATTTTAAATACAAATAGTATGGCTCTCTTTTCCACGGTAAGTCAGAAATAACTCAATCTTTTCATACATCTGGGGGTTAAATATTATAATTTTGTCCTTTCAGGAACTACCTCAAAGTACAATAGATCTGTCAGTTTTACTCTCCTGAGAAACTTAATTCTGTAGGTTTAGAAACATTTTAAAATTAAGTTTATTTATTATCAGTGACTTTTGAGAATTTTTGTAAGTTCCAGAATGAAAAATACACAATAATTCTGAGTCTACAAAGAATAGGAAAATTAGTTCACAAAGCCTAATAAAAAATGTAAAGGACAAAGGGACCCTATTGCAAGATTTATTTCAAGAAAATTTACTTTTATTTGCATGTTAAATAAATGTGTAAATACCTTTATTCACCTGCTAAATGAGCTTAGAATTCATCAGTCTTTACAGCTCAGGTAATCTCAGAGATGAGAGAAAATATTATATTTGAAAAGACATTAACTGGACATTCATAGAATAAATCAGAACTAAAATAGACCAGACAGACCCTTGCTATCTCCATGAGAAAGAACCACATTCTAAGTTAAACAATTTACAAGACTTTGACCACACTTTACAAGACTATGTATGATACTAAATAAGAACAGTCTAACAAAATACATCTAACTTTATCATTAGTGCCACTCAAAAGTGAAAATTTTACATTTCACAGTACCTTTCAATTCTGCAAGCACTTTCACAGGTACGATTTCATTTGGCCTCACAAGTCTCCGGTGAATTAGAGAAAGAAAGTAGTATCTTCCCTTCTTGCCAACAATGAAACAGTTTGCAGCAAATCCAGAACTACAATGCATGGGTTCTAACTCTGCAGGGTCACCATTTCACCACCCTGCTTCTCCAGCACCTATCCGTGCTGATATCCAGTGCATCTCAGTCGTAAAAGGTCAGACTTTTCAGACTTATTCACAACATCAGCTGGTTTAAAATTTCCATGAAGTCTGGGATTGGAAGAGGAGTATACTATTTTCATATTCCTTTTCCATGCATACTTTGTTTAAAGGTGATCTACTTTGAGTCAGGTGGAAATTTTATGTGGACCTATTTATGTATATAGCAAAGTTGGTGGAGAAATAAATTTATATAAAAGAGGTTTTTTTTAACCCCCACAGAATTTTTTTAAGGTCACACAAGTACTCTCAACAGACTAAATTTAAACTATCAATGAAAACAAAATAGTGCTCTTAAAAGGAATTTGAATGCATTCACAGTTGTCAGAAATTCATTTAAACCATAAAATTATATTATAGTTTGGGGAAATAAATAAAATTGGGGCACAGGACATAAATGAATGTTCCATTGCCAGGCTCTCAAATCATCTTTTTTTAAGGAAATTTACGTCACAGGAATAGACAACAAGTTCATGTTCAAAACAAAATTATAGAACAAAAACTACTCAAGAAAATCTTGATTTCAACAGTGGTAAAAACACTTTAAAGTTTTACAAATTCTTGGGGCACTTGGGTGGCTCAGTTGGTTGAGCGCCTGACTTGATTTCAGCTCAGGTCATGATTTTACAGTTTGTGAGTTCGAGCCCTGCATCAGGCTCCATGCTGAAAGCATAGAGCCTGTTTAAGATTCTTTCTCCCTCTCTGCCTGCCCCCCCACCCCGTCTCAAAATAAATAAACTTAAAAAAAAAAGTACAGCCATGAGGGACCTGAGTCATAACTTGCAGTATCTTCTTAGCTTTGTCCCTGCACTCCTTTCTAAACTTGGAATTTCTCTTCTGCCACCCAATACTACAGTGGCTGCCTAGATCTTATTTTACAATTCTGTTAAACAGAATAGGAGTGGATGCTGTTCTAGGTATTGAATGCACAGCTGTCAGCAAGATAAATAGGGTTCCTGCTCTTGTGAAATTTATATCCTAGTGGGAGAGGAAGACAGCATACATGTAAGCAAATGTGTCAGATACATACACACACACACACACACACACGCAAATTTGTATCTGGTAGAGGTAAGAACTATAAAAAAATAAATAAAACAAGGTAAGAGGACAGAGAATGATGGGGAGAGGGATTATTTTTGACCAGGTGGACAAAAAAAGACTCTCCCAGGGAGTGCCATTTACAGAACATAGAAAGCTCTGTGGAAGATGTTCCAGGCAGAGTGAACATCTGGTGCAAACGTTCTTAAGATGGGGTGAGGTTGGTGTGCATCAGCAAGTTCAGAGCAAATGAGGGGGAACCTGGGGTAAGAAGGAAGTCAGTTAAGCAGTGCATGCAGTCCTCCTCTGCCAAGGAGTATGGATTTTACCCTAAGGGCAATGGAAAGCCACTCAGGATTTGAGGAAGAGAGTTGAGAGTTCTGATTTATGTTTAAAAAAAAAAATCACTCAGACTGTAGAGAAGATTATAGGAAGGGAAAATGTAGAAAAAGAAAAATTAATGAAGAAGTGATCATACATTTCTTTAGTACTTGCATTTTTGGACTCAAAGTGGATAGTACATGGTAACTACATCAAAGCACCCGTAAAACATAAGGCTATTCTTTGAGAATGAAATTTAAAAGAATCAAAATGCAAAGAATGGGAACAGATATCCATAGATAATATTCAGGAGTCTGACAGTAGGTATGAAATTGACAACTTTCAGAAAGACCCCCAAATCTAATTTAAGATAACTAAAGTGTAACCTCAAATAAGTACAACTATCACTAAAATATTTAAGTTAATCTTACAGATCAGAGTTAAGATGGTAGAGACTGAGGGGGACCCTGGCCTTTCCCAGTCCCTCACACACAGTTGTATTGAGATCAGATCACTTGGAACACCCAGGAAATCAATCTGTGGACTGACAGAAGGATCTCCACCGTTGAAGGGAAACAGCATGGCTGGTGCAAGGTGCGTGGGAGTGAATTAGGGGAGAGGGAACCCTTTCCAAGGAGAGACAAAAGGGAGAGAAAGAAAGAGGGGTTAAGAGAGTGTGGCATCGGTTCACACAAGAGGCAAGTGTCTCCGGACCACGGATTGGGGAACAAAACTAGTGAGTGTCACAGGGTTTTTTTGCTAACAGCTTTTGGAGCTAAAACTCTGAGGATTTCCAAATGTGCAACTTTCTCTGGAGTGGAGCTGTGGCGTGCACTCCTGGGGAGGAGGCAGCTGGCCCGAGTGCATAGCATGGTGTAGAGATCTCCAGGGCATGTTGGGAGAGAATGGTTCCCTTCCTGGAGTACTTTTGGAAGAGGATATACTGCCTCCCCAAGGACAAAAGACCCTGCAGGTGCCAGCAAAAGGTGTTTCATAGACGCACCAAGAGGGAATGTAACCTTTGCTGCTTTTAGCAGCACTACACCATAGACTCCATGCCCCGCGCAGGTGTGGGACTGTTTTTCAGGGACAAAGGACTTGGGACAAAGTGTGGAGAGGGTCTACTCTGGAGGAGGTGGGTGGATCCAAATGGTGTCGGGTCCTTTAAGGCTTTGGGTTTTGAATTCCGGTCTGGCAACAAAGAAAAAACGCAGGACAGTTGTGGCACAGGGAAAGCTGTCTGTCCTATTAGGTGAGGGCTGCCTGAATGGGAGTGTGTGAGATTCCCCCTGTCTGGGGATAAGAGATTGTGGTAGTGCCATCCCCCCACCCCCAAATCACCACACTGGGGCTTCAGAGAGCAACACAGTGGCCCCCAGTGGAGGCGGGACCTGCTTACACCAAACTCTGCCACCTCGTGCCTGGCAACTGCTTAATTACTGGAGCAAGACCAAATCTGAGCCAGTGCAATGGGCCTCTCCTCCAGACCAGCACAGCCAGCAACCGCCGTGCCCCCACCCCAGCCCCCCACCATGCACCAAGTGTACTGAAAGTCAAGTGCTTCAAAATAACACCTGCAGCTCTGGTGGAAAAAGGACAAGACTTACTTTTGGAATGAGGGTCATAGTTTCTTGTGTATTTGTCTTTTCATTTCCTTTTCTTTTTTTGTTTTTTAACATTTACTTATTATTGAGAGACAAAGTATGAGCAGGGGAGGGGGCAGAGAGAGAGGGGGAGACACAGAATCCAAAGCAGGCTCCAGGCTCCGAGCTGTCAGCACAGAGCCCGACGCGGGGCTCGAACTCACAAACTGCAAGATCATGACCTGAGCCGAAGTCGGTCGCCTAACCAAATGAGCCACCCAGGCACCCCTCTTTTTTTTTTTTTTTTTTTGATCAGTCTTCTTAATTCTTTTTTTTTTCTTTTCTTCTTTTTCTTTTCCTTTTTCTTCAGAATCAGCCTTATAGTTTTTTGATTCTATGGGGGTTTTTTGTTCCCTTTTCTTTTCTCTTTTTTTTTTTTTTACAGACCAGGGTTTTCCCCCCTTTTTTCCAGGCTTATTTTACCAAGCAAACCAAAGCACAGCTACTTAGAGGTCCAAATACTCCCCACTGCAAGCGAGGGGGAGCTCTGCAGAAGACTGACCAGTGGGAAAGAGCAGCAAAACACAGCAGCAGAGAGCACACAGCATACACCAGAAACACTTCCGGAAGTGCCAGGCACTGGAGAGTGTATGACACCTTTCGAATACAGCTTTACTCTCAGGTGCGGGAAATATAACAAGCTTTTAAAACACAAAAGACAGAAACTTAGCCAAAATAACAAGCTGGAGGAATTCTCCTCCCCCAAAAAAAGGTCAAGAAGAAATCACAGCCAGGGACTTGCTCAAAACAGATATAAGCAATATACCTGAACAAGAATTTAGAACAAGAGTCATAAAACTACCACCTGGGCTTGAAAAAAGCATGGAAGCTACCAGAGAAACCCTTGCTGCAGAGATTAAAGACCTAAAAACTAGTCAGGCTGAAATAAAAAATGCTATAACTGAGATGCAAAATCGACTGGATATAGTCACAACAAGGACCGAAGAAGCAGAGGAGAGAATAGGTGATGTAGAAGATAAAATTATGGAAAATCATGAAGCTGAAAAGCAGAGGGAAAGGAAACTATTATATCACCAGGGAACACTTGGAGAACTTACGGATTCCATAAAATGAAACAATATCCGTATCACAGGAGTCTCAGAAGACGAAGAGCGGGGAAAGGGGGCAGAAGATTTATTTGAACAAATTATAGCTGAGAACCTCCCTAATCTAGGGAAGGAAATAAGCATTCAAGTCCAAAAGGCTCAGAGAACTCCCCTCAAAATTAACAAAAACAGGTCAACATCATGACATATCGTAATAAAACTAGCAAAATACAAAGATAAAGAGAGAATCCTGAAGGCAGCTAGGGACAAAAGGTCCTTAACCCACAGGGGTAGACACATAAGTTTCACAGCAGACCTGTCCACTAGATTTGGCAGGCCAGAAGAGAGTGGCAGGAAATATTCAATGTGCTGAATGGGAAAAATATGGAGACACAAATTCTGTATCCAGCAAAGCTGCATTTAGAATAGGAGAGATAAAGAGTTTCCCAGACAAACAAAAACTAAAGAAGTTTGTGAACATTAAACCAGCCCTGCAAGAAATTTTAAGGGGGGACTCTTTGAGTGGAGAAAAAAAAAAAAGAAGACCAAAGCAACAAAGACCACAAAAGACCAGAGAACATCACTAGAAACACTCACTCTACAGGTAACACGATGGCACTAAATTCATATCTTTCAATAATCACTCTGAACATAAATGGACTAAATGCTCCAATCAAAAGACAAAGGGTATCAGAATGGATTAAAAAACAAGATCCATCTATATGTTGCCTACAAGAGACTCATTTTCGATGTAAAGACACCAGCAGATTGAAAGTGAGGGGATGGAGAACCATCTATCATGCTCATGGAGATCAAAATAAAGCCAGAGTAGCCATACTTCTATCAGAGAAACGAGACTTTTTAAAACAAAGACTATAACAGGAGATGAAGAAGGACATTAAGTCACAATTAAGGGGTCTATCAAGAAGAACTTTTATAAATATTTATGCCTCCAACTTGAAAGCACCCAAATACATCAAACAGTTAATAGCAAACATAAAGAAACTCATTGATAATAATACCATACTAGTCAGGGACTTTACCCCACTTACAGCAATGGACAGATGATCTAAGCAGAAAATCAACAAGGAAACAGTGACTTTGAATGACACACTGGACCAGATTGACTTAACAGATATATTCAGAACATTTAATCCTAAAGCAGCAGAAAACACATTCTCCTCAGTGCACATAGAACATTATCCAAAACAGATCACATACTGGGTCACAAGTCAGACCTCAACAGGTACAAAAGCATCAAGATCGTATCAGGCATATTTTCAGGTCATAACACTATGAAACTTGAAATCAACCACAAGAAAAAATTTGGAAAGCACTCAAATACATGGAGATTAACGAGCATCCTACTAAAGAATGAATAGGTTAACCAGGAAATTAAAGGAGGAAAAAAAAAACCCACATGGAAGCAAATGAAAACGAAAACTCAGCAGTCCAAACCCTCTGGGAATCAGCAAAGACAGTGCAAAAGCAAAGTATATTATAATTCAGGCCTATCTGAAGAAGCAAGAAAGGTTCTGAATACACAATCTAACCTTATACCTAATGGAGCTAGAAAAAGAAGAGCAAATAAAGCCTAAAGCCAGCAGAAGGGAAATAAGGTTAAAACATAAATAAATTATATAAAAACAAACAAAAGCAGAATAGCTCAATAGAATGAAACGTTGGTTCTTTGAAAGAATAAACAAAATTGAGCAGCACGTGGGTGGCTCAGTCGGTTAAGCATCCAACTTTGGCTCAGGTCACGATCTCATGGTTTGTAAGTTCGAGCCCCATGTCAGGCTGTCTGCTGTCAGCACAGAGCCCAGTTCAGATCCTCTGCCCCCCTCCTACTCTCTTGTGCATACTCCTTCAAAATAAATAAATAAACATTAAAGAAAAGAATAAACAAAATTGATAAACCCCTAGCCAGACTTATCAAAAAGAGAAAAGACCCAAATAGGTAAAATCATGAATGAAAGAGGAGAGATAACAACCAACCCACAGAAATACAATTATAAGAGAATACTATGAAAAATTATATGCCAACAAACGAGCAATCTAGAAGAGATGAACAAATTCCTAGAAAGATACAAACTACAAAAAATGAAACAGAAGAAATAGAAAACCTGAACAGACCCATAACCAGCAAAGATAATGAATTAGGAGTCAAAGTCTCCCAACAAATGAAAGTCCTGGGCCAGATGGCTTCCCAGGGGAATTCTACTGGACATTTAAAGAAAAGATGATACCTATTCTTCTCAAACTGTTCCAAAAAATAGAAATGGAAGGAAAGCTTCCACACTTATTCTATGAAACCAGCATTACCTTGACTCCAAGACCAGACAAAGATGCCACTAAAAAGGAAAATTACAGGCTAATATCCCTGATGAACCCAGATGCAAAAATTCTCAATAAGATACTAGCAAATCAAATTCAACAGTACATTAAAATAATTCTTCACCATGATCAAGTGGGATTTATTCCTGGGCAACAGGGCTGGTTCAATATTCACAAATCAATCAACATGATATACCACATTAATAAAAGAAAGATAAGGACCATATGATCCTCTCAATAGATGCAGAAAAAGCAGCTGACAAAATACAGCGTTGTTTCTTGATAAAAACCCTCAAGAAAGTAGAGAGAGAAGGAACATACCTCAACATCATAAAGGCCATATACAAATGACCCACAGCTAATACCATCCTCAATGAGTAAAAACGGAGATCTTTCCCCTTAGGGTCGGGAACACTCTCATCACTGTTGTTAAACATAGTACTGGAAGTCCTAGCTTCAGCAATCAGACAACAAAAAGAAATTAAAGGCATACCAACTGGCAAGGAAGAAGTCAAACTTTCACTCTTTGCAGATGACATGATACTCTATGTGGAAAACCAAAAGACTCTACCAAAAAACTGCTTGAACTGATACATGAATTCAGGAAAATCACAAGATATAAAATCAACGTGCAGAAACTGATTGTATTCCTACAGTCAGTACACCAACAATGAAGCAGCAGAAAGAGAAATCAAGGAATAGATTCCATTTACCACTGCACCAAAAATCATAAGATCCCTAGGAATAAACCTAACCAAAAAGGTAAAAGATCTATAGGCTGAAAACTATAGAAAGCTTGTGAAAGAAATTGAAGACACAAAGAAATGGAAAAACATTCCATGCTCATGGACTGAAAGAATATTGTTAAGATGTCAATAGTACCCGGGGCGCCTGGGTGGCGCAGTCGGTTAAGCGTCCGACTTCAGCCAGGTCACGATCTCGCGGTCCGTGAGTTCGAGCCCCGCATCAGGCTCTGGGCTGATGGCTCAGAGCCTGGAGCCTGTTTCCGATTCTGTGTCTCCCTCTCTCTCTGCCCCTCCCCCGTTCATGCTCTGTCTCTCTCTGTCCCAAAAATAAATAAAAAAAAAAAAAAAAAAAAAAAGATGTCAATAGTACCCAAGGCAATCTATATATTCAATGCAATCTCTATCAAAGTAACACGAGTATTCTTCACAGAGCTAGAACAAACAATTCTAAAATTAGCATGGAACCAGAAAAGCCCCCAAATATCCAAAGTAACATTGAAACGCAAAAACCAAAGCTGGAGGTATCACAATTTCAGACTTCAAGCTGTATAACAAAGCTGTAATAATCAAGACAGTATGATACTGGCACAAAACCGACACATACGTTAATGGAACAGAATAGAGAACCCAGAAATGGACCCACAAAGATATGGCCAACGAATATTCAACAAAGCAGGAAAGAATATCCAATGAAAAAAAGACAGTTCCTTCAGCAAATGGTGCTGGGGAAAATGGACAGCAACATACAGAAGAATGAACGTGGACGACTTTCTTACACCATACACAAAAATAAACGCAAAATGGATTAGAGAACTAAATGCAAGACAGGAAACCATCAAAATCCTAGAGGAGAAAACAGGCAGCAACCTCTTTGACCTCAGCTTCAGCAACTTCTACTTCGACATGTCTCCAATGGCAAGGGAAACAAAAGCAAAAATGAACTCTTAGCACCTCATCAAGATAAAAAGCTTCTGCACAGCAAAGGAAACAATCAATAAAACTAACAGGCAACTGACAGAATAGGAGAGGGTATTTGCAAATGACATATCAGATGAAGGGTTACTATCCAAAATCTATAAAGAACTCATCAAACTAAACACCCAAAACACAAATAATCCAGTGAAGAAATGGGCAGAAGACATAAAAAGACACTTTTCAAAAGAAGGCAGTCAGATGGTTGACATGAAAAGATACTCAACATCACTCATCATCCGGGAAATACACATCAAAACCGCAATTAGATACCACCTCACACCTGTCAGGAAAGCTAAAATTAACAACTCAGGCAACAATAGATGTTGGCGAGGATGGGGAGAAAGGGAACCCTTTTGCACCGTTGGTGGGAATGCAAACTGGTGCAGCCGCTCTGGAAAATAGTATGGAGGTTACTGAAAAAACTAAAAATGGAATTACCCTATGACCCAGCAATTGCACTATGAGGTATTTATCCAAAGGATATAAAAATGCTGATTTGAAGGGGCACATGCACCCCAATGTTTATAGCAGCCCTATCAACAATAGCCAAATCATGGAAAGAGCCCAAATGTTCATCCACTGATGAATGGGTAAAAAAGATGGAATATATACATACAATGAAATGTTACTCGGCCATCAACAAGAATGAAATCTTACCATTTGCAACAATGTGGATGAAACCAGAGTATATTATGCTAAGCAAAATAAGTTAGAGAAAAGACAACTATTACAATTTCACTCATAAGTGGAATTTAAGAAACAAAACAGAGAACATAGGGGAAACGAAGAAAAAATAAGACAAAAAAAGAGAGTGGGCCTAACCATAAGAGACTATTAAATATGGAGAACAGGGGCGCCTGGGTGGCGCAGTCAGTTAAGCGTCCGACTTCAGCCAGGTCACGATCTCGCGGTCCGTGAGTTCGAGCCCCGCGTCAGGCTCCGGGCTGACTCGGAGCCTGGAGCCTGTTTCCGATTCTGTGTCTCCCTCTCTCTTTGCCCCTCCCCCGTTCATGCTCTGTCTCTCTCTGTCCCAAAAATAAATAAAAAGCGTTGAAAAAAAAATTTAAATATGGAGAACAAACTGAGAGTTGCTGGAGGGGAGGTGGGTTGGGGGATGGGCATTAAGGAGGGCACTTGTTGGGATGAGCACTGGGTGTTGTATGTAAGTGATGAATCCCTGGGTTCTACTCCTGAAACCAATACTACACAGTATGTTAACTAACTTGAATTTAAATAAATACATTTTTAAAAATCAATTTTAGAACATGTTATAAAAAAATAATGAGCAGGTCACCAGGTGGCTCAATCCGTTAAGCATCCAACTCTTGATTTTGGTTCAGGTCATGATCTCATGGTTCATGAGTTAGAGCCCTGCCTGGCTCTCTGTGCTGACAGTGGAAAACCTCAGGATTCTCTCTCTCCCTCTCTCTCCACCTCTCCTCAGTTTGTGTGTGCGCACACACTCTCTCTTTCTCTCTCTCTCAAAATACACCAATAAACATTAAAAAAAATTATGAGCTAAAAAATTAGAGTGCTCTACGTTGAAGTCTACAAACCATTGGTTTGATGTTGTATTTTTTTCTTTGTTGTTTTTTTTTATTTCAAACAGTGACTGACAATGATTACACAGAAGATTTCACATCAATATCCAAATTTCCATCTTCCCTGGAAACCTCAGCATCTCTGGCAACTCTGTATCCATGCAAGGCAACAATCTGTTATAAATAGGCAGCAATTACATTAATTGTGATAAAATTCTAGCAGAAACTTCTCTAAAATAAATGGAAAAATTCTTTTACTATTTTTTAAGTTTATTTATTTTGAAAGAGAGAGAGAGAATGTGTGTCTGTGTGCACATGCGAGCAGGGCAGAGGCAAAGAGGGAGGGGGAGAGAGAGAATCCTAAGCAGGCTCTGCGCGGTCAGCCGGGAGCCTGACACGAGGCTCAATCCCACAAACCGATGGGTTCATGACCTAGGCCAAAATCGAGTCAGATGCTCATCCAATTGATCCACCCAGGCGCCCCTAAATTCTTTCACTTCTATTTTTGAGTAACACGGGACTGTTTTTATGCTGTTTGAAAAGAAAAGAGAAAAATTTATCCTGTTGCCAACTGAAATATATTCAACAAGCATTTATCAAAAGCCTACTAGGAACCAACCCCCGCTATCAGGAGTCTGGGGTCTAACCGGAGAGTTCTTATGAACTCTCTACAATGTGATCACAGACATCTCTTGGAGAGCCCACTGAACATTTATTCTGCCAACTGAAAAGGCAAACGCTAATTTCAAGAACTGAGGTGTTCAAAGTCCAGTTTCCATTAGGCTGCCCCAAACCTCTACACCTTTCTGGCTGAGAAGCACTTCACCCCCACCTCCCCGAATGCAAGGCCACCGAGGTTTTAGAACTATATGGTCTGGGTGATCACATACAGGCCCTTTGATACCCTGGGTAGTGGCTGCTGCCTATGCCATAATCTACTGTGTGAAAACAGACTCAGGTCATAAATTGCTAAATACAAGAAACAAAAGTCCATCAAGTAAGTCCTCTCGAAAGAATTTAGTTATTTCATATAAATCTGCAGAAAAAAAATTTTTTTTTAAAAGAGGCCACATCCTTTCCTCTTCTAAGCTACCTGAGATGTCCTTTAAGTCCTTTTTATTCTCTTCACCAATCGCCCTATCACCATACAGTCATCATGTATCAGAGGTAGTTGTGCTCTACGAATGTATACGACGTACAGTCTACTCCAAGAGCTGAGACCATGAGAGGAGAACAAGGTATGATCTGACAAGCTTCTGCTTTCTTTTATAAATACTATGAGAAATATTATTTGGTAACTTCCAAACACCAAGCTAATGAATTAAATACTTATAGGTAAAAATATATATAAAGTAAAATGCAGTTGCAAATGTACACGAGGGGATATCTATGCCAGCTTTTGGAATGGACTTATAGAGAACATATTTCCTCATGAAAATAGGCTTTACTTATATTTTAACATTTCGAGACATTAAATATGTAATAGTTTTCCCAATGGCATATGGCTTGAATTGATATTGGTAAATAATTGTACATAAAATAAAACTACACTGAATGAGATGTTAGTAAAAATGACAAAACAGAGGCAGTAGAAGCCATTGCACAGGTGTATGCCATATTACAAGTTGAAAAAAAAAAATCTTGCAATTACAGGCCGACACTATTTATTTCACTTGTGTGTAATTACATTTTGTACATGTTTGTTTAGGAATATCAATCCAAGACATCGTTTTGAGAATATAATTAACTGGATGGTAGAACAGAACGTGTGTGTGTTTTTACTATTTTTGTGTTTCTGTATTTCAAACAAGTTGGTCTTTGTTAGCTGTGTTTAACTGCCATCTAGAGTTAAAATGAATCCATTTCTTTTCCCTTCTACTACTTTTCTTCAAAATCTTAGGCATATAAGCCAACATGTTTACTATTTCACATCAAACAAATACAACAAAATTGTAAAAGGACAACTTTATCCAATTTTTCAAAGTACCATTAACATTTCCACCAGCTGCAAATATTTTAAGTTGACTAAAACTTGAGGCTCCCATTTAATCTAATTAAAACATTATTTTTTGACTGTATAAACAAACTAGTAATCAACGTCGTACACATTTGAACTTGGGGAAATACATTAGAAACTTGCAGAAAATTAATTTGCCATCTATCTCTTTGGCTTTTTACTTGTATTTTTTTCAGAGCCCAAGAAAAGCATACCCGTATATAAAGATATTCAGGAACCATTTCGTGTTGTTAACCTCGCTGAAAAATATGATTCTAAAAATGAGCCAAATCCCAAGTGTATATTTAACTAGGGTTTTCAAAATTCTTACATTAAAAGTAACATTCATTTTCAAATATGAGGTTTGTAAGAACAAGCCATCAATAGAATCAAACTCAGCTTTCAATTTAATAAAGTCATTTCTAGGGGCGCCTGGGTGGCGCAGTCGGTTAAGCGTCCGACTTCAGCCAGGTCACGATCTCGCGGTCCGTGAGTTCGAGCCCCGCGTCAGGCTCTGGGCTGATGGCTCAGAGCCTGGAGCCTGTTTCCGATTCTGTGTCTCCCTCTCTCTCTGCCCCTCCCCCGTTCATGCTCTGTCTCTCTCTGTACCAAAAATAAATAAACGTTGAAAAAAAAAATTTTTTTTTAAAAAATAAAGTCATTTCTGAAAAGCAATACCCAAAAGAAAAAATAATCAGGTTTGAAAGTAAGACCCAATGCTCTAGCAAAAGAAGAAATGTATTCATACAAAAGTCTCAAAAAACTAGATAAGACATCATCTCATGCTTTTCTCATGTAAATGTAAATGAAGGATATGGGTGATTTTTTTTAAAAATTATCTGTCCCAAACGCATTAATCAACAACAGACTATCTCACAATATTTTAACATACCATCAGATCTTGAAACAAAGAAGTGGCAATGTAGAAAGACTGCAACTCTTATTCTTTCAAAGGAAATTTTAAGTTTTCAAGGAGAGATAGCAAACAATAATAATGAGAAACAGGCTAGTGCCAAGAGCCTCCAATTTTTTTAGTAAACAGATGCAGAGCATCACAAAAAGATGGAAACTGCAGAATGCAGTGCTCCAAGTCATCAAGTATGCATTAAGAAGGTTTTTAATTGCTTACTCAATAGTGGACTCATACAGTTGTTACTGAATTCTAAGAGCAAGGCCCGGGGTGGGGGTGGGGCAGGAAGAGACATCGAGAAAATAAACAGGCAGAACTATACAAAATTCCCACTTCAAGAAAAGCCTGAGTTAAAGAGTTAGAGAGACTAGTGAGTAAACTGAAAGCCGCTGGGAAATCAAGGAGCCAGGATTAAAGGGGGGGGGGGGGAAGGCTTTTAAATTATACACAGCTGGAAGGGTGTCAATTTAAGACAAAAGGATTGTGTGAGCTTTAAATTGCCGAAATTTGGGGAGGAGAAAATATACGTATTTTACTATGTATACAAAACACAAGTGATTTGCTAAGAATTATCATGTGTGCTTTCAATTTAAAAATTCTAATGCGTTCCAAGTGAATTTTAGAACCAGTGAGGTTTTTAATTTGCTCTCGCAGGAAGGAAAAAGCTTATGCAAATTCTCACTGGAAATCTCTAGGAATGAGCATAGTTTTATCAGCACAGTCTTATTCTCTCAGCCAAGAATGTCTACAATGCAGGCACCAGCTGTGATAATGACTTCTCTATTGCACAGTTTTATCTGATTAGACCTAGATTGATAGCTGATTCGTTGACAAAAGATCCTAAAGAAGTATCTGGTTGTAAATTCTCTTTGGTCAAAACCCATCCAGGACCAATTTAAAGCATTTCAGAGATATTCTGAGCATAGAGTATTTTTCCATAGTGAAATGGACCATCTACAACTCTGGAAAAAGATAAAAGTCCAATGATTATATTTCAGAGTGAAGAAAAGCAGAAAGACAAGCAATTGGACCCACTGCACCAAATTTCATCTGGGATTTCCTGAAACAAGGGAGAAAGAAAAAAACCACTAACTCCATTTCAGGCATGAGTGCTTCATTTTCTTATTATTTGTCTACCCAAAGTACACCCAAAGGATGTCTAAAAAAGATGGCCTCTGTGTAAACCATAACTGCAAACCTCTGTATAAACTGTATAAGTTACTGTTAGTAATTTCAAGTCTGAAACTGTCAAGGTTTCTGGGATTCTTTTAATTATTTCTTAGTCTCCAAAGCTTGTCCTTTCTTTTCCATCAAGTCTCCTACTTCTATTCTTTACTTATCAGTCTCACCTTTTCCAATCCTTCCTTCTCTTTGTTACTGTCAAACCTCTATTTTCTAAGTCTCTGACACCAGATATGAAAGCTTCAAAACTGGGGGAAATGAGGAGAAAACATTCTTCTCAATGCTTCCTTTCCACTGCTCCTCACCCCAGACATATTCTCATGCACACACTTCCATAAGGGCTCCTTCACTTACAAGAGTTCACACCCCATCTTGCCACCTGATACCGCCAATTACAAAAGCAGACCTCCAAATTCTACCCAGTTTGCAAAACTCAACTTAGCCTTCCAAAGTGTTATCTAGGGGTGCCTGGGTGGCTCAGTCGGTTGAGCGTCCAGCTTCAGCTCAGGTCAACATATCACGGTTCATGAGTTCGAGCCCCCCATCTGGCTTGCTGCTCTCAGCACAGAGCCCACTTCAGATCTTCTGTCTCCCTCTCTCTCTGACCCTCTCTTGCTCACGCTCTCTCAAAAATATATGGACTTTTTAAATGTTACCTAGACTATTCCTGCTCTTGGTGCTCTTTCTTCTCTAGCACCCTCACAATGTGCAGGATACGTTTTAGTGACACATTATTGATATACTGTACACAATTACTTACAATACTAACATCAAGCCGGGACTCATTTACTTACAATATGGTCATAAATCAGGTCTCTAAACCTCAGTTTTCTCAGCTATAAGAATGGGGATAGTAAGTCAAGCAACCCTGTCTTGCTCACAGGGCTGTTACGAGGATTAGATGAGGTAAATCACACACAGCGCCTAGTACAGAATGAACAGTCAATGAAAAGGGGTCATTATTATGTTGTCAGCCAAAATCCTCTAGCTTTCTGTATATACCTTAAGAGCCCTGTAGGCTTTTGAGGGCAGAAACTACATCTGAGAGATATTTAATAAATGCATCTTTGTAGAATTTATGGCTAAAGAGCACAAGGCTTTCTAAATGATGAGGCTAAGGAACAATTTTAGCACAGTGGTGGGCAGAACTATACCAGGGTTAGGAAATACTAACTTCACTGCACATTTACAGAATGCCCCATTATGAGCCAGGCATCACTTACAAGGTTCCCATAATCTGTGTGGTAGACCAAGAATATCTCACTCCAAGAAGTACCCAAACCTACCTAATAGAGAAGCTGTGTAGAGACAAACTGTGCAATTGCCACAGATACTTCTTCCCCAGCCAAGTGTCTCACAGAAAAGATCAACTGGGGGCTGTCATGAAGAGCGGAGCTATCACAGCAGATCTTTGAGTAGAGCAAGTGCTTTTACAGGATGCTACAAAATAATCCGTCTCTCTAGATAACTTTTAAGTGTCTGTGAGGTATTCCTGATTACTGTCCCCCTAAAAATTGCAAGACAATCCTAAGGTATTCCTTGATTCACTCCTAGGGAAGACGATGACCTAAAGAAGCGAGATTCTAAGTCAAAAGAGCTGGGTCTGTCCCAATTGTGTCACTATGCAAACCATGGATAAAGCAGGAGAGGCGAATAAAGTTTGTTTTAAACATACAAATATGGGGCGCCTGGGTGGCTCAGTCGGTTGAGCGGCCGACTTCGGCTCAGGTCATGATCTCGCGTTCCGTGAGTTCAAGCCCCGCGTTGGGCTTGATCTCGCGTTCCGTGAGTTCAAGCCCCGCGTTGGGCTCTGTGCTGACAGCTCAGAGCCCAGAGCCCGTTTCAGATTCTGTGTCTCCCTCTCTCTCTGCCCCTCCCCCATTCATGCTCTGTCTCTCTCTGTCTCAAAAATAAACATTAAAAAAAATTTTTTTTAATAAAAAAAAATAAACATACAAATGCTTTCATGTGCAGCCTCAGGTTCATGCAACCCATTGCCAATTTAAAAAAAAATTCTTACTTGTAAATTTACATAAAAGGTAAGAATGCCTTGTACCCATGCAAAAGCTCTATTTCATTCCTAGAACAAAGGGCCATTCAAAGGTCTATTTTTCATGTTTACTAAGGAAGGCTATGGGACAGCTAAATCGAAGGTCCTATCAACTGAAGACAAGAGCTCTCAAATTATGATGCAAAATCAATCCCGGATTATTTCAAGGCCATTTTAGTTGCTGAGGATACAGCAGCAAATAAGAATCAAAAATACCTGTTCTTAAGGTGAAGAACAGTGGTACAGTCTTGTGTTCTGGAGAGAAATACAGCAGGAGGAGGACAAAGAAGAAATGGAACTCCTCTTATATTGGAGGTCCAGGGGAATGGTTCTTTGAGGAGGCAGCATTAAAAGATAAGAAACTGAGTCTACGTGAGTTTCTAAGGAATGGGTTTTCCAAGCAAAGGAACCATAAAGCGCCATAGTCCCGAAGCATCAGCGGAGTTTCATGGAGATATTCTGGGAAGAAAAAAATACGAGACACCGGGACTACAGTCTGGCACTTCGCCCTTGACCAATTCAGTAACTTTAGGAAGAAAACAACTTTACCTCTCTTGAACCTCAGTTTCTACCTCTGAAACTAAGGAATGGTACGTCGTGTCTCACCAACTTATTTCAAAGGGAAAATAAAAAGGTTTAAGAATGCGCTTCACAGCACAAAAGGATTATTTCTAAGTGCGGGGTCCTGAGGGCCATGGGAAATTTCATTAAACCTCTGCGGGCTTCAAACTACAACCTAAATAAATGGCCAAGCTTGTCTACTCCTCTGTTAAATGAGGACAGTGGGACCTACCCAAGCCAGCATTGCGGGAAAGGGCCGAGATAATCCACATAACACCGCGACCCGCATGCAGACCCCTCAAAACGTCACCGATTAATGTTACTTTCCCTAGTGGGTGCGAACAGGGGCTCCGCTCCCCCGCTCAGCAACGGAACACCAGGGTGAAGCTCTTTGAATTAAAGTGCTTTTACTCACTGTAAAGACCATTCAATCCCTTTGGAGTACCTTGAAGAGGGCTTCCCCATTTCCATACTCCGTGACTTTCTAGCTTCCCTCTCTGAAGCCTTTTGAACGGATACAGGTCTCATTTTAAAAGGCCTTGAAATTGAGCTACCGCCAAACGCTTTCGCAAGGCTCGCAGCTACCGTTTTGGGAAAACTCCCGCGCCAGAGGTCCGCCTTTTATAGCAACGTGATTACGCCACCTCGTTGCGCGTGCGCAATCATGGCGGCGTGACCACGCCCAGGCCTGTGCTGGGACCCAGCGTCCGCACTGTAGCAGACGCCTTTACGGAAAAGGTCTAAGCGCGGCTAAGTGAGTGGAGTCCCACGGCGTTACAGGCCGCGGGTGGGGGCCCTGACTGTCCGAGAACGGCGCAGGTGTCCGCAGGGCCGGCGGGTGGGGGGAGAATGTTGTTAACGGGGAAGGGCTGGGGTGATGAGGAAAGGTCGTTGAGTCCTGAGCAGGAGTTGGAGTGGTCGGAGGATTGAGGACTCTCAGACCATGGGGATCTTCGGTTCGAAAGGCAGTATTTATCTTGGGGTTTGCCTGGAGTGCTGATGGCGGGCTTACGGAAGAGAAGTTACCATGGACTAACTTTCCGGGATTTCCTTGACGCTGCAATGGAAAGTGGGAGGAATGCGGCGAGGAGTGGCCTGCAGTGATCTTAGAGGAACGTATCTGTAACTAGATCCTTGCGGGCGGGCCTGGAGAGGTTGCTGTCCGCGGTGCTGAGCAAAACACAGCGGTTCCTTTAGAAGGAAACCCGATGAGGGCAGGGCAGTGTTTCCTTGGCTGGGCTCAGGGCCCTACACCTCCATGCATGTACACAGAAGGAAGAGCTCAGTCTGTCAGCGCTGGACACTCCGAGATTAGCGACAGTATTTAATTCATAAAATTTAGGAAAGCCAGTGCTTCGCCCAAGGAAAGAATTTCATTCCTGTTTTTTTTCTCCCTTAGGACAGTCACCTTTGGCTTTTGACCCAGCCAGATGATTTGCCTTCAGGCTCCCAGCCTTCAAAGTACTGCACTTGATCTTTTATCAGTATTGATCCAGGCTCTTCAGTCAAGGTGAGCTTGCTCATGTGCCATTAAAATGGGCTTTCCCAAACTCCCCAAACAGGACTCCTGAGCACGCAGGGTACAGTGAAGGGAACAATTGTGCTTTTCCACCGCAGTTACACATGAAAAATACTTTCTTATTTGGAAAAGAGATGGTAGAACTGGGCAGTCTTCCAATAAAAGAAAGACCATGAGTTTCCAGTTGGTTCTCATACTTGTTTGCCTTTCTATGTGTGTATGCACATGCATGAGAGATGGTGTTCCTGTGTTGAATTTTACAGAGTGGATTTTTTTTTTCTTTCTGTTGATTCAATAAAATGTTTACTAGTCTTAGTACCAGCTGCTTGTTTGTTTTCAATTCAGATTAAGGTTAAAGTGTGAGGAAATAAGAGGAAGAAATGTGAAATGTTTAGTTTACCTGATTCATGGTGTTTGGGGATGCACCTGGCATATGAAACGCTGCGCATCGTAAATAAAAATGGTTTTAAGTGCATTCTCTCATTTTATGCATTATATCTCAATTTTTATTTTTCAATTCTGAATCAATGGGTTGAGGTAATAAAACCATCAACTCTTGAAAAGCTGAGGATATGTAGTAGAAGTAACTGTACATGTTTTTATTATTTAGCAGAAAGCTGATAAGGCAGCTTTGACTAAGGATGACTTCGTTGCTTGCTCAAGAAATTCGCCTTTCTAAAAGACATGAAGAAATGTAAGGTTTTTTTTTTTTTTTTTAAAGGCTTATCTAAATGAATACATTGTGCTGGCTTTCTTAGTGAAATATTGTGTGAACAGACTTAAAAATCTGAAAATGTGTCATTTCAATTTTCTAACACTTGAGAGATTTGGTATTAGGGAACGTCACTGTCTCTTAAGAATAATAAAGATTAAAGGGGTTATTTATGTTCTTTTTACTTTGCTTTGCTATTACCTAGATAAATTTACCCTTCTCACCTTTCTAGGTTCCTCACTGGTATTTAATGGACTTCTCTAAACCTCTTACCCATAGCAGGCTTGGTTTAATGGTCTAATGTTGCTGTCTTCAAACGTGTAATACTTTTTTTTTTAAAGGAGCCCCATATTTTCATTTTGCATTAGGCCTTACAAATTATATAACCAGTCCAGTACTTATATTGATATCAACCATCTCCACCTCTTTCTGTGGGCTCTCATGTTTTCTTTAATTAATTTCTTTTCTTCAGTTCATTACCAGGCCCCCTTCCTTGGCTTTCTAAGGTATTTTCCTTATAAAAAATGTTCAAATTACTCAATTTTAATTCTACCCTCATGTATTTTTTATCATCTGACATTTTTTTAATTAATCATTTAAGAGGGCAAAAAAACTTGTAAAATGATGACTTGACCAATGAGATGCTTTTAAAATATATAAAACAAAGCAGTTTGATAATTTACTTACAACTTTTTACATCTTTCTTCAATTACTGTTTCACCTTGCTGTGAGTATGCATACATACACACAGCCTCTCACTCATATATGGAACCATCATCTTTCTCTTGGAAAAAGAGGAAAAAAATATTTTTATTGCTTCTTCAAACATATGGAAGTTTAGCGCAATTCTAAATGTGTAACATGAGATTCAGGGGTATTGAAGTGTTAAGCAGAAGGTTTCGTATAGCAAGTTATATCAATGTATGTGTGTGGGGAGGTATATATAAGTATGTGTACAAAGGGATATGTATTACAGTTTGCATTTTCACCAAAAAATTAAAACATGTTTTAACACTCTAAAATAATTGCAAAGACCATAGAGGCAAAAAAAAAAAAAAAAAAAAAACAAAAAAAAAAAAAAACCAGAAGCATGTACTTACAGTAGATATGTTAATGAAAATAATTTTACCCATATTTAAGACTTTCTGAACTATCTTAATTTTCTACTGTCTTAATAATTGACATAGTAGTTGGCTTTCAAAATACGTTGAACTTGAATTGAGGTGTAATTAAGAAATGTACTTCCATATTGAACAAGCTAAAATGTTCCCTTAAAAAAAAAACTTTATATAATCTTCCTTTTTTCTAGAGTATCACAACGATTAATGTTACTTCAACAAATGGAGAATAAATTTCTAGATGAAAACAAGGAAAAGGCATCTCAGATACAAGCAGCTCAAACTGCTCTTAAAAGGAACCTTAGTCTTTTAAAGGTAAGTTTCATTGATTTTAGATATCTTCTCTCACCTATGCAAAAAAGGTTTTAAGTGAATTTCATAATTTTGATGTATATAATTTGTTTTGAATAAAATTAACGAAGTACCATCTAGTTTTTAAACCCATGTTAGATAAGTTGCATATGGATTCTCATTTTTTTAATGAAAAAAAAAAAATGGAAGTTTGCTTAAGCTAAGTGTTTTTAATCAACCAGAAAAATCAGTGCCCACGAAACGAATTTAAAGGTCACCTTTGTGCAAGACGTAATAAATATAAGATACAGCTCTCTATCTTCTTTTATTTATCGGGAGATTCTAAAACCCCATGAAGTACCTATAATGTTTTTAGATCCAACTCAAAACTATCCTCATAAAAACGAGAACAATTTGATTTTGCCCTATTGGGGCCACAGTCAACACACAGAATTCATATCTAACAGATAACAGATTTCCCAGATCTCTCTTGATAGTGATGGAGGAGGTGGTCAAAGTATGTGATTGCGCAGGGCCTCACCATTTGGCCAATGTGCCCATTTGGAGTAAAATCATATGTGTAACATTTTTGGCTGCTTGCTACACTTTGCTTCCAGAATTGTATGGCTTCATCCATAATTAAAACCCTAAAGTTTGCTTCCATTCAAGCTTCCAAGAGATCCTATGACTAAAACATTTGGTAGTAAGGCTATATTATTTAAGTTATAAAGCAGTGTTTTCAGTTTTTTATTGTTAAATATTTTCATCGATAGGCATGATATAGTTATCTTCTGTAGTCACTAGAGGATAAAGGAAGAGGGAAATTCAGTTATCTTCTCAGCTTCTGGCAGTTTGATCCACAGTAATTTAAGTCACAGCCATAGTGCTACCAAAGCATTCTATGTTGCCATATGTCTTACTTGCCCAATGGTGTTTGCAATATTTATTTTTAAATGGAAATATATAGGATAATCTGGAATTTGCTGTGAAAATTCAGAAAAACTAAATTAGAAGGCTTGAAGGCTTGACTGCTACCTACCTGCAACAAGTACAGGTGTTATTCGGATTTTTCAAGTTTGTCTTCCTTTTAGTGAGCAAGTATTTGGTGAATGCCCGGAGTCCTTGCTACTAAGCTAGTTCTCAGCAGAAGGTGGAGTCAACAAAAGAATTCAGAGTTCTTTACATCCAGTAGCTCATAGGCTTAACTGATAACCTAAGGTTGAGGTTGTCACACACAAAATAGGAGACCTTAGGAGATCAAACATTCAGTTACGTGGAATCCTCAGCACTGCGGGACTAAGTATAAAAACTCATCAAAAGCTAAAATGTTCTAACAAGTCTGACAGTTGAAGCTAAGCTGGAACGGTGTTTGAATAGGCACAAGGTAAGGTATTCCACTGCATTCTTACAGAAGAACCAAGCCCAGAAGAATGAATAGCCCGATTAATGTTCACAGGACCCTGAGCTAACTACCTCGTAAAGCCACAGGAAGCAAGGTTGGATAGATTTTGTGAGACCCAACTGAAGAATCTGAGACTTGATATATAGGGATAATACAGTACTAGACATGTTTGAGCAAAAGAAAACTAGAGACTTACATAAGAAACATATGGGTATTTAAGAAAAGATTCATCTCCTATTCCGATGTAATGTGATTTGAAGAATGGAGAGCTTAGATTAAAGAAGAATAGCTAAGAAATCATTGTCCTATCCAGAAGGAAGATAATGAACCTAGTTTCATAGTCTTTTGGTATGGTTTTTCTCCCCCCGATAATAAAATATATTCTCACTGTAATAAACTTGAAAGCGTAAAGAAGATGAGCTAGCATAGTTGTTGTTATTGTTTTTTTAATCTTTATTTTGAAAGAGAGAGCATGAGCAGGGGAGGGCAGACAAAGGGGGGGGGGGGAGAGAGAGAGAGAGAGAGAGAGAGAATGAATCCCAAGCAGTCTCTGCACTGTCAGCACAGAGCCCAATGAGGGGCTCGATCCCATGAACTATGAGATCATGACCTGAGCCAAAGTCAAGAGTCAAATGCTTAACTGACTGAGCCACTCAGAGCCCCTGAAATAGCTTTTTTTCCATATCACCCCACCCAGCTAGAAATTAGTATTTTTTTGTATTTTTCCTGTCAGTCTTTTCATAAACAGATACAGTGTGTTTGCTGTTAGACATGCAGTCTCTTCACTTTTTTTTAAAACATACTTTAAATATTTGTATATGCAATTTTTTTATCCTGCTTTCCCTCTTATTATTTTGTTTGAAACTCTGTAAAGAGATTATTGTGCAAGTGACATAAATAAGACTTGATTACAGAATATTCAGTTGGGAGCAACTTTTAAAAGCATATAGATTCACTTCTCATTGAAGGTTATACTTTTTTTTTTTAGCATAAAAACTTTTCTTCAAGATTAAAGTAAAAATGGACCTGCTTTGGCCTAAAGCCCCACCCATTTTGCCCTTCCTTGTCAGCTCTATTGTCACTCTAAGGAATGGTGAAAACCACTGACCACTGCTATTGCCTTAATTTAGAGCTGAGGAAACCATAAAGTAACTAACTACTCCTAATACCCCTGGTCAAGAACAGTTTCAGTTACATCACATTATGTACTTAAGACCAGAATACACTTTAAAAATGGTTCCACTAAAACTTGGAAGCATTCTTGTATAGACACTAATAACAATATAAGGATGAGCTCTATCAGCATCCATTATTTGACCTAAGTGTTTCTTATATTGGTCAGAGCATCCAAATAACAGGGAGTAAGCCTTGATTTTTGGAAAGGAAGATATAACACTAGTATTTTTAAACGATATGGCTGTATATGTAGACAAGCCAAAGTTGTTTTCAAACTAGTATTAGTTGAGTAAAATTAATGGATAGAAAGTAAACATAAAAATATCAGTAACAATCCTATAGATATACTTGGAAAATAGGAGATCACATTCACATTAGCAATGAAATTATAAAATACTTGGGAATGCTCTTAACAAGGGACATAAATGACTGTTACAATTACTACATTTCAATGGGAGATTCAAGAGAAAATTTAAATGGAGACATATGCCTTAATCCTGATGGGAAAACTATTATTTTTTAACTATTATTTTTATAACACCAGTTGTCACAAAGTTATGTTTTTTAAGGTTTATTATTGAGAGAGGGAGAGAGAGGGAGCATCAGTGGGGGAGGGGCAGAGACAGTGAGGGGACAGAAGATCTGAAGCGGGCTCCTCACTGACAGCAGTGAGCCCGATGTAGGGCTCGAATTCATAAACTGTGAAATCACAACCTGAGCTAAAGTCAGAGGCTTAACCGACTGAGCAACCCAGGCACCCCACAATGTTATTTTTACATTCAATAGAACCCCACAAAAATTTCACATCAAACCCAACAAAATTTCTCTAAATGCATTTGGAAAAATAAATTAGCAAGAGTATCAAAGAATGTCTTTAAAATGGGATGATAATGAAAAGACTAATCCCAAACTGTTCAAGCATATTAGTAAAAGAATGAACATGAGTTTACGTAGAGAAGAAAACTCACACTGAGGGTTTAGTCAGTAAGTATCATAAATGATAATGGATTGTTAGCTTATTAGTTTCCAGAAATGAAATAAAATGAAATTTATCTGCCTTTTAAGAACAAAATCGATTTGGAAGAGAGAATTCTGTTTCCATAAATACTTCCAGGATGTAAAAGGTTATCTCTTTCCACCTCCTTCCTTACCCCCACCACCAGTGACAAAATTGTTTAACCCAAAAAGTCAGTTTTGTGGTAGCAAACATCATCTTGTGAAGAAAATGAACAAACATTCCAGGGTGAGAAGGAACAGGAGTGTGCTACAGCAGACTAGATATATGGCAGATGCTTCCTGTAAGGTGCATCCCAGAAGCCTTCTTGGGGTGGCTGCCGGTTAGAGCCTTGAACCAGCTGCCCCCCCAGGATGGCCAATAACTTACAGGACCCCATCTCTCCTCTTCCCTACTCACATTTCTCACTTTCTCCAAATCCAGTGAAGAGCGAATTTAACAAATGCTTAAGTGCTGCTTGTACCAGTGACCCTGTATCTCATGCCTAAGTATCTTCTTTTTGCAATCCCAGAAATTGCACCTTGAGCACATTAAACGATTAGACCCAGCCCAGCCAGAGCTGGCATCACTGCATAGATTTATAGGGACATATCCATTGCTGGGTTGAGAGGGAGGGACAGGTCTAGTGAGGGGAAAAGAAAGAAATCGCAGTACATGACTTTTTGTGCTCACAGTTTACCTTTCCTGATCATGAGTCAACTCATTTATAGAGGCTGCTGAATACTGCCATAGAGTAACGTTTACACCACCATCCATACTGGAAACTTGTTTTTTAATTGTTATGAAAAGTTGCGAACCTATGTAGAAGAGGAAATCGAAGAATGAACTTCCATGTGCTTATCACCCAGATTCAGTAATTATCAAAACACAGCCAATCTTGTTTCATCTACACTCCTCACCTTCACCCCCCAGCCCGCCCCTCAAATTATTTTGAAGCTAATCTTCAGGCATGCCATTGTGTCATCTATAAACACTTTGGTGTACATCTATTTCAGTGTTTATCAAAGATAAGGGCTATTTCAAAGTATAATCGCAATACCACGATCATCTTAAGAAATTGACAATTCCTCACATATTCAGTTGAGATGCCCGTCTCCCATATTAACTTTTTAAATATTTTTAAGTTTACATATTTATTTTGAGAAAGAAAGAGAGAGCACGAACAAGGAAGGAGGGAGAGGGAGAGAGAATCCCAAGCAAGCTCCTTGCTGTCAGTGCAGAGCCTGATGAAGAGCTCGAAACTCAGACCCTGAGATAACCTGAGCAGAAACCAGAAGTCAGACCCTTGACAGACTGAGCCACCCAGATGTCCCTCCCTTATTAGCTTATCAACATGGTTTTACATTTGTTTGAATCAGGATCCAAATAAAATCCAGTATGTAATTGACAGATAGGTTTCTCTAATCTCTAGAAGTTCCCTATGCCCCACCCCTTTCTTTTCTGACCCCCTTTGAATTTCTTTGTTGAAGGAATTGGCTCATTTCTCCTATAGAGCTTCTCACAATCTGGATATTACTAATTACATTGCTGAAGTATCATTTAGTATGTTCCTCTATTCCCCATAATTGACATAGATTGATAGGATGAAGTTGTGCTGTGCAACAGAAATATAACGCAAGTATTATAAAATTTCCTAGTAACCATTTTTAATAAGGTTAAAAGAAACATTAAATGAAACATTAAAATTTTCATATTTCAAATATATTGCTCCTGAAAGTTAGTACATACCTTGTTCTTTTTTCTTACTGAGCCTTCAAAATTCAGTGTGTATTTTACATTTCCAGCGCTTCTTGACTCAGACTTGTCACATTTCAAATTCTCAGCAACCACATGTTAATGCTCTGCATTTCTAGAGACCTGATCACATTCAGGTTCAGTGTTTTGGGGGAAGAACACTTTTGTAATGACTGGTTGTCTCTCCTTCTGGAATGTTAGCAGTCACTGGTGATCGTGGCCTACATATGCTTATCAGGGCTTGCAAAAAGTGATATTTGCATTCTTCTATTCCTTCTTATTCGATTACTGATCATTTACAAGAAGATGAACCTGCCCTCAGCAGATAGTTGGTTATACTGAAGTACATTTCCTATAGGAACAAGCATGATGAGTGCTTGATTCTTTTCTCTGTACTTAGTTTTCAAAAATAACAGGTTGATTCTCTAGTATCCTCCAAAAGTGACAAATTGGTGTTTTTAAATATGGCTGCAGTGTTCAATCTGTATTCCCACTGATGCTCCAACTGTCCCATTTTTACCAAGTGGAAACCTCCAAGGTAGCTCGTGAATGCCTCTGACCTGATCTTAACAGTCCTTGGTAGTTTACTTTCTTTCTGGTACGATGATATCTATCAGGTTAATCATACGCATTTGGAATTGGACTTTGCTCCAAGGAGCCCTGGATCCTTTTGATAGGAATGTATATTTAGAGCCCTTGATCGGGTGTTTCTTACAACTTTTTTTAAAGATAAAATTGAAAAAAAAAAAAAAAGATAAAAGTCAGCAAGAGCTCGTATCAATAATTCCATCTCGATCACATGATTCCAAGACTTTTAACTTAAAATCATCAACCTTTAACTCTTTTTTCCCCCCTCAAACCAAAAATCTCAGTTCGCAAGTAATTTCCCAGTACCAACCTCATAATCATTTACTGTATCCCGTGATATAGACAGCACTACCAGCAACAGTATGATTACAGTCTATGGCTCTCAGTCAGAAACTTTTTACAATTCTTTTTGTCCTTGGGGTACATCTCACTATGGATGTTCAGTCAAAATACCGTGTTCTAAGACCACCTGATGTACTTTTTCTTGATGTGGCTATGCCACCAAATAGACAACAGGTTTGTTTCCTTTTGTTTTCAACTTTTAGGGATTGCTTTTTCATTTGTTCTGTAACTATATCAATTTTTCAATGATATGTATCAAGTGACAGGTCTGTAAAAAACAAGATAAAAAGGTCTAGTCAGGTAAGTCTACCCTCTTTTCACCTGCTTTTTTTCTTCCTCCCCCCAACCCCCATGGGTACTTTTTTTTTTTAAGCTTTTCATTTATACTCAGGAAACTTTTGACACCTTAATCATTTATTTATGTAGTGAATATTTAAGTGTTTAGTACATGCCCCACACTTTATAAGATTCTCGGATGCTTAAAGGTAGTAGCAAACATAGTCCTTATCATCTCGCAGTGTATAGTCAAAGAGAAGGTTCTTCATTGAAAATAATATGATATAACTTGCTACAGAAGGTAGAGATTTTTCAGTCAGGCTGAGGAATTCATATTTTGTCCTCTGTGTAGTGGATATGTTTTTTTTTTTTAAGTAGGTAAAGACATATTTAAAGTAGTAATTTTAGCAAAACTAATCAATTTCATATGAGGTTGAAATGAGACATAGTCTAAGCCTGGGTCCAAGTCATATTTGTTGAACAAGTAAGTAATAATAAGGCCATAGCACAGGATGGCATGGACAAACTAGAGGAGACATCCTGAAGGATCAGTCTACGGACCTTTGCATTTTTAAATGTCAGGGAATAAGAAGAGTTGAAGATAGAAGATGCAGCATCGGTGTCCGGGGGAGGAGAACTCCCACTATTGTATATTCAGTACAGTCAGGAGGACTGTTTTATTAGGTTGAAGAATAAGGGCTAGGAAGATAAGTTATCTGTCCCTCTACATTAAGAGCTGAAGCTAGATAAGAGGCAGTCTTGGAGAGAGCAAAAGTAAAAAGATGAGGACAGATGTCACAAATCTTAAGAAAGCCCACACTTCAGATTAAGAAGAGAAAAAAGGAGCCAGCTAAGGAGAAAGAGAAGTAGGAGGCAGAGAGGTAAGCAAAACAGCTAAGAAAGTAAAATCTCACTTGAGAAAGAAGTTCTCTGGAAGGGTGATAATCCCTTGTCGAAATGCTTCGGAGCTGACAGTCAAGTTACTCACAACAGGCCTGTCTTACCAGGCCACAGATCCCTGCTCATGTCTACTCTTTCATTGCAAATCTGCTCTTCTAGGAGAGAGATTCAATATCCTTACTTTCTGGTCTTTAAGGCAAAGGTTTATAATCTTGTGTATAGGTGCAAGTGGCACCTAGATCTACCACTAACAGTAAATTTATAACTATTCTAATAATGGTGTAAATGGAGTTAGGATTCTTTTGTTTGATTTATAACAGTTCCAGGACCTTGTACAATCTCAGTGCAATCACAGAAGAGTTAATCTTCACTATTCAGTGTAGCATCGGCATCAAAAGCTCTTTAGCATGTGTCTCAGCTACAAACTTCTGGTGGGGAATAGACAGGGCTATTAGATGGGCTTTTGATCCCTAAATTGCTGGTTTTCCCCTTCAAATCACCTTCTTCTAGACAGCAGGTGCATTAATGGTTGTGCAACTTTGGGGAGTCCCTTTAGGGAATTTCCTGTTTTTCCCTTTTACATTTCACACCCATTCCTTGCTCCCGCCGCTACCATCTGCTCGCTCTTTTCTCCTGTTCAGCATTGGATTCTTCACACCCCACTCCCACGCCCTTTTCCATCGCTCTCCGTCTGTCCAACAGCCCTGTACTTGGATTGCTCCAATGCTTGTACATGGATCAGAGAACTTTCTCTTTTCGATCAACTCACTAAGCTCAAAGGAGAGACAAAATTTACACAGCCTTGAGCCAAGGCCTCTGTGAACTTGACAAACATAAGCAAGCACAAGACAACATAGGTGCCAATGTGGGGAGCATGAAACAGAGCTCAGCATTTCACTAACGACTTGGAATGTTCTACATTTCTGGGCATACACTTCATCCACATATCAAGGTAACATCTTTACCAGAGTATGAATTAAGTGTAATTAATTACCCTTGTGTTTCTACAACCACAAGAGCAAATGCACACATCCACGAATTAAACTACAAATTAAAGCCCAGTGCTTAAAAGCCATCAGATGAATGATGCACAACGTAGCAGTAAAGCTGGCCATCGAGACTGCCCTAGAAATCTAGTACTAAAAATCTAGAGTGTAGTGAAAAGGCTTTTGCTGCAAAGTACGGAGGTGCCTCATGGTCTTTCTTTTCAATATGTGGAGAATTTGCATGAATATAAAATAAAAAGAACACCGAACAAATGAAATGTGTGACATTAATATACCACTTCCATGATCTGGCCCAGAACATTTCACTTTTAAGGTTAGTGCAGTGTCAAAATATCTGTTTTTAGGGGCGCCTGGGTGACTCAGTCGGTTGAGCGTCCGACTTCGGCTCAGGTCACGATCTCGCCGTCCGTGAGTTTGAGCCCCGCTTCGGGCTCTGGGCTGATGGCTCAGAGCCTGGAGCCTGCTTCGGATTGTGTCTCCCTCTCTCTCTGCCCCTCCCCCATTCATGCTCTGTCTCTGTCTCAAAAATAAATAAATGTTAAAAGAAAATTTTTTAAAAAAACACAAAATATCTGTTTTTAGTGTCGGAATATTTGACCGTTTTATCCACCTGGCAGTTTTGAATGGTATTAGGGCTAAGGTAGTATCCTGAGCAGTTTTATAAGAAAGTCCATTTTTCAAGAATTATTGCCATTTACTATTTTAAATGAAATGGAAGACCTTGAAAGTGCTCTCGACACTACCCCCACTTTTTATTTTAAGATAAGAAATGCTCTGTTCTCGATCTGAAACTGGTTGCCTAGCCAGTGATCAGTCTCCTCCTACCTCAATGACCTTCCTTCAGTTCAGACTGTATATCCAGAGAAGAGTTGAGAGATTTGGGATATAGATGTTGCTATTACAGGTGCCATTTGTATGTGTTATGTAAATACATTTTGTTTCTATAACATTGATACCTATCACAGGATATAGAAGCAGCAGAAAAGTCTCTACAGACCCGGAGTCACCCAATTCCATCACCAGAGGTGGTTTCTCTTGAGGTGAGAATCTTAAAGATCAAAAGTATAAGAAGAGACCCCATGCTGTTATGAGTACGTTGTAAATTAACTGTGGTTCTATGTATGTATTTCCCAGACTTATTCAGTAAAATAAACAAGATATGTCTGATTGATCCTTACATGTCCACAGTGCTGTGCTTTGTATGTAGGTGACTGATAAGTATCTTGATGTTAAGAAAAAAAATTATCACATGAAAATTTTCTTAAAATCCTATATCTTTTCATCTAGAAACAACTACCCTGTTAAACCATGAGAGACACTATGCACTAAATCTTAAGATGACAGCATGCCTAACCAAAGTGCTTTTCCTGTTGGCTAATGTTAGTAGTTTAGTCCCTTCACCAATTTTCAACCAATGCTATTTCAATGCATATTATCATGCAGTATAGTGTGGCTTTTGTCTGTTTTATTTTGCTCAGTTCAAGAACAGATTGGGAAGATTGTTGGCAAAAATAAATCCTACTTGGTATATGAATATATCTGTGATGAAAGGAAATTTACTCCATATAGAATAGTTTAATTTTATATTCCTAATGACCTTTTTCAAATACAGTTTGCTTGCTGCCTAACCAGAGATGTGAATAGACTCAAAATTAAAGGATGAGAATTTGCCCTTCAATTTTCTGTGTCATCTAGAGTAATAAGAAGAGGCAGTGATCAAGGATAGAAAGAACTCTGGTACAAAGTTGTGCCTTGGGCATGTCTTTTTCTTTGTTGAATTCTCCAATACCTTGCTCTGGCCTATATGGGGCCCACACAATAGGGGTTAATCCAGCCATGAATGGTGGAGAAACTCCCAACCACAGGCGATGGTTGGTATTTTTCTGAGCTAGTCTTGCACAGCAGGATGACCTCTATTTTAAGTGTTTCAGGCTACTTCTCAGACCACATGCATAGATAGATAGATATGTAGAACCGCTCACCATTTTCAACTTTCAGAACTCCTGTACCTTGTTAATGTGCAGAGTGGATCATTATGTGTTGTTAATGCTATGGAATTCTTTGGTTGAATTTCCCAAAATGAGATTCATAGTGATAATCTCCTATAAAATGCCCTGCAAGGATAGAGATTTTTGGTAGTTTACTTTTATTTGGCTTTGTTAGAGCAGTCATGCAAAAAACCATCAAAGCTTCTAGAAACTATATGGTGATCTTTGCATGAGCCTCTGTAGCTTACAGACTTGCTATAGGCAGGTCATTAATACAGTATCTCAATTTCTAAGCCATTTAAATGAAAAGTGGTTACATTATATTATTTTTTCTCAATATAAAAAAAATTGGGAAGAAATTACAATTTACCATAACGAGTGCTCTTCTAAAAGGTATAATGGATGCATATTTTAAATGTTTCTCCCCTTACAATTAAGGAGTCCATTCACCTGAATCCTGTACTGGTTACATTTCAGTTCCTGAGCTCATCGCAGGTCCAATCTTTTTAGGCCAACTATAAATCAGTTGTTCATGTTTAATCATTTCATTGTAATAACTTCAGTACACGTAATCATTTGGTAGGAGATTTGGAACAGTAACCGAAAACATTTAATGACTGTAGCCATAAATGATTCCACTGGTAATAATCACAAGGTTGGCCACAAGAGGGCGTGTAAAATCACAATAAAATCCTAAAACCTGTAATTCTGCCAGGCTCTGGTTTTACTGAGAAATTTGAAAATTAACACTAGTAAGTAGCCAGATTTCTTTCTAAAATTAACATAAAATATTCTGTAGAGGAAGTGCATTCTACGTCTATGTGTGCATGTGTGTGTGTGTACACGCATACACACACTTCAGTGAATAAACATTTAGACTATTATGAAGAGCCAAGTTCAATTGCTTGATATGCTTTTTTACTTTTGGATGTTGTTTTTTTTTTTTTTTTTTTTTTTTTCCAGACTCTTTACTGGGCATCAGTAGAAGAATATATTCCCAAGTGGGAACAGTTTCTTTTAGGAAGAGCACCATATCCGATCGGTGTTGAAAATGAAAATGAAGCAGAAAAATACCACTCAAAATGAGGCGCAGTGATAACTCCTTCACATGCTCTTTCAAAAGAACCTGTTTAGTACAGCTGAATATTAAAGAATATGCAGATCGTTTCAGGAACTTTAGGAATCGGGTATGTTCCCAGTGTCCCATTACCTTCTCAATGACGGTCAGGATCTGACAATCTGCTGACGAGTCTCAGGTTGTCACTTTGAAACCTACTAGTAGTTCCAGGTCAAGAATTTGCCTTCTGCCAAATCCATGGAAGTGTTAGTGTTAAAAGCTCATACTGAAAGGTGGACTGTTTATTAAACAAGTTGCTAAATAAATGTGTGTGTCTCATTTTAAGAAAAAAAAAAATCATTTACAGCCATTCTCATCTAAACAGTAAATACTGGTTGTTCTGATGTTACATTTTCTAGAATCATTTTGGTTATTTTATTACAGGGATCATGTTCAGCACAGGATCAAAGTGGGTGTTGGTCCATTATTACAGTTTCTTCTAACAAGTAGAAAAAATAGAGACACTTAAGCTGCTTCAATATAATATTTATTAGAGAATGGATTTATAGGATTTTGTCCTTCATAGATAATCAAACCTCTGAAAGTTCCGGGGGAAAGAACTAAACCATCAAGCATTTGATAAGTAGCCAGTTTCAGGAAGGCTCAGACTTGGTTCTGAAAAAGGTCCCCTTAGAGCTGAGAATGGTTATTGGATTTTGACTTGGTTATTTAAGGACTGCCAACCCTGTGAATGTCGATAACTCATCTTCTCATCTTTAAACTTGCCCTTCCCTCTCCCTTCTATTTTCATTATTTCTGAAACTGTCAGAAAGCTTTGAGGTTCCTCAGTCTTCCACTGCTTGAACACTCAAGAAAATTTGTTTTTCTAATTATAGAGGCAGCTCCTGCTAGCAAGGGGAGTCTATACGTTCATTGCCATTCAAGCATTTAAATTTCAAACTGGTTTGTGTTTTTAAAAGAAAATAGGATAAGCTAAAAAAAAAAAAAACAACAACACTATATTGAAACGTCCATTGTGCTGATAAGTTCCTTTAAACTACCATCTTGGAAATATCCTGTTGAGTGGGTGGTTGGTGTGGGTAACAATAACGTTGTTTTCATAATATGCGCTGGCAGATTAACATACTTCTCTACAGTGTTAACAGTTGTAATTAAGGAATAAACAGCACAGAGTGTCAGTCCGATGACAATTTCATCTATAGTGTCACAATACAAAATGTCACAAAATATTAGAACTGTTATATAACTATAAAAAGTATCCGCTTAAAAGCTGAAAGCCTTTTTAAAAAAGGAAGACAGAGAAAGGAAGAAAAAAGAAAACTGGCATAGAGACCAGAACAATTTATACCTTCTCAAGAATGTTCTGACATGAAAATAAATTGATAATTTTTTTTTTTCCTGTTACATCACAGTTTGGTTTCTAGCCATCCAGTTGATTTAGCAGGAGAATGCACGGCTTTTTAGCAGCTTTGAATTGGTAAACAGATTTAGATGTAGTAGAAAGGAACATGAGGAAGTTTTTTTTTTTTTTTTAACATCCAATCTTTCCCAGCATATGCACATAAGAAGGTGAATGAAGCGATGTGAAACTTATATCTCTTTAGTCAAGTGAAAAAAAAGGCTAAACATTTGTTGAGATAGTAAAATATTGTGTCAAGCAAGTAGGCACATTCCAAAATTAAACAGTGGTTGATACGTTAACATCCTCAAATATTTGAGTGCACACTTCCTTTGAGTTCTGTAAATTAAATCACCAGTAGGTTCGATTAAAATACAAAATGAATAGCAGTTTAACCATGTCAGAAAAGGTTGTTTTTTTCCTCCCCTAAGTTGACTGACTTGCTAAATAGTTTCTAAAAAGAGCATATATTTAATATACCCTGGGTTACCACTTAGGGAAGTGGGATGGATGTCATTTCTAGGCTTTAGCTGTATCATTTGCCCTGTTACTAGAGAATACCTCAAAAACTCCCAGAGATGACTTTATTCCTGGCCCCCACAGAACTCCCTCCCCTTCTCTCCTTGTAGACTGTAACAGATTGCACCACATGGTGTATGTTTAAAAAAAATATATCCATAGGGACCTAGATACCCCATTAAAGGGCTTTATATTCCTCATGGCAAATTAGCTTCACATAGGAATTTCCAAGTACCGTTTTCTGTAAGGAGGGAAGAAATACGTATCTAACGTGTATTTTGTATTTGCTATCACTAGGAATCAGACAAGGAAACAGGTCATCTACTCATACTCCCCCCGCCCCCTACCACTGCTATGATTGAGCGTCCTTACCGTTCACTCCATCATACCTACTATTCATGAAAAACATGAATTCGGTATTTGGGGGTTTGGATTTTGGTTTTTGTCTGTTTACAATAATGGGATTTTCAAAATAAAGGTCATTTCAAGATTTTCTTCGCACAGCCTTGCTTGGATTGTTGCAAACACAGAGGTGCATAAATACTCAAACTCATTTTATGCTGGAAGACTTTTAGTAGATGAATTTATTAAACTATAAAATACTAAGGTCCGAAAGAGCTGCAGTTTTTCTCCATGCTTGGTAAAATAAACTTGACTAAGGAAAAGCCCAACACTCTAGAAACCAGACATCTGGTCTTTCCCAGGAGGGGGGGCGGGGGGCAGCAGGAGCAGTGCCAATGAAAGGGAGGTCAAATGGACAGTTTTTCCTATGCGTTACGTCCAAGGTGCTTTCACATGTCGGCTGAAAACTTGAAGGACTATAATAATCTAACTTTTTTCACAATTTGGTCTTGTCTGTTCCAATCCCTTTTCCATCAACAACAAAAAAAAATACAATGGATATGTGGACATACTTATTTTTGAACCAGAATTAAAGTGAGTTGGTCATTTTCTCACTTCTACAATAACTGGAGACAGGCCAGGGGGCGGGGAGTCTATGAAAAGCCAGGGTTTGCAATCACAAGAGTAAGGTAGGAAGCTTTAAACCCCGTCAGGTAGGTTTTAGAGTATAAAATTAAATGCACAAGGCCACGAATTTGGCTTATCCACAAAATGTATTCTTTTCCTTCCTTATTCTGTTAGTCTTTATTAAATAAACAAAGGTGAATTGGTTTAAAGCCTTTTTTTTTTAAAAATAAAGTTTTAAATCTAGAGTTACCACCCTCCCCGTTTCAAGAATTGTCCAAACATTATAGCTACATGGCTTAAAAAACTCTCCATTTTAACAGTCTAGTTGACCTCTTCTACTTTGATTAGGATGCTAAGATGCCTTTTTTTAAGTTTCTGACTAAAAAATTTACTCATTAGAGAAGGTATGAAGTATATAGTGAGTTCCAACAGAGGAAGGAAGGAAAAGAGGGAAGGAGGGAAGGAGGGAGGGAGGGAGAGAGATCAATCTGTGGAAAATACGGAGAAGGCAAAGAGAAATTACTTTGAGAAAGCTTTAAGTTGAAGCAAGAAGTACGCCCACTTCTTGTGTTTTACTTGTTTATCTTATAATTTAGAAGTTAATTTGTCTACATAGGAAATTTAATTCCCTATGGCTAATACAAGAACATTTAGAGTTTTCTGGGACAAACACAGAGACGTGTCAAACTTCAGCAATTAAGGAGAGGATTGATATGTGGATTTGACGGCTGGCATTGTGATCTCCTTTTCTAACTGGAACTGAGATTATATCCTTACTAAAATCCAAGACAAGGAAAGTGACTCAAACAAAGACAGAGGCAAAAAAACACTTCCGGACATCATCTTACCTCTCAGAGTCGAGTTTCCTTGCCTACAAGAGAAAAAGGACCGGGTTCCCTACCTTCACAGTTAATGTTTCAGAGTTCTTGCCATTTTAAAAACCTAAGTGGCGTCTCAAAGAGAGACTGAGACTCGGCTAGAGCAGTATCTAGATTGACTAGTACAAATCAATAAATACTGGCATTAAGAGGAAACAATGGAGTGTTCTTATTTAGAAAGATGATTTAGTTTGTATTTTTTTAATTTTTATTACTTTTTTAATGTTTTTATTTTTGAGAGAGCGCACACACACACACACACACACACACGAGTGGGGGAGAGGCAGAGAGAAGGAGAAACACAGAATCCGAAGCAGGCGCCAGGCTCCGCGCTGTCAACACAGAGCCCAATACAGGGCTCGAACCCTCAAGATCATGACCTGAGCCAAAGTCGGACGCTTAACCAACTGAGCCACCCAGGCACCCCTGTTTCTGTATTTTTGATGACAGCTGGATCATTTAATCTCCACTGTTAGAAAAACTAAGGGGCCCCTGGGTGGCTCAGTTGGTTAAGTGTCTGACTTCAGCTCAGATCATGATCTCATGGTTCGTGGACCCAAGCCCAAAAATAAATAAATGATAAATTTTTTTTTTTTAAACTAAATACATAATTTGACCTCCCCCCCCCCCAATAAGTCTGGATTATCAATGTATGAGTGTCTCTGATGTTTTACCTGTTACCGCTTTGGGGACAATTCAGTCAAATTAGAGACGGACAAAATTCCAAGTATATCTTTGTCTAATCCAGCTCTATCTTCTTTCCTTTCCCAATGAAACATAATCATTCATTCATTCCAACAGATCTTTCTGACTGCCCATCGTGTAGCAGGCACAGCTCTAAGCACCAAAAATACAGAACACAAAACTGCCCTCTAAATCCATGTCCTTACATAATTTACATTCTGGAGGGGCACTGGGTGAAGAGGATTGAAGGTAGTGATTAAAAAACACAAACAGGTACCTGGCTGACTCAGTTGGTGGAGTTTGCTACTCTTGATTTCAGGGTCATGAGTTCAGGCCCCACACTAGGCATAGAGCCTACTTTAAATAAGATAAAATACGGGGCAACTAGGTAGCTCAGTCGGTTAAGCATCAGACTTCAGCTCAGGTCATGATCCCATGGCTCATGGGTTCGAGCCCCATGTCAGGCTCTGTGCTGACAGCTCACAGCCTGGAACCTATTTCAGATTCTGTGTCATCCTCTCTCTCTGCCTCTCTCCTACTCGTGCTCTGTCTCTGTCTCAAAAATAAATAAACATTTAAAAAATAGTAAGAATAAGTAAGTGAAATAAGTAATTATAAGATTTTTTTTAAACTTGAAAAATACCTAATATATTAGATGGTAATAAGGTCTAATACAGTATGAACATCTAAAATATCTGCTCAAAGCAAGAAAACAAAGGACTAGAAGACTTTGTCCCCCCATTCAAAGATCTTGAGGTAGGTTTTCCAATGAAGGAACGTTTTTCACTGCCACTAATTTGGATACTGTGTAAGCTTAATAGATTTGCAATAAAGAATGAAAAAAAAATCCTCACTACTTCAACACATAATTTGTTACATCAATATTCACAGCAGCATTATTCACAATAGCCAAAAAGTGGAAAGAATCCAAATGTCCACCACTGATTGAATAAACAAAATATGGCATACAAAGGAAGGGGAGGATCTATCCTTCCATCAAACAAAACAGACTTGAATCCAAAAATAGTACCTAGAGACAAAAAAGTCATTATATAATAAAGGAGTCAATTCATCAAAAAAATATATCCTAAATATATATACACCCAACATCACAGCACCTAAATATATTAAGTATATTCTAACCAATCTGAAGGGAGAAACAGACAGCAATAATAGTAGGAATTTCAACACCCCACTTCCACCAATGGATAGATCATCCAGACAGAAAATCAACAAGACAACACTGGACGTGAACCCTTTATCAGACCACATGAGGCTAACAGACATTTATAGAACATTAAACCCAAGGGCAGCAGAATACACCTTCTCCTCAAGTGCCCACTAAACATTCCCCAGGATAGATCATTTGATAGGCCACAAAACAAGTCATAACAAATTTAAGAAGATGGAAATCATATCAAGTATCTTTTCTGACCACAATGGGACAAAACTGGAAATCAACAAAAGGAAAGCTGGAAGTTTTATGATCACCTGTAAACTAAACAACACACTCCTGGACAATCTGTGTGCCAAAGAACAAATCAAAGGGGAAACATAAAAACATCTCAAAACAATAAAAACAAATATACAATACAGCCAGACCCATAGGATGTTGCAATAGCAATTCTTAGAGGGCTATAGTGATAAATGAGTATGTTAATATAGAGATCTCAAGTAAACCATCTAACCTCAAGAACTAGAAAGAGAACAAACTAAGCCCAAAGTTAGCAGAAGGAAGGAAATAACAAAGATCAGAGCAGAAATAGAAACCAGACAAACAATAGAAAAGATCAATGAAAATAAGACCTGTTTTTTGTTTTGGGTTTTTTTTTTTTTTCTGAAAGATAAATTAACAAAATTTTGGCTAGATGAAGAAAAAAAACTCAATCAGAAATTAAAGAGGAGACACTACAACTCAACTAATACTACAGACATACACAGGTTCATAAGAGATTACTATGAGCAATTCTATGCCAACAAATTAGATAACCTAAAAGAAATGGATAAATTCCAAGAAACATACAACCTACCAAGACTGAATCACGAAGAAATAGAAAATCTTAATCAGTAATCATTAAGGAATTTAAATCCTTATTCTAAAATGTATTCACTGGTGAATTCTACCACACATTAAAGACTAACATCAATCATTCTCAAACTCTTCCCAAATGTCTAAGAGAAGGGAACTCTCCCAAATTTATTTTACAGGGCCAGCATTACCCTGATATCAAAGCCAGATAAAGATATACAAGAAAACTATAGACCACCATCCCTGATGAATATAGATGCAAAAATTCTCAACAAAATATTAGCAAACCAAATTCAGCAACATATTAAAATTATCATACACCATGAACAAGAAGGATTTATTCTGGGATGAAAAGATGATTCAATACACACAAATCAATAAATGTAATACACATTAATAGAATGAAAGATAAACCATATTATCACCTCACTAGATGCAGAAAAAAGCTTTTTACAAATAAAACATCCTTTCATGATAAAAATCCTTAACAAACCAAGTATAGAAAAACATACTTTGACATAATAAAGGCCATATATGACAAACCCACAATGAACATCATATTTGATAAGATTAAAAGTTTTTCCTCTAACAGCAGGAACAAGACAAGGATGCCCACTCTCACAAGTCCTAGCTAGAGAAAGTAGGCAAGACAAAAAAATAGAAAGCAGCGAAATTGGAAAAGAAGTAGTAAAAATGTCATTATTTGTAGATAAGATCTTATAGAGAAAATCCGAAGGACTCAACCAAAACCCGTTGCAGGATATTAAATCAACATACAAAAATCTGTTGCATTTCTGCATAGTCACAATGACATATCTAAAAAAAAAAGAAAGAAAATTTTCCCATTCACAACAGCATCAAAAATAAGCAAATAGGAATAAATTTGATCAAAGTGAAAGATCTTAACACTAAAAACTGCAGGACTTTGATGGAAGAAAGTGAAGACACACAAAAATGGAAAGATATCCCATGTTCATGGATTAGAACAATGAATATTGTTAAAATGTCCAAAGTACTCAAAGCCATCTACAGATTCAAAGCAATCTCTATCAAAATTCCAATGACATTTTTCAGAGAAGTACAAACAATCCTAAAATTTGAATGGAACCACAAATGACCATGAATAGCCAAACGATCCTAAGAAAGAACAAAACCAGAGGTATCACACTTCCTGATAAAAAAACCTATGTAATTAAAACAGTATGGTATTGGCATAAAAATAGACACATGGACCAATAGAACAGAACTGACATCCCAGAAATAAACTCCGGAATTTAGGGTCAACTAACATTTGACAATGGAGCCAAGAAAACCCAAGAGGGAAAGGATGGTCTCTTCAACAAATGGTGCTAGGAAAAGTGAATAACTATATGCAGAGAAATGAAATTGAACCCCAATCTTACACCACTCACAAAAATTTACTTAAAATGGATTAAAGACTTAAATATCAGACCTGACATAGTAAAACTCCTAGAAAAAAACACAGAGAAAAAGCTTCCTGACATTAGTCTCAGCAACAATTTCTTTTTTTCTCGGATATGACACCAAAAGCAAAGGAAATACAATACTCAACAAGTGGGACTACACCAAACTAAAAAGCTTCTGCACAGCAAATGAAACAAAAAGGCAACATATAGAATGGAAGGAAATATTTGCAAACCACATACTGGTTAAAAGGTTACCATCCAAAATACATAAATTCATACAACTCAATGACACCACCACCCCACCAACAAAGGCAATTTGATTCTAAAATGGGCAGAGAAATTGAATAGACATTTTCTCAGAGAAGACATCCATGTGGCCAACAGGTACGTGAAAAGGTGCTTAACATCAATAGTCATAAAGGAAACGCAAATCAAACCCATAGTGAGATATCACCTCATGCCTGATAGGCTATCATTAAGGAGCAAACAGTGGCAAGTGTTGGACAGGATGTGGAGAAAAGGGAACCGCTGTACGCTTTTCATGGGAATGTAAGGTGCTTCTGCCACTGGAAAACAGTAAGGAGTTTCTATCAAGAAATCCTACTTCTGATTATATGCCCAAAATAACTGAAAAAAAACATTATCAAAAAGATATCTGCACTCCCATGTGCACTGCAGCATTATTCACAATAGCCAAGATATTCCAGCAACCCAAGTGTCCCTCAACAGATGAATGGATAAAGAAAATGTGGCGTGTGTATATAGATATATGTATACATACATACACACATATATACACATATACATGCTATATATACACATATACACATACACACGTGTGGGCATGTGTACACATGTATATATCCATGTGAATGTATTCATACACACAATTAATTAATTATTCACCCCTAAAAAAAAAAGATACCCTGCTATCTGTGACAACATGGATAGACCTTGAGGGCATTATGCTTAGTGAGAGAAGCCCAAGGTAAATATTGTATGGTATCACTTCTGTGTAGAATCTAAAAAAGCCAAACTCACAGAAACAGTGGAATGGTAGTTACCAAGTCTTGGGGTGCAGGAAGGAGAATGGTGGGACGATATTATTAAAGACTGAAAACTTGAAAATGAAAGGGAAGGAAGTTCTGAGGATCTAATGCACAGCACAGTGATTACTGTCAACAACATCGTATTATATGCTTCAAAACTGCTAAGAGACAATATCTTAAATGTTCTCACATTAAAAAGCAATGATAATTATGTGAGGTGATAGAGGTATTAGCTCAAGCGGGGTGGTAATCATACTCGACTATATAAATGTATCAAATCAACATGTTATACACATAAAACTTACACAATGTTTATGTCAATTTCAATAAACAATGTGGTGTACACATACAATGAAATATTATCTAGCCTTAAAAAGGAAACTGACACATGCCTCAACATGGGTGAACCTTGAAGACATTATGCTAATTCAATTAAGCCAGAGAGACAAGGACAAATACTGTATGATTCCGCTTATATGACGTAACAAAATTCATAGAGACATACAGTAGAATGGTGGTGGCCAGGAGCCGGGGAGTTCCAGTTTAATGAGCACAGAGTTTCAGTTTGGGAAGATACGTCAATTCCAGAGATGGATGGTGTTGACGGTTTTACAACAATGTGGATGTGCTTAGTGCCACTGAAATGTACACTCAACAAAGGTTAATTAAAAATGGTTAAGTTTTATGTGATGTATATGTTGCCACAACTGACACATTCTTCACTAAACATCACTGGAGCACTTCCACTGTGTAAGCTATTTAAATCTCATGTGTAACAACCCAACATATACAAGGGGGTTCATTACTCCTAGAAAACTTCTCCATGTATTCCAATCCATTTGACCGCCTGTCTTTGGAAGGTTGGTATTGCAGAGGATTTAATGCCTATGAAACTCCTTACAAACAAGGTTCTAGTCCCTGGTCTGCTACTGCCACTCCGTTTTCTCAGTGAGTTCAAGTTGTCTCGTGTTTTTATGGTGATAGAAATGTTTTCCATCTGCACTGTCTAAAAATGGCAGCTACTAGCCTCATGTGGTTACTGAGCACTTAAAACATGGAGCTAGCTTAACTGAGAAACTTAATTTTTATCTAATTTCGATTGCTGGAAAAATTTTAAGTATGTTTGGAACAACCTGGCTATGTGGATGTACTCTTTCAAGTAAGTTTTATGAATTCTAAGTAGAGATCAAAGTATTTTCCATGTAAAACTTAGCATCCAAATGGATATATGCTGTAACAGTAAAATGCACACTGGATTTTAAAGACAGTAGGAAACAAACAAAAGTAGTTTAATTTTTGTACTGATCACATACTGAAATGTTCTTTTCAATGTATCAGATTAAATGTATTGGATTAAACATATTATTAAAATTAACTTCATTTGTTTCTACTTTTTCTAAAGTAGCTACTAGAAAATTCAAATGACAAATGATACTTGCATTATATTTTACTAAGCAACATTAAACTAGAAGATTTCTAAGAGCCCTAGTAATTCCCTGAATCATAAACTTTATAAGCATTTTTAAAAATCCACTCTCAGGGGGCGCCTGGGTGGCGCAGTCGGTTAAGCGTCCGACTTCAGCCAGGTCACGATCTCGCGGTCCGTGAGTTCGAGCCCCGCGTCGGGCTCTGGGCTGATGGCTCAGAGCCTGGAGCCTGTTTCCGACTCTGTGTCTCCCTCTCTCTCTGCCCCTCCCCCGTTCATGCTCTGTCTCTCTCTGTCCCAAAAATAAATAAACGTTGAAAAAAAAAATTAAAAAAAAAAAATCCACTCTCAGGGCGCCTGGGTGGCTCAGTCGGTTAAACATCTGATTCTTGCTTTCAGCTCAAGTCATGATCCCAGGATCATGAGATCAAGCCCTGTGTCTGTCTTCATGCTGGCAGCACAGAATCTGCTTAGGATTTTCTTTCTCTTTCTTTCTCTCCCTGCTCCTCCCCCTCTCACGCTCTTTCAAAATAAACTTTTAAAAAAATCTAGTCTCATATTTAACAATGAAGACTATAATTATTGGATTTGGGGGAAATTTTCTCTCTTGAGAAAGAGAGAGAGAGGGACAGAGTGCTAGTGGGGGAGGGACAGAGAGAGAGGGAGACACAGAATCCAAACGGGGTCTAGGCTCTGAGCTTTCAGCACAGAGCCCAACACGGGGCTCAAACTCACGGACCACAAGATCATGACCCGAGTCGAAATCGGATGCTTAATTGACTGAGCCACCAAGGCTCCCCAAATTTGGGGGAAATTTTTTAAGTTACATAGTTAATTGACCTTTCCATACTTCACTTCCAACAGAATACTTCAAAAGTTAGGTGAAAGCTTACAAGAGCAGAGTAGAATACAGTTTTGTCCTTAGAGTTGTATTAAGATGTGTGTTTAGGGGCACCTGGATGGCTCAGTCAGTTACTGAGGTCATCATCTCACAGCTCATGAGTTCGAGCCTCACATCTGGCTCCATGCTGACAGCTCAGAGCCTAGAACCTGCTTCAGATTCTGTCTCCCTCTCTCTCTGCCCCTCCCCCAGTTGCACTCTCTCTCTCTCAAAAATAAACATTAAAAAACATTTTTTAAGGTGGGTTGTTTTTTTTTAATCCCAAGTCCAAGCACAATGGCTGGGAGATATCAGATGCTCAATAGTTTTTTATGAATATTAAAACTAGGACTTGAATTTTGACCAGATTCTTAATTAAAGTAAATTTGATGAGAACATTTATTAAAGATGCAACAGCATGAGGCCGCTAGCCGGATGAAATAATTTGGCGTTGGTTTCCTTACAGTACAAGATAAAAAGAAGCTGGATATGGAAATCAACGGTTTGTTTTTTTCTCAGAGGACCCTGCTCATCACTGGAGGCAAGATTAATACTTGGTGATAACGAAGCATCTCTTATGGGCAAAGTACAATACAGACAAATACTATTAATCATCAAATTATAGACGGTGAAACGGAAGCAGTATATGACATAGCATATGACATTAGTGACTGTCAAAGTCACACCAGGGGATCCACTCTTATACCTGGGGACTCAGCATTCTTATTCTCTGCTTCTCCCCTGTCTCCAGGACCACACCAACAAGTTCTCCAGAGGAACCATCGAGAAGCAATTACCAGTTAAAATTAGGTTGAGAGGAAACACTGCTTTCACAAAACATATATTTTAACTTCGTAAACTAAATAGGCTGAGTCCAAAATGGAATTCACATCATTGTCGCTCACTAGTAAAAGGGTCTGAGCAGACTTCTGTATTAACCTTCATTCAAAATTAAATTTTTAAAAAATACACACACCAGGTCCTTGAAGTGTTCTGCCCATTATCGGCAATACCCATATCATGAGAAATGGCGCAGTTTCTGCACAATTATGTAGTCATTTGCTCACCTAATAGAACTTATTTATTTACTCCCCTACATGCCCTTCAAATTCAGACTCCCCTCTAATTATGGCAAAGCTTCCTTCTATCTCACTCTCCCGTTTAAAACTGAATCAGAAATAAGGTGCACAGGTGCCTGGGTGGCTCAGTCAGTTAAGAGTCTCTCTTCAGCTCAGGTCATGATCTCATGGTTCATGCGTTTGAGCCCCACATTGGGTTCTATGCTGACAGCTCAGAGCCTAGAGCCCGCTTCGATCCTCTGTCTCCGTGTCTCTCTCTGCCCCTCTCCCGCTTAACTCTCTCTCTCAAAAATAAACATTTAAAAATTAAAAAAAAAAAAAAAAGAAGTGAGGTACGATTCAAGAAATATTTACTCCTGAGATTCAGAACGGGCTAGGAATTGTGGAGATCAACAATGTGGCTGCCTCTGAGCCTCTTGTCTGTGAGCCGTCAGCCATATATACAGACAAAGTAGAAGCATGTCGGTGGCTCAGTCGGTTAAGTGTCCTACTCTTGATTTTGGCTCAGGTCATGATCTCATGGTTCCTGAGTTCAAACCCCAGGTCAGGCTCTAAAGAGCACACAGCTTCTCTCTCTCCCTCTCGCTCTCTGCCCCTACCCCACCCGTGCCCTCTCTCACTCAAAATAAACAAACACGTATTTAAAAGGCAGAATAGAAAGACCCAGGTAGGCCATCTATCACAGCCTGGGAAGGGTGGGGCAGCCGTGTGGAGAGTTTAGGAGAGAGACAAAGAAACTAGTTCTACATCTTAAGGATCTTTGACAGAAGAGTAGAAATTAGCCAAGAGAGTTTCATCTTCAAGATCCCAGAGAGACAATGCTGACAGCGCTCTGGCTACGGTAGGATGTAAGTGTATGCCCCTCACTTACACGATCACTTTCTCACCTCAGATTTTCTCTCCAACTCTCGCCACTGAGACTGCTCCGGTGGAGCTCAGCAATGCCCCTATCATACTATGTCCAATGTTTGTCCTAAATACACATCCTCCTCAATCATTCCACAGCATCTGACACACTCCCTCACTCTTGAGTGAGTCTTCATTTGGTTTCCAGAGCCCTCAAAACTCCTGCCTACTGGCTCTCTTCCAAGTCCCTTGACCCTCAGCTTTGGGTGACCCTCAGTTCAGTCTTTGACCTTATTCCTCTCTCCAACTATTCCCTCACTGATATCAAGCAGCCCATGGTGTTAAATATGATCCCCAAAGGGGAAAATTCCCAAATATGTATTCTCAGTTCTGATTTCTCCCTTGAGCTGAATGCCCACGCAACACTTGGATATCCAATAAGCACCTCAAATTTAAATATCCAAAATGGAACTCTGGATTTCTCCCCATCACGCTTATTCTGCCCAGTCTACTCCATCCATTGTAAGGGCCCTCACTACCTGTCCAATAGCACAGGTCAAAATCTTCAGATCACCCAACTCTTCCCCCAGCCCCTTACCCACCATACATATAATCCACCAACAAGTCATACTGGCTCCACCTTCAAAATATATCCCCCACCTATTCCTCACCACCAAAATCACCATGAGCCTGAACACCCTTGCCTGGACTATAGCAATAGCTACTTGAGGATTCTCTAGCTTCCGCACTTGTCATTCTTTTCACTAGAGACCAAGCAGAATAATCTAAATGATACTCTCCCACCCACAAAACTCCAAGGCTTTCCATTACCCTGGAAATAAAATTAACATTCTTTATCATGGCCTCCAAAGTCTTTCATGATCTGGATTCTGGCTGCCTTTTTTTTTGGTATTTAATTTATTTATTTTGAGAGAGAGCCAGAACCCGGGTGGGGGTGGGGGCGGGTGGTCAGGGGCAGGTGGGCAGGGGCAGAGAGAGAGAGAGAGAGAGAGAGACAGACAGACAGACAGACAGAGGATCTGAAGCGGGCTCCATGCTGACAGCAGAGAACCCAATGTGGGGCTTGAACTCACAAACTGTCAGATCATGACCTGAGCCGAAGTCAGAGGCTTAACCCACTGAGCCACCCAGGCGCCCCCTGGTTGCCTTTTCAACATAATTTCCTGCACTCTGCCCCTTGACCTGTGAACTCCAGCCACACCAACTTTCTTTCCATCCCTCCCTGTTACTGTGGTGTTTTTGCACTCGCTAAAGCATCTCCTTGAAAGGCTTTTCACATCCTCATTTCATGCAGGTCTCTGCTCACATCTCACTTCGGTGTAGAGGCCTTCCCTGACCACCTTCTTTAAAATACACTCCCTTCCTAATGCCTCTTAATTTCTATCCTCTTACCTGCATTCTCTTCATAGTATATGACTTTGTACTACGTACCACTTATTGCTATGTCTATTTCTTGCACTGAAACGCAAGCCTTGTGACAGCAGAGACTCTGTCTTGTCACCACATCATCAGCCCTTATCACGTTACCTGGCACCTACCAGGCACTTGATGAATGTAGTTTGAATAAATGAAAAGAGAGGGGCGCCTCGGTGACTCAGTGGGTTGAGCGTCCGACTCTTGATTTCGGCTCAGGTCCTATTGGCAGGGTCATGAGATTAAGTCCTGTGCTGGGCTCCTCCCTGAAGGGTCTGCTTAAGATATATTCTCTCTCTCTCTCTCTCTCTCTCTCTCTCTCTCTCTCTCTCCCCCCCCCCCCCCCGGCCCCTCTCCCCAGCTCATGCTCTCTAAAACAAACAAAAAATTAAAAAAGAAAGAAGTTAATACCTGTATAGCCCTGCTCAGAAACAGAAAGAAAGCCCAGCAAATAGCCCCAAACAGTGAGAGCAAAGAAAACACAGCAGTGAACCAGGGCCTGAACAAGAGGCAACCAGAGAGGACAGACAGAAGCAAGAGATTCACGGAAAAGAAAATGACAACAGCCACTCAAGGGAAGAGATAATGTCAAATTTCAACAACATTCATCAGAATCAGGTAGAAATAATCAGGAAATAGTAACAAGCATCAGGAAATCAGGTCGAAAAAATTAACAAAGGTTAAGATCATGTAGTGTTGGTAAAGCTAAGGAGAAAATGTCCTCTTGCCTGCTGCTGGGAGGGTGTCAACAGGGGCAGGCCACGCTGCAGGGCAGTTTCATAGGATCTATAAAACCCCCAAATTCACACACCCTAAGACCCAATATCTCCATTCATACCCTAAGGAAACATTCACACAGCCGGACAATGAGGCAAACAGAAGAAAGCTTACTGAAGCCTGGTTTGTAGTATTACAAGAATTAGGAGCAACACGGATAGCCTCAGTAGAGAAATGGATAAAAAGTCTACCATCTGTTCATACAAAGGAACAGTACACACTAGTTAACAGGCATAAGATACATCTACATGTAATACTCTGGACTCCTGTCAGAGACATACTTTTAAGTGAAAAAGGCAATACGCGGAATTATTCAACGTATCAGCTCTATTAAAAATAGGAGCATGCGGTGTTACTGTAGGTCTTACAAGGAGACGATGTGCGTGTGTATGCTGGAGGCCATAGAAACAAGTAAACTGTCAAAGAGGACCTTATCTTTATAGGTAACACTTTAATAGCTCACAGGTAATGTATGGGAAAAAATGTGTTTAGAAAATATTTTTAGTGTTTATTTATTTTTGAGAGACAAAGCATGAGCAGGGGAGGGGCAGAGAGAGAGGGAGCCACAGAATCTGAAGCAGGCTCCAGGCTCCAAACTGTCAGCCCAGAGCCCGATGTGGGGCTTGAACCCACGAACCGTGATATCATGACCTGAGCTAAAGTTGGATGCTTCACTGACTGAGCCACTTGGGTGCCTTGGGAAACATGCATTTTAAAGTATAAGGAAATAAGGGCTGGTGTTTGGAACAGAGCTAATAACCAGAAATCATGAAATAGGCATATCTGAAAAACAAATAGGTCTATATTGTTGGAGCATTAAGAATGAATCAAGAAGTGGCAGAAATTGAGACTAGAGGGGGCTGCCTAGAACAAGCTGAACAGTCCTGTGGGCCAGGCTAAGTCTCATGGACCCTACACATTTTTAAACGTATCTCAAATGATTCAATTATTTTATAGCCTTGCAAAAGTGTCATTACCTATAAAGTCCCTCTCATAATTTACAAAAGTTGCCCTGCTAAAATCATTATATTAGCTGAAACATCTTAAACAACAGAGACAGGCTTTGCACCTAATGAATTACCCATGCCCCACTACTTCAAAATTCCAGGAAAAGTCCTAAGTTGAAAAAAAAAAAAAAAAAGACAAGGATGCTTAATTATAAAAGCATTTTCAGCCTGCATATTTAACCGCTTTATGGTGAAAGCATTCAGTTCAGTCATCTTGTCATCCAATCATCAAATTTCTACTGAGTTCAAGTGTTTTAGGTGCTAAGGTTACAAGGATAAGCAATGATACTCCCCACTCTTGTGGAGCTTACAAACTAGGCAAGTAAAGAGATACTAGGTAAATTACCACAAGAGAGAAATGTGAAATCACAACACTAATAACTTCTGTGGCAGAATATAACTTAAGAAGGTCAGGGGAGGAGCTCGTGGGTAGCTCAGGTGGTTAAGCGTCTGACTCTTGGTTTTAGCTCAGGTCCTGATCTCATGGATTCTGAGCTGACAGCCTGGAGCCTGCTTGAGATTTTCTCTCAAAATAAATAAATCAACATAAATAAAAAAACAGGGGGCCAGGGAAGGCTTTGCTAGGGAAGGGGGGATTGAAATTGAAAGGAAGAAAAGAAAAAACCAGGAGAAACAGCAATGCATAAAGTTGCATCAACCACAAAAAGAAGTTACTTCTTCTTGACAAATGAAATAGCATATGCAAAGGTCCTGTAGCTAGAAGGTAGAAAGCAGATGTTTCAGTGGACCTTTGAGAACACAGTTGCTAAGAAAACTTTATATCATGCTATTCTCTAATTTGTCAACCTGAAGAAAGATGGAGTTTAACTGTATCACATAACTAAACATTTGACCATGCCATCTTGCCCCACATAATGTTTTGTTTTTTGTTTTTGTTTTCAGTGGTGAACAAGGTTCTAAATCCATTATTTGGGGAGAGACTCTTAAACCTGAGGCTACATCTCTGCTAGTCTAAACTACTTATTCAAGTACCACAAATAGTTACACCAATAGCCTCTTTTGAATGAACGGCTTGTGTATTCATAAAGTAAGAAAATTATAAAACTTCAGTTGGGAAAATAAAAAAAAAGTCAAAGCATTTCTGTAGCTCTGCTTAGAAGAAATGAGCAATTGATGGCTAAAATTTTTACATTATGGGATCTTCACGGATCTATAAAAACTACCTGTCTACAAGAAGAAAAGTTTGTTCCTGAGTCCCCAACAAAAACTTGTCAATGCCCTCAGCAATGTTTTTAATTAGAATCTACATTTAAAAATTGATTTCATCACAGATATATACACACATAAACAAAAGTTTTAGGTTTCAAATAAACTAACTGTAAAATGATTCATTTTAAAAAAACAGTCCATTGTGGGAGGCACCTGGGTGGTTCAGTTGGTTAAACATCCAGCTCAATTTCAGCTCAGGTCATGAGCTCACGGTTCCTGAGATTGAGCCACATGCACCGCCATGCATCAGGCTCGTACTAACAGTGCAGAGCCTGCTGAGGATTCTCTCTCCTTCCTTCTCTCTCCACACTTCCCCTGCTTGCATGCACGCACACATGCATGTACTCTTTCTCTCTTAAAATAAAGTTAAAAAAAAAAAAAAAGAGTCCATAGAACCAGAAAAGACCCTGAATAGCCAAAGCAATCCTGAAGAAGAAAACCAAAAGCTGGAGGCACCACAATTACAGACTTCAAGATGTATTACAAAGCTGTAATCAAGACAGTGTGATGCTGGCACAAAAACAGACACTTAGATCAGTGGAGAATAGAGAACCCAGAAATGCACCCACAAACGTATGGCCAACTAATCTTTGGCAAAGCAGGAAAGAATATCCACTGGAATAAAGACAGTCTCTTCAGCAAGTGGTGCTGGGAAAACTGGACAGTGACATGCAGAAGAATGAACCTGGACCACTTTCTTACACCATACACAAAAATCAACACAAAATGGATGAAAGACCTAAATGTAAGACAAGAAGCCATCAAAATCCTAGAGGAGAAAGCAGGCAAAACCTCTTTGACCTTGGCCACAACTTCTTACTCGTCTCCAGAGGCCAGGGAAACAAAAGCAAAAATGAACTATTGGGACCTCATCAAAATAAAAAGCTCTGCACGGCAACGGAAACAATCAGAAAAACTAAAAGGCAACCAACGGAATTGGAGAAGATATTTGCAAATGACATATCAGATAAAGGGTTAGTTAGTATCTAAAACCTACATATATAAAAAAAAAAAGAAACTTATTAGACTCAACACCCCAAAAAACAAATAATCCAGTGAAGAAACAGGCAAAAGACATGAACAGACACTTTCCCAAGAAGACATCCAGATGGCCAACCGACACATGAAAAAAATGCTCAACATCACTCATCATCAAGGAAATACAAATTAAAACCACAATAAAATACCACCTCACACCTGTCAGAATGGCGAACATTAACAACTCAGGCAACAACAGATGTTGGTGAGGATTCAGAGAAAGAGAATCTCTTTTGTACTGTTGGTGGGAATGCAAACTGGTGCAGCCACTCTGGAAAACAGTATGGAGGCTCCTCAAAAAATTAAAAATAGAACTACCCTATGACCCAGCAATTGCACTACTAGGTATTTACCCAAAGGACACAAGTGTATTGTTTCAAAGGGGCACATGCACCCCAATATTTACAGCAGCACTATCGACAATAGCCAAAGTATGGAAAGAGCTCAAATGTCCATCGACAGAGGAATGGATAAAGATGTGCTGTGTGTGTGTGTGTGTGTGTGTGTGTGTGTGTATATATTCCATTGTGTGTGTGTATATATATATATACACATACACACTATATATATATACACACACACATACACACTATAAATACACACACACAATGGAGTACTAGTCAGCAATCAAAAAGAATGAAATCTTGCCATTTGCAACCACGTGTACGGAACTAGAGTATATTGTGCTAAATGAAATTAGTCAGAGAAAGACAAATATCATATGACTTCACTCATGTGGAATTTAAGATACAAAACAGATGAGGGGGAGCAAAAATAGTATAAAAACAAGGAGGGGACAAAAAATAAGAGACTCAAATATAGAGAACAAACTGAGGGTTGCTGGAGAGGTTGTGGTTGGGGGGATAGGCTAAACGGGTAAGGGGCATTAAGCAAGACACTTGTTGGGATAAGCAACAAGTTGGGATAAGGGTGTTCTATGTAGGGGATGAATCACTGGATTCTCCTGAAATCATGGTTTTACTTTATGCTACCTGACTTGGATGTAAATTAAATAATAATAATAATAATAATAATAATTAGAATATAAATTTAAAAAAGAACATTAAAAATTATTTTTAAAAAAGTCCATTGGGTAGAGTATTTTGTTATTTTGGAGACTGAATATTATATAATATTAAATAACTTAATTTTATTAATATTGATAACAATTACACTGTGGTAATATAAGAAAATGTCTATCATTTTTTAAAAGTACATCCTAAAATATTTGGGAGTGAAATGAAGTCGTGTCCTACATTCACTTTACAATATATCAGCAAAATCAGTCTCATAAAATATATCAGCAAAATAAGATTAAGAGAATACAGCCCAAATCTTAATAATTTTTGGATCTGGGGGATGGGTATATGTGGGTTCATTCTACTATTCTCTCTACTGTCCATATACGCTTGAAATTTTTCATAATAGACATTAAGTTCAAATGAAATGAATCCACTCTTTCCCCTAGTGTATATAATGCTGTTTGATATTTTCTATTCTTTATTTTTAAATTAAATGGGGGGGGGAAGGCTAGTAATGACCCCTAAATTGATTTCCTGATACACTACAGGTTTGTGGTACATGGTTTGAGATTGCTGGTTACTTTGGTCTTTGCTCTGCACATACAAGTTATTCTCACACAGAAGACACTCTTTGGTCACTTGAATGCAAATTAAAAACGAAAAGCCTAATTCTCAATGTTTCTAACTTCTAAAAATGTAATGCTTCTTGACATTTCCATAGTTGTCTATTTAAGTTCAATGTAAATAGCTGCTGCTACTTTGGGAGTGCCTGATAATGTCTATCACAGTACAAGGATATATGTCTCTCTGGTGACATCTAAATGTTGATCTTGTAAATTCTACAGCAACACATAATGTAGTACAAAGTTATGCCAAGTAGCATCAAAAACATTTTTTTTTTCATAATCTGGGTTTAATATAAATGTCAAATCAAATTTAGAGGAAAACAAATTACAAAGTATTTCAGATGACTTCAGCTAATTAATTATCTCCACTGATTATATTCTGAACTTTGGACACAGAGGTTATTAAATGCTTTCTGTTGTTAATTATAGTTGCTAATTTACAAAACAAATTAATTGTATAAGCTAATTTTTTTTAAAGACCGATTCTATTTTTGTACCAAGTGGGAATTTCTAGCATTAAATAAACCTATCTATACCCAGTGTTATCATTGTGCTAAGAGGTGGGGGGAGGGGGGAAACCTATGATCCAAAATATAGATAGATCATATATATAAGTCACACTCTACCTTCCTTCTGCTAACCCAGGGAAATCAACCCTAAGTTCTACAATGCCACTCTGACTTTGTAAATATCTTTCTTGCCTTCTTGTTCAAATTCATGTGTAGCAGACGTTGCTGGCTGGCTATCTAGCACTCATATCACTGCTTCCTCTGCCTCCTTTTTAACTGAACCTTGATTTTATTCAGATATTTTATCGCTCCAAGAATTAAGTACCGCAGGGAAGTTGCCCTACCCCAATAGGTAGTTCCAGGGATTATATTCCAATTTATCTAAACGAGCCACACTAATCCCCTTCTTCTTGCCATTGATTGGTTTAGGAATGAACTAGGTGATAAAATTCTGGCCAATGACACAGGACAGCAAGTCAACTGGGAGGGCTTCTAGGAAATCTTTTCCTGCTCCTAAGAGACAGAGATTGTTTGGACATCATCTGGCCTACACATGAGGCTGGGACTCCTACAGCATCTATCAGCCTCAAAGGAAACTTCACATAGGAGAATCACAAACAGACCTGAGGCTCCTACTTCTGAGTTTCTTGTAATATGAAATGATCAATTTCCTTTTCAGTTAAACCACCTGCATGTAACCTGTAGGTAACAACTCTAAATGATACATTAGCTCTTTAGAATGCGGGGCAAACATTATGTATTAATCATTTGTGAGCTTCAGCTGATAGTGGATCTGTGTGACTCCAAAACAGTCTTTTCAGCTCAACAACAACAAGTCAGTATACAAGCTGGTAAGGTATCACTGAAAAAAGCCCTGATGGCAAACTCTCTGAGAAGTCTAGGGGTGTTCAAGCAAATGGGGTGAAGTTAAATACAGCAAAAAGGGTAGACAAGATACAAAACAGATGAACTTAAGGGAAGGGAAGCAAAAATAATATAAAAACAGGGAGGGGGACAAAAGGTAAGAGACTCTTAAATATGAAGAACAAACAGAGGGTTACCGGAGGGGTTGTGGGAGGGGCGATGGGCTAAATAGGTCAGGGGCATTAAGGAATCTACTCCTGAAATCACTGTTGCACTATGATAACTAACTTAAATATAAAGTTAAAAAAATAAATTAAAAAAAAAGGTAGACAAGAAAACTGATGCCTCAGTTAACCCTATTAGAACAAGAGGAAAAAAAGAACTCTCACACATCTGAATTTCACACATCATTATCCCTCATACGTTTGGAGGCATGACTATAAGGTGTCAGCTGCTACGGAAAGATCCCAGAATTCTGGCTAATTATGAGACAAGCTGTATGCTTACAAGGATGTCCAAACGGCTAAAGTTCTGAAGAGACACAACATGGGCTGACCTATTTCATTACAAGGTATTACTGCACAGTGTATATAAGCAGGTAATTGCTGAGGCTAGATATCAGCAGAAGGAGAGACGCAGATCTCATCTTGCAGAGCCAGAAGGAAAAGACTGAATATTGACAACAGATCTTTTTGTGGGGAGGGGCAGGCTAGGCCATCCTCGTTTTGCAGTTGATGAAGAGATCACCGGGCAAGGAAATAATCGTTCCTTTTCATTTTTAACTTTTAGAGAAGCATGCCTGGTACAAGAAAAGGTAGGTAGCTCTTGGTTTCCATTAACTGCAGGAGAGTAATATGAAGATAGTGGTTTTGACTCTAAAAAAAAAAAAAAAAAAGAAAAAGAAAAATCTTGGGCTCCTTGAAAGAAAGGAGCTATGTAATTTTAAAATAAGAGTAATTATGTATTTCATGTAAAAGAGATATATGCTTGGCTTATGGTATTTAAAGCAAAATGATCATAGCATATGTTTGTTTTACATTATTTGAGAAGTGACATTCGAATTTAGAACATTGCCTAGCACATAGTAGGCACACAGATCCTGGCTCAATTTCTTGACTAATTACTAGAAAAAAAGTTGAAAAGGATAAAGGCAAACTGTTTATTCATCTGAACGGGGGGGGGGGGCATTTTTTAACTTTTAAAACTTTTAAGGAAGTTTAAAGTCATTTTGTATGATGCACCTCTAGAATAAACTATTTCTATTATTACCTTTGGGGTTTTTTTTAGTCTGACAATTTTTTAAACTAGCAATTATATTTTTAAACAGCTTCTAAAACTAAATGAAGCTTGATAATTAGGTGTAAATTGAGACGTGAGTGGCAATTCTATTTAAACTTTCGAATCCATTCTCTACTTGTTAGTATTCTTAATATAACATTTGAATTTTAGAAGAATTTGAATGGAGATAACGTATAGGCATATCTGCTAGGGAAGCTCCCATAGATTTCTTTCAAAGGTTTTTGTTTTATTTTTTTAAAATTTCCTCGGTCTAGTCGAATAACTTAGTAGCATTTTCATTAATAGGGGCAAGACATTATACACATTTCAAACATGTACAAAGTAAATTTTAATGTGACCCACACATGTACTATTTCTTAGAAGCTTATCAAATCTAAGCCTTTGAAAATGCATACACTGTAACAGATTTTTCAAAAACATGATGGAAAATATATACCACCCAGCTAAACACTCTCTTGATTTAGAATCGAGGCCTATATGTTTCTATTTCCATAGTGACTATTGCTGTGGAATCGACATGTTTTAATTTAGATTTGAGATTATAAACATCATTTGGAGACAGAATTTATTTTCTCTCCTACAACTTCTGAAAATTGATCAGTCTAAGTGCGACAGAACAGAAGCAAATTCTGGAGCAGGATTTAGAAATTATCTGGCTCAAGGGCCACTGTGACTCACAAAAGGTGAGTATTTACAGAAACTCAAAGCTCTTTAATTCTTCAATTTTTTTTAAATTTCATACTTAAAAAAAAAAAAAGCCACGAAGTGATTAGGTAAGTACAGATTCTGTAAAGATTTCTGTCTACAATTCCTGAAAAGTTGAAATGAGACATTTTATCTCTACCCATTTATCTAAGAAGACTAGCGAGGATGTGACTCATATTTGGGTCAAATAAAAGTTAGCAAACCAAACTGCTAATGAAGGGAAAAGGGGAGAGCAAATTATATGCATGTACTCATTTTTGCAGTGACCTTTTGGGGAACCCCTACAATCCCTGTATTCGGGGAGCTTGCAAAGGAGGGTGGGCAGAGAGGAGGAAGCCAGCACGTGAAGCAGAGGCTGGTAAGTGACAGAGAGCAGCTTCAGTGACAGAGCAGAAAGCACACAGGGGTGGTAGCAAAGTGTCCTGCGATCTCTGCAAAAGGAAAAGCATTCCTACACTCAGAGGAGGGGCTGCTTCCTAAAACTCAAAAAAACAAAAAGCAAAACAATACCTCAGATGACTCTATTTAATATGGCAGAATCATGCCACCCAGCTGGCACAAAAGCGGGCACCATCCCACACAGTGTGATGCACAGTTATTAAAAAGCCACACCAGGGGCACCTGGGTGGCTCCGTTGGTTGAGCGATCCAGGCGGCTCTTGATTTCAGCTCCGGTCACGATCTTACGGTTTGCGGAATCGAACCCCGCATCAGGCTCTGCACAGACAGTGCAGGGTGCAGCCTGCTTGGGATTCTTGCTGCCTCTCTCTTACTGCCCCTCCCCCATGCTCACACACCCACACGCTCTATATAAATAAATAAATAAGTTAACGAATATTAAAAAAAAAAAAAAAGCCATGCTGAGTGCCTGGGTGGCTCAGTCGGTTAAGCATCCAACTTTTGGGCTCGACTACAGTCATGATCTCACCGTTTTGTGGGTTCAAGCCCAGTGTCAGGCTCTGTGCTTGAGGGCGCAGAGCCTGCTTGGGATTCATTCTCTCTCTCTCTCTCTCTCTCTCTCTCTCTCTCTCTCTCTCTCGTTCTCTGCGCCCCTCCCCCACTTGTGCTGTCTCTCAAAAAAAAAAAAAAAAAAACAAGCCACACTAATTAAGGCAACAATTGAACAGCAGCATTTAACTTTGGATGAATAAGGATGAAAAATGCTTCATAAATCCGTTCTCTTCAACTCCTTGTAAATGCTTTTTTCTTTTCTCTCTTAAGAACAGAGATAAATCTACGGGTGTATACTTACACTGAGGATTACTAGATGACTCACATGGGGCATTTGGAAAAAGGAAGCAGTGTTGAGCCAAGCCTTAAGGGTGCACACAAATCAGCCACCTCCAGGAGGGGAGGAGAGTTCCTGAAGGGCAAAGTTGGATGTGGCTTCTAATGCCTACTCAGCTAGTAACAGTCGGGCAAAACTGGAGCCTTTTCCCCAAGTGATAGGACAATATGCCTTGCAGGATGGAGAGAAATAAAAATCATGTTGATAAAATTCCCTGTGCCTAATAGATGCCAAATAAATCCAAATATCTCAGGATAAATCCAAATATCAATTCTGTTGGGTTTCTGCTCCCCACTTTGAGTGAGAGCATACAAGCAGAGACAACTGCAATCCGAACCTTGTACATCATTTTCCTCACGATTTTTTCAAGGAGAAGGCATGTAACTTTCCCCCCCCCCCCCCCGATGTGATGAGTGCCTACAACATGCCAGGCACGGACCTGGGCACTGGACATATGCTGATGACAATGTGGCCCCCGCTGTGGTACTTCCAGTGTATCTGGGAGGAAACAAGAAAGGAACAAGTACATACGTGATTTGTGTAAATACTAGGAAGGGAAGGAAAGGAAGAATCATGGAGTCAGTGAGCGGGGAAGAACATCTAGGATAATGAGGGGAGTGAGGGGAGACACAGGCTCTTTCCCAGGGTAAGTTTTTTTCTTTTTAGGTTTGTTTATTTTGAGAGAGAGAACGTGCACGTGGGCACGTGGACAAGTGGGGCAGGGGCAGGGATAGAGGGAGACAGGGAATCCCAAACAGACTTCATGCTGTCAGCAGAGCCGCACTCGGGGCTCGATCTCACCAATGTGTGATCACGACCTGAGCCAAAATGAAGAGTTGAACTGAGCCACCCAGGCGCCCCCAGGATAAGCTTCTTTGTAGGTCAAACCCACCCCTAGTGTTACTACTCGGTCTGTATTATTGAGCCCGTTCCTTCCCGAGAAAGGCCATTCTGAAATAAGCTTCACAGGGTGGATGAGAAGGAACCAGCCACAAGAAGAATGAGGTAGAGGAGGGGCAAAGGACCCCCCTCCATGGGCTGAGTACAGGGAACAGCATGTGCAAAGTCCCAGACATAAGAAAGCTCAAACAGAGGAAGATATCAGCCACTATTAAAACACAAAACAAACAAACAAACAAATAACCACAGAGGGAAAATGAAAGTCTCCCAAATCTCTTCTCTCTACCAGACACGTTGGCACTTATTTTCCCAGAGGATGGCACGTAAAACACTGCCTTGCAAAGCTATCGATTTCCCATGATCTAACCAGAAGTGATGTGATGAGTACTTTAAGCTTAGAGCAGCCACTTGTATGTTCTACAAAGCCCCCCTTGAGGGATGCAAGTGCAAACATCAGCACCTTCTTTCTCCAACACGACACTCCTTTGCAGTAGACAGTCAGTGGTCTTATGTCAATTTTATAGATCTGAGAGAAAACCCCACAGACGCTGTGCATCTTCTTCAAATTAATCTTAGATCTACAGTTAAATCCCACATTTACTCTGGCTCGCTCAAGGCATCCAACGTTGCTCTGCCCTCATCCCCAGAGAAAACCTGCAAATTTATTTTATTATAGATGTATAACATATGAGACATTTATAGGAGAGAAAACTCTGGCCAAGAGGACACTTTTACTAAAAGCCATGCATTTTCATGAACCAGATGAACCAGCCACAGTAGTCAGAGGGCTTGGGCTTCCCGCATTTCTTTTTCCATGAACCCTGTGCCATGACTGAAGTTGGCTGGCACCTTCTAGTCACAACCCAAGCGATGCTAACCTATAACAACTTGATCAATATGTGGGCTTGTGAGCACATACTTCACAAGATTCAAAATTGAAGGGCTAATTTGCAAGGAAATCTATAAGAAAATCGGATCAAGGAAGCAGTTCTATTTGTGTTCTGGTGTCTCTTGAAGACAGCAGCTGAATAACCCCCCCCATTTCCTTTTCGCCTTAGCTACCAGAAAATTCAGGGTCTATCTAAGCCAGTCTTCTAAGTAACCCTTGTAGCTTGCCTATTTTTCTATTTGTTACCTCGATTTTCTACTTGATGACCTTATTCAATATATAGTGTCTGGGGTAAAATTATATTGTGGGTTTTTTTTTTTTTTTTTCGAAAAGAACAGATAATAATGCTTCCTGCCCCAAATGTGCACTAGGTTTTAGGATCTGTCTTCTTCCAGGCTCAGAACCCCCAGGAATTAAAACCAGCCTTCTTCCCATCTCACTGCTTGACCCCAGCCAACTTTCTTCCTTCAGTCTATGTTAAGACATCCTCTTGTATTGTGTACTACACTCAACAAATTGTTCCTACATTATAGGAATGCTGGGGAAAAATAACGAGATCATATCTTGAGTACTCTTCCTTCCTTTTCGGGGGGAACGAGAGGGGAGGTTTTTGTTTATTTCCCCAGCTTTAGTGAGATATAACTGACATATAACATTGCATACAACTCGTCGATTTGCTACACGTATATTTTGCTATAGGATTACCACCAAAGCCTTAGCTAACACCTCCATCAAGTCACATAATTAACATTTTGTGCATGTGTGGGGTGGGGGAGGTGAGAATATTTGAGATCTACTCTCCTAGCAACTTTCAAGCATAAAATACACTATTATTAACGATATTCATAATGCTGTGTATGAGATCCCTAGAACTTATTCATCGTCTAACTGTAAGCTTGCAACTTTTGACAAACCTCTGCCCATCCGCTCTTCCTCACCACCAAGAAGTCCTTCTACACAAAATAATCTACATCTCAACACTGTTGTGCTGTATTTTTAACATCTTTCTTCCCCAAATTGTTTGAGGCAGCCTCAGTCCCATCTCACTCTGAATACCCTATTCTGAATATAAAAATGTGGGGTGTAGGTAGGGTTATAGGGTTTCCTTCCTCCCAAACATTTTCAGGTAGCAAAGCAGGCCATAGCTACTTGAAAGGTTCTCAAAATTAAGCGATGAAATTCAGGTAGCAATAAAAACGCTAGACAAGAAAATCTAATCTTGAACTTCCGATATTCTAGGGACTATAAGGGGAAGGTGATTCACGGATGGGAAGATTACTAGCCAGCACCTTGGGTTGTAAGTCACAGAAAACAACTCTAGCCAATTTATGTGGAAAATTAATTCATTGGAATGTTATGTGGGAGCTGATAAAGAAAAAGTTGTAATACCAGGTTTGGAAAAAGTTGTAATTCCAAGGCAACTGTATGTGTAATTAGGGCAACTCAGGATGTGTTTAAGTAGCAGGCTGATCCATAGTCCCCTTGGAATGAATGACCATCAGTTACATGTAACAGTATCCCTCGGCTCAAGGGTCAAATTCTAAACAAATCATCTACATGACCTGGTTTATGCCCCCTGTTTGTCCCTTAGCCAGTGGATGAGACACAGGGAGCTTTCTTCACAGTTCCAATGGTCTGTGCTCAGCGAAGGGCAGCTCCTTCAAAGCAAAATCAGAACGCTGATAACCAAAAGAAGGGAAAAGGGGTGATGGTCAGGCAAAAACGAACAAATGAACCATCTTTCTGCTTCTGAGCCGTTCACTAGTGACAGTGATGGGCACCAAGAAATCGTACAGACCTCATCATTCCATGAGCCGTGTAACACTTCACTCTTATCGTTCCCCCTCTCCTGACACCACAGCTAGGTCTCTGACTCCTGTGACTTCAGGAAGTGTGACAGAAAGAGTGGTATCCTGGAAAGCTCTCACCCAAAAGTCTGTTAAGAGTCTCAAGTTCCTAAGACAAGCAACTACCTCCTTGTGGAAAAATATGGCCTACCCAATATAACTGTTAAACAGTCACATTTAAGTCAAGGATGTGTTGCTTCGGTGATTCCATCTGGAGACTTGGCTGGGAAACACATGCTTTAAAAACATGGCAGCAGTATCTCTTTCTATAAATTTTTTCACTTTGATCAATTACCATGCCATTCAGTGGGAAAAACTGTATGTGGGTCAATGGCCTATAGCACCCACTGCCCAGGGATGCTCTTTGTTTTCCGTAGCATACCTTGGAAAACTCTTTTTTGGAGTCCCAGGCAGATTTGAGCTGGTCCAACCAATGGGCACTTTGGAGCTGTGGGGAAGAGACTCTTTTTTTTAAAGTCCAAGTGGATTAATTCTAGGGTCCAACTTGAGTTGTGTTGATGCTTCTCGTAGTTTCTGGGCACAAGAGGTGTGCCACACTGGTGCTGACCACCTATTTCAAGTAGTCTTGTCCCCCGTTAAGTCCTATTAGGTCACTCTCTTCTAGTTCCTTCCTGGTGTTTCCCATCATCTGATATTATTTCCTGACTCCTGGTTTATTCGTCTTCTGTCTTCCACCACTAGGATAAAGATCCTCCAGGGTCAAGTCTGCCTTGTTTACAGTTCTTTCCCCACCACAAGTCCTGGCACACGGCTTTCAATAAATATTTGTTTTATGACTGAATCAGTGCACAATGGAGTGCAAGCGGCTGCCCAGAAGACTGAGCGGGGTAACCTTCTAGCACATGGGGAGGAGAACGAGAGGATAACCTCCTTGTAATGTTAGTATACCTACTATGGGCCAAGCTTTGGGCACACAGCAGTGAACAAAGCAGACAATCGTTGCCCTTGTAAAGCATCCAGCGCTCTATTTGTTAAAGAATACTGCAGTCCTGGATGAGCGCTGGGTGATACACGAACTGTTGAATCGCTATATTGTACACCTGAAACTAATGTAACACCGTATGTTAACTAGACCGAAATTAAAATAAAGAATACTGCAGTCCTACTTGCTCTGCTCATCAAGGATCTCAAGATTATTTCAGTGATTATAATTCTAACAGTAGTACTTAAGAGTAAGAGAAAAAGCTATAATTTATTGAACATCTACATTGTGCCCGGCACTTTACACATATTATCTCATTTAAATCCTTCTAAGAACCAGGTTAATGTTAAAGATGAGGCAACCTGGTCTCAGAATGTTAAGAGGAATTACACGTACAGCTGGTGATCGCAATCAGCTGGTCTAGGTGACGCCAAAGCCTACAATGTTGCATCTACATTCTGTTTCACTCAGAAGAAGGCAGGCTTTGGCAGCCAGGCAGATGCTGATAGGGTACCACAGTCGAAATCTCTGCCCTGAGATATCTCTAGCTCCCGTAGATCGCTCCATTGAACGACGCAGGACTCAGAATGCCAACCAGTCACCAAGGTGTCTTACCTTCAGGTGATAACAACTGCAGTCATTCACCTCAATGCCTGCAGTGGAACCGGGTGTCTGACTTGCCCCACTGCACTGAAACCTAACAGCTCACTTGGCAGAAACGCAATCTGAGGCTCAGAGAGGGCAAGCCTCCAGCCCGGAGAGCTCCAGCTGCTCAGAAGCACAACTAGGTTTCAAAGTCACACGTACCAATATTAAACCCAGCCATACCCACGCCCACCTACTTGCATTTTAACCTGTGGGCTTTCACTTAGGCACCTTGAGATAGCTCTCGTTCCATTCCGCCAGCTAACAAACACCTCCTGGTCTCTGAAGACTCAAATCAGGCATCGCTGCCCCTAGAGTGGCAACTCAGACTTCCCTTTTTTTCTGCCCACCATCAGTCAGAAGTTTTGGGGGAGAGAAGAGACTCTGTATTAAAGCAAATAGCTATGAAGTCCACGTGTGCTTCAGACTTCAGTCACATCAGGGTCTAAGGAGGTCTTTAGGGCACCTCTAATACTCACAGTTCAGGACGGTCTCTGCAAACATCGTAGCAAATATGCCTCCACCAGATCCCCAAACTGCCGTCCAGCCTTCTTCGAAACCCAAAGGAAAAGCTTCTGCTGTGGCAAAAGCCCCGGGCAGGACTTTTATTGGCCCTATTTAGGTCAGGTGCCCGGTCCTGAGCCATTCACTTCGGCCAGGAGGATGTTGTGCTCCGATTGGCCAAGCCTGTGTCACATGACCACCATGTAGGGACGGACTAGCCCCCACCTTAACCATATGGACTGAGAATGGGGGAGGGGTGACGTCTCCAAAGGAAATGTTGGATGTTGTTACCAGACGGGGAAATGATGATCAGCAGGCAAAAATAACAGATGTCCACTGCACACCCAAACCCAGGCTGGATTGAATGCCCAATTTCATCTTCAGAACCAAGTTTCGTGTGGGGATCTTTGTTACATGTAATTTTTCTCCTCCAGTAAACCGTGAACTCTGGAGCACACGCTCTGTCCTTCTCTTCCTTTAACTCCAGCACCCCGCCTTAGTGTTGGACACGCTGGAGCTATTCACATCATATTTGTTGAATGATCAAATGTATCCATTAATTTATGAAAAGCTGATGGTGTTATTTCATCTACCAAAGACAGCGTTGTGGTGAGGTGGAAAGAACACAGATGCGAAATCAGTGTTTCTTAAAATGTAGTCTGGGAAATCAACGACTTCAGGTTAAAATACAGATTTCTGGGTCACAGAGCAGATCTGTTGACCCGGCAGCTCAGTAAATGGGGCTCAGGTGAATTTCTGGCCAAAACCTTTTGTGATTCTCGCGCTCATTCCTGCCAGAACCGTGGCACTGGCATAGTCAGACACAATCACCTGAGTGAGTCTGCACTCCATTGAGTTCCGGTGTGTGAGCTAAAGGGGACCATACCTACTCAAGCAACTTCTTCTGTTCAACTGCTCCTTAAAATGGGGCTAAGATAACCTACCAAATAAATGTGTAATGAGCCAACAAGATAACACGGGTAATGTTTCTTTATAAAGTGCTGTATTACAGTTTCACTACTTGGGTTTTTGTAACCATAATCTCTAACTTCTGGAATTCTTACTATGTATGTTCCAGGTGCTGTTCCAAGTTCTAGTTATATGTGTTAGCTCATGTTAGCCTCACATCTACCCTGTGAGATAAGGTGCTCTCTCTTGCCTTTTTTGAGATATAATTGACATACAACATTATATTAGTTTCAAGTGTGCTAGGTACACCTAATATTCTTATTTTGCAGATGAGTAAACAGAGAGAAAGTCATTTTTCCTGATAAATGGCTGAGCTAGCTAGGATTTGAACTCAGCTGGTTTGATGCCAGACCCAGGCTCCTAACCACTGACTCCACTTTCATTGATAGATAATAGCTTATCAGTCTCTAGGCATGTACCACCACCATGCACTTTGGGAGGGGGACAAAATGCAGACAATTGAAACTCCTGGAGGAAACGGAGCTCTAAATATGGCCTAGGACTGAAAAAACACTGAAGAGAAAACACAAACAATGACAATTGTGTGGCAGGTCATGTGGCCTTGCTAGGATGCCTCGGCGAAGAGCGAATTATTTCAGTCTCTGGTTCATCTGCAATCGAAACGTCTCATTTTCTCTCCTTTCCTTAAATGCACCTTTCTAGATTTTATAACACTTCTGCGCTTTGAAAACCAGACCCAGTCTCAAACCTTAGATGACTGTTTTTATTTTTATTTTGAAACGGTATACTTCTTCTTCCTCATTCTTTACTTCCAGACAGCAATATATTTTTTCCATGAAGCATGAGCACAGCCTGAAGTGCAAGCCAAGCCCTCAGAAATGTGATAGCTGTTACCAAGGATTTGAGAGTAAGAATACAAAACCTAGAATCAAGTTTTAAATGCTGCACTCTAGTATCTGAGATGGCACTGGTCCCACGTCAAAGATGGAATAAATAAGGCATTAAAAAAAAAAAACCCACAAGATTTGTTCTGTGTTCCTTAGCTGGTGGACTGAGCTGAAAACCCCATCTCACTGCTAGATTCTGTTTACCTGGCTCTGGACACTGCGTGTAAGAGAATCTCCAAACACTTCTGCTGTTAGGAAGCCTGGATGCTTAGGTTTAATTAAAATGTAATACATGTCTCATATAGACACATACCACTGACCTACTTTGTTCAAAAAAGGAAACATTAAAACGAACTGGTTTCTTAAAGACAGATGAACAACTATGAGAAACAATTTTAAAACTTCATAACCAGTTTCATGAAGCCCTGCGTGTGTTCAGTGTCTTCAGTTCCTTGCCACCTCTGCCCTATGCAAAATTAGGAAGGCAATTACCTGGCAGGGGTGAGGCGGTATGGGGGGGGCGAGGGGGGGTTGAATGGTCACTAGGAGGGAGCTCGGGGAAAACTGAATATGAACTGGTGACATATGGTGCTCTTGGGGGGCCCATGACTGTAGAAGAGAGAAGTCGTTTGGCGAATGCCAGGGACTAATTACCAGATTACCAGAACTTTTAGGGAACCCTCAAAGGCTAGCCTGATACATTTTTCACTCATGAAAGAAACATCCAGAGGGTAGGGGGTGGGCGCCGGGAGCTTCTGATCCGCATCTTCAAAGCCCGGGGCGGTGGTTGGAGTTTGCTCTGGGGTGGAGGGCCCACCTTTCTGCCTATTTCCGAGCTCTTGGCCCATCGAGTTCTGTGTCCGGTGTCCAACAAGGGGCCTGGCCGCGGCTCCTTTTTCTTGGGCTATGTACTTTCAACCACTTTTGAGCAGCCCCATTTCAGATTGGCCTTTTTATGTTTGATATAAAGAATAGTTGTTGGCCAATTTCATCTTTTCATCGCTGTTCTCTAGGCCTGAATCCAAGCAGTTTGTCAGATGCTCATTAACTCCCCCTTTGGCTCTTTCTAGAGTGTCTCCTAAGCTCATTGTGCCAAGAACTAACGCTTTCTTTTACACGATTCTCTTTCTCTGCTCCATCAGGGAGACAAATTACTTTCCAAAAGGGATCGCCAGGGATGGTTTAATGAGAATTTCTTTGGGGCTAGGCATGGAACGCAATGTAGTTAACATTCGGTGGACTTAATTGGACTTTTCTTTTCTGCCTCTTTTTAAAAAAATCTGAAGCTATCCTGTTAATCTCTCATTTGTAATCAATTGTGTTGACTAAACAAAAGTCTAGGTCGTCTTTTCTTCCTGTCCCAGACAATCCTTTGTTGCCTCTAAATGCCTCATTCTTGAGTGATCCTGGTCGTAGATGGGCCCGATTGTTGACAGTTCATTATTGCGCTTTTGTCCATTTAATCTTTCTTGCTGTGTTTTGCATGTGCATGCCTTAATGAGCTCCGTTGGCAATTAACATGTTTCTAGGAGCAAACTGGTTGCTCAGACGTTTGAGAGGGAAGTGCAGGGAAAAGGGCAACGCAGCTGCCTTGAGGTTGTTTATTTCCCAGCGTTTTCTCAAGACTGCTATCCTCCCTTTAGCAGCGCCCCCACCCTGACTCTCCTTCCCTCCCTCCTGCGTTTCTCCCTGAGCCCATCCACCACCAGCACACCTGGATGCCTCAGTGCTGTAACTCACGCACCGGCCTCAGGCAGCCTCCGACCCTCTTGGGAGCCAGACAGCAAAACGGGGACCACATAGATCCACTTCTGCAGCCAAGGCAAGAACGAGCACAGTGCCCCCCAAAATGTGTCTGGATGCTGGCAACTTCTCTGTGTCGCTCTTTGCAGAGAGGAACCTCTAACCCGCCTAAGGCAATAGGACTGTACAATCTGTTATGTACAAGGCTGTGGCTTTGGAAGAAGGAGGGTTTTTTTTTTTTTTTTTGAGTCTTGCTGGCAAGATTGCTGAAGTGTGAGCAGTCATGGACAGAACAAACATCTTGAAGGGGAAAAGATAATTGGAGTCTTTTTTGTGTCTGTGACAGGATTCCCCTCCCCCGCAATTTGATTTTTTTTTAAATATTTTTTAAGGGCCGGCCTCTTCAATTTAATCAAGGTTAGCATATTAATATGCAGCTGATGACTACCTTGTTTAAGTCATTTACTAATACTGCAAACTACAAGTCATGCAAACAGTTTAATATTAAGAGGGGAAAAAACTCAGAAAACAGAGCCTTTCACCCATCAATTCCGATGCATGGTGAATAAGCTAAAGAAGGATCCCAGTGGAGACAGTGACTGAAAGTTAGTGTTGGCTTCCGACCCTTCACTGGCTGTGAAAGGTGTTCAGTCACTCACGCAGAAGGTTCCTGTTTCTCTTTGTACTCCTTTTCGGGTGAAGGCATCCTTTCTTGAATCCCACACCTGAAGGAAGCAGACAACTTAAACCCGGGAGCAGTGACTTCCAACCTGTGGAAAGCGGAGCTGCGCCCTACAGATACAGAACTCTCTGTTTATCTGCAATTACCGCCAGATGTGAAGTAACACCTTCTCAGGTGAGAGCGATTGACAGGAGCTGGTGTGAAGGTGAAGTTAAGAATCAGGTTATGAGGAAACAACCTCAAGGAGGTTGGATCATGCCAGACACGCTGCTCAGGTGTACCCCAGAAGTCACAGGGACTCACTTAGCCCTTGACTGCAGAGATGAGCAGTCCAGGAGAGAAATGCCTCCTGCTCTCCCCGTTACTTTGATTTCATTTGCTGCCTCGTTTGCAAGCACGCCATCTTCAGAACTGTCACCCGGAAACCAATTTCTCCTGTCGTAGGAGATGGGCAACCCTTTTGGTCTTCCTCCTGGGAAAACTTACTACAGAAGAATTTCTCAAAGTTCTCTCACTTGAAGGTTAGAAAGTTCTTTTCCTGGGTGGGGGTGCCCCGTCTATTTTTTTTTTTAATCATTATTTCTCTTCTTAAAGGGAAAGAAGACTTGATCACGATTTCCACATTCAGGCCAACTTTTTAACCCAATTCTCTAAGCGGATGCTTTGCACTAAATTTGATGGTGTCTGCCCCTTGTCCCAAGTTCTGGAACTATTTAAAAAGAAGGTGGGCTTGCCCTGACCAGTATCTGGTCTCCAAGAAGTGAATCTGCAAAGGATCCTTTCAGGAATGCAAGAAGGAAAGGATTTTGGTTAAGAGGACTGTCGTAGGGTGCCCGGGATCTCCCAGAAATGGAGAAGGGTGTGTGTGTGTGTGTGTGTGTGTGTGTGCGTGTGTGTGTGTGTGTGTGTGTGTGTGTATGTAAGGAGGGGCTAATAAAACCCGGTATGAGAACCCTGGGGGAAAGCTGACTCCTCAAACCAGCTCGCAATACCCCTGGGGATAGATGTGTGGGAAAAGCAAGGCGATATTTCCATATCCTTGGCCGCCAAGTCCTCCTCGCCCATCCTGGGGTTTCCTGGGGTTTGTGGCATCCATGGAGATTTCGGAGTTAAATCTGCATATCCCTCTGGGTCCCAATCTCCCCTCAGCGAACTGCAGCCAGAACGAGCTAACATTTAAATTCCTCCTCGCTTCCTCATTCCCCCTCCCCTGACTGCGTCTTCCCAGACTTGGGAGGGGGGGGGGATTACAAAAACGAGGACGCTCTCCTTTCAGGAAATGGAATTCTAATGTACACGTTCCTATTTCTGAATCGGAGGTACTAAAAATACTCCCGCGACAGCCTGAGGAAGCTGTCGCCGTCCTCTGTGCAAACAAAATCGACAATTCTCCTTCCCCGCGCAATGGGTCTGCGAATTGGGCGGGGGCCGGAACCCAACCTTTGGCTGTGACCAGGACTGAGCCTCCACGCAGCAGCCAAACGTCTTCGCGCGGGTCCCAACCTGGAGATTCCTCCCCCACCCACGAGGACTGAAGGCAGTGTGGGTTCCCTGAAAGCCTCCCGGAGTTCGAATCCCAGCCCTACCTAGTCCCGTGACCCGAGGCATGTCGTTTGGCTTATCTCTGCCTCAATGTCTCTGTCCGTCCATAAATCGTCCCCAGCTTGAGGGGTGTTGTGAACATTCGAAAGCACCTGTGCCTGGAAACGGAGCAAGCGTTGGGGAAACGTGAGCAGTTTTGATCGTGGAAGCCCCTGGCGCCGGCAGCACTGAGCTCCTACTGTATACCGGGTGTTGGGATAACCCGCACCCAAGTCACTTGCAGAGTTAGGAGGGGGTTTCCTTTTGCATTAACGAAGCAAATAACCTCCACTCGCAGTGGAAATCCGCGTGGGATCAACGCCCGGCTGCCGCCGCCCTATTCCTTGCAATGGCAAGGCTGCGTGGAAGCGCGCTCTCCGGCCCGGCGCCGCCTTTCCTCTCCACGCTGGGGAATATTGTTCCAGAAGACGTGGGCTGAATCTCGGCGCGAATATTAAGAGTGTGTGTATGGGGGGGGGGGGGGGGAGGTCCGGCGCGCCGAGCCAGTAATCTGAGCTCTTGATTATCCAGATTCGGATCAAACGGGGCGGCGGCGGCCGACCCCCTCCTGGGAATGATTAGATGATTAATGTAATGCTGTTTGAAGGGTCTCTGTTTTCTCTCTTAATTTGGGTCATTACTTAGGAAGCAAGCGTGAGATCATTTCATCAGCGTGCTCGGCGGCGGAGATAGCTATTCAGAAAATGGGCTAACTGCGCGGTAATCGGGGCGCGGGAGGCGGCGGCTGCGAGCTCCGAGAGTCCGGGTGCGCCCTCCCGCGGCAGGGCGCACAGCACCCGGAGGCTGGCCCCAGATCAGCAGCACCGGCCAGGGAGCCCCGGAGCCCCAGAGCTCCGGCTGGGCTGGGGACCCTTGGCCTCCAGCTCTCGTCTCCAGGAGAAACTGGGAGGAAGAGCCCCCCCCCCCCCCCCCGCCCGTCAGGTCGCCCAGAAAAGGAGACATGCTCAGAAGCTCCCCAGAGGGGCATTGCCCTGGCCGTTTACCCTTGCGCGGCAAGGCAATTTGCTGAAAGATGCACCCAAACCAGCTCCCCAACACCCAGCGACTTTTAACCCCTCCTTTTTTTTTTTTAATTTCTCACCCAAATAAGGCAACACCCAGAATCCCAAGCGTCGGAAGAGTCACCAAATAAAAACTTGGCACCACGTATAGGCCGACGTAGACCTTTGCTCCCTCGATCCGGGGGGGGGGGGGGGGGGGAGGGGGAGGGGGCGCGGGGAGGGAGGGTCTTCACAAGCAAGCGCCGCAGGAACACCGGTTTGGCCTCACCCTGGTCCCAGCACCCCAAAGGAAGTAGCATTTGGGCAGGGAAATGCTATAAACGCCTATTCCCTTCTCATTCTTTGGGGTTGCTGAGCTGACCTATCGGCGAGGGGAGAGGGGGGAAAGAAAACGCGCACTAGTGATTCTGTTTATTGAGTTAGATATGTATATATTCCGAGTTCGCTTGTACAGGAGGATTTACATGGCTGTATAAAGATGGCTGGGGGCGCCGCGCTCTTCCGGGGCGTTCACGTGACAGGCTGGGGTGAAAACCCACGGCCGGAGGAGAAGCGGAGGCCTGGAGGGAAATACGTTTCAGCGCACTGGGTTTAAATAAGTTTCCCGAATACACAAAGGTGGGAGCCACGCGTTTGCTGCCAGTCATCGAGGAAACGTTTAGCTTTCCAAAAAATATGCTGGTTTCGATAAATAGATTTTAGCCTCTCTGCTATAGTTTTTATTTTCTTTTAATTTTAGAAATAAGTTTATACGTGTGATCTGTTTGGGGGCTGGATGGGGCCGGAAGGGAGGGCGAGGCAGTAGCTCTCAGCTCTGCACTGTCCGAGTCAGGTCCTTTGTGGAGGGGGCGGCAGGCCCCACGCTATCGTGGAGTTTGCGCACGTGTTTCTTTAAGTCAAAGTTTCTGCAAAACCCTTTGCCGCAAGTGGCGCACGTGAAAGGCTTCTTGTCGTTGTGGGTGTGCATGTGGAAGGTCAGGTTGTAGACCTGGTGGAAGGCCTTGTTGCAGATGGTGCATTTGTACTGCTTCTCGCCGCTGTGGGTCAGCTTGTGATTCTTGTAGTTCCCTACGGGAGACCAAAAACAAAAAAAGGAGGGGGGGAGGGAATGTATTGGAACTGGGGGGGGGGGGTGCCGGGCGTCCCAGGGTTGGCTCAGGTGCCCGCGCAAAGAAGGCGACGCTTGGCTAGGCGGGCGCGACCTCTCCGAGTGAAGAAGTTGTCAAACTTCGTCTGCGTCAAGCCGGAGGCTCTCACGACAGGATGGAGGGCCGAGTCCCGCGTAGCCTCCCCGCGCCCCTGCCCCGCCCGGTGCACAGGCCCGCGCAGCGTCCCTCCCGCTGTGCTCGGCTGGCCGGGAAACTTTTGCACAGCCCAGAGACGCATCGGGTCCTTCTCCTGGCTGCTGCCTCGCTGGAAGAAATTCGCACGAACCCGGGCTTCGTCCCTCATTTTCTGTTTTTCTTCTCATTTTAAAAGTTACTCCCTCTGCCCCCCACCCCCACCAAGATACCACCCGGAGATCCAAAAGTGCCTTGAAAAACCCAAGCGGGGCGCCGGGCCTGGAGGTGCTGGGGACAGTAATGGTTTCCCCCGGTCTTGTTATTCCCAGGAGGTGGAGTTTGCCTCGATTTTTTTTTTTTTTTTCATTTGAAAGGGGTGTCCCGGCTACAAAGACAAGCTTTTTCTATAGAGCAATAGCCTTTCTTTCTCCTACTTCCTTTCCCTCTGTCCCTTCCTTCCATCCCACCTCCCAAATTCGGAGTCTCCCCGTGCAACCAGCCTGAATCCAGCGAGGTCTACTAACCCGGCCCGGAGAGCTTCCACCCAAACCGGGCACAACCCGATTCCAAAGAAATGCTCTGCCCGCGCTTGCAGCTCTCACGCTCCCTCTCTCCGGATCCTTCTTTGCCTTCCCGCTAGCAGTGACCCGCCGAGTCCGGAGGTGAGGTGAGGAGAGGGCCTCGCCCCGCACATTACCTTTTTGGTGAAAGCCTTTGCCGCAAAACTCGCAGACGAAGGGCTTGTAGCCCGCGTGGATGCGGATGTGCGTGTTGAGCGTGGAACTGCGGTTGAAGGCTTTGCCGCACTGGTTGCATTTATGCGGCTTTTCCTGCGAAAAGGGGCGCGCGCACAATGAGGCCAAGGCCCCGGCTAGGGGAGGCCACCTCGGGGGCACCTTGAAGGGGCATGGGCTCCCCGGGAGGGGTAAGGGGAGCCCTTGCCATCCTCTCCCCAACACCGTCGCTCAGGCACGGGGTGTTGCGGGGGGGGGGGGCCGAGCTCGACCCGGGGGCCACGTACCTGGGTGTGGATAATTTTGTGTCTGCAGAGCGTGCTGGCCTGGCGGAAGCCTTTGCCACAGACTTTGCACACGAACGGTCTGGCTCCGGTGTGGACCGGCATGTGGCGGGTGAGGTTATAGTGAGCATTAAACACCTATGGGAGGACACGAGGGGCCTTGTGGTGTGTCCGTCCGCGAGGGTCTAGAATCAGACTGGGGAGGCCAGCGCCTTACATCCCCCAACCAACACTCCCTTCAGAAACCAACCAGAGCCCTGTTCATTTTGCCAAGCGCTTCCCAACCCACTGCTCACGCGTCTCGTGTGGCCGCGGACAACGACATCCCCATTTTACAGAATGGGAAACTGAGGCCCAGCTGGGCCCCCCAATGTGAGAAGTAGATAGCTACCGGGGAGCTCCTAAACTTGGCAAAGGGGCGGTCCGGGCTGCCTCAGCCAAGCTGCTGTTCTGCTCATCCCTCCCAGCCCCCGCGGACCCGGGGCCTCACCTTGCCGCACACCTCGCAGGTGAAGTTTTTGGGCTTGCCGTCCGCAGAGCCCCCGGGCAGCTTGCCGTGGCCCTTGACGCCGCCGCGTTCGGCGGTCAGGGCCGAGTTCTCCTTCAGCACTTGCTCCAGCGGCGCGGGCAAGCGCTCCTTATGGGCATAGGGGGCCGGATGGGGGAACTTGTCCGCGGCCAGGCCGGCCAACTTGGCGTTCTCCAGCAAAAAGAGTTTGGGATGCGCGGCCAGGGCGGCGGGGGCCTGTGCGTTGAGGAGGCCGGACGGGAAGAGGTGGCCTCCGAGGAGCTCAGACGGCGGGTACGCGGCAGAGTCCAGGTAGTTGAAATAGTAGAGCGAGCCGCTGGCCGGCAGCCCCACCGCCTGGTTGATGACCTGCGGCTTGATGACCCTGCCCGCCGGCAGAGCAGACGGCGCCAGGCCCAGATCGGCCTTGCAGCACACGCCACAGTTGGTTTTGCACAAGCCGCTGGCGCCGCACACCGGGGCCCCCCCGCCGCCGCCGCCGCCGCCTCCTCCTCCTCCTCCTCCTCCTCCTCCACCGCCGCCCGCCCGGAGGCTGCTTTTCCAGAGCTCGGAGTAACTGAGCAGCGTCTTGGACGGCACCTCGTAGCCTAGGGGCTGGAGGGGGATCATACAGGGCAGCGGCGAGCAAAGGTTGAGCAATTTCTTGCCCTGGCCGCCGTCTGCCTCCAGCGTCCCCGGCCGGGGCTCAAAGGGCGCACGGGGCTCCGACGTCTTGGCCATGATGCGCTCGATGGAGAAGGCCAACGTCTTGGAAGTGGCCGGCGACGCTCCAGCGCGCGGGCAGGCCGGGGGCACCATGGTCTCCAGGGAAGCCGAACTGGCCATGGCGCGCCGAGCCGAGCTTTGCCGTGCGGGACTGGGCCAGGGCGCAGCCTCTCTCCTCTAAGTCTGCATTCCGGAAAAGGCAGGGAGGGAAACCGCAATTTAATAAGCACCTTGTCGGGTCCAGGTCACCCATTTGCATTCAAATGAACAGGGGCAGAACAAAGTGCACCCAAGGGGACCAAATTACCTCCCATTAACCCGGCGCGCAAAGGAACCCACCAGCCCCTGCCCTGAGACTTTGAAAGGGGGAAGACGGGGGAGGGTTTACAAAGGAAAAGGAGAGAGAGAAAAAAAGAAAGAAAGAAAAGAGCCTCAAATTAACCCCCCCTGAGCCGTTCCCTGGACCCTGGCCTCCGCCACGCGTGCGGGGAGCTGGACGGTGAAGGGGCAAAGTTAGAGGACCAGGAGAGCCACCTCGCATTTACCTCTTTCCCCCACCGCCAAGGAGATGCGTTCCGAGCCATGCAGCGTGTCTCCTCTGTCACATTTTGATGGCAAACATCTTCCCCTCCGCGTGAGATCACTGTCTTTTACATTCAGCTGACATCACATGAAGTCACTTGAAGTGGAATGACATGGGCGGCGGCGCGGCTCCCGTAGCGGCCCCTGTGTTCCCCCGCGCCTGCCGGCCGCCGCCGCCACCGCCCCTCAAACTTTAAAAGGAGGCAACTGGCGCCCGCGCTCCCCTCGGGAAAGTGCGAGCGGTTCGCGAATCGGGAAGGAGGGAAGAGACGGGAGGGGGAGGGGGAGGAATCGTGATGGTTTTGCCGGTGGAAAGAAGGTGGGGGGAGCCCAAATCCAGGCAGAGTTCTGTGCGTGATTCACAACTTTGGGGGCCTATAGGTTTGAGGGACGCGGGGAGGGCAGAGGGTCCCGCACGCGCCGCCCCAAAGGGCCCCTGGGTGTCCGTCTAGTCGCTGAACTATCCCTTAGCCCTCTGCAGCCGAGCTGGGCATGGTGCTAATAAACTGCCATTTACCCACGGAGCCGGCGCCAGCCCCGAACACGCGCAAATGATAATTACCTCATTAGGATGTGGCGCATGGACGCGGGCGCCGCGTTTGGAGGGGGGAACTTGTTAATGGGGAAATATTAATTTATGCAAAAACAACGAGCTCGCCTTGGCTGGCGTCGGAGGTCGGGAGAGAGCTCCCGCCGCCCAAGGACGACCCTGAAGCGTCCAGAAGAGCAAGGCCGCGCGCCCAGACCCCGGGGGCCTCGGCGCCCGGTGGGCGCGCCTCCCCCTCTCTGGCCGAACTCCTCGCCTGCGGCTGGGGGAGACTGCACAGCAAGCTAGAGGACTGCTTGAGAACCTAATCGATCAGAATCGCTGATTTGTGATCGGGTTTCTGAGGCAAAGCCCGGCTCTGCTGCTGGTTTCGGGCTGCGTGCGGGGAGGATTCGGAGGGCAGCTCTCCCTGCTGATGGGTACTTACTGTTTGTATAATTGAGAAGGTCCAATCTCCACCTGTTTAAGGAGCAGATTGAAACAGCAGAACCTCCCCTGGATCCTATTAAAACGTTTTTCCTCCTAAGGCCATTCAGTCGAACCAATTTTCCGAAGTGATTCATAGAGCTGAATTCTGCCAAGGCAGCTCTTTCACTTCTAGCCACTAAAGCACCGCGTGGAACCGGGTTTTGTGTTTTTCTAAAATAAAGAGAAGGATTATCAGAGGGGAGAGGGAGGGGGCTTGAAGGGGGGCGGGCAGGGACTTAGTGTGGCCAGAGGTACAAGCAGAGGGAAGAAAAGGCCCTTTTCTAGACAGGCCCCAAGTAAGTTCGGAGGAATTCAGCGTTTTGTGCCTGGCGCACAAAAGCAGCGCGCTCCACGCTCGGTTTGGAGGGGTTGAATTCATCTGTTTGCAGACCATTCTACCTGCGTATCACAACAAACTGCTCAAAGACGCTCCAGCACTTTCAACAGGCCGGGTGCTCTTGGCGACAACAAAAGTGGTCGAGGCTGAGGGTTCTTGGGGGGTGGGGGGGCGGCTAGCAAGAGAGAGAGCGAGAGAATTAGGTTTAGGAAGGAGGAGGGGGGGTGCAGGGGTTTTTAAAAACTTTTGGACGGTTTTGTTTGCGGGACAATTATATCTTGCCAGCCGGCTTTTGCAAGACCACGAGCTTTGTAGCCGCAACCACAGTTTAAGAGGATTACGGTGGGTATAATATGAGCAAACAGGGTTGAGGGTTTGATAGTGAATTTCATCTCCAAAGATACGGGGGCTTGTGGAGCCCAAGAAAATGCTACTGAAAGCAAACCTTTTCCTTTTTCACTCAGGAACAGGTCTTGAGAAACTGAGTATCTTGCCTGAGGCCTCTCAGCTGCAAAACATCCCAGAAAGCCATCAGGGAAAGGACGGGGGAAAGGTCTAGTTTTAACTGAAGGCAAAGCATTCCTTTTCCCCTTCAGAACTTCTCTCTACTACCCACTCCCCCTCTGACGTGCAATTTCAAACCGGATATTGACCTGGCAGGTAAGGGAACAGAAAAGTGTACTTGGAAAGCAAGGGGAGGGAACAAAGAGATGTCTGAGGGAAAGTGGCCTGGAGGGTGACATCAGTGGGTGGATTTTCTCACCCTGCTAAGGCTGGAGAACTGCTTCTACTTCCCCCTAAATTCAGCAGGCGCAAGTCTATTCCCCAAAGAACCCTTCTCCCCTAACTTCCAGATTTCAAAGCTAGAAGAAAGAAGCTTGCTTGTCTGAAAAATATTTCCATATACAACCCATTGAATTTAGATGTTCAAAGAGGTGGTATTCCAGACCCACTCTACCCCCATCCCTGTGTTAATGTGCAAACAACACAAATGAACCCGCACCCCCCCCAACAGGAAACAAACCAACAACTCACCCCGACATTGAAACAGTATCAATACACCCGGAGGGGCTCAACACCCGAATTTCTATACCGACTTTCCTGCGGGTCTCCTTCAGTCACCGGCACCGCACCCCAACCCCCTTTCCAAATTGGGTAATTGTTGATCTCGGCAGCACGAAATATCTGCTGGTTTGAAAGCTCCATCAGGCTGAAAGGCTTCCAAAGGCTTCCCGTGAACCTGTCTTGCCATCCCTAGCGCTTTTTTGCAACTGCACAAGCCATCCCGCTCTCCCCGGCATCACAAAGGAGTGTTACCTCCACGGAAAGAAAACATTTGGGTAAAAACAAGTTGCCCCTAATGTGCCTCTCTTTCCAAATGTTGGGTGAATACACTGGCTTTTAGAAAAGTATTTAATTAGCTTCACAAACTTCTCCTTCCCTCGCCTGCAGATTATATTGAAGTGGAGGGTTGGAGACTATTTTACACCTTGCCACTCACATGTTAATTAATCTCTATCTAACCCTAATTGCAGTTTATTCAAGCACCGCTCAACAGCTCACCCACACAATAAACACTGATCCTACTTTTATACATATTACTTCACGTTAACACATTGAGTAATTAACTCCAGTACCAACTAATAGTGCAAACAAATATTTTCTGTAAACGAGATGATTTCAGGCAGAATAAAAGAGGACTAGGGGAGCATGGCACTTGGTGGAGGGAGGGCTGAGATTTCCAATCGCTGCCCCCCCCTTCAAATTCATTCTCATTTGCAGGAATTTTAAAAATTTTTTTTTAATGTTTATTTATTTTTGAGAGAGAGACAAAGTGTGAGCAGGGGAAGAGCAGAGAGAGAGTCAGACACAGAACCCAAAGCAGGCTTGGGGCTCTGAGCTGTCAGCACAGAGCCCGTCGCGGGGCTCGAACTCCCGAACTGAGATCGAGAGGTGAGCCAAAGTCTGTCGCTCAACCGACTGAGCCACCCAGGTGCCTCAGTAATTTTTTTTTTTTACGCTGAAATGTCAAAACAAAGAGGGAGGACCATAGGAATTAAAATTTGACAATTTTATGAAGTTGGTGGCGGAGTTCTGGGAGACTAGGGGTAACTTTTTTCTACCTACACATTTTCAGTGAGAGCGGGGGAATCCAAAATAACTCCACATGAAGGGCAACAACAGGAGGCTCCGGGGATGCGCAGATGTTTGAGGGATGTGAAGCCATCTCTGGAAAATAAAGTTCTACAAAGCTTCCCGCTCTAAAGAAGTCTTGTCCTTTAAAGCCAGGGTAGAAGTGGGCCGAGGGATATATGAGAAATCCTCTCTCTCTCCCAGTCCAGACTGCTACAAAAGCTCCACTTTGGGGGTGCAGGGGCCTTGGGTCAGCAGCTTGACCAAGCAAGCCACCTTACGTGGAGGCACGCGGTCTGCGCCCAAGCGAGGCCCACTAGGCCTCAGCGCGCGTGCTACACGCCAGCGGCCCAATCGGGAGGCTGCCCTCCTCCTATCCCCGGGCGCCCAGGCCCGTGCTGGCCAACCTCACTGGACGGCGCACACTGCAGCCCATCCCTCTTGGCCTGCCAGGCCTGGACCCACCGTGGGGCCTTCCTCTGCCCTGAGGTCTCAGCCCCTCGCCCCGTCAACTTCCGGGGCCTCAGCCGAAAGCCAGCCGCTTTCGCCTCGACCCATCTGGCCCACGCTCGGTCCTCCACACCTCGGCCGCGGTGGGGAAACACTGCCAGCCCGACGCCCCTCCGCGGCCTGTGCTCTTCCCACGCTGCAGAGCAGGGTGCCAAGGCCGGGGGCTGCTTCGGCTCCGCTGGGCCTGACCCACGCCGCGACCTCGGGGATCAGCGGCTGTGGGGCGCCGCACCCGTGCCAAGCCACTCGCACACCACTGATTGGGGATCCAGGCTCAACCCCAAGGACTGGAGCGCAAGGTTTTAATTGAAATCGCAGGTTTAAGCACAGCTGGCGGCTGTCTATTGATTTTGCAAGGGCTTCTCTTGTGGGAAGCATATTAAATATGACTAGCGCTGCTGGAGGAGCCCCCTCCCTCTGGCCTTTTTATGGTCACTAACCCGAACACTGTAATGATGACTTTTGCTTAAAATTTTTTGTTGTTGTTGTTTAATGCCAGAAATCGCCTTCACGTTAGGACAAATTACTTAGCAGACGCCTGCCTGGGGTGTAGACAACCTCAGAGGAAAATCCCTTTCTGGAGCAAAAGCTCACACTTTGCACCACCTCTGGCTTCGCCGAGGGGAAAGGCAAACGTTTCTACTACAAGAAGGTGTTGCAGCTCAGGTGGCTCGTCTCTGTCGCTTCTAGGTGACGAGAGGCACTATGATTTTCAATATTATTACTATTTTCTCTCCGGTTAGGTTGCAGTACTTAATAACTCGTCCTGCCGTCTCCCCGGGGAGCTGAGCAGCTTGGGGGCGGACGGCGAGCTCGAGGCTGCCGGGTTTGGGGAAACACCCACCCGGCAGATTTGAGGTTTTTTCCGCGCTCCTTCGCTCCTCCGTAACTTGTTTGGAAAACAATACAAAAACCCCAAACCAAACTTAAGGGTGTAAGGACTCTCCCTCCCGTCTTTGCTTCTTTCTAAGGGGATATTTAGGATCTGATTAACATGGTGCCACGTTTAACCGCTGAAAATAGATGAACTTCAGAAGAGAAAATTTTCTGCAATCCTCCTCCCCCCACCCCCTCCCCTCCAGGAAGCATTTTATTGAAAACATTCGGACTGGCTTGCCAGTAGCTGGCTTGTCCAAGGCTCAGGGGCCTCCGCCTTCGGTGCGCGCGGTTTGCAGGATTAGTGCGGCCGGGAGACAAAGAGCCCCAGAGACCCGGGCCAGGCGAGGCCGGGCGCGCCCGGGGAGCTCCCGGGTTCCGGATACCCGCACGCAGCGCTCGAGCACAGTCTGGGGCCCGGGCCTCCAGGCACAGATGGGCCAGAGCCGTCTGCATCTGCCGGCGTCCTCGGGGAGGCTGCGGCGCCCACAGCCGGGGTGGCCGAGCGCCCTTCCCACCGCACCGGCGGCGGTTTTGCAGCACCCGTTGCATTCAGGGACCGGTTTGCAAGGCTCGGTGCACCCACAGCCTCGTATTCACCCCTGAACACGAGAGGCGCTGATAAAGCCAAGGGCGGCCGGCTTTGCAGCCAAGGGGAGAATGGGGCGGTGGTGCAAACCTACCATGATTTCCAGAATCCTCCCAGCCTCTTCTGCAATCACATCAGAGGACATTAGCTGCCTATTTGGAAATCTGGAAACACGCGCTCCTAGGCCACAAGGGTTCTCCCCAAAGAGCAGATCTGCAGTCTCTACCCACTCAAGTTTAGTGCGCTCTTCTCTCTGACTACTGGATGCATATATAATCACAAATTAAATATATATGTTTAAATATGTATGTAACAATTATGTACATATTTAAACATATATAACTATATACATATTTAAATATATATACGCGTTATGTATGAACATTGTGTATATATGTATGTGTATATGTATATATATTCACCGCTATCGACAACCCTTCACTTAGAAATGCCATTTAATTAGGAATCTGATCCAATACCCTCGCGCAGCAATTTGTCAGCGGACTTGTCATTTCGCGAGGCGCGGTGGGGAAGACAGTCGTCTCGCGCAAATGCGTTTTCCTCTCGCCACGCGGTTTGGGTGTGCAATCCAAAGAAAACAATTATTTATAAAGAACAATTTATACATACTTATCCATACAATACATGTAATATATATATAATCTCCACGTGCATATATTACACACATATACACACATACACACATATAAAAATGAAATAAAAAGGCCTTTTGGTGAGTGACTGGCCCTGCCTAGTTCGGGTGATGTCGATCTCTGACTCCCTGGGAAGACGGCTTAGGATCCTCCGCGTTATTTAACTTGGCAGCTAGTTAAACTCCGCGGTGGAGCCTGCCCAAAGGTATTAGCGTTAAGTGCTGAGAGCTGGAGTTAAGCCGGCAGGGAAAAGGAAGGACTGGAAGGGGCAAAGGGGTGAGAGGAACTGATTTCAGGGTCGGCCAAACTTCTGGAAATTTGCTGGACAGAGGAGGTCTGCGTAGGATCGCCCACTGGATACGAACCGGAAACGCTGTGATCCCTTTACAGGGGAATCTCTCCGTTGTATTGTTTGGTTGGTGATTTGGTTTGGTTTTGATAGGCACTTCCCAGCTATGCAGGTGAAAAGTTCTTTCCAGCCTGGGTTTCTTGAGGTCTCCCTATTCAGCTGAAGCCCATCTTCTCCACTCCTGGGTCCAGCTTTCCGTCTAAATGCCCCACCTGGGGAGTTTCTAGATTGACTTTGGTAAAGACAAAATGGCAACCGCAAAAATGCTGAGCAGCGCACTCCATCAAGAATGAACCAGCCCTGGGGCGCCTGGGTGGCGCAGTCGGTTAAGCGTCCGACTTCAGCCAGGTCACGATCTCGCGGTCCGTGAGTTCGAGCCCCGCGTCGGGCTCTGGGCTGATGGCTCAGAGCCTGGAGCCTGTTTCCGATTCTGTGTCTCCCTCTCTCTCTGCCCCTCCCCCGTTCATGCTCTGTCTCTCGCTGTCCCAAAAATAAATAAACGTTGAAAAAAAAATTTAAAAAAAAAGAATGAACCAGCCCTTGGCTGCCTCTGTTGCTGTCTCCCTCACACACAGACCCTCTCTCTTTGGGGATAAAGCTAGGGTGGCAATCCGTAGGTGATTACTTATCACTGAGGACCCATCACATGTCAGGCACGATACTAAGCTAATACCCACTCTAGTCCGTTCTCACTTGGTCCTATGAAGTCATATGCCCATTATACAGATTTGAAAATTGAGGCTCTTGAAGGCTAGCTAACATGCCCAGGGCCACACACCTGGGAAGAGTTTGTTTTCAGCACCTGTGCTCCTAACCACCATACTAAAAACCCAGAGCTTAAACAACTCGTCCGAATGGCTGGCAGAATGTAAATTGGGACAACACTTTGACAAACTGGTTGCCAGTATCTACTAAAGGGGAATATTTGCATTCCTGATGACCCAGCAATTTCACTGCTAAATATATACTCAACAGTGAGCCTATGTTCACCAAAAGACATGGATTAGAATGTCCATAGCAGTGCTATTTATCATAGTCCTAAATTGGAAGTCAAATAACCATCAAGTGTGGCACTCATAAATTAATAAATCATGGCATGTTCACAAAGTGAAATGCTCTATACATCAATACAAATCCACAAATTACTGGTACACCAAATAGCATCAATGAATGTCACAAACAATATTGAACAAAAACAGAGCCAAAAGACTGCATATTACATGATTCCATTTTTTAGAGTTCAAAGGTAGGCAAAAGTGGGGGCTTCTGAGGTGCTCGTACGGGTTTATTTCCTGACTTGGGTGCTAATTTGTGAATATTTATCAAGCTGTGCACACTTATTTGAATATTTTTCTATATATTTGTTTTACTTCTGTTAAATAGAAGTATTTGGCCATATTTCTATAGATCTATTATAACACCTCTATGTCTGTTAAATAAATGAATACTTGGTAAGAAGTTGTCTGACTCGCCCCCTCCCCTCCCCTAGTTCCCCAAAGAGACACTGGTCCCCTGCCTCTTGAGTAATGCTCTTTGAATTTCTCCCCCTGAACCAGACAACCGCATTGCTTAACTGGCCTCTCGTATAGACGTTTAAAAACAAGCTGCATCCAAACTCCTAACACAGTCGTCTTTGGAGCCTGGAGCACTGACCCAGCTTCCCAGAGACCCTGAAGTGGGCTCAAGACTTAATCAGGGGAGCTCACTTGAAGCATTTTTCTCACCCAAGACCTCAGAAGAAGGATGGCAGCTTTGAACTTGGACCTGTGCTCTTTGCCCCGGGGTACTAGTTGAAGAACGTCAGGCCAGGAACTGCCTCAAACTTTCCAGAGACACAATCTGGCAAGCTGCCTTGGGAGGTGGAGGGTCTGGTTGAAGGCGGCAGGGTGGGGTCGGGATGTTCCTAGGAACTGGCATTAATAGAAAGCCTTGGCCAGGCTTTAGAGCTCAACTCACTGGGTCTTGGCCCTAGACGAGACCAGGGGCAAAAAGACAGAATCTTGGCTCTCTGGCAAGTGACCCAGTTAGCAGAACTAGCAGTTTTGCTCTGGGAGAGGGTGGTGAAGTTTATTTTAGCAAGAAAAAGCCTTGGGATACAGCAATCAAACCAAATACTTGACAATCCCTTTGTGCAAATCCATGGTGAATCCTCCCAGTGGCACTGGTTGCAAATCTGATCTCAGCGCTTTAAGAAAGATACCAAGAACCTATAAGTAAAGCAATTAAGGTAGGACTCAGGCGGTAAGAACTGATGCTCTAGATAGCATAAAAATAATTCTCTGGTCCTGAGAGAGTGAGAAGAGATAAGACCCAAGGTGATATAATTAATTCATGAGTTAGCCAGCGAACCTACCTTAAGATTTGCTTTATCGGGCACCCTCTAGATGCCCACGATGTAATGCTTACCAACATAGAAATGATCCCCATCCTGATGCAGCTTACATTCCTTCATTCAACCAACAGGCATGCCTAAATACCTTCTGTAAACCAGGCTTTGTACCTAGAAATGAAGAATGGATAACGGGCGTGGCCCGGGTGGTCCAAGATTCTCAAAGAGGGCAGCCAAAGGGAAAAAAGGATAAAGCAAAAGCACACCCAAAGAACTCCCTGACAGCAAAGTTCGAAAATTTAAGACACTTTTCATTTCAACAGAGGTGGCAGGCTGAACTAATAAAGAACAGGTTTCTAGAGGCATTGATTGCTGTGATGGGTGGGTAAATTTCCCCCTTGGCAGCTCACGGCCTGGTGACTTTTCTAGAGGTAGGATTCCGGTCTGGGTGGACGTGGGTCTCCCGGTGCATGGTATTATGGCACAAAATCGAACTCCTTTGTGGGTTTTGTGGGGCTGAGTGTCTTTGTGGCAATATGGGTTCCAGAATCAGATCAAGTTAGAAGCCTGGCAGCTGTGTGTCCACAGGCAGGATGGAAAACCTCTCTGCAAGTCTTTGCCCGTCTTTGAAGGCGGTCAGCTACTTTGTCACAGGGTGGTGGGGACTAAATGAGAAAACTCGGAAGTTTACACAACAGTGACTGGCCAAAGGAAAGCACTTGATGCATGTTTGCTATTGTTATTACAATAATGATTGTTATTGTTAACCATGGTCCTTCAGTCTGACAGGAGGAGGAAGAGGGGAAAACAAAAACGATTTTTCTGTTTTTAGAATTTATTTTTACAGAATCTCTACACCCAAGGTGGGGTTGAACTCACAACCCCAAGATCAAGAGTCCCATGTTGCTGGGCATCTGGGTGGCTCAGTCAGTAAGCGTTGGACTTCAGGTCATGATCTCACGGTTTGTGAGTTCGAGCCCCGCGTCGGGCTCTGTGCTGACAGCTCAGAGTCTGGAGCCTTCTTCGGGTTCTGTGTCTCCCTCTCTCTCTCTGCTCCTCCCCCACTTACACTCTGTCTCTCTCTCTCAAAAATAAATTTCAAAAAACATTTAAAATTTTTTTTAAAAAATTAAAAAAAAAAAGAGTCCCATGTTGCAACAACTGAGCCAGCCAGGAGCCCCGCGAAAATTACTTTCTTCTCCTGCTCTTTACTCGTTTCCTTGTTTTTGCACACAAAACGTTTGTTTTTGTTTTTGTTTTTTTTTCTGATTTAAAAAGTAATCAATGAAGAAATTTTGGGGAAAGCAGAGGATTACGATGAAGAGTTTAAAATTGTGCAAAATCCTCCTACACAGAAATCACAACCACATTAGCGTATATTCTTTCTACGCATTGACAAGGTTGACATCATATGATATCTACTGTTTTATAATCTGCTTTGCCATGTAATATAGGATGAACTATTTCCCCATGTATTAAATGTGTTACTAAGACATAATTTTAACGTCTCTGGAGTATTCCACTATATGGCTTTAACATGAGTTAAACAGTCCTTCGTCGTTGGCTATTTAAGTTGTTCACATTTTTTTTTTCTTTTGCAATAGTTCCATCAGGAACATTCTCATACATAAATTTTGTGCATAGTTAATTCCCACAGGACAAATTCCCAGAAGTAGAGTTACTATAGCAAATGATATGCACATTTTAAAAGCTTTAAATACCAACTGACGAATTGCCTTTCAGAAGTAGGTAGAATGCCTCTTTCCCAACACCTTCACTGACACTGGGCATTATCACTGAAAAAACCCTTAGAAACTTGATGTGTCCCAAATGCTCTCTCATTGCTATTTCTGCCCATATGTTCTTGCCCAGGACAGACTCAGGTGCCAAATTATGGAGAACTTGGAATATAGAAATGATGGTACAGACCTAGGCGGCAGAAAAGGTGAAGAAATATGGAAAAGGACACCCCAGGGAGAGAAATTTCCAGAGAAAGGGGAGACCAGTGTCACATATTTTGTGGCATCTGAACGGTTCTAGATTGCTTTAGGTTTTGAACATTTCCTTGACAAGACCCCTTACTTGCCTGCTCTTCAGAAGTCTCTGGTCAGAAAGTGAGCCGCTGTCCCCTCCATGTGTTCTAGACCCCCTGTCCCTTCCTGGGTGAACCCACCCCTAGGTCCTGCATATGCATGCTGACCGGTAGCTGGAGGTGCAGCCCCCTGACTGGGAGCCTCAGGCTAATGAGGTCAAGGTGGTCTGTGACAGTCGTGGAAGTCTCCCAAAGGACTGTGTCCTGACCTTGGACAGATGTTTGTAAATGCAAGCTGGCTGGTCAGGAGACTCCTGAGAACAGGAGTCTCCTGAGAACAGGTAGACTAGTGCAAATGTCTCACCATGCCTAGAAAAAGAATCAGAAGCGGCACCTGGGTGGCTCAGTTGGTTAAGAATCCAACTTTGGCTCAGGTCATGATCTCACGGTCTGTGAGTTCAAACCCCGCGTAAGGCTCTGGGCTGACAGCTTGGGGCCTGGAGCCTGCTTCAGGTTCTGTGTCTCCCTCTCTCTCTGCCCCTCTCCTGCCCACACTCTGTCTCTGTCTCTGCCTCTCTCAAAAATAAATAAACATTAAAAATTTTTTTAGAATAATAAAAATAAACCTCACCAATCTGCAATCAAGAGTCGCATGCTCTATCAATTGAGGCAGCTAGATGCCCCCACCCCTTGTCTCTCTCCTTAATTCTCTTACCTATAAAATGGAAAGAGTGTCCTGTTTTCATACACACATGTAAGCTATCCACTTTTAACCCCTGGAAAGAAAGTCAAACCAATACAAATGACAGTCTACAGTTTGCTGCTGGAGGATATGAGTATGTCATATTTTTGCATTTCTCAGAAAACGAGATCATAGCTAGCTAAGAGCAAGAAGGCTGAGGTCCCACTCTGGGTAGCCAGAAGTTTGCATCACTCCACTAAACATGTGGCCTTAGACTGATCACTGATGCCCGGCAAGCCTTGTTTATTTCATCTGAAGATGGGGAGAACCAGTCCACTTACTTTACAGGCTCACACTGGTGAGGTAATAATAATTGCTAATAATGACTAAGCTCATGGCACCCGGCACATAGTAAGAAATCAGTATGAGTGGTTGCCCCGTGGGGAAAAAGACTAGAGATGTGGCCCGAAAGGAGACTTGATTTCCACTCTATTGCAGACAACATACTATATTATGTTGTGGCAATGCAGCAAATGGTAGCAATTGTTATTATTACGTCCAAAGAGCCATTGCCACAGGAAACACAAGAGTCTGATGGAACTAATTAACACCCTAGATGACCAGTATTAATTTATTTACTCCTTTAGGTTCTCTGGGTGAAAACTTCATCTTATCTGCAAACACAAATCAAAAGATAATACTTCCCACACTGCGCTATGTTAAATAAGCATATGCTCCAGTTTAATTTAACAAGAGGGATAGAAATTGACTTGCTATGGCTCTCCTTTCATTCCCCAAGCAAGCTCTTATTTATAGAATGTTAAGTTTCTCCCGTACATAAATTTGTACCACCCCCACTCCCACCCCCAAGGAACCTATGGAGGTGTGGGTGGGAGAGAGAATAAGATCTAGAGGAAATCTTTATTCTGGAATGAAAATAAATATCTTCCCGATACCCGAGGGAAAGTCTGGGAAAGCTTCCTTTAGTTAAAAACTAGACATTAAAAATATATATTAGTAAGGAGAATAAAAGCACCAGTATACATTCCAGAACTACAGAAGATGAAAAGTCAGTCTGCCTGTTACGTCGTCAGGAACTACGAATCTTGATCTGTGCTGAGCATCATTACAGGACAGTAGGGAGAAGGTCTGTGTTTTTAAACCGACACGAGGCTTACCCCGTCCTTAGGAAGCGCAGGTGGAAGAGAAGTACAAGTAGTCCAAAATGCAGTGCTGCAAGCTGAGTTCAAGCGTGTGCGTGGCAGAGACATAAAGAAAAGAGCGCGTAATTCTCCCAGTTGTTTGATTCATCCAACAAATCGAGTGTGCTTGCTGTCCAGTGGCGGCTGTGACTGCAGCGACCAAAGCTGTTCTGAACAAGAGAGGCCCCTGCCCTCCAGGGGTTCCCAGGCCAGGGGGGGTTAAACAACAAAAATTTACTCTCAAAGGAATGTTCAAGAAAGATGGCAGAAACAAGGGCACCATCTTCAGAAGTGAGTTTTTTAAATCGCCAACACCATGGGGATGCTGTCGGCAAAATTCAGACTATGAAAACTATAAAACAAACAAACAAACAAAACCTGATTTTTTTTTTTCAGTAAGTAAATTGTGAGGGGAGAAAAAAAGAGAGACATCTATACACTAAAAGAGACTTAAAAGTCATGATGACCATTCATAACGTATGGACCTTGTTTAAGTTCTAATTTCAACAAAAGATTACTTGAAATTATGGCATTTATAAGAAAACTGGAAATCTGAACACGGGGTATTTGCTGGTATTAGGGAGTTCTTGTTACTATTTTAGGTAATGCTAGTTAAATTACTTACGGATGACAAAATTTTATTCCTGGGACTTGCTTTGGAAAAATAGGAGGGCAGAGTAGATTGGGATGTAGAGGAACCAGGATTAGCCTTGGATTGATTTTATTGGGGTTAGGTATATGGGTTCATTATATTATTCTGTGCTTCCATTGAAAACCCCTCATATTAAGGTTTGGTTATTTTTTAATTAGCAGGAAAGATTCAGCAGAAGTTGCAAAGGTAACGAAAAGCGTGAAGTTTGCTGGCTAGGGAGAAGCTCAAATTCTAGCTCAAAATCTAGCTCTAGTAAGTAAACAATCCTCCACTGTGCGCCTTCTCCTCTATTTATGTGGTATGGGCTGGACCACTCTTCTCATTTTCTAGAATTTCTTTTTCCCTGGAGCTTCTGATTCTTTTTTTTTTTTTAAGCTATTTTTTATGCTTATTTAGTTTTGAGAGAGACAGAGTGTGAGTGGAGGAGGGGGAGAGAGAGAGGGGAGACACAGAATCTGTGGCTTGAACTTACCTGGGGCTTGAACTTGTTGCATCCACACGACTCCTGAAACAGAATGCTACCGGCACCAGTGACAGTTGCAACAAAGTTTATTACAATGAGAGGCAAGGCCGACCGATCGGGACCAACACTCTTGATAAGAGCGCGGCCCCAAACAGCCGGGGTACAGACTTTTTAAAGCCGATCACATCGTTTTATCGTTATCTGGGAACATAACAGAGAAACAGTTCCCAGATGAGTCAGAAACAGTTATTGAATGAGGTGATTATTTTAGACTTTCTGCCGCTAAGTTGCAACCAGTGGATCTCCTTGACCTTGTCTCTGATGCTCTTTTTTGAGCTTTTGTTTCCTTCATTGGTAAAGCCTGATTCACAAGAGTATGAAGTATGATTTACAAGAGTAAAAGCAAGGTTGTTATCTTTTGACCTTCAGTGTCAGAACAAAGTTGTTATCTTTCAAGCTAAGCGTTAGCCCTACAGTACAATTTAACCCTTACAAACTCACAAACCGTGAGATCATGACCTGGGTTGAAGTCAGACACTTAACCGACTGAGCCACCCAGGTGCCCCTGAGGGTTTTTTTTTATTTATTTATTTGATTTTTTATTATTTAATTTATTTTGAGAGAGAGAGAATATGATCAGGGGAGGGGCAAAGAGAGGAGAGAATCCCAAGCAGGCTCCACACTGTCAGCGCAAAGCCTGATGTGGGGCTCTGTCGCACGAACTGTGAGATCATGACCTAAGCTGACATCAAGAGTGGGACGCATAACTGACTGAGCCCCCCAGGTGCCCCTCAGGTTGGTGAGTTTGAGTCCCATGTGGGGGTATTTTTATTTTTTAAAAATAACCAAATAAAACCTTAATTTCTATAACAAAAAGAGAGAGAGAGACAATAGGTAAAGCAAGGAATGGGATGAGGAAGTGAAAGATGAAGAGATCTGGCAGAGGTTCTCAACCTTCTGTGTGAATTGGCAGGGGGAGCAGTGGCAAATATATACCATAGATGTGGACCCCTTCTCAGAATAAAGCTTTTAAACGTATAAGATAACATATGCACAGTTCCAACGGAGACCGTTCATATTGATATACAATTATCAAAACCTTTTTTAAAAAGTGTGATATAGTGATATATATGCTTTTTTCTTAATGCTTCAAATAAGATCAATGGCAGGTCTAATAACTAAGGTAATTTAGAAGTACTGGTAAGTGATATTTCGAGATATGGCAACAACTATAATGTGATATGAAAAGTTCTAAGATTGGGGCGCCTGGGGGGCTCAGTCGGTTAAACATCTGACTTTGGCTCAGGTCATGATCTCGCGGTTTGTGAGTTCAAGCCCCGCATTGGGCCTGTGCTGACAGCTCAGAGCCTGGAGCCTGCTTCAGATTCTGTGTCTCCCTCTCTCTGTCTGCTCCTCCCCGCCCTCAAAAATAAATAAACATTAAAAAATTAAAAAAATAAGATGTTTGTTTAAAAACTAGAAGAGTTCTAGGGGCGCCTGGGTGGCTTCATTGGTTAAGCATCCACTTTGGCTCAGGTCATGATCTCGTGGTTCACGAGTTCGAGCCCCACATCAGGCTCTGTGCTGACAGCTTAGACCCTGGAGCCTGCTTCTGTCTGTGTCTCTCTCTCTGCCCCTCCCCTTCTCATACTCTCTCTCTCTCTCAAAAATAAACAACAAAAAAAAATTAAAAAAAATTTAAAGGCTAGAAGAGTTCTAAGATATCAGCTAGGGAAAAGGTCACAGATACTGCAGATGTTAATATGGTTTGCTACCCCCTTTTCCCGCCCCCCCCTTCAAGGTCCAGACCCTCTGAATTCTAGACAAACACTCTGGGTTAAGATTCTCTCCCTGGTAAGAGCACCTGAGCAGAAGGGAGGGTAATACTTAACCTTTCATCCTGTGCCTGTGACTGGAACTGAAACCAGATTCTCCATGTCCAGATGCTGCTCTCTTGGGACACTTTAAAAAGTAAATTATTTAAAAGACACTCCTTTACAATATTTTTAATTTGAGGGGCACCTGGCTGGCTCAGTCAGTAGAGCGTGTGACTCTTGATCTTGGGGTCATGAGCTCCAGCCCCATGTTGGGCATAGAGATTACTTTAGAAAAATAAAGTATTTTTCATTTGAAAAAGTAATAAATACACATGGTTAACGTAATCAAACAACGGAAAACGGCGTGTGCTGAAAAATGCCTCCTTTCCACCCAAAGTCGGCTGTCCCCTTCCCCAGAGGTAACCACTCTTCCCGGTTTCTTCTGAGACCCTTCCATGTTGATCAGTGTTCTTGGTCACCAACAGAAACACGACAGAAAAGGAGTTTATGAATTGCTCATAGAATCTACTGAGGGCTGGGAAAACAGGCTCAGGGAGGAACCAAGGGACGAGTGATATAAGGCACAGCCAAAAGAGCCACAGACACAGCTGTGTGTGGGCTGCAGCTCCCTCTGGCTCTGCTGCCCCGTCCTCTGGGTGCCCTGAACGGTCCTGCAGCCCCAGTGGGAGTCCCCTCGTGCTGCCATGCTTTTGGGTCCTTCTTAAGAGTCAAAGTTCTGAGCTAGGGAACTCTCAGCCACATCCTAGTAGTCGGGGGCACACAGAGGGAACATTTCTTCCCCTTCGATTTCCATGGGTTTTTGGATTTGGATTCTGGGAAGCCAAAATGACAAATGTCCGGGGCGCCTGGGTGGCTCAGTTGGTTGAGCTTCCGACTTTGGCTCAGGTCACGATCTCACCGTCTGTGAGTTCGAGCCCCGCGTCGGGCTCTGTGCTGACAGCTCGGAGCTCGGAGCCTGGAGCCTGCTTCGGATTCTGTGTCTCCCTCTCTCTCTAACCCTCCCCGCTCATGCTCTGTCTCTCTCTGTCTCAAAAATAAAATAAAACATTAAAAAAAATTAAAAACAAAATGACAAATGTCCATTGAATCTTTTGAAAATATGTGCGTATATAAATACACACACATATTTGGATAGCTTTGCCTATTACTTTTTCATTCTTTTAAGTGCTGGTCTGTTTTTGTTTTTAAAGACCAAACTGTGTATCTTGGACATACTACAGTATCAGCGCAAATAAACATACTTTATTTTACCTGTAAATACTGAGAATAAACTGATGGCTGCTGGAAGGGAGGGGAGTGGGTGATACAGGCTTGCTTCCAGCTACGACGTGAATAAGTTACGGGATAAAAGGCGCAGCATGGGGATTATAGTCAGTGGTATTGTAATAGTGCTGTTTGGTGACAGATGGTGGCTACACTGTGGCGACCACAGCATAAGGTGCAGAGAAGTTGAATCACTCTGTTGTACACCTGAAACTAACGGAATGTTGTGTGTCAACGACACTCAAGTAAAAAAAGAAAAATAAACCTGTACGATGAGAGTAACTATTACATGAAAATCAAAACAACCAACCCTACTTGATTCTTTTTCCTGGCTCCATTGTATTCCACTGTAGTAAAGGCAAGAATTTATTTCACTGCTCTTAAAAGGCTTCCAGGTCTAGCCTGGTGAGGCGGTGTTCCTGGCGTGAGAAATGCTGATTCTGTCTTGCTGTCCTCGGCACCGACACTGACTACAGTCTCTGCCCTGGGTAGCAGAAGGCTGATTTTGTAGCAGACGATGTTGGTGTCCTGCCCGCTCCCCCTGGTCCTTAACCCCTTCGTTGCAACCAGGCCTGATTTCCTACTGCCTTTCTTGTGTTTATTTGCCTGAAGGCTTTCTGCGAGGACCAGGGGTTTTCTTTGTCCGCTGGCCCTGCAGGTCTGAAGGGCCGGAGAAATACCCTTCCCTATCCTCATCTCCCAGCTGCCTTCAGCCAAAGGCAACCAGGATTTGGGCTAGCAGCCTTCTGCCAGCCCTCACACACCTCAAGGGGGTAACTCTGAGACGTCTGTTCTGTGCTGGCTCCTGGACTTCTCCAGGCTGATCAAACGCCAGCTCCCCTCAGCGGCTGACCCTCCTCCCCATCTCCCTTCCTCATTTGCACTGGAATCCTTGTCTCAGGGTCTGTTTCTAGGGAAACACAGATTAAAGCAGTGATGATGAGAAAGGAGAGACATGGAGAGAAAGTTATTTGTTCATTAATTAATTCCTTCAATAATTATTTACTGAGGTCCAGAGTCAGAGGAAAGTAGTGAGTGCAAATCAATGCAGGCAAGAAAGACAAATCTTCCTTTCCAGGGCACAGAAGCAAATGCTAAGAAAAAAGTGGGTCATAAGAAGACCTTGTTTGACACACTGCTGCGCAACCCACAGCTGATCAGTTGTTCTGTCCGCAAGAGGTGCACCAGGAACAGGTAGTAATGGAACCCAGCTTCTAAAGGGCAGTGACCTACCTAGCCATACCCGAGATCTGTTCAGAGCCTGAGACGTGGCAACCTCTTAAGAACTTAAGAAATTAACAGTAAAATCTTAGCTAACATTTATTGAGCACTTAGCATGTATGCTGTTTTCTAGTACTTGACACATTTTGTCTTGATGGTAACCCAGTGAGCTTCTAGCAGTAGGTAAAGCTTAGGGGATTCTTCTGGTTCTTTCTCTTTTACAGGTGAGAAAACTGAGGCCTAGGGAAATTCGTAATTGGTCCAAGGTCACACGGCTAGCGATGACCACCAATCGTCTGAAATCTGGACCAAGTTCAGCCTGACTTCAGAACCTGTTTTTTTTTTTTTTTTTTCCACTTGGCTACATTTTATTCTTTCTTTGCTCTTGAGCCTATTTACATCTATTGCCTCAAATTGGCTCCCAGCACATCTTTTGGAAAGCCCAATGGGCCGCTGAGTCCTCCTTCCTCTTGACGGCAGGCATTGTTTTGTAGAGCCCATGCCTACATCTTAAAAAAATAAGATGTTTGTTTAAAAACTAGAAGAGTTCTAGGGGCGCCTGGGTGGCTTCATTGGTTAAGCATCCACTTTGGCTCAGGTCATGATCTCGCGGTTCACGAGTTCGAGCCCCACATCAGGCTCTGTGCTGACAGCTTAGACCCTGGAGCCTGCTTCTGTCTGTGTCTCTCTCTCTGCCCCTCCCCTTCTCATACTCTCTCTCTCTCCTGGGAGGCCACTTCACTTTGACACTGAATGCTCCATCAACGAGCACCTTCCCACCGCTGGGGGCAAGGGGCCCCTCCGGAGTGCACGTGCAGGAGCACACTCCGTGGTCTGCCTTCTCCAGGTGGGAGGGGAAGGAGGTGCCCCAGCCTCCCTGGAGGGCTTGGCCAGCTTCAGCCACCCGAGATGGAAACCTTCAATGTGGAAGGGACCAGTGCCTGTGCCTTGAGCTCCACCTTCTATTCTGTTCTGTTATCCCTGTCACCCATTGTCGACAAATCCCAAGGCTCCAGCTTCCACCTTTAACATTTAACTAGGGTGGTTCGAAGCCCCTTCGTTTGTAATACCGGATCTTGGTCTCTCCCCGCCTCAGGATGACCTTTCTTTTGTGTATTGGGGAGAAATGGGCACTTCTTACATATCCACCCGAGTCAGTTCCTGGTTCTGCCCCTGTTCTCAGTTCACTGTGTCGAAGGCTCTTCCCTTGCATTGTCCACAGGAATATTACCCCGAGACTGTGTGCACGGCAGCCTCATTACAGAGGTGGATGGTGGCGACAGAGATGTTAAAACTGAAAAGAAAAAATTTCTTTTGTCTGAGAAGCAATGAAGTATGGTATCAGAACTGGTGACTCAAAGTTGGACAAGAAATGGATGGGAGACGGTTTTGCTTGTTGTCAATGCAGAAAGAAACCCATTGCCTTGATTGGGAAATCACTAGTCTACGTTAACCTGCCCACGATCATTTTCTCATAACTACTCCCTGAGTTTCGGAGAGAAAGAGTTCTCCCTGTCCTGCCAAAAATCATCTCATAGGAGCTCAGCTTTTGGTATCGCAAAAGTAGAGGTTGTCGTTTAATCACTGTGGCCTCTGAGAAGTTCAACTTTCCAAATACATTGTGACGTCAATACTCTCCATATGCTCTGGAATTTTTAGTCTATAGTCTTTATGCTTGATTTTGTTGAAGGGTACTTTGTTATTCAGAATGAAAGTAAGAGCACCAAGGAATACCGTGGAGGAACTTATCCTGCTCAAAGCCCTGAAACTGTAGCTGTTTGAAGGTGGGGGTGAGGGATGGAGGGGACGGGGGGCGGGGCGGGATAGTTCAGCTGTCCTGCTTACAATATTATAGTGACATTAGAATTTGAAACCTTGTCATTGCTTCCACATAAACTGTAGTTTTCTTTGCACCAAATACCAGCCGTATTTGTCTTCTGTGGCCCCTGATTTCCTTCTAAGTACATCCCCAAATTTCCAACACTTTCTCTGAAATTCGTACTGTCTTCAATTACATTTCCTGCTTGGATATTTAAGCAAAGCCTTGTTTATTCTTTGCAATTGTATTCACCAGCCAGGAAGCAAGCCAACTTGTTCTGATGGACAGAGGGAAATATGCCAACTTAATCATGTTTACAATTCTTTGTACCATTGCACCAGCAATTCTTAGGGAACAAGAAGAAAATTTATTTGTGTACTTTTGGCTTATTGTTTCCTTTGCATTCCTGTTATGTTGTGGTTGGTGTATTAATTGTGATCACTTTATCCCCCTGTGAGCTGGTGGCTGAGATGATCAGGGTAGAGGGCTCGCTGGCAGATTGCGCCATCACGGCCCTTTCCTTGTGTTTTGCTTACTTACAACAAACGCAGATTCACAACTTTAGATGAAATATATGGTTTCATAAGAAGGAAAACAGATGATAATTTTAGGGTTTCGATGATGAAGCAAAACAACCTGGAATAAAAGATGAATATTGATTTTTAAAAATTTGTTGAGGAGATACGGCATGATGCTGCATAATTTGATTTCATTTCAGGTTCGGTTAATCGTTAATCATGTACCGAGAAGCCCAGGCCACAAAGAGCATGCTTAGTTTGGACTCTAAAATGTAGAGAAAATAAACTTCATTAATGTTTGTGCAGAAGCACTAATGATCCAACTCTCGTTGGTTGACTTCCTAAAATTCCCACAGAAAGCCAAATTTATGACAGTGTGATTTAATGCCTGTGCTGGGAATTCAAGTCCCGTTAGTGGTGGGGTAGATGCTTTTCCTAAAGCCCTTGAGATTCTTCACCTTATTTAGTGATTCTTTCTTTCCAGGCAGAGTATATTACAGTCCATTTAGTTTATGCTTTCTTGGCCCTGATCATACTCAGGTGTAATTTTCTGATGCTCATCCATTCAATTCAGCCAACATTTACTGAACGCCTACTAGATCCCAGGCACCAGACTGTCACACCCAAATGGACACAGTCCCTGACTTCAAGAAGTTGGCAGTCTAGCAGAGAGAGAGACACCTAAACAGATAATTCTAATACGGTTCAGTTAGGCTGCGATTAGATTGGGGGTGTTTCAGAAAAGCTTTAGCCACTTATTTCAAACAGTCCCACGGGTCACTTCTACAGATGGCTCATTTCCTCCAGTATGTTTTGTCCATCCGCATTTCGCCCTGGACTTTCAGTTTACCTAACTTCACTCTCCATTGGCCGGAAAACCTCTTTAAATACAGTGCAACCATTAAAAGTAATACAGAAAATCTCTATGTGCAGATACAAAAATGATCCCACACTGATAAATGAAAAATGTGATTTGCCTTAGTATGCTCAGGATGAATCCCACTTGTGAAAATATATTTTAAAAATATATAAATATATAAAATATATAAATATATCCAATTGGATATTGGATATGATTTGAACATATTTGGAAGAATATATGCCCATCTGTTAGCAATGGCTACTTTGGGGAAATGGGTTGGGGAAGGGAGAGGCTTCAACTTTTTGTTTCATGAATTCGACTTTATTTGATTTTTTTTAACCGAACAAACTTCTTTAAATATTTGGAAAAAAATAAAAATACTGCTTAGCCCTGTTATTTAGCCCAATAAACCCAAGCTAAACGAAAGTAAAAGTCCTTCTTTGGAACCTTAATCCACTCTTCCCATCTTATTCTCTCCACACCCCCTGCATAAATGTCTTTATGAAACCAGGCTCCCCTAACATACTGAGCATATCCACTGATGTGTTGCGTCAACATGTGTTTGTTGAGTGTTTACTACGTGCACTGGGAATTTATCAAGAGAAGAAAAGAGCATTGGCCAAGAGGCACAGCCCCCTCCCCTCCCTCTGTTTTGGTCCATGTCCTTTCTTGTCCTCTCTTTGTGCTCTTCAAGGCCCACCTCCTGCAGGAAGTCTTCCCTTTCTTCTCTCTCCTCTGCATCTTACAGGATACAGTCTACACAAAGCTTTTGAAGATTCATATCACCTAGACTAAAGGTTTGAAGAGAACAGTAACCACATCATCTATGATTTGTATGTTCAGTCCTCACTTATGAACCATATATTTAGTGAATACAATAAGGATAGAATAGGGAAGGTGGCGCAGACCACAGCCTCCCGAAGTGGAGAAAAGCTGCAAAGAACCCATTCATGAGTAGTGAGATGAATACTAAGGAACGGAAGTAGAGAGTGTTATGAGACTATGTACCAGGGACGTGGATGCTGAACTGAGGGTAGGGTTTGGAGGGGCTTCTTTGGGGAAGTCAAATTTAGCTGAGATTTGAAGGGTGAGATGAGGTGCTTGGCGGGAGGCCCCCATGGGGACAGAACCGAGGTGCACAGGTGGAAGTGAAGGTTGGCAGGTGTAGCCGAAACCCAGGGAGCCAGAGGGGCAGAGTTAACAGAGGAGGCTGGAGGGCTAGGTGAGGGTCAGGTCGTGTATTGCCGTGCATGGCACCTTAGAGATTTCGAGCTTCATTCTGTGACCAAGGGGAGCCACTGGATGCCATTAACTGGAGGAGGAACAAAATCACACTTGCCTTTTAGAAAAGTCCCCCTGGCTGATGAAGCGGAAAGCACTAGAGAGAGCCTGGGTGTCTCTAGCACTGCTTGGCCAGTATGTACTCAACTATTTGTGGGCTGATTGATAATACAGTGAGTGCTTTTCCATCAGGTTAACATTTCTCTCTACGTCTCCATGTCTCACCATCCATCTGGCACTTCTTCCTATGGCCTCTTCCCTACCAGTCCTTCAAATAACTCTGGAATTTTCCTCTTGTAAGAAAAAGGAGAAAAAAAAAGATTTAAACACGCACTTCACAAGAGAAGCTAACCAAATTGTCAATACACATGTTAAGAGGCAATCAACTCTATTTTTGTAATCAGCGAACCACAGTCATAAACCACTACACCACTTAGCAGAACAATGTAGATTAAAAGAGTGGCCATACCTGCTGTTTTATGGGATTCTGATACTCTGCTGATGAGAGTAGTCTGTGGTTTACCCTCTGTGGAAAACGGGCAGTTTTTCCTAAAAGTGAACATATATTTACCCTATGACCCTGCAACTGTGCCGAAAGATATATACAAAGAAATTCATGGTAACATTATGAACGTGTGAACATGTTGAACTAAATACATGTGAACATGGACAAATCGTGGTATATTCATATTATAGAGCACTGAAAAGAAATAACTATAGCTACACCAACAATATAATGTAGAGCAAAAAGAAGCCAGACTTGAAAGAATAAATACCGTGATTCTAATTATATAAGGGCTTCAATTCAATTGACACTATGAGAAATCAGGATAGTGGTTACCTTTGTTGAGTTAGGGAGGAGGTAGAGACTGAGAAGGGCCACAGGCATGGGTATGTCTGGAAGTGTTCATTATGTCCTATTTCTTGACCTGTAGGCTTAGGATTTGTGCGCTCTTCTGTATGTTTGTTGCGTTTTAATGAAAAACAAACAAACAGGAAGGAAGAGAACACTTAAGATTCTATCCCAAAGAAATAAAAAAAGAAGGCTCAAGATATCAAAATGGTCTCCTTCTCAGCTTTAAATTTGTGGCAAGGATAACCTGAGACTTAAAAAACTTGGGGAGTTCTCTCTTTCTGATCTTACCTGATATCATTTCCTTCTGCATAGCCTTTCCCCCGGGGATGCACCTGGGGGATACTGTTCAACAGGATCCTCAGCGCTAGGCTGGTGGCGGGGGGAATTTTCCTTTTGAAGGAATCTTTTTTTTTTTTTTTAACTTTGCTTTTGAAGGCACAATCTTTTCACACTTGCTTCTTTCTCTTTCTGCCTTTTGGGTCATGCCCTTTCATTAGTTCTCTAACTCACTTAGCTCCCCAACCCCCCGCCCAGGGCTCTGGAGCATTTCTTCCTCTTCTCAACTATACTATACACTGGGCAGGCTCTCTCTCTTTACTTTGCACATTTTTTAATTGTTTGTAATTGTTGCAAAAACTATATCATAGCTTTGGAATTAAAAATGCAAATATATTTTTCTGAAATTCTGGCTTTGCCACGCGGACTTATCTTGGTGCCATTGGGCAATCAAAGATATCTCACACCCGAATGATATACCCCCACCATCTGTATTACCAACTCTATGCTAGTGTCTCTGGAATATTGTTTCTGTAGGGAGATGTGTAACCACTGGGCAAGTGGCCTTAACCTTTCTGACCTCAATTTGTTTGTTTCTAATGAGGATCATAACAATCTTTTCCTCTTGCGGTTGTTGTGAGATTTGAATGAGGTATTATATAGAGGATGTCTGGGGCGGAATAGTTGCTCAATAAATGGGAGTTATCCTTGCAATCCCACTAAGGGCAGGAAGTACTATTGATTTGTACCTGCAGACCTGAAGGATTAAAAAAAGTAGGACGTACTATTTAGAGGAATTCATTTGTAGACAGCCACTGGTCTACCTGGTCCTAATGAAAAAATTCGTCACTTCTCTAAAACGCCCGTCAGCCCCAAGGAAAGGTCAGCTTGATTTAGTGACAGATGCAAATAAGACAGGTAAGGCTGCAAAATGTTTGATTTCTTTCACACCTACGTGATTATATCTGCTGACAAGAACTGGGGGGCAAGAAGAGTGCTCCGTATCTTAGAGAATCTTGTAAGATGCTTTAACAAATCTATAAGAATCGTATATAATTGGCACACGCTTTGTTTGGATGCAAACACTGCTGTTAAAGTAGCGCTTAAAAACAGTTTGTTGGCCTTCTTTTCGTACAGGAGAAACATTTCTCTCGTTTACACTCCTCTCTTGCATAGCAGACCCTTATTTATCCTATAATGGAAGCATAATCTGCCCAACATGTCCAAATGCCCACTGTTCTGAATGAGTGGAGTCTGACTCCGTGGGACTTTGGGCTGCCTTTTGTGGAGACAAGCATTTGAAAACCACCCCTCCAAGAGTTTCACGGAAGTGACCTCTTGCCTGTTCTTGACCTCCTCTGCCGGTTTGTGTGTGTTTCAGTTCTGGCTTTCCAAAAAGACAGAGGAAAAAAGACTCGGAGGCGTGTTCTGAGGACATTGAATGGTTATTTATTGAGAAGCCACAGTCTTCCACACTTTCATAACTGTAGGCTTTATATAAGGCAAAAGCAAGATGGATTCACTACTTTACACAGAAAGAAACTGCTCTGCAGAGGACCCCGGGGTCATGCAGTTACAGACCAAAATGCAATGTACATGACAGATATAAAAACCAGTGTGGAACAAAATATTTTAAATTATGGTGACAATCTACTGAAGGAAATATCCATATCTTATTATAAACACATTTATAGCCTAGGGTCGTAATTTAAATATTCAGGTTTTTTACATACACGGTTATCGAAACATAAAAGCAAAATGTGACGTTTAAGAGGATAAACTTGGACAGATGACAGTTGCTCTGAACTGTGCTTGGTGTTTGCTCATGGGAGGATCACCCTTGCCGTGGCAGATGACAAGATCAATCCATTGGTATCTAGCCGCCTTTTTTTGTTTGTTTGTTTGTTTGTTTGTTTGTTTGTTTTTTGGCTAACTACATGGATCCGTGAAAGGATGAGTTAACAAGGAAAACAGGGGTTCAGTTTTTAGTTTCGGGGGAACACAAAGAACCAAAAAGGTGGCTTGCTGGAGGCTTGCCTTTGTTTTCCAAAAACCAAAGCAGATCTATGTGTCTTACGTTAATTTATTGTACTCGTTTAAATAACTGGCATCCACATAACGCGAAACAGAGAAGTAAAATACTTGGTGTACTTGCCCTCACATCCGTTTACCATCAGTGCATACACAGTATATTAATGAAGCATCATTTAACTTTGCTGAGAACAGGAACACACCTAGCAGTTGGACTATGTATTCTCCATGAACAGTTTTTAAAGAATGGTGCTCCATATTGCTTGTAAACATACAGACATGGAATCAGGAAATCAGTGGGGTGGAAGGTCATTTGCTAATCTTGGTACCACATAGCTAAAATGGCAATTGTATTGGTAAACATCTCATGGGCATGGTAGTTGACAGAAAATTCCCTACTGGGGTTAACTAACAGACTAAGGACATGCATTGATTACAGGACTTTGTCCCAAAGGACTCCAGGCCCTAGCCTTCTAGTCATCTTCCTCGTCTTCCTCGTCGCTGTCCTTCATGCTGATCCCCTGCAGGCCCCCACCCTCGCTCACTGATGCAGTGGCTTCCTCCACAGTGAGCCGGTTCCGGATGGTTTCATAGGTCTTGCTGTTTAAGGTCGAGTCCAGGACCCCTTGCAATCGGAAATCTCTATAGGTTTTCTAAGGAGGGAAAAGATCAGTGATAAGCGAGATCTCAACTCCACGAAGGGAGGGAAAGGGCACAAAGCATGTGTGGGTGTGAGAACGCTGACCTTCAGCTCAGTGTCTCACTTAATGCATTGTCAAATGAAAAGCCACTGTACTCAGATTTCACTTGTACTGAAAACTGAGATTCTCTGAATGACAGAAAATGAGAAATTGTGGCAGGATAAACTGTATTAGCTGAGACAAAGCAAAGAACATAAGCTTGTGTTTATTCAGTTCCATAAAGGGAAATGTTCCATAATTGTTTTGATTCATTTTGGTGTTTTTTTTTTTGGGGGGGGGGTCTGGTTCTTTCTCTTAGGTTGGTGTATTATAATATGATAGACTGTGTAAGGGGCCATAACACATAAATAATGGATCAAGCGATTATGATATTTTGTGATTTCCTTTGCAGTCTGGTCTTTAATATTTTTGAGGCTCGTAACGGCACATCCCTCTGTCTCATTCACAAGACAGACATATGCATGTTGGTATATGAAACCTATTACGGGCAGCAACAATTATGGGGAGACGGAGTGCTAATGCCTCATCAATATGTTGCAGGCATGTGATTCATTTCTTATCTCCTTGGGAAAGAAGCGTATCTATTCCGTTCACAACTTCATGGTCTCGGGGAAGAAATTTGGCTCTTTTTCAAGAACAATGGCTTGGTATTACTGTACCACAAAGTCTTTCTTTGTTCCTTCAGGCGATCTCTCTCGGATTTCCTGAGGTATCCCAGGGACTGTTTTTTTCTAGAAATCCCTTAGCGTTAATTGAACATGACCAGAAGCATCTGGCTGTTGTCTACTTCTTAACATTTTTTTTGGAGAAAGGTCTCTCTCTAACAACTTTTCTCATCACACTGCATATCATTTCAGCTACTGATTCTGCCGTGTGTTTCTTCCATTGATATGGGACAGCATTGATATGCTGAAGGAGCATGAGGAGGAATGTTACCCTTCAGTGCACTCCTGTTTGTGACTTCCTTTTCTTGTCATCCATCTAATGAATCATATTATCAACAATCACAGTGTCAACCCCTCTTGAAGGTTACATGTTGTAATGACCGCAGAGTTAACTAGTGAATGAGGCTCAGCTCAGTGAAGTCCGCTAATGTCAGATTATGGATAGGATGACCGTGTGTCCCCCTTTCCACTTTGACACTTAGTTAAAAGGTCTTCCTAATTATGGGTCAAGCTGCAAGGCTCTCCTAGGTCGCTAGGTAGCTACCTGAATTGTCTTCATCTTTTTTTTTTTTTTAATTTTTTTTTTCAACGTTTATTCATTTTTGGGACAGAGAGAGACAGAGCATGAACGGGGGAGGGGCAGAGAGAGAGGGAGACACAGAATCGGAAACAGGCTCCAGGCTCCGAGCCATCAGCCCAGAGCCTGACGCGGGGCTCGAACTCACGGACCGCGAGATCGTGACCTGGCTGAAGTCGGACGCTTAACCGACTGCGCCACCCAGGCGCCCCAAGAATTGTCTTCATCTTGACGGGAAAGGGTAGGAGGCTGAGTAAATTCTAGGCATGGTGTAGACCAGGTATCCAGAAGATTCACTTTTTTTTTTTTTGTACTTTTCAATTGTTTGTTCTCTTTCCACTTAGGATAACATAATTGGTGCCAGAATATGATGGGAAAAAGAAAGGTAGAAAGCAGCTGGATATTCTCCCCTTTATTCAAATCCCAGAGCGGCATTCCCCAACTCAACTCTAGATGCCTACAAACAGGGACTGTATCCAGTCATTTTTAAATTCTCCATCTTGTAACAGAAGGAGGAGCTCAACTAATATTTATCCACTGTTGGATGAGTGAATAAATGCTTGGTGAATAATCAATGAATGGATGGATGAAGGGAGTGGATGGGAAGGCAGGAAAGAAAGCCAACTATCTTTGGAAATTCGTCTCAGAGAAGGAGGCCTCTGGTTAAGGTGCTCGGTGAAGAGGCCTCTGGTGAAGGTGCTTGTGAATTGTGCTTCACAGCTCTGTGCAGCGACACAAGTTTTGCTGGGCCTATCTCTGGCAAAAGTGAGGGAGTTCTTTTGGCAGTGACATTTGTGTCCCTTCGCTGTGGTTCATGTCTCTGTTTTTGGGGTTTTTTTTGGGCAGAAGGCTAAGAATAAGCCTCCTCTAGGACTTACATTTTTTCCTTAATTAAATAGTGCTAATTCCAACATTCCCAACATAGATTCACTAATATCAGTCATGCGAAGGTATTTTCAAATATTAAAATTAATCTCTTCTTTTCATGTCCACCCAGTCAGTGTCAAAAAAAAAAATTCCCCCAAAGAAGAGTACTTATACCCGGGAAATGGAATTTAAGTGCTGAGGCAATGGCTAGTGAGCTTGCCTTCAGGAAGTGAACTTTTAAAAATATGAAAATTAGGCTGGGTCTATACTCCGAGTGCATACATTTCTTTTAAGAGCTGTAGTACACGGCTGTCGGTAACCTTCCCTGGGCAGACGCTTTGTGAGATCAAATGTAGATGATAATAATTCTCTTTAATTACACTCAACGGAACAGTAATTGGTTTTAAGTCAGCACTGGGGTGGAAGAACACCTTCAATGAAATGGTGCTAATCCTAAAGAGACTAAGAAATAGGGCGGGGGTGGGGGGTGGGGGCTGAGGGGCTAGTGGGTAGAGCTGGGGCTGGGCGGTGGGGGGGGGGGACTTCTGGAAAACTGCTAAGAAATAGAAATTCAGCTACATTTTATTATTAAAATATTTTTACAGACACTCTGTGCTTTGAATGAGATTTTTGCATCTGAGTGTTTTAAACCCTCTACGGTGAAGCATCAAATGGAAACTGAAATGATCAAAAACGTATTTACCCCCTTCTGTGATCTTATTATTTCATGTAAACCACTGAGATTTCACGCTGAAATAATTATCATTAGTCCAAGGCACACACACAAGAACAGGGAAAAAAGCTACTTTCAGGGTATGTTATCTCACCTTTGTGATCCTTTCCATTTGACTGTATACACGCATTGTAACAGAAACTAGTTCAATTAACTATGAGAACAATAATGATTTGCATCCTGATAATGATCACAGGACATATTTAGAAATAGCTGGAGGTAAATATTTCTATTACATTAATTGTGGCAAAATTTTATTTAATTAAACCATAAATGCAATTGGTAATTGATGTGATTAGCATAATGGTACCAAAAGCCAGCTTTTGAAAGTCTAATGCACAGGGCACGATGGCCGCTGCAGTATTTTTGCATGACAGATACATAAAGTATTTTTCTGGCCTGGATAAAATGTCAAATTCCTTTTTATTAATTTTTCCTTTGATGTCTGAGTAATAAATTAAGCATGCATCCCAAAGTGATTTCAGAGGTTTTTCTTGCCCGAGATGCTATTTTAGAAATCGTCTTGTTTTCTATGCAAACCAATATTCTTTGTGTTAAGGAAGTTCTGCAGCTTGACAATGAAATGTATTTCAGTAAGCTATTTGCAAAAAAGAATAATTATTTTTTCTTTTACCTTTACCATCCTAATTAGTGTTTTCAATTGATAAATGTGAAGCTGTAAGTCCATCCGGTCTGTCAACCAGGTGCAGATCACGTTCATGGAGCTGTTGTACCATTGCTGAAAAAAGAGACAAAAGTTCTCCAGCCAACACATCACGAAGCATTCAAAGAGTAGAGGGAACAGGCCACGTTTGAGCACCTGCTCTGTTCCAAGGAGAAACTAAACGGTTAAAGAGAATTGGAGAGCATAGACATCGTGAACACTAACTGACACACAATCACAAGGTACCAGATCGGCCTGAAAGAAACGGGTTTGGACTTAGTATCTGACACAGAACTCTCCCGCTACAGACATCTCCTATACGATCGATTCATATAGACCATCTTTTGCTCTTCTGATTCTCCTTTTTGTTGGTTAGTTTCACTCAGTTGAGATTCAAGTCGCTGTCTATTTCCTAATGCCACCATTTCAGATGCCCAGGGAGATGGGGCTTCTCCACTGGACAAACGGATGTCACCTGCTACTTACCTTTTGAAAAAACCCAGACCCTGTCTGCTTAGGACAATTCTGGGAATCCGGCTGAGAGCCTTACGAATTGAGGGTGAAGTTTACCTTCAATGACCCTATTGGCATTGGGATAGAGACAATGAAGGTTTCTCTTTAAGGGCCAAATTACACTCTGGGCAGCATATATGCCCTTACGTTGGCTGTGCAATCTGTTTTAATCTTAACACCAAAAAATTATGGAAGATGAGAGAAAAAAAACATCTACAAATGAGCTCATTTCAAGCTGTTGAAATCATACTTCCCCTTAAGGGGGTTAAATTTTGCTTCTTGTCTGTGAAAAATGCTTGAAGCTGTGTCACTTTAGACTGCCACCCCTGTGGTGCAGGAAGTCTCTGGTGCGGTATAATTTTGCAGTACTGCTCATATATTCATAAATCTCACTCAGAGACATATGAACAGTGTTATGAAGTGTCAGTATGAAAAAAAAATCTAATCTTTTAAACTTCACCAGGTTTCATTACGCATTGCCGCTTATACCAAACAATTTACAAATAAAATGAAAAGGTGTGGATGGACCTATATATTTATTTATAGGGCATCTATATGAACTGTGCACAGCAAACATGTAAGAAAAAAAGAGTAGTTACAGAACCGAGGAGATGCGTGCTCTCATGCTAACACACACACACACGCGCACGCACACACACACGCACACACGTGCGCGCGCACAAGCACACGCGCACATACTGCGCACCAGTGGGGATTTGAAAAGCATAAATAAAAACATGTTTCTGATGGTAAACTCCACCCTTTCTCACCTAAAGATCATCCAAAATCAGTTTATGCCTAACACTCACAGTTTTTCTGAAGCCTTGTTTCTGACTTAATTTCTTTTAAAAAAAATTAATTTGGGTTTTTACTCGCAAGGTAGAACTGCCAAGTTTCACCTTGTAAGAAACGACACAGTCTCAGCCATGGCGTTCAGAAGCCCTCTTTGCAATCTTTCATTTCTAGGCTCCTTCCTCATCAGAGCCAATTGTGGCTCTCTTTGGAGCCCAGCCGCAAACAGAGACCACACTACCCCAATCAAGGCGGTATTGCAGCCTCACAGCCAACTTCTGCTCTTTTAAAGATCATGGAGGCGAAACCGTCAGTTTTAGGAACCTTCTGTCCCTCCCCAGGGAGCAGGCGGGGTGGGGGGTGGGGATTTTTTCCCTTGAGATTCACAGTTCACTCCATGTAGGAGGGGGTTCGCCCGGGGTCAAGCTGCTTCAGGCGTGGACAGGTTTTCCCCTCTAGGAGTGAGAATATCTTACTGAAACTTTTTTTTTGGTGGGGGGGGGGAGGGGAGAGGCAGTGATTATTGGGGAGTGTTTTTGGCACCTCCTGCCTTGGGATTCTGGAGCTTTTGCTGTCACTGCATCTGGTTTTGTTAAGAAGGGGTCTGGAGACAGAAATATCACCAGGTTCCTGGTGTTTCTGCAGCCCTACCTTACTCTCAGCAAGTGGGGGGTTCTCTTGTGTTCACCTCAGCCCTCAAATGCCATTTGCTGGCTTTATCTGACATGCAATCTGGGGACTCAAATAATGTAATTTGAGAGTCACGAGCATTGCTCCCCCCTCTCCTGTACCTCCTGGGGTTGGAAGATGACCTTCGAAGAACATGGGGACCTCCTGGCCAAACCTACACACCCAGGGCCACATGATGGGTGCATCTCAGGGACACAAAAGAGGAATGTGGCACTCTGGCTCCTAGGCAGAGGTGGCATTTTGCTTTGGCTGTGACAACAGGCAAACCGGCGCTGGCTTCTATCACTGCCAGCAAGCCTTGTGCAACATGCCTTTTTCTCTTTGCTGAGAGACGTGCCACCTTTCAGGGGGAAAAAAAAATAACGACCCTCCCCACCCTCCCCACCCCCGTCCTCATTTTGTATAAGTGATCCCCATTCTTGTCAAATGGCTTTTAGAGAGCAAACAATAAAAACAAAAGTAAAAAGGTAGAATACTCTCAATACTCTGTCTCTGCTGCTGAAAGCATAGGGAGGTAGGAAATGCATACAGCGATGGCTCAGCGTGTCACGCTTGCAGATTCCCACCCCAGGAGAACAAGCAAAGCCCTGGAACATCCATGCCTTTCCTCCTGGATCTCACATCTAGCAAAAGAAGTGTAAAAAATGTATGATGCCCCATTGGCTACGCATTTAAAGAGGCAAAAGGGAGTAAGTCACTCCTTTCCAAACCTTATGCTCAGTAGATGAAGTTGGATACAGCACAGCGCTAACTTGGTTTTCCAGAAAGGCGCTTAAAGGCATTTGGATGTCGGAGAAAGCAGGAGTCACTGCCTTCTAGAACTTTAAAATGTTAGAGGTGAAAAACAGCTTCCATATTATCGTTTGTACAGGACGAAACAGAGGCCCAGAGAGGTGAAGCGACTTGAGCAAGGTCACACAGCTAGTGAGTTCAGAAGAGGCAGTTCTTCAGGATTAGGCACTGCACTGAAACAGCTGATCGTCTAATTACTCCTCCCGAGGATGGTACAATAGTGTGCCGGTCATGAGAGCCGGTTTGGAGCACCTCTTTCCAACTCCACATTCAGGATATCACATTGACAGCTAGAAATAGGCCTTGGTGGGAGTTTTTACACCGTGGAAATTGGCAAACACCACAAGCCAGGGCATTCTCCCTCCCAGAAAGCCAGTTGTTACACGCTTACCAGCCCATTGCTGGGTATCTGGGTTCCTGCTCGTCCTCGCGTGGTCCTTATTACTCAGGTTTGCGTTATTTGAGATTGATGCTAATAAAGCACATTGGTTATGATTCTTCAAAAGAGGAAATAACACATTTTAAGGCCTCCTATTTTGTTTCGTCTTGGGTTCAGATGTGCCTTTTCCGGAAATATCCTAACCCCGGGACACTAAGATTTTGGTAAAATGCACTCTAAACCCTTAAGAATAAAATCGTGAACTGACAACATGGACTAAGTAAGGATAATCACGACTCCTTTGCCAGCCTCCCCTTAGTTCAGGTGTATTCATTGGGAACTCCCTAAATAAGGTCACCTTAATCCTAAAAATGCACTAGAGAAATAAAATCCTAGTACCCAGGGCCCCTATAAAAGAAAGGGGATAATTATGTGGAGGTTTTGGAGCTAAAACCCAAAAGGTTTCCCATCTAAAGGAAGTCCCTGGGAAGACTGGGGACTCCTCTAGGAGTTGCAAACGGATCTGAAAGTTCTAGTTAGGAGGACCTGGAAGGCTGATCAGAGACTCTGCCTGTTCGTCTTTCTTCTTCCTTTCTACAGTGTAGTCATTAAGAGTATAGGCCTTACTCGTCTTTTCCCTAGTTTTGTAATCTTGGGCAAATTACTTATGGTTTCAAAGACTCAGTTTCCTCTTCAGAAAATGGGGATTCATCAGCCTTTCATGGTCTTTTTGAGGGTGAGAGGAAGTAATCCTAGTAAGGCTCTCGGCACAGTACTTGGTACTTATTAAGGCTTCAATTAACGTTAATTCCTGCCGTCATCACCACCATCACTAACCTCTCCATCACCATCACCATTATCAGCCCGTGCTTCTCTGTCTTTTTCTCACACTAAGAAATGCCACAGAACAAGGGAGAAAGGAGAGAGCAAGTGAACACAGAAACCCTGTGGTGGTGGAAAACACTGCTCGTCTCAGAACACCTCTGGAATTGCGTGTCTAAGTCTTACAGGACACAAACTCCATCTTCGCAATTTCACCCTAAAGTTGTTCAGTGGTAGATCATCACCCAAACCCATGCAAGCATCCTGGGTGCATAAAGCACATTTTAAACTATACTGACCTAGATTTAATAACGGATTAAAAGGATTCAGACAAATAACGAGTGATTTTTCAACTTTGTGTGGATGAAGTACAGCTTCAGCTTGGCTTGGCTACTTATTAGCTGGATAACCTTCAAACAAGCTACTTAACTCTCTGACCCTCAGTCTCCTCTTGGGGTTAAAACCAGTACCTACTTCATAGGATTACTGTGAGCGTTAAAAGAGACAATTATGTAAAGTGACCAGGAGAGTGACTGTCACATACTAAACACTCAATAAAATATCGTGACTATTATTATTACTCATAGAAACATAAAGCTGTCCTTTCCACATACAACACAAAGGAATTTTCTTGATTCATTTCTAGTAGGAGCTTAGATAATTAACATGCAGATATACTCAGGTATTGTGCCCCGTAAACACACCGACTCCGTGCAGAGAAATCCTTATACACAACGTCCCTTCTGTAATATTGGGGTGCACGATAGCCAGGATTAGGGTGAGGCTAGTGAGGTGGGGTCTGGCCCATGCAGGATCCATGGATATTGTCTTTAATATTCTGATATTTCGTTCATCCTGGGTTATTTGCCTCGGTTTTGATTTTTTTAAAGATGCATTAAAATATTTTTGACCTTGACTACTATATTTTTGGACTCCCCCTTAAATTTTACAACCGAGAGGTGACTCATTCACCTCTCCCTAGTCTCTGCCCTTGGGTTCACTGTTCCCCGGGGAAATTTTACCGCCAGGAAACGCTGCAGGATTGAGAGCTAAAATGAATAATTCACACCTCGCTGGCCAATAGAAGGTTCGGACTTCCACTTTAGATTGGGATAGTCCCTAATCAGCAAGCAAGGGTGTGATTATATGGTGGCGTGGCTTTATGTTGCTTTACCTCTGCCGCCCTCAGGGCCACCTCGACGAGTCTAAATTCCTACACGGATGAGGATCTGAGTTCTATTGTTAGATCATCTCTAAATATGTATTGCCTTTGAAACTGGCATTCCCCGCCTTGATGTTAATTTGATGTCCTAAAGAGACCTCACTGTTAATGATGTGTTTGTTTTCCGAGCTACCCACGTATCACGTGAGGGGCAATGACAACAAGGAACAGAAGCCCAACGGAGAACTCTTCAGTGTGCTTCCCTTCGCACTAATCACCAGGGTAATGTATGTCCTTCACTTAAGCAACCCCCTATCACACCGGACTGTGTATAAGACGTTGGAGTCTACCGTCTTAAATGAAGTACTATTTTGCACACGATTCGCCAACACACACACACACACACAGGCACAATGAACAAAAGTATAGGTATCCATCCCTCATTTCTCCAAAGTTTGCCTTAGGCCACTTCCCTTTTACGAAAGACCTACATTAGCACCTGTTTTTGCTATCAGAAAGAAATTGGAAGAGGACTTTGGCTTCAATGAGAAAAGGCAAAAAGCAAAAGCGGCCTTCTGGGTTTGTGTTGCAATGAATTGTTATACAGGGAGCATGTACCCTGGGCAGGGAGAGTGGCCCCACCAAACTCCTTCCGCGGGAACTATACTCAGCATCTCAGTCTCAAGCTGCCACAGGTCTGACTTGCCTCTGTGAGCATCTGTGCCTTGTCTCCATTTATTCTATGCGTCCTTCAGCCAGATGTGTCCTAAGGTACTAGAAGAGCCTTGGGGCGCCTGGGAGGCTCAGTCGGTCAAGCGTCTGACTCTTCAGTTTGGCTCAGGTCATGATCTCGCAGACTGTGGAATGAAGCCCCACATCGGGCTCTGCCCTGGCAGCTTGGAGCCTGCCTGGGATTCTCTTTCTCCCTCTCTCTCTCTGCCCCTGCTCATGCTCTCTCTGTCCTGCTCTCTCAAAATAAATAAATAAACATGAAAAGAGGATTAAAGAAAAAAGAAAAGCCTAAAAAAGGTTATGGTTTAGGTCTGAGAATGCTCAAGAAGTTTTCCATACAAACTAAATGGTGTTTCTTTACACCATTCCAGTTCAGGAAGGTTTTCACAGGAACGCTCTATTTTCGGATAGCAAGGGAAACCTGTAGTTACCTACGCAGGGAACACCGAGCCTTTACGATGTCCAAGTGCTATGCACAGCATTCTACAAGCAGTTTATCATTCAGTCATTGAGTTGAACTCTTAAGAGGTTGACACTGTTAACAGCCTCATTTTGTAGAGGAGGAAAAAGCACATAGGTAAATTAAATAAGTACTCTGGGGTCACAAAGTATTAGTACGTGGTAGGATAGGCTTCAGGTTGGTTATTTACCACGACATCTGTATGAGCTGTCCCATTCAACTCAATAATTAAAAAACGCAATGGTTTGTTTATATAGAGACAACTCCAGTTCTAGGTGTCTCCTCAGCAAAGCCATTCAGCTCCAAAACTCTCAAAGGAGAAGTGTGTGGGTAGGATAATGTTGTTGAACCTGGTTCCCTCAGAACCTGAGCTTGACTTGGTATTGAAAAGATTCTACTTTTTGTGAGCTTGGAACATTGCTAAGCAGAATGTGGGAAAACCACTCAACAACCTTAAAGGACTAGTGGACAGAGACCATCACTGCTGAAACTTAATGGAAATGATTAGAAAAACCTGTATGGGAATGAGGCCATGCCATTTCTTAGCTAGAATCCATGTATTTTTTTTTTCTTCTCCTTTGTAGCCCTATCTAATCTCTTCTTCTTTTCTTTCAGGTTAGTAACTCAGCAAATGCTACTGGGAGAAAGTTCTCACGGTGGGCAGGTTGAGTTTCCAAGGTGAAATACAATTAGCAAAGTTACCTTTATCACAATGGATCGAATTTTCTTAAGAGTTTGGAGATACAAAAGTTATAACACTGATTACAATTTCAGTGCTGAAAAAATATACATCATAAACTTTAAAGTCTTCAGTGAATAGGGACAGTAAAATAGTAGAGCCTTGGGGAAATTTGGTTTCACGTGAAATTGAAGAGGGCACCATCAGAAAATGTTATAGAAGAAACAATTTTAGGCAGAGTCCCAAAGCCAATGAAAACAGTCTAGTGCAAAACTCAGTTCTTCCTCTGTCGCTTTTCTCTTTAAAGAAAAATTTGATTGGGGCACCTGGGTGGGCTTAGCTGGTTAAACGTCCGACTCCTGATCTCGGCTCAGGCCATGATCTCACGGTTTGTGAGATCAAGCCCTGAGTCAGGCTCTTCGTGTGCACTCTCTCTCTTAAAATAAATAAATAAACACTAAAAAAACATTGTACTGAAGTGTGACATGCATACGGTAGTGTCTCGCTTTAAGTAAAACATACACGCATATATACACATGCCAAACAAGACATGTTGTCCCATGCCTATAACTGAGGGTAATATTTCGCCCAATATTGTAAAAATGAGCTCTTTTTGAAATTACGGCATTGGGCCTAAGGTACAATAACCACCACGCAGAAACTTCACACACCTTCTTGTATTAAAAATTTGTAACTCACTCTAATATATCCTAGGATAAATGATAGCTGAAATCTAAAAGGATTGGAGTTCTATCGTTAGTTCATTTCTAAGTAAATATTTCCTTTGAAACCAGCATGGTCAAGCCATATATGCTAGGCCGACACAGCACTAAAAGCCTGGGCAGTCTGTGGCTAACTTCTCAACAGTTGAATTTCTCTTATCATTTGTAGTCTCGTTTCACAGGGGAGGAAACTGAGCTTGGAGAAGTGATCTGGGAGCTAGCAAGAGCCGGAGCATAGGAGGCTGAGAGGCAGTGCAGCCTAGTGGCTAAGAGAATGGACGTGAACCGGGCTTTCTTGTGTTTGAATCTTGGTAAGTCCCTTAACCCCTCCGAGCCTCGGTTTCCTCCTCTGCTAAATGGGGACTGTCATAAAAACTACTTAGGGTTGCTCTGGGGATTAAAAGAGTTAATAGGTCTGGAGGACTTACCACAGTGCCAGGCACATGCTACAATGTTAGCTGTTAATACCACAGCCACGCCATCGCACCCTGCGTCATAAATAAGGAATCTTTCTAAGTGCAAGCTCTGTAGGGTTGCACAAAGCATTCTGAGAAACTTCCGTTCTTCTAAAAATGTCTGTGTAAACAGACAATGTGTAACCTCTTGATAACCATCCTGTATTTCTGGGCTGAAGAAGCATAACGAATGCTGGAAGGTTTTAATTTTTTCTTTGGAAAGTACCCTTTCTCCAACTCCACACAGCCACGCTTCAGAGAAATTGCCTCAGCACCTTGCCTAGAGTGCCTAAAGAAGGAAGGGCATTCTGTTTGTTGGCAATGAGTCAAAGAGGAAGATAATACTTTGACCACACCCATGTGACTAAGTTCTTCACTTTGCTTTTTGTGACAAAAGTGGCTTATTATTAGTTAGGGGGAAAAAACCCGCAACCTATTTAAACTGCTGTATTGAAATACTGTAATGAAATCTTTTACGTTTGAAGCTTTCAGTGCATATTTCTTCCTTACAATATGGGTAATTTAAGAGCATGTGAAAAGCATCATCCAGGGTTTCCTTACACTTCTACCAAGTACCCATAGCTTTGTTAACCCAAGCCACAATTCCACAGCCCCGTGGGTCTCTCAGGTCTGAGGATTGCCAGGGATCTGGTTGTATTCAGTGTTCTCTTCCAGATTCAGAGAGGGTCTGGTAAAGAAACCTTGGCACATTCAAGCCATGTATGCCGAATGGGCGAAGCAGTAAGCATCCGCATGCAAATTTCAAGATTTGTCAAAGTTCCCCAAGGGCTGAAGCCACACTTCCTGAAGGGCAGATCATCCGAGTGCTTTTAAAAATGGGTACGTAGTTGAAAGGCATCATCTTTTGCTTTACTCGAGTGTTACTGTAATTCAGGATTTGATTCACCAAAACACCCGTACCTAGAAATGGGTATTTCCCAGTCCCCGCTTCAGGACGCTCCGCTAAAAAAAGCACAGAGACACCGACATCGAAGTCAGAGGATTTGGGTAATCAGAATGAACTTCCAGGCTGTCTCAAAAGTCCTTTTTAGTGGAGTTGTTGTTGTTGTTGCTTTTTAAAAACTATACAATTCTTTGGATGTCTACAAACCCATTTCGTTGAGGTCTTTGTAAAGCTGTCTTACTGCTGTGGCTCTTCAAGGTACGAAACTCTGGATTACCTGGCCCCAGAGTCTGATGCAATCCAGACGGATGGAGAAGTCAGAGGCACCTTGTTGAAACCAAGGCTCCAAGACCCATATTTACCCACAACCTAGCCCCAAGACCATTCACCTACTCTTTGCTGCACTGCCTTCTCATAACGAGGATATGGTGCAGTGAAACAATTTTTTTTAAAGCTTGATTTAAGTTGTCACTGTTTAAAACAGTTGAATCTTCAATAGGAACGTGTATAGAACTTAGCATTTGGGAGCAACATTATTTTAACCTCCTTTGAAAAGGCCTAAATATTACCTTAATATTCTTTTTATTAAAATAAGCTATAACCTTTTCAAGACAAAAGTTCAACTTTGAACCTGAAATGTGGAGAAATAGCCAGCAACAAGTGTCTCTAGCACCGACATTTCAAGTGAATCATCAAAATCGTACTTGGATCCTGACCTAACACACTGCCTCCTTCTCACCCAAGTCAGGCCTGTTACCACCATTTGCCTGAGGGAAAATACAAGGGAAGTAAGAGTTCTGAAGGATCCTTTCTGAAAGCAAATCAAGCAGGAGAGTTTAATTCAAAGCTAAGCTTACATGGACTATAGTATACATCGAGGTCTCTCTGGAAGACATTCTTTTTTTTTTAACTTTTTTTTTAATGTTAATTTATTTTTGAGTGAGAGACAGAATGCAAGTGGGGGAGGGGCAGAGAGAGAGAGTGAGAGAGAGAGAGAGAGAGAGAGAGACAGAATCCGAAGCAGGCTCCAGGCTCCAAGCTGTTAGCACAGAGCCTGATGCGGGGCTCGGACCCACGGACTGCGAGATCATGATATGAGCCAAAGTCAGATGCTTAACTGACTGAGCCACCCAGGCACCCCACGTGTGTGTGTGTGTGTGTGTGTGTGTGTGTGTGTGTGTGTATATATATATATATACATATATTTAATGGTTTGATCAACTTGTGGGTAATCTCTGTAAACTATCCAAGCTAGCCAAAGCCAGCCTGGAAATGAGTTTATTGCTCCTGGATCAATCAGACTGCATGAAACCCCATGAATTCTGCCCAATCCCATGTCTCAATATGGCAGGGGGTAACGTGCAAGCAGACGTGACAGTCCCCGCAAGGTTTTCTTTCCTAATACCTGTAAGATATGGCTGGCAACAGTTCACCTTCTCTGAGTGAGAAAACCAGTAGATAGGTACCTACTGACAGGAAGGCATGTGATGGCAAAGCGGAGGCACTAATGTGAATTTTCAGTCGTGAATGCTATCCCAACTCAAACACAAATGCCACTCTGCCACCAGTTCCTCAACCCAAGCAAGCACTATTATGAAAAGATAGACACCTAGCAATTCTGCTTTTTAGCACAGATGGCAAAAGATTGAACGTAGGCTCTTGAAGAGACATTTACACACCCATGTTCATATTAGCGTTATTCATAAGAGCCAAAGGTCCGTCGACAGACAAACGGATAAACATAGAGTGGTACAGATGCACCATGGAATAGTATTCAGCCTTTAAAAGAAAAGAGATACCGTCACAAGCTACAACTCCGAGGAAGCTTGCAGCTACTAGGCTAAGTAAAATAAGCCAGTGGAAAAAGGACAAATATTATACAATTCCACGTATGGGAGATATCTAGAAGAGTCAAATTCATAGAAACAGAAAATAGAATGATGGTTGCCAGGGCCTAGGGAGGGGGAGATGGGAAGTTACGGTTTAATGGGTATGGAGTTTCAGTTCTGCGAGATGAAAAGGGTTCTGGAGATTGGTTGCACAATAATGTGAATGTATTTAGCGCTACGTGACTGTATGCTTTGAAATGGTTAACATGGCAAATTACGTATACATATATGTGTGTGTGTGTGTGTGTGTGTGTATATGTTTACTTATTTATTTATTTTGAGAGAGAGAGAATGCGTGTGTAAGTGGGGCAAGGGCAGAGAGAGAGAGAATCCCAAGCAGGCCACCAGCACGGAGGCCAGTGAGGGTCTCGAACCCATGCACCGTGAGATCATGACCTGAGCCGAAATCAAGACTCAGAAGCTCAACTTACTGAGCCACCCAGGCGCCCCAACATGGCAAATTTTATGTTATATTTACTTTGCCACAATTAAACCCAAAAGATGGGAAATGAAAAAAATCACTTCCTATACCAAAAAGGAAACTTTCCTTAAGAAAGCTCAGATATATAACAGTATACATATTCTAATCTGAACACCCAACCATGTTTGACAAAAAGCCAAAAAAAATTCTTTGTAAGATGAACATGGGCATTTCACTTAATACCAGGACTGAGACAATTTCTCAAGGCCGAGTTTTGAGACTGCGAAGAACAAAGAACAAATCTGGTAGCATTTGCTCAGTCATTTATTTGGTTTATTTAAAACACGCCACAGGGCCAACATTTCTAAAACTGTGAAATAGAAGTAAATGAAGCCCAGAGACGAGAACTAAGAAGGCTCATAGAGGATTAGGTCCAAACAACAAAAAAAGATGCATTTTTCACAAAGCATCCTCGTATGTGTTCACAGAGACTCCCCCGTCCCCTCAGCGACCCCCGTCCCTGACTTTCCAAGCATAGATGTGATCAAGCAGCACTCTGCCCTGACACCCTGGTTCTTCTGCCCAAAAGGGCAGCAGCGACCCCATCCAGAATCACTTGCAGCACAACAGACTTATTAAGGTTTGGAATGCGTGTTCAGGAAGCCCTTATTTTAGGAAACAATTAAGTAGAATTAGGCTAATAATGCAAGGCAGGCAAAGCTTTTGCCCTTTGCTGAGAAATAACTCCTGCGTGGAACAGCTATACTCATAAAAATCATGTATTTCTTAAATGCCTCAAAATGATCTTTGCACCAAGCTCAGCAATTAACCCTGCCCCACTGAGGAGCGTTTATTCCCCAGGCTAAGGAGGATTAATCTCCATGTTTGCCTGACCAATGTCTTTGGTTGGTGAAAACGCAGTCTGAGGCTTTGGGCTGGGAACAGGAATTTCCGTACGTGGGAAGTGCACAGAAGGGCGGCAAAGCGGACACGAGGGGCCGGATGCCCCCTGCCAGGGCCACATTGGGGGCCAAGGATCTTCTTGGGCCTGCCTGTTCCTAACCGGAGGGAGGATGGAAGGCCTTGAGGTGGCCTGAGCCTGGTCTGCTGAGGGGATTTTCTCCACCCGCCCCACTCCACTCGGTCCTCACGGTAGCCATTCATGGGCCTTCTTCTGGGCCAGAAGCAAAAGATTTCCCACCTCGGAGCCTGGGCAGGAAGTGACCGCTGGGCAAAAGGGGGACACAGACCCTCCTGTCCAATGCTTTGTCTCCTTGACAACACCCCAGCTGGTGGCCCGAGGAACAGACTTAATTTCTTTTCTTTCTTTGCCCACCCTCCTCCCCGCCCCATACTTCGTTCCCTCTTTCTCTAGACGCAAACGTACGGCATCCAACATAAAGTTGCCGAAATAGCAATCTTGTCTCTGAATATATAAATTGCAAAAATTGATATGAATAAATCTGCAAGTAGCACACTGATTGTGGCACATTTTATCAAAAAACGGCGCTCGGTCGCTCGGTGGCTGGGGAGGGGGTTGGTGTCATTACACATACAGAAAAACATCTGCAAACTCCCAGTTTCTTTACTTAGAACTGAATGGAGGCATGACCTCCTGTTCCTTGCCATGAACCCTGAGTTCACACTCATATTTTACATGTTACAGGAAGCCACAGCTCGCCCCAGGGGTGCTGCAAACAGACACGCAGAAGCCAGATGTAGCTCCCCCCTGCTCCTTAATGCACCTGAAGAAGCCGGCAACTCGACATTCAAAAGCTGACATGCTCGTAGCTTAAGGTCACTTCAGATTTTGTAAAGAGGAGGACAAAACCAGGAATGCTTCTGGGGCTGGGCTGTCAGCGGGGAGGCGGAGGGATTACAAGAAACCTGTGACTCTGCCTCTTTCTGCCTTTGCTGGTAGTTTTTTTGTGTGTGAACAAGTGCCATACAACAGATTGAGCCTCGTATAAAGGCCTGAGACTGTGCAAGGGCCCCCCGCTGGGCCTCAGCTGTGCTTGCAATTAGCAATAGGCACGGAGTGATTATTGTTGCGGTAGCGGATGGCAATGCGAAGTGACAAGTTTTATGGGGGAAGTTGAGAGTGGGGATGCTCTGCAAGTTTCTCTTTCTTTCTTTTTCCTCTCTCTTTTTTTTTCCTCGTTCCGCAAAAACCCTTCCTCGGGAGGTTGCCACCTCCCGTTGCAGGGAAAGCTATTTTTTTTTCTCTCTCTCCCTCTCTCCCTCTCTTTCTCTTCATTCAAAAGAGCCTTAACAAAATTGGTGAAAGCATATTTTTCTCGCTGCTTCAGCATGCGGCCTTTCTGGGTCAGGGCTGCCTCGCTGCCCTATTTAATGTCAGAAATACCCATTTGCCTCAAATTAGCAGAGATCTTCGAGTGGAGGGCAGGAGATTAAGCAGACAAAATTACTCAGCAGGTGACGGTGGGGTGGATTGGGGGGTTGAGAAGTCTTTAAAACTGACTACAAGACATTATATACTTCTGACAAAAGAACATAGTAATCCTACCTGCTTGCTTTAACCACTGTTGTTTGCCTATTATTATGTGCTTTAATGCTCATGAGAGCAAAAGTGTTGCTGACAGTACTCAATTACCATAGTAACTCACACCAGTGACCTCTTATCGCGGGGCTCCCAGCCCAGCTCGACCAATCCAAAGAGTCTGTATCTTTTTATTTATTTCCACGGTGACACATACTTGGACTGGAAAGCTCCAGATACAGGCCACTCCTCTCTTTGTCCGGGATAAGAACTTGTTTTGAAATTTTGAGTAAGGGCCTTTCACCTTTTCAATCCAAGGAGGGTCTGAAGTTTACGGGTGTGAGGCTGTGGGACGCCTTCAAAAACATGATGAAGACACAGAACAATGCCCAATAAAAAGAAAAGAACACGTGGGCACCAAAGGCCAGCAGCCTCCCAGCTGCAGGGACGGTCGTGTGCCTCCCTTGGGCCTCTAGCTATCGGGTCTGAGGTTTGGGAGGAGGAGAACGGGGGACGCTTCCCCGGGGAACGTCTGCCATTTTATCATACCAGTGGAGCGGACCCTAGACAAAAAGGCTACCCAGAGGGAGTTAATTGCAAATTTTTAAAAGGAAATAAAAAGTAATACAGACATAGGCGTTTTCAGCTTCGCATTTTCACTGGCCTATGAATGTGTCTGTGAATCCACATATGTACGCTGTACCCTCTGTCTAAATGCCATTGGCGAGTCAGAGTCGCAGGGTTCCAGGAGCAAACTAAATGCTCAGACAAGTCCTGCAGGAAAGAAAGCCATTTCACTCTGCTTCAAATTTTCCAAACGTATCTGACTGAAGTACCACTTTCTATGACCCACCTATTAATATCCTTCAGGGTGCTTCTGTTCTACTGAACCCACTTTGAGAAAAAGTTCTACAGTGACATTAGTATTAATAAACATCAATAACAATAACAATAAGGAGGAGAAGAAGGAGGAGGAGGAGGAGGAGGAAGAGGAGGAGAAACGCTTAATGAGCATGTATGTGTCAGGCACCGTTCTAAGCAGTTTATGTGAATTAAGCAACGTCAAGAAATAGTTCCTTTTTAAATCTCATTTTACATTTCTATCGCACATATCTGTATGAATTCATTCTCTATGAAAAAGGGAGAAAAGGAAATGTAATTAGCCATACGTAATAAATTGGCTTTTAATTTTCATTATATTTTTCCCGCTTCTGACTCTCCAGAGATCCCCTGGGGCTCCCTAAGTAAATAGTATTTTCTATAACCCCATTCCCTATTTAATATAAAGTAAACTGGGGAGTGAGGAAGAACTTCCCGCAAAATTCTTCCACCTTTGAACTTAAGGTACCCAAATGGCAAAATCCCCCTCTCTTTCGATTAGCCTCCAAAGCCTGGCTGTCCTGAAAGAGAGAATCCAATTGAACTACCAAAATGAGATCTGGGCTTGTCTGTACACAGCATGACTTCTGAAACTGCTGCTCGTCTAAGTAATTGAATAAAAACATAACCAGTGGTCAAACCCTGAATCAAAGATGGACCATGTGCCCGACAGCAGCTGTTCCAACCCCCCCTCCCCCTCTCCCAGCTTGATGGGCAGGACCCATCACAGCAAATCAGGGTGAACTCGAGTTTCTGACTTCTGGTCATAGGCAAGTTTTTCTGCAAATGTCAGAGGCTGATACCGAACTTTCAGCAAGTGGAATGGGGCGCTGTGAGAGTTAAGAGAAAAAAGAACAGCTCTCTTACGTACCTGGATTTTCTCACTTTAGGCTCTTTCTTTCTCCAAGAGATGTAAATAATGAGCCCGAAGTGACTGAGCCCCGATCAGCTTCTAACCAGGCCTTTTCTGCCACCTGGGTCGTGCAGGGCAGGTGTGCAGTTTGGGCATTAACAAACTGACCACGGTTAACAATACCTTTTCCTGGGCCTATTTTCCTGGGGAGACGTTGAGGATTTAGTCCTAGGCCTCCCTGTGCACTAAGAAAATGGACCCCCATGCCTTCAGCCTCTGTCCTCTCAAAGGAACCTACTGTTTTGACAAAATGTATAGTTATAATCCAAATTCACACTTTCAAAGTCATCTCAGTCCCTTAAAGCTCAATTATGTCGAAGACCAAATTCTAGTTTTGGTGGCATATCCTACCACCCGTTATCTGTGTGAGAATTGCGAATAATTTATCTGAAAACTATGCTTTGATATGCATACAAGGACTTCAGAAGTAGGAGAAGGATTCATCCTATGAACTGAATTCAGATTATTCACGAACAGCATCTGCCCACTCCCTGATTGCTTCTTAGGTACGGGAAGTGCATTTAGAGTTAAATGCATTAATTTGCAAGCAGATTGACGTAAGCAACTGAATAAGAAATTTGCATACCATATAGAAATGATTATAGAAATCATACTCTAAAATAAGGATTGTAACTCATGTACGGAACAGAAAGATAGAATGGAGTGCCAACTTTGTCATTTTAAAACCGGGTTGGTTAATCACATTAGGGGTAATTTCATAATTTGCACATATTAAACTTTCTATAGTCATGAATCATGAGAGTTCTGTGAGTCAAAGTTGAAGTTCTTATGCAGGAAAATTTGCACTGGCTCTAGCGAGTTGTTTTCCTGGACTGAAGTTGTTTTAATCATTACTCTCAATATAAAAGAGCCTAACTTTACATTAGCATAAGTTCCATGCTATTACATGGAAAACGTTCAGATAAATAGGCAAATGGGATGCTTTAGGTCAAACCACACAGCTACTTTCCAAGCAGATGAGGAAGAGAAGGACACTGATGCAGCAGCACCAAGAGGCGCTGTCTAAACAAAGCTTCACGATTCTAAGGCAACCAAAGTCAACAACTGTAACTGGGTCCAGAACCTTTGTCCAAAGCCCTCCAAACGATTAAAAAATTAGACCTATGTCAACTTAGTGAACCTGGGCTCTATGGGAAGTGATTTCTCATAAGGAAAGGGTACGATCCTCTTAGGAGCCAGAGATGGCATTGAGCGGTTTCCAAAAAGCAGTCACTGAGGAAGGCTGGGGTGCAGGGGAGGGGCTCAGACACTAGTCCCGGAACTGGAAGGGAGTGCTGGGTTCCAGAGAGGGCAGGGTGGCCTGGATGCACGAGAAGAGGTGGCGGGAGACCAGGCAGAGCACGGCAGCACAGGCGAATGGCGAAGGCGTCTTAAATTCCCAGGAGGAAACATTTGCGCGTGCATAGCAACTGCCCCTTGCTACGAGGCCAGAAACCAGGTTTGGAGGCCGGGGCTCAGGGGCAAGGAAGAGAAAGGCAAAGTGCTGCTTTTTAAAAGTTAACATGTGTTTTCCCCATGTGCAGCTGGGCGCTGCCTCCCAATGGCGCCCCTTCCTCTTGCTTTATTTTTAATCTCTGGAAACCATAGCCCCCTCTTACTACTTTTCACTGCGTGTGACTCTAATTTTTTTCTCTTTTTCTGGGAGGGAGCGGGGGGGGGCATCCCCACATTTGCCAGATCACTTACCCAAGACTTATCCTGGGGAGCCCGCCACCCCATCTCTGGAAAAAGCATCGACTTCAGACCATTGTCCTTACACAAGACAGACCCTCGACCTTGCTGGATGCCCTTGGTATCTAGATGGTTTTGCATCCAGCAGCCAGGAGATAGGAAGCCTGTGTCAGTGAAAGATGCGAACGGGTCTGGGGCCTGAGCACATGGAGTTAAACCCTAAATTAGCCATGAGTTAATGTGTGCGGCCCAGATCACCCTGCCTTGCCATTAATGCTTCCCGTCCGCTTCTTCTCCACACCCCCCACCTTTTTGAGGCGACAGAATAAGAAATTAAACACTTGTGGGTTCATTCGAAAGAGTGAATGAAATTGAATAAGCTCTCAGTACTTGAGGCGCACAGCAAGCGCCTGAATGGGGCAAACCTCCTAAGTTGAATGGAGTGTCTTTTGGGACCAATTTGTCTCTTTTCACTCTTTATTCTTCCCTTTTTGCTGACAGATGTACAAAGGCGGAACTGCGCCGTGCAGCTTTATCCGCGTGCACCCACAGCAGCTGTCACTTTTGTCGAGCAAGTTAATCAAGCAAATGCCACCATATCCCACTTTCTATAAGGAACAACATGTTATAGACAGTAGTCTTGCTAGAAAGAGACTTTATTTTAACTTTGATTGGCCTGGTTCCCCCACCCCTCCCAACACCTTCCCCTTTTTTTCCCCCAAAAAGGAGGGAGGAAGGGGGGGGTTGTCCCCCAGCCGACGATTTGGCTGTGATCATGTTAGATTTAATAATAATATTGTGCGTGGGGCTCAAGACACATTTGCAGTTCTTTCCTAAGGACTGAGGGGATGCCCCAGGTCTGGGTTTTGTGTTTTTTTTTTTCTTTTTCTTTCAGTGTGCTATTGTTTGTGCTGAACTGTTAGGCTGCACGTCTCAAGTTATAAAAAGAAAAGCGGAGGGCAGAAAATAGTATTATGCCACGGATGTCTTGGATTAATTTTATTCTCTTTTCTTTTGTAAAGCAGGTTGTGTTATTTACATATTTCTTTTGATAAACCCCCTTGCCTGGCTAAGCTTACAAAGACTGTGCTAAATACATAATAGCATTTCTTTGTGCATCTTGCCGTCAGTGAGTTCTTTAAGCTGAATGCCCGAATTTATTTCTAATGTACACCAACAAATGCAAACAGGCCTCCATTTCTCTAATTCTGTGTAAAGCCAAGTAGGGAGCCTTTCAAAGAATTCCCTCACGTCCACATCCCTGTCCCCTGTGCCTCAGTCACCACAGAAGCCACAGGCAGGAGCCAGCTTCATTAACCAGCGCACGGTGCTGACCTCAGCCAACACCCCTGAGCCCCCACTCACTTAGGAAACTGAATGCCAAAAGCAGACATATTTTGAATAAACAAACTCTTTAGAAACAATGCAGAGACCACTTTCCACTGGCCAAGGGATTTGCCACTTTCAAGGATTGGCTAACAGCTAATGATCTCTCTGGTAAGCTCTTTAAAGCTTCAAGATAAAAAACAACTCTTGCTCACTCTTCCTTTTTTTCCTTCCTTCCCTTCCCTTCCTCCTTCCTTCCTTTCTTCCTTCCTTCCTTCCCTCCCCCCTCCTTCCTTCCTTCCCTCCCCGCCCCTTCCCTTCCCTTCCTTTCTTTCCCTTCCCTTCCTTTTTCTCCCTTCTCTCTTCTCCTCCCTTCCTCCTGCTCGCCCTTCCTCCCTCCCTCCCCCTCCTTCCTTCCCTCCCCCCTCCTTTCCTGCCCTTCCTTTCTCTCCCTTCCTTTTCTCCCTTCTCTCCTCGCCTCCCTTCCTCTGCCCTTCCTTCCTCCCTCCCCCCTCCTTCCCTTCCTTCCTTCCCTCCCCCTCCTTCTTTTCCCTTCTTTTTTCTCCCTTCCCTTCCTTTTTCTCCCTTCCCTTCCTTTTTCTCCCTTCTCTCCTCTCCTCCCTTCCTCCTGCCCTTGCTTCCTCCCTCCCCCCTCCTTCCTTCCCCCTTCTCTCCCTCCTTCCCTTCCCACTCCTTCCTTTCCCTTCCTTTTTCTCCCTTCCCTTCCTTCTTCTCCCTTCTCTCCTCTCCTCCTTTCCTCCTGCCCTTCCTCCCTCCCTCCTCCCTTCCTTCCTTTATCCTTCTATCCTTCCTTCTTTCCTTCCTTCCTTCCTTCCTTCCTTCCTTCCTTCCTTCCTTCCTTCCTGTTTTCATCACTTGTCACATTGTTTATTGTAAGCTTTGGCTGGAAATAAATCAAGGAAGGACTTTCAGGATACCTGATCACAAATTTTCACATCACTGACACTCTAGGCATTATTGGATAATGACCATGCAATGATTTAGTTGCAAGCGCATTTGTATTATGCAGATTGTATAACCATGCTATTCTGTAATTTTGGATTACTTTTCCCCTCCTGTAAGGCAGTGCTGATCTGTGAAACCTCATCATGCCATTGAAAACTTAGCTATGTGGTAGATGAAAAGAGTCAACAGGCCTCGTAGGAAAATCTTGGGCATTGTTATTTAATAATACCACTGTGTCAAGCTTTGCTTAAGGAACTTAAGCTGCTACCCTAAACCATTTATCAACTGTCTGGGATGTGATGGTATTGTGTTACCATCATTCCCTCTGCCCCCAAATATACCACAAAACTTGATTCTTATGGGATAAAAGATCTTAGACAGAACACAGAGGGAGATATAGACTGAAAGCTAAAACCCACCCCTCAGTTGGGCCTAGGTAGAAGTGGTTTTTGCAGCACATATGGCATGTAAGATTCCCCACTGTGCTGTGGTCCCTCTCTGCTGAGGATGGGGTTTCACCCTGAAGTGGGTACAGTAGCACTTCCTGGGGTCTCTCACCTTTGGGTCTAGGTTCTTGCTGGTGTTCATGGAACTCAAGATCAGCGACAATGTCCTCACGTTCAGGGGGACGCCTGCCCTGGCAGAGTTGAATGTTTATTAGGGGATCTGCCTGATTAGCTCTGCAACTCCCCACATTGTTAGTGGACAAGCCGTGACTAATAAGCCACTTTCTATCAGCAGTCTCGGGATTGCAATTTCTGCCTTGAAGAACTGCTGTGGTACATGCAGGAAATAGTGACTCTCTTATACTAAAGAATTTGGAAAAATTTGGGACGTAGGACACTCAGCGGAGTGGGAGTTTGGGGCACATGTTTGAGTACTGTAGGGTTTTGTTATGTTTTTTTCCTAAGGCATTATGGCTAGCTGTCTACTCTACACCAGAAAGAGAAGAGTTTGATCTAGAATTGATCACTTCACAGGCTTGTGAATTAAGTGAGTCAATTTACCTTTCACTGACCCAACTTCTTTATGATTTTTTTTCTGAAGTTTATTTAGAGAGAGAGAGAGAGACAGACAGAGTGAGCAGGGGAGGGGAAGGGAGAGAAGGAGAGAAAAAAAATCCCAAGCAGTCTCCGCCCCGACACAGGGTTTGAACTCACAGACTATGAGATAATGACCTGAGCAAAAAATCAAGAGTCGGACGCTCAACCGACTGAGCCACCCAGGCGCCCTTACTGACCTAGCCTCTTGATCGGTAAAAACCAACCTCCCAAGGAAGTTATGAGAATTATGTGAATGATCACATTTAAGCGTCTAGAATGGTACCTGGCACATAGATAGTACCCAGGAAATATGGGTTCAGACCCACCCTCATAGCTGTAAGATGGGAAATATACATAAAAGTAACTCTAAATAATTACTCACTGTTGTCATTAAACGGCGATTTATTAAAACCGTCAATTAATTGGAATTATTCCACCTGTTTGCATTTGCCTTTTAGGAGAAAGCTGCCCTTTTTCCTCCCCACAAAAGTCCTCTTTAGGGTTAAACCAAGAGAGCAGCTTTCAGGTGTGGTTGGGCTAATAAACATTTGAGCTCCACCTTCCCGAGGCACTGGGGTATGACAGAAAGAGCACTGTTTATAGAGTCTGGGAAGTTATGAGTGGTGCAATCCTGGATAATTCACTCTGTTTACATCTTCACGACTGGATAGTGACACTTGGGATTAAGTAGGGTAAAGCCTAAAAGGACCTTGATCAGGAGAATTAGACTCTTGTCTCAAAAAAGGCAGAAAATGGAACTAAGGCATTATACAAAGTGTTTCAAAATTAGAAACAGAAATGGTGTCCCAATGAATCTTCAAATTAACCAAAAAATCAAATGGACCCAAAGAAGCAATTCCTCATTAAATTAACCAGAACATTATATATTCAAGGCTTCTGGAAAAATCAGGTGACAAGTGTAAACATTCATCATGAGACTCTTAAAGACTTGGATTAGTATTTTTAGCTTTAGAATTGTAAACAGAAAATATCCTTGACAAGGTACACAAGATACTACGAGGGGGCTGGGGATTCATCAGTACCTGTTTAACAAAGAGCTGTTGAGGGCTCACGTATGCCACCGACAGACGCGATCACTGCTCTCAGAGGTGGGGATGGAAAAAAATCATAGTTTCAGGAGTTGGGGCCCCTGGAATCTTGAGGTCCTGGGCAAGTTCCTTCAGAACCGTAGGTTCGTGTTTTAAAAATGGAAATAATAGTACCTTGACCTACCTCTTTGTACAGTTGCTATAGAAAAAATTTTTTTAAAGGTTATGAAGTCGTTTTGTAGGATACAAAGTAGAAAAGGTATTGATAGAAATAGAAACGAACATGTCTTTCAGTATCTTTTATCTCGTAAATCAGGATCCACCAAGCTTTCCACTATCAACATTTGAGGCCAGATAATTCCTTGTAAATGTTTACCATTTATTCATTACATGTCAGTGACATCCATCTCTCGCTCAAGTTGTGACCATCAAAAGTGTCTCCAGACATTTCTGAATATACCCTGGGTGACAAAGTCATCCACAGTGGAGATTCACGGCTCTAAATCAATGGTTCTTGATCAGATTAAATCCTTGGACTTAAAAAAACAAAGAAAAAAACCCAGATGCCTGAGCCTTATCTTTGATCGACTGACTCAGAATTTTTGGTATACAGCTGAGATGAGTACATTTTTTAAAAATTACATAATTCTGATGTATATCCCAGGTTAAGAAGCATATATCAAAAAAAAACCCACATTAATATAAAATAATTTAGCTTTTAAGGTTATGGAGCGGCTAATGCCTACAGAGGACATATCCAGATGCCTTGACTGGAGTCCTCATAACCTGGATGAAGCCATCCTTTGTCTAAATTCGAATGTGCTTCTTTAAAAAGAAGCTCTAAGGCTAATGAAGAGAAGAGGTGGGTGAGCCAGGAACGTTCCAGAGAATGAGACACTGTCTCCTTCCTTGTGCCTGAGCACAGAATCCTCTCCCTTTCTCTTTCCCAAGCCTTAGGCTTCTAGATCCAGCCCAGTGCTGTCTCCTCTGAGGTCCCATCCCACTGGGATCTTGCTCTACGTTGGAAGAGATTTTCTTGAGGGATCCTGCAGCACGACAGGGCTCTTTGTTATTTGCTGTCACATTCTTGGACCTTTTCACCCCTGACTTGCAATGTTCCTGTTGGCATGGAATGTATCACTACCTTTCTCTCTGCTACAAAGCCCCTACCTTAGCATTAGGCAAGGCTGTGTGTTGTTTCTATACCGGCACCACTACCGATGGAGGTAACAGCAAGGAGAGACATTATGTGGAGTAAATTCTGTGCACCGAGACTGATTTATGCTGAGTGGTTTCTGCCTGTAGGCATTGCCTCACTCAGTCCTCCTAATCGAAAGAGTTAGATACTGTTTTTATCTCTGGTTTTACAGAGGAAATTGAGGCTCAGGAAGGTTAAGTTACCCAAAGTCACGCAGGTAGTAAGTGGCAGACCCAGGCATGGAACTTGGGCATGTCTCATTACAAAGCCTATGCTCTTAAGGTCGGCTTGATGTAAAAGAGCCCGTCCCTTAAAAACTTCAAGGGACACCTTCCAGCAGAAGAAAGCTGTCCTGGTTCATTTAACTGACAAGATTGGACTTTTTGTGGAAGCACGGAAGCTCCCTCGCAACTATACATGGATGAATGTTAAGTTCGAGCCAAGAAAGGTAAATGCTAAGGATTCCTTGACTTTTATTGTTTAGATCCTTGGTTGAATCTTATCAAAAGGATTTTTTAAAAATTTTTCATTCTTTTTAAATGTTCAGTAGGCTCCACGCCCAACATGGGCCTCGAATTCGTGATCTGGAGATGAAGAGTCGCTTGCTCTACGATGAGTCAGGCAGGGGCCCCAGGATTTTTTTTTTTTAAGTTTATTTATTTTTAGTAATCTCTATACTCAACGTGGGGCTCCAACTCATGACCCCAAGATCAAGAGTCTCATGTTTTTCCGGCTGAGCCAGCCAGGTGACTTTGTGAAAAGGATTTTTGAGACTAGTTTCTGAGATGTTTGCCAAGTATCCTTGAAAAGGTGATATTGCTCATGTATGCCAAAATTTAAACTCAAACAGCCCATATCATTAAAGACACAGGATTTGTGTAGGTGGATGTATCACCTAGAGAAGGTCTTCTTAACCTCCACCCTACTAGCATTTTGAGCTGGACACTTCTGTGTTGTGGGGGGCTGTCCTGTGCGTTGTAGGATGTTTAGAAGCACCCCTGATCTCTCCCCACTAGATGCTAAAAGCACTTTCCCATATGTGAGAGCAAAACATTTCCAGAAAATGCCGAATGCTCCCTGTGGGGCAAAATCACCTGTGGATGAGTGGGACATTGACTTAGTGCTCCCCAAAACTAGTGGGGTACCTAATAACCAGATTTTTTTCTATTTCATAGGATAGTTTCCTAGACCAAATAATGAATTTTGTGAGCAAAAAGGAGTGATAATTATCTTCCTTAAAAAGTGATTTAGAGAATTTCATTAAAAAACTCATGAACTTACTTTACATTTAAAAAAAATTTTTTTTAACATTTATTTATTTTTGAGCAGGGAAGGGGCAGAGAGAGGGAGAGATAATTTGAAGCAGGCTCCAGGCTCTGAGCTGTCAGCACAGAGCCCGACGCGGGGCTCAAACCGATGAACTGTGAGATCATGACCCAAGCCGAAGTCAGGCGCTTAACCGACTGAGCCACCCGGGAACCCCTACATATTACTTGTTCTTAAAAAAATTCTTTTTACACTAAAAATGAGAGGGGCTTTTATATCCTGGTTGGCATACAGGTCCGGGAATTAACAACACCCTCATCCTCTCACCCTGGCAAGCCCTGGAGGATTGTTGGTGTAACTGGAGTTGTACCAGTATGTATGGATGGTTGGAGTAAAAACTTTTGCCAAATGCAGTCAGGGGAACCCAACATAGCAAGTGATACTGGCGTTGTAAGCCTTCTGATACGGGGATATTCATAGAGGAGGCGAATCACTAGACTCTATTAACTGGATTTTTATTCACTTGGCAAGAGTTTAACAGAAGAACAAGAGGCTATTAACTGTTCTCTTCTCAATTGGGAATTTGGAATGAATGAAGTATTCAAGTTGAGCCTTCTTTTCAGGTTTTTGGACACACAGAGATAACTTGTAGCCACCTGGTAGAAGCAATGACTTTTTTTTTTTTTTTAAACCAAGGTCTGGGTGGAATTATAAGAAGAAAAGCAATTAGGGAGGCCAAAGCGGGAATCTGTACTGCTGATCTAACACACTGCTCCAGATCCTTCTGCCAGCTCTGAGTGGACTATTCTGGGGGAGACAGTAGGAGGGTGAGGAGTTGTAGATGGCTCACAGCTTTTCCTGTAGATGCATGAAGCCCCCCAAACATAATCTACTTCTGGGACTGGCACAGCTCCCAAGCAAACTCCCGGGGTTGACAAATGGACTCTTGGTTGTTGTTACTATAGCATATTCACCGTGTATGTGGTGGCGGCAGCTGGGGGACATCTGACATAAAGAAAGCAAGGGCTCCCTGCACGCACTGCGCACCAACTCCTTTTCTGGTTCGTCCAGATCGGTGGCTCTCAAACGGGGGTGATTCCCTTCCCCACTCCCTGCAAGGACACATTTGGCCATGTCTGGAGACATTTTTGGTCACTACAACTGAGAGGGGGTTGCTACTGGCATCTAGTGGGTGGAAGCTGGGATGTTGCTCAACATTCCTCAGGAGACAAACTAGCATCTTCCAACATACAGTCACTTGCCTCCAAGTGCCACTCGTGCCACGGGGGACAACTTGGTTCCAGGTATGTTTCTAAAACTGAGGGTTGTGACCTCTTAGTATGTGATGAAATCAGTTTATTGGTTCCCACCACCCATTCTGAAAGATGGAATAGAAAATATCAGACTGTATCACATAGAGGGTCAATATTGTTGCATGAACTTTTGTTCTCTCTCTCTCTCTGTGTTCAGGTACTGGGCTGAAATGTTTCTTACTGTGAGTTGTGAGAAAATAAGGTAGGAAGTCACTGACCTTCCCCAGTACTTCTCAAACTTTAACGTGCATTTGAATCAACAGAGGATCTTGCTAAAATGCAGATTCAGATTCATCTGGGCTGGGGTTAGGACTGCGATTCTGCACCTCTTACAAACTCGCAGGTGAGGCTAACGTTGACGGTCCATGAACAGCACTAGAGGACATTTTAAATTCTTTCATTAAAAAAAAGTATTAGAGCAAGTGACTAGGACTCTGGGTATAAAGAGACAGTGAAATCTTTTGATAGTAGCCTTTTCAGAGCCCGGCAGGGAGAAAAATCGTTGGTTAATTAATGGGAAGTATTTAAGGATTTAGTACATCTCGTATCTTACAACGCAGTGTGATAATATTTGTTCCACAAAATGTGCCTTGGCTACTCTGTGTGTTTGTGTGTGTGTGTGTGTGTGTGTGTGCCCGCATGCGCGCACATGTGTGGTGTGTGTAAGAGTCTGTCGCTTACTGCCTCCATGCCATAAGTCTGCCATAAGAAAAAAAAAAGCCCCGTTTCTAAGACACAAAAGTATTGTGTGGGTCATGTTAGCAAGGATACCATGACCTTAATATAACAGAGCAATCAGCCTGGCTTCTTAGAATGATTATGGGAACATTCTTCTCTGGAAAAGAAAACAAATTAACTGTATTCACCAAATGTCTCCTGGAACACAGAAAGCTGTTCTGATAAAGACACTTAGCAAAACTCTTCCCTGAACACAAGCTCCAGGGAAAATTCAAGACTGGTTTTATATAAGGTTTGCCGAAAAGTAAATGAGACCTATTTCTATGAATGGCTTCAGGAAGCAGCTAGATTAGAAAAGAACTCCTTGAAGACCTGCACTGAAATATAAATCTGTAAGGATGATGCTAACAAAAGCATAAGCAATTACTTTTGGATAGTAATAATCCATTTGACACAATTAATCCAAATAATCCAAATCTATTAATGCCCCTTTATCTTTTCTGCATGCAGGACCGCTGAAACCCTCCACCCAGGCATGGAGAGACGCATTCCTATGTCCATGTGGAATGGAAATGTGTTTCTATATCTAAGACTCCAAAAGAAAAATAATTAATTGTTATCATTTACTTGTTATGCTGAAGGCCATACGGCAAGAGACGATTCATACTTGAATAGGAGAGTCATGGCAAGAGGGCATCAGAGCCCTCAAAACATTCTTCTGTCCACCCCCTCCCACCCTAATAGAGCTTGCTTCCTGTCGTCTCAAAGGTTAAAATTTCTATTGTTAGTGCCTTCTTTTGGCTAAATAGTTTGTTAAAATTGCAAATATCCCAACAAAGGGAGCACTAACTCTTTACCGAAACAGAGGAAGAAATAGCAAATCTGTCAGAGGCACATTTGGATGGTGGGAAGTAGGAAAATCTAGAAGACATTGGGTCTTTGCGGGGCACTGGAGGAGTAAAGTCATGAAGATGAACTTGGAGTGTTTTAGAGTTCCCACTGTGAGGCTCTTGGGTCTGAGGTTCACGTCCACGATCTTAAATCCTGATCGTTTGTGTGTGTGTGTGTGTGTGTGTGTGTGTGCGTGCGTGTGCGCCACGCGGATGGTAATATAATAATGTTGCAAATCAAGGTGAGAGGAATAGGCCCTCTACTCCTCATTTCTCTCTGACTCTGTGTCCAGTTTCCATAATCTTTATGGGAAGGGACTCTCCTTTGTAGCTCTGCTGCAAGGCTCAGGACAAGGCTGCATTGTCAAGAATTTATTTCGGGGTTCAAAATCAGGTGGAAAAAAAAACAATTGTTTCTCCTTTCCTGACTGCTTTTCCTAGTACATTTCAGATTTGTTTTTCTTTCCAATATATATCATCACACAGATTCTAAAGGATGTCCTTATAGACTGGACTATATGCTCTTTAGCCTCATAATTGAGGATGACAAGGACAAGGCCACAGTTCAATTAAAATTTGATCTGAAGAGTATTGAAAGCTCAGCCTCTGACTGATTTGGACGGCTTAATTTCAGATTGATAACCTCAGGGAAAATCCTAGCAGAATTAACGAAGGAACCTTCCTCAGGGTCTTGAGGCACGCATGTCAGTTACTGGTCCAGGATTGCACTGAAGAAGTCACAGGGACACAAAAAATACTGGACCATGGACCTGGATTTACCACCCCGCTCACGTATCTCTGCCTTCATACATCAAATAAAATCCCTGTAGCTCCTCACATAGCCAACTTGTATCCAGGCCTCTGACGATTTCTTGCTGTTTAACTGCTTTTGTTTTTGTTTTTCAGAATCAGCTTCAAAAATTCTCCTTATACAAAGAACAGCTTTAAAAATCCTTGGTTGAATTATGCTGAGATACTAATTTATGTCTAAAAGAAATACTTGGTTGAATTCAGCTAGATTTTTTTTTTTCCTCCTTAAATCAGTTCTATGTTTAGCTAGTAATAAACTCCTCCAGTCTGCAGAACAATTGGCAGGGCGGTCCCTTTAACAAGTCAGGGCCACGAGAAAAGGGCCAGTGCGGATAAAAAGGAGTTTAAAGTGCATCACCACCAGATGTGATATGTAGCCCTGTATCCGATCCTGGTTTGCACAAACCAGATGTCAAGAATATTTTGGGGACAGGAGGGGGATTCTGAATATGTACAGTGCATTAGGAGAACATTTATAGAGCAATTTTTGCCTACTTATTTTGTTAAAACAACAACAACAACAAAACCATAATGTATATAAGCACCTCGAGAAAGATCCCAAAGAATAAACACTCAAGTAATGATCTCTGGGTATGGGGGACACAGCGTTTTCTTATTTTTGCTTAGCTGTATTTTCTAAAAGTCTCCGATGCACATTTATTGCATCTGTAACAATAAAAGGGATTAGTCATTCCTCCATGCTCTAAAAAAAAAACTCTTCATGTTCAGAAGGTCAAATCTGATTAATATGCCAACGCAGTATGGTTTTGTTTAGGGGGTAGGGCTCAGTCATTTTAAAATCACTTAAAAGAACCAAGAATTCTATGAGATGATAATGCTGATGATAAAAGGCTTCTTGAATGTCTGACTAGGCCAGTCCATAGTCATTACGTTATTTTGTCCTCACAACTACTGTAAGAAGTCAGTTTCGTTACAGATGGGGAAACTGAGGCCCAAAGCAGCTAACGAAGTCACCTGAAGCTAGCTCAGCCACGGCAAAACCAGGATTCCTACTCCTGCCTGGCTCACTTCAAAGCCCCAGTCCCGACTTCCATTGTTCTGCTGGTTTCAGAACTATGTTTACTCAAAGTAGAATGGTACCGGGCTGCTGTATATCAAGCAATTCTAAGCAAGTTTGGGGTTAACATCTTTCGACGGATATGGAGTGTTGTTCGACAAGACAAGAAGAGATCTGGGAAAAGCGGTTCCATTTCAGTGATGACAATGGTGATGTGGACGTGACGATGATGGTGGTGGTGGCGGCTAACACTTACCAAATGCTCGCCCAGGGCCCGACACTTGCAGCTGTACATGGCATTTCACCCCCATAACAACTCCGCGAGAAGGTTCTGCTTACTTTCATCTCTGTTACACAGATGAATCGGCTGGAGCTCTGAGAGATTAAGTACCTTACTGAAGGTCACCCAGCTTGTGAGGATCAGGGGTGAAGTCTGAAGGCTCCGCATCACGGCCCATGATCACTACACCGTAGCTCCTATTCGGGGCAGTCAAACCTGCTTACTGCTTGTGGAGGAGAGAACCCACTATCTCAGTGCCCAGACGCCATATGCCTTGCCGCTCCCCACGCTGTACCTTTGGAAGTACGTTTCCCTCACCTGGACAGCCGGTGATACACCTTACGTACCTAACAGAATAACATAATGCTTCCTTAGAGTCTATTCAGCCCTTACTTCCTCGAGCAGGATGACTCCTAGTTGGATTGATATCTGTTCACAAACATAGTGCTTGTGTAATTTAATAAGGTTATGGAAATAAGGTTATCTGTGGTTTCCTATGTAAATATAGCAAATGCGTTTTAATAGGCAAAGGTTTCATTTTGCAAATTACCCCTTTAATGGGAAATATTCGCACTCAATTATTGTGCTGACACAGAGAGTGGACAAATATCCGATTTGATAATGGAACAGCAAATTAAAATCTGTGCAATGCAAAGAGCACAGAGCAGCGGCCCCATCCGATCCTGACGGCGCTGCCTGATTAAGTGCTCACGAGGCGGGTTTGGTAAGGGGCCCTTTCCTGATCTGATAACTGCCAGAGAGAAGCCAAAAGCAGAGTCAATCTGCAAATACTTAATCCTCCAGAAGGCAGATTAAGTGTATAATTGACCTATATAATCCATGTATCATCCCCAGTCAAATGTTCGCCGGGCCTGGTTCACAACGGCACGGGGGCCTGAGGAACGCCAGTGCAGATCGGGCATTACCACCAACGTGGATGCCTTCCAAGTTCGAGATGGTTTTTTAATCACTCATCTCCGAGCCTGTGAGGTTTAAGCAGATGAATTCACCCTAAGCACATCTCTTTTAATCCCGATTTTCTTCTCAGTCTGTGTCTTCAAGAAGTACAAGGAGGAAAGAAAATAAATTAATTTTTGTTTAGACCTTGAAATCTTAGGTGCTTCTCCTGATGATCTGATCTCTAATTTCAAAAAGCATGTTTTTGTTTTGGGGGAAGATATTGAATTAATCACCCAAGTGGGGGGGGGGTGTGGGGGGAGCCATCTGCATGATTTATGGACACTCAAGCTTTAAATCACTGTCTTCAAGCTATTTCTTGGGTTTGTGCATTTCTCCTCAACAGCTGCTTTAGGAATATGGAGATTATTTCCTACCTATGTTTTATATTTTCTTTAAAAGTCAGCAATAATTTTCCAGGAGGCCAAGCTTCCATTGGAGTCTGACAGCAACCTGATTCTCCTTTAAAAATTCAGCATCTTTAATATAATTGAAATTCATTGCTGTTTTACATATTGGAATATTCTCTTGCTTTAAATCGCCCAATCTTTTGTTTTGAAATATTTTAAACTGTTATTTTGCAGCAACTGAAACCAGTTTAAAATCATATGTCCTACTTTTAGGAAAATTACAAAAATGCAGATGAAATGTATAGTTGTACATCTGAAACAGTATGGGAGGCTGCATGAGGATTCTTTTCCAATCAGTCCTTGATTTGTTTTTGGTTTTAATTTCTTAAAGCTTATTTATTTTTGAGAGAGAGAGACAGAGAGAGAGAGAGACAGAGAGAGAGAGAGAGAGAGAGACAGAGTGTGAGCAGGGGAGGGGCAGAGAGAGAGAGGAGACACAAAATCCGAAGCAGGCTCCAGTCTCTGAGCTGTCAGCGCAGAGCCCGATGCGGGGATCGAACCCAGGAGCCGTGAGATCATGACCTGAGCTGGAGTCAGACGCCTAACTGACTGAGCCACCCCGACGCCCCAAACAGTACTTAATTTTGGACTGGTTAGTTTTTTTCTTAGGTGCATGACTAAAAAAGTTGATAGTATTTAACAGAATCTGGACAGTGCCAATCAATTACTAATAAACAGGGAAGCTTTCACTGCATTAGAAAACCTGGTTAGGCAACGTTATGTCTGATGTATCGCTTCAATAAGCCTAGAGAATGCCTGTTTAAAAAAAATGTTGGTGAAGAAGAATTTGGAACACTGTTCTTAAGTTACATAATAAAATAGATAAAAATGCAGAACATTAAATATAGAGCCCCAAATGCTATGCCGATAATCTCCCACAAGCACCCAATTCCAGCCAAAAGTACAATGACAAGGCAGAGAGAAAGCTAGATCCGAGGGAGCCCGGTTAAAACGGAAGATGCACTCATTAAATGACCCACTATTAGTCCAAATATTCTCAGATGCAAACACACACTAATGCCATCCAGCCTTTTCTACAAGGCACATTCAGAAAGGCAAAACCAAAACATCACAACAACAACCAGAAAACCGCGTCACAAAACTAAATAGCAAGAACTTAAAGGACTTTTCAGGTAAATAAAATGGAGACTTCGAAACACAGCGGAAAGCACAACAGGAACTCTGAGACATGCCTCTGAATGACAGATGCCAGCAGGAACTAAAAACCAGAGAACGACACCACAGTCAGAATCAACAACCCCCAAACAGCAAACAATCTCGGAGATCTATATTTTTTTCCTCGTTCAAAATGCTAATTTCCTATTATTCATTTCTGCCATTTATCAAAATGCAACAATTTGGAAGAGCCACCTCTCAGATCAACAAGTTTTTCTCCATAGATTTCTGCCAATTGTTTAGAAACCTGCTCCAGGACCACCATCAGTAAGGAACAGAGTTTAAAGAACAAGTTCACTGTGGCAAGAAACTGAGGGTGGTCAGTTTCAGAGACCCTCCTGCCTTAACATTTGCTTCCCCTTGTTTAGCTCAGTGGACACGAGAGCCTTGCAGAGCGTAGATGCAAAGACATAAACACCATGCTTGAGGAAACAGAAGCCGAAAATAATCAAACATGTTGGTAATCTGATGTTTTGCTGCTAGATTATAGAAAAACAGTAAGTACTGAATTAAATTACTGAGACTGCATGGTAATGAAGCTTTTCGAGAAGCTCTGGGTTTTTCAAATGACAACTGTTTTAAATCCATGACAGATTCAATAACTTTTTTTGCACTACATCAGTTAGGTTGCTTAGCACCGATATTCTGTAAATTAGGGGAGCAGGTTATTTGGAAAGTAAGAAAGTAAAAGGCAAGAGATTTATTAGCTCCAAATAAGCTATTGAAAAAAAATTTTTTCCCACAGGGGTGGGAGTGAGGTTCAGCGAATGATTGTAATGGTGAAGTCTTTAAAATCAGATACTCTGGGGAGTGAAACTAAGACTCCCTCAGGAAACATGATTAGCACACTATGAGACTAAATTGTGAGGATTCTCACAGAATTAAGGAGGCCGTCTTACACAGGTCAGTGTAATTCGACAAGGGGCTAGAAATACTTGCGAGTTTTTGAATGACCCTAAGCATAATTTACTTTCTGAGCAGCATATTCTTAGTAAATGTGTCTTTTCATTATTAATTCACACTAAAAGCCAGAGGGCTTGAATTCGACTGTGTTCTACAATGGCCGGACAAGTCTAGCTTTCCCATCTGTGTCAGCCAAGGCTCCACTCTTATTTTTGAATAACAATTCAGTTGCACTTTCCTTAAAAAAAAAAAAAAGCCACAGAAAAGGACAATTTGTCTTGTTGCCTTCAACAAGGCTACCTTAAAATTTTTTGTGCCCCTTGTCATTTTAATAAAAAAAAAAAAAAAAGAAGAGGTGGCTTATCTGTGAGGAAGCGACAGGCTAAGCTGCAGATCAAACATCAAATTCGGTACGAGATGTTTTAAAGTGTTAGAGAGCACAAGGTTATTCGCACACACACTCGCACAGGAACGCACACGCACACGCACGCGAGAGCCACACAAAACTGAGAATCAGAAGATACTGATCAAAGGAAAACAAAACAAAACAAAAAAGGCAACCTAGGCATTGAAAAGAACAATCCACAGGCTTCTTGAAAATTTGCGGTTTGGAATTTAATTCGGTGGAGATGGGCAGACTGTCCGCACTCCTGACTGCCATCTGAGGCTGCTGCCTGTCTCTGTTTTCAATGCCTATTGGATGGGTGATTGTGCCCTGGGCATTCTAGGCTCGGTACTTTCATAAAGGCACACATGCAGAGAAGGGAGAGAACCCGCTGGTGAGTTTTATGTATGTATGAGGCATTCTCAGTGGATGTGGGTCATGCTAGAAGATGTACACAGGAAGATTATTTGATTCTAATTCATGCCACTTGATATAATGTGATAAAACATTTGACATGAGAGATAAGTTCCATTTTAATCCGAGAGAGAGGACGGGTGGGAATTAAAAAGTAAGAAAGGTTTTCTCGAGGAAAGGTGATGCAGAGGAAAGAGCGATATTGAGCACAGAGAGGGGATGATTGGAAAAGAAAAAAAGGAAGGAGCCTTTTCAACACACGAGGAAAGCAAATGAGCTGGAAGACAAAGCATATAAAAGTCAGAAGCTGGAGAATCCTGAGCACTGCCAACAATGAGCTCACTTAGCTATGGAACAAAAACACGCGCGCACACACACGCACAAACTCAATGTAAATTGCTGAACACAATCACAGAAAAAATATAGAAACACGGATTCCATAGTAGACCAAAACATTAATGTTCGGGCTGGCACTAAAAATATACGAAAACCTGGACAGAAGGAGCTCACGCTTCACGAGACAGAAGTAGGCTGCACAATTAGAGCCACACGGAGACAAGTACGTCAGCTTCCATGCACTCTGGCCGGGTCTACACTGGCAAATTCAGTGGAAACTTGAAGCAAAATATCTGGCTAAATTAGGCAGCCCCATCTGTTTTGGCCTGAAAGAGGCAGGCAGTTTGAGACCAAAGCAGATTCCTTTTTTTTCCCCCCTTCTTTTTGCCTCAGTGGCTTGCTTTGGAAGTGCAGATGTAGTCACAATGGAAATAAGACTGCTTGATAGCTATTAATCCTCAGAAATCTGCATTTTCTCCAGTTCGGTCTGGGTCGGGCAGCCTGATATACCTGCTCTTTGTATAGCCGCTTCTTCTCCCGAGTTTTCAAGTGGGTGGGTGGGCAGGGGGCGCCCCGGTTTAAAACCACACTGGCTGAACAAGTCTAGTACAAGAGTTTGCCCAAAGCCAGGGCTAACGAAGCATTTCCAGGCTTCCAGAAACGGAGTTCTCTTGGAAGGGTAACAATGCACCACGTACTGTACATCTGCAAGCCACGGCTGGGGTCAGGGAGGCACCACCCCCAGGAGAGGGAGCCGGTGTCAGCCTCCCCGACGACAACACATCCCTAAAGCAAGGCCAGATTGCGAGGAGGACCATGACCAAGAAAGGTCTCTGCCAGTTACAGAAAAGCTGCCTCACAAGCTTCGTGCAGAAACAAGGCTGCTTGCTGAGAGAGGCTGTGCGTCGTCCTACGTATCACACAGATTGGGACTGAGACACGGCCACGCCAGAGTGGGTTCGGAACAGACACACGACAGATAAGAGCCTAAGGCAGAGGGAAAGGGAAAGACACTGCTCGAATCAGGACCAATCCATTTTCTCAAAATGTGACTTATCCTCCTGTCTCTTATTTTGTCACATTTTGGAGGGTCTCCTCCTTGGTCTTCAAGGAGGAGAAGGCATTTACTTACATCAAATAACCTTTCTATATACATCTCCTCATTGACCTTATCACGGAGGACATCCTGAGAGTGACGGACGAAAGTCACATAGGCGTCGGCCACGTCCATCCCGGGTTTCTGCAAAGAAACAGGAAAACATGAAAATGGAATTTTCAGACAGTGACTTCCTCGGTGACTCATGCATTTCAGTCTCCCCACCCCACCCTACCCCACCCCACACTGCCTGTGCTGGAATTTGAAGCTATTCATAATATACTGTAGAGCTATCCACAGCCTGGACTGCTAAGAACTGATATTTGAGCCTCCTGCTCTTTCCAGGAATCAAACCTGGCTAAGAAAGGGAGCTGGGATTACACGGTTTTACAGTTATTTTTTTAAGCTATTAATTTCTTTTTCTGCTATAGATACTGTAACAGATAAATCATCACTGGATAACCCAGAGACATCCTCTGGCTTTTCTTTGGATTGAAATCCCCATTTAAGAATACCCAAACAGACTCTGTCTTCCACTGTCTGTCCTTAATATAACATTGGAAAGGTGACAGCCTTCCTCGATCTTTTTTTCTTCTTTAAAAAATGGAGAAAATGCTAAGTAAAGAAATTATATTTTAGCGTACATCTCCTCCTACTGAAGCCACATTTTTTTTTGGGTGGGTGGGTGGGTGGGGAGGAACACTTTAACCTGAGCATGTAGTGAATATTTCCTAATCGGTTTACTCAGAGGAGACATTCAACCTCTTATCTGTCTTTACTTCCCAGCGCAGCCTTATGGCCCCCAAATTTTAAAAAGCAGGAATTGAGGAGGAGGGCGAAGGACGTGATTTTTAAATAAATTAGATTTTCTGGAAAGGTAAGCAGGTGGTTCATCCAGAGTTAAGAAATAATTTATTGTGAGAAAATACTAATAAAAAAAAAAAAGAGAGGCTCGGGGTGCACACTGCTTGAGATGTCGCAATCAAAGATACGTCCAAAGAAACCTATTAAAACAATGTAATATGGGTCATCAGGAGAGCTGCAACAAACCGCTTAAATTTCCACAGTAGACATGTATGTTTGCTAATAACTAAACAAGATTAGTTTTCATTACTGTGATTTACCTTAGATCACAAAGTATCATTTCTCTACAAGACGGGACTGTCAGCCACTGCAAATTGAAGTTAGTTAACACTTCTGTGTAATTTCCAGGGTGAAAATGAGGAAGGTTTGGAAACAGTAGGACTGTATTTTTTTTTTTTTCATGATACAAAGCAAACAATTATCAAGGAAAGGGCCAATGCTTTGGCCCCTGGGATGCTAGTAACATTTCTTAACACCTGCTGGAACAATGACAAGGTATTAATTTGAAAAACAATGAGGACAATCCAAAGCCACAGTAGTCAACTGTTACACTTTCAAGCAATTTTCAGTGAATGGATTGAGCAGGTTCCGTGATGGTCCTATAATTGTGGCAGTTTTATGATACGAAACAATAGAGGTTCTCCAATGAGATGTAAGTGATACATATCAGTTCTAAACTGGCACCTCGCTAGGCTCCTTCTCTCCCTTTGGCAGCCGCACATCAAAGGGCATTCTCAGTAGGGATGGGGACCCCCCCACTTGGGGGGACTTGAGAAACTTATTAGTATTGTTTCCATTTCTTCCCTGGTGATCCTGGAGGCAGATATAGCCTTTTCCTGGACTCATGCAGCCACCTTAGAGCTAAGATTCAAAGCTCAATTCAGCAGCCCTGTTAGTAACCGGCAACGTTAGTAACCTGTAAGAATGGTTATTTTCACCCACTCCTTCTCTTTCCACAAAATTTGCTGCCGTCAAAGGGCGTTTCATTTAAGTTTTAAAAACTTTGACCAAAAAAAAAAAAAAATCAGGGTGGTTTATCTTACCTAGGTAGTTAAAAAGCTCCATGGTTCTCTACCTTTTGACCCTTCTTTTTCTTCATCACGTGTACCAATAGCTGACATTTACTATATATCTGCTTGTTTGCTCTCACTAGAACATAACTCCACAAATATAGGGGCTTTATTTGATCTATTTTCTATTGTATCCTCAGCACACAGAATGATGCCTGGCACAGAGTAGGTGCTCAGTAAATATATGCTGAATGAACAAACCCGTGAATGAATAAGCCCCTTCCCCACATCTTTTTTTTTTTTTTTTTGAGCTCTTTAGTCACACTACCTGGATTTTTATTATATTCCCCCACCAACTGGAACTTGCGAACATCATTTAAATTTCTCTGGGTCTTAGTTACACCATCTGTAAAACGGGATTAATAGTAGCTCTCCTACTTACCTTCAAGGGTTGTTATAAAATAATGTAGGTCAAGATACCATAAAAGCCATAAATTGATATACAAACATGAGCCACTATGACTCTGTTCCCCCACCCTGCCCCACAATATTGTATCACTTCATAGCCTTACCCACCTTTGGAATCTACTTTGGAACCAAGAAGAAAAACGGGATTTGAGAGAAACCAACATCAAAATAAAGACGATACAGTCTCTGTGTGCCAATGTATACAGTGTTCTTATGATACAGCCCCCAAGCCTCCACTCACCACCTTCTTCCTTTCTCACCAGCTTTACATCCAAAGCCAACAAGTTTGTCTCCCTTCCTTCAGTGGACCAGGAAGGGGCAACTGTTTGAAACGGGTGGGCTGATAACAGAGTGCCGTCACTTTTCCTGATGCCCTTAGCAAACTGCAGCACCAGACAGGTAGACCCAGCAACCACTGGGGTCTGGGACTATCAAGGGCAGAGGTAAGCCGCCTCTATATCTCTGGAGGCCCTGTGGGTAGCAGGTCACTACGTGGCTACGGGGGAAAGACAGTCACAGTGGTGATCCTTTGTCATTGAGGGAGGGTTGAAGTACAGTTTTCTGTTGACACAGGCAGAGAAGGATGTGTAATGAAGTCTAGGTAGATTTCCAACCAAAATGGTTAAAAGAAAGACTGTTCACAGACAAGCTAACTTGCAGTTGTACATGGAAAATATTCTTGGCTAAATGACTGATGCTATTAGATAAATGAGGCTTTATACCATATTGCTTTCCTTTCCTTTCTTTCTTTTTTTTTTTTTTAAACATTTATTCACCTTTGAGAGACAGAGACACAGCACGAGTGTGGGGAAGGGCAGAGAGAGAGGGAGACACAGAATCCGAAGCAGGCTCCTGGCTCTGAGCTGTCAGCACAGGGCCGGATGAGGGGCTCAAACCCACAAACCATGAGGCCGCTTGACTGAGCCACCCAGGCGCCCCTATATCATATTGCTTTCTAAACACAGTGGGGAAAGCTTCAGATGATGGTGTTTAGTATCTCGTACATTGTTTATTTCAAATATGGCTTGGACAGGCCGAGGATGGAGATTTTAGCAAACGTATAAAACAAATAATCTCTGTGTAGTTGACTCCCTCCACGTGTGGAAGGTATCATTTGTGAAGAAGCCACTCTGTGGCTTAGGAAAAATAGGACATTTTAATCATAGCTTGCCCCTACCAGGTACTTCTGAGCTTGAAAACAAATTCAAATTTTCAGTAACTTAAGCAAGCCCTAATTAGAAATGCAAATCTGTCATGTATATTCGGAAGGGTCAAATACTACATCTAAGACAAAGAGATAGGCTTTGGGGATTACGCAATGTTTTGAATGACTGGTAACAGCACTTCTCTCCATTAGTGCGGATAATTAAGAGACAAATCTCTAATGTAACTAACTACTAGTCCCCACAAGGAACTAAACCAATAAACCATGTGCCAAAAACCTCACAGGGCAACACAGATGAACTCGGAGACTTCAGAGCCAGAAACACCTCGGAAGATGATTTCACCCAGGGTTCTTAACCCTGGCTGCAAATGAGAAGGATCTGGGGAGCTTTGGGCAATACTATCACCAAGACCCCTCACTCCAGAAATTGTTTTAATTTGGCAAGCAACCTGGCGCTAATGCTCGTAAGGGCTCCCCAGGTGTTTCCAATATGTAGCCAAGGTCCAGACTCATGGGTTTAGCCCACTGGTTCCCAAACCTGCCCTCTCCCACATCAGCTCTTTGGAAAGAGATTTCCAGGCTCCGCACCCCTCCCCCCCTCCCCTCGAACTATTGAAGCAGAATCTCTGGACACAAGGGGCCTGAAATCTCTACTTAAAAAAAACAAAAGGCAACACCCCCCTCCCCAAACACTGCCAAGTATTAACGCTGCACATTCTGGGGTGAGGACACGTGATTTAATAGGTGATCGTCCCCGGTGTGCCAGGACACTGGCTCTTCAAAACAGAAGACAGAAACAACAGAACAAAACAGCAAACCTTGACTGGTTACGCCTGCCAATCTCCACGGTGTAACTATTCCCTCCTTGGCTGAGTTCAAGCTACCCATGTGCCCCGACTGAAGGCTGAGTTGGAAAAACATGCACACAACTGACCCCTGGAAGGCAGGGCTAGCAGGCTTTCCGGAGTCAAACTGCTGGCACTTAAACCCTCACGCCCTGATTTACTAGCAGGTGATGCTGGACTTGCTCTTAACCTCCCTGTGCCTCACTTTCCTCACCTGTGAAGCAGGGTGATCCCATTTCCCTCCCATAGGGTTGTTTGGAAAAGCACACGATTACTGTAATTTACCATATGTAAACATGCACAGACAGTACGCCTGTGTATTCTGTGCTATTATTTTCCATAACATTGTTTATTTACGAAAACACAATATTCTTGCTATGATATTATGTGCTATAAAAATAGATGTTAATCAACTTGATTTTAAAGGGTATCCTTGTCCTGAGCCATAACAATTGGTGAAATCATGGGTTTGATGTGCTAACCACATTTTTTTCTAATACTCCTTAAATAATTACTCAATTATCCCAATAAAGATGTCGGTCTATGCACGAACTAAAATCATCTTGCAGATGGCATAGTGTTTAAGGGGACTGGTTTAAATCTCAGCTCTGCCACTTACCAGCGGTGGGACCCTGAGCAAATGACCATCTCTGCGCCTCAGCTTCCTCATCTTTAAACATTTGAAGTGCTTACCTTAGAACAGTGCTTAGCACACAGGGAATGCTTTATGAGGCTTGGCTGCAATTGCAATTATTATTATATTATGTATCAGCAGTGGCAAATGTACCACAGTTTGGAACACGTTGCATCATTTTCTTCTGTCTCCCTAGAGGGTGCAAATTCTGCTAATTCACTTTTGTTCCCTTTCGTGTAGATGTAGAGCCTTTTTTTTTCCCCCTTAGCTTTACAATAAATCTAAACCTGGTCTGTAGGAATTAGGTGGAAACCACATGAAATCACTGATGTTTGACTTTTTGGACCCCCTCCCCAAAATAATTTGACCTCCCCAATAACTTCCGGTGATAGCGATGATTGCTGGGTCAAGTTTCTCTGGGTATTTGGAGCTTGCCTGCTGGGCACCTGTTTAAACCTCGCCGAGGAGATCGCCCCTTGACTTGGAGGCCTATAGACACCAGATCTTCAGGCTGGGTGCCTAGAATTTCAATTTCTATTAGGGCTGCAGACCCGTGCAGGTCAGGACTGCTGTCAGCAAATTCATCCTCTCTCCCTGCTCCCCTGTGCAATACAGTGCGAGCACCCCCTTATCCGCCTGCCCAGGGGCTCTGCTCCTGCTGCTCAAATGTCTAGGGAGTGCCAGGCATAGTGCTGAGAGTTCCATATATGTGTGTCATTTAATCTGCACAGCAAACCTGTGACTTGGGTATTATTACCTCTCTTTTAAGGGTGGAGAAATAGGCCCAGAGAATTTGAGTAGTTCGCTCCCTGTGAACTGAAAGTTTATACTTTGGGGCTTGGAAAAATAAATTACTTAACGCCTCTCCTGGCTGCGGTTGTGTGCGAGCTTTTTCTCTTCTCCATTATAAAGACTCTCTACGTGAAGGAGTCTGAGGTCCCTCGATGAGAAGTATTATATAAATTCAAAGCATAATTATTGATTGTACATTCTCTCATTAAACAAACAAAATGTATGCTAATGCTAGATTCACTCCAATTTTCCATTTTGCCATCCTTTGCGAAATAAGCCAATAAACGATTACACACTTAGCTTCCTGGGGAAATGAATTTAAATGTTAATATAAATCCTTTTAGAAAAAAACAAATTTTAACAAATAAGTATTTGAACAAGGAGGGCACTTAACCACGTTCAGAATGAGAAACGTTCAGTACAAGACCCTTGGTGGCTGTTGAGATAAGCTCTCTAAATTTAATATTTTATAATAGACTCACACCTCTTTTGTTAGAAATGGAGAGACAGAATCATTTTCTTTTCCCCTTTATTGGAATATATTTAAATCTCTCCAATTTTATTTTGCTAATAGGCAGGGCAAAGTCTGTCGATAAATGTATCCTGACTTATCACAGGTAATCCCACACTCCAGCGTTCATGTGTAGTACTTAACCTCAATTTAAATGTAAATTTTGGGCAACCACAAGTGCTTTATCTGTGAACTTTGAGAGCTCTCTTCATTAATGAGGTCTGCACTAATTATAAGCAGTTCTGTAAGATTTCCTTAAAACAATTGCAGAATTGACCCCAAAATGAACAAATTCAGAATTTATTTGTTTAAAAAAAATACTGGCACCCTTGTGCAAATTTCTAGCTCACGGAGACTCCCAAGGTGTGCATACAGGAGGGGAGGGGAGTAGGCCGATAGAGAATGAACTGTACCAGAGAAACCCAGGAAAATGAAACGAAAGGCCACTGGGTTTACTCTCAAACAGGATCTCTCTTCTGGATGAAAGAAACGATACCCTCTTTTCATCTAAAAAAAAAGTTTTACCATGAAATACTCTTGGCTTCTCTCTTTCTGGTGATTCAAGTCAGGAATATGCAATTTAGTAGCAACTAATGAAAACAGCATCATTAAATTTCTCATGAAAGCAAACACACATGCGTACACACACACACACACACACACACACACACACACACACACAAAAGCAATTTTCAAATACTCACAGGTACATCCACATATTTGGAAGCTGCCTTCACCTAAGGAGGAAAGAAGAGGGCAGAAGTGAGTCTCGTGTTCATGCTTCATTGTCCACAGCTCAGTGCTGTGTCACCATCAGTTAATACAATACACTGGCACACGGAGCTGACCAGGAAACACAGAAAGGTACTAAAAAATAAAATGTGATGTCTATTCTCTTTCCCAAGCTGTAGCTACCGCTTTGGAGAGAAAGAGAGAAAAGAGAGAGGGAGAGAGAAAAGAGGGAAGAAAGGTAGGCAAAAGGGAGAGGAAAGGAAGGAAAGGAAAGGAAGGGAGACAGGAAGAAAGGGAAAAAGAAAGAAAAAAGAAAAAGGGAAGAAAAGAACAAGAAAAGAAAGAAAGGAAATGAAAAGAAAAGAGATGAAAGGAAAAGAAAAGAAAAAAGAAAAGGCAAGCAAATATTTACTGATCCTGTGGCTGTTGTGGGAATTCTGCATGCTCCTCTGTCCCTTTAAAAAGTAGAAAAGTAACTAGCTAAACCGAACTGATTAGTGGAGGGCTTGCTAGTCTAGAAAAGCAACTAAGGCCGCTGTTACTTCCTGTATTTTGGGTCTTTTTGTCCTGTGGCCACAGGTTTGTCCTAATGGAACCCTTCAGTTTCAGTTAAGAGTCTTAAAGAGGACGCGGTGTGGTGGGTGGGCATCCTTAACCCAGAGGGTGACAGGTGTCTGTGGGTAGGGTTGAGAGAGTACCAGAACCTCTCAAAGCCTGTCCCAAGGCTGTCGTTGTGTCTCCTGGTTTTAAATACTAAAAACCCCAGACAGGAAGAGCAGGAAGTGGTTATGGAATTTATTTTCAGTTTTTGGGGAGAGGGTGCGGTATATATCTGAGAGCATGGAATCTGGAGTCGGGTGTGGGTTCAAATCCCAGCTCTTTGACTTACGAGCTGTGTGACCTTCGGCAAATTACTTCGTCTCTCTGAGCCTCAGGTACCACATCGGCCAAAGGCAGAGATGCTAATAGATACTTACTTTAGCGGGTGATCTGAAGGTCAATGTACACAAGGTTCTGGGATGTAGTAGGCATGGAACGAATGGTAGGGAAGGTGATCAATTCATAAGCACATCTGGGGGGGCGGGGCTCTGCGTGCTGTGGGAAGTCAAGAATGGCGAGGTTGGAGGAGTAAAGCCTAAGGGACTTATTTCCTTTTGACTTGGCTCTTGTTCCTCGAGGCACAGGTGAGACCAGGGGGCTACATTTGGGGTCAGAGAGGGTTTTGAGTCTTATTGGAAACTACAAAGACGGATGCACACAAAACAGTTAGGACGTCTTTCACATCACAGGTAGGGCTTCCTCTTGTCACTTGGCTGAGGCCACTATCAGGAATCACAGCTTCTACCCACATGTCACCCAGTAAAGTGTCCAGGGGAGCATTTTCCCCAATTGCTCTTTTCTCAAGGCTCCTTTTCAAAATACCAACTCCCAAGGGAGAAAAGCCAGCGAACCAACAAGGTAGGTTGGCAAGAGCCCAGGATTAAGAGTGGACAATTCTCAAAGTGGCAAAACTAGTTGACCCTGAGACAGTCATGTCAAGGCCCACAGACTTGGTCTCTAGAACTGGGTGATGATTCTGTGTTCTTTGCAGTGTTGAGAGCCTGACCCAGTGAAAAAACATATGAGAAAGTGTTTCAGAAACTTTAAAGGGCTGACCACACACATCGATGAGTTAATTCTTGAGAGGGCAATGCATCTGAACACCCAGAATCAGCACCAGCACCCAAGGTAATTCCTAGATTCTCTTGCTAAGGATGCTCTTAAAACCCTACATTTTTCTTTGCAGTGTGGACTGCAACTGTAATTCCGTAATTTTGTGCTATGTCTGTCTCCCACAGAATGTCTTGCTCACAGCTGTGTCTCTAGTGACTCACTTGGTACCTGTCTTAGAAAGGGTGCTCAGGGAAAATGCACAGAAGGAAGGAAGGAGAGAAAACAAGTGACCAGTGATGGCTTCAGGGTCGTTCAGGAATGAGCAGGGAATGGCCAGATTGAGAAGCCATTGCATGAATCAGTCTGAAAGCCAACATTGTGAAAGCTCATTCCTGCAAAGGCTGCTGGGTGAAAGGAAAATGGCCATTTGGGGCCATTAGAGGGATATGAGGAGGGGCGCCTGGGTAGCTCAGTCTGTCAAGCATCCGACTTCAGCTCAGGTCATGATCTCGTGGTTCGTGAGTTCGAGCCCTGCGTGGGGCTCTGTGCTGACAGCTCGGAGCCTGGAGCCTGCTTCAGATTCCGTGTCTCCCTCTCTCTCTGCCCCTCTCCCACTCATGCTCTGTTTCTTTCTCTCTATCAAGAATAAATACACATTTAAAAAAAAAGCGATATCAGGAAGGCTTTCCAGATTTTGCACAATTAGTGTTTCTACTAAATGATCCCCAAAACCAAATTTCTCCTGTCCATTCTGGATGTAGAATTTAGTTTGGGCAAAAAGTTGGTTTTCCTTTCTTTCAAGTCTCCCTCACCTACAATACCTAACACTTATGCTATGTTTTTCACTTGGCAAAACACATTCATGGACAGTTTCTTCTTTGAGCCACTCTGCAAAATGAGGGCTAGGAAGCATCTCTATTTTACAATTCAGAGCACTAAAACCCTCAGAATTTATTTGCTCATAATCTAGGCCAGAAGGCAGAGATGGCAGGACTCACATGTGGTCTCCTGAACTCCCAATTTTCCCTTTGGAACTCCCGATCTCCTCACCCATTGTAGAAATGTCTGAGGGACTCAAGCATCAGTGGTTGGGGCAGGTGCTGGTAAAATCATTCTTCTCAGCTGGAAACTGCCTCTTTTGCTCTGTGGAGTCAGTGCTTGGCAGTTGGTAAGAGTTTTGCTACAGCTGAAATGATCAACCTTTAAACACGCCTACTCTCCATTTACCACTAACATGCAGTTTCAATCCAGAGAATGACACCAGTCAAATTCTATTCCTTTCGAGGCAGTTTGGGAAGATAAGGCAAGCTGTATGTCATGAATGAAAACCATCCACTCTCCTACACACACCAGCCTTCAGTTTTTCATCAGATAACTGCTGACTTATACCTTGTCTTGTAGATCTCCCTCCCATCCCATAGTGATAGGAAAAAAACAGCTCGGAGTAAACTGTGGTCCTATTATTATTTAGAGTACTGTTTTGGTGTATCGTTTTTGGTTCTGGCCACTGAACTTTAAGAAGGAGGTTGACGAGAGGCGCCTGGCTGGCTCAGTCGGTTGAGTGTTTGACTTCGGCTCAGGTCATGATCTTACGGTTGGTGAGTCTGAGCCCCACATTGGGCTCTGTGCTGATAGCTCAGAGCCCGAAGCCTGTTTCAGATCCTGTCTCCGTCTCTCTCTGCCCCTTCCCCACTCACACTCTGTCTCTCTGTCTCTCAAAAATAAATATTTTTTTAAAAAGTTAAAAAATAAAAAGAAGGAGGTTAACGATAAGGATCCAGGAGAGCCTTCTATAAGGAAAGTGAAAGCAGAGACATCTTGCCTAGAAAGGGAGGGCTAATGTGGCCTTAATTAAAGAGCATCCATGTAGAAAGACTAAGCTTTTTCATGGTGGTTCCAGAGCATGGAATCAGGATGGATGAGTAGAATGAAGGGCCCCCAGAGAAGGTTCAAACAGCTCTCTCAGTCCATCCAAGCACTGGTCGTCTCTGACGGTCGAGCAGCTCAAGCAGAGGCTATATAGGGTGCTCTGGATGTGAGCCTTCCCCTTGTGACAGGTTACATCTAAGGCTGCTTCCTGTTCTGACTCTAGTCTCCTTAAGAGGTAGGAAGCTTTCATCAGTTCTATCTTTTTATAGTAGATGTTGAGGTATAGCAGAGCGAATAAATTGGCAAAGCGAGGATCAGAGCTCTGGTTCCTGAACCCACTCCTGCCTACCGTCAACAGCGCTGCCTTTAAACATCACATTTATTTTCAGTATCTGTAGAATATGTTTTTGCCAGCTACGTTCCGAGAGGAAGGACCAGATCCTCTCAGCTCATGAGGGCTTCAGAATTATTGCCAAGGGTCGGAAAAATTCAAGTGCACACCAGACGCTGCCTCTAGATTAAATAAACAACAGGCCTTACAATGTACACAAGACACTTTTCCATTATATGTAGATATGATTTTAATGAATAAAACACACGTTTCTTTAAAAGTACTACCTGTTTCATAGAATTTTGTCATTCTGTATGTTTTCCCATCAGCGGTTCTAAAACGTGTATGTATGTGTCTATCGGTGTGTGTACAATTTTTTCTTCTTTACCTTTAAATATTTTTTAAGTTTATTTATCTTGAGAGAAAGCGCGAGAGCTTGCGAGCAGAGAGAGAGGGAGGGGATCCCAAGCAGGGTCCGAGCTCTCAGCGCAGAGCCCACTACGGGGCTCAAACTCACAAACCATTGGATCATAACCTGAGCTGAAACCAAGAGTCAGACACTTCACTGGCTGAGCCACCCAGGCGCCCCTCTTTTTTAACTTCAGAAGAAATCTTCCCAGTGAAGTGGCTAAGAGGATGAATTCGGGATTGGTGGGGTCAGAAGTCTGGCTTTGCCATTTTCTAGCTTGTGACTTTGGGCAAGTTATTTAATGTCTCTGAGCCTTCTCTGCAGATGGGACGCTCCTAATAGTACTCAAAGGGATACTGTATGGATTGAATGAGATAATCCATCTAAGAGTGTAGAACAGTATTGGCATGGGGTAGAAGCTATTGAGGGTGACTTTTCTTAGTGGTTACTGCAAATACTAGCTTATTAGTACAGATGGAGTGCATGCACCTTGTTCTGGTGATGGTGGTGACAGTTTCACCCCTCACCCCCAGCCCGTGGGCCATTTCTTGCCATAAAAAGGATGCTGGAATCTCCCCAGGTTACCAGCAGGTATCTGGGCTGACTCACAGTCTGGTATACTTTCTGCCAATTTAGTGACCATCCTATGTACTGGAGAAAACCTTGAGGCACACAGCAAAGATCTGTTCCCTAATTCAGGATGGCTGAGTTTATGCACGAGTAAGAAGGCAGCTTCCCAGGCCAGGGCGCTCACTTATATTCAGTAACACATACCTACAGCTCTCCGGGACCAAGCCGGGTCCCCAGGTGCTCTGGGACGCAGGAGATAAGGTGGGGGGGGGGAAGGGTTTGCCCCCCAGACCGGTCTGGCACCTTTTCTAAGCAGGCACTCAACTGCCCTCAAGGGAGAGGCAAGAACTGTGACTTCAGCCAGATCTCATTTCCTGAAATCCTGATGGTCAGATGGCACGAAGAATACGCCTTCTCTAGCAGTACCATGGGCACCCACCCTCTCGCCCCTGACTGCCCAGATAGACTTTCCCAGTTCTGGGGTAGGAGGTCAGAAAAAGAAACACAAGGTAAGAGAGGCTGAGGGAGACCAAGGTTGATGGGAGGCAGACAGGCTGTCAGTGAACAACTTGTTCATGTTCTCATACGCCCGAAGCAAGGAACACTTACTATGTACAAGGCACCAGGTCAGGGGCTGTGCTCCATCAGAAGGCATTTGCTCCATGATTCCTGGCCCGTTTCTTAGAGGATGTCTAAGTGCACAATCCCTCCAAACACAGAATGTGTCATGTCCATCCAAAAACTAGTAACTATAAGTAACATTTCAGAGTGCTTATGACTTGCCAGGCAATGAGTCAGGGATACCACATTTGTTATACTGAATCCTCACGACAATACTTCAAGGGGGTCCTATTAATTATTCCATTTTACGATTGAAGAAACCAAGGCCCAGACAGATGAACTTGGCTTAAAGTCGTACAGCTAAGAAGTTAAAGCTTGAGACCTCCCATCTCCTCAGCTGCCCATTATTCAGTAAAATAAACCAAACAAATATTAAACCACCTTCACTGACCAGTCATATTGAAGTCTTGTTTTGTGTGCGTGTGGGTGTAGACACAACATAAAATGCTTCTCTGGGAACAATGTATGAGGGATTTGAATAATTATCTGCACTGACTCAGGACAGAAGGTCCAAAACGGTTTCCCTGGCCTGAATGTCCCAGCTAATTGCCTCGACCCTCCACCTGACTTAGCGTGTGTAGACAGGCTTAATGGTTTCTCTATTGAGCTCTTCCATTATTTTTCAGGTGCCCAAGGTAATCTTTTCATTGAACATTCACCATCCTGGGATTTTCACAATGCTGATGACTAAGGGATTTTCTTCTGCCCCGTCCTAATAAGGGGACCTGAGTTAATCATTGTGTGGCTTTGATAGGGAGCACCGTGGGGGCTTAAACCACTTCTCTTGCTTCATTAGGGGAAAAAGCAACCCAGGTGCAGACCACGAGGACCTCAGGGTTTGATACTATTAAATCAATGCACAGACAAAAAAAAAAAAAAGTGGATTAGGCCCTTTTTGCAAACAGAAATCTGGTGGGTAAGACTCAAAGATGGAAGAAAAAAGAAATCTGAACAGATACCACTGCATTAGTGACTGCCTGAGCCCTCCTTTCTCCCCATGGTCTCTTAAGAAAACACCCACCAAGGAAAAGATTTATTCTCTGCACAAGCTGACGCTACCCTGGCTTGTTTGACTTCACAAGCGCTTCGAGCTGATTTCTCTGCCTTTGCAGAGAAACTGCCAACCACAGCATCGCTTCAAGGGGCTAGCAACATTGACTTCAACATTTGGCTTTGAGATTACTGCTGTAAAGAAAACTTTGCTTGTCTTGTACCTTTCTCCATTTCTCTAATCCAGGTGATCATTAGAGATCTGGAGTATTATTATTATTTTTTGCAAGTTGAGGCAGTTCAGTGTGTAAAAATGTTACATAGGGCCACCACCATCCAGAAAATGATCACGTCTCTCAGGGTGAATTTTATCATCTATCACCATCCTCATGTCTATGGAAAGCAAGGACCTCTGTCTCTCTCTCTTCAGTACCTACACTGCCTGATATATGGCAGGGGATTGATAAAAATGTGTTGAATGCATGAACTTCTGGGTATGGCCCTCTGTTCTTAGAACCCAGGATAGAGGTTTCTAGTATTTTCTTGCAGTTGGTGGTTAAGTTACAACCGTCTTAAAGGACATTGAAGGAAAGTGTAGGCAGGAGCCATCAATTCAAAAGGAACTGGTATTTGTTGCCTCTGTGCAAAGAGCTGAAAGGGTCTCTTGTTCCTGTGTAGCACGGGCAGTCTGGTGCAGGAGTGAAGAGTGAGGGGGCATGAGTCCGAAACAGAGACCGGCATCTGGTTCTGTTCACCACCAGTTGTGTGCCAGGTAATTAACTTCTCTAAGCATCAGCTTCCCCATTAGAATAGAGAGAGAGCGATAATAATACCTCCGGATGGGGTGGTTGGATGAATTATTAATAAACAAAGACAGATTTTAAAAGCATTTAACATGTACAGGGAACTAGTCTAAGTATTTGCTCTGTATAGATGTGTTTAGTACATGTTAAGGATTAAATGGGTTAATGTATGCAAAAACCTCTGCACAGGGCCTGGCATGTAGTGTGCGTTCAGTAAACGTTGGCTATTATTTTTACACTCTCTTTTCCTTCTGCCTCCAAAGGGGCTGATTTGATTGGTCAGGTTCTAGGGCACTGCTCTGAGGTATGTTTCCTAGCTAGCCATGTATCTGCACACTTAAATGAAGTGCTTCAGGTGAGAGGGTGTGACCTATGTTGCAGTAAGAGGCCTGGCTGTCTCACTTCTCTTCTCTGCTGGCTCAGTGCCTAGACCCTCTTTCTGATTCTATTTCTTCCTCCTAGAAGGAGATCCCAGGAGAAGAGAGTGACTCTCTCTAGACTTCTCTGCATTGGAATGCGGACCCAAAGCCCAGTTTACAATGTGGTTGCTTGTTCGCAAAGAAGCTTGCCATCATTTATTTTGCTCCCTCTATGGACATACCATTTCCTCACTGAAAAGTGGAGTCTCTTCCTCTACCCCCTTGAGTCTGCGCTGGCTTGGCCTGTGACTGCTCTGACCAACAGAACATGATGGAGATGACACCATGCCAGTTTCAAGCCAAGTCCTGAAAAGGGCTGGCAGCCTCTACTGCCTTACTCTTGAAAGTCAGCTGCCACAGTGTGACCCCCCTGACACCACCATGCTGCAAGAAGCCCAAGCCATTTGGAAAAGATTGGCAGGATGAGATCCATATAGGTAGAAAGAAGTAGTATGAAGACACATCAAATTGTCAGCTATCCAGCCCCAGCCCAGCGTAGCTACCTGCTGAATGCAGCCCAACGAGCGACCCCAGTCAAAGCCACATGAACCACAGAATCTCATAGCTGAGCTCTTCCCGGATTCCTAATCCACAAATTGTGAGCAAAAGAAAGTGATTGTCTTAAGCCACTAATTCTGGTGCAGTTGGTTATGCAGCAGTAGACAACCAAAACTTAATAAGGTGGTCCTTTATCTCATATTCCCCTACCTTTATCCATTGCATGTATTTCCCTGGAGGATGCTGTGAGGTGGTCCCTGATGGTCTAGGACAGGATTTGGGTATTTCTGGCTCTCCTGGCTATAAACACATTAATGACTAACCTGATTTTCACTTGATACTTAGTGATATTTGTTGAGCACATATGGGTGGGGTACTGTACCAGGCACTTTATGAATAATTAGCTCAGTCATCACTGTAGAACCCAGGCAGGCCCATTTCACCATCCCTGCTTAATAGAGGGATGCTGAGGCTCGACACGATTAAGCAATTCTCAAGAGGTAAACCAGTTAACTGGTGGAGCTGGAGTACAAGTCCAAATCTGGTTATAAAGTGCAGAGTCCTTTCATTATATCAAGTTGTTGATGTTCTGAAAAGGATGTGTCATTCTAAAACCACTTCTTACCTACTGACCACCCAGGATCTGGGAAAAGGAGAGCCTATTTTGTGGAACGTGTAGAGGCTTTGGGTCACATAGATCTTGGTTCGATTATGCTCCATCACTTATTAGTTCAATGACCTTGGGGAAAATTATGAAACCTTCTATGGCTTCTATAATCTCATCTGCAAGATGAGGATAGCAATAACAATTCAGGGGGTTCTTCTGAGGTTGAACATGTTAACACGTCAAGTCAACAGTGCCTGGTACAGGGTAAGAGCTCAATAATCATTAGCTATTATTGGTAGTAGTGATTAATTCACTTGTGGTTAGCTGGGAGTTGACTATGCCAAGTGTGTTCCCATCAATAGCTTATAGACTAAAGCTGGCAAACTATGGCCTGTGGGCCAAATCTAGCCTGTTGCTTGTTTTTATGTGGCCCATGAGCTAAGAATGGTTTTCACATTCTTCAGTGGTTGAAAGAAAATCCAAAGAAGAATAATAGTTCCTGAAATGTGAAACTTACAGGAAATTGACATTTCAATGTCTGTAAATAAAGTTTTATTGGACCACAGCCACACCCACTCATTTATATCTTATCAATAGCTGCTTTCATGCCACAGGGGCACAGGCTGAGCAGCTGTGACTGAGACCACATGGCCTATAAAGTAAAAACTACTTACTATTTTGTCCTTTTGAGAGGTTTTCAGACCTCTGGACTAGAACACGCTTAAGTGAGAGATAATGGAATGGAGGCGGGAAAAGAATCGCAAAATGTAAATGCCTAATCTTAATGTGACCATTAACTAGTTGACTGATGTCAGCTACTTGCCTAACCTCAGGTCCTTATTTATCATAATAGGGTGCCAGGCTGAGGATTTTCTTTTGACTCCTTCTAGAATTAAAAAAATATGTCTTTCAGATGGTACAAGGCAGGTTGGTTCTAGGAAGAATGTGGGATAGAAGTACTTCCCACACCTTGAAAAAGTTGTAAATACTCTAGTAGTAAAACAAGAGGCTTATTAATATTGTAGTATTAATAAGAGCTCTGGACATGAGGCTCCAGGAAAAATATAGTACCCTGGAAAAGGAAAAGTACTTGAGATATATAAAGACAACCTACACAAGTACAAGAGAATATAGCATGGCCCAGTGGGTAGACTTGGCAAAGAGATAAAAGGATTACCATAGGTAGCTTGTGCTAAGTATCCACCCTGTGCCAGACCCTGTTTTCTGCGTTCTTCATCCAATGTAATATTCCCAGCACCCTCTACCTGCAGCCCTCTTCATCTGCATCACTTTGGGCTGTGGGGAGGATTCACAAAGATAATATGCATAAAGAGGCACAATACAAAGATGCGGCAAACGCTCAGGGTATGCTAGCTCCTAGACTGCTACTGCTGGAATGAACAGCCCAAAGGAACAACCTTTCTGTGGCCAAAGAGTAAGCCCCTCTGTGAACCTACCCTGAGTCCCGACATTTGCCCATGTCCTTCCTCAGCTTCCGGTTTTCATTTTCTTTTTTGAGGCAGAAGTGCAGTCAGAAGGGTTGACATCTAAATGCATATGGCCCCATGAGAAGCATCGTTCAGGCCAGTGATGTGGGAGAAGCTGTGACCACATCATTGATCAGCAGATTGGAGACAGCTGGGAAAAGATATGGGGGTTTCTAGAGGGGAGCAGAGGCAGTAGAGGGAAGTGGTTGAAAGCACAGACTTTGGAGTTGGGTCACATGGGGCCAAATTCTAGTTCTTCTCCTTACTAGACAAGGTCCTTGACTTTTCCATGGCTTGCATCCCTCATCTATAAAATGGGGATAATACTACTTTTCATAGAGCTGTTGGGTTTTTAACTGAGTTGGCAGATCAGTTCCCAGGGCATAGTAAATAAGAATTATGTGTCTGCCATTATTATCCTTCCTGCTGAAAAAACCAGCTGGTTCTCAGTAATTATATTTGTGTATTAAGCTTGCTCTGGCCCTGCATTATCCAATAGCTACATGTGGCTATTTAAATTTAAATGACTTTGGGGCAACTGGGTGGCTCAGTCAGTTGAGTGTCCGACTCTTGATTTCGGCTCAGGTCATGATCTCACAGCTCATGGGTCTGAGCCCCTCGTCAGGCTCTGTGCTGCCAGTGCACAGCCTGCTTGGGATTTTCTCTCTCTCCCTCTCCCTCCACCCCTCCCCTCCTCACGCTGTCTCTTTATCTCAAAATAAATGAATAAACGTCACAAAAATGTAAATGAATTCGATCAAAATACAATTAAAAATTCAGCTTTGTAGTTGTACTAGCCACATTTCATGAGCCACATGTAGCCAGGGGCTGCTGAATCAAAGCAGTTAAGATACAGAATGTTTCCACCACCGCAGAAAGTTCTATTCGATGGTACTGAGAGACTCAAGAGACATTCATAATAATAAAGGTTGTTACATTTTTAAATGTTAAGAATGAAGAGATGTGCCATTCAACCCTGAGTTGACAAGAGGACAAGAGATCAGTTGGAAGAGGAAGCAGGGGAAGGAAAAGAGCACTGGTGTCAACAGCCTCCTTGGGTGGATGAAACAGGAATTAAAAGTAGGTGGGTATTATTTAAAGTTATCAAGATGCCAAGAGAGGAATGGCAATATTAATAAAAACCATGACAGGAAGAGGGAGGGGGCGGGGTGTAAAATAACAAAGTGAGCAAAAGCCCCACCTATAGTAGGGAGTCAAATAATCTCTCAGACCACTAAACCAAGAAATAGCAATGTAAGAACAGTGCTTGGAGCTATGATGATAAAAAGAAAATTGTTTCAAGGGGCTCTTCTGGGGTCAGGGATTAAGGCTGCAAAGGGGTAGGACAGAGAACTGTTGTTTCTTTAAAAAAAGATATTACTATGAGTGACTGTACTATTTCATTTTTAACCCTCTATGTATTTCTTCTATAAAAAATTCCTGAAACAAGAACAAAACGAGTGGTAGAATTTTCAACATTCTGGTGGAGAATGGCATTTTGCAGGAGGAATTTGTCTCCTCTAGAGTAACTTCTTCAAGGTTTTTGGTTGACGGGAACGGGATTCCGGGTTATGTCCTCTACAAAGGCAAAAAAAAGCAAAACCTAGCAACCCCTCCCCCCCATACATAATCTGGATACTCTAAGTGCATCTTGGGAAGATGAATACATTGTTGGTGCCAACCGAGGGACTGACTGCCTGGGGGAGACAGAATGTACCAGTGGGTGGATGTACTGGGACTCTGTGTGCGGGTGAGCATTTGAGCAAACCTCAGTGGCTCCTGCTTGGGGCCAAGTGACAATCATGGTGAAAGCCCCTTACAACATTTTCTAAGGACTGGAGGAAAGTATGACCCTTGAAATATATCTGGAATCATGGACAGCATGATGGATTCCCGAGCTGTGTCACCAAGGGGATGAAACACCTTCTCTGCTGGCCGAAGATCAAGGGTGTTTCTGGCCAATTATGAAGTGCTGTGCGCACCTAAGTGCCATGTAAACGCCACAGAGAGGCACATACATCGTGAGGCCATCTTCCCTTACTTTCCTTTTTAAAAGGGCCTGAGTTTATAAGTGCTGTTTTTACAGATGTGGGAACTGTGACACTGACAATTCTTTATGGGTAGCTCACTGGGTGGACGTTGCTCAGAAAAGCGTGCATTTAAAAGAAAAGAGTGAAACATTGAAATGTTTAAAAATAAGGTTTCCCTCTGTTGCTTATAAATGGAACCAGTGTTTGAAAAAATTTTGAGATAACAGAAAGTGAATACTGGAGTCCAAGTCTGGACTCTCTTGCGATCTCAAATACTGGCTCTGTGAGTTTGGGAAAAGCCACTGTTTAGTTTTCTCAGACAACACAGAAATACCTAATACCCGATATACATGGTCATATACAAAAATATGGATGTATTTACCAATGACTGAATGCCTGACACCACCTTATTCAATTCTTATCACAACCCGACTTCTCATCATACAAATGAAGGAACTGTGGCTCAGAGTAGTTAAACTGCTCTCCTCGAGGAACACAGGTAAGAAGTAATAGAACTAGGATCTGAACCCTGGTGGGTCTAACTTCAAAGGATCCGCTGCTATATTATGCCGCCCCCTATGTTGCCTTACGTTATTCACAGGATAGTTTACCGAAGTCTGAAGATAAAATCCAGATGATGACAGTGGAGGTGCTTCAAAAAGCAAGCAACGTCCTATAATGCTGATATTCACCTGTTACCCTGCACAAGACCTCATACATCACTATCGTGTAACCATCATGCATATTCTGAAATGACCTCTGAGGACCTCTGTGGGGCTGGAGGAAGGTGGGAGAGGGCCCAGGCTTTCCTGGAAAGCGTCCTTAGGCAAGATCACGAAAACCTCAAATTGTAGGGCTGCTGGTTGATTGCACGGCTTCTGTGCATGTTCATAAATATTGATTGTGATTAAACTATTATCATAGTAATGAGGCTAATAATGCCTCCTACAGCCCATCCCACCACACTACTCAAAGTCCCTACCTTTCATTAAACAAAGAGCTGCTGGCACTGCTGGGGAGTTGGGCAAGAGGCAGGGAAGTGATCTCTATTAAGCAAAAGCATTCTGTTTCATGCGCTGATTAAGAGCCGCAGCCCTCATTAACTAGAATTGTTCGGATCTCCTGTTGCTCAGGGTACTGTGCTCCGAGACTGGGTCCAGGAAGTGTATGTTCTCATCTCTCTTCCCCCCTGGGGCTTCCGAACAGATGCCCTATTGAAGTAGACATGTTTTTCCTTCCAGTTTCCCTCATTTCTGTCCCAATCCTTCATTCCCAGAGAGGATTTCGGCAAGGCTCAGGGCCTCCTTCAAGCCCTCCCTTTTAATGCTACTAAGACTTAGCAATGGTTGCATGCTTATTTATTATTTGCCTGGCATAAGGCTAAGCAATTTATAAGTAATTAACCCTGACAACGGAGGGCAGGATGGTGATTATCATTTATGGAAGAGGAAACTGAGGCTCAGAGAGGTTTACCAGCTTCCTAAAAGACACAAAGCTGGAAGTATCATGTGGCTTCCTTGGACCCCAGAGTCTGACCTCTTAACGAGGCTGTCCTGCTTTTCCATTTGTCTATTTACTTGGCATGCTCTCATTTTAGGAGAAACTTGGAAGTATAAATCAGAAAATTTCAATTTTATAAAATCTCCAAGCAAGGGGGAGCCTGGGCTGCTGTGTCAGTTGAGCATCCGACTCTTGATCTCAGCTCAGGTCGTGATCTCATGAGTTCAAGCCCTGTACTGAAAAAAATAATAAATAAAATAAAATCTCCAAACGGGTACAAAGGCTTCTTTTTATTTGATGGTAAGTAGGGGCCTCTGCCCACCTCTGGCATTTTTGGGTTTTGCTCTGCCTTTGGAACACTAAAAGGCCCAACGGAGTGCAAGCTAGAAGAGGGTGAGGACCATATCTCACCTGTGTCCCTGGCTTCTGCCCGACCTTGGTGCTAAGCAAATGAGGGCCGTGCTGTCATGACACGACAGTCATGTTTCTGCACGAGGGGATCACCTGGCGGCCTGATGTCCTCCGCTTCTCCCCTAGCAGCCTCAGCTTGAACTTGAGGGCACACGTTGTTTATATCACCACTGCCAGTGACAACCTATCAGTCACTGTAGGTCCGCTATACAGTGGAGAATTCGTTTTTTTTTCTGCTTTGTCCTCATCTCAGGTAAAGAGTTGGCGAAAACGAATGGACGGGTTTTGTGTCTAAACCAGAGGTTCAAGTCGTTTTCCTTCTCTGGTCTCAGTTTACACAGCTGCAAAATAGGGCAGCGAGAAGGTATCACAAGTTCCCAAACTTCTGGCACCAACACCGCTGTCCTGATTTTGGCTACGGCCCATGTGGCGTCTGTACTATATTTTCTTATGTACTTAATTTCTTCTTTAAATTGGCTCACTTTTTAAAGACTTAATTATAAAGAGAAGATGGGTATCACTGCCATACACAGAAAATCAGCAGTAAGATAAAATCAAGAGGAGAAGGAGGTAAGAGTAAAAGTACACAAAACACAAAAATAAAATGATGACATTCTAGGTAGACACGGTTGCCTGTAGGGGGTGCTGAACCCAAGGCCTGCTCGTTCTTTCTCTTTGTTACACACAAATATGTGATATTTTAGGGAAGTGTGAGAGGCAGATTATCACTCACTGGAAACTTTCTCCTTGATATAAAGATAAACATGAGAAGAAAATGAAAGAGGGGATAATTCTCTTACAATGGGATTGGTGCTATTTCATGTGGCGTTTTTGTGGCGTCCAATATCATCTCAGGTAGCAGGTGGTGTATCTCCTGTGCTTGGGAAACACTCAGGGATATGTTAGTAGAAAGGAAGAGGGAGGAGGAGGAAGAGGAAAAAGAGGGAGGCAGACAGCACGCTGTTTGGTAGCCTCTGCCAATTCTGTGGTGCAAACGATTTGACCATGGTCAGTTTCAAGCTCCTGGTGGGGCATCACTAAACGCAGAGCTGCGAAGAGATGTGGAGAAGTGGCTGTGCCCAGCAGGTAGGAACGGAGAAGATTCCAGTACAACACTGGAAACGCTGGACCAGAAAAATCTCAAACGTTCCTTCTGTCGCATGCCCTCTAGATAGCAACTTCCAGACAACAAGAGATAGGGTCTTCAAAAGAAGATCTTCCTATCTTTACAACTCCTAGCTTAATAGTTTACATATAGCAGTCATAGAAAACATGGTAGCAGGTCAAGTGATTGGTTCTAGTACTCAGCACTCAGTGACGTAACCACAGTAATAACCACAATAATAACAAAAGCTAACAAGTATCAGATGCTTACCTCATCCCGGGTATATAACATTTTCTCACTTAACTCTAACAACATCGCATAATTTAACTCTCATTATTATTCCCATTTTATAGGTCAGTAAGCTAAGGCCAGAGGTTAATTAATCTGTCCAGAATGACACTCCAGTAAGGGACAGAACTGGACGGACAAGTAACCTAGTTGTATAACGAAATAAACCTGATTCGACCTAAAATATGCACGGGGGATGGGTTATTCAAGTCTGGTTAACTGAATATTTTGATTCATAGGTATTCTAGAGGCTATGTGTGAATGAAAAATTCTGGAAGAATTAAAACAAAACACTAAATGCTAAAATACACTAAACTTAATGGAAAACATCTCTGATGAATCCAAGTTTTGAGTATCAGAATGTGCCGAAATAGAAGCTACAGGAGAGTCTTGGTTGATCCTGTTCTGAGTAGTGATTTGGGTTGCTTAGGAGAAATGGTTAATAAGCCAAGGACTAAACAGGTGAGAAAATGGTTGAAAGTGCTAGATCAGGCGAACCTTCTTACAGGTGTAGGCTGAAGGTAAGACTAAGAAGGGGTATTTACTGAGCTGCCACAATGTGCCAGGAGACTGCTCACTATAGTTCTTTTTTTTTAAGATGTTTACTTATTTTTGAGACAGAGAGAGAGGGAGACAGAGCACAAGTGGGGGAAGGGCAGAGAGAGACACACATACACAGAATCCGATGCAGGCTCTGGGCTCTGAGCTGTCAGCACAGAGCCCGATGGGAAGCTCGAACTCATGACCTGAACCGAAGTCGGATGCTTAACCGACTGAGCCACCCAGGCGCCCCTGCTCATCGTGGTTCTACTCATCTCATCCGCTCCCTGACATACGCCCTAGCACCCCCACTCAACAGATGAAACAACTGAGGCTCAACAAATGGCCAGTAACTAGCCCGCATTTCTGTTAGCCTGGGCTTCACAATCCTCCCTCTCCCTCTCACTTTCTGGTGACCGGCGTCCCCCTGCAAGTGGTTTGGAGGTTAGGGCAGCATCTCTGACTTTTAATTTCAGAACAATTATCTCATGTTTGGAGCCCCACGTGTCTTCATTACGTCTTTCTTTCATGGCTGTCAGTTCTGTGACCTGGTCACTCAGCACCTGACGGTCTGAAGAAAATACCATGTCTGTCTTGTGTTCATCTGTCTACCAAAGGATTTAAAGGGGAATGGTTAACTTTGGATGCTTATTTTTTTTCTTCTTCTTCTTCTGAAAAAGCTTCTGAAGGGCTGCTTTGGACAGCAGGGTATGTTAATTGTCAGCTGTGTTTTCAAGGCATGAACTGGAAAGGAGGAGGATGTCCTACTAGGTGATAAAATTATCTGAAATAAACCCCAAAGTGGATGTCAAGTTCTGAGCCATTGGGGAGTGGCTGATGAAAGAAGTCGGTAGAAGGCACGGCAGATCGGTGCTTTAGAGTTCTTGAACACGTCAGAGCATGGTGCTTTTCTGGTCTATGCGAACAAAAACCATTAGACAAAATAAGTCTTGCCTTCCGATGGTGGTCCAAAGCTTCAAAATCAGACTACAAACACGACGTCAGCCGGTAACAGTAGCTGGTCTCTCGGGGACCTCTCTTCCCTTCTCCAGCTAAATTAATTTTGATAATGCCCCTTGGCAAACCCTTAGATACCATAACCATGGGCAAGTTGCTTCATGAACAGGCTCCAGACTAGCTGCTCCCTAGCTCTATCCCTACTTTAGTCTGACATTTACCCGGGTCACAATGAACTTCTGGTTCCCACAATGCATGGGACCTTCCCTTCCTCCTCAGTGTCTTTGTGCCCTGCAACACTCCTTCTTCTCTTATTTGCTACATCCATCAGACCTCACCTCAAACGCCATGGCCTCCCAGATGATGTTCGGTTCCTTTAGGCTACCGCCCCATTGCATCAGCTACTTCTCCCTCTCTCTGAAAACTTGCCACGCGTGTGACTTACTTGTTGAGACTGTATCTCCCTAATGAGAATATACTAAGAGGCATTATCCGTCTTGGTCATTGGTAAGCTCCCAATGCCTAGCAGCAAGTAAGTACTTAACAAACGTGTGTTGAATGAAGGACTAATGTGAAACTGAAGATTATCTGGAAAGCACAAAAGAAGTAGGGGGCTTTTGAATGTCTATTCCTTTGGTTTTATTGCAAACCATGTGGCGGGTAAATTACTTACAAAATACTTTTACTGGTAAGGTGTGAAAAAAATAGAGGACTCTTTCCCTTAGAAATGGTATCGCTAAGTGGATTGTTCCCGGGAGAGTCACGAATTGATTCCATTTATGAGTTTCTGTGCTTCTGTGGGGAATAACATTCTGAAGATAATAAAAGAGTAAATCTAAGGTGGAGTCTTAGTAGTTGTATGACTTTGGACAAAAAACTCAACTCTCTCATCTGTAAAATGGGGATAATAATTGTATCAATTGCATAGGGTGATTGTGAGAATCGGATGAGAAAATGCACGTAAGTCACTCAGCACACTGCCTGGCACATAATATATGTTCAATAAAGGTCAGCTATTACCAACATGGTTGGTGCTTCTGTCCAAGGCAGGCACCTCCACTCTGAAGGGGGGAAGTCAACTGACTTGACTCACATGGATTCAGCGTCTGATAATCTAAGGATGTTGCCTTCTGAAGGTAGACCAAGACCTCTCTGTCTACACCATCATCACCAGCCCATAGTATAAAAAGCCATGTCTCCTCTGCTGGTCATTCCCTGAAGCCAGAGCAAAAATGGCACATCGCTGGAGATAACAATAACAATTACGAACACTCGCCCCATGCTAAAATTTGAACTGCTTCCTGACCAAAATAGTCTGTGCACAGAAGTGAATTCTTTTGATCCAGTTCTGGCTTTTTTTTTTTTTTTTATTTTTTTAAAATTTTTTTTTTCAACGTTTATTTATTTTTGGGACAGAGAGAGACAGAGCATGAACGGGGGAGGGGCAGAGAGAGAGGGAGACACAGAATCGGAAGCAGGCTCCAGGCTCTGAGCCATCAGCCCAGAGCCCGACGCGGGGCTCGAACTCACGGACCGTGAGATCGTGACCTGGCTGAAGTCGGACGCTTAACCGACTGCGCCACCCAGGCGCCCCGATCCAGTTCTGGCTTTTGACCAAAGTGGCAGTCTTGTTCTTTGGCATGACCTCAAGAGCTCTGCACAAAAGCCGTCTACGCTGCTGGGTGATCCGCACTAACACCAGTCCTGGTCTCAGATTCTAGCAGGAAGAAGCATGTCTACTTTGTTTCATTTCTAAGTGACAAACCAATTAAAAGGCTGGCAAATGAAGAGGGAAAAAAGGTGGATGAGGGTAATTTGAGACCTAGGGGATTGTGCATACCGTAGTGTTTGGGCCCCTGACAGCTTTTAATAGGGCTTTACCCTGCCTGACCAGAGTGGCTTCCAGGGTTCCATTGTGACCATCTCAAATGGCTGGCTTGATGGGGGAACCTGGAGTGAATTCTCGGGGCCTTCAGAGGATTTGAGGTAATTATTCTGTCTGCCAGGGGAGAGGGTGTGGGCTCCTCCTACATCATCACCCTTCCTTAAAGGCTCCGGAGGTTAGTGGGAGAGAGCATGCTGGTCGAACGAGAGGACTTAACCTCTCCGAGCCTCCGTTTCATTGTCTGCAGGCAGAAGAGCGTTGTTGGAACGGCAGCGTTCAGAGGATTCAATGAGAAAAATATATTTAAAGCACTTAGCCCTGTGCCAGGCACTTAGCAAGTGCTTAAAGAATAGCGTTGCTCCTGTAGCTATTTTAGACTTTGGAATTCATCTAATAAAACCATCATCATATTATGCCGAGGGGAACTGAAAGCCAAGGTGGGGTCCCATGTTCCAGGTCACACAGCTCCGGGGTGAGGGGCAGGGCTGGGGCCCCAGCCTGGGTCTCCCCTCTCCGGGCTTTTTGCTGTGTGCCACTGGCCTCTCAGGACCACTCGGCACAGCGGAACTCTTCAGGACCTCACCGCGAGGGACCTTCCACTTTGCTCCTTCCATTGAGTCTCCGCCCCCAGCAGGTGCTCAATCTCTAAGTCCTGTCCATGCTACTTCCAAAATATGCTGCAAAAATGCCTCCTGCTTTCCTGACTCCTGGTCATTGCAATTGCTGCTCTGTCTAGAAGATTCTCCCCTCTCTTCAGCTGTGGCCGGCCCCTCTTGGTTTCAGTCCACGTCTCCTCCTCAGAGACCTTCCGTGACCATCCTAGCTGAAGCAACACTACCCCCCACCTCCTCTCTCTCTTTCTCTCCCTTTCTTTCCACTCTGTGGCCTGTATAGCACAACCCCTACCCTATACTTTTTTTCCCCTTTTTTATTGTCTGTCTCTCTTCCTAAATGTAAACTCCAAAAGGACAGAGAACATGTGTCCCTTGCTCACTGCTGTGCTCCGGCACCTAGCACAATAGACTTGGTAAATACGTGCTGGGTGAACGAGTGAATGAGAGAATGAAGGAGCCAGTGGCTTCCAGAACTAGCATATTTGTCAACACCTGGATAGGCCCAAGGAAAGGATTTTAATTTGTTCGGAGAGGGACCTAGGCACCTGCTTGTCGCCCTCCCTGGCCTCCTAAAAGAACAGCGTGAGGCTACCCACCAGACAAGGACCCTTCCAAGCAGGCAACCCACACAAAAGCACATCTTGCAGTCAGGGGAAATGGGCGGATAGTTGCTAATTGCGACTTCCAACTGGGCTGATCTTTCGAAAGTTCGAAAGGCGCCTGCCTCCAGAAATCCCAGGCTGCTCCTGCTGCTGAGGCTGCGGAGGGAGGAGAGGAGGGGCGCGCCTGGACGCCTCTTGGGCTGGCACGAAGAAGCCACATCTCCTCCTCCCTCCTCCCCCCCCCCCACCCCCCAGCTCCTCTCCAAGAGAGGAAGCAATGCAGATGGAGACGAGAAATAAATATTCCTGCCTGCTCCGTGCCACTGCAGACGTTTTCCAAAATGTCTGGCTTGGACCATGAAACCAAGCCCACCCAGGAAAGGAGGCGCTCAGCGGGAGAAAGAGGGGGAAAGGGTGGCATATTTGTCGATACTTGTCAGCTTTCCGGGGGGCACAGCACATGGCTCAGCCTTGGCAGCCCCGCTGAGGTGGGGACGTGGTAAGTGCACAGTAATACTTGAAAGATTGAATCCGAGATGGGAGCAGTGCTAAGGGAAGCCTTGCCAGGGCGTCGGCACCTTCTCGACGCCTTTGTCCAGGGTCCCGGGACTCACAGCTGGCTCTCTCATCCTTGGTTCCCAGGCTCTTCCCACGACGCCTGCTGCCCCTGCTCAGCTCTTTCCCTTCCCCTCCACTCCACTCTGGCGTGAGTCACACAACTGGGCCGCAGGAAGTCTTCAAAGGCCCCTTGAAATTTGGGCAGGAGCTCAGCATCCACGTGTGCAGATGGATATTCCTGCCACTTCTGAGCACAGCTCGTGTTCTCCAACGCTGGAATACCAGCAGGAGATGAGAACAGAGGCTGCAAATGATAAGTGGGTGCTTTTGGCCGTGGGACGGCCAAGTGTGTGGGAGAAGTGTCACTAAGGAAGGGAAGTCACAGGCCCAGCAACAGGCACCCAAGTGTTCTCCAGTTACGGGGACTTCACTAGGCATGCTGCGAGGCTGCAAAATGTCTCCGAAAAGGGAGAGGAGAGCATGAGAATTTCAGCTTGAAAACTCCTCAGAGGATATGCTAGGCCTTCTTTGTGTCTCACCCTCTCGTGAGACTCCCCCTGGTACCCCGTCCTGCACGGCTGCCATGGACCACCTTCCGCTAGTTCTCTGGGTAAGTCAGTCATTAGGGTGGGGCCTAGCGGATGGGCTGAGTTCTGCTCCGTGAAGAGCAGAGGGGCTTTCCCGGTTTGCACTGGTTCGAGTCCAGGGCGGTAAAAACACTTGCTCGAAATGAAGACTCAAAGAAAGTGAAAGCTTTTGTGGGTGTCAGGGGAATGTTTTCCAGAAGAATTCTGCCTCTTTCCACCATTTCCATGACTTCACTGAGGGATGAAAGATTATCGAATATTTCCCACTCATCTGCCCATCTGCCTTCCAGTGCTAAGGCAACTGCCAGCTGAATCCCACTCTCTCCAGGAAGTTCTTCAATGGTGGGGGGTGGGGGGGGCGCGGGGGGAGCTGGCAGAAGACCTGGGTCCCTGTCTCCACTCTGCCCATTGCTGTGTGACCTTAGACAAATTACTTCCCCTCTCTGGGCCTTGTTTTTATTGTTGCTGTTGTTTGTTTGTTTGTCGAAGGAGTGGCCGGATTGGTTTCCTTTCGGCTGTGACACATTGTGGGTGGTTCTACGGAGTGATATTGGGTAGATTTCCTGTTGTCACCATCCTCTGGCCCGCCCCACCGTTACCACTAGATTCTGGGAACTGGGGCCACCACACTTCTGGGGTTGAGTTCATTCCTTACACGTGGGAAGTTGAGAGCTGCTAAGTAAAATATCCTGGATATGTGGATACATGGATACTATCTAGAATTGTTTTAAATGTCTTCTGTCTACCTGTCCCTTAATTCCCAGAAAATCTAATGCGCGGGAAATACCAATGTAAGGCATATTTAGGAAGAACTTGTGTGCATGGTTGTTTGCACTGTATAATAATCATGTTTTATCATCTTTTATTAAAAGTAGCCTCCATTTGTTGAGAACTTACTTCGTGCTAGGACTATGCTAGACTCTTCACTTACAATATTATCTCCCCAACAGCTCATCCCAGCAGATGTTATCCACTCCTCACTCCCATACATCATGGTAGTTGGCCATAATTAACACACATATGCCAACACCAAAACCAAAATTATATAATAGCGCCCCTTCCCAAGGCCAAAAGCAAACCCAAAGCACAACTGAGACTCGGAGAGGATGAGACAGCTACTCAAGATCACATAGCTGGTTAATCCTGGCAACAGGATTTGAAGCCGGTTCTGCCAGATCCCAAAGATGATGATGATATGCTACCTCCTACCCCGTGCTGGGCCTCGTCTTGGCATTCAATGCCTTTCTAGGAGATTCTTCATACATTAATGCTGTTTTAAAGACGCAGGGATAGTAGGTCTTAAATTGATTGCCTTTCTTAGGTCAGAGGAAAACAGCTGGCCTCAGAGCGAGCAAAAACCCAGCTATCAGAAACGTCAAGAAAAGATACAGTTGTCATCGCCACCGAGCACAGAAGGTGGGAGAACAAGGCCCCCAAAGCAGCCCCTTTACGGTGACCATCTCCATTGGTCATTGACCTGCAGAGAATGAGGCTGGCTTCCGCCCACAGCCAAACTCACTTCTATGCCCATGCCCAATCCTGGCGCAGAATTAGAGCCCCTCACAATCTGTACGGACCCAGTCATGTGCTTCAGAGGTTGTAGACTCCAGTGTTCCCAAGCCCAGGCAGGTACACGAATGAGTAAAACAGCAGCTGCTACAGGAAACTGGCAAACGACCGTCTGGTCAATGGGGCCCACGGTGACCAGCAGACCACTGGTCTGAGATGCTCAGAGCTCTTAAGTGTCCCTTTTATAAAGAAAGCCTGGAATATGGACATCTCCATGAATCCTCCCGCGTTGTAAATATAGGCAACTAATTCAGTTAGGAAAAGTGTACCTGACCCAGTGAGGACCAAATAAAACGTATTCGAAAGCTCTGTCTGACCTGTAGGTCTCTATTTGCAACGTTTAAATTTTACAGATGGGCAAGTGGTGACCGAGAAACATTAAGTGATTTTCCTGAGATAACTAACACGGGCTCGGGCCAGCAACTCTCTTTGGGATGTATACATATGGAGACGTATGTGTATGTGTGTGTACGTGCATATACATAACATACATATTGTGCATTCTCAAGTGAAAGAAATGATTTTGGATTACCTGCGGTTATGAAAGGTCCTGCTTATTGTCATGTTATATTGGTAGCTGACCTTAATTCACATGCACACACAAACCAACACCAAAGTGACACATTGGCACCCCTCCCCTAAACCAAAACCCAAACCCACACTAAAACAAAAACCAGGCAAGGAAGAAGCTCTTTACTTACGGTAAATGACAAAAAAGAAGAAAACAAAGTCCCTTCGTCATATCTGGATAATTTTGCCAGTACTCCTTCCAAGATAGTAACGAACTAGTAAAACAGCAAAAAAATAGATAGATATATATATATTATTTCAAACTCTAACTGTTCACACTAAGGAGCAACATTCCCAACCAGCCAGAGACTAGCAATGACCTCACTTGCTTTTGCGTTCTAAAATATTATTTGATTCCCGCTTTTGGGGAGAGGAATAGATTGCTTTCACAGAGAAATATTTGACTTATCCGGCTTTCTCTTCATTATTATGTGATTGCAAATACAGAGTGTTACAGAAGTACAAAGTGACAAAATATTATTGAGTTGCATACAGCATGCGATAATATTAAATGCACTTTTCAAAATCCAAAACTGCGCAAAGCAGTTTTTACGTTACATATTAGCACTACATTTAATCCAATCTATTTTTATTTGTATTTTATCAGTAATTTGGGGGAAACAGAAGTTTAGCACTGGCAAATATAAATGTCTTCCCATTCAGCATTACTTAGTTAAAATTCTATAATTCATGAGGGTGACTGAAATAGCTTTATCTGACTTTTATGTTTTATTATGACTCTCACTGCATGAGAAACGAGGGAAAAGGGGGTTTTCAGGATGGCAGAATTCCTTATTACCGTTTAACTTTCTGTATTTAAAATCTAACTTTGTCAGCGCTGAAAAACAAAACAAACACTTTTCCTATAACCTAGTCGGGGGACAATTTCTTATTAAGTTAACACACGCCACTTCATCAATTCATCTTCACGCGGCTTGCAATCATCAGAAAAAATCATTCTGACTTGAGCCTGGGTGATGTACGATCTTGTTTCCTGAGAAATACAAGTATCCAGCTGAACTTTTTAACGTGTTACATTTTAATGGGAATGCAGATCTAACAAAGCAATGTTCGCAATGAAACATTTCACCTGAAGCTGAAGGTTACCTTTGCAACCAAGAGTGTTATCATTTCTTTAACAGCTTCTTCAATTAGTTCATCTATTTTTGAATGGTATTGATGCTGAGGAACACAGAAAGACAAATATTAGCATGTTTGGGAGGTGAGGGCATTGTATCCGTCAGTAATTTTTAGACAACACAATTTATAAAGCAAGCCTGGCCCGTAGACCCAGTTCATTTCCATAGTCCCAGACGCAGCCGTAAGATTCTGACTCCAGGTCTTTGATGAAGAGAGATCTGAAGCTCTTAAAAAAAATTACCAGCCACATGGCTGCTCACCCAAGGCTTTGGATGGCTTTGATATGTGTAGATACATACACACGATTACAAACAGCACGCATGGAATGGCTTCATGGCCTAGCGGTGTATTGATCTGGAACTTACAAAATAAGATAGCACAATAATTTAATACAGGGGATGAAAAGTTATCTTTGGAAAACTGCCGGGGGATGTGACTCAGAATTTGACCAAGACACTGTGATGGATTTCGCAAAAACTGTTCTAAAACCCTCTGATACTTGGGGTTAACGCCTCAGAGCCCACTGGTTCTCTAGATATTGACTCAGTGTGGAGGCAACATTTTTTTTTGTTTGTTTTTTGTTTGCTTGTTGTTTTTTTTTTTTTCTGAGCCCTTGCGACAGCCACTCATTTTCTCCAGGTTTAGAGCCTCTGCTAAGACTCCTGTTAAGTTTTTCAATTTCTCTAACGGCCGCTGTCGATTAAATTTAAATAGTAATGTGAAAACAAACCCCCACACAAACAAAAATCTGCTGTAAATGCCAGGAAAAAAGGAAAAGCGATTTCAACAGAAAATACTGTATGCCAGTTCCTTGACATTTATTAGATCATTTTAGTATCCATTCGAATTATTCCATATTCCTTAATAAAAAATAACAATGCAAAGCACTGCTATTTGGAAAGGAAAATGCACTTACCCACTCTTTAGCAAACTTTCAGAAGGATGATTAATTAGGAATAGAAAAAAAAAAGGAACAGTGCAAATAAAGATTAGGACAAAAGGACACATGAGAAAACGAAAATTAAGCAAACCATTCAAAAAGCTATGAAAACATACAGAAATAATAAGCCACGGGAACGTGGTTTGATATTCTGATAACTGGCAATCAGAATTAATGAAAGTGAGTGAAGGGATATGAATTCAGTTAGTTCATTAAAAGTCACAGGGGAATTTTGTTTGTAATTGGAAGACCTAGATAAAGTCCCAGTGCAAAGTTGGGAAATCATGTAGCCTAAGAAAATGTAGTTCAGTTTCCTCATCTGTAAAAGAACAGATTAATACCACTAACTGGTCGCAACCAATGTGGGGGGTAGAAGGAGAACCCAGTACAAACACTGATCTTGGAAAGAGAATGAAGCAAACCCTGTTTAAAGATATTTAGCAGGCCTGTTCTTCTATTTATTATTTATTATTATTATTATTTAAAAGACATTTCCTGCAGTTCTGCTCTCAGATTCATAGATCTATTTTTTAAATGTTTATTTATTTGTGTGTGTGTGTGTGTGTGAGAGAGAGAGAGAGAGAGAGAGAGAGAGAGAGAGCATGAATGGGAGAGTGGCAGATACGGAGAGGAAGACACAGAATCAGAAACAGGCTCCAGGCTCTGTGCTGATAGCACAGAGTCCGACTCGGGGCTTGAACTCGGGACAGTGAGATCATGACCTGGGCTGAAGTCAGATGCTCAACCGACAGAGCCACCAAGGTGCCCCTCAGAGATCTATTTTGAAGGTCAAGTGAGGGTCTAAGCTGTGAAAACATGTTGTAACCATAATTGCAACTCCAATACTATTTGTTCAATTTCATAAAGTAGAGGCCAAGGGTAGGGAGATATGGTCCTTATTGCTCAACTCTCTCATTTTCATTCCCTTTCAGTTGATTAGAGGAAAAACAATAAAGCAAAAAGGGTCCATGTTGCACAGCCCTGATGAAATCAGGACCCACTCTGGCTCTCCCGCTAGCTTCATGAAGGGATTTACTAGTAAGTGGCATAAACCTGAAGCTGAATGCAAAAAACTATCTGCAGAATTCTGTGCTAGAAACACAAAGAAAGATGTCAGAGCAAAAGAATTCAGGAATATTGACAGGGCTCCAAATTCATTTTTAGGTCTTGAGATAAGATCCAGTATCACATGCTTACTTTCCTCCTCATGTGACTGTCTCACTCTGCTTGATTTTCTTTGGATTACTATAAATGATCCACGTTGATTAATTATGAGACTTAACTAACTCAGAAAAGCAAGTTGTAGGCAAAATAATACAATCTGAAATATGAAGCGGGGGGCTTCTAACCCAGCAAAGAACATCACTGAGAATAGAAACGTTCTCTTGGAACACTTGGCTGACATGGTGAGCAGAGACCATCGTAGTTGTTATCCATGTACCGGGAGAGATACAGGCTCATGGTCTGAGGTGTTAGTAATGTCATTTTTTTTTTCTTGAAAAGCAAATATGCTTTCTCTTCACAGGTGGGGGAACCTCAAACCTTTTCATTCTGTAAGGAGTCCACACTGAAGTATATGGAGACATGGTGGGTGTTTGGAACCTCCTCCCGCCTTCGATTTTTCCATGACAAACTTGCCCTGACCTCCCTGCAGAGAATTCCACTGTCTCTCCCTTTCACTCTGGACAAATACTGTTATTGTTACTCCTGTCTACGTTTCCCCCCCCCCGTTATGAAAAGGTTGTTTTGATAAATAAACAAAACTTAGTTTGGGAAAGATAGTCCACCAGGGTCATATCCGCTCTGCTTAACATGCACTAAAGGGCTGGATATCAAAGCAGTCCCCATTTTTAGACAAGTAAGTACAAAATGCACGCATTTGTTTTTACCAAATTCTCCCCAAACTTATTGATTAACCAGCTTTTCCAGGGCAATAGTGAGCACTTCATTCTGCTCTTTCTGGGGAGATTATCTGTTCCACGCAGATGTGAAGCTCCGTGAAGGGGAATAAATACCACTGGGGCATCTTTTAATTACCATCCCCACAATAAGATTATCTTGCCACAAAGTCTCTTGAAGTCTGCATCCCAATATGGGTACAAAGAGGGATCCTTCCTATTTTTGCATTTCCAGTTCCCTCCCCCGGCATCATTGGATTGGCTTTACCCTAGTAATAATAATAATAATAATAATACCCATAAGTTATATTCTGGGGCACTAGATCATGATAATACCAAGGGAACCACTAATCTTCAATGGTATGGAAAGTTTGGAGTTCACTTCTGCTTCTGATGAGCTAGGCTGCTGCAAATTCACAATCACTTTGTAAAAATCATTCCACTTGACTTCCTGTACTGCACATTTTGCCTTGTCATGGAACAGATTGTGTGTATGTTGTCTTTCTGTTAAGACCATCTGACCTTGGAAATGAGATGAAAACACACTAGACCAAGTGAGAAACTATTTAATACACAATTTCCTTTCTACTGGTGCTTTGAAAATTTTAATGAAAAAATAAATATTTAAGATGGAAAAGTATGGTTAACAAATGCTTCAACAGCTGTTTTTAGATGAGACTTACCCTGGTGATGAAATTAAGGAAGTGATCTTAAAATTGGAGGATACTGTATCACCTGGCCAAGTCACTAGTCTAAAACACTTTGAGGGAGTTGGAATCCAGGTGGAAGCAGGTATTATAACTAGATCTGGAATGTGAGCCTAATATCCCAAACTCACAAAGTGAAAACTACACAAAAACATTGAACTTTCTGTCTGTTCTCCCAATTTCCAGTCATCTTTGGCCAATCTCATTTCTATAATTCCGGTGACTTTGGAGATGAATATCCCAATCCTGCAAAGTGATAAAAATTAAGGAGAGGCTATTTGCATGAGACTTCCCATTGAAGTTCTACTCAAGGTCACAGCCAGCAAGGTCCCTCAGAGGAAGTATAGATATACTGAAAATGGTATCTGGCTTCGTTCAGACTATTCTCGGTCATTTGGTATTCTAAGGTCAGCAGAGCCCTCTAGTCCCATGAGCTGGTCACTTAGGTGTCTCTGATTCAATTATACTAAGGAGAAATGGCATAGCAGGTCTCTCTAGAATGGTCTGGGAAACTGAGTCTTAGGATAAGAGCCAGAGAATAGAATGCAGTATTGGATGAGCCCTTAATAAAGATCATTTGGTCTTGGAGGGGGATGTGGGGGTTCAGAAAAAATAGGAAGTGTTAACCAGCCTCAGTTATTGTTTTCATAAAAAAAGAATGTTGAATTGTTTGAAAGGGATACATGATGTGTCTTCTACTTTATCAAATAGAATACTATCCCGGAAGAAGTAGGTACTGCTGTTTAACCTCAAAAATGTTACTATTTGAGCATATCCCAGACAACGTTCTAATCTGACATCCAGAAATTAGGGAGCTTTATCCTCAGCTTTTACGAGCTACATATCTCTCAAAGGCTGTGGGTTGCATGCTATATCTTTCATTTGATAAATGATGACAGTTAGGTTGTAACAGTAAGGGACTTGATCAAGGTCACAGAGTTTGGCAGCTAACGTATAGCACCCATAAGATGTACTTATTAAGCCACTGGACAACTTGTTCTTCAAGAAAACCAAGACTCCAAGGTTAAGCCAAGGTCATTTTACTGTAGCACAGAAGTGATTAGTGGTAACGGTAAGAACAGGGTCCCCTTGTGACAAAACCTACTTGCTATTTTTTATCATATATTTCCAACTGGGGTCTACGGTTAGACCTAACAAGGTCATCATGCCCCCTGAAATGTGAAATTGTGTGAAAGTATTTTTTCCCCTGGGAATTGGTTCCATAAATTTCATCAAATTTTCAGTGGAGCCTGTGACAACAACCCCTGCCCTCCAACATACACTACTATCCCCAAGCCCCAGTTCAAAAAAAAAAAAGATAAGCTCAGAGTGACTTGGCTCATTTGGAAGGATTACTTAGCATCTGGCCAGGTATGTGGAGTTCTTTACATGTGGCCACAAATGAGTTGATCTGAAGTCATAAGAGCTGCTGAGGGAAAAGGAGGCCAGTCTAGTGCAACAACCCTTCTCATCCTGGAATGGTGTCATCCTTGTGAAACTCAGTTGAAATGGACATCTCAGGAAGCTCCAAGGGGAAAGAGATAAATGGGACTCCATCAAACTTAAAACAAAACAAAACAAAAACAAAACTACTGTGTTTTAAAGGATACTACCAAGAATGTGAAAAAGGCAATTGGCAGAACCAGAGAAAAGAGTTGCAAACCCTACGTATGATAATGGTCTAGCGTCCACAATACATAAATAACTCTAACAACTAAACAATAAAAAGAATTTAATTTTTTAAATGGGCAAAGGATTTGAATAGATATTTCTTCAAAGGAGATACACAAACGGTCAGTAGGCACATAAAAGTATGACCAACATCACTGCAAATCAAAACCACAGTGAGATACCACTGCACACACACTAGGATGGCTATAATAAGACAGACCACATGACCCAGGAATCTCAATTCTAGGTAGATATTCAAGACAATTGAAATCACAGGTCCGCACGAAAACTTGTACATTGAATGTTCATGGCAGTGTTACTCGTAGTAGCTAAAAAGTAGAAACAACTCAAAAGTCTATCAACTGATGAATTGGTAAATATGATGTGGCATAACCAAGTAATAAAACATTATTCAGTATAAAAAGGAACAAAGTGCTGATGCCTGCAACAACATGAGTCTTGAAAATACAATGTCCTATGAAAGAAACCGGTCACAAAAGGCCACATGAGATTCCATTTATATGAAATGCTCAGAATAGGCAAGTCTTAGAGACAGAAAGTAGAGTGGTGGTTGCCCAGGGCTGGGGAGGGAGGGTTGGGAAACTATTATCAATAAGTCAGGTGTCTTTTTAGGGTGAAGGAAGAGTCCTAAAACTGATAGTTGTTATGGTTGTGTAGCTTTGTGAATATACTAAAAAACTATTGAATTGTATACTTTAAAAGGCTGAAATTTATGGCATGTGAATTACATCTCAATTTTCAGAAAAGGAGCTCAAGGGGAGAAAAATTCATGAGGGACAGAATTTTGGAAAGTTTGAACTCAAAGGGATCTGAATGAACATGAAAAATCACCAAAAGCAGGGTTTTTCAAGTGGGATCCGTGAAGCCTAAGAGAATTCAGGTGGGCAGCAAAGAAATGCAGAGGTGGAAAGGAACCTGGTAGTTTGAGCATGAGGACCCTCTTCTTTGACCCCCTGCCCTCTGCTTTATCCAGAGCAGCTCTAATCTTATTTGTTTCACATGCTGGCCTTTTTGGCAAGGTTTGAAGAACCGTTTCTGCAGCTCAAAATAGCCTGAAATAAATTAAAATAGGGCCATCATTTTACAGATGAGAAAACCGAAGTTCAGACAGGCTGAGTGACTTGACGAGCCTAACCCAAGCCTTCCTCAGGAGGCTGTCCTTCACGTGTGACCCCTAATCTTAACTCCTTCTTGGATCCAAGCCTCCAGACCAACGATTCTCAAACTGTGGTCTCCAGACCAGCCAGCAGCATCAGCATCACTGGGGAATTGGTTAGAAATGCAAATTCTTGGGTCACACCCCAGACCTACCAGAAACTCTTGGGGCGAGACCCAACCACTGGGTCTTAAGAAGCTCTCTCAATGAGTCTGATACCCACTGAAATTTTGAGAACCACTGCATTTGCCCCCAGTGCCTAGAACATAACCCCCAAGGAAATGTCCCTCAAAAGGAAGTCAGTTGGGAGCAAAAGTTAACAGGGGTGGCTAAGGAAGCTGATTTGTAGGGAAAGAAGGTTGGAGATGATTTTGCCAGGAAGAGAATATCACCAACCCACGTTTAAAAATGGAAGGTGCCGAAAGAGAAAATAAATAACGAATAAGGAGCAAATATAATTTAGTAAGAATTCTGAGCATGTAAGGCTGGTATCGAAAGATCTGATTTAGGAGCAATTTATGCCAATTGGCAACAACATGAGAGTTGCCAGAAATGTTTCTGAATTAATTCTAAATTGGTATATGAATATCTAGCTGGCTTGAGGCCATCGGAGAAAAATGATCATGATAGTCTTTAATCAAGCCCAAGTTGCTGCTTCTTTCTCCTTTACATTTTAAATACCACTTTGGAATTGGAAACTTAGCAAGGACTAACCTTTTGGTCACAATCAGCTCAATCTAAGGAAACTGGAAAGTCTGTCATTTCTTAAAAATTCAGAACCTGCTGGCTGGGGTTGGGGTAGCAGGGTGAAATAACATTATATATCCTGGAAGTTGCTTGATGCAAGGAAGCGAGCTCTCCTGCTGACCAGATGTTCCAAGTGATAAAATGCACTTCAAATGTGAAAATGACTTACACTCTGGCAAACAGATCTATTGGAGATACCAGCTTAATAAATAAGGTCATCCCACATCATGTGACTTAAAGGAACTTTACGGCCACTCCAACTCCAGCCAAGAATCACTTCCAAGTGACTGGCATTCTTATTAGCACGTGCCTTAGAAATTGACTTAACAAACAGATACCACACATTCATCTGTAGCTTAATCCGCAAATGTTAGAGAATATTTCTGAAACTAGCACACTGGTATAGATGGAAGGAATTTGTGAAGTTTTCTTTTACATGATCAATGGAGGGGGGAAAATGTGTATTTTTTTTTTTTTTTACCTCTTGGCCCATTTCCATGCTGCAAAGTTTTGTTGATTGAGCTTTGGCATCAACCATAACATTAAACATGGTGCATATTGACTGTGGGACTCGAAAATCTGTTGATCGACTGGTTTTTTGCAGCTTAACTTCAAATGCAATCCTGGTTCTATTAAAACAAAGTAGGAAAAGACCAATTCAGCATTCGTGGCGGCAGGTGGAGGAGACATTTTCTGAGAGGTCAGTGAAAAAGAAAATTGAAGGCTGTAATCAGTTTCAATCGACAATGACTTCACATGTGTTCTTTTAAAAATGACTTTCCCAACTAAGGAAGGCCTATTCACGCAGACAGCCACGTAAACCCTTCCTTTCTCGGCAGAACACGGAACACCTGTAGCTCAGGGTATTTCTGTCTATAGTTTACATGCTATGGAGAACCCTAATTGCAGGAGAATGAATGAATGAACAAAAACCCAATTATAGCATTATAGCATATGTAACTTCTCTCACATTGGCAACTGCCTACCTTGAATCACTTCATTAAAAAAACAAAAAACAAAAAAGCAGCTTCTAATCTTCAAAATCTCATGGTGGGGGAAAAATCTTAAATGACATTTGGTGTTTTTTTTTTCTTTTGGTTTTGAAAGAGACAGAAGTAAAAAAAAAATCCAATTATTATATACTTTAAGGACTAAAAAAATAAGATGGGTAACTTTGGGGAGGAAAGTTCAATTAGAAGGAGTGATATCAGGGGACTTCCAGTATATTTGTTTGCAATGTCTATTATTCTGCAGTATGAGTATATATTTTTTACAAGTGAAAATGGCATAATATACTTAACCAATTCAATAATTGTGTAATGGTAAAAGCTTAGAGTGACATAATTTTGACATAGGTCAAATTCTGATCCCAGCAATGTGCTTACTGCTCACAGGAAAAACCTAGTCTGCCGTGGCCAGCTGGTAATACAGGTGTGAGATTTAATCCTTGGTATCAGCATTGTAAAGGGGACCAGTTATATTGTAAAAGGTTTTAGAGAAGTGGGTCACATCATCACACGTCTTGAAAGAAAAGCGCCTGGCTAGTAAGTGGTTTTATTAAAGCTCCTTTCGTCCAATGTGTCTTTTCAGTATTGTTCACGGTCAGGTTCTGGAGATCATGCAGCCACCAGGAAAGCATTGCTTTAGGAGGTATTTGTAGCAGTTTTCTAACAGTGCATAGGAGGACCACACAGCTAGTTAGCTCGGGAAAGGATGCCAGCTTGCTAACACACCCTGAGTGCATGCAGGGAAGCCAAGTATAATTTCTAAGGTTGGAAGCCTAGTTCTTAAGAAAAAAAATTAAAAAAAAAAAAAAACCTTAAAACACTCCTATATATTATATGATCATGTTAAAGATAAATGTATCTTGGCTCCTAAAGGCTCGGTGCACTGAAGTAGCTTTCTAATCATGATGATCATTTTAAGCTACGCTGAAAATACATCCTTTTCTGGTTTTGTGAAAAGGATGTCTGATGGGGACTGAGCTGGACAGGTCCCTGTGCTGATCTGAGGCCTGCATGCCAGTTCCGGCCCAATTTGAGAAGGGGAAGTGCTAAATCGCTCCCTTACAAGGAAGTCACCGGCTTCTGTTTCCACAGGAGAACTGTGCACGGCCCTGGGAGGGTGGGGCTGTGCAAAGGGGGAAGCCAGAGGCAAAGTTAATATGACTTACAGGGCTCCATAGAGCAACGTGCCAGGGACGGTGCAGTCACTGAATCTACACGACTCTCCTTGAGGGCAGGGTTAGGGGGCAATGTGTTGGTGAAATACGGTATCCGATATAGACTAGACTGCAGGCTCTGTCACGCCCATCGAATGAATGATTTAAACTTCTTAGAAACTTGGAAATGAAGAGCGCCTGATTGAAACTTTTGGATGTCGCATATTTGCATCTATGAAATCATGTCCTTATGTTGATGTCCTTCTAGAATGAGGGCCATCGATTCTGTCCCAAAGAGGAAAGAAAGCCAAAGATCTAGGCTCTACTCATGTAGATTCTATGTCTTCAAATATCCAAGGACTTTTTCGTATTTTACCCTCTGCATCTGGAGGTTGGGGGGTGATATTTGCACTTATATTTGCAGTTGTCTGCTTTTGTCTGGGGCCTTAATTGGAAGGGACATCCAGAAATTTAAGCATCCATCGCTGATGTGCAGGTGCAGTTGACTAACTTTTGTTAACGAAAGGTTACTTCACAGCTATGTACCAAACATGATGCTGGGACCTGGAGGGCCAGGAGCTCAGAGAGAATCAGATAGACTCCCTGCCTGTGAGTGCTCCACACTCCTTGGGGTGGCTGTTCCCCAGAGATTTGCAGTAAGGGAGTCACTGTCTATCTTTCACATCCACATGTCTTCCTGTGGTCTCCCTACCCTACTCCAAAGACTGGCTTCTCAGAAGGGCACGCACATCTTTCTGTACAATCGTGTGCACAGACCGGACGCGGGTAAGTGTTCATTCTAATGTGCCGTAGCCCTGAGTACAGATCAGGAGAGAATTTTTCACCACAGGGGAACTGCCCCACAAGAAGGTTTTGGCGGAATGCTTTGGCCACACGAAAGGAGTTGCTCTTCCTAAAACCGATAGAGGCCATGTAGGAAATGGCAGAATTTGAAATTCTCAGGAAACGTTTTGACCTTGGGTTTGAATAGTAGGTCTGCCTTTGGTTCTAAGAGTGCGAAGACAAGAATAAAACACAAAATGTGGGTCGCCAGGACTGTAAGCTTCCAGAAGTGCCATCAAACACCTGCCCAGACTCCCCACAGCATGTGGCTCCTTTTCTCATTCTTGCTGAGATGCTCACGTGCCTAGGACCGTGCTGTTCTTTTGCCCTTGTGGTTCCCAGTTTTGATGCTATTACTTCTCTTTTCTTCCTCCAAGATATAAAACTCAGGTCACTCCCAGACAAACCCAGCCCCCGTCACCCACAACTGATCCATCAGTCAAACGACACAACATCTGGAGATCTGGAGTGGCCTAGGCTGCTTGTGGTCTCTCCTTTTTGTTTTGAATGGAGGAAGAATAATGGAACAATTATGAACTGGAAAAGGAACTTGGATGTGTGTCTGGGGACAGACAGGGTGATGATAACGATGTTAAACCAGAGGAATTTCATCTCTGTGTCTGATACACAGATATAGATACTCCAGGAGGGACGGGCTGTGGTGTCTTATTCTTCGATGGTATGCCAAGAATGTAGCACGGTGCCTGGCAGATAGGAGGAGCTAAACAATTTTTGCGGAATGGATGCATATTGTTCTCGTTTTCTTCTCTTCACTTTCTCAGACCATTCTACTTGGGAGCTTCAAGTGCCGCACGCTCACCTCAATCCTATATGCCGCAGCGACAAAACAGGCAATTTGTAGGAAATCAAAATGGCCCCTGATGGATATCTAGTTAGATTTGGGGCAGGACAACTAAGAGTTGGCACACAGTAAGTGCTCAGTTCATGTATATAGACCGAATGATGTCGCTGAGGTCTTGCTCACGTTTCTTAAAAGGCATTCGATTCCCACTACCTGTACTGGATATGGCGGCTCCAGAATGGCGTGTACTTCTCTTTATTTCATCTAGTTGTCCCCTCCCACATACACTTGTACCTTTAACAAATATTTATTAAGTAAATACTTTGTGTCAGATGCCGCTAGATACCAGGGATACAGAGCAGAATAAGAACACACATGGATCCTTCCCTCAGGGAGCTAAGTGAAGAAACTGGCTGCCATATTGTGTCGGGTTTGGGACAGATGTGGGGCGGGTGAACAGGAGCTAGACTTGGGTGGCCACCACTCTGGCTGACTTTGACGAGCAATCGCCTTCTCCCCTCAAAAATCCAAATCGAGGCCAATCGAATGAGTGGCCGCCTACCATTCCCCGAGTCAGAGGATAGCGGAGAGGGCATGCAGAGCCTGTCCAGCCACTAGGCTTACCTTTTGACACAAGATTCAATCATGTCACTTGCCATCAGCTTCAGCCGTTGTTCTAGGTGCTTTCCAAACTCTTCTTCGGGCCAGTGCAAGTCCCGAATGAAGGTCTGAAGGGCATCGAGTTTCCAGAACAGGTCTTCTGAAGTGCCTGATCCATTACTGGCAGGATAAAAATTAGAAAACAACAGTCACCCACTGGCCTTGGGTTCTGGAAAAGCTGACACAAAGACGACTAGGCGCTAGAAGGCTTAAGGCAAACAGTGGCTTCAACATACAAAACGACGCATGTTGGCGGTGGAGGTGGGGGCAATCTCCACCGGCAGATTTTGAGTTTTACCATACATGACTTAGTCTGCTTTGTTCGGCCAATCATTCCAGACCAGTGAGAAGTCTGAGGAAAGGTGTTGCCCCACCATGACCAGGAGAACGGTGTATGGTAAAAATCAGCCTTCTTTTAATAACCACATTAACACATGTGATGATTTAGATGAAGGCCACGAACCAGAGGGAGAAGTAAGTCTCAACAGATAATAACTACATGGCAACATGCAGTTATTAAAATTCAGGGTTTCATGCATTTCCCCAGTTCCCCTCCAGAGCGGAGGTCTCTTGGAGATTGCACAAGACTTTCAGTTTTAAAAGGACAGTGCTAACAAAGTGGTGAGCGAGGACCTGCTTTCTCTTTTGAAGAGCTGGAAAGAAACTGGGGTGACTCAAATCAAGACGAGTACACCTGAATACCTTGAGTCCAAGATTCTTGTTCAGTTTGGCTATTATTCCAATTATCATCGACCAGCCTGTTGCATAGACAGCCCCAGGACGAGGTGAGGTGTTGTGGGGGGAGGGGGCGATGAGCGGACACGGGATATTGGCAAAGCTTTAGGGCTCAAGACCTGAGCTCTTTTACCGTTGCACCACCTTACCCAGTCTCCTGTACAGATGGAGAAATTGGTCTTGATTCCTTTCTGTACAATGACGTGTAAGAAACTTTTACCTGGGGCATCCACGGAAAGCCTGTGTATGGGAAATGCTCCGCCTCTCACCCTCTTGCCCTTCTCTGGCTGGCTTTCTCTTTGGTAACAGTCCCGTTTGGAGCTCTGAGGGGTGGCCACCCACCCCCCCTTCCTCGCATACCACTAATGCTAACACGGTAATTTATAAAATGTCCAACACACCATGCATTACCACTTGTTCTGACATCGTCTATAGAAACAGATGAGAGTGGGTGTTTCTATTGTGACAGATGCCAGCTGCATTGAATTAATGCTTCAGAGAGAAATATAGCTAGTGCATAAACGCATACACAGCTACTGTGGGGTGGGGAGGGGGCAAACTCCCAACATGCCAAGAGGGAGCCTACGGCCTGGACCAACAGGGTAATGTTTCCAAGGACAGACCAGTCTGAGGTCAGTATGTAGATGTATCTGACACGAAGGAGCAGGTAACATGGAAACACGTCCTTAAAATGAAAGGTGGCAAAGGAGGAAACCGGAATTATGAAAAGATATAGAATCAGGCATTTCCTGGTGAGCGATTGAGGATCTACGCCTTCTACTCAGATACTGCCGTAAGCACTGTTCAAAAGTGGGGGAATGCATTGTTTCTCCGTGAAAGTTCAGCCTTCCCCCTGCCCCATCCTATGCTTGGGAAAAAGAAACCCCAACTTGGTCTAGTCTAAACCCCGTTTTGGAACTGCATGGTTGTATGTTTTAAATCATTAAGTACATATGAATGCAATAATTGGTATTTATTACAACAACATTTTGACACCCATCTGGTTTCAGAGTTTCAAAAAATTCTTCTGGGTTTTTTTTTTCTTTGAAGAGCTTATTATTAAGTTTTGACATGAGGAAAAGAATATTTTCTTTTTATTTTTAAGATAAACTGTTAATGTTAAGGCAATAGCACCAAGATTATTTTGATTGCTGAGCAGTTACCAAAATGTGTTCCCACTCATGCCTTAATTAATTGAATGGAGACCATTATCTGCTTTATTACAATGTCTTGATTCATATCTTTTCAGAAACAATGCCACGGAGCATGCACAAAAGAAGGTAAGAAAAGCTTTCAGATATTTATGTTTTAATTTTTAACAGATACTACCTAATCTAACTTTTGATAGAGTCATCTTAGCATGAATATGATTTACTTTTTGTAGAAGATTTTTTTTTCAGGTATAAATTTTTGGAGGTCTTAGTTCATCGTTAAAAGAGAATCAGACACATTGACCATATGATCGCATTGTGAACTTGTGAACGAACATAGGTTTTTAAAAATGTCAGGCAACTCTGAAGCAGCCAAGTAGAGCAGTCACTGAACATCCAGTTTCTACCTGGATTATTGCAAAAATAAGAATGCCGAGGGCCATCTTGATAAATGTGATTTCGACATTTCAAAACATCACTGCCAGTTTCAGATCATTTTTTATTCCTTTGATACTAACACTTCCCTTTGAAAATGTGCCAATTTATTCTTTCAAGAAAAAGCTTATCTGGCCTATAATTAGCTGTGGTCTAAGAAAAGGATCAAAGGACGGTATAGAATCACTAAACTCTATTTCACTTATTAAATCATGCACATGGTTTTAATTTCTCTGAGATAGAATTTAGGGGTGTTGGATCTTCTTCTTGCAAAGGGAAAAAAAAGAGAGCCACTTGCCAAGCTAGAAGTGGCTGCATAACCTTGACCCTCTGAGCTGCTGCCTTTAAAGGGGTGGCTAGGCCTCCAAAAAAAAAAAAAAAAAGACAAAAACAAAAACAACAACAAACCCCATGCATTCCTGGCATTTGTATGGATGAATGTAAAGAATGGTCCTATCCTCAGACCACAGATGATACAGCTACCAAAAAATTTAATTATCTGTTTTTCGACTCTTGCATTCTCAAATTTAGATAGCTTCTTGCTACCTAGATCCCAATGCTCCATATTGTATTTTGACCTTGGAAAGTATCTTTACATAACATATACATTACTAAGGCTTGATCCATTCAGAAGTTTTCATTTAGCCCTGAACATACTGTTACTATATCCTGCCATTTGCTGACACCCGAAATATGCTTTTCGGTTTAAACAGACTCTAGGAATTTTTTATTTAAAGAAAACCCCAGCTTTTAGGTAAGTGTGCTTCCCTCTTAGATTTGGATCAGGCCAGAGAGGACTGGCCAGCCCATCAGAGAGGTTTCCTGGACTATTTTTGAACGGATAACTCCCAAAGTCATGGCACTCTAATTTAAAAAAGAAAAACAACAACAACAACAACAACAAAAAACATGGGCAGAATCTTTTTGCAAAAGAATTCAGGAAGTTAAATGTAGTCCTCAAGCGTTCAGTGGGCGTAAGACAAATTGTTAGTGCTGTATATATAGCAAACGTCTTACAAACACGCTGTGTGCCAGAAATAAACAATATTGTCTCCGTATGATCAGCAAAATATGTCTAATTATCCATCTCCATCTCTGTTATATAGGATGTATAGAAATAAACAATACATATCCATGCCAAGATCACTTAAATTTAAATTAGATCTAATGTGAACTGAATACACACTCAGCATCATATATAGCAGCCATCCATGACGGTGCCGAAAAAGTAGGCATTTGTGGGATGCCTAGAGGGATGTTAACTGGTAGATTTGGTACTTTGGGAAGGTTCACATTGGGTAGGTTCACATTGGGTAGGTTACTGGTTAAACTCCTGTGGAAGAAACAGACAGAAAGAAAAAAATACCATCACAGTGACAATGCAGATGCGGCAGAAGCACATGACAGTTGTAAATAAATTGGCCAAGTTCACAGCAAGACAACAGGGGAAACGCAGGCCACACACTTCAGAAGACAGCTCACGGATGGGGCGTTGTGGTACAGCTCAGTAGTCAGAGAGAAATGACAAAAGTTAATGGGAAAAAAATTAACTACAGAGTGACTTAAAAGTGTGAAAGCTCACAGACACCTATACACAATGATCACATTATAGAAATGCCTTTGTGAGGGGGCTCTGGTTCCCAAATTCACTGCCGTGAGAGTCCAGAACTTGTCTGATACTAAGAACATGAAGTGCATGGAATACTTGGCATCGGTGGGGTGGGGGCTGCAGGGGAAGTGACTGAGACCGATACAAATGGTGGCGTACTTTCCTTTTCTTACTTTTATTCGTAAATTATTTTTGAGGGAGGCACATTTCTCAAGTCAGATATTAGATCCAAGGCAGAATGGGAAATTGACCCACTTGAATGCATTATTTCCCAACTGTTACTTCTGAAGACAGGTACATGTGACATGGGGTGTCCTAGTTGAAAGCAAAGACGAAGGAATTGTACCAAGAAGAAGGATTAGCTCTGAGTCACTGTACAAAACGCTTAAAGAAACTTGCTCTCCCAAACTAAGTCCAATTAAAATGGAGAAATGTTTACACACCTAAAAAGACACCTAGGAAAAGAAAGTTTACCTCTAGTTCTAAATTCTTGGACCGTAAGTAGATTTGAAATGTGGCCTCATGGGGCACCTGGGTGGCTCAGTTGGTTGAGCGTCTGACTCTTGATTCAGCTCAGGTCACGATCCCAAGGTCATGGGATCGAGCCCCACAGTGTGCTCCATGCTGAGCATGAAGCCTGCTTGAGATTCTCTCTCTCCGCCCCTCTCCCCCACTCACTCTCTGTCTCTCTAAAACTAAAAAGAAAAATGTGGCCTCGTGTTAGAGCGGTCACACTTGGAAGTGAGATAAAAACTGTAAGAAAGAATGCAGGGGTTGGGGGGGGGGCACTGGGGATGTTCTGTTTCTTTGTGTGATTATTATAGGGGCATGTTCGGTGTGTGAAAGTTCACCGAGCAGCGTGTTTTTCTGCAAACTGTTAAAATTAATGGAGAGTTAAAAACGTGACCTTGCATCAGCTTCTTGTTTTTTGAACGGAGATTGATCAACTGACATGATGAAGGAGAGACGGATGACCTTACGAATAAAGAGAGAAAATAAAACAAAACAAAAACCCCAACTCGAGTCAACCGTATCTCTGTGGAGGGACTGTGGCATTTACTGCTCTTCGAGCTGGCACCGTGTGCCTCTGTAGTGGCATTTTAAGGGTGTTCCATCTAGCCAAAGTCACTGGCACGGTAGAGCCCAGCCTAACTCTGCATCTGAGAGGAGCCTTCCTGTTTAAGTGGAGTTGACAGAACTTTGGCAGAGGAGTTGAGGGTTTCTTTTTGGATCTTGCAGAAGAGCAAGTTTTGCCAAAGCAGATCTGCCCTGGGCAAGCTGTGTTTGACTAACAGAACCCTTGCAAGGGCTGGGGCTGCCTGGGGGCAAGCCTCCTGATAAGTCAGAAGTCCTGGGCCCCACAGAGAGTCAGGACATCTGCCTCCCTCTAGAAACAAGTTACTCTTTCACAATGGCAATCCGGATGGAAAAACCTAGAATGCAAAATACCAAGCTAGCGTTCTTTTCCTTAAGGGAAACAGGTTTGTCTCACAGGTTTGTCCTCTGCACTTCACGTTTTGGGAAAGTTAACTCGCTTCTTTACTTGGAATGAAAGGGTGCCCTTCTAGGAATGGTCAAGAGAAGAGTAGCTAAATATGACTATTAGGTAGAAGGAACAGTGGAACTTCTTCCTCGATGCTTCTCTGTTTAACAGGAGAATCTGCCTCTGAAGTCAGTCCCTGGTGGCTCTCAGACTTAAACACTGCCATGTAACAAAACGGTTGGCGATTTCCATTAAGACATGTGTAAGCCTACATAAGGAAATGTGATCATTAGATGATACACACACTGAATAATGATCAAGGAATTAGGAGATCTTTAGAGATGGCAGCCTGGCAAGTTAAAATGTCAATTCTAAGCAAATTAAAAGTAGCTAGAAATGAATAACATACAGATGTATGCAAAAGCAACTTAATTTAAACATATTAGCGGATGGTGGGTACACAAATTAGAAATGAGCTTTGTTTTGCATATGCAAATTTGAAAAATACTTATATTAATCAAAGCATATTGTATTTGTAAAATATGACATTTTGGCTGGACTACTGCACTGGACTCGTAGAAACATTTCCTTCATGTGACATACTAGAGTGCTCTACTTTTAAAAGACTGAAACATGCTTGATATTTCTGCATTCAGCAAAATAATATAGTGTCATATTAATGTTACTAATATTTCACTTGGATATTAATAACTTGTATTAATAGTCAAAGAGGCAATTCCAAGCATAACATACATGAGAAAAGGGAGAATTTTCTAGTAGCACTCAGGTCAGATCAGGCTCCAGGAGCCACTGATGGGGATAACAAATTGCCCTTTAGTAACTACCTAAAAACAAGTCCATCACAGGCCTCTCTGTGAGAATCATAATGGGACATCTCTGGATACTATAAGAGGTGTGAATTGTAATCACAACAACTGATATATGTCAAAAATCAGACTCATTCTGGGGCATCTGTCTGGCTCAGGTGGAGGAGTGTGCAACTCTTGATCTCAGGGTCATGGGTTTGAGCCCTGTGTTGGGTGCATTTACTAAAAAATAACCTTGAAAAAATTAGACTCATTCATTTTAGGGACTCTGCTAAAAAAAAAAAAAAAGGGTAGCTCCTATTCAGGTCAAAGGGACTGTCCCTGGATCACTGGATTAAAAAATTATCATCTGCTCTCTCTCTTTCACATGGATAAATGTCACAAATGTGCATGCCTCATTTCTATGGATGAACAACCAGAGGTAGAGACATCTCTTACTTCTGGAATAAATTCTAATCAAGACTGTGTCTCCATGCAGAGAGGATATGGTTGGGTCTTCTCTCAAAGACTTCTGGATGGGGTTAGACTTGAGATTCAGAATGCCTTCCACTTTATGAGCCATTTGTTGCATGAATCTACATAGTACATCTTGTCTTCTTTTGGTGCTCTGGACACTAAAGCCTTTCTCCATGATTATCCTTAGGTCTAATCCCTGGCTTGGGGTGTGGGCACTCTTTGATACCTTCCTATAGTTTAGAATGATGTTTCCCAACCTTTTATTCATTATCACCACCAGGCCCCCAACTGCCTTCCCTGTGAGAATTTCATACCACCAATGTACTGTGTATCTGTTTATGAACTGTATGTAGACCTGTGCTTTATACATATACATAACAAGAGTAAAAATTTTTTTGCCCCTCTTCCCTGCCAAGAACCAATTTTTACCAGTCTGGGAGCTATGAAGCTCCTGTTTGAAAAGTATGACCTAGAGAATAAAGTTCTAAACTTCATGGGATTTTAGAACCTCCCAATCAACTTTCCAACCTTATAGCTTGCTTCCTTCCTAATCCATGCTGGCCAAAATCAAACATTCACTGTTTCTACTTCCCCCATATTTCTGCATTTGCTTATGCTCTTTCCCAGCACTTACCCCTCTGGAAATCTTACTCTCCAAGCCATTCCCTTTGTGACTCCTCAGTTGAGATTTGTTCCCCTCTATTCCATGCTTTCATCACACTTTGTTATGCTATTTCTACATTGGTAAATATTTAAAGTCATTTTTCTTGTGTGTATGTTGCTCAGACCCAGCTAAATTGAGATCCCATACCAGGGGATTATATTTTTCTCTCTTTCTCATCCCCACAGTTTCTCTATTGTACCCTTGTAATTTCCAGGCTGTATAGTTCCTTAATAAATGTCAGTCAATAAATATTTACTGAGCACCTACTGTGTCCCCGGCTCTGTTCTAGGTGCTTGGGAGGCGCTGGTGACCAAATGTGGATATGGGGTGAATATGGAAAATCACATTTTCCAGAATGCTTGAAAAAGTCTTGGGTATTCAAAGTCTTTGTTTTACAAAGGAGGATAGTGAGGCTCAGGAAAGACATCTGACTTGCCCAAGGTCACCCGGCAAGTTAATGGCAGAGTCAGGAGTTCAGTCTCCTCTCAGTCTAGTACTTTTGCATTTCATCCCAGGTCACCTACATGTCACTAAGGTGCCTTTGGTCTGACAGTTCATTAAGATATTGATATCTTTGGCAATCTGGAAAATGAGGTTATTTAAAAAACACCTTTCATATATACATCTCAGGCAGAGAGAGGTAGAGTGCATTCTGAGAAATGAGAAACCCAGATTTTTCAGTGTGCATATGTCAAAAATAGTGTCTACAGCAACCATTCAGAGCCCTTTTAACCTGAAATGGGTAACCATGAAGTGTGGATTCCCTGTACCTGGAGGTGTTTAAGCGGAGATTGAGACATGATCTGTCAAGGAAAAGGTGGTGTGGAGTGGGTACATAGTAGTCCTGGGGAGCTTCGGATTACTTGCTTTCTAAGTTTGCTTCCATGCCGAAGGCCACAATGACTTGACTAACAAGGAGCCAACTCTGAAGAGCTGGTAGAAAGGCTGCCCAACGTCAGTGAGAGCCAAAAGCTCATATTCAGGGCTGCAGGGAGAGTTGGGGACAACCTTCCCAGCAATGGCCCTATGACCTTTCCTAATGGACACCCATGAGGGCGCTATGGGCTCTAGCTTGAGCCTATTCTTGACAGGCTGATGGCCTTCCACTGTGGTTATAGAAGCGGTACAACGACATTTTCCACAAATGCATTGAGATGCTGATCATGACGGTTATCTGGCTTAAGGGACACAGAGATGCAGCAACCCATTCTCCCTTGCAGAGATGGAAGGCCATCTTTCTAGAGAAAAGCAGCACTAGAACTTGGCCATGTTACTCTATCAAGTAGCTTCAGTTGTATCAAGCTCAAATGATTATATTTCTGGTTTATTTTGCAGGTCTATATTTTGAAATAAGAAAATCTGAAGAAGAAAGAATACTTCTGTTTTTAGCAAACTCAATATATCAGTAGCATTTTCTTTTCAGAGTGCTGTTTTTCTTTAATAACTTGAATGCTAGTTTCTCTTGCAATAAGCTTTACAATGCATTTCTCAGTCATTTTACCTATAATCAGGTGCCTGTAATCACAACTTTTGAAAAATGGAAGAACAGAGCTATTTGAATATAACAATTATTTGAGGGAAAGGCTGTGTGTATGTATTGTCTGTGTGTGTATGTGTGTGTGTGTGCGCGCGCGTCTGTGTGTGTGTGTGTAATGGAGGAACACGTGGTAAGATTAGAGAAGGTTGTACAAACTGAATCTATTTACCTAAGTCAGTTCTTGTTCTTGAGTACGCATAATAATAATAATAATAATAAAAAACATTCCAAAAAGAGCATTCTTTACTTGGGAAAAAAATACAAAAAGGAAAATGAATCTCTGCTTCTTCACTAGTGGTCAGATAAGAGTTTGTACTTTCTCTTCACGTGATAGGAAGTATAGAGAGACTCATTGTTAGCACATAAAAGGAAGTCCCAAGGTCTTTTTACGCTTCATTTTGTGCCGGCCATTTCTGCAAATCTGTCATAGCACCCACGTTCTGTTTACAAATCAGCTAATAAAATGTGTGTGGTTTCAAAGAATTGTAATTTCATGTATGTTTTAGTTGGTACTTCCAAATGTGTCCATATACTCCAAAAGGCATGTACTATTTACCACGAATTGAACAGACCACAATCACGGTCACTAACCAAGAGCACAGTTTGACCTGCAAAAAGCTACTTGAGAAGAAAAAAAATATCTACATAAAACATTCCCAAACATCTACATAAAACATTCACAACTATTCATGCTTCCCTAATGGTCAGATCTTTAAATTACTGATCCAAGAGTTCAAATTTTATTCTTTTAATCATTCAAAAGAAATCCCCAACAAAACCCTCCCTAACACGTCCATTTGTGAAAGTCATTTTGATTCTACCTTTATTTCTGATGTTATCGAGAATATTTAATGCTGTAAGAGGAATAACAGATATCTGCTTGAAGAATTTAACAGATTATAAAATGACGTCAATGACATTCTCCCAGAGCTTCATGACAATTCTCAGATACCGGGTAGGGACATTTTAAAAAGTCAGTTTTATAGAGGAGAAGTTCAGAGAGTTTCAAAGTCTTGCCTTCTGGCTGGTAAGTGGAGGGCAAGGCCCTAACCCCAGGGCTCTTGAAGAAATACTGACGGATACCAATCATTTCCTCCCATGTTTGGTAGTAACAGCATCCACATTTAAACCCAAGTAAGTACAAGCTATTTCAAGACCATTACTATTTTGAAAATGTGAATATTACTCATTTGAACCTTTCCCTTTTCTCAGCTGTTCTCCACAGCACAAGTGTCTTGAATATAATGAGCATTTACAAAAAAATACAGCCCCTCGTTCACGCTTGATCATTAAGGGACCCAGTTTAACTCTCCTGCGTTAGAAGTCAGCAGGGCCATATTAAGAGAAGGTTATAAACCTGAGAATAACAAGCCAAGATTTAGATTTCTTGGTACTTGCGAATGAAGAGCAACTACCTATTAACTTGCTTTCAGTAGGGTAAGTCAAGAAACTTCTCCTGTGGCTTAGACGTGGGGGAGGGGGGCGGGTGATGTGTGGCTGAGAAAGCTATTTTGCACTCATTTCTTTGTCAGTTAGAGTCGCGCAGTGTAATATGAAGAGGAAGAATCTTAATCCAGAAAACTGTGTAGAGACAGAGCACAAGTCAAGTCCTTGAACTTGAGGGAAATGTTTTAGATATTTGTTCTGAAGTACCTCAAAGTGTGCTGTACCTACCCCCGTGATGCTCTATACTGATTGTTACTTCTCAAAGATGGAAAGGACTAGAAAGAACAAAATGCTTTTCTTACAGAAAAGAAAAAACAAAAAGGAATCTGACAGGGCAAAATTAATACCAGGCTTTATTGGAGCTTTTCAAATCATACCAGAAAATTCTCAACACCTAGCAGCCCTCTACTTCTCTAGAAAGGGGAGCCTAAGACTGACCCTCCAGCATTCTTGAGTCACAGCCCTCCTTCTTGCTGGGGACACAGGTGGCACTGATTCTGCCAGACATTTCCAATGGGATCTAAGATTTGCTAAGCAACTGTGGAAATTGCCAAATTTACACCCTACAGGATTTCCGGTCGTTGGTCCTACAGGAGCGATGTCCCATTGACAAAATAAGAGGTCAAATGCATTTAGGAAGCTCCAGGTTAAACAGAGTTAAATAAGGGTCTGTATTACCATGCTCTCAGAGTTTTCAAGTATGTTGCTGTGCTTTCTGCTTCTCCAGGAGATACAGGTGTGGGGTGGACGAGTGGGGTAGATAGACTTTCCTAAACATATCTGGCCACAGAGAAGTCTTCTCTCAAAGTGCGTCTCCAAGGCCTAGACCAGGAAATGGCAAACTGTAGCCTACAAGACAGTTTCCTGGTTTTGAAAATAAAGTTTTATGGGAACACAGCCACACTCGTTCATTTGCCTTTTTGTCTGGTTTTGGTTTTTCACTACAAAGGTAGAGCCGAGGAGTTGTGACAGAGATTATGCACCTTGGAAAGCCTAAATATTCACTACCTGGCCTTTAATAGAAAGAGTTTGCTTGGCTAGACCCCTATGGAACACACTGTGGGAAACGTTAATTCCTAGGGGTATCACCACTGGAGTCAGCTACACAGTACTAACATCACAGCCAGGTTTCTATCCCTTATTTCTTGTTTATCTTGTGCAATAAAACAAAGATTTCACTTCATAAAGCATTTCTCAACCTCCTTCTCCCTCCCCCACTTGTGGGTGAGCATCACAGTTAGAAACATGTACAGTGTTTGCTCTCTGTCCTTGCTAACGATAAAAACTGTGACACCGTTAATCCATTTCTGTATGACTGTCCAGCCATTTGCACCCAAACTCCGATGATATCAAAAGAGGCTTCCTTACTTGACTGGTTCCCATGACTCCCGCTCAAAGCCCCTGTGAATGGATTGTGCAATTGAGGACTCCATCAAATCCACATATCTAACCACAAGTGGGGCAAACAGGTCTTGCAGGTGTTTGTGAAATTTTCCATTGCACAAATTATCTAGAACAGAGAAGCAAAAGCTTGGTAAGAACCCACAGTTGGTTTATCAGCATACAATGTACATACAGAAGGGATTGTCTTCTATATTAAATATACCGTTTCTGGGGGAGGCGAAAAAGAAGCAGGGGGGAGGTAATAAAAGTATATGAATGGCACTGAAGCTCATGATTCAATCTGTGTGGGAGGAAAATGGAATTCAAAAACATTTTACCCATTTGTTTTGTTCTTCTAAAAAGGGAAAGCAATCACGCTCCTTTAAAAACACAGTGAGGGGCGCCTGGGTGGCTCAGTCGGTTGAGCGTCCGACTTCGGCTCAGGTCATGATCTCACAGTTCGTGGGTTCGAGCCCCGCGTCTGGCTCTGTGCTGACAGCTCAGAGCCAGGAGCCTGCTTCCGATTCTGTGTCTCCCTCTCTCTCTGCCCCTCCCCCATTCACACTCTATTTCTCTCTCCTTCAAAAATAAATAAACATTAAAAAAAATTTTAAAAATTAACTCTAAAAACACAGTGAAAACAATAATCAACAACTGTTTTTCAGGTTTTCCTTGCACCCACTCCCCTCCCTCCCGTGACATGCCCAGAAAGAAAGAGCATTCTGTCCCCCTCCCCTCCTTCATCACTTCTTGGAAGGAAGGTTTATTTTATGGCTATGTGTTGCTGTAAGGTACTGAAACGCTTGGGGTGTTATTTAGCTGGAAATTGTTTTTCATCTAGAAAACATCTTTCAATAAAAATTTCAAAATGTGAAGAGGTTAAGTTAATTAGCTTGTTCAAAAGCAAATAAAACACACAGGCATGGGTCCCGCTTATCACACAGCTCTTGAGTTCTCCTGCCTAGGGAAGAGAGGGCTTTCCTGTAACAGGACATTTGTTGGAAGAACGAGAATGGCCATCAGCTGTAAGCTTGTGTTGTTTTTAAAGTCATAAGAAAACTACGAAGGGGGTTCACGAGCCTGTAGTCTGCCTGGGACAGAGGAGACATCTCATTGATCTGTTTATTTACCTATTATTGATCTATTTATCTGCACACTACTTAGGAAAGTCAACCAGTCGAAGACGATACGTACAATCAGTACGGAGAAAATCATTCAGCAGCTGAAACAGTGGAAAACTGTCCCATGTGTCTGGGGGCTGCACCTCTAACGCCGCATCCATATCCACTGCAAAGAGTGACAGGAACGTCTCCGCGTGCTCCACCATCAAGTCTGACCACCACGCAAAGGCCTTTGAAATTTGGCAGAAAAACAACAGACAAAGAGGCGATGAGCTTTTCTCTCCCACCGAAGATGTGAAGTCAAGTCCTCACTGGTCAAGATTAATGGTGCATCAGCAGGGTTTGGTGACTTTATTGTAAAAAGAACAGCATTTTTCAGACAAGTGGGCTTTTACGTGTCCCGAGGCAATGCTTTTCGTAATTCCAGGCCTGCCTTCAAACGTATTCTGATCTGCTGGTCAGAGGACGCAGCCGGAGGAATGGCAGACGTGGAACTTCTGTTCAATTTACAATAATCCAGTACGTTTTGAGTCATGCTCTTTGTCACTGCCGTTGGCTAGCTCTTGCTCTAGGGTATTCGAATTTGGGAGTTTCTTCACTGTGTTTATGGGTTTTCTGCTGGTCTAACTTGAAAATTTGCAGTTATTATTCACTTACATCTATACATCTGGGCTTAAATGTCTACGGTCTCATACAAGCTCAGCAACTCATTATTTCTCTGTGCATCGGTAATGTCACTCCTATTTCATACCAAGGCAAAGGAAACCATTGTTGCAATTGTCACCAAACTTTTGAGTCAAAATCTCTTTCAGCAGGGAGCCTCTGGTTTTGCATCCTGCCTGTAGGGAAGATCAGGCTTACGCTAGGAAGCACTCAGTAAGATCAGGACTTACTTTTCCGGGGGTCGGACACATATGTACATTGAAAACCAAAAAATATCAGTGAAGTAACTCATTTTCATGCACGTGGGTCCTTGGAAATCATTGTGCAGGGTCTCAGGGACAACATTCGCATCGGACGAGGCCAGATGTGAATGCCATTCAAAGGCATGCATGCATGTTGACTAATCATTTCTGGCAGGGAGCATGCAGAATGAGTGGCGGTGTCAACAGCCCCCCCCTTTTTTTCCTGATTTCAAAGAGAGCAGAGAAACAAAAGCAAATTGGCTGCCCGTCTTGTCCCCCAGCCCCCAACCCGATGCCGTAAAGTATTTACATTGGAAACACTTTCCGGAGCATTCACCAAAAAAAAAGATGGGAAGGCGTTTGGAAACATGAAAGATGATTATGGAAATAATTCCATAAATGAAAAGAGTTTGCTCAATGGCCAAGCTCTTCTGTGATTCATTAGTTATTTGGGGATATTCTAACAGCCACTAGGAGGCAGAATAGGGGTCCACCTCTCTTCTTTCATGAGATTTCATTTTACTTACTTCTCCTTTATCAACATGTGGCTGGTTTGCAAATTAAATGGAAAAAATCAAGTCATGGACCATTCTGCAAGGTCAGCGTGGCTGGAAATTGACACCTGCTGTTTCCATTTTAACTTACAGTAAAACCTCACCGACTCAGAGTAAGGAGAGAAGAGAGATGCTCGCCTGTCAGCCAAAAAGCCTACATTATGGGGTTTTCTAAAAAGAGATATCATTTTACTGCTTTCAAATGCAGTCAGTACTTGGGCACGAAAGTGAAAGGCGTTTGCTGGTTGCCATATAAGTGTCTCATAAATGTAGAGGTTTTTTTTAAACTTCTAATAACCATAGACCCACTGATGCTTAAAGTGAAGTCAAAGAGATAGAAGCTTTAACTTCAGAGGTCCTGGGATAAAACTTGTGAGAAGAGCCGTTAGAATTTCCAGAGAAAGTTGAGATCATGTCAAACATTCCATTTCAGAAAAATGAAAAGAGCCACATCTGCAGTTGAATTGCCGCAAGTATTTGTGTCTGAATCGATGAGGTTTTATTGTGGTTTTCCTGCCTGGGCACGAGGGCCCTGGGGTGTGGGGCTGGCTCCACACTGACTACCTGGCTAAATCCGGCAGAGGAAGAAATCCTCTGCCCCACCCCCGGAGCTCTCCCAGCCACCTGTGTTTTGGGCAGAGACCTTGAAAATATTGGAACTTGCTGGAGTCCCACTCCCACCCCCACCCCTAGATGGCAGGATGACTCTCATTAATCCTGATGCAGGAGATCTGCAAACTTCACAAAGACACGCCAAATGTTGGCTGGTACTTCCTCATTAGTTATTTTATGAACTTCATAGCTTCAGGGTGAGTCCAAGTAAACAGTTACTGGGAAGACTGAGTTGCCTACTCAGATATGATTTTGCTCTAGGATGACGGGGGCGGTGGGGGGGGGGCTGGGGTGTGGAGAAAAAGAAAGAGAGAGAGAAAAAAAAGAACAAAAAACCAATCCTAAATGTCTGAAATTCCAAATTTCTTAGCCCAACTTCACGCCGGTTCTTACTAGGTTTATTGAAACGTTGCAAACCAGAGGCCCAAATAAGCACCCACTTCTATCTATAGAGAGCCTAGTCCCTCATTGGAATTTCATAAAATTGAGCAATTATCTATAGCTGTTGCATGAATAGGTATATAGATAGGTAACCCTACAAAGAACAATGACTACCATGATATGAATGATCACTATTGAAGTCTGGCAGAGAAACTTTGGATTCTAAAGTGAAGATCATTTAAATATAATAGCTGTAGGAGAAACGAAGACCAAATCTATTTCTGTCCACCCAAGGTAATTCTTCCAGAACCACATCAGGAGGTTCTGGAGAAAAGATTCTGGCAAGGGCAGTCACAACCAAAAACCATTATCATAATTTCAATCAAATGAACAGAATCCGTGTGACTGGGTTGGGCAAGGCAAGCTTGAAAATTTAAAAAAACCACCAAAACAAGACCTAACAACTATATTTATCTCACGCTTGTTCATACAGGTGAATGCTACTTTGGTACACGACTGAACTCAAAGTCTGTGGGCATTCGAAGCCTTTGGAGATCTTTTCCAAAGATAATAAGGAGTTGTGCTTTGGCTTCTAAATACTTACCCGCTCATTTCATTATTTAAAGGCAAAGATGTATGCTTTAGGAATACAGTCCACCACACTGAACACATTGTCTATTTTGTACACAAACTACATGTATATATGTACCCCTTCGTGTACCACAATACATATATACATATACATACGTATACATAGAGAGAGATTGGAAAGGGAGAGCAATGATACGTGAAGGCATTATTCGTGTGTATGTGTGTGCGTGCACGTGGGAATAACTTCAGCTCTCAGAGAAGAATTAAGCTGAGATTAAGAAATAAATGTGACAACTACCACCGTACCGTGCATGCGTGTATGTGTGACATAGTTCCAGCTGATGAGAATGTTTTCTCTTGGGGTATTTAATTACTTTGTACTGGAATTAAAAATGATTCTAAGGATTGTTGGTTTTTTTTTGGCGAGGGAGGCAAGTCTACTTGTCACATTCGTTTGTGTAGAGCCACGAGACGCCATGGCTCCACGGCCGAGATCCATGCTTAGGGTTTAGTGATTTTCTTGAGTGTATCTGAGCGATCAGAGAAGATGCAAGGAGGACTGGTCAGTAGAAAAAAAAATCTTCATATTTCATTCTTTTTGGCAGCCAAACCTCGTCTTAAACATATCAGAGCAAATTCTACTTCGTTAGCTGTAGTCCAGGGGGCTCTCGACCCAGCTCTACTTTGAAATCAGCTGGGCAGTTTTACAAATTACTAATACTTAGCTCCTCCCCGTGAGATTCTGACTCCTCGAGCTGGGGTGACACCCTGGCACCAGTAAGTTTTAAGGGCTTTCCAGGTGATTGCAATCTGTAAGTGAACGCTCTGAACAAACGGTGCCTTTCTGGATGCTTCCACCTTGAAAAGAGCCCCTTCTTCTTTCCACATATTCTGTCTGTACCTGTCACTTGACACTTTCCACATAGGTTTTGTCCTTTTTCATGATCACATACTCAATATGTTTGGCTTCCTTAGCAATTCGTCCCCAAAAATGCAACAGCCAAGCTTTGCTGAGGACTTACTACATGCCAGGCATCACGCCAGACACTTTACTTCACGCGGACTTCCATCCCCAAACGACCATCTGAGGTAGATTCTATTATTCTCTCTCATTTACAGGATAAGAGAGGTTACGTAACCCGGTCGAGATCATACAGCAAGGGGCAGGTAAAGCTGGAATTCAAACTCAAGCTTCTCTGACACAGAACCCGAGCTCCTGGCCACTATGCACTGTATTGTTTGAAGATCAAGACTGCCTTATGTTTCCTTGTTCTCCCAAAAAGCACTGAGGTAGGTTGCCTCGGTGCTTAGCAGATAGGTAACTTTGGATCCATTCATGAAATTCTGTGATTGGGTGAAATTACTAATTCAGGAAACGATCCTGTACATTTCTCTAAAACCGAATCAAGTCTCCCAATTCCAAAGTGTGCTGAAGTTTTCAGTCTAACTTCTAATGGAAACAGAATTGGATTTATTCCTACCCTATTAACTTACCCCGAATGCCTTTTCAATGCATAAGATTAAAATATTTTTATGATGATGGTTATTAGGGCAGTTTAAGGTGATGATTAGCGCTTACTGAGAAAAGTGCTTGTCTGGAAAAGTAAAACAAACAAAACGTCTTCTTTGTAATATCAGCTTCCCTTTGGTACCTCTTTTGAGTAATTTAGGAAAATTTCCATCCTTCCTTAGCCTGTAGCGGCCTGAGAGTATCACGTGATTACAAATGAAGCATGTCTGTCACTTTTGTTCTTCTTTTAGTTAAAAGGACAGCAGCACAGCTGTGACTGAGGAAAGCCATCCTCTTCGTATCCAGGTCTTTAGAAATGTGTAGATTTGGTTTGGCATCATGGGAAAAGCCTCAACATCCAAATCAGGGGAGGGCAGGCCAGAACCCCTGCGGAGCTCTTGAAATGATTCGGTGGACACCCAGAAAGAACATACTTACCGTCACTTAAACCCCCAAGGCCCCCAATCTGAAAAGGATGTCCTCCAGGATGGAGTCGAAAAAAAAATTATCCTAGCCCAACTTAATTTTATATGTCTGGAGGTAGGTCCTAGTTTCCAGGTTTGCAGGGGGTTGATTTGGCCCCTCTTCTCATTCCTGGCTGTGCACCGCTTGTAGGAGTTAGTTACACTCGCCTCAAAGGGTCTTCACCCCGTTCTTAGGAGGGTTTGGGGGGAATCATGATTCTTTGACACTCTCTCTATATATAAATACTGTATATATGATTCACATACAGACAGTTGTAGAGGAAGATTAGTATCACTCTGGCTAGCTACTGGTTACTACATTCGGTACTCAACTGCTGTGGTAAAGGTAAGTACAGACGGACGTAGGAAACTAAGACAGGCTAAGGACAGGATCCAGGCAGGTAGGAGGCGCGTGTCGGGATGTAACTGCACTTGTTGTTAAGTATATCACTCGCTTCATGCACGCACAAGAGAACCCCCACATTTACCCTGCCGTGGAGGGCCATTTCACAAGCAGTCCACTGGAAGTTGCCGTTACATTCCTCGGGTCAGTGTTAGGAAGCAGGAGCACCCAGGAAAAATCCCAGTAGAAGACATGATACTTGGAAGGGCATGCACAGACTATGACAGCAGGTGGCTGGCTCATTCGGCTTAGTCACATACCTCTTTTCCCTGCCACGATCAGCCATGATTGAGTGGAACAGTAGAAAAACAGGGAGGAAATTTAAATATGCAATCAGGCATTAGTCGGGACGATTGGATTTATGGTGTATTATATATTATGTAACTATACTGTCAATTTTCCTGTATCATGGGAATGATCATTTTAAGTGCTTGAGAAATTGCTTTTATGGAGTGCCTTGGTTCCCCTCTTGCTGCAGAACTGAATGGAGAGGAAGAGCGAAAATTAGTGCAATTTTCAAAAAGGTTATTTTAAGAGCAATTTTAAATCTCGGTTTCTGAAACAGGAAGTGACAAAATAGTTTGACCATAATGGCATCTTGGGATCTGTTTTCTTTTGGAAGGGTTGGGTTGTTGAAGTCCTTGCAGTTTTGGGATTTAGTTAGCCTTGAAATCCCTTAGTTTACAGTTATTATCAAAACGATCGTTTTGACAGTGGTTCGTAAAAGAAAAAGAAAAAGTAGGCTGTATTTATTCAGATGTATGTTGGAGAATCGACAAGTTGAACAACAGAGAATAATTTGCTTCCGTCACTGCATTTAGCAACCTAGGTCATCTGAGATTAACCAGTGAAGGCTCTCGTGCGAGCGGAGTAAGTTACAGAGATAAATTCAAAAACATGGCCTGCGATCCACACACCAAATAAAATAAATAAAAACAACAGTGGTGGCGACAACAACAACCACAAAAGACCAAAAAGTATCGTGTGTGTTCCCGATGATAACCTTGTGCTGCTGGAATACATGTTATCTTTAAAATACACTCACCTCTTTTGCTTGTTGTTAGAAACATCTGAAAACTTAAAGCTGAAATGTATAACATGTAGCCACTTTTTGTTTGTTTTAAGCGACCTTCCAAGGGCGTCTCCTTGCAAAACTTCCACTCGCCTTCTCTTTGCAAGGCCAGTTAAAAGAACATGTGTGTTAAGGCATCTCGTTGGTTTGAATTGCTGGGAGGATGGGGTCTGCACTTTCCCGCTAAGGGACACCCAGAGAAACAACTTCCCGCCCAGCCCGCTCACCTCCGCGTGGTGCTCCTCATTCTGTTGGAGAACCTCAATGACTAGTTCAGCAAGACGGATTGTGTCTTCGAGCTTTTTGGCAGGAGTGATTAATCGGCCTACATTTTCTGTAGTACAAGAATTGGTGTTAAAATTCAGTGAGAGCTTCGGGCTAGTTTTGCGGCCATTAGAACTAGTGGATAAGACATTTCAAATCATCACCAATTTTTTTTTCTCTAAAGGTTCATGCAAATGTTCAGTGCCACGTAATTAGTAGTGAGCAGACCATAAAGCCATTTTGTTATTAACACCATCCTCATTATAATACATATTAAGAAAAAGCAGTGCTCCAGCTGCAAATTTTCATAGTAAGGCTATATTAAGTTTATGACAGCCCATTTCCAATTGAGTGACATTTTGTACACACGTTCTTTAAAGACAGCATAAATGCACTATCTTATATCACTCTCTAGACTGTGTTCGCGCTACCTGAGGCAGGACTCTGACCGCTGACTGCTGTGACATTTGTTTCCTGGATTTGTCCCTGAACGTTTGGTACTTCAGCTTTGTTTTTCATTACAGGTGTGCATGTTTAACAGGTATTGGAATGTTCATTTGGAACAAACAGAATCAAACGTCTGGCTGTTTGAAGTTGTCCAGGGAGGAAACTGAAAGCTAACGGACATTCCTGAGCTATTAGGTAGAAGACAGGATAGAATCATTAAAAGGGCGTTGGGGGTAGAGGACTGGAGGAATGGATGGTAGTCTGTGCCACTGGTTGGTAGGATTGAAATTTTATTTGGGGGGTGGGGGGGTGGTGGCAACAATGTGCTCAAAACTGGTTCTTTGTTGTTAGTTTTTATTATGTTGAAAGCATTGTGTTTTGATCTGACCCAAGACCAAACGGAACCCTGGTTCAGGGTGAGTCTTTCCAAGAGCGGATGCAGGAATGTTTAGTGATGTCATTATGTTACCAAAAATGAGAAACTTTTTTTCCTGGGGGAAATCTTTTTATTTAAAATGTAATGATGTTCCTAGCCAATGAAATTGCTTGAATTCAACCAGTCTGAACCCACAGGGGATCCTCTATTTCATGTTTAAACCTTCGAACTCTGAAGCCTCGGAGACGTTGGGAGCACACGGGGTGAAATGGCAGTAGGACCCGTTAGTGTGATTCCACAGCCAGGTTATATATGTGCACAAAAAGACTACCAGAACTTGTTTTTATCCCCTCCTCTAAAGCAGATATATTTTGGCGTCAGGATTTTTCTAACTAGAGAAAATTACTTAAAACTTCACAGGAAGGTTTTCTTGTTGTTTATGCTGTTGTTTGGCTGGGGGGGCAGGGGGCGGGGGGCGCGGAGATGAGGTTTAAACAAATAGGTGACTGTGAATTTACAAAAGAAATTTAAAAGGGCCGTCTCATTTTCCATTGTACGTTTGTCAGACAGGCAATGAACATCAGACGAGTAGTAATGTGGGATTTAATAATGAAATACAAATTCAGTGAGCCACTGTATAAAGAGTATTTCAGCCAATGGGAATGAAGAATGGTAGATGGGGTTGGGGAAGATTGTCGAGGTCCTGGGAGTTTCAGTCCAACAAAGTCCCACGACTGGAGCGAAAGTGGGCTTTCTGGATTCAGGCCAACGGGACACTCCATGGTTTGTACCGCACACAGGTAGAAATGGCTGGGTAGGGTTAGGGCATGAGGGGATAGCAGGGGACATAAGTGTGCAGATCAGGCAGGGAATATCTGACACTCTGGGTGAGGACACGTGAAGAGTTTAGGGTTGATAGCTCATCGCCTGGTCCAGAGCAATGACTGTATGGAGAGATAAAGAGTGACAAGGTTGATTTCTGTGCTTTGGGGGCACCAGGCCCGTTTATAATTTCATAAATGGGCTATCATAATTTCATCAGGAGACTTTCAGGCATTTCTACAAACATACTGTGTATATATGTTTGAGTAATATGTGTAGAATGAGGTATTTGCATTTTGACAGTAAATATGCATAAGCTACTATTTTTTATTAGTTGATATTCACATTTACACATCAATTTGCAAATTCCTCATCCTATGCTTATTACCCATTCGACACATACACCCACATACACACATCACACACTTACAGACATTTTCTAGTAACCAGACAAGCCTGCACATTAATACAAATCTGCAGGAAATCCCACTTGGGGCACATCTTTGAAATCTCTAGCTTTAAGAATAAAGAACATTGTCCTTTTGGGTGGAATACTCACCAAATCTAGGGGGAATTCTAGCTGTGCGTGACACATGATATAGACATGAAATAATTCCTACCAACATTTGTATGTACTTTTATTTAAAAAACTGTGAATGATTTTCATGTCTGGAGAAATCCAAGATGCTTAAGCTAGGACCACCTGAAGATTTGTTTTAATATGCAGTACTCTTAGATTGACTACAATATATATTGATAGATACACATAAAGTGTATATGTGCATGCAGCCATTCTATAAGTGTGTGCACATGTACACAGATATGTGTATGCCTGATGTATATATACAAACAGTATGTTTAATAAAACCTTTTGCAATTTTACTTTAACAGGCAACCATTAACATAAGCAGGTTAAGGATCCTTTAATCTAGGATGCTTGATCTTCCAATTAACCCATGGAGCAGATTTTCATTTACTATTAATTAGCTGCAATTCCATTATCTGTAGATCAAGCCACTTTGCTGAGACAAGATACTATTTTCCTCTTCATTTGCGTAGCTAACTGACTAGCTAAATGGCAAAAACTGTACTGGAAACAACTTGTCTAAGATGTTGTCTTTAAAGAAAATATTGTGCAAAATCCTGTAGCACGTCCTCCCTCCCCCCTCCCCCAGCAGAGGTCAAGGAGAAATTTGTGCTTAAACGTGACTTTTTTTTTTTTTTTGTCACTTCCGCTGTCTTGAGATGTATTGCAACATTCCTATCTCCCAATCGTGTACCTGCTGGAGCACTGAGGAAAGGCAACTAGAACTACAATATACTTAGTAAACATTTCATACAACAGAATTGAAGCTCATAACATATAAAAAAAATCGTCATGCAAAATGTTATGCAACAATGTTATTTTGTGCTGACATTGAGGTTTGAAAATGTTGCATATGTCAGACATAGCTAGAGACAAAAAAAAAATGTGGACATTTGGAAATAAATGCTCTCTTTCGACTGTCTCAAAACCTACAGTGTCACACTCGAGAGCCGGAGCCGCACACAGCTCAGTGTTCCAAACCGAAACAAAATTTCCAGAAGAAAAATGAACGGAAAAGCAAACTAAGCTAGAAAGCTGCTGAGTACAATAACGGTAGAAGTTTACAGTACTTGGTTTTGGCCTAGGCATGCCTTTGAGCCTCTGAGATAGCATGCTGGTCTGCGTTTGGGAGGGTGGAGGAGGCCCAGGAGGCGCTGGGGGGGCTGCTCAGGTAGGTGAGGAGAGACAGTAAAAAAAGTAAAGAGACAAAGTGACTTTTTACAAAGGTGACAAGTAAGATGACAAACTCTGAAAAGAACAACCAAACAAGCAAATGTGATAAAACACAAATGGAGAGCTGCTCCTTTCTAGGAGTCACTGCAACGTTACAGAGGCGTGACATTGTGCGACAAGGGACGGGACTCTTACCAGCGTCACCAGCACCACCCTACCGAGACACTCAGAGGCTGAATGCAAATACTGGATGCCCTTATCCAGACGGATACACATGAATGATGGTGGCAGCATCATTGGCAGAGAGAAGATACACTTTTGTTCAATGAAGAACGCCTCTGTGTTAACGGCTGCTTCCTTTTCCCAACGATCAGACTTACGGGTTCACAGCTGGAAGATCTGGCTTCTCCCCTTCAACATGCTTCCTAACCTTCTTAGGCAACCTTACACCTTCTACTTAAACCTCCCTGTGCTTCAGTTTCCTCAGCTGCAGACTGCGAATGTTAATATCTTTCTTATGTACCTCGCAGGGATGATGCTAAGAGCAAATGAAACAATGCTGGACAGATCTCTGTAAAGCCTAAGGTGCCTACAAATGTTTATTGTTATCCCCGACACTGTGAGGAGGCAGGAATGAATTGCTCTACAAAAGCAGATGAAGGGCCATTATTAGTTCCAGTGAGGTAGGGAATATTCTTGCTCCCTTTGTGGAATTTCAACATGTCAAAATCTGTCATTTTTTTTTTTGGGGGGGGGACGGAAATGTGTGGTATCTGATTGTTTCCAGCTCATTTAATTATTTTCAGTTTGGAATTCTCGTGGCTTTTATATTGTGGGTTGAATCATATATAAAAACTTGCCAGCTTATCAAATATGTTACTTGCTATTCCAAATGTTAGAATACTGTAATCAGCACTTGACCCATCTGTCATGTGGTTTACAATATCAGCACAGCAAGCATCCTATAACAATAGCCTCTCCTTCAATACAGGCACAGAGCACTGTCAGCTTTACAATTCTCTCTCTTTAATGAGTGTCTCATTAACCTTAGACCTGCTCCTTTTTAATAGTTCCTCATTTATAAAGCAATCTGCACGGTGAGGGGGACATACTCCATTGCCAAGTGCGCTTCTGGGTTTGCTTAAATTTTCAACTGGGAAAATGAATTTTACTTCAGGCTTATAGGAAATGTAATGCTAGCAACATTAATAAAAAACATGAGAAATAAGGATAAATAAGAATATTCTGGTGAAACCATCTATTAAAAGCAGAAGTTGATGAGGTCTTTTGATCGTGGGACCACCTCAATGTTTTGAAGGCAGGACTAAAAAAAATTATTTATCAGTCTCTCCTCTTATTTAAACCTTTTGTTTGGAAAAGATTGTGCATAAACAGATTTGGAAAAAATCAGTTTTGAATTAAAGCTATTTAAAGGAAGTCCACTGTGGATCCTTGCTTTAGGAAAAAGAAAAACCACTCCGTATTTTAAAGTTTTGTTAAAATCTGGTTTTCTACCTCCAGCTGTGCTGAAAGTTAGGTACGTCGCTGGTAACACACCCTCATGGCTCTTTCGATGAGTGTGTGTTACCTGAGTGTGTAACTTCTTACTCTTTTCCCCCAGGTAGCTGAACCTATGTAGAGAAATACCTGACCTGGTGGTTTATAAAACAATGAAATGTCCCTGGGCTGATCCATAACCCCCGAGGGAGCAGAGACACATTTCAGCTCAGTGGGTCTTGATGAGAATTCGTAAAGGGATTCCCTCTTGCCAAGTGCCTGTCCAGAATTCTGACAGTGAGGTTTGCCACCAGAGAAAAACAAGCTCCCTATTTTTTTTTTCCTCACAGAGCAAAACAAAAACATCATACCTTGGTTTCCAACTTCATTTACCCAATTACCATTGCTCATGTTTACACAATTAAATCTGCTTGGCTTCCAGAGAGAGAGTTAAATGTGACTGCAGAAAAACAAAAAGACAATTCCTCCACATGCTCAGCTAAGCCAAGGAAGAGAAGCATCCAATTAGAGATGGATGACGCTCCAATTAGCCCTTAAATAACCTGACCATTTCTGCTTCCAGTGAATGCATTGCCAGTCACTGAAATATCAAATGAGAGATGGATATGGTTGATGGAAAACCCACTTACTACCAAGTTCCAGCCTATTGATGTGTTGGTGCAGGTGCCAGTGGTGGTATTATGCTATCACTGGAAATAACTAGCGGGTAGCAGTTTGCTATGATTTGGGAGCTGGGGAGACCAGAGCTAGTGTAGGAACAGAATAAGCAGATAGACGCGTCCTGCTTTCCAGAGGACCCTGCCTCTCTAAAATGATCGCTCCATGGACCGTCCATTGAACACACGTTCACAAGTCCACATGATTTCTTCAGTGACGCTATCCATTAAATACGTTTCATGTCTTACATCTTCATCACTCCCTTTCAGAAGATTTCGTCGCTAGCACAGCTTGAAGTACATGGTGGTAAAGAGGTGGGTGAATCATGCATCATTTCCTCTACTCTTTTCATTGTAGCCATTTTGCCTCTCCCCTGTAAGGACAGGATGGCGTGGCCAGTCCATTCTACCTCCAAAGTATCTCCTGATTTTATCTCCCACTGTATAACGTCATGTGCCCACACTCTTGCCAAGGGGATCGGCATGCAATTCACCTCATCATCTCTACCTCAACTGTCGCCAAAGACTGCCAGCCTGCCTTCAGTACCTCTCCTCCTCTGAAGTTCATTGTCCATGCGGCAGCCAGAGTGACCTCCTAAAGCATGTATCTGAGCCTGTCCTACTCCTGCTCAGAAGCCTTTATGAGATTCCTTCATAACAAGAGTTATACTTTCATGTGTCATAACAAAGAGACTGCCTGCCTTCATAACAAAGGTCCACCTCCTTTACTGGTACCTCTACTGAGCACATACGGCCCTTAAAAATAGCAAATTATATTCAACATCAGTCTCTCCCTATCCCATTGAATTCTGTATTTCTGGGGGCTAAAGCAGTGCCTAACCCAGGGCAGGTCCTCAAATATGGCTGGAAGGAAATCTTCAGTGGATTCTGCCCAATGCAGTGCTTTCATGGAAGAACAAAGATTCTGTAGTTGCAAATGCATATAAACTATACAGTAACTCTATCTCTTACCAAAAGCCTCTGGTTACTTAACAAATATACTAAACTGAATTGCTGAATAGTAAGCATCATAACTGAAACTTCCAAACCAGAGAACAACTTCAGACGTCTTGATGCAATTAAAAATGATTTAAGATAATTTAACGTAATTTTTACCTAAATTACATTGTATCAATAAAGAAGAAATAATGTTATTATAATATGTTTCTTCTCCAACTTGGTATCTTTGTACCCCAAATCAGGCTTTGTCCTTAAGACTGGACAGTTGCACCTAAGAAAAATGAACTGGATAGACACAGTAGTGGACATCTGTTACTCTGTTATGTACAGTAAACTTCCTCAGGAGAACTGCCTCTTTACTCCACATGGTTCTGGCGGGAATGTCCAGTAATGTCCTACAAAGGAAGTCATGTGACCCAAGCCAGGCCAACCACAGCACCCCACACCATCCTGGGCAATAGGATTGGCTGAGAGATGAACATGTCACTCAAGCTGGGCCAATGAGGCCCTTCTCTGGAATGTCAGACAATTGTCTGGAAAGGCAAATTCTTTTTCCTCTAGGGTCATTCACTAGGATAAAAAAAACTGGTGCTATCTATAACCATGCTGGTCTCAACCCCTTCTATTGTGACTCCCACTCACATTGAAGAAGTCTGTCACCAGTTGGAGAGATCAAAACGCACTAAATTTTTTTATTCCTGAGTCCAGGCATTTCTTAGCTATGTGGGGCAAGAATTCCCTTTTCTGACTCAAGCTTTTTGAGTTTTTTACTTTTGTTTCGTGTGTGTGTGTGTGTGTGTGTGTGTGTGTGTGTTTATGTGTCACTTACTATAGCAAGAACCCTGATTCAATAGTACTATTAAATATTCATGCAGTCCCAAAATAAGCCTTTATGTACATGATCACAAGCTCACTGGGGCAGAATGTTGGGCATCTGAAAAGATGATCAACAGAAGTAAACACTTCAACAAAGACAGGGAATACTCCAGACAGTTCTTCCTGGGGAACCAGCCCTTGACTTCCTGGACATCTCTTCCTGGGAATGCATCAAAGACCCTGGCTTAGGTAAAATCTCCGTGTGCTGCATTCCTGCAACAGTGCCTTACGTTTCCCTTTACCATAGTCAGCAGAATGGAATTACTTGTTATATGCCTGTGTTCTCTACCTTATCATAGGCTTCCAGCTAGGGACCATGACTGCTTTTGCTTATTGCTCGGGTGCCTGGCAGAGCTCCTGGAACTTAGTGAGTAGTTAACAAATGTATGTAGAGCTATACTGCAATGTTTTATTTTGACATTTATGATAAAAGGATATTTTGACATTTATGATAAATCAGCTGCCCCCTAGATTCCATTGATATCCCAATCACAATCCCCTGATCAGCAGCTTCAGCATCAAGCAGGAGCTTGTTCGAAATGCAGATTTCCAGGTCCCACCAGAGACCTACCAAGTCGGAATCTGCGTTTCAACAAGATCTTCAGGGAATACTGAAGTTTGAGAAGCACTGTTTTATATCCCATTTCTGAAACCAAATAATGTGTCTACACTACACATTTGGATTTAGAAGTTTCCTTTTAAATAAAATACACAAAGAATGACAGCTAATATATATAATGAATATTTACTATGTGCCAGGAAGTGTGCTAAATGCTTTATTTAGGATATGTGTTTTGATCTTTCCAACAGCCCTCTGGGGGGAGGAACCATCATCAGCCTCTTTTGTAGAAAATAAAACTGAGGGGCGCCTGGGTGGTTCGGTCGGTTGAGCGTCCGACTTCCGCTCAGATCATGATCTCGCAGCTTGTAAGTTCGAGCTCCACATCAGGCTCTGTGCTGACAGCTCAGAGCCTGGAGCCTGCTTCTGATTCTGTCTCCCTCTCTCTCTGCTCCTCCCCTCTTCACTCTCTCTCTCTCTTTCTCTCAAAAATGAATAAACATTAAAAAATTTTTTTAAAGAAAATAAAAATGAAGCCTAAAGAGATTAAAAAACCCATAGGAACCAAAATTGTGATTTAACTTTTTGGTGTAACAAATCCTGAGTGCTCAGGCTGGTTCTGAAGTAGTGTTTTTTTTTGGAGCTGTACATAAAAGATGTACATAAAAGAATGCTGGACAGCATCAGCTGTCATGTTGAAAACCCGGGCCACTAGGGGCACCTCAAGTGGCTCAGCCCGTTAAGCAATCAACTCTTGCTTTTAGCTCAGGTCATGACTCACCATTTGTGAGTTTGAGCCCCACATCAGGGTCTGTGCTGGCGGCGTGGGGCCTGCTTGGGATTTTCTCTCTCCCTCTCTCTCTGCCCCTCCCCTGCTCTCTCTGTCTCTGTCTCCCTCTCAAAATAAATAAACTTAAAAAAAAAAAAAACTCAGGCCACTTAATGGATTGTGGGTGGGGCCATTATCTCTTGGCTGACAGATAAAACAGCCCAGGGGTGGGGTGGGGGCTCCTGAATATGTACAGGACCTTGGACCTATAGGAAGTTTGACTGGAGATAGGAAAAGATACAGAATCTCAACCCTACAGAATCTGCTTGGCCATCCTTTGGATGCATTTGGCCTGCTCTAGCAGGTTTCTGTCAGTTGCAGACAAAAACAAGTCCTAATTTCTTTGGCAATCTTAGGGCATCTCAACTGCCCTCAGGAAGACTTCCCAATGAAAGGAGGTGGGCAATGATCTAATCCCAGAAAGGGGTCCTCTTGTTTTTTGTTTGTTTGTGTGTGTTTTGTGGTCTTCCTGGATCAAAAGTTGTAGATACTTTTGAACTTGGCCACTGAATGAATGGAGATTGTCCCAGTTGAAAGGGCTGCATGGTAGAAAAAACAAAAAGGGGATGGTGTTTGAATTTAGAAAGATCTGAGTTCAATTCCTGCTTGAGAACGTCACTTATCCTCTCTGAATCCATAAAAGGGGTAATAATAAAGCCTTATTTATAGGACTAAGGGACAGACTGAATTATCTATCTATCATCTATCTATCTAATTTTATAAATCCTTGGCATATTTGCAGGAAAAATTGTTTTATTTCGAGTTCCAGTAGAATCCTTATGATGCTCAGAAAATTATGCAAGTATTTAGCCAAGAACTGAGGCAAAACACCAATAGTAGTGTAGACTTTCTCAGAGCTTGCTGGGTTCAGAATGTGTGACGGTTTAAACGAAATGTATTTAAAATGATAGAATTCATTTGCAGGAGTCACAGCTTTTCTTTTATAGAGTAGCAGCCTTTTACATGTTTTTTTTTTAAGATACTGTAATTAAATAGCACATTTAATTTCTAATAATGCCACCAGACAGAAAGCATAAGCCCACCGAAATGCCATGTGCAGAGTCCCGTAGCCTACTGAGGCACAGCCTGACTGAAGGACTCTGTACCTGTCCACCCCAGTTTACATAGGTGATGCCAGCTGTGCCCAGCCACCTCTGTTGGTTGGCTTTGCAAATCTGCGTGTTTGTGCTTTTTCCCTCTCGGGAGCCTGAAGAGGGAGGGGAAGGATAAGAAAAAAGATTTAAAGATCAGGAAGGAAACAATTACAGCGATGATTGTGATTTAGGTCTGTTTTGCCTAGAAGAGGCCTTGGACATACCAAGCTTCAAACCCATCTCTGCTTTGACCTTAACTCTTCTTATTTTTATTTTTATTTTTTTAACGTTTATTTATTTTTGAGACAGAGAGAGACAGAGCATGAACGAGGGAGGGTCAGAGAGAGAGGGAGACACAGAACCTGAAACAGGCTCCAGGATCTGAGCTGTCAGCGCACAGCCCAACGCGGGACTCAAACTCACGGACCGCGAGATCATAACCTGAGCCGAAGTCGGCCGCTTAACCGACTGAGCCACCCAGGTGCCCCAAGACCTTAACTCTTTTTAGGTCTCGTTTTATTCTCTTGCTGCTACCCAGTCCTTTCCGCCCATCACTGTATGGGCAGTATGATTTTTACGGAGTTCAAATTGCCAAGCTGCCCCCCTTGCTTAAAAAGCTTTCACCTTTGGAAGTGAGAGCTGTGGATCTTGTCCCTTGAAAAACCCATATGCATATAAACGTTGGCATAGATTCTAGGTTAGGAACCTCTGGACCATGAGATACAGTCTGAACTCTATTACTAAGATGGTGCCTCCTGCCTACATTACAACTTTCACCCATTACTGCTATGATTTCACCTTGCTTAGCAATCACACTGAATTACACAACATTTAAGAGTGTGACGTCTGGCCTCGGATTCTGGCTCTATCACTGACAGGTGACAACAGGTGTGTTATCTAACCTGTGTTTCAGATTGCCCATCTCCAAAATGGGAATGATAGTAGGATCTCCTTCATAAGGGGGTTTTGAAGATTAAATGAATGAATACATAAAAAAGCACTTATGGTCATACCTGGCACATAATACACATGGAATAAGGATTAGCTACTTTTTAAGGATTAGCTATTTTTATTAGCTGTACGGTTTCACGCATTTGCACATATTATTCCCTCTATCTAGGATGCCTGTCCACTTGCCAATGCCGGCTTCCTTTCACCGATTCTACTTGAGTTTTCAGGATGTATTCAAGCTCACCACCCTCGTGAGAACTTCCATGGTTTTCTGATAATGCGCTCTTGCACGTCACTCTGTTACTCGGTGTTGCTGTGTACTGAGTTTGTAATTTCCACTTATACGCCCATTTGCACATATGCTCCGTAAGGTTAGCAGCTACGTCCCTCTTGTTTACTAGGCCCTGGCTTTCACAACTGTACCTGGCATATGGTAGGCTCCCACTAAGCACTTGTGGAATGAATGGATGAATGAATGAATGAATGAATGAATGAATGCTTTCTCTTTCAGGGAGAGAAAGGCTCATGTGTCTTGAACACAGGTTTGTGAATCTTCAAAGACCTATTGCCAGCGCGGGGCTTGGCACGTGCACAAAACCGCTTTCTGAGTTGATCTGAGATCCAATCAACTTAGATTCAATGAAATATGTTTAGCATTGATTGCATGATCATTACCTTTTGAGGATTTTTTCGACTTAAGAACAATGATCAAATATAAAATAAATAAATATTAAAAAAGAGATGAGCTTTATTTATTAAAAAGTCTTAAGTTAAAGCTTTCCTCAAAATATGCTCAGATGTTTGGGGACCAAACAAGACGAAAATCTCCGAAGCCAGAGAACTTGCTAAGACCTGTCCTCCCACGACCCTTCCAGCAACAACCCCCGCTCAGCCATCCTCTGCACACACCCTGTCTCACCACACGATACATACAAGAACAACACGGACACAACTCCTCTCCATCTTGGCTGATAAACATTCATCAAAGAACACAAACTTCTCAATAGGGAAGGGAACAGAAAAAAGAAATGAAAAACAAAGAGGAAGAGTAGTTTGGTTCAGTAACGTATTTTTTTAAGCACATGAGGCCAAATCACTGAAATCCTGAAACCGAAGATGAAATGGAGCTCCGCAGCTAACCAGAGTTCTGTTCCTTCAAAGCTTATGCCTTTACGGAAACTCTGCTCTACAGAGGTCAACATCTAATGTGCAAGAGATATAGTTAGACAGCACAAATTAACTCCTTAAGTATCATCGCAACTCCACATCGGTCTTTGGGAGTTCATACGTTAAGGAGCTCTTAAAAAACAAAAACAAAAACAGAAACTCAATAATAACTCCACAGTCCTGACAGTTTATAATGCATATACAGTTGGTTCACCTGCATCCTTTTGATTCTCTATTTGAAAGAGAGAGCACAACAAGGAGAGAAGAGAGAGAGAAACAAGAACACATATGCAGGATTAATGAGCAAATGGACCAAAATGCCCCCCACTTGTGTGTGATACATGATATTGGAAGGAAAAGGTTGCCCTTGGGTTCCCACCGCCCCGAAGTGTGGGGGCCAGCAAAAAAAGGCTCCTTCACAGAGGTGGAAAATGCTGCACAAATAGAAAATTAGTAAAATTAAGTTTAATGTGAAATCAAGCTATGAAACATACACGAACTCTCCAAGTGACAATTAAGTCAAATGTTCTAGCCAGAGCTTAGAGGACAGGGACAAGTCAAAATCTCCCGAGAGAATAAGGAAAAGCTTCCCAGCTTGAGAGAGAACAGACAGGAGGCATACAAGATCTAATTTTTACACAGGATGGACCACCTTGTGTGATCTTATACCCGTAATAGTTTCACATCTTCAACATGGAAAGGAAGGCATGATTTTGCCTCAGCTATCCCTTTTCTGACACCTAACGCATTGTTCCCGGCCTAGCGGCTACCTTTTGATTGTGTACCAGTGACAAGCACTTTACAAATTGGGGTTACACACAAGCAAAGTAAAAATGCATTCAGGTCACAGACAGAGAATAACTGAAAAACTTACGGACAAATCTGAGTTTATCACAAACAAATGGCTTAATTGTCTAACCTGTTTGAGGCTGATAAAAAGTGACTGAACTTCTCACACTGGGTTTCACAGACAGAATCAACAGACAAGCCAATGCTAAAAAACTTGAAGCAAGGAGAGTGAGTTGGTTTGGATCTGGATTTTCTTGAAATAATGAAAACGGAAAGAGTGAAGACAGCATGGCGAGGAGGCGGTAGGTACTCACGAATGGTTAAATCCATCACTTGGGAGGCCAAGCAGAAGACAGGATGCTCATACATTTCTCTCTTTTTCCCTATAAAAGAGGATTTGGGCATGCAAGAGGCTTAGGTCAGAGGTAAAGAGGTTAAAGGTCATAGGTTAGAGGAATACGTTACATTAGCTCAAAGGAAAATAGCCACAGAGTATTTTGGGATAAACACGGGATAAAAGAAAAAAGGAGTTTCAAAATTGGAGATCTACTGGATTAACCATTCAGCATGCCGTGAGTCACGAGAGAGATTGTGACCATGATTTTACACGTCTCTTTAGAATTGTTGGCAAGAGTACAATGACCAAAAACATCATGAGTAAAGGGAAACAGAATTTCATTGATTTAAGGCTCCAAGATACTAAGGATTTCAGACTTTAGTATCTAAGGCTCTTGAGGTATTTCTTCATAAACATAGTCTCCAGCGATATCACTATAACTTCATTCCCAAATTCTCAGGGGACTAAGCTGTGACTCAAATGTAAAAACGTAAGATTTCTTTTCTGAGCATAGGATCAGAACCTCGTAAAAGAAAGTTGTTTGGTAGTAGCATCTCCAAAGCTGCAATGTCTCAACCTACGGTGGACTATGTTCATGAAAGAAAACCTGATACATGCAGCCAGAGGATGTTGGGTTGTCTGAATTAACAATCCCAGCATGCTTTGAAATTGGTGTCACAGCCACTTTTGCAGAGGTAATGTCAAAAAGTGGCTGAGCCAATCACGGACAAGGAAGGAGAGAAGCGGAAGAGAGCAGGTAGTGTGGAATGAGGTACTTCTCTGAAAAGAGAGTTGGAAAAAAAAGATTGGTTTCTTCAAAGAATCCCCAGACCTAAAAGTCACAGTGCAAAAGATAATTAACACAACCAAGAAGAATTGAGGCACAAAAGGAAATTACAGATCAGCTGATCTACTTTGGAAATGAATGCATTTTTACTTACAGATCTTAAAGTTTGTTTTTGGATATATTTATCTGAAAGAAGAGAGCAGATCTTACCGAAAGACTAGTAATAACTAGACCAAGGCCTACGAGGCAGCAGCCATGGCGACCGGACGTTTCTTGATCCCATCCCATCTCTGGCCTTGCCTAGAATTATTAGGTACCTGGTTGACTTTACCAAATACAACCAATCATTATGTCCTGGGAAGGTAAATGCTAGAACAATTATTTGCTAATATAGCCCTTTAATGATCTTCTTGTTCCTCTATTTTTGTCACTCATTACCAAGTCAAGAGTTGATAAACATCCTTTTAGTGCCCAATTCTTAAGTGTTTCTCCCTGGGTGCATAGCAATGAATTCATTACCACTGGTACACAATTTGCATTGTCAGACAGACAAAATTGAGAGAGGGAGGACATGTAATGTACAGAACACTGCGGTTTGACATGACCTTAACCTAATTCTCTAAGGAAACAAGGACTTCGGCAGGGTAAGTGATAGGGTTTTGGTGGTTGATTAGGTCTTTTTTTTTTCCCCCCAGTCAAGTCCTGAAGGCAGACAATGGGCATTTGCTGGTTTTAGTCAGGTGTTTCACATGTGAGAGAACATCAGATTCCAGAATGCGGACACACTGAGTTTTGCACACAGAACTTCCACATTTATACACTTACACCACTGGTCAAGTTGGGTGTGGTTTTCAAATCACCCTATAGCAGCCAACAGGGTAACAATGAAAAGTGATTAATACCTTTGCAAATGAATAGGTCCCAAAGAACCATATCTTCTCAAGTAGAGTTTACTCAAAGTGCCTTTTGGGTGATTACTTGGTCATCAGTGCCTGCTTCCCTAAAACTTGAGAGGGCAGTGGTAACAACCATCCTAGGTCTGGAGCAACAAGAAGGAATGAGATCTAAAGCAAACCAGGAGCCATCAGAGACAGCTGGACACCAACCTGCCATCAGGTTTGAAAATGTTACCCAAAGACAAGATATTCTCAAGGGGCAAGAAAGAGTAAGCAAAAATCTTGATGTTGTTTTGTTCAATGCTCGTTTTACCTCCAAGGCTGTCAACAATGGACAACAAAGTGCTTTGTTTTCCTCTATTTAAAGAAGGTAGCAGTCCCACAGAACCTCTTCTTAGGAAAACATTACTCACAGAGCAAAGTTAATGCCGACACAGACTCTCAAAAGGACCTTCGTTATCTGATAACATCCTATATTCATATTCTTCCCCTCAAAAGACTGCTGCCTGAGCCCCTGTTCTTAATTCATTTATTTGGCCGCAGCCAAGGAAGCTTTCATACTTCAAGTGCTTTCAGGTTTCAATTTAACATATTCAGATGGACCACTGTTTTCTGGTGCCCATTAGAAAAGACAGACTCTTCCCCAGGGAGGCATACCAAAATTTAAAGAAGTAACTGGGGGCAGAAGGGAGCCTTACCTTCGATTTTAGCATATTCTGAGAGCCGGGAGTAGTTGACTAAAGCAGCCTGCTCTAGACATTTCCGGATGACTGTTTTTACCTCCTCTTGTGGTACGGGGGTAACAATATCTTTCATCAAAACCTTTAGGTGGGAAAATAAAAGATTATTAAGATGGTTCAATCAAATGTGTTACTCATTTATGTTTCTTAAAGAGCTCAAGTTTAAAACGAGCTGTGAATGTCTCCTTGTGACTTAATACTGATTGAGAGCCATCGCTTAACAGAACACACAGAGTTGTAATGCACAGTTAGGATGGCAAAACCCATCTATGAATCAAGGAAGGGCCAGGAACATATCTTCAATATATGCTAACTATTTGGGAGTCTGGAGATAAAATATATAGAATTTTGGCAATTTCCCCACGTTTATTCTGGTATTTGATGAATGGTAAGTGAAGCCTTGAAAAATGACAAACTAGGTCATTCAGCCATAATATTTCATTACAATCATGTTCATGTCTATATATATGTAATCTGTCTTTTACTTCCATTCTTACCCTTTCCAAGAGTGATAGAGTAGCTTTTAAAGCCCCTTCAGGTCGACCGAATGGAAAGCAATACCTAAAAAACAGAGAACATTCTTCAGGTTGCCCAAATACATTACATTTCAGCATGAAGTATGCTGCAATTTGATTCCTATAGCAACTCTTTCTGAGGAACAGAAAATGCTTTTTATTTTGTCACGTTGTGTTATGTTAATCTGAATTCACACCATATATGTGTGTATATAATGTATATATGTGTATGTGTGAATAATGACTAAAGAGGGACTCTGCAAGTGTCTGAAGCAGAAAAGAATATTTAGAGTGATGGCATAAGGCTCTGTTTAGATTTCTATTGTTAAGGAAAACCATTTGTTAGCTCACATGTGACCTTATATATTCTTATAGAGACCAGGAGTAAAAAAAAAAAAAATTAGTTAAGACAGGCTAAAATCCTAACATATTTACTCAAATCTCCAAAGGCTTTACTAGAGGAAATGAAGGAGTGTATTTTGAGCAAATTCATGCTTTTGCTAGATGTACTTCTTTGACTGCAGTTTTTAATTGTCATGGGGTCTTTTGTTACTGGCAATACATCTTGCATATAGCGAATAATCAATAAAAATTTATCCCAGAGGATTTTGATGGCACAGAAAGAGCTAGGTCCTGTACTCCTAAGAGTTCCATTGACTATTTGGGGCTGTCACAGGCCTTTTGAGCCACTGTTCCTCATGGTACCAAGGGACCAGCAGAGGCTACTTAAATTCAAACTATCTCCTAGGCGTGTGTCCAGCTGAGTGGTCTGGGGCAAGTTCCTTAACTCTCTCAGATTTGGTTTACTTTTTATTTGAGACTGTGACAGCGACCTTACAAAGTTGCTCTGGGAATAAAAAATCGAGTTAATGCCTAACCAGCCGTGAGTCCTGTATCTTGACCCCTAGGAAATGTTTAAGAAAAAGGATCAGTTTATTATTATAAATGTTCTTACTATTTTTGAGTTACTATCTCAGGATCTCTAGTCTACAAGCACCAGTGCAGTGATAGAAATGTCTAATTTGCTGCAAGGCAGAAGCGGGCTATGTGGTGCAAGGCTGGACTTGGACCTGCTCGCTGTGTCAAGGGCGCGGGGTAGAGTCAATCTGCCAAGGCAGATCTAAGTTTCCTTCTTTCCCTTAGTAGACGGCTAGCCCTGTTTCTGAGGTAAGAGAGAAGGTGGACACTCTCATATGGATCCCACTGCCTTCCTTCCCTGTTCATGTGATCTGATTCACAGGAGTTTTCACGGGTTTAGGAACCTTGTAGAAATTTCACATTCAGCTTCTTAACAGAGATGTAAAAAATGGATTGATGACCAGGGTCAGCTTGCAAAAGGAGGGCTCTGTTCTTTTAGTGGAAGTACAATGAGCTGAAGATGTCAAAGTCTCCTGGCTATTGCGGAACACTGTCCTATTGGTTTCATTTCCATTCAGTTACCCTTTTTTGTTTTCTTAGAGGGATGGAGAGCACAAGGGAGTGGGGGACAGGTGCAGAGGAAGAGAGAGAGAGAGAGAGAGAGAGAGAGAGAACGAACCCCAAGCAGGCTCCATGTTCCTGACATGGGGCTCGATCCCACAACCCTGGGATCATGACCTGAGCCGAAACCAAGAGTCAGATGCTCAACTGAGCCACCCAGCTGCCCCTCAATTCAGTTATTTCTAAATATCCAACGTGTCACTGACAGGTTAACAGTTTTAGAAAGTCAAGCCCTTTATTTGCCCCACCCCAGTCTCACCCTCTTAATTAACCCCTCGACCCCAGATCCTTACCTAAAATGTGTAATCTGATTTTCCAACAGAACTCGGAGTCTCTCTTTGATTTCTTCAAAACGTTCCTTCTCTTCAACAGTCACAGTTCCGATTCCATCAGGCCTGAAAGAAGACATGTCATGAAGTGACGGGAACCTCATACACTGACATCGTCAAATCACATCTCTAGCAGGAGGAAACTGTCCACTTCAGAAGAACAATTACAATGATCGATGTGACCTTAGGAGAAGTCCTGCTTTTCAGAGGTGGCTACTAACGGGCATGGGGTATGCTGGGGTTATCTTTTGGAGACATTTGTAGTACTGTCGCTCATTTATTGTGAAGTGGTAAAATGTATAAACTGGTGGCCAGAAAGTCCAGTTTCTAGACCTTTTGTTTGGCTCATAGCTTCTTAAGATTTTTGAACTATTTGCCAGCATTTTTTTAAAGTTTGTTCGCTTGTTTGTTTATTTAGAGTGTGGGAGGGGGGAGAGAGAGAGAGCATGCGCACGCGAGAGAGCGAGAATCCCAAGCAGGCTCTATTTGCCAGCATTTTTAAAAGTGTATTTATTTACTTAGAGTATGGGAGAGGAGCAGAGAGAGAGAGAGAGAGAGAGGATCCCATACAGATTCTATTTGCCAGCATGTTTTAAAGTTTATTTATTTATATGGAGTATGGGAGAGGGGGAGAGAGAGAGAGAGGGAGAGAAGAGAGAGAGAGAGAGAATCCCAAGCAGACTGCACATGGTCAGCACAGAGCCCGATGCGGGGCTCAAACCCATGAACCATGAGATCATGACCTGAGCCGAAGTTGGACACTTAACCGACTGAGCCACCCAGGTGCCCCAATTTGCCAACAATTTTTAAAGTTAGGAAAGTTCTACAACACAATTCTTTTGAAAATTTGGAACAACTGGCATTAACTGGTGAGTAACAAGTAATAGCTTTTTAACAGGGGCAGGCAGTTAACTGTCCACATCTCTCAATTGTATTAAATATCTCTCTTGTAGGCACTTAGGTTTGGGACTCCTGAATTACGCACACAAACTTCTAGAAAAAACAGGTGCCTTGTAAATATCTGTCGTTTTTGGTGTTAAATGTTCCTAAGTGACTCAATATCTAGCTTATATTACAGATGTTCAGATTCTCTTAAGCACTAATGTATTAACTGAAGAACAAATTATAAGACATTGGGGAAAGTGAAAGACATTGATGAAAGAAATTAAAGAAGACACAAATAAGTGGAAAGATATCCTATATTCATGGATTGGAAAAATTAGTATTGTTAAAATGTCCAAACTACCCCAAGCCATCTACAGATTTAACGCAATCCCTATCAAAATTCCAATGGCATTTTTTTTACAAAAATAGAAAAAAAAAAAAAACAATCCTAAAGTGTGTATGGAACCACAAAAGACCCAAAGAGCCAAAATAATCCTAATAAAGAACAAAGTTGGAGACGTCGCAATTCCTGACTTAAAAGTTTATTACAAAGCTTTAATAATCAAAACAATATGGTACTGGCATGAAAACAGATGCACAGACCAAGAGAACAGAGCTGAGAACCCAGAAGTAATCCCTGCATGTATGGCCAACTGATATTTTAGACAGGGGAGCCAAAGATGAACAATGGGAAAGAATAGTCTCTTCAATGAATGATGTTGGGGAAAACTGGATATTCACATGCAAAAGAATGATACTGGACTCCTATGTTGCACCACTCACAAAATTAACTCGAAATGGATTAAAGACTTAACTATAAGACTTGAACCCATAGAAATCCTAGAAGAAAGCATAGGGAAAAAGCTCTCTGACATTGGCCTTGGCAACAATTTTTTTGGATATGACACTAAAAGTAGAAGCAACAAAAGCAAAAATAGACAAGTGGGGCTACATTAAACTAAAAAATTTCTGCACAGCAAAATATAAATATAACCTATGGAATGGAAGGATATCTATCTGATAATAGACAACAGAAATATAAAAGTCATAAAATTCTATAGAAAAAAACCAAATCATTCAATTAAAAAATGGGCAGAGGACTTGAATAGACAAATGGACTTGAACAGTCTTCCAAAGGAGACATACAAATGGTCAAAAGATACATAAAAACATCACTCGTCATCAGGGAGATGCAAATCAAAATCACAATGCGGTATCACCTCACAATGGCTAGTATTGAAAAGACAGCAAGTGTTGGCAAGGATGTGGAGAAAAGGGAGCCCTTATGCACTGTTGGTGGGAATGTAAACTGGTGTGGCCACGGTGGAAAACAGTATTGAGGTTCCTCAAAAAATTAAAAATAGTACTATCACATGATTTGGTAATTCCACATCTGGGTATATACCTGAAGGAAAGGAAATTACTTTCTTGAAGACACATCTGCACCCCCGTGTTCATTGCAACATTATTCACAACAGCCAAGATATGGAAACAACCCAAGCGTCCACTGATGGATGAATGGATAAAGGAATTCATGGATAAATATATATATGATGGAATTATTTTTATATGATGGAATATTATTCAGCCATAAAAGAAAGGAAATCCTACCTTTTGAGATGACATGGATGGAACTTGAAGGCACTACGCTAAGTGAAATAAGTCAGACAGAGAAAGACAGAAACTTCAAGCTCTCACTTACATGTCTAATCTGAAAAAGTTGTACTCATAAGAATACAGAATAGAATGGTAGTTGCCAGAGCCCAAGGGCTGGCAGAAACAGGGAGCTGTTAACTAAAGGGTACAAACTCCCAGCTATAACATGAGTAATGGTACTGTATTTATATACTTGAAAGTTGTTAAGAGAGGAGATCTTAAATGTTATCGCCCACACTAAAAAATGATAATTATGTGAGGGGATGTAGGTGTTAATTAACCTTGTCATAATAGTGATTTCACTATATATACACACACACACACACACACACACACATATACACATATATATACACACACATACACACACACACACACATATATATATGATCAACACATTAGATACCTTAAACTTACACAGGTTACATGTTAATATCTCAATAAAGCTGGGAGAAAAGAGAACAAACCACATATGATGCATTTCCATGCTAGTGAACTACTGGTCATTTCTTTTTTTTTTTTTTAATTTTTTTTTTAACGTTTATTTACTTTTGAGACAGAGAGAGACAGAGGATGAACAGGGGAGGGTCAGAGAGATAGAGGGAGACACAGAATCTGAAACAGGCTCCAGGCTCTGAGCTGTCAGCACAGAGGCCGACACGGGGCTCGAACTCACGAGCCGTGAGATCATGACCTGAGCCGAAGTCGGACGCCCAACCGACTGAGCCACCCAGGCGCCCCACTACTGGTCATTTTAATAACAAGAAGGACCCTAGCAAATATAAGTACATTCCAGTTTAAACCCAGTATTCTCATATTTCTAAATCGCCATCAGGTTTCCACACATTTTTCCTATTTGCTTTGGACTGTTCAAGTTGAAAATACAAAAGGAAGCTGCATATTTATAGCCCAAATTTATCTGTGCCAAATTAGATGTGGGATAATCTGACCCATTCAAAGACTTCAGCTTCCCAGATCCCGTAGTGACTTGTTGTGACTACTGGCTGAGCCAGTTTGCAGATTGGCGTGTCACCATGAAACTTCTACTGGAACATTCTTCAGTTTACAAGTGGGAAGTCATCTTGAGACCAAACAAATGGTCTTATTTATAGGTCTTCTCAAGGATCCAGCATAAGTTGGGAAAATCCTGTATACTAGACCAGTCTGACTGCACAAAAGACTTGGCAAATGACAGCAATGTACCTCCTGTTAGGGGTTAATTGGTCAGCTTCCCTTCTTTATAAATACTAAAAATTCCCCACTTGGAAAAAAAAAAAGAAAGAAAGAAAGAACAAGAAAACTTCCCCTCCCCCCACATTATTAAAAACACCCCTTAACAGTAAAATTCTCTAAAATCCATTTCTTCACACTCCCCTGAACTGCCCTGAAGAAGGCCAAATGGTAAATATCAGGTAGGATGTTGGAATATGAATATGTCTTTATTTTCATGTTTTCTTTTTTTTTTTAATTTTTTTTAACGTTTATTTATTTTTGAGACAGAGAGAGACAGAGCATGAATGGGGGAGGGACAGAGAGAGAGGGAGACACAGAATTGGAAGCAGGCTCCAGGCTCTGAGCCATCAGCCCAGAGCCCGACGCAGGGCTCGAACTCACGGACCGCGAGATCGTGACCTGAGCTAAAGTCGGACGCTTAACCAACTGAGCCACCCAGGCGCCCCTATTTTCATGTTTTCTAGATAAATCCTAAATGTCAATTTACAAAGTTTATTTAAATTTTTTTTCAAGATTTTTTTTCAGTAATCTACACCCAATGTAGGGTGTGAACCTAAAACCCCAAGGTCAAGAGTCGTATGCTCTATTAACTGAGACAGTCAGGTGCCCCTATTTAAAATTTTTTACATATGAAATGTCCATATGTAAATCTGCCCATATGTGAATCTGTAGTTACATCTCAGGGTGAATTCATTGGCCTCCACAAAACATAGGTGATGCTTTTTGGTGTAGTAACTTCTTTTTTTTAATTTTTTTTTTTAACGTTTATTTATTTTTGGGACAGAGAGAGACAGAGCATGAACGGGGGAGGGGCAGAGAGAGAGGGAGACACAGAGTCGGAAACAGGCTCCAGGCTCTGAGCCATCAGCCCAGAGCCCGACGCGGGGCTCGAACTCACGGACCGCAAGATCGTGACCTGGCTGAAGTCGGAGGCCCAACCGACTGCGCCACCCAGGCGCCCCTGGTGTAGTAACTTCTTATGTTTATAATCTACAACTTTCTATAGCTGTGGTTTTTATATTTAGATTTTGTTTACACAAAATACAACTCGCTAATTCACTGAACACGTTTATCTGATTGGCATGTGCACATACTCGATTTGGGAAAGTGGGAGCCATTTTAAGCATTTTGTTTCTTAGCAGGGATTAGCCCAGAGATAAACGCTATTAAAATATAATTTACAAATCAGAAAGGGGCTTACAGATCACAGGAAAAAGCATGGAAATCATTTAACATGGGAAGCCCAGAGATGCATGTGGCTGTTTTTAGGAGATAAACCTTCCTGAAGAAAATCATTCCTCACTCAGCAAGACTTGTAAGGCAATTATTAGGCAATAAGAAAGTAACTTTTAGATTTGTGTTTGAGATGATAAAAACTAAGCATTGAGGGTGTGTCTGGCCTTCTCAGTTAATCCTCACTACAAAGGGTATTATTACAAACATAAAATTCAATTATGTTTCTTTCCCTTTTGTTCTGATGATTCACAGTTGTGATTATTTAAGGTATCAGCAGCTTCCAATTCCCTGACAACCTCCGACTACTTTCTCAACACTATTAATCTCACTATTCTAAAAAAGTAAATGACAAAAAGTTATTAATGTAGTCTTTTCTTAAATTTGCTTCTTGGGCCCTTGGGTGGCTCAGTCCATTAAGTGTCTGACTCTTGATTTTGGCTCAGGACATGATTTCACACTTTGTGAGATCCAGCCCTGTGTCGGGGGCTGTCAGCACAGAGCCTGCTTGAGATTCTCTCTCTCTCTCTCTCTCTCTCTCTGCCCCTTCCCCATTTGCACTCTCTCTCTCTCTTAAAATAAATCAACATAAAAAATTTGCTTCTTAATTGCCTATATCAGTGCAAATAGTTTTAACTTAAAATGAATGCAACTAAGTTTATGTCTGTAAGGTAAATAGTACAGAATTGACCAACAAAAATAGGTGATTTAAAAAGTCGTGATTTTGACATCGAATGCAAATTTCTTTGTAACTGCCAGAATTGCTCTGAAATGGTACTGGGGACAGACGATGTTATTTTACAAACTGAGGAAGAGACAGGCAGGAATAATACAATTTATTAAAGATCACAGGTGGTAACTCTATCAGTTGAAAAGTAAAAATATCCTTTTTTGTTTGTTTAATTTCACAGCATTTTTTAAAGTTTATTTATTTTGAGAGCAAGCTAGTGTGAGGGAGGGGCAGAGAAAGAGAGAGAGAGAGAGGGAGAGAGAGAGAGAGAGAGAGAGAGAGAGAGAGAGAGACTCCCAAGCAGGCTCCACACTGCCAGCTCAGAGCCCCAGGAAGGGCTCAAACTCACGGACCATGAGATCATGATCTGAGCCGAAATCAAGAGTTAGATGCTCAACTGACTGAGCCACCCAGGTGCCCTTCATATCATTATTTTTGAAAATTCTGTCAAGTACCAATTTCTTTTATGTTGTTCCCTGTAATTTGTCAATGGGAATTATACAGGCTTAGATTTCTATGGGTTTGGCTTATCACATCAGGGTCACCAGTTGTGGGTTTGGCTTATCACGTTGGGGTCACCAATTGCGGGTTCGGCTTTTGGCTTTGTCCAGCAAAGCCAAGGACAGCAGAAAGGGTTACTCAAGACTCCACAAGTCAAGAGAGGTGAGAGGGAGGCTAAGGGAAGTCTCCCCAAACTGCTCTCAAGCTCCCGTATTTATTAGGCATAAATTATAGGGAAAAAACATTGCACAATATGACAGTGGTACAGACCAGTAAGAAGTATAGAAACCATGCAAAACAACAAGGCCTTCCCAAGACTACACAAGTGCAGATGCCTAAACCAGGATGGAGGACAAGATAAGATATTCCATAGATAACATGGTCTAAGGAATTCATGAGCACAGTAGGGACCCAATCCCTAAACACACATTAACTAGACATTGGTCAGCTGTTTTCAGCATGGCCAGAATCCAGTGTAATGGGTTCCCTATAATCTCCTCAGCTAGGACATAGCTAATTTGATTTCTCACAAATTTCTTATTTTTTTATTTAAAAAGATTTTTTAGTATAATTTATTGTCAAATTGGTTTCCATACAACACCCAGTGCTCATCCCAACAAGTGCCCTCCTCAATGCCCATCACCCACTTTCCCCTCTGCCCCACCCAATTTCCCAGATTTCTATGGAGCTACTAACGGAAAATCCTGGCTCAATATTTTAGGGAACACTGTTTTCAGAGAAGCAGTAAAATACTTTGCCTAGAGTAGTGGTCCTCAAACCTGAGCATGCCTCAGATTACCTGGAGAATGGGGCTGAGAGTTTGTTTTCTAACAAGTTCTCTGATGCTGCTGGTCCAAGGAGCCCACTTCGAGAATCTCTGCTTTAGATCAAGAAAATATCTTGTGGGTGGCTCTTCCAGTGGTTGAAAGGGTAGGTTTGATTCAGGATTCCTCAATTCCTTTGGATTGGAGTCAATCTGGAACCAGAGATCTTCTCCAAGCAAGAGGGTCCACTTATAAAGCTACGATCCCTTCTGGAAGTGGTGTATGTGCTATTTCAAAGTGCCATCCCAGGCAGTGCTGGTTGCAAAATAAGTAGAGGAACTGTATTGGTGTCTCTCAGAAGCCCTGCTTGTGTGTGTGTGTGTGTGTGTGTGTGTGTGTGTGTGTGTGTGTGTGTTTCTTTTCTGGAAACATTTGGAGGTGATTCTATAATTGTCATAAAACTGGCTCTGCATGGTGTTCCTTTCTCCATACTTTTAACACTTAAGGAGTCACAAAGAATGAGAGAAGAGAGATAAAGCTGGATTTTAAATTCCAAACGAGCAAATCCCAGGCTGAGATGTGTCTTTACTCAGAACATGTGTTTAGGAACCCTGAATTTCCCATTCTTCTGTGTCCTGAAGGGTGCCTTTCCTGCCTTCTTGGTTTTTGGCTTCTTAGCACCCACAGTCACTTCTTAACACCTGAATGTCCTTCGGAAGAATGACCTTGCCCACACCGCGCATACCCTTGGGGGGAAGAGTAAACTGGGGTCCTGTTTCCTGCTGTTTATATACTGAGGGCCTTCCCACAAGCCAGTCCCCCCCTTTTATGGACACTGTGTGTCTAAGCTGGACTATGACCTAAGCTCAGTCAACTGGACACACTTTTCTGGAACCTTTATGTTGAGTAAATAACACAAAGATAGAAGAAACAGGTGGAATTGGCTCGCCCCAGCAGCTGTGCCCTGACCAGACAGACTGTCCTCACAGGTCAGTAGTTCTTAATCTTTGCCTATACTTTGGAACCATGTGACAGCTTTGACAGTCTCATCCTCAAACTCTGATTCAATTCATCTGCAGGGGGATGTAGACATCCCCAGGTTATCCTAATGTGCTGTCAAGGATTGAGAACTGCTTTTGTCCTGTTTCCTACCTTTCCGCAGCTTCCTTTTTTTTTTAATGTTTATTTATTTTTGAGTGCGAGTGGGGGAGGGGAGAGAGAGAGGGAGACACAGAATCCGAAGTAGGTTCCAGGCTCCGAGCGGTCAGCACAGAGCCCGACGCGGGGCTTGAACTCACGGACCGCGAGATCATGACCTGAGCCGAAGTCGGACGCTTCACCGACTGGGCCACCCAGGCGCCCCTCTGTAGCTTCCTTCCTTGACTCCAGTTTTCACCTCAAAAATGGAGAGGATCCAGACTTAGTTTTTATTACTTATACTGATGTGAGTTCATAAAGCACTATCTCCTTTTTCCTAGAAGGAGGGGATATGCACATCATATAGTAAAATCGTCCGATGCCTTTGAACCTAGCTTGAGAATCTCTCTCTCTCTCTCTCTCTCTCTCTCTCTCTCTCTCTCTCTCTCCCTCTCTCTCTCTCTCTCTCTCTCACACACACACACACACACACACACACACACACACAGCAACAAGGAAATGTGGTCCTGGGCCTCCGGGTCCACCTAACTGCACACTGGCTAACAACTCACTTCTAGTATATCATGACCCTGCAAACTTGAGACAAGGTGCAGGTCCAGTGCAGTCATTTTTGGAACCCCATGAGGGACAGGAAGCTGTCCCACCTGCAGGCCACCACTGCCACCAGAAGTAGGTCTCTCTGGCCACAACAGACTATATCACTTCTGACACAACGGGCATCTCCGGAATCCACCTTTCAAGTTTTCGGCAAACCATTTTCTCACTGTCCTTCACAAAGTTGACATTTTCGGCTGCACGACAGGAAAGATGTCACGTCGGCTGCTCTTCAAGTCCTTGTCACCGTGGTCAGTACCAGTTCTGTCACCTTCACTCTCCTCACACTCGCCCATCTTGAGCCATGTCACAAATAATAATTTATCTAGAGTTGTGTCTTTTTTTTTTTTTTTTGTCAGACTGAAACTACCACAACCCAGCCACCCGTCTTTCAAGTTACTAGTTACGCACATTGTTCTCCCTCTCCCCAAATGCTTCGGAGCTAGACCTTGTTAATGGATGACTTTTATAGGAGGGATCTCATATGATTAAGAACTAGGCTTTTCATGTGAAACGTTTTATTTTGAGATTTGAAATTAGGTGCGAAGAATCCAGTCAAAGAAATCAAGCGGCAATGTGTTTCGTGAAAGTGACCTCATCTCCTTGGATCGTTCAATTGTCCCCCCACACCCAGGTAAGCACACAGATTCCTAGCATCTTGTCACCCTGCTGGTACAGTTCTCCACATTGTGTTGAAAGCTCGGCCGCAAAACCCTTGTTTGGAAGCTGAGCTATCTTTTCAAGACGGTCAGAGGACTAGATTCATTCAAAGCTTACAGCGAGGGATGTGTTCTGGTATTGCATCTGTTTAGTGATCAAGTGTAGAACCCAGGTGTGAGAGAATATGTATGGGTTCAAAAGACAGAAGAGGGTCTGGTCCACTTCTCTGCATACAGCCAGCTTTAAGCTCCAATCACTACCAACAAGGGGTAAAACTCCAGCTGAAGTGGGAATATACTTTCTCTCCAAATGCAAATGTCCACATATGCTGGTGCAGGCACCGTAAACATGATATATTCTCTCTCTCCAAATGGATGCATGCCTGCAGACCGCATTATGGATCCCTGAAAATGTCCTTAAACAAGCATGATAACTGAATCCTACTTGCTACTAAATTGTTCCAGCCCAGAAACATGAGAGCTTAAAGGGCCAGAGGGGGACAGAGTATCTTAGATGGTTCTTGCAATGCTCCCTAAATAGAACATGTAGACCAAAACACTCTCTTAACCTCTCTCTCTTTTGAAACGGATTTCCCCTAGCAACTCTTTATCCTTACAACTTTTAGAATGATACCTTTGAATTTAATCCAAGAGCGGAATATTTTCTTTTGTCTCTTTCAAGAGACTAGTAACTACAAATTCAAGATAACACCAAAGCATTATCATCTCAAAAGAAGACATCCCTGCTTGCTCATCTGGATGGCTTGTATAATCTCTAGGTTAATTATACACTGTAATTAGGACTCTCACATCCAATAGTCACTGCTTCATTATGAAAGCCCAGCCTTTCCCTTTCCTCCCCTCTCCCTCCAGCCCAAGCCCCTTTTCTAATTATGCCCTGATGCCCTGGGGCTCAGACACGCTGCTAAAACAAATATATCAAAGTGTTTGTATCACAAAGACTAAGATAGGAAGCAGTAACAAGCAGTTTCTACAACCTTACAATAGAAGGCATTGAAGCTTCTTGAGGTTGGGTATTATTAATTTTTAAAAAAAAGGTTGGAGGGGGCAAAAATTTATCAGTGAGATCTTCTCTGACTTGTTTTCTGTTTTTCTAAATATGTAGCTAAAATCCAAAAAAGATCAAAAAGTATCTTTGCTCTCTATAAATATGGGGGTGATTGAAGTCTCTCTCTACCGATCAAATCTCAAAGACCATGGATGCTATTGATACAAGGACACTAGTTAAGGGGATGGTCCAGGTGCTGAATGAAGGGAGAACCCACGAAGTGACTACAGAAGTCATATAAAATATATGCTTTGGAGGAAAGCATGTATTTCTTACCCCAGAGAGGGACCAATTTCCAAAATTGGTACCACATAGATTTTTCTCTTTGAGGAATAAGAGAAGAGATGGGTTTCTTTGTTTCTAGACAAACATAGACAATTAGGCTTTGGATTCTATCCTCAACTCCCTATGTATAGACTTCTGAGTGGTCAGACCAGTAACGTGTGGCGTTTTGGTATCACACCCACCCTGGAAAGTATGTGACATCTGAAAATATGCTTTTGCTCCAATGAATTCATCGAACATAGGATGAGGATACACGCTGAAATTTTAGAAGGGAAATTCATATTACTTGACGGTTTGCCAGGGGACAGAAAGATTGCTCTGATGGGAGTTAATTCAACACATTTTACAAGATTTTATGTCTGAATTGGAAAATCTGCTCTTCTCACGGGGAAACTTTCCTTTAGGAATGGAGTCACATGGGTTAGAATTTAGAATAATCTAAAAAGAATTCCTCCTTGGGGTGCAGACTTTTACTTGAAATGTGTTTGGATTTCCTCCCACCCCTTCTCTTACAAGTACTTCCACTTGGTGAAGCTGCTGCTTTAGAATTTAGAGAGCATGACTCAGTTACATGCAAGGCCAACACCTGCTCAAAACTGGAAGGGCGACGAGCCACATATATCTGAGTACACTAATGTCATGTGTAAGTGTGTAACATTATATCAATAACGTGGGGGCCAATGTCATCCCCCATCCACGCCTGCCTGCTACTCACGTGCCATATTCAGAGGTCGGTAAAACAGAAGTATCCCTGCTACACAGTCCTCTCTCCCTCCTTTGGGGACAGAGAGTTAAAAAGAACTAGATATAATATCATAAGGAGTGTACATGTGTGACAGACAGAGGGAGGAAGGGATAGAAAGGTGAGATTGGAGCTAAAAAGAGACATTTACATGTGCAAAAATTATGGATTTGCTTCCAGGTAGGCATTCACAAAAAAGGAATGAAAGAAAACATTATGCAACATGGCTTGGGAGTGAGGGACCAACACTGGACATGGTGTTGCTGTGGTCCACAGGAGAGAAGATAGACGCTTGAACTCAGTAGTGGCAGTGAAGAAAAGGAGAAGTGGGTGGGCTTAAGAGATACCTAAAGGCATTGATAGGGCATAGTAACCGAAGCCTTGTGAGTGCTGAGGGAGAAGGAGGAAGCAAGGACAACTCCCATGGTTCTGCTTGGGGAAGCTGGATGGATGGAATTACTCACTGCCTTAGGGACACTGGTGGGGCAACAGAGGAGAAAAATGAGCTAACCGGATTGTTCAGTACTTCAGATCTAACCCAAGGGATCACACAGTCTCTGCACACAGGCAGCACTGTGGCTCCAGATACCTCTCCCAAAAGAATCCTGGGACATGTTTTCAAAGATTTTTAGAACTCATGCTCTCTTACATCTGCTTGCAGACTCATTAATCTATGCAGCTTACTTTGGATTGGGGCGGTTGGCATTATGGATTTGTTAATTGCTGATACAATGTACTTTCTACACAGGCCATATGTGAAGAGCAGCACTGGCATTCAAGAAATGTTAAATAATAATGTAAATGAGAAAAATTTCCAATCCCAATAATAAAGGGATCCAAGGAACATTGACGCAACTTGCAATCATCGGAGCTGTTTGATTGCCTTGTCACTGCGGGACAGTGACCAAAGTGATGCTAATCTAAATGTCATCTAGAAAGAATACTAAAAATATTATGGTGAAAATTAAGTACTGCAACCTTAGGAGCTGATTTAAAAATTAGAAGATATAGAGATTTACATCTGTGGGTTTTATGATCGCCAAGTGCAACCAGCTGAACATACTCACATTTTCTTTTTCTTTCCCTCTCTCTTTGAGAAAATGGGTTGTTTTTTTTAAAGAGCCGGCCCAAAGTAATGTTCCCTCAATCAGCAGTTCTTAAACGTTGCTACATATTAGAATCACTAGGGGAGATTTTAAAAACATGATACTTCGGCCACATCCCAGATTAATTAAATCAGAGCCTCTGTGGGTGGGGCTATGGCATCGGCCTTTTTTAGGCTCTCCAAGTGATTTCAGGGTATAGCCAAGTTTGACAACCAAGGCCTTAACTAAGTGAGATCTGAAGAACAAATGCCTTAGAATTACCTGGGGAGGAAATGATTAAAAGTACAGAAGCCTGACTCCATCTAAGACTTGCTGAATCAAATTATGTCAGGATGGGATCTAGTATTCTCCATGTTAACAAGCTCCCTGTGTGATTTATATGCACACTACAGGGTGAGAACTACGGCACAAGGTGAAAATCAGTGGTGGCAACTCTTATGCCTTTAGACACAGGACAAGTTCGTGTAAAAGAAACAAAAGACCCAAGTAAAAAGGAGAAATTTAAGCCCATCATCTGGGAGTTTGGTTTTTTGGACTTTGTTTACAGAGGGCTGTCCTGTGCATTGTCAGATATTTAGAAACACCCCTGGCCTCTAGTCACTGGTGACAATAGTACCACCCCTTCCCTAGGTGACAATTAAAATGTCTCCAGACATTGTCAAATGTCCCCTGGGATAAAGGATCAAGTCAAGAACCACTATTCTAAAAGATGCCAAACATGTGGATGGTTCCATATCTTCCAGTGCCTGGAATTATAAGTAGCAGTGATCTTCCTGATTGACCAGATGTGTCTACTTTTGATTCGATGTTGCAGATTCACATAGGCATAGTTTTTCACAAAGATGTGGCTCAGGTTTCCAGAGAAGGTGGGAGAACCTGAGTCATCAGCAGATGAGTGGCCATTAATGATTTCCAACTGCCGCAGGAAAGGGCTCTCCCTCCACCTCTGGGTATGCTGAGTTATTAATAGGTAAAAAGTTAATGATTATGTAAAAAGCTATATTTTACCTAATCTAAAGCTGCTTGTGAAATGACAACAGGAATGGCTTCTATTGTTCAGATAAATTCAATTAAAGGGCAATTTGTTTCCATGAGTCATGATTGCCTTCTTAATCTGGGCCAAAGAATCGATAACCTTCACATGCAAATAGTGTTCATCCTGGTTAAAAAAAAAAAAAAAGTTGGGAAAATGGTTTCCCCACACCAAAAGGTTGTTCATTAATGCTCAGGGGAGACTCTGCTCTTACGTGGTCTAAAACTCCAGATACACTCTGGCTTCCTTCACAAGGCCAAAATTACCAGGTAAGCCATATTGATTTTGGACATCTTTAGGACAAAATTAGAAAACTCTTTAGTTAATTCAGATGACTGTGATAGTATCCAGCCCGGAAATGTTGAAACTCCTCTCAAATGGCTGAATTTGGCATCTTACACCAGACACAAATGCAAGCTCCAAAGTCAGACTATGTGTTTTGAACTGGGATCACACACTTATTTGCAATACAGTAAGTGACTGAACTTATCTGAGCCTCAAACTCCTCATCTGCTACTCATCTGCCAGATGAAACAAATAATAATATTTCCCTGGGATGTAATAAGGATAAGATGAGATAATAAATCTAAACAGCACTTCACACAGTCCCTGGCATAGAGCAAGCACTTACTAAATGGCAGCAATTATCCTTAATTTAATTAAACTTTACTTATGGAATATGACAGTGGCTTATTTAATTTGTTATTATAATCTATAGAAGATAATTTTAGAGTTTGACAGGATATTACTGGTGCTATGATACTACATGCTCATTTTGCAGATGAGAAAACTGAGGCACAGAATTAAGATACGATAATTCTGGATTTATGCAGAACAGACTCCAAACTCAGATCTTTAGAACCTCCACACGATGCTGATGTAGTGCAAAGAGGAAGAGCTTTGGACTCAAGAATATCTGAGTGTGCCACTTAAATTTGTAGACATTCAGTTTCATCCTCCACAAAATGGATGTAAAAAATAACCTGAAGATGTTACAGTGAATGAGACGGAATGTATAAAAGGATAAACTGCAGAATGCTACATGACTGGTATTTGATACTATGATTTCATCTGCATCAAAACCTGCAATATACACATAGACCCTGGAACACACATAAGCTCATCAAAGTACCATTCAAGATCCTTTTGGATAGTTTTTCATGGCACAGGGCAGTCTCAATCAAGTGTGGCGGTTTGCTTTCGGTTTCAATGCCGATCATTCAGCACCTTGGACAGCACCCAGAGAGGCTTCTTAGGGTACCTACGCAGCATTCTCTGTGTGCTTTCTCACTGGCTGCAAGCTACCATTGCTTTGCAATCTGACTCTCGTTAGGGCAACACAAACAGAAACTTCACTTCACCTCCATCCTTACATGCTGCAACTTTGAAAAGCAGGTGTGCACATGGAATCGGGGCTTTCTTTGACCTTCCCTACCAGACCGATACATGTTGATTGACAGCCTGCCACATTCTCTAGGAACTGAAGCTGGTATTTTCATTTAGTCTGCCTACAGGTGAACTGTATATATTTCAGGACTTAGAATTATTCCAGTGAACAAATTCATACTGAAAGCGTAAAACATACCTGCTTATGAACTTTGTGTCTCTTGGTAATGCCAGGTCAGAATATCAGTTTCAAAACCACAACAACAAAACTTTAAAAGGACAATATTAATTTGTGGTGAGGATAGGGAAGGTGAGGAAGGACATAAGGATAACACTGGAAATAACTGCAAGTCTAGCTTAAAGGGGGAAAAAGCCACCAATTTGCCATTTTTATCAATTCACAATGAGAGCAGCCCTAAAGGACAGAGAAAACAGAAGAGGATAAATACAATTTTAGAACTTGCAAGTGGCTTCAAGGTGACCTCATTCTATTAGTGATTCTACTAAGAGCCATTCGTTTGGTGATAGGTTTTGCTTTGTGTTATTATAAGTCATTATCTAAAGATAGCTTTGTTTCATAAGATCAATGTGGAACTGAGAAGGGTTTGCTAAAAATGATGTAGCTACTATAAATGTATAGACCCGTCTTATGACAACCCATTCTATTTGTTCCTTAAACATAATTTCAAAATTACAAAGCACGGGTTGCTTATTATGAATGACTTGGTAAGGTACCAGGTCCTTAACTAGATGCCACTAAAGAAGCAATCTGATTCACGATTCTGTTTACACATTGCTCAGTTTTTTCAATATGAAAATGTTCTAAGAGTCACTAAACACCTGACTCAAATTCGGTCCTAATACATGGTATTCTGCCCATGCCTACGATTTTCTTTTAAAGTATACCTTTGAAGAACCTTAAAGGAACAGAGACTTCAGATGTACACAAAGCTTGTTGTCTGCTAAGGTGGAAGTCATGGCGTGGACAGGGGGAACAGCATAGACATTGCAAAACACAAGCCAATAGACATGTTAACTTCTTACCTTTTGGGCCCTGGATTTGCCTGGGTTTTGCAATCTTTTCTTTTTTTGGATTCCTTTTTGGTATCTTTTTTGGCCTCTGGTTCAGATGGGGAGGGAGTTTTGCTCCCTTCAGGGTCTGTATTTGGTAGCAGCCCACTAAGATATGCATGCATTTGTTGACTTTGGAGAGGGGGTGGTCGCATGGGGCATGCACAGAGTGTGGCCAGCCACAGGAGAATCAAGAGCACACATACATGCACAAACAGAAGAAAGAAAAAGAAGGATGCATCAAACAGCCAGAGCAAATGCATTCAAACTAAAATAATAAGCAAAAAAAAAAAAAAAAAAGATGCAAACTTGCATAAGGAAAATCGGAACTGAAAAGAAAATAAGAAATCCAAAACTGTTTCCATGACAAGATGTATAAACCTAACTGTGAATCAAGTGGCAGTCTTACAATATGAAATCCAGACAATGTGTATCATAATTCATGATGATGTTTACCAGGGAGTTTACAAAAACACTTCATTATTTTATAACACTTTCTTATTCAGTAACATATGTAGAATACAGTGTGACAACCCAGAGAATATAATGCAACTTCTCTCTCTCTCTCTTTAAAGAACTCAGTCCAAGAGGCTGTAACAGACAGTCATCAAAGTGTACATATTTATAAAAAGCAGAGTTATGCACAGATACTCCCCAGGTATCAGAGTTTTCATAAATATTTTTTATGTAAATAAAAGGTCATGTGTGGGGCTAGCAAACCTTATAACAATGGGAGGTGATGAAAACCTCATTGCCTGTTAAATATTCAAACCTACAAGGCTATTGTTACCTAGTTCTAAATGTTGAGGTTGTATCTCATCAAACCTCCCAGCACTAGAGAGAGGAAAAGCACACAACAAATCCCACAGATATTTCAGAGTCCTCTAGCTTGCGAAGATGAAGATAACTGACGGTCTGATTTAAAATAAATGCAGCACCAACTTTTTCGGGGTTCGGAAGCCACCTAGTTTTTCCTGGATGTGCCTTTCCTGGCTACCGGTTGAGGTGGTGCTCGAGGGAACGCAGGCTTGTCTTTATAGCAACGTGAGGCTACATACATTGGGATAGTAAACTGGCTGTGGCAATGTGGAAATTTATTCCATGTCTTCAGAGCCAAATGGTAATGTTCTTAAATTATTTGCCGCTTTGCATTATTCAGAACATGGATCTTTTCCTCCAGGAGCTGGGCAACGTCTAAAGAAAGAGAGTACTTAGTGCGGAGTTAGGAGAACTGATGTTCTGGTCTTGTCTAGAAAACCTATAAAATGAGGGGGTGGGTTACACTGTGATCTCTAAAGTTCCTCCCAGCTCTATGGTTAAACTGTAAGTGTTATGAGTATCTAGCTTCCAGCTTCACCTAGCTGCTTTCAGCTCTTGAAGTGTGCTTGGCTTTCTCCGTCTGCGGGGCATTTGTACACGCTGTTCCTTTTGCCTGGAAGCACTCAACTTCTACATGTGCTTCAGTTCTCAGCCCAATATCTCCTCCTCAGGGACACCCTCCCTGCCGTCCTCACACGCCGTCTGAGCTGTCTTCCTTTATCAAATGCTAGTAAGGAATATTACTCCTTTTTTTCAGAGCCTGGCTCTCCCTGTAACCCTGCCCTTGTTCGGGGCCTTGTTTTGCTCACCATGTACGCTGAACGTATACCAGAGTGCCTGGCACTCAGTAAATAATCACTAAATATTTATGGAACGAATGATAGCAACAAGAAAGGTAAACATTTATGAGGCTCTTGCCACGTTCCAGGCATTGTGCTGAGCCCACATGCATCCTCTTAAACACCCCATGAGGACACTATCATCCCTGTTTTATAGATGAGACAACTGAGGCATGGAGGGTTCAGTTGCCATCCAGCATGTCTGCTAGTAAACGGAGGAGCCACGATTTGAACCTAGATTGTTCTACCTTCAGAGACCACTTTAGAAGTCCTGTTTGCCATTTCTTTTAAGTTTCTTGAACAGAGAGGAAACTAAGACCCGTGTGTTCTTGTGTGTGTGTGTGTGTGTGTGTGTGTGTGTGTGTACTACAGAAGGAACAGGAAGGGATACAGAGTTAGAGACAATTCTAAAAGCAGGACAAGTCATACACCATTGCCAGTGCCTTAAAAAAAGATCTTTTTTTTTTTTTTTTTTTTGAGGAATACCTCTGGACAAGTGCTTACCTGTTCCCATGGACATGGGACGCACAGAAGGCAAAGCTGTAGTGAAGGAGAGTGGGGTCAATCATGGCGCCATTTTCTGCCCGTTCAAGCAAGTCTCTGAGGTAGCAGAGATGTCGGTGACACCCTCGGACTCCGTTTCGGGCGCAATACTCGTCTAGGACAAACACCTGGCCAGGACTGAACCAGCCCTGTTTGGGGAATAAAGGAGAGACTTTCTTTTAAATACAGGTTTTTTTGTGATGCTGTTTTGTGTTTTGTTTTGTTTTGTTTTGCTTTTTGGAGAGCTGCTACAGTTGGAAGTAACTAGAAAAGGGGGTTTAAAAATTTCGAGAGCCAACACTTGCTGATTTCTTCTAAAGTCCCAGCCACTGTGCTAACCGCCTTGTGTGTGTGCTGGCTCCTTTGACCCTTGGGACAGCACTATGGGGTAGGCCCTGTTTTCCCTGTTGGATGGGTGGGAAACTCAAGGGAAGACATGGAATTTCCCTAGCATCCCAGAACTAGTAAGTGGTGGAGTCCGGATTAGCAGACAGCATGATTCCAGAAACACAATCGCACTCGCTGCTCTAACACTGAACCTTACACCTTCTAAGAATGTTGGGGTGGAGACAGGGTGAGAGCTTGGTTACTGATACGAGAAAACAGTAACATGACGTCTTATATTGGTACTGTGCTTTATACTTGACAAAGAACTTTTGCTGGAGCCCCACAGCAATCCTGTGAGGTAGACAGGGCAGGTGTATCTCCATCTCACAGATGAGGAAACAAATCAGGGCTGTTCAGGGACTCACAAATAATATAAAACAGAAGTAGCCCTGGCTTATTTCATGTCTTCTGCTTTTCCTACTCTGAAGCACTAAAGATTTTAGGATTGGTCGACATACATTTTAGGACTTCATACATTCTTTCCCTCTGAAAGGAAATCTTTTTAAAATTTTATAATGAAGATACTGACCAAACTTTGCAAAGGGAGCATCGCGACTAAGTTTTCAAGTTGTGAACCAGACAGGATACAATTAAACTCCAAGGTGCTTCTTGGGCCCTGGCTTAGCATTTTGCTTTATTTTTTTTTCCCTGGCAATTATTTGTTTTCTCATTATTTGCTTGCTGTATGACCAGATGAAACGCTGCTATAAAAGAGAATCTGGATGGAATCTCTGATTCAGAGCAGTTGGGAAGCATGATGGCATAGAAATTGCTGCCTCCATGATGCCCTTAAAAAAATAGATGCTCAGGAAGGCTGAGAGACTATCCACTCAAGGTCACCCGTCAGCCAAGCCTGAAAGCAAATCACTTCTTTTGGTTTTGGTACTTTTCCGAAGCAAAAATAAAAATAAAAATAAATAAATAAAAATTTAAAAAACCCACAGGTTTCCCTCACTGTCTGAAAAAGGAACGTTCCCATGAAACCTTTCATAAGCCAAAATGGTGTATAGTGGAGAAGCAATAATCATTTTGTACAAGCGAAAAATCCTCTTTGAATTCCTTTTGGTTATTGAAAACAAATACTAATGGAGGTCTTTCGCAAAAGCAAAGTGGCTTAAAGCGAACTTTTCGTTAGTGGGGAGAAACCTGTGAACCAGCTTAGGTGGTATGTTGTAAGCCAGGAATTTAGAATTCTTTGAAATATAAATCTAATTTTACTTTGCGGGTCCTCTCTAAGTCTTTCGAATATTGCTCTCCGCCTTGGGAGAGAAGAGGCAAGAGACAGTGACAGGGGGCGGGTGTAGGCCACAGAAGTGCAGAGAGGGAGGCCTCTGCAATACTCTGATCTTGTATCAGTGATCTGGGGAATCTTCGATTGACAACACACAGCTTAGCAATGCATCCAACGAAAGACGGCATCTTTCCTATTTCAAATTATAAGTTACTGCAGAGGGCGGGAGAGTAGTCGAGGCAGTGGGCTGCCCCTATAGGCAACTTCTTTGCCACTCCATCTGCTACCCCAAATGCTAAATCTTAGAAACAACACTGCTGTGAAAGATTAAAATATATTTTCTACGACTCAGATGACACCAAGTCTTTTGTAGATGCCAAAATAGCTGCTTTGAAAAGAGTTGAAGAAATATCAATTAGGAACTCAGTCGAAGACACAGAAAAATTTATGTATCCCTGCTGGTCGGTCTCCAAAACTAACTGAAAAAAAAAAAAGATTGTAATAATGAGAAAATGAAATATATAGAGGCAGGAGATAAGGTCCTTTTAATTGCTGTTATGTTCTGAAATTTGGGGATAATGATTAATAGATACAGGTATACAAATGCAGAGGGAAACGATTTTATGCTATTCATAATTAATTGTGGATTTTGGAGCATATTTTTAAGCCTATATGTGATTAATGCGAGGCAAGTTTCAAAATTTCACTTCTGGCTTAATTTTTTAGAGCATTTACTAACTCTTCTTAGTGACAAATCTCTTGGTGAAAAAGAAAATTGTTTTAAAAAATGATGATGTGAAAAAAGTCTTGAAAATAAAACACTTTAAAAAATTCCTCAAGAGAATAGGAATTATACATAAAAGGGAATGATTTCAGCTCAGCGGCATATTCTTACAACTTTCATGAATGCAATTTATAATTATGTGAATAATCACATAATCATAGGAAACACATTTGGGAAAAATTGCCTTGCAATGCAAGGTAAGCTTTTTTTTTTTTTTTTTTTTTTTTTTTTTTTTAAGTCAAAGTGATGTGTTCCTTTCCAATTTGGCAAAGTTCAGATTCTTCTGATGAAGTGATTCTAAACCCGAGATCATCAATGAATCTTTTATGAGACGCAGATTAATAAATTATTCCATATAATCCCGTTTCTGTTTTTAAGACTATTTTATCTACTATTTTTAATAGTTTGGCTCCTGGTTATAGGAAAAAAACCAGAATTTAAAATAAAAAGTAGTAAGAATAGATTGAAGAAATAGCGTGTCATAGGAAAGAAACACATTTCATCATATTTATATTATCGTCAATAATATGTTAACGTTAGTAAATTATATAGTATTATAATATACAGACACATTAACCTTAGTGTGCAGAGTCAGGGATGAGGCTTTTCCTCTTTGTAAAGTCATTTCGTTATGTCCCCTTACCTTTCCCATCTATAAAGTGGGATTCATATCATTTACCTTTAAGAAATGAAGTAACAATTTATGGTTTATAGAAGGAAATAAACCGGGTCTTTTTTAGGCTTCTGAATTTGATTAGTATAAAGCCCAAAATATATCTTCAGGAATCCAATAAAGACAGAATTTTTAAAAAGACATAATAGTTGTCCCTTGAATTTAAATGATTTAAATCTAGGCTCAGAGCAGGATTTCAAGAAATGTTGATGCTCTTGCTGGAGAGCTGGACTTCCAAATGTCTAAAGCACCATAAAAAATTCCCCCAAAGGGTGAAAAACGCTTCAAATACTATGACTAACAAGAAGCCGTCCAAACAAACAAATCCAAACCAGTTTAGCTTCTGAAAAGCGAAGTGACATTTATTTACAAATCATTTTAATTTTTGAAAAATAAACAAAAAGAACACATCCATTTCTGAGACCAAAGCACAGGGTCTTATCATCTGAGAAGGGGAGGGAGGGGGAATCTTAAAGTCTTAAGAAACCGAGGCAATTTTTACAAGTTCTCCACAAGCAGGTGCCAAACTCGATTACCCTCTTGGGAATATTTCTCATGTAGCAGCTGAAAAGGGGGAAGCTTAGATGGGGAGTCTGGGGAATTGGATCTGTCTCTACTGATAACTGCCTCCCGCTCTGTCTTCTTTGGTAAGTAAAACTATCTCAACCCAGGAAATCAAGAACACATTTACCATTGTTAAAGGGGCTCTGTAACAGAGAAAAGAGCTTTTGATATAAAGGTAGAGAAATACCGCATTTAAAAAAAAATGTTAATCGTGTTTAAACTGCTGTAGACCAAAGAATATACTTGCCAGGCAAGAATAGGAATCATTAAGTCTGTGATCCAAAGTAAGGCGTTGCACCATCTCAAAGAGGGAAGCGTGGTCAAAGTTACAGGGGTTGGAAGAGATAAATTCATCCATGCCATGTTTTTGAGCTCTATCTGCGTCTGTTCATTTATACATGTAGAGAGAGACACAATTTAGAGAAACACATCACATTTTCTTTGACATTTCAAATACACAGGAATTCACTAGGCATTATGAATGCTAGCTGTTTCCCCTTTCCCTCCCACCAACATCCGCAAGATATTCTTTTTACCTCCCATTGTCAACTTGCATCACTTACTGGTGAGTTTATTGCATTTAGGCAAAAATATATTGGCATCAATGTTTATCAAATGATCACAACTCCAGTGCATTTATGTTGTTCTTTAAAAACTAAGCACACGACCGTAACTTCGCCTGCAATTCACCAAACACTGAAAGCAGATCGGATCTTTGCTTATAAAAGCCTAGTTAGCTTTTTTAGGTTTTTAATAGATTCTGCCATTCCAGTGGTTATATCTAGAGCAATTTCTCTACAATTATTGGGATTATCTGGAAAAGGGTTATGCTGATTTTCAGCCAAGTGACAATATTTGTATCCTCCCCTTCCAAATCCCCATTGCCAATTTGGTTTCACAAAAGATTTGGGTCCCCGCCCTCCAAAACTAAAAGAAAATAATAATAACAAAAGATTTTCATTGAAACCTGGAGAATAAGTTAAGTGGGAATTTAGTTTGTGATAGCCAAGGTCATTGCCTTATAGTGTGCTTACAATTAGCAAAGCTTATGAAAGAGACAAACAGATTTACTCAGCAAGGGCTATGATCTGCCATTTATTGTGAATTAATAGTCTCAATGTATTCACACTTTTTCTTACAGGGTGAAGGCTGCAAGCAAAACCTCCTAAGGGCTAACTAATTAATCTCAATATGTGTAACTAAAATACTCTATACTCAATGGGCAAAATTCAACTCAAGTGAGAACAAGTAAATCCCGGAGAGGTAGGAATGAAGAGCCTACACATTAAAGGAATCAGCTCACTCCACCTCATGTTCACTCACTCTCCTGCTATGCTCACTGCAAAGAAGAAGCATCGTATATCAAATTAAGCAAGAGTTTATTCATCCCCTGGTATGCAATATTCTACCGGAAGGAAGAGGGGGGACCTGCCTGGGACCAGCAATGCTGTCTGGACAGGAGGAAAATCAATTTCTGATTGAGAGGGTGTTTGGATAGATTTTCATACATGGCCCTTTATCGCAGGCAGCTTCCCCCCCCCCCCCCCCTTCTATGCTTGGGGTATGACTGAAAACTTGAATTTTGGTAGCAGGCTGGCTTTAAGCTGAATATTTCTCATCGCATTATAGATTTGGTGTATCATTCAGACCTAAATCCACGGTATGTCAGATGCTTGCCCTCTTCCTGTTAGATTTTCAAAATCTCTAGTCATTTTTCATAGAAGCAGCAAGTGGTCAGTGTTTGAACGGGATGTGTTGCTTATGCCCTAGACACACAGAAGCAATGGCTTCCAGAAGGCAAGTTGAAGAAAGTGTATTTTAATAGCCAAGTTGCTCCATTAAGATGATAAAACACAAGCTTTTGGAAGGAATATCACCCGCGTAAGAATTATATTAGAGAATCTGAAAGAATTCTCTTTGCTGTGTTAATTGCCTCGGATTTGTCTTCAAGAAAGTGCTTTCAGTGTGAAGTCGGGTGCTTTATCTATGATTCTTTTGTTGGTTGTTTGGGCTCCAAGCTGTATTTCTCCTTTTGACTCAGGATGGCTACTAAGACAGGTGGCCCGAAGTTGATGCTGGGGAAAAAGCTAGCTGCTTCTAGACTATGTCTGTGTGAGATTCCTCTGGCCCGAGGCAAGCGTCTTAAACCTGCTCCAACTTTAAATCTCCGCCCCCCCCCACCCCTGCAGGAGGGCAAACCTGTAATCCAGGTGCCACCTTTCCATCCCTCAGGACAGATGATGCCCTACCACCCCCTTCGGGTCAGTCCCAGGTCACTTTAGTCGAGGAAAAATAACAGCGGAGCCCACTAATTGCTCATCCTTATAAAAAGCCTCACCCATCTCGTGCCTCCCAATTTTAACAGAGAGATGAGGCATTTTGGCTAGCACCAGCTTCTTGCTCTCGGATTTCTCAGAAGAGGCTGCAAGCTGACAAATCGGCCCGGGGCCTTACTTTGCCAGTTTGGCTCGGCTATTTTACTGCTCTTCCATTAGGATGGCGGAACCGGTCATTTAGCTCGGAGAGAAGGGGGCTCTTTCGTAGCTGTTAAATGTAGGGCACAGGTCTCAAGTCTCTTCTTCTTTATTTGTCGAACCTCTTGAAAACTTTGCGATGAACTATCTCACCTTGCCGCCTGCCCACTCGGGAAATGCATCTGAAAAGGCAACTTGGCTCCTCCGTGGAGACCTGGATCCGGTTCCTACTCCCCGCCTCCCCGATACATCACAATACGGCTTCACCGGGCTAAGTCCTGGCTTAGAGTACATCTAAAGACCAATTTTGCCTTCACTTACGTTTTAAAGGAGGCTTACAGAAAAATATGCTTAAAATCAGCCTGTTTTCCTTCTCAGAAAGCCACTCTGTCAACATAAAAATCCCTTTTCCCTTCTTCCTTTCTTTCCTCCCTCTCTCTCTCTCTCTCTCTGCCCACATGGAGATGAGCCTGGGACTCCTTTAGGAGGTCTGGACTCTAGTTCGAGCTCTATTTTTAAAGAGCTGAGGGATCCCAGCTTGTTGATCTCTGAGACTCAGTTTCCTTGGGCGTAAAATGAGCCGGATTTTCACTGCCCTTGCTGAGGTCACCTAAGCTCTTTGCACACCGTCTACATGTATAAGATAGAGCCTAACACAATGGGAGTTTCCAGCAGGAAAAACGAACAGCCTCTGGATTTTGCTTACTCAAAATCATCATTTACCCAGATTTAGCCTCTTGAGTTGTTGGTTCCAACCACTCAACAGCGCTTGAAAGGGGGACTGTCTACCATGAAATCTTTGAGAGTCTCGCTGAGCTTATTTTCTTCAGAAAAAGAGGAGTGGGGTGGGGAGGGGAGCAGGAACACTATTTTAAGGTGTCAGGGGAAGGGGTCTGATTTTTCAGCTCTGTCCCAGCAGGGATTGGGTACTTTTGTTCTCTGCTATATTCCCAGCACCTAGAACAAGCATCTCTCAGTACCTGGTGCACAGCAGGCACTCGAGACATAGGTGTTAAAATAATGAATTTATTTCATCAAAATAAATAAAGTCACTCCTTCAACAAATATTTTCTATTTCTTGATTTAACGAAATGGTGATATACTAAATTCAGTGTAAACAGTTCATTTGAGCTAGGGTAACAGGTGATTAAGTGGGTGGGCTTAAGGGGTCACAAAGACTGAATTTGAGGCTAGACCTGCCATTACTAGGGATGTGACAGTGACGCAGACTGATTAGTGTTTCTGAGTGTCCTTCTTGTACGTAAACGGAGAATAGTGTTTGAGTCTATGGGGGGAAGGTTGCTGAGAGGTTCTGCTGAGAAGTACCTGGGCAGCTGGCTGGCACACAGTAAGTGCTCAATAAATCTTAGCTATGAGTGGGCAAATTTCTTAGTGCTCCTGAAGCCAGCTTGATCAAAGTTTTCAGCGAGCCAAGGATGTCTCTGTATTTATGGCTAATGTTAGTTACAGGTTGTTTCTTAAACCATATTGCTTCTAGGAAGCTGGGAGCCTTCCCAGTCTCTCTGCATTGTACTTCTCCTGTGCCCCTGCACAACGAATTCGCACGTCCTATCTCTGTGTTTTTGCTGGTTTACGTTCCAATTTTCCTGTGGTCAGAACACCCACATACAAGTTGAATCCCTTGCTAGATAATACGTTCCTTGAGGGCAAGTTTCTGATCTGTTCTTTCCCCCGCCAGCTCTCAGAGGAGGCAGGTCCTGAGGAGGTGTTTATTAACTGACTTATTCTGACACTTCCATCCCAGGAAACTTCCCATTGACTTTATTAAGGAGTCACACACATGGGGATTCAGATGGCATCTTGCAAATCCAAAAGTGGGAACATGTGCTGTTCGGGGGAAAAAAAATCTTATAGAAGGAAACAGAATTCTAGGTGCAGGTGTCTTTGGATACCATTCAGATTGTCTGCCTGTGTCTCCATACATGTCTAGGACCATATGCATTACATATGTTGTCTATTTTAAAATAAAACACTGCAGTGGTCCAGCTGTTCCAAATTCTGTTTCAAAGAACTTGTGGGTGCTTCCCAAGCAACACCATATAGTCATTCTTGCACTGCCCCAGTCTGTTCTCCTACAGTGCTGAACATTACAAAATAGATGATCCTTGCAACTCCATTTTCCCCTGTACAAACAATTGGAACTGGTTGATTAAAGCAAAAAGAAAACTCCAATGCTGCCGTTAGCAAGGGGAAAACAGCCCGGAGCAAAATATGAGAAAGTTACTTCCTGAATTCAGGACACCTTGGGATCGCTTCCTTTGCCAATGTTTGCCTTGTGTCAGGAGAATGAAAATGAATTCAAACGTAGGGTAAGCAAAACAGAATCAGGAGGCTAAAGTGGCGGCTGAAATCTCCAATGATGTTTGGATTATCTCGTTCTTTGGGAGATACATACCAACGTTCTTTTTCATTAATACGTGGGTTTTTTGGTTTTTGTTTTTTAAGAAATCAAGGATTGGCTGCATTTTAAGAACGGACTTCAACCTTTGCCTTTTCCAGACCTGGTTGAACGGTTCCTAAGTTTTCCTTGGTCTGCAAGGGCTCCAAACGTCCTAAAAACTGGCCGTGTAATTTTATAGGCTCTGCAGGTAGGGCATAATTCAACACATCTTCCAAACAATGCTACTTGTGTTCCTTCTGGGGTTTAACTGCATAAAGATTTTGAAGTCCTGTATAGCATGGGCCTAGAGATGACTTCAGACTAATCTTTGGCGAATAAAGTTGATATACCTGAGCTACATTAAGAAACTTCAAGCACTATTAATGGCATCCATGACACAAAAGCAGGCTGATGGACACAAAGACTTCTGGAAGGCAAGTACACTTTCAAGTGGAAACTAATCAAAACTTTACCCCAAGTTTGCTCAGAAACAATTTGGTTTGGCATTTAAGGAATGTTGGGAAAATTCTGGTTCCTAAAGTGATATGATTATGTGGATTTTATACTCTCATTTAATCTACTTCATTAAAATCCAAGTGACGTCACTAATTGGTGACCCTACTGGCGATGTTGTTCTTTGATCATGATGCCTGGGTTTATTTCATGTTTGATATCTGTTTCCTTTTTCTTCCTTACAATGGAAAACATATATTTTTCATGATCTCTTGGCTTAATAACAAGCATATGTATGTGATCTTGTTTCAGACATACCATTTTTTAGATAAGTTTGCAATAATGTCTACCGAATAAAGGTAATTTTCTTGGACTAATGCAGCTTTCAAACCTTCATTTTATTGAGATTTTCCTATTATTCTAACAGCCAAGGGAATGAAGACAAAAGGTCATCTCTCTTTTTATTTTGTAATATTACATTTTGGAACATTTCATGCGCTAGGAGAAAAAAAAAGTCTGCCGTTGAAAATAATTATTGTATTGTTAATAAATTGTCTGAGAGAGGCTCCTTTCTCTAATGAATTCCTTTTATAATAAGCTAAAGGTAGCTACTTTATCGCTGAAATTTCGAGCACAGTTATAGCTGTTGTTACTCCTGATGGATGCTAGAGGCAAGAGAATAGCTAATGTGACTCTAAAGTCATTGTGAACCCCAACTGCAAATTAAAAGGTGACTTTGTATCTTTCTTATATGGAAAATGTTTGCTTGTCATATCTGCTTGACAGTACAAGAGTGAATGTATGGTTTGGACAGTAACGAACAATGACAGTAGTCAACCTCATCAGAAGACATGAAATAGAGAAATGACAATGATTGATGGCAGCTGGCTGTTTACAGATTTTTCTAGAAGAGTTTTTCTTGGCATGATCAAGTAACGAGGGGATGTTGTGCCCTGACTGAGCTCTGCATAGCAAGCAAAAGATTGGTCTTCCCATGCCTGCTGCCCTTGAGAAACAACTTAATTCCTTCATGGTCCCCTTGACTCAGTCAAGCTAACTTGCCTGGCCAAGAGAGCATGGCTTCTCAGGAGCTATGAAGGCCCACATTGCACTTTGCAAAAATCTTGACTTTAAAACTACTATGGCAGTATACTTAAGGGGATAAACATGTGATGTTTATTTCAAGTTAATTTTTATAATTCTTTATAAGACAGTTGCTTTGAGTAAAAAGCATAGTAGAGATTTTGTCCATGATCTCAAAATGAATAAATAAATGATCTGTAATTTCCCCTGCTGTAGTTATTACATTTTCAGTGAATTTACAGAGTGCTTGATGACGTCTTTATGTTCCCTGTGACATGAGCAAAAATAAACTTTCTGTGGTTGGCTAATTAATAATGTATCTTACTGTAAATCACTGTATGACATGAGTGTGCTCAGCTGATTAATGAATAATACATTTTAAATGTGCCTGAAACACTTAACAAAGAAATGAACCTTCATTTAACATGCACTATGTAGATACTATCATGGTTTTGGGAAAATTTTTGACCTAATTGAGGGAGTCTATTCTTTTTTAAAAAGTCATTTACTTTTGCAATGAGAAGGAAAGTGATTTACAGTGTGGTTTGGGGTCATGCGAATTAATTTGGCATTGAGTTAATTCTTTAATATTGCATTCCTGCAACGTAGCAACTGCAAGTTGACAATATAAGAAGATACAGCAAAACTCTCAGTGATAAAACTATAGAAAGGAATAAAGGCAAACGACTATTTGGAAATCTACTAGGATAGCAATGCGTTGTTGTGCAAATATATGTAAATTCGCTCAGAACAGAATTCATTCAATCATCTATTCATCCATCCTTTCTTTCATTCTTTAAAAAAAAAAAGTAGAGCAAAATCCTAAATTCCCGCTATATTCACATTCTACGGTAAGCTTTTAAAATGCCTCATCAGACATTCAAAGTAAAGTAAAGTAAAGTTAAATTAAGTATCTGCTTGGAGTGGTGAAAAAAAAAAATCTGTCTGCTAGCCAGGGGTACATTTATGCAAAACAAAAGAAAAAAAGAAAGAGAGGGGTAAAGAAAGCAAATTAAAGAAACAGAAAGAATTAGAAGAAAGTACTGTTATTAAATGGGCAGGAGAAATGATATGACCTACGGTTTCTAAATCAGCATTCAGAATACTCAAGTACATATTTGCCTGCTCTCTTGACTGATTTATCTATTTCCTTCTAAGGTCAAGTCTTCCCTCAACACATTGGGTGGACAGCTTTGCCTTCTATGAATAAAAGACTTGTAGATTCTCTTTCATCAGTAACTCAGCGAAGAGAAAGGTTTTTGTAAGTTTTAAAGTTTCTTTTTTCTCTTACAGGTGTATATTAAGAGAAATTAATACAAATACAAATGATGTCAAAACAGTTATTGCTATCCTTGTTCTTGGGGGCGGGGTGGCTGGCGGAGAGACATTCGAGACCAGAGGTCCAAACCCTCTGGGGCGGGGGGGGGGGGGGGGGGGGGGTTGTGATTCAGAAGCTTTTGTGAATCAACTATATGGACTCAATCACGTCCTTAATTTCCTGTTTTTGTGTGTGGCAGTCCCATGTATTAGAGCTCTCCTTTCAAAATGAATCCTCTTGTGGGTCTTACTTGGATCACACCCTCAAGTCAAGTACAACGACCTCTTTAGTGTTCAAATAATGCATTTACTTTATCAATTGTATTCTGCACTTTCTTGAAATCTTGTTCAGCTAACCTTTTTGGGTCTCCTACCCCACCTTTCTATTTGTTACGGTATCCACGGCTACCGCCCCACAGGTACCGCTGACCGTTCTAATCTTTGGAATGGGAGAGGAGAAACACCACATTATCAGAGTGCAAAATGATCTGTTTTCAGGCATTAAGCAGTCAGGTAGCTGTAAATTCCATGAAGCAAAGGCATTATTTGCCATTTTGTTGTGATGCTAATTAATATTCTTGGAATGAAAAAAATCAGGAGATGTTAATGGTTGGCTTTACTCAGAGGATCATTTGATGCCAATATGAAAGCCAAGGAGAGGAGGCAATTATGCACACATCACATGCATCCTAGTTTCGGTATGGAAGCTTACATTTCAAACCTAAGGTCAGGAAAATAACATGAAAAGTTTTACTACAAAGTCTAGACATGAGGGAGATTTAAGAGGATAGGGAGGAAGCACATTGCAGGTGTCAGATAATCTAGTCTGATTATCTGAGCTGTGCTAGCTATAGGGGAACACTTACCCTTCAGTCCAGCTAGAAGTTAGCAGGGTAAGAAGGAACAAACCAGAATAACATAAAGACTAGCAACAAGGCTCAGGAAAGCAGACAGGAGTTCTAACCTAGCAGCTAAAGTTCTTGGGTTTGAGCAAAGATTGAACAAGAAAACGTAAATGATACAAAATAAAACAAAAACCAAAATCAACCCTCCCTCCCAAACCAACAGTTACCAAGACCCCACTAACTGTTGAAGGCTGTTAGGGTGATAGCAAAAATAGAACAGTTCTCAAAAACATCCAACTTTGGGGATGTATGATGTGATTAACAGTTATTAGTTGAGAAACAGACATTAAAATGAGACTCATTTCAAGTGATATATCAAGTAATCATTGACCAAAGAGCAAAGCTTAAAATCCCCCCTCCCTCCACCCCACATGAGAACGGAGGTACCGATTGTTACTGTTCCTCTAACACAGACTGGACAGGAATCAGGTGTCTCAATGAGAGGCCACTTGGTGTAATAAAATGTGGCAACCCTCAACAACAGATTTGGACGTAGTTTCCAAGGTGAGCAATATTGGCCTTCAAAATTGGAACATTGCACATATTGATTCAAAAACATTGGACAGCTAGCCACTGACTTCATTTCTTCACGTTGTAACCAAAATGAAAGGGGAAAAATTAAATCAACGACAACACACACCAAAAAAACCACAAAAGAACAAAAAAGTTTTAAGGTTTGGTGGAACCCTCCCCAGATCATTGTAGAGTCACATACAAACGAATGAATAGCAGGATCTATTTTTTTCTTCGGTTTTTACAATTCCATGGAAATACTCCACTCCACTCTTTCTTAGACGTGTCTTTTCATTTTGAAATTGCAAAAAATAAAAACTGTACCCAGAAGTCTGTCAAACTGAATTTAGAAAGACCCAAATAAACTCATAATTACTCCCAAGCTTCCCAAACTGTAAGATGTTCTATTCTCAAGTTACCCTTGAGCAGACAGCGACATGACAAGACTGGAGTGTTTATTTTTCTCTACCCAAAAAAACCTCTCCCATTTTTCCATAGCTTCCCTTTGCCAAGTAATACTAATAAAGTGATTACAAAGTTAACTCACTCGAACGTTGTTCCTAAAAATTATTTACTTGCAAGAATGGCAAATATTTTGAACAGATACTGGATTTGATGAACTGTGTACAGAATTAGGTATTTAACAATGACCCTTACCTTTTGGAAGTCAAGGAAACCTTTTTAAAATGCAATACTTGATTGGTTTTACTCATTTTGTTCCAGAACCGGTGCCTGAATGTTTACGACATGACAATTTAGACTGAGAGCCAAATATCAGGGAAGGATCAAAGTTTGCTACTTAGTACTATGCTGTGATTGTTTTTCATTTTTCTAGAACCTTGCTTTGTAGTGCCAGGTGACCAACCTGTCCCAGTTTGCCCAGGACCAACGAATTTCTGGGGACACAGAACTTTCAGAGCTAAAACCAGGGAAGTCGTGGGCGAATCTGGGTAAGGCGGTAACCCTAAGTATGAATCGACAATGTGAGTATGACTGCTACCCATAGATCAGGCCCGATCTGTTTCATAGTGATGGTTTGAAATTAACAAACTAAGTGTAGCTGTAAAGTAATTGTGACATAGTCCCCATTTTGTGGCAGATTCCACTAAAAATTATGATATATTCTCCAACCCCCAGCCAGTGTTTGGTTGTTATGCATAACTACTCAGTGGCAGTACAGAATGTAAAGTTCCTTATTCCTTTTTTTTTTTTTTTTAATCTTTAGCATTGGTGTTATATACCCCTCACTGCAAATGATCAGGTGTGGTGCAAAAGGCTGGGTCGGTTAAAATCCTGACTGGATTCCTTTGCTAAATTATGGGAAAAGAAGCCTGGTACTCTGGATGCAGTTTTTATTAAGTGCCTAACCTAGCGATAGAAAGAATCTGGAGGGGTGCTGAGCGTCTGTTTTAGTAGTAAAGGAACTATGAGATTATTGGGTTCGACACTGTTGGATTGAAGCTCCGGATAAGGACTATCATTTATTAGAGGGTCATGGTATACAGTTGTGCATATTGGGCACCGCACAACTCAACAGGCACCATTCACATTTTTGTCTGTGTGCAAAGTGACTAAGGAAGTGCACAATCTGCATGGATGAATATGGTTGCTTTGTTCTTATAGAACCTGGAGGTGTAGTAGGGCCTCACACCCTTTGGAGAACCCCTGTTCCTAACAGTGATTAAGAAGACACTAGAGAAGGTGGTTCTGCCACAAGGTACGGACAAATTCCAGAGGCATGAATTACATTACCTTCTCACATATCTCTCAGTCTACCGCCCATGCTCTCTAGGGATGATATTACCTATTAGCTCCCATGCTTACCTAGGGATGATATTACCCATATTCTAACCCTTAGAATTTTGCTTTGGATTCTCCATTTAATACAAGTTCCCTATGTCATCTAGGGTGGTGACATACATCAAGCTCCTGTGCACTCAATTAAATCTTCCTGCTGATGCCTAATGACTAGCACTCTAATTTTCTTGCTAAATGAATCTTACCCACAGAGGAAAATCTAATCAAGAACCCCTGCATATTTCCATGAGGAGACACTCATTGCCTCTTCAGCATTGGTGACCTCCATTGGTGGTCTTTTTTTTTTCTTTTCAATCAGTACCTGGTTTCCATTTAATTTTACTCCTGAATTCCTTCCTCTTTCCTACCCTAGTGAGGAAAAAATGAGGCTAATCACAAATGAAGCAGTGATTTCTTGATCTGGGCAGATGATAGAACATAAACACTGAAAGGTAGGTGAAATGACTTCAGAAGAAATTGAGATTCTTTGGAAATAAAACCAACATTTTCCAAATACCACTGAATTCAGATACACGTTCTATGAGGTTGATTTGGATGGTGATTACAATTAGAAATTTTCTCCCCTGATGTGCACATAATTCTATTTCAGAGGAACATGATAGGATGTGTTGTTTCTAAATTTATTAAAATGGAGCCTGTCAGGCAGGGTGAAAGGAAGGATTCCATCACGGAGTGTTTCTTTAAAACAAAGCAAATAAATACTGGGTATGCTTGATCGCAAATCATGACTAAACCCAGAGAAAGAGATGTTGCCTTCTCTCTTTATTGATCTCAGATAAACTTAAGTGTCACAAATGTTAGAGAAAAAAAGAAGAGAGTGGGGAAGATGGTGGTGGTTACGTTCAGGAGGGCTGTCCCTTACCCCAATGTCCTTCCTCAACTTCGTCCTCCTTCTTTAAGGGTTTTCTGTATGGAAACCCATAGTGATGGTGTGATTATCCATAATGTTCCACGGGTAATACATCTTTCTTTAAGAAACCATTGGTACTGGACAGGAATTCCTTGGAGCACCTGATGGATAGTGTTTCTCATCCAAAAAGAGTTTTTGTTTGTTTTTGCCATAAGCAACGGTGTTACAAGAACACAGAAATGGACATGGCAGTGGAATCTATTAGGAAAGAAAATTCGCCTCTCTTTAGCTGTGTAGCTGTAAAATCATTTGAATCATATGCATATTTTGCTTAAGAGTGACAGGGAGAGATTATGTAGAACCACTGCCTTGAAGGCCAAGTTTCTGCTGTGGGCTTTTGCACCTGCTTTCCTGTCTGCTGGGAAGCTATTTTTGAGCTGACTTCCTATCATTTGGGCTTGAGTTCAGATCATCTCTCTCTACCCAGTCACCGCTGCATTATATTCTCTTTGTATTTTTCAATGTCTGCAACTATCTTATTTATTTTTTTGATTTGTGTGCTGGGATGCAGGTATCCTGAGAGCAGGGATCTCATCTGCCTTCCTCATTTGTATGTCTCCTGGCCTGGATGGTTGTCTCTGTGAACTAGACTGAGTAGGTTCCGTGCTAAAGTAAGGAATCATCATGATGATTGCTGAAAATGACTTGTACCTGAGTGATCCCTGAATGACTTGATATTCGGGGTATGGCACAACTCTCTATTTACAGTTGATGTTTGTAACTAAAATGAATTACTTTATTTGGTGCTTTGTATTTCCAGTATTTCCATTTCCTTTGTTTTAATAAACGTCTCCAAGTGCATGCTGGATTTCACCTTGCCTCATGTATAAGAAGTGTTGGGAGAGGAAAAAAAAAAAATCTCCTAGGTAGCAAAAAGTTATGGCAAAAGGGCAAGATGTTAAAATGGATACAGAGGTAAGAGGAAAAGGAACTGGAAAATGAACCAGCAACATTTAAAGAAACAGCTTCATTGCTGGGTCCTGGTATATTTGCTCAGAATGGGATTTTAGGTACCTTTTTTTTTTTTTTTTTTTTTTTTTTGTTTTTTCCACTGCATGTGATAATGTCATCATTTATTTTTAAATGGTTCTAAGTTGCAGCTTTAAATTTACTTCAAATCAAGCCCTATTTTAAAATTACTTTTAATAGGAAGAAATGAGTCAAGGACGTACATAACCTACTATATTTGAAGGACTCAAACAAATACAAGCCTGGCTGTGAATTCCAAACTCTCACCAAAACAAAGAGATAAAAATATACCTAAAATATATTTTCCTCTGTTTAGTCCTTGGGGGGAAATGTCAAGTATTGCACTTTAAAATTACTTTCATCTAACATTTTAGTTCCAACTTTTTCCCCCTGAATTAATCTTTTTTTTTCCCCCAGCAAACATAATTTTATGAATCCTTAACATTAAAGCAACTAGATTTTCTAATTCAACTTCGGAAAATTTGCTTTCCTCTACAGAGCTATTTTTAACAAATGGCATATTTACTTACAAAATTGGGAGATGGGGGCGTCCAGCTGAGGCACGTTCCCTCCCTTAGCGTTGAGTTTCTGGACTTGGGTCGGGGGCACTGGCTTATGTGACTGCCCAGTGGCCCGATACATGGCTTGGACCCACAAGATCCGATCTTGTTCGTCATCACTTGCAAATATCACGGTGTCTCCTTCTTTGACTGCATTAAAGAAGGCTCGGCCACCCTCTAACCCTGGAATAAAAGGGAATAAACACTACTAAGCTGAGCCACCATGTTCTGGGCAGAACCGCGCCCAAGAAAGGCCATTTCTACTGCTTTTCCTCAGGCCAGAGAAGGGAGGAGCGGTTTATCGGACTCTAAGATGGGAAGTCTGATACCCACTTGGCCACAGAGTGAAGCCACAATGTTAAAGAGACATTCTGAGACTGGCTCTTGTCTCTGTCTTTGTCTGCCTAGGGACATAAGTGTCAAGCAGGCTGCCTACTGGTTGGGTAGATATCTGCCTATAAACATACTATTATTTTTCTTATCTTTGGAAACAAATAAACCCCACCACCACCACCACCACCACCACCACCACCACCAAAAAACCATCTCTTGACCCCACCTCTCCCTTCGGTTACTCCAATTATTCTCTTCACAACATAAGGGGAATCTGTACCCTGGGTTCTTTTTCTTTTTCTTTTTTTCTTTTAAATTTACATCCAAGTTAGTTAGCATATGGTGCAACAATGATTTCAGGAGTAGATTCCTTGATGCCCCTTACCCATTTAGCCCATCCTCCCCGACACACCCCCTCCAGCAATCCTCTATTTGTTCTCTATATTTAAGAGTCTCTTATGTTTTGTCCCCCTCCCTGTTTTTATATTATTCTTGCTTCCCTTCCCTTGTGTTCATCTGTTTTGTATCTTAAAGTCCTCATATGAGTGAAGTCATATGATTATTTGTCTTTCTCTGACTGACTAATTTTGTTAGCGTAATATCCTCTAGTTACATCCAGGTAGTTGCAAATGGCAAGATTTCATTCTTTTTGATTGCCGAGTAATACTCCATTGTATATATATCACATCTTCTTTATCCATTCATCTGTCGATGGACATTTAGGCTCTTTCCATACTTTGGCTATTGTTGATAGTGCTGCTATAAACACTGGGGTGCATGTGCCCCTTTGAAACAGCATACCTGTATCCCTTGGGTAAATATCTAGTAGTGCAATTGCTGGGTATTAGGGTAGTTCTATTTTTAATTTTTTGAGGAACCTCCATACTGTTTTCCAGAGTGGCTGCACCAGCCTGCATTCCACCAACCATGCAAAAGAGATCCTCTTTCTCCGCATCCTTGCCAACATCTGTTGTTTCCTGAGTTGTTAATGTTAGCCATACTGACCGTGGGTTCTTAAATTGTAGCCCACATGTGAATCCTGTGGGCATCTTGTTAGAAGGCAGCTTCTGATTTGGTAGGTCTGGGGCAGGAGCCTGAGATCCTGTATTCCTAACAAGCTCCCAGAGGATGGATGGTGTTGATCTGAGGACCACACCATCAGTAACAAAAGTCTTTCTCCTCCCATTCAGCTTTAAAGCTTCTCCAATAAGGCTGCTGCCCCATGGAAACTTGTCAAGGTCACCAATGACTTCCACATCACTGAATCCAAAGATCAGTTCAGAGTCTACATTTTATTCTATCCATCGACATATCAGCCACACTTGACACTCTATTCTCTTTGAAACGCTTTCTCCACTTGGTTCCAAGTCTCCCAATTTCCTCCTTCCTCCCTGACTGCTGCTTGTCAGTCTTGTTTGCTGGCTTCTCTTCCTCCTCCTGACTGGTGAATGGTGTAGCATCCTGGCGTTGAGTCCTTGGACCTCTTCTCCTCTTCCTCAATGATGCCTTCCAGTCTTAACACCATGAATATGCTCATGGTCCCTACATTTCTATCTTCACCCTGGACCGCTCCTGTGAACTGCAGACCTGGACATCTAATGGTTTCCTTGACTTCTTCACATGGATATCTGATAGACACTAGACACCCGAGGCTTATCATATGCAACAGTGAACTCCTGGTCTTTCTCCCAAACTCTTCTCCATCTCAGTAAAGCTGAGCTCCCCCCTCTAGCTGTTCAAGCCCTCAACCTTGGGATCCTTTCTGACTCCTCATTTTCTCGCACCAGCCACTTCCAATGGAATTCTGATGGCTCCGCCTTCAGAACATTATACCAAAATCTGACCCCTTCCTCCACCTCCAGGGCTTTCACTCTGGATCTAGTCATGCTCATCTCTCACCTGGGCTATTTTAATAGCCTCCCACCTTATCTGCCCTGCCTCATCCTCACTCCCTATAGTCGATTCTCAATGGCAGCCAGAGTAATCAGTTTAGCGAGAGTCGAGTCATGTCACTCCTCTGCTCAAAACCAGCCAGTTGCTCCTCATTTTGCTCAAAGGAAAAGTCTAGGTTCTGACAAGGCCTTCAAGGCTCCACGAATTGACCCACCACTACGTCTACCCTTGTCTCCTCCTCCTCCTCCTCTTTCCTTCGTGCAGACATGCACGTTCTTCCCAGGAGCCACACTTGATCTCTTGCTGTTCCTGGAACACTCCAGGTATGTTCTCACCTCGAGACTTTTGCACTTGCTCCTTCCTGTGCCTAGAAAATGCTTCCTCAAGATATCTGCATGATTCACATCATCACCTCCTTCATATCTTTGCTCAAACATCACATTCTTGTTGAGTCCCTCCTTGACCTTTACCCCTCAGTCACCATCTCTCTTATCTTGCTTATCGACTTCCAACAAGCTCTGTAATTTATTTAACTTTATAAGGACAGGGAGTTTTTGTCTGTTTCGTTCACTGCTGTATCCCTAGTACCTAGAACAGTGCATGGCATAGCGTAGGTATCTAGCGAATACTTACTATTGAGTGAATGAATGCTCTACAGACCCATCTTTTTCCACAGGCTCTTCTCAAGGTTAAAATTCAGAGAGAGGTGGGTGGAAGCCTCTTTGGGCTCAGACCAAAGCTACATCGTGTCTGTCAACATAGTCCAGAAGACTGTGTATGCCAGTCACCGGCTGGAAAAAAAGCTTCATATTTTCATCATCCTCCAAACTCTCAGTTTAATATGGAGAGGAGAATGAGCGGGAATATTTGGGAAGAGCATTCCCAAGTTTCCAACAAGGCCCAGTCACTAGCCTGTTTGACATTTGCCAATGGAAAAGATTTCTGGTGACATTAAGACTTCTCCGTTGTGTTGATAACGTTAATTCAGGTGTCTATTCCGCAACAGTGGGTGTGTGTTGGGGAGTTCTGCACTTAGAATTGCCAGGGTCTCTAGAACCATAAGCAGCTACTTCTTTATATGGAGAGTCTAGTGCTACAGCACTTTTAACAAAAGCTTTTTTTGTAGTTATGATTATGAGAGAGTATTTTGCCTAATTCCTTATGGAGGGTTTTTAAATGGATGATTTGGATAGTATGATATATAGTTAGCAAGCTGGGAAAACTTGATGAAATGAATGGATGGCATGATAAGAAGGAAAATCTGGAAGGGAAAGAAAGAAGAGTTCTGAGGGATGCCCGAAGCCCTGAAAAATGAACACTAAGGAGGTAAAAGAAAGAGTGAGTCAACAGACCTTCTGCAGCCTAGCCTCATGGTAACTTTTGGGATAAGCCACTTTGATACTGCCGGTGAATGCCAGGCTAGGCATCACCGGCGGGTACTTTCCCTGCCCCAACCCCCACCCTCCAGGGTGTTGGATCCCCACCCTCCTGGGCTTGGGAGGCTGTGTTTCTGGAGCCACCATCAAAACATCAGTTCATGGAGTTGCTTTGGACAGTGGAGAGGTAGAGGTAGAAAGATACTAAGAAGTTTTCAGATGTTTATTTAATCCTCTCAATGGTCTTCCTATGAAGGAAGCCTTATTATTCCCATTTTATAAATGAGGAAATGGTCACAGAGAAGGCGATAACTAGCCCATGAACACAAAATAGGGCTGTAAGTATCCGCGCTGGGCTTCTCCCCCCACCGTCTGGCTCCAGAGCTAACAATCGTAACCCTTGTGCTATACTCCTGCAAAACTGAATAGCGTGGCTTGATGCACAGTAAAAGCCCTCTGAGAATTAGTTGTTAACAACAGAATGAAGCCTCATCGTGCACAGAATGGGACCCAAGGAGAAATCTCTAAAGCAGCAGAAGCCGTGGCAATGACAGCAGCGGAGAGCAGCAGAGCCTTTCCAGAAAGCATGGGAGACCAAGGGCACACCAACGACAGTGAGGAGGGAGCAGAGCAACCCAGCTGAAAGGATCCCAAGGGAGGAGAAAGCAAAGTGAACATCGACACATGCTCCGAGGCAGCAGAGTTTTAGATCAGGCAGAGCAATTCCTGGGGACGGAATCTGTGGGATGTGCCGTATGGAAGTGCATGGGCGCTTCAAGGAGAACGTGGAGCACAGCCCCACAGGTATGGACCTGTCAAGAACGAGAAAACACGTCTGGGAAAGGACAGAGGCAGCCCAGGCAGGGAATAGTGGCCAGTTCCCTGCAGGGTGGAAGGGGGGCTGCTGTTCCAACAAACTGCTTGGATGGACATGGTCTATTTACTTATTTACTAAAAGTTTATTAATTCATTTTTGAGACAGAGAGAGAGAGAGAGAGAGAGAGAATCTCAAGTAGGTTCCACACCATCAGCACAGAGCCTGATGCGGGGCTCGAACTCACAAATGGTGAGATCATGACCTGAGCCAAAACCAAGAGTCAGGAGCTTAACTGACTGAGCCCCCCAGGAGCCCTGACATAGTCTATTCCTAACGGCAAAGTTGTCTAAGGCTTGATGTGCTTGTTTAAATTGTGCCGTTGAATTATTCGGAATGTCCTTTTATTTAGACGTAATTACTTAATCTCATAGAACTTGAGAGATCACTGTATACTCTCCAAACCATACCCAGGGAGAGTTGAAGTGAAGCATTTTCCATTTTTAGGTAAAGATGAACACCCTGTATGTAAAATTCACACACAATGATTTACTAATTCCCCAAATTAACATTTCAAAGATACTAAACAGGTAGAGTTGACGGGGCACACAGGCTTGTGTCTAGGTGCCCATTTCAATCAGAGGCTGGTGCAAAGGCAAGGACGTGCACCCCTACGACGCTATCTGCCCCATCAACAACCTCCACCTGTTGGCTCCACTCACGCCCTGCATAAAGCCAAGAGCAGGAGAAAGAGGAAGTACTCAGATGTCCTTCCCCATTTGCAAGCTCACCTGTCGGGGGCAGTTGAGAGTGGGGTCCAGGAACTTCTACTTTCATTATTTATCTATTTATTTAAAAAAAAATTTTTAACATTTATTTATTTTTGGGACAGAGAGAGACAGAGCATGAACGGGGGAGGGGCAGAGAGAGAGGGAGACACAGAATCAGAAGCAGGCGCCAAGCTCCGAGCCATCAGCCCAGAGCCCGGTGCAGGGCTCGAACTCACGAACCGCGAGATGGTGACCTGAGCTGAAGTCGGACGCTTAACCGACTGAGCCACCCAGGCACCCCAGGAACTTCTACTTTTAACAAGCACTCTTTAAGCAGTTCTGAGTTAGGAGCCTTTAAATCTCCATTTTCAGTCACACATCACTTTGGAAACACATAGGACTTCGTACACGGAAGAGCAGAAAAGAAGTGGCTTCTTATTCTCAAGAACATAATCCGTTTACTTTCCGTTTACACCTTTGGTGGAGGAATTTATAAATGATATCCCGTGGGATCAATGTGGAAAAAAGAAAAGAGGCTTTTAGCATATATGTGCACGGCTAACTTTTGCATGTGTACAGAACAGCTTTCTCTCCGCTCCTGCCCTCCCCAGTGTAGGAAGAGAATTCTGCTTCCCTGGGCTAAAATAACAATTCGAGCTTTGCTCTAGCGGTACGCATCGCTGTGTTTTCCTGCAAGTGCCAAAGAATGACGTGGGCTAGACCCTGAGTTCCAGCTCTTTTTCTCTCTTTTCAAAATGGGAAAGATGATCCTGGTCCTGTCTCCTTGGTGGGATTGTGTAAGGTCCAAATGCAACCGTGTGGGAGAAAGGAGCAGTGAACGGGCGCGGAAGGAATTACTGTCAGAAGAAGATGCTAGTGTATTTCCTTCTCAGGTGGGGCCCTTTCGCCTCCCGCTGGAAAACGCAGGTCTCTCGAAAGTTGGAATCTATTTTTCTCAAGGGAACGCGATGGTTTGAGAAGAATGCAGACTGTCACAGAACCCGTGAGGCTGGTTTCTTAACGCAGGAGCCACATCCTTTCAGTGAGATGCGTGCAACTGTTTCAAACCCGTAGTCTCCATTCACTAGGAAGGCTTTCCAGGCGGAAACATTCGCCTTCCGTGGTCAGCTCCCTATCACGCTCTGGCCCGAAGCAGATTACCAAGGCGGGAGGTGGGCGTTGGTCCAAATTACTCAGGGTGGCGATTCTGAAGGTGCTCATTTTCCGAGGCGGGCTGGGCCTTCCCCCGCCGCACCTTTTCAGGTTAACATCCTATCTTTTCTCAAACTCTGTTTTTCCTTTATGTGTATTTTGTTGCATGTGGAAGAGCAATATGGGAGTAGAAAAAAAGGTTTTGGGCCAAATAAAGCAGTATGGTTGGAAATGTTTCCCTTGTGCAGATTTGGCATAAAAATAAACTTCTCTGGGAGAGGGCTGTTGGTGCTTGTTGTTCATTAATATGCTGAAATGATTTCGCACCCCCCCCCCATTTTGAAGGTTCTTTGAGGCTGATTTTTATTCATTTTTCCCCCCCGGGAAAAAGATAAAACGGGGGGGGGGAAGAGGTGTGAGGGGGCAGGATGTAGAACTTATGAGAAATACTACCATTTGTGTGGTTCTTTTAGTTACATAAGGCTAGAAGCTGGGGTGTCTATGCTGGGGGACTGGTATCTTCTTAGGAAAGAAGGGCTTTGTTCTAGCTACCCCTGAATTGTAGTTACCAGACAGAGATACGCAGGACGGGCTCCCTTAGACGTGGAGACGCAGACCCTGCCAGGCCCACACATCACTGGTGAAAAACAACACACACTGACATACACACACATAGTCCTGAGGGCACCGATAGGACTCCCCGTTCAGTCATATCCTTTGTAGCATTCTAGGTGGAGTGCACGTTTCCCATGCCACAGCTATGGAAAAGAAAAATGTATTATGTTTTCTGTTTGCTTTTATGAAGATCCGTTGGGTAAAACCAAAGCCCTTGATTGAGACGGCGTTCACTCAACCGGGATGGAAACTCCATAAGATCAGGGCCTGTGGCTGTCCTGGTCACCTGTAAGACCTAGTAAGTCGGCTTAGTGCCCGGCACAGAGGACGAGCCCAGGAAACGTGAGTTGACCCGTGACTGGTGTCAGGGGAGAGTTCTGTGGGTGCAGAGCCTGGAGGGTGGGTGGGTACCTGGCTGGGGGTCGGTGTAGTCCACAGTGTAGCCATCCAGCTGTAGAAGTTCCTGAGGCTCCGCTTTTTTCTCCCGATAACTGCACATGGCAAACGTGTATTGACTGACCTGGGAAGGAAAAGCAGATAGTCAGGTTGTTACCTCGGTCCCTGAAGAAACCCTCTCCCGTCAACCATGTCCTTGTCCCTGAGACCCTGTACTTCGTAGCTGGGTTCAGGTTGAGGTTTGCTACCCGCTGGCTGTGTGAGTTAGAGCAAGTTACTCAGACTCTCCGGTCCTTTGTTACCCCACGTGTAGACTTGGATATAATGTGAGGACCTACCTCCCCACTGGCTTATTGTGAGAGCTGAATGAGTTCACGTGTGGAATGGACTTAGAATTTATTCCTGACACCAAGTGCTTGATAAAAGCTAGAAGTTATTATTGCTGTTTGTTATTGTAATGGGCTAAGCCACATGCAAATTGCCATTTCTGTAGCTCAAAACTCGTCGAATAGTGGAAATTTTATAGGTTTTACCTAATGTAACCTTGGCCCTGGCTGAGACTGCCCCGTTCGTACAGGCCTTTTGGTCAGCAGTTAGGGACCAGACGCTCGTTTGCTAATGCCCCAACTATTTCTTGTTACCATTTTATTTTTTGCAAGCCAATTCTTAGAGTCAAGCCACACATTTTTGTTTCCCCTCTCCCGTCTCCCACGGAAGGAGGGCTTCTGGTTGCTTTGCAAAGTCCTCCCTACATCTCAGACAAGCGCAGAAGTGACATGCTGTCACAAGCAATGAGCCCTTGATCACTAGGTGCCAGTCACAGTAGAGCCAGCCTCGGTCCCTGATGGCAGGGCCGCTGTCCCTGGGCAGCCCTCACCAGTGACACGGGCATCTATGCCAATGCTGGGCGAGGGCTCCACAGCTGCAGGCCGGCCTTCAGGACCCTGTCGCCATGGTGTGCATAGACCCAGCACGGAAACCTAACAATTCTGCATCGGGCTCATTTGCAAGGTGCCTGTGGGAGAGCAAGCACCCCTCAGGGTTTGGGCTAAAAGCTTGTGGGCCTATTTACTCCACAATGTCAAACGTCTTGGAGAAGGAGTGCCACATCCCTTATCTCTTAGTTCCCTTTATTAAGAGAGACATTTTCTAAGTGAACTTTGATCCCTGCTGGGGACATTTTTAGCCTCCTCCATGGTGAGATCTTTTTTTTTTTTTTTAATGGCAATTAGAAATTGGTGCTCTCCAGCCCTGTACCCATCCATCACCCATCTCCCACATCCTCTGGGGCCTGAAGGTCCTAATGGCAGATAAAGGACTGTGACTGGTTTATCTACTGCTGCCCTCTGTTGGTTCCTAGTGAAAACTTTCTTCACAATGCATATATATGGTTTGCAGAACCTGTTCCTTATATGGCAAGTCCTTGAGGGACTTCAAGGAAAACAGAAGGCCAGATCACTAAGAGTATTTTCATAAGTGGACGTTCATGATTCTTTGCAATAAGCAGAATAACCAATAGCATCTCTTCTCCTAAAAAGGAGGGCTAAGAGTGCAAGCGTGGGGGTCACATTGGCCAAGGGGTCCATCCCAGCTCTGATAAGCTTCACCTACCTAAGTCTCAGCGTCCTCGTCCATATTTTACTTGCATCTTACTGTTGCTGGGGGGATTAACTGAGCAATAAAGATCTTTACATACTATGTGTGACAATCACATAACAAATGCTCAATCTGTACATTTAAATAAGCAGCTTCCTTGCATTTACTGCTACCGTTCTAATATAGAGTAGTTGAGTAGGTATAATTGCCTCCTAGATTATAAATCCATTGAAGGTAAGCCTAGGGAGCCAAACGTCTTGATTATATTTGCCTCCTTATAAACAAAGTCTACCATATAAAGGGCATTTGCCGATTGAGTCTGATTGGTTCTAAAAAGTCAAGTATGTATAATCTAATAAAGATATTTGGGGGGGGGGGGTTCCAAATTTACATGTTATCCTAAGCACAGCACCAGACCTTTCCAACTCATTGCTTGTCTGAATAAATGATCTCCCGGGTCCCCAGCATGAGACTGACCATACATATTGCCAGAACGGTTCCACAGTGATTTTTACCTGTCTCTGGCAACACAAGAGATGATGTAGTTTGTTAACGTGATTACTAGCCAGAGCGTCGCAGACGCTAACTTGAGATCAGAAAAATATCACAACAGAAGGGCATCACTTCAAGATTCATGCATTTACTATTGCTACACACCTTGGGTTTATGATTTCCCTGTTCTATTTCAGGTGCCTGCTTCCTGGAGCGCTGTGCTCTGCTGCCCTCTTCTGGTAATACTGCGGAAGTTGTCCTGACAAACTTCGAGCTAATAGAAACTAGAATCGGTTTATTAGAAGAAGCATTTTAATTGGGAATTTGGTGACTTACTTTAGGAAGTAAAGGCAGGAAGAAGAAACTCCAATTTTTGCAAATGTGAGGGGGCACCTCAGTTTTTCTAGCGTGCTGGAAGGGTGGGGGAATTGCAAAAGGTTTGGGAATGTTTTGCTTTTTTTTTTTTTTTTTAAGCTTCTACAAGACATCACTAAGTGAAAGGTATTGCTAATGAAATGAATGTTTCTCTGCCTCAGTAAAATTCTCTTTAAACTGAATTTTGATAAGAAGTTAATGAGATGGTGAGCACTCGTGTAATGATGGCACAGAAAGACCTAGAATGTCACAAGTCAGAGAGTTGGCCACCCCTGCCACAGCGGCTGGCCCAGAACAACAGAAAACAGAGACCCAATGATCGGAAATGACCCACAGACATCTAAAAGTGCCCTTTGGAGAGAAAGGCTACAGGACTGCAACGTTTACATCTTTGGAATTTTCACCTGGTGCATACCTTCATATGGAATCGTGGGACCAGATGGGCTATTCGGACTTCTGAGGGTACAGCCTTCAAGGTTTGTTTATAGGTGGCCGGACCTCCAATTTACACAGCCACCCTCAGCGTATTTTCAGGCACTATTTAAACTAGGAAACGGTTTATTAACAGCGTTTCTTAAAGAGTGGGCTGAGGCCACTTTCATTAGAGCGTGCGTATGGGAGGGTGGGGTATCAGTTATAAATATGTATATTCTTTAAGACAGAACAACAGAATCTCAGGTCAGGCTGGGTCTCAGGGATTGATATTTTTCATAACTGCTCTAGATATTTCTTAAAGCACACTGAAGCTTGAGAACCATTGTTTTAATATACAGGAACTGTCCAGAAACTTTCAGTCCCTGACTTTCAGGCATATTTAACAACTAGCACTCAGATACGAGATGAAAGGGTCAGTGCTTTCTTTTCCTTGGACTCTTACTTCTCCTTCACCCCATCATCCCTTGAAGACTTAAGTCCTTGCACATACGACTAAAGACAGAATACATTTTGTCTAGCCACCCCCCCCCCACCTTCTTGCCTTTACCATCATTTCTTATGAATGCCTCAGCTGTTATTTTTACTGAACCCCGGTCACTCGCCCTTGCCCAAAGTTCACATACATCCATTTTAGAAAAGAGTTCTTTATTTATGGTAGATTCATTCATTCATTTAACAAATCCTTAGGTAATACGTTTGGTGCTAGGAATATATAGATGTATTAAACCAGATATGACTTCTGCTCTCTTGCCTAGTGTGAAGGCAGACATTAATCACATTACCTCAGAAATGTGTAACTTTAATGGGGACAAGTATTTTAAAAGGAGATATATGGTACTATAAGAGCTTAGGAATTTGGTCTAGTTGGGTGGCCATGGAAAGTTTTCATGAGGAACCACTGACTGATGGAGCCAAGATCTGAAGATGTAGACATTTTTATGATACGAAGAATAGAATTCCTGGGACCAACGACCATTTTTATTTTATTTTTAAAAGATGCTCAACTTAAAATTTTTTTTATTTTTTAAACAAAAGTTTATTCATTTTTGAGAGAGAGAGAGAGAAAGAGAAGAGAGAGAGAGAGAGAGGGAGAGAATATGGGGGAGGGGCAGAGAAAGAGGGAGAAAGAGAGACTCCCAAGCAGGCTCTGCTGTCAGCCCAGAGCTGGAGTCGAGGCTTGAACCCACAAACCAAACCCCGAGATCACCACCTGAGCCAAAATCAAGAGTCAGAGCTCACCTGACTGAGCCACCCAGGTGCCTCCAAAAAATATTTATTTTTAAGTAATCTCTATGCCCAATTTGGGGTTCAAACTAACAACCTCAATATCAAGCAGACTGAGCCAGCCAGGCGCCTCAGGACCATTTTTAACGTGACTTGGTTGTAAACGAAGGGTCACAGAGTCTAAATCCTAGACTCCTGATTGATGTTAACATGAAGGCCACCTGGTGGAGTAGAGGGAGAATAGGTTTTGGAGCTATACAGACCTGGATGTGATGCTCAGATCTGCTATTTTCTAGGTGTGTGTGACCTGGGGTAATTCAGTTAACTCTGCTGGGACTCAGTTTCATTTTCATTAAATGGAGCCGATGATAACAACTGTGGAACATTTCTTATGTTTGAATACAGAGCATTAATTTCTCTGGTAGCTGAACGCTGATTTTACTAGACGAAATCACCATCATTCCCACTTTCAGTCTACTATATGGCTCCTGTAGGGGTATTTGCCCCTCTAGCCGGAGGTAGGGTGGGTGGGACATACGGCCCGACCTAGCCAATCAGTATCACATCTCCCTGGCTACAGTGATAGGTAGGGAGATGAGCACATGACCACAAGGGCCAATAAAGGCTCAATGAACTACTGAGAAGAAAAGCCTTTCTTCTGGGGCTGCTAAACTGGTGTAAATCCTGACCCTTCCCAGTATTCTGCAGGGAGAGAATGTTGTTTGAGGGTGATACCTGCTCATCAGAAAACACAATCAAGAGATGGTAATGATAGAGGCTCAAAGCCGTGATGGCTTTGCCTGAGCCCTGGACCTAGCCTTGCCAGAAAAGTCTTTAGTCAATTGCTAATTTAATCAACTAACCAATACAATTCTTCCCACTTTAAAACTTAAGCTAGTTTGGGTTGGTGTCATTTGCAACCAGAATATAAATACATATGTTCTTTAAGGCAACTGTAAATTTGAGTGGGAAAAATGGACAGAGAGTTAAAAATCACTCAACTACTTATAGGTCTTACAATTCATTAAAAAAATTTTTTTTAATGTTTATTTATTTTTAAGAAAGAGAGTGCGAGTGGGGGAGAGGCAGAGAGAGGGGGAGACGCAGAATCTGACACAGGCTCCAGGCTCTGAACTGTCAGCACAGAGCCTGACCTGGGGCTTGAACTTGTGAACCGCAAGGTCATGACCTGAGTTGAAGTCGGATGCTCAACAGACTGAGCCACCCAGGAGCCCCAGTCTTACAATTCATTTGTGGGGTTGACTTATTTAATATGGTTTCCTGAGCTACAACTACTATATTCCAAGGCACTTTACATTATCGGACAATATGTTATCCTTTTCAGATTTAGTGATTTTTCTGAAAGCTAGAGCAGAGTTTTTAGTTTTTATATTATACATAGGGAATCAGCAATAGGGTAGCACTGGTTCTGTCTGATGCAAGGTAATTTAATTCTAGAACATTGTATAGGCATAAATCTCTTGGGGACTGGTCCCATCAAGCGCTTGGAATCATGGAAAGTATTTGGAGTCAGAAGACCTGTGTTAGGTTTCACACTGGCTGCCTATTAGCTGTTGACCATGGGCACGTCACTTAACCACTCTGAGCCTCACTTTCCTCAAATATGAAATGGGTTAAGACTTGTCTTCATTGTATTACAGAAAGGTTGTAAAGACCAACTTGATGAACACTTTGCAAAGTCTAAGAGGCCATACAAATATGAGCAACTGTCAGCATTATTAGAAGAGCCACATAATATTATGGTTTGTATGGTGCTAGAAAGGGAAAAAATGGCTCAGAAATACGTTGCTGAAGACCAATCAAAAACTGATTCTGACCTGAAGTCTTTTGGGCATAGAAGAAAAATATTTTTATTGTATTGTATTGTATTTTATCTTATCTTATATTTTTAGTAAAAATATTTTTAAACTAAAAGGATCATAGTGATGAGACTTCCTAGCCTGGTCTGGGTGATGAGTTGGCCACTTCCATTCCTCCCCTTACCCACCCAAGCTGGAGAGCTCTAGGGAGGGCTCTATGGAATTGGCACCTTTATCATTAGCATTGGTTTGGTCAGAGTTCCTAATAATGGTAACCAGTGTGTTTGGTTCTTCCCATGGCTTCCAGGGTTTAGAATGAATTTACCAGCAACTTCTTGACTTGGGGTGCTGAGGACTCATTTCCCCTTACTCTTTCAGTTAGAGTTTGGAGCCATGTTTTTGAGACATCTATTGGAACTTAAAGGAACATGGCTGAGGAAGCTTTCTCATGTCATTTGCATATAATCATCTGTATCGATATTCTGATGCTCAACTCCATGGGGGCATAAACTCTGAGATGGTGTGGTCTAAAGGGGACGGCAGCTTTTGCTTTTTATTTGTTTGTTTGTTTATTTATTTATTTAAGTTTTTAAATGTTTATTTATTTTTGAGAGAGACAGAGTGCAAGTGGGGGAGGGACAGAGAGGGAGGGAGACACAGAAGGTGAAGCAGGCTCCAGGCTCTGAGCTGTCAGCACAGAGCCCAATGTGGGGCTCAAACCTATGAGCTGTGAGATCATGACCTGAGCTGAAGCTGGACGTTTAACCGACTAAGCCACCCAGGCACCCCAGAAGCCTTTGCTTTAAAAAGGACAACGGCGGGGCGCCTGGGTGGCGCAGTCGGTTAAGCGTCCGACTTCAGCCAGGTCACGATCTCGCGGTCCGGGAGTTCGAGCCCCGCGTCGGGCTCTGGGCTGATGGCTCAGAGCCTGGAGCCTGTTTCCGATTCTGTGTCTCCCTCTCTCTCTGCCCCTCCCCCGTTCATGCTCTGTCTCTCTCTGTCCCAAAAATAAATAAACGTTGAAAAAGGACAACGGCCACTGAGGCAATAATTCTTTAAAGGTAGTCTCTGGGCAACCAGCAACGGTATCTCCTGGTGTGCTTGTAACACACAGGTTCCCCAGTCTTATGCCAGACCTACTGAATCAGAACCTTCTGGATGGCACTTGGGATGTGGATTTTATTTTTTAATGTTTATTTATTTTTGAGAGAGAGAGAGACAGAGCATGAGCGGGGAAGGATCAGAGAGAGAAGAGAGCACAGAATTCGAAGCAGGATCCAGGCTCTGAGCAATCAGTGCAGAGCCTGATACAGGACTTGAACTCATGAATGGTGAGATCATGACCTGAGCCGTAGTCAGATGCTTAACCTACTGAGCCACCCAGGAGCTCTGGGATGTGGATTTTAAATAGTACCCAGAGCCGGTGGTCCAGGCCTGTACTGGAGAACACCATCTCATTGCATAGGAAGACTTAAGTCTGTGGCACAGAACTCCCCAGGTTGGGGGCAGCGTCCAGCCACATCCATCCTGATTTTAGTCTCAGTCCTTAAAAATGGGAATCACTGCTTTGGTACAGAAGCCCTCTGAGGATACCTTTTGTCTCTGGCTAGTAGGAAGTCCATTTACAATCTATCTTTTGGTTCCCCCAAAGTAGTAACACTAAAAGGAAATCTCATTTAGGGCGAATTTTAATAGTTCTTCATTACAGACAAAAATGTAGACTCTATGTGCTTGTCTGTGTGTGTGATGGGGTGGGGGGTGGGGAGGAGAGTTGGGGGTGGGAGGGGAGAGGATTCTGAGGAGACTGGTGTTGGGTGGGTTCTCTTCCTCTTAGGTTTTCCGCACTGTTTTCCTTGAAATTAAATTTAATGGAATTCATATTTGTGTTGGGAATCATGTATTACAAACTCTCTGTAAAAATACTTCCCGAGACCTAACATGAGTAGAAAGGAAGAAATATTCAGTAAGTCACTCGAGTAGCATATACTTCCTATGTGTGGTTTGCACGCTGATGTCCTTGAAGCTTGTTCCAAGGCTGCCTGGGGAGTGGGGGGCAGGCTGAGGGGAATCTGCTTCCCTCCCCAGCTCCTTCACCCATCCCCACATTTGGCCAGAGTGGGTTCTCCTGGTTTCCCTTCTGCATTTTGAGTTTCGATGGCAAGGTTTGGTGGCTAAAAAGAAACTGGTGATCGTTTATACCTGTGACTGAAATCAACATGGCATGCAGCTCTTGGGTGCTGATTGTTACTACTCGTCCCATCATCCTTCTCTTCCAGCAGCCTCAGAGATTTTGCTTCCCTTGAACTGGGCCAGACCTGCCACTATGGTGGCACTGGGGTTGTTTCAAAGGGGGTGAGCTTTTGGGTTATCATTGTGATAAAACACTTGCAAATGTGGTCACTTAGACAATGGAGGAGAAAAAGTAGGAAGAATCCAAAGACAATGCAATATTTTCTAGGTAGGATCAAACTGCTTTTAGACATTGTTGTCGTGAACAGGGCTCTGTGACAGTGGGCTGTCATGTCACCTGTGTTGGCCACAGAGGTTGTTAAGGGAGGAATCTGATTTAAGTTGAAACTGAAGGTTACGTTTGGACGATCGACGTCCCCAACGCACCTCAATGGCTCTTGAAAGTTATGGGAATCATGTGTAAGTGAAACCTATTGAAATCCCGAAAGTGTTCTCTTCAGCTGTCCAGGAAAGATGTGGAACTTTACATGGGCTATGTATGTCCTCTGCTGATTTTCACATGTGAGAGCGGAACTTGGCTTTTAGCGACTGTGCGATTCATATCTTCTCGTGGTAGAAAGCTCAGCGTGAAGGCCCCGAGATGTCTGTGTTCCAGTTATACCGCCTAACACAATCATTCTCTCCTTTTCAGTTCAGTACATATTGTACAGACAGGCTTCACTGATATTTTGGGCACATTTCCTCCTGTTTTTTTTCCTGAAGAGTCTTTTTCCCTCTGAAATCGCTTGCAAAGCGAGAGGTCAGCTATTTCTCCTAAGTATGTCATCATTTCAAAGATTTTCAGAGAAAAGTCATGTGTCCAGTGGACCAATAGCTCAGAGGAGGAGGGGAGATTGTGTATCATGGTGAGAGGGCCACCTGTCCCGCTGCCTCTGGGAAGTTGTCACCGGCCACTCTCCAGGCCGTTTGATCTTTCCTTTCTCAGAACCACTTGAAGCCTAGCCTAGGTCCTTCTTCTCTCTCTTTCTTTTCCTTCTTTATTCCACCAAACATGTCCTGGATGCCCATGCCAGGTACTGAGCTAGACAATGTGTATGTGTGTAGCGGGGGAAAGAGGGAAGGACACAAAGATAAATTGGAAACCAAACCAGCCCTGAGACAGCACATAATCTACTGGGAAAGGCCGGGCAACCTCACAAGTGATTCCAAGAAAGGCCGCTCTGCCCAGCGAGAAGCGCTGGATGGGGGAGAACTGTCCATAATCTTGCACTGTATTTTTTGGTGCATTTTGTCTCTCCATTTATAATGCCCTCTCTTTAGAGAGGACACCAGATGTTTTTGCTTGCCTAGCATCCATTTCTCCTTCTGGTCATGGCATTCTGGTTTTGCACCGGAGACAGCCCAGTGGGACTGTTAAATCAAAGTGCCATGGCCTGCCCCTGCTAAGAGCTGGGTGTGTGACCCAAGCTGAACTGATCTCTCTTTCATATTCGGCCACTGACTGGAGATACAAGGGTAGAAAATGTTCAGAGCAGACTTTGTCTTAGGACCACATCGATGACACAGCCAGGGTTCCCTCCACCTGGATTTCTGGCACTGCTCTGGGTCCTGTCGTAGTAAGGATGGCTCATTCAGCTTTTTCAACATCCTGTTATTATTACCTTAATTAGCTTGGGTCTGTTTCTGCTATTTGCATATATAAAGCACTTCTAACAGATTCCCTTCTGGGAGTGAAAGATCAGGCCTCATAGTTCTTCTCTATGACCTACCAAGTGCCCTACACAGAGAAGATGCTCAATAAATGCTGGTCAGTTGATAGTTTGAAGAAATGTATCTCAGGATGAAATATTCTCCTTGCCTAACTATGGATTATTTAGGAGTTTGGGCACAATTCCAAAGTTTTCCTTGGGCTAATTTATTCTAAGATTTTGTTCTACCCCATAGCAACCACAAAAGTAAAAATGACCTCTTGCTGATAGCCAGAGAGATGCATTTTGCCATAGTAGCACAGCAGAGACTTGACTAGGTCTACAGGAAGTCACATCTTAGAAGGTCAGGGTTGGTAGAACCTTCAAGGCCATCAGGCCTAAGAGGCAGTTGCTTTATAGTTAAGATTTAGAATTGGAATGGCTCTAAATACTAGTCAACGCCTATAGTGAACATAGTAACCCCATGAACACTTTTAGTCACTAAACCACAAGTTGCCTTGCTTTGTGGCATCTTCCAGAATACAGCATATATGAATTTTTTTTTTTGCAAATTAAATTACAGTGTATATGCTCTGGTGGAGACCGCAAATTAAAAAGAGGCAATGGCAGGTGCCCTTATAAACTGAAAAATCCTGACGCAAGAAGCAGACGAACCAAATTTTAAAAAGGGCGGGGAGATTATCAAGGACAAGCAGCACTATTTCTGGACATTTTTTCTTAAATAGACAAGAGAGCAAAGGTACTATTTATACATTACTCATGTATTATTAATACCAATATCTACATCCACATCTGTATCTATATATAGATAGATGTTCCTTGCTGCATGGTTAATAATAGTTCCAATTGGGGAAGCCCACAAGTCCTTCAAAAAGGAAAATTCTACAGATACGTGAGCCAGAGCTATCTATGCAAACGTGGAAAAATGTCTATAGTGATTTATGTTAAAAAAAACAAAAAGCGAGCTGTAGGATGACACGGAGTTTGGTTATATATATATATATATATATATATATATATATATCTGGAAAGATATATTCCAGACTTTTAAACATAGTTAAAGGAGGTCAGTTAAGACTTTTGGAAGCCCTACGAATCAAGGGAGTGGCATACTCCCCCACCTCCAAACACCAGGGAATTCAAAATCAAACATACCGAACAGTAAAAGAGATGTCAAAAGTCTAAGTAAATTCCGACTCTTTTTCGTAATGGGTATCTTTAGAAATAGCACATTCTTCTAAAACAATGTCAGTGTTCCTAATGGCCCAACCAGGCACACGCTTGCTTCCTCCCTGGGGCCCTGCGTCACGGGCAGCTCACCTCTCCCACTTATCTTACGTATTCCTGCATTCGAGGATTCTAAAATAACGAGCATGCCTTAATTTTTCTAATTTTAAAGTGATGTAAAAATAGGGAAAAGCAACACAAGGGAGTGCTGTGGGTAGCGGAAATTTCGATGTCCCTCTGAAGTGTAGTCACATGCTTATACAATGGGTAAGAATCCATTAAGCTAACTGCTTGAGCACTGTGCGCTCTAAGTTATACCTCAAATAAAAACCATTAATTAATCCTTAATCTTAATCCTTAATCCAAATCTTTAATACTGATGGCTCTTAAGACAGACAAAGTTGAAGAGTTACCTGGACCAATACAAAAAACCTCTTCTTCCATCTCTTCCAGACATTCTTACCGATGGCCCATAAATACCTAAGGAAAAAGAAAAAGACCAGAGTTGCATTAATGCTTGAGCGACTGCACTGTTTAATTCACTTGACCGTGAAGCTTGGTACTCATAAACGAGGAAATGCACATGGCTCAGAAAAAGAACACAGATTTTGGCGCTGTGTGACTGAGGATAAGGAACAGCAAGCCAAAGTTCACTTGCACTCCCAGAAGGAATTGTGGCCCCTCCTCACACTTGACTAATATTCTTTGATTGATTCCAGAAAGCACCTTGGAAAATGTTACATTGAGACTTAATTTTTGTATGTGCTGGAAGTCTATTAGGTAGGGAAACTCCTGCCAAAGCTGCACGAGAGAAAAAAAAGAAGGCTAAATCCTACAACCAGCCCCTATGCCTCATGTCGAGGCTCAGCCAGGAGCCGCCCACCCCACCCCCCACCTTTGCTCTAATTCTGTCAAATGCAGGTATATTACAGGGAAGAAATTTCACGTCAACATAGAAAGTTCTCCCTATACCTCTCCCCTTTCCCCAAATGCTCTTCTGTTGATGGAAATTAATCTTGATACAGAAAAGTGAAATAAAAGGAGAGTTAAGAATTACAGAGGAATAACTCAAAGCTATCTGGAGATTTTACAAGTGGTCTTACTAATTCATTCGCAAATTACTCCTCTTGCCTTGTGGATTGCCGCACACTAAACTGGCACTAATCGAGGAAGTGAGGCCCCTGGTTTTCAGACTCTACTGGACCAGGTGAGGAGAGATCTGGTCATACTCAAAAACATTCAAATACTCAAGTTCCCAAACTGGCTTTATCTGCTATAAAAATCAACTGGACAACTTCCAAATACTCACTTCACCTGGAATCAGACAGAATTTCCGCTTTGGAACATAAAGAAGAATGCACCTAATTAAAATTTATACCATTTGACAAATTTCAGGGGCTCTGAGAACTGGCTGGTGGCCAAAACGTGCTCAGATCTTTAAGCCAGAAACCCAGGAGTCACCCTGGGTTCTTCTGTTTCCTCCTCCTTACTCCTTCATTGCCAAGTGCAGCTGATTTTTACTTCCTGCAAAGTTCATCACTCTGCTCAGTCTCGACCCCTCACACCCTCACTATTTCAGTCCCAGCCCACAGCTTTGCTTCCGTGGACAGTGGTAGAGGACACTTTTAATGGGTGTCAAGGACACCCAGAATGATTTTCATCCCCCTCCTGGCCATGAGATGCGGCCCACCATTTGCAGATGCTATCACGCCTTTCCCTGATGAAACTCCTTCGGTGGGTCTCCCTTGTTTACATGAAGGGAGCCTCAAACTTTGGCCACTCACATTCCACTTTCATGATCTATCCTGTATCTGCCCACCTATTCTATGGTTTACTTGGCATTTTCCTTTAAATTAACTTATTTAACACAAATACATTTATTTTGAAAGAAAACTTTATATTATAGCCTTGATACACTACTTATATATTACGTGGCTCACATGAAAACACATACGTAAACATTTAACGAACATACGCTTGTCTGTACATCACTAAGATGATTGTGTGTGCCATCAGTGATATAAATCCACTCAGGGAAACTGTAGCCTATAGAGATAAAATCCAGCATCTTGACCTGGCCTGAAAACCTGTTCATTCTCTGGCCCTGCTCGACTGTCTACACTCAGCGTCTGCACATTACATTACCCGTAATCCCTGACCACACCAGGAAGTTTCACACTTGTGTAATTTTGCACGTGCTTCACAGCCTGGAATTGTCTACTCTCAGCTCCTTATGTTCAAACTCACATTCTTCCTAAGTTTAAATCCCTACCTTGATGTCATCACCCCCCCCTGGGCCTTGTGGATGGCTCCTCTGTTACAATGATTACACTACTATAATTTGTCTTTATATTTATTGTTCCTACTGGATTGTGAGCTCTTTGAGGGAAGGAACCTTATTCCTTCTTTCTAAATTCTTATTTCTAAATTCCTAGCACAGAACTTTGTTGTGTTTTTTAAATTCCTAGGATGGTTCTTGATATGTAGTAGGAGGTCAGTATATATTTGTTCTATTTCAATGGGTTTGGAAGGCCATGATCTTGGGAAACTAGAGCAACCTTTGTAAATGTTTCCGATGAGGTTTTAAAACACTGCATAAAGACATGCAACCCATCACCAAGTTCTTTGGGTTTTCCATCCAAAATATATCTCAACTGTTTCCATCCCCACTGCTGCTCCCCAGTCAAGCCTCCAAGATGTCCACCTGGGCCACAGCAACAGGCTGTGTCCTAACCGGTCTCCCTGCTTCACTCTTGCCCACACTCCACGCACTACACAGCAGAGAGAGTGACCTTTTTAATGGCTAAGTCAGATTGTTAATACACTCATTATAAATCAGGATAGGAAGCGATGGAAGGGTTTTGACCAGGGCAGAGACATGATCATATGGCTGTTTAAGATGGTTCCAGGGGCTGCTGGATGGAGAAGGCACTGTGGATGAAGGGGGCGAGAGAGAAGGCAGGGAGATCAGCAAGGACCTGGTGGCAGTGGTCCAGGGGCAAGAGATAGCATGGTGCCTGGACCAGGACTGAGGCCATGGCAGTGGTTAGATGGCTGGTAAGTACATCAGCCCTGAGGCCAACATGGTCAGCTCCACTGTTGATTTGATTCCCCCCCAGCCGCCATCCACTGTCCTGGCCAGTGCTCTCAACCTTCTCAAAATAATATATTCACATATTCATGGCAGACATTGACATCAAAAGGAGGTGTGGCCAGGGCTAAAGAGGAAGAGGGTTCACTGGCCCGTACATGTTAGCATTATTGTCTTTCGGTTCTCATTATGATGGTTACTCTGAGATGCTGGGCAAGGCGCTTAACTGTCTGGTGCCCTGGAAAAGGGAATGGTTCTTCTCCTGAAGGGTTGTTGTGGGGATTAAATGAGAGGATTCTTGTGAAATAGGAGCACGAGGCACAGCAGAAAGTAGATACACAATAAATGTCAGCCTTATTATAAACTATCTCTGTGTACAGAGCAAAGTGTACCATTACTAGTAGTAAATAATAGCTAAATATGTGAAAAGAAATCTCCTCGGACATATGGACATAGGAAAACAGATGAAATGAAAATCATATGAAGAAAGTGGGTGAAAACATTTGTATTTGTAGTAATGACTGGCAAGGTTATAACAGTCTCCTACTTTTCTGGAATTATATCTGGCAGCTACTACCCATTTTCTTTTTCCCCTTTACTTGAACTCACATAAAGAAATTCAGAACAGTTAACACCGACACTACATTCGAAGTTTGTAATTTTTTTAACACTTTTTTTTTTTAATGTTTATTTACTTTTGAGAGAAAGAGAGAGCGAGACGGAGTGTGAGCAGGGGAGGGGCAGAGAGGGAGACAAAGAATCCGAAGCAGGCTCCCGGCTCCGAGCTGTCAGCACAGAGCCCGACGCGGGGCTTAAACCCACGAACCATGAGATCATGACGTGAGCCGAAGTCGGACGCTCAACCTACTGAGCCACCCAGGTGCCGTTGAAACTTATCATTTTAGTTGATGGAAATGAAAGCAGGAAAAGGAATTCACTAAAAGCCACAGAATGTAACTCCCACTGAAGCATAATAAAATACTAGCTACTGCTTGATGAAGTTTTACTAGTATGCTGTGCTGTCTCAGGCACTTTACTCAAATTTACTGTACCTACCCGGAGGGGGTAAGGCCTGGAGTCTGGAGCCGTGTCGCCTTGGTGCACGGACCCGACACAAAGTACATGCTTATGGTTAGGTACTTCATTACATTATTATTCCTATTTTACAGGTGAGGGATCTGCACTCCAAGTAACCAGCTCAGGATTCCACAGCTGGTGAACGGAACAGCCAGAACTGAAACCCGGAATAGTCTGGTTCTAGAGTACCCTTTTCACTGCACTATTCTTTGTTCCATTTTAGATGAAGGACTTAGGTTTCTTTTTTTTTTCTTTTTTTTAAATTTTTTTTAAGTTTCTTTATTTATTTTGAGACAGAGAGAGACAGAGAAATACAGAGAATTTATTTCTGTGTAAATAAATAGGGGGGAGGGGCAGAGGAGATGAGAGGGAGAGAATTCCAAGCAGGGTCCGCACTGTCAGCGCAGAGCCTGACGTGGGGCTCGAACTCACAAATCTTGAGATCATGACCTGAGCCGAAATCAAGAATCAGCTGCTTATCGGACTGAGCCACCCAGGCACCCCCACGAGCTTTTGTTTCTTTCCTGACATGAGAACACGAATTGCTATTCCAATCGGACTTTTCCAGTGAAAGCCTTCTGAATGGGAAAGCTGAGTGGGATCGGAGAAAAAATCAACAATCCTCCTTTGCAAAGTATCAGTTGGTTTGCGTGAAGGAGGGGCTTTCCCTCGGAGGTTTTCCTCAGAATTTATTGCTAATTTGGCACATACCAGAAGGTGTCAAAACCGAGAAAAACTGAGGGCTGCACTGTATCATTTCTGTCTAGTCAGCTCCGGCTCTGTATTCTCTTAGGCTGAAACGCGCTCAGGAGACAGGACGCAAAGTACCTGTAGCAGATGGGAGTTCTGTCATTGCAGATGCACCGGTGGCCTTCCCCTCAAGCTCCTCACACTACAGACAGATCTATCTGCATGGGCATTAGTGGCCCTCGACTCTCTCTTCGGGCCATCGGGATGGTGGCAATCTGGATTTACAAATAAATCAGCGTTCCAGAGTCGGGAGCCAAAGTTTAGCCTGGTGGTTGTATCTCAGACTCGGGGTGGAAACACCTGTGTGGGAGTTTGAACCCTGCCACCAAGTGCCCTTTGGCTTAGCTGCCTGTGCCTCCGTTTCCTCGGCTGTAACATGGGGACAGTGTGCCAAGTTGCTGTGGGGGCTGATGGGGACCATGCACGGTGAGTGCTTAGCACAGACTGGCGCATAGTAAGTGCTCAGTGACATTAGGTAATATTGTGGCTTGTCATTATCCTTAGTAGTAGCAGTGACCCTAGTAGAAATAGTAGTCTTAGTAGAAAGACGTCCCTGTCAGTTTCATTCTATGAGAGGCCAGAGTGAACTACAAACGACAAAACAGAGGAAAGAGAAAGATACTCTTGGGTCTTCCATGGCCCCCTGGCTCCAGCATCCCTGGGTCTTGGGACTACTTGGCAGGGCAGCACCCATGGTGATGCTTGTAACTTGTCACTTGTATGAAAAACGGGACGGTCTTCCTTCCTCTGATGCTTGTGAGTGTCGATGAATTAGTAACTCAGTTCTATTTATTAAACATCCCCTGGGCTTAGCACTAGGTGTACACATGGTGGGTGATCCATAGCTATTCATGGGGAAATGTTTTACTGTATGTCTTCTCCCAGGATGCCTGGGGAGGAGCAGCCAGGGCAGGGAGAAGAGTACAGGCTCCCCTCAGGACCTCGGCCGGAATCACTTGCCCCTGGACCCCTTACGAAGGGGTAAGGATGGCCGAGAGGGACATGGAGACCAAGGATAGGTTGAGGTTTCAGTTTGGCGGGCTGTGGAGCCAGAAATTATGCGTCCGACTTCGGCTCAGGTCATGATCTCACAGCCGGTGAGTCTGAGCCCCGCGTCAGGCTCTGGGCTGACAGCTCGGAGCCTGGAGCCTGCTTCAGATTCTGTGTCTCCTTCTCTCCACCCCTCCCCCCTTTGTGCTCTGTCTCTCTGTCTCTCTCTCTGTCTCAAAAATAAATAAATGTTAAAAAATTGAAAAAAAAAAAAAAGAAGAGAAGTCACATTAAGACAAAACCAAGATTCTTTCTGGAGGCATCTCTCCCTTCCTTGGAGAGTGAGTGAGAGCACGGAGGGTGCAAAGACTCCAGATGCCTGAGGCTTCTTGCCACAGCCCAGCAGGAAGATGCATGGACTGGGGAGAAGCACCATAAATGAATGATAGCAAACACTGGTAAGAATAACCTCCACCACCAGCTGTTCCACAGCTGTAGCCCTTACCAGGTATCAGACCCTGTTCTAAATGCTTTACATGTAGTAACTCATTTAATTTCTCACAACCTTATGAGGCAAAACTATCGTGACTTTATGCTGAGCAAAATGAGGTCCACAGAGGTTAAGCAACTTGCCTACAGCTAGTAAGTGGTTACTGCCAAGGATTATATCCTAATTATATCCTAAGTAATTGGCATTTACAGACAATAATACAACAAAGAACATAAAACAGAATCATAAAAATATTCAGTTAGTCCAAAAGAAGGCAAAGAAAAAAAAAAGGAAAAAAAGAAAAAAGAGGAAAAAGGAACAAAGATCAGAGAGAACAAACAGAAAAAAAGCAAGATGACAAATAGCAATTTTTTTAGTGTATGTTTATTTTTGAGAGAGAGTGAGTGTGCGCACACACGAGTGGGGGAGGAGGAGAGAGAGATGGAGACACAGAATCCGAAGCAGGCTCCAGGCTCCCAGCTGTCGGCACAGAAGCCAATGCGGGCTCAAACCCATGAACCACAAGATGATAACCTGAGCCAAGGACAGACACTTTACCAACTGAGCCACCCAGGTGTCCCAACAAACAGCAATTTAATTTAAACCTAACTATATCAATAATCACAATAAATACAAATAGGCTAAATATCCCAATTCAAAGGCAGAGATCTTCAGATTGATTTCAAAAAGCTAGAGTCAAATCCATGCTGCGTACAAGAAATGCACTTTGACTCTAATGGCATAAATTAAAAATAAAAGGATGGAAAAGATTTACGATGCTAACATTAGTCTTTTAAAAAGCTGGGGGGGGGGGCTGTACTACTGTCACACAAAGTAAATTTCAGGGCAAAGAATATTACGAGGGATAAAGAATAGTTCATAATAATAAAGGGGTCAATTAATCAAGAAGTTACAATAACCTTAAATGTTTATGCGTCTCATACTAGAGCTTCAAAATAAATGAGACAAACATGGACAGAATTGTAAGATGAAACAAACAAATCCACAATTATAGTCACAGATTACAATACTTCTCTCTCAATAATTGATAGAAAATCAGGAAGTATTTAGACGATTTCAACAACACTATCAGCCAACTTGATTTAATCGGCATTTACAGAAAATAAGCCAACGAAGGAGATAAAATGGGACCCTAGAAATATTTAATTAGGTCAGTCATGGCAGTCGTTTGAGAGTCTACGCCAATCTGAGCAGTGTCTTGGAGACTTACAGGGAAGAGAGAGGAATGTGATAGTTGGAAGAACAAGATGTCTAAAGCAACAGCACAGCTAAGAAAATGGAAGAGGAACGGGGATTTTAAGAAGCATGGCTGAGACATATAAACTGTATCCCTTGCAAGTTCTGTTAAAGCATAACAGGAAAATCAGATTTGCTGTAAATTACTCCGGGTTGGGGCACGGCAGTTCATTGAATGAAACCAAGGTGGAATCAGGGGAGCTCTCTATTTCATTCAAGTTTGGGTCCTCCATTTAAGGTCGAACCAGAAGGAATAATGTAATTCTAGACACAGCTCTAATGCTTACTCTCACTTGGGCAGGACTGTTCACCACCCCCATGTCTGTTTCCCATATATGTAAAGTGGGAATTCATTCATTCACTTACTCATTTATGCAACAACTAGATTAATTTATTGGGCTTTTACTACCTGGTAGGCCCTGTAATAGCTACTTTGAACAAGGGAGACAAAGGTCCCTGATGACAAGGAACTCAGAGTCTAATGGGGAAGAGAGACGACAAACTAATAAACAAAGAAATATGTGATGTGTGAGTTGATGATGAGTGCTCTGCTGAAAATAAAGCAGAGTAAGAAAGAGAGAAGACACAGGTGGGCCAGGCATTCTGACATGGCACACAGACATGCAGAAATCAGGGTGAACCAGGTGGAAAGTTGGGTGGGGGAGAAGAGGCATCCAAGGCAAAAGGCATCCAAGGGAAAGGTGGGGCCAAGGGCCCTGGGGTGGGGGTGCACGTGGAGGTGGGGAGGAGCAAGGAGGCCATTGTGGCTGGAAGCGTGATCAAGGTCATATAGGTAGTGGAGTTTTTATCAGATAGGGCCTCGTAGCCATGGTAACAACACTGGCTTTGACTGTGAGATGGGGAATCATTGGAGGTTTTCCAGCATTTGAGTGGCAGGATCTGACTTGTGTGTTAAAAAAATTACTCCGGCTTCATGTTGGGAGACAGACTACAGGGAAGGAAGGACAGCAGGAGGGGGGCTGCTTAATCAGTAAAGGCACAAGTGAGGGAGTTAAGGGTTCAAGGCTTGGATCCAAATGGTGATATGGTGGTGGTGAGGAGAGGCTGAACTCTGGATTTCTTTCAAAGGTACAGTGAATAGAATTTGCTGATGGATGACATGAGGGGGTGAAAGTGAAAGAGAAATGTCAAAGATGACCCCAAGATTCATGGTCCGAGCAACTGGGTGAAGGGAGAGGCCATTTATTAAGATGGGAGGATAATGATACGTAGTCCTTGTGAGGCTGTTTCAGGGAAGAAATGAGAACATGCGTGTGAATGCACTTGCTGAACTTGAAAACACCATATGGATGTAAAATATGAAAAATAACTCTCTGAGGAGCTGCTTATTGTCAAATAGGCCCAGATACTCAGGTCTTAAGGCCCCAAAATAGTGTTGACTTTCTCACTAACATTTTTCTGCTCAATAAGGAAAGTTATTCTGAATGTCCCAGTCTACCAACAAGGACTAATTTACAGTAATTCTGATTTTTCCTTTTATGTTTTAATAAACATTAAAGTAGATAAAATTTATAACCTCAGCCATGCTTCTTGAAAATTCCTTTCTCTCTACCATTCTTTAAGCTGTAACACTATTCTGATATTTCTTTCCTTCCCTACACAATGGGGCTCGAGAACGCTTTTTTAAGTTTAAATGAAAAAAAATTGTAGTCCATAAGAAATTCTTTTAATTTCCTTGGGTCATCTCTTGTGGAACTAATTTTGTCCACCCCTGGTTTAGGCCACAATGGGTCTCTGGCAGTGTTGTTAAGAAAGCTATTGCCTACTTTTCAGGGCTACTTTAGGCTTTCCTAGTATATTTCCTGGCAGATGGGTAATTTTTACATGGGAGTCTAGAAACACGAAATAGCTGTGGAAACTGTCAGAAGTTGAGTTACATATTTCTTCTGTCATCTGCAGGGTCAAGATAGCTTGAGATGTCTCAATAATTTTACAAATGAACCAAAAGAAAAAAAAATTACTGAATTCAAATCAGTTAGTTCAGTTCCCAGCAGCGTAAATGAAGAGAATGTGGGAGATGGGAGTGTGTCCCCTGGGGAAATTACTTGGTATGTAAAGTTTGCTGTGGGAATTAAATAAGGGAGTGCTTGTGAAACTCCATACTAGGTGGGGTGAGCTGCTGATCCTACAAGGAAGTTTTTTTTAAAAAACTGAACTTTTGGGGCGCCTGGGTGGCGCAGCCGGTTAAGCGTCCGACTTCAGCCAGGTCACGATCTCACGGTCCGTGAGTTCGAGCCCCGCGTCGGGCTCTGGGCTAATGGCTCGGAGCCTGGAGCCTGTTTCCGATTCTGTGTCTCCCTCTCTCTCTGCCCCTCCCCCGTTCATGCTCTGTCTCTCTCTGTCCCAAAAATAAATAAAAAACCGTTGAAAAAAAAAATTAAAAAAAAAATAAATAAATAAAAAAAAAAATAAAAAACTGAACTTTTGAGGACAGATACATCCAATCATATTTTTGTTGTCTCTCTCTTCAGTCTGTCCTACCCTCCTCATTTCTCTCTCTCTCTCTCTCTCTCTCTCTCTCTCTCTCTCTTTCCCTTGCTCACTCTATCCTGCTCATGCTCCTGTTCCTTTAGCAAATAGTTACTGAGCATTTATGAGCAAGTATTTTTGCAAAAGATGAAGAATGTTTTCCTGTATGCTATAAAGACCTAACAGAATTCTCTGACCCTTTGTCTCGCAACTGGGATGTTTACATCAAGGGGGAGAAATTCCACTTAACATTTGGAATAGATGCCAGGAGTATGATCAGAAGGAGGAAAAGGCGACTTCACAAACATTTCATGACACATCTTCATGAGATGCTAACGTAACTGGGGAGAAGCTAGCTGCCCTTCATCATGATGGTGGAAAAAAGACGAAATGTGTAGCAAGGGTCTGGCTCACTCTCCCACAGCTGTCCACCGGCCGCAGGCAGAACAGCTGTGGCAAAATCCCATCTCAGGCTCTGGGAACAGCTTGGTCTCAGGATAATGCTATCCAAATTCTTCAAATCCGTGCCAGAGCTCAAGGGCAGTACGGGGTCTCGAGCTTGTTGGGAAACCTTTTCTTTCTCTGGGGTTCCCCATGCCTGACTCCCTCTGGTGCCCTGACTGGGAGGTACCTATCTTTTCTTGAAACCTTGAGCTTTCCATGTTCCTTGGAATACCAAGGCACTAACTCCCTACAACATCATTCTTTACTTCCTGATCACATGCTGCTGTGGTCTGCTCATGTGCTGGGGTGTGTACTTCCTGTCCTAACCGCTCTCTCCTGGACCTCTTTAAATGCTTCTATTTCAATGTGTCTTACTCACTGGCTAGTCCCTGGGTTTGGGTTTTTGTAGCCCCTAAACCTCTAGCACTGTAGAGCACTAAACCTCTAGAATTATAATCAATTCTCAGTTTTCATTTCCATTTTATGACTTTAAACCATCTCATGAATGCATACACCCCAAAGGGAATTAATGAGATGTTTCTAGAGGAGCTAAGCAGAATGATAGCCGGTGGCAAACGGTACCCGCAGAATAATTGAAAAACAATCCATTCCCTTCTGTTGGTTAGACATTCCCCTCTTCAGTGATAGGGCCCAACTCCTTTCTAAGTGATCGCATTTACTGAGAGAGTGGTGTCCAAGCAGTTTAATTGAATAAACCATGGCATTACCCAGTTGTCAATGAAGATTTCCTGTACAAATCATTGGTTTGATCTGTGAAATGAAACTTATTTCGTTTCTTCTTTTTATGCTACTTGAAATAACTGCTCATGCCTCTCAACCTTAAGAACTGAAAATGATCATATATTTCCTATGTTTTCGTCATTTTTTTAAAAGACTTCGCTGAACACTACACTCTAACACTGATTTAACATTAATTGTTTGAAAGTCGCCTATAGCACCTGCTCATGTCTCTTAGACGTGGTTGTTAAAGAAGGTGAGAGAGGATGAATCATAGAGTCTGAAAGATCTAGATGCCACTGAAAGGTACACAAAGCCAATAAAACCTCCTAAACCAGAATCACTTAGCATGCTTGAATTGCACTGGAAATCCTATTAGAAAAAAAGAAGGAAATCAATCTATTTTGTCAGCACAAATGCACATCCAGTAATCATAAGAATTGAGGTTTGTAGTAAATATAAAAATCAAGAGGTTTTACAAAAGTTTTATAAAAACTGAAGTTTATAGTAAATATAAAAACCAAGAATCTCTCATGAATCCTTTATATTTCCTTCCATGCAGTTCTCTGAAGATCAGCTTTTCTTTTTAAAATTTTTAAGAAACGGATAAAAACCTCTCCCAAACTACCACTTGGAGAAGAAACACTTACCCAGAATGCTTCATGTTTTGAGGCTTATCCATTCGGACAGCAAGTTTGATTTTGAGGTCTTGATCGGGGCAGTTTTTGGAGACTGTCATTTTGTGCCACTCTGACTGTTTGGGGCTGTTTGGGGTAGGGTGGAGAATAACCTGTAGGCGAAAAGGACATCCACGTTAGCCAGAAAGCGGAGACACTGTTACAGGCGTGTTGTTTTCAACGAGAAACTCTGCTGCTGAGAAGCTGCGCGTCTTGCCCAGCTCCCAGGGAGGCGATTAAATGAAACAGAGGCTTGGCCACAGGACTGCAATTCAAGGCTTCATCTACCAACCGTGGCTGCCTCGTACCAAGCAGAGACCAGCCAGAGGGCAGAAATGGTGTTCTCTTGCTCTCCTCTCTCTCCCTGGCTAATTCAGGAAAAGTAATGATCATGATTTCGGTCACTCTGCTTGTGCATCTTTCTGAAATTCCGAAGTCCCAAAGCAACCCAGGACAGAGACTCAGGCTCATCATCCATATAAGAAGGCAGATGTATGAAAGAAAGACATGAGAGATTACGCAGTAGAGCACCTCCCGTCCGCTCATTTTTCGCTCCTCAGGATTCCTTCCCCTGTCTCAGGAGGAGGAAATCTCTCAAAGGCCATGGGGAATGCGGAAGGGACTTTATGGGATGGATGAGAAATGAGAGGCCTAGGGAAGGGAGGGATCTGGCCGACAGTCACGCATTTACATAGACGGTCACACGCATGGGGCATCTCCTCAAGTAACAAACACCGAAATCTGTCCGGGTTTGAAAGGAAGCCTACACAGCAGGAAGGATGGGCTCTCAGAAAGCGTCTTTTTGACCCTGCGCTGCCGAGATGGGGCTCCAATGTGAGGTTCTGTCTCGGAGGCTGCAAGTGAGGCAATGAGTGGATAACCCGGGACATCCGCCTCTTCATTTTGTGACCGGAGTTCTCAGGAGCCACGTGGGGTCTGAAGAACACACACAGGGGCAGGAGTGGAATATCTGGAAAATCCCCTGGACTGAGGGAACAGGAATTAAATGCAGGCATGACAAAAGCTGGGCCTGCTAAGATGTGCTTTTGTGGTGGCCGCGGGCCCCGATTTGTTGCATGCTGCTCTGGCTCTGTTTTCAAAGCATCTCCTTTCTCTGGGTGCAGGGGGAGGCCGCCTCTCTCCTGGGCTTCTTTCACCTCTGCAGGGGGAGGGGAGGGGTTCGGAGGCTCGGAGGCGGACCCTGCGGCCTTCCAGAGGCTGCCAGCCTCACTGCCCTCATGCGCCCGGCTGGCATGTAGAGGGTGGGAGCATATGGCTTCCCGTGAGGCGGCACAACAGGAGCTCAGGGCAGAGCGAGCCGGTGCGGCGGAAAAGCAGAATCGGCCCGCTCTGATAGGCCTCGTTGGTGCTGAATTTTCACCTCTTCTCCCTCCGGGCCTGACCCCTCCCCGCACCCCCCTCCCCCATTAAATTCCCTGACTCTGATGAAAGAAAATTCATCCATTTTTGCTAAACACAGAATTTGAGTTTTCCCAATGTCTTACGTATGACATGATGGAAATACCAGGCCTGATTTTTCAGACCAGAGGCTGCTCAAGTTTTTCTGACCATGCCCTGTGCCCATAAAATATACTGAGCAAATAGCCCAATACCTGTAAATATATTGCTATCAATATAAAAATATATCACCATCAATATATAAATATATAAAATATCATTATATATCTATGTAAGTTATATAACTAGATATCATTATATTTATATTTTATGTTTACATTATATACATTTACTTTGTATTAATATATTAGCTTATTACATATATCATAAAATACACACAAATATAGAAGTCTTAAAAATGAGCTACAGATAAAAACTATGTATATATATATATATTTTTTTTTTTCCCCTTAAGTTTATTTTGAGAAAGAAATAGCATGAGTGGAGGAGGGGCAAAGAGAGAGGGGGAGAGACGGAATCCCAAGCAGGCTCTGTGTGGTCAATGCACAGAGCCCAACGTGGGGCTGGAACTCACAAAACCGTGAGATCAAGACCCGAGCCGAAATCAAGAATCAGATGCTCCACCGACTGAGCCACCCAGGTGTCCCAAAAACTGTATTTTTACATGTCTCACTAATTGTGGCGGCTTGGAACTATTATCAGCTATGTTTTAAGGTATCATATATATTTAGGGCAAGGCTCATTGTTAATGATACTAGATGCAAGTCTGCAGTTCACGTAGTCTTTTGTTTTTTTTTAATTGATTTATTTATTTTTAGAGAGAGAGAGAGAGGGAGGGAGAGAGGAGAAAGAGAAGGAATGAGCATGAGCAGGGGAGGGGCAGAGAAAGGAGACAGAGAATCCCAGGCAGGCTCTGTGCTGTCAGAGCCTGACATGGGGCTTGATCTCACCACCCTGAGATCTCGACCTGAGCTGAAACCAAGAGTCAGACGCACAACTGACTGACCCACCCCGGCGCCCCAAGCAGTTCAAGTAGTCTTGTAAATAATTTCAGAACATCTTGCCTGACACCTGATCTTATCTGATTACACAGGCAATGACTTTATCTCATGATGTGGGTGACAGAGGTCCTGCTCAGTAAGGCGATGTCAGCTCCACCATTTTTTTTGGTGGTTTTTTTTTTTTTTTTTTTTTTTTTGCCAGGCTTGCAATAGTAGTATCTTAAGATTATAGCACTTTTTGGGGCGCCCGGGTGGCTCAGTCGGTTCAGCGCCCGACTTCGGCTCAGTCATGATCTCACGGTTTGTGAGTTCGAGCCCCGCGTTGGGCTCTGTGCTGACAGCCTGGAGCCTGCTTCGGATTCTGTGTCTCCCTCGCTCTCTGCCCCTCCCCCGTTCATGCTCTGTCTCTGTCTCAAAAAATAAATAAATGTTAAAAAAAATTAAAAAAAAAAGATTATAGCACTTTGTAGTAATCTTTTTTAGACCATTTGTTCATTTTGTGAGGGTTGCTTTAGTTAAAATTGTATCGTAAAATGTATAAATTCATGTAACTGGTGCCAGAAGAGTATAATATGTTGTAGGATGCTGAAGGCAAGTACACTAAGGTGCCACTGGGGGTGGGGGTGCGGTGGGGGTGCACCTCTCCCTCCCCTCAAGAGAACGCCCGTCCCTATAGGTCACTCCATGTCCTGTTCGGTTTCCGGGGACCCCAGCATTTGGGAGATGGAGGGAGGTGCCGCCCTTCCTAGGGAAGCTGACCCTCTCTCCTGAGCCAGTCTGGCCTGAGAGGTGAAGGGGGTGATGTGCTGGGAAGCAAGGAGGGGGAGAGGCTGGGAAGAGAAAGCCCAGCCAGGGCCAGAACAGCAGCAGGCAAGCCCCCGAGCCTCCTTCTGCTCCTGCCCACTTGGCAAAATCAAAGCAGGAGCCTCGCTCTGGGCGCCCGGAGCTCGTTAACAGGACTTCCGCCATATGGATTCTGGGCGTGTTTCCCACCGGCAATATGGCGTCCATTCGCCGACACGAATGACCACAGCTCGTTACTGGCCGCTCCACAAAGACTTCCTCCCTGTGGTGGCTCCCCGGGGAGACTTCCTCTCCAGGGTGGATGGAGAGGTGAGGTCACTGCTGTTCTTCTCCATCTTCACCCCCACCCCACCATGTGCCCGACGGGTCGACGTCTCCTTTGTATGTGTCAGCCCTGCTGAATTATTAGGGTCCTCCTGGGTGCACGTGAGCCCTGAGCAGTCCAGACACCTCATCTGGACATTCCAGGCTGCTAATCAAGCACTTTGTCATCTCAGCCGAGGCCCATGTGTGCTGCGCTTTGATGTGGTGATGCCGATGTGGGAACACAACCCACTCTGCGCAGTAAGCAGCATGCCGGCCAGCCCCAGCTTCTCTTAGTTACCTGACCGCACAGGCAGTTCCTTGCGGGGGGGGGGGGGGGGGGGCTGTTTTAACCCTGAGCCTCTTCCTGGCTGATCGTCTCCAAGCTTCAGCCTGTACATCCTTCCCTACCTCTGTATCCACTTGACCTGACCCCAGGAAGGCATCCCTGACCCTCAGACTGGATTGCGTCCCCTAGCTATGCACTTCCCAGGTGTTCTTCCTCTAGCAGAGCACTTACCACATTGCAGTATAATTTCTGGTTTGTTTTTTTTTAATGTTTATTTATTTTTGAGAGAGAGAGATCATGAGTGGAGAAGGGGCAGAGAGAGAGAGGGAGACACAGAATCTGAAGCAGGCTCCAGGCTCCGAGCTGTCAGCACAGAGCCCAACGCGGGGCTCGAACTCATGAACCGTGAGATCATGACCTGAGTCGAAGTCGGATGCTCAACCGACTGAGCCACCCAGGCGCCCCTATAATTTCTGTTTTTTTAGATCTATATCCCTTATGTTCTTTTGAAGTTAAAGATTTTTGCCTGTCATTAGTCCTGTTTGCTCTCTGCATGCCACAAATGATGGGACACCATGGGCTCACAATCATATCCAGTGAATGGAAGTTTGATAATATTACAGGGTTGGCAAGGGTGCAGAGGAACCCTCACTTTTGCCTTTTGTGGAAGTATCAATTGGCGTATACTCTTTAAGGGACAATTTGGTAGAATCTGTCAAAATTCAGATTTCATTCGGCAAAATATTTTCTGAGAAACCATCCTACGCATATACACACATATGCGCAAAGAAAGAAATTCAAGGTTATTCACGGAAGCATTGCTTATACAGCCAAAGACTGGAAATAATCTAAGTATGTTATGATACATCTATACCTGGAATATTACACAGCTATGAAACAGGAAGCAAGTCAGTATGGGCTGATGTGAACTAATCTCTAAATACACTGATATTTCAAGCAAAGTACAAAACAGTATGCATACAGTAATTTCCTGCTGTTCGTTTATTCATTCGTTCTTTCTTTTTTAGAGGGATATGTACACATATGCTTGTATATGCTATGCTTATACAGGCATAGAACACTAGGGGAAGAATACACAAATTGAAAACAAGGCTTTTCCCTGGAGAAGATACTAGGGCAAGGTGGGAACAATCACTCATTGTCACTATTATCCATTAACTTCTTTTTTACAATGCACGAATTTTTTTTTTCAATTAAAAAGGTCGATGAAAAGAAAAACATAATGAATATGGCACAAACTAAATGTTGTTGAATGAATGAATGTAGCACTGGGATTTCAAATGTGGCTGTGTCCTGCTAAGCCTGGGAGCAATTAGAGCATAGAAACCCTCCCCCAGGGGTACAAGGAATTGCTTCACTTAAAAAAAGAAAGCAGTCATCACCAGCTGCGGCCTGTGGAGGTGCTTCCAGAGGAGGGCACCCCAGCTGGCACATGGACCTGGCAGGCCAGTTCCACGGCAACTGGTAGAAAGTGTCTCCGGTAGGAAGAGTCAGTTCATATCTAGGGGAACATCTATGGGGCTGGAGAAGAGAATGAGTTCTTAAGAAATGAATAACTACAGGGTTGTGGCAAGCCCGTGGCATTCGTCAAAGCAGCAGAGCCCAGGGTTTTATTTCTGCACAGGGACGATGTGATACAGTGGGAATGGTCCTGGAGATGAGTCAACATCATTCCTGGCAAGTTACTTACCTCCTCTGGGCCCCAGCGGACTCATCCGTACAAGATGAGTAATAACTCATCAGGGTTATTATCGGTGAGATAATATAGCATGCTATAACAGGGTTATAGCATCGGTGAGAGACCGCAGAGCCTCGGGGCAGTGCTCTGGCCACTGGCAAATGTACAGGGCATGGGAACCAACCAACTGGGTGGGTCTAGGGAAGCTTCCTGCCTTCTGTGGGAATCTGTTTTCTCTTCTATAAAACAAAAGGTTTGACTAGCCCAGTGGGTTTAACTTTTCTGAGTGGAAACAGCTTTGAGAAATTGGTGAATGCTTTGGACTGGCAAGTCCAGAAAAATGTACATATGCCCCCTCGCTACCTCAACATTTGCAAACAATTTCATGGGGTTCCTGGATTCCAGGGAACCTTCTGTGGACTCAAGTTGAGCATTCCTGGACTTGTCTCTCCGAATACTAATATTCTGGTCTAAATCCTAGTAATACGATTCCAGGTCAGCTGTATAGATGAAAGCCAGATTAAGGAAGCAGGCAAAAAAGGAAGAAAAAAGAAAGCACACTTAATGTATTCTTGCTGGCGTTGTTAGAAGTGTGTGCCTGTGTGCTAGTCTCGACATATTCTCTCATTTTTCCATAGATGACACATCAGAGGGTTAGAGAGGTTGAAAGTTTTGGCTGAAGTCATACAGTTTTCAGAAGGGATTATGTAATCAACCAGTACGAAATGAAATGTATTGGGAGTCTCTGTGTCGGCCTCTGGGTATATAGGGTAGTGAACAAAATAGTTTAGGCTTCTATGCCCACGGGGTTTTCATCATCCAGTAGGGGAGACAGAAGCCAACATTTCTGTAAATTCTTCTCTCTTTCTCTCCTTGGCGAGAAGTTTAGTAGAGAGGGGGCTGAGGCAGTGAATGAAGGAAGATGGGCAGTCAGGAAAAGTCTCTTAGGAGGAGAAGGCATTGATGCAAGGAAAGAGGCAGCCTTTTGAAGAGCTGTGGACAGTGGGGAGAGCGATCCACTCAGGGAGAAAGCCCTCTGATGCAGGAAAGAATGGTTTATGTAGCAGACTGAAATTTGGCCAACGAAGCTGGGACGTAGTGGATAAGGGGAAAGGTAGTCACAAGTGAGGCCGAGGAAGTAGGCAGAAGCCCGATCACATGAATCCTTGTAGGCTATACTACAGAGTTCAGATTTTTATTATAAGCAGTATGGGGTGATGGAAGCATTTTAAGCTAGCAAATCTAACTTATGTCCTGAAAATACAGGCTGTTTGGTGTAGAGTCAATAACTGAGAAGTAAGAAGAAATATCTCTATTATCTCAGGGGTGCTCAAAGGGATTGGTACCACCCTTTGGGATGTTTCAGAAATTTGGAGGACATTTTTGGTTGACAGAACGGTGCTGGGCTCTGTTGGTATTGAATGGGCGGGGCCTGGGGATTCGACATGCCATACGATGAATGAGACATTCCTCCCCAGGGAGGAATTCTCCTGAATCTCACCTAACTTCTAAATATTCCCACTGGATACGAGTGGAGGTGGAAAAGCCTGTCTATAATTAATTGAGTCCAGATCTTAAATCTTTTGTTTACATATTGTTAAAAAGAAAACCAGAGGCCCAAAGTGGTGTCACTTAGACCTTATTCCCAAACCGGTGCTCAGTACGTAATCTACCTGCAGTTCCAACCTCCCCCAGAAATGTAGGCCTAACACGTCAGTCTGGAATTTTCCAATCAGCACCCATGCGTCTGCCCTCTCCATCCTCCTGCAAAGAAAGATGGGGTAATTTGCGAGATAAGACCCCTCACTTTCACCCTGAAGGAAAGCCACCTTGCCTAAAACAATCCTTTTCTTTTGCTAATAATTTTCTTGCCCCATTGGCACATCTCTTTGGAGCCCCCTCTACTTGCAGACGGGATGGAATGCTGCCTTATCCACGAATCATTACCAATGAGAACTTTAATCTTTGCTCAGTTGAATTTCTGTAATTTGGAACAATATACACGCAAAGTAATTTTGGCACTTTTCCAGGGAAACCGAGGAAACTTTGTTTCCTTGGTTGATGGTTTCAGGAAATCAGTTCACTGATATGTAAGTTGTTCAGCTTCCACCCTCCACAGCGGATTTTGTGACTGTCACCTGCCTAGTGATTCTCCATATGGGAACAAGGAAAGCATTCCTTCTGTAGGTCTTCTAGTGCAATGGTGCCTGAATCGCTACATTTTTGAAATTATTTTATTATTATTATTTTTAAGATTTTATTTTAAATAATCTCTACACCCTATGTGGGGTTCGAACTTACAACCCTGAGATCAAGAGTCACATGCTCTACCAGCTGAGCCAGCCAGGCACCCTGAAGTTATTTTATTATTAATTCCCTTTTATTTCTCTTTTATATTATGTCACTGTATTGATTTTTAAATTTTCAGGTGGTTAGGTTGTTAAATTGTCTGAGGGGCGCCTGGGTGGCTCAGTCCATTGAGCATCCGACTTCGGCTCAGGTCATGATCTCACGGCTGGTGAGTTCAAGCCCCGTGTCGGCTCTGTGCTGACAGCTCAGAGCCTGGATCCCGCTTCGGATTCTGTGTCTCCCTCTGTCTCTGTTCCTCCCCCACTTGCACTCTGTCTCACTCTCTCTCAAAAATAAAGACAGACTATAAAAGAGAAAAACTTAAAAGTCAATAAATAAATAAAGAGTCTGAGAGTTTCACTTCAAGACAGAAGGGGCATTACAAATCTCTGCTCTAACGGGTGTCTGGGTCTGAGGGTGTTGAGAAACCCTGCTCTGTCTTCTACAATGTGCCCTCCTGGTAGCCCAGATTTAAAGAGGGGAAACTGAGGCTCGGAGAGGTTGAGGGACTGGCCCAGGATCACAAAACCGATGGAGAGTAGAGCCCGGGACTCAAACCTGAAACCAAACCTTTCAGGACTTGGCAGTGCTATCCCATGGGACCGGGGGACACGGCTCTCTGGAGCAACGTGTGATGGGGAGCGCTTACCCGTCCGAGCTCCTTGTCCTCCAAGGCCAGGACCCCTGTGCTCTCTGTGAACAGCTTCACCTTCACAGCGGGCAGTGCATGAGTTGTCGAGAAGTCGCCCTGGGTGCCCCAGCTGCAGAAAGAATCAGAGAGGTCAGTGCGGAGACCTCTGCCTTGACAATGCTACACTCAGCTGCCTTCTTCCTGCGTAGGGGGAACGCAGGGTTAACCCGAGGCAGCACTGGCTGTCGCATCGCCCCTCCCCCTCACCTCTGCTCCAAAGCTGCCAGAGTGACAAAAAGTGTTAATTAACTTGTTAGGCAAATGCAAGACAGATGCTCAGAAAGTTGCCACCGGTCTTCACAGAGCTCTACAAGGAATCACTTGGAATTAGCATGAAATCGAGCTGTGGAGAACTTTTCCCATGCATTTGCAGATACTCACAAACTATTTCAGGGTAACCACTAACACTTCCTTGTATCCTTTGAATCCCTAGTTCTTGGAAACAGTCTTAGAATTTGAGACCAGGCTTCATTTGGACAAAGCCAACACCTGACTTTAAAATGGGGGGAGGTGGCGGACCCCATTTCTTCTGGCATTCAAAGATGAGTTGTATAGAAGAGGGATGGATGAAGCTCGAAGAGGAGTGGAAGGTAGAAGAAGGGGGAAATGACCTTTCCCACTGGTCTGTGGGAATCTGAGTCTTAAGATCTCTTCAGAGGACAGCCTGGCTTACCTAGCGTCTGGGTAGGGTGCCAGACTGGGCTGACAGGAGCTGCTGATGGACCCTCAGATGTGGCCTTTTCATCTACTCCTCACTGTTCTCACAGAGCCACACCATCCATTCTGCACCTGAAATCACTGCGATCTTCCAGAAGTGTTTACTGGATTGCACTGAGCGCCTGCCCTAAAGCCTTCCGTGGCACCTATTCCATTGCACTCAGGGTGCAATCCAGACCTCGGGGTGCAGCCTCCCACTCATCTGCTCCAGTGTCATGGGCCTCCTGATGGCACCACCTCAGGGCTGCGGCAGGCATGGTTCCCTCTGTTGGCAATGCTTCCCCCCACCTGGCTACCTCTTCAGAGCTCTGCTTCAAAAACACTTGCCCAGAGAACACATCCCTCGGTCTCCCAGTCTAAATTTGGTCCAGAGTTAAGCTCCCTGGGAGGTACTGTTTAATTTTCTGTCCTAGCAATCACTGGATTGGTAATTATTTATTTTTGTGCAATTGTTCAATAGCTGAATCCTCTGGGTGTTTGTTTGCTTATATGCATACCTACTACTTAGCATAGTACTTACACATAGAAGACACCTAAGAAATATTTGTTGAAAGAATAGGTGATGCCAATTATACACTCTTTTACAGAGCTAGAAGACAGGAATAGATCCAGTTTTGCATAGAGATTTTTTTCACTTTGCCTTATATGATGGCCAATTTCCATAATGGAGAAAATTCATTAAAATATTATTACTTTTAAGTTTATGCATTTTGAGAGAAAAGAGAAAGACAGAGTGCACACATGTGAGCAGGGGAGGGGCAGAGAGAGAGGAGAGAGAGAATCCCAAGCAGGCTCCCAGCTGTCAGCACAGAGCCCGATGCAGGGCTCAATCTCACAAACCGTGAGATCATGATCTGAGCCAAAATCAACAGTCGAAGGCTTATGCAACTGAGCCACTCAGGCGTGCCTGAAAGATTATTTTTTAATGACTCTGTAATAGAACACCTTTTAGATATGTCATAATTTATTTATTTAACCAATGTTCTGTTATTGACACTGGGCTGGACATTACTTTTTTATTTCATCTTTGATTATTTCCTTGGCATAGAGAGCTAGATGGGTGTAAGGGATGCTCCTCTTAGAATGCTTCCAGAATTGTGCTCATCAACCAAACTTTCAAGTCTTGGGACACCAATTCCCAAAACGCTTTCCCCAAAAGTGGCAACCATCCTCCCACCGTCTGGGAATGAGTGCAGATCACAGTGCCTCTTGCCTTCATGGGGCCCCTATTCACTTCTTCTTCTGGCTTACTTTGTCATTGCTGTTTTCATGGGTACTCCTTTGACTAATAGCAGCCTTGAATATTTTACTTGGTGGTGGTTGTTTGTATTTCTTCTTTTGTTTATGATGGGAATGACTTCTAGTCTCCATGTTGCACTCAAATAAATCCTGTTAACTCAAGGACATGAGGAATCTAGAGAAAGCGGACAAGACAGCGCCAGAAAAATGGAAGTCAAGGGGAACCCCGATGGAGACCCAAGGGCACAAAAGTCACTGAGGAAGCACATTAGTCACGACAGAGAAAGGGAGAAGACATGTGAAAGGAGAGGCGACAGAACAAGCAGCAACGGGTTGCAAACACAACAGTGCAATGTTAGATGTACAGAGAGAAGTTCTGAATTTTGGTCATCAGCTGCGGCAAGCAATCTCCCAAGACAGGGAAGGCATGTACTAGCAAAGGCAACACGACAGGGCGTAGGGTTTTGAATCAGACACCCTTAGTTCAAATCCTGGTTAATCACATATGAACTGGAGGACGTGGGGCAAGTCATGAATGTCCCTGAACCTCAGTGTGCTCAGCTATAAAATAGCCTCATTTCACATGGTAGTTAAATAGTAAAGATAAATAAAAGTAGGGGTGCCTGGGTGGCTCATTTGGTTAAGCGTCCGACTCTTGGTTTTGGCTCAGGTCATGATCTCATGGTTCATGGGCGTGAGGGCTGCATTGGGCTCCGCACTGATAGCAAGGGTTCTACTTGGGATTTTTTTCTCTCCCTTTCTCTCTGCCCCTCCCCTGCTCACACATGTTCATGCTCTCTCTCTCTCTCTCTCTCTCTCTGGAAAAAAAAAAAAAAAACTAAAAAAAAAGATAAATAAAAGTAAGGATTAAAAAAAAAAAGTAACTAGCAGGCTTGAAACAGCATGAGAACCCAACAGATTTTGGCTACATTCCCTTCCCAATTAGGATATGTAAGATATATTCTAGTAACATGATGATCACTTTTGTGTTATCGATTCGACACCTATTTATTAAGAATGTACTAAGTGTCCAACCCTGTGCTGGGCAAACAAGATAGACATTGACCTTCCTACTATACAAGGTAAGCAGTAAAACAGTTATCATCATCCCCATTTCACAGATGAGAAAACTGAGAGGAAACTCAAGATCTTGCCCATTTTATTCCAGTGAATTTTGACCAAGCTGGCTGGAACCCATATCTCTTAATTGCCATGTTATAGCTTTCACTGCTATTACTGTCATAATTATCAATAACAAGCATTATTAATAATTAGCAATAATGGCAAAAAACACGATCACTAATTTATTATTTGTGCTTAATTGTGCTATAAATCTCTTTGGGCATTTATCATGATTGGTCACAGAGATGAAGAAGATTCCTCCTGGAAACCAAAAGAGTTCTGGAATGAGATGCATTAATACCAAGCCACAGTGAGGCTTTGATCTCAGTGCCCCGGGGGTCCCACACACTCTATCCCTATGATACTGTTGCTGGGACTGGTTTGTAGGGCTTTTCTGGCCTGCTCAGCGGGCACTAAGTCAGTTGGCCTGCAACCCTGCAGCTATCCAAGGATGCTCTCAGCTCATTGAATGTTCAGCATGACTCAAAGTGTGGGACGGAGTGAGGCCTACAAGACCCTGTCAAGCTGGATGAATTCAAGCTGCTGGACGCTGCCTTGCCAGCCCAGTCCATTGGGACACTGAGTGGCTTTTCCTTCCCACCAGAGCTGTAGCTGTGCTTTTGGCTTCTTCCCACCATGACCCTTGGCTCACCTCAAGTTTTTAGGTCATTGCTGATTCCCAATTTACCCATCAGATTTCAAAATGGCAACCCAGCCCAGGGAGAAGGCCAAAAGGTCTCCAGTCTGATCAGGATCGGCTATGTCATTTTCAAGGCCTGCGCAAAATGAAACGTTGGGCTTTCTACTCTAAAAGGAGGAGAAGGTGCCACTAAAGGTACTAAAAGATCAAGTGTTTTCATTTCTCAGAGGAGTTCTGCTCAGATGCATGCTCCATTGTCCCATCAAACTTCACCTAACAAACACAGGTTCAGAGATAAAACAATGAAGAATGTCAAGACAGAAATGCAGAGCATTTAACCAAACATAGGTCTGAGCATGAGGCCTGTGCAGATGCATGGGTCACAAGCCCATGAATAAAGTTCTGAGTCCAATGACACCCAGTCTGACGACAGGCCATGCACTGATGATAGGCCATGCAGTGGAGACTGGCTATCACTGGCATTGACGTGAACCTTCACCCCTCACTATAGTTTTTGAATTTTGTAAAAATGACTCCTGACTTGTTTTCGTACATGCTTCCTATTTGTAGAAGACCAAGGGAGATTTAGTTATAAGCACCCTTCCCTCTCCCTTTCCCTTTTTTCCAAAGTCATGGAAATGTCCGCTTTTTGTCTTTTTCCAGCCACAGAGAGGCCTGAATATCTTTACAACAAAAAGCTAACATTTATTCAGAGATTACTATGTGCTAAGCCCAAATTCTTCTCTTAAACGTGTTATTTGGTCATACACACATTTTATTCTTTTAAGTTGTCTTAGCCATCTTGTGAAATACTTATAATTATTATTATTCTCACAGTTAGAGATAATAAACTCAGACTCAGACCAGCTATAATGTGTCCAGGATCACACACAGGGAGCAAATGGCCATCTGACTCCACAACCCAGACTCGATGATGGCGCCATATTGCCGCCCTTCCCCGTTCCACCATCTTGCTGCTCTGTGTCTTGATCCAGTGAAATCAGTTACCTTTGTAACTCAAAGGAAGAGTTCTGTTTCAGGATTGATGGGGCCCTAGGCCACTGCGGCTTCTCAGTTTAGATTTATTTCACATGTTCAATACACTTCACAGAGTACTACCTAACCGATAGACAAATTAGCCAGCAGTGGAAGCATCAAAAGCCTTGGCCTTTGGGTGGGTCCACACATCATTAAATGAATCTCTTTCTCATTGTTACATTCTTCCCTGCTCATTTCTTTTGCTTTGCTGTGCACTGACTGTGGTTATTAAGATGAATGTGTCTTCTTAAATGTTTCCCAGAACGGAAACACAATTGCACTTTGATTTGAAAAGACCAGAGGCTGATAAAATGTATTGCAAGCAGTAGCTGGAGAGGTTAACTAACTTCTCACTGGACACAAGGCAGATAAAGGAAAGTGGGTGACTTATCCCTCTGTTGTGACCCCATCATATCTGCCACTATAATCACACTGTGGCTAGCTCACAAAAAAGCTAAAAATAGGCACCAATTAGCAAATGCTTAAAGTCTGCCAGGCCCTGGGCTGAGCGCTTTTCATAGATTATCTCATTTAATCCTTCTGATTGCTCTTTGAGATGTACTCTGTTATTATCCCCACTTTATAAATGGAGAAACTAGGACTTGGGGAGGTAAAGTAACTAGTCCAGGGTTTTGGGCTAACACAGAGCCACACTCCAAACTCAGAGTTTCTGACTCCAGGGCCCACGCATGAAACCATAGAGCTTCACTGCCTCTCAGTAACTCATAGCACAGTATTACACTGTAGTTCAACTATCCGTGTGTATACCTGTCTCTCTCTCTAGACGATAAACACCTTGAGGGGCAGGGAACATGGCATTATTTTTTTAATCTCTTGTACCAAGCACAGGGCCTGGCACACAACAAATACTTATTTAATGACTAGGAGGAAGTGATCAATTCAGAATAACCGTGTCACCAAATTCAGGGGATTGTGGAGATGCGATGTTTGAGATACCCAAGGGTATGACTGCCTCCTTTAAGCAAAACTGAGAGCTTTGTCTCCTTGGAGATTAGATGATTTTTAGGAGCCCACCAGCTCTCCCAAGTGTACATTGTGGCTGGCAGCACGCGGTGGAGACCCAGCATACGCGACAGGTAAGACAGCACTCTGAGGAGCAAGGTGTACATCCTTCAAGGCCAAGGATGGTTAACTCATGAGGCCAATGCCTGGAAGCAACGTCAATGCCCATTGTTATAATGCTGGAAAGGGCCACAGGTTACAAAATGAACTGTTGTTGCCACTTATGGTCTTTTTAGCCATAAACACACAAGCATACACTATAGAATGCAACTACTCAGAGTGATACCTCCAAATACACAGCAATGTGTATTGAGACAAGTGAGTCCACTTCAAACCAAGTGCCTTTTGCAAGAGGATGGGGGCTAAATATTTGAACGGTCCAGCTGACTAACCTACATGCCCTATGTGGCATCGGGTGAAGCTCTGACTTCCCCCGCTGTCAGGATCATACCTCTAATCAGCCCTTCATTTCTCCCTTCATTTAGAAAGCACTTCCTGAATGTCTACCATGTGCAAGTTACTGTGTTGGGATCTGTTGTGGATCCAAAGGTGAATGAGACATCAGTACCTATGGATATTGTATTTTACCTGCAGTGTCACATGCAGAAATGATCACACTAACTAGATGTGAATTTGAGCCTTGATTTTCACATCTTTAAGATATCTTTAAGTTAAAGATAAGTTAAGAGAAAGATAAGTTATCTTTAAGAATAACACTGACCCCAGAGGTTTGATTGAAGAATAAGTAGGAAATGAGCTATTGCGTATACACTGTTCAATTCAATACCCAGAACATGGAAAACACTAAAATAATATGTCTTCCATTTTAAGGTTTATGGACCAGGTGTTGGCAAACTATGTTCCATGGGCCAAGTCAAGCTGAATATCTGCTTATGTATGGCTGATGAGCTAAGAATGGTTTTTACATGTTTAAATGACTGAAAATAATCAAAAGAAGAAGAATATTTCGTGACACATGGACATTACACGAAATTTAAATTTTAATGCCTGTCAATAAAGTTTTATTAGGACACACTTACGTTCACCCCTTTACACATCACCTATGCTGCTTTTGCGCTTCAAAGGCAGAGTTGAGTAGTTACGACAGAGACCATCTGGCCAACAAGCCTAAATTATTTACTTTCTGGTCCGTTGTAGAAAAAGGATGCTGACCCCCAATAGACACAGTTAAATCGCTGGCTCGATCTAATGGGAAGACTTTTATTTTCGTTAGCAGATCCGAAGGAAGTAAGCTCACTAGAGCACATCCATGAATATCAACTGTAAACACGCACGTACAAGGACAGCTCAGCCCATGGTGATTCGATTTGCTGCTCTAAATTCTTCCTGGAGCTCTCACCAGCACTCTTGGTGTACTAGAAGATTGGGGATTGTGTCTCATAGCGTTTCAGACACGTGGTGCCCAAATGCTCCTTGCAGATCTACTGGAGCTGGCTGACTCATTCCGTCACACTACATCATTATTAATATCAAATAATAAACATGAGCAGCAGATAATTCATATTTGGGGGGATGGAGATGACTTTTAAAGTCACAGCACATTATTTCTCCAAACCTGTGCCACAATGCCATGGCTTTGAAAGTAAGCACTTTGATCTGGGGGAGAAAATAAGGGAGAGGAATACGCTCGGGTGGAGGGAAGGAGAACTCTACTGCAAAGCAACCTTTTACTGTGTTTGGAGAGCATCTGCTTCATTGCAGTCACATCTCTGTTTACTATTTAAAGCCTCTTATTTGCGGAAGCCTCCTCAGACCATATGTTATCAACAAATGTTGCTAATCAAATACACACAGTAATTTTCATTAGAATTTCCTCCACCCCACCCCCCCATGAACAAAAAACAACATTTGCCACAAAGGGAATATACCTCCCAAAATGACAGTAAACATCCACTGCAAACCTTTGACAACAGAGTGATATTTACGAATGCGTATGTGAATAAGCCAAGACAACACATCCACTTTAGGCAAATAAGGACCCTTGGAGAATTGGATTTTGTGCAGGTTAGTCTTGGGGGATGATGTCACTAGTTGCCATGGCAATGCTCAGCATAAGGCCATAATTCATGCCATGCAGACTGGATTTACATTTACTCAAGGTATATGGCTCATGTGAGCTGGGTGTTAAATTGGTGTGGTTCTTAAAAATTAACTGTGAGCTTTAACAAGGGAGAATTGTCATTTCAGGGAATGAAAGTGCCTTGGTCCTGTTGCTAAGAGGGAAAGTTAATAATTGCCTGGAGACAACTGCATTAACATCTTCTGGCCTGCCTTTCAGGCAGACGGCATGATATTCCATGCCAAGCGAATCAATTGTGCCATCGCAGTGTGTCTCATGCAAACTAATTGATAGGATGTGATTCGGGGCCTTTAATGTACCAGAAAAGCTAAACCACCTCTTATCTACATAAACGAAGCATTTGCTTTGTAGAAACTGGGTTGTCTGCGAGGCGGAGAGATGTAGGCTCTGGTTCACCTACTTGACATTTCCACTGGAATGTCTCCTCTCCAGGAATCTGAAATCAAATATATCCAAACCTCAGCTTTAGCTTTCTTCCCTCACATCTGTGCCTCTAAGACTTCCCCAGCTTAGCCAAAGCAACTGCCAGACGGCCGGACATCATTCTTCTTTCCTCCTCTTCACCCCATGTCCATTTCGTCACCAGATTTTTCATACCTCTTACGTTGATCACACATTGCTACGGAGGAAAATAAATCAAAAAAGGGAGGTTGGAAGTGCCAGAAAGAGGGTGGGCCAGTGGGGCATTAGCAGATGTGATGGAAGCAGAGGCTTGGAATGTGCTTGAGTGGTTGGGCTTACTCTCCAGGGCCTCTGTCATCACCATGAGCAGAGCTTACCCCAGGTAGCTGTTTTCACTCCAACTTGCATCCAAGATGCAGGGAAAGGGCGTGAACCCAGCCCACGGTGAGGAGCCAAGACTAATCAGACCCACATCTTGAAGCAGAGCCACCCAGGCGAGCCTGGCATGAATTAGCCAACCCAGTAATTTGCAGATGAGTGGATGAAATAAATGACTATGGTCTTACGCCATTGAGTTTTGAGACAGTTTGTTACATAGCAATAGCCAACTGATACAGTGCCTTTATTTGGTACTTAATCACGTCATCCTGGTTCTACTCTGTGTCCTAAAGTTTGGTCTGGAGTCATCAGGTAGAATAGCATATCCTGGAGAACCCAGACACAACTTATAGTCCTTTCATACTATTAAAAAATCTATTGCAGTCACTCAAAAAACACCTGCCGAATGACGTTGCTGCCTTGGAAAAATAGTTCCCAGCTCATACATATGTCCTCAGAAAGCAGCCTCCCTGTTTGCCAGTCTCTCCACAGTATGAGAACTGGACTGAGGCCTGATTGTGCTGATGAAGGCTGCCAAAAGCACTGTCCAGGTTCCTCTAATGAGCAAGAATGTCAACACCTCCCAAGACCAAGGCAGGCAGCCAATGTCTCTCAAACCACTTGCGGTCAAGTGCTCCCAGGGGAAGCCCTCGCCACATCAAAGGTGCCCCCGATTGAGCCTCCCACATGGAAAGCAATGACCATGAAGACAACCTCAGCAGCACTTGAGTGCCCCCAGTATTTGTGGCTCTGATTGAGTTGGCCCCCAAGCTGGGGGGGAGCACACAGAGGCAGCACTTGGGGGGTTCAGTCATGACCATTCAGAGGTTTGGCTGCCCTCCATGCAGCCAGCCCCATCCTGTGAGACCTCCTAGTTGCCTTTGATGGAGGGGATTATGGGAACTGTTGTTGGTTTTGCTTTCATGGGCTGGGTTCCCATCATCCCACAGAGAAGGATCCCTGAGGACACTGTTGTAAGCCATGCTTGTCTTTTCCCCTGGGACTGCCTTGTGGATTTGTTCTTTTTTTTTACCCCCTCTGTTTAACATTTATGAGAAACCACTGGGAGTGGTCATGAATGCCAGGAGTCTCAAAGGGAAATGGTGAATGGGCCAGCTGGCCAAACACCCTTCAGTACAGACTGAGGTCTGAAAGCATTGGGGAAGTTGCTCTTGAAGCCAAATGCATGGCATCGGCCCCATGTGGAGCCAGAGAGTTGTCCTTCAGAAATGACAAATCTGAGTTGTAGAGAACTATCACCACTACTCAAGCGGACCATGGTATATGACACCATCTCAGTAGAGTGAAAATACCGCCTACGTTTCCAGTCAAACCTGGCTCTCCTTGCATTGGCCAGCAGGGTCCTCCACAAGGCCTTGCTATTCTTACTTTGGGACTCCCACCCAAACAATGTTAAACATGCTGAAGGGACTCCAAACCACCTTGTAAAAAATGTACAAAAACCTGGATGAAACTGAATTGAATCGCAATCGACTAGGACACGTAGGTTAAATTTAAGAGACATTTAATTCAAGATTATTTTTGATTTTGCAGTTATCTTTATTTAAGAGTAAATACATTTTCTCGTGAGGTTTAGATAGTTTCCTAGGCTCTTGAAAAACATTGAGCTAGGCACTGTACCTACTGGAATCTAGCAAATAAGATGACTGCCAGGCTAGATGTCTTGGGCCCAGATGTTATCTAACGTATCATGACTGACATCGGTTTTCACTCTGAAATAAGAAATGTGAAGGCTCAATGATTGACTGGAACCAAAATGAACTCTAATTTCCTTTACTTCCGACTTGCGTATGTTCCTAATAAAATCAGTTTCACGTCCTTTGCCCCGGTAAAGTAAGTGCACAGGTATTACGCCATGCACTTCCGCCTGTAAGGTCCGTGTGTTCCCATTGTCTCAGTGCTAGGGAGACATAAACTTACAAGAGAGTGCTCAACCCCCCGTGCCTGGAATACCCAATGCAAAGGCCCATCCTTCAGCTCTGGACTAAGTTTTCTCACATGCTAAGGATTTGACAGTAACAAAACTTGCTTCCTTTAGCCCCCTGGGTAGATAATGGTTGTAAAAACCTTTCAGTGCTTCTAAGGCCCTTACAAAAGTTAGTTATCTGCTCACAGTGGAGACTTTGTGGTTTGGTGTTTTTTTGTGTTGTTTGTTTTTTGTCCCATCAGCATGGCTGCTCGCTTCCTGCACCTTCCCTTCCTTGTTTAGAGAGGTGTGCAAGGCATACAATAAAATCAGCTTGGAACTCGTCAGATTCTGAGTGCCCCTCTATTCCTGCTGTTCTTGTGAGGTACTCAGTATTGCTTTTTATGGTTTCCACCTCATTTAGGCTCAGTGCTTGGAAAGTCAAGTGGCAGAAAAGAAAGCCAGGTGCCCCTTGTGAGAAAATCTGAAGATACTGTGGTTAGAAATGTGGGCCTCTCTATAGTCGTATGGAATGGTTTGAATCTTGGCTCCTTCCCTGAGGAGTTGTGTGATTGTAGGCAAGAGGCATAGCCTCTCTGAGCCTCAGTTTCCTCATCTGTAGGCTGGAGATAAGCAAAATTTATTTAGATAGCTAAATAAAAGTTAGCTGCTGTTATGAACAGGGTGGGGTCCTAGAGGCGACAGGGGTTCAAAAGGAACTTCAGAAAGCCTAGTGGTTCAATTTGGGGGCTATCTCAAGTTTAGCCATGACTGAACTTGTATGACTGAACTTCTAAAAAAGACCCTTTCTTTGGCATAGCCGGGTTGTAGGACCAACCACAGACCATTAAATTCTATGCACGTCGATGGATGTGTTTACAGAGGATTATTAGCAGGATAACTATTTACAATCATTCAAATAGCAAGTGTAGTGTGATTACTTCTCTGGTTCTCCTCCCACCTCACTGGCCATACCTCCTCAGACCCCTTTGCTGCTTCTCCTCCTCTTCTCTCTAAACTTTATTACACCCAGGCCTCAGTCTGCAGACCTGTTCTCAGTCCACAGCAGTGGTTCTCAGTGGGGGCTATTTTGCTCCCCTCCTCTTCCCCCAGATATAGGTGGCAATGTCTGGAGACATTTTTTCACAGTCACGACTGTGGTTGGGGCTGTGTGAACTGCCACTGGCATCTGGATAGGAGCCAGGGATGCCACACAACATCCCACAGTGAACAGGACAGTCCCCAGCAATGCAGAATTGGCCAGGTCAAAATGTCAAGAAGCTGAGGTTGAGAAATCCTGGTCTACGCTGACCACTCCAGTGGTGTCAGCGGGCGCTCCAACGTAACATGTTTAACACTCAACTTTTCATCTTCACCCAAAATCCAAATCGGTTATTCCTGGAGTCTTCCTCAGATCGGCAATTGGCAACTCCCTCCTTCCAACTGTTCTGGAGTCATCCATGACTCCGGCGAGTCTGTTGGTCCTATCTTCAAAGTATAGGCATAATCTGACCACTTCTCACTGCTCCACTGACCCCCTTGCACTGATGGTCCAAGTCATATCATTTCTCCCTTGGTTTATTCCAATAGCCTTCTGACTCATTTTCCTGCATTTTCTGTGGGTCCTGCATGCCCCCAGAAGCTGGAGTGGTCCTTTAATATGTAAATCAGCTATGATCACTCCTGTGCTCAAAACCCTCCTGACACTTCCCCATCTCAGTCAAAATAAGTGACAAAATCCTGACGATGTAAGTTGGATCTTCACTGCCTCTGACCGTGTCACTTTCATTGTTGTTCACTCAGTTCCAGCCACACCAGTCTCTTCATTGTTCTTTAAAACATTCTAAACATACTTCCACCTGAGGGTCTTTGCACTCGAGGCTTCCTTTGTCTCAAATGCTCCTCGTCCAGTATTCTGCAGGAGTCAGTCTCTCAGCTTCTTCTAGGCTCTGCCCTTCTTTTGAACTCTCTCCTGACTGCCTTGAATAAAAGAGTATCCCCAGCAATCTTTAGTCTCCCTCCCTACTCTATTCTTCTCCTGAGCACTTACTGCCATCCAACATGTATTTTTCTCTTGTTCTTGTCTGTTTATTGACTATGAAAAAGAAGCCAAGCTCTGTGAAGGCCACAGGCTTTTGTCTGCTTTTGTTCTCTGCATATCTGTATCTAGACTTATAACTGGCACATCGCAGGCATTTCATAAATATTTGTTGAATCAATAATCAATTTTGAGATGGTGATATTTGCGAGTTTTAACGTCAGAATAATTTTCATTCAATATAAATAGAATATTCCAAGTGTATTAGGCCAGTGGGGAATCTGTTCTTTGCCACTTCTATGCTGTGTAACCATGGGAGGCTACTTAAAGTCTTTCTTAGCCATTTTACTCTGATGACTTCATTGTAGGATCTCAGGTGGGGTCAACAGACCCTAGAGTGCTCCACACATGTGGGTAGGTGGGGAGGTGGGCAGGCAGTGGTCAGAAAACCAAGGTGAGCTGAGTTCCGTGAGCCCCTGCACCTTTCAACTTCTTCTCCAAAAGGTAAACTTTTGACTCCTCTTTGCAACGTCAGTGTCTGAGCTATGATACAGAAATTCTCATAATTAAGAAGCACAGATCTCAAAAAGAACAGTAAAGATCACTACTTTAATGAGTGATCCTTGTTGATCATGTTGACGATTTCCTGAAAGTAAAGAGCCAAAGATCTGGCCGTTGTTTGCAAACGCTTTGTACCTCGGTAGGCATGAAGCTTAGCTCCTATTCCTCATCTCCATCCTCTTCTCAGGTCAGCATTTGTTGCCTGACCTTTGTATGCATTTCTGTTTGTGATCCCTTACAGGGAGTCTCTGGCAGAGGAGTAATGTAATGATTATTGTATATGTATGTGTGTAATGATGTAATAATTATGACGCAGCGTTTAGGATCTGGAGCTCTGAAACCAGGCCCACCTGGGTTTTGTGTATCAGGTATTGATCTACACACAGATATGGCAGACCACTACCCAGCTATGTGATGCCGGGTAAGTCTTCCAACACCTCTGAGCCTCAAATTTCTCATTTGCAAATGGAGAAATAATAATGGGTGTTGTGGAGATTAAATGAGATGATGAATGTTAAGGGCTTCGCATAGTGTCGGGCACCACTGAGAGTACGCAATAAATGTTAGTTGATGTGTAACCGAGGACAGTAACTGGTTGAGAATGTACCGAATAGATCGGAATAAGGAGAGGCCAGGGAGCATATTAGAGTTTAGATGGGACAAGATATGGGTGGCAAAATCATAGGTTGGGGGGAGGGTGGGTGAGATACTGAAATAGAGATTTCTAGGCTCTATCCCATACTTACGGTGTAAGAATTTATAGAAAGAATAGCCTGTCTGGGAGTGTTGAGTTATTTATTTTTTTTAAGTTTATTTATTTTGAGAGGGAGTGCTGAAGTGGCAGAGAGTGGGAGAGAGAGGGAGAGAGAGAGAGAGAAAGAGAGAGAGAGAATCACAAGCAGGCTCTGCCTCATCAGTGTGTAGCCCAATGCGGGGCTTGAACTACAAACTGTGAGATCATGACCTGGGCTAACACCGAGGGTCAGGTGCTTAACCCACTGAGCCACCCAGGTGCCCCCAGGCGTGTGTATTTTAAATGATCTTCTTTAGTGATTCTGCTGCTTGGCTATGTTTGAGAACAACTGCAGACAGCCTACAGCAGAGTGCCGGACAAAGGACAAACAGGCCTACAGAAAGTACGTGGAGGGACTTTGATCGCCCAATCACAGATTTCCCCTCAATATTAGGTGGACCTCAAAGGGAGGAAAGAGTAATTACTCAGTTTCCTTGAGATCATGACCACAGGTAAACGGTCTTTTTAAGCTGGTGAGTTGATAATGAGCACACTGAAAACAGAGGCTCTGGGAACGGTGACTTTGTAAGAGTTACTACAATTGTGACTCTTGGTAGGAAGTTACAGCACGACTTTGCCACTCTAGCAAATAGTGACGATAATCACAAAGCTGTGACTGAATGCTTACTATGCATCATTATTCTAGGTGCTTTTACATGGAATATCTCATGAAGTAAACTAAGAACTACACCTGAGTTGAATGAACGTTGACTATCACGTGTCTCAGTTGGACAAGGACAGCCAACGTCAAGACGGTTTGATTGATGAAGCATGTCTAAGACACCAACTTGCACTCCATGCCTAGAAAACAGATTTGGATGAAGAAAGAATGGTCTGCCTTAATGTGACTGTCTCACAATATTGTGGGAATATCAAGCAAGCAATAGATAGGAGGCCAACCTCAGAGAGAGGAGAGGGAGAGGAGAAGGAGAAGAAAAAGAAAGAGAAAAAAAGGAGAAAAAGGAGGAGGAGGGGAGCACTGGTTTCTGAGTAAAATGTTGCGATGAGTAAATTTGTTGAAAGACAGAGCTCAGGGACCATTAGTGTTTTAAATTCTCCCCTCATTGCCTTCAGATTTACATAAATAAGAACTTCATGGCCTTCTGAATACTGCCAATATTTTCACCTCCCTTTCCATGATGGAGGAGAGCAGAATGAATACTACACTCACTGCTTTTCAATTAAGCTCTAGCCTACATTGCCCCAAAGAAGTATATGTGTCTTTTTTCTCTGCCTACAGATGCCTTTCCTCCCTCCGAACTGGCTCTCAGTAGCTCAGGTTCTGGCAGTTCATTATGAGCACAATAAAATCACGTTTATTCCCTCCATCAATCATCCAAGAAAATTCACAGAACTGTGGTCATTAATTTCATCACTTTAAGTGGGGAATGATAATTTCATTATCCATTATGATTGCTTGTAAATTTTTATGAATTATTTGCATCATTAAAAATTCAACACATGCCCAACGCGAAAACGTAGAGCTGCTTGGATCACACAGACTTTTGTTTTTCTTCTCCTTCTGTCTTATGTCAGGCACAATTATTGGTGATGTTTAGGGTGTTAAAACTTTCTCTTCTTCATAGAGGATGGCAAAAACAAAGCTATGTTCTGGGGCAGAGTGATGGAAAATGCCAAAAAAAATCAGATAAATGACACAAATGAGGGACTGATATACGATCTAGCCCTTCCTACAGCAGTGGTATTTGTAAGGCAGCTGAAATGTTTGGCATATATTCATACCTTACCATTAGGAGTTAGGTTACAAACTGATGGTCATACATAGGGACATTGGCTTTGTCAACGCTTTATTTGTAATAATGGATCATGTCACAGCATATCTTGCCTGTAATTACACGTCTTTGTATATTGTCAATAACATGTATGCTTACTATGTTTACTGTGTCCTAGACATGATGCCTCGCACCGTATAACCATCATCTGCTTGAATCCTTGCAATGAACCTACAAGGTAGGTATGACTACTTCTATTTTACAGGTAAGGTGTCCTAGCGCTTCACCAAGAGTGAGGGCAGTTTTTGAATGTCTAATACCAAAGAAAATTTGTCATAAGATATGGTCTATCTATATATTGTTATTATGTCCACGCTGCATTCAAATCATTGAAGCATTTGAGCAACTTTAGCCACATATTTTTTACAAATAATTTTTATGCAAATGTCCCTTCAACCCTGTAAAAAGTCCTGTAGAAAAAGATAGACATCTTACATTTTATGGTTTTATGGTACCCTGGCATCCTAGGAAAAGATGTATGATCAATCTCTCCACAAATATTAATTGATAATCTAGTCTCTGTCTACCACAATGTTAAGTTTTGAGGTGCTAAAAGGATATCTGGCTCCCATTTTCTGCCTTAGTTCATTTGAAGAACTGAGTAATTACCTGAACAATTAAGGAACTGCAAAGAACTAGACAGTTTAATATAGTTCAAGACATGTCCCAAGGCAGAATACAGTGAGCTAATAAATGAATGATAGAGGTAATGAACACTTCGGTTCAGGAGGGAATGAAATTGATGCGGTGGCAGTGATTCAGGAATCTGTCGTGGTGCATGTGTGTGTGGAGGGGACAACTAGAATGGACCCTAAAAATGGATAAAATCTGATAGAGAGAGTGAATTGGAGAGGGGAAGTTGAAAGCAATTGTTACTAAAAATCCTTCAGGGGGCGCCTGGATGGCTCAGGTGGTTAAGCATCTGACTCTTGGTTTTGGCTCAGGTCTTGATCTCACGGTCCTTGAGTTCAAGCCCCACATTGGGCTCTGCTGACAGTGTGGAGCCTGCTTGGGATTCTCTCTCTCTCTCCCTCCTCCCTCTCTCTCTCTCTCTCAAAATAAATAAATAAACTTAAACAATCCTTCAGTATTGTCCTTTGCTCTCAGGATGAATTTCAAATTCTGTGTTCGTTTCTTCAATTAATAAATAGTTATCCAGCACCTACTGTGCTTAGAAACACTGCAGACATAGTCCCTGCTTTTATGAGCCCCCAGACTACTGGAGAAGCCCAAATGGAAGGAGGGCATGTATGGTATTTATGGAAGGGAAAGCAGAGGGGCTGAAGGATCACATAATGTGGGAGAGTATTTAATAAAGGGATAAGAGAGGGGAAGGCTGTTTAGTAACTCTGTAATAGCATCTAACACACATAGAGTCAGTTATTCACTTTCACAGAGAAGTGTTGGGAGTTATCGAGGATGATGATTCAGGCTGCTGGCTAAAGGGTAGAAATCTGTAGGTCTGGTATGATAAATGAGCTATCTCTGGACAGGCAGAGTTGGTCCAGGGAACATTGGTTGATGTAGGTGAAGCTCATAGACATCTGTTATTTTTGCCTGTTCAACATCTTTGCCCCTGCTTCTAGGTACAGCGTTTCAACTCTTCCTTGGGCACCATGTCTCCTTGACCTTGTTCATACGGTTCGGGTGAAGCTGACCCCAATCCTGAACTGAGACGTGGTCATTCCTGACACCGCATTTCCTAGGTTCTGATGACTAGTTCAGGGGAGGATACCTGACTCAACTGATTCAGTAAGAGTCAGCCATATGACTTTGGCTAAAACCATAGGGAAGGAGAAACATCTTCTGTTGGGGCTACTACACTCACAGAATGGAACCCATGAACTCTTGGTAGCAGACAATCACCATAAGGTATTGGCAGCCCCCTTTCAGTTACATGGAATAAAGAAATCTTTTTTCAGTCTAAGCTAGCGGGAATTAGGGTTCTGCTAACTGCCACGAAGAAGGCATTAATAAAAGCAAAGCCCCATCACTCTGTATTTCTTCACTTGCCTCCTCCTTTCCCATTTACACTTCCTTTATTCTACATATCTCTTCCTCTCAGATGCTTGCTGCCTCTTACTCAGAGCCTGACCTTTGACTCTTCCAATTACGTGGGCACTACTCCATTACTTGGACATTTCTTGAGAACTCCTCTTAATCAGACCTTACTTATCCTGAGTTCTACTCCTTCAGGTAGAAGGAGTTTCTTAATAGAAACTTCAGGTTCTTTTTTTTTTTTTTTAATTTTTTTTAAATTAAAAAAAAATTTTTTTTTTAATTTATTTTTGAGACAGAGAGAGACAGAGCATGAGCAGGGGAGGGGCAGAGAGAGAGGGAGACACAGAATCCGAAGCAGGCTCTGGGCTCTGAGCTGTCAGCACAGACCCCGACGCCGGGCTCGAACTTACGGAGTGTGAGATCGTGACCTGAACTGAAGTCGGACGCTCAACCGACTGAGCCACCCAGGCGCCCCAGAAACTTCAGGCTTTTAATAAAGTGCCGACTAGTCTGAAAACCTTCATTCACTGATAGATTATTGGCACCTTGTGCCCACATGCTCTGGGTCTCTGCTCTCATGGAGCTAGAATTCTAAATTAGTTACAACAATCTATGCTGACTTAGGTATCGATGACTAGGGATAGTCTAGCCCAGAGACTGCTGAAGGATGTCCTGTCGGCCAATGCCGGCCGGCTGCCTGGTTTTGTAGAGACAGATGTACTGGGGCCCATCCCTGCTCATTTATCTGCACAGCATGTATGGAGGCTTTCACACCAGAAGAGCAGAGTTAAATAGTTGTGACAGAGACTGCATGGCTTGCAAAGCCAAATTATTTGCTATCTGGCCCTTTACAAAAAAGTTTGCTGACCCATGGTCTAACCTACGTGTCCTCTCAAAGGTATGCGCAGCATAAATGGGATCCCAAGAGATCTGGTGTTTCAACTCAGTTCTTTCTAATGGTGGAGGGACATACAAGGTAAACTTGAATTCTCAAGAGAAATGCTACTCTGTAAGCATCACATTTATCTATAGTATTCTGATTTTAAACACCCTACACATTTTACATTCTACCCCGTCACATGGTTGTTCGTTCAGTATAAAAATACCGTTTCAGATTTACTAATGCGTTGATATGACAAGAAGATGTCCCCTTTGAACCCTTGTGACTTTGCGCTCCACACATGTCCCAGCTTGAAACTCATGCTCTGCATTCAGAGTAATAGATCTTTAATGTGGGAATTTTCAAGTCATAGCTTAGAGGAGGGGGGCTTTCTCGAGCCCCACGTTCCCACTTCCCCCCATTAAGGAGATGACAACAATCAGGAAAGGTCAACGCATCTAGTTGATAATTGGTGCCAGCACCTGCCCCTCGTTCCTCTTTAGAATACTGGCAATTTACAAGGATGTGAAAATGTTTTTGGTGTGCTCTATTTTTAGGTTTTCCAAAGCATTACAATTTCCCTGACAAGAGGAGACATGTTTTATGTCCTTCCCCCTAGTGACCTCTCTTAGAGGTGCTTTGTTGGAGCCCATCAATACATTATTTGTGGACACAGGCTGCTTAAGTATGCATCGCTTGGTCTGAGGTTACACTTACGGATTCTTTTGTTGCCTTTATTTACTTGTTTGGAACGTTTGGTGGTAGCAAGATTGTTCTGTGTGGTTGGAGCATCGTTGTTACCGGTGTGCAAAAAAGGCATTCATTATTTATTGGGTGCTATTGATTTTTTTTTTCTCTTGGGGAACTGGGATCTGTTCATATTATTAGGTGTTATTCAAACATATCAGAAAGAGAATCGTTCAGCTGCACAGACTCGGCCCCTTCCTCTTGGCAGAACATGGATGGTGAGTGGGGCTGTTATCATTTAAGGATATTTAGTGGTTCACTCATGAAAGACACTGACTGAGGGGCTACTGTGTGACCGGTGCTGAGCACTTTGCCTGAAGAATCTCACTGAATCAGTCCCACAATCTATGTAAGGTGAAGCTTTTACTCCCATTTTACAGACAAAGACACTGAACTTTACAACCTTTAAGCAACTTGATCAAGGTCACTCAACTAAAGGGCAACGATAATATAAATTAACATTCACTGAACACTTAATATGCGGGGCCCCATGCTAAACACTTCGCACACAGCGTCTTGTTTCGCTGTCACAGCAGCCTTACAGAGCAGGTACGCTCGTCATTGCCATGTTACACAGCAGGAAACTGAGGCTCAAAGATGTTAGAGAGCTTAATGAAGGTTGCCGGACCAGGAAGGAGAAGAGCTGAGATTCAAGCCCAGATAATTAGACTTCAGAATCATTTTCTTAAAAGCCTGTACTGGAGCACCTGCTTTTTTTTTTTTTTTTTTTAGGTTTAATATTTTGCAACTTTTATTTTCTTTCTTAACACGTCTGAGGAATAGGGGACACCCTTGTCAATGACTCAGGCTTACTATACCATATCGATGGGGAGCACCTGCTTTTTAAAAAAGCAACCGGAGACCCAGTTGGTTAAGCGTTTGACTTTGGCTCAGGTCATGATCTCACTCACAGCTTGTGGGTTCCAGCTCTGCATCAGGCTCTAGGCTGACAGCTCAAAGCCTGGAGCCTGTTTTGGATTCTGTGTCTCTCTCTCTCTTTCTGCCCCTCCCCCACTCACGCTCCGTGTGTGTGTGTGTGTGTGTGTGTGTGTGTGTGTGTCTCTCTCTCAAAAAATAAACATTAAAAAAAAAAAAAAAAGCCTGTACTAACAGCCATGCCCCTATAGGTTGGAAGCGGAACTGGGATCCAACAAAGGCAGTTATGTCCCAAGTCCAATGCCCCTGGCTCTCCTATTAGTGCTGGACCTCGCAACCTGCCAGAGCCGGCCCCAGGGCCACTTTCCTAACTGACCAGGAACTCCAGAATGGAAGAATTCCCCCTCCTTGTTCCTCTCTCGAGAGGCATGTGGGGAATTAAAAGGAGCACTGGAGTGAGAGTTCAGAGGCCCAAGTTCCAGCCGCTGCTGTAGTCCTGTGCAACCCTAAGCAAACTCGATGCTTTCTCTGGCCAGTGGCTTCACCTGTATAGTGAGGGGGCTAGGCGGAATGAACTCAACGCTTCTTCTGGGTCCAGCATCTTTGTTTCTGTCATTTAATCTCTGTCCAAGGCGTTGTATATTTTCCTGTGATCCTGTGTGAATACAATGTATACACAAATCTCTGGATGTGGAGGAACCAGAGTCTTCTGGGAAGAATGTCTCATTCTGGGAATCTCAAGGGACACATCTCTGTGTCCAGAGGACTTTATGTGGATGGAGGGATGAAAGGCAGGTGGCCGAGGAGCCTAAGGAGGCTGCTGGTGTGAGAAGTGGCCTACAGGAAGTCAAGAGCTGTGGGTGTCACTTAGACAGCTCATGGAAGTGCTTGCTGGATTGGCAAAAATCCCAAAGGCCCAAGCTCCCTTTTCCTCACTCCTAATGGTAATCTCATTCTCCCCAACCCCCAATGGTCCTACTCACTTCTGAACCTTTCCTAGGGCTGCTTTCTTCATCACTAATGGCTCATCATTCTTCTTATACAAATCCCACTCACCCCTGCCCCATGTAAGGCTCATCTCTTCTGTGTACCTTTCCAGACAATTCTAGCCCTCATTCATCTCTCCCTCTTTCTGCAGTCACCTCTACTGCATAGAGTTTCTTTAATTCGTTCCCTTGTGTTGTTTTCAGCTTGGAGTTGGAATATCCCCCAGGGAACATGTCTCAGGGCTGTATGCTGAACAGCTCCCCCATGTGCCCCACCCCCCCAATCTCAGACGGTCTGGGGTATAAACATGGGATGAAACGGAGTTAAATGTACCTGACTTCTACATACCTCCCATCGTCAAGAAATAAGTGTTTAATATTTCTTGCATTTCAACAACGTGCCAGGTTGGGTTCTTGGTACTATGGATATACAACAGAACACAAGACAAACACAACATGGTTACTTGTGTACCAGAACTTTGTTCTAGTTTTCTGTGCCACTAAACTTCTTCCAAAAGCCGCACAATCAGGCCTAGATGCATATGCACATCTGATTTGTTTTCCAGAACATGGTAATTGCAGACTTTCCTCTTTTAGCTAGGATTTTAAAGGTAGGGAGCAAACCTTGATTAAGAAATATGAACATGTCTTAAAATGGAATGAGCCAAACGTTAGCTATTGGCATTTTTAAGTATCCTGGTCCCTTCTTATGTAATTTTTTTGCTGTTTTTCCATGGAACAGGCTAGCAGGATACACTGGCCCATTTTATCATTTGTTCACCAATAAGACACTTTGAGACACACGAGATTCTTGAAGCCCCCCAAAAAGAGAAGTAATGATAGCATTTAGCCACTAGATGGCAATCCTGGGCTGTAAATGCTTCCCCAATTTTGTGACTATTGGACTTTCAAAAAGAGCGTTGGTAAAATTCAGCTATGGTACATTTTTATCCAGTGTTCCCAAACACATTTCCCTTTGCTGCAGAAATATTTCAGTTGAGTTGGAAATGGTCAAGGACACACTAGGTCCTTTGCATTCTTAGCTATCTTGTTAATTCATCCAAGAAAAGTTAATTGACTAATAAAGAGGATCTGTAACCAGGGTTGACATTCAGATGGAATTTAAAAACACACCTGGATTAACTGAAACACTGGACTTAGATTCTACTTTACATGAAAACATAACAATGGTATGGAAGATAAATGTATCTCAAGAAACTTCCATCTCCTTTCTCTGGGAGGAGGCCCCTATACATGGGGTAGAGATGGGACTCACGGTTGTGTCTATACCATGTGGCTATGCCCCTTGTCTACAGCTGCCTGAGCCCAAGAGAGACCCCACGGCCAAGCAGAGCCATTCCTGGTCTCATACTTTGGAGAATCTGAAACTTAGATCAGGGAGACAGAGAGGTGGGAGTTGAATCTTTGAACAGAACGTGCCACTTGGTTTTTCTTTATTGGTGATGGATAACGCTTTAGCATTTAATTAATAGTGAAACACAAATCCCTCCATTTCCTCTGACTGAATCATCTGAATCGCGTTCCGTCCCTGGACACCACCAGGAAATGGACTAGACTGCAATGGATTTCTATTTATTTTTGGCTTGCAAGAAGATAATATGACTTAAATAAAGAATAAAGCCATAAATCGATGTATAATAAATGCCTAGCCTTCTTGCCTGCTAGCTGTACCTTGGTCACCATTTGGCATTAAGATGAGGAGGGTAAGATCCTGGACTGACCTTTTTTTTTTCCTGAGTTTATCACCAGGCAACCAGACTCTACGAGATAGTCCTTAAGTGATGATATTGCCTACAAGGGCAATGGATACAAACTGTAACTCTTCAGAGCTGAACTATTCTTTTCTTAAACCATTGTTTCAGTCTGTGGAAATAAGTTACCATGGTTTGATAGCACAGATAAAAAGGATCATTAGCTAAGTCAGTGCTTCTCACCTGGGCTGATTGATTTTACCCTCCCCCTCCCGGGGGACATTTTTTGGTTGTTACACCAGGGACGGGGATGTTACTGGCATCTACTCAACACATCCTTACAGACTTCATTCTCTGGGTAGGACACAATGTTTGATCCCTGAATCTGTGTCCTCCCCACTCTTCCTCCCAATCTTCATCCCTTTGCAAACCCTTCCCAGATCCAGCTGTTGGAGAACTGCATGAGACCATCCGTCTCCAGGAAAAACCTAATCCAAAAACGCAAATGACTTACTCGCTGCTAAGTACACAGCTGTGCAAAGAACCACTTAAACCAGGGTTGGTAAATAATTTTTAAAAGGAAATATCCAAAATATCTCTGGCCCCTTAAAGAGTTCTTTAAAAACAAAACAAAACTCTTGTTGAGAGATACAGTTGCCCATCTCTTTAATGAACTTGTTTTCTGCTTAAAGGAGACTTTGGGACTTCCTAGAGATAGATTTGTTTATCATCTTCCCTTTGTATTTTCAAGTTCCCTTCCATTCCTCAGGGCACATCACCCAATGGTACCAAGTCTCAGTTTTTATCTGTAAAATGGGGATGATACCACCTATCACACAGAATTGTTCTGAGGTAGGTGTAGACTAGTGCCCAGCTCAGGACAACCCTTTCTCTCCAGCCCCACCTCCACACTGGTTTCACCTCCAGGGGCCATGTTTGTGGTATGTGATCTTGTCCTCCTAGCCACACCTGCTGGGGCAGGGACGAGCACCTGACCCAGGCTGTGCCAATCAGATTCCCTTACTCCAAAATTTGAAACTTAGAAGGGGGAAACCCAGAAACAGGTCATTGCTGGAGCTGGGTCTCTCTAATGGTATTTGCCAAGCATTCTTTCTCCAGTTACCATGTTGTGTCTTCTAAATGTACTTGTTCTTTAAGTTCCCTCTCTTGAGTTTAATTTTCAAGACTCCTTTCTTTTTTTTTTTTGCCCCGACTTAGCCAATATTCGTAGATTTTGTTCTCTTCCCTTTCTCTTTTTATACCTTTTTAGAACCTACACTCCCCACACGGTCCTGCTCTTCCAATACTGTAGGCGTGTGATGGACAATTCTTCCTTTTGCTGGAAGGCTTTTTCCACCCTGCAAGTGCTTCATAGCCAAATTCAAAGGCCATTTCAAAAGCTACCTCCTCCAGGAGGACTGTTTGGCTTCCTCAAAAAGAAGGAATCTGCAGTTCACCTCAGAACTGTTTGATATTCACTATCAATATGCATCACTTATTTTCCTGGGAGTGAGCATGCCTCCTAAGGGCAAGGTCTTTGCTTTTCATTTTTTTCATCTTTGGCGTCTAGTAATGTTTTACACATTGTGGATACTCAAGTGAAATTTAACAAATTAATGAATTATTCATTTTATTTATTTGAGGCCTGGGAACTTCTTCAATAACAGCCATCTCATCGTTTTCAAGGCTGTAATAAAATGCTAATGTATATTAAAACAAAGTTCAGAGAAAACTAAGGGCCTATTTCAAATGCTTTCTTCTCTGTGGAGCTTTCTTTGGTTCCCCCTCCCCCCCTCAAGAATTAACACTTTCATTTGGTATTTTAGTCAGATAATTCAGGGGATGAAGCCAGCTGGGGAGAAAAATGTTTTCTCTCTTTTGTCATGACTGTCCACATTCAACAGTATCACTAATTAAGTGTTTCTTATTCACTTCACTTTGTAAGCCGGTGGGGAAAGATTCACTAAGCAGAAGAGAAACGATGGAATGTTCTAGAAAAACCACCCAAGTGGATAAATGCAAACCAGAGAAATTTAGAGTATAATTAAACCATTCAACAGAGATCAAACACTGTGATTCTCAAATGTCAGATCCTGTATCTTGGAGGTGACGATTTTAGGTGGTACAAAGGTGGGGCGTCAAACAGCCTCGTGAGACAGTCCTTCTTTTCCATTCCTTCTGATTACCTCAGGAAGAAAGGCTCCGCGTGGCGGAAGAGTGTCTTAAATTGGCTCATCCTCTTGTCTTAAAGAGAGGGCAGTTTTGTTGACATTTGGAGCCTCCTTCTGCAGGGAACAATATCAACCTAGAATTTACTAACACTGTTTTATTGTCACTGAAGTTATTCTTAGGGCTACTCTCTATTTACAATCAGATAGAAAAGATTCCCCTTAAAAGTCTAAGCTTAAAAATGAGGGTAGAATTAAAGAAAACTGTAAAACAAACACCAGCACGGGCAGCGTGCAGGCGTGGTGTGAGGGTGGGGAAGAATGACGGAAGATGCAGAAAGCTGTAGCTAGTGCTGCATGTATGCCGCGTGTTGAACTGCAGTGAATGTTAAAAATATGTCGGATTTGGAAAAGGGAGGGTGACTTACAAGTAGATATATGTCCTAATTCTCCTCGGAGCCACGTTTGGAATCGATTTCTCTATGGAATCTCATCATTAATATGTATATGTGGGGATTTATTTTTACATAATGCGAAGTCCTTAATTCCTCTGAATCACTTCCATGTAACTTTTCACTTTCTTTCCAGGTCGTGTGTGTGTGTGTGTGTGTGTGTGTGTGTGTGCGTGCATCCTGCCTTCCACCGAACAGAACGGCAAACATTAACTGTCACATTCTGATTCTGGCAAACTAGGCAAACCTCTGCCTAATCCAATTATTCTGTATAATTAAAGCAGTTTCAAATGACAACTGAGCTCAATTTTCAGGGGGAAAAAAAATAAATCTCTCTTTTTAATTTTCTAGTGCCTTAGTTTTATCCAGCTTTGCAAATTGTACTTATGGCCTGTATATAAAAATAAACCTAAATGTAAATTATGATTTAAATCCCCATGGGCAAGCTGTTCTGCTTTGTTTGTTAGAAAGCAAATAAGACCTACTTCATGGCCTGTTTACTAAACTGAAAATTTCAAACTGAGGGATTTAAAAGACATCAACTATATTGATGCCGTAACTAGAGAAATTGCTCAGTGGAGTAATGCTCTTAGGATAATCCGAGAATCTTTAAAACAAATCATTGTTTGATGTTTTCCTGCTAAATTCCAAAGTGATAAGGAAATTAAAAAATGTGTGTATGTACATTCTGTGTGCTTACCATCTAAGCTACTGTTTAAGCAATCTAGAGTCAAAAGACCCTAACTTGTGAGTCCTGTTGTAAATTAGTTTGAAGGCAGGAGATCATTGGAGTATGCATTTATTCTCCTCCCTTCCCTATCAGGACTGCTTTGCTATCAACACTTTAAAAAAAAACCAATGGGAAAAAAATAAAAATAAAAATAAAAATAAAAAAACAATGGGAATAAATCTTAAAACATTTTAAAAGCCCTCTCCTTAAAAAGCCATAATTATTGGAGGTCGCAAATATATCAGCCTCACACTGTCATACAAAATTCTGAGAAACCCCAGAGTAAACAACATGTTCATAAATCCGTTGAGCCATCCCTTGCCTTGAGGAAGTTTTTGCAGGTACAATCTCTTGTGCTAACAATGCCTAAATTGTTAGGGCTTCTCTGTTGTAGGTGAAGAAGAGTGTTCCTCCTTCTCCATTCAGATTCTCAAATTAGGAAGGTGTTCTGCTCTGTGACTCCCTCCCATGGGCATAACCCGACTGGAAAGAAACGCTTCCTGACAGATGCAGAAGAGGAAAGCACTAGACCGGTTGTACGGCTACGGCAGGGAATACCCCCCGAGTCTCGTTCACGCCCGCAGGGTCATGACACAGAGACAGCAGGATGCAGATTGGACACAATTTCATGTGCCTATTAGCCAAGCAATCATTTTCTTACAGACTCAAAACAAGGAGATAACAACACAAGTGAATCAGAGAGCTATGAATACAGGGACAACTCCAAATCCTCTACAATGGACCACGTTCTCGTTTGTGTGCAAAATTTCCTAACTACCAGCAACACGCTTCCTATTCGTGGTGACTTACTGGATGTAGCGACAAGTGATTAATATGCTCTTCTGCTACTCAGGAAACAGCACCACGGCTATCTGCTCACTCCAACCACAGACCTAGGCTCTGTCCGGGATTCCTCTTCTGCCCCAACTACTTCCGCACACACGTACTTAATTCAACCGCGTCTCACAGTCTCACTCTCCAAAACAGATCTATTTTTCTTCATTGTCAATCCAGTCTAAGCTATTTTCATCTCTTGCTTTGGACAGCTCTCTACTAGTTCTGCAATGTCTGCTTTAATAAATATATATATATATATGTGTGTGTGTATATATATATATATAAAATTTTTCATATATAAGAAAAATTTTTTTCTCCTAATAATTCTCAAAATAAAGCTTTTTGAAGTACAATTTACATACCATGAAATCTCCCTTTTAAGTTCAGTGACCTTTAGTAACTTTACAACACTGTGCCGCCATGACTATAATCCAGTTTTAGAATATGACCATCACCCTAAAAAGATCCTTTGTGCCCATTTACAGCCAGTCACACTCCCATCTGCAAACTCAGACGACCACTCGTCTCTTTACTTTCGTTATTATTTTCATTTCACTTCATTACTTATTTAACTGGCTATTCTTGAATTTGCCATGGCACCAATTCAAAACTTTCTTGTCTCCATAGATGTGCCTTTTCTGGGTATCTCATACGAGTGGGTTCACAAAACATGTGACCCTTTGTATCTAGCCTCTTGTACTTATCATAATGTTTTTGAGGCTCATCGGTGCTTTAACATGCGTAAGTACTTCATTCCTTTTTATTGCCAAATAGTATATGCCAAAGCACGTGTGATTTCTGAAGCATAGTAATGAAATAAATACCCAGGAAGCCATCGCTCACCTTCAAACTAGACTATTACAAAGATACTAAATGCTCTTGTTCTGCCTCTCCTTCCGATCCATTGCCCACCTAGTAACTGGCATCATGGCCATCCTTCACTTACAGCTTTCTGATGGCTCTACCTGATAAGAGCCTTGCCTGTCTCACTTATTCCTTACCCCTCATTCACATACTCCAGATATAATGTTCTTCCTTCTGTCCCTTGAATATCGCAGCTATTCCTACCCTGAGGATTTTAAACCGGACCTATTCTCTTTCTTAAATGTTATTCTTCTTGACCTTCAGGTGACAAGGTGATTCCTACCATGGAAATCTCAATTCCAACAATGCCTCCTCAGGGAGGGATTTCCTGACCAGCCAATCTAAAGGGAATTTCTCCCAACACGGTAATTCTCCATCATACCACCCTGTTTAATTTTTTCGATCGTACCCACTGCTCTCTTACATGATTTTACTTGTTTATATACTTATTTTATATCTCTTATCACTAGAATATAGGCTCCTTGGGGGAAGGGACTGTGCTTGTCTTATTCATTGTTGTATCCCTTGTGCCTAGAGCAACATCTAATTCATATTTTTATGTAAACAACTATTTATTGAATGAATAAGGAAACAGGTACGAATCAGGATGCAGAAAAAATGGAATAAACCAGGATGCAAGGTGAAACCAGAGATATGAAATAGCCAGACAAGACAGTATAGCTTCATGAAAACACAGTCTTTGTTTTGGTTGGAAGGACAGTATTTTTGGATCTGCGCTTTCCCATTTTCTTTTTAAAATAAGTATTCCTATGAAGAAATTTTAATTACTTGTCCCTTGATTGGGTTTAACCTCATGTAAAGAGAGTATGTACTTCTGTTTTTCACTTGGGTCTAAAAAATCAGTGCAAATCCTGCTGGGTTTTGTGTGATTTACCTCCACTTTAAATGAGGTGTTTGACGTCAATTTCAAGACACTTAGGGTTTCAATCATCCTGGAAACCTAGGTTTAGAATTAAGCCCTACCAACTGCCTGTCTTTTCGAGTGTCCTCAAGGTTATGTAGATTTCTTCTCTTACTTCTTAAGTGTCTGGGTATTTTGTATTTCAAACACAGGTCAAACCTTTTTATTAGTTTACTTATTTTAAAAAGATAATAAAAGCCAAAAAGAAGAAAGAATACTTTCCTCAAATATATGTATGTGTATGTATGTATGTGTATGTATGTGTGTGTGTATATATATATATATCATATTTATATATATAGTCTCTCAAATTATATTTATATTTTATTTTGTATTTATATTTATACATCCATTTGCTTTCTATATAATACTTTTTCCTAGACTGTAGAAAAGTTTAGGTATTAGGCAACGAAGTTAGTAGCTGATTTTATGTTACTTTAACTAACGCCAGTGGTATTAACCTTAGTCCTAAGAGTTGCTTGGCAGACATGTTTTCTCTCGAATTTGACACCCACAATATGGATATGGTGCCCTGATCCTTGGTAGGTTACAAGGACTAGGTTAGTTACAAGAAACTAAAAAAAAAAAAACCTCCATTCAAAAAAGGATTTATATTGTTAGTAGTTATTGCAAAATTCCGGCAATGAGTTTTCTGTATCTTGTGCATTGTTTCTCCCTCTAGTTGAACCTAGGACTTTGTCTCCTCCTATAGCCACAGGAGCTCCTACACAAATGTAAGGAAGGTGTTCCTTGTTTTCACTTCAATGTACAAATTCTACAAAGTAATCTGTTTACATGGAGTTTCACTCTGCTGTTTACATAATCATTCTAATTGTGAAGCTATTTATGTATCCAGACAAATGGAGCAAATTGAGATTGCTCAGTGAGGCCGGAGCATGACCTTCGCATGAGCACAATGACTTGTTTGCTGTTTGTATATAAAAGCTCCAGTGAATGCTCTGAAGGTTGCCGGAGACAAAGATGGTATCCTGATGGGGGAAGCTGAAGAGACAGAGGTCTCCCGACAAATTCAGCAGGCGACTATTAGCGTACACTTTCCCCCACTATGCAGGATGACGGAGGTGGAACAGAAGTGTTCACTCACGTAGGATGACCCACTGTTCCACTTTGCCCCAGGGCAAAGGACTTTCAGTGCTAAGCCTGGAAAGCTCTGGGCAAACTGGGATGAGCTGGTCACCCTACTCACCACTCACCAACATGGAGGAACTAACTACCTGTGAACCAACAATACCATTTCCAGGAATTTCTCCAAGATAAACAATCATAGATGAGCAAGAAGATTTCCATACAAGCTTATCTATCATGTGCATTTATCTGTAGGTATGTAAGCACACACACTCACAGATACAGAAAAGCAACCTGGAAAGCAACACCGTTCTATTTACAATCATTGCTGCCAGTATTGGGGTCATGAGCAATTTTTACATTTTTCCTTACAATCTCCCCCGAATTTCAGCAATAGACATATTAAATTTTTGATCAGAAAACACCATGTCTGATTTTAAAAACTAAGCCAATAATAAGACTGAGCACAGTGCCTTATACAAAATAGACACTAAAACATATTATTTGAAGTATATGCACAAAATATGTATTTTCTGCCCAGATTTTTCAGCAGCTGCATCTGTTAGCAGAGTCCTGGGTCTAAGATTTGCACCGTGAAGTTGGAGTCAAGCCTGATTTACTTAAATGTAATTAAACATTATCCTCATGAAAGACTTCAAGTACCCAACACTCACATTATCTACAGAAAACTGCTCCCTTGCTCTGTGAGATTGGACCCATTGTAGGTTATTTCTTGAAATCCTTTCACATTAATACCTCCCTACCAGCAGCAAGTATTACCACAAGCACAGTGCAATCTGACTTTTAAACCAAGCACAAAATGAAACCTTGAGGGGAACGTGAATTCATTAATTTTCTTTTTTGGTCTGGTGTCAATGTCACCCTAATGTCAGCATGTAACATTCTGTAAAAGACACGTCTTTGCTAACGTGGAGAAAGAACAAATTTGGTACAGCTGTAGAGTAATCTTTGCAGGGAAGAAAAGGCCCGGCGAGAGAACGGACTGTCCCAACTCCCGGGTGTACATCCATTACCCACAAGGCTGTAAGCGACGCCAGGCTGGCATCAACTCCCCCAAGGTCATTCACCAAGACACAGGAATTACAGCTTACAAATCGGCAAGCAGTGTGTACAAAGCAAGGTGGGGTGATAATGAAGAACTACACGGTCGTGAGGGAAGAGTCCAGTGTTGTATGGGGTTAGAACGTGACCTCCAGAGGGTAGAGCACTTGGGAAGAGTGAAAAACCAGAAGGCTTGGCTCGGCGTCCCCATGGGTCTTGAACCCGTCCCTTTTACTCCCCTTCCTTTGCACCCATCAACCAACATCTTCTCCCACAGGACGGTGGCAGCCTCCCAACTGGTGTCCCTGCATTCATTCCTGCCCGTTCCCCATGTAGTCAAGTTACTACACACAGCAGCCACCAAGTTACTTGCTGGCTTAAAATCCAGACTAGTAACCTTGGTCTCCAGATCAGTGTGAAATCTGGCTTCAGCCAGCCTCACCGACTCACCTCCAACTTCCTTCCCCCTCATTCTTCACCCGTCTCTAGCCTTTTGTCTGCCCCTCACATGTGCCAGGTTCCTCCCTACATAGGGTCTCGAAATCTCCTTTGTCTCTGCCCAGCACACTCTTTCCTGGACCAGCTCCTTCCTGTTTACATTTCAGCTCAATCATCCCTTCCTGGGGATACTTTCTGACCAGTCTAATTACAACAGTTTCTCCTCAATGTGGCTAATCTCCACAGAATCGTCCTCGATTCACAGCAAAGGCCCTTAACCCACATTTTAGCTGAATGCTAAATAGACTGAGGGATACAATAAATATTTGGAAAAGGCTAAGCACGGACATCACAAAATAAGCTTCTGAGAATACAGGAGTCAAATAAAATTATTAATGATTTAGTTATTATAATTTTATTATTGATATTTTAATAATCAAAATGTAAACTTTGGTTATTATGCTATAGGAGCAAGAATTTCTTAGCATTCTGTTTCGGTGCCTCTATATGGCATGTTAAGGTTGGACGCTAAGTAGATATTTGCTTTGAGGTTGGTGGAGGAGTGAAATATTTGGGGACCTGCTCTGCCAGTGTGTGGAAATGTCAACAGTGACAGTGACTTATTAAGCTTTTCTTTCTTCTGGATAGAACAGATTAAGGTAAGCTTTATTGTATCTTGTCTTATGGGATGAAGGCTGGTACACCAAATGGGTCTACAATGATTAGAATTCTGATACAGGCTAACCTTTATTTTTCTGCCTTGTACTATAATTTAAATTTTATAGATTTCTTGGCTCAGAAGGGATAGAATGTTCCTCCTAAAGATATCAAGTTAACACATTCTTTTAATAGTCATCTACTTATTTAACCATTTGAAAAGTCATTTGTTTCATTTATTTTATTTTATTTTTTTTAAATTTTTTTTTTCAACGTTTATTTATTTTTGGGACAGAGAGAGACAGAGCATGAACGGGGGAGGGGCAGAGAGAGAGGGAGACACAGAATCGGAAACAGGCTCCAGGCTCCGAGCCATCAGCCCAGAGCCCGATGCGGGGCTCGAACTCACGGACCGCGAGATCGTGACCTGGCTGAAGTCGGACGCCTAACCGACTGCGCCACCCAGGCGCCCCAATGTTTCATTTAAAATAAACAGTTTTGGGGCGCCTGGGTGGCGCAGTTGGTTAAGCGTCTGACTTCAGCCAGGTCACGATCTCGCGGTCCGGGAGTTCGAGCCCCGCGTCGGGCTCTGGGCTGATGGCTCGGAGCCTGGAGCCTGTTTCCGATTCTGTGTCTCCCTCTCTCTCTGCCCCTCCCCCGTTCATGCTCTGTCTCTCTCTGTCCCAAAAATAAATAAACGTTGAAAAAAATAAAATAAAATAAACAGTTTTGTAATCGCAAGGGATGACCTCTGTTCACAATTTGATAACAAATAATGTGTTAGTGTGTGTGCGGAACCAACGACTGATGGAATTCAACATAAAAAGCACACATAAAGATCTTGACTCTAACGTGTATTTGTAACGTTCACTTACATTTTAAAATGAGTATTAAGATATGAGCAGCAAACCTTGCCTGTATTACAGACAGTATCACCTTGATTGGCGATGGGGGTCATTTATATGATTACATGATCACTGAGCACATGCAAATGCAGGCATGACAGAAATGACTTTGAAATAAGATTTGACTATCAGGTCTTCCAAAGACAAAGCTGAAGCAAAGTTACTAGATTCTGACTGAAGAGTAAGGCCAAACCCAAACTTTGATGCAACTCTACCCAATGATCTAAAGTGGTCTTATCTAATATCTAATCTAATGGGATTATCTGTCCCATTAGACTGTGGGTGCCATAATGGCAGGATTTTGGATTTTTTTTTTAAGTTTATTTATTTATTTTTTGAGGGAGAGAGAGACAGAGAGAGAGGGAGGGAGGGAGGGAGGGAGGGAATCCCAAGCAGGCTCCATGCTGTCAGCATAGAGCCTGATATAGGGCTTGAACTCACAAACCATGAAATCATGACCTGAGCTGAAGTCAAGAGTCAGAAGCCCAACCGACAGAGCCACCCAGGCACCCCAATTTTTCATCTTTTGTTCCCTGCTCTGTCCTCAGCACCATGCACAGTGTTGAGCATGCTGTAGGTACTCACACACATGAGACAAAGGAAGGAAGGGTTGACTGAATGAATGAAGTATAGTGAACAGCATCTTGTGCTTTTCTCTCCACAACCTGATGCTCCCCTTGACTTACAGATATCTGTGAGATCAGCAGGTGGCAGGCCCATGGTATGAATTCTGGTCACAGTTGACCAAAAGAGCACAACGAGTCCTTTCAGAGGCTGCCATTTCTGGAGGCCAGGCTGGCTTTGAGATGCGTTTTGTGTGGGGTCTTCTAAGTAGGAAAGTGCAAAAGAGAGAAGCATTTTCCAGGCCCCAAGTCTTGATATATACTTGGCTCAACAGAAAATCACCAAGTTCTGCTGTCAGAGTGGATACTTTGTGTGATCTGATGCAGCAGGGAGAAAAACAAGGTGACAACATGGCAGGGCAGAACTGGGACTTCAAGTGCCAAGATCCCTGCTTCCAATTCCTCTTTCCTAACAGTTCTCAATTATTGATACTGCAATTCTATTGTACCTATTGTACCTATCAAAGACTTGATATGTAAAGTAACGGGAGACAAGAGCTCTCTTTTTATTCCTTTTGTCTCTCTAGTACATTTACAAAAGAAAAAAAAAATCCCAAACAACAAAACCATGATAGCCTGTTTGCTAAATGACAAGATACACCCAACTTTACACAGATGTACTTTAACTGGTGACGCACCTAGCAATTCTTTGGTGTGCATGTGTGTGTATACCTATGTGTACTGTGTTCATTACTCAAAAAGTGATAGTGGTTGGATGTTGAGAAGAGTTCACACAATGGGTTCATTTGATTTTTCATACTTTTTCCGTTCTTTTAGATATTTTGCAGCCATTTCTGTTCTTTCAGATACTTAGTACTCATTTCAGTACAGAAATCTCCACCATAATTATCGTTATGACCGTTAGTATTCTAAAGAGGGTTCAAGTCCATCAAAGGGACCTTCTCCTTAGCTTTTCCCAGAGCCATTTGCCATTAGGGCTTAACTTTGAGTTGATCAACATTTATTGATCATCTATGTAAGGTATTATAAGAAAGTCAGCCTGATATACAGATTTTTCCAAGTACAAGTACATAATTTACGTATAAATGAGTGCAATCCAAGGAAAACTAAAAACATGCATCTAAACCATAATGGGCACCTGACTGATGGCCTTTGTTACCTGTTTCCCTTTCACCCTGGCTCCACTGAAGGCAATAATAAATTACAAAAATAAGAATAACAATTCTTACACTTGTCCCAAGTGCTTTGCATATATTATTAAATTTGAAGCCTCATCAACAAGCCTATATGTATCATTAGCCTCATGTTATAGTTGCAGAAACATAGGTTTAGAAAGATTTAGTAACTCATCCAATGTAACAAGGTCCATGGCACAATTGGGATCCAAACTAGGGATTGTCTTACCCCAAAGCTTTGCTCTTATGCCTACACTGAACCTTTATTTTCCATACTATCACCAAAATGTTTCTAACCAGATTCCAGCTACGAAAGCTTCCCTGGGATAGCTGCTTCAGCCCAAATTCTCTGAACCAGAAGCTGTGGGGTGGGGCGAAAGTTTTAAGTCCTTGCAAAGGAACCCAGGGAACTTTGGGACTCTAGAGTTTAAGCTCTGGAGTCCCAGAAGGTCCCAAACACCTCGATGATTGGCATTATGACAAGAAGAGCATCTGTGTTCCCCAGAGGCCCCACACTCATCTGCAGCCCTGCAGTGAGGTGAGCTCTGTATCACAGCACAGGGCACTTTGCCGTAAAACCGATAACACACAGACAAAGATGATCTCCACAGCACTGTGGCCTCTCTTGAACAAAGGCTCTGATCCAGAAAGAAGCTGGAAGAACGGGCGTGTAGAGACCCAGGTGTAGGGGGCTGAATGATTTGGCATGTTGTGACCCTGGGTGGGGATTCGGGAAGGACTCCTGCCCTTTTCTGTTCCTCTTGCCTTTGGGAACCAGCTCTTGTATCACGCAATTGATGGCAGTCTACCTTGGGGGTCTGTCCTCTGGCTCTGGAAAGAAGTTTGGCCATCGTGCCCTTTCTCCTTAGGCAGATTTTCCCACGTGTGTGGAGTCATACAGCCTAGATTTGAGGAGTTGTAGGATTTTATGGCCTGCCTCTTCTCTGGACTGCTTCTTCCTTATGGGTAACGAGTGCATTAGTGGGTACCTCTTTCTTAAGAGTGCCATGTGGGATTCAGCGAGATCACAGTCTGTCTTTGGCTATTATTTCTTGAAAGGTTACACTGTGTCGTTCATTGAACTCAGCTGCTAAAATGGATCATATTTTTCTTTTTTTTTTTTTTTCAATGTTTATTTATTTTGGGGACAGAAGGAGACAGAGCATGAACAGGGGAGGGGCAGAGAGAGAGGGAGACACAGAATCGGAAACAGGCTCCAGGCTCTGAGCCATCAGCCCAGAGCCTGACACGGGGCTCGAACTCACAGACCGTGAGATCGTGACCTGGCTGAAGTCGGACGCTTAACCGACTGCGCCACCCAGGCGCCCCTAAAATAGATCATATTTTTCAACACCGAGCCCACGGGGCAGGTTGTATTGTTATCTCCACTTCAAATGTGAGGAAACGAAGCTCAGGAAAGAGGATCCACTTGCCCAAGGTCACCTAGTGGGTGAGCGGTGGAGCTGGGATTTAAACCCAGGGCTGTGTGACTCAACCATATGATATCAGCTAGCTCACTGGCTGGCATCTAGCAGACTTCAATGAATGGTAGGGGCAATTGTTTTTGATACTGATTCTGTCAGGAGAGATGACGAGCATTATCATTAGTGGCTCCTTATGGAATCTGGTAAGCACCTTGAAGGTCGGGGCCACCCCAGGTTCATCTCTGCTGACTCACACAGACTCGTGTGGGTCGAATTATGCCTGCGGAGCTGAGAGTCTGCAGTGAGTTGGAGCACCCGTATTAGTGATGTGTGATGGCACATTCATCACCTTGTAAGCAGGGGCACTGATTTACCCCATAAAGTAACTGCGCTTATGGGAAAGGAATGGGCCCTGTTAGACACCTTTGCTGAGTAGTCAATGCTAATGAAAAAATGCCTGCTTTTAGTGGCATGATTTCTTTCAGGAAGTGGAGTGGCAACATGTGTTAAAAGTACAGGCTTTGGATTTGGCTCCTGGCTGAGCTATTTCTTATCTGTGCAACTTTCACCAAGTTACTTACCCTCCCTGAATCTCAGCATTTCCATCAGTAAAATGGAATCATAACAGTACCTATCTCATAGGTGTCAGTAGGGCATTAAATAAGACATTGATTATGAAATACTGAGCACAGGACCTGGTCCCTAGAAGGTGTTACATTACTTAACAGTTAATTGCTATTTTAGACCTAGCCATTTTTTTCCAGCTCTCTTTCCTCCCTCCAAACAAGAATGAAGTCATGATAATAATAGCCAACATGATAGGTAGGGTTTTAAATAGTCTGTATATGTTAATTAATTTAATTTTCACAAGAACGTGGACACTGAGGCACAAAGAGTTAAATAACCTGCGCAATGTCATGCAGCTGAGATATGGACCCAGTGCTCTGGCTCCCGATTCCGTGCTCTTATCCAAGATGCCATATTGCCTCTATGCATTGATGAATCTAAAGCAAGCGTCTCTTATTTTCTTATTAGTGAGGATAAATTAAGTGCTTGGGCTGCATTCCACTATTACATGTAAGAAACAATATACCATTCCTTCCCACATTCTCCCTGGTCACTAAGTGATAAGTTCAGTGGTCTGCCACACTTGGGGAGAAATGCACTGCATTGGATTTCCACTAACCAGTGATGGGCAATCAGTCCCAATCTCAGATTACTCTAGCATCAGGTATAAGTGATGGGTAAGTTCTGGCAATGTATTTGAGGAGCTGAACCAGAAAGTAAAAGAACCTTCTGTCCCTTGGTCCCTAAAGGGCTAAGAAAAAAAAATACATCTTTGTTATATACCTGCCCTATGTTGGACTACTCATGAAATCAGAATTTTCATGAATTTTTTGCATTAGGATGGAACATCATTGTGTAACTTGTCAAACTTCAGCCGTTACTCGATCATCCAGTTCTGAACTTCTACCAAGTCTAGAAACTTCACTACCTCAGTGTTACTTGCAATTCCTGAAAACTCTGCCTTAAAGTTCTGCCATTATGGCTCTTCTCTGGATCAAGTAGATGAACATCTTACAGAATTGCCCCGGGGGGAAAGTGGTCTTGGATACCATTCATCAGAACACGGTGAAGCTGGAAAGCTTGGTAACCTGAACAAGACGGGGTGACATATTTATGGAAGAGTCGTGTGTAATGCTCGGAGCTCTGTCTCTGAAGCTTGGTCTCTAGAACTCCACTCCTTTCTACCCTTTATAGTACTGCTTCTTGTTTTTATCAGCCAGCTTCCTTTCACTACCCAAGCAAGCCAACACAAGCAAACACAAACTGGTTTTCAATAAAAGTTGTGCTTCTGGACAAATCTTTCTGGTCTAAGAGGCAGGGCAGTCTCTGAGTATCCCAAACAGTAATTATAATTTTGCTTCTTCCCAACCCACACATCTTCTGGGAGCCTAGCAAAATTGAATTTCTGGGTCAGTGTTGGCCTTTACCAATTATGACTTAATTAACTCTGAAAGAAGCTAAGCATCTCTCTCAGTAAGAAAAACAAGAGACGTGGTAGCCAAGTTCCCACTCAGGTACGACATAAATGCCTCCTGGACTGTGACCTTGAGCATGGAGTTTCGAGGGAGGTAAACATGAAAGGAGGTGATTCTTAGGAGGCTTCACTCCTTTGTCATGAGGAGTGAGGCCTCCTAAGAATCACCTCCTTTCATGTTTACCTCCCCAGGACTTTTTACTACGGCGGGCCTCTTCATTTCCTTTAGAACCGAATTACAATCTGCTATTATCTTAATTATTTGTTCATTCATTGCCCATGTCTTTTACTAGCATGTACACTCTATGAGGCCAAAGCGTGATCTATGTCATTCATGGCTGTAGCCCCAGCACAAGTTGGACACAAGGAGAGCATCCCATGCACCCTTGTTGAGGGAATACCAGTGCCCACCCTTTATATCCTTCTCTTGCATCTAAATTTCAAAGAAGCTATTCAAAAAATACATCCTGCTTCCATTTAAATCATTCCAAGGTCCAGTATACTGAAAACATTTTTCGTTATACCGAGAAAGGAAGTACCATTAAGATGATAATATGAGTCAAGGAATTGGTGGCACAACTTCCTTTCCCAACTTTGGAACTGACTTACCATGGGGGCGATTTAATGCAACTCCATTTGTATGAGTAATTTGGACATAATAAGCCTGGCCCACTCGGAGTTGCCATTAGGACAAACAATATATTTCACAGAAGAGAAGTGTTACAGAAAGTCATTGCATTTTGTGTTCGTGTTTGCTTTAATGTGGTCTCATTAGATAAGGTGCCACTGAAAAATGCCAGGGCTGTAGCAGGACCTACCAATGAGGGCATCTTATTTTCTTCTTCCCCTGGAAAGTGGAAGGAAACAGTCTGGTTGTGTTTTCTAATCCGTGACAATAATGAAAGCCATATGTCACGAAGCCCATGGCTTGTCAGGGAATAATAAACTTGTTAAAGGATCAAATGTCAAGTGGCATCCTTGGTTTCCATTCAGAAGAATATAATTTTGGATAATTGAACACAATATTAGACGGCTAACTAAAACTGCCTTTCTTTTTAGCCCAATTACTTAAATTTCTGTGATATTTAATCCATCTTGCTTTTCTTTAGAGAGTAATTTGCACCATACAAATCCACGAAGAAAGTCACTTTGGAGTGTATCTTCTACTCAGGGAAGATCTTAGAATTCCTTACATCAATTTTCCTAAATTAATTTGCATATCATCTCCCCAATCTTTGCTGTTCCCACATACCAACACAGGATACTTCCGTGATTATTTTTTACCATTATCTAGGCACCACCTGTGCTATTATTTACTTAATATATTTTATTTAAATTGTTTCACGCTTAAATGTTAATATAGTTCTTTAAAAGAGAAAACTTACATCCCTGATCCAAAAGACAAAGCAGCACCACCAGCCGTGAATGGAAGGTGACGCAAATTAGAAATGATTGTTATCTTACGTGTTTCCTTGTTCATGTGTTTCCTGCCTGTGCCCTTTATGAGAATGCACACTTTATGGGGCCAGAGCTTGACGTGTGTCATTCAAGGCTGTAGCTCCAGCACCAGGAGGACACAAAGAAAGCATCCCCTGTCCCTGGTTGAGGGAATACCAGTCCCCACCCCTCCTATCAGCCCCTGACATCTACATTTCAAAGGAGACATTCAGAAAAGATATTCTCTTTCAATTTAAACCACTTCAAGGCCCAGTATACAAAAAAACATTTTTGGGTAAATGAGATCTAAACAATGCTGTGAAATTCTAACTGGAGGCTCCTGTTTGCAGATGACTCAGAGCCTGAGGCCTCTGGTGGTGTTAAATATCTACCAGACCCAAATAAAATCGTTCTTGACCTGATGAGAAGAACTGACAAACAAATGGAAAAGCAGTTACTTCCTTGTCCCATGATTTGATTTTACTCCACGTCCTGTCTTGATAAAAACATACATAATCTCTGTTATCAGTAGAGCTGAGAGTGCCGGGCTTTTTGAAAAACACCTCGGGGTGACAAGAAAAGTCTTCTGCTCTGTTCCATGGGAGGTAGACAAATGTATCTGAGTTCTTGCATCCGCAAAGTATTTCTCTCCTCCACTCCCTTGCTTTCCTGAGATTGCCTGCCTAAAAAACACCATTTCAATTACTTCTGCCTCAGCACCTCCATTGGTTTCTCACAGAAGCAGAAACAATGTATTACAAATGGAGGCAAAAGTCTTTGAAATAAACACATTGCTTGAAAACTTGTGATAACATATTTTGCTGGCTTTCCACATTAAAAACCCAGGACAGGAGGACAAGTGAATTGAGAGGGCATATAGTCTGCTTGAAAATAATCCCACAGGTAGCACACTAAAATGAAGGATGAACAGAGGACACACAGACGCATGCGTGCACACGCCATTTTTTCCGATCAAAAAAATTACTTTAAGTCATGAACACAGCAGTCTTACGTTACACACACTGGATCCAAAATGATCATGCGGGGCAGGGCCCTGGTTGTAAGTAAAGAGACAGCACTAGCTGAGGAGGTGAGGGAGAGTTTGGAAACTCCGTGACTAGATTTGGACAATATAGACCAGCATTTCCAAAGGATGCTAATAGGTATTAGGTGAAATAAGTTTGGGAAACTCATGAACAAACAAAGCTAAGTAGGTTCATTTATATGGTTGGAAATCTTCCAAGTTTTTTAAATGCCCACGAAGATTGAATAACTCAGATTTAATGTCTTGCATTTTCCAAACTTAATCATTCTCCCTGCAGGTACCATTCTCCTGCCCTTGCTTTTATTGGAATAATCTATACACTGGAGTTCCAAAAACCTACACCCTTGGACAAAGTGGGTTATGTGACGTACTCCTCGATTCATGACTGTACTTGGTAAAAACAACAACAAAAAAAGACAAAAGTCAAATTCCTTGTAGACACATGAAGGATAAGATGTGGGTTTCCAGTTGCTGAGTGAAAATACTTATTAGCAGCAACAATAGAATTCAAGAGTAATAAAATAGACTTGGATTTAATTTTGATTTTAGAATGTATAAATAAAGTATGGGGATATGCTGGTGGCAAGAATAGTCAAAGACAAGATTCAGAGGATGAATAGGGCAGGAAAAGGGCTACGCTTGTCAGATAATGAAGTGGAGTTATTAGGACACATAGAAGATAACCCTCCAAAGGATACTTTTTGGGGTAATCAAAATCAAGGAGCAGACATGATAACTGGAGATTGGCAATGGGAAAAATTAGAAGTAGAAAAAAAAAGGAGAAGAAATATAAGCTTCAAAGGAAAAAAAAATGCTAGAGAGGATTCTGAATAAGTCCACACCAGGGAGGGAGGAAGAAAAGGCCCCTGTACCAATGGGCTTGCTCCTAGTACCAGGTACCACCAGAGGCAGAAAAAAACCTTCCAGAACTGAACTAGGACAAAGAAACCGGCAAAGAAGAGAGTTGGGAAAAGAATTATTGATTTACAAGAAAGATGATAGAGGTTGTAAACAGAATTGATGCAGGAATGATAAAAAAAAAAAAAGAGGGGCGCTTGGGTGGCTCAGTCGGTTAAGCATCCGACTTCAGCTCAGGTCACGATCTCACAGTTCGTGGGTTCGAGCCCGGTGTCGGGCTCTCTGCTGTTAGCACAGAGCCTGCTTCGGATCCTCTGTCTCCTTCTCTCTCTGCCCCTCCCCTACTCGCATGTGCTCTCATTCTTTCTCACACTCTCTCTCTTTCTCTCTTAAAAATAAATATCCATTTTGGGGCGCCTGGGTGGCGCAGTCGGTTAAGCGTCCGACTTCAGCCAGGTCACGATCTCACGGTCCGTGAGTTCGAGCCCCGCGTCAGGCTATGGGCTGATGGCTCGGAGCCTGGAGCCTGTTTCCGATTCTGTGTCTCCCTCTCTCTCTGCCCCTCCCCCGTTCATGCTCTGTCTCTCTCTGTCCCAAAAATAAATAAACGTTGAAAAAAAATTAAAAAAAAATATCCATTTTAAAAAAAGGATCAAAGAAGAGACAGCAAGAAACACAAGTATCGCTACATTTCAAACTCTGGGTTTATCTCTTTGGGGTGCTATAGAAACGGCAAACATGAGGTTCTTAGACCTCTTCCTCTCCTATGGCAGACATTCCAATTCCAAGTTCATCATGCGCTATTTTCCTCTGAGTACAGATTTGGCCTCAGAACCCTTCTTTTTTAAATTTTTTTTTTTCAACATTTATTTATTTTTGGGACAGAGAGAGACAGAGCATGAACGGGGGAGGGGCAGAGAGAGAGGGAGACACAGAATCGGAAACAGGCTCCAGGCTCTGAGCCATCAGCCCAGAGCCCGACGCGGGGCTCGAACTCACGGACCGCGAGATCGTGACCTGGCTGAAGTCGGACGCTTAACCGACTGCGCCACCCAGGCGCCCCTCAGAACCCTTCTTAACACAGTGCTGCAGTTAGCCACTGCTGACTGATTTGACTTGACCCTAGACCTGAAATCTGCACTCTTACTGTATTTAAAAACAAACAGGCAAACAAGAAAATCCTCTGTGAGGTTTTAGTAGTACCCACTCACTGATGGAAGAGAAATGAAACTATCATATTTTTGGCTAGAAAAGCAAAGTGGTTCAGTGTGAGATGTTTATTAATATGGACATAATAATGCACATGTGTGGATAGGAGTAAATATGTATGTGAAATACGAGTATGTCAAGTAGAAAGACTGAAGTATTCCATATTTAGTTGTAATCTGAAACTCTGTTTTGAGCATTCATAAACACATGAAGATCAGCTCATCATTTACCCTGGCAGCTAAAACCTTTAAACCCAATAAAATGACATGAATTATGTTTTAAGCTACCATAGCGCATATGAAACAACAGCCTGTCGGAATAATCAGAGCTTTCTCCTTCCTCCTCTATCTTATGACACCATATTGAGCCCAACACCTAAAAAGTTGGCAGCAACACCGAATAGGTTTTTCATCCCCCACATACCACACGTTTTTAAAAGCATGCATAAATAATGCAGCATAACATAATAACATTGATAATGATCAGGCCATGGTGACAGGTGTGGGGAAAATTGGGATTTGTATCAAAGGCAGGCAGTAAAAAGGAAACTGCGTTCATCTTCAGTTGAAAACTAAGTTTAAAAAAAGGGAGGAAGGATCGTGTGTGACAAGTTGTATTGGTTTCCATTTCCTCTTGCTTACGTTCATTAATTTCGCCCTGCTTCCGAGCTTATTTATGCAAAGAAAAACTTGAAGGCATACAATGCCCTAGATTTTCTCTAGTCTGGGAAACATGCAGTGCTTTCTTTGAACTATTTTGTTTCAACATCCTGGTAAGCTATTCATGTTCTGCTAAACAGTTCATAATGCTTTGCAGGAGGAGAAGCAGGGCATTGCTATCAGGGGTCGTTCTTTTTATGACTTCTATGAATTAACAACAATAACAAAACAAAGGTCATTAGTCTGGTTGGCATAATTGAGATAGAAAAGGAAGGGAAAGAGGCAGTGGGGTGGGAGGGAAATAGTAGTGAGCTGTCAAGAATCTTTGAGGCCTGACAGTCTTCTGACCCAAATGAATTGATCATCATCACTCTTGTGAACGATTGCCATAGAATCCTAGCTGGTCTGCTGCATCCCTCCACTGCAGCCATCGTGATCTTTTTAAAACACATTTCTAATCACCTATCTCCATGCTTTCCTCTCCATAGTCTAGCAAAGCCCTTCATTGTGTGGTCCCTTCCTGCCTCACTGGCAGCTTATGGCATACCTATTCTCTGAACTCCATCTCCATTGGCCTTCTTTCAGTTCTGCTTTCCTACAAGGCCTTTGCTGGCCACAGGGCCTTTGCACAAGCTGACTCTGCCTGGAATGTTCTTTCCACTCCCACCTGCTTCGCTCAACTTTTGTAATACTAGCCCAAATGTCTTGTAACTCCTAAAGAAGCCCAACTCTGACTCTTTCCCCACAAAGTGATTTGAGTCCTCTGCTGTCACTTGTCAAAGCACTCTTTCTTTTTCAACATTTATAACTATTTGTAATTATACATTAATGTGATTATATTTCTGATCCTCCCACTCAATGTTAAGTATAAGATCTGTAGAACTATAGCAGTGACTACCTTCCTCTCCCCTGGGCACCTCTACCTTGTACCCACAGAGTGAACATTTGGCAAATATGTACTGACTGAATGAATTAATGTATCTAATATAATACATTGCTTTACTGAAATAGTCATAACTGCTTTACTGAAATAGTCATAACTGTGGCACATAGAGAAAGCTTTTGAACAAATTGTTTATACCATAAACTAAATATTATTTAGTAAATCTAATAAAAGAAATTTTGTATGAAACTCTCCGGTACATTGTATCAAAGGATTGAAGATGTGACTGAATTCTCTAAAATTAATACATAAAGCCTCCAGAATGGAGATTATTTCTTTAAGTTTCCTCTGTTTTCAGCTGTGAAGGAAATGGAATCCTTACACACATTTTTTTTTTTTTAAAGAGCAAGTGAGTGAGCGAGCATCGGGTTCCATCCCCAAACCCTGGGATCATGACCTGAGCCAAGATCGAGAGTCGGGCGTTTAACTAAGCCACCCAGGAGCCCCAGGAATTGGAATCCTTATTACGGCTGCTGAATAAGAATGTAATTGAGTCATCCTGTATGGAAAATAATCAAGGTATATGCCTTCTAGAACCTTCTGGGGAAACCAGACCTGTAACTTGGACAAAATGGTGGCAATGAGAGCAACCTTCTTCTGGAAGATGAGCTGTGGAGAAACAGAACTTACGTTGGTTTAGAAGCCTCGGCCTGGTCGGTCTGTAGTTTCTCTCCTCCTTCCACTTCCATGGTGCAATACACAATGCGATTGGGAGCCAAGGATTTGAGGCCTTGGACTTCCATGATCACCACCTGGAAGGAGAACCACACATGGCAGAGGTTATCCCAAGCTTGTACCCAAAGCCATGGGAAGCATCACCCAGAAGAAAATACACAGACGGGAAGAAGCCACCAAAATACCCGACGGGTATCTGGTAGCGTCTATCAGTTTTCTAGCAGCCAGCCTGGTACCAGTCTTGCGTGAAGATGCAAATTCTTCATAGTGTAACTTAGTGCCTCCCAGATGGAAAGACAACCTTCACTACCTCAGATGCTCACAGGGGCCGACAGGTAAGGGGAAACGGCTGCTTTTTTCCTGGGTTCAATGCATGATTATTTTTTCCTTTCCACAAAGAAACAGGGTCTCTCTTATCTTCTTTCAAAATAGTCTAGCTTTTAATTCAGCACTCAGCAGAGACAAAGGCCCAGAAATTCACTTTTCTCTTTGCAGTGAGGTAAGTGCTAACACAAGTGCTAAGAGCAAAGGCCATTCAGCATTAGAATCCAAGACGCAAGAGGGAGCGGTGGGGCCCGTGGCAAAACGGAGGGCACGTGCTCCACGTACACAGAGCAGTCAGGACCCAGGCGCACCCCACTGTTGCCTTGTCAGTCCTTAGTCCACAGCTGCCAGATATGGCGATTTTTTCCTCCCAGAAAATGGAAACCTGAATCAGAACCAAAGTCAGAAATCTGATTTTGAAATTTTGACAATAATCCCCAAAGGGAGGAATAAAATACACAAACTGTGCAGGTCAGCATTGTGGAATCAAAACAAAAACATGTCTGCAGCTGCGTACTCTCTGTTCTAGACTGAGGAGAAAAGCTGGCGTTTTGCTGGACCAAAATGTATCATTTACAATCCCTGGCACTGCCCACCACGACCCTTACACTCCATTCGATCACCTGCTATTCTCTGATTCAGTGGGGACGCCCTGTCTTATTTAAGAGGGGAGGTTAGGGCAGATGCACTGATTTAGAAATCTGAAACAAATGCCCTGCATCAGGGATCTATAGGAAGCCAGGTATACAAAAGTATCACCCAATCGTACTCCAAAAGAGGAAATGGCATCACACAAGGAGAAGGGTATGGTTGTGCAAAACACGTACACTTCTTTAACGGGCTTGATTACTAGAGTTGGCTTTGAACGAGGATGTACAAGTCAGTTTTGCTGATTAATAGTCCTGTGGTTCTCAAACTTAGTATAAATCAGAAATATCTGGAAGGCTTATTAAACCCAGACACTGCCGGGCTCCACCCCCAGATTTTCTTTTCTTTTTTTTTTTTTAAGTTTATTTACTTAGAGAGAGACAAAGACAGCACGAGTGGTGGCAGAGGGAGAGAGAGAATCCCAAGCAGGCTCTGTGCTGTTAGCATGGATCCCAACGTGGGGCTGGATCCCACAAACCCTGAGATCATGACCTGTGCCCAAATCAAGAGTCCGACACTCACCTGACTGAGCTACCCAGGCGCCCCCATCCCCACAGCTTCTAATGAGCAGGTCTGGGTGAAGCCCAAGACTTTTTATTTCTACTCATTTCCCTGGTGATGCTGATGCTGATATTGATGATCTGGGAGCCATCCTTTGAGAACCACTGGATTACTCATGTGCTACTGGGCAAATGACTTGACCTTGAAGTCCCTCCACTTTTCTGTCAAATCTCCTGAGGCCCAGGGTCTTCATCTGTAACGTGTGGACAATAACGTATATCCTGTATCCGTCTGTGGCTGTTGTATGAGGCCCAGATAAGATGGTCATAGAAAATTTTCACACTGGTAAGAACCATACCAGTGGAAAGAAATGGGAGGCACAGTAGAAAGAACGCAATTTTTGTGATTTAAAAGATCTCTGTTGAAATCTTGAATCTGCAACTTCACCAGCTGTGTAATCATTTGCCAGTTTCTTAACCTCTCTGAGGCTTTGTTTTCACATATGCGAGTGGCTCAGAAGACTGTTAGGGGTCTTCGCTGAGTTAACGATGGCGGAGCGGGCAGAGGCACTCCCCATATGCCCATTCTGTTTCACCAGAGTACTCCCCTGGTATAAGACCAAGCCAGTCAGGCATCCTGGACCTCAGATCCTGGACCTCAGTTCTCTCGCTGCCGCTAACTGCTCTAGAGTGTCCTTTGCGGTCACGCAATTCTGTAACTGTCTAAAACATGTCTTCCACCAACCTGCAAGTTCAAACCCAGTCTACCCCGATAAGATGACAGTTCCCTATCTCCCTCTTCGTGTCCCCCTGACCGTGTCGCCCAACACACACTCACAAAGAGACGCACCATGATTCTTGCGGTCAGTTTTAGTATATGCACAATTAGCGTTCCAAGTAAAAAGTATTTGGGGACGAAATGAGGGCATTTCGTTCTGTACTTGTGCTTAGAAGTTAAAGCCTGTTTGAATCATGTACACATGGGAGTGTGGCTGGGGACTCACAGCTAGATTTCAGATAATCACCTGTATAATATTGAGTACTGATGAAGAATTAGAAAATTACGGATTTAAAAGCTTCATGAAAATCAATAAACCACTTTCCCCCCACTTTCTGTAGAAAGACAAGAGGCAGTGGGGGAATAAATTGCCACCTCTAATAGGCAGTAATCAAATTCAAAGACACCTAAGAAAAAGCATTCAGTACCTCAGGTGGCAGCATTAAAAAAGAAAGAAAAAAGGAAGTTTCTGTGAAATTACACTGATGGTTTTTTCACACACCAAGTGCCCTATATTTAACTGAATACTGCTTCTGCCAACTGCAAAATAAATGTTGATCACACTGTAATAGGACTATCTTGATCTGAACTGAGCACAGTAAAACAAATTACAGGCAGTTAATTCACAGGAAGCCTTAATGATGTTCTAGAAAATTAATTTAGTCTTTACAAATTCTAATTAAATCTACAGAAATTTGATCTATTCTCTTGGTCTCCCCAAATCTAGGGCCATCGTAAAATCCTTGTGGGGTTCTGAGCTTCAATAAGTGATGAACTGTTCTCAAACTTTAGAATGCATAAGAAGCACCTGGGTGGCTCATTAAAATGCTTATTTCATGGTGTATTCCACCCAGAGATTTTTTTTTTTCTGACACCATTGAGGCATATTTTACATATCATTATAGTTAACTCATTTCAAGTGTACAATGCGGTGAATTTAGTAAATTTACTAAGTTGCATGACTATCATCATCAGTTAGTTTTAGAACATTTTTACCTCCCAGTAATGTCCCTCCTGTCCATTTCTACCCCCTGCCCCAAGAACCTAATCTGATTTCTGTTTCTGGAGACTTGCCTTGTTTAGACATTTTGTAGCAATGGAATCAAACAGCATGTGGCCTCTTGTGTTTGGCTTCTTTCAGGAAGCAGAATGTTTTTGACCTTCATCTAAATCAAAGCATGTATCTGTAGTTTGTTCCTTTCGATTGCTGAGTAGTAACCCGTTGTACGGATGTACCACATTTTGTCTATCCATTTTCGAGGGGATACACACTGAGGTTGTTTCCATTTTTGGCCATTAAAAATAGTGCTGCTATAAACTTTGGACGGGAGCAAGATTTTATGGGGATGTGTGTTTTCATTTCTCTTGGGTAGATATCTAAGAACAGAGTTGCACTCTGCATGTGCTAGTTTTGTTTAACTTTTTGCAAAACCACCAAACTCTTTTCCCAGGTGACTGCACCATGTTGCATTGCCTCCACCTTGAGATTTGGTCTGGGTGGTGCCAGGAATCTGCATAGAGAACCAGTTTTCTGGGCAATTCCACCACAGCCAGATCAGATCCACTCCCTCTATTATACGTATGAAAAACAAACATGTGAGCAGAAGTTATAGAGAAATGTACTGACATGCGGAGCTTTCTGCCACAGTCCCGGTCTGAACGGGTTCTTTCTTTGGCTGATGAAATAAACTAAAAAGGTTCCCCAGCAACAAGAGGCTCTCCTATTGTGTACCCAACAGGAGAGACAACAGGAAAGAAAATCTACAACTCACCAAATGATGCTAGATTGCTTCTCTCCTAACTCCGACACAGGATGGCAACATTATAAACTTTCTAAATTGCGTAAGGGCTTTACAAAATCCTTGAGCAGTGCTTTAAGATGGAAAATAATGCAAGATTAAATTCAGTAGATGGTTCTTAAGACTGCATTTCCTTCAGAAAAGCAGGGGCTCCTGGAGATGGGGAATCACTTGCTGATTAGCTGACCTATGCTTAGCAAGCTGTTATTTTAATAACTGCTCCTGGGGTGCAGGGAAGAAAGCAAGCTGATTGTGATGCATCTAATCACCCACGTCCTGCTGGCTGTGCCAGGAAACTTTCAAGGGTTTAGGGCTTTTTACCTCCAGGGAGAAAGACAGCACGACATCTGACTTGGAGAGCTGGTTCTCACTCTCCTCACCCATGTCGATGATGGAAGCGTTGTGGCTGCGTTTGAGTTTCTGAAGTTTGAACTCTCCACCTTTGGACACCGGCATGCTCTCCAAATTGGCCATGAGCAGGTTGACAGATGACTTCAGCTCCTCAATGTACATGTTTTCCATCTCTTTGGATACAAATTTGGGAAATTTGCGCTCCTTGTAAAGGAAAAGAAAAGTATGAGCAGAGGAATAAAAAGGGACCTGATTTACATAGAAGGTTTACATCTTACAGCCCAGAGTTACAATAACATCTACCACTGGTGAAATTTTGCCCAGATATTGTGACACTGTGCTAGAAAAATGTTCAGCCTAGTTGAGTAGACAGCTGTCTGCCTTCTAGTTATTTACAATCTCTAACAGGTAAGAAATACATACATAAACATATAGTAAGAACGAGTCAAATGTTTTATTATAGTTCAATTTTTTCCCCCAGTTTTCTCCGACAAATTTGATTTGTGGAAAGAAAAATGGGGTGATATTTTTAAAGTCTGGTTTCAGCTGAAACCGTTTTTCTTTTTAGCAAAATGCAATCCGTTGTTTTTAAGTTTGGAGACAGAAAGACACCCTATTTCTGGATACGTATAGAGATTTTCTCACATGAATAATTCAAAAGGAGCTCATTTGAGATGTTTCAAACATAGCCTGTAGCTATTTCTAAAAGAATAGTAGAAAGAATTGTTACTGTTTTCAAGAAAAATTGAAAAAATTAATGAAGTGATGAAAAACATGATTAAAATTCTTTAGAAAAGAAGATAAAGCAATTCCATATCAGAACTGACCTCTATTTTTTTTTTTCCTTCCTTGCTTATGAATGCAGTTGTAATAGCAACATGGTTAGCCATGCTCTTTGTTTCCTCATTACCTCTAAGTTGTCCAGGTGCCTTGAATATACTTTGGATCAATCACCTTCTCAAAGAATCATTTCCTACTTGAAACAGGAATTGCCCTCCTTAGCCTTGGTCCATACTGATCAGGTGAGGGGCAAGCCAGATAGGTTTGCCCTTTTTTGCAAGAGACACAAAAATCCAACTCGAAACTGGCTTAAACAATGGAGGGAATTGATTGGTTTGAAATGTCCTGGGGTAGACCAGCTTCCAGCAAGGCTGGAGTCAGGACTCAGATAATATCACAACAACTGGTATTTTTCCAAATCTTAATTTGGGTTCCTCGGAGGTGGCTCCATACTCAGTCTGGCTCCCCTTAATGTCACAGAAAGGTTGTTAAAACTCATAACATCATAGCATGCAATCTAAAGGAAGAGTGAATATCTCCCCCTATAATGTCTTTGATTCCAAAATTCTCAAAGTCTGACTTATGCACATAACCTGAACAACCTTTCATGGTTGGTGATATGTTGTGTTGAGTTGCTTAGGCATGAATTATTTCCTCCATCCCTGCGGCTAAGGGTAGAATTCCACCAGGATCACATGGGATGTGAATTGGTTTGCCAATTAGGGGTGGCAAAAAAAAAATAAGATGTTTCATACATGGGCACCTGACCCAAATCAACCAACTAATTCAGTTAAATGGCCAACCGTCAGCCGGATTTACTCTCACAAGCAATTGAACTGAGAGATATTGAGATTGCAGTTAGCAGCGGAATTGAAATAGCAAGATCATGTCTACTCATGTAGACTGCCATATTGGAACAGCTGAAAGAATAAGACACTTGACGAAGAGAGAGAGAGAGGTAGAGGGATAGAGGTAGAGACTAACAGATGGAGGAAGGAAAGGAGGGAAGGCAGAAGGAAGGGAACAGGAGAAAAGAAGCTATTTAGAGTCATAGAAAGGAGCTCTGACTTTTATTGGTTTTCTAATTCTTACAAAGCTCAGTATCTCTCCTTTTGGTTCCTTTGAGATTCTCTTATTTTCCTTTCAATAATTCCCTCCCACCACACATGCACACATACTACTTAACTAGAAGTGTATTTCTTTCTTTCTAACATGGAAGTTTCACTAAAATTCACATAGTAAATCCTCTGTATAGAGCTTGGAGATGCCTTTGCGCTGTGTCAGTCTTCTTCCTACCTAGAGGAACTATTCCCCTTACCCCCTTGCCTCCCTAGATAATTCTCAGCCATCTTGTCATCTTCTATATTTCAGCCTCAAAATTTATTTCCCTGGGTCAAATCTCCTTGTTCTACTTTCTTATAACACCTAGCTCAACTTCTTGGTAACATTTACCATAATTATAATTAATGGAAAATGGTGAAATTTGTTTCTCTTTCCTGCTGGGCCATGACGTCTATCTTGATACCCTTGGTAAATTCTTATTTTCTAAAATAATCTTTGGCACATAGTAAGGATTCAATACTTATGAGTTGAGTGAATGAATGGATGGCTTGTCAAAATGTCCATATTAAATATCAACACAGCTAAAACTCAGTCATGAGGTGGAGGTGGAGAGATGATGAAATAGTTCTGGAAGAACATTGAGATTCTGCTTTTCCAGGTAAATGAGCATAGGGGTCTGAAATCCACTCAGCAACCTTTGAGTACTGGTTCCTTCCAGAGCCTCTTACTATAATCACTTCCTGCTTTACCGTTGGGCTCAGCCCACCATGTGGTGCTTTCTAAACACACTGAGGAGCAGCAGGATGGATGCCTCTGAAACGTGATGATAGGCTGATGAGCTCAACAACAGCTAGTAATGATTCAAGGCAAGAATCCTACCTTAGTAGGTAAGTGTTAGGGAGGGATCATGATGAAAGGCTGTGGACTGTTCCCATGAAGCTTATCAACCAATGGGGAGAAAGATCTATTGAAGAAATATCAAGGTAGATACTGTAACAGCAGTGTATGAGACATGAACTCTTGCTGAGAGAGTCAGGAGCGGCTTTCCAGAGCAGATGACCTGTGAGCTGACAGTCTGATGGATGAAGAACACTTTACCACCAGGTTGAGTTGGCTGAGACAGGATCATTGTTCTTTCCTCCCTTCCATGGAAAATATACTAGCAACCATGAATCTAAGAAGGTCTGTATAACTGTACATGGCCACATGTATTTCCTCAACTTTTGAACATGGCCCTTATGGAGAGTAAAGATGGAAAGTCAATTCATGATCAAAGAGTGGTCCCCAAGGCCATGTTAGAAGACACCAAGCAGCAAAGGTTACGTATCATTAGCCTAAAGTCTGTTACACTGATCTCTTTCTTTCTCATGTTGGGGCCCGAATCTTATAACTACGTGGGATTCTTGGGAAGCTGGGTAAATGGTATCTCTGAGTTTTTACTGGAAGCTGCTGGCCTTGTGGTTGCCATGGAGATGAAGAGAAAAACTGTCTTGTCTGTGAAGTGGGTTCTTTCTGGCCATCAGCCTTGAGACACCTTATCATCGAGTGCAGTCCCTTTTATCACACCCACCTTTGGGACTCACTCAAGGCCTCACAACTCCACAGCCTTGACATCGTGCAAGAAGATCCAGTGGTTACAGACAATACTGCTTTGGCCCAGAGTTAGAGTACAACAAACTTTATGCAGCAGAGTATTGGAAAAATCCAAAGAATGATCACTCCTCTCAGAACTTGGACAGTTTCTAATGACATCATAAAAAGAGGCTCATAAAACTGAAGTCTGCAAGGGAAAACAAGGCCATTTTTCTGCCCTGTGTACTAAAGCCTTGAGAAGAAATAGCATTCTGTCAATCTAGGCTGAGGTTCTTGAGGGGAGTTTTCAGCAGCAGACCCATTACAAACACATTTCAAAGCTGAGGTTGTGCCAAGAACAAGGAAAATGTAGTCGTCCATTTCGATTGCTACTTTCCCAAGCATTAAAGTAAATTAGCCTTGACAAAAGCATTGTTTATTCATATCGCTTTATGAAAGACATAGCATATGGATGGACAACGTCTTCCAAAGAAAATTTCTGCTGTCCGTTAATTTTGTTTTGGGCTGATAACACTCCTCAATGGGGATGGCCTCCCAAGGACAATTCCTAACAGGGTTATTTGTGCTCGGCCACACTGAGTGATTTTTGAAACATCTTGAAAAATGGCATTTGAAAGTGCTAACAGCTCTGTCAGCCATTTACTTTTCTTTTCTGTCTTTTCATTTTTATCCACAGAGGATGAAGAGTCACATGGAAAAGCTGACAAGGGTACCCCCACTCAGATAGCGGATCCTTAGACTCCAGAGGCTCAAATGGTAAACTGATAGGTGACCAGAAGGAAGGATGTGGCAGAAGGACACCTCCTAGACACAGAGCTCACTGACAATGTTGTACTTACTCAATACAATCCCTCAAACAAGTCCTGGGCTCCTATGATGTGTCAGGTGTATGGATGTCATTGGGATGAAAGAGTCAGCCAAGAGGTGATGGTATGGGGTGAAGGGGAATGCCAGAAAAAAAAACCAAGTAGATGCCCTGTGACACATGAAGTAACAGAGGCATGTGTAGAGTACAAAGTTCACCAAGGAATCTTATCCAGTTCACATGAGTGAAATCAACTTGACTTTGAATCCTGGGTCTACTACTTACTAGTTGGGTGACTTTAGACAGGTTTCTTCCCTGTGAATTTTAGTTTCCATATTTGAAGTAGGGATAAGAAGCCTCGTACAGTTATTGTGAAGAGTAAAAGGTAATAACAAATACCAATACTTTTTGACTATATATAATCAGCATATATATACCACATGTATATATATACACATATATGTATACATATATACATACACATATACATACATGTACACACATATACATATCCATATCCATCAGGTACCATGCTACCACCACTGCTGCTGACAATAACATTACCAATCATAATGATGGTGACTATCATAGAGATCATGATGCTAGTTGGCTCTCACAACTGTTGTTTGTGTCCCGGACACTAAGTAAACACTTTGCATGCTTTACCTCACTTAATCCTTCCAACAACTGAGGCTAGTGCTATCATTTAGTCCCAAATTCTGGAGGAAAATGATGCATAGAGGTATATTCAGTAATCAGTAGCATGGAGTGTGAAACCTCCATTGGGCTTTTTTATTTTTAGCTATATTTGTAGCTACCATACCATAGAGAAGAACTATCTGGCTCCAAATGGCAAAGAGCCAAGGTAAACCCTAGGGGGCTTCTCAGCATCGCGTACCCTCTCTGCGTTGCTTTATCTCAGCGTTCAGCACAGGACCGGTAAGAGCCGAGCCCTCCACGGCAGTGACCGTTCCACTATGACCAGTCAATGTGGACTGTGTGTTGGTGGGCATGGGGTAAGTACAGGGAGTGATGAAGAAGGGAAGGCGTGTTAAACGAGAGAAAGAAGGTCTTGGTCAATAATTTGTAAAAGTCAGCATGACACACATTAGAAGGTGCTTTGGGCATAGGTATGATAGCTTCCAGGATTGGCTTCTTTCCCCAAACCCGTCTTTAAGTGGTTTGGCGTTACTTCCTCAGCTTTTATGAATTAGATGGACTTCCCTTCAGTTAACGAACTTCAGAGGCTCTCCTCGGCATTTAGATTTTTGCTTGGACTCAGATTTTCCTGCGTGGTTAGCTACCTGCCAAGGTCAGAGTCAGGGAGATGCTCCCCACACACATTCTTTCAGGTAGAAAAATCAAACTAAACCCTAGTGTGTCTGGACACTGTATTAACCTCATGACTCAGGGTGAATGCCAGGTACAAACAATTAATTTGTAATCTGGGGGGTAGTATCATTCTCTGGTAGGAGAAGAATCCATTTTTATCTGATTTTTGACAATGCATGCAGCAGAACTTTTCCAAGAGGGAAATATTTGGATAGTGTTTCCTTCCTGGGGGCACAGTCTCATCAATGTTTGCAGCAGGACCATGGTATGAGATGGTAATTTCGCTCTGTGGAGAATAGGGGTTTAAATAGCAACTCCACATTTAAGTGATAGTTTGAAAAACCAATGCTGTTTCACTCCCACACCTCTGCCATGAATACTATAAAAACTGTAATATTGAACGTATATAATTAGCTCACGAATTCTGGAATTTTACCTCAAAATGTGGCCAAAAGAATTGGCAAATATCACAGGACCGCTAATGCCACAATCTGTCTGTTTAAGCTCCAATGTCAACTTCTGACGACACAATTTAAATAACGTAGACTTAATTCCTAGGTGAAATTTGGGGACATTTTAATATCACCATGAGAGGATTTGGGAAAATGTTTGGACAGGGATTAAGAAGCCTTTTCTACCACATTAAAAAAAAAAATGCATTCAGATCTCCTCATGGAACTTTTAAGGCAGCATGTCTGATGTTCACAGTGACAGCTCCAGCAGCCATCTCTGGTGACTTGTGGGACGTTAGTGTGACTGATTCGACAGATTACAGTGTAGGGTTGCGGTGGAGGAAAACTGCCCTGTATTGCCTCCCTTCTCTTCTAGGAAGAAGGAACACACATAAGCCGTTTGTACGCGTGTGACAATGACAATGCTGCCAGCAGAAACACCGGGGTCCTTACCACCTCTTTTCCAGATTCCAACGAAATCAAAGCAAAAGGATACAGAACTCCAGGAGCCAGTTCTGCCTGACGCTATTGCTTCGTTCGGCCTTCTGGATAAACTGAAGGAAATCTAAAGTTTAGTGGAAAGAGAAGGTAGTTGACTCGAGGGGCAACCAGTCCTGTCCTGGTGTAACTAGCTTCCTGCCTGTCATATGACTACTAAAAACAAACAAAACAAACAGACATGATACTTGGAATTAGAGCACTCAACTTTCTACTTATGAGCTAAGTGACCTTGGGCACATCACTTAAACTCTTCCATGTGCTGAACTGGGGAGAATCACTGAAACTCCCAGGACTGTAACTGATCTAAATGAGAGTTCACATGAAAATGTACAGCCAGTGTGCAAAGCATTTAATGAAGGCTGAATGAGCAGAGAGAGAGAGAGAGGCTAGGATGAGGTAAGGTAAAGGCCTGGTTGAAAGGCATCTTGGATCTTCGCAAAGATTGGGGTGATGGAAAAAATGAGGATCTGTATTGGTGAAGGCATTTTTTTTTTATTGAAGCGTAGTTGACATACAATATTCTATTAGCTTCAGGTATACAACATAGTGATCCAACATTTATATACATTACGAAGGGATCACCGAATCAATCTAGCTATCATCTGTCACCATACGAGGTTATTACAATGTTATTCTAATATGTGCTGTACATTCACCCTCATGTCTTATTTATTTTATAACTGGAAATTTGAACCTTTAAATTCCCTTCCCCTATTTTCCTCTCCCAGCAATCACCAGATTGTTCCCTGTATCCACGAATCTGTTTCTGTTTTGTTTTTTTGTTTTTGCGATTCCACACATATGTGACATCATCATATGGTGTTTGTCACTTAGCATAATACTCTCTAGGTCCATCCATGTTGTCGCAAATGGAAAGATCTCATTCCCTTTTAGGGCTGAGTAATATTCCATTATGTATGTGTGTGTATACATACATATATATGTATGTATCCACACACGATATACACACATGTATATATATACAATATATGCACACTACACACATATACCATATCTTCTTTATCTGTTCATCTACCAGTGGACACTTGGGTTGCTTCCTTACCTTGCCTATTGTAAATAATGCTGCAGTAAACATAGAGGTGCCTATATCTTTTCAAATTAGTGTTTTTGTTTTCTTCAGGTAAATAATTACCCAGAGGTGGAATTGTTGGATTGCATCATAGTTGCATTTTTATTGTTCTGAGTAACCTCATACTGTTTCCCATAGTGGCTTGACCATTTGCCACCTACAGGACACAAGGGTACTCTTTACCCCACATCCTCATCAACACTTTTATTTCTTGTCTTTTTGGTGATAGCCATTCTAACAGAGAGGTGATACCTCATTGTGATTTTGAATTGTTTTTCCCTGATGCTTAGTGATGTTGAGAATCTTTTCATGTGTCTGTTAGCCATCTGTGTGTCTTCTTTGGAGAAATGTCTATGCAGGTCCCTCTACCAGTTTTGTAGTTGGGTTGTTTGATTTTTTGATATTGAGCTGTGTGAATTTTTAAAAAATATATTTTGGATATTAACCCATTATCGATTCTATCATTCACAAAGATCTTCTCCCATTCAGTATGTTGTCTTTTTGTTTTATTGATGGTTTCCTTTACTATGCAAAAGGTTTTTTAGCTTGATGTACTCCCATTTATTTATTTTTGCTTTTGTTGCCTGTGCTTGAGGAGTCAGATCCAAAAAAATATTGCTTAAAATGATGTCCAAGAGCCTTCTGCCTATGTTTTCTTCTAGGAGTTTTATGGTTTCCAGTCTTACATTTAAGTCTTTATCCATTTTGAATTTGCTGTTCTATATGGTATAAGAAAGTGGCTCAGGTTCATTCTACTCATTAACTATCCAGTTTTCCCAGCACCATTTATTGAAGAGACTGTCTCTTCTCCATTGTATATGCTTGTCTCTTTGGTTAAAGACTAAATGACCATAAAAGTGCGGGGTTATTCTTGGACAATCTATAGTGTTTCATTGATCCATTGTGTGTGGTTTCATGCCACACTGCTTTGGTTTCTGTAGCGTTTTAGTATAGTTTGAGATCAAGGAGTGTGATACCGCCAGCTGTTTTCTTCTTCTCAAGACAGCTTTAGCTATTTGAGGTCTTTGTGGTTCCATACAAATTTTAGGATTATTTGTTCTAGTTTTGTGAAAAATACTATAGGTGTTTTGATAGGTATTGCACTGAATGTGTAGACTGCTTTGGGTAGTATGGACATTTAAACAATATTAACTCTTCCACTCCATGAGCAAAGAATACCTTTCCATTTATTTGTGTCTATCTTTCATCAATGTCTTATAGTTTTCAAAGCAACAGGTTTTTCACCTCCTTGACTAAATTTATTCTTAGGTATTCTATTCTTTCTGTTGCAATTGTAAATGGGATTGTTTCCTTAATTTCTCTTTCGGATAGTTTATTATGTGTGTATAGAAATGCAACAAGTTTAGGCATATTAATTTTGTATCCTGCAACTTACTGAATTCATTTATTACTTCTAAGTTTTTTGGTGGAGTCTTAAGGGTTTCTACACACAGTACTATGTCATCAGCAAATAGTAGCAGTTTTACTTCTTCTTCCCCAATCTGGATGTTTTTTATTTATTTTTCTTGTCAGATTTCTGTGACTAAGACTTCCAATACTATGTTGAATAAAAATGGTGAGAGTGGACATCACTGTCTTGTTCCTGATCTTAGAGGAAAATTTTTCAGCTTTTCACCACTGAATAGGATGTTAGCTGTAGGTTTGTTATATATGGCTTTTATCATATTGAGATATATTCCCTCTGTACCCATTTTTTGAGTGTTTTAATCACAAATGGATGTTGAATTTCATTCAATGCTTTTTCTGCATCTATTGAAACGATAATATAGTTGTTCCCTTCTTTTGGTCAGTGTGATATATCACATTCATTGATCTGCAGATACTGAATCATCCTTGCATCCCTGGAATACATCCCATTTGATCACGCTATATGGTCCTTTCACTGTACTATTAAATTCAGGTTGCTCATATTTTGTTGAGGACTTTTGTATCTATGTTCATCAGGCATAATGGCCTGTTATTTTCTGTTTTTGTGGTATCTTTGGTTTTGATATCAGGGGACTGCTAGTCTCACAGAAAGAGTTATGAAGCATTCCTTTCTCCTCAGTTTTTTGGAGTAGTTTGAGAAGGGTAGGTATTAACTCTTCTTTAAATATTTGGTAGAATTCACCTGTAAACCATCTGGTCCTGGAGTTTTGTCTTGGGAGTCATTTGATTACTGATTCAATTTCATAAATAACAATCAGTATATTCAGATTTTCTATTTCTTCTTGATTCAGTCTGGGAAGATTGCATGTTTATAAGAATTTATCCCTTTCTTCTAGGTTGTCCCATTTGTTGGTACATAATCGTCTGTAGTAATCTGTAATTATCCTTATTATTTCTGTGGGTTCAGTCGGAGGTTTTCCTCTTTCATTTCTGACTTCATTTGGTCCCTCTCTCTTTTTTCTTGATGAAACTGGCTAAAGGTTGTCCATTTTCTTTATTTCCTCAAAGAACTAGCTCTTAGTTTCATTGATCTTTTCTATTGTTTTGTTTTAGTTTCTACTTCATTTGTTTCTGATCGATTTTTATTATCTCCTTCCTTCTATTAACTCTGGACTTTGTTCTTTATCTAGTTTCTTTAGGTGTTACAGTTGGATTGTTTATTTGAAAATTTTCTTGTTTCTTGAGGTGGGTCTGTATCAGTATAAACTTCTCTCTTAGAGCTGCTTTTGCTGCGGTCCATAGATTTTGTACTGTTGTGTTTCCATTTTTATTTGTTTCAAGGTATTTTAAATTTCTTCATTCACCCACAGGTTGTTTGGTAGCATGTTGTTTAGCCTCTATGTGTTTGTGTTTTTTAGTTTTCTTATAGTTGGTCTTGAGTTCCATACCATTGTGGTCAGAAAAGATACTCGATGTAATTTCAATCTTAAATTTATTGAGACGTGTTTTGTGGCCTAACATATCATCTCTCTTGGAAAATGTTCCATGTATCCTTGAGAAGAATGTATATTCTGTTTTTGGAGTGGAATGCTTTGTATTCATCTATTAAGTCCATCTGATCTGAGGTATTTTTTAAGGTCAGTGTTTCCTTTCTGTCTGGATGATCTCTCCATTGAGATAAGTGGGATGTTGATCTCCTACTATTATTGTATTACTGTGTTTCTCCCTTTATGTCTGGAAATGTTTGCTTTATGTATTTAGGTGCCTCTATGTTGGGTGCACAATTATTTATAAGTGTTATATTCTCTTGTATTGATTCCTGTATTATTAGGTAATTCCCTTTGTCTCTTTGTTAAAACAAAGAGACTTTGTTTTAAAGTCTCTTTTGTCTGATATAATTATTGCTACACCAACTTTCTTTTCCTTTTCTTTTGCATGAAATATCTTTTTTCCATCCTTACATTTTCAGTCTGTGTTTGTGTTTAGATCTGGAGTGAGTCTCTTGTAGGCAGCATATAGATGGGTCTTGTTTTTCTATCCATTCAGCTACCGTACGTCTTTTTTTTTTTTTTTTAATTTTTTTTTCAACGTTTTTTATTTATTTTTGGGACAGAGAGAGACAGAGCATGAACGGGGGAGGGGCAGAGAGAGAGGGAGACACAGAATCGGAAACAGGCTCCAGGCTCCGAGCCATCAGCCCAGAGCCTGATGCGGGGCTCGAACTCACGGACCGCGAGATCGTGACCTGGCTGAAGTCGGACGCTTAACCGACTGCGCCACCCAGGCGCCCCAACCGTACGTCTTTTGATTACAACATTTAGTCCTTTTACATTTAAAGTAATTACTGATAGATATGTACTTATCGCCATTTTGTTGATGGTTTTCTGGTTGTTTTTGTAGCTCTTCTCTCTTCCTGTCTTCTTCTCTTGCTCTCTTCCCTTGTGATTTGGTGACTTTCCTTATTGTTATACTTGCATTCCTTTCTCTTCATTTTTGTGTCTACTATAGATATTTGGTTTGTGGTTACCATGAAGTTCATATATAACATCCTACGTATATGGCACTCTATTTTAAGTTGATGGTTGCTTAAGTTCAAGCACATTCTAAAAGTACAACATCTCCTTCTCCTCCCATTTATGTTTTTCACATAATATTATACATCTTAATATTTTGTGTATCCTGGATTAACAATTGTAGGTCTGGACAATGTTATTACTTTTCTCTTTTCACCATACTCGCTATGCAGGTGGTTCATGCACTACTTTTACTATATGTTTACCTTTACCAGTGAGATTTTTTCTTTCATAGTTTTCTTACTTCTATTCATAAACTTTCTTTTCCATTTAAAGAAATATCTTTAACACTTCTTGTAAGGCTGGTTTGGTGTTGATGAACTCCTTTAGCTTTTACTTGCCTGGGAAACTCCTTACCTCTTCTTCAATTCTGAGTAATAATCATACTGGGTAGAGTATTTTTGATTATAATTTTTTTCCTTTCAGCACTTTGAATATATTGTGCCACTCCCTTTTGGTTGTAAAGTTTCTGGTGAAAAATCCGCTATGGTCTTATGGGGGTTCCCTTGTATGTAACTAGTTGTTTTCGTACTGATGATTTTAAGATCCTCTCTTTGTCTTTAACTGTTGACACTGATTATAATGTGTCTTGATGTGTGTCTCTTTGGGTTCATCTTCTTTGGGACTCTCTCTGATTTCTGGACCTGGATGCCTGTTTCCTTTGTCAGATAGGGAAGTTTTCAGCCATTGTTTCTTCAGATAGGTTATATGTCCGTTTCTTTCTCTCTTTTCCTTCTGAGATCCCATAATATGAATGTTAGTACACTTGATGTTGTCTTGGAGGTCCCTTAAATTATTAATGTTTTTCAAATTCTTTTTCCTTTTTGCTGTTCTGATTGGGTGATTTGCACTACCCTATCTTCCAGGTCGTTGATCCATCCCTCTGCATCATCTTATCTGCTGCTAAGTGCCTTTGGTGTATTTTTCATTTCAGTCATTACATTCTTCAGCTCTGATGGATTCTTTTTTATATTTTCTATCTCTTTGTTGAAGTTCTGGCAATGTGCATCCATTCTTCTCCTAAGTTGGGTGAGCATCTGTATGACCATTACTTTGAACTCTTTATCTGGTAGATTGCTTATGTCCATCTCATCTAGTTCTTTTTCTGAGGTTTTGTCTTATTCTTTCAGTTGGAACATATTCTTCTGTCTCCTCATTATGCTCAATTCTCTGTTTATTTCTATCTCTTAGATCAGTTATGCTTCCCAGTCTTGAAAGAGTGGCTTTATGCAGAATGTGTCATATGGAGCCCAATGCAAACTCCCCTAGTCACTTGAGATAGGTGCCCTGGGGGTGGGGGTAAGTCTATACTCTTCTGCTGTGACTGGGCGACAACCCACTGTTGTGCATCTGATCTGAAGTACTGGCTGTCATTCTAGCTGTCTGTAAAGCCTGGCTCGAGGGCTGCAGGTATGTTGGTGGGTGGAATTATTGTCCTTTTGGCTGTGAAGTCCTGCTGAGGTGCAGGGTTGTACAGGGCTCTCAGTGGGGCACATCCCCTGACATAGCAGTCTGGAGGGAGGATTCCAAATTGCTGCCTACCAGCACCAGGATTAGCACAGCAGAACGAAACAGGAAAATTGACTGCAGCCAGTGTCTCCGTCCCCAGGGACAGGCTTAGATGTCTCCTGCCTCACTGTCTGATGTTCCAGGATTAACAAGTGGGTCTCCTTCACCTGTGGTCTATGTGCTTATCGATCTCATGCGTTTTGTACTGGTTGCTGGGTTGAGTGAGTCTGTATGTAAGCCCTTTAATAGCAGTTTCGCTTTCTCTACAGTTCTATAGTTTTCCTGAGTGAATTCCCTGTTGGTTTTCAAAGCCTGGTGTTTTGGGGGCCCATCTACGGGTTGGGGTTCCTGATGTGGAGCTCAAATCTCTTGCTCCTCAGTGATACTTTCTACATGGCTGAGATTCTTCTGATTTGAGTGACATGCCGCACCTAGGGAGTGGTTTCTTCCTTAGTGAGACTGTATCTCTGCCCCTTCTACCTGTGTTAGTGCTGTCCCTTGTTGTGGGGGCTCTGCTCATCCAATTTCTAGGCTCTCTTCAGAGGGGACAATTCCACATACAGTTGTAGATTTGTTGTGTCTGTGGGAGGAGGTGAGCTCAGGATCTTCCTACGCCACCATCTTGCCTGTCCCCTATCCAGGAATTTCTGGTTATGATATTTACAGAAGCTGATGTTCAGCCATATGGGTTGAATTGCACACTCTCACTAAAATTCACTGTGATGCCAGAAATAGAAAAATCAGGGTATGCTAAAAAAAAAAAAAAGATAAGCAGGGGTGCTTTGCTGGAATATCCCTTCACGAACTAGTCAATATCTAAAATCTCAATATTTTGTTTTAATTTTTGGCAGATATTGTTCAAGTTTCCTCCGTATTAGCCAGCCTAGTTTAGGCAAAAAGAGAATTTATATTTCTCGGAACCCAACTAAACCGAGGGAAAAGCAGTTACACAGCTGAGGCTCAAGAATAAGTGTAACCAAGGACTTGAACATCCTGGGAATCTCAGTATATTCCCTGTCTCCGTCTCTCTCCGTATGTTGACTTCATTCTTTCATCTTCTTTTCCCTAATGGAAGAATTGAACATGGCTGTAGACATCTTTCTAGCATGAGAAGACCCAGCCCTATTGGCCCACAGTCCCCAGGGAAGTAGTTCATTGGTTTACTTGCATCAGGGATCCATTGCTGGACCAACCAGAATATGGTCATGGCAGGCTGGGAACTGTGATTGGTTCCATGTGAGTAAAGAATGCATTTCCAGGACTAATTAGTTGTGGCAAGGAGACCATTCCATGAATAAACGATGAAGAAAAAGACAGACCATTTCTACAAGAACAGGAGATACTGGTGGGCAGACTCACTCATAGAAATCCTCAATACCCTAAATGTTTGGGGGATACTCCATATACTTTGAAATTATTCTCCATTCTCTATAAATAATGACCAAGATAGATTTACTTTAATTGCCTATTTCATTGTCTAAGAAACTAGTTCTAAGTTGTCAATAATATCCTACTTGGGATCAGAATATCTAGTAGTATGGGCTGGGGAGAGAGTTCTTGGACTTAGTGTTGTTCATAGATGAGGAATTTGGCTCACTAGATAGCAGTTGTTCATGGTCTTTTAAAAACTGAAATTAGCCTACACTAGGTTCTTAAATTATCACGTGAAGCCTCAAAATAAACAACTAAAATAAAGGTGCCATGGCCTTGTTTTTGAAGTGTGTATGTGTGTGTGTGTGTGTGTGTGTGTGTGTGTGTGTGTGTGTAATTTTCTTCAAATGAGATGAAGACTTAGTAGTTTGGTATGTAATAGGCTAAGAATGGACCAAATGACCTCTATATTCAGCATAATCTGCTGAGGAGACACTGAGTTTACAAAAGTAAATTCTGAAGCTTTATTGATGTTTTTTCTCTCATCAGGCAGGGTTTTCCAACATAAGAGCCTTTTACGCTACCTTTCGGCAAATCCATAACTGCATCTTATTTTTATCCGACAGACTGACACTACTATAAACTTTGAAGATGTCCAAAAACAAAATGCAAAATATTTCAATAAAGCTGCTTAAGCCCAAACGGGGATTTTCAAGCTTTTTGGAATCTCATTTTGGTTTCTCTTCCAGTAGAAGTCCTTTCCATGTGTCCAAGTCCTTAGACATTTTTCTTAATATTTTATTTTCATTTTTGAGAGAGACAGAGTATGGGGGGTGGGAGGGGCAGAGAGAGAGAGTAAGACACAGAATCCGAAGCAGGCTCCAGGCTCTGAGCTGTCAGCACAGAGCCCGATGCGGGGCCCAAACTCCTGAATGGTGAGATCATGACCTGAGCCAAAGTTGGATGCTTAACTGACTGAGCCACCCAGGTGCCCCTAGACACTTCTTTCCGTAGACAAAAAGGGTAAAAGCCAGGCTCTACTAATTGGCATCCTCCTAACCATCCCCACAGCCTCCTACCCTCACAGAGACATATGTCCTGTGGTTACCATAGGAACAAGTAGGATACCATTGTTTAAAATTTTGATATTTTACTCTTCATGGGCTTTTGCATTAACTATGCTTTAAAAATATTTCATTAAAATGGTATTTACCATGCTTACTGCAGTTGCGGCCCCCTACGTTTAAATTTTGTACCTTACGTGAGTACCAGGCTCACCCTTGTCCCAGCCCTCGTATGTATGTATGTATGTATGTATGTATGTATGTATGTATGTATTTATTTTTTCAACGTTTATTTATTTTTGGGACAGAGAGAGACAGAGCATGAACGGGGGAGGGGCAGAGAGAGAGGGAGACACAGAATCGGAAACAGGCTCCAGGCTCCGAGCCACCAGCCCAGAGCCTGACGCGGGGCTCGAACTCACGGACCGCGAGATCGTGACCTGGCTGAAGTCGGACGCTTAACCAACTGCGCCACCCAGGCGCCCCCCAGCCCTCGTATTTAGACAGACTTGAATTAAGGCTCCAGGGTAGTGCCTTAACCAGTACCTATCCTGCTCAGTCTTGATTTCCCCACCTCTAAAACAAAAATGATAACTGAAATATACTTAGGGGCTGTTTTAAGGGTTAAATGAGATGTACATGTAAAGCATTTAGTATGCTTGAAACAGTCAGCACTCAATGAATTCTACTAACATTACTACTGTCGCTAATAACACAAATGACAGCAACAGCGATAATAGTGGATAACTTTCAGGTTCACCGACATCAACAGTTAAGACATAATCCCAACTCTAGAGAAACCCTGTCTACCAGGAGACTCAGAAATGTAAAAAAAATAGTCACCATTCAAAGAACTGTTAACAATAAAGGTCTAAATGTGGTGTGAGGCCTCTCTCCGAGAGAGAGGAGAACTAGCTAAGCCCTCAGAGAAGGGGTTTTAAGTTGAGCACCAAAGGCTGAGTAAGAGGGTTTGCTAAAAGAAGAAAAGAAAGGTCACTCCGGTGGGTGCACAGTCATTGAGGCGAGAAAGGGCCTGCTGGACCACTCTGAGGGAGACAGTCTCTGTAGCTGAAATGGGGGGTTCTGATGGGAAAGTTGTGGGAGGTGAGTCTAACAAGAAAGGATCTAGTCTGTCGATGAAGAGCCTGGAATATCATTCTGAAGAGATTAGATTTTGTTCTGGGGGCAGTGAAGGATTCTACTGAAGGATTCCAAGGCTCTGTTTGTGAGATGTTCATGCGTGAGGTTGAGAATGGCAACCATGTGGAGGACAGACTGGAGAGGGCAGGAGTAGAGCCAGGGATACCCACGAGGAGACTATCGTGAGATCTGGGCATGAGGATGAGGGCCTGAATCAAAGCACTAGCTGAGGTGCTGGAAAGCAGTCAAGAGATCTGACCCACATTTTGGAGGTAGAATCAATGAGCTGGGCAGCTGACTACGTGTGGGGTGTTATAGGGAGGAAGGAGGAAGTGAGAACACCTAGGAAGTCCCATCTGTAGTAACTGATAGAGAACACGTGACGAGGAGCCATTGCAGGTATGCGTACACACTGGGAAGAAGAAGAAGAAGAAAAGGAGCTAGATTTTGAACGCATTTAACTTGGAACGCAGGGGACTATCCAAGAAGAAATGTTCTCAATAGACAGTTGGAAACATAAGGCAAAAGGAAAAGGAAAGGTGGAAAAGGAAAGGTGGGGCTTGAATATTGGCTGGAACATAGAAAACATACATGCTATCTGGGAGAATTGCCCTGAGAAAGGAGGAATGAGGGCTCAGTCAAGTGACTGTCCTCATCTTCCTTCCTCTCTGCTTCTCACTTTTATCTTCCCACGGACCTTAATAATAATCAGTGTGCTTCCTGTGTGGAACTTTGGCCTGATCCCCCAGCAAATGTCCCCAAAGCTTCCTTACCCTGGCTATTTGGTCTGCCATTTGGAGACGTCCGTCCAGCTCTCGTCTGATCTGGGCTGCTTGCTCATCTGGATTGTCCAGCTGCACAAAAGCACAAACATGGGAGATGTTCAGTTTAGATCGCAAAAGCCAATGAACTTGTGACTTTGCATTTTACACGCCCCAATCTCTGTCCCCGTAGACACATTTCACTAAAAGTTAAGAATTCTGTAACAAACAAATCCAATTTGAGTGAAGTCTTAAATGAAATCCTTGCAGGCAGAGCATCACGTGGTAGACAGTTGCTAGGAAAGACACGGGAATGAGTTTGCACAAGAGTCACTTGAGAACTGCTGGGCAGGAGTGCTTCCAATGAGGGCCCAATAGCACCTCTGTTTTGGTCCAATGAAGAAAGTGTTTACATGACAGACATACAAAGAAGGAGACAGTAAAATAACTATTAGAAATGTGTGGAGCAGACATAGTGCCTATCTGTAGCGCCTCCATGGCATATATCCCACAGCTGTCCCACCCCCAGACCGTGGGAGATTAATCAATCATTGCGTTCCTTCTTTTGAGCCCTGAGACTTCCTCAGCCAGTACTCCAGATGGCCACTATCACTGAGTCGGTGTTGACATCTAAGTTGAAATCTATCCTAGTCTTCCCTGGAGTTGGAGGTTTTAGGACATAAGATTCAGCATAACTAAGCAGAAATAAACTTGGACAACTCCCTAACTTCTCTGGTTTTCCCACCTATAGAATGAAGGGGTTGGTTACATAATCGCCATTCTTACCACATCTGTCTGTGAATCTATGAAAGAGGTTGGTAAACATTTCTGTAAAGGGCCATATAGTTAATCCTTTAGGCTTTGAGAGTCATAAGATCTCTATTGCAATGACTCAGGTCTTCGAAACAAATGTGAAAACAGACATCGTCAATCCATAAATGAATGAGCATTTCTGTCTTCCAATAAGACTTTATGTGCAACCGTAGGTGGTAGGCCATAGTTGTTGATCTTTGCTCTACGAATTACGTTTCTGTCATTCAACAAACATCTTCTTTCATTGAAACACACACACACACACACACACACACACACACACACAGGAATATTACTAAGCCATAAAAAAATGAAACCTTGACATTAGCAACTAGATGGAACTGGGAGATGTAGTATGCTAACCAAAATAAGTCAGAGAAAGACAAATACCATGTAATTTCAGTCATATGTGGAATGTAAGAAACAAAACAAATGAGCAAAGGGAAAAAAGTAAAAAGAGAGAGGCAAACTAGGAAACGGACCCTTAACTATAGAGAACTGAGGGTTATCAGAGGGGAGGTGGGGGGGCATGGGCAACAAAAAATTAAGGTTCTCTACTTATTTCCAGGTAAGCCTACAATTATCCTTCAAACCGTAATTGAGTCTGTTTTGTTCAGTGGTTTATGACTAATTTTATTCACAGAAAAGTGTAATAAAGAGGGTACAGTGACATTCAAATAGGATTTATTCCTCTTTATAGTACATATTAACTCACAAAAAAAAGTAGCTTAAGAAGTATCTGAATTTTCTAAGTCCCTTAGCTTTATTAGAAAAAGAATTTTTAATGTTTATTTATTTTTGAGAGAGAGAGAGAGAAAGAGAACGAGCAGGGAGGGGCAGAGCAAGGGAGAAGACACAGAATCCGAAGCAGGCTCTAGGCTCTGGGCTGTCAGCACAGAGCCGGATGCAGGGCTTGAACTCACGAACTGTAAGATCATGACCTGAGCTGAAGTCAGATGCTTAACTGACTGAGCCACCCAGGCGCCCCTAAGTCCCTTTCCTTTAAAAGCTATTTTTATTTAGAAATTTTAAAATAAAAACCCAGATCCATGCTTAAAAAAAAAGAAAGAATCTCATCTATGGTACAAAATGGCATAGAAAATAAGTTATTTTTAATATGATGTAAACAAGAACACTAAAAAAATTATGGTCATACTTTTGAAGCATTGTGCATAGTCTTTTTTGGTTGTTTTATAAAACACATAAAATCCATCTAGTTTTATGCATTTTTATCACCTTATTCAATTCATGAGTTGCCTTACCTTCTCCTTTGCACAGTTTTGAGGAGCAGGACTATTTCCTAGATCATAAAGACTGGATGACAACTTTTGGCCATCTATTCTTTTTTTTTATTATTTATTAAAAAAAAAGGGGGGTTTTTAAAAAATGTTTTTACTTATCTTTGAAGGAGAGAGAGACAGAGCATGACCGGGGGAGGAGCAGAGAGAGAGGGAAACACAGAATCCAAAGCAGTCTCCAGGATCTGAGCTGTCAGCAGAGAGCCCTACGCGGGGCTCAAACGTACGAACTGTGAGATCATGACCTGAGCCAAAGTCGGATGCCCAACCGACTGAGCCACCCAGGCACCCCTGGCCATCTATTCTAAAAGTGTTCTGCTGAACAACAATCCTATCAAATAGAGTTTAATAAGGGTTCCAGAAGGCCTCCAGAAGAACGGTCAGTTGAATTTGGCAAATGGTACGTCAAAATGCACAAAATCTCTGAGAAGTTCTGCAGTAGGGAAATCTGCTAGACTGTGACCAACTTAAATATTTTTAAATTGACACTGAAATGTTTGTTTTTTGCACAGTACAGTGCCCAGAGAATGAACTGGAAAACCTGTTCCACATACATATGAAGAGAACCACACGAAAGCAGTTACGTGCTGTCCAGGAGCCCATCCATTACAACTTTCCAATAGGTGCACATGGGAAACACAGTATCTTCCATGTTGTTTTTAAGCTCTAAGGAGCTGCTTTTATTCTACTCCCTTGGGAACCCAACACTTCTTCAGCTCCAGGTACAAATCCACTGGGAACATTCAGAAATGTTTTGTTCAAATACACAGGCAGACCAAACGTCTGCCTTCTTCACTGAGAAGCAGCAAAATGATTTGTTTAGAGGATAAAGTTGGGAATTCTGTCAGAAGATACGGTGTTCACAGAGAAAGAAATGAAAAAGAGAAAACACATCCTATAGAGCCGTCCCTATTACTAAATTTTGCAGAGACATCTGGCCCTCATCAAACATTAACTAGAGACAGCAGAGAATGTCATCAATGAAGACAAGCCGGCTAGGTCTACTCTAGGCTTCATTCATTAATTCATGGGTTCTTTCATTTACTCATTCATTTATCAGATTTTTATGGAATGTCTTGATATGCCAACAGTGGAATACAGAAAGGAACAAGGCAGACTTAGTTGGTGCCTCCATGGAGCTTAAATCTAGCAAGGACAGACAAGGTTATTTGAACATTTTGGGCACAAAAGAGAGAAGACTAGCACTTACTGATGCCTAAGTCAAGCCCTGGTATCCTATAACCTATATTTCAGTGTTTTCTAAAGGGTCTCAAGAAATAGATATTAATATGCATTCTTCCAGGAGAAGGAGTCTGGGGTCAGGAAGTGCTGCTCCCTCCTGGAACCATATAATATATGATTAAGATTCTGAGCAATTCTAGGGGCGCCTGAGTGGCTCAGTTGGCTAAGTGTCCAGGTAAGTGTCTGACTCTTCATTTTGGCTCAGGTCGTGATCTCACCGTTCATGAGTTCGATCCCTGTGTCGGGCTCTGTGCTGACAGTGCTTGGGATTCTCTCTCTCTCTTCCTCTCTCTCTGCCCCCCCCCCGCCCCCCACTCTTTCTCTCTCAAAATAAAAATAAACTAAGAAAAAAAAAGATTCTGAGCAATTCTAGAATAAATAAGCCTATGGAACTGCATGCAATTTGTCTTTTACTCAATTATTTGATTGAAAAGTATTCCACGGTGCAGTTTGTGAAAGAGCTTTAGGAGATTGGTACCACTATTACCCCCTGTTACAGATGAGGAAACTGAATCTCAGTAAGGTTCAGGAACTTGCTGTAGTTCACACAGCGGGTCAAGTGGTAGGATCCATTAGAAACGGAGTCGGTCTTGCCTCAAACTGAAGCTCTTTTGCTCCGCCTTATGTTGGTTTCCTTCTTAAGTGCCTTGTTTGGTTTCCTAATTGGTTCTGACAATTAACTACCTTGGCGGCCTCATTTCTGTTCCTTGTATACATGGGACAGTTTACCACACTGAGCCACCACTGTGGGGCAGAGAAATGTCTACCCTTCGTCCGCTGTCACAACTGGCTGATTTCTGCCAGGGAGGCTATAGCAGTGCCAGGGCCCTCTTGAAGAGATGAGAGCAATGGATGCGTCCTTATCCTGGCTCTGCCCCTCAGGAGCTGTGTGACCTTAAGCAAGTGACTCAACCTCTCTGTGCTTCAGGCCTTTTCATCTGAATAATCAGTGTAATAAATCTACCTAAGGTTGTCGTAAGGATTCACTGAGACAGTGGATATAAAGTGCTTAGCCCAGGGCCCGGCATGCAGTTTCCTGAACGAATCTTCAGGAAACGGCGGCTGCTGTTTGTGTTATTAAAGAAGCCTACGGTGGCTGTATTTCTGACATGGGCCACAGTGGGGCGTCAAAGATTCAGACAAGAACGTACCAGACGGGACAGTGTCCCTCTGTGATGTGGATATAGGGATTTGCTCTGATAGTCTGCACCGTGGAAAGGAAGGGTTCAGGGGCTCCCACCTCTTGACAAATTTCCCTGGCTTCCCAGGGCCGCCAACGTTCTCTGGGGTCAAATCCCTTTGCTCTGTTAGATTGTAATTAGGAGAGTGACCGGAAGGCAGACACGGCTGCCCAACAGCTAATGATCCCAAGGTGGGGGATGGAAAAGGAAATGCAGCCAAAGTTCCCTCAAACAGCCTCCTCAATCGAGAAGCTTGACAGCCCTACCGTATGAAACCCAAAAATACAGAGAGAAATCAAGTAATCACCTTTTCAAGTGCCCGAAAGAAAAAAACCCGAGAGTGAGCTTCCATGGAAACAAGGTTCTGTTTACTGCACTGGCCTTTTCCACCAAGGGAAGGAAAGATCGGCTGGCCAACCAGGCCAAGGGCAAACCTTGCCGCTGACAGCTCATTAGGGTTAAAATATGTACATGTGTATGAAGGCTCTTTACCTAATTAGATGAATAATCTTCCTACTAGCAGAGGTCAAGCAGAGGCAGCGTGGTGGCTGTTAGGATTTGCCTGCCAAGCGAAGGGACTGTTTCCCTGAACTTTTCTCTTCAAGGGATGGGGAGCCGGGCTCAGCATTGCCCAAGTGCTCACAGGTGATCACCTAAGCCATCAGTTCAAGCCCATCCCAAGGCCTGGGTTTCTCTGCAGCTCATGCTGTGCCCCTTCAGTAAATGCAGAGACAAGAACTCAGACCAGCGTGGCTGTCGGTCGGCCCGGTTTACACCTGCAGGGAGAGCACGCGGCAGAGGACGCAGGCCTGAGAATAGGGCAGAGGGAGGTCTGTGCCCAGCTATCCCACTCCCCGGTTCCATGACCTTGTCAGGTTTCTGAATCTCCGAGCCTCAGTGTCCTCAACTGCTAAGTGGGGATCAGTTTCATCTTGCGAGGCTACTCAAAGGACTAAATGGGACAACAGGTGGCACGGTTTGAGAGAAGTCAGGCAGACCTGGGTCCAAATCCCGGCTTTGTAATTTCCTTCCTCAAAGGGATGGAACAAGTGACTGGACCTAAGCCTCGGTTTCCTATTTGTAAACTGGGGTAAGATACCTACCCCAGTGTGTTCTTAGGGTTCAATGAGATGGTATGTGCCAAGCACCTAGCATGGTGCAGGCACACAGTAGGTCCTATAGTTTAGCAAAGAGTTTCTAGAATTGTCCCGATTCTAGGGAGAGCACACATCAGATGTCATTTCCCCTCCCGGCCTGTTGTGATTTATGACAGAAACCAGACACGGGGGTGGGGGAGCCCTTGGAGTGAACGAGGAGCCTGTGTTCTGGTCCTCAATGTGCCTTTAGCTGGGGGGCTTTGGGCCCAAGTCATGACCCCTCTGTCCACAGTCCCTTCACCTGAGAAAGGACAAACCCTCGCTATTATGTCCCAGGGGTCTCTGCAAAGTCTAGACGAGCACTTGTCAAAGGTATATTCTGGGGACACTAGTCCCGCCGAGAAAGGGGTATGTGGCCAGTTAGAGTCGATGCCCCCTCTCCCCTTCCTGGATCGCTGCATGACACATCAGTGAGAAGGTACACTCGGGTGGCCCTACATTTCCCAATCCTATCCCACCCTGTGTGTAAGTCATTTAAACGCCCAGCGGCACATTTTGGGACAGTCTCTCCTAAGCAATTCTCCCGTGCGTTTCATTTTTTTCATGTCCGTGGATACGTCCGGCTGTTCTGGAGGGAGGAGACAGGGAGGAAGCTACCTCACTATGCACGTGGATCTATAGGTCAGTTACGAGGAACCCACCTGGGAACACTGACCTCTGCGACAATGGAGAAATCATCACTGGGCTGAGGCTTGGAGCCTCGTCATTAGTCCCACAGGCCCTGGAAGATCGGCCTTGACCGTGTGCCTGGGAGACATCTCTGGGTATCACCTTTCCCTAGGGTTGCCTGCATTCTCTGGGCTCACACATTTGGGGGCCAGTCCGACTCTGGAGGGTTCCAAACCCATCATTATTACCGCCGTCAGGCAGTCTCCAGTCAAGCAAAAAGCAGACATGATTCACATATGCGGAAAATTTAAACGGAAACAGGCGGATTACTTCACGCGTTATTTGAATAATTGTTCTACTTTCTGGAAAAATCTGTGGTATTCTGCCTCAGAATGAATGGACCAACTCAGCCTCAGGACGACAGTGAAGATGATCCAGCACTGTGGCTGCAAGGAGCATTAGGGATGATGAAGTAAGTTCAGGAGGAGGTGTAGGCCCTGCTGAGCTCTGTGGCCCGTCGGACATCACATCGCCCCCCTCAGCACAGGCCTCTGGGCTCCTCGCTGAGGCCTCTGGGAGGGGTTGTTTTCTCTGCTGCCAGGTGCTTGCATGTTTCCCACACCCGGAGCATTCTCCCCTGTCTCCTCCTTGACTCGTAACCGGTTCTTCCTCTCCATCCTTCAGCTTTGCAGCAAACTCTTCTCTGACCCCTCCAGACTTGGTGGGTTTCTCCTGCCAAGTTCTCCTAGCACGACGCACCTCTCCTTTTGTTAGCATGTTTCACAGCTGTAATTTCACCTGCACTCACGTGATGCTGGGATGTCTACCTACTACACTGTTAAGCTCCTTGAGGGCAGGGACGCGTGTGACTTTGCTTACCTCTGCGTCCCCAGCACCTCGCGCGGTGCTGAACACACAGGGGCCTCTGATACTTGCCTGACCAAGTTAATTAACTGTGACCCAAAGAGGGAAAGTGACCTGCCCAGAAGTCGCACCATCATCAGCGAGGGAGCTGGGACCAGGTTCCCAACCTGCTAACTTCTAGCTTGCTTGCTGCTTAGTGACTGTGTCCTGGGAAGTGCCATGCTCCGCAGAAACAGGTAAAGACTGAACTTTGCTAGCCTGTCAACCCGTTTAAAGTCCTAATGAAGCATCCATGATTCCGGGCTTTGGGGGCTTGAGTCGGGTGCACCTGTCAGTGGTGACAGGGAGTGCAAGCCAGAGGCTGACCTGGCTTCCCTGGATCCGTTTCCCTGGTTTCCTCTCCACTTCTGGCCCCTTGGTTCCCAGGGATTAGTGTCTGAGCAGGAGGCTGCCAAGAGCTAGTGCAGAGGAGGGCGGAGGCAGCTCCCTGTAAAGTACTCCTGTCAGCTGGCACGGCCCTCCTTTTCTCCACAGCCCCGTGTTTTTTTATCCTTCTTCACAAACTGCTCCAGCAAATGCTGCCCTCCTGGCACACTGCAGTCTGGAAAGTTACAGCCAGGACAGTTCCCCTCCAGGGGACGTGGGTGCCCAAGCTCCTGTCTCAAGAATGTACTGAGGTTGGGACTGTGGCTACAGCACTGTGCTCAGGGCCTGCCTGCCACCTCCGAACTCCTTTCCCGCCAACCTGTCTCCCCCTCGTCCACCTCCGACGGGGCTGGAGAACGTGGGCAGCAAGCATTCCCTCCCTACTGTCCAGGTTCAAATCCTGACCCTTCCACTTTGAGGCTGGTCTGTGCTGAACACATTATGAGACCTCTCTGAGCCTTAACTTTAGTTTTCAACTCCCGGGACTTGTAGCAGAATGCCTGGCACACGGTCACTTTCAGAAAATCTCAGCAGCTCATTAAAAAAAAAAGGTGGTGGGGCGCCTGGGTGGCTCAGTCGGTTGAGCGTCCGACTTCAGCTCAGGTCACGATCTCACGGACCGTGAGTTCGAGCCCCGCGTCGGGCTCTGGGCTGATGGCTCAGAGCCTGGAGCCTGCTTCCAGTTCTGTGTCTCCCTCTCTCTCTGCCCCTCCCCCGTTCATGCTCTGTCTCTGTCTCAAAAATAAATAAACGTTAAAAAAAAAATTAAAAAAAAAATTAAAAAAAAAAGGTGGGGAGCGGGGAGCGCCTGGGGGGCTCAGTTGATTAACTGTCTGACTTGATTTCAGCTTAGGTCGTGATCTCACGGCTTGTGGGTTTGAGTCCCCCGTCGGGCTCTCTGCTGACAGCACGGAGCCTGTGTGGGATTCTCTCTCTTCCTGTCTCTCTTCCTCTCCCCGACTTGTGCATGTGCCCCCCACACCTCAAAAATAAATAAACATTAAAAGAAAAAAAGGAAAATCTCAGCAGCGATTACTACTGCTCTAGCCTGCATATCCATCCTTACACCAATTCTGATTCTAATAACACAAATGGCAAGACAGGTTTTCCCTGCTTTGAGTAAAGAAACCAAGTTTCAAAAGATTAAGTAGTTTGCCAGCAGTTTCAGACATAATTGGCCCTTCGCAGAGGGGACAGGCTTAGAAAATAGGGCATGGATTTTAGAATCAGAAAACCTGAAGATCAAACCCAACCTCTGTCTCGTACTCACTGTGTGACCAGCCCAGGGCACTCAACCTCTCTGAGCATCTGTACCCGAAGCTGTAAAGCCAATACCCTCAGAGGACTATTGTAGCGATGATCATAAGAGACATTTTCGCACTGTAGGGGTTCAACACATTGCAGGTTTATTGTTCTATTTTTATTCCTGGGGGTGGCTCTCATGCAGTCTGCAGGCTTGCCTCTGATCTGTCTTTACTAGGGCTCTGTTCCAGGGTTATTTCTAGAGAAAACGTGAAATTTGGTGTCCTGTGCATACTCAATGACGTTCCGTTTTTATAAAAATCACCCAAGGAGATAGTACCTCATTTGCTGAAGAGTTAAAATAAGATCGTTAGTGCCTTTCGTTAGCATGCCTTACTTCCTCTCCAAGAGAAGACCTTGCGAAGGGTCAAAGTTCCCATCTGAGGGATGTACTTCTCTTGGACTGCAAATGCAGGGTTCAGCTCCTAGAGCTGGCCAGCCAGTAAGAACATCCTCTGCATTTGAGTCACCACTTTATGTCTTTGCTGGCTTCGGGCAGCGCCGTAAATATAACACAATAGCTCCAAATGCAGTAATTCTCTGAACGAGCACCAAAGAAATACATAAAAATACCCCAAACAGAAAACCAATCTATTCCTTTATGATCTTGCAGGGTTCTACCAGTCTTGTCCCATAATCCCCCAGGCCTGGAATGACCTCCTCTCTCCTTTCTATTTCAAATCGGGCGTGTCGTTCAGGGTCTGGTTTCAGATCTGCTTCCTTCAGGGAAGCCTTCCTTGATTACTTTCACCATGTAGCAGCTTGGCTTTCCAGGTATCATTAGCTGGTCCAGTATCTAAACCCTCTGTTTGACACAGGTCTCAGATTTCCCTTCCCCACCAGAAGAGCTGTAGGCCACCCAGGAACCGGAAACAGTCAGATCTGGGCTCAAATCTTTGCTCTGCCACTTACCAGCTCTGTGACACTGGAAGATATATGGAACTCTCTCTGTCTGAGGCCTCTTCTGCAAAGTGCGAGTCCTAATAGTGCCAACAGCAGAGGCTTGTAATGAGAATGAAAACCAGTACTTGGAAAGCACTTAGCATGATCCCTCGGAGAGGAGGCGGGTCTGCAAGTTCAAGGCTAATAATTCAGTACTCTTGAGGCCAGACACTGGTTTCATCCAGCATGAGGGACACAGCTGTGTTTTTTATGGATCCTCTTAATAACCTTCACAGCTGGGGCTGGGAGATGGTCCGCTTCACCTGCACTATGCTAAGGACACAGGGAACTGAAGCCATTCAAAGAAGAGTGGGGCACGTTCTTCCCAGGGGGACCCGTGGCAGCTGGAGGCCAGGGTATTTTGTGAAGCAGGTGGTTTTGTGAGGAGAGGATGTGTGGAACTAGGTTGGTTTATCCCTTTGTAATTGTGCAGTTCCCTTCTAAATATATCTTGACTCTGTCTATTCTGTTTACCTACTTCCTTAGGCCAGGTTGCCATTGTCCCCATCCTGGATCGCTGACCTGTTTACTTGCATCCTCTCTGACATGGCAGTTCTCAGTCCTCCCTGCACATTGGAATCCCCTGGGGGAGATGAAAGGAAATCCTGATATCCAGGCTGCAATCGAACCAGCTAAATCAGACCTTTGGGTTGGGCCTGGGCATCAGTATTTTATTTTTTTTTAAATCTCCATGTGATTCCAAAGTGTAGCAAGAACTAAGAACTTCTCTACCAAGGGCCAATGGTTCTGTAACTATGGTGCATGTGAGAATCAACCAGAGAACCTGTTAAAACACAGAGTCGTAGGGGGGACACCTGGGTGGCTCAGTCGGTTAAGCGTCAGATTCTTGGTTTCAGCTCCAGTTACGATCTCATGGTTTGTGAGATTGAGCCCCGCATCAGGCTCTGCGCTGACAACACAGAGCCTGCTCGGGATTCTCTCCCCTCTCTCGGTACCACCTCCCCAACTCGTGTGCATGTTCTCTCTTTCTTTCTCTGTCTCTCAAAATAAACAAAAACTTCAAAAAAAAAGAGAGAGAGACTTGCTGTCATAAAAAAAAACAAAAAGAAAAACAGAGTCATAGGGCTCTTCCCCAGAGAGTTTTGATTCAGTAGGCATGGGGCGAAGGCCAAGAATGTGCCTCGGTGATGATGGTGATGCCACACTCAGAGAGCAAGGATTGAATCCCTGATTCCCATTGGCATCCTGCTCCTGCTTAAGACTTGTCAGGAATGCTCCCTTTTCCTTGGCAGTAGGAGTCTGAGGTCCTTCTCAAAGCCTAGGGAGTTACTGCCATCTGGTTCCTGCACAGCTCTCCAGCCTTATCAGCCAACACTGGGTCTTGCCCTCCAGGCTTGAGTCTTTCTATGCTGCTTCTTTTAGGTTCTTGAACATGACATATTCTTTCATGGCCCCAGGCTGCTGCACATGCTTTCCCTTCTCTGCTATCTTTGTCTGGCTAACACTAACCCAGGTTTCAATATCCATGTTGCTTCCTTAGAAGCCTTTTTGTTCCTAGGCAAAGTCACTTCCTCTAGGATCCCACAGCATTCAGACCTCCTCTTTTATTGCTTCTATCACATTTGCATTATTTGCTCATGCTATGTTCTCTGCAAGACTATAAATGCCTCCAGGGCAGAGACCTTATCTTATGTTATTCCCTATAAGGTTTGCAGTGGCTGATGTTTGGTAGGTGAGCAAGGAATATCTGCAGAACTAAATCTGAGATGGAGCTAATAATATCTACTGGGCAAGGTTGGGTTTTTCTTCTTAATTAATTAATTTATTTACATCCAAATTAGTATACAGTGCAACAATGAATTCAGGAGTAGATTCCTTAATGCCCCTTACCCATTTAGCCCATTCCCCCTCCCACAATCCCTCCGATAACCCTCTCTTTGCTCCCTATATTTGAGAGTCTCTTATGTTCTGCCCCCCTCCCCGTTTTTATATTATTTGGGGGCAAGGTTGTTTTGATCAGTTTCTAAGAAAAGTTTGTCCAGGCACTTAGTGTGGTTTCTGATACTTAATAGGTGCTCAAATCATGACCTAAAGAGAAATCTGAGTGCAAATGGTTTAGACTTCTTAAATTCTTGTTGAATGTGTAACTGAAATTAAGTATTTAAGAGTAGAAGGGGTGGAGAATAATGGACTAAAGTGTGGTGAATGATTGAGGTGTGAACCAATTAAACTGTGGGAGCCTGTCTCCTCATCTAGGAAATGGAATATTAATATTCAACTCACCATTTAAAACATTTTCATTCAACGCTTGCTTTGTACCAGACATTGTGGTTTGAGCTGTCAGAGTCGGACAGGCACAGACCTTGCCCTCTATGAGCTTACGGTCCACAGGAGACCTAACAGATACTGAACCCTGAGTACACCCTGTGGCCTGGCACCCTATCAAGTATGTCATTCACTGTCTTGTTTAATTGTGAGATACGTATTACCATTACAATCATCACCACTTTAGAGATGAGGAAACTGGGGCTCAGAGGGATTCAAGTAACATCTCTGAAAAGGGGTAGAGCTGGGATACAGATTCAGTTCTGTCTGAATCTAGAGTGTCAGTTTTTAAACAGTTCACTGTTGGGGCACCTGGTGGCTCATTCGGTTGAGTGTCCGACTTCGGCTCAGGTCATGACCTCGCAGTCTGTGAGTTCGAGCCCCGCGTCGGGCTGTGTGCTGACAGCTCAGAGCCTGGAGCCTGCTTCAGATTCTGTGTCTCCTTCTCTCTGCCCCTCCACCTCCTCCTCCTCCTTCTTCCCTCTCTCTCTCTCAAAAAGGAATAAACATTTAAAAAAAATTTTTTTAAACAGTTCACTATTGTAACATTTGGTGGGCGTAACCTTCAAAAAAAAGGGTTATTTTTCAAAATTGGTAAAGTATAGCACAAATGTAAGTTATTATTTTTGTCATTAGCGTGAATTTAGTTTTTACTAACGCCTGAACTTCTGCTGAGGCAGCTAATTTGATGGAAAATGGTCACTTTTTGAAAACAAGTCACAGAAGATTTGACATAAATATTATAGGAAATAAAATGCCCTTTATACTGTTAAATAATTTTGATATCACACTGTTGAGTCATGGTGGAAAGCAACTTATAACTGGCAAACACAATGAAATCAGCAGGAAATCCAGAGAACATCCAATGAGGTCTAAAGTACCTACACGCACTAATAAAAGTGAATGTTTTTGCTAAAAATGCTCACTCTTTATTTTAAGAGGAAGCGAGTTTCATTTTCAAATATTGACAAGGTAGTATCAAAGTTACTCACAAGGACAAAAGAAAATCAAATTTTCCAGCTTCTGCAATTATGGTTTTAGTGAATGCGTATGTTCATGCAGGTGAGTGTACGTGTGTGTATGTATAATAGAGATCTTGAGCCGCAGAAAACATTCAGAGCTGTAAGTCATAGAGTAGCTCATGTCAATTAAAATTGAGGCAAAGCCGCATAATTTCTAGGGTACATGGGAACTGTCACATACAGCTCTGTTTCCTTTGAGTGGCATGTCACAAATATAAGACGTACTTAATTTCTAGTCCCAGCCTGATCATTCACAAGTAGGAATTGGGTCTATTCACGAATCTACCCACATATATCATTATCTCATTTTGCCTGCCCTCAAGAGTGTGTCTACCGTGGTGACACCATTGTTTAAAGCCAAAAATATTTATAAAAAGTGTGTTTCACCTTGATGAACACCTGTCAAAGGAACAGTTAGTTCCCGGTGTCAGATTCATAATCAAGCAGATATATTTTCTATTAGTTATTTTAAAAGTATCAGTGGGCAAGAGGAGGGGCAGTATTAAAAAAGAGTGAGGTTCCCAGGGCCACTGGGTGGACCAGTCAGTTGAGTGTCCGGCTTCGGCTCAGGTCATGATCTCATGGTTCGCGAGTTCAAGCCCCATATTGTTGTCAGGGCAGAGCCTGCTTCAGATCCTCTGTCCTCCTCTCTCTACCCCTCCCCCACTTGGACTCTTTCAAAAATGACTAAACATTAAAAAAAAGAGTAACAAAATGGATGAAAGACCTCAATGTAAGACAGGAAGCCATCAAAATCCTTGAGGAGAAAGCAGGCAAAAACCTCTTTGACCTCGGCCGCAGCAACTTCTTACTCAACATGTCCCCGGAGGCCAGGGAAACAAAAGCAAAAATGAACTATTGGAACCTCATCAAAATAAAAAGCTTCTTCACAGCAAAGGAAACAATCAGCAAAACTAAAAGGCAACTGACGGAATAAGAAAAGATATTTGCAAACGACATATCAGATATGGGGTTAGTATCCAAAAATCTATAAAGAACTAATCAAACTCAACACCCAAAAAACAAATAATCCAGTAAAGAAATGGGCAAAAGACATGAATAGACACTTCTCCAAAGAAGACATCCAGATGGCCAACCGACACATGAAGAAATGCTCAACATCACTCATCATCTGGGAAATACAAGTCAAAACCACAATAAGATCCCACCTCACACCTGTCAGAATGGCAAACATTAACAACTCAGGCAACAACAGATGTTGGCAAGGATGCGGAGAGAGAGGATCTCTTTTGCACTGCTGGTGGGAATGCAAACCCCTGGTGCAGCCACTCTGGAAAACAGTATGGAGGTTCCTCAAAAAATTAAAAATAGAACTACCCTACGACCCAGCAATGGCACTACTAAGTATTTACCCAAGGGATACAGACAGGAATGCTGTTTCGAAGGGGGCACATGCACCCCAAGGTTTATAGCAGCACTGTCGACAATAGTCAAAGTATGGAAAGAGCCCAAATGTCCACCGATGGATGAATGGATAAAGAAGATGTTGTATATATTTACAAATGAGTATTAACTTGGAAATCAAAAAGAATGAAATCTTGCCATTTGCAACTACGTGGATGGAACTGGAGGGTATTATGCTAAGCAAAATTAGTCAGAGAAAGACAAGTATCATATGACTTCACTCATCTGAGGACTTAAAGAGACAAAACAGATGAACATAAGGGAAGGGAAGCAAAAATAATATAACAACAGGGAGGGGGACAAAACAGAAGAGACAAATATGGAGAGCAAACAGAGGGTTACTGGAGGGGTTGTGGGAGGGGGGGTGGGCTAAATGGGTAAGGAGCATTAAGGAATCTACTCCTGAAATCACTGTTGCACTATATGCTAACTAACTTGGATGTAAATTAAAAAAATAAATTAAATTAAAAAAATTTAAAAAACTAAAAAAAGAAAAAAAAAGAGTGAGATCTCCAATTTTCCAAAAGATGGGAGAAATGAAATGATTTAAAAACACCAAATTACATGTCAGCATTTATTAAATGCTTTCTGCTTGCAATAAATCATCCGCTACAGATGAGCACAGCCATTAGAATATCTATTCTAATATATGTGACAACTCTTAATCTCTTTGTGGGAACATATATATGCCTACTCTTGTCATATTCAATAAGTTGGAAGTGGTTGGGGGAATTTAGAAGTAGAAGAATTTTTATTTTTTGATGAAGTTGGGGTCAGTAATCCCATGTTAATCACAAGCAAGGATAATCACGTGTTACACTGAAAATATAATACTGAAAAAGTAAATTCAAAAAGAGGAACAAATTCATCCAGAGCCTAATTTATTCCTATATTATAATATATGATATTATATAATATACTCATATATAATTATATAGACTAATTGTATTATTTATTAATTAATAACAAATTAACCCTGAAATCTCAGTGGCTTAAGATGACAGTGGTTTATTTCTTGCTTACCCTACATGTCCAATGTGGACTCTGAGGGACTCTCTTACACATAGTCACTCAGGAGCCCAGGCAGATGGAAACACCACCATCTTGTGACTTTGCCATCTCAACATGTGGCTTCCAGGCTCACTGTGACAGGAGCACACAGAGCATGGACATCATGGCCTGTTTGCTGGAATTAGTCATATGTCCTTCCCTTAACTGTAAGAGAAGCAAGAACATGTAAGGGAACACAGAGAATATTTTGTTAGCATTACCACCTCTTCCACAGAAAACCACTTGGATTCTGGGTAAAAAAGAGTAAGTCTTATATTCTAACAGAAAATCTATTTTGAGTATAGGGAGACTGCTCGATACTTTAGTTTACCTGACCTGTGTGGACAATTCTACATCAATGCAAATTAACACAAGTGAACATGGTTTGACATAATTAAATTTGCATTGTTAAAGGCAAATACGGCTGTGGCTGAGAGGAAGGAATTAAAAAAAAAAGAAGTATTCTCCTCTGAGAGAAAAACTGCAAAGAAAGACTATTTTAAGCAGTATAAACTAAAAAGAATAAAATTAAAAAGAATATTGGCAGAAATAACCAATTTTGGCACCAGAGAAGGTTCAAATCATGATGGCCCTAGGCTCTCACGATCTAATTTATTTCTGACTTGTTTACAATTGTCCAGGCTAAGAAACACTTTGAATGGTGGGCCACCATCAAGACAGATGATTTCTTGTTCCTGGAAATTTTATTTGCAATTCAGTCACAAGACTAATTCCCTGTGAAACTGTTTTTAAGATTATATAGTTCATTTACTAATGTTGCCCTTTCATATGGGCAAAAGCACTTGGGTGGAATTTTCTTAGGAAAGGAAATGCTTTATAGGGAATTTTAGAGAAACAAAACTTTGTAGCAGTTGTAGTAAATTTCACCCCATCTCATACATTACTGTAAAATCTCAAAGGGAACAAAAATTTAGCCAGGAGCCTCAATTAACCACCTTAAAAAAAAAAAAAAAAACACAAAACTTACTTTCACAAGCAAATTCACAACAGGATTGCGTTTTTAAATTTTTTTTTAATGATTATGTTTTTTTTTTTTTAATTTTTTTTTTCAACGTTTATTTATTTTTGGGACAGAGAGAGACAGAGCATGAATGGGGGAGGGGCAGAGAGAGAGGGAGACACAGAATCAGAAACAGGCTCCAGGCTCTGAGCCATCAGCCCAGAGCCTGATGCGGGGCTCGAACTCCCGGACCGCGAGATCGTGACCTGGCTGAAGTCGGACGCTTAACCGACTGCGCCACCCAGGCGCCCCAATGATTATGTATTTTTGAGAGCGAGAGAGACAGAGCACAAGCAGGGGAGGGGTAGAGAGAGAGCGGTCAGCACAGAGCCCAATGCAGGCCTTGAACTCACGGACTGCAAGATCATTACCTGAGCCGAAATCGGACGCTCAACCGACCAAGCCACCCAGGCGCCCCAGGGATTGGATTTTTAAAAAAGCAATACTAAATATATGTATCAGGTCAATACCCTGCTTTTTATGTTAGCATTCCTAGACACAGAATTGATTTGTAAAATGATGCCTTTCAACAAGACGTTTGTTGTATTCTAAAGCAAGAGAGTGGAAAAATACATTTTTGAGCAATGGTTTTAACATGAAGTAAAACCCAAATGATTTTTAGGTTAATAGCTCAGCTAGTGCCTGACATAAAACGGGTGTTCAAAATATATTTATTGAGTGATTGCCCATAAATATTTTATCTTCCATGTAACAGGGAACTCTCAATATTCTAAGCTGACCTATGGGCTTTCTAAAATTAAAAAATCATCCCTTATGTTTTCTATCATAATCATGGTTATCATTAGGAACTCTATTGATTAAGAGATGATTGGATCAGCTACCTATCCATTATATTTGATAAAAATAAGGGAATGATCTAAAACTATAGGGTTTGGAGTAAATGAGATACCTAGATAGTTATGAATATCCTTTAAATAGTTGAAAGGACTGTACTGAGATTATTATTGTTGTTGATGATGGCGTTTTACCCCCTTTTAAGCCCTGTAGGCATTTTGCTGACATTTCAGCAAAATGTGTACTCCTGTAATTTCTTATTGTAAAATTCTGCCATAGAGATATCAAATCATGATGCCACAAGGTCCCTGCTGGTTTCAGACGATGTTTAATGGAGTCTGTCTCTACAGTTTGACATGTGCAGTTGAGTTGGAAATGGCTGATTAAAAAATTTGGAGTCAACATATGCAGCCAGCCTGCATGGAACAAGATAACGCCCCGGGTGACAGCCTGTGGCTTTGATGTAGGACAGTTGGAGCGGATCCTACACCCCTGATAGGAAGTCAGACTGCTTCACCCAGCGAGGAAAAAATTCTGAAAAATTCATAAGCTTCCCTATCATTCATAATTAATCTCTAAGTCAACAAGCACTGGCAATTTATACTGGCCAGCACTGGGGAACAGCCAAGGATTGGAGCTATACTTCCTCCTGCAAACTGCTCTGGAATGATTCATTTCACGGCAACCTTTACTTTCTTATCAGGAAAGCAGGACTGCAGAAATTCAGGAGACGATCTTCAACATAAACTGTGATATTAGCCGTCATAATTTATAGGAAGAAGGCATCAGATCTCCCCTCAACAAAAGTCTCCTGGAAAAAAAAAAATGGTTAGATTCCCTAGAGACCCAGATTGGGATTTTTCTGACAAATTCTATGATCTCTATAGGCCAGGGGTTCTTAGCCAGGTGGAGGGGGGAAGTTCTGTTGCTCACCACCCCACCCCACCCCACCCCCACCCAGGGAACTTTTGATAAAGTCTGGAGACATTTTTGGTTGTCACAATTGAAGGAGAGAGTGCTAATAGCATCGAGTGGGTAAGAAGCCAGGGACGCTGAGAAACATAGTACGATGCCCAGGACAGACCCCATAACCGGAGTTACACAGCCCCAAATGTCAATAGTGCTGAGGTTGATAAATTCTGCCGAAGACATTTGACCTCAGGCGAGCAAGGTGTTTGCCCTGACAACATTTGATAAAGGAGGCAAAGAGATGCTGTGCTGCTAAACTGACATGGAAGGTTAACTTCATCATGTTAATCCTCTAGCTGTTAGACACATCCCAATATTACCAGCTGGGCTGAGATCTGAAATAATTTGAGGAAAGAAAGCGGTAAGAATGGGAATTTTGGCCATTCATGCTGTGGTTAGGAAATGTGCTCAAGAAGGTGCCAGGTTTGCAGAAAATCATCTGGACGGGTATTTGTGGAACGCCGCGTTAGAGGTTATATCACTGAGATGTGTAAGACACAGGACCGCGGGAAGCTTGGCGGGCGCATTCGGAGTGTAGCAGCCCCACTGTGTGCCTGGCGTGCTCCTGTTGCTAGCTTCGGAGGAAGCTACGACAGCGTCCCCAGATGCTCCCATCTTCTCTAACATTCTCCCAGGTGTGTCCTGACTGGAAGATACTCACAAACCAGGTCCCCAACCTGTCACTCAGAGTTAGCTAAGAGTGAGGCAAACATAGAACCAACAATCCTTGATTTAAAATCCAGAGGTGCCTCCCAGGTCCAAATCGGAACACAGAGGTAGAAAATGGAGGGAAGGGGGTGGGAGAGCAGGAGGGTAGGAAGGAGGGTGTCTAGGTAGGTGATCTTTTGATGCCTTCAACTAATCCACCTACAGATGAAAGCAGAACAGTCCCACTCTGTTTCCAATCAGGGAAAAGTCGTTGCCCTCCTTCCTCACTAAATTCCATCTACACTAATCTTCGTAGGTTTCCCAATGTCACTATTTCATAAGGAAGAAAAAAAAAATTAATGCTCTATTCTAACATCTGTGTTTCCGGGGATTCTTTCACTGGAATGAGAAACCACGCTTACCTTATAGAAAAGAAAGAGCTTTTGCAGTGAATTCATTTTAACCAAGAACGTCTTAAGCTAGTTTCTCTTCCCTAATAAGCTGCACAGCGAGCGTGAAGTTGAGATTTCTCGGGCCCAGGTTCATATCATTCTTCCCTTGTTAAAGAAATTTTTAAGCATAAATGTATGCATATTTTACATGTGATTTCTGTATGAACAAAGCTGCAAAGGAGAAACACACTGACCCAAGGAACCATCTGCAACAGGCTGTCAAATGGGATTCTTCCTGCTGTTCAGGAATTAGAGACACAACTATAGGGTAACATTCATACCCTCTGGGGTTTACTGAGAGCTGTCCAGCTCTGTCAGCTCAGATTGACCTGCTGGGTCTAATCATCATCTCATTGACTCTCCCCACCAGCCTTGCCCCGTGGCTATAGAAGCAGAAGACCAGGAAAGGAAAGGAGAGGAACTGACAGAAAGAAAGAGAACCATCCGGGTTCCTTAGCAAGTGGCGATGGCCAAGACTTTTCTTTATTACCCCTTTAGGGCTACCCACTGCTCCTCCTTCAAGAAAATAACAGAGAGGGGCACCTGGGTGGCTCAGTCAGTTAAGTGTCTGACTCTTGATTTCAGCCCAGGTCATGATCTCATGGTCATGAGACTCAGCCCCGCATCGGGCTCTGTGCTGGGGGCATGGAGTCTGCTTAAGATTCTCTCTCCCTCTCCCTCTGCCCTTCCACACACGCACCCTCTCTCTCTAAAAATTAAATAAAAAAAAAAGTAACAGAGAGACTGGGACACCTACAGGAAAGTGAGCATCCCATTTTTCCTGTGGGATGTTTGCTCTGCAGCCAACTGGTTGGCTTCATTTAGTTGAGCAGATCTAAAACACAAAGAGAAATGGAGGAAGACGGCACAATAGGGGGAGCACCTACAGCCTATCTGTACTACCACTATTTGGTGTGGCAAAGATGCCTGGTTTTTCATGGGCCAAGTGCACACTGAGAAAGGTAGCTGAGCTACAAGCATCCTGTTGGAACTTCATCATGGTGGCTGGATGCTGGTCCAGGGAACCTGCGCAATAGGAGGCTCTGGAGTGGAGCCCTAGGGATGGGAGCGGACATGTGACTGAAAGATAAGAAGCTGAAGAAGGTCTCTCTCGTGAGAAGACCCCTCTGTATGACTAGGACCCAGAACCCATTTCAGATGTGCCCTGTCTAGAATGTTCCCACCACACTCGACTCAAAGTCAGTCCCTGCCATCTTTCCTCTGTCGGGCAGGACTCCCACTACGCCCTGTCTTCCAGACTTCTTTCTCAAAGGCTCTCATAAAACCATCCACTTGCCAGCACAGAATTCAGGTTAGTCTACAATTGTACATCCATTGGTGTGATTGCTGAGTGATGTTTGTTTCTCCATTATATTGTAAGTCCCATGGTTTTTGCTCCAGATGATAATCTGAGAGAAGAGCATAGAGCCTGGTCTGTTTGGTGCTTAAATTCTCGTGGAAAGAAAGAAGGGAATGAGCCTTCTGTACATAGCATTCCTGGTGGCCCTTTCTCATGGCATTTACCACTATAGAACTTGGTATTATTATTATTATTATTATTAATTATTATTATTATTATTATTTGCACATATATCAAATGCTCCTACCAGACTAGAAACGTTTGAGGGCAGGAACTGGTTCCTCTCCTGATCTCCCATAAAACCTTAAAGAAAGTAAGAAATTGTGGGCACAGTTTTTGTTATTTGACAAATCCACAGGAACAAAAACCTAGACTGGATTCTTCTTGTTCAGGGTTGACCCTCAGAAGTCCCTACTATAAAATCTTGTTTTGAAGAACGGCGGTTCTTTAATCGCTGAATCAATGACTTCAATACGTCTACATGATCGGCAAAAATTCCTCTGCTCTGTTCTAAATTCTGTTCCAGGCTGACTGATGTAATAGGTAGGGGGGCACAAAGGGTTGCTGCCTGTGCATGAAAAGAGGAAAGAATGACACTGTAGACCTTTTGTTCTCCAGAGGGAACTTAGCTGGGGGAAAAATCATATCGAAAGAGACACACTATGTTGGCACCTGGAGAGGAATTAAAAAGTATTCATTGCAGGGCTGCCTTATTAACTAATGGATTCAAAGACAGTAAGAAGATAATCGGAAGAAACGCTAGTGAGCTATTTCTGGCAGCACAAGGGATGAAGGCAATTCTGAAAGGTAGAGGCTTCCTTCTTCAATAATTGAAATCCTATTTCACAGTCCACAGATTTTGTGGCTGTGCCTTGATGCCACAATAAAAGTATTTCTGGAATCAAGGAAAGAATTCAGCTTGCTTTTTTTTTTTTTTTTTTTTTTTTTGACATTAAAGATAAGTGCAGGAGCTTTTTTTTTTCTTTTTTCCCCCAGCTGTTTATTCTACTTTAGCATAGGAAACCTATACCCCTAGGAAACTGGTGAATCTCTAAATGACCAGAAAATGCCGGAACAGACCCACTCAGTCTCAGTTATGTGCGACACTTAAATCCTAAAGGAGCTTATGTGGGAATCCTTGCAAGGAAGCCCCGAGCACTGGGGATGTTACTTGTTCGTGACTGCCCATGTACTCCTCTGGAAGCACTCTTCCCCCACTCTGAATGTTAGTGCTTCAGAAATCATCTCTGAAAACTGTTAGTGTCCAGTGAGTCATAGGATTTTCAAACTAGTCCATTTTTATCCCCTCCCTCACTTTGCTGTTCAACAGAATTGGAAGCTGAAAGGTCAGAAAGCCAGTTTAATATTTTGCAATTCTTATTTAAGAACTCTGGACCTCTGGGAAAAAAAGGTTTCTAAAAGGGATTGTAATAGAGGCAGTTCATTCTTCCCTTCCTTCCTCTTTCCCTTCTTTCCATAAGTATTTATTGAGTATAGGTTGTACCAGGCAATGTGGTAGGAGCTAGGCACACAATGATAAACATAAATGAACTAACTGGCCATTCTTTTGTGAAATGGATGACCTAATGAGGGATGCAGACATTCATTATGCACATTAATATGAACTTGCAAGTGGATTATTGCTCCGAAGGATGAGAACAAGATTATATGAAAGAAATTTGACCTGGGGGCTCTTGAATTGAGAACAAAAGGTTAAGCAGAGATCAAACTAGGCAGAGTGGAAAAACACATTTCAGACAGGCATGGTATATGCAAAGGGCCTGTGGCAGAAGAGAATTGGGAAGCAGATTCACATGTAGCTGGAGTACACGGTGAGGAGGGGAGTTAAAATAAAGCTGGGGAGAGATACAGAGGTCAAGCCATGCACAGGGTCATGGGAAGACTGTGAATGGGGTCTTGTGGATTATGGCAGGTTATTCCTCTTTATCCTAGAAGCAGTAGGAAAGCACTAGAAGTTTTAAAGCTGGAAGGTAGGGTGAGAAATACGGCAAGGAGGGATGAGAAACTCAAATTAGCATTTCATATGGCTTATATGGAGAGTGGATTGGAAGGGTTAAGGGTGAATGGTGCTGATGGTAGCCAAGTCTCCTAAATAAATACCAAGTGCCTACATTGGGTTCGGTGCTTTCAAGTGTCCCTAAACTTCTTTAATTGTGTTTACAATCCCATAAAGAAGGACTTTTCTTTTTAAGTTTATTTATTTATTTTGAGAGAGAGTGGGGGGGGGAGTGAGCAAGCATGAGTGGTGGGGGGGGAGGGGGAGAGGGGGAGAGAGAGAGAGAGAGGGGGGAGAGAGAGAGAGAGAGAGAGAGAGAGAGAGAGAGAGAGAGAGAGAGAATCCCAAGCAGGCTCTGGGCTGTCAGCACAGAGCCCAACACACAACTTGATCTCACAAAATGTGAAATCATGACCTAAGCCGAGACCAAGAGTTGGACACTTAACCAACTGAGCCACCCAGGTGCCCCAGAAAGGACTTTGCCATATTTAAATAAACTTTTAATTTTAGAATAGTTTAGATTTACAGAAAAGTTGCAAAGAGAGCACAGAGAGTTCCTGTATATTCCACACCCAGATCCCCCTATTGTTAATATCTCGCATTACCATGGTGTATTTGTCAAAACTAATGAACCAATATTGATACATTATTATTAATTAACCTCCACAATTTATGTGGACTTTCTTAGTTTTTCCCCTAATGTTACTGTTTTCTGTTTCCAGGACCCCATCAAGGATACTGCATTACATTTTGCCTTTATGTTCCGGACTCCTTTGGGCTGTGTGAGTTTTTTGGGGCGTTCCTTGTTTTTGATCATCTTTGATTATCTTTGATCATCTGGACAGCATTGAGGAGTAGTGGCCAGCTATTCTTTAGAATGTCCCTCAATTTGGGAATTTTCTGATGGTTTCTGAGGATGAACAGCACAGAAGTGAACAGTCATTCTCGACATTTATTGAGGGTACAAACTATCAACGGAACTTATCAGGGATATCCACCTTGGTCACCTGGCTAACGTAATATTTTCCAGGTTTCTCCAATATAAAGTTATTTCCACTAGACCTCTCCTCTTCATACTGCTTTTTTGGGAAGCAAGTCACTAAGTATAGCCACAATTTTTGATAGTACTCCTTGAGTAGTATCTACAGAGTTATTTGGAATTTTTCTGCATGGGAGAGTTGTCTCCCATTTGTCTCTTCTCCTTTATTTATTTAGTCATTTATTTATTACCATATGGACTTAAGGATATTTATTTTACACTTGACATTATAATAGCCCAATGTGGTATTTAATATGTTGCTCTAATTGCTACAGATTAGACCTTCAGGAGTTCTTTTGGTTGGCTCCTGTGTACTTTTTACATACGCCCATTATTTTGTGGGTTTTCTTTTTAAAGCGATTTCTTAGTTTTGGGCACTATATAATGCTCCAGGTTCATCTTGTAGAAGGTCTACTCTACCTCTAGAATTAGTCATTTCTCCAAGGAGCCCTGGTTACTTTTACGGGAGAATTGTATTAGAAACCAATTTATGGGCATTAGATGTTCTCATTGCTCCTGGGGAAAAGGATTTTTAACCTCAATTCAAATGAGAACACTAACGATTAGGAAGGTTAAGTGACTTGCCCAGTAAAGGACATAGCCAAGATTCAACCAAATGCCTTTCCTTCATTCTCCTTTGTATGAACACTAAATTTCATTCCATGCTTACCATTTCCCTCAGCAACCCATGCACTTTGGGGAAAGGTGACCCTAGTCTCACCTCCAGGTGAGGGTCCTCCCTGGCTTAAGCCATTTAGCAGGTCCCACGTACCTGGCCACAGTGACCGTATAACGGACAGGATATCTTTCATAACATATATGCACCAGTTAGACGCAAGATGACATTCTCTAAAGGGTTTCTGGGTAAGAGAGGTCCTAACCTTTCTGAGAGAGATGCTGGGAGAAAATTCTCTCTTCCAGCTGGATGTAAGTGAAATTGTAAACACAAACAAACAAACAGACCTGTCTTTTTCGAGGATAAGATGCTGCAGCACATGGCAAGAGAAACAGAAGGCGAAGATTCTGTTCCTGAACTCGGTAGTTTACAGCCAGAGTAGGGCATAAGCCCGTACACAGTTGAGGATTCTGCTACCAATTAAAGATGGTAGGTGATTCACCTATTCTTTTACTTATAATTCATAATATACTTTGCTTCCAGAAAAGAACTGGGTGGCTTCCAATAAGGTGTGGATGCAATAAACCTCTATAAACAAGGCTAAAAAGGACAAGAATTGGCTGAAAAACTGGCAATGGTAACTTCACTCAAAAGCCGAGGCTAAGGAAACGTATTGAAATTGAGCAAAAAATAGCACTCTGAATTCCTAATCGTGAAAGGCAAAATGAAGAAAGTGACGGATGACTTTGTTTTTATAATCAAATTACAACACTGCTCGTTCTGAGCTCTGAGAGGATTGTGTCACTGGACAATCTGCAAAGGACACGCCGAACGCCATTAGGGTCGGCATCAGAGCGCGTGGTTTCACAATGCAGGGACATTCTTCATAAGACCATTTCTTATATTCACCCTCAATGAAAGCCAAGGGTATGAAGGAAAGTTCTGTGAAGGCTTCCAAAAAACCTAGGGTGAACTCCCAAGTGGGTAGCCTTTTAGGGAACTGGCTTGGTACGAGAGGACATTCTAAAGAATCTCAAGGAATAAAATAGTTAACCTGTCCCTTGGCTTCTCCAATCAACTATCAGTTGTCTTGGTTTCATTTTTAACTGGAGATTCATAGCAGATAACCTGGAAATGAAAACTGGCTTTGAGGTCAGCAGAGCATAGTTAAGAATTCTGACTGGAGTCAGAGACTTGAGTTGGGCTTCTCATTATTGTGTGTGTTTTATCCCCATTCATTGGTTTTCAAACCGTGTTCTACTGAGTCCTGGGGTCCCCTGCAGGTCTTGTAGGAGGGCTGCACAGAGGCCCACGGTAGGCTCCAGATCTTCCACCCTCACCTCAGACAGAGCGGCTTTAGACTTTAATCCATGAAATATTTCATTTGAAAAAAGGAGTCTGCTGCTAAAACAACTGCGGGGCAGTAACAAAATCTTTTTTTTTTTTCTTTTAGAGAGAGAGCACGAGTGGTGGAGAGGGGCAGAGGGAGAGAGAGAGAATCTTAAGCAGGCTCCACACTGAATGTGTAGCCCTACGTGAGGCTCAACCCCATGACCCTGGGATCATGACCTACGCCGGAATCGAGTCGGATGCTCAACTGAGCCACCCAGGCACCCCCAAAACCTCTTTTGACACTGATATATATCCATGTGCATGCAAAAGGCAGAGGAGTAGTGGGAATACAGATGTCAAAATGGTAACTGTAGTAGAGTCTCCAAATACGTTCTCTAACAAGCCCCTCCTCCCTCTATTCGTGTGCCCCTCCTGATGTAGCAAGTGCAATCTATTTCCTCTCTCTTGGAATTTGGGCTGGCTCTGTGACTGGCCTTGGCTGTCAGGATGTAGCTCAGTTACACTCTGGTGCGTCTGAGTCCATGCCTTGCATGGACTAGAAGCTTCTGTTTCCTGGCTCTTGGTGCCCAGTGCTGTGCTACGTGGAGCCCAATACACATGCAGAGGCCGTGTAGAGAACTGGGGCACCCAGTGGAGACCGTCAGCATTAAGTGTAAGCCGCCTGAGTGAGCCACGTTCCATGTTCCAGCTTGGTGGATGTACAGATGACCACAAACCAGCTGATACCGCACAGAGAGAAGAAGCACCCGTCTAATCCCTGCCAACACGTGAAATCATAACGGATCATAAAATCGTTCTTCTTTTGGGGGATTAGTTTGTTATACATTCAAAGATAACTGAAACAGGGGTTGGTTGTTTTCTTCCATGTAGTTTTCTGATTCTTCAACATGTTATTTTGCAACAGACATGTTATTTAATCCCGTTCCTTATTTAAAAATGAACTACAGGGGTGCCTGGGTGGCTCAGTCGGTTGAGCGTCTGACTTCGGCTCAGGTCATGATCTCACGGTTTGTGAGTTCGAGCCCCGCCTCGGGCTCTGTGCTGACAGCTCAGAGCCTGGAGCCTGCTGCAGATTCTGTGTCTCCCTCTCTCTCTCTCTGTCCCTCCCCTGCTCATGCTCTGTGTCTCTGTCTCAAAAATAAATAAACATTTAAAAAAAGTTAGTAAAATGAACTATAAATGTGTATAAGTAAAGAAATGGACATGTTTTGCCTTCATGATTACGTCCTTTGGCCAGTTTTTATAATCAATAGCATGGACACTGGCCACCAAGTCATGATGTGGTCACAGAGCAGAATAGAGCTAACCAAATCTCACAGGTATTGAAGTTAACCTCCCAACACAAACACACCCCCACCCCCACCCACCCACCCACCCACACACACACACCTGGCACATGTGTGGTGAAGTATAAACATACCATAGTCAAAGTAGCGATAATGTTAACGTATAGAAGAGAAGGGGGCTTCGAACTAGTCTAAACCTAACATTTCAGTTTAGGGGTTAGTATGGGAAATGACCCATTCACTTAGCTAGGAAGTGACAGTCAGGAGAAAACTACAAATAAACAATGATGCTAAGAGAATAACTTAACTGCATTCCAGTGAATAAAAAAAGAAACCCCTATCTATTTCTGGCAAAGAGAAGAGCACTTTTACTTTTCTCTGTATAACATTTCAGAGGCATAATATACCTGTGCCTTCTTATGGCACGGAAACAATGGCAAAAAAACCAAAACCAAGAACATTTATTCCAAGTTATTTCAGAAACTCAGGTTGGGGAGGAAGTCAGTGGATCAGCCGACATCTGCGAGCAGGAAAGTGTCTTTGGTTCCAAACAACGTAAATACATTTACGTGTTAACTGTGAACCTGATAGATATTTCTCTTCAATTTCTGAAGCTGTTGTGGTTTTTTTTTTTTTTTTTTTTTTTTTTGCAATTGGAGTTAATGTATATTACAAGTCATAATGTAAGAAAAAAAGTGATTCAACTGCAGACAAGAAGAGGCAAATGAAGGCCCAGGTGTCATCATGGTGTATGCTTGAGGGTTTACCAAAAAACACCTTTCGTGTTTGCTTTCGTCAATGTCCTGTTTATGGAGTATGTTTTGTAAAGTCACCTTTGCCTATCTAGTATCGGTGGCTCACAGTAAGTGAGGTCCGACTTGGTATTTTATGTGTATTTCAAAACAACCATTGATTTAATCTTATGCAATTTGATAATACTTTTCACTTAGGGAGTGTCCTAGGATGCACTGGGTAACTAGGCAGGGATGGATTCTAAGCCATCAGGGACTAGCGAATCTGCGATCACTACACATCCCCTGTGGTCTCACACTCCTCCCCCTACAGAGGTGCCCAGGAGATGCTGGCCTCCTGTTAGCTCTTGGGGACACAACTGTGATAATGGTGATGGCTGCAGGCAGCCACCAAGCAGCAAAACTACAGCTGTCACCACAGCCTGGGAACCGCCATCGGGAACGGGTTTCTTCCTTTATGGTCAAAGGCTTGGAGCTCCAAACAGCGTGAGGAGCTTTATTTATGGCAGAGAAGAGGGATCAGGAGTCCTGTTTGTGTAGATTAGGGTTGAGGGGGGACTAAAATGGGGGCGGGAGGCTCTCCCATCTGTTCTTGTTTTTCTAAAGGGCTGATGTCAGTGAACAATTTAAAATGGCTAAAATTCCCCACTCACTGCCCTCAATATCAGTTTATCGGTTTTGAAATTCACACTGACCTCCTCGGGGAATCTGTGAAAAAGTCCCAAATAGGGCAGGAAATACTGCAAAGTGCCGTCTCAATCGAGGAGGAATCATTTCTATTAATAGCCAGGGGCATTTTACTGGGAGACTGTTAATAAATTCTAAGGAAAAGCACTTAACTGTTGCCAACTAAAGGAATTTCTTCTCGGCTTTAATTAAATGACAAGAAGGTAAATAATCAGAGAGGGAGGACTGTAAGACCCTAGGGGACCAGGAATTTAGGGCCAGGATGGATTGGTTTGACCATTTTCAATGTTCGGGACCATGTATCATGACTGCATCTTTCTGTTACTATTATCCATTGTGCATTTTCAAACCCTGTCCTTCCAGTTCAACATGTGCACGAAGGGTTTTTCTTGCTGCTTCCCCGTCACCTTTCACATTGCTTTTTGCTTCCACCTTAACATGTCTATGGCAAAATCCCTTATTATTAGTTTTTTTTGTTTTTTGTTTTTTTACCATTTACAAAGAACTTTCAAGGACATGATCTCACCTGAACTGCACAACTGTGCAGTGGGTGGAAATGGTAGGGCTGGGAAGCACTGAAATAATTCATACCCATTTTACAGTTGAGGACACGGAGACCCAGAAAGGCAAAGAAAAACTCCCAAAGCAAATAATTCCTCTAACCCTGTCATGAACTCATTCAACAACTGTTTAGTGACATGCTATGTCAGGTATGTCATTGCATTGGTGAGGGGCTCAAGCGCTGTGGTTAGAACATGCTTGGGAGTAGATATCAGGATTTAACAAAAATTTCCATCAGTTCATCAGGGTTTCTCAACTGCAGCACCACTAACATTTTGGAGTGGATAGTTCTCTATTGTGGGGTCTGACTTATTCATGGCAGGGTATTTCGCGGCACGCCTGGCTTCTACCCAATGGAAGCCACTGGTACCCTTCCCCGCACTGTGATCACCGAAAACATTTCTAGATAGTCACAAATGTCCCCTGGGGGCAAATCTGAGAACTAAGGAGAACCGAATTTTGTGGTCTTCAGTGCCTCATCTCTAAAACGGGTACATGTATCAGTCTCTCCCTAATTGCACTGTAGAGGTTAAGGAAACGACTGGAAGTCATCAGAACGCAGGAGATGTTTCTGTGTTATTATTCCTGTTCAGATCGTCCAATATTTATGTTGTGCCCACTGCGTGCCGATGCAGACAGGAAGGTGGAGGCAGATTCGGGCCTAACTTCTAGGCCGTGCCTCCCACATACAGTGCTCTGTTTTCTCCACTGGCTGGCAACTCTTCTAAGCTCCCACCCAGCCAAGTCTCATTTTGTTCTTGGTCTCACCATCTGTAAACATCTTGTCCTAGTTTGTTACCATCTCTTGCCATCTAAGTTGTAAGGAAGCTTTCAGGTTTGGAAAGGTTTTTCTCAGGCTGACATTTTAGAACTCGCCATGCCTGGGCTTCGTGTTATCTTGCTCTCCTATCTCGTGATCAACCCAACAAAGTCCATCAGTCCTTGATGTCTGTCATCAGAAGGAGCTGGAGATACGGTAATCCACTGTCCCCAAAGTGTCCGTGCGAACAGCGAGAGGTGGTATGGGAAGAGAAATGAAGTTGACAGTGTGAGCAATTTTCTCTAAATGAGCCCCAGAATGTTATCATTCTAGAATGTGAATGACAGTGTGACAAATAATTTTTTTTCACTTCCTTTGTTACTAGGCTGTGATCTGACAGCTTTCAAGAGTTTTAGTGATATTTATTTGTAGAAAAATTTCCTAGTTCTAACAATGAATACTTCTTGAATAAGGAATGGCTGACGTTTGATTTTTTTCCGAGCCGTATTTTCTCTAAGCAAAGCAGTGCGATTAATTTTTCCATGTTGCACCTGAGCTGAAAAGAAAAAAAAAGATAGCATTCCTCTATTCCATTTTTTTCTACCATTACCTTAGGGGGCTTATAAACAGTTTCTCTATAATAGGAAATGTGAACCTAAAGAGACTGTATATGATGAATTTTAAAATCATAACGTAAACATAATTAAGACATAATGCCAAGAGAATAGAATGTCACCTTGAGGTGATGACCTCTAACTGCTGTAGAAGTATGGAAGGAGAAGAAAACTGATGCCCAGAAACACAGGTTGGGTGTTAGCCAAGACCTTCACTTGAATGTCATTGCCGTAGGACTCCCTGAGTGATAACTGAATCACTGCTTTGTAAAAAAAATATGGTCGATTCTCCATCATTCTCAGGAGAGGGAATGTAGGGCATTAAACAAAACACAACATATTAATTTGTATTTGGATGACGTATTTGCATAATCCCTTGGACATGAGTGTACTTGACATTATAGAATTTCTTTCTGCTAAGTCGCCAAAATTTATCAGACCCTTATCGTAATCTTTCAAAGCCTTAGATTTGGCTTCCGGTTGGTGAATCACTTCAGGAAGATGTGCTAATAGCTTTGCAGGTCGTCTTTCCCAGGAAATACATTTCCTTTTTTTTTTTTAAGTTTTATTTATTTTGAAGGAGAGAGAGAGGGGGGGGGGAGAGCGGGAGAGGGGCAGAGAGAGAGAGGGAGGGAGAGATAGAATCCCAAGCAGGCTTCACATCCAGCGAGGAGCCCAACACAAGGCTCAGTCTCACAACCGTGAGATCGTGACCTGAGACAAAATCGAGCTGGCTGCTCAACTGACTGAGCCACCCAGGCGCCCCTACATTTCCCTTCTAGTAACAGGAAAAGCTTCTAGAAAGAAGGAGCTCCTAAGGTGGGCGGGGTGGGTAAGATTTCAAAGAGTGGCAATGGGAGATGAAATAAGATGGCATTCTAGGTGGAGGAAACAGTATAAACAAAGCTCACAGCAAAGTTTAGAAGGATGACAACTAGGTTGGTTTGACCATAGGGAAAGACCGGTAGAGAAGAATAACAGATATTTTAGCTGGAAAGAGTACTGATTCTTCCTTAGGCTGGAGTCCCAAACAGGTTCTTTGTTTGCCAGGTTTAGAGTAAAGATGGGCTTTGATTGTCTCGAGCAATACACACACACACACACACACACACACACACACACACACACACATCTAAATTGACTTTTAGCTTCTTCTAAAAATCTGAAAGATCTGTCGGCAATGGGCCTATGATCCTGCTGGAGCTGGTGCTAATTAGCAGCTATCCTCATTAAGGAGGCATTCATTCTCCAGTTGGCCAAAGTCCTCACCATTCCCTATTTGAGTTCCCAACACACCGAGGGAAAATGGAAGTTGTGATTTATTGTTGAATTTTTCTTATGGTAGAGAATCATAATCTCCAATATAATGCAAGGTTGTATTGTTCTTAGAGTAGGTTGTATTTGTTCTTACACTGAGGATCGTAAACAATAAATTTGAATTTTCTTACACCAAACTCATTCCACTCGTTTCCATTGACTGTCAGCACTTGAGATGATGACCCCTGCTTTAAATCGGGGACGAATTTAAAAGATTTTTGGGGTAGGCAGTGACGTGATCAAAAGTATATTAATTTGGGCATGAGAAACCACACAAGATGGAAAACAAAGAGTGCTCAAAGACAAAGAAGCGAATTAGCAGTTGTCTATAGCACTAGAAGCTCAACATCACGAGGGTTTGAAGCAGGCTAGGGGCACATGGATTGGACAGTAACCGAGAGGTAGGGGTTAAAGGGATGGTATTTTGTGGTTCTTATTTTAGCTTCCTTAATATATAACTTTAGAAATCAGAAAGCTGGAGGGAGGCTGGGTGGCTCAGTCAGTGGAGCCACCAACTTTTGATTTTATGTCTGTGAGGGTCCACTTCCTAGTTCACAGATGACCATCTTCTCGCTGTGTCCTTACATGTCAGAAAGGACAAGGGAGCTCTCTCGGGTCTCCTTTATGAGGCCACTAATCCCATTCATGAGGGCTACACCCTCACGACCTAACCCCAAAGGGCCTGACTCCAAGTGTCATCGCTTTGGGGACTGGGTTTCAGCACATGAACTTTGGCAGGGAGGGCACAAACATTCAGTCTGTGGCAAAGAGTCATGAGGATGCCACCAAGGAGTCAGAGAGGGAGTAGCCAGCCAAAAGGAGTAAAATCAAGAGAGCAAAGCATGAGAAATGGCAGGAAGCAGAGAAGTTTGAGATGGAAGGGTATGACCTGTGGTGTCAGTACTTTTGCCTGAGGTGGGACCAGTGAACGGGAGGACTCCACGAAGGTGACGCCAGAACCAGAGGGGTAGAGGAGAGAGTGGAGGAAGGTTATATTTAATAATCTATTAAGTGACTTACATAAAGGCTTACTCACCAGAGTTTATGAGTATCAGAGGATAAGAAGTAGAGAGTACAGAAGCTAAAGGATCAGAAAGAGTTGTTTTAAATCATCCAGGACATTTACTAGAACATTATTACAGGGAGTGACCAGTCCTTCTCGTGGCCATCAGTGACGCTGGGAAATCAGGCATACAAACATCCATATTTTTAAAACGAGAAAACTCGGGGCGCCTGGGTGGCGCAGTCGGTTAAGCGTCCGACTTCAGCCAGGTCACGATCTCGCGGTCCGTGAGTTCGAGCCCCGCGTCGGGCTCCGGGCTGATGGCTCAGAGCCTGGAGCCTGTTTCCGATTCTGTGTCTCCCTCTCTCTCTGCCCCTCCCCCGTTCATGCTCTGTCTCTCTCTGTCCCAAAAATAAATAAACGTTGAAAAAAAAAAAATTTAAAAAAAAAACGAGAAAACTTGTTTGGGACTGTGTGTGGATGTATGGCTTTTGTTTTATAAATCCATCCTGTCGTTTTGGCATCAACCATGTGAGCCTCTCAAACCACTTTCACATTTCTGCATGATACAGAATATAATGTGTAGGGTGGAAAGCTGTTATTTCTTGCTTGTCCTACAGTGGTATCCTCTTCTCTGGAAATAGTGCACTACATTTCCTTTAGTGAACTACCACACCCTAATTTCATCTTGTTCTGGTGGAACAGCAGTCTCAAACAAGGTATGGCCTTCCCACCCATTGTCCCCATTCTCCTGCGTGGGCCAAAACATGGGCATAAGATGCTATAAAGCCAAGCAGACTCTCCCCTGAGAATCTTCATCGTAAGCAGAGGTGAGCAAGGGGCAGAATGAAGTTGGAGTTGGGTCATTCAGATGGCAGCACCTTGAAGACACTGCCCAACTGCACCTGCTGCTGTTACCCTCAGAGGTGTCCTGTTCCTGTCATTGCTGAGGTGGGAACTCAGCCGTGCCCTAAAAACGAAATGCTGCTGTGTCAGTTAGCTGGGACCAGTTTAAGTTGCTTGCTAGCCGAGTATTCTCGTTGCTAATATCTGTTTAAGGAGACCCTATTGGTGAATTTTACCAATGATAAGATGCTGTAGCTCAAGATAAGCGACCTGGAGATTTGCATGATTAACTATAAACATGAATTAGAAACATACCATTACCAGTAGCTGCCATCAGAAATCCTCCTTGAGGCGCTCTCCTCTGGCATTGTGGGAGCAGGACCAGCATCTGTTCTTCACTGCTATAACACCAGCGCTTGGAACGGAACCTGGCACACAGTAGGTGTCATGCCGTGGAGGAGTGACCATATACAGCCTTAGGACCTCACTGCCATCATGGCAGTCATGCAGAACTTTACATCTTCTTCCTCATAACACTCCCCCAAGGTGACAAGCAGGTGCCTTTCTTTATGGACCAGGAGACTGAAACTCAGTCACTAAACAACTTTCTAAGGCCACAGGCGATGTCAGTGCCTGACTCGGCAATAAAATGCAGCAGCTCCAGAGGCCATTCTCATCTTTGTATATATTAAAAGAAGCATCTGAGCTGTCTCTCTGTTCACTGTAGCATTGCAGTGAGCCAACTTCTACCCACCAAATTCTGGTTGGTACCTATCAACCTCGCTGGACCCTGGACCTTCGGGCTGCAGGCTGGAAATCGAAATCCACAGACTGGACTACTGCACGAGTCAGAGAGAAAGCAAGAGTGAGAGCAAGAGACAGAGAATCCCACCTGCCTTGTTACAGAATTTCTCAAATGCATAACCACCTGCACACAGAGTAAAACACACCTCAAAAGTGATCTTCCCAAAGCAGCCAGTAATGGTATTTCCTCTAATGGAAGTCCTTGGGTTGAGATAGCAAATGAATAGAAAGCATGATCCTTTTGACAACGTGGTCTTCTCTTTTGAAATGTATATCTAAGTCCAGACGCACATGGATTTTTTTTTTTAATATAAACATTGTCACGTAGTATCCGTCATCTGAAATTCTTAACCCCACTGTCTTTATAAAACCTGCCAAGGCCACGCCTTTTAGAATATGGATGATGGCATATTAGACTAGCTTGCCAAACTCTAGTATGTATCAGAATTATCTGAGAGTTTGAAAAGAAATATAGATGCTCAGAACTCATCCCAAATCTTCGGATCAGAACTTCTAAGGCAAAGGGTTCCTGCTCTTTTGTCCTACTTCAAAGAAAATTCTTATGTTCAACAAAGTATAGGAACCACTAGGCAGAAAGGAACCATCTGATCCTGAGAAGACAAATACCTGGCACACTTCCTACCACATTTTTCTTCTGCATCATAACAGACATCACTAATCCATCTCTGCACTCTTTCCCATCGAGCCACGAAATTGCTGACCCCAGCTACAATGTGATCAGAATTGGCTCAGGAGATAAACCTATTTGTTGGCTCAGGAAAGAAAACCCACATTTTGTTCTAGTCTTATGAAAATGGGTCGGAACCAGTAGGCCCACATCCTGTTGGCCTATTGTAAACATGAACCTGATTGTGTAAGGATGTCATTCTTTTCTTTTTATTTAAAAAAAATTTTTTAACGTTCATTTATTTTTGAGAGACGAGAGAGACAGAGTGCCAGCAGGGGAGGGGTAGAGAGAGATAGAGACACAGAATCCGAAGCAGACTCCAGGCTCTGAGCTGTCAGCACAGAGGCGAACGGGGGGCTTGAACTGACGAGCCATGAGATCATGACCTGAGCCAAAGTCAGACGCTCAACCAACTGAGCCACCCAGGCGCCCCTCTTTCTTTTTTAAACTGAGGTATAATTGACAAAATTGTCATACATTTCAAGTGTACGATGTGATGATTTGATCTACACATACATTGTAATAGGAACCCCACCACTGAGTTAATTAACACAGCCATCACCTCACATATTTACGTTTGTTTTGTTTGTTTTCATGAGACCACGCAAGTTCTACTCTCTTAGCAAATTTCACCCATACAATGCAGTATTATCAACTATAGTCACCATGTGATACACTGGATCCTTACTAGGGGCGGGGGGATACGGAAATAAGGAGAGGCTGCTGAAAGGGCACAAACTTTCAGTTACAAGATGAATAAGGGTGCCATGCTTTTTAATTCCCAAGGCTGCCATCTTGTTCCACACCACCATGATCGCTCGCCAGGACTGTCTATTAGCGTTCTACTTGGTCTCCCAGCTTTGAGTCTTGGCCCCTATACTACAGTCTCCACATACAGTTGCAAGGAAGCTTTCTTCCCTTTTAAATAACAAAATCTGTTGGTGATTTTATTAAGAGTGTATTGAATTTGTTAATTAATTTAGGGAGAGTTGATGTAATGCACATAATGTTTATAATGTAAAGGTCATCATGTCATACTCAGATTGGGACACATCAATGTCTCTTCTCACTTGTTTCTAGAATAATCATAGCCTCTCATAGATGGTCTGATCTCTACTAACTTGTCTAATGGCTCCTCCCCCCTCACCGAATATTTTTTCCCCATTTCTGAAATATCAAGTGTTTACCCATCCTGTAGCCCTACACTTCCTCTTTTTTCTGTCAGAGATACTCAGCCCCTTTATGTTTCCATACTGGTTCCTCCGTATCATTCAGATCCCAGTTTAAATTTACCTCCTCAGATCAAGAGGTCCTCCTGATCACTTTATCTAAACTAGTGCTTGTTACCTCCGGCCCCATTGTTCTTCATCTCATCAATCTGCTCGTCTCCCCCTGGGCATCCTGACAAGCCAGGATAATTTTGTGTATTCACTTGTTTTAGTTTTTTACTATCTGTTTCTCACCCTAGGCTCAAGCTACACTCTATAAGGACAGGGACAGATGTGTTATTCTCATCAGTGTTATCCCCATCACTTGGCATCATGCTTGGCACAGGGAAGACTCTCAACACATATGTGATGAATAAACGAATGGGGATAAAATATTCAAAATCCCATTTCCCTCCATTTCTACCACCAGGAGGAGCTATCAGGAGAATACCCAATTTTCTTCATTTGCCATTTTAGGACCACAGCTGCTAACTTATGTTCATCAGTTCTAATATGAAATGCATCCACATTTCATTCATGTTTCATGTGATGATGCATCAAAAGACAACCACAGGAGGAGGCTATCATTGACGAGGTGGACAAAAGCACATGTTCTGTCCATGTCAATCAGCTTCTTCCCCCGGCTACAAATGCGCACAGTGGCCATGGTGGCAGGGATAAATGCTGCACATGGCTCAACAACCGTGGACTTTCCCTCGTCAAGGCTAACCTGGCTAATGTTACTGCTGAGTGGCTAATCTCACAATAGCAGAGACCAACACTGAGTCCTTAACATTACCCCTGAGAGGACCAGCCAGCCACCAGGGAGCAGGTTGACTATATTGGATCTTTCCATCATGGAGGGAACAACAATTTCTTCTAACTTGATGTACACATATTGTGGATATGAATTCTTCTCTGCCCATGTTATACTGCCAGCACCAACATCCGCCGACTCCCAGAATGCCTGATCCACCATCAGGATGTTCCGCCCCAGCACTGCATCTGAAGGAGGAACTCATTTCACAGCAGAGGGAGGAGAACAACGGATTCCTGCCCGTGAAATTAACACATCTCACCACATCACCCTTACCCCTTATCTGGAAGGCACTGACCTAACTTACAGCTGGAATGGCTTACAGACTCAACCTGTAAACCTGTATTTTGTGCAGGAGTAGGTACCTGAAAAGAATGGGGTTCTGTCTTATAGAATGTAGTAGATGCTTTCTTTCAGAGAGTGATATGGTGTGGTTTCCCTCAGCACCAGAATTCAGGGGTGTGGGAATCCAGGGAGAAAATGGGGCTGTCTCCTCTCACTGTTACTCCCCCACAGCCTGTTTCTTCCTGTCCTGGAACTTTGAGTTCTGCTGGTTTCCAAGTCTTGGTTTTTTATTCCCCTCAGTCATTTTATATGAGTTTGTTAGAGGTTAACTTTGTAATTTAGTCTTTATCTAACAGAAAACACAGACAAGACTGTGGTTGAATTTTACTAGGAATTAACAGAGCCCGGAGATGGATATGATGACTGGGGTTTTGTATCCCTTCATTTTGGGGAGAAGATGAGGATTTTTTTTTTGTATGAAGGATCATTGCATCTTGTGAGATGGAAAGAGCATAGTTCTGTTATCGTACAGAAATCAGAATCATAGAAGAGTGCATTTAGGTGTTCAATAGCCAAAGAGGTGAATCAGGCCAATAATTAAGAGACCGTCCCTCAGCTCTAAACCAATTCTACACTCTGCTGTGTGATGCCGGGGCCGCGAGTCTGCAGACCCTTTTTTCTGCTTTGCCAGCTGCACCCTATGAGGTTCTGCAGGCAGCGGGAGGCTGCAAGGTGGAAGAGGGAGAACACTTGCTCCCTCCTGTTGCTGCCTTTACCGTGAGTCGCACTCCAGCAAAACATCTTCTTCCTGGCAGCAACGGTGCCTTCTCTCAGCAGCTGCCGAACCCAGTGTGCGACATTTTCAACACAGGCAGAACCCATCTCCTCCCCACACCTGAGCTCCTCTGAGCTCCGACCTCAGAGACACCAGCATCGGCATCGAGGACCCTCTGAGCGGCAGCTCTGTGCGGCCCCTGCCCTTAGGCTTCTAAATCTGCGTAATTTTAACCCATTCTCTTTGTTCCTCCAACTCTGGGGGTGCTGGATGCTCCCGGCGGCCACTGTTTCTTTCTTTCTTTTTATTTTTTATTTCTTTTTACCTTTGTTTATTTAGAGACAGAGAGAGAGAGCATGAGCAGGGGAGGGGCAGAGAGAGGGACAAAGAGAGAATCCCAAGCAGGTTCCATGCTGTCAGCACGCAGCCTGATGCAGGGCTCAAACCGCGAACAGTGAGATCATGACCTGAGCTGAAACCAAGAGTCAACGCTCAACTGTGACACCCAGGCACCCCGCAGATGCTGTTTCTATGAGATCTTAAAGTTTTTTTTTTTTTTTTTTAATTTTTTTTTTCAACGTTTATTTATTTTTTTGGGACAGAGAGAGACAGAGCATGAACGGGCGAGGGGCAGAGAGAGAGGGAGACACAGAATCGGAAACAGGCTCCAGGCTCTGAGCCATCAGCCCAGAGCCCGACGCGGGGCTCGAACTCACGGACCGCGAGATCGTGACCTGGCTGAAGTCGGACGCTTAACCGACTGCGCCACCCAGGCGCCCCTTAAAGTTTTTTTTTTAATGTTTATTTATTTCTGAGACAGAGAGAGACAGAGCATGAGTGGGGGAGGGGCAGAGAGAGACAGGGAGACACAGAATCCGAAGCAGGCTCCAGGCTCTGAGCTGTCAGCACAGAGCCCGACGCGGGGCTCAAACTCACAGACCGCGAGATCATGACCTGAGCCGAAGTCAGTCGCTCAACTGACCGAGCCACCCAGGAGCCCCTTAAAGTTTTGTTCTTTGTTTTTTGTTTTACCTTTGCAGTTACTTATTTAACAACTTTATAAATAGCTAGTCATCTTTTCTATTAAATCCTCTCTGCTCAAATAATTGGCCAGGTTTCTGTCTCCTGATTGGCCCTGACTGATCCAGGCAGACAGAGGAAGAGCAGTGGGTACTGTCACGGCCTGGCAGAGCAGGTCTCGGCCTTGCGTACAGGGCAGGTGACAGCGAAAGGAGGGTCTCCTGGCAAAAGGCGTCAATTTCCTTAGTGAAACAGTATGGATATGGGGTGAAAATCCTATCAGGGACAGGGAAGGCAGATACAGCCACCTAGAGGCAGAACAGCCCATACTCATTAGCATTGCACTGTGCAGATAGGGGCCACACCTCTGTCTTTGTGCAGGGGTGAAGAGTGGCGTCCCCATCAATCGGGCGTGGGGGTGGGGCACAGGGCTGAATGACCAGAGCAGCGCTCTGTGCATGTGAGAGTGTTCTGATGGATTATATATTCTCAGGGCACCTCTCACTGATATCCTTGAATGTGAAAACTGATGTCGTATAATATATGCCGAACATAAGTACAGTGCTTTAGAGCTTATAACCCATTTTTATAGATTATCTGATTTGATCCTTACAAAAACCTTCAGAGAGATAGCAAAGCAGTCAAGCGGCTGGGCTTTGAAGACGCAAAGACTTAGATTGGAATCTTGGCCACATCACTTCCGAGTTACGGGATCATGGGTAAGTTACTTAAATGTTCTCATCCTTCGTTTCCTTTTCTTCAAAAACGGAGACCCTAACATCGTGCACCTCATAGGGCTGTTCTAATAGCTAAAGGCAGAGAAAGAATACCAAGCATTTGGCACATTGCCTCATAGGATGCATTTTCAAAATGCATGCTATTACATCTTGGATGAGGAAAGAGGGAATTGAGAGATGAACTGACCCACCAAAGTCACTGAGTGGTGAAATCAGGCCTCATACTTGTCTTGGATTCGAGTTTCTTCACACTTTTTATCAGCTGCACAGTTCTTCTGGAAGCCCCCTGCAAGCGGCCCAGGCCCCTGGCCTACCCAGGTGTGCCCTGTGCAGCAACATTCACACAGGGTTTCTGATGTGTCAAATGGAGCAATGGGACCCTCTTTCCTCATGAGTATCAGCTAGTCCTAGCACTGATCCAGTGTGGGTGTGATTCACGGCTCATCTCTTCACCCTGCTGGGCCTCAGTTTCCTCAAGTAGGGTGGTCACCTCCTATATTGGCGGATCTTCTTAACCCTGGCTGCACTTTGGCATCACCCGAGGAGCTTTTTTTTAAAAAAAAAAAATACTGATATCTGGGTTCTCACCCCCCAGCGATTCTGATTCAGTTGAACTGAGCTGTGGCCTAGCCATTGATCATTAAGAAAAAATATCCTTGAGTCTACTGTAAAGCCAGGGTTGATAAACATTGTTTAGATAGAGAGTTGACAAATGACAGCCCATGAGCCAAATCTGGCCAATGGTCTGTTTTTACAAATAAAGTTTTATTGGAACACAGACATACTTGTTTGCTGGTGTATTGTCTCTGGCTGCATTTGTGGAATCATGGCAGGGTTAAGCAGTTGCAACAGAGACCATATGGCCCATATAGTCTAAAATGTTTACTAACTGACTTTCTATAGATAAAGTTTGCCAATCCCTTATTCTAAAAGTCTGATTTCTATGGGTCTTCTGCCTCTACTATACTATGGATCCATGATTCCTATATGGTAAATTAGATAATACAGTCAAACTGGAGAAGTGACTTTCAAACTTTTTAGACCACTATCTAGAGTAAGAGATACGTTTTATATCTGTTGGTGGTTTTAAAAATGTGTCTAAAAAGTCTTTGACAGTCTTCCTTTCTAGAGGTGGAGACTAATTTTCCACCTTGTGAGTGTGGGCTGGACTTAATGACCCACTTCTAAGAAAGCGAATTCAGCAGAACTAATGATATGTGACTTAGGAAACTCAGTGGTAAAGAGGCATTGTGGTTTTCATCTCGGTTGCTCTCTCTCTTGGATTCCTCCAGGGATTAAATAAGATAATGCAAGTCGGGCATATGGACTACTGTCTGCTACGTGATAAGCACTCCTTCATAAATCTTAGTTCTATTACAATTATCATAACTCAATCCCTGACAGGGGCTCACTTCTGTGAGGGGTGATTCTTGCATTTTAAAGGAAGGAATTGGGAAGCTAATTCTGCGACTCAGCGGTGTCACGAAAGTAGGCATTTTAAGACCAAGACTATAGTCTCTATTTAATTCTTACTGTGCCTCAGGCAACGTGTCTATACCTCACATGCTTTGTCTCCCTTAATGCTCAGAGTAACTCTATAAGGGCTGTACCATCATTATCCTTAGTTTATCATGGAGAAAACGCCACATGGGACTTTTTAAGCACGTCCCCAAAGCTACACAGCTAGTAAGTGGTAGAGGCAGCTTGCAGACCCTTAGTTGGATCCCAGAAACTAAAGTTTAATTAACATTATTCTCCTAGGACAAGAGAGGAAATCTACTTGGGGGAAACACTGTTAACATTAGTCTTGTGGCTGTGCGGAATGGGTGTCCAGGGCTGAAAGATCCTAGTACGAGGGCCCAGATATGCCTACCAGATGGCACAGGTATGAATTAGAATGTGGTCGGGAGCATAGCTCCTGGCCTCTGTCGGGGGACCATAAAGCCCTAGGGCAAAGCGATGCTTAGATGAGATGTCTTGCTTGTCATCTGATTTCCCAGGAAGTACCCACAGGCTCATACCTGCAGGCATTCCCTTGGGGCACAAAAGCAGTTCAGAGAAGAGAGCCTTCCAGAATGACTAGGAACTAGACACAGCCCATTCCCAGGCAGAGGAAGAGCTGTTCATTTATTCATTAATTCATTTGGTCATGTGAACATTTAAATACCTGTTACAGGCACAGGACTGTGGGAGACTCAAAAATAAATAAAACGTGGTCTGTGCCTTCGAGGATCATGAAGGATCATGACCAGTCCCAGCGCGATGGGCTGAGCCCAACACAGGTGGAACGAGGGAGGTGCCACAGAGCTCAATCTGGGAAGCTCCGGACCATAACAGCGAGGACGAGAGACATTGGGAGACTAGCTGACCAGTGCCATCAAGGAATCAATGGATGATGAGAACAGAAAGGGTACACACATGAAAAATATGAACTCAGGAGTAGCTGGTGACTGACTGGATGGGAGCAAAGGAAATGCGCGAGTTACCTGGATGATTTTTAAAAAATTTCTTTTAATGTTTTTTTTTGAAAGACAGAGAGAGCATGAGTGGTGGAGGGGCAGAGAGAGCCAGAAACACAGAATCGGAAGTAGGCTTCAGGTTCTGAGCTGTCAGCACGGAGCCTGACGCAGGGCTCGAACTTAGGAATCATGAGATCATGACCTGAGCGAAAGTTGGACGCTTAACCGACTGAGCCACCCAGGCGCCCCTACTGGGACGATTTTAAGGCTGTTTCTGGTCATTGCTGTCCAAAAGAACTTTCTCCGATGATGGAAACGTTTTATCTGCATTGTTCAGTATTAGGCACACATAACTATTGAACACTTGGAAGGTGGCTAGTGCAATACCCTTAGCTGTACTTCATGGATGAAGAAACCAAGGCACAGAGAGGTGATGTCACTCGACCAGGATGACACAGCCAGTAAGTGGAATCTGAGCTGAGACATCTTGGCCCCAGACCCCATGCTCACAAGCACCCCACCATTATGTCACAATCTGGTCACACCAATCTTTTCGTCAAAACAAACTCAAGATTCTGACAGTAGAACTTATTTACAAAGTATTAAGGCAGCTTGCTCTTTAAATGAATTCAGGTGTGAACATCCTGATTCAACTTTTTGTAAATCTATAGGTGTTTGTTCAGATGGTTCATACTCCAACGGAGTGACTCTACTTAATGAACTCTGAAAATATATTAAACGGCTTACAGGACGCCAAACCCTTTTCTACCAGAAGTCACTTAATCCAGGGAGGGACCTCTTGGTGGGAATGGAGGATGGTTCTGTAGTTAATCTGAGAGAAATCAGGGGGCATTTTTTTGACTTCCAGTGTAAGGAACTGGCATTAGAGCTCACAGCTGGAGATGCTGTCGTGTGGATTTGAGAAAGCTCCCGGGAACACCTTTCTATAGTCCTCAAAGATTGCTAACATTTGGCCTGTCCCACCAGGAAGCTGAAATTGAATTCTGACGCCAGTTTCCCCCCCCCCCCCCAGTGGAATTAATGGCAAGTTGAAGAGAGAAATCTTAGAAGTGGCAGACCCTAGGGAGGAAGGAAGAATGAATGATGGGGCTCTGAGATGGATCTGAACTAGTGGCTGCTAGGGTAACGTGGCAGAGCTACAGGAGACTGGCAAAGGTCACATGATGTGTTACTCTAAGACGAAAAGCAGGCAAATCGCACGGAGGTAAAATGCCAGATCATATTTTCTTCTTAGCTGCAAAAGGTGCAATTTTAAAACATGAGTAAAGACTCACAACGAGCCAGGCAGTATGTGTAACAGTGTTCAACCCAGTTGACCCATTGTTATAGCAAAGTCCCTCCCTCTGCAAGTGCCCTCATCTAGAATTAGGTGTCCACACGTGAACTCCTGGCAGCACTCATTCCTTCTACCCATTTTTTTCTTCACCTACTTCATGTCAGGCAAGATTTTAGGTCCTGGGGACATAGCATTGAAAAAATTAACGAGGTCTCTGCTTATTCGGAGCTAACATTTCAGTGGGGAAAAGAAGGCCATAAACAAGAATGTTAAACAAAGAAGACAATTTCAGATCATTATACTTGAGCTGCAGAAAATAAAATAGGATGTTATGATACCGGAGTCTAATTGTCTGGGGACATTTCTCTTGGCCTCAGTAAGAAAGGGTAACTTCATTCTTTACTCTCAAGAGAATATTGCTCTCTTGCTCTCTGAATCTGGTCTACCAATCACCACTGGCAAATTGTAGCTGTGAGATGCCCGACTTTGCTGTACTCATGGGAGTGTACATTTGACTTCTGTTTGATGCGCATATGATTTAATGACATCGAAGGAAATTTGCTGGTAATCTTTGGGGTTCTATTTATTTAAACAACTGTTTTCTTCAAATTTTGCCCCCAACTAAGGTCCCTAATTTGGCCACTCATCTGGCAGGCTTTCTTTCATCTGCCCACTCTGAGTTGGACTTAGTCCTAATGATGATGGATTGGCTACACGAAAATTAAAGTTACCATCATTGACAAGCGCTGGCAATTACCGAGGATGATTTCTTCCTCTTGTACAAAGCTAATACCGGACAGACAAGGCACTCTTGAACTTTGAAAAAGTGCCATGAAATTTTAGCAGGCATAGGAGGATCTAGAATCAAGCACTCGATAGTCTTTTCACAGAATTTGTGGGTGTTTTGTAGACTGACAGCCTTTCAATCAGTTTGCAAACCACAGCGTGAAAGGACTCTTTTTACCCCTTCACTGTACCCCTTCTGGAAAGCCCAATACGGGGAAATATTCTGAATGGACTCAGCAAAGCAGAAGTATCAAGAGTACAGAAAAATCCCTACGTAAGTTAATCAGGCCCAGCATACATACACTTAGATGCTGTTTGGGATTCCAGATGGGGATTGAAAATAATTTCAGACAAAGGTAGTATGCACGTGAGATGGAAGCATTGCTCGGGGAGAACACCGGGAAAACCAGCCTCCGTTGCTATGTTGTCTTCCTTACCTCGATGATAGACGTTGCAGGATTCCTTCACCATTTGTGTCACATGCTCTAATTCTGGAAAGGTAACAGTAGCTGGGGTGAGGTCATTTGGTCTCCTCTCTCCCAAGGCTTCCTGTCCCTCTAGGTAGCTGGTGCAAGAGGCACACCGAGGAATTCTTCTCCTTTGCCCACGAACACACACCTCCCCCAGCGCACCCTTCCTTCCTCAGCTACTTCTAATTTCCCAGTAGGAAGGCATAAAAAGGGGCCTTAACTCCCTCCCAATCCATTCTGCTGTCAACAAAATGTCCTCCTATGGCATTCTCCCTGCGTGTCTATCCAAATTTCCCCCTTTTATAAGGACACCAGTCATGCTGCATCAGGACCCACCCTAGTGAGCTCATTTAGACTTGATTACCTCTGTAAAACCTCGGTCTCCAAATAAGGTTATATTCACTGGAGGTTAGGACTTCAACATACGAGCTCTGGGGGGATACAATACACCCCATAACAAGAACTATGTCATTTTACATCCATAACACTCAACACAGTGCCTGCCACATAGCAGGCACCTAATAAACACTTCCTGAATGAGTGAAAGAGTCCAAAGCTGATAATGGGCCCCAAAGGAGAAATCCTGGATTGGTAAATTTTCATAAAGGAGGGTGATGGGATAAGGCCTTGCTGTCAGTGACCTTGGCGCCTAGCCCCAAGTGGCTGGTGACCGATAGGAATATGGCTAGTCTAAACCGAGCTGTGCTGTAACTGCAAAACGTATTCCAGATTTCAAAGACTTAGAAAAAATGTTAAAAAAAAAAAAAAAAAGAAAAGTAAAATATCTTTTTAAAAAAATTTATATTCATTACATGTTGCAATGTTTTGGCTACATTGGGTAAAATAAAATATATTATTAAAATTCATTTTACCTGCTTACTTTTACTTTATTTAATGTGGCTACTAGAAACTTAAAATAACACATATATGGGGGGGTGCCTGGGTGGCTCAGTCGATTGAGCGTCTGACTTCGGCTCAGGTCACGATCTCATGGTTGATGAGTTCGAGCCCTGCGTCGGGCTCTGTGCTGACAGCTTGGAGCCTGGAGCCTGATTCAGACTCTGTGTGTCTCTCTCTCTGCCCCTTCCCTGCTCATGCTCTGTCTCTCTCTGTCCCGAAAATAAAATACACATTAAAATTTTTTTTAAAAAATAACATATATAGTTGCATTATATTTGTTTTGGATAGCACTGATATAAAGAGAGCTTGGAACATAGAGAAAGTGTTGACATGGGGACAGAAAGGAAAATGTAGCCAGGAAATAATATTTATTTGAGTATTGGTATGCCTGTATATATGTTCCCTGCATATAGATTTATGTGTGTTTGTCTGTGTTTATCATTATGCATCCATCATTGTGCTAAGTACTCTCTGTGCGAAATTTTATTTAATCGTCATAATCTGCTGTGGGCTGTATTGTTGCTATTATTATTACTTCCATTTCACAAATGAGGAAAGGGAGGTACCTGGAGGTCAGGTAACTTGCCCTTATTATAAGAGGGGATTTAAATGCAGCCATTCCGTTAGGGCCCACTCCCTTGCACGCTGCTTTGTTTTCATGAGAGAACTATTTACTTGGAGAGGTCAAAAGCACTGAGAGGAGCCAAAGCCTGAGCTGGACATGTAGAACCCTACAGGGAAATGCTATTCCTTCCTGGTCTTTATTAGGATGGAGCCTAATCAGACATAATGAAGAAACCCAGCCGAATCACTTGTAACCCTGCTGTTACTGCCTCCACCGTTAGATCAATGATGAAGTCGAAAGATGAGGAGCTGTGACATCTGCAGTAGCCGAACGGGATGAAGAAAGGGGCAGCGGCTTAGTAAGCACATTTCTACTTTCAGGCAAGCTTCAGAGACTAAAAGTTCAGGCGAAAGCAAATGCAGACAAGACAATTAGCGCACAGTCTCTCTCTTTGCCAGGGCTCCACCCCAGAAGACAGCTCTTGTAGGATGTGAGGAAGCGAGCTCCCACGCCAGAACACCTTCCTTTTCACTGCAAAGCCATTTGAAGGTACTTGCAAGAGCCAACTCCTAGCTTCCAGACACCGTATACCAGCCTCTTACAGTTAATTTTGGCTTCAATTAGGGCATCTCCAGCTCCCACTTAAAGAGAAGGGTGTGTCAAAGCAATAATCTAATGAATCAGGTCAACCTCTCCTCTTCTCTTCCCCGAAGGCTAGTCCCTCCCTCTCCCCACCCCCAAGGGGGGAAACAAAACAAAACGTGAGGTCATTATGAGAGGCATGTGCTTGAGCCTCCGTTCTCCAGGTTCTTAGCTCTTGGACCTTACACAGATTGCTTAATGTCTCCAACTGCAGTTTCCTTTTGGGTAGAACTGAGTTTTACTGAATGCATTCCATCAGAGAACCATTGCTTATTATGAAATTAGATACTGTATATGAAGCACTTGGTCCAGGAGCTCATAAATTCAATAGCTATTTATTGCTCTCCTACTGTATGTCAGAGCTCACGTTATTTACTTTCCTTATGCATTTTATGAAGGCGCCAGTCCACACTTACTGAGTCAGAATCTCTGGGGTCCCGCCTGGGAGTCTTATTTTCAACATGCTCCCCAGGTGATTCTGAGGACAGACTCTGAAGCTGGAGAACCCCTAAGTTACAGGCTAACATCTCAGTAGCCATCACTATTACTTTATTTCACTTAATAAAAAGTCTCAGAACGGAGATGATCTCTGTCTCTATCCAAACTCCTTGTTAGCACACAGCTACTTCTGGACTGAATGACTGAATGCATGATTCTGCCCTGTGATGCTTCTAGGTGGTTCTCAATCTTGGCTGCCCATTAGAATCAACTGAGTGGTGGGGTGGGTGGGGAGCTTTAAAGAAAATACTGATTCCTGGGCCCTACTCCAGATCAACTTAATGAGACTTTTCAGTGGTGGGCTTGAGAATTGCTATTTTTAAAATTAAGGTATAAGTGCCTAAATATGTAAGTTAAATGTATGTATGAGTTAAATGTATAACTCATGTAAATGTATAAGTTAAATGTATATATGAGTTAAATGTATAACTCAATGAATTATTCTGTATGGATGTACCCATTTAACCATCACCTAACTTAAGACATGAAATATTTTCACCTATCTAGAAGGCAGGGTCCCTCATCCTCTTCCGGTAAATGACACACATTATCTCTGTTCCTCTGTATTGATATTTTTAAAAGGCTCTCCAAGTGATTCAAATGTACAGCTAGGTTTGTGAATCACTGATTTAGATTCTAGAACATTTGACTTCCCATCTCTGCTCCCTCCCTTCACATTTGAGAAATTCTCTTCAGGCACTTTCTTCATGAGGTGGTAGAAAATAGAAAATAATGGGACGAATCTTAATTCATTATCAAGGCAAAGAAGAAACGAAACCCTCTCGGTCTAAGTCACGCTTATCATCGCTGCCTCTCCAGGCTTATCACTTCTTTCAATTCCTGATTTATGATCTCTGTGCCTATTTCTTCATGCCGTCAGGATCCCTCTGTGAAATACTACCTTTCTAAAGTCTTTGCCCCTTCTCAGAAAGTGAGTCACCCATTTCTTGCTGCAGCAGGAAAGCAAACAAGAAACAAGGTAGAAGTTCTTAATTTCTTTTGTGCCAAGTGATCCTTGGCCACAGAGTGATGGAGCTATAGACTTCATCATAACGCTTTTAAGTGCATATAATAAGATACGTAGGATCATCAAGGAAGACATCCAGATGGCCAACAGACACATGAAGGATGCTCAACGTCACTCATCATCAGGGAAATGCAAATGAAAACTACAAGACATCACCACACACCTGTAAGAATGGCTAAAATCAACAACACAAGAAACAACAAGTGTTGGTGAGGATATGAAGAAAAAGGAACCCTGTACACCGTTGGTGGGAATGCAAACTAGTGCAGTCACTGTGGAAAAGAGTTTGGAGGTTCCTTGAAATATTAAAAATAAAATTACCACATGATCCACTAATCGCACTGCTGGGTATTTACCCAAAGACTACGAAAGCACTAATTCAAAAGGATGTATGCACCCCTATGTTTATTGCAGCACCATTTACAACAGCCAAATTATGGAAGCAGCCAAAGCGTCCATCTATAGATGAATGGATAGAGAAGATGGGGTGTATATATATATACAACGGGATATTACTCAGCTATAAAAAAGAATGAAATCTCGCCATTTGCAACCATGGATAGATGGAGGGAGCCAGAGAGTACTATGCTAAGTGAAATAAGTCAGGGAAAGACAAATACCGTATGATTTCACTCATATGTGGAATTTAAAGAAACAAAACAAATGACCAAAGGCCAAAAAAACAGATTCCTACCTATAGAGAACAAACAGATGGTTAGCAAAGGGGAAGCAGGTAGGAGGTGGGTGAAACAGGTGAAGGGGATGAAGAGCACACTTATCTTGATGAGCCCTGAGTAGTGAGTGTATAGAATTGTTGGGCCACTATATTGTACAGCTGAAACTAATATAACACTGTATGGTAAACCATACTGGAATTAAAATTTAAAAATAAGAAATATAAAAAAGGAAGAACAGATATAGGATTACAAAGACAACTAATTATGTTGATACACAGATATCAAAACAATTTTAAGCATCACTTGAAATAAATGTGCTTATTTAACAATTCATTAAATAACAAGACCTAGCAACAAATCTAGTATCTAGGGTACTTTTGGGATAGTGATGAGTGTAGACACTATTTCAAGGTACCTGTAGCAGCTATGAAGAGGTTATGAAAGTATCTGTTAATATTATTATAGTTCCTTGTCTACATTCTTTTTTAAAATATTTTTTAAATGTTTATTTACTTTTTGAGAGACAGAGAGCATGAGCAGGGGAGGGGCAGAGAGAGAGGGAGACACAGAATCCGAAATGGGCTCCAGGTTCTGAGCTGTCAGCACACAGCCCGACGCGGGGCTCGAACTCACGAACCTGTGAGATCAAGACCTGAGCTGAAGTTGTACAGTTAACCGACCGAGCCACCCAGGCGCCCCTGTGTACATTCTTAAGTGAACGAAATGTTAAGTTTCAGGTAAAGGCTAGTAAAAATAAAGACACATTTTTTCCCCAGTTGAGTTCATAGACCTCCCAAATGCAATTAATAGACTCCCCCTAAAGTCTTCCTAATCCCCTGTGTGACAGGTTCAAATCTATTCTTATTGTGACTTTCTGGATCAGAAGCCATGAGCCATTCAGGGTGATTAGCCTGGCCACCTCAGTGAGGTTACCTGCCAGGAAGCTGAGATACGGAGGGCTGAAGTGCTGTCCAGCATCACCCAGTTGGTCAGTGGGATTGAATTCCGGGTCTCCCCCGTGTCAACACTCCTAGCTGCTTGGAATGACCTGACTGTCCTCCTGGTTTACACCAGGTTTGGCCAGTATGCATTATTTATTTTGCTATGTATTCAGAGTGTTGCTTTATATTCTAATAGCTACATGCATGCCTATTATTTCTCTCCTATTATGATTTAAAGCCCGAGACCAAGGAATTCAGTCTTGTTTTCTTTTGTGAACTTACTAGCCTGTAGTGGCTGCTCAACAGCAACTTAGAAGACCAACAGACTCTTGAGTAATAGCTTTTCAGTCCCTCTAAATATCTAAAGAGGCATATTTTTGACTGCAAAAAAATTGTCAGAGTATGGTTATAGCAAAACTTTAACAATTCCTCAAATGATGATGGCATTTTGATGGCTTCTAAGTTTAGCTATCAAAAACAGTGTATATCGATGCATACTGTTATTTCATCTCATACAGGACATTCTGTGAAGGTGGATTACTAGAATGAAATTATTGGATCAAAGGGTACAAAGGGTATTGAATGATTTAATTTTGACAGATATCATTTATTTGTCTTCCAGAAAGGTTATGCCAATTTATATTCCTAACATCAGGTGTTCCAACACAAGCTATTTGTAGTCTTTATTTTTCCTTGTTGTCAATAGGAGAGGTAAGAAGTCTGACACCTGCTATCAGATACACATTCCTTTGATTATTGAGACTATTTTCATACGCTTATTGTATTTTTGTATCTATTCAGTGTTTATGCCCTTTGCTCATTCTCTTGTTGGTGTTATAGTCATGTTTCTTAGATGATGAGTTAAAAATGGAGCCCTAGGGGTGCCTGGGTGGCTCAGTCGGTTAAGCATCTGACTTTGGCTCAGGTCATGATCTCACAGTTTATGAGTTTGAGCCCCGCATCAGGCTCTGTGCTGACAGCTAAGAACCTGGAGCCTGCTTCCGATTTTGTGTCTCCATCTCTCTTTCTCTCAAAAATAAATAGACGTTAAAAAAATTGAAGCCCTGGGACACCTGGGTGCCTAAGTGTCTGACTCTTGATTTCGGCTCAGGTCATGATCTTGCAGTTTGTGGGATTGAGCCCCGCGTTGGGCTCTGCACTGACAGCATGGAGCCTGCTTGATATTCATTCATTCATTCTCTCACTCTCTCTCTCTCTCTCTCTCAAAAATAAATAAATGAACAACAAAAAAAATGAAGCCTTGTTGCTCAGCCTTGAATTTCATTTCACCAGCTTGCACCCTTAACTTGACTGGTCATCGCTACTGATAAATAATATGAACAGCCAAAACTCCTTTTCAGAATGAGGTGGGCTTATAAATAAAAGACACTTTAAAAATATGTAAACTACACTGTATGCAATGTACCTCAGTTCCTCTCTTGGACTCCACCAGCGGTGTTTGGACCTCTCTGTTTCTCTGAATCCTTGACAACTGGTCAGAAATTGTGCTCTACCACTGTTCTCTGACATAACCTGGTATTATGAGCATCATTTTGTACAAGCGGGAACTGACCAGAAAGGTTAAGACTCAAGGTCATAAAGTTAATGGTTGCCAATGAGCCAACATCAAACTTGGCCAGTTCTGAGCACTGTAGTATTATCATGTCAGGACGTCTCTTAGTGAAGGAATTGCTAATGATTGTTTAGCTTTACATCATGACTGAAATGTTGTTCATCTTCTCCTTTACATTATTGAGCTCTTAAAAATGGCTACCATTTATTGAGCTCTTAAAAATGCCAGACACTGTAAATTTTATATGTGTTCTCTTCTTAACCCTCATCAAAGCTCTGTGAGATGGATGACTGGCAGTTGTTGTGTTTTGTTTCTGTTGTCCAGACCAATCTTCTTCCTCCTGGTAAAGGACTATAGTTTCCTTAGGGGATGACCTCTTCCTCACTGTCTTTAGTTGTGGTGGAAACTGCCAATCAAGGAACCTGCCAATTAAGGAGGGATATCGTGACCCAACCCTGGCCATTATCACTCTCCAGGAACTTGGAATCTTTCTACTTAGAGATGATCCTTCTCAGGGGTTATGATGGGCGGGGGGGCAGTGAGGAGGGGAGGATCATTAGTTCCTGCTACTTAGATCCCTATAGTCACTGGGCTTTCAGCTTTTTCTGAACCTAGTTTCCAGCTATTTCTTAGATTATCCAAATTTTCCATATCTTTCCAATACCTTCTCCTTTGGTAAGTCGGCCAGAGTATTTATATATATTTTATTCCCATTGTACAGATGAAGTGATTGAGGCTTATCCAACGAGCAAGTTAAGGAGCTGGGAACTACCAAAAACCTGTTCTATACCAAAAAGCCCTTAAACATTGATATGCAACCAAGGTCACAGTTAGTTGGTACATAAGGAAAAGGGAGCAAGCAAACAAATATACTTTGGAAGTTTCTTTTAATTTCTCTGTTACAAAGTAGTTGAATTTACAAAGCCTTTTTGTAGTGAAGGAGTTGTATATACAGTAATAAATAGCTTTATATAATGGTTAATTGCTCATCTTGTTCATTTTTGCTACCTAATACTGTACAAATTCCTAATTTTGGAGAGATCATTGGGGAAACGTGAATCCTCATTAGGCCAATTTTGGGGTCCTAACAACGTAGGTTTTGCCTTCCCAGTTACTGCTTTGAAATTGTGGTTTCACTGTGGTGAATGGAGGCCAGAAGGGAAGCCAGTCACTGCAGGGCTGTGGTCCCAATGGCAAGGGGAGGGAGCAGGAGTGCGGGGGGGGGGGGGGTGGCAGGTGGTGGTGGAGAGGACTGCTCTGTGTAAAGCAAGAGCCTTCAAAGACAAAAAGGCTCTTTTTGCAAAATATCAGGTGGTTCAAAGAAACCAATTAGATGGGTAGAAAAAATACATTAAAAAAACCCAGTATTTGACAACATTTATAGATATAAATAACACATGATTAGGCCAGAATCCTAGAGAAGATGCCCAAGAGCACAATATTCCTGCCATTTTAACTTTTGCTGATGCAAAACTTCCCACCACGTAGGACACTCACATTTCCTGGGGTCAGCAAAACTTTTATTTCCAACAGTAGAGTTTCTACTTACAGATTAAAAAGAGGCTGGAGGGGTATAGTGCCCAATCACAATATACGGACCTCATCTGCATAGCAATATGAACAAACTATAAAATAAATGTATGTACGTACACACACACACACACACACACACACAGGGAACTGCAACCACATTTGACATTCCATGATAAGAACAATTTGTAAATTTGGTTAAGGTGTGATGATAGTTTTGTGGCTATGGTAATTGGTGGGGTTTTTTTTGTATTTTTACTTTTTTAAGTTTATTTATCTTTGGGAGAGAGAGAGAGAGAGCGCGCGCGTGTATGAACGGAGACAGACAGAGAGGAGACAGAGAATCCCAAGCAGGCTCCACAATGTCAGCGCAGAACCAAATGCAGGGCTCAAACTCATGAACTGTGAGATCATGACCTGAAATGAAATCAAGAGTCTGGCGCTTAACCGAATGAGCCACCAGGTGCCTCTATGGTAATTGTTTTTTAAAGAGCTCCCATCTTTTAAAGATATGTAGTGAAATAAAGACAGATGAAAACATGTTTGAGACTTGCTTCAGAATAATCTGAGGTCAAGGTTGTGGGCAGGGAGGAAATGAAACAAGAATGGCCATAACTCAGTGGGTGACAGGAGATAAAGGCTGAATAATAGCTAGATGGGGGCTCATTATTCCGTTCTTTTCACTTTAGGATGTGAGAGAGATTTTCCATAGCAAAAATTTAAATTAAAGTGGTGAAATGGAGTTCTTAAATTAGGTACAGGTATTCATTTTATTGTTATTCTTCAAATTGTTCATAAACAGGGCATATACCATGTTTATATGCGTGGTAGATTCACGTCATAGAAATTACTTTTTTTTACTTAGCTAAATCTGTGATATTTATTAGGCTTTGAATGTCCCTTGCATGAGTCTCACTTCTACTCAGCTACGGGACAAGTCGCTTCAACCTCTGTACCTCTGTTTTCTCGTCTTTAAAATCGAGATAATAATAAAGCATACCTTATAGGACTTTTGTGAATATTTAATCCCTATAAAGTTGTTAGCCTAGTGCCTGTAATGTTACAAAAACTCGGCAAGTTAAAGAACTACCATTACAATTATTAATGATATATCTAACAAAAATGTTGAGGTATTTATTCATTCAACATGCCCTGGATGCCTGCTATGTTTTTGATATGTTTGTGGGGCTTAGTTTTTCTCTGCAGAATACTGTAAACAGAGGAGCTTAATAAATATGGGCATTAAGCATTATATTACATTTGTTTTAGTTACAAAAGATACCATATCCACCCTGTATTACAGTAAAAGGTCATTTAGCTAAATCTTAGGAATCACTGCCACCTTTTAACACATGCATATTAAATATCATAAATTCTACTTAAAGATATATAAGGTCTTATAAAAATGAAACGTGAAGACATTATGCTTAATTTAAAATTCAGTATAGCATTTAGAATACTCTCAGAAGATGCAAATTCACATTTATCTCTTCTTTACGGATAAGAAAACGATAGATTACAGCATGTGGTACAACATCTCAACTTATACTGTTGTAAATCTAGGTCCAGGAGAGAATGGAAAGAGAAGTTCTGGAAAAATCCAGAAGTCTTAGGGTCCAGGTCTCTGATAGTTTTTTTAAATGTGAAGTCAGAACTTTATGCAAATTCAGAACATTCTGTATTATTCGCTTTCTGTATAGTCTGAGAGATCAAAGCACTCATTCTGCCACTTTCTGAAGGTGGCATTCCATCAGATACTGTCACCCAAATGAGAAGACTTTACTGCTATTTTCTATCACTTGTCTCTATCAAAACCAAACTTTCAAAAATGACAGAACCGGGGCAGAGAGACGACACGATCTTTACCTTTCACCTCGGATTCATGGATTATCAGGCAGTTAGCTGAAGATGGTCCTTCCTCATCCGCTTGCTTTGACTATCTAACCTCTACCAAGTAGCTTGATTGAGCTTTTGGCTGAATTAGTGGATATTTTGGAGAGGCAAAGCCTCACACACTCTTGAAAATCTAGTGTTCGTGTCCCAAACGATTCTTTTTTTCTAATCTCCTGGCGGTACAAATGCCAATCCTAGAAATGTCCATGGTTCCTAAGACCAACTCTAGGTAGCCAGAGGCCATTAAAAAACTAGTGACATCCTCAGTGCAGACATCCAAGCCGGCTCTTCAGCTTCTGATTGTTTTAGAACTTCTCGGTGGCAGAGCAATTTACTCTTGCAGCAACAGCTATAACAAGTCTGCACACTGGAACTGATTGATTTCGTGTGTGTGTGTGTGTGTGTGTTTTTCTCCTATATGCCAATATCTCCAATTCATTCGCCTATCTTTCAATGGGCCCATCACACTGAGGACTAGACAGGCAAAACAATCAATGAAGAGCTGTATTACTTGCTTATCACAAACCAAGGTGAGATTGCATCTGCTATGGAGTTCAGCACAGAATCTCACATGTTGTAGCAAACACATTTTTGTTAAATGAGAGAACAGAGAAATGTCAAATGTTCTGGTAATGATGCAAATTAGTCCTGTGGCACTTGGCATTTATTATACAAATGAATACCCAATTACATCTCCAGCCCTGCATTCCATACATATTTGTATGCCTCTCAAACATGGCCACTTAGGTATCTAATAGAAGTATGAAGGTTAATTTGCACAAAAGAAATCTTGGTTCTATCTACCTCAAACCTGCTCTTTTCTCATCTTTGAAAATTACATCCATCTCATTGCTCATGTTTCAAGGCCTGGGGATCATCCTTATTTCCTCTTCTCGCTCACTGTCTATATTTGGGCTAGAAGTAATTCTTATGGGTCCTAAATCTGTACTCTCTGCTGAACCCGACAGCTTTTTAGTATCTCCAGATCATCACCATCTCTCACTTGACCACGGCTCAGATACCTACCCGCTCTCCCTACATCCATGCTTGCACACCTCACTCTCCAGCCCACTTCCCATAAAAAGCCAAAGTGATCGCCTGGGTTCCTCAGTCAGTTGAGCGTCCGACTTCGACTTGGGTCATGATCTCGCGGTTTGTGAGTTCGGGCCCCGTGTTGGGCTCTGTGCTGACAACTCAGAGCCTGTCGCCTGCTTCAAATTCTCTGTCTCCTTCTCTCTCTGCCCCTCCCCTGCTCATGCTCTGTCTCTCTCTGTCTCAAAAATAAATAAAACATTAAAAAAAAAAAGCCAAAGTGATCTGCTCAAGTCATAAATGAAATCTTATTACTACTGTGCTTAACATTCACCAATGTGTCCCGTTGCAGGTAGGGCACAATCCAAACTTATTATCGTGGGCTAGTATATTCTATAAGATCCGGGCCTTGCCCAGTGCTCTGACTTCATTTCTTACCATCTTCCTCCCTGTCCTCCATGCTGCTTCAACACCCGATAGCCATTTCCTCCTTGCTCTTCCTCTTCCGGAAACTTGGCTCCATCTAGCTCATGGCTGCTTCCTTCTTATTATGTAGTTCTTGTGTCAAATATCACCTCTTTAAGTGATTTTTCTCCTGGCCACCCTAGCTAAAGAAATCACTTCCCCTCTCCATGATACTCTATTCCACCCTTATTTTGCTCATAATACTTACTAGCATCTGCAATTATCTTAATTATTTACTTGTTTACTGTCTGTTTTCTCTCACCAGAATGAAAGCTCCATAGAACTGAGAACACATCTGCCCTGTGTGTGCCTTTCACGTTCCCAGTGCCCCATACAGTCTCTGGCTCACTGTAAGTGCTCAATAAATGATACCAATATAAATAAATGAATTAATGCATTAAAAATCCATCAAATACTACTCGGCAATGAAAAAGAATGAAATCTTGCCATTTTCAACAACGTGGATGGAACTGGAGGGTATTATGCTAAGCAAAATAAGTCAGAAAGACAGATATCACATGATTTCACTCATATGTGGAATTTGAGAAACATAACAGATGATCATAGGGGAAGGGAAGGAAAAATAAGATAACAACAGAGAAGGAGGCAAACCATAAGAAACTCTTAAATATAGAGGAAAAAAAACTGTGGGTTGATGGGGGTGGGGGGTTTAGGGAGTTGGGGTAAAAGGGTGACAGGCATTAAGGAGGGCACTTGTTGGGATGAGCATTAGGTATCATATATAAGAGATGAATCACCAGGTTCTACTCCTGAAGTCGAGACTACACCGTACATTAACTGACTGAGTATAAAAAAAAGGAAAGAGAGGGGGAGATTATCCTGGATTGTACAGATGGGTCCAATGTAATCACAAGGGTCCTTTCAAGTGGAGGAAGGAGACCAAAGGGAGGTCAGAGCCAGAGAGTGAGAGGACAATGCCATATTGCTATCTTTGAAGATGGAAGACAGCACCAGGAGCCAAGGAATGCAGATTGTCTCTGCAAGCTCGAAAAAGCAAAGTAACTGATTTCCCCCCAGGGGCACCAGAAGGAATGCAGTCATGCCAACACCTTGATTTTAGACTTCTGACTTCCAGAACTGTTGGACAATCAATTTATGTGTTTTTTTTTTTTTTTCCAAAAAAAAAAAATCCATCCATTGAGATGTTTGGGGCCCACTATGAACTGGAAACTTTTTTCCTAGGGTGCAAAGGTTAAAAACAGTGTCCACCCTTACAGAGTTTCCAGTAATTCTATTTTTCAACCCAAAGGGAAATGACCAGGGAACTGGCTGTTTTTCTGTCCAAGTTTAGAAGGCCACATCCAGGCTACCAAGATAAGCATGACAGGTGTAATACTAGTTTGAGAATCCTGGATGGTTCCCAGTTAAGTAAATTTGCTCATTTCTTCTCATCCATCTAGACACACAGACGTGAGCCTAGGCGGGCTCAATGAGTCAAATCAGTTTTGGCAGGAGATCTGGAAACGCCAGTCCTCAAGGTTAAGGAGGTGACACGTTCTAATCCTACACGTCTGAAGGACTGAGTACAACCCACATTTCTGGGAGGAAACAGCAAACTGCCCATCACATCAGGAGCGTTTTGTTCCCTGAAGGCAGTTGTACTGCTGTGTGTGGGTATATCATTTCCCTCTCAGAGTCTATGGGAGGCCTCCTTGAGCATGAGATGTGCAAACAGAAAGGGACACATTTGTGTCCAAAAGATGGCTGTGGGGTTCAGGTTTGAAGAGAGGCTCGGAGTATTTGCTTTAAAATGCTGCAGGTAAAAGTATGGACCTGGGATTTCAGAACATGTCTGATGAGGGAAAGGAATCAGGAACTTTCAAAACACAAGGACTCCACTGTAAGTTCAGAGTCATGGGCACGCCATCTGGGCTCACATGATGACACTTGTATTAAGTCTTTCAAATCTGACAGCTCATAGTGGAGACCAAGAACCAGATACTGACCAGACCCCACTGGGAATCTGCATGGCCTGGCACCTGCCTGCCTTCCCAGTCCCATTGGCCACCACGCCTCTCTTTTGCCTAGCTCTAGCCAGCCACACAGACCTGCTTTCAACCCCTCATAATTTTAGGTCCTCTCCTGGCCCAGGGCCTTTGCATGTACTTTCTCCTTGGTCCTAAATGTTCCTCCCTCCCTCCCTAGTTCACCTGTTGAATGCCTACTCATTCTTTATCTATCAAACTGAAACATCAGTTAAGATAAGCTACCTCTGGCCCCCTAATCTATATCAGATTCCCTCACAGAGCTCTGTTGCTTTCCTTCAGAGTTTTTTTTTTTAATGTGTATTTATTTATTTTGAGAGAGGGAAAGAAAGAAAGAGAGAGCATCAACAGGGGAGGGGCAGAGAGAGGGAGAGAGGAAGAGAGAATCCCAAGCAGGCTCTGCACTGTCAGCACAGAGACAGACATGGGTCTCCATCTCACGAACCCTGAGATCATGATCTGAGCTGAAATCAAGAGTCAGATGCTTAACCAAATGAGCCACCCAGGCGCCCCCCTTCAGAGTTTTATGTGGCCGTTGGCAAAAGAAAAACTTCATCCTCCCGTTGTGCTAAATGTCTGCCTGTGGTGCTCATTTATTCTATTAGCAGAATGTTTCTAGCTCCCTACCTAAGCTAACATGGTAGGAGCCAACTTCCTAAACTTCTGGTATTCAGTGGGGTTATGTGACTAGTTCTGACCAATGAGTTGTGAGCAGAGATGCTCTGTCCCTTCTAGGCTAGAGCCTTGATTTGCTGGTGTGAGACCTCCTAGAGCTTTCTTTTACTCTGGCACAGTGGGAACATCATTTGGAATGGGGGCTGCACCACTGGCCCGGGTCACTGAATAATAATTATTGGGAACAGAGCACCCATGGCGAACATATCATATAAAAAAGAAATAAGCCCTTGTTTTGTAAGCCATTGAGATTTGGGGCTCTTTATGACTACAGCACAATGTAGCTGATCCTGACTGACAGAAGAGTGGAATCCAAATTTCCAAGCTCAAAAAGTAACCATAACAATACCAAACAATAACAATAACCGTGATAAATATTTATTGAAAAGTTACCACGTGTCAGGTATAGTTCTACAAGCTTTACAGGAATGATGCCCATCTCACAAAAAATGGTTTAAGGGAGGTACTATTTTTATTCCCAGTTCACAGATGCAGAAATTAGGCTCAGGGAGGCCAAGTAAATTGTGCAAGTAAATTGTGTGAGGCAGAGCCTCATCCTGCCTTAACTCCACAGCTCACGTGATGTTAATCACATGTGTGTGACCGAGAGAGAGAGAGCAAGAGAGAGAGCAGGCCTGCAGAGCTCAGGCATAACTACACATGAACGAATGAATCTAACACAGATTTACTCAGCCTCAGCACTGATGACATCTGGGGCTGAGTAATTCTTTGCTGTGGGGACTGTCCTGTACCACGGGGGATGCTTAGCAACATCACGATCTTTGGCCTCTGCCGGATTCCAGTGGGAGCCCCAGCCCAGTTGAACCAAAAGTGTCTCCGGGACAGGGGTCAAAACTGCCCCCAGCGGAGAGCCACTGGTCTGGCAGCTGATTCACTCATTTGCTAAGGATGTAGCACAGTACTAGGCTCTAGAGACGGTGATGGAAAGTCACAAGCAGCTGGGCCCTTCAGGGAGCTTATAGCTTGCACAGAAGAGCCAGATGTTAGGCACACAAGCCTGTGAATAATTCCTTGTGGAAAGCGTTACGAAGGAAAAGTACAGAGCCTTCAGCTGGGATGAAAGATGTTCTTGGACCCGGCTGCAGAAAGGCAATTCATATCGACTAGATTTTTATCAAGAGAAGATGTTATAGGTCTCCAATGAATGCCAGTAGATTGTGCTGAACTCAAGTGTGACCAGGCTCTGAATCACCTTAAACTCTAATGTTTTTCCAGCTCAAAGGACTCTAATGCCAGCTCTAAGATTGGCAGACAGGTGAAAGGAGAGGTCCAGAGGGCATACTGCCTCCTTTGGCAACATGGGCACCGGGTGTGGGGCCGGCCTCTGTCATCTGAATATGCATGAGCTAGACTCTACTATGCCTTTTATCTATCAAGTGTCTGTCAGAAGGACTCAGCGGGTTTGGGGATAATGCACTTGGATGTTTATCAGGCCAAACAGATAAAGCATCCACTGAGACTGAGGCAAGGGAAAAATATATCCCTCTAAAAATAAACCTGATTTTAATTTCAAACTGGGTCAGTTTGGCCTGGGAATCATTGGGGAGTGTGGCTGAGCTGCTCAGGAGATGAAGTCGAACCATTGCTAATTTAATTTGCATATGCTGCTGAAAATGCTAGAAGCCTGCTGTTCAGAGCCTGGCAGCTCCTGGGGCCTGGCAGCGCCCTTTCCTGCCTCTGCGGGCTCTGTCTGAGAGGCTCTGCGGTAGCCACCGTGTCACAGAGGTACAGCACGCACCAAGGTGCTTGGGAGAGCCTTCTCCTGGGGGCCGTGTGTCGGGGACAGGGCAGAGAAAGGGCACAGGGAACAGGGGGGCACAGGTCAGGTGGCCTCCCTTGAGACCTGCTGTATCCAAGAGAGCTGTGCCTCCTGGTGCCCTGAGATGGGAGGCCACTGTTTCTCTGCATGCACTTCACCTTGACATATGTGTGCTCAGGGGGGATGCTCAGAGCTGCCAGGGAACAGGGTGAAACCAAAGTGAAGACACAGCAGCAGGACTTCAGATCAATCGTCGTAAAGCACAGCGTCTGTGGAGGCCACCCTTGATGTACTCCCTCCGCCTTGATTTTTCCCAGCCACAGGTCTGCTGGCTTCTCTCACTCACTCTGAAACCTGCCTCCTCCCTTCCCTACGCATTCAGCAGCTCTCGCTCGGGCACCACTGCAAGGGTATCTAACTCCACAGTTCCCAAATTTCATGCATTAGGAAATAATAATCGTAAAACAAATTGAGGCATGTTTTCCTTTTGTCTGGTAAGGAAATCTACAAATCCCTACCTATCTCCTATGATACTGTGGGCATTATTTCTTTTTTTTTTTTTTAATTTTTTTTTAACGTTTATTTATTTTTGAGACAGAGAGAGACACAGCATGAACGGGGGAGGGGCAGAGAGAGAGGGAGACACAGAATCGGAAGCAGGCTCCAGGCTCTGAGCCATCAGCCCAGAGCCCGACGCGGGGCTTGAACTCGTGAACCGCGAGATCGTGACCTGAGCCGAAGTCGGACGCTCAACCGACTGAGCCACCCAGGCGAGTGGGCATTATTTCTTAAGCAGAAGTCATTTTTCCATCAAAAACATAGAAAGGTAGTAGTCTCTGAATATTTGGAACATTTGGAATTCTCAGAGACATGGCCACATGTACAACACGCGCACATACACACACACACACACACACACACACACACACACACACACCAGTTTTTACCTTCCTCATTTCCCAATGGATCCGTGAAAGTATCACCATGCCATCGAGTGTCACCAGTCCAAGGGCCCGCACATGGGCACCACCCTCCTAACTTATTTCCCTGACTCTGATTTCTCTTTCATCAGTTCCCTCCACAAAGCCTCAAAAGACATCTTCCTAAAAAGCAAATCTTACTACACCTCTCCAGTGCTGAAAAATCCTCCGACAGCCCCTCAGCTATCCTCAGGATAAGGTGACACACACGTGGGGAAACGGAAGGAAAATTGACTTGCCGTTGACTGGCATATAGGAAGCACGGGCATGTTCGGTATCACTACTTGGTTCACACTGTGTGAGGCCCCATGGTTGAGTGCAGACTGGCTGCGAAAGATAGGACACTAGCCCTGCTCCTTAATCAGTGCTTCGGAGGTGTGACCCTCCACGAAGACAGGCCATTGGAACCTCGGCAGCAACTGCGGAGACACACCGCAGGACCTCGCCTGGCCCTCGCTGCCCTACTGGGACACGTGATCCCCACTCCCCATTTCAAAGACAGGTGACGTCTCTCATGAAGAATGCTACTCTGTCAAAAGGCACAGAAGGAACAGGCAGGGGACAGAAGCAGACTGAGGGTAGAGCCTTAGGGGGATTTTCCAGCTCTGTCCTTGGATAATTGCAGAATGGAGGAGCTGCTAGACAAGGGACTGTCTGCACCTATCCTTGGTTGCCCTGGCAGGGGGGCCAGTGAACAAAAGGCCACTGTGGCCTCACAGAAAAGCTTTTCAATTCATTTGGTTGAAAGAGTAATCACACCAATTTCCTTCACAGTGCTTTACAGCATAAATAATGCATTTCTACCTATTTCCCCAAACTCAGGCTTTTGACTTTCCTATATTCAAATTTGAAATAAAACTCTGGTTCCAAGGAAACTGACACAGTCATGCCTCTTGGATTAAAAATGATCCTGAGGGGCACCTGGATGGCTCAGTTGGTTAAGTATCTGACTTCGACTCAGGTCATGATCCCGTGGTTTGTGAGTTCGAGCCCCGTGTCGGGCTCTGTGCTGACAGCTCGGAGCCTGGAGCCTGCTTCGGATTCTGTGTCCCCTTCTCTCTCTGCCCCTCCCCCACTCTCACGCCCCGCTCTCTCTCTCTCTCTCAAAAATAAATAAACATTAAAAAAATTTTTTTTTTTAAAAAACGATCCTGAGATTCTCAGTAGACCAGACCTTGACCACAAATATCAGGGGACAGAGTATTGTATACTGCCTGCAGGAACCTTCAGCTCAGCCCTCATAGGAAGAGACATAGAATTATCTTATGACATGAGATATACTCTGTGGGAAGGCTAATTTGCTTTACTTTTAATTGGAGGGATCACAATTGCTTCATTTCTAGTCATGCAGGGAATGTGCAGTATCTTCCAGCGACCCATTAAGTGTAGTGATCAATGGCTAATGAGAAATAATACAGGATTCTGCAAAAGAAAGTAACAACAGCATTTAGCCCAGAGTAATTAACCCTTCTCCCTCCTTTATATTTTTCCTACCCATGGACAAATAAACCCTTGAACAAAAATTCTCTTTCTAAATGGCACAATGAGATCAGAAAAATAATTCATAAGAGAGTTAGTTTTTGCTCTATGGATAGCTCTATCTGGGATTGGCAGACATATGAGTGAGCTGTGTGGCCTTATACAGGGTTTTACAGGCAACTCTGTTTGAAAAGTCATTGCTTTAAGATAACATAGGTAAGACCTGTTTGTGGGTGAAAATGTGAAACACCTAGATTCACTTCCACTGCTGGTAGCAGCATTTATTGGTAAGGCTACTTTGGAAATTGGTTTGTAGTATCTCTTGAAGACAAACATCTATATATCCATAGCTGTCACATGATCCAGAATTCCACTCCTGGGGGTCAGTAAATGAGTGCCAATGTCCATCAAATAGCACGTGTAAGAGCGCTGGGAACAGTTTATTCACAGTAGCTCCAAACTGCAAACAACCCAAATGTTCATTAACAGTAGAATGGGTAAATTTTGTCATATTTATACACTGGAATACTGCATAGCAATGACTGAGACTGAGCTACTCTTACCGGCAACAATAAAAATACATCTCATAGACGTGAAGTTGAGAAAAAGAAGGCTGACACCAGAGGGTGTCTGCGTGTGTGTGTGTGTGTGTGTGTGTGTGTGTGTTCCATTTATAGGAAGCTCAAAACAGGGAAACCTAATCTGCCAGAACAATTTCAGGTGATGAGCAATCTGGGGAGAAACACGGATTTTCAAAGCCCAGTACCTAGTTCCTCTCTGATTTCACAGTTGTCTCCATAGCAATAGGCACAGACTGTAAAATGGGTAGCCTCTTCAACAAGAGAGACATTGTCATTCTCAACAGCTGCCTGGGAAAGTGGCACCTGCAGAGATGCGGGGTTTCCTACACTTTTTCCCATTAGAGAAAGGTTTTGTAAATGATAATACTCACACCACTTTGAACGACAACCCCACGGAGGCCTTTTATAAGCACTGTCCTGAGAGACAGGACTAATATTCATTTGGAAGTGAACATTGTTATTTCAGTCCTGGGAACCTGCGCTTCATCTGGTGGAAACTGGATACAGAAAATGGAAATCCCGAAGAAGCTTCCCCCCAAATACAGAGTTTGCTTATACCTGGAGTGGAACTAAAATGAGAACATTCTCTCTGCTGGTCTGGTTCTTTTTCTGTAAGTTCAGGAACAGGGGTAGGTTTTACGAAATAGCATAAATTCAACTTTAGTTCAGCTTGTGCTTGCATAGTTCTTATCAATTTATAAGTGGCCATCTATGCCTTGTGTTCCTTGACTATGTAGACGACCCCACAAGGCCAACAGAGCACATTTCACGGCTTTTATTTGGCAGGTGGGGAGACTGAGGCTTAGCAAGGTGAAATCACTGCTCAAGGTCACACAACTAGTAAACGATCGGGGCTGCGATTTGAATCCAGAAGGGTCTGTGTGCAACATTTTCTTTTTCACCATACTGCCTGTTTCCATCAGGCATGGATTGGCCTCTTCTCAGATTTGTGCAGGGGAGGGAGACGCTATATGCTCCTTATTACCTTTAACAATCTGTTTCGAACTTAATTAGGGAAGGCTTTCTAAAATCTAACACTCATCTCACTTTTTCCTTAAATAAATTCATTTAAATTCCTTGGAAGATACTAAGAACCACATCCCAGCTTTCTCTTTTCCCGCTATATCCTCATTCCTTTGACAATAATTATTACCAAAGATCTCAAATAGCCCCCTCAACTATGGCTTTACAAATTGGGAGTTTGACCTTAAAGGAGACTATGGGCCCAGAGTCATTTTATATCCAAATTGGAAGGTTCTCTTAGTGATAATAACCTGAGTAAATGGTTGAGTTATCTCATTCTGAAGGCTGTGCAGTCAAGCTTGACTGCATTTAGACATGCCACACTCAACAATTCTCAGCTAACCTCTTGGACCAAGGGAAGAAGGAAGTGAAACAAATCCCTGCCTTGTATTCCTCTTTCTTTTGGAAATAAATATGATAAATTTGACTTGAGGGCAGGCAAGTCACTAGAAAGAGATGGGTGTGTTTAAAATGTGAAGCAACTTCATGCACCCACTAGGATAAATTCTTGAAACATGGAGTCAAATCTAGAATCCCTCCAAAGACCTGCTTGGTGACCTTGGCTAGTTAGTTTCTTCCAGCTTCATTTCTCTCCTCTAAAATGGTGATATAACAGTATTCATCTGCATGAGATAATATATACTTCTAACAGTCCCTGACATAAATGTTAGTCACTTTTATTACTGCTTGCTTTTGTAATTAACCCCCTGGCCTTAGCATCGGGGATCCAGAAACACTAGGTGTATCTGGGCTTGCTTCAAATGGAATGGCCAGAGCATCCTAATGTATTCACCTGAGTTTAGCACAGGAGCCTGTTAGTAACCAAGGACGTGGAGCTCAGTGCTGTCTCTGAAAGCCTGGAAACATTCTACTGATTTCTCTGAGCACGATCACCCCTCGATGGAGTGACTGCAGGCACTCTTCCAAATGCTCTAGGAATGGTGGGACTCATGAAGTAAACTTGTCAGGGAACGGGAGGATGGAAAAAGTTTGCCAAAGCATCTCCATCATGCCTCAAACATAAACCCCAAAGGTGCAGAACAGGTTACAGGAGAGACAACTTGCTCCTCTGTCCCAATGAGAGGAAGTGATTGGCACACCCTGGCACTTAGTTATTACTTAATAAACAGAAGCTACTGCAGCACTGGAAAACGCAGCCCTTAATGCTGGGGCAGGGGGCAGAGTGGGGAAGGAAGGTGACAAAAGCCAAGCACAAATATCACTGTCATTTGCAGGTCAGAACCTGAATACTATCGTACCTCTCAAATTTAGGTAATCCAGCCTCGTCACGGCACTTTATTCATAACTTGCACCCCAAAGCTGATTTGCTTTACTCTCAAGTCTCAGCACAATGAAGAACCCCCTACCCTGAGACAGCCCTGTTCTGAATCTTAGCCTCTGAAAGCTATTGCATGCACAACGACTCCAACTGGCACTGATTTTACAAAGCACATAAATTCCAATGGGATGTAGCAGCACAGTTTCTTCAATGCATATTTATTGAATCCTACCATGTGTGAGGCACTGGTGAGAGAGGAGAGAAAAGGACAGGCTGGGTTCTGGTCCTCATAGAGGAGGAAACCAACCATAAGCAAATAAAATAATGATGGATGGCAATGCGTGCTGGAAACGAAACAAATAAGGTGCTGGGTTGAAAGGATGGCTTAGGGACCATACTCTGATATTCGGTGAAGGTCCCTTGGAGGTGGTAGCATTTAAGCCAAAACATGAGGATGGAAAGGATGTGGAGGAAGTGCATCCTAGGAAAAAGAATGATCGAGGAAGAGTAAATAGCAAGCAGATCATATCTTTCATAGACACTGCCTCATTTTGGACTTCCATGCAACGTTGTGAAATAGAAGTTTGTGGTAGGCAGCTTCTGACATGGCCCCCAGCGATCCCTACCTTGGTATGCACACCCTTGTGTAATTTCTCCCCCTTCAGTGAGGTCTGGACCTGGTGCCTTGGTCGTAACAAATCAAATACAGCAGCGCCATGGAATGCCACTTCCATGATTAAATTATAAAAGATTATGAGACTCCTGTCTTCCTAGCAGACTCTCTCTCTTGCTGGTGCAAGCTGCCATATTGGAAAGACCCACATGGCAAGAAACTGAAGGCTCAGTCCAACAGCCCACAAGGAACTGAATCCTTCCAACAACCACTGAGAGAGTTTGGAAGCAGATCCAGCCCTAGTTGGGAAGATTATGGCTCCAGCTAATAACTTGAATATAGCCTTTGAGAGACCCTGGAACAGAGGAGCCAGCTAAGTTATGCCCAGTTTCCTGCCCCTCAGGAATTAAGAGATACCAAATGTGTGCTGTTTCAAGCCACGGTTTGGGGGTAGTATGTTACGCAGCAATAGATAATACAGCACTCATTCATTCACTCACAGATTCACTTATTCAACAAATCTCTTGTTGAGATTTCCTACAGGACAAATAGTGGCCTAGGTGCTAAAGAGAAAAAAGATGCACGTCACAGTCCCCAGAAATTGTCCGAGGTCACCCAGCTTTTCTGATTCATTCTGCTGTGTTCGCACATGACGGAGGGCATGTGTTCATTTCCAGCCTAAGACTGTCTATTTTGGCTTACAACTCTCAGAATGCTTCTCTCTTATCCTTCTTGATAATCTAAAACCAGAAAAAATATATGGGGGAATGAATTCTTGATTGCAAAGGCAAGATGGGCAGTGGGTTAATCAGGTTTCTGTGACAAAGATTAAAGTTACCCTTCCAATTAAGTTTCATAAAACAACAATCAGACTACTTGAATCTAACTCCTTGGTCCACATGCATTTCCACATGGCTGGGGGTCACGCATCTCTACACAAACAAAGATGCTGCTGTTGGACAGAAACTGATTGAAGCTGTGCTTCAGGACGGAATTTAATTAGCAACGTAGATTAGTTACATAGAAATGTAACAAAGGCAATGATGCCAGAAGAGCATCCATGGATGCTTTGGAATATGAGAAAACTTGCCTCAGAGATAAGCCTAAGGTTTTTATTTTCGGTTTGATCATTTGCGAAACCTGCAAAACTGGAAGGAGCAGAATTAAAGTTAATGAGAAATAATCTCCATTTAAAAAGTCTTATTAATTTGTTATTTTTATACAGAGCTCTTTTCTCTTGAGTTCATATCATATATTACATTCAAAATTCAGATCTGAAAAGCCCTTATTTGTAAGATTTTTTTCTTCCTCTTTTTCTTTTTTCCCTCTCATTTCTCTCATTTTGTGAGGCATAATGTATTTATTTTGAAACATATTTTATGAAGCATCCATATAGTAAAGTGCAAATTTTTAGACCATACGCTGATTAATTTACGTATGTGCATCATGTGGACACCCCCAACCCAAGATATTGAACAATGTTGTCCAAAAGAACTTGTGTGGGGCGCCTGGGTGGCTCAGTCGGTTGAGCATCTGACCTGTCAGCGCAGGTCATGATCTCGCGGTTGGTGAGTTCAAGCCCCGCGTCGGGCTCTGTGCTGACAACTCAGAGCCTGGAGCCCATTTTGGATTCTGTGTCTCCCTCTCTCTTTCTGTCCCTTCCCCACTTGTGCACTCTCTCTCTCTCTCTCTCAAGAATAAACGAACATTAAAAAAATTGAAAAAAACAAAGAACCCATGTGATAACGGAAATGTTATCTGTATTGTCCATTCTGACAGCCGTAAACCATATCGTATGTGGCTGTTACACACTTGAAATGCGGCTAGTGCAATTGAGGAACTGAATTTTAAAGCTTATTGAACGAGGGAGGCTACTGGCTACCATTTTGGACATTACAATGTCGAACATTTCTAGCATTTGTGCCCTTCAGGCCCATACCTACCCAGTGTGTTCCATGTGCATTCTACTGAGGCCCATCCTGGAGGAATTAACAACTACTTGAGGCAAGTTCTTCTCTTGGAAGATCACCAAAATACAAGGCATCAAAACTCCACTTACAAGTACATTTCAAAACCCCTCTACTTTTCAAGTCTGCTAACTGCCTATTGACAGAGTAAATGTGATGGCTAGGCCCAAAGTCAAGATATGGATAGGTTTACTTAAGACCCATAAATCATGGTAGGATGTTTAATTCCAATATAGGTGAATGAAGAATTGGGACCAATTACTGAATTGTTCACACTATTTTTTCATCAATCAAACCCAGCTCAACCAGTATCTCCTCTATGAAGTAGCTCCTAGCCAATCGAATTCCACTGTTATCTGAGATCACCAAAGTCTTCGGCTGTTGACATTCACACCGCTGTGCCACCACCCCATTGCCCCCATCACCATCAGCTACCGTGACCTACTCAGGCCACTCTTTATTGAATCTCTAGCACATGACAGGCTCTTATTCTACCCGGTAGCTATTAATACCCCTGTTATACAGGGAAGGTATGAGCTTGGTAAGGTTACAGAGATAATAAGTAACTAAGCCTGGACTGATACCTACATGTGTCTATAAACACGGTATCTCTACCATATCATTCTGCTCCTATATGTTACAACAGACTACTGTCACATACTGACTTTGTGTTGTTGGCGGATTTTGCTTGCATATTAGCTTTGTTCCTTCAAACTACATTGCATACTTCTCAAAGGCAAGGACTTTGTATTACCCTTCTTCAGATTTTTCCTTAGCATGATTTAATTGTTGTGATTTTGAGAACTGATCCCAGACCACCAGCCCAATCTTAAACATCATTTTCATCAGAATGGAACTTTCCCAAGACACAGGAATTGGGTTAATTAATGGTAGCCAATAATAACTAGGACCAACTATATTAGGTGGGTACTATTATTCTTCTCAATAGCTATCTATATATGTATATGTGTGTGTGTGTGTGTGTGTGTGTATGTGTGTGTGTCTGTGTATATGTGTGTGTGTATGTATGTGTGTGTATACAAATATATACAAAGTGAGGCTCAGAGAGGTTAGCTGACTGGCTCATGAACACAAAGTAAGTACCAGAGCCAGAATGTAAACCCAAATCTCTGTAATTTTAGAGTCCTATTTTTCAGCCAGTAGTGTTCAATGCTTAATTTCTGCACAATACTACAGTTAAGTTATAACCATGATGAAGGATTTGGATATGAAATCCTATAAAGATTAACTGTTGGTAAACCCCTAATCATGGACCAAGCCCGGGCTCAAGTACCAACAATAAGAAATGATAATGATAGTTTAAATTTTTCAAAAATGCTTATATACCAAGCATGGTGCTAAGTGATTTATTCATTACCTTATCACAGCCTCATAATAAATGCCGTAAAGCACATTCTGTTATTATTCCCATTTTATAGACAAGCCCATTTTAGGGAAGTGACTTGTACAAGATTTTGAACGGTAAGGTCAATTCAGTGTTGAATTTTTTTTATTTATTAAAATCTACTTTCACTTATAAAACCAACCATTCAAAATGGGGAAAAAAAAGAGTGTAACGAGTCTAGTATATTCAGATGCTGATAGCACACGCCTGTCTTCTGTGTTACATGACTGTCTTCCCTTCCAACATTGTAAACAATCATCACTCTCCACTGTTCACAGAATGGATGAATGGATAGACTAAGTTTTATGTTAAAACTTTTTGGGTTGAAAAGGTAACCTCTTCTATCCATAGGGCAACTTTGGGGAAAGTCAAGAATTGTTTGTTACAATGTGACATATTATTTAACCTCAGGGGTTGAAAACCTGCAGCCCTTGGGTGAAATCCACCAGCTACCTGCTTTTGTAAATAAAATTTTACTCGAACACAGACAGCCACGCCCCTTCCTTTACATATTTCTGTGGTTGTCTTTGCTACAGTGACAGAATTAAGTCGTTGCTGCACGGGCTGCAAGGCCCACAAAGCCTAAAATATTTACCAGATCCTGGTGCAATTCTTCTTTTGAAACCTTTATAATTTGAATATTCATGAACGCTTTTGCGGGTGTTCTTTCTCCAAAGAGCAACTTTGTTTTCATTCTGGGGTCACTCGGCCCTGCCAGGAGGATACTCAAGATGTGAAAGCAGTTCCTTTTTCAAATCATCCAATTGGCCCGATTGTCCACTAGCAAGGGCAGGATGAGAAAAACAAGCATTTCCTGTCCTTAACCATCTGCTGAACACTGTGGGGCTTTAAGTACGTTTTCAAAAATTAAATCAGGAAACACATCGCATTGATCTGCCTGAACCCAAATGAGGGAAGCAGACATAAACCTAAGCCATCTCCACTGAATAAAGACACATCCAGTGAAATCACAATTAGCCAAGATAAAGAGTCCTCAGCTGACCTTTCTTTGCCTGTAATAAATTTTAGGGGGGGAAGGGCGTGGAGAGGAAGGAGCAGGCTCTACAAAAAGACAAACCTAAAAGATTTAAAAAATACGTGCATACCTATCTTTTCTAGAGTATGGATAGGATCATAAGCTTCTACTTATTCTCCAGAACCTTCTATATCAATGGAACATCACAACTCTTTAGCAATTGAGTTAAAAAGTTTCTTTCAGAGTCATACAAGCTTGAATTCAAATCTTGGTTTTGCTGCTGACAGCCTGTTTGACCTTGGAAAACTCAGTGAACTTCTCTCTCTCTTTTAGGCTCTTTATTAAAATGTGGGTAAAAATATCTAGTTTACAAGCTTACTGTAGGATTCAATATGATAATATATGTAAAGCACTAGGCTTAGTGCTCGGAACACGGTAAATGCTTCATATTTGGCAGGCATTAATACGGCTCAAACGGAAGTTCGGAAGATAGATCATGAGGCCTCCCTAACACAGAAGCATTCACTAGCTGGGCAGGAAATAAAACGAAGATATTTTATGCATATTTTTGGAAAGGATTAAAACTAAAAGGATTGGGGGCGCCTGGGTGGCTCAGTCGGTTGGGTGTCATGATCTCATGTCGTGAGTTCGAGCCCCGCGTGGGGTTCGGTGCTGACAGCTCAAGGACTGGAGCCTGCTTCAGATCCTGTGTCTCCCTTGCTCTCTGCCCCTCCCCCACTCACGCTTTGTCTCTGTCTCTCAAAAATGAATAAACGTTAAAAAAAAAGTAAAAAAAAAAAAAAAACAAACCCAAAACTAAAAGGGTTAACAAAATTTAATCTGTACACTCCACTACCCACCATTTCTGCTAACGGTAGGTCTGAATCACCAAAGAGGGAAGAAGGCTATGTGCTGCAGGAAGAAGGTAAGTTCAAATCATTACCACGGGGAGTCTGGGCTGGTGAACCATGTCAGAAGACTTGTAAAAAAAAAATCTTTACTTGCAAAGCCGTGTTAGATGGTTTGTAAAAGCTTCCATCATTCAGTGCAAAGTGGCAAAAGTAGAAAATACTACTTCTGTGTCTCTTTTTCTGAGAGCACACCTCTTTAACGCCTCTGATTACAATTTTGTGGTTCAGTGCTTATGAGAAGACTTTGAATAGATGAGCGTATTTGATTCCATCTTGGCAACTTAAGGAAAAGATCGCTAAAATGTCTACAGCAGTTTGGAAGGCGGACTTCATACCTAGCTCCCTGTTCTTCAGATGCAAGGGAGCCACTCTCAATTTCAACTTTCCATAGCAGTTAGTCTCTCAATAACAGCAGGTGCAGGTAAACAGAAACATCTGCCACATAATCTAGGAAGGACTGATACAGAAGTAAGAATTGTCTGATACCCTCATCATGACAAATCATTGCTCTGGAACAATTGTTGCTCTGGGAAGCTAAATACTGCTGTCTCTGTGCCCCTTACATCTTTAATGCCCTCTAATTTTGCCCCTACTAATGTAATAGAACGTCTCATGTGATATACACATCTTGACCTCTGACAATACCCCACAAATGCTGAAATTAAAGTAAACTGGCAAGTAAATCCATTGAAACCAGCAGCCCAACAAATAGCTAAAGATAGTTAAAGGCAGTGCATGATTTTAGAAAGGCAAGATTTAATTTATGTACCTCTTCCTTCAACCCTGTGATTGGAGAGAAAGGTTGAGTGTGACCCAAGGGAAAGTTCATGGCTAGAGAACCTCAGGTGAAATCCCCACTATAAAATAGGAGTATTAGTGGATTGGTATTAGTGGATTCAGATCTCAGATTGCAATGCCTGTTCCATTGTTGCACTGTGCCTAACCAGAAAAAAAGAAAAACACCAAACACCTACTTTTATGGAAAATGGGCGTTTAGCCCCAGCAGGCCAGCAATGCCTTGTCCTTTGCAATAAGTGATTTAGTTAATATTTAGTTGAACATCTACTGTGTGCCAAGCATTGTGACAAGTGTTAGCCCTATAGTAGTGAAAGCTCTTTTTTTTTTTTAATGTTTATTTATTTATTTTGAGAGAGAGAGAAAGCATGTGAGTAGGGGAGAGGCAGAGAGAGAGGGAGAGAGAGAAACCCAAGCAGGCTCCAGAGCTGGATGTGGAGCTCCAACTCATGAACTGTGAGATATAACCTGAGCTGAAATCAAAAGTCAGCCACTTAACTGACTGAGCCACCTACGTGCCCCCTGTAGTGCTTGCTCTTAACTAGGTAATCTGATAGTCAATAAAAGACTAAGTATCCAAGGTAATTTCAGATTGTATTTAGTTCTAGGATGGTAATTAACAAGGCACTGTTATAAAAAACAAAGCAAGGAAAAGTTTATTATAGGCAGAATAATGAGGGAAAGTGTGTCTTAAAAAAACTTACATTTAAATTGACACTTGAAAGGGCGCTTGGGTGGCTCAGTCAGGTGAGCATCTGACTCTTGATTTTGGCTCAGGTCATGATCCCAGGATGGTGGGATGGAGTCCTGCAGAAGGCTTTGTGCTAAGCGTGGAGACTGCTTAAGGTTCCCTCCCTCCCTCCCTCCCTCTCTCTCTCTCTCTCTCTCCCTCTCTCCCTATCCCTCTCCCTCCCTCCCTCTCTCCCTCTCCCTCCCTCCCTCCCTCCCATCCCATGCTTTCTCTCTAAAATAAAATGAACATAAAAATAGATAAATTTAAAAAAATAAACTGACACTTGAAGGAGTCCCTCATACAAAGAAACCTGGGATGAGGGAAGAAAACTATAGCAGAAACTCTATGATGACACCCAGTGAGTCACATAGTCTCTTCCCTTGAGTGTGGGGAGAACCTGTGACTTTATTCTAATCAATAGCACATAACAAGAGGGAAGAGATTTTGCAGATGTAATTAAAGTTGTTAATCAATTGACTTTAACAGAAAAGAGTGAATATCCTCGGTGGGTCTGACTTAATTAGATAATCCTTTATTTTTACAGGATATTTTATTTAATTAACTTGTTTATTTAAAGTAATCTTGGGGCACCTGGGTGGCTCAGTCGGTTGAGCATCCGACGTTGGTTCAGGTCGTGATGTTGCAGTTCATGAATTTGAGCCCCACATCGTGCTTGCTGCTGTCAGTGTAGACCCCACTTCGGATCCTGTCTCCCTCTCTATCCGCCCCTCACCCACATTGTCTCTTTCCCTCTCAAAAAGAAATAAGCAATAGAAAAAAAAAAAAAGCTCTCCTCTCTGTAAATACATACATACATACACCCAATGTGGGACTGGAACTCACGATTCTGGGACTGGAACTCACATGTTCCAACAACTGAGCCAGCCAAGCTTCTCCCCAGCTGATCCTTTTAAAAGAGCGTCTTGGGGCACCTAAGTGGCTCAGTCAATTAAGAATCCATTTTGGCTCAGGTCATGATCTCACAATTCATGGGTCTGAGCCCTGTGCCAGGCTCTGTGCTGACAGCTCAGAGCCTGGAGCCTGCTTCAGATTCTGTGTCTCCCTCTCTCTCTGTATCTCCCCCACTTGTGCCCATTCTCTCTCGAAAAAAATAAACATTAAAAAAAAAAAGAGGGTCTAGAAATATTAGACTTGAAGCACCAGAGACTCTGTCTCTGTGCTGCTGGCTTTGTGGAGTCTTAGAGTTGCAAGGATATGAGTTATGCCAACAACATGAGGGAGCTTGGAAGCAGATCCTTATCTGTTGAGCCTACAGATGAGAACACAGCCTAGTCACAGCCACAATTCAAACCTCCGAGTCCCTAGCAAACAACCCAGCTATGTTGTGCCTAGACTTCTGACCCACAAAAACTGTGAGATAATAAATGGATATTTTCTTCAGCCACGACATCTGGGGTAAGTTGTTACACAGCAATATAATGGAAACAAATACAATAAGTAGGATAACACCTATAAAGTCCTTGGGAGGTGTGTTTAAATTTTTTTTAGTGTTTATTTATTTTTGAGAGAGAGAGAGACAGAGACAGAGCGCAAGTGGGGGAGGGGCAGAGAGAGAGGGGACACAGAATCCAGAGCAGGTTTCAGGCTCTGAGCTGTCAGCACAGAGCTCAATGTGGGGCTCGAACCCATGAACTGTGAGATCATGACCTGAGCCAAAGGTGAATGCTTAACTAACTGAGTCACCCAGGTGCCTCCTGAGGTGTACTTGGTAAGCAGGGAGGAAGATAGTCAGGAGCCATTCTATGACAAAGTAGGAAAGTTTAGGATTTACGGCCAGCATCTAACTTGCTGTGTCTAATGCATGGTAAGTGGTTCAAACATCTGTTGAATGAATGAATGAATGAATGAATGATGAAAGTATGTTGCTAAGTAACAGTGTTGAAATACTAGACTGCCATTGCCACCCCCCTCAGATTTCAAAACATTTCTTCCGTAGATATATATTGAAAGGCCATTATGTACAAAGAATCGTACTGGTGTTAGAAAGCCAAGAAATAGATTAAGAAATAGAGCCTGGCCCAAGAAGCAAATACTTAGCTAACAGATCTACTGGAAACTTCTGGATTAGGTAAAAGCTATGTACTTATATATAGATTAAAGGCTCCATAAGGAGGTATGGATAAAACCCAGTAATCCGGGTCACAACTGAAAGCTTAATAATTTGAGGTTTCTCTTCAGAGTCTAATAAACTATCTGAAAAGCTGCCAAGTGCTAATCAAGTCTAAGGGAAATAGCTCGGTAATAAGATGACCACATCATCAAAGGCCATATTGAAGATGGTTTGAAGAGAAGGAAATGAAATGTTAAGAAAATCAGTACTTCAGCAATGATGGGGAATTTACATATTGAAAATGGGGAATTCAGTATTGAAAACGCAAAGGTGTTTATGGATCAGAACACCATATTCGTGTGTTTCCAGTCAACGCTTCCAGATTACGTGAGAAAGTCCAGAAATTCAGAGAAGATAGATGAAGAGAACACTGTCGTCTTCTGTTAGCTGCATACCCGTTATCCCTGCTGGCCATTAGGCACAAGTGATGGCTGAGCGAAGGCTAAAGTCACATGCTGATATTTCCAGGAGCCGTGGATGTCATTAGTAACAGCACAACCGGAAATACCTTTCTCCAAAAGCCCAATTGAAACAGGAGGAAACAACTGACTTCCTTAATCATACTCCCCCATGAGTAAAAATTAGCTGGGTTCTTCAAGAAGAGCTCATTTGCATTTGAAAATATATGAACATACAGACCTCCCTCCTCCCAAAAAGCACCTCAGGACTGTTTTTCAAGGGAAAACACCCACATGCTTTAGAATGAAGCAATTAAGGATAACTCGTACGGTTAAGCAGAGGGGTAGGTAGGAAGCAGCAGACATCTGGTCCAACTGGACATCAAACCAACTCCAGATTTGGAGCCCACTAAAGAGAAAGGGGGAGAACTGGTGCTTTGCCTTTTTAAAACTTTTTAAATACCACACCACCACCACCACCACCACCACTGTCCTCTTTGCATTTTATGAAGGCAGAAAGCAGGTCTGTCTTAGTCTCATTTGTCAACGATGCAACCCAATCTCAAAAGATGTTACCCTACTGTTAAAGTTAGGCTTCGAATTCAACTCAAATGTTCAAATAGCTACATAATTGTCTGTTTCCTCTCAAGAGTCTAGGGTAATAAAAACAACACAGATTTCATAACACAAGTTTCCAATTATTGTACATTGATTATTAGATTGACTATGAGCAAACTCTTCCATGAGATAGAACGGTGTATTCTCAAATACACAAAACAGACTTTAAAAATTCATGCCACAAATATGGAAGCATTTGTTAAGCCTCTCTGGGTTTCTTTTTAATGTTTTTCTAGACATGGTTCATGTTACAACAGACAACTGATACATAACTGATATAATCACTCTTTGACAAACGTCCTTTCTCATTTGAGATGGAAGCTTCACTTACTGGCAGAAAGTCATAAAGAGAGATTACGGGAACCTTCAGAAAGTGGTACCAGAAATCAGATCACAGCTTCTACTAGGATGTGATATTCATAAGAAGAAAACACTGCACGTTTCTGATTTTGGAAGCACCTGGGAATTGCTTTGCCTCATAAGGAGAAGGAGGTCCAGACAATACAAAACAAAACAGGAAACAATTTAAGCAGAGCACAGTGAGAAAGTACGTCGTATCATTATTACTTGTGCATCTTTGCTCCTGTGAGTTGATAGAGTTCTGAGGAGCTGAGTGGACTCTGTGAGAAAGTAAGTGAGTGAATCTATAATTTCTGAAATCTGATTGCAGGGCGTGGGAACACTTCATGTGAAAGCTGTTCTGGTCAGTCTGAGGCTATTTCCAGGGATGGCGTCAGAAAGTTCCATCCACCCAGCCTCAGCATATTAGGGCCCTGGTCGCCCCAGCCAGGCCTCCCACTCACTGGTAGTCACTCACTGGTGGTGTGACATGACATAAGAGGACCAACTGATGAAGAGCTTCTATTTTAAGGGTTATGTTTCGCTTTAATGCATATTGTTTAACAAAAAGAATAACTAGAACATAAAAGCTGGGATGTCGAATATATCACTTCTAAAGATAAGGATAGGTTAAAAACGTAAGTTAAGAATCAGTTTAATTAGAAATATTAAATAATCAGGGACGCCTGGATGGCTCAGTTGGGTGAGTGTCCAACTTCGGCTCAGGTCATGATCTCACGGTTCATGAGTTCGAGCCCCGCGTCGGGCTCTGTGCTGACGGCTCAGAGCCTGGAGCCTGCTTCGGATTCTGTGTCTCCCTCTCTCTCTGCTCCTCCCCCGCTCATTCTCTGTCTCTCTCTCTCTCTCCTTCAAAAATAAATTAAAAAACATTAAAAAATTTAAAAAATATTAATCATACGGGTAGCACTTGGAAATAGTAAAAATCATGAAGGTAGCAGAGTAATGGCTGCAATCTAGAAAACAATGCAGAAGATCATTTTCTTCCTATCCTATGGTTTTCCTAGCTTCCTGGTTGAGATTTTTGCCATTTGCTTCTATTGACAAAACACCTATATGTTTAGGGAAGAAAATTTGGAAACATAGAGGAGCACATATGAAAACTTTAAAAATCAACCATAATGCTATCTCTAAAGATCAACATGGTTAAGATATTGTTTTTTGCCCATCAATTACTTTTTCCATAAAAAAAGAGAGTATGCCTTCATACTGTTTCCATGCCTAACTTTCCAGTTAGCAATATCTAGTGTACCTTTTCCCACATAGTAAGATTTCTCCTTCAACAGCTCTTTTATTGGCTAACGAGTATTCTCTCATATGGTTAAATCAATATCTAAGTAGTTAATCTACTGTTGGAAATTAGTTTCCAGTTTTTCACTGTTATATGGAACTCTGCAGTGAACATCCTTGGGCTTCATTCTCTTGTACTCTTCTCTGAGTATTTACACATAACATATTGCTAGAGGTAGAGCCTCGACATTAAAAGGTTTGCCCATTGCCCTGGGCAACTCAGTTGGTTGAGTGCCCGTCCAACTTTGGCTCAGGTCACGATTTCACGGTTCATGAGTTCGAGCCCAGCATCAGGCTCTTTGCTGCCAGCACAGAGCTCACTTCAGATCCTCTGTCCCCACTCTCTGCCCCTCCCTTGCTTGTACTCTCTCAAAAATGAACACTTAAAATAAAAGATTTGCCCATTATAAAGCTGCTGTACTGTAAATTAACAGATTACAGAAAAATTTGCAATAATAAATTATTCCAACAGTAAGCTCTGAGAATACCCATTCCTATATCATCTGCAGTGTATTACCACTACCAATGTTAACTTTAAAAAGTGCTTTTAGGGGCGCCTGGGTGGCTCAGTCGGTTAAGCGTCCGACTTCAGCTCAGGTCACGATCTGACAGTCCGTGAGTTCGAGCCCCGTGTCGGGCTCTGGGTTGATGGCTCAGAGCCTGGAGCCTGCTTCTGATTCTGTGTCTCCCTCTCCCTCTGCCCCTCCCCCATTCATGCTCTGTCTCTCTCTGTCTCAAAAATAAATAAACGTTAAAAAATTTAAAAAAATGCTTTTATTGTTTACCAATAACTTATATAACTCAGATTACTGAAGATATGGAATTTAAAAATCATCATGTGTTTAGAATTAATTCATACTTTTTCTTTTGTGAATCACCTGTATATGCTCTTCGTCCTAATTTCTACTGATGTGAACCATGAAGCAATAATCAACTGTGCTGTCTGAATAGGAGTGTAGAACATAATATCACAAGCCTTAGGGGAGCCTGGGTGGCTCTGTCAGTTAAGTGTCTGACTTCGACTCAGGTCATGATCTCATGGTTCATGAGTTAGAGCCCTGTGTCGGGCTCTGTGCTGACAGCTCAAAGCCTGGAGCCTGCCTCAGATTCTGTGTCTCCCTCTCTTTTCCTTCCCCCGCTTGAGCTCTGTCTCTCTCTCTCTCTCTCAAAAATAAATAAATGTTAAAAAAATATATATTACATGCCTTAAATATTCTGTCCTAAGAAGCACTTTCCTTTACATTTCCTATAATTCTCTTTTAGCTGGGGGGGGGGGCAATTATTAGTCTTGGATGAGAAGACATTATTCTTTTATAATGTAAAAGAATTTTAATCTAAAATAGGACTGGAGGACATAAAATGGAAAATCTCACGCACGTACTTTTAGGAAAACAAAATTTAAGGCCTGGGAGAATGATTTCTTGTAAATGCCTGATTTACAGAAAACTGATAATATTGGAACTTTCTTAAATGATCAGGGATTGGTCAGGGTTTACCTCATTTCAATCTTGGGAAGTTTTGCTTACGGTTTCCAGACGCATAAAAATGAAATTATGGGTTGGTCTCACAAAATAAGCTGAATTGAGCTCTGTATGACTGGATTGGTTTTGTCTGCTCAAGAACTTTCCAGAGCTGGTCTCCAGTTGTTTTTAATTTTAATAGACTAACTAGACTCCCCCTTCTTTACATTCCCTGCTCATAAATACAGCCCATCGCAAACCCTCAGTGGATTCATCTACAGCTTGGTACAGTTCACACATCTTGAATTGCAATTCCTCTACTGTTCCTGAATACACTTTTGACAATTTTGAGCTTGCCTCAGTGTACCTCTTCATTTAGGTGAAGATTTCTTGACATCAGAAGTGGCATCAGAAGGAGATGACCCCTGAAGGATGACAACCTTCAGAGTCAAGCAAGCCACAATGAGCCTCCTGAGGTCACTGCTTCCATGAGTCACTGTCTACTTTCAGTTTGGTGAATTCTTTTGGATTCTGAGCTCCCTCCCCTGGGTGGAGCTTTCTGATTCAAGCTCCGTGTAAAGGCATTTTAAGTATTTAAAGTACCTATTTGAAGTACGCTAAAATTTTGGTAAAATTCCATTTAAAGTTTTGAGAGAAAGAAAAATGGAGTCATACTGGTGGGCATGGGTAGAACAATAAATGCTACAAGAACACTCACCGCCTCCTTATGAGAGACCAGTCCCCAGAGCAAGAGCCCCGCCCGAGAGGGTAAGTTGGTCGCAGAGGGCCATAGTGACATTAGCTTGTCTCTCAACTGCAAGATAATTTCTATACAACAAGGGACACCTGGTCACCAGTTAGAAAATTAGAGGAAAGGGTGTCTGCCAGGAAAAACAAAAATGCATCTCATAAAAGGCACACGGTAAACCAAAACACCACATCCAACCCTGAAACATACCCATCAGGCTGTTTAGTGATTTTTCTTTGGCTCTCAGGAAAACCGCTAAGCTGTGGGATCCCAATCTTCTAAATGTTCTAAGGGTGGCCTTCCCTCAGGGCCTGCAGCTGGTTTTATGTTAAAAAACTATGATCTCTCCTCATGTCCTTTTTTGACTAAATGGACCACCTCACTAAGGATAATGTAGAACTTCAATGGCTATTACGGGGAACCTTCAGTCTCCCCAGACTCGTTTTTCTCTGGACTAAATTAGAAGTCCATGGCAAGAGAACAAACAATCTGAACGGGATAGCTGTTTTAATTGGTACCTAGAGGCTCTAAAAGTATTTGGGGTTCTAAAATTACCTGTCTACAAAATACTACTTTTAAGTTAACTGAAGTAAACAAGCAGTAAGAACAAATAAAGAAGCATCTGAAGTCTCCCCCTCGCGGCAGCAGTGAGGTCTCTCCTAACGCCACCGCTCCAGCTCTGCTATACCCACCTTTGCCCTCTTATAACCCCTTCTTTTATCCCACCTCTCCTTCTTCTCTAGTGCTGAAACCTTGCCAACTGAGCCTGTTAAAACTCCCCCTTTCAGAACCAGAACTTCTGAGGACCCTGCTACATTATTAATTTCTTATGTCCCACGCATGAAAGCTGAACTTAGAGCTACAGTAACAGATTTTCTCAATGTGAGTGAGGATCCTCATAGATTGGCTGAAGAATTCAATACTGTCGTTCAAAATGATCCGCCTGATGTCTCCAATCTTTATCAGTTAGTCTATATGTTTGTTGGAGAAGGTCAAGCCCAGCACTGGATGAAAGCTGCTAACTGAGAAAGCCGCAAACCACCTTTAGAATTCCAAATAAGTCAATCACCAGCTCTTTTTTTTTTTTTTTTAATTTTTTTTTCAACGTTTACTTATTTTTGGTACAGAGAGAGACAGAGCATGAACGGGGGAGGGGCAGAGAGAGAGGGAGACACAGAATCGGAAACAGGCTCCAGGCTCTGAGCCATCAGCCCAGAGCCCGACGCGGGGCTCAAACTCACGGACCGCGAGATCGTGACCTGGCTGAAGTCGGACGCTTAACCGACTGCGCCATCCAGGCGCCCCACCAGCTCTTTTACATGACCAAGCTTGTGTCATAGTTAAAAGGCTGCATCTGGCCATTCTGAGGGCTTTCCCTAAATTGGGAGACTGCAACAAATCCAGGCATGTACCCAAAAGTCTGATGAATCTATTCATGATTACTATAGCATACTACAAATTTTTTTAAAAGAAAATTCTGGACACCCTATGGACATTCAAGCTACCACAGTAGCCTTTAATTCAATGTTTATAAGTGATTTAAACAGAGACCTAACTCTGTTCATCAAAACAACCCATACCAACCTTGATCTTGTCAATCTAGCTAATCAGCTAGCCCACATCCTAGAAGATGATTCCAAAAGAAGGGTAACTAAAATTTTAAATCCCCACCTTCATCAGATGAAATCTCCCAAGCAAATTCTGTCTGGACTATGTCATTATCATAAAAAACAAAACAAAACAAAACAGCAATCAGAGAAAGGACTGCTACAAATTAAAAAGATTCAGATGATGAATCTTTCCAAGAGCCAAGGGTCAGATGACTCTTTCCAAGAGCCAAGGGTCAGACTCATCCCCAGGATGAGGCTCTAAGGAAACCCAGGGACTGTTTGTCATTCTGGAAACTACTCTCCAGAATGAGGATGAACCTCTTACAATATTAACCGACACAAGAACTACTCTATCAGTGCCCAACCCCATTGCAATTAAACAATTCCCCCTTGGAGTAATACATTCATTCAAGTAAGGGGGGCCTCAAATAAACCACAGTGTGTTCCTACTTACAAACATATACACTTCTGCTTGGGACACTTGCAAGATAAACTTCCAGTTAAGTGAATCAGCTCACATCCAGTTATTAGGGAAAGGGTTTCCTAGAAAAGTGTTGCATTACCATTTCCTTTTCTGGAAAGGGAGAAGATAACTCTTGAGTTAGACTCCTCTGAATTTAAATCCACTGAATTTAATCTTCAAGAAAATCCAAACCCTATTACTTTCACAAGTACTTTACCAACAAGGGAAGATCAAACTTCAGACTCGTCCCCATTATGTTTAGTACCCTGCTCTACAGGCAAAATCCTCCAAGGATACATGCAGAATTCATGGTGCCCCAAATTAAGATCCAAATTGATGCCACAAAACCTCGCCCCAGAATCAGTCAACACCCTATGAACAAAGAAGTTTATAGGGCAATAGATATACCAGGGAAGATTATAAAGCACAGGTATTTCTTATCCCCTTGCAATCCTAATACCCCTCTCTTACCTGTAAGAAAACCTAGTGGTCAAGGATGGAAATTTGTCCAAGATCTCTGAGCAATAAATAACATCGTTATTCCTCACCATCTTGTCATTCCTAATCCCCAGAGTTACTGGCATCTATCCCTACTGAAAGCAAATTTTTCATCGTAATCAGCCTATGCAGTGCATTCTTTAGCGTTCCAGTTGATAAGGCTAACAAATATCTTTTTGCCTTTACAGAAAAGGACAGTATACCTGGATAGTAATTCCTCAAGATTTTATTGAGAGTCCTTACTTCTCACAAATTTTTGAAGCTGACCTATTTGATACAAAGTTTTGTAGATGCTTTACCTTACTATAATAGATAGATGAATTAGTTTTCTGCTCGCCCTGCTAAGTCTCCTCACAAAAAGACAGTATGCACCTGTTAAAGCTCTTAGCAATTAAGGGACACAAAGTCTCAAAGGAAAAGCTGCCATTTGTTCAAACTCGAGTCTGATATTTAGGGTATTTAGTCTCAAAAGAACGGTTACATCTAGATCCTGATAGACTTCATGGCATCTTGAGGTTCCCCAAACGTAAAGCCAAATGTCAATGACAGGTTTTCTTGTGACAGTTGGTTATTTTTGGAACTGGATTCTAAACTTGTCTATAATGGCCCAGCACCTATGTCTTATTAAAAACCAATAAACCTGACCCCATTATCTGGGGAAACCAAGTTGACATGACCTTTAAAACTTTGAAGAAAAACTTAGTAAATCTACTCACCCTTGGTCATCCAGACTATTAGCTACATTTTTTCCTTTTTGTATATAAAAAAGAAGGAAATGCATTCATAATACTTAGCCCAGAACATGGGAGCTAATAACCAACCTTTGAGTTACTGCAGCCAACAATTAGATCCCATGGCCTGAGGTTACTTATCCCTGATGACTTTGGACTGGCTTTCTAGTTAAGGCCACTGAAGAAACAGTCATGGGGTTCGTCCTTTACCATCTTTGTACCTCCTGCTGTCGAAGCTCTCTTAAGCTCACACTGCACCCAACACCTTTCAGCAAGCCATCTTCTTAGGAAATTCTCTTGCTAACTACCCCTCATATCACTCTTATTCATTGTAATAATTTCAACAGTGCTACCCTTCTACCTTCTTCCACGAATGAAACCCCGCCCATGCTGTTTGACTTTGATGGACTACCTATGAACTTCTTGTGATAACTTGTAAGAAACCCCCTCAACCAATGTTGACTTCTCATGATTTATTGATGGCTCTCACCTGAAAAATGAAAATGGTCAACATTGTTCTGGATATGCAATATCAAATCCTTTTGAAGCCACTGAGGCCGCTCACTTCCTTTTGGCCACATTAGCCCAAGAAACTAAATGATATGCTCTTACTCAAGTATATATTCTTGCTAAAGGTAGAACCACAAACATCTAACTGATCGTCAATATGCCTTTGGAGTAGCCCATGATTTTGGAATGCGATGGAAATGAGGTTTCCTTACTTTCAGGGGAGACAAAATTTAAAATGGTCCTTATGCCCAAAATTTATTATATGCTAGGCTTTTGCCAGCAGCTCTAGATATTATTAACATCTTTAGGCATTCTAAGCCTGACTCCCAGGAAGCCAAAGGAAACCACCTCATTGATGTCTCCACAAAAAAACAAAAACAAAATAAAAACAAAACATAAAAAAACCAACCAACCAACCAACCTAAAAAATGCTGCTTTTTGGGATTCATGGAGCAAACCTGTTATGGTCCAGAAAACGACTCACCCTCAGGCTGGCTAAAGAAAATTAAGCAGCAAAATACAACAATTGGCCCCCGAACAGGAAAAACAAAATTGGAGATCTAAAGGCTGTTGGTATCATGAAGAAAAGGAAGTCTGGTTCAGACCCAACAACAAACTGTTACTGCCAGAAATTTTAAAATTTCCATTTTTAACTACCGTACATGAATTAAATCATTGGCCAACTGTGAAAATAACATTCATGAATCAATACTGTTGGGGAAACATTGGCAACACCACAAAAAGTACCTCTTGCGACTGCTCCACCTGTCCTAGGTTTAACCCAGGGAAGCCTATCCAGATTGCCCCTTAACATTTTAATTGACCCAATGAACCATCTGAGGTTTGGCAAAGATTTCACACAATTGCCCCCATCTCACGGCTGTAATTACATCCTAGTAACGGTTTACATGTTTTCACAATGGACTGAAGCTTTCCCATGTAGACCTGTAACAGCCTCTTCTGTACCTGAAGTCCCATTAGAAAAGACTATTCCCACTTGGGGAACATCCCTTGTACTTCACAGAGATTAGGGAACCCCCTGTACTGGGTCAAATCCTTCAACAAGCCATTCTGCTCGGCCAGTTCTGTAGCACTTTCACTGTGCTTACTATCCTCAGTCTTCAGGATTGGTTGAATGTACAAATGGATTTATTAAGACTTAGCTTAATTGACATCTTCCAAGTACTCTGGCCAAAAGCGTTACCATTGGTTCTTCTAAATCTTAGACCAATTACCATTGGGATACATAACCTTTTTTGCCTTTTGAAATAATTACAGGGCAGTTGATACATTTAGGCCTTGCTTATTTTGCCCCCAATAAATAAAGGGAGATATACTTCAATTTTGCAAAGGCCCAATGAAGTCTATAAAAAAGTAATCATGCTCTGATAGAACAAACCTTTCCACAGTGCTCCCAGGAGATGAAAACATCAAGCATCACACATAACAGCCTAGAGAGTTCATCTATTGGAAAATACATCTCCAAAAAGACTTTCTTCAACCTTGCTGGAAAGGTTCCTCACAGGTGTCCTTAACTAATTCCTGTGCAGCCAAATTCAAGGAATAGACTCCTGGATACAAGTGCCACATCTAAGCAAAGCCCCCAAACTTGAATGGACCCATGCCCCAAATAGTGACCTAAAACTGAAGATTTATAGTCACTAAAGTATCTGATATCTAAAGCAGACAGCTTACCCAAGATATCTGCACCAGGCCTCTCTCTTCTCACTCTATATTTAGTTGAACCATGTCATTCAGACTTTCAGTTATCCTTTCCCTAGTTTTTCTAACATTATTTCCTTTAGCTTTAAACATCCTTTTACCCCACTTTAAAAGACTCTTTGATTCTGCTAACCTAATTGATTGTTGGATTTGAGCCAGAGCAAATATACTCATGATGAACCTGTATTGTTGGCCTGACCACCATCTTTAGAAGGATGGCAAAACCTAGTTGCCAAGGATATCGGATTTTCCTTTGATACCTGTGAAACCACACATGTCCTCCCTTTCAGAAAACTGGCACCAAATATTAAGGCTTTCCTTCAAGTACTCCCTAATCATAATGGAATACGCCTCACTCATGTTTGGACGCTTACCCAAAATCATTATGTTCTGAAAACTTAATGATGGGAATGGCAAAACTCTTAGATAGCTCCCACTAAATATTTGTAACTATACTATTTTATATAATCCAGGTGAACATGAATTCACTCCCATAGGAATCTAGAAGACTGTATCACCTTAATGTATCTTTATAGTGGGGCAATGGAAACTAATAATACTAGAAAATGAGAAGCTGATGTACTCCTACTCATTGGGACTTAACTGGGAATTAACAAAAAAAAATGTGGGGAATGGAGAAAATTTAATTGAACTTATTTTTCTCCTAGAAATCTTCTGCATCTCTACCAAAATCTTACTTATACTAGAACAGCTCTCTCGTTACTTCAGATCTACAAAAATATAAGGTGCTCACGTAGTCATTCCCACAATGCTAGTGAATCAGATTATAGTGTGCTCTGAATAAGTGATTATATTTCTGATCATGAGATCCCCTCTTTCATTCCAGCTAAAAATATCTGGGCAAAGAGACCCAACTGTGCCTTAGAAGACACTGGGTATTTCTTTTGATGCGGAAGAAACATGTACCCTACACTTCCCTTTATTTATTTATTTATTTATTTATTTATTTATTTATTTATTGATGTTATTAATAGGTCTAATTTAATGCTAAACTTTAAACTTTCCCTGGAAGCAAAGTTCTCTGAATGCTTCATTCCACCCCCCCAAATTGTTGTATAGAAGAGAAAAACAAGATCTCAAGGAAGAACACAATACTGATCTGAACATTCAGTGTATATAGCTTCAGAACATGAAAACATTTATGGTTTTTAAAATATGTTATCTCTTGCCTGGCAAAATTTTCTTAGACTACATTACCCAACAGCAACCTGTGACTAAAATTTGTCTTTCTCTCAGACTGGCTTATTTCACTTATTTCACTCTCCAGATCTATCCATGTTTTTGCAAATGGCAAGATTTCATTCTTTTTTAAGTCTGAAATATCCCACTGCCTACACTTCCTTTTAACTGGAAGAGATGTTTGGGGATCATTGGCCTCACTTCTGACCCTGAAATTAGAAAAACTCTTCCTTTTACTGCTTATATACCTAATCTGTGGTCTTCTATCAATTTAAAAAGACATGTCAGAACTCTGAAGGTTATGATTTTGGATGGCTGGTTACATACAACTCTAGAGTAGATAGAAAGGGTTTGGTGCAGGCTTCCACCAGAACCTTTTTAGCTTAGGTTGGAGTAGCAGACCTTGAAAAAGCAATTCACAATCTTTCTATAGTTATCTCTACCACTCTCAATGTTTTTATCTGAGCTTTTGAACATCAACAAACCCAAACAGATAGCCTAGCAGAAATAGCCCTACAAAAACTACAGAGCCCTTACCCTCTTCACTGTTCAGCAGAGAGGAACCCGTGCCCTACTTGGAGAAGAACTTTGTTTTTAGGCCAGTAAGTCAGGGAAAATAAACACAAGAACTAAAAATAATGAAGGACAATATCAAGTTGCTAGCAGTAGTTGACCAGGCTCCTGGAACTTGGGACATTTTTGATCAGCTAAATATAGCAGGTGGGGAAGCTGGTCGAGAAGTGCATTTCAGTCAATAGCTATCACTGGGCTTTTGGTCCCTAGATTAAGTTTTTAATTAAACGTCTACTCTTTGGTATCAGTCAAAAAATGCCTTATTCCCAAATGTATGTACAAAACAAAATTCTTTTCCTTTCAAAGACCTTTGCTAGAATTCAACTGACCGTGGGAACTAAATTGTCCTCCATCAGAGGGATATAGCTGAGATTTTTCATTCTCAATGTTCTTGTTGTTCAAGAGAGGCAAGTGAAATTCTATATCGTCGCCCTCCTCCATGGGACAAGACCCCTGAGGATGGTCCTCCTCAGCTTAATGGGAGAAGACACCTGTGCACTACTTTCCTAAGCTCCATGGGACGTAGAATACGAGCTATCTAGGAGCCAATTACATTAAAAAAAAAAAATCTGAATGATATAATTGACCAGAGGTGTTTCCTGAAAAAGATCTTGATCAAAAGAGGGAAGGGGGAAGGAATTTCAGTCTAAAATGGAACCTGAGGACATAAAATGGAAAAATCTCAATCGTGTGTCCTTAGGAAAACAACACTTAAGGACTGAGAGACTGATTTAAATACAGCCTACTCCAAACCTTCAACAGACTCGCCTACAGCTTGCTATAGTTTGTGTGCCCTGAGTTGCAATTCCTCTGCTATTCCTGAATGCACTCATCTTTTTAACAAGTTTGAGCTTGCCTCAGTTTACCTCTTTGTTTAGGTCAACAGTCGTACTATATTTCTTGTCTAACTCATGGAAATCATGTTGAAATTATGAGTCTAAATCATTCATTTTTAGGGGAAAACATAGTCCTGCCACTTAACCAAAAACACGGAGATGAGACCTGGCATGGTGACGCGTTCGTTCCACTAATGCTGCTGTTTGAACAAGGACAGAAAATAAGCACAACAAGCTGTTGTAATAAGAAGAAAAATTAATCCCCAGAATCATTTTGTGACTAGCAGGTTTAGGAACCTTTAACCAGCTCTGTCGTTCTGAGGGTTACTCATAACTCAAGCAGGTCATTTGACAACCCATATTCTTGCGGGAGAAAAGGTGGTCCTGGCGATAGGTAGGAATACCAACTGCTTACCCCATTCTAAAAGTGCCATGTAGGGATGTAGCAATTATTTGATACAAAAAGAAAATTTTAATTTAATTTCATATTGAGATTTATTTGATCATTTCAAAATATTTCTCGACCCAGCAAAGGAAATATCAACCTTTGGGTTGGCAATCAGCATTCTGAATTGAAGTCGACTGAGTAGAAAATAGGAACATAACGTATATATTGTATTATGAAATGATAAACAGATTCCTACTTACTAAAATATCCGGTACGTTCTGGGTGAGCCATAATGGTTGATACCAAGACCCCATCTACCAGTTAAAATAGACTGCAATCATCCATTTATTAACTCAGTAGGCAATTATTGAGCACCTCTATGTGCCGAGAATTGTTTCATGCCAGGGTTTCATGGAAATACTAGTGAATAAGGCAAAGATGAATCACCCCCTTCCTAAGTGTGAGACAGGGAATAAACAGGTAAAAATAGATGAACAAGGAATAGAAAATAGTGGTAAAAGCCGGGATAAAAATGGAACAAAGGATGAGATAGAGAGTGAATGTGAGATATAGGCAAAAAACCCACTTTTGATGGGATGGTCTTAGAAGAGCTCTTGGAAAACTTGACATTTAAGCTGTGGCAGTCATGGAAAGGTCTCGGCAAAAAGCATTCTAAGCTGAAGGAGAAGCAAATGCAAAGACCCAGAATCAATTTGCTGTGCTGGGGAGACAGAATGAAAGCCAGTGAGTGAGCGTGTGGGAAAAACGGGGTGAGCAAGAGTGGTTCATGCACTGCCTCAAGCCTTAGTGAGGAGCTGGGATGTCACTTTAAAGGTATTGGGGTACTACTGGAATTCTTAAACAGAAAAGCAATGTTATCCACATTATATATAATATAATATAATATAATATAATATAATATAATATAATATAATATAATAAATATACAATATATGTTGTTGTTTTTTTAAGAAGGCTCCACACCTACCACAGAACCACATGCGAGATGTGCACTCATGACCTTGAGATCAAGACCTGAGCTGAGACCAAGAGTCTGACACTTTACTGACTAAGTCACCCAGGTGCCCTAGGTCCAATTTATATTTTAAAAAACTTGCTCTAGCTGGTGTGTGGTGGGCATATTATTGTGAGGTAAGAGGGGAGGCAGGGTCACCAGCTGGGTTGACACTGTGGTCATCCTATAAGAGATGCTGGTTCCTTGAACTAGAAAGTAGCCATGAGGAAGGAAAGAAGTAAGCCTCAAAATCCTGTAGTTCTTTTTTTTTTAAATTTTTTTTTAACATTTATTTATTTTTGAGAGACAGAGCATAAGAGGGGGAGGGGCAGAGAGAGAGGGAGACGCACAATCCAAACCAGGCTCCAGGCTCTGAGCAGTCAGCACAGAGCCTGACACGGGGCTCGAACCCACGAACCGGGAAATCATGACCTGAGCCGAAGTCTGATGCTCAACCAACTGAACCACCGAGGCACCCTAAGATCTTGTAGTTCTTATGTTAAGTTTGTATGGCACTATTCTGATACTGTCTGTTGACTTTTTGCCTCTTCTGGTAGACTATCCTATATTTTAACTGCTACCATTTATAAAGTGTCCCATGTTGCTCTGGGCTTTATACACATTGAATCCTTAGAACAATTTCATCCCAAGCTCATGGGTGAGGAGGTTCACTAACTCCCCAAGGCCACAAAACTGGTGAAGGTCATAGTAAGATTTACCTCGGTCTGTCTGATTCTGAGCAAGGCACAACTCAGCCAATACACTATAGTGTCTTAATTTAACCTATGCTAGGGGCAGAGTTAGCCCAGGGAAATTAGGGCACAACTGGGTTTCTTCAATGGTTCTTAGAAGGAGAAGGGCAGTAAAACTACCAGGAAGGGAAGCCCTAGTTTCAAGTGTCGATTCCTGGGCCCTGTCCTGAGAATGCAGAATTAGAATCTTTAGGTTTGGGGCTTGGGGATGTGAATTTGAAAAATGCTCCCAAGGGACACTTACTCAAATCTGTGAATGCTGCAAAGTATTTGTTGACTGGATAACCCCTGATCCAGAGAAAATAGAGACCCACTTTGGATGGGTCCAAGCAGAGTCTCAGCTAGCCCCCTCAAATCCACTTGGAATTCATAGTGTGTCTAATATATTGTTAATGATATGATACACTCCAGCCTTCTGGAAGCTTTCTATTTTAAATAATTATTCTTGATGATGAGGTACTAAGTTCAGTTGTCTCCCAAGCTGAGAAATCATAAGCCACTCACCTGGTAAGCATCATATACTTCAAAGGCAAAACAATCTTTTTTAAAAAATTATTTTGAGCTTTCAGCTTTTTCAGGAAACACAAAGGAGTCAGTCCTTACTCCTAAAACCAACCTACCTATGAGACAGGCTGTACACAGTACATAGGGCCCACAAGACTTTTAGGAGCTTGAAAAAATGTTTTCATTTTTTTTTTTAAACCAGAAGATGAACATGAACATATTCTGGCCTAGATTATATTCAATTTTTACCAATGCAGTTGTAAAATATAACTTCTAATTAATTTTTTTTTTTTTAATCAAGAAACGTCCCCTGAATACAACAGTGCCTAGGGCATGCAGAAGTCATAATGTGACCCTACTCACTCACAGCCCTGGGCCCAGGTGATAGACACCTTACCTGGCATGCATTGTATAGGAGCTGATGTTCAAACTTCTTGATCCCAAGAATGTTCTGGAACATCTCGTAGAGTTGCTCCTTGCTCAAAATCAGCTCAGAGGCTGCGCTGGCTGTCATCCGGGCCTGCTGCTTCCTGGGGTCCTCTTCCCCACGGTAGATGGCATCAAACTTGGCCATCCAGGAGCTCAGCACGGTCTCCTTGCTGAGGCCATCTATCTCGGGCAGGCTGCGCACCCTTTTCTCAATGTGCTTCTTGAAGACCTCCCTGGAGTCATTGGCAGAGCAGCCCCCGCTCTGGACCATGCGGGCCACACGGTCGCTCTTCAGGAACACCTAAGCAGGAACAGGGACAAGAAAGATGTCAGGGACTCGGTCTCCTGGGGCTGACTGCCATCCTGGGTACCACAGAAGGGACCAGCGTGGGCTGTATCCTGCCCCACTACCTCCTAGTTGGGTGAACTCAGAGAAGTCACTCCCGTGTTTTGTTTTTGTGGCCAAATCTAGAAAACACAAATAACAAGAGTACTTACCAGGTTGTTAAAGGGATTAAATGGGACGGTAATATCACGAGAGGCGAGATACCGTACACGGACTCCACACTCAAACAGCCTGGGTCCTTTCTCTGCCACCTAATGGCTGTGTTCCTCTCGTCAAGTTAACCTCTTTGTACCTCAGTTTTTTTCATCTATAAAATGGGATAATAGTAGTCTACCTCATAGGTATTTTTGGGGGTTTATTTATTTATTTTGAGAGAGAGAGAGAGAGAGAAAGAACACAAGCAGGGGAGGGGCAGAGACAGAGGGAGAGAAATAGAATCCCAAGCAGACTCTGCACTGTTCAAGGTTAAGCCCAATGTGGGGCTTGAACTCATGAACCATGAGATCCCGACCTGAGCCGCAATGGAGAGTCAGGCACTTAACTGAGTCACCCAGGTGTCCCTGCATCATAGGTATTTTGAAGTGAGGATTAAACGGATTAATATATGATAACCACTTTAAAAAGTGGACCAGAGTAATGCCAGATGGCTTGTTATTACGGTTATTTATTTATTTTTTTACTTTTTAAATTGAACTACAGTCAACACATGATGTTACATTAGTTTCAGGCACATAACATACTGATTTGACAAGTTTCTACGTTATGCTACGCTTACCACCACGTAGCTACCATCTGTCAGCATAAACCCTGCTACCACACCACTGACTATACTCCCTATGTTCCGCTTTTTATCTTCGGACTTACCTCCTAACTGGAAGCTTGTATCTCCCACTCCCCTTCGTCCATTTTGCCCATGCGGTCCCCTCCCTCCCCTCTGGCAGCCATCCGTTTGCTCTCGGTCTGTATGGGTCCATTTCTGCCTTTTTGTTTATTTATCCATTTGTTTGGGTTTTTAGACTTCGCATATCAGTATTTGTCATGTTCTTTTTTTTTTAATTTTTTTAAACACTTATTTATTTTTGAGACAGAGACAGAGCATGAACAGGGGAGGGTCACAGAGAGGGAGACACAGAATCTGAAACAGGCTCCAGGCTCTGAGCGTCAGCACAGAGCCCGACGTGGGGCTCGAACTGATGGACCGCGAGATCATGACCTGAGCCGAAGTCGGACGCTTAACCCACTGAGCCACCCAGGCGCCCCAGTATTTGTCATGTTCTTTTGCACTGACCTCACTTAGCAATAATACCCTCCGTGGTGTAGCCAACGGCAAGCCCTCATTCTTTTTAGGGCGGAGTAATGTTCTCCTGTGTGCGTGTGTGTATCCACACAAGTACCACGTTTGCTATCCATTCATTTACGGACGGACACTAGGTTCTTAGCTGCTGTACCTAACGCTGCGCTGAACAGAGGGGTGCATAGATCTTTTCCCATCAGGATTTTGTTTTCTTCCGGTAAATATCCAGGAGTGGAATTGCTGGATCGTGTGGCAATTCTGTTTTTCATTTTTTGAGGAACCCCCACCCTGTTTTCCAGAGCGGCCGCACCAATGTGCATTCCCGCCAACAGTGCATGAGCTTTCCTCCTTCTCCACATCCTCACAACCTCTCGCAAGCCAGGGTGTCTCCGAGCGCTCAAGCAGAGGGGTCGGAGCGGGGCGAGCGGAGCCAAGGTGAGTTTCTGGGTGGAGAGCCCGGAGGCACTCCATGCAGGGCGTGACCTGGAGTCGGGCTGGAAACAAGGAGGGCGTTTCCCGGGGCATTCTGCACGGGGGGGGGGGGGGGGGAGCTGGTGCTGAAGCAGGTGTGGGCCGCGAGGTGGTGGATGACTGTGTGCAGGGGGTCCCTTAGCTCAAACTGCCCAAAGCCAAAGGGGTGTCGACTCGATGTGTTCTTGTGTGCTCTGGACCTGGGTCACCTTGTCGCAGCGGCTAGAGCTATAGTCAGCTCTGACGAGAGGTGTCCTGGTGCACCCAGGGCTGGGGCTGGCTTGCGGGGAAGGGGGGGGCTGGGGTGGGCTAGGGTACCCCCCCCCCCCAGAGCTTGCTGAGGCGGCAGGCAGGGTCTGGTGTCCAGACCCGGCTCCTGTCACATGGAGGGAGTATAAACTGTGCTGTCCACCAGCCTCTCTGACCCCGAGAGAATTCCAGCAGCTCCCCTGCCAGCTGGCTGCTGCGTTCTAGGGCTGGTCCCTTTGTATTATTCTACTTGCTATTTTTTTTTTGTTTTTTTCCTCGTTGCTCTTTTAAATTGCGGCTTTTTTCTGCACCACAGGGATCTGCTCTGGGTCCCTCAGAACTATCCCTTCCTACGGCAATTGGGAGCTTTGGGGGTGTGGGTCCCCTTCATTACCCTGTCCCCGTCTCTTACTGTTCTCTGTGTGCTCTCTTCGGCTTTTGTTGGGCAGAAGCTATTCAGTCAGCCTTCAGTTCTTCTTCAGGAGGAAATGCTCCACAGATAGGTGCAGCTGTGGGTTGTCTCCATGGAGGAGGGGAGTTCAGGGTCTTCCCACGTCACCATCGTGGATGGGAACCCCACCATGGTTGTGGTTATTACATACAAAGTACCTGGCACGATGTCTCACCCTTACCAGGTAACCATGATTTACAGCCCATTTTATCCTCTCAAGGAGACTCATCCCACCCAAAATTGAACAAGTATCCGGGGAACGTGTATTTAATGTCTCCCTTCTTGAAATGTAAACTCCATTAGGACTGGGCTCATCTTGTTCCCCACAATGTCACCTATCTCTGGTATAGAGCCTGCCCCTTTAAAAGGGAATGAATGAAGAAGGTAGGCATTATATTCAGTCTATCTTGTAGACTGGAAAACCAAGACTCTAGAGAGGGGTGGGGATTGTTTCTGGTAACTCAAACTGGCTGATTATAAAGGTATGTTTTTTTGTTGTAGTTGTGGGGTTTTTGTTTGCTTGTGTTGTTTGTTATTTCACCTTGGTTCCTTCCTTCCCTAAGGGTCTTACCTGCCCGGTGGAGAACCTCTCCTGCCTGCGGAAGGACGCTTGGTTGTTTGGCTGGCGCTGGCTAGGTCCTGGAACCAAGCCACCCATTAAGAACAGTTGACTTCTGTTCCAGTACCCACCATTTGGAGATGTGCCCAAGCCACGTGGTTCTGGGGTGTAAAACAAGATGGTGAAGCTCTTGCTTCATAGTCACAAAGAGGGAACATCTGCCACTTTTGAGCTGTGTCCCGATCACACTTCAGCAGGTGTACAAATACCCTTCAAGAGGCAGAACACACGTTCGCCCCCCTCCCCCCCATCGGATTTCAGGAAATGCACCTGTTAGCCAGGAGACGGCACTGCTTGGGGGACATCCCATTGCCTCCTGCTTCATGACAAAGCTTTCCTCGGGGAGGAGAGATGTCAGAACGCTGGTCTCCACCTACTGCCAACATAATGAACTAATTCAGAAAGAAGGAAGGCTGAGGGTTTGCTTCACAGCCAAGGGCCATGGCTGGCTCCTCCATGCCTGGGAACTGGTGCTCAGTGGAGATCTTAGAGCTCATTTAAAAATCAACTGTAGTGGGATGCCTGGGTGGCTCAGTCGGTTAAGCGTCTGACTTCAGCTCAGGTCATGATCTCGCGGTCCGTGGGTTCGAGCCCCGCGTCGGGCTCTGTGCTGACAGCTCAGAGCCTGGAGCCTGCTTCAGATTCTGTGTCTCCCCCCTCTCAGCCCCTCCCCTGCTCATTCTCTGTCTCTCTCTGTCTCAGAAATAAATAAAAAAACATTAAAAAAAATTAACTGTAGAGAACAAGCTTCAACTAAATCCTCAAGCCTTATGAGCCTTAATGAACTAAAGAATTTACCTGAGAATCTACAATGTTTAATGCGGATAGTTCTGCCATCTACCTAACACCTTGCGTCTCAGTTACAGGTCTGCGTCTCAAAGTACGTCAAAGTTTTGAGGCAAACAGAGGAAGTTTCTGGGGTATAGGATTGAGGCAGGAGCTGTAAACCATGGTCCGGGCCAGTTGTACTACTAACTTGCTGTGTGGCCTTGGGGAAGTCACCTCCCCTCTCTGGTTCTCCAGTGTCTTATCTGTACATGGAGAGCATTGAATTTTAAAATTTTGAGGTTGCCCTTCCAGCTGTCATGTTTATACTCTTCTTCATGATCACGTTCATCGTTTCTTTGGGCACTCACTGGGGAGGAGACACTGTGCCAGGTGCCAGCAAGACAGTGGTGAGCAAAACAGATGTGGATCCAGCCCTCACGCCTCTGCGACATCACCCTAATAATGCCATAGAAATATTATAACCTGGGACAAGTGTTTTCAAGGGGGATGCACACGGGTGGTCTATTGCCAGGAATATTCCAGCAGGGAGTCAGGAAATCCTTCCTGGAGCAAAACTCCTTTGGGATGATATGGGAATGATGGGTAGGTAAAAAGAGCACGAAAGAGTATTTCAGAGAGGAGGAACAAAATGTGTAAAGACCCTGAGTGTCTGAGGAAGTAGGGAGAGCCACTGTGGCTGGGTCTGCCTTGGAGCAAGTTCCGGGTGGGTGGCAGTGAGGAGACGGGAGAGACTAGTGGCGGGAAGGAGCCAGATGGTGGGAGGCAAGGGAGGCCACATTAAGGATACCGGTCTTTATCTGAAGGGCAGTGAGCAGCCATTGCAGGTTTTAAGCAGGGACACGGCCTGATCAAATCCACATTCCCTGGCTTTAATGCGGAAAACCAATCTGAAGGGGGCAAGAGAACAGGCAGTAGGCCAGGTGGGGTGTACTTGCAGGAGCACCCGGGGGTGATGACAGTGGTGGGGATGCGAAGGGTTGAATTATTCATTGTCAGCTCTGATGAAAATCAGAGGTAACTTAAAACATTCAACCAGCAGCCATACCCTCCTCCCGTCTGTCCAGACCAGTGTTCCGCAAACCTGGGGCAGGCCCCCGTTTATAAGCTCTTAGCGCCGTATTCCTTTCCTCCAAAACCCTTCCAGAACTGCCATTTGTGTCTGTGACTGTTTGGTTAATATCTGGGCTCCAGCTAGACTAGAAGTCCCAGGAAGGCAGGAGTTGTAGCTGTTTTTTTTCCCCATTCCTTCTTGTGAGTGCCTAAGGCAGCGCCTGGCACATAGTCGACGCTGTGCTTAATGAGTGAATAAGCAACAGCAACAAAGGAGATGTCTCAAAGCAGAGAGCCTATTGAGATTATATGTGGATGGGAGCAGGGAACTAAAGGGAAATAAGGAAGCACAATATAACTGGTCTCTTAAAACAAGGGGCTGAGGCTAGATTTTCCCTGGGACATGATAACGGGAGGTAAGAAATGATATTGGGGCTCCTGGGTGGCTCAGTTGGTTAAGCCTCTGACTTTGGCTCAGGTCGTGATCTCACGGTCTATGAGCTGGAGCCCCGCGTCGGGCTCTGTGCTGGCAGCTCAGAGCCTGAAGCCTGCTTCTCATACTATGTCTCCCCTCTCTCTCTGTCCCTCCCCTGCTTGCGCTCTGTGTCTCTCTCTCTCCCTCTCAAAAATAAATGAATGTTAAAAAAATTTTTAAAAATTAAAGAAACGATGTTGGCACATTGTTCCTAGCTGGCATCTGTCACTGGCTGGGTGACCCCTGGATCCTGCTTCACGGAGCCCCTTCCTTTGTATAAAGTAGCCACTCAGTAAATATTTATTGAACTCCTAGCAGATGGCCTTAGACAAGTCGCTTAACTTCCAGAAACCTCACTCTCCTTTGCTGTCACATGGGGTTGATTCAGCCACTCTTCTTTGACAAACTGGAAGGACTTTGAAAAGCAGGGGGCTCCATCTGTCCAGAGCTAAGATACGACAGCCAGGCCCCAGATCGAGGGGAGATGAGTGGCATGTCAAAAGCGTGCAAAAGGAGACCGGAGACTAAGGAGACCACAAAGATGGAGTGCCAAACAGGAGGCAGCCATGGGGAGAAAAAGTGACGGCAAAAAACTAATTTTCCAGGCATATCATCTGTCCGGGCTTCGCAGCCTGTCAGAAGCGAAGGGTCAGAAGGGTCTGGGCCAGCCTTGCCCTGTAGCGAATACAGCCCCTGAGTACTGATGTACTTGACTGTCTCTAAAAACCGCCCCGGAAACCCATTTGTACCGGGAGCTCTAGCCGGCGTCTTTGTTCCCGGTTTTGTTTTTCGGCGACTATTGCAAGAGACCTCAGCCACCGGCTCGGTTCCGTGTGGCACATCCATAAATCCTTCCTGCTCCTCTGGCAACTTCCCAGACAGGTCATAACGGCAGATGGAAGATAAACAAATAAATACCGAATGGTGAAGGGCAGTCAATTCAGTGACTCGGCCTCATCCATCAGTCCTTCCCTCCACGGCCAGAGCCAAGCAGCTTCAAGGTTGTTTTAGGAACACACACGCACATCAGGTCTTAATGACTGTACAGGGTACGGGGGAAAGCTGGCCCAGCTCCCACTTCCTGATCCTTTCCAGCTCTACAAAAGCCTGTCATCCCAACGTAAATAAGAGAAATACCTACATGTTAGAGTAAATAAGGTTTAAAAACATCCACAACCCACAACGGCCCGGTTGCTACTAACGAATGCCACACAGGTACTGGGCGGGGTGGACCAGAGTGTCAGACGGCCCTGGGTTCAAATTCAGACTCTACCAGTTGCTGTTTTTGCAAGTTACTTAATCTTTCTGGGATTCAGCTGCCCCATCTTTCACACGGGAATCGTAACGACCCTCCCGTGTAGGATTTGGATGAGGATTCACCGCAACAATGCATATCAGTTGGTCAGCATGGTGTCCGTAATGGTGCCTCTTACCTTCACGAAGTAACGTCATAAGTTAGCTGTTATTTTTAAACAGAATATCACGTAGCCATGGAAAAAGACAATATTTTTTCATTAGCATCGAAAGGTGTCCTGAAATACTGTTAAAGCAGATAATTCCAAAGGTAAGGTGAAGCTGGGGGATAGGAGTATGACCCTGGACTGAGAACAGGATAGGAAATAAAACCGATGAGAATATGTCCTAAGTGTGAGTTTTGCAGAGATAGGAAAGAAATTAAAACCCACTGTGCTAAATGACACAACTGGGTTAGCAATATTTTGTAGGAGTTCCCCTGATAGTCTTAATTTGGAAATCAAATCATGTGTATAGACACATTAAAAATACCTGAAAAGATACATACCAAAATTTAATAGTAGTTGTCTAGCATGATGGGATTATGGGTGGTTTTCCAACCATGGGCTTTAGGGTTGTTTTCGACATGGTCTGTTTTTATAATCTATATATCACATAGTTATCGTTTTTATATTATGTTTTACTTTATGATCACTTAAAACACCTCTTCCTACATGGAACAACTTACATACTTTACCTTCATCGAGACAAGGAGCATGTTAGTTTCTAAAATAAAATGACCTTTGGATCGGAAAGGTATCTTTCATCAAAAAGTAAAAGATCCTGGGGCAAACTTCAGAAGCAGATCTGGGACCCAGACCCGTGGTAGGGAGCAGTAGCTTAGCAACAAAAGCAGCTCCGTTTCCTAGTTCTAGACCCTGGCCCCCCACCTCGACTTTGTACTCCCCACCCCTCCCTCATGCCCAGGGCCTGAAACTAGGGAGGGGATTGATTCTACCAACTTTCAATTCTCTCCTACTGTTTCTATGCAGCAGACGTGTGTGGACCGCCAGTCTCCTCCTCTAACCTTAATATAGTTATGATGCTACTTTCCAGGTGCCAGATTTAGGGTGAGGTTGTGTGTGTGTGTGTGTGTGTGTGTGTGTAATTTAGTCCTGACAACAACTGTGCACGGAGGTCCTAGTACAGAGAAAGTACCTGAGGCTCAGACTTGGCCGAGGTCCCCCAGCCAGTGTGCAGAGGAACTAGAATTCAATGCCACATCTTTCAGACACAAAACATCCTCTGAATCACTCTGACCTCTGCCCCCTCCTTCCTTGCTCTGCGTTCCCCTCGGAACAAATGTCTTTACACTGGGTAGTTACTGTTCTCCCAGGGATACATCTGTTGGAAGGCCACTGAGGGGTTACAGTGGTTTTTGCATACTGGAAAATATAGAGCTTCATTTCAGAAAAATAGCCAGATTTGACCTTCCACTTTCTTAGATTAAAAAAAAAAAAAAATCCACCATAGAGACTGAATACTGTATGTCACCCAGTGTTGAAGACACCTGTAGTTTGTGCCTGCCACGTGTCCTCCCCTGCTGATAATAGTCCCTCAGTCTGAGAATGTCTGTGCCACTGCACACGGCCTCAGTGGGACTGTTAGGCATGGGAGCATGTCCTTCCTTAGCCATGTGGCAGGTTGGAACCTGAGGTTGGCCAGTGAGACTTCCCCTTGTGGGTTTCAGATCCAGAGCGGGATGGCACAAGAATGGAGTTGGGTTGGCGGAGATTTAGACCAATGATGGGGTGCCAGTGTAAGGCCACCCGCTTCCTGAAGTTGAGCCGCCAGGGTTCCCTCTTTTCGGGAGCTTGGCTATTTCCTTTAATCACTCTTGTTGCTGTTATTATTGTTGTGCTGTTATACTATCATCATCATCATCATCATCATCATTGCTTAATTTAACCAGCTGGTCAGTTCTTGCTGCTAGCAACTGCAAAATTCTTTTCTTTTTAAATGTTCATTTATTTATTTTGAGAGCGAGAGCGTGCAAACAGGGGAGGGGCAGAGAGAAAGGGAGAGAGAGCATCCCAAGCACCCTCTGTGCTGTCAGTGCAGAGCGTTGACATGGAGCTTGAACTCACAAACCGTGGGATCATGACCCGAGCCGAAGTCGAATCAGACACTTAACCGATTGAGCCACCCAGGCAACCCCAAAATTCTGTCTTCTACAACAAAGTTAGTTTGACAAAACCACCCAGGACTGTGTTAGAGATTGGCTAAGAACAAAACAAAACAGAGCAAAACAAAACAAACTCAATCAGAGCAGCTTCACTGGCTGAAGCCCAGATATCAGCTGTAAAGTTCTAAAATGGGTATGTGTGGCACCCGGGTGGCTCAGTCGGTTAAGGGTCTGACTTCAGCTCGGGTCATGATCTCACAGCTTGTGGGTTCGAGCCCCGCGTCGGGTTCTGTGCTGACAGCTCAGAGCCTGGAGCCTGCTTCAGATTCTGTCTCCCTCTCCCTCTGCCCCTCCCCCGCTCATACTCTATCTCTCTCAAAACTAAATACACATTAAAAAAAATTTTTTTTAAATAGGGGTGTGTGCATCTCTGCCTCCCACCAACCCCCCATGTGTCCTTCCAGGGAGGCTCTGAGTGACAGAGGTTTTGTAAAATTTTTCCATCTACTTCTTTGCTCTGATGCCAGGACTGGCATGTAAAGAAAGAGCCAAAATGAAGCAGGGAAATGGGGGATAAGGGCAAGAATGCAAGGTGAGAGGGCTTACGGCATAGACATCTGTCTTAAAAGCACTGAGAGTTAGAGTTGTCCTAAACCCACTGTGTGAGTTACGGAGAAACGGGTGAGCTCTCTGATGTCTCAGGACCACAGCTGTGGGAAGGGGACGGAGTTGCCCAGCCGGATCTCCCAGATCTCGGAGCAAGCACCCACTTCAACGCCCAGCTCTCAAAGCCGGAATGGAGGAGATTATAGGATTAATCTGCTGCCTGCCTGATCGGCTTTGACGATCAAGGCCGCCAGGAAAGGATAAAATAAACCTGCATGCTCTCAGAAGCCAGAGGGAATCCTGGCTCCCTTTATCCCAGCCCAGATCAGGTCACAGGCCCGAGTGGCTTGATGCTAATGCTGGCCAGCGGGGTTCAGACTGGGCTGGATGGGCACAGATAGAAAAGGGACAGAGCCTACTCACTCCTTTCATCTAAAAAATTTTTCTTTACTAGTGTGCTGAAAAACTATTACTGCCTTAGCAAAACAAGGCCAATGACTGAAATGACTTATTCTAGTAGAATCTTTTCAGAACTGTTTGAGGAAAAGCTGTTGTTTCCATATGTCATTACCATTGGCAAACTGGGATGTGAAGGTGTGGTATGGTGGGGTGGAATATGTGTGAGTGTGTGTGTGTGTGTGTGTGTGTGTGTGTGTGTGAGAGAGAGAGAGAGAGAGAGAGAGAGAGAAAGAGAGAGAGAGAGAGAGAGAGAGAGAGAGAGAGAGAGAGAGAGACATTGGGTATTTAGGAGGATATCTATTGGTTTTGCCAGCAGAGCATACATTCCAACATTCTTCTTCTGGTAGAAAGCACCCTAATTTCTCAATGAGAAACCACTGCACTTTCACTCTAGATGGTTCCAGTGTAGTTGAGCCTGCTCATAGGCTCCAGAGGCGGTATCTGTCATAGCACTGATCCCCTGGTCTAGTCCAGCCTCCATCTGTCGTGATTGGCTCCAGAAAGGCCACACGACCCATGACAGCCCAACCAAGTCATCTGGGGCCTTTTGCTGGGGCTCTCAGCAAAGAGGTATTCTCTTTGCTGGTGTGGTTGCTAAGCTGGTAGGGCAAGACCGGAATCTGCCAGAGTCCTTCACATGCAGAGAACCAGCCTAAGAATAAAACCAACACGGGGAAGAACAAAGCTGAGGTATGGGGAGAAAGATACCCATCTTGCTGGCATCTTTCGAGTCTCTGGATCCAGCCACAGCTGAAACCAGGTCTATTCCTAGAGTATTAAGTTGCTTGAGCAAATAAATCTCATTTTTGGCTTAAGCCAGTTTGACCTAGGTGTCTGTCATTTGTAATCCAAAGAATCTTGACCCAGACAGATACTGACAGGAAAGCAATTGGATCCTGGAGTAAGGTGGAGAAAGAAATCCTAGCTTCTCCCTTGCCCAAGAGTGAAGGGGGAGGGAGAAAGGGAAGAGTAATGAACTTGGAGCTCTCCCAAGTTAAGTGTTGATCTTGAACCTTTGATTATGGACTTTTGCTTCAGTGGATTAGACTTTCCGGGAACAAGCATCCCAAGACTCTCGAAACTTCACTAATGAATACAGTAAATAATTAATACCCTACATTATTTCCTGTCACTCAAATCTTAATATTAACTATTCAGTGATTTCTCAATGCCTGTATTCTCACCAGACTAAAAAGAAGCTCTTTCAAATAAACTAGCTACTATAGAATAAAAAAATACCGGGGTCACTATAGATATAATGGCAATTTCCAGAGACTCATTAGCACATTGATAACTATTATTTTCAGTTAATTAATACAAAGAAATGGCATTTTCTTTTAATTTATGTCATTAGTCAAATGAGCTTTCTAATTAAGATTTGCAATCTACAAATTTACAGACTGGTGAATAACTCTAAACATGGAGAATTATTGCTAAGGTCTGCCTGGCCTGAACTGGCTTTCAGAACTTGAAACAAAGGGGGGGGGGATTAATTTCATTCCCTGGCGGTTTCTCCACAAAATCTTTTGTTAAATAGATTCAAGATATTCATTGCCATACCATCATCATGGTTCTGAATGTCATTTCCACATTGCATTGAATTCAACTGAAATATTGCATCACATAAGATGAAGAATTAAGTCTGACACTTATCGGCAATAATATTTGTAAAATGAAAAAAAAAGCTTAAATTTGACAAATATAAAATGAACCAGACTTCTAAAACAAACCCAAACAGAAATTTCATTGAGAAAATGTGTAAAATGAGTCTGTGGCTGGACCCAGCAAACATCACAGAGACAAAGACTGTTTACTGTTAAACAGTAATTAGCAAACCAATCAATAGTATTTGCACAAAATCTAATTGCAGTCTTGCTCTACTCTCTTCATGAAAAAAGCCAAGTACTTTAGCACGTGGGAAGGAGAGTTTTACTGAATCAATCAACTAACATTGGAGTGCCCGATGGGCAGAAGCATGTGTGTGGAGCACAGCAAAGCAGAAGCACCAGTGTTTTATTTTGAAATGTTTGGTACCTAATAATTAAAAACAGAGAGGAAAGAAAGAAGAAATCTGTGAAGTGATCCCATGGAAAAAAATGAGAGTCTGGTGGATTCCTTTATACTTAGTTTATTGTTATTACCTTGAATTGCATATGGCAGGATGCCATGCGTTTTTCAATGCTTGGCAGTTGGTTTCTAATGCTTTTAACCTAGCCTTGACAATGGGTATAACATTTGGGGCATACGATCCCAAATACAGAGAATATCTGGTTCACATGAAAACAAATGTCTTTTAATGACCATATAATAACTTTTGAAAAATATGCACATCAGGCAAACATTGCCCATAGGAAGGGATGGTATATCGACTCCACTAATAATGTACACAATAGCCAATGTGCACATTATGGAAGAATAATTATAAATTTTAAATATACTAGTGGAATTCCAAAATCTGACTTGACTGGTACATAAACCTCTGAGGACGACAGGTGAAAATTCCCTTGTGATGTATATTCAGGATATGTTCTCTCACTTACAGGTTTTCTCTTAAGAAGAGTACTGCACTTTGGATGGGGTTCTAACTCATAGAAAAGAACTCACAGCACCTTTTTAATAGAAAGAACAAGGAAGTGAGTGAAGGCACCATCTTAGAAGATGTTAACATCCTTTAGAAGGGGTGGAGTTGGTAGGACTAAAGCTCCCAACTCAGTTCAAGTCTTAGCTTGTGGCATTGTAACAGCTGTGCGACTTGGAGTAATTGACCTAACCTCTTGCAACCTCAGATGCCTTGCTGGTAAGATGGGAATAATATCGGGACCTAACTCACGAGACTGTTGTACAGACTAAACAAGAAATCATACATAAAGCAGGCAATGTGCAGAGTGTTTTGCATACAGTATCTTGTTTAGTGGGTACACAAGTGGGTTTGCTTTAGTTTTCCCCAAACAAAATGCTGTTATTTCCAAAAACCGTAACCAATCATCAACCCGTTTGCCTCGGGGGTGGGGGGATGGTTCTGTAGGAGGCCAAGGCTGCTGTTCCCACTGAACAATAGTCTGGCAATTCTGGGCTTTAGGCTTGGGCAGTCTTAACCTTCTTCTGCATGGTGAGTCTTACCTCATAGTAACTCTGGACGGCGTTCATGAAGGCTTCATCAGCCACAATCTGGGTTTCCCCATTGAGGAAAGCCTGAAACCGGTCCTTGACTGTTTGCAACTGCTGTTTGCTGATCTGTAAGGAACAGAGAAAGAGAGAACAGTGAGGAGGACTTGTTCTAGACAAGGATTGTGATTGCTTTCCGTGGAAGATGCCAGTCCCATCGGTGTGCTACATCTGGCTTGTATGGGCGCACACTAGCTGACTGTTACATTTGCAAGAATTTTGTGAGGTGGTTGTTTATTAAAAAATACATAAAGACATAAATTGTTAAAAAATTATATTGAAAACAAAGGCAACGCATATTCAAAAGTCATTGTTTCCTGATCATTTTACCATCACCTGTGCTTTTGAGGTTATTAACCTCAAAATTGTATCTATTGTATCTATCTATCTATTGTATTTGTAGGGTGGAAACGATAGATAATGGGTGCTACCATATACCTCTTCCCAACTCCACATTCCGTGACACCTTGTTGGAAGCCAGATATCAACCAGGATGGGAATATTTACACCATGGAAATTGGCAAATGCTATGTAAGTCATGTGTTCTTGGCTTGTTGTTTTTGTTTTGTTTTCTTTTGCTTTTCGTGAGAGAGGGTTGTTGTTGAACAAACCACCACACAGGCACCTCAGGTGGTCTGAAATACCCTGCTTTCCAAATCTATAGTCATCAAAACAGTATAGTATTAGCATAAAAACAGACATATAGACCACAGAACAAAATTGAGAACCCAGAAATAGACTCATGAATATACAGGCAATGATAATGGACAAGGACACCAAGATACTCAATGGGGAAAGGACAATCCCCTCAATAAATGATGCTGGAAAAACTGGATATTCACACCCAAGACAAAGAAATTGGACCCCCTATCTTACACCACTCACAAAAATTAACTTTAAGTGAATTAAAGACTTTGGGGGCGCCTGGGTGGCGCAGTCGGTTAAGCGTCCGACTTCAGCCAGGTCACGATCTCGCGGTCCAGGAGTTCGAGCCCCGCGTCAGGCTCTGGGCTGATGGCTCAGAGCCTGGAGCCTGTTTCCGATTCTGTGTCTCCCTCTCTCTCTGCCCCTCCCCGTTCATGCTCTGTCTCTCTCTGTCCCAAAAAAAAATAAACGTTGAAAAAAAAAAATTAAAAAAAAAAAAAGACTTAAATGTAAGACCCAAAACGGTAAAACTATTAGAAGAAAACACAGGGCAAAACCCCCTTACACGGGTCTTAGCAATGAATTTTTGGATATGACATCAAGAGCTCAAGCAACAACAGCAAAAATCGACAAGTGGGACTACATGAAGCTAAAAATCTTCTTTATAGCAAAAGAAACAATCAGCAAAATAAGAAGGCAATTTATAGAATGGGAGAAAATATTTGCAAACCATCTACCTCATAAGGGGTTAATATCCAAAATCTATAAGGAACTCATATAAAAGCAAAAAACCACAAAAAATCCAATGAAAAAATGGGTAGAAGACTTGATTAAACATTTTTCCAAAGAAGACATACAAATGACCAACAGGTACATGAAAGGATACTCAACATCACTTATCAGAGAAATGCCAATCAAACCCACTATATCTCATCACCTCACACCTGTTTGAATGGTTATCATAAAAACAACAACAACAACAACAACAACAACAAGAAATAACAACTGTTGGCAAGGCTGTAGAGAAAATGGAACCCCTGTTCCATACTGTTGATGGGAATGTAAACTGGTGCAGCCACTATGGAAAATAACATGGAGTTTCCCCCAAAAATTAAAAACAGAAGTGCTATACGATCCAGCAATTCCATTTCTGGGTATACATCCCAAGGAAAGGGAATCACTATTCGAAAGAAATAGTGGCACCCCTACATTCATTGCAGCATATTCACAATAGCCGAGACATGGAAACAACCAAAGTGATCACTGATGTTTGAACACACACACACACACACACACACACACACACACACACACACACTTGATTATTATTCATAAAAGAGAAAGAAATCCTGCCATTTGTGACAACATGGATGGACCCAGAAGGTATTATGCTAAATGGAATAAGGCAGACGGAGAAAGACAAATACTGTTATGTTCTCGCTTACAAATGGAATCTGAAAAATGTTGAGCTCAGAGAAATAGAGAGTGGTTGCCAGCATCTCAGGGGTGGGAGAAATGGGGAGATGTTGACCAAAGCATACAAACTTCCAACTATAAGATGTAAGTTTTGGGGATTTAATGCGCAGCATGGTGACTATAATTAACAGTACTGTCTTACATACTTGAGTGTTGTTAAGAGAGTAGGTTCCACAGCCCTTTATTCTACTTGTTAGTTATGATTGAATTTGTTAGATGATATGTCCCTTTTTGTTATTTGTTCATTGATGTCTCCCCAGGGCCAACTTAGTGCTTTACACAAGACAGGCACTCCATAAGCGCTTTGCTGAATAAATGAAGGCAGTGCACGAAAGAAATCTTGGAATATCCTTTAATCAGTTCTAATTTGTATGAAAAGAAAGTCAGCTAAAAACTTTGCCGTTTTTACTATTATTTATAAAAAGTTATACTCTATAAATTGATAATGGGATACTGTGTCTAACTGTTGTAGAAGAAAGCTTAAAAAAGATCATTCTGGTCCCAGCTCCATCAACCATTGTGTCATCTTGGAAAAGTCACTTATATCCTCTGAATTGGCCAGAGAGTTAGAAGCCCTTCTGGAATAAGGCCAGTTTAACAAGTAAATGTTACACCATCCTTATTTATCTCACTTGGAAAATGGTGATAATTCTAATTATGGCCTTGGCATAGTAATAGCTATTTGATAACATGAGTTCTTTTTTAAAATTTTGAGTTTCTGTATTTATTAATGCACTGATTCATTTAAAACATTTTGTTTATTTATCTTAAGTAATCTCTACACCCAACGTGGGGCTTGAACTCACAACCCAAAGATCGAGAGTCACCTGCTCCACTGAACCAGCCAGGCACCCCATTTCTATATACATTTCAAGTGCTTTCATCATTAGAATCAATGCAAATCTTGCTAGTAGAAAATAATGTTTAGAGCTATAGGACACTGAAGCCTGGCTTGAGTTTTGATTCAATCAGGAAACAAGGAGTAGAGTTTTGAGAATGGACAGAGGTGGGATCTGGGGTGCTTTAACTAATTTTGTAACTTGGAAAAAGGGAGACTAGTGATGTTAGGGGCAGATGTAAAAGAGGTAGGTTTTTAACAGATTGATATTGTCATGTCCTAGAGCACCACTGTCTCAGGTTAGCCACGTGTGTAATTTTACATTTTCTGCACGTCTCACTTTAAAAAGTATCAAAAACTAAGTGAAATAAATATTAATACACTTTGTGGAAGCCAATATGTCAAAAATATTATTTTACATAAAATCATCATAGAAATGGTTAATGAGATATTTTACGTTCTCTCTCTATACTATATCCTTGAACTCTGGTGGTATTTTACACCCATAGTATATCTCAATTCAGAATCACCACACCACAAGTGTGCAATAGCCACGTGTGGCTGGCGGTCACCACTTTGGACAGCCGGTCCTAGAGCATGGTATGAACTCACTGCTAAGCCGTGTAGACTTTCCTGGTCTGACCCAGGATGTGAGGATCCAAGGATACTGGTGTCACTGGAGTTGTACAGAAAAAATCAGAGTTATTTGTATGCATTTGAAAACATTTCAACTGAATTATTGGGCACCAGTTGATTTTCTCGTAAAAATGACACCAGAACATTAATTTCTATCAAGTAGTTCAGCCTTCACTGGCCTAAGTCACAAATCCTTACAGTATAGTATAGTACCAACCAAGGCATCTCACAGAAGTTACATGCAGAATTCCTTCTAACACTGGGTTAATACCAAATCTGCACGATCTGGGGGGTGGGATGGAGTGGGGTAATGGAACAGGAGAGGGAGTGGCCACCAGTACCCCTTGCTTTTGCCTTAAATCTCAAGGGATGGAAATAAAAGTAGGCACACACCATCTGAATGATGAAGATTGATTGTTGACCCAAGCCACATCCATTATCACTCTAACCTTTGTTAAATAAGCAGAGTACTCAGTTCTTCAAGAAATATTTACGGAGCATCTATTACCTGCCTGGTTCTACCCCATGTCCTGAGGTATCAGTGGTCAATAAAAACAATCCAACCTCTGACCTCAGGGGCCAGGGCAAGGCAATAGGGAATTCAAGGAAATAAGGGATTGTTTTCAGGGACCTTGTAGTCAAGATGGAGAGGAAAAAAACATACAAACCGACAACAACGACAACCGCACAAAAGTGTGTTTCAGGATTTCAGAGGGAAGAGATTACAGAATGTAAAATGCTTAAAAGGAGAAGGACTTCAGGAACATTAACATGAGTCAAATTCGGAGAACATCCGTCATGAAGCCCCATAAAACACCCCCCACTTCCTCGAACACCTCAAGCTCTCAGTGAGAGAGTCAGGGGCACAGATTCTAGAGGCAGAGCTATGCTTATGGCTGGGTTTTGATGCCTGCCAGTCCAAGTTCACTATTTTCCCTCATCACTAATTAAACAAGCAAATCACGTATTTAGTTACCTCACTCACCGTGTCTCACTGGGCAAAGGACTAAGCTGTCTACACCTCAGTGTTTTCATCTGTAAAACAGGGCCATTACTGACCTCATAGGATTGTTGTGAAGTCTAACTGGAGTAAGTGACATATTCACTGCATAACCTGGTACAGCATGAATGATCAATAAACAGTAGCTGCTGTGATGATTAATCCTCAGCTTAGAGGCTTTACGCATACTGCTTCCTTGAAAAAGCATGCCTATGGGAAAATTCCAGACGTGTCTTCAAAATGCAACCCCATGCTCCTTCCCAGACTTTTCTGGATGGAGGTGGCTACTTTCTCAGCACTTTGTTCACAGTCCTGAGGGTACATGTGTCATACTGCAAAGTAGAAGTTTATTTAGATGCCAGAGCTCAGAGTCAGGGTCAGGAGTCAGGATTTGAGAACACAGATGGGGTCAAAGGGATATGGACTCAAATCCTGGTGATAATACTCATTTCCAAGGGTAACCTTGGGCAAACTGATTTCCTTAAGCCTCAGCTCTTCATGTATAAAATAGAATTCTAAGTCCTACTCCCAGGGTTGCTGGAAAGATAAGAAGAACATAGGAGGATGTGCCTAAGGAGCTTAGCATGCTGCCTGGCACAGAAAGAGTCAAATCATACAGGGTAGACCAGAAACCAAATGGCCTTGAGGCCTCGCATGATGTAGTCTCGGTCTATTGCCGGCTTTGTTTTGTCTTACTCTGCTCTCCTCTTACTCAGCTCCAGCCACACTGGCCTCTGTTCTCTTTCTCAAGCGTGCCCCACGTTTCTTCCCTGAGAGCCTTTGCACTTGCCATTGCCCCTGTCTGGGATGCTCTGCCCTTGATCTTCCCGTGGCTGCCACCTACTCACCTTTAGGGCTCAGCCTGCCTAGCATCTCATAGGAAAGTTTTCCCTGACCACCCTGTCTACAGGAGTGCTGCCCTAAGCTGATGGCTATCACACTGCCATGGGTCCTGTGCAATGCCTTCGCAGCCATTATTATAGTCAGCATTTAACTTCTCTAAGATAAGTTTATTTAGCTGAATTATAACATGCACATGGGAAAACATATGTCATAAGCACAGAGCCTGAGAAATCTTCACAAAGTGAACTTTCTAATAGACCCGATTCTCCTTATCAAGGTAAAGAACATTACCTGGACCCCAGAAGCTCCTGCATGTCCCCTCCAAATCATTGCCCCTCTCCAAAGGGGATCACTAGCCTGACCTCTATCAGCAGAGATTCGTTTTGATGGTTTTGAACTTGAGGTCAGTGCCATCGTGCATTATGAGATTCTGCTGTGTGGGTGGGGGTAGCAATACCTCGTTCATCCTCATTGCCGAGTAGTATTTCATTTTATACTCTACCATTATTTGTTTACTCTCCAGCTGAGGGACATTTGGGCCTTCTTCCTTTATTTTAAAATTGTGCTTGCTTTTCATCACCTATCTCCGCCTAAGAATATAGGTTTCATGTGCACGAGAACCACATCTTGTTTACTGCTGTGCTTCTAGTGCCTGGCACATAATGGGTTCTAACCAAATATTTCTTGAGTGAAAACATGGACTTATCAACTATTTAATGTATACCAGGCACCATGTTAGGCTCTGGGGATATGAAATGACCAAGGTACGATCTTAGCTCTCAGTTCTCTTACTCTGCCATATTCATCTTTGATTCCTTAGCACCCTTTGGCCTTTTGAGTGAGTGCAAACCTCACTTAGGAGCTCACACAAATAGCCAATCTGTGGGTTTATCTCTGGTTTAAAGTTAACTGGCCTAGATAGGATTGAACATGGAAGGTGACCTTGCATGAACGCACTGAAATAATTGGCTCAGAGAAGCTGACAGTACAACACCAAATAGACAAACAGACTTCCATGGGCCACTTGCAACCAGAACTCTCTCTCCGAAGATAGAAGTCCATCTAAAAGCACTCAATATGGATAGAAGCCACTTGTGCATCAGATCAGAATTCGGAATGGAAGTAATGAGTTCCAAGAGCAGAAAACTTGAAAAGATGAAAGGTAATTATTGCAGAGGAAAGAGCTGTAGCAGCAGGCCTTGCTGCAACTACTGAAGCATTCTTGGTTCAATCCACCTCATTAGGCAAGGCCTGAAAATTCCCACTGTGTTTCAGACAGTGTGTAATTTACTGCACATTCTGGAGAAGCATGATATGGAATATACCAGGAAGAGAAACCCGCATGTGCTAAGGGCTGGTCTCAGGAGAGGCAGTGCCGAAGTCAGAGCAAGCACAGGCCAAATCCTGGCTTTGATACAAGTCTTAGGGCAAGTAGTTGACTTGGTTTTCTCCTCCATACATGGAGATCTTATCTACCTTACAGGCTTTTGTGAGATCACATATGCAAGGCAGAGAGGCACAGTATCTGGCATAGAGTAAGACTGGTTAATAAAAACAACATAGTATTATTGTTATGATTTAGTTTTGCCTTTTTCCTGTCATTAATCTTTTATGTTCTTCATTACTTTCTTCCCTCTGTTTATTCAGTCTTTTGAAGTTACTTTTATGTGGTGTTTTTCGTCCCCTCTTCCTTGGTCCTTCCATTTTAGAGGCTGAAAAGCCACACACTCTTTTCCCATCTCCCAGCTCTACGGAGACATGCACAGGGACAAAAAACTACTTGGGGTCCTCTGGAAAAGCTTTTGAATAAAATCCTTACAAAAAGGAACCTGCCTGTTGACATAACCCTTTCCTCGGGTCAAGAGCATTATAGAGATTCTGGCCCTTATACTTTGAGGGGTTGAGCAAATGTTTGGAAACACCTATTCTCTGCCCTTCTTGTTATGCGGGAAAAAATGAGTCTTGATTTTTGTGTTGTTCAAATCATTTTGTGCTTTCTCTTTCTTGCAGGACACATGCTTTTCCAATGGATACCTGAGGCTTCCCTAGGCATGAAAGAAAGCATTCTTACTAAGGTGCTTATTGCTTCCTATGGTTCCTATCACAGCAGCAACTGCATTATAAAAGAGGGAGAAGCAATATTACCCTGAAAGAATGAATCTGAAATGGTAGCATTCCAAGCATAGGCTGTAGGTAGGAGGAAAGTTGTTTGGGGTGTAAGGAGATCTTCCATTTATACACATAACTGAAGCCCTTCCCTAACATAAAAGGTAAGCATTGAATATTACAATCTAATAATATGAGCTACAGCTTTTTCTTTTTTCTGGAAACTGAAGTATAGTTGACATGCAATGTTATTTTAGAAGTTTATTAGTTTTGAGAGAGAGAGAGAGAGAGAGAGAGAGAGCGAGTAGGGGAGGGGCAGAGAGATAGGGTGACACAGAATCCAAAGCAGGCTCCAGGCTCCCAGCTGTCAGCACAGAGCCTGACGCTCGGGGTTCAAACTCAAGAACTGTGAGATCGTAACCCGAGCTGAGGTTGGACGCTTAACTGACTGAGCCACCCAGGCACCCAACACACAATGTTATTTTAGTTTCAAGCGTACAACATGGTGATTCGACAACTCAAAACCTGGTGCTGTGCTCATGTCAGGTGTAACTACCTTCTGTCACCATACAATACTCTTACACTATCATGGACTATATTCCCTGTGCTTAACCTTCCTCCCTGTGATTTATTCCTTCCTTTAACTAAAAGCCTGTATCTCCTACTCCCCTCACCTATCTTGCCCATCCCCCCAGTGTCCTCCCCGCTGGCAACTACCAGGTTGTTCTATTTGCGCGTCAGTTTCTACCTTTTACATTATTTGCTGTTTTTAGATTCCACATATAAGTGAAATCACACGGTATTTGTCTTTCTCTGTGTGCCTTTTCTTTTTAAGAAAGAAATCATTATTTGGGGGAAAAGTAGTTTTTTTTTAAGTTTATGATTCATTTTGAGAGAGAGCAAGAGAGAGCAGAGGAGGGGCAGAGAGAGAGAATCTCAGCAGGCTCTGCACCGTCTGGCATGGAGCCTGACTCTGGGCTTGAATCCAGGAACTGCGGGATCAGGACCTGAGCCGAATGCAAGAGTCAGATGCTTAACCAAAGGAGCCACCCAGGTGCCACGAAAAAAGTAGTCTTTAAAACTCTACTTCATCATAGAAGACTACAGGAATGTCAAGTCAACAAGCGCTTTAAAAACCGTAAGTTAGCCTAGAGAGAGGCGAGCAAGATTTATTTAATTTCTTGTTCTTTGAAGGTTATCAAAATTGATGTTGGTCCATAATTTTATTAAAAAAATAAAATATCCTCTTTCCACAACCAGATTAGTGTCTGCCCTAAATAAAGTCTTGATTCTAGGAATCTAGAAGCTTTATCATCCAAACCACATATTTTACTTGTGTACATAAAATTCTTCTCACCTTGTATATTATGTACATTTACATAGTGCATTCCAAAAAAGGTGTTTTAAGTGAATTTCATTTATATGGCTTAAGCGAGAAAAAAAAAAAACCTTCAAAAGACTTCATCATAGGAAATTATCACTGAACAATTCTGAAATGGAAGTTGAAGGGGCAAGAGTACTAAAGGCAGGAGAAGGTACAATGAGCTGTAACCTGGGACTTCTCTTTGCAACATGGTTGCGAATTCCATCATCCAAATAACATCCTCTCCATATACCAACCGTACTATGACTTACTTTATATTTTGCCTTGAATATATAGCAAGTCATTTTTTTTATTTGGGGGGGGGTGGGGTGCGGGGGGGGGGTGGGCACAGGGAGAGAGAGATGAGAGAGAGAGAGAGAGAGAATCCCAACCAGGCTCCAGGTCAGCATGGACACAGGGCTCGATCCCACACCCTGGGATCATGATCTGAGCCGAAATCAAGAGTTGGATGCTCAACCAACCTAAGCCACCCAGTGCCCCATTACATTTTTTTAAAAAACTGAAACTTGTTCTAAGCAATGGTATCTGTGAAATCATAGGCTTTATGTTCTAGTTATAGTTAAAATAGATAGGTACTATCATCTTGCATACATCTACCACATTTTAGGAGTGCTTCCTTAGAAAGAATTAAAATCTACTATAGAAGTTCTTGCTCATTAAAAACATTGTTCTGATGGGGCGCCTGGGTGGCGCAGTCGGTTAAGCTTCCGACTTCAGCCAGGTCACGATCTCGCGGTCCGGGAGTTCGAGCCCCGCATCAGGCTCTGGGCTGATGGCTCAGAGCCTGGAGCCTGCTTCCGATTCTGTGTCTCCCTCTCTCTCTGCCCCTCCCCCGTTCATGCTCTGTCTCTCTCTGTCCCAAAATAAATAAACGTTGAAAAAAAAATTAAAAAAAAATAAAACATTTTCTGGAATAGCAGCAGCTGAATATCATTAGTTGTACCACTTTTTAAAAAACTAAACTCTGAATTTTTAAACCACTAAGTAACAGAAGACCAATAGCCATGTTATTCCTAAAAGACCAATTGTTCAGGAGAGATAAGAACCCAGGGTTCTGTTCCTGAGGGAAAGTGACCTTGAGACAACATTAAACATGGTTAAGCTGGGATTCTCTCAGAAAACAATTACTTAGTACAAGAGGAAAAAAATTAAGAAAACTGAATATAGAAATGGGGTCAGGTAACGGTTCGATTGGAGATGGGATGAGAGGAGAAAAGGATAAAGAGAAACGAAAGGAACAGAGATGCCCATATACACCGCAGAGCATCTGAAAAGTTGGATCTGCGTGTCCTACCCCTGATTGAAACACATACAGTTTATATTTTTTATTTTGTTAAGTTCATTTATTTATTTTGAGAGAGTGAGAGTGAAGCAGGGGAGGGGCAGAGAGAGAGGAAGAGAGAGAATCCCAAGCAGGTTCCACACTGTCAGCACAGAGCCCAATGTGGGGCTTGGATTTCCAGAAATGTGAGATCATGACCTGAGCCGAAATCAAGAGACAGACACCTAACCGACTGAGCCACCCAGGTGCCCCACCACATACAGTTTTTTAAAACTTAAGAATATAGTTTTCTAATTTGGAGGCACTTGGACAATATTCACCTAGATTCTTCTGACAGGGGGCCAAACATGTAATTTTAGGTCCAAAGTCCTCATTAAGAATTCTTCTAGTTGTGGGGTGCCTGGGTGGCTCAGTAGGTTAAGCTTCCGACTTCGGCTCAGATCATGATCAGACAGTCATGAGCTCAAGCCTCGCATCAGGCTCTGCGCTGACAGCTCAGAGCCTGGAACCTGTTTCAGATTCTGTCTCCCTCTCTTTCTGCCCTCCCCCGGCTCGTGCTCTGTGTTCTCTGTCTCTCGAAAATAAATAAACGTTAAAAAATTAAAAAAAAAATAATGCTTCTAGTTGCTACGATCCTCAAACATACTGGTGTCAAGTCTCTTTGCACTCCTAAAATTTATTGAAGACGACATGAGACTTTCTGCTTATGCACGTTATGTCTGTTGGTATGTACTTAACAGATATTAAAACTGAGCAGCTTAAAGCACTCATTAATTCATTACAATAATAATAAACTCATAATGCGTTAACCTAAATAACCCAGTTTTATGAAAATAACTAAATTTTCCAAAGCAAATATTAGTGAAATGAACGGCACCGTTTCATAGTTGCAAATCTCCTTCGGAGATTAAGAGAAGGCTGTTGGAATCTCATCTCTGTTTCTACATTCAATCTGTTGTGATATGCTGTTTTGGTTGAAGTATGTGAAAAAAAATCTGGCCTCCCACAGATATGTTGATGGAAAAAGGAGAAATATTTTAATAAACGTTCAGATAGATGCAGAGTCTTTGTTGATATTACACCAATGTGCAACCAGTGGTATTTTCTTAAAGGTTAGTTGTGTGGAATTGGAAACCATAGTAATGAACTTTTTTGTACCCTATTACATTAAAAAAATCACAGGTCTTTCCTACTTTTTGAAACAATCTTTTAACTATGGATGCTTTTTAAAAAAATACCACACATTTGTCCTATGGAAAATACTAGTTCATTAAGTTAGCCAAATATTCCAACTATTGACACATTTCATTACACAATATGTAAAAAAAATCATATTACTTAGAGGCGCCTGGTTGGCTCAGTCGGTTAAGCAACGACTCTTGATTTGGGCTCAGGTCATGATCCCAGGGTCATGGGATCCGATCACACATTGGGCTCTGCCCTGAGTGTGGAGCCTGCTTAGGATTCTCTTTCTCTTTCCCTCCCTCCCTCTGCCCCTCTCCCTGACTTGCCCTCTCTCTCTCCAAAAAAAAAAAAAAAAATCATATTACTTAAAGTCACACACAAAAAACTGGGGTGTTGGAAAGCTGTCAAGCTTATAGTGATGGACTGAAAGCTCAAACGTTATCATTGGCAAAAAATACTGTCAGCTGTTTTTCTTGAAGTAACAGGCTCCCTTCATTCATTTTCCAGAAAATATCTGCAAAATGCCTACGTTTGAATAACCTTGGTTTGTCTATCAGTTGTTCTTTCAAGTAAAATTGACATTGCATCAAACCAAAAAAATGACTAGTTCACTGGGCAACCAGTAACACAAGTCCCTTTTCACATGTGCCGAAGTGCTTGATGGATATTTACTATTTCATCCTACTAATATTAAAAGGGTGGGTACTCCGGGTCAAAACTTAACGCAGTTAATAATTTCCACAGCTTTCTCATGAAGAGTACTCAGTGAACCTGCTAGTTTTTAAACAGTGGGCTCATGGCTAAGAGGAGGACAAGACCAGTGTGGTCGGGCACGAGCGCCTTGGTTTGTGCCAAGGCCCCGGCTGTTTCACTCACCACTGCTTTTGCATCATTAGTGCAGATGTCAGTACAGTTGGGAAAAAAACAATAGTGTCTTAGTATTATTAGGAAAATCATCCTAGGGGTTTACGGACCACACTTCGGGAACCATTGTGAATCAATGAACCTGACAGCTATTAATGCTGCAAGGCAGTTGGCCAGGAGGACAGTGGTACAGTCTTATCCTGGAGAAGTAGGTGCAGGGCCCTGTGTGCCAACGTGCGGAGTCTGGGTTTAATTCCAAGCAGGATGGGAAACCATGGAAGTGTTTTAGGCAAGGGAGTGACATGATTGGAAAGCGTGCGGCATCAGGGAACAGTAATGAGTTCTCAGGTTCATTGCAGAATCAGGATAATGTTTCACGCAGGCTGTGGCATCGGAGGAGAGGAGGATTTTGAATAATGTCTAGCATCTCAGCTGGCAGAGATAGGCTCACCGGGAGAAGAGGAAGAGCAGGGCAAGTGGGAGAAGGGATGAGAAGGGCCTTCCAGATGGGAGTACAAAACGAATGAAGAAAGATGAGAAAGTGTGGGGTCCAGTCAAGGGGAGGTGGCCAGAGTTTCTTCTGCCAACTTATAATTTAGACTCTGCTGATGAAGAGAAAGAAGATGGAGAAGAAGAAAGAGGATTAGAGGCTGCTCTCAGTATAAGCATCAAGCATGCACAACAGAGCTGTCCAAAAATAAAGTCACAACAACCTATTGCAAATGAGACAGCAGATAGTTCCATTTGGCTGGAGCCCAGATTAAAAAGACTAGCGCAGCGACACATGAAATCACTAAACACGATTCTGAATCTTATGAGGTTTAATAGCGAACTTATCTGTAGGAACGATTTCCAGAGAAGAAGCTGAAAAAATCTGAACGCAGTCCTGTGTATAGGTTGTGGAAGATTCTCTAATGTAACACCTCACAAACTGAAACTGGGACCTTCACCGAAGCCGATTTAGGTTAAGAACCCTGCTTTGTCAGTCATGACAGCGAGAGAAGCTACGAGTGACCAGCACCCTACTCTTCAGGCTGCTGGAATGTTTGGAGGGATGTGCAGACCTTACTTAACTGGTTCTGACAATCTCCATTCGTGACACAGAATTGCAGAGGAAAAAAAAAAATGCGACAAAGTCAGAAGGTGCTCTGCAGCTGGGAAATACTCAAAACACAAGCATAAACCCTAATATAAATGATGGACTTGAGTTAATAATAATGTACCACTACGGGCTCGTCAATTGTGATAACAAATGCACCAGGCGAATGCAAGACGATAAACAGGGGAGACTGCGTGGTGGGGAAAGGGGATATGGAGTATGTGGACACGGTCTTGTACTTTCCACTCGATTTTTCTGCAAAAAAATAAAGTATATTAATTAAGCACATACACGCACACACACACGGAAACAGATGTTCTATAAAGGAACCCAAATATAGCAGCGCACATAATACAGACCTAGGCCGGCACAACGGAGAACAGAAAATCCCGCCAACTGACGGTTGTCCTAGAATCCAGAAGCAGCAAAGAATAAAAAGCCATCGGTGTTTTGGAGCTGCAGCACCTCATGGCCAGATGAACCAGCTGGGTCGAGCAGAGGTTTCAGGGACCTTTTCTGCACCCACAAACGAGTGCTAGCTTATTAAAATGAAATTTATCATTGATTCAATTCCTCTCCACGAGATTTTGTGTTACTGATATTTTAAAGGCATGAGTGATTCCCCGTACCACATCTGACAGAGACACTTTTGATTCCTTTTGGAGGCAGCCAAGAGCGTGAACTTCCCTCAAGCTGAGTCACATCACTTGTCCTATCAAGGTACAGGCAGTGTTTATTTCATGCCTTGGTAAGCATGTGGGTAGACTGCGTGGAATATTACTGAAACATCTTTGAAGAAAGTTCCTTTTTTAATCCCTGTAATATTCGTCTGCAATCAAGCGACAATATGTTTTTATGTTGTGTCTAGAATTTGCCCTACGGCTGGTTAACAACAATTTGATTCTCATTTTTCTGCAAGTCCTCACAATTCCATTTATGCCTTGAACTTTCAGGGCTATGAATGTCACTTTCTTTTTCCTTTACTTTCTTCACTTGGCTAAGTCTTACCTGTCTATCAAGATGCTGTGTAAGGCCAACTCCTTCTGATGGCTCCTCCCAGGCCCTGAGCTAGACACCCTTTCTCTGAACTCCTTCATCCCCTGCCTCTTAGCATTTGTTATAAATATTAATGTAAATCAAGGACTCTTATGTCTGTTCTGCCTACAAGACTGCTAAAGAGGGGAACCTTCTTTTTTTTAAATCACTGAACTCTGGGTCTTATTAGCAGCCAAGAGACCCAATAAATTTGGGGGCTCAGCCTTTGTATCAGTATTGCCAAGGAAGCTTGTAGAAATATTGATGCCTGTGGCCCCACAGACCCACTCACTCAGAAAGTCTGGGAGTAGAGACCCCAGAATGTACAAGTTTAGAAACTTCATGAACATCTCTTGCAAGCCAAAGTTGAGACCCCCTGAAAGAAATACTACTTCCTGAATGAACTGAAGTATGGTGTATCTTTATATAGGATTAAAAGCATTTTCCTAGCCGCTTTCACATGGATTGAATAGTCCTCAACGTGATGGGAAATAGAAACTAGATTTTTCTATGCAGTTCCAGAAGAATAAACTAGCATCAGATAGAAAGTACAGGCAAGCTGATTTAGGGGCAACATGAGGACCGACTTTCTATTATTTAGAACTCTGGGGAAATGGATTAGGTTGCCCTTTAACACATAGTGTCTTGTCAGTGAGAGTATTTGGCTATTTAGAAGGATTCATCATTGAACTAAGACTTGGAGTATGGGGCTACAAAGGCCCTTGCATACACGGTTTAGGGTTCTTTATTCTACAGAGGCATTTTCCAATCTTAGAAATGTATAATCAACAGAGATGAGGAGCAGTTAATTTTAATGATAAATAAACCCATGGCTTTGAATTTCCTCCTGGGAAAGCTGCTGTGATGGGCTAGCAAAGGTCAAACAACTAGGTCTCCGTGTGTGTGTTGGGGAGGGGAGAAGAATCCTGATTTGTAACTTAAAAAAATTTTTTTTTTAATGTTTATTATTTGAGAGAGAGAGAGAGACAGACAGAGAGCAAGCAGGGGAGGGGCAGAGAGAGAGGGAGACACAGAATCGGAAGCAGGCTCCAGGCTCTGAACTGCCAGCAAAGAGCCCGATGAGGGGCTCAAACCCACAGACCGCGGGATCATGACCTGAGCTGAAGTCGGCCGCTTAACCGACTGAACCACCCAGGTGCCCCTGATTTGTAACATTTGATGGTTTCCATGATACAAATATTCCCACCATGATGGATCTCAGGCTACCAACGTGACAGCATCTGGTTCAAAACATTCCCGGAAATGTAACATTTGGTCTTGAGAACCAGGGCATGCACACCACAGAAAAGCTGCCCTCTTTTCCTCCTTCTCTCCTATGTTTCCCCTCATTTCTACCCTTCATCTTTTATCATTATATAATTCATGACTGGGAAGAATCTGAAGTCGAAACTCCAAGAAAACTCATCTCACTTCTTTAAAATCTAGAATTTTTATTTGAACCAAGCAACTGGGAAATACTCACTCGGGGACAAACTGTCTCAACGCAGCGCGTTAGTATATACCTGCAATGCTTTATGTCTCATCTCCCACTCCAATTTTTTTTTTAATTTTTTTTTTTTAACATTTATTTATTTTTGAGACAGAGAGAGACAGAGCATGAACGGGGGAGGGTCAGAGAGAGCGGGAGACACAGGATCGGAAGCAGGCTCCAGGCTCTGAGCAGTCAGCACAGAGCCCGACGCGGGACTCGAACTCACGGACCGCGAGATCGTGACCTGAGCCGAAGTCAGACGCTTAACCCACGGAGCCACCCAGGCGCCCCTCCCACTCCAATTTTAATGTTAACCTCAGGTAAATGGTCACCTCCTCCAAGAAGCTGTCTCTGAACATCCAGATGAAGCTCTATGCACTGATGGCTCCTTAAATTGCAGTTCTCACCACCCTTGCATTTATTTGTCGGAAGTGCAGTTTCCCTACTATGATGTGCCCATAAGGGCTAGAATGGAGTCTGTTGTGTTCACTACTCAACTTCCGGCACTAGCCTGATACATAGAAGCTACTTTTTCAGTATTTGTTAGATAAGTGAACATAACCTAAAATGCAGCTGGATATTTTTTTTTTAAAAGCCTCGGTGGGAAACCAAGAACGCTGTGTGTGTTTGCTGTTCTTCAAGTGGGGATGCTGATTCTTACACCTTGGGCTCTCAGACATTTATTAAGAACAATTATCTAAGGTGCCTGGGTGGGTCAGTGAGTTGAGCGTCTGCCTCTTGATTTCAGCTCAGGTCATGATCCCAGGGTCATGAGATCAAGTCACGTGGAGGAATCCACGCCGAGCCTGGAGTCTTCTTGGGATTCTCTACCTCTCCCCCAGCCCTTCCCTGGATTGTGCGCGTGCGTTCTCTCTCTCTCTCTCTAGGAAAAAAGAAAAAAAAAATTGTTCTAAAGTTTGGAAATAAAGAAGATGACTGTATCCACTTTTTTTTTTTTTTTTTTTTTGTCACGTAGGGCACTGTCTAACAAACCTACCCAAAGGTCCCCACACGTTACGAAACCAAGTCCAAGTTCGTTTGATTTACTTGTTTCCATTCATTAGGGCCCCAGACTCTGCAGTTAGAGATTTACTTGTAGATATGGTAAGCTGAAAACGATGTCTGTCTGGTCGATAAAGATAACTTCGGGGCGCCTGGGTGGCTCAGTCAGTTTGGCGTCTGACTTTGGCTCAGGTCATGATCTCGCGGTCAGTGAGTTCGAGCCCCCGCATCAGGCTCTGTGCTGACAGCTCAGAGCCTGGAGACTGTTTCGGATTCTGTGTCTCCCTCTCTCTCTGATCCTCCCCTGCTCATGCTCTGTCTCTGTCTCAAAAATAAATAAATGTTAAAAAAAATTTAAAAAAAAAGAAGAAGATAACTTTCAAAGCTACCAGCTTTATGACCTAGAGGGACACTAATCAGTTGTGCATGTAACTTCATAAACTTATTTAGCGCTTCTTTACTGACTGACCAAATAATCTCCATCCTCTAATACGCTTGAGCCAGCTTCTTCCATCTTGCTGGTACCTTTCAGTAATAAGTTAACTACATCTTTTGATTATGTTCATTATGTACTTATGTGTGAGTCATGTCCTGAACTTCTGGAAAAAATACTTTGACAATATCTAAGGACTTATCATTAGAACTTGGCACTTAAAGGCCCATAATAACGTGTCCGTCCCACTCCTCATCTTCAGGACTCAGTTACTACATGCATAAAAGAAAAGTTGGGAGCGGGGGTGCCTGCGTGGCTCACTCAGTTAACTGTGCGACTCTGATGTTGGCTCAGGTCGTGATCTCACGTCCACGGGTGTGGTTGCGCGTTGGGCTCTGCACCTGACAGCATGGAGCCTGCTTGGGAGCCTCTCTCCTTTCCTCTCTCTCTGCCCCTCCCCCACTCATGCTCGCTCGCACTCTGTCTCTCTAATTAAATACACTTTAAAAAATTATTAAAAGAAAAAATTGGGCTGATGCTCATCAGGGTCCAAGGTACTTTGTGACATAGGAGTCTGGCCGCTAATGTGAATGAGACCCACTGGAGACAGGCAAAGGAGATTCAGGAGATGTGTTTCTTACGGGTGACAGGACACAGGTTACTGTCATCTCAAAACTTATAACCCGGGCTAATGTGAATGAGACCCACTGGAGACAGGCAAAGGAGATTCAGGAGATGTGTTTCTTACGGGTGAAGGACACAGGTTACTGTCATCTCAAAACTTATAACCCGGAGGCACATCTCAGGGCTGACTTCTCAGTCTCTCCGGGATATGTTTACCACCCTGAGGGCTCCTAACAGACAACCCCACCAGCCCTTTTCAGCTGAGCTGACCGCTGCCAAACGTTAACAGCATCGAATCTGCAGGCAGGAAAAACCTGAGGATGTGTCATAAATTTGGCAGTTTATATTAAGTGGATAAATTCCTTCAAAGACAACTAAAATGCTGAAGGTCAGTGAAAAAGAATTCGGTTACCTAAATAGCCTATATCAAATAAAGAAATTTAGCTCCTAATTTAAAAATTTCCTGCAAAGACAATTCCAGACCCAGATGGCTTCACCGGTTTTATCACACGTTTAAGAAAGCACACAGGGGGTAAACAAACTTGGAAAAGAGAAGAAGAGGAAATACTTCCCAACTCATTTTATGAAGCCACCATCACCCTACTACAAATATGGGACAAAAATGATAGAAGAAAAAGGCCAATATCCCTCACCATTACTGGCACAAAAACCATTTAGAGCATTTTATTTTATTTTATTTTTTTGAATTTTTTTTTTTTCAACGTTTATCCACTTTTGGGACAGAGAGAGACAGAGCATGAACGGGGGAGGGGCAGAGAGAGAGGGAGACACAGAATCGGAAACAGGCTCCAGGCTCTGAGCCATCAGCCCAGAGCCTGACGCGGGGCTCGAACTCCCGGACCGCGAGATCGTGACCTGGCTGAAGTCGGCGCTTAACCGACTGCGCCACCCAGGCGCCCCTAGAGCATTTTAATAAATCAATTCAAATAACGTATATACGAGAATAATACGTCATGACCAAGCAGGTTTTCCCAAGAATAGAAGGTTGATTTAACACGTGAAAATGAATCAATACAATGCACTATATTAATAACCAAAGTATGTAGCCTTATTCACTTAGAACCTTGGTAGGTCTCTGCTTATTCAGTTCATATTTATGTCCTGAATGTTTCACGGATTTTTTTTTTCATAAAAAGTTATATATCTTCTGTTGGATTAATTCCTAGGTAATTTACACTATTTGTAATTCCAGAACTCATTTTTCCCCCAACAGTGCAACTCTTTCAAATCAGAATGTCTCTTCTGAGAGATGTTATCTTACAAACAGTAACAAAAAGAACTATTTATAGTCAATAATCAAACTTAACCAGCATCTTTTATCGACTACAACGAACACAATACCAGGTCCTATATTTGGAAATTCATACTAAAATATACAGATAGAATGATGTTATGTATCTGGGATTAGCCTCAAAATAATTCAGTAGGGAGGCAGGAAGAATATAGATAAACCGCGAAGTGACAATTCATAAGCTGGGTAATGAGTACATGAGGCTTCATTATACTGCCCTCTCTACCTTAATATATATTTGCTATTTCCATAGTTTAGAAACAGTTTTTGTTTTTGTTTTTTTTTAAGTTATGGTGTGATCTAACTCTGGTGGCAGTAGTGGTTGGGCCAACGGCAGGGAGTGTCGGTGACCAGGGATCTTTGTAACAATTGAATTTCTCCACCGTGATACTGCTGACTCTCAACCTCCTCGCACCGTGAGTTTCGTTTTATTGTACTTTACTTTGCACACTTAAAGCCGGACTTTGAATGTCCCACACCTTAAGCCTGGCTTTGGCCATCCAGCAATTTCTTTGGTTGATAGCAAAGCAGCTTTCTTACAGACCTACAGCTCATAACGCAGTTCATTAAGTTCTTAAGAGTAAGATCTCCGGCCAATCCCCAAACTGACAGAACCCATGGAAAGAATGCAGTGTGATGCCATTAAAGACCCACGAGCTTCCCACCTCCCGTCCCTGTCTGGGGTGGTTAAGTTGATGACGACACGATTAGCATAGTGAGTAGAAAAATGGCAGAAAAAGTGGCCATTCCTATTCCTCAGCAGCCATATTCTAAGGTAAAAACAAAGATCAGCTCCTCAAATTGATCAAGCCATCAGCCCTCCCTAATGTAAAATTAGAAGAGAAATATCTGATATATAGATAATCATTATCAACACTGAACCATGTTCTATATATACTGTCTTGAGACATGAGCTAATGATTCTTTGAAGCCATCACAATTAGCTAGACATATAAAAACCAAGCATCTAGAACATAAAGACAAATTCTCAAAATAAAAAAAATAAATAAAATAAGCCGATGTTATGGAGAGAGCAATTTGAGAGCAGAAATTGCTTTAGAAATGATTCTTTTATTGTGTGATGTCAGGATGCATCCATATACTTGATGCACCTATGAAAATCTCTTTAAATATTGGAAACAATTTTATAAACATGATTAATCAGTTTTCAAAGGTTTTAAAGTAAGAGTTTCTGTAAGTTTTCAACAAACTTTTTTAAAAATGCAAAGATACAACCTATGTAGAAGAACAAAAGACTGGCACTGGGAAAGACAGCAATTTGCTAACTGGATTTCAACAAAAATCTTTGCATAACTGGTGGACAGAACTGAAACTTGGATACCTTGATTTCAAATGTGCAGCCAGTAATGTGCATTTTCTCATTTGGATCTAAGGATCCTTCTGCAGAATCTTTGCCAGGTATGACCAAGTAGAGGAAAACAACCCAGAGCTGGGCTTTTGAGTTACCAGGCCAAACACACTGAACAAAAGTTTTCAGAAATACTGAAGCATGGGGCTCCTGGGTGGCTCAGTCAGTTTAGCATCTGACTTCAGCTCAGGTCATGATCTTATGGTTCATGAGTTCGAGCCCCGCATCGGGCTCTCTGCTGTCTGCACACAGCCTGCTTCAGATCTTCTGTCTCTCTCTCTTTTTGGTCCTCCCCCGTTCATTCTCTCCCTCTCTCAAAATAAATAAAAACTTTAAAAATTAAAAAAAAACCATTAATTATAATAACCTTTTCACGGGATCCAAAATACTTGGATGCATTAATAAACATAACAAAATCAAACATTATTTCATCTTTGGTTCATCCTTCTTAATTTATTCCTTATATATACATTTTATTATGTACATAGTATACTAGTATAGAGTTAGTTATTAATAAATAAGTACAAAGAGGGAATGTCCTTGAAATGTTTTACTGATGGGTACGTGTTAAAAAAAATGTTTGCTGACCATGGATACAGTGATTAAGGGTCTTCATTTTGCAATCAGAGAGTTTGAGTTTGAATTCTGGGTCCGCTGCCCACCAGATATGTGGCCTTGGCTTCCCTAAGCCTCAGTTTTCTTGTCTATACAATAGGTACGGGAATAGTCTCTCCATCAGAATTGTTGCAAATACTACTTGAGAAAATGTACAAAGTTATAGTTGTCTCCTCGGCACATGGCAGGTACACCGGAGTGTGAGGTGCTCTCAACATCATGATCACCGTGGTCATCCGCAAAGTAACCAAGCTGTCTGGTCACTACCATCCGCGTTACGCTCTACATAATAAAACTCAAGCAACCTTCAGTGTGTCTTTGAGGGAATCTCACAGTTGTATAAGAAATTCCATAACTTATTTTGGCAGGTTTATTAAAGGCACGGCTGCTCAACTAGGTCAGGTGTCCCTCAAGGCTTCCTTGAATGACATGGGGTGTAGGACACACAGTCAACTCCGAAATAATGAAGGGCAGAGAATGTGATCTCCTTCCTCACTAGTTAGCTCCCTTAATTTGTTTGCAAAGTGTACAAATGAAAAAGAAGAGGCCCTCGGAAGAAATTAGAATTAGACGGGCACTGCCCGTCTCACCATACATATTCTTTTCCCGGCTTCCTCTCAGGCTCTGCTTATGCAGCTGCATCACACGGTGTCTGTGTCCCTAGGTTTCCTTAGATGACAACAAACTGAACAAAGAGGAAGTTGAGATAAGTATGCACTTTATGGTGGGGATACCTTGGAAGCTGGTGACTCAGAGAAAATTACTCATTTCACCAGGTCCACTTGAATAAGATTCATGCCTTCAATCCATGTATTTTATTTTATTTTTTTATGTTTATTTATTATTGAGAGACAGAGAGAGACAGAGCATGAGCATGGGAAGGGCAGAGAGAGGAGGAGACACAGAATCCAAAGCAGGGTTCAGGCTCCAAGCTGTCAGCACAGAGCCTGACACGGGGCTCGAACCCACGAACTGCGAGATCATGACCTCAGCCGAGGTCGGACGCTTAAACAACTGAGCCACCCAGGTGCCCCAATCCATGTATTTTAAAGACCTAGCAGAATGACCTGGAAGACCCACAGAGCTGCATTTTAAAATTCTGCCAAGCCACTGAATGTGGACTGTAGTCCCTGTTGCAACTCCTGATTCAGTGACATGACTTGTTGCTAAAGAGACTTTCCTGCAGACAGGGGCCTCTCCTACATAACAAGGTTATTAGTGGGCTTTCAATCAGCGGACTTGTTTATTTGAATAATCTGCTGTCTTCTCTCTGCTGTGCTCAACCAGAGAGCTAATGAATACAGGCAAAGTAAATCTCCTCTTACAAAGGAAAGCAGGATTTCACTCAGATGTTTTTCCAAGAACACTTCAAAAGTAAATTCTACTGAACTTCTAATGTGAAAGGCTAGGGGCGTTGGGTATCTTTCACTGATCTTAAATAGGATGCAAAATAGGAAACAAGTTGAGGTTGTAATACTGATCTGGCTACGTATTCAACCCTTGTGATTTGGCAGTCATTTCAGTTGATGAGAAAGTATGTGCTCAAGACTTCTGCTGAAAACAGGACTCGCTTCTGAATGGTTGGTTTTATGGAGCAGATTGTGGTGGTTTAAAGCGCAGATCTGGGCTCCAGTTAGAACAGCTCTACAGTTCTCAGCTATGTTATCCTGGACAAATTAATAAACTCTCTCAGCTTCCGGGAATAATATCACCTACCTTTGTAGTTATGGTGCAGATTAAATAAGATAGTATGAATAAATGCATACTTCCTGACCAAAAATAAACACTCATTTTAAGCTAGCTTTTATCAGCACCGGGATGATCATTATCATCACCAACACTATTTACATGATTATCATGAAGTAGTCTGAGGCTGTGAAGATCCAACATTCTTCTGGATCTCTGGCATGCCAGAGGCATTTGCTATGCGACTTTGGGTTTTATTTTCTCCAAGAGGAAAATGGCTCAATAAAATCTGCTGAAAGCTTCCCCCAAGTGGCAAGCTCAGCAAAATCTAACGCACTAATCTCTTAGGATGTGGAAGGAAATGTTAAGTCCATAAAATAGAACCCTGGGAACATAAAACCGTACACATTCAGTTCTCAATCACTGGTGGTCATGAAGTTCTGGCATCAGTGGCCACCGTTTCCCGGGCGTTCATTCTGAAGCTAGATTTGGTGCTAAGAGCTTTATGTGCACCGTCTCAGGGGCTCTTTTTGCCAAACCTGGTAAGTGGGTTCTGCTCTTCCGAGTGAGGAAATCAAGACTTGGGGAGACTGAGTAATATGCCCCACGTCACAGAGCCAGGGTAACAGATGCCAAGTTCCAAGCCAAAGCCAATCTTTTTAATAATCCCATTATATTTCTCTGCAAAGAGGAGGAGTGTGTGAGTCCACCCAGCAGACACACTTAAAAGCACTTAAAGTGGACACGTCACACCTATTATCATTTTCTTTGTTTTCCGTAAAGTCAATGCTATTTTGTCCAGACTGATTTGCCCCAGTGGGTTGCATTATTTGAGCCTAATCAGACATCAAGTGACCGGAAGGAAAATGTTTTACAAATATGCTGGCAAAAAAAAAAAAAAAGGCAGAAAGCAGTTCCACAATAAATGTGTTTCAGAGATTCAACAAAGGAGGGACTCTACATGAGATACAAAGGGATAAGGTTGGAGTTTCATGTTTATTCTTAGACAGGATTCCAAATAAACTTCCAAAAGTACTGCTGTGCCATGAAAATGATTTAAAAAATGTCAAAGAAAGTACTAATTATAATTCACATTTATCAAGCATCAATATGTGCCAGCCTCGGGGCTAATTAATAAATACACTCTTAAGGGCCTTCTAGGCTGTGCAGATGCAATCTTGAATAAAGCAGCCACAGTCCAAATCCTCAGAGAGTTTATTTTTACGTTTTCTCTTACATATAAGAGTACAAGCCTTCTGGAGGGGAATGTGAAAATTTGCATCAGAAAGCCTAAAATCTTTTAAAACATTTGACTAAGCAGTTCCACTCTTAGGAATTTATCCTAAAGAAAGTTATGTTAATTTTTCCCACAATGAAGTTCATCACACGGCTGTTCATAATAAATAAAAGAAAATAACCATGTAACTGTTGATCAGTTGTGATTCACATGAATAAATTTTGATATTACCACACAATGGAATATTACCTTCAGCACTCGAGATGATTTAGAATCTTATATAATGATTTGGGAAAATGTGCATGATATTGCAAAAGCGTATCTGATATATATTTTTTTCTGATGTGTATTTTTATACATCACACACCGAAAAATAAGGCTACATAATCACCAAATTTATAGTAATGTCTCTGAGTAACTGCACCACAGCTGATCTAAATTTCATTCTCTTTTCTCATTGGTATTTTCTAAGTTTCTATAATGAATAGGTACCACTGATACAAAAAAAGAATTACTTTATAAATCTTGCTGTCCTTTGTTTCCATTCCAGGCAATTTGTTTCTGATATCTAATGTCTCTGTGTGTATCTTTGACAGGGTGCAAAGAAATGTAAGTAAAAGTGTTATATTTTAGTGATCACTGTGTCATCCAGTTATAGACAATCCAGTGAAGAAAAAGAAAAGTAGATTCACGCAATTCAGCAACTATCACTGTGTACTTAACACCAGCTCTAACATCTATTGCAAATTGTATCTCCTCTTTGAGCCTTCGTTTACCCATCAGCAAAATGGGAGGATTGGACAATATGATTTCTAGAGATATTGTCAACGATCAAATAATTTCCCTTACTCTGTTGGCAATGACCATGGCCTCTAGACCCCAAGGCATTCATGAAAGTACAGTCCTTGAGAGAACTATGTGTGGAGAAAAGTGACAGTTGTTAAAAAAAAATAAAGGGGGGGACCAGAGAATGCTGGGTTTGTAGATACATCCGCATAAGTTTTCCAAGTGTCATTAGAACATTTTCAATAAAGTTCTGGTGCTTTTGGAGTTGTGACCAAAACTGTGGTCTTTTTAAAAACCAAAAACAAAAAGTGCCTTTTCCTTTTTCCTCAAGCACTGGTGTTGGATCCTAAGTAAAAAAATATAATGTATTTATCAGTATTCTTTGTGCAATATTGACATTTCCCATCAAAGATTCACGTATCTGATATATGGATAGGATAATCTATGAAATAATGAGGAAAGTGACATTTTTCAGGCCAATGAAATAAGAATGTATTTGGGACTCTTAAAGTGGATTATTTCTCTATATTAACTTTATATTAATTTTCTGTATTAAAATATTCTATAGAATATTCTATAGCAATGTGGTCCAACAGGACTTTCTGTGATGATGGAAATGCTCTGTTGGACATGGTAGACAATGGCCACATGTGGCTCTTTAGCACTTGAAACAGCACTTGAAATGTGACGAACGTGACTGAGAAACTGGAGTTTAATCTTAATTGTTTTCATGAATAGCTACATGCGGCTTATGGCTAGCACACTGGACAGCTCAGGGCTGTGTGTTATGATGCCCAGGACGGTCCACAGACCAGCATCATCAACATTACCTGGGAGCTTATTAGAAATGCAGAACCTCATTCCCTACCTGAAACCTACTGGTCCAGAATCTGCATTTCAATAAGATCCCCCAGGTGATTCATAAGCAAACTAACTTATAAGCAGTGCGAGAGACAGCTGTTCCAATTTTCATTTCATTCCAGAGGTCAATCAAGCACCCACTGATTTAACAGTCAGCAGGTACCAGAATCCATCCATGGCCCCAGGCACCGGACTAGGCACAGCTAGTCCACAGCTAGGGAAACTAGAGAAGGGAACAGAAAGGGCACTAGGCAGTACAGCATGGCAGTTAAGAGCATGAGCTTGGGTTCGAACTGTTCTGGCCATACCCCTTTCCAAACGCGCAATTCAATGTACTTCTCTGAGAAGTTTCTCCGTCCTCTAAACAGAGTTTGTGAAGATTAAACGATGTAATGCACATTCAGTGCTTATTAGCACATATCTGGCACAGAGCAAGTGCCCGACAAATGGTCATTTTTGTTCTTAGTTATCAAGGACCTTAAGATGCAGCTACAGGAAATTCACACTCTCCAACCAGTTATTTAGATGAACCCTCGCAGTAGATGAGAGTGTAAACTATAGGCCATGTTGAAAAGACCCTATGGCTTCTCATGTGGCTTCATTCTTTTTTTTTTTTTTTTTTTTTTAAATTTTTTTTTTTTTCAACATTTATTTATTTTTGGGACAGAGAGAGACAGAGCATGAACGGGGGAGGGGCAGAGAGAGAGGGAGACACAGAATCGGAAACAGGCTCCAGGCTCTGAGCCATCAGCCCAGAGCCTGACGCGGGGCTCGAACTCGTGGACCGCGAGATCGTGACCTGGCTGAAGTCGGACGCTTAACCGACTGCGCCACCCAGGCGCCCCATCATGTGGCTTCATTCTTAAGGAGTATCACTCTTCCCAAGTTCAGCAAATACAAAGAAATAGATCCTCTGTGCATGCATACATTTTTCGTTAAATGAAATATCATAACTATTGTGAATAATAAGTGTACTGTTCGTTTTTTAAGGGCCATGCCCTGTGCCACAGGACCAGTTAAGGCTCACGTGGCGATCTGTTTATTTAATAAGCATTTACTGATAACTTAATTTGGGGAGGCAATACGTACAGAGATTTAAAGCACGGATTCTGGAACCTGACTACCTGGATCAGAAACCATCTCTACCAGCTCCTGGCAAATTTTCCTGGTTCCTTTGTCTCGTTATCTGTAAAAGGGGAATAAGAGGAACCCAGCAACCTCACAGGGCTGTGTAAAAATTAAATGAGATGATATATTTAAAATACACAAGTGTCAGGTGCTTGGCAGCTCAGTAAATATAAGCTAGAAAGACACTCGAGGTGAATAAAACAAAACATACATCTACCTTAAAAAATAACTCAGTAGCCAAGTGACTTAAAAAAAAAAATGCCTAAAGCTTATCTGCCTAGGGAGTGTGTGAACATCTTTTTCTTCACAAATGAGTTCTGACCCCACTTTGCTCCGTTGTTAAATCAAATGTTGCAAGAATTCGTGAATGCCAGTGACGACGAGCATTTACAATGCTAGTGAAACATAACACACCAAATCGAACATGGTGCTGACTAGGCACTGGTAGTTTTTCTCTATGGTCTCTCTGGGGGTCAACACGGCTGTTCAAAGTGAAACAGACGTCTATACGGAGCAGGCTCCTTTTGGGTTCTCTGTAACTGAGTCTTCTCAGAAAGCATCTAACACAGACCCGAATTATACAGAAGCAGTTTTTTTTTAAGTTTATTTTTATTTATTAAAGTAATCTCTACATACATGGGGCTCAAACTCACGACCCTGAGATCAAGAGTGCCACGTTCCACTGAATGAGCCAGGCGGGCGTCCCACAGAATCAATTTCAGTGGTGCTGCTGACCAAATTTATCCATGAGCAGAATTAAAAATTTTGGAAGAGACTGGAGAAAAAAATTCCACATTTGAGCTAATATATGCAGCAGACCATGCCATGAAGCATCCTTTCTCCTTTGCCAGCATTACTGTTAACGCAGAACACAGACCTTTAGACATATGCACTATGGTTACTGGGGTCCTTTCCCTTTCCTCAACCTGACCCTGGCTGCAGGAAACTTGGTCATCTCACGTTGATTAGGGGTGGTGGTATTCTGAGGGTAGTTAGTCTTGTTTTTAGACAATTTCAACAGATATGTTCACGGATTTCCGATGTTCAGAGAAAATTAAAGAAAAAACTAAAACCCTCCTGAGCACGAGGGCGTGTGTGTGTATGTGGGTGTGCACACGCATGTACGTGAATGTGTGTGCATGCATGTGTGATAATTTTGTTTCTCAGAATCGCTATTAGGAAATAGAAAGTGTACCTAACGCTGGAAAAGCCTTTGAAAAGCGGGAGTGCCAATGAACACCCCGCTTTTGAATGAGCCTGTGAGCACTGTAGGCCACCCCAGAGAGCCGAAGTCTCAGTGTAAGCCACGACCCTTGGATGTCCAATACACTTACACCCCCTTTTCCTTAAAACCCTGCAAACCGTACTCACAGTCAAGATCTGCCAAAATGAACGTACGGATAAATGGGTTAGTTTGCAACCCAGATGAGAACTCTCATTTAAATAGAAAGGGTGACAGAGCCCAGGATTAAGATCCTGGGCTCTGAAATCACTCTGGGTTCAGATCGCAGCTCTGCCACTGACTAGCTATGAAACCTCGGCAGGTTACATACAGCCGCTAAAGTTTTCTCATATTCACAACGGGGATAACAATCGTACTCACCTGATAGGTAGCTGTGATAAGTAAGTTGGCGATAGAAGCTTGCATTTACATCAGTACCTGTGGAACAGCTGTTCTAAGCACTTTTCCAATATTGCCTAATTACTCCTCACAATGGCCCACCAGAGAGCACCGTTATCCCCTCCTCCTCCCCATGTTGGAGATGAGGAGAGGAAGTCACACAAACTTGGTAACTTGCCAAAAGCCACAAAGCTGGTAGGTGCAGGAGGTAGGATTTGAACTCACGGAGTCTAACTCCAGAGGCCATGCATTAACCATTGTGCTATGAGTTGCTTGGCGCAGTAAGTGGCATAAGTAATCGATGCTATTAGTTTTTATTGTTACTGCATTTATACTGGACAGTAATGAAAAATTGAGAAGAAACCATTGCTAATACCCCTTTGGCCATTACCTGCCACTTTCTAGGGAACAGGGGTCCCTGCAGATATATTTTTGTGGCCTAGAAAGTCTGTGGTTTGTGTTTACAAAGCATGCGATAGCTCTTCCTAATGAATGTTCTGGTCTCTGTGGTTTCGGTAAAGAATTTTCCAAAATCTAATTTCTCCCTTCCTCTTTTGCACATCGGTTTATGGAATGTGGATACCAGTCCTTAATTAGCCTATGGGGGGCTCTCCTTCAAGTTCTTGTCTCCCTGCCAGATCCTCATGGGCTGAAAGGGGTCCTTTCTCTGGGAGTTTCTGAGTCTTCTGTCTCCGTTACTGACAAGCCACCGTTAGTTTTATAAACCATTTCCCATCAGAACTCAGGCCCTCCAATTCGCCAACCTGACTTACATACGATGACAGAACTTCTTTTCCTCAAAATCTTGGACTTTGTTCCACCTCAGGGTGGAATGAGAACACCCTCTCACCAGCCGTTAGGATAGAGCTAGCACCCCTTCTCATCCTTTGGGTGCCATCTCCAAAATTGTCTTGAAGAGGTCCGCTCTCCCCATCCAATCTCAGCCTCTCTCCCTACCACCCTTTCATTACCTTCACTTGATTTCCTCATCGCACTTACCTTTTTTTTTAATATATATAATCTAGGTATATGTCTTAGAAGTAAGCTCTGTGAAGCAGCGTCTTTATTTATCTTGTTCATCACTGCACCTCCTATATCAGCACATGGATGGCTCAATAAACCATGATTCAACAAATACATAAATGTGCCCCTCTTTGCATTAGCTGTATCTCTCAGACCCATGTTGTTGCCTCCCCAGAATTGTATTTTTAAGGTCTTTCCTGCCTTGCGAATTTCCCATTTCATGCTTTTCCTCATGGGCCCTCGTGTATTGATTCATTCATTCAACAAATGTTTGTTGAGTCCCCACGAATTGCCAGACCTGGGGCACAAAGATAAATAAAACACATTTTGGCCTTTGTGGAAGTTTTAGACTATTGGGTGAGGTAGATGATTTCAACAGAAGATTCTCTCTACCATTGGTATTAAAGAGTACACAGGATTCTTAGCCAAACTTGTGCAGTGGATGGGGGTGAGGGTTCCACTTCCTGCAGGACATGAAAGAGAAGCTGATTTTTGCAAGGCAAGTGGGAGAAAGTTAAGTAAAGAAATGTAGGGCAAATATTCCAGGTAGACGGAACACCAGCAACAAAGGTACAGAAATCGTGATGGTGGAGCAACTCTAACTGGTTCAGTACTAGATGTTTAAGTGTGAGGAAGGAATGGCATGGGCCCAACCATGGATGGTCACGAACTTGAACTTGATCCTGTAAGCGGGGGGGAGCTACTAAAAGTTTTATTCAGGAGAGTAAATCTCAAGGGAAGGTATTAAGTTCTTTGGGTTTTAGGAAGCAACCGTAGAGCTTCCTTTCCTTGAGCTCGTGAGGAAGGGCAATTTGCACTTGGTCAAGTTGAGAGGGGTGATGAAGTCCAACAAGGAGTTACATAAGAAGACAAACGCTGTGTTCAAAAGCCATTAAAATCTGTTCTGCAGCAGGCATGTAGCAGACAGAGTCTGGGCATGGGCATGATTGCAACTTCTTTGGTACTGGCATCATCTGCTTAAACTAAAAGATGATTTCAGTCTGATTGGAAACCGTTTCAGATTCAACTTAAATGGCCTGCATAAATATTTTATAACCACTCAGGATCAGCATATTTTGAGAATAAGCTAGACTACTTAATAAACTTGTATGCTTCAGTGCTGCAGAGAAAAAAAATAAAATGTGAAAAAATGAAGGGAATGTTGGAATCAAAAAGATCTGTGATGGAAATTCTTTGAATAAACAAACCATTGCTGTGACAACACCAGTTTCCATTCATTTAGTATTTAGTAATCAGCTACCAATTAAATAAATCCTGGCCTAGTTCTAAATTGAACTCATCATTTCTCTTGAGACTGTAAGCGTGTTTATATTTACAATTCCACCAGTTGCATAACTTTTCCTTTGTTCTCAGAGAAAAAGAAAAGGAAGGTGAGGGTGCAAAACAGTCCAGGGAAATTAATTATGTACAGAATTAATTTGTATTATCCAACCCAAAAGATTTCCTCCCACAAAATCAAAATTTGAGATAGGGAGCTGTTCTGCAGGGAACGTCCCGGGAAGTGGCCTTTTAGCTCCATACTTTTTAATTTTCCAGGTTGTTCTTTCTTATGCAACGTGCCTGCAAACTGTGCTCCATGGCTATGCTTGATTTTCTCAGGGATAGGGATCAAATTGTCGTCTACATGACCAATCAACACCCAGCACTTTGCACAAAGGAGATGCTTGAAAAACACTGAATAACGAGTGAATCAGTCACTCAACTCTCATTTCCCTTTCCTCCTGTCTGGTATATAAGATGGATACTGTAAAGCAAATTTAAAAGGTTTCCTGAGGGGCGCCTGGGTGGCTCAGTCGGTTAAAAATCGACTTCGGCTCAGGTCATGATCTTGTGGTTTGTGAGTTTGAGCCACGTGTCGGGCTCTGTGCTGACAGCTCGGAGCCTGGAGCCTGCTTCGGATTCTGTGTCTCCATCTCTTTCTGCCCCTCCCCCACTTGTGCTCTACCAAAAATAAATAAAATGTAAAAAAAATTTTTTTAATTAAAAAATCAATCAATAAATAACAGGTTTCCTGAAAGTTACTTATAACAAAAGACTCTTTTAGGACTTCAAAATGTACATATGTATTTTTTAAACACCATCATGAAGAATACAAGCAAAACTTCATATTTAACATTCATGCATTCTAGAAATGCTGAGTACCTACTGCGTTTCTGGCACTATTCTCGGGACTATGAATACAGGGGAGGTAGACAATATGCAAGTAAGTGTTAAATACATTAAACGTTCCTCATTTAGATAAGTTAAATGAATGACATAAACAGGAATAACATACTTCCACTTTTTAAAAGCTGAGTCCAAGTGTTACCCATTGGAAGCTCCCCCTAATGTCCCTGGGATGTGTTAGCTATGTTTTCCTATTTTCTTCCATTAAATTTTCCATTAGGCTTTTCCCCCACATTTTCCCATTGTATTCTAATCACTTCACAATCTAGTAACAGGCTGGCTTGTCAGTATTTGCACCAGAATAGGAACAAAAGTCTCACGCATAGTAGATATTCCTTGGAATTTGTTAAGTGAATAACTTGCCCTGGCTCTTAAAGTACCAGAATCTCCCAGGTGCTGATGGAGAATCCACAGCCGTGAGTCTTTCCAGACATCAGAAGGTATTTTGGCACCAACCTCACAAGCCACTGCTGGTGTTACCCTACAGAATCGCTTGGACAAGGTGGCCGCTTGTCATTTTCCAGCATCCTGTTGCAATGGTCCGTTATTGGACAGCCCACGTGGGTCATGTATTTCTAATTGCCCATGTTCTCTGTGAGAAGAGCAGCATTTCTCATCATCGCTGACAACGCTTTATTCCCAAGCTTTGAGGGGCTCTGCCTTTCTTAAATAAAAGGTTAAAGTGCCAAATTAGGGGGGTAGTTGCCCAGAGTTAACTCAGGACTCTGGCTTTTGTGATGCAGGAGTCATATATCCAGTGCGGGCTATATAGGCTGGTAGGAAAATGCTCCAGTTCTGGAGAGAGACTGCCTAGCTTCCAGTCTACACTCTGTCACCTACTCTCCTGTTAAGTTCACTCATGAAACAGTCACCCTTGACATCTTGGTAAGAATAAACATGACACCTTCACAGACCCAATCTAAATTCTACCTATTTTCATACAGCAACTTGTTTCTACCATGGCAAATATTTAGGTGTACGTATATTTTGTAGAGCAGCAAGGTCATGTTAGGGTGGAGGGCACAGATTCAGGAGTCAAAGAGACCCTCATACAAGGGTTGGCTCTGCCATTTTCTGCACATGTGACCTTGAGACAGTTGTTGAACCTCTGAATCTCTACTACGTTTAGGTATAAATGTGAATAATACTATCGACTTCTAGGATTTTAATGAAGGGGAGATGAGGTATAAAGAGCTCAGCCCAATGGGAAATGGGAGCTGAATAAATATTAACCACCACCACTCCTACCATATCATCATCATTGTTGGGAAGCGATTCTCCAAGGTATTTCTATGATTCTTGTACCCACTTTTGTTCCTGATACTTTTTGGAGGATGTTTATATTTTGGAAGATAGAGATAGTGTTTCTCTGCAGGGTAAAAGGAAGACTTTGTTTTTCCTGACCAGGATAATAAAGATCCCATCTTCCTCCAGGTCAGAGACTGGGGAGGTTTGCTGGCAAAACTTTATAAGATTGGGGTTTCTAAAGCCTGGGGCTCCTCAGCTGAAACACAGATCCACTGCAGATGCAGTATTGACCTGGGGTCCTCCATGCCAGCCCCACTGGACTTGAAAAACAGGGGGAACCAGTTGAAACAGGAAGCCTATGCCCCTGCTGTACCACAAGTAGGAAAATCTTTCATCACTGACACAGAAATTTTGTATCCTCGGCCGGCATCTACAAATCTCTGGCAAGTTACCTTGTTAGCTTTCAGGCAGAGTAAAATCTTAGACCCTTCACAGTTCTTGACCATCATCATCATCATCATCATCATCCTCCGTCTTTTTAGTGAAAAAAATGGTGAAAGCAAATATTAGTATCTTTATCCTAAGTGAACCTCTTTGTACGATTCAGGGTACCACCCCCTTTGAAGGCACTAATCACTTACTTCAATATATGGACTATGACTCATTTAACATGCCTACTCAGAATCATGTAGAAAAGTAAAACTTACATTAGCTGGAAAGATATTTTCTTTTCTCTTTTTAAGTAGGCTTCACATCCAGCATGGAACCTGAACTCACGACCGTGAGATCAAGACCTGAGCTGAGATTAAGAATCAGATGCCCAACCAACTGAGCCACCCACGTGCCCCAACTGGGAGGACATTAAAAAAATTTTTTTTAATGTTTATTTATTTTTGAAGGAGAGAGAGACAGAGCATGAGCAGGGGAGGGGCAGAGAGAGAGGGAGACACAGAATCCGAAGGAGGCTCCAGGCTCTGAGCTGCCAGCACAGAGCCAATGCAGGGCTCGGACTGGGCCTAAGTCAGATGCTTAACTGACTGAGTGGGAGGACATTTTAAATGCCAGTTAACTTTGAGAGTGTTTACTGGACATGAGTTAACCTGACTGATTATATAGCAGTAATGTTACAAATTGCAGATTTGTGTTTTCCTCATGAATATAAACAGGTCCATTTATCTCTGCTTGTTTTGAAGGCACAGAGTTCAACACCAAGTCATTCATGCAATTTGATATATTCGGATCATGTATATGCCATGATCTTGTTGAATGCGTTTCTTAATATCTTTTTATCTATGTCATTTTAGTTAAATGATTTGGAATAAATCAGAACAACAATAAAAAGATTAAAACATCGCTCCCAGAAAACTCATTTACGAAACATTCTTCCTTGATGTCTCAGTAATAAAACAATGTTAGACCTAGAGCCCCCAATTTAATTTCCCTTCTTTCTATTTTTCAATGAAGCCCTCTTTTTCCCCATCAGAGGAACACATGGCCTAGCTATATTTAAGACGCCAGGCTAGGGGAGAAGGATGGAATCCCATGAGTTAAATGGCCCTTGGCTCATGTCCTCAATCCATCTCTGTTACTGACCTTGGACTGTGAACCTCGATGACCTCATCCATAAAATCGGCATTATGACACATACCTCAAAGACTTACTTAGAGGTTTAACTGAGAACATGAACACTACTTAAAGGGTGCCTATAAAATAAAAAAGAAAAAGAAAGAAGAAATGATCCATTTAATATACATTACTGATGCAAGAATTTTTTGGCAGATGCAAAGCTGAATTAAAAATAATCCCTGCCAACACCTGCTTTTTAGCTTATGGCTTCTACTTACTCTGAAAGGTTAAAGAAGAATTGAATGCATTGAATTTATATTTACTTGCCATGGGGATGAGGTTAAAGATATTTTCTTCTATATTGCTCAGTGAGGTTTCAATGAAGAGTCAGGTAGAACATTTCATTCATGCCTAACTAACTGCCCAGATAATCTTGTCTCGCTCAAGGAATGTCTATGCTTTTACTTCATTAACACTACCAGTCATATAAGCTGCCTGTTTTGCCATGGATGCCAGGAAGCTCTACATGAAATCTATGGCTTAATGTTTAAAATCCAGGAGTTCCAACTTTATCATATTATCAATGATCATGCTAGCTACCACTGATTGAGCTGCAGTCACGTGCCAGGAGTTTTTCATAAGTCACCTTGACTCTTCACATTGATCCTATGAAGCTGGGGTCATTCCTCCATGTTACAGACAAGAAAGCAGGCTTAGACAAATGAAACAATTTGTTCAGCATTATAAGGAAGTGAAGCTAAGACTTGAATCTGGACGGTTCTGACCTCACAATTAAAGTTCTTTCCACAAAGTCCTACGACTTCCAGTTTTGATCATCTAGGTTGTCTACAGTGTCCTGGGTCCTGATTTTCCCCTCTTTATAGTTATTTGATCCTGTAGGCATCACTCTCCCATTACACTTCGCTTGTGTTAACATCTGATTTTCTGTCTAGTGAGGTTTTCATGAAGACAAAGATACAAATTGGCAAATTTACCCTCCAAAGCTGAGCTACAACAGCAAAAGTCTATTCTGTATAAGCAAATAGTGGATGTGTGTGTGTGTGTGTGTGTGTGTGTGTGTTTGTGAGTGTGTGTGTGTATGTATATATATCAGTGGAAATTAAACATGATTCAACTACAGGACACATGAATTGTGAATATAACCTAGTATTACACAGCAAAGGCAGCAGCCAGTGATGACAAATTAAAGCACATGTGTAGGCAAGTGCACACATACAAACATAGACACCTGTTACAACACACAACCCTAGGCTTCTTGAGATAAAGTCAGCCTGTCTGCTGGGCTTTGGGTCATGGTCTCTCTCTGCCTGGAGTGCTTTGTCTCACTCACCTAATTCATGTCTATTCACTTTTCATATCCCTGAGCAGCCCTCATATCCACTGAGCAGTTTTCTATTCTCCTCACTCCAAGACTAGGTCAAACTTCCCCCTTAAGAGGCACCAAGCACCTTCCCCTTCGAAGTGATGGTCAGATTTGTCACTTGACATTTATTCATGTGATTCCTTGATTGGTTTCTCTCTCTTCCCAACACCTTAAACTCCATGAGGACAGAGAAGGTAAAGCCTAGCCCACGACAAACACCCAATGCATTTTCATTGCATCAATCAGGATAACCTTGGCTACTATTCTTTGAAGGTCGTACAGTTAGAGACCCTGGGTGAAATGAAAAGCGCTCAAAATACCGCCTGACAACCCAGATGTTGAATGAATCAAATAAAACATACCAATATTTCTGGCCACTTCTTATACGACACTCATGTTAGGTACCCTCACACTTTTCAAATCAAGAATCTGAAGCCAGCTTACTATGGTATATCACTGTTTCCAAAAGTAAGTCACAGCCATCCTTCCTTTCCCACCATCATGTGGTCCACAGTGCTGACCCAGAAAAAGGATGCACTAACCCCATCTCCCTAACGAGGTCATCACCATCCACAGTCCCGCACTCTTAAGAGGCCCTAGTTCTGACTCAGAGGTAGCACTACCTCAGGGTCACTGGGTAGTGCTGAGTGGGCTTCTGAGATGAGCGAGAAGAACTCTCATGGATGGAGAGGGCGAGGAGGCAGAGAATGTTGGTCTCCTCCATGACCTGCCGTGACTCCCACAATTCTACTCTTCCATCTACAAGACCTGTTTTAATGCTCAGGAAAGCTGAACCACACAACTCCCCATCCCTGCTCTTGGTGGGTGATTTATGAGTGTGTAGAGCCATGAAGTTCAAGTACCCACTACCTGGGGAGGGAGGGAACCATTACTCTGCGGTGGCTGATCTTTGCCAGACCCACGTTTTGAAGAAAATGCAGAGAGAGCCCAGAAAAGAGTCTGGAAGTTACCAGTGCAGTCATTACTGGGTAATGGGATTTGAGCTGTTTTAGTTCTTTTCTGTTTCTATAAAGCAGGAGTTCTCAACCAGCGAAGATTTTGCTCCCCATTCCCCCGCAAGGGACATCTGACTCTCAGATGTTTGTCAGAACGTGTTTTTGGTTGTCACAACAGGTGGGAGAGAGGAGGATGCTACCAGCATCAGGTGGGTAGAGGGCACAGTGGCTGCCAAACATCCCACAGTGAACACACTGGCCCCTCTCCTCGCGACCCCACCCCAGTCAATGGCGGTGAAGTTGAGAAATGCTAACATAGCTAGGTGACCTTGGGTTTCTTAAGCTCGCTGTGCCTCTGTTTTATCATGTGTAAACATGGGTATAATAGTTCTTATTTCACAAGGTGAGTGTGAGTATTAAATAAATTTCTATCTATAAAGTGCTCTCATCCCACAGAAAATGCACATTAAATATGAACAAACATCAAGTCGCTGCCCAGTATATAATACATGCATTTTCCCACTGCTTTTAGAATATCTTCAAGTTCTCCATTGAGCCCATTCTCTTATCCAGGACATCTTATCCCACATACTCTTGCCAGTGAAGCCTCACTTGTCAATGTTTATTCCCTGAACATGTCCAATCTTTCCTGTCTGGGGGCCTGTGCACATGCTAGTCCTTTTCCTAGAGTACCCTTCCCCTGCCTTGAGACTGGAAAGCCCCTTCACTCCTGCTTGCCTTACCTTAACTATCACCTCCTCAAAGAGACCTTCCTTGATCAGATTACTTAAGAAGGACTCAGGTTTTGTTTTCCATCATGGTCCCTACTACTTTCACACCCCTGATCCCAATCAGTACTTGTAATTTGTTTGCTTACTTGATGAATGTCCCTATCCCCCCATAGACTGTATGCTTCATGAGAATAGGGACCATTATGCTTGTTCTGCCTTCGCCAAGGACTGGAGTAAAAACTCAATAATGAATTAATGAATTAGAGAGCTGGGAGGATCAGCCTTCCTTTGCAGTTGGAGGAAATGAAATAGAAAAGACCCAGAGCCATCTTGAGGTGGAGAGGCATTGTGTTTTAATAACCTCAACTTTCTGAAGACGAAAGTCTACTGTTGCCAGGGGCAACGAACTCTGGGTAGACTGGAACTCAGCTGAGGGACAGATGGCACAAAAACAGACACTCAGATCAATGGAACAGAATAGAGAACCCACAAATGGATCCACAAATCTTTGTCAGCTAATCTTTGACAAAGCAGTAAAGAACATCCAATGGAATAAAGAGAGTCTCTTCAGCAAGTGGTGCTGGGAAAACTCGACAGCGACAAGCAGAAAAATGAGCCTGAACCGGAGGCCAGGGAAACAAAAGCAAAAATGAACTATTGGGACCTCATCAAAATAAAAAGCATCTGCACAGCAAAGGAAACAATCAGCAAAACTAAAAGGCAACTGATGGAATGGGAAAAGATATTTGCAAATGACATATCAGGTAAAGGGTTAGTACTCAAAATCTATAAAGAACTTACCAAAATCAACACCTGAAAGACAAATAATCCAGTGAAGAAATGGGCAAAAGACATGAATAGACACTTCTCCAAAGAACACATCTATATGGCTAACAGACACATGAAGAAATGCTCAACATCACTCATCATCAGGGAAATACAAATCAAAACCACAATGAGATACCACCTCACACCTGTCAGAATGGCTAACATTAACAACTCAGGCAACAACAGATGTTGGCGAGGACGCGGAGAGAGAGGATCTCTTTTGCACTGCTGGTGGGAATGCAAACCCCTGGTGCAGCCACTCTGGAAAACGGTATGGAGGTTCCTCAAAAAATTAAAAATAGAACTGCCCTATGACCCAGCAAGTGCACTACTAGGTATTTACCCAAGGGATACATACAGGAATGCTGTTTCGAAGGGGCACATGCACCCCAATGTTGATAGCAGTACTATCAACAATAGTCAAAGTATGGAAAGAGCCCACATGTCCATCAATGGAGGAATGGATAAAGCAGATGTGGTATATACATACAATGGGGTATTACTCAGCAATCAAAAAAGAATGAAATCTTGCCATTCACAGCTACGTGGATGGGACGAGACAGTATCATGCCAAGTGAAATTAGAGAAAGACAAAAATCCTATGACTTCACTCATCTGAGGATTTTAAGAGACAAAACAGATGAACATAAGGGAAGGGAAGCAAAAGAATATAAAAACAGGGAAGGGGACAAAACAGAAGAGACTCTTAAATATGGAGAACAAACAGAGGGTTACTGGAGGGGTTGTGGGAGGGGGGATGGGCTAAATGGGTAAGGGGCATTAAGGAATCTACTCCTGAAGTCATTGTTGCACTACATGCTAACTAACTTGGATGTAAATTAAAAATAAATAAATAAAATTTTAAAAAAGAGTTAAAGGACAGGGAAAAGTGATAAAGAGAAAAAAACCACAATCAAACTATATTTAAGGGCAGTCTTCAATTTAATGTTTACTTGCACTGATCTGTTTCACATTAGTTTCATGAGTTTGTGGCTCTTGTTTCCTATAGGAAAAAGCCTCACCAGAAATGGCAGTTGCAGAAAGAATGCATTGCTCCCTGATGATCTGAAATCCCCCTAGAAATAGCTCTGTATTGCCATTTCCTTACAAATCTATAACATGTATTTGACATAAGTGCTTTAATATTGAGTACTTGTAGTTCGGATTACAACCTATCACAGTGATTTTCTATTTTTTTTTCATTGTTTTTTATTCAGGTAGCCTTGTGGAAAGACAAAGTCACAGAGTGTTGAAGTGTTTATACACATAATCTCACCCCATTTTTTATGGAAGATGGAGGACAGATATCTCCAACTTAACTGAGTAAAGAACGCAACAATAATCAGGGATCTTGAGAACCAGTATCAAATAATATGCAGGCCCAAGGATGGGGATGCATAGAACAGAGAATGAGAACATTCTAGGCCAGGGGTTCTCGACCTTGGCACTACTGACATTTTGGGTTGGATAGTTCTGTGTCATGGAGGCTGTCTTGGGCATAGTAGAATGTTTAGTTGGATGCCTGGCTTCTACTCACGAGATGCCAACAGCACTCTTCGTTTGTTACAACCAGAAATGTCTCTTGATGTTGCCAAGTGTTCCCAGGGGAGTGGGGGGGGGGGGGCAAAATTGCCGCCAGTTGAGATCCACTGATCTTGAGAGTTCACTTGCTAACATTTCTTCAGTATTTCTTTCTGTGCTGGGCATACTATCTGCATCATCTCATTCACTCAAAAGCAGCCTCAAAGTAGCTCATATCTCTTTCTCTAAGAAGAAACCGAGGCCACATCATTTAGTAACTGCCCTTGATCACAGAGTTAGGAAGGGATGAAAACACGATTCAAACCAGGGTAGGTCTGATCCCAAACCTTACCTCCAAACTACTGTGCTATTAGGAAGAATCTTTCTCAATCTACATTTAAAGATGAACTCTCAACATGTTAAGAACTGTGTTTAGTCGGTTTCAATTCCTTTCCGTGCACAAACATTTTTGGGCACCTATTACATGTAAAGCACCTATACTAATTGACTGCATCAGGGGAGGCTGTGTTGCTCACTCTCAGTTTACTTCTCAGATCCACTTTCTCCCTTTCTCTCCTTTCTTCTCCCTCTCCTCTCCCTTTGGGTTTAGGGATGTTGATTTCTACAGACTTTCTCAATCAGCTTCCTTGTCTTCTAGCTTCCTCTTGGGCTCATCCAATGAGAGGCACCAACAGGAAGTCAGAGGGTGGGAGAAGAGAGAGGTTGGAGTACTTATTCTCCTGGCTCCTTTCCTGTCCGTGGTAGTTTGGTACTTCTCTACCTAAAGCCACAGCTCTTCTTGGGTGACCCTCCTCCCCTGTCCTTAAGCTATGGAGCTAAACCTCCCTGCTGTCACTAGCCCCAGGGTGCTTCTTCATCCTTTGTGGGTCTCCCTTACTGTGCCCACTTTTCTGCAAATAACCCCTTCATTCTGCATACCTCAGATACCCAGTCTGAGTGAGCCAGCTGTTTTCGGCTAGGGCTCAGATGACTGATACAGAGGGATGAAAGGAACTAATAATGGAATAGAACCTAACACTTGTCTTGGAAAATTTGCAACCTAACGGGACAAACCATTCAAACCAAACAACTAGAGTAATTACATTGCGAGCACAGAAAATGAGTGGTATATTAATAATAGTGATCTCAGTAGAGACCACAATTTATTGATCGTCTACTTGAAGCCTGGGTATTTGAAGTCTTTCTCTCATTTAATCCTTACAATAATCCTGTGGTGTGAGTGTTACTGCTCCCATTTATGGTGGAGGAAACAAGATTAGAGAGATTAAGTAATTTGTTTAAGGCCATACAGCCAGTAACAGACCCTGTTAGATCAAAAGAGAGTCAAATTTGACTAACATTAACCTCATTTGCAATCAATCAAATACAATTTTTTTCCTAAGAAAGCAAGCCTCAGAAGAAACAAGTATTTTAGAGAGAACTGTTTCCAGTTGAAAGGCACTAATTCAGATGACACTAATTCAGAAATTGTCCTTACTCAGGCAAGGAATATGCAACTCTTCCTGAATGAGAAACTGGAATAATTCTTTCTTCTCTAACATTTATAGTCTTAACCGAGACAGTAAAAGCGGCAGTCCAAAAGCGATCACTTTTTCAAATCAAGGGCTTTGAAATTAAGAATGACTTAAATGGGCCTTTAACTTCCAGATTAATTAATTCTTGCACTTTAGAGACAGTGGGTTCATGATGTATTTTTGCATAAAATGGGTCAATCAGGGAATAAGACATTTTGACCCCAGAACCTGACCCCACCGTTTCAGTGCAGCAAATGTTTTGATTACAAACATTAATCAGATTTAAATCAGCACTGGAGACTCTTCATCAAGGCACTAGTTTCTCAGGTAAATGTCACTAAGCCAATTTAACTCCTTAATCAAGTTTTTATCCAACAGAAGTCAACCATCTCCGATTTTTCCATTTTCGTGTTCTCAAAATTATTTTCATTGGGGTCAATCCATGTCTTTTTACAAACCTTAATAAACATTTGCTTTTTCTATCAGATTTCATTCATAATAACTTCAAAATTTTTTTTTGCGTTTTCTCAGGGCCCTTATCTCTATCGAGGATCATTTTTCTGGATTAACTTTTGCAAAATCTAAATTTTGCCTGCAAGATGTTATTTCCCATTATGTTTAAGGCAATATCAAATTTTATTATTTACAGCATTAGATATCCTCAGTTTTTCTCTATCCAAATATTTCTAAATTAAATAAAAATAATTCTCTGCTCCACTCCTAGTCTTTAACTCACTCAGAGCTATCATGAGGACTCAGGACCCCAATAAGTGTTAGATGCCAATCCTAGTGCTGGGCAGAATGCAGTCAAGTGATCCACTTCTAATGATTAAGGTTCAAAAGACCAAAGGAATTAGAAAGAAACCAAAGAATTAGGGAATAGTATTCACGTAACCATACTCTTTATAAATCAGCCTTTCTTTACCCATGACATAGTAAGTTAAAAAGGTGGATGTTGAGATATGACTGCATACAACTTCTTTTCTCTTTTTTTTAGGGGAGGGGTGGGGGTAGGGAGCAAAGCTTTAGCTTTCATCAAACTTTCAAGGAGGCTGATGACCCCACAAAAGCTTAGAGTCAGAGATGTAAATTGCAATAAAGAATTGGATATAAGGGTCCCTGGGTGGCTTAGTTGGTTAAGGGTCCCACTTTGGCTCAGGTCATGATCTTGCAGTCTGTGAGTTTGAGCCCCGTGTCAGGCTCTGTGCTGACAGCTCGGAGCCTGGAGCGTGTATTGGGTTCTGTGTTTCCCTCTCTCCCTGCCCGTCCCCTGCTTGTGCTCTGTGTCTCTCAAAACTAAATAAACATTAAAAAAAAAAAAAAAGAATTAGATATAAAGCACACTTGAGTGAGTCAAGTCAAACTCTCAGTAACATCGCTAGTATTTAACAAAAAGAATGGTCTAACACTTTTACCTAATTGCTCTCTCCTCTCGTTTCCTCCCACTCTTCCTACCAGCCAATCTTATGAAAAATCTGTAAAGCAACCCTTTCCTGAATTCCTTCAGTGCTGTGCAATGCATAATCACCACTAGTCTTAGCCGCTTGGCACTTTCCTTCCTCACAAGTACACAGTGTCCATTGCAAGCTTCCAGAAAATGCATGCATTTGGCAGTATGGATTTATATCTGGTATATTAAAATAATCACAAAAAACAATATAAAAAACAGGATGCAACTGAATAGATTTAACAATCTTACTGGCTTTTTTCAACGGTGCATGAATGGGATATGCCAAGGATTGCCGAAAGCTCTCCATTACAGACTTCTTTCAATCGTGTCCCATCCTTCAAAACCCAGCTTTGAAAACCTATTATACCTTCCCATGACCACCTCTCTTCCTTCTCTCACAGGCATGCCACCTAATACTTTTGCCCAAGCAACTGAACAATTGCATCAGATCATAACTGGTAATTCACAATTATTTTCATACAGAACAAGAGCTAGTGTTTATGACACGCTCATCAGTTGATTTTATTACCAAGTCTTTCTCTCCACAACCAGGACATCCATTATCTCTGAGTGTTGTAGTTGAAGCAAATTAACTTGTCAGCTGTTAAAAAAGAGAAAACAGGCTCGGGGCACCTGGGTGACTCAGTCGGTTAAGCGTCTGACTTCGGCTCAAGTTATGATCTCGCAGTTGGTGAGTTCCAGCCCCACGTCAGGCTCTGGGCTGACAGCTCAGAGCCTGGAGCCTGCTTTAGATTCTGTGTCTCCCTCTCTCTCTCTAACCCTCTCCCACTCATGCCCTGTCTCTCTCTGTCTCTCAAAAATCAATTAAAAAAATTTTTTTTTAAAAAGAGAGAAAACAGGCTCAAAATGAACTCACTTGTGCTAAGCCCCAAGTCAGCATACCAAAACTTAATACCTAGCCTAATCGCACTTTCAGACTCTCTAAAGGAGTGTAATCATTAACCGGTCAATCTAGAATTACCTGGTCAGTACTAGTCAGGTAATTTGCCTGACAGATTCCTGCCTTCTCCCAAAGGAAGGTAGCTTTGCCTGAAAGAACCCACTCTTTGCTGGAAAAACTTCCTTGCCCTGCCTCCTTCAGTTAATAAAAGTCTTCCACTTTGTTACAGCTCCTGGGAGCACCTTTCTAATAGGTGGGATGCTGCCTGATTCATGCATGGTTGAAAAAAGCCAGTAAGATTGTTCAATCTGTTCAGTTGCATTGTTTTTTGACTTTAGAAAAACAGAAGAGACATTATGTTGAAGTTTGAATTAAACTTTAAAAATATTATACTTATTCTGCTTTAAAATTTTAATTTTTTTTTAACGTTTATTTATTTTTGAGACAGAGAGGGACAGAGCATGAACGGGGGAGGGCCAGAGAGAGAGGGAGACACAGAATCTGAAGCAGGCTCCAGGCTCTGAGCTGTCAGCACAGAGCCCGACGCGGGGCTGGAACTCACAGAGCATGACGAGATCATGACCTGAGCCGAAGTCGGACGCTCAACCGACTGAGCCACCCAAGCGCCCCTGCTTTAAAATTTTAAATTGCTTTTGTTTACCTAACTGTCCTCCCATGACTTAAATGTCTCCTATCTAAATGCCCTCCAAAAGGCTGAATATTATGTTCATCCTATAACAAATAATATACGAAATGGAAATAATGCCATTAAAATGTTTTTCTTTCTGAAGACGCTTTTACACAGTATGTATTCAAAAATTCCATTCTGCAAAATATTTACACAATAATGTCAAAATGAAACAGGCAGGATGCACCATATAAGTGTAGTATAAGCTCCACTATCAAAAAGTAACATCCAGAAATAGTTGGATGGAAATGTACAAAAATCTGAAAATATTTTTCTCTGGTGGTGGGAATACACAGGTGATTTTTAAATTTTATTTATTTATTTATTTATTTATTTAGAATGTTTGTTTATTTTTGAGAGGGAGAGCACGAGCAGGGGGAGACAGAGGATCCAAAGTGGGCTCTGAGCTGACAGCAGGGAGCCCAACGTGGGGCTCGAACTCACAAACTATGAGATCTTGACCTGAGCCGAAGTCAGATGCTCCACTGACTGAGCCACCCAGGCACCCTAAACTTATTTTTACATACTTTTCTGCATGAGTACATTTGATACAATAAACATTTTAATTTTAGTGTTATAATCGAATATCACCTTTAAAAAGTCCTTTCACCTTCCTACATTAGTTGACCTTCAACTGCGAGGTGATGTTACCCAGACAATCTAGCTAACACGCCCAAGGTTAATCAGCTAGTGAGTAACATAGCTGAAGTCTGAACCCAGACACTGTCACTCTTTTCAGAAATAATTCCTTCCTGCTAGAAAAGGAGTTTAAAAAGCCATCTTTTATAATCTGAATCACACAAGTCTTTTGGCTTCAGATGTTAATGCAATCTCATTTTAAAGGCCCCAGAAAAAAACAAGCAATTAACTAGCTCCAAATGCACCCTTTCCATAATATGAGAGAACACACCTATGCTCTTTTAGGAAAACTATGTTGGAACCCTTTCTGAATTTTAAAAGATTGCGTGGATTCCCCACCATTCCATTTGAGATGGTGTTCCAAAGCATCAGCCCCAAAGGCACGGTTCTGCAGGCAAGTGATTTCTGGATGTATATGTAAGACTTTCCCAGAACATTCTTTTTTTTTTTTTTTTTTTTTAATTTTTTTTTTCAATGTTTATTTATTTTTGGGACAGAGAGAGACAGAGCATGAACGGGGGAGGGGCAGAGAGAGAGGGAGACACAGAATCGGAAACAGGCTCCAGGCTCCGAGCCATCAGCCCAGAGCCTGATGCGGGGCTCGAACTCCCGGACCGCGAGATCGTGACCTGGCTGAAGTCGGACGCTTAACCGACTGCGCCACCCAGGCGCCCCTTCCCAGAACATTCTTTGTGACCCTCCTGATCCTCTGACTTCTTGGTAGAAATTACATGGGCTTTGTTCTGGGGATACAAAGCATGGAAGTAGAAGGTCACTGGTCAAAAGTGTCTCAAGTAGACCATGCTCCATAATGTCTCCCTTCCCTCCCCAGAATTTACTTTCCATATACTCACTCTGTTCTCTTGTCGCTCTCTACCACTTGACTCTAAGCTCTTTTATTTATCACTGAATCCCCCATGCTTTGCCTAGTTGTCACCACACAACAGAAGCTCAATAAATATTAACTGAATGAATGAATGAGACATGTGGGGCTCTTATCTTCAACCGGGGGCACGGCTACATAACATGTTTTTATTACCTCTACATACACTTGGTGCTTCTTAAATATCTATTAATGTTATGATAAAAACAATGAAGTAACTAGGTAAAAGATAGTGGCAACCAAATTGAGCCCACATATGCCACGGAATCTGTGCGTAGATGCGAAATATAAGTACTCAGAAAATAAGCACGTTTGAAAAACTTCTTTTTCTAACCCTGTCAAACTCATCGTTTTCTGGGCTGCACCACCGGTCTTGAGAAGGTGATGTCAAAGTTGAAAAGCACAAGAGAAATTTAATGTGAGCCACCTATGTAATTTTAAAATTTCTGGTAACTGACTTAATAAAGTAAAAAGAAATAGATGAAATTAATTTTAACACTTTATTTAATCCAATGGGTCTATAATATTATCCTTGAAAATGTCATCAGTATCAAGAGTTGCTCCTGTAGGGGTACCTGGGTGGCTCAGTTGGTGAAGTGACCCTACTCTTGGTATCAACTCTTGATATCCTGATCTCGCTGATATCCTGATCAACTCCTGATATCCTGATATTCATGATATGGAGGCCCGTGTCCCAATCCCGAAGCTTGGGATTCTGTCTCTCCCTCTCTTTCTACCCCTTCCCTGCTCAAGCTCTCTCTCTCTCTCTCAAAATAAATAAATAAATAAGCAGGTAGATAGATATTTTTTTAACTTGCTCCTGTGATGTAATTTTTAACGATTCTTCTAACTCTGTGTTTATTTTACATGTACAGCACAGGTATACAGCTTGCCAAAGTTTAATTAAGTCCCAGAAAGAAGTCATACTACCGGAGAATCTAAACTTCAGTTACTGTCAAATTTACAATTCCTGTGAAACAAGCCATATTCTGAAAATGCCAACGTGAGTTTGTTACTGCGAGAAAATGTTTCCAATGAGGCCAGAGGACGTTCTGTGTGCTCTACAGTCATTAGGGATTATCTCCATAAAACTTAATTGTCAAGCACAGGGAGTACCCACTCTCTTCCTCTTTCAACTGTTTCCATTACTTTAAAGATCAAAGCAATTAGTTGAAGATATGAATCACTAAACAAATCTTAACATTTTAAAAGCAAACTCAATTCTGAGTGCCCTGCAGAGACACAAACCTCACACAACAGATTTTGCTTTACTTCTGTCTTCTTTTGGTCCTCCTCTTAGCAGAGCTCATCAACACGTTTGAAATTGTTCTGTCCTTGAAGATGCACGGTTTTTGAAAAATAGTTCAATTTCTGTTTCTCAGATTTCGGTGAGACTACACTTCTTCAGATACGTGGAGACAAAATATGTATGTAAACATTCACCAAAAGATATGTACGAGGTTGATCATGGCAATATGTAAGAACTGTAAGAGCGCCAAACTACAAAAAACAAACAAAAAAAAAAAACAAAAAAAAACCCCAGGAACTATCCATCACCACATCACCATGCGAATGGGTGAAAAACTGGAGTATAACCAATGGAATATCCATGGGATGAACCAACTGGTGGTACACACCACAACAGAACGAATCTCACAAACACGTTAGTAGGAGAAATGATCCAGATGCCAGGGACACCATCTTGTATGATTCCATTTTTATGAAGTTCAAAAACAGGCGAAGTGAATCTGTGTTGTGAGAAGTCAGAAGAGTGGTGACTCAAGAGACAGGGAGAGAAAATCCCAAGTAGGCTCCATCCTGTCAGCATGCAGCCTGATGTGGGGCTCACTCCTATGAACCATGAGATCGAGACATGAGCAGAAATCAAGAGTCTGACACTCAACCGACTGAGCCACCCGGGCGCCCCGTGTGTTTCTGTTTTAAAGACTGGCCACCTTATGGTGCCTCGTGCTTCTGCCTTTTTGAATTTCTAAGTTAGCTGAGCTATAACAACTAATACGACTTTTAGGAAAAAGGCATTTTTCCCCTGTGTATATCTGTGTCTTTTGTGTTCTGTCTCTTTCTCCTTCTCTCCTGAGGATACCCTTCTTGAGGTGAGCCCATTCATGAAACTTACCTGACTGAATTAGAACAGTTAGCACTGTCTCTGAAAACTTCAAGTTAATCTTTTCGTGGTGGTGCCTGGGATGTGAATAGTTAGAATCTTTATCAGCAATTTCTCATTTGATTTTCCAATTTGAGCTAGAAGAGATCAATTTTTCTCCACCCAACTAGCTCCCATGGAGAATGGCCATGGAAGATGGATGTATTTTTATAAAGCCGTAAATTAACACCGGCGTGATAGATACACCGACTCTGTCTTGCTATGAATGCTTACCATATAGGTACGGACAAAAGGACAAATATGTTACATACACCAAAACCTATATATATGTAGTGGGAAAACAGTCCTTTACCATTTCACCTGTGCCTGGACCAGTGCCTCTTTAGGAAAAGGGTAATCTAGCTGCCAGTTTGTATGCAGTCCCCAAGGAAGTGACTACATTTTAGGCTTAGAGGATGTCCCCATTCTGTTCCCACCTATCCTCCAATAAACTTGTTTGCAGAGGTGGGTATTAGTCTCTGCCTCCCACTGAAGTAAATTATATTAAAATTACCTATTTCTTTTAATTTTATAAATATTTATTTACAATTGAGAGAGAGAAAGAGCGTGAGCGGGGGAGGGGCAGGAAGAGCCAGAGACAGAATCCGAAGCAGGCTCCACGTTCTGACCTGTCAGCAAAGAGCCTGGCGCAGGGCTCAAACCCACGAGCCGTGAGATCATGACCTGAACCAAAGTCGGACACTTCACTAATTGAGCCACCCAGGCACCCCTAAAATTGCCTATTTCAAACCATCATATGGAAACTATGGCACAGAACTTTAAAAAAATATGTTTGCAGTTTATGAGAGCCATTGAGAACGCTACTCCAGGGCAAGAAAAAGGAAGAAATTTCTCCTTGATGGCAAGTTAAAAAACATCAAATAAAACAAAAATCAGGCGTGGATAAACGAAATCTTCCCAGCACTACTGGATAAGACAACCCTGCTATCTGCAGAAAGCTGCCTCAGTGCAGAATAATATGAAGCTGTGCATTCAGAAAGCCTCACGTTTTTCACAGGAGAGTTTTTAACACGCAGTTTCCCCTGGAAAAAATCAAACAGGGCTAACACATAGTCATCATTTCTTTCACATTTCAGCATCTTGTGCAAATCCTCCCTGCCACGCACAAACACACACACACACACACACACACACACACACACACACACACACGCCCCAGCTCTCAAATCTCCACTCTGCAGTGACAAGGATAATGGAAATCTACTAGCGACCCAGCAGCTGCCCAGGTTGGAGCCTTGGATTTTCCTCCACCCTCTCTCTATCAAATGTTTCAGTCAGTGCTGTAAATGAAGTGAAGGACCTGGGTTGAACTTTTCTTGCTCTTTCTCAACTCTGACCTAGTGAGAAACAGCAGGAAATAAAACCAAAGACAGATTAGGATCCTGGACCAAAGATCATTTGAGACTCAGGATTTGAACATCTTCCTTCCATCAGCTTTGAAATATCTCCTCTCACTTATACATGGAGAATGCAAAATTGACTGATGAGCCTTTCTCAACTTTGGGATAACAGAGTATTTTATGGACACTGCATAATTTGTTTGCTTTTGCTCTCTGGCTAACTTTAGAACTTCATATCTTGAAAGGTCAAGTACAAAGTATTGAAACAGGTACTTTCTTGCTCATGAATGGTGGGCATCACAAATCAAGGGCATCCTACTCTCCTAAGAAACAGGGAAGGAAGGGCCTCTGCATGACCCTCCAGGAATCCACATCAATCTGCATTTGCAATGAGATGCGTATACCCTGCCATCTTTGTATTAGCTTATTACGGCAGCAGGGCTCCTTGGAAAAGAGAAATAACCTACCAGGACACTTTCAGACGCCTAAGCTTGTACAAACTTTGATTCCTTGAATACTTTGATTGATTAATCCTTCAACCCCCTGAACTGATGATTCTGGACTTTTCTTTAAAGAAAAAAATGTCTAGGTCACCTGGGTGGCTTAGTCAGTTAAGCATCTGACTCTTGGTTTTGGCTCAAATCATGGTCTCATGGTTCGTGAGATTGAGCCCTGCATCAGGCTCTGCGCTGACAGCATGGGGCCTGCTTGGGATGTTCTGTCTCCTTTCTCTCTGCCCCTCTCCCACTCACTCTCTCTCTCTCAAAATAAATTAAAAAACAAACTTACAAAAACGCTTTAAAAAGAAAATGTCTAAGGCTTATCAAATAATCGGATGGAATTATTTGTTTAATCTTCTCTTTGGAGGGTAAATAGGGGTCCTTAACAGATAGCTGGTTCAAAATATTCTATTAATCAGTAGGAAGTTTCAAGGAATTATTGAGCAGAAGCCGAACATTTTGGGTCAGGAAAGTTGTCTGCTAGACAAATTGGTGTGAAATGAATGTTGACGCAAGATTCAAATTGTTTCCAAAATGATTTTACTCAGGAAAAAAAATGCAAATTTCATATAGCCTTCCAAGTTCTAGTGTCCACATGACCACATTTTCCTTTGAGGGAGGAAAAACAAAATGTGGTTTAAGATGCTCTTACAAATGAACTCAAGCTCCCTTTAATAGCTATAGTGATACCTTCTATGCAGCCCACATGTGGTTTAAGTGACTACATCCAACCGGGGAATTTTCTAGCTCAAGTTACACATTAAAATTCAGTGTTTAGTCCAGAGTGAGAAGAAAACAACACATTGGGAGTCATTTCTCAAATGTTTTCCTTGACAATCTAAAATAATCACCAGGCCAGCCTCTGGATGGGAAAATATCAAGTTATGGCTACCCAGAACAGTTGAAGTCTTAGCAGATTCACGTGTTACCCATTAATGCATGGTCCTCAAACTTGTCTGCACTTCAGAATCATGTAGGGACCCACAGAGGACCTATTGTATCAAAATCTCAAGAAAGACTAAGCCAGGAACAGGAACAGTACTTCTACAATCCAATAATAAAAAGTTCAAAAACCCAGCTTTATTTTATTTTATTTTATTTCATTTTATTTCATTTTATTTTATTTTTTAATGCTTATTTATTTTTTATAGAAGGGGAGAGAAAGAGAGAGCGAGCGTGAGCATGAGCAGGGGAGGGGCAGAGAGAGAGAGAGAGAGAGACAGAATCCGAAGCAGTCTCCAGGCTCTGAACTGTCAGCACAGAGCCCAACGAGGGGCTCGAACTCACGAGCTGTGAGATCGTGACCTCAGCTGAAGTTGGATGCTTAACCCACTGACCCACCCAGGCGCCCCCAACAGCCCAGCTTCAAAGATAAGCAAAAGACTTGAACAGATGCTTCACAAATGAATATGTGTGAATGACTAATAAGCACATGAACAAGTTGACATCATCAACAGGAAGATGCCAATCAAACTACAATGAAACCACTATAAGCCTATATGAAGAGCTAAAGTTAAAAGGACAGCCAACCAATGTTGGAGGGGATGTAAAGGACCCATATCTCTCACACAGTGCTGGCAGGTGTGTAAAACCACACAACCACTGTGCAAAATGATTTGGCACATAAGATACACACGTACCTACCTTACAAGCCAGCAACTGCACTCCTCGCTATTTAACCAAAAGAAATGAAAACTTATGCCCACAGAAAAACTTGTATGGGCATGTACACAGTGACTTGTATTCATCATAGGTAAAAACTAGAGAGAATCCAAATGCCCATAAGAGGAGAACAGATATATAAATTGTGTTATGGCCATTTAAGAGAAAACCATTCAGCAGTTAACAGTAATAAATTACTATTGCACACTAACATAGTTGAACTTCAAGAGCATTATTCTGAGTGGGGGAAAAACATGGGAAAAGACCACACATCATATGTGTCCATTTATATCGAGTTTGAAACAAACAATGCAAATTTTTGTGGAGAGATAAGAACAGCAAGCCACTCCAGGGGATGGGAGGGGAGGCAAAGGAGAGGTGGGTAGAGAATGACTGTGGAGGGGCATCAGGGAACTCTCTAGGGTGACGGAAATGTTCTACACTTTGATGAAAGTATGGGTTACGTAGGTGCACACATTTGTCAGGACAGGGTGATCTTCTGTGCATCCGACTGGATGCCCAGTCACTCTCGATGAAGTAAAATTAAACGGAAAGAAAAGGTTCCCGAACATATTTACAGCGTGAATTTATGTCTGTAAACCACCAGAGCAAGAGATATAAAGGAAAAGCACTGTGAAAGGATTTTCAGGTTTTGCTAAGAATTTGGTGATAATGCTGTCAACATTTTGTGGAAACAAGAGTTGGAATTTAAGTAAGGACGGAGAGAGAGGAAGGGAGAGGAAGGGGAAGGGAGGGAGAGGGAAAGAGGTGGAGAGAGACGGAGAGAGAGAGAGAGAGAATGTGTTATAGTAAAGTGTTGATTCTGCAGGTCTGAGATTTTCAAATCCTGCACATTCCAAAGAAACATATGCATCCCCCACCCCCTTCACCAGCTCCTGGGAGATAATCTCTAAACCCTTGGAACATCCTGCCTGGTAAGAGTGTTCTTATTTACCCTGGGCCTTGTACCAGGCCAGATAGTTTATACTAACAATGTGATTAATTGTGGGGCCTTGGGCTGCGCTGTAACACTTTGACCTCTAGAGAGAATAGGGACTGAGTGACTAACATAAGCCATGTAGCGGTTCCAAGCCTACATGACTGACACCACAGAAAAACCCCGGATGTTGAGGCTCAAGTGAGATAGTCTGGCTGGCAGTATTCCATGTGTTATCATACACTGTCCTATGACTCTTCTAGGAGAGTGCACTTGGAAGCTGGTACTCAGTCCCTCTTGGATTCTGCCCGATGCATCTTTTTCCTTTGCAGATTTTAATCCGTATCCTTTTGCTATAATAACTATAACCACAAATGTAACGGCTTTCCTGATTTCTGCGAGTCCTTCCAATCACTGAAACCGAGGGTAATTTTGGGGGGCTCAGAGAGAGAGACAGACAGACACACAGACACACGCATTCCCACACGAAGCAAGCAAATTGAAATTCAAGAAATAAGGCAAGTCTGCAGTACAAGGGGGAGAAGAGGGTTTTGGTTATTTATACTGTGGTTATATATTTAAACAAAAGCCCAATGCTCCAGGACAGACTATACGTTACCACCGCAGAGATACAATCTATGTTCCGTTAAGGGAATGGTCTAGAATTTTCTCTGCTAGCCTCCATCTGAGAAGGTGCAGTGGCTACTACAGAGAGGGTGCTAAGCAGATTATTACAACAGTATACTACTGAGCACTACAATAAGGGAGACAGTGATTTCCTGAAATACTATCACAGCACGCTTCTTTCTCTTATGTTTATCTATTTTTGAGAGAGAGAGACACAGAGTGCATGGGGGAGGGGCAGAGAGAAACACAGAACCCGAAGTAGGCTCCAGGTTCTGAGCTGTCAGCACAGAGCCCAACACAGGGCTCAAACCCATGAACCATGAGATTATGACCTGAGCCAAAGTCAGACACTTAACTGACGGAACCACCCAGGCGCCCCAAAAACACCCTCCTTGATCTGGCCTTGCCTACCTCCCCCAGACTCCATACATCACACTCTCCCTTATCAATTCCATCCAATGCTCTGTAGCTTTCTGACTCAGTCCCATGTGTTATCCCTTCACAACCCACCTTATAAACTTTATCATTCTGTAGTCGGATTCTAGGTTGTTCACCTTCCTTACTGAATCTGAGCTCGGAAAGATAAGAATGATGTCTGTGAGGTCCATATTTTACCTCCGGCACCTAGGTTAGACCTGCCATTGACAGCAACACTATCTGAGAGAGAAAAAGCCTGAATAGGTTAGTTCCTTGAGTACAGCTCGATCTTGCCTGTCTCGAGGCTTTGGCATGTGCTGTTCTTTCTGTTTGGAACAATCTTCCCTTTCTCCTTTCTGCTAGCTAGTTCTTACTTATCCTTTTTCATCTTACACATCCTCCACACACAACCGCCCTCAGATTATGTAGATTAGGCACTCTTTCCATACTCTTCTGGATTCATTGTCTATTGCTACATAATTACCTCAAACGTAGGAGCTTAAAACAATACCCATTTATGTCTTATGGTTCTGTGGATCAAAGGTCTGGGTAGGCTCCACTGGGTTCTCTGCTTTAGACTTGCTGTTTTCGTTTCCTAAAGCTGAAGGAACCGAGTAGCAAAAATTGGGTGGCTTAAAAAAAAAACAGAAATTTATTCATTTCGGGAAGGCAAAAGTGAAAACTCAAGGTGTCGCGGCTATGTTCCAGGGGAGGGCTCTACTGGAGAGGCTTCTTTGTCTCTCCCAAGCTATAGCAGCCCCAGGCGTTCTTCGACATTATTCCAATGTCCACTTTGGTCTTCACATGGCCATTTCCTTCTGTGTCTGTGTGTGTCTTCACATGGCATTCTTCAGGTGTGCCTGTGCCCAAATATCCCTCTTCTCGCAAGGACACCGCTCATCCTGGGTGGAGGCCCACCCTCAGGACTTTACCTCAACCTGACTAAATCTGCAAAGACACTTTCTCCAAATAAAGTTCCATTCACAGGTACTGAGGGTCAGGGCGCCAACTTATCTTTTTATGATGGACAAAGTTCAACCCGTAGCCATCTCACTCGGCTGAACGCAAGGTGTCAGGCGGGCTGAACTCTTCCCTGGAAGCTGTGGGGAAGAATTCACTTTCAAGTTAACCCGGGTTGTTGGCAGAGTTCACTTCCTTGCAGATGGAGGACTGAGGTCTCTGTTTCCATGTTGGCTGTTAGCCAGGGGCAGCTCTCAGCTTCTAGAGACCACCGGCACTTTTTATCTCGTGGCCACCTCCAACTTCAAGCCAGTGATAGTGCATCAAACCCTTCTTAGGCTTGGAATCGCCCTGACTCTTCCCCACCAGCTGGAGAAAATGGTCTGCTTTTAAAGGGCTCATATAATTAGGTTAGGCCCGCTGGCCTAATTTCCCTTTTGTCAAATAATTTAACATAATCAAAAGAGTGATATCCATATTATATTCGCAGGTTCCACACATACCCAAAGCAGAGGGAATGATACAAAGATGAGGATTCCTGAAGGTCACTCTTATAATTCTGCCCACCGCATCTTCCTTGCCAGTCTCTTCTGTAGCTTTCCTCAAATGTCTTATTATTGGAAATTCATCTTCCATGTTAGAGTGTAAGCTTCAAGAGAGTGGGGAATAAATGTTTACAGCTGACAATTTGAGCATCAAGCAAGAGACTGAATGAATGAACCAACAAATGAATGGATAGATAGAAGGATGGATGGTTAAATACAGATGGAAAGATGGATGGATTTCTCCTGGTTCAACATAGTAACTGACCCGTCAGCTTGTTTATTGTGTATAGAAACATTAAGAAACACAGTATGGGGACGCCTGGGTGGCTCAGTCAGTTGAGCCTCCGACTTTTGGCTCAGGTCATGATCTCATAGCATATGAGTGGAGCCCCACCTCAGGTTCTGTGCTGACGGCTCAGAGCCTGAAGCCTGCTTTGGATTCTGTGTCTCCCTCTCTCTCTGCTCCTCCCCCACTCACACTCTGTGTCTCTCTCAAAAAAAAAAAAAAAAAAAAAAGCATTAAAAAAAAAGAAACAAATAAACAAACACAGTCCGGGCTGATGGGACTTTTGTTTTCAGGCAGGAAAATGGTGGAAAGAAATTGGATTTGCAGATTAAGAACCTAGATGTCAAGGTTGCGATAATGGACCCAGAACCTTGACTAATGACAGTCAGAAACTTACAAATACTTAAGTTCTGTCACCACATGAGAAATGGCCTAGCATTTATTCTGCCACTTTCTCTTGGTTTCTCCAGAAATATCTATTAACTTTTCAAAAAATTAATAGGTGCAGACAATTAATTGTACGACAGCTAATGAGAAAACAGTGTGCACTTTGCAGCTGTACTCACTCACTTGATATGACTTAAACCAACCGGCATACTGTGTTGCTTAGACTAAAAACCTACTACATTCAGCCCTCCACTGAATCACTAAATGGATAAACAGTCTCCTTGTAAGTACAAAATCCCAAATGAGTTAGAAAAGAAATTTTTTAAGATATACAATGCTGAATTTCTGAAGAAATCATCGGGCTTGTGTATTTCAAAGTTAATCACATGTCAGAAGTCTATCCTCACCGAGGGTAATACAAACGGTTACCTTTAATTATATTTCCCCCTCGGGTGATTCGATGCAGTACTATTTTTAATTGAGTTTTTAAAATATCTTTTTAAAAAATATGTAAGAAGAGTGGTTGAGGGCAGAAAGCCTGCAGCTAATAGAACAGCAGACTTCAAAGAGGGGGCAAGATCAATGTGTAACTCCAGGATTAAAATACACAGCTGTAGTTTGCAAATTTGAATACATTTTAAGGCCACCTCCTCTCTCCACCCCCTTAAGGCCTAATCCCTTGACTGACAGTTACAGTTCTATCAGAAAACCAGACTGCATTTATTCCGGGGCACTGAAGGAGGTAAGCCTTAATCTGTTTAATCGTTTCATCCATGATTTCTTTGAATAAAGGAAAGCAATTACTATTTCAGTTCCTGCTGGTTGCCTTTCCTAGGAATGAACTGATTGGGGTTTAGAAGTCCTGTCAATTCCATCTTTGCTGGACCTTAGGGGACTGTAGGTTTACAAGATGCATGACGGCCTAAAGTAACACTGCCCGTGTTTTTTCTGCCCTGGCTCCTGCTGTTTTTCTCCATCTGACTTCTCTTTGCAGACATTACATAATGCACAAGGGGGGAAATGGCCTGAAATAATCTCAGTTTAGGAAGACTCGGACAAAGAACCAAATCCAAACTGACATCCAAGCCTGACATTGCCATTGCTAGTCAAGTGTCCTGACTCTGAAACACTTTTTGGCTTGTATTTTGGTACCTGTTGCTCTAACTTAAAAAAAAAAAAAAAAAAGTTAAAAAAAAAAAAAAGTTAAAAAAAAAAAATATATATATATATATATCTTCAAAGATACATTTCAAAGCCCAGCCAGCTTTTTGACAGAAAGCTTAAGCTACTGATGTTTGGAGAATGCATCAATATTCAACAGTTATCACCTGTTTAAAATGCTGTCAATTACACCATTAGTTGCATCAGTGGATTCAATAAAGCCTTCAGTCTGGAAGTCAAATATGAGGCTGGACCAGGAAATCAGAGCTTTATCCTAGGCCATGAGACTGTTCTCTCTAATGTTGGAAGTCAGAGCATGTCAGGCCTCTGGAAAGGGAACTAATAAAAAGAAATCAAGGGTTGCATGCCATGTTAGGAAATCCAGGACATTGAAGATTATTAAGGTAATCCCTCAGGTTCACACCTGGGGTTTTGTCTCTTACAAAAAAAAAAAAAAAAAATCCCTGGGGGCCAAGAAAATACCATTTAAAGTGATTTTCTTTATATCACTTATAGCACAAGCAAAATATATCAGTACTATTTTTTTAAGGTAGTTCTGTAGTCTGAAGTTTATTCTATCAAAAGCTGATGTAATTTGGTATGTTTAGAAAGAATAGGCCAGGGACTGAAAATTTTAATTTGCCTCTCTAATGAGAGGTTCTCTGAAGTTCTTCTAAGAACACTTGTTTTCCTAAGCTTCCTTTTTCCACATTTTCTCCCACAGACACATGCTGAAAAATAGCACATAAGGTACACCCGCCTGGTGAAAATATTATGTGTTGGGGGTGAAGCTGGCAGATAATGAGCCAAGAAGTGTGTATAACTTACATATGTGCAAGCCCATACATTTGCACATACATCCACCATAAACCCCTAACTCTAAATTTGTTTCTAGGGGGAAAATCACTTCTAAACTAGGAAATACCAATATTAGCTATGTACCCTTGTCAAATATGCTTAATAATTTCACAGCCTTTTGTTTTACATGGCTCATTCAGTTTTTATTTTTATTTTTTTTTTTTGAGAGAGAGAGGGAGAGAGGGAGGGAGAACAAACAGGGGAGGCGCAGAAAGAGAGGGGGACAAAGGATCCGTAGCAGGCTCTGGGTTGACAGCAGAGAGCCCGATGTGGGGCTTGCACCCATGGACCATGAGATTATGACCTGTGCCAAAGTCGGACACTTAACTGACTGAGCCACCCAGCTGCCCCTACATGGCTTGTTTAGATGTTAATAAGGGGGTGAGTTCGTAGAAAGTCTGAGAACTCAGGTTTTTTGGGCAAGGTGGGTACCTGATTCTCTATTCACTTGGAGGGGAACTAGCTTCTTCTGGATGAATCAAGTATGTTAGTAGGCACTTCATGTCCCTTATATTAAGGGTTCCCAAAGTGTGATTACAAAGAGATCAGAGGGGTTCCCAAAGCGTGACCCCTAAACAGGCAAGCAGCAGCTCCAGGGAACCTATTAGAAATGCATGCTATTTGGCCTCACCTGAGAGGAATCTGAAACGCTGGGGTGGGGTCCAGCAATCTGTTGGGATAAGCCCTCCAGGTGATTCCAATGCATGCTCAAGTTTGGGAACCACTTTCTTATGCCACTGAAACCTTCTAACTGCCTTCTGAGGTCTGAGTTACCCTCAACATCTCCAATTTCTTAGAGATGGGGAGGTGAGGTCATTTGTTGCATAGGTTGATTTGAGGCTGGGATTTAAACTCCAGTAGTTCAGGCTTCTAACCTTAAATCATTTCCATTATACCTCCAGTATAGTCACCATCGGCTATAGAAAGTAGCCACTCCACCTGGCCCTGCCCAGAAGTGAAGCAGCTTTCCAGGCATGGTGATGCAATGGTCCTTCCCTATGTGTCACCTGCAGTCAAAACACTGCTTTTACCTTCACCCCTCATTCTGACAGACACAGAATCGCATGCTTGAGCTGAGAAGTTTTAGCAACAGTTAAAGCGGCAAGAGTGTGACCCAGGGTGACAACCAGCTCTTCAAATTTCTTGACCTCAAAAAATTCAGACTTTAGCCTCCTGACTGTATACAGACCATGGGCTTACGAGTAACTGAAACAGGGCTGCTGTACTTGATCTTATATCTTAATGTGACCCTGAGACATAGCTCTTTGCTCCATCCCAAACGTTCTGAGTCAGGTGACAGAAGAGACAGTACCGGTAGAAGTGAAAGTCAAAGAGGTTTTTGTGGAGTATTGACATTCCCAAGACCATTTTGTTTATGTTTTCAATTGATCAGGGTTATCAAAAAAGATTTTCCAAAAGAGGGGTTTGCTGCACTAGGATTATATTTTCCTTAAAATTGGTGTCGTAGTGCATGCATAACGGCTGAGATATGAATACGGGTGATGGACCATATTAATTTCCTGGTTGTGATACTGCATTAGAGCTGTTTAAGAGGTTATCATGGAAAAAAACTGGGTGAAGGTATATCCATCTGCACCAAAGGGAACCTCTCTGTATTATTTCTTACAAAGGCAGGCGAATGTACAACTATCACAAAATAAAAAATGAAAATATTGGTGTCATGGCTGGGTGGCATAAATGGAGAGACGTAGGTCAAAGGGTACAAACGTTTAGTTATAAGATGAATAAGTTCTGGGGATGTAACAAACAGCTTGGTGACTAAAGTTAATAATACTATATTGTATCCTTGAAATTTGCTCAAAGAATAGATTGTGTTTTCACCACACAAAAGGTAGCTATGTGAGACAGTGAGTGTGTTAATTAACTTGATTGAGGTGATCATTTGGTGAAATATTATACTGAGGTGATATTAGCAAAATATATATATATATATATTTGCTACATAAATATATATATTTTGCTATATAAATATATATATATTTGCTATATAAATATATATATATATTTCACTAATATAAATACATATATATTTCACTGTATATATATATACATACACCTTTAAAAATTATGTGTAAAACCTAAACATATACAATTTTTATTTGTCAATCATACCTCCAGAAATGGGGAAAAAATGGTGTCAAGGTAAGAAGTGGTCTGGGGAAAGTAACCTGGGGCCACAAGATTTCAGATCCTTAAATGTCATGGCTTCCTTAGCCTTCGAGTCCCTGTAGCTCCTGAGCAACGGAAAGGGAGTGTCTCACATCATCTCACCCGGTCACAGGAGTCACTGAAACCCAAATGCTTTTGCTCTCTCAAAGACACACAAGGAGAGTCTCCTTGATCTGGTAATTAGGGGCATGTCTAGCACCCATCCTTAGGAGTGGTTGCTAGGTAACATGGCCACTCTGCTATTCTGGTACAGCATATCTCAACCTATTCCTTCCTCAAAAGGGGTGGACAGGTTGTGGGGAAGGATCTTTGTTGGAAAGAAAACCGTTGGTTGCTGCCTATTCAGTTTTTTTTTTTTTTATTTTCTTTTTCATGAGCTGCCAGACGGAATATTTAAAAATACACCTAAGCTGTTGTTGGGAGCCACATCAACTGACTGCCTGTTAAGAGTTTTGATGGCAGCTTGATAGGACATACAGGCATTTCAGTAGATAATTTGATTGCAGACAGCATCTAACAATATGGTACAGGTCAAGGTGGAGTCTATTTCTTAATTTTTGCCCTAGTCCTATGAAGGAATCTCTCCACTTCATAACTGGAAATACAATATAGTCCCTACTCACATCTTTCCAGGAAGTCTGAAAACAGGATGGCTGTTCCCTTTAGTAGTGAGGTGTGAAACCAGGGTAGATTGGCCTCTTTTCAAGCAAAACTTGGGGCCTGGACAAGATAAAGGGATATTCCTATTGGAAACACTCATTATGTCAAAGAGATAACATTTAACCCCCACAACATTGATGAGGTGTTTTAACCCTTTTATAGGTAACTAAATGTTAGAAAAGCGAGTTAATTTACCCAAGATCCCACAGCCAATGTGGATGTGGTAGGGTCAGGCCTCAAACTGGGTGCCTTTGGACCCTAAATTCATAGTCTTGGTGGTCACACTCTGTATGCTACCTAGACTTTTCTGATCCTCCATTTTCCTAAAACTCTACGAATAATCAGGAAAGTATTTTTTGGGGGGTAGCTTTGATATTAAATTAGACACTGGTAAATGACCACTGTAGTCGACACTTTCAACAATAAGTACATCTTGGGATTTTCCTAAGAGTAGAAAGAAGCAAAAGACCTTAATGGATCAAAACAACCCTCTCGGCCCAGATGATCCAGATTAAGCCGTGTTAAAAAAAAAAAAAAATGAGAGAGATTATAGATCTGTACAGTTCACAATTCGTTGTAAAGAGCTTTGCCTTTCTTTGCCACTTAGCATAATGGTTATAATACCTCCCATGCATATGATGCTTTAGGGCTTACAAAGCAATTTCACATATATTATCTGATTTGATCTTCATAATAACCCCGTAAGCTCAGTAGGACATTTCATAAGTGAGGAAAATGAGGTTCACCCAGGGTAAATACATTGCCTAGAGCACTGCTTCTCAAAGGGGGGACTTGGAGTTTTGTCCAGGACGATGCTTCATTGTATGGGGCTGTCCTGTGTGCAATGCAGAATGGGTAGTAATCCTAGGCTCCCGCCTATGAAATGCCAAGAGATCTGACTAGGCATTGTCAACCAACCCACAATCTAACCATATTTTCAAATGTATTCTAGGGGAGTTGGCCACCCCCACACCTTATGGAGAGCCACAGATAGATGGCTGGGGTCAGGGTAGGGTCACACTTTTGTAAATCATGGAGCGAAGGCTCAAATCTGGTGTCTAAAGAGCAATTCCAGCATTCTTTCTACCATATTGCTGTTTTAAGCCATAAAATGTCTAGGAGCCTAACCAGGGTAGGGTGATCTCCAGGAAATAGTTCCCACTGTGTGAGTCATCAGGGAGAATACTGTAAAGTACCTGGGTAAAAAAGATAAGATTATCACCAAAGAATTGAGCAAATAACCAATCGGTCATCGAGATGATCCTACCTTTGACAAAAAGTTTTTTGTTTTTTGTTTTTAACATAAATTTCTGGAATCTGCACCAATGGGCAAATGGATACAGAAGAGCCTTATATAACACAAGGGGCAGGTCTAGATTTATCTTGCATATCAGTAATCTTTTCATATTCCATTTAATTTAATGATATGTTTACATTCGGAGAGCCAAATTAGATCTTGATGTAAGTATGCTTTTAATAACACATAAATATATACAAACAGATCTTTATAAATTAGCTTTTCTACTTCTTATTCTGCTTAGAACCTATTTTATATTTCAATTTCCATGCAGAGGATGCAAATAGACTGCTTATAAACCCCATCCTACCAAGTCCCATTAAATGGGAATGTTTGCTTTGGCTCACCTGTGTTTTTATTAAGTATTTGATTCTCATTTCCTTTAATTGATCAACACATGCTCCATTTCATCAGAGTCTCCACCACTCCCAACTGTGCTCCATTTAGTTTATTTTTTTTTCTTATATGTATCATCCCTGTAAGCATTTGGATTTGATGGCCACATAGAGGTGCACAGTCTAGGGCTGATTATACAAGAAGAAAAGTTGAGGATTAGTGAAAATTATGGCATACCAAGGTCTTAGGGGCCTGATGCTAATGGTTTAAAAGTGTGCAGGCTGGGGCACCTGGGTGGCTCAATCCGTTGGAGCTTCTGACTCGTGATTTCAGCTCAAGTCATGATCTCACAGTTCATGTGATCTGGGGCTCTAAGCTGACAGGGTGAAGCCTGCTTAGAATTCTCTCTCTTGCTCTCTCTCTCTGCCCCTATCCTGCTTGACATGCTATCTCTCTCTAAAAATAAATAAGCTTAAAAAAAGTGTGTAGGCTTTTTACCTTCTGAAACCATGGTTTCCCAGCGTAAAAAAATAAGACTGGTATTATAAGTTCACCCATGTCACGCAAAGATTGAATGAATGATGAATGGTTACACGTGAAAACATTTTGTTAAAGCTTAAAGTGCAACATGTACCCATCCATAGACTATTTACCAAGGCCTATGATTTACTAAACTCTCCTAGTTCTTAGAGTCTGACCCAAGAGTAAAGAACAAATCAAGCCTTCATGGAGATAGTTTAACTCTTTAGGCTTTCTGTGCAATGTTAATGAGTACTCTACTCATTTTTGATAGCCATCTCTTTGAGAGAGGACCAAAAAAGTAGTTCGCACTGAGAAAAATGCAAGATGGAAAAAGAAGTTGGAGGAGATGCTAGTTCAGCAACCCACTTGATTGTAACATTCAGGAGCTATCCCTGCCCAATAGCCCGCCTGCTGTCAGTAAACTGGGGCATCTCCTCAATTAAAAGTGTTTCCCTCCTTCCCATCTTTCACTACAAAGTAGGTGGGTTTCTCACTCTTTGTTCCTAAAACATCCCGTGCTTTGTTCTATTCAGGCACCTATACTGAAATCATTCCATTACAGAAGACCATAAGCAACTTCACACAATCTCACCTTGGGTAGAGGTCTGGCCCCTAGTGAATTCTCATCTCTGAGACCTTTTGAGAGATCCAACCAGTGCTGATCTTTGAAAACCATTCTTTCTCTCAGCCCACAGCAAGTTACCAGAGTTGCTTCCCTTGCTTCTGACATTTTTACCAATCAAGGTCATCTTCAACATAAAAGAGAACATTGACTTCTGAGTTCCAAGATTTCTCCTCGTCCATTTGAATCCCAATCATCTGACAGCCATCCTTTCTTTCCCCTTGGACATGCTTATCAGCCAAATACATACACTAAGTAGGGGAGATGCTGAAAATGCTTGTGCTGTTGTCTTTGCAACCCCCTCCTCATTTTTCCCTAGAAGAGTAAATGCAGGAAAAACAAGGAGAGAGGATAATGGCTGTGCTTAGTGCTGGGAGCTAAATTAATTAGAAACTCCACAACACTACTCAGTCATAAACATCTCCCTACAGGAAATCCATTCTATAGCTGCATACACATGATTTAAGAAATCTTTCAATACATAGCCTTTTCAATAATGTTAAAGCTATTATACTGAGTGATGGAGTGTGCTGAACTGGACATTTATCTCCTAAGATAAGACTACACATGTTTTGTGGAGATTCAATTAGATTCTTAACATTAAGGAAAAAAAAAAATACAAGAGATGATCTCGTCCAAGCTTAGGCTACAGATGCCATAGGATATTCCCATTATGCAGTCAGTCTTTTTATAAATAGATGTATAACATCCTCACTTATCCTCATGCAAATTGTGCATTTTACCAACTGTTAGCCATGGATCCATTCCAATTTGCTAGGAGGATTTATTCCTTCATATGCATAAATGTCAGAACTGTTGTGTTTCCTAGACATACAATTGTAGACAAGTACGTACATTTTAAAGAATATAACAAGGATATTTGCTTGATAACACCCCCCCACCACCACCACCATTTTAAGTGCAGCAGGGCATGGAGCCTCCCTAAGGTTCTGGGCAGATTTTAGAGACTACTCACTTTTAACCAGGGGTATAATGACAAGCATCATAATAATTAGTATCTATTGTGTGCTATATGGCAGGGACTGGGCTTATACTTAACCCTCACAAAAGCTCTTTGAAGTAAATATTATTATCTTCATTTTACAGATAAGAAAACTGAAACACAGAAAGGTAAAATAACTTTTCCAAAGTCACATAGCTAATAAACAACAGAGTTACTTATTACACCTGGGCAGTCCACAATCTTATCCCCTGCATGAGGCTGCTTCTGTGACAATAGTCCCATTGCTACAGTAACTGGTTAGAGAATCAAGATGGTGGTTTTGGGGGCGCCCAGGTGGCTCAGTCGGCTAAGCGTCCAACTTTGACTCAGGTCATGATCTCACGGTTCGTGAGTTCGAGCCCCGCATCAGGCTCTGTGCTGACAGCTCAGGCCCGGAGCCTGCTTCGGATTCTGTGTCTCCCCTCTTTCTTTGCTCCTCCCCTGCGTGTGCTTTGTGTCTCAAAAATAAATAAATGTTTAAAAAATTAAAAAAAAAAAAGTTGGTGGTTTTGTCCTTTGGAATGAGCTTTGGGTACAAGTCTTAAAACCTGGATTGCAACCATGGCTTCATCATCAAATTACTGTGAAGCCAAAGATAAGTCACTTCATTCCTCTTAACCATTAGGGTTTTATTTGCTTCCAGCATTAGAAAATACAACTTTTCTGTAAAAATTAAATAAGGTCATAGATACGATCTTCTAAAATGTGAATGTCATGAACACATTCGCCCACAACCTAGAACCACAGGAGGAAGCGTTGAGTGAAGGAATAACACAACGATAGAAACACTGCTACCAAAAAGGCATCAAATGTAGCAAACATCTATTGTGTAGCTGATCGGACTACTGACTACAAGCCTCACACAAATAATTTCATTAGGCCTCATGACCACCTTACTTGTAGGTGGATATTCTTATCCGTAGGAACAAATAAGGAAACATGCAGAAGAGTTAAGTGTCTTGCCCAAGAGTGCATGGTTAATAAGTTTTAGAGCTAATTTTTTGAGCCCAGGTTCCCTCTGGTCGAATTACGTTGGGAATACAAAGGTGAATTATGCATCTGTTTCTTTTCTAAAGGAACTTCGATCTCATTGTCGGAGGTGAGCCACAGGCAGAAAGAAAAATTTGAGACCTGTTGGGTTAAAAGTTATAAAAAGCAAAACAAAACAAGCAACAGGGTGACAATAATTCAGAATGAGTTTGTCAGGGTTAGTGTTTCTAAATCTTGGATATTCTTTAGAATCATCAGACCTTGGTACTGGTGGTTTAAATGAAACAAACAAACAAACAAACAAACAAACCAACAAACCCCAGGTGATCCTAATGTGCGACCAAGTTGAAAGCTACCAGTCCATGCCAATCTCTTCAAGAAGCGCTTTGTGGTAAGCTTGAAGGACTAAGTGAAGTGTCATTACAGTTTTAGAGGCAAAGACAGCTTAAATGACTTGCGCAAGACCACACTGTATATCATGCCAAAGTTAAAGCAGAATCCAGAAACCCTGCTCCTGGATCTTCGAGAACATTTTGAGATAAAGACGCTTTGCTACGTGAGACAACATAAAGTGTAACCAGGAAGGTGATTCCATTCCACCAGGGGACATTAGAGAGGATAAATTCCACCCTTGGAGCAGAGTTTTCACCGAGCATTGTAAATTCTAGCTTGACGCACACTTGTTAACCAGCAGGACGAAGAAACGGAGAGTGGGGAAGAATCTGTTTAACGCTGTCTCTCCTCACATCGCTCATCATCAGCTTGTGATGTGAAAACATGAGGCTTTGCTTAGTCCGTATCCGTGGAACCTGAATGTAAAAAGACACGCTGCTGTAGCTGAGGCACTGCCTGGCATGACAGATGAAGCCAACTATTGCAACTGCTGAAAAATCTCCCAGACTTACAGTCATAAAACTAAAGGGCAGAGAAGAAGGGCCATCTGCTTCTTGCTGGCTACGGATTCATTTCTGCTTGGATAGAGGGAAGAGCCCCTCCACTTCTTTAAAACAACAACAACAACCAACAATTTCTTGTTCATTTTTGGAGGAACTGCTCCTTCTAGGTAGGGAGTGTTTTAAACACGTGCATATGTCTAAAATCAGAAGAGAGGAGGAAAGCCACAAAGTCTTTGTGTCCCCAGTTCTCCTTCAACAGTCGGATCTTAGGAAGAGTCGAGGCTACTTTTCTAGGCTGGGAAAAGATCGCAGACTTTCCTATTATTCTTCAATTTTTAACAAATGATAGTTGCAACAATTATGGCTGCCAGTACCTTTGAATTCTATTTTTATCCTGGGGGAGATATGAATTATCTAAGTTCGGAGTCTTGCACTGGTATAATATAAAATGAGATCTTAATTAATATCAAAAGAACAAAGATTTTCAAAGTGGGGTCTGCTGAGCACTGTAGTGCTTAGGGATCCCCCATGGGGGTGTAAGGAGACAGAGAAAAGCCAGACTTGAGCGTGGGCTCACTCTTCTCCCTCCACACCCCTTCTCCCCAAAAGAGAGCATTTCCATTTTTACCTGTTTATCTACTGGGGTTCTGTATAAGACTGTTTTTAAGAAAACTACTTCAGTTACTAAAAAAAAAAAAAAAAAAATTAACTGGAGAAAATAATCAGATCACTGACCATGTGGATGGTATAATCTCATTTTTCAAGAAATGTACAAAATTCAATATGCATAGAAAAAGGTACAAGGAATATGCATATTGAACTGTCATCTCTTCGGATGTGATCAGTAATGAGTCATAGTTTCACTGATTTGCTTATTTGCATTTTCTGGGTTCTGTCTTTGTTAGAAGGAAACATAAGCATGAATGTAGGTAAAAGAAAAAGTCATGTTTTCAATTAATTTAGACCTTTGAGGACTCCTTGGCACTGTGAAGTTCAGTACAACTTAAGAGGTGCTCTTCTAGGTGTGGTGGTTGAGGACAGTGCCCAGCGGCTGCTGGGCAAGCATTCGCTTTGGGGTACTTCTACACCAAATGGGGCAAGCTGTTGGCTTTCTATTGGCCCCACCCTCCATCCCTATGATGATGGCCATTTCCAACTGGATGGAAATGGGACATCCAGTAGCAGGCAGTTTGGACTAAAAGCATAGCCTAACACACCTGGACAGATGCCCTCATTTTATAGATGAGAAAGCACACAGGAGAAGTGACCGCTGAGAGGCACCATACAGGACTCAATCCTAGTTCTTCTGAGTTCTTCTGAATCAACTGGGTGTAGGTTGTGCTTCTTCCGTAACAAAGTGCGGCAAAAGCAGAGTAGTTAAAGGGCACCAAATCTGTCAGGGCTTCGGCACCACCCCTTACCAGTTGCAATCATAGGCAAGTTACCTATCTTCAGCTTCCTTATCTGAAACATCAAGGCCATAGCATTACAGGAGCAGGCTTCCAGCAAGGGTTAGATTCAACAACCTCATGCATGTCAGCTGACATGGGGCCAGGTCTAGTCTGGGCTCACCAAATGGTTTTTAGTCTGTTAAGTATTATTATCATACTTCCTTGGCTCATCCTGTCTCTCTGCTTTTCCTGGAAGCATCAAAATTGTATTTGGTTTTAAGTCCAGCCACATTAGGATAGGCAAGTAGCTTCCTTGGCATTTGGGAAAATGAATACAAGAGATGGCAATATTCTCCCAGTTATAACTCTCTTACACAGATATACCTGGGTAACGGTGAGTAGTCTCATCATCTGGGCTGTCATCAGAGTTTAAGCAGGGAATTTCAACCATCCATTTCCCATTTGCTTGGAAAAGAGGATAATATTTAGGGGAACAAAATTCACTGGAATATAAAAAGTATGATGAAGCAGAGATCCCTATGTAATTTAATCAGAAAGTTTCTAAACCTCTGCAAAACATGAATCCATGTTAGAAGAAACAATGCTACAGTGGAAGCTTTTGACTTGGAAGAAGGAAGTTAGAGCACATTTCTTTTTTAGTTTCATGGGAATAATGAAGATGTACAAAATGGGAGAGTTATCTTTCCCCCATTAAGTGCTATCTTGAAATAAAACCAGAAAGAAGTGATATTGCAGGCTATCTTGCAGCAAAGTAGAATAATCAGGAAATGGTAAGGAGATTTGTGTGTCAAATTCAGACAATTCCAAGTAAAATGCCATACTTCCGTTGAATTTTCAAAAAACCTATTTTGATCCAGGTATTCAGACAATCAGCAAATTCAATGTTCTTGCGTCACGTCTGTTCAATAATACACAAACACATTCGCCCTGTTACTCTTCATCTTTGAGTCTGTGATGTGTTTACGCTTGGCTCTTTATGAGGAAATAGGGGGCTGTGTAAATTAAACATCAGTTTCCTTCACCGCTACACTTATACACCTTGTAATCATGAATTATGCAGGCCAGTATTGACGGTGTTATTATGAGAGAGTGCAGCTGCATGGACCTCACAAAGCAAACACAGTAAGTCAGAAAGGGGGCAAAACCGAGCCTCAGAATCTTGACAGGAGGAACTGTCAGTCATTCTCCTGTTTATCAACATGCATTTACAACATTCCAGGGAAACTCAGCTGCCCTACCCTGGGCCTAGACTTGACAATGCCCAATGGAGTTAGGAATGAAAGAGAAAGAAGCTGAAACTGTTTACATTAAATTATTTTTGAAAAGCGTTTTTGAATCCCTGGGGGCGTCCAACTCATTTGGTTGGCTCAGTCAAAAGCTAATGGTGTCCTTCTCTCTTCTCTTCCTCCTGCCCTCCTTTATCCACAACTGCATCTATTTAGACACCCTGCCTTGAGAAGACTTATTGATTGAATGATTCAATCACTACACATTTGTTGAGCACCTTCTGGCTAACCCAGTGCTCCCTCACTTCTGGATACACACTGGATCACCTGCGGAGACTATAAAAATGTACTGATGGCTGGGCTTCTGGATCTTTCGGAGCTCCTGGGTGAATGCAGTGGATACTCAAGGCAGAGAATAACTGCTCTAAACACATGGGATTTATAGAGAAGTCAGGCATTTCCCCTCCTCCCTAGGAACTTACTGATTATCCTGCAAATTCAGACCCAGATGAGAAAACAAAGCTAAGATATTCCTAAAACCACTTTGTCCTCCTTTCCTTCTTCCTTTTTTTTCAAATACATATTGAATACATATCTGGTATGTGACAGACACCAAGGCAACAGAGACTGTGCGCTGTCCCCCAAGAGCGTATAGTCTGATGGGAGACACGGACAATACAAATAAGATGAGGAGAAAGGTAAGCACTGGAATCAGAGGGACCCCAAAAGGAAGGTCCTCCGGCCAGCCAGGATGTAGGTTTAAGGAACAACCTTTTTGGGGTTTTTTGTTTTTTAATTTTGAGAGAGTGAGCACATGAGCACGCGCAAGAGGTGGGGAGGCGCAGAGAGAGAGAGGGAGAGAGAGAATCCCAAGCAAGATCCGAGTTGTCAGCAAATAGCCTGACGAGGGGCTCAAACCCATGAACCATGAGATCATGACCTGAGCCAAAATCAAGAGTCAGTCGCTTAACAGGCTAAGTCACCCAGGCACCCCAGGAAATCTTTTTAAGGAGGTAAAATGGGACCTTTCAGCTTGTGCTGGAAATGGCCCACCTATATACACAATATGTGTGTGTATACATACATGTGACTACATAAAAGCAAGGGGATTCTAGTCGAGGGAACTGCATGTGCAAAAGCATAAACAGAAGAAAGCACTGTGTATCTTTAGAGCCATGAAGTTTATCAATGGGGCTGAAGTAACGGATACAAGCAAGACTGGAGATGTTAGATTCAGATTCTAAGGAAGTATCATTTGCCGTGCTCAGAAGGCGGGGCTTTATCCTGAAGGCTATGGAGGAGCTTCTGAAGAGCTTAAAACTAGTAAGGATTAGGTTTTAAGGTAAATCCTGGAAACTTCTTTTGCTAAAAGAAGGAATCAGGGACACATTTGCTCATCCCAGGGTGTTTACAGTAAGCAATTTCTCGGCCCATCTTTATGCCTATGTGCCTTTATGCCTATGCTGAGCCTGCGAACTTAAGTATCTTGCCTAAGATCACACAGCTTGTATGTGACTAAGCTGGGATACAAACTCACATCTGACTCCAAGGTTAGGGCTCTTTTATCTTTTTTTAAAAATGTTTATTTATTTCTGAGAGACAGCACGAGCAGGGGAGGGGCAGAGAGTGAGGGGGACAGAGGATCCAAAGTGGGCTCTGTGCTGACAGAAGAAAGATCAACGTGGGGCTCAAACTCACAAACCGTGAGATCCTGACCTGAGCCAAAGTCGGACACTCAACCGACTGAGTCACCCAGGAACCCCAGAGCTCTTTTATCTTAAACATTTTACTTCCCCAACACACAGAGAGAACACCTTCTGCTCCCCCCGCCCCCACCCCTAGCGGAGGACAAGTTCAGAGAACTACAGCATGAACTATCTGCTGGGGCGCCTACAGCAGCTCAATGAATACCAGTCCAAAAAGAAAGATGCGGAAAGCATAGCCAGTTCCTTCCGGTTACGCTGACAGAGCATCATGAACGTTAACTGGAGTCCAGGCTTGTGGACCAACCAGAGTATTTTTATTTTCAGAGTAGCTTAATGTGCTGGATAGATTTTCCAGAAGCAAAGTGGAACAGCCCCTGATTCATAGCTTGGGTTACTCAATGTTCCAACCTCTTTATACAGCTGTTTCCTTTTGATCTTGCAAGCTGCCCTACATCATGTTTTACAATGAATTAGCCAGTGACTCAGTGCCAGGATATGAGGAGATAGCAAAATAATAGATATTTATTGACATAAGAAGACTACAAAGCAAGCTATCATGGAACAAAGAGTATGGACTTTGGCAAATACAGATTTAAATCTCTGCTTCACCACTTAATAACTGAGTGGATTTGGAGTAAAAGACTTATCTTCTCTATGTCTCAGTTTCCTCATCTGCAAAATGCACAGGACTGGTGGCCAGCAGATATAATGCAAGATGGTTCAAGTCCTGCCACACAGTGAGCCCTCAACAAATGTATTTTTTCCTCCTCCGGATGTGAGTACAGATGGATTAATTAAGCATTAGTGAAACAGCTCCCAAAATGGCCATGGGAGAGCTGACAGAGAGGATTGGCTTTACATGCATGAACTAGATTTTAGGAAAATGGATGTCACTTTCTGATAGGGGTGAGAAATCCACATGATCCTTAAGTATGTCGCTGAGCCGTGAGTGCTGAACACACAGCATCTGTGCAGACTTGAAAAGATGTGGCTACTCGTGGGGCACTCCAGAGACCAGCCAAGGGGCTGCTCTCACTCACTGTGTGTATTAGTGTCCTCACTAACAGATGGGTAATGCAATGAGGAGGCTTGGAGAGGCCTCCTGAATGTGTAAGGTTTCCTGGTTTGACAAAGGTGGGCAACACAAAGTGCTATGCAAAGAAAACAGTTGGTTTGTAGAAGGCAAATTAAAAAGTCAAGTTCAGGAGGCAGGAGGGAATGAATTATAAACCAAGCAATACTTAAAAGATCAGAGTCCTGAGGTACTTTGGAGGCAGGAAAACCCAATGTTAAGGTTGTTTAACTGGAGTTCCCAAGCGTGGGATTCTTCTATGGCCCTTAGGGAATCTATGAAATTCTTAAAATTGTATGTGAAACAGTGTATGGGTGCATGTGTTTTGGGGGCACAAGATATATATTCTTCAGATTTTCAAAAGGGTTAAGAGTACAGATTCTATGTTCAAATCCTGACTCTGCTCATTTTTAGCTTTGTGATTGTTATGAAAATTACTAAACTTCTCTGGGAATAACAATAAAAACTTATCCCATACTGTTGCTGTGATAATTAAATGAGTTAATATTTATAACACACCGAGAAAAGTACCTGGAACATAGTCAGTGTTCATTAATAATAGTAATACTCATCTTGGATGTAGAAGGGACTGCTTGGACCCTTGATTTCTGGGTCTTGGACAATCCTTACCCTAAAATTAATGAATATATGCTCCGCTGCACCTGCCACAGGTTTTGAAACAGGGATGCTTCACTCTCCATGAATAACCTTTGCTTGGGAGTAGCCTCAGCTGCTCCAAAACTTGATCCAAGTTTAGATGCCCAAGGGACTCAGTGGAAGGCAGCAGATAGGAAACCACATGGCATGGATGAAGAAGGAAGGAGGAGAACAGTGTGGGAGAATACCCTGAAAATGGTTGAATAGCACAGTTGGGAATAGAGCCAAGGGGAATACACCTTCACAATGGGACTGAATACTTTTAATAACATGACTGATGAAGAATTCAATCAGATAATGAATGGCTGTAAAATCCAGAAGCAGGAGGGAGACATGCACCAAGAACATCTCCTTGATGAGATCCTCCCATCTGTGGACCAGAGAGATAAAGTTTGTGTAACTCTTTTGAAGTCAGAGAAAACCAGGAAGCATTTGACGTCATCAGGTCCAGGTGGCAGCACAGAGTAAAGAACATGTGAATGGTCACTAAGTTAAATACAAAGAGAAGGAAGTAAAATAAACAAACAAAAAACAAAAAACCCTACTTGACTCCTAATAGCCTACCATTGGCCAGAAGGCTTACCAATAAGTTGATTAACACATGTTTTTTATATGTATTATATGCTGTATTCTTACAATAAAGCAAGCTAGAGAAAAGAAAATGCTATTAAGAAAATCGTAAGGAGGAGAAAATACATTTATAGTATTGTACTGCATTTATTGAAAAAAGTCTGCAAATGAGTGGACCCGTGCTGTTCAAACACACTGTTGTTCAAGGGGCAACTGTAATTATAATTAACTAGCAAGTCCAATAATGGAGATATCGTCAGAGGATTATGGGGTTACCAACGAGAGATGGTAATTCAGTTGTATGGACATGAGTTTCAACACCTGTCCAGGCAGCTTTGCTTAAAGAGGTCGAACTTCAGGGGGAGGTAATGGTCAAGGTCGTTCAAGCAGACAGTATTAGTAAAGGCCAAGAGATAAGAAACACCACTGCCAAGTGTGAAGAGCCATGTGAATTCATGGCACCGGAGTCCAAAATGCGGGATAAGAAGGGGTGGGAAAGGAGTAGCAAGGTGGTGCTAGACCATGAAGGACCTGGATACCTTGGTGAGGAGCTAAGATTCATCCTGGTAGGGAACATTAAGGGCTCACAAAGATGGGTGAATCTGGCAGAAGTGTGAAGGACAGGCTGGAGAGAACCAGACACAGAGGGAAGGAGACCAATTATAAGAGGTTTTAAAATACACAAAGAGAGAAATAAGGATGGCAAGAACTAAGACCAGAGCATTTATTGGGTTTGCGGCTACTAAGGAACAGAGGTATAGGGAACATTTAGAAGACAAACATGGGCGACTTACTGATCGATTGATTACATATGGGATGCAAGAGAGACACATTCAAGTCTAACCACTGAGACTTCTAGCTTGGGTGAGAGGTGTGCGTGGCGATTCCTACATCTGGGATTAGGAGGGTGAGGAGGACCTCATGCATACGTTTAGGGGAACGGGCAGGCAGTGATAAGCTCAGTCCAGGACATACTGAGTTGGAGCAAATTGAGTAGGACATATTGAGTGAATCCAGATCAGGTCTCTATAGAGATTAAATTAGATAATGCACATGGATTGCTTCGTGAACTACAAAAACTAATTACCTCATTATTACTGCCATCAGCTTGCAGCACCAGCCTCTCAAGTTCTTATTTAACCTCTCACATTCTTAAATTTTTCATGCACTTCAGTGGGGATAAAAACTGCCCATCATATACATCTATCTAACTCACAAGATATTTGGGCATAAAATAACATTGTCTGTGAAACATGGCGTTCTTTGTGGGAACGACAGATAAATCCAACATAACATTAAATGGCATTAAATTCAAAGAGACGAGACAGTGTACAACGAGTTCCACAATATTTAATAAGCAAAAAGACAATTATAGCTCTGAAATGCATGGTTTAACACAACAGTTACACTGTCATGAAATTTTTAATCATGTAAGTGGTAATTTAGTTTTCCTACCAGTCATATGTCTATTTTAGAGGATTCTCTCCTAGAAAACAAAATATCGTGTATGTTTTTGTATGTGTATGTTTTGGGGGGGAGGGTTTGTGTTTGGGTGTGCCTGGAAGCATGTTGCCCCTCACATTTATGGGGGAAAAAACAATATAATTAACAGCCTGTATCTCTGAGGCTGGTTGGTAAATCAGACCTGAGAAACAATACTTTTTATACAAACTTTTCACACGTCAATATAAACCCTTGAAACCCTGATCAGCAGGACTGGCTCACAGGAAATGATTAAAAGTAAAAATTAAGAACCAGCAATTATCCCAGGCAGTTGGAGAAATTTGGCTCCCAAATAAAGCATATTCCTGTTTGTAGATCTGATTTTCTGGATTACTGCCAATCCTTTGCGATACACTGACCAAGTCAGGAAACCACGATAGAGTCAGTTAGTCAAAATTCTCTGTTGGAGTCCCAAGAATCTTGGTATTTCCGAGAATGAGACAGCCTTTATATTTATTCATCTAAAAGTCCATTCGCTTTTGAGCCAAAAGGACATCATTTATTCCATTCCCCATTTCAAGGTACTAAATGAGATTCCTAAATTTCTCTGTGTAACACTTTCTATTCTTTAACAGCCCATATTACTGGCAAATATCTCCTCTGAGTCTCATCTAAATCCATTGTTAGATACCAACCAGCATGCGAAATGTTGAGAGGAAAATGTATTGACTAGTAGGAGCAAGAGAAGGAAAGCCTTTCAGGACAAAACAAACAAAAGGAAGGCCAGTAGCTCAGAGGACATGTGGCACACCGTATGAGCTTGTTTCACAATTAACCTTCCTGGCGAGGGAGAAGCCCTTATTTCCTAGGTACTCATGTTGGCACTTCAGTCTATAAGACGTAAAATAATTCACACCAAAAGGGAATAAGATGGAAAATCCTATGGTCACCTGACATCCCCTTGTAATATTGGAACTTCCCTAAGAAGACACTTTGAAATGATGTCTGCCATCTATAATATTCTCTCCCAAATATGTCAAAGTATTATGTCCCTCTGCTTTGTAGTTCTCTTTCCCTGGAAGGAGGATTAAGCAAAATGATTTCTTTCCTCTAAGTGAAGGTCATTGTTCACTTACTAATAAGGTTTCTGTAACAGTTCTCCTATTCGTGGACTTCAGTAATGAGTGTAGATGTAAACAACCACTATCCTCATATTAAAACCAAACATGAAGAAATTATTTAAACCACATCCAAGAAGCAGATAATTCTATTTGAAATAAACCAAGACATCTGGGATGGTTTATACAGAAGACGAAATCTGCACAGACCTCATTCATGATTGGTCAAGAGAGCAGTGTTCACACATCTATTTGGCAATAATAAGACCAGACACTGATATAACCCTTATCAGTGCCAAGACATTGTTCTAAGGGCTTTGTAAATATTATCTCATCTAATTTTCCCAAGAACCCAGTGGGGTAAATACTATCACCCCTATTTTTCAGATGAGGAGACTGAGGCACAGTGAAGTCAAGTAACTTGCCCAAGATCACACAGCTGGTGAGTGGTAGGGATGGAATTAGAACCCAGGTAGTCTGGGTCCTAACTTTGTACTCAACCATTGTGGAGTGAGGATTTTCTTCATTAAATGTGTCCATCATTCCATCAACCAAGAAAATCCTGTTTTTAATTCCACAACAAGAATGTGTGTTTAATTTTCTGCAGGATCATCTAAATTATCCATGTTATCAACATCATCATCAATATCATGTTAACAAAAACAATAATCATTAAGTGCTTTTTAATTTTTTTTAATGTTTATTTATTTTTGAGAGAGACAGAGCACAAGTGGGGGAGGGACAGAGAGAGAGAGAGAGAGAGAGAGAGAGAGAGAGAGAGAGAATTCAAAGCAGACTCCAGCCTCCAAGCTATCAGCACAGAGCCGGATGCAGGGCTTGAACTCATGGCCCATGAGATCATGCCCTGAGCCAAAGTCAGAAACACAACTGACTGAGCCAGCCAGGCGCCCCTTTCCTAAGTGCTTTTTATTACATGTCAAAGATGTGCTTTGCACTATAATAGGTGCATTGCCTAGAATATCCCATTTAATTGATTTCTTATAAAGATTCCAGCCTCATTTTACAGGTAAGGGAATTGATGCGTAAAGAAGTTCAATACCTTTCCTACAGTCAACAACAAGGAGGTGGAGAAACAGAAATCTAGATCCCGTGCCCAAAGGGTTCCAATAATGATACACTGCTCTATCGCACTCTCCTTGCTCAGAATTATGATAATTTACAAGTTTCACACTCATCTTCACGATGCTCAGGATTAGCTGGACATGTGTGTACATTGCACACATATCAGTACTACCTGGCCACGGTTCACTTTGAAGGTTCCTGGAGCTACACCCAATGAGCCTGAATAACAGTTGAGATTCTTCCTAGCCACTGGAAGGCATGGTATTTTACAAAGCACATGACAAATGTGCTTAAAATAAAAATGACAATTAATCATCAAGTTTAGTGTCACTATAAGGCTCTGGTGTAATCAACCTTTTTCATCTGTGTTTTATTAGATAATTAATTTCCTTTTTTTTCTGAACTGCAAAAACATTAACAGGTAATTCTATCAAGAATGATCTTTCCCATGAAACAATTGATGTAAAGTTAAAGCAAATTAATCTTCTGAGTATCATAGGAAAATACTTAATTATTTCAGTGATTGTTAGTAATCACTGTTAAACAGAAAATAATTCCACGTCATTTTCTTACTCTGTTTATGACTAAAACCACCTGCATTTTCCATTATTAGTGAAGTTAACAAGTTATGAAGACACATGGCCATGAAAGAGAAATATATGAGATAATTATGTTACAGACAGCATCTCATGTTTATATTTTGAAGAGAGATACATATGAATTATAAAATATCCCCAAATAATAGTGATGTAAATAAGATAGCAGTTGAGGTGTGTGTGTGTGTGTGTGTGTGTGTGTGTACTGGCACACATGTACGTGCAAACTAATGCTGAAGGAAAGCAGTACAGAGGCGGACTCAACCTCACCTGGGTTGGGAAAAAACCCCGTTACTTCCATTTTGTTGCTCCGCCATTTTTAAAACAAAACTTCTGCCTTATGGTCCAAGATGGCTGCTCAAGCTGCAACCATTAGGTCTGCTTTCTAGCCAGCAAGAAGGAAGAAAGAGAGGACACTAAATGACACTTCCTGGCAGTCACTTGGACATCAGTGCTTACCTCTCATTGACCAGAACTTCGTCCCAGGGCAATATCTAACTACAAGAGTGGAATTGGGAAGTGTCTCTATTTTGTCTGCTGTTAAAAAATAAGTCCTTACTATCAGGAAGGAGAGAATGAATGTTAGAAAAAAATTGCAAGTCTCTGCCAGAGCTCTAGAATGTAAAAAGACCAATACCCTTTTCCTTTAAAATGAGACATTACCTTTTGGTTTTATTGGTATTCTTTCCCCCAAAATGTAGATCTTAGGAAACCATATGAAATCTAAAAACTTAATTCACATCACATAATCCAGAGCTAAACGTAGCCATTTTATATGTAGGAGTGAAAATTACTGCCATGCTCTTTAAAAATGTCTTTCATTCAATCTTTACCACTATTGTCTAGGAAAGGAGGGGGAAAAGCATAGAGCCATAGCACGACGTTAAGATTAGACTTTTTCTTGGGGCACCTGGCTGGCTCAGTCGGTTGGGCGTCCGACTTCGGCTCAGGTCATGATCTCACAGCTCATGAGTTCAAGCCCCCGTCGGGCTCTGTGCTGACAGCTCAGAGCCTGGAGCCTGCTTCAGTTCTGTGTCTCCCTCTCTCTCTGTCCCACCCTGCTCATGCTCGCTGTCTCTCATAAATGAACAAATGTGAAAAAAAAAAAAAGATTAGACCTCTTCTTATAAAGTTAACAAGCATAAATGTCATCCATTAGCATAAACTTCCGTTCATTAGGTTGAAAACACTGAGCGAACACCAACATACTCACAGCAGTCACAGCCCAGCCTCATAGCCATCTGGGCCAGGGGGCCAGCTCTGCCCACCTGGAGGGGTCATGGCTCCACCACAACAGGAGGACACACGTAGCCCACATAAGGGACATCTCTGGAGCACCTAGCTCTAGCAGCCAGGGGGATTGTGCTTCTAAGCCTCACAGGGCATCTCCTACACCAGGCCACTCTTTCAAGACCAGGAGAAACAGCTGAAATGCCTAACATACACAAACAAACATAGAGGATTGGGCAAATCAAGGAGACGGAGAAACATGTTCCAAACAAAGGACAAGAAACACATGCAGGAAAACAAATGAATGCAGGTAAACTATCTACCTGAGAAAGAGTTCAAGTCATAAAGATGTTTACTAAACTGAGGAGAGGAAGACATGAACACAAAAAGAACTTCAAGAGAGAAAGTATAAGAATGTACCAATCAGAAGAATAAAATAAAATAAATGAAAAATACACTAGAGGGAATAAACAGCAGGTAAGAAAATACCAGGACAGCAATCCAGGACACAGGGTAGTAGAAATCACCCAAACTTGGGGCGCCTGGGTGGCTCAGTAGGTTGAGCGTCTGACTTCGGCTCAGGTCACGATCTCGCAGTCTTTGAGTTCGAGCCCCGCATCGGGCTCTGTGCTGACAGCTCAGAGCCTGGAGCCTGTATCGGATTCTGTGTCTCCCTCTCTCTCTCTCTCTCTGCCCCACCCCTGCTCGTGCTCTGTCTTTCTTGCTCTCAAAAATGAATAAAACATTAAAAAAATTTTATTAAAAACATTTTTTTTTAAAGAAATCACCCAAACTGAAGAGCAAAAAAGAATTTTAAAAAAGTGAGGATGGTTTAAGGGATCTCTGTGACAACATCAAACATACTAACATTCCCATTATAGGGGTCCCAGAAGAAGATGAGAGAGAGAAATAGGCAAAAACATTACCGGAAGAAATAACGGCTGAAAACCCCCCTAACCTGGGGAAAGAAACAGACATCAGGTTGATGAATCAAAGAGCATTCTACACAAGATAAACCCAAAGAGATATACATGAAGATACAATTAAAGTGTCAGAAAGTACAGATAAAGAGAGAATCTCAAAAGCAGAATCTAAAAATCTAAAAAGAGAAAACCAAGTTGTTTGTGTAATGGAAGCCTATGAGGCTATCGGCTGATTTTACAGCCAAAATTATGCAAGCCAGATGGGAGGGGCATAGTATATTCAAAGTGCTAAAAAGGGACTTACAACAAAGAATACCCAGCAAGTATTTTGAATTATCATTCAAAATTGAGGGGAAAATAAAGCATTTCCCAGACAAGCAAAAACTAAAGGAGTTCATCACTGCTAAACTGACTTTATAAAAAATATTAAAGGAACTTCTTTAAGCAAAAAAAAAAAAAAAAAAAAAAAAAAAAAAAAAAAAAAAAAGGCTATAACCAGAAATAAGAAAATACATGAAAGAAAAATAACTCACTGATAAAGGCAAACATACAGAAAAGATAGAACACCAACTGCTTATAGAGCTAGTATAAAGGTTAAAACACAGAAGTAGTAAGACCGACTAACTCTACAATAATTAGTTAAGGGATACACAAAGTAAAGATGTAAAATATGACATCAAAAACACCAAACATGAGGGAAGGTAGAGTAAAAGGTGGTGTTTTCAGAATGCATTTGAACTTAACCACCAACTTTAAATACACTAGATCTACATATGTAGATTGTTGTATAGGAAACTCGTGGTAAGCACAGCCAAAAACCCGTAACACATAAAACAAAAAAATAAAGAGAAATGAATCCAAACATAAGATTAAAGAAAGACATCAAATTACAGAAGAACTATAAAAACAGCCAGAGAGCAATAAACAAAATGGGAATAAATACATACCTATCAATAATTACTTCAAATGTAAATAGACTAAATGCTCCAATCAAAAGACAAGAATGGGTAAATGGATAAAAGAGACACCAAGAACCATCCACAGGCATTACCTCAGAGATATTGCAGGTTCTGTTCCAAACTACCACAATAAAGTGAATATCACAATAAGGCAAGCCCACCCAATTTTTAATTTTCCCATGCCTTTAAAGTTATGTTTACACTATACTATAGTTTATTAAGTGGGCAATGGCCTATGCCTAAAAAAACCAACTTGTATGCCTTAATTTAAAAATATTGCTAAAAATGCTAACCATTATTTGAGATTTCAGCAAGTTGCAATCTTTTTGCAGGTGGAGGATCTGGCCTTGATGTTGATGGCTGCTGACTGACCAGGGCAGTGACTATGGAAGGCTGGAGTACCTGTGGCAATTTCTTAAAATAAGAAAATAAAGCTTGCTGCATCAATTTCAGAAACAAGTTCTCTGTGGCATATGATGCTGTTTGACATCATTTTCCCCACAATACAACTTTTCTCAAAATTGGAGTCATTCTCCTTAATCCCTGCTTCTACTTTATCAACCAAGTTGCTGTAATATTCTAAATCCTTCGTTCACACTACAGCAATCCTCACAGCATTTTCACCAGGAGTTGGTTCCGTTTCAAGAAACCATTTTCTTTGCTCACCCATAAGAAGCAACTAAGTCCTCATCTGTTAAATTTTTATCATGAGATTGCAGCAATTCAGTCACATCTTCAGGCTCCACTTCTAATTCTAATTCTCTTGCTATTACCACAAACCTTCAAATCGTAAAAACAAAAAACAAAACCAAAACGGTATCTAATCTATGAAGTAAAATAAAATAAATGCAACAAAACATACTGTACAGAGGGAACATACCTCAACATAATAAAGGCCATATACGACAAACTTACAGCTAACATCATATTCAATGGTAAAAAGTTGAAAGTTTTCCTAAGACCAAGAAAAAGATGCCCACTCTCACCACTTCATTCAACATATTATTGGAAGTTCTAGCCACAGCAATTAGACAAGAAAAATAAAAGTCATCCAGGCTGGAAAAGAAGTAAAACTGTCACCATTCCCAGGTGACATAATACTATATACAGAAAACCCTAAAGCCTCCACCCCAAAACTATCAGAATAAATAAATTCAGTAAAGTTTCAAGATATAATATCAATATGCAGAAATCGCTTTCATTTCTATACACTAATAATAAACAATCAGAAAGAGAAATAAAGGAAAAAAAATCCCATTTACAGTTGCACTGAAAAGAATGAAATACCACAAATATATTGAACCACAGAGATAGAGACCTATATTCTGAAATCTACAAGACACTGATGGAAGAATATGAAGATGACACAAATAAATGGAAAGATATACGATGCTTATGGATTGGAACAATTAACACTGTTAAAATGTCCAAACTATCCAAAGCTATCTAAAGCTTCAGTGCAATCCCTATCAAAATACTAATGGCATTTTTCACAGAACTAGAACGAACAATCCTAAAGTTGGTATAGAACCACAAAAGACCCCAAAAAGCCAGAGCAATCTTGAAAAAGAACAAAGATGCAAGCATCAGCCTCTAGAATTTCAAATTATACTACAAAGCTATAAAAACCCAAACAGTATGGTACTGGCACAGAAACTGACACACAAATCAATGGAACGGAATAGAGAGGCCAGAAATAAACCCATACTTATATGGTCAATTAATCTACAGCAAAGAAAGCAAGAATATACAATCATGAAAAGATAGTCTCTTCAATAAATGGTGCTGGGAAAACTGGACAGCTACATGCAAAAGAATAAAACTAGACCACATTTTTAGATCATATACAAAAATAATCTTAAAATGGAATCACGACTTAACTATAAAACCTGAGGCCATAAAACTCCTAGAAGAAAAACATAGGCAGTCAGCTCTTTGACACTGGTCTTAGCAATATTTTTTTGGACTGGCCTTCTCAGGCAAGGACAACAAAAGCAAAAATAAACAAATGGGACTAGATCAAATGAAACAGCTTTTAAACACTGAAGCTTTTGAACCATCAACAAAATGAAAAAGCAACCTACCAAATGGGAGAAGATATTTGCATATGATATATATATCTGATAAGAGGTTAACATCCAAAATATATCAAGAGCCCATAAAACTCAATTTCTTTTTTTTTTTAAATGTTTTATTTACTTTTGAGAGAGAGAGATACAGAATGCAAGCTGGGGAGGGGCAGAGAGAGAGGGAGACAAAGAATCAGAAGCAGGCTCCAGACTCTGAACTGTCAGCACAGAGCCTGACATGGGGCTCAAACTCATGAACCATGAGATCATGACCTGAGCCAAAAGCGGATGCTTAACCGACTGACCCACCCAGGCACCCCTCAGTTTCAAAAAAACAATATGGTTTAAAATTAGACAGAGAAACTAAATAGACATTTTTCCAAAGAAGACACATGAAATGATGGTCAACATCACCAATTACCAGGGAAATGGAAATCAAAATAAAAATGAGATATTAGGGGCGCCTGGGCGGCGCAGTCGGTTAAGCGTCCGACTTCAGCCAGGTCACGATCTCGCGGTCCGTGAGTTCGAGCCCCGCGTCGGGCTCTGGGCTGATGGCTCAGAGCCTGGAGCCTGTTTCCGATTCTGTGTCTCCCTCTCTCTCTGCCCCTCCCCCGTTCATGCTCTGTCTCTCTCTGTCCCAAAAATAAATAAAAAATGTTGAAAAAAAAAATTTAAAAAAAAAAATTAAAAAAAAAAATGAGATATTACCTTACACCTGTCAGATTGGCTATTATCAAGAAGACAAATAATTACAAGTGTTGGTGAGGATATGGAACAAAGGAACCCCTATACACTATTGGTGGGAAAGTAAATAAGGGGAGCCACTGTGGAAAACTGTATGGAGTTTCCTCAAAAAATTAAAAAATAGAACTACCATATAATCCAGCAGTCTACCTCTAGGTATTTATCCAAAGAAAACAAAAACACTAATGAGAAAAGACATATACACCCCATATGGAACATTATTTACAATAGCCAAGATATGGAAGCCACCTAAATGTGCATCAAAAGATGAATGTGGTATATTCAACATACCAACAATGCAAATCAGAAAGTGGACTCTTAGTGTACTATGTAAACTAGAGGAAAAGGTGACTGACTACTCTCTGACTGCTGGTGTTATTTAATAATGTAGCTAAGTGACAAACTTACTTCAAACTCCTGGCCAACCCTGGCTGGGCTATTCAAGGTTTTCGACTGCAAACAAGAGAAACGATTTCTGGTTTAACTTACAATTCTATTGTAAAAGTAGTTTACAATCTATTGTAAAAATACTTGGTAGGCTCCAGGGTCTTCAGGAAGGCAGAACGGGTTTGGAAAGTAGGCAAGAACCAAAGCCAGGCTGCTGAGAAAGAGCCAGTTCATTCTTGGACAGTCATGGAACATTCACCATCACAGGGGCTTTTAACTTTCCTTTCCTCTCTTCCCACTGGACAAAGAATGCTATCATTGATCATGGTATCAATTCTAAAGGGTTCCTATTCCTTTGCTTTGACTTTTTCTCACTTCTTGTTTCAGAAGGAAATGTCCATCCTATGCGCCAATCTTAGGTCAGATTTTCAGGCCCTGACAGATAGCATCTTGAGCTTCTATCACAGAAGATTGAGTCCTACTGTGCTGACAGTGTGGAGCCTGCTTGAGATCCTGTCTCTCTCCCTCTCTCTCTCTCTCTGCCGCTCCTACGTTCTCCTCTCTCAAAATAAATAAACTTATAAAAAAAAAAAAAAAAAAGATTGAGCCCCATATCCCGAAACTCACATCTCTACATTTTTCCTTAAATAGAAGTGTCCAGTTGTTGGGCAGTCAAAAATATAGCCCTTTGCATAGAATCTGCAATTTACCAGATGTGTGACCTTGAGCAAGTTTCTTTAACTCTGAGTCAGAGTTCCGTTACCTCTGAACAAAAAGATAATGAGTAAATATCTTATAGGGTCATTATGAAGATCAAATGAGATTATAAATGATAATGCCCATAGCGAATGTTTACTATATTGGCCTAACATGCAGTTGTGAGGAAAGACAGGAAAAATGTTTGATTCCATCAATAATAATAGGATAGTGATTTTCAAGGCTGTTATTCTTATCATCACAATTATCAAGAGTGGGTTTTGAGAATTTAAATTCCAAATTCCATTTAAGCCCTGCTTCCCTTAAGTATTTGATGTAATTGGTTGAAAGATCTCTTACATTTCTTTTAATCTATCAACTTCTTATCTCCTTTCCCTACTTTCTCCCCCTTTCCTTTCTTTCTCTCTCATTTTTCTGTTGTTTTGTTGTTTTTGTTGAAGAGACCGGTGTTTTTATTCTGAAGAGTTTCTGACAGCCCGAAATTTTCTGAATTCATCCCTGTCTGGTATGGGGCATGTTGCGTTCTCACTTGTATTTCCTGTAATTTTGTAGTGAGATATAGATGACTGATCAGATTCTGGTTCAATTTTCTAGCAAGAATACTCTGTAGGCAGTGTATTGTGTTTCTATCAGGAGATATATAAGTCTAGTTATTTCTCTATTCTGTCAGTACTTACGATCACTGCCTAGACCCATTAATTCATTAGGGGTTGCAATTCTATCATTCCTTCTTCAGAAGTTATTTGAAATGCTCTGCAGGGAAAAACTTCCCCTTATCCGGTTGACCTAAAGTACAGTTATAAGAAAAATGCTTAAGTCTTTCCCTTTATCAGTTTTCAAGATATATTGGTTTTCTAACATCCTCCAAAAGCTACCAAGGAGTGTTTTTTCATACTATTTTTGCAAACTTATAGATTTGAATAAATTTGATGAGTTTCAAACCATTTCAGTTACTATCCTTACTAATGCTTAATTTGCCCCTCTTTGGCCAATCATAGCCTTTTCTAGTAGGTTCCTGGGTCTCTTCGAAATGACCTACTAGCCTTCAATAGCTTTATTGACAGCTCCTTTTTGATACGCAAAATGTTCCTGCCCCAGCATATCCGTCCCCTGGCAAAACTTCATCAGCATTGTCTTTTTTTTTCCCCCTGTGCCAGGAGTCCAGTTCAATTCATAATGGGTGACTTGGCTCCATCATGAGACCGTGAACATTTTTTTTAGTATGATATCCTTTCTCTAATCTTTCCTCACCCACACCTCAGGAACTTACCCCCCAAATAACCTCTTACAGGCATGGTTTTATCTTATTTAAGAATCTTTACTAACCCTGTCCTCTCTTACCTATAAAATAATCCCAAATCCACTGACCTGATTTTTAAGGTTTGTCATGACCTGGCCCCAGCTAGCCCCCTTTTACTTTGACTTTCCTATAGCATATCCTTTGGTCGAGCCAAACTGGATCACCACAATTCTTTAAAAACGCCCTACACTCTTCTACCCTCATAACTTTGCTTACGCTGATTCATAAGTTCCTACTTTTTGAAAGATCAGTAATATTTCAGGACTCAGGTTAGAAACTACCCCCTTCTGAGACCTTTCTAAGCCATGGACCATCTTTTTTTGTCTCTTCTTTCTGGCATTTTTCCACTCAGTATTTCGTATCTTATCCATATGTCTACATAGCATTGAGTAAATAACTACAAATGTACAATAACACAGATCAGAGCTATATTGCTGATTTTTTCAATATTCAAATATTCTTTTATTTAAAATAATGTTTAAAAAATACTGGACTGATAATACCTTCTGGCATCTTTTTCCCAATTCTCCAGAGATATGTAAATGCACTGCAAGCCGTAGGAAACCTACCTAAGCAGTGGTTCAAATGCTTTATCTTGCACTTGACATATTAATTTTGCACAAAGGGAATGAACTGAATTCCTAAATGAACAGCAGAACTAACAGGGGGAAACATTACTCTGATCACTGCCACTTTTATTACCTCTTTCTGTAGGCGGAATAAAAAAAAAATAAAGAAAGAAAAGGAACCTGCAAAAAATAAAATATAACTCTACCAGGTCAAGTCAAAATGGATTCCATCATACTCAATCACACTGTTTTCAGTATTTATGGCCTATGGTCAAGAATACAGTGATATGCTGTGAGAGATCATCTAAAATATATAGGACAAAATAAGTAAAAAGAAAGACTGAATTCTTTCTTCTTGACGTCATCTTATGCTCGAATTGTGGATGCTCCATTGGCATGCATTTCAGGAGATTCAAGGCCACTTGTTATTTTTTTTAAAAAGGCTTTTTGAAGTGAACTAAAATACGGAAATCTCAGCTCATAAAGTTTTTAAAGTGACTTGCTTTTCAACAACTCCAAGCTACAATTCCACACTTATTAAATGACGCAAATTGACAAATAGGCTCTTTGTGGTTGGAATGGAGAGAATACATTATCAATATTCCTGTCAAAACAGTAAGTTTCTCTCTGTACATGCCTTTCATAGTTTCACCCTGTGAAGGTCATAGCCAGCAATCAATGTATCTGGTGGCAGGCACATTCATCTTTTTTGGTGCAGTGAATTTTATTCCAGAGTTACTAATATAAAGAATATAACTTTAAGCTTCAAATTACACATGTCTGAGGGAGGACACACATTACTAACATCTGGGAAATGCCTATAGGATTGGATGCTCTCAACTGTCAAGGAATATGAAGAATAAGAAAAATGTTATTGGCTATCTTAGGGGTTTGATACGTTACTTTCCAACATGTATGTGGGTGAGAAATACCACCAGGTTAGGAAAAGTCTAGCTTGGAAAAGACTGCACTATATCTTTTGGTTGGCTGGGATTGCGCAGTCTTAGCTAAAATGGTGTTCTGTTTTCCTTACCTCCTTCCCTATGCAAGCTCCTATTCTGAGCCTGAAAACATTTCCCCTTTGTGCATGACAAATTAATTAAAAAGACAAATAACAGTGAAATTAAAATGGACATAGAATGCTAATTTCTTGATTTTTTGCAAGTTGAATGCTTCTTATATTTTATACATTTTTATTTCAAAGACTCAAAAATGGGAGTATTTATTCAATCCATTTTAAACCTTTTAATCTAAACCAAGCTATTTAGAATGAGCCCTCTTCAAAATAAACATAGATTTCAGCATGGAAATTGGACTCCTCTCTCTTGGGGCATACTTAACTTCACTAGATGTAAGTTCCAATTATTTTCAAAGAAAACTATAATAAAATTAATTGTCCTGATTTAAAATTTTTCAAAGTTGATGTACCTGAAAGTATAAGCATTGCGTTATTTTGTCATGTATAGTAGTCATAGAGAAGTCAATGTTAACAAATGAAATTAGGAGAAAAGATAAACACATGAGGGGATAAAGCAAAATTATTATTTTAATTTGATAATTTATTCTCAAAAAAACACCAAAAATGGCTTAAAACTATTTAGAATGACAAGTAATGAATATAATACGTATATATAATATTCTTTGTGCATGCCAACAAAAAGATAAAATACTGCAGAATTCTTCTTATCCAATGCAATCAAGATAGTGTTTGTTGAAGTAATTTTAAAAAGATAGTTGTAGTAGAGAGTCATAACACATAAGGCAACAAACATCTAATTTTACTTAAAGTTCATAAATACTTGTTTGCTGACTTTTGGTGTAGGGACACAACCCTGCCTTTGAGGTATAGGTTACCTGATTAAAGTTCCACATCCTTATTAACAGCTGATATGTGGTCTACGATTTCCAGTTTTTATTTCTTTAAAAAGGAGTAAAAAAGATTTAAAAACTTACGAAGCAATCTGACCAAAACCCTTTAGATTTTTATGACTTTTCCAGTAACCAAAATGTTACTATAGCTTTGCCCAACTAGAATTTAATGACATTTTAGAAATGTCATTGAATTTTCCCAAGGCAATCAGTTTGGTTAATATAAACAAAGGCTATCCCTTGTTTTCACAATCATATCTATTGTTATACAATATTTAATTGAATTATGAAATTAGAATAACTACAGAAACTATCTTAAACAGGTTTCAGAAGCAATTACCCTTGATGAGCATATATCTCAGCTGATGGGAGTGGGGCAGAAATACTCAGGTATGTTAGAGAGTAAATCTGCTTTGCAGAAGGAATGGAGTTTTGGTTAATGCGGGGCATCAGGGAAGGGTACTCAACTAATAAATGTTATAGTTTACTTAGGAATAAATTTAACAATAAATATTTAGGGCATATGCTTTAAAGTACAAAAACAAACTGAGACACATCAAAAATATTTAAATTAATGCCAAGATATTCTTAGTTTCAGCCAGAATTATTCAAGAGCATAAAGCTTTCTCTGCATTAATCTATAGATGCAATGGAATTTCAATCAAAATCCAAATGATCTTTTATTTCAAACTGACAGAATCATTAAAAAATATTTTCCCAAAGAATAAAAATTCCAAGAAGAGTCAGGGATATTCTGAAGAAGTGCAATGTTTCACTCTTATGTGGATCCTGAGAAACTTAACAGGAACCCATGGGGGAGGGGAAGGAAAAAAAAAAAAAAAAGAGGTTAGAGTGGGAGAGAGCCAAAGCATAAGAGACTGTTAAAAACTGAGAACAAACTGAGGGTTGATGGGGGGTGGGAGGGAGGGGAGGGTGAGTGATGGGTATTGAGGAGGGCACCTTTTGGGATGAGCACTGGGTGTTGTATGGAAACCAATTTGTCAATAAATTTCATAAAAAAAAAACTTTTTTTACATTAATATATCCTAAAATCCATCATAAAACTACAGTAATGAAATCATAGTGGTTACAGTACAGAAAGGGAAAGTTAGATTAATGGCTTTCCACCAAGAACCAAACAAACCTATACATTAATAAAAATTTTGTGTATTTGATAAGGAGCCACCTAACATAACTGGAGAGCAAATAGGTTATTTAATCCACAATATTGAGACAACTGGCCAGTTGCTTGAAAAGTAAGTTGGTTTCATATACTTCATTCATTACACCATAATAAATTTCACATGAGTCAAAAAAGTAAAGACAAAAAATGAAGCCGTAAGGTAGTAGAAAAAAATATGTATGAACAGTTTCATAATCTTTGGGTAGAAAAGGTTTCATGAAACCCAGAAGCCATAAAGAAGGAAAGTAGTTAGATCTTACTACATCAAAAAGTTCTGTTCAGTTAAACAGAAATAGGCCAACAATGTAAAGAACATAAAAAAGATCCAACAACAGAAGACAAAACAAATTTCATGCATATGACAAAGTATTAATACCACTAAAATAGAATGAGCTCTTAAAATCAAAAGATAGAAAAATGGATGGGATGTGGCAGGGAATTTGTAAAGAAGAAATATAAAGAGGTAAGAAACATGTCAAAAGAAAATACAATTACAGAATTAAAAAAATTACCCATCAGGTTGTCAAAGCCGGAAAAAAAAAAAAAAGATGCCCATTTTTAACATGAAGAAAGAGACTATGTCCCACTAGTGGGAATGAATGTAAATATTTACCGATGCTGTGGAAACTGGTAACAAAACCTTAAATGAATATACTTTTCATATTAAGTACATACATACTTGGAGAATGTAGAAATTTGGAGAAATTGTACAAATACACATACACAAAGATGTTCACTGTAGAACGCAGACAGCAGTAAGAGGCAGAAATCAATATACAACTAGTTGAATAAATTATGGTGCATCCATACATTCGATTGCTACAAGCTATTTAGAAGGAGACATTTTTATGTTTACTGATGTGCAGAGATTTCCTCTGTATACTGCTGTGCAAAAAAAACAGGTTGCAAAACTATTACAGAATTATTACTTTTATGTAAAAGTATATATCCAGGTAGATAATATAAATATATTTTATGTGTAAACTGTATGTCTTTGGGTAGTGGGATTAGGGGATTACTTTAAATTTTACTTCATATATTTCCATATTATTTTTCTGAAGGTTTTATTTTTATTTACAAAAAAATATGTAAAAATACTCAATTTAAGTCAGACTAAGAACAACTATTTCATTGAACTCACTTTATTTTTTTAGTTACAATAAAAGCTGACCTTGTGCTAAGACATGATTTATACTAATCAACAAACTTTTTTTGGCCAAATTATACAGAGTTGGAAGGAAAGAATTCTTATTTTGCTTCTTCCATGGTAAATAGAATTATATTTCTACTTATGTCTGAATCTAAATATGCTAAATTAAAGACTTAATGGTAATTCAAGTCCAAGAATCCCTGCTTTTATTTTTTTAAGTTTATTTATTTTTGAGAGACAGAGAAAGAGAGAGCAGGAGTGGGGCAGAGAGAGAGAAAGAGAGGGAGAGAGAATCCCAAGCAGGCTCCGCACTGTCAGCACAGAGCCCAAAATGGGGCTCGAACTCACAAACCATGACATCATGACCTGAGCTGAAGTCAGGAGCTCAAGGAACTGAGCTACCCAGGCACCTCCCAGAATTCCTGTTTTGAAGAGAAATACAGCATAAACTAAACTAGTTTGGGCCCAAAGTAAGGAAAATCCCATTAAAAATGACTTACACAAGGAAGGAATTTACTACAGTATTAGAAGTCAATATGATAGGTGGGCTCCAGGTCTAGCTGAATGTTGTGGTCCAATACTGTCATCACAAACTTAAGTTCTTTCTGTATCTCAACTATTTCATTATCCTTAGGCCTGGCTTCAGCCTAAATTGGATCTCCTCATGGTTCTAAGATGGCTGCCAGTAGCCATGACAGCTATGCTTCCATCGTATGTCCATCAGGAGAGGGGGAGTAAAACTCTTCTCCCAAACATAAAATACAAGTTCTTCCCTTCAGTCTGATTGGATCAATTTAGGTCACATGGTCAACCAAGAGCCAGTGGTATTTCCAGTACAATGTCATTTTTGAGGGGCTTACACTAATCTGCATCTATTTCTGAAGTTGGGGGTTGGGGGGAAATTATGTGGAAAAAAAACTGTTTGGAATTGGAGAGTGAATAACAGGTAGATAACCAAGTTTCTACTACAAAGGATATGTAGACTTTTTAGTATTTATAATGTACAATGGAAAGTTTCATTTGAATCATCTCATTTGGCTGGTCATACTGATTAAATTCACTGGTTAATTCTACAGATTACCCACATCACTTTAGTAATATGTGTTGCTTATATGAGTTTGGGTCATGGAACAAGTGAAATTTTTCATCCAACTTAGCATAAATGTCTCATACTGTTGTTGTTCCCTAAGATCCCAAAGGCATTTCAAGTAGGCAAATAAATTTGGTGTAAATAAAATTTTAAAAAAATACTGCATTCTCTAAATATCTGTGTTGCTATTTTATTTGTAGAAAATCTTAGGCTTTTTTTTTTTAATCCTAGAAGTGAATTATTTTTGTTCTGAAAATGTAGCTCACTGAGAAAAATAATATTGAGTAATAGGTTGTGTAGAAACAAAAGAGTGCGCCAAAGGGTAGTGATTAGAGAAAGCCTTACATGGAAGCATTTGGATGAGTACCCAACAGAAATGCAGAGTTCTAACTGAGCGGAGAAGAAAGAAATGTGGTAGATCATAAATCTCCTGAAATTTTGGTGTATACAATATGTATAATGTTGACTTTCCAACAATGTCATTTATTGCCAGCTCATAAGGAAGTAAACATACACTTAATTTGGCATATTTAATTCATGCTGCAGCAAAACTGTATTTCTTTAGTGAAAAGTGGTGAAAGCAAATAACTACCTTATGCTCTTCTGTAAGAGCTCAACACAGCCTTCCGACTCAAATCCTAATTGAATATTGACTAAAAGATAGCTTTGAGCTCTCAGCACATAGAAATTAAAGGACAAATATGAAAAGCTCATTGAACTAAACAGGAGATCCACAATTGTTTAGAAATGCTCCTCTGGGGAGGTAGGGTGGGTGGGGAATGTGCTTCGGATTAATTAAAACAACTACAAATCTTAACCTATGTGTGTTCGCTTTGAAGGTCTATAATGCTGAATCATAATACACAGCAATATATATAGGCTGCCTGTGAAAAGTAGATAGTAGAAAGAAATCTTTTTTTTTTCCCCTCTCCAGGGAAACAGGAAGGGTGGCAAATGATGCGGAGCCATTGCCAAAGCTCATAGGAAGTTGTTTCTAACTTGGTCATGGAAAAATGCTATAGCAAATCATGTCCTTTGCAAATGAGACATTCTGCTCGTGTTGACAATATTCTTTGGAAATTCTGAAGCCTCAAAATGCCTCATAGGAAAACACGTCACTTCAAGACAAGGTCAAGACCAATCACTCCCCATCTGGCAATCATCCAGGTGTCTGCATTATCTTTGATTGGTCCTTTGCCTCAGTTCGGTGCTATTTCCGCTGGAGCTACTAGGAGTACAAATCATTTTCAGAGGCTCCTGACTGCCTACCAAATAAAGGACAATAGACAAAGTTCAATAGTATTCAATATTTACCACTCCCTGGTCCCAACCTGCCTTTCCAATCTTATTCCTTGTGAGGGCTTTGTGGTCTGGCTTTGTGTGGCTTCTGTGCCTTTGCTCATGTGGTCCCTAGAATACCTGTTTTCCTGCTTCCCCATGTTCATTCAGATTCTATCTATTCCCTAGCTGCAACGCAGCCTTCTCCACCACACCAGCTGTGACCCTCTGGCAATTAATGTGGTTTGTTGAAGCCTTTGAGATGGTGTAATGACCTGATGACCCAGGAATACAGGCATCTTATCTTAGACCAAAGTCACCTGTCTTCTCAGGAGAACTATACACACAGATAACAGTGTCAAATGAAAAATAAATTCCCTCTTTATCATTAGAACTTTGGAAGAGTAGACCACAGTATGGAACCTTTCTCTACCCCTATGTCCACATTCAAATCGTATCATCTCTATTAACAGATAAAAGATGATAGTACCAGGGGCGCCTGGGTGGCGCAGTCGGTTAAGCGTCCAACTTCAGCCAGGTCACGATCTCGAGGTCCGTGAGTTCGAGCCCCGCGTCGGGCTCTGGGCTGATGGCTCAGAGCCTGGAGCCTGTTTCCGATTCTGTGTCTCCCTCTCTCTCTGCCCCTCCCCCGTTCATGCTCTGTCTCTCTCTGTCCCAAAAATAAATAAATGTTGAAAAAAAAAAATTAAAAAAAAAAAAAAAGATGATAGTACCCAAAAATGTGCGAGAAGAGAGACTACCGGAAACCATATGCTTCCCTTTCAACGTGAGAGACTCTGACCACTAAATGGAGTCTAATAACTTTTCTTAAACATTACCACTAAGATCACAATCTTCCCAACCGAGGAGGATTAAGGAAGGAAAGAGGAGTATGAATGTTCCTTACTCCCTGGATGCCTGTGCAAACCTAGGTCAGGTTTTAGGGTGGAATCCTACAGTGGTAAGGACAAACCTAAGAGTCTCTCCTAGTCTGTTTGGGCACCTTTTAAAAAGTTTTTCTTCCCAGAAAAGCCACCAGCCAGGCCCCCTCCCCTGTCTTTCTGTGGGCTTGACATAAGCCTGGGCTTACTCTGGGGCTCATGGCCTCTTGGGGCCAGATTAAGCTCCATATGAGTCCTCAAGGTCAGCCTAGAACCTGAAATGGAATCATGAGTACATTTTCTGAAATGACACTGGGTTTACTATGATCTTTGTCCAAGAGTCATTATGGTTTTCACAATGTTAGGCAGAAGTGTTTTTGTACCTGCATGGGAAGGTATTAGAATATTGGTCACTGAAATTAAATACAAAGGGCAGGCAATTTGTTTCACATATTTAAGATTTGTAAGAACAGAAATGAACACTTATATCCCACACATTTATAACACATACATAAAAATTACTCTGATAAAATCAACGCAGTAGTCAACAACTGTTCTAGAAATGCTTTTGAACTAGTGATTCAAAACACTTCTACATATAGGCATTCATTTTCTGAGATTTTCTACAAACTTCCCCACAACACTGTAAAGATGATCTGTGCTGGATAAAATGTTCAGGCCTAATTGGCGACCTTTTCTTACAGTGTGAAGACGTTTACACTCCTCCTTTCTCCTTTCTCCATGCTTTCCACACACTTTGCTTAGATTAATCTTCTTAAAATATTACAGTGGTCATGTCTCAGTTCTGCTCAGAATTCTTCAGCGGTTCTTCACCGCCTACCAGATAAAATCACCCCCATGCACAGCAAAGGAAACCATCAACAGACGAAAAGGCAACTGACTGAAAGGCAGAAGCTATTTGCAAATGAGCTTTCTGATACAAGGGTAAGATCTAAAATATATAAAGAACTTACGCAACTGAAAACCAAAGACCAAATAATCCTATTAAAAAATGGGCAGAAGACCTGAATAGACATTTTTCCAAAGAAGACACACAGATGGCCAACAGACACCCAGAGAGATGCTCAACATCACTCATCGTCAGGTAAATGCAAATCAAAACCACAAATGAGATATCACTTCACAGCAGTCAGAATGGCTGGTATAAAAAAGACAAGAAATAACAAGTGTTGGCAAGGATATAGAGGAGAGAGAAGTCTAATGAGGCAGCTACTGTGGAAAACAGAATGGAGGCTCCTCAAAAAATAAAAATAAAATAGCATACAATCCAATGAGTCCATTACTGAGTGTTTACCCAAAGAATCTGACAACACTAATTTAAAAAGACACGTGCAGCATTATTTTCATCACGGCATCATTATTTATAACAGTCAAAACATGAAAGCAACCTAAGGGGCTAGCCATAAATGAATGGCTAAAGAAAATATGGCATATCTACACAATGGAATGTTGCTCACCCATAAAAAGAATGAGATTTTGCCACTTGCAAGACCATGGATAGACCTAGAAGATAGTATGCTAAGTGAAATAAGTCATGGCAGAGAAAGACAAATACCCTATGCTTTCACTTAAGTGTGGAAACTAAAAACCAAAACAAACAGAAAACAGAAACATACTCATAAATACAGAGAATAAGCTGGTGGTTGCCAGAGGGAAAGTGGTATGGGGATGGGCAAAATAGGTGAAGGGGATTAAAAGGTACAACATTCCAGCCATAAAGTAAGTCCAGAGGATGAAAAGTACAGCATAGGGAATGAATGAATGAATGAATGAATGAATGAAGCCCCCCTCCCAATACCTGTACCCTGGTGTTGAAGGATATCCACAGTCCTGACCAACCTTTATTCTTATTTCTTTGATCTCTGATATTAGAACCTTATTCAATCATATTTGTTCAGAGGTCCTCAAACTTGCTTTGCATTACATCATCTCTGAATACTTGAAAATATCTATCCTTCCCTCCAAAATACATTGTGTTACTATCCTTTGATTTTCTCAGTCAGCTGGAGGCTTAATTCAAATGCCACTTCTTCCATTAAGTCTGGAGGAACTCTATTTTATCTGGTAATCAACAAAGGCATGGTGACCAGAGTCTTGAAATTTCCCAGGAGCCTTAAGAAAGGTCTGAGACCTTAAATAAAATGTATTGTCTCCAGTATCTACAACTAAAAATGAAAACTCAAACCTAAAAATGTTCAGGTAAATGACTTCCAAACGTTTGTCGACTTCATTAATTGTTCAGTGTAGTACTCCTGTCACTAGAATTGAAATCAGTTGGTGAGGATTCCTGTGAATGCACCATAATTCCTAAGGAATCATAGTCATTTACTAACCAAGTTATATAGACAAATAGTTTTAAGGCAAGATTGAAATAACCCTTCCAGTTTTATTAAGAATACAAAAATAAATGGATGTGAGGTATATTTTAGTAAGTTTACTAGGAGATGGGGTAGGCCTTCAAAGGTCTGCAATGGCCTCAGGCATACTTTGTGTGAACCAAAGACCGACAGCATAGCAGTGAGCCCTAGATGCACTCAGGAGGCCAAGGCTGGTGCTCTATAGTTTTGCCCAGCCAGTGGGACTTCCCCATACCTGACTTTGCCTGCCACAAAACAGGGACGTAGGATGGATGCCCCACTACTCAAAAAGGTTGTTTTAAAGAAAAGATGAGATCATCTCAGTGAACATGCTATAAACGGTAAGGAACATTTATTACTGTTCTCTAAATAATCATGAATTCAATAATCATGAGTTCTGCATCAACAATCTATTGAGTTGTATACGTATTGATCAGACACCAGAGGATACTAAATGAAATCATCTCTGTAGAGTCAGGAGAAAAAGAACGGATCTACCTTGAAGTTAGGTGTGCTAAATGCTTCAATATAGTTACTAGAGCATATGGCTCAGAGGGCAGGCCAGAGTCAGACCACCTGGGCCCCAACCCCTCTCTCTAAACTAAATGTGTGACCTAAGAGAAGTTTCTTAACTGCTTTGTCTCTTGGTTTTCTTGGTAGGGTTGAGATGATTAATAGTTACCTTACAGAGCCACGGTAAAGATTAAATGAGATAAGGCTTATAAATTTATGCAGCAGTGACTCCACACAATAAACATCTCATAAATAGTCATTATTTACTCGTGTTCTTTATAATGACTGGGTGCCATCATCCACCTAGAGAGTGATAGAAGGCAAGTGATAGAAGGCAGTGCAGGGATGCTAAGTGGTTTAATAGGCTGAAGTTGAGGGTGTGTGCAGAAGTGCAGGAGTAGAGCCTGGCTGGGGAGAGAGGATCCATTTAGGCCATGCAAATGAGTTTAGAGTGTATCCTGTGCAAGAAACAGAAAGCCACCCAAGAAGTCTGAGCAGAGAAAAGTCCTGATTGGGTCTGTGCTGCAGAATGATCACCTTGGTATCTGGAGGAATGTGGGCAGGAAAGGAGGCAGAGAGAACAGTTAAAAAGATATTGTTGCAAAAGCCCACGCAAGCAATCGTGAGCACCCAAAGCAGGGCACCAGTAATGAAGATGAAGAGAAGGAGAAAGATGAAAATTTGCACAGGAGGAACATCGACACGATGTATGTGGCCTTTGGTGGCTAGGACGACCAACAGTAAAGATTCGAAGTTGAGTTGTGCCCTACCGTGTTGAACAGCTTAGTTATATAGTAGCACCACTAGGACAGTCAGTGAATCAGAAAATAGAGGAGAAAGAGACTTGGTGAGAAATTCTATTGTTGGGTGGGCTGAAAACATCCCATGGGACATGTCATGAAGGTCAATGTTCTTCCAAGTGTAGTCTGCAGACCTGTGTCATCATCCATGAACTGCTGGTTATTGGTCCTTACCAAGATAAAATACTAGTATGAGAAATTACATCAACTTCATTAAGCGGTTCAATCCAGCTGACATTTGTGTGTGGGGGGGGTGGGGGGGTGGGGGGGCAAGCCTTTCTTGAAGAAAGTAGAGAGTTAACTTACATTCCAGTGCAGTTCCTTTTCTCATTGTAGACCCATGATGAAGTGCTCACTGACTTGAACCAGTCTCAGACCACACCTTTGGCAGCCTGATGAATGGGTCTGGAAGCCTGGTGAGAGACTCACGCTAGAGCCAAAGATCTGAGCACGGGAGATGTAGGGATGTCAGTAGCTAACACCATCATTAGTGGTGAAATGGCCCGGAGAGAGGATATAGAGAAGGGGGCTGTATTAGTCCCGTATGGCTGCCACACGAAGCACCACAAACTAGGTGGCTTAAGCAGAAATTTATCCTCTCACAGCTCTGGAGGCTAGAAATTTAAGATCAAGGTGTCTGCAGAGCTGGCTCCTTCTGAGGCTGTAAGAATATATTCCGTGCCTCTCCCCTAGCTTCTGCTAATCTTTGCCGTTCCTTGCTTGAAGAAGCATGACTTTAATCGCTGCCTTCCTCTTCACATAGTGTTCTCCCTGTGTCTCTGTGTTGAAATTTCCCCCTTTCAATAAGGACACCAGTCGTAATGGATTAGGGTCCACTTGACGGACCTCATCGTAACTAATAACATCTGCAAAGACCTTATTTCCAAATAGGTCACATTCTGAGGTACTGAGGCTTAGGACTTCGACATGAATGGGGCAGGTGGGGGAGGGAGCGGGATGGGAAGGGGGACACAATCAACCCATAACAAGGGCCAAGGACGGAGACCGAAAAAACACCAATATTTAAGATTCAGACACCACATCCTGCCTTGTAAGTTACATTCTCTATTGGTGGATCTCGACTTCTCAACCAGATTGGTAGGTTCTTAAAGATCAGGAAGGCTGCCTAAAACGTCTTTGCATATTTTGTCTCCAGGATTTAGGGAGTTTCTTGTATGTAGAAGTGGCTCAAAACAATGTTGTTTGATGATGTATAACAAACAAAAATTGAATATGGAAGAGTCCTCAAGAAATGTTTTGAACACAGTATGTTATGACACGCCGCCTTATAGACAACAGTTGCTGCACTTGTCAGAAAAATCACCAAAGTCGATGTTCAAAATATATTTTAACTCATTTGCTTAAACAACTCTATGCCTACCATCCACACCAAAAGGCTGTTTTTCTGCATGGGCAACAGAAGGCACAATTATTTGTGAAAATTTTCAATGTGTTTTCTTTGTTTTCTTAAGCGATACAGTAGATTCCCTGTACCACTCTGCATGTTTGCCAAAATCCCATTGTCTTTTTGAAAGCAATACAGCCCCTGGTGGGCATGTAACTTAGCATGTGCTCCTGGAACACTTAGGGATTTTTTCTTTTAAAGTTAACCTCCAAGTATCTCACAACTTTCCTAGTGCACCGAAGTGATCCAGGGTAACACCACATGACAGGTTGATATGTTCCTCCAACAGGCTGCTGAGAGGACATATATATGTTATCAGGTTATTCCATTTCTCTCAATTCTAGAAAAGTAGTCAGAAGCTGGGAACACTGGGGGGCTTGATAATTCTTTTTTTTTTTTTTCAAAACTCTCAATGTTTCCCCTGTTTGTTAAAATGCAGAGAGTGGGTTAGCAAAGATAATTTTCCCCTTGACTAGTGAAAGGCATCAGAAAAATCGATACCTCAGCAGTTTCACTGTTTTATAGACACTTCACACCCATCCTATTCTTATTACCACATCCCGTATACAATAGCACTAGTGGGATAATTATTATTTATTTAGATCCTAACTATACTCAGAAAGGACTTTAGACAGCTTACAATAAGAGAGACAAGTCCCCAAGTCCCCTAACAGAATAAAAGCAGACAAAATCATCTTTATTAATGTTTTTAATGTTTATTTATCTTGAAAGAGAGAACGAGCACGCCTAAGCAGGGGACGGCAGAGAGAGAAGGAAAGAGAGAATCCCAAGCAGGCTCCAGGCCGTGAGCACAGAGCCCATAGCAGAGCTCGATCCCACAAAAGGGGAGATCATGACCCCGCCAAAATGATGAGTCGGAGCCGGGCAAACTGAGCCACCCAGGCGCCCCCAAGTATATTTATGTCTAAACACGTAGAACTTAGAGATTCTTTTCTAAAACCCTGGCAACAATGACGCTAATATTTTAAATAGTCTTTCACTAAAATACTGTTGACTAACCATTCTTTTTTTTTTTTCCTTCAGAAAGAGCTAAATCAAATAAAACTTACTAAAGAACATATACCCAATATGGAGATTCAGTTCTGACTTTGGTTCTTTAAGACTTCATGTTTGGCCATTTAAACATGCCTTATGGTGATTCAAGTTCGGCAGGGATTCAACCGTATCAAGAAATTCACAATTGCTTCTAGTCTTTAAAAGAAGACACCTCTAGAATATCTCGAAATGTGTCCATTGTAGGTATAAACAAGCGAAGCTGGGAAGTAACTGATGGTATGTTTCTGCTACATAAATTATTTTGAAACCATTTGGTAATTGGTCAACTCTTCATGTTTTCCATTGAGAAGTTTTTATAAAAATAAATATGCTGCATATCCATAATAGAAGCAGACTGTATTTAAGACTCTTTCACTTACTCTCCTTAGAAGCTCCCTAGGAATTTCAAGTGTGGAATTTCAAATATAATGTTTACAAGTACCTGCTTTGTGCCAAGCACTGTTTTGGGAAATGGGTAATCAAAGGGCAGTAAATGTGGTCCCTGTCTTTGGGGTTCTTACGGTCTAGTGGGAGAGAGGCTACACACATAAGGTAATTTAAATGTAATGTACAGGAAGTAAAGTAGAAATAGAGTAGGGAGTTGAGAAAGCACTTAGATTTGGGTAAGGTTTCCTGAAAGAGAGAACACTTGAGTTAATTAAAATACAAACAAGAACAAATGAGGCAAAGAAAGGTGAGAAAGGGGCGCCTGGGTGGCTCAGTCGATTAAAGTATCTGACTTTGGCTCAGGGCATGATCTCATGGTTGGAGATTTCGAGCCCCACATCGGCGGCCTCTGTGCTGACAGCTCAGAGCCTGAAGCCTGCTCTGGATTCTGTGTCTCCTTCTCTCTCTCTGTTCCTCCCCCCCACTCATGCGCGTGCTGTCTCTCTCTCTCAAAAATAATAAACATTCAAAAAAATTTAAAAAAGAAAAAGGTGAGAAAGATGTTCTAAAATAAGGAACAGCGTGAGCAAGGGCACTGTACTACAAAACAGTATGGGGCATCTGGTGGACAAAAATGCAGGAATACTACTATTATTGTTACTGATAGCATTTGCTCAATATTTACTCCATATTAAGGAATTGTTAAGCAATTAACATGCTTTTTTTCTTGTAATCCTCAATATTACTCCCCCGCTTTCCAGATGAGGAAACTAAGACTTGAAAGAGATTAGTGTTCCCAAGGTCATAGAGCCACCTGGTCACGATAGTGACTAGGGATTTGTTTTTTTGTTGTTTTTTTAAAATATGAAATTTATTGTCAAATTGGTTTCCATACAACACCCAGTGCTCATGCCAACAGGTGCCCTCCTCAATACCCATCACCCACCCTCCCCTCCCTCTCACCCCCCCCCGTGCCCCCACCCCGAGAGTTAGTGAAATGTTTCAGTACAAAGAAAATAGGGATGTATTGGACCCTCAACTCCATCCATTCTGTAAGACGATGCCACAGTGATAGATAACCACTGCCTTCTAGGTCTACTTAATCATGTCAATAATGATCACAATGATAAGACCAATAGTGAATATAAGGCCTGCTATGGTCAGTACTTTACATATATTAACTTTCTCAGTCCTTTTACAGATAAAAATAACACAACATGGCACATATCAACTTGAAATCATAAGAACACTTATGCAGCACTTACTACATGCCCGACATTGTTCTAAAATGTATTATCTAGTGTATTATCTCACTTCATTTTTATAAGAATCCAGTAATGAAGGTCCTCTGATTGACGAGTAATTCTGAATCTATGTCCTTAACTACTTTTCTTTACTGTCCATCATAAGTCAAGTGCAATGAACAGACTTAAAAACACTGGCCGACTTCATCCCTCTTTCTTTACCTGCTATTAACAGAGAACTCTATCATATACTTGGATGGAAAAATGAAAAAAATAGCAAGGTAATACGAATCATCAGCTCTTCAATTCTGCAGAAACTATAAATCTGATCCTAACAAGGAAACTGTTGCCAGAGACAGAGAACATAGAGCTCCAAATTCCAGATCGTTTTCTTGGATGTGTTCCAGGGGCCAGGGTCAGACTATCAATATCTGTGCAACAATAGCAAAAAGAGATGGTGTTGGAAAGAACCAGAGAGCTGGTGTCTTCCCATCCAGATGCATATAGTATCTATCTTGGAGCGAGCAGAATTTTAGTTAAAAATGATCAACACTTCATTATTTAGGTGATGCCTTGGGAGTCTCATTTCTATTGCTTTTTGCAAACTCATACAAACTCAAACCCACCTTCATCCTCCAGTTTTCAGAGAAGCCAGAAATACAAATTTTTTGGCGAAGGAAGCTCATGGTTTTATATGTGGATAACTAGTTCAAAAAATTGAAAAAGGCAATGTAGAAAAAACAAAATCTACCTGTGGTTCCCTTTTGGCCCACAGGTCCCAGGTTATAAGCCCTCCTTAGTTTATAGTCTTATAACCTTTTTTTTTTAAGTTTATTTATTTATTTTTGAGAGAGTGAGAGAGAGAACGGAGGAGGGGAAAAGGGAGAGGGAGCGAGAGAATCCCAAGCAGTCCCCACACTCAGCAGGGAGCCCATGGTGGGCTCAATCCCATGACCGAAAGATCATGACCCAAGCCGAAATCAAGAGTCTGGCACTCAACCTGAGTCACCTGGGTGCCCCTGCAGTCCTACAATCACTTTAAGATCTCACCTCCTCATCTGAAAATTTAGTTGGACAAAGTGAGCTCTAAATTCATCTTCATTTCAGACTCTTTGAAGATACTGCCTTACCATGTAATGTAAAAACATAGCAAAGAGAAGTTTGAAGGAAATTAGAAGCCTTGATTATGAGTAACTGCATTGCTCAGCAAGGACTATCAACTACTACACAGAAATGGCACCTTGGCAATTATCTGAAGCTTCCCCATCCATCTCTTCATAGGAAAGATAAAGAAATTACCCAGAGACAGAAGTTGACTTGCCTACAATCAGAGGTTTATTCGTGGTACAGACTGAGCTCAGACACAGTGTCTTTTCTCTTCATTATCCAGGTTTCTTCATTCTGTCAAAGAAGTCAGGTCCAGCCAGGCCTGTAGATCCCTGCACTGGATGTTTTCCTATTACATACACCAATAAATCTGTCCCTTCCCCTTTGTCTTCCTTTTGATTTAGCCACTTGAGTTGGGTTTTTGTAACTTAGAACCAAAATAATTTGACTAATAGTGTCCCACAAACAATGGCTCCTTTCCACATTCCTGCTACCTCATGCTCTTCTCCAGAGTGGGATACCTGTCCTTCCTTATGCTTACACAAATCACACAAACTCTTTTAGACCTAACCCTAACCCATTTCTTCCATGAAGATTTTCCCTATTCTCAAAACCAATCCCTTGTGTACACATGCGCACACATTCTCTTCCCTTATACTTTAGTATTTGTAATCAGCATCTTACAATTAAACACTCGCTTATTCTCAACTTATCTGACATGTATAGAAGTTATCTTCCAGACTAGAACATAAGCTCCCCAAATCAAGTCCATATCTCACAGGTATCTTCTGGTTCTGTAACCAATCCTGGGAGAGTGCTTGGTGCAAGGAGTAACTAGTCATCTATTTAGAACTTATTTCTAAGTTAGTAGAACCCTCTTAATCATAGCTGTATAGACATCTGGCCCCAAGTCACAAACACTGATTATATTTTAATGCAATAGCCTAGGACTATATATTAAATTTGCTTTTGTAGGGAGAAGATCTATGAATCATTTGACTTCCCCACTTTTCACAGTACAATTCTTCAAGAATGAAGGATTTAATTTCCTTTGTTCTTCAGTCCAGTTTTAGGGAAGCATAAGGCTATTCCAAGAATGTAATGAAGCAAGAGCCCTCTCTGATTATTTTTTTGGTGTTCTTCATCTTCAGAATTTCTCTGCTAGTACCAGTGCAAAACAGTTCCTGCCCATTGCACCAAGGAGATTGGGAGGAAAATGCCAGAAAGCATATATAAAGACTTCAGTTCTTCTCCTGATAAAGAGAGAAACAATTCTGTTTCAAGGAATCCTGGCTTAATAGCCATTTCATTCTCTCAAAAGGTTAGAAGATTTATTTTTTAAAATCCAAATCATATGTTGCATTGACAAAGCAACTCTTAAGAATTCTGAATAGTAGAGCTAACCCAAATGCCCCAAAGCATATCTGAATGGACGAATCACTATTATGGATTTGAAGTATATACAGATGCACATACATAGTTAACTAGGACTAGGTCTTAACTTTTAGGAAAGGCATGGGCTCTTGAGTCACGACCAATTAACAAAGCCAAATAAGTAAACGAATAAAGACAGAATTTCTGTGGCTAACAATGACTCAACATTAGCCATAATTTCATGGCAAGATATAAGATGAATCACATAGAAATGGGGAGCTTGAACTTACAACACATTTGATCTAGTCATTAAGTCCTCTTGAATGAAATAGGAGTTCATATAAAATAAACATGATTTTAGGATTGCCCCGTCCCTCATCATACACACACGCACGCATGCACACACACACACACACACACACAGATATACATGTACACAAATGTATATATGCACCCAATATTCATTTTGGACGTTTATAAACCAGACATAATCCCTACTAGTATATTAAAAAATTGGCCATGCCAATCTAAACATTAGAACTGTTTACAGTGCCCGCTTTTACATTCCCTCAGTTACTTCTAGAAGTAGCTAGTTCACATGAGGTAGCCACTCATCACCGTTACTACACAATTTAGAAACATATGGTGCAGCTTTACCATGTGAACCATTGGGTATTCACTTTCCCATTATGACAAAAGAGGGAAAATAAAAAGCACAGAACAGTTTTTCACATTGTCATTTATGAGCTGCTAAAACACTGTGATAGTCTGAAGACTAGATTTTTGTTTTTGTCATTAATTACCTACTAGCCTGTTATATTTAGTTTCACTGTAGTACAAGAAAAGTAGACCTATAAATGATAAAATACGATTACACATGGTCTTTTAACTAGGGAGATTATTGGAATGACCAGGCACTCTTCCCCAGGAAAAGCAAAATCAAAGTAATTAACTAACAAAATGATCCAGGAATGGTACCTTCTCTCCCTCTGCTCTTTTCCAACTGTTTTTCTGAACTAAAATACCTTTTTTGGTTTTTTGCTTGTTTTTTGGTTTTTTGTTTTGTTGTTTGTTTGCTTGTTTTTGTTGGTCTTCAGCTCAAACCACATAGAAAGCCTGACAATAGTCTGGTGTTCCGATTTACCAGCCAATAACGGCCCATCTCTCTCCTTCATATTCTTTATGAGGTTAATACCTAAATGTCCATTTTGTCTATGTTGATGATTTGATAGGTACCCAAAGGGAGAGGAGCAGATCTCTCTAAACTCAAATAGAAAGAACTCTGGGTAAAAGAAAAAGTACACCTGACATGTTGTCAGGATGCTAAGATTCTATTTTTCACTCTAGAATATTTCTGGCCCGTGTTACATACTAAAAAGACAGGATTTGAAATCAGAATACCCCATGCCTCAGTTCCCACTCTTCCTCCTATCCACATACTGCTTCAGGCAAATTATAAAACATTCTGAGTCTCAGTGTTCTCTTCTAGAAAAAAAGATGGTAATTCCTACACTGTTAGAGTTAGGAGAATTTTAAATGATCAAAGAACAAAAAACCAAATTAAATAAAAACTAAGAGAATTTCAGTAAATTACCTATTTGTGTTAATTATGCATCAATATTGGTTCTTTAACTGGAACAGATGTAACATACTATTGTAAGATATTAATAGGGGAAAACTGGGGCTGGGGCATATGGGAACTATTTTCTCAATTTTTCAGTAAATCTCAAACTCTTCTAAAAAAGCCTATTTTTAAAAAATGATCTAAGTGAAGTGCCTTGCACATAGTAGGCACTTGAAAAATTGCAGCCAATGTATGACATAGAGTATTTGGTTTCAGAAAGTGTATATTACACTCCACATGATATTTTTCTTCACCTATATTGGGATATAACAGACATATAAGATTGTATAAGTTTAAGGTGCACAGCGTGATGATTTGACAATACAATCTCTTCTTCTCCCCAATCTGGCAACTTTTTCATAGGCAGTTTTCTCTGGCTCCCTCCATGTCACTCTATTCCCTTTTTTGCATCATTTTTCCTCTAGCTCTTTCTAGCTCATCCGTTTCTATGTATAGTTTACAACCGGTTTCTATTTCTCTGAGACTCATTTAAGTTTATCAATCTTGTTTGTTAACAGGCCTTAAATTTTATCACAGTGCTTATGCAAACATTTCAGTTACTTTCATTTAAAAGAATACATCAAAGTTCCAAGCTTTCTGCTTGGAGAAAAACAGCAAAACATCCTTTCTAAGACACTAAAAACGTGAAGATACAGAAATGGAAAAGCTTGTTTTCTTTTGTAATAAGGAGATAAATATTCAGCTTCCCAGTAGAGCCAAACAGCCCTGAGGCAGCTTTGCAGGAATATGCATTTAGCACTAGTTTGCTGCAATAACTAAAAATAGTTGGACCAAAAGCCAGTGTTATCTATCCATCCTGTAGTCTCTTTGATGGTAAGGTCATGTGTAAAAACAGAACCCACCTGCCCCTCAAAACCACAGCTTTGAACGGATTCAGGTAAAACATGCAATCAGACCAGAAAAACTTAACCTCACGATGACCTTTTCAGGCGGCTGGAGTTTCTGTTTAGAAGAAATGGGCCACTGTGAGAATGGATTTCTCTCCCCATTCCAGTACCAAATGTAAACCTCTATTCAAAGGACAGAGTTCTAGAGCCTTTTGACTGATAAAGCAAAGTTTGTTTTATATTTTTCTCTTTAAATCACAACAGTTTTCATTTCCAAAGGAATAGGACATCTTTGGTTGGTGCTGTCATGAATGGGATAGATTTTAAAGATGGCATTTCCCCTGCTACCCCACAATTACCATAAAAATCACAAGCTAAAGCTTGAAATATCAGGCCCTGTATGTGGATCCAACACCCAACCTTGAGAGGAAATCCAAACACTTTTATTGTTCGGAGGATATTCTTGTCTATGATAGTCCAAAATAGAGGCTGAAGAAGCAAGGGGCCCCTGATGAGGGGCAGAGTGGAGGGAAGCCCACCTGCTATTCCCCAACCAGGAAATGAGTCGGATTTTTAATAAAAGTGATAACCCAACCCTCCATTCTGGTGGCAGAAATAAATCATCAGCGCTAGCTGGGGTGTGTACATATAGAAGCAAAACAAACAGAAATCTGTGCTCACTCAAGATAAGGGTGGATAAATGTAGGAAAACCTAACACTCTACTACCGCAACATGTAATTCAGTCTTAAATGGCAGCAACCAAGAAATTCACTATTTTAAGACCCCGTCCCTGTGGGGGCTTCACCGGCTATTATCTCAAAATGAAATTGGCAAATTCACTTAAAAGAGACAACGGAATGCCGACTTTCTTCACTAACTCACTCCAACTGGGGACCTGACCTCTTCTCTTCGGGTCCCGCCACTGCTTCTTATCCTGCAGTAACCCCCCCCCCCCCCCCCCTCCTTTCTCTGGCTGGAGAACAGCTGATGGAAATAGGCACTTTTTCACATCAAAGGCAGTCCGGAGCCGCCTCAGCCGTGCCCCAGCCTCAGACACAAAAAGCTTTTGATGCTTGTAATTGCGAAGCTTTTTGCAGCTGCACTTTATCAAGCCAAAAGCGGCTGGGCTTGGAGGGCCTTGAAGAGCCAGAAGGTGGCGGCGAAGTCACCTTGGGAAGAGGAGAAGAGGGTCAAAGCGAGGAAGGTGGAGGAGCTGACCCTGGCAGAGGGACCGGAGGGCTTGCCCCGGCTCTGGGGTCACGGAGGAAGGGGGAGGAGGGAGGGGTGGAACAGGAGCCACAGGGAAGCGGTGCCGGGGGTCCCTTCGGCGACCCTCGTCGGGATCAGCTGACCCCAGTGAGGGGAGGAGGGTGCCCTTCGCGGAGCGGCTGGAAGCTTCGCCTTCCGGGCTGGCTTTCTCCCGCCTGCCCCTGCGGCTCTCTCGGCCCGGCGAGCCGAGCGCTGCTGCCAGGCGCTCTTCTCGCTCCACACCGGCGCCCCCACCTGCCGGGTGCCCCCGCCCGCCGAGCGCACGCCCAGGAAGGCGGGCCCGGAGCTGAGCGCAGCCGCCCGCCGCCGGAGAGTGCCGGGAGCCCGGCAAACGAGCAAGGCCTCTCAGCGCGCCGCGGGCTGCAAGTCACTCCCCGAGCCTCCTGGGCCATAGAGCGGGACCTGCCCGCCTAGCTCCCCCGCTCGCCCGGGTGGGGACACGCGGCGCTGAGGTCCGGGCCCCTCGCCGGTCCCGGGCAGCTCCAGGCGCGCTCGGAGCTGGGCCCGGCCCGGCGGCGGAGAGGGGGCCTCGTAGCCCCTTCCCCAGGGCGCTGTCTCCTGCTTCTGCTCCTCGCCAGCTGCGCCGCCAGCTCCCATTGTTCGCCCCGCCCGTCTGGCGACGTCCCGGCGCCGCTCCCGGGGCCTCCCAGGCGCACCTACCTTCTGCTGCCGGCGAGCCATGTCGGTGGGCTGCTTGGCGTTGAAGGGGTAGGCGATGCAGCGCATCACGAACACATAGAGCTGCAGCCTCTTCTTCCTCTCCTCCTCCTCCTTCTGCAGCCGCTCCAACTCCTCCTTCTCCTTCTCGCTCACCACCGACGGGCTGGGGCTGGAGGGCCGGCCGCCACCGGCGCGGGTGCTGGGCTGCAGCCCCCCGGCCCCGCCGCCGCTGCTCGCGCCGCTGCCCCCACCGCCGCCGGCGCCCACCCCGGCTCCGGCGCCGGCACCGCCGCCGCCCCCAAGCCCGGCGCCGCTGCCGCCGCCCGAGCCCTCGCTGGTGCGGCTGGGAGACAGGCGCGCGCCGGACGCGGCCGAGCCGAGCACCTCCTTGCCGCTCTCTTCCTCCACGATCTCATCCGATTCCTCTTCGCTGGACGAAGGGTCCAGCATGGTGGCGCCTGGGGAGGGGGGTGGTCCTTGGAGCCCCGGGCTAGGGGTGCAAAAGATGGGAGGCGCTGGAGGCAGCTGGGGGTCGGCTCCCCGGGATGGGCGCTTCTCCCCAAATCAGGGAGCGGGCGCTGCTGCTCAGCCGCCGCCGCCGCCGCGACTGCTTCCTCTGCCCGGCGATCCCGAGCTGGGCTCAGACCCAGGAGCGCGAGGGGAGGAGGGGAAGGGAGAGGTGCGTCCGTGGACCCGAGGTGGGCAAGGGGGAGAATCAATTGCGAGCCCCGAGCTCGCAGCCGGATACCATCTGCAGCCGATGAAGGAGGCGCCTCCAGAAAAGATGCCGAGTGTTGCAAGCTGTCGATGCAGCCAAGAGCCTAAGAGGCATCTTGCCGATTGGGGAGGGAGCGGCGCTTACGTGTTTATTGGCTTAACTCTCCCGTGTCCGCTGCGTAAAGGGTGGCTGCAGAAGGCTAGAGCCTGGAGAGCGTGGAGCGGCCCGCTAGTCTCAGAGCTTCGGTACCGACCCTAACACTTTCCCACACTCCTCACTCTCTCCCCTTGGTGGATAATTTCTTTCTTGATAACCAGTTGTCATTGCCTCGACCTGTCTCACCCTCCCACGGACAAAAAGTTCTTGGGGGAGGAAGAAATAGACAAGCCAGTGAAGACTTCTTGTTAGCGAAGAGTGGGCGGTCTATTTGGAGACGCTTATTCCAGAGGTCTGGCTAAGAGGAAGTCGGTGAGATGCCTTATGAGAAAGAGTCTACCTCCTTTCCCCCAGGCTTCTTCACACCTGGGGCGTGGGGGCAGTGGGGCTTAGCAGCATGTTGGTCCCACCTGTGTAAACTTTGATTCCACCAATTTACATACACCCGTTCATTAAAATAAAAGTGAATCAAATTTTGAGTTGATTGGTGTAGGGACCATGCAGCTCAACTGTTTAAGTAGAAGCCCCGCCCTTGCCCACCCCGCGAAAGCTGTGATGAATATTCTTCAATTTCAAGAACTGGGAACACTTTCTGCTGAGGTAAGCATACCAGAGAAATGGAAGGGTTTCTGGTTGCTCAGCCCTTTCTCTTTTCTGGCTGCGGGAGGGTTTGGGTGGAGGAGTGGGGACCCAGCGATCAGACAAAGACACCCCAAGAACTCAGCGGCGTCAACATCCGATATGTTGACTCTGTCCTACTGTCTTCATCACTGCTTCTCGGTTATCTATTAATTCAAAGCAGCAGATGGTGCCTTCCTGCTCCTTTCACTTAGGCCAATAAACCCGGCGGACAAGGGAGCTGGCCAGCGTGCTGAATCTAATCAGCGACCCGCAGATGGATTGAAAACAAACCAGCGCCAGCCACCCTCGGATCTTAGGCGATCCAGAGACCTTTCTCCACCTCCTCCCGCCCCCATCTCCTATATTTATGCATTTTCTAATGCTCTGATTATTCCTAGATACTCGTGGGAGTTTATTGTAAAAGTGCAGCGTGAATTTAAAGTTTACATCACATTCTGTCTTGATGTATTTTCAAATTTACCATGAGTTTTAACAGTAGGCTTTGACATTCAAGTGAAGCTTTCTAGCTAATTTGAGAGCTAAGAAGGGACGCAAAACACCATTTAGCTCCACATTAACTCCAACAATTCTGTTTGAGGTTTTGAAATAAGTTATATACGTATAGCTTATATTTGACTTCACGACCATTCTCATCGTGAGGACATAACTGCTATAGCCATCGCACATTCTGTATCAATTTAAAGTAAATAATCCAGCAATGTGGAAGTTACTACAATTTTGCAGCCCTCACTTTTTAATCATTCTAAAGAAGTGAAAGATACTCAAATCATGGGGGACTGCTTTCCCTGGAAAAGAAAATATAGTAGGCCGATCAATCAACAACCTGTATTCAGCACGTTTTCATGGAGTGAACATTGTTCTAGTTGCTTGGGGTAGATGGAATTTTTAAAAGACATTCTCCTAAACAGTGTATAATCTCCTTTGGGAGATACAACATAAACATGTGAAAAAGATTGACAGCACTTATTTCAAGGCAACATATCAACAAATCCAAGTTAGTAAACTGCTAAAAGCTTGCATGAATGAGACAGCCAGGAATGGAAAAAAATCCAGTGTTTCTCAAAGAAAAGAGTTAAATTTCAAAGGAAGGAACCATATGAATGAATGGCAAAGAGAGAAGACATTACAAGTGGAAAAAGTATTTGCAAACCCATACTGATAAGACAAGGGACCAAGTAAGATACAGAGTGCTATAGAGACGGGGTATGGGTAGGTAAGGGGGGGGGGGTGTGAGGAAAATAAGAAGAGCTGAAATAATAATGCATTTAGCCAAGGGGAGGGATTATGTTTAGGACACAAAAATGAACTAAGTTACCCAGGGAGAATATGGTGATTTGAGGAGGGAGTGCTCTTCAAGGCCAAACAAAGGCCATTTACGGGTTAAATTTCTTCTTTAAGCAAGCTGAGGTATTTAAGTATTACCACATTAGACACTGGGAGAAGAGTGACCATGATTCTGTCTTCAGAACCTTTTGGAATTTCTCAATTGCTATAATAAAGTTTTGTTTACCGTAGTATTTTTACAAATTCTTTTGCCATTATATGGGGTATTTTCCCCAATTATACTCATTAAAACAAAAATTCAGTGCCTATGTTTTGTTAATCATATAAACCTATGATTTGGATATTAAAGGTGACACTGTTTAGATAAAATCTAATGATCTTCTCAATCTCATGGGTTTTCAATCAGAGAGGCTTACAGAAATTTTATAAGAAATACTTAAAAAAAATTAAAACAAAAGGGGGAAACTGGGTGGCTCAGTTGGTTAAGCATCCAACTGTGGCTCAGGTCATGATCTCATGGTTCATGGGTTCAAGCCCCATGTCAGAGTCTGTGCTGACAGCTCAGAGCCTAGAGCCTGCTTCCAATTCTGTATCTCCCTCTCTCTCTACCCCTTCCCCTTCCTCTTTCAAGACAAGAGTCTTTTAAAATGTACATCCTGGGGCACCTGGGTGGCGCAGTCGGTTAAGCGTCCGACTTCAGCCAGGTCACGATCTCGCGGTCCGTGAGTTCGAGCCCCGCGTCGGGCTCTGGGCTGATGGCTCAGAGCCTGGAGCCTGTTTCCGATTCTGTGTCTGCCTCTCTCTCTGCTCCTCCCCCGTTCATGCTCTGTCTCTCTCTGTCCCAAAAATAAATAAACGTTGAAAAAAAAAATTAAAAAAAAAATAAATAAAATGTACATCCTTTCAAAGATATCTTTTACCTTAGCTAAAAGTTAACTCAAACTCCTTGGGGATATTATAGCTCTTTGCTACTGCTAATGATAAGATATGCCAACCAGAGCTCCTTAGACACTTAAACGAAGAGTCGTGGCTTTCCTAGATACAAATTTTGATGAACAAGAACAAAAATAACCCCAGAATACATCCAAAGGCTCTTAATATCTGTCTACCTTTTGTTAATATCCATGTTTTTATTTTTCAAAATATAATTCTACCATAGATTCTGATACAGACAAGTATCTATATCCTCAAATAAGTTATTTTATTTATTTTTCTCTTAAATGTTTATTTTGAGAGAGAGATAGCATGTGAACAGGGGAGGGGAAGAGAGAGAGGGAGAGAATCCCAAGCAGGCTCTACACTGTCAGCACAGATCTCATGACTCATGACTGTGAGATCATGACTTGAGCCAAAATCAAGAGTCAAACACTAAACTGTACCATCCAGGTGCCCACAAATAAGTTATTATAGATGCTTACATGTTTGCCCCCCACATCCAGTTCTGCTTTGTAGGAAATTTGAATAACCTCAAGGTGATGGAATAAATTTTAGTCAGGCATCTGGAAACCATATCATGAAAGCAGAAGTTATAATATTGATTTTTGAAGTCTCCCCTACTGAAGGCAAAAGTCTAGAGGATGGAAATGACTGAAACACTAACCCAAGTTTTTCTTATTTTGACCTAGAGTTTCTCCATTGTTTTCTGAAGGGTTTTCTGTGATCATGTAAAAGGCTACAAGTATGAGGAGATATCAGAGTTATTGGCAACCGATAGACGCTTTGGTGTCAGTTGTATTCACTTTCCTTGGAATGACAAGAAAATTAAATTAAATATTATATTAAAAGTATTTTTCAACAAATTAAAAATAGAATTACCATATGATCCATTAATTCCACTACTGGTATTTACCCAAAGAATATGAAAACATTAATTTGAAAAGTTCTATGCACTCCTATGTTTAGTTGCAACATTATCTACAACAGCCAAATTATGGAAACATCTCAAGTATCCATCAAACGATGAATGGATAAAAAATATGTGGTATACATATACAATAGAATATCACTTAGCCATTAAAAAAAATGCCATCTTGCCATTTGCAATGACCTGGATGGAGCTAGAGAGTATAATGCTAAGTGAAATAAGTCAGAGAAAGACAAATACTATAGGATTTTATTCATATGTGGAATTTAAGAAACAAACAAGGGGAAAAAAAGAGGCAAAAAAAAAAAAAAAAGACTCTTAACTACCGAGAACCAGTGATGGTTACCAGAGGGGAGGTGGGTAGGGAAATGGGTGGAATAGATCATGGGGATTAAGAATACACTCATCATGGGGTGCCTGGATGGCTCAGTCAGTTAAGCGTCTGACTTTAGCTCAGGTCATGATCTCGTGGTTCGTGAGTTCAAGTCCCACATCAGGCTGTGTGCTGACAGCCTAGAGCCCGGAGCCTGCTTCGGATTCTCTGTCTCCCTCCCTGTCTGTTCCTCCCCTGCTCCTGCTCTCTTTCTCTCTCTCTCTCAAAAATAAATAAATATTAAAAAAAAAAAAAAAAGAATACACTCATCATGACAAGCACTGAGTAATGTGTAGCACTGTTGACTCACTATATTGCACACCTGAAACTAATACAACAGTGTATGTTAATTATACTGGAATTAAAATTTTCAACAGATTTTAGGTTTGAACATTTTTTTTCAACTGGTGAGAGAAGGACTTGTAATAAATGAGATGACCAGAACTTGGGCACGGATAATCAAAAGGAAAAACAACATTAAACACACCAAAAAATCCAGGAATAGATCCTTAAAGAATATTAATTTAATCCTTAAATAAAATGATTAAAAAGTAATCCTTAAATAATATTTGCCTATTTATTTAATTGGTCTCTGTCTTGTTTTGGATAGTATTTTCAGGGACTTAGACAAATGGTTATTTTCTGTGAGAAACCTACCCTTCATCATTACTCTTTATCATTTGATCAATCTTACTAAAGTTACATGAAGGGAGTTATGATGGAGTGAAAGGATAATCATAGAATTAAAAATAATAAAATCAAGCCACACAAAAACATTGTCTTTCACTCCAGGCAATAAGACATGTTTTAGAATGATAAAATAATACTACTTACAGGAATTGCTTTTGGAAAACCACCTTATTAGTTAAGATAACGAAAAATGGAAAAACATATTTTACAATAAATATTTGACTTGAATTCTGAAAGCCAACTATTCACAAGGGTAATCACATTTCTCACATATACAGTATCTTTTAATTGAAGTGGGGGGCTATGGTGTAGAGCGAAATGCAATATATTCTAGTGTTGACAGGGCACTGTGTGGAGAATTGAGTCTTTTGCATTGACATGGATATGGTGATATGCCAGCATATCAAAGAGAAAAAAAGGACCCCCATATCTGTTGCCATATAAGATATTAAGTAGATAATTTACTGGATTTGCCAAATTCTCCAATTTGGCTTACTTTGGTAAATGCTGCTATCCTTATGTCTTCACCTTCTCAACAAGATTTTCTGAGTTGATGATCTGAGTTATATTTAATTGTTTCTAATTAGCTTTAGACTGGGAAGTTTTCTGGGGATCATACGTAGGAATGACTGAAATCAGGGTGTTTTTATATTAACACATTTGATTTCAGTTTTAAATAATTGAAAATAGCAAATTCCTTCAGTTTGGGCTACCCTGAAACATACAGCTCTTTTAAATACCTAATCTTTTAGAGGAAGAAAGGAATAGGAAAAAGATTGAGAGAGGCTTGGTGAATGAAGAGAAAGTAAATTAAAATGTAAGCATGGGTTCTAATGAAGGGGGTCCTGATACTATCATCTAGGTCAGGCGTCTATGAAGACGCAGATATCGGGGAAAATGCTCTAAATTAGATCTACTCACCTTCATGCCAAACCAAGCTAGTAAAGGGAAATTTCATAGACTAAGGCCTGGGTTTTGCTCATAAGAGTGTCCTTCTTCCTCTTTCTCTTCCTCACAGAGTGACACCGATTCCGCTTCCATAGTAGAGTCCATTATTCCAGCCCCTTGTCGGTAAAAGTGCCATTATTCTTCTCTTGTTTCTTTCATCAGAAGGGACTTCCTGCCCAGTGTGTTTCCAAAAAAATATTTAGGGAGATAATGACATGCTGTTATTTTTCACTTACAAGTTGTACCTAATGACTTATCATGAGGAGCAGTGGACTTCTATAAGAACCTAAGGTTCCATTGTGACAGCGTTTGGGATACTCCAACCACATACTTATGAGTGTACAAATCCTGTTCTTTCACCATCCTTTGTCCTTGTGAGAGATATGCAAGGGAAAAATGCCAATGAATATCACAATGCCACTATGATGATTACTAGGCCCCCTGCACAGAACTCTGATAATGCTCAAGTGAAATGTATATTTTATACTTTAAGCAGAACCTCTACCTTCATAGTGCAGAATTCATATTTTGATGTTTTATTACTTTCTGGCCAGTGTCAAGACACAGGAAACTGAAATAACAATTCATACCATTAGGCATGCCTGAAAAAAAAGAGAGATAGGCATGCCCCAAGATTGCAGGCCTTGAATCCACTCACTCCAGTCACATGGAAAAAGAAAACAGAAGAGATATATATGGGTGCCATAGCTCTTTAATGCACAGTGACCTGCCCACTCATAAATATGCCTCAACTGGCATGTATCATCTAATAAATCTGATTAATATGCCCTCTTCTTGAGGAGATAGGAAGTAGGAAAACACCCTGGCAGAGAGCCAGAAACTTGCCTTTCTCCCTGCAAGATCACAATCCAAGCTACCACCTTTCACCAAGGGGCTCAGGCTCTCAGCTCCCTCCCTGATTATCCTGCAACCAAGAATCTGGATGAACCTCTGTACTTGTTTTTTAATAGTGGGTCTCTACCAGGTATATTTATTTGGAATTCTGGCACTTTACTTGGCAATGTCTTTGAAGAAGATGATGAATTAATGCATGAATGTGCTTACAACAAAGTCTAGCTCATAGTAAGCTTCCAATCAATGCCAGTGGAGATGGTGATGCTCTTGATAACCATTACAAAATTTTACTCCGAATAACAAGGCCAGGCCCTTGTTTTTTGTTTGTTTATTTGTTTGTTTGTGTTTGTTTTTGGAAGGTGGGGAGGGGACATGGTTCACTAAAGCCAGTGAAAAACCTCTTGCCCCTCAAAAGAAAGGCAAGTTAGCTCTGGAAAGCTGTGGTAGGCTATGAGAATCAACACAAGAGGGACAACACAAGTCTTGGAGGGAGTGGATGTTGTGATCTTCCAATGTAGATTTAATACCCACCCCCAACCCCTGCTCCACCCATTCTGATATTTTGTTCTACTACATTTTTAGAAGGTGTCTCAGCATAAGAGAAGACTTAAGTGAGAGATGGGGCAAAATGGAAAACTTGAAGAGTTGGCTAGGATTTTAAGGAGAGCCCTTGGAATGTGTTTGAGCAGGCACATCAACTACCATAGAGATACTTTTCTCCCCTTCTTTACAGGGCAGTATTACTTCATGCCATAAAACCACCCCTGTACAGATTTCCCCCAAATTAGTGAAAATCTTTTTTTTTAACTTTTTTTTTTTTTAGTGTTTATTTTTGAGACAGAGAGAGACAGAGCATGAACGGGGGAGGGGCAGAGAGAGAGGGAGACACAGAATCGGAAGCAGGCTCCAGGCTCCGAGCCATCAGCCCAGAGCCCGACGCGGGGCTCGAACTCACAGACCGCGAGATCGTGACCTGAGCTGCAGTCAGACGCTTAACCGACTGAGCCACCCAGGCGCCCCCCAAATTTGTGAAAATCAATCTGCATTTCATCAACTCATCACAGGAAATGTAATAAATGTTTAAAGAATATTTTGCACTCAAAGTCAACTCACAGTGGAGACACTGCAAATAGACCGAAATCATAAGGCCTTCTCTTTCTTTGCATTATTATTTATACGGCACAACAAAATGAGACTCCTATGAGTCACCAGTACTTTTTCTGTACTGTCTGCCAGTAAGACGTTAAAACAGCGCATTTACCCTGCAGTGGCCATAACCCATTTGATTGCTTCAGAAAATGTGCGGAAAAGGGAAAACAATGCGTGTGTGATGATGCCTTTAGGCAATAGGGTGTGTAATCACATAAAACGGAGTAATCATTTTTTTCCCTCCCATGCATGAGTATAACCTCTAGTGACTTGACAGACAGCGGGAATGACTTCATCATGGAGTAACTTCCCATCATGGGGCTCAATTATTTTTTCAGGGCTATCAAGGGCGACTGAGTCTTCAGTTCCTGGCTGACATCTTACTAGCTGGCGGATGAAAACGGGTGAATGTTCAAACCGTGCCCACATTCATGATACAAAATATATGACTTTAAAATTAATCTGGCAAAGGAGGAACTAGGTTAAAAAATAGGAACAACTGTAGCCTGCTAAGGGTTTGGTTTTTTACCTAAGTTTGCCCAAGTTAACTGGCATCTATCTAGGTGATAAAGGCAAACTGCTAACATCTGCATATCAACTTTATATTCCATAAGTACTGATATAGTCCCAGAGTCAAACATTTGGTCTTTTGGGGTGCATAATTACCTTTATTATTGCCATGGTTTATTGTTTCTCCAAATTCTTAAAGAAATGACTCACCGAGTAAAACATGCCTAGGTACCTCCTGTTTTATTAACTGAGTTGTTTCTCCAAAGAAAGAAGATACGCAAACAGAATCTAAAGATACGTAAAAGAATCTAAAACACCAAATTTTGCATTAGAACTTGGGTTCAAATCCTGGTTCTACCAGCTATGTGACCTGGTAAAAAGACAGTTGCTTCTTTGATCCTCAGTTCTTCAACCTTTATCATTTTATTTTTCTTAAATTTTTTTTTTAATGTTTATTTATTTTTGAGAAAGAGACAGAGAGCAAGCAGGGGAGGGGCAGAGAGAGAGAGAGAGACACAGAATCTGAAGCAGGCTCCAACTCTGAGCTGTCAGCACAGAGCCTGGGGTGGGGCTTGAACTCACTAACAGTGAGGTCATGACCTGAGCCAAAGTTGGGTGCTTAACCAACTGAGCCACCCAGGTGCCCCTCAGTTCTTCAACCTTTAAAGTGGCAACGAAAGTACCAATAATGCAAAGGATTTTTGTGAAAATTAATCAAGTTTATCATCTAAAATGCTTAGCACAATATGTGGCACATGTTCAGGAAATGAAAGCAATTATCATTATATATGAATTTCTGTCCACTGAATGGGCAGACTAAAAGAGATATGTCCAGCATTTGCCTTCCTCAGAGGACAGGTCCTATTGGAAAAGTTTCTACAAAAATTCCACTTTGTTATCAAGAACATTACCTTCCGGGGCGCCTGGGTTGCTCAGTCGGTTAAGCGGCCGACTTCGGGTCGGGTCACGATCTCGCGGTCCGTGAGTTCGAGCCCCGCGTTGGGCTCTGTGCTGACAGCTCAGAGCCTGGAGCCTGCTTCAGATTCTGTGTCTCCCTCTCTCTGACCCTCCCCCATTCATGCTCTGTCTCTCTCTGTCTCAAAAATAAATAAACATTAAAAAAAATTAAAAAAAAAAAGAACATTACCTTCCAACCTGAATAAAGTGCTTCATTTGAGACAGTGTATACAAATACATGAAGTTATCGTTTTATATTCTGTCAAAATTCATCTCAAGAAGAACTTATTTGCCAAAGGACCATGAAATAAGGATGTTATAACCAGACTTGTAATGAGGTTGACATTCCTGGAAGAAAAAAAGAAAGAAAAGGCCATTCAAACATTGCTTTTTGAGGGCTCAGCAAAATCGCTTTCAGAAAGAGCTTCCCCTAGCTTATATTTGCATAATAAAAAGATTCCCCCACCTTCCTATAGTCTTATTTGCAGATCCCAAATGGAATATTTATTAAAGTCTAGATGCAATTAAACCTTTTGTGAAATTTGTGTTTGATCATGAATAGGGGTGAGTCAGAAAGTCTGTGAACATAAAGTCTGTGGAACATAAAGGGAAGTATACAAGAAAGCATTCTTATCTTATATTTAGCAATAACATTCAAATGACAAAAAAAGGAGAGAAGATTTTAGAGTAAGATGAAGTTTTCCACTGAGTGCATTCACTGCTAATCTTGGTTTCTTTGTTTATTGCTCTCATTAATTCAACTAACATATGCTAGATGTTGGAAGATTTGCTTATAAAATGGTGATGGGAAAGGTAGTCTTTGCCCTAACCTAATCTGTCTGGATTCTGAGAGTGCTTTTGTATGAAAGGAAAATATAGTGAGTCCTCAAATCGTAGTGTGTGTTTCATTAACATAACAAAAACCGTGTTTTAGGTTACTACAAAAAGATGCCATAAAATCCAAGCTTTTTTATTTCACTCCAGAAACTTAAAAGGAAATCTGTTCTCACCTCCATTATTGTTCTGAATTAGGATTTTTTTTTTACAGTCTATATTTTACCATGAATATTTCAAAGAGGTGTTTCCTAAAGAGTTTACCTTAATCTGGAAAGGTATTTGGGGGGTGGGGAGGGCGGGTATCAAGCAGGGTGACTTTTTTTTTTTCATAGTATAAAAGAGATCTTAAACTACTCAAATAATTTGCCCATAATTCTAAGGAAACCAGAGCAGAGTTATGCATTTGGATAGTGTGACTGAGTAAGAGAGAATAAATTTCCTTTTACTATGATTTTGTAGACTTAAATTTCCCAAAGCAATTTTTTTGCCACCTGACCTTATTTTCTTTTGCAAAGGCAAAACAAATCAACTTGAGAGAAAAAGGGAAGGAAAACAATAATCTATGTTTTCATGTTCCTGGGTTATTTGATTCCCTGGTAGGTTTGTCTCACTTACTTATCATCATACCAAAATATTCATAATTTAAAAAGTTGGCAGGAAATGAGACTGCCACCCTTCTGTCCCTGTTGGAGCATATCAGGGAATCAGGATTTTCTCTTACCCCAGAGATTCCTTTCAGCCTGAGCCAATTTTCAAGCCTGGGGATGCTAAGTGACAAGAATTATATGTGAAATCTTAAATAAGCCAAGAGTTCTGGTGGATGCACCCTGAAAGTATGTTCCAGAACCTCAAAGGCATTTCAATTCCGTTCATTAAAATGTGGATGTGTTTTTAACCACTGGGACCAGCATTACTTGTCATTTAAGTTAGATGTTGTGAGCTGAGGCTCCAGTAATCCTTATCATTTATGGCAGGTATATGGGGACTTCTAATAACTTGTTAAGTAACTCTTGACGTTAGAGTTCAATGATTTTTTTCATCGATTTATTAAAGATGCATCGGGCCCCTATTATATACCAGCTTCTGTGTTAGATCTTGAGCCAAGTGTTTTGCTCCCAAAGGACTCACAGTCTATTTGGGAATAAAGGCAATAAAGGAAAAAATGATAATGTCCTCTGGAAGGTTCAAGGATAGAGCTATAGACCTTGAGTGGTCTATAAGAACTAGACCTTGAGTGGTCTATAAGAACTAGACCTTAAGTGGTCTATGACGAACTAGAAAAGCAGAGCTGACAACAGACAACAGGCTCTAGTCCCGTATGTCGGAAAGATAGAAAATGTACCAAAGATGGTGATCTGGGGAGACTCTGTACTTTGAAATATGTCTCTATGATCGTTCCAGAAAGAGTTTAAGGCAATATCTTTCTAAAAGAAGGGGAACACGTGGATTTCTGGGCAGGGAGAAATATGTGAGCAGAGGCTCAAGGGCAAAGACCAGAACTGGATATGGAAGGATCTGCTCAGATACTGGAATCAGGCCTGGGCTCAAAACCCTCCTCTGTCACTCTCTAACTAATACTGAGCCTCTAGCTAATACTGAGCCATGCAGAAATTTCCTACAGCAGTTGAATCTACTCACCACCTGCTTTGTTTTTCTATTTTTAATCTAGACTTTCATTGTTAGCTCTAGAGAATTCTAAGATTAAGCAACCTTAAAATTTGACCCCTTTTGGGAATAATAGTAATGATCATAATGATAAATGTGGATGATAATAATGAGGATGAACGTTATTATTATGGGGTGCTTGCTTAATCTGTGCAGACACTAAGGGCTTTATGTGTTGTCTCTCACTTTTTTGCTAGCAAGTGCCTTGTGGTCTTGATTTGAATTTGCGCTGTTAGACATCTCAGTACACTGTAGGGCAGATGAGCTTCAAGGATTGCTCCTTGCTTGCAGTTTGGATTCCACTCATCATAAAGGCTACCATTAGCACAGTAACCTGGATTCAGATCCTGGCCACAATACATGATAAATGCCTGTGTCTTCAGCAAGTTACTCAATGTTTCAGGTCCCAAGTTTCCTTTGTTACGATATTTACTTCATAGCATCATTCTAAGGATTAAAAAGTAAGGGTCAGGAAATGGATGTACTGGATCTCATCATAATCATCACATACTTTTTTTTCTCCATACTCCTGGTAGATTCAGCAACTACCAACAAGAGCACAGCTCAGGATGCTCCTTTTGCTTTTTTTTTTTTTTTTTTTTTTTTTTTTTCCTTTTCAATTTCTTCACTTTAGGGGAGGGCTTCTTAGTAAAGGTATTTGATATTGTGGGGTCAGGCATTTTACCACTTTTATACTGACTGCTTCCATGAGACGCCGTTCAAATTATTTTAAACTTCATTTGAGAGAGAGAGCATGAGTGGGGGAGAGGGGCAAAGAGAGAGAGAGAGAGAGAGAGAGGGAGAGAGAGAATCTGAAGCAGGCTCAGCACAGAGCCTGATGCAGGGCTCGATCCCACAATCCTGAGATCATGACCTGAGCTGAAATCAGGAGTCGGTTGCTTAACTGACTGAGCCACCCAGGTGCCCCGAGACACCATCAAAATACCATTATGGACAACTCTTGCCTTATCCTGTCTGTTTCTTAGAAAGACCCTTCAGTTCAGTTCACATCTGTTAATCATTTTGTACTCCATATCCCTTTAATTATTTCTAGTATCTATTTCCCAACCTTTCCAAATTCCAGTTAAGAAATCTTGAAACAGATTTTCAGTTTTCCTTTGTCCCTCCCATGGGCCTTATTTAGCCTCAGAGCTCAAAAGGTATGGCTGTAAAATCACTACTGTCCCCATTACCAAAAATGCAGAGTATGGTCTGTAATAAGATATTTCTCATAGCACACTGCCATCGCTGGTGGCACAAGAGGCAGCCAAACCTTTAAAGTCCACAAATAGTATTAACCACAAATTTCATGAAAGTGACTTTGAGTTGAATTTGGAAAGAAACTTGCAGCTTCTGGAATTGCTTAGGTAAACCTCTCCCCATGAACTAGGGAAAAACAGGACCTAACTGCTCTGATAATGAGGTGGGAAGAAAAATACAGAATTATAGGACTTCTGTCCTTAGTTTCTTACTCCCCCCTCCCTCAAATTCGAACACCACACCTTCACGTGGGACTTCCCATGAACATCAGAGGGCGTTAGAGGCCTCTACTCTGCATCTGCTCATGGCAACTCAAAACACCTGTTCTTACCATTGGGTCGTGGGGTTCAAATTTGAGTGCGCATAAAGGATGCCTGGAAATAATCTCAAAGATGGAAATTTCTGGGCCCTGTCCCCCTAGTTTTTGATGTATTAGGTCTGTGGTGGTTTTTGCAATATGCATTTTTGTCAGATGCCCTAGGAAGAATTGCTGCCAATAGTCTACGTCTTCCCTTTGAGAAACACCGCTTAGGGGATTTTCATTACCATGACATATGGATAGAGGAGATGGGATATAGATCCCAAACTATTGCTTGTACAGGAAATGCTGTATAGAACATGCAAGAAAGACATTTTATTCTGCGTATGTAGGAAAGAGATTCCTTGGGGCGAAAAAACAACCACAAGGGGGTCTCAATGTCAGTGTCATGCTAGCGAGTTAGAGGAGATACCCACGCCCAAGAAAATTACATTGTCCACAGATCACAACCAGTCCTGAAGGGTTTGCCTTCTTCTGAAGATTGGTTTCTTCTCTCTTTCCTCACCACTCAAGCCCCAGGATAATCTAAGCAGCCAGAGGACTTTCCTGCCCTGTTCCAAGTTGTCATTCTTGGCACTCCAGGCCCTACTTCTTACTCTCCAGGTTCCAGGTTTCAGTTTGATGGGAACAGGATGTGAACACCAGATACATCGCTCTTGGGCTCTTGGCGAAGTGAGTCTGGGAGCCTCTGTGGCCTTGCCCACTTCCCAACCTGAGGGAGGAGGAGGAGCTGGCTCACTAAGGAGAACCAGGAAACCCGGGCTGGAGTCTCCGCTCAGGAACGGAACCCCTGTGCACAGTATCCAGGCAAATAACCTCCCAATATACTAAAGCTTTTGTCTTACTCTGTTTCAACCATGGAAAAATGAGTCAGGGCCCAGATAAAAATTTTCTTCTGGGTGCTGCTCAATGGGAAGTGTATTTTAAGAAGGAAAAGCTATTTTTAAGGATTACTTTTATTAGTCTATCGATTCCAGACTCAGAAATGGGTCAGCTCTCCTCCCGTGCTGCTGACAGTATTTTTGAGAAGTCGTTAAATAAATGCAAAGTCACTAATTTGCCACTTGGAGTCCTGACCCACTCTTATGCTCTGCCGAGGATAAGAGATGATTTTGCTCTTAGCCTATTTTGCTGTCAGCCTATTTTTCATTCACTGAGATTCTCTGACCTCTCCGTCCCAGGTTAGGCAGTCAGCAGCCCCCGCGGGATTCTCAGACTCAATCTACAGTTATTTTAAGAATTTAAATTACATAAGCAAAGCCCTTTTTAGAATCCCTTCCTAGGGTCAGCCCCACACAGGACATCATTAAAATTGCTGCCATGAGCATGTGAGTAACTTTTGCCATTTGGTCTTTTATGATTAGGGTTCCAGAGGCTGCTACCATGGGAAGGGGGGTGCGGGTCATCTGGCCTCTACTCCTGCAGAGTTGCTGGGAAAAACACCCTTAGCACGAAGAAAATGGCAGAGGGAACATCCTGCTTTGGTTATAAAAAACAGAAACTCAACTCAAAGTGGTTTAAGTAAGAAAACGGAAGTCTGGCCTCATCAACATAAATGTAGCAACAGAACTTCAGGCACAGGTGGGCCAGAGCTCAAGAGAAGTAAGTCTTCCAGGGTCAGACCCTTTGTCTTTCAGTGCTGCTTTGCTTTGGGTTGACTTTACTCCAGGTCAGGCCTTCTCCATGTAATGTCCCCTGGCAATTCCAGATGATGTCCTTTCTGTATACGTCCTTTGCAAAGAAACACATTCTTTCTTTACAAGAGTTTCCCAGAAGTTTTGACTTGAACTTCATTGGATTGATTTGGGCCAAATGTCCCTTATGCTCAATTGCCATGGCAAGGGCGTGCAGTGCTCTGATTAGTTGGTCCAAAAATCACATGCCTGCTCTTAGAGTCAGAATCACCTACTGAAGGACGTGAATTGTGAGGGGAGGTATGGTTCTCCAAAGGAAATAAGTGTTCAGTCCTCAGAAGAAAATCATTGGAGGTTGGGAAAAAAGAAAAAACAACTACACGCAACTTGATTAATACAGAACAAATGATGATTTTGAGTCCCTTGATGAACTTCTGGATTTGGGGACACACCCACCACCCCAAAGCCCTCACATCCCCAAATCTCATGAAGCCCCTGAAATGTGGCCAAGAGAAGAGAAGCAGAAAAGCAAACCCTATCATGGAACCACCTGCCTGTCCTGCCAGAGAATCCAGTATGCAGAAGGCCAAGATTGCAGCAAAAGTTTGATCCATTTTATCTCTGCATATCACATGATGTCATTCAACAAGAGAAAAACTGCTATTCATTAGTGAGTGCCTACTATATCCAAATGCTGTGTCAGGTGCTATACACACACACATGCGCACATGCACACAGGCATAAGTGCGCATGCACACACACACACACACACACACAGCAAATATTGCTGGTCTATACATATGATTTAGATTCATACTGCTTCATCTATGTATACTACTTAAACTCATTGGATAGGGGGAAGTGTAATAAATAAAAATCCTAAATACACAGCAGTGGTAAAAAAAAAAAAAACTTCTTGAGGATAGGAAATATATCTTGTTCATTTCTATATCCTTATTATTTTTACTCTATTCTGGGAACTCTGTAAAGTACTTTTAAAACTCTCACTCCTTACAACAATGCTATGAAGTAGTTGTAGTTTTTAAACTCCATTTTACAGATAAAGAAACTGAGGCACAGAGAGGTTACACAGACAGTACATGGAAGAGCTGGGCTTCAAGCCTAGATGGTCTAACTTCACAGTTTCTCCTATGAAGTTTACTAATTCTTGGGATGCCTGATGGCTCAGTCAGTTAAGCATCGGATTCTTGATCTCAACTCAGGTCTTGATCTCGGGGTCATAAATTCAAAGCCCTGCACTGGGCTCTGTGCTGCGCATGGAGCCAACTTTAAAAAAAGGTGGTGGGGAGGAGGGAGACTAATTCTTATTCATCCAAACATGGAAATAGGGATCTAGCTCCTGGACTCACAATTCTGGCAAAATCATACAGCAGAGAGATGCTCTATACCTGTACTGTCTAATATGTCATTGGCCACACGTAGCTATTTAAGTTAAAACTCACTGAAATTAAATTTAGTTCCTCAGTTCACAAGTCACTTTTCAGATGCTAAATAGCCACATGCAGCTAGTGTATATATAGAACAATTCCATCCTTACAAGAAAGTTCTACTGGGTAACAGTAGTAGATCGATTCTAAACGCCATTTCCAATCTTGATATGGGAGATAGGAACTGACTGTTTTGGGTAGAGCATCCCTACCAACCATGCTGACTTCCCTTCCTCATTTTCAGTCCATTCCCCCCTCAGTGTAAGCAGCCATGTGTTTCCATGTCCACTCCCTATACATACCGTCTGCTCTGGACATATTCAGAGTCACACAAGGCTGGACATGTTTACAGTCACACAAGGCGGGAAACTATAGTCCATAACTGCCACCCTTTCTTCAAGTTCTACTTGAAGTTTTAAAGCAGGAAATCTGGCTGCATTGTAGGCAGGAAGCTCTGGCAAAGGTGGAACCGGACATAAAACTCTGGGTTTGATATCCAATAAGATACTGCCTGTGTGGTGAAAAGCCCAGTCTTTAGAGACATACAGACCTGGGTCTGAATCCCAGATCTCACATATATATGAAAGGACCTTGGATAAGTGGTTTGGGACTCTGATCCTCACCTGTAAAATTGAGTTAATACTGCTTAGCTCATATTAGCATTGATGTCCTTGACATGGCATCTAGTAGACAAGAATTGGCAGCTGCTGAGGTCACTATTATGATGATTGCATAACTCAGGTGACCCATAGTTCTCCATTCTTCTGTCTAAAACCAATAAGACAATATCCTGAGTCAACTCTCAATAGACCATGCTCTTCTTCCTAGGTAATTTCTAGGACAAGCTGAAGTCAGTTTGGGAGACTTCCTGGTACCCCTTCGAATTCCTCTGCCCTGGACTACGTCTTCAGAGCAACATGGCTCAATTGTGTCATCTTACGATGTGTTTCTCTCTTTGTTTTATTCATTCCAAGCATGATCACAGGCCCTTCTTTAGACCTTCAAAACACAATGATAACTAGGTCAACTGTGGTATTTGACAGATTAAGGAAGAAATTACAAAGCAGAAAATGAAAATTTAATATTGGATAATAATTATTACTATTTTTAGTGTCTATAGGTTGTGCATCTCCAGAAAGGTCTCCCAGCCCTCTGATCTATTATCAAGTTACAAGGGCCATCCAACCTCCTTCACAGAATTATTTTGACCATGACCTTATTACCCATGGCTTAAGGCCAGAGCTATCCTTTATCCCAGAGCTAGAAAGAATAATCCTGTTCAGCCCAACCCAGTACAGATTGGCCTCCATACTTGTCCTGGGAAGACTGATACAGGCAAATAATTTCTACTTCCTAATCTTTTTATAAAACTAAATTTAAGTTATTTAATTTTTTGAGTGAGAGACAGAGTGTGTGCACAAGCAGGGGAGGAGCAAAGAGGGGGAGATCCACACCTAGCACAGAGCCCAATGCAGGACTCCATCTCATGACTGTGAAATCATGACCTGAGCTGAAATCAAGAGTTGGACACTTAGCCAGACTAAGCTAACCCGACACCCCTCTACTTCCTAATCTTGAGGAAAATAGGAAGAAAGCAAGATGACATGGTAGCTAGTGAGAGGCTGAGACAAGGGAATACATTTGCTGATTCCTTAACTCCCTCAAACCCACATACTTGTGTCCCAGACCTATCTATTCATCTCAAAGTAGGTTGAAGGAAATTTCTCTACTTACATGTAATCCTATTTGCTGTTCTTTGATCTCCTGGTTTGTTCTGGGCTGCAGAGCAATCAGGAGTTAATGTGGTGTTCACACTGTGGCCTGTGTAGGTGCCTGGGGCTCTCGAGCGTTGGCTTCCAATTAAACCACAGACTGGATTTCATGTTTGCAACCCTTTTCTGCAGCTTTGATTCTAGTACCAAGGCCCTTATTTATCTCTCATAGTCTGGGCCAATGGGCCATAACAAGAACAGAAGGCTCAGGAGAGGAAAGCAAGCAGCTATTGAATGGAAGAAAATGCTTAAGTGACCTCAGAGAAGGGCTAAACCTTCCTTAAGGAATTATCACATTCGAGTGGCACTTTCTTTTTTTTTTTTTTTTTAATTTTTTTTTTTTAATTTTTTTTTTTTTGTCAACGTTTTTTTACTTTTGGGACAGAGAGAGACAGAGCATGAACGGGGGAGGGGCAGAGAGAGAGGGAGACACAGAATCAGAAACAGGCTCCAGGCTCTGAGCCATCAGCCCAGAGCCTGACGCGGGGCTCGAACTCACGGACCGCGAGATCGTGACCTGGCTGAAGTTGGATGCTTAACCGACTGCGCCACCCAGGCGCCCCTCGAGTGGCACTTTCTGAGTACCAGCTCTCATTTACTGAGAGCTTGCTATGCATCAGGCACTGCGCTTGCACCTTGGAAGGCACGATCCTATCTCATTCTCCAAATGGTCATAAAAGTAGGTATAATATCCCCTTTATGGAAGCTGAAGCTCAGAAGGCAACTAATAGGATCAAGATGACCCAATAGTAATCAGGAAAGCCATAGTCAGAGGTTGGTTGACTCAGAGTCCGTGTTCTCAACTTCTATTCTTACACTGGCTTTAGTGTTCTCCCACATGTGTTAACTTATTGAATGCAGTGAGGTAAAGAGAACAGGGACAGTATTAGCCCCATTTTGCTGAAAGGAAATGAAAACTCAGAGAGTTTACATGACTTGCTCCATGTTCCCTAGATCTCCTGAGTTCTAGTCCAATTTACTTCCATTATACTGAACAGAAGTGGCTAAGTACCAGCTACGATTGTTATAATACAAATTCTTCTCCACTGTGCATTTGGAGCACTTACAGGGGCTAATCTGTCTTCCTAGGTTTCTACTGAGGTAAAACATCAATAATCATAAAGGAACTTTGATATTCATTGTAAGGATTCCAGTATCTCGATTGGGCTCCAATTTAAGAAAATGACCTTCTGCCCACTCTCTAGTAAGCCTTCCTGAGGTCAAACAGTGCTACAATGCCCTACAGATAAGTGGTCCCTTTCCTTTTGTTATTTGTATGACCCCTAATTAATTATTTAGAAAGCTGCTGCTATTTCCAAAGGCTGCCACAGCCCCCCACCCAAAAGAAGGGTCTAGTCTTACCTTTTAAAAAAAAAACATTTAGACATCTTGATTCTTCAAAATAGGAATAATTAGTGGCAGGTAAATCTCAGCATTCCAAGGAGGATACAAGCACTCTGGCTAAGGTAATAATAGAAACCTCTTTTCCTTATTCCCCTTACCAAGAAGTTGTTATGTGATGAAAATGCACCTTGATGGAGAAGACCCTAATGACGTTACCTTCACACCTTGGTATATGAAATCTCTGTTAAAAGCTTTTCCATCAAGCCCATCTGGGGACTTTGCTCGGGCCTATAAGGTGGAGGGTATTTATACCAATAGATTTACTTTGGATTCTGCTGGTTATTGTCTTTTTATGTTACTATGGGACTCTGAAAGTGTCCCAAATATTAAAAGAGGAAAAATGGATACTTGTGGTTACTATTGCCTTTACATTTGGAATGTAAAGTGGGTTTCTCTCTTGAGCCAATAATCTCATTTTTGGATATTTCTCTTACAGAAGTAAAGCATCTATGCATATCTATTTATATAAAAATGTAGATATCAAATATATAAATAACTAGAGATATTTACTGTAACACTGTTGTGTGGAAAATAAAACTGGAAACAAAGTCCACCAATAGAGGGATGGTCAGTTGGTTGATTAAATGATGGCACATTTATACCATGAAGTACAACATAGCTATAAATGAAAAGAGTACATTAGATCTGTATGCATTGGCCTGGAAAGATGTTCGTGATAAAACTTTCAAATAAAAAAAACCAAGTTTTAGAGTAGAGATACAATCTCATTTTTATAAAATACTATATCTCAAACCTATTTATGAGCATTTAGGTTTTTACTTTTGAATGAGTACTGATACCATGTGAATGACACCCACTAACCCATTAATGCTGGATTGGTTACTTGGAGGGTGTGGGAAGGGATGCTTGAAGGAAGGGCATATTAGAAACTTTCGTTGAGTATAAAACTAGGGGAGGAGCCAAGATGGCAGAACAGCATGGAAGGTTTTTTTCTGTCTCGTGTCCATGAAATACAGCCAGATCAACACTAAACCATCCTGCACACCTACAAAACTGACCTGACAATTAACACAACAATCTGCACAACCTGAACCACAGAACTCAGCAGGTACATGGTGCAGAGAAATGAACTGGGGGAGAAGCCATGGAGGGCAGAGAGCTGTTTTTGCTTGCAGAGAGGAGATGGGGGTGGGGGGGAGAAAATGGCAAAAGCACACCCCCCCCCCCAAAAGCAGCTGGAGAGAAAGTGGAAAAGTGGAAACAACTGCAGGGACTGAACTAAAAAGGGTGAAAGGAGAAAAGAGAGGGTTTAAATTCCATTAAGATTCTATAAACACGGGGAGTGCAGAGTCTGAAACTCCAGTGTGATACCTGGCAGTGCTCTGGTGAGAAGGGCGAATCCCCAGGAGCAGAGTGAAATCTGGGAGTTTTTGGGCCACACGGGGAGAGGTGATTCCCCTGCTGGGAGGACATCTGGTAGAGGCTGTGTGGCCCCCCGCCATAGGCAAAGGCCCCAGTGGACCCAGGAGAACAACCACATTCATTGGTGCTGGAACAAGGTCTTTGGGGGTGAAGCCTGGTGCCAGATGTGTGTTGTGATTTTCCATAATCCATGTAGCCGCTGTTACCCAATCGCATGGACTTTTTCTGGGGTGGGCTGGCACCCAGCTGCACTCTCTGGGCATTGGCAGCAGCACAGTCCCGCAAATGTTCCTAGGTGCAGCCAGCACCTGGCCATTACTCAGTAAGACCCTCCCACACAGGGACAGAATGGGTCAAAGCCCCAGTCCCTCAGAAATAAGGGGTCACGAAAAACAGCCACAACTGCAATAAAACTTATGAGGGAGGTGCTGCCTGGCACTTGGTCATGGACTGTGTAAAAGCAGGGAGTGGACGGAAGCCGAAGACAAAGGATGGGTGCGCAATTGCTGATCAGGGAGAACAGAGTTCGGATACTAGAGACTGGGTAACAGGGGGACGCCATTTTCACTGCTCCCGCACATGCACATATACACCTACAAGCACCACAACAATCCACCCCAGTAAGCTAAGCAGTGCCATCTAGTGGAGAATGGAGCTGTTACACTAAGCCCCACCCAACTGGTCAAGCCTCGCTCTTCAGGAACACAAACCTCTCTGCCTGCTTAGTTCATGGACTATAAAGTGCTTCATAGTTTGACTTCTAGAGGAAAACAAAGTTATTTCAATTGTATTTTAGTCTGTTCACTGGTCCATCTATTCAATTTTTTTTCTCTTTTTTGTTTATTTTCTTTTTCTTGAATACTAAAAGAGAAAAAATTTATTTTTATTTTCAATTTTTATTGAAAATACTTTTCTTTAATTTTTTTCTACCATATTTTTTACTTTTGTGTAAATTTTTTCAAGTTCTATTTACTTCCATCATTTCATTTTATTCTATTTCAGTGTATACATTTTTTCAAATTTTCAAACTATTTCCTTTTTTTTTCTTTCCCCTTTTTTCTTTAATCTATCAAGCCCCTTTCAACACCCAGACCAAAACACACCTAAGATCTAGCATCATTTATATGATTTTTGTGTGTGTGGGTGTTGTTCTTAATTTTTTAATTTTAATTTTTTTTACCTCATTAATTTACCTTAATTCCTTTTCTCCCTTCAAAATGATGAAACAAAGGAATTCACCCCAGAAGAAAGAGCAGGAAGAAATGACAGGCAGGGACTTAGCCAACATGGATACAAGCAAGATGTCTGAACCAGAATTTAGAATCATGATAATAAGAATACTAGCTGGATTCAAAAATAGATTAGAATCCCTTTCTGTGGAGATAAAAGAAGTAAAACCTAGTCAGGATGAAATTTAAAAATGCTATAAATGAGCTGCAATCTCGAATGTGTGCCACGGCAGCAAGGGTGGATGAGGCAGAGCAGAGAATCAGCGATATAGAGGACAAACCTATGGAGAATAATGAAGCAGAAAAAACAAGAGGGAGACTAAGGCAAAAGAGCATGATTTAAGAATTAGAGAAATCAGTGACTCATTAAAAAGGAACAACATCAGAATCATAGGGGTCCCAGAAGATGAACAGAGAGAAAAAGGGGTGGAAGGGTTATGGGAGCAAATCATAGCAGAAAACTTTCCTAACCTGGGGAAAGACATAGACATCAAAATCCGGGAAGCACAGGGGACTCCCATTAGATTCAACAAAAACCGACCATCAACAAGGCATATCATAGTCAAATTCACAAAATACTCAGGCAAGGAAAGAATCATGAAAGCAGTAAGGGAAAAAAAGTCCTTAACCTACAAGGGAAGACAGACAAGGTTTGCAGCAGAGCTATCCACAGAAACGTGGCAGGCCAGGTAGGGGTGGCAGGATATATTAAATATGCTGAATTAGAAAAATATGCAGCCAAGAATTCTTTATCCAGCAAGGCTGTCATTCAAAACAGAAGGAGAGATTAAATTTTCCCAGACAAACAAAAATTAAAGGAGTTTATGACCACTAAACCAGCCCTGCAAGAAATTTTAAGGGGGACTCTCTGAGGGGAGAAAAGATGAAAATAAATAAATAAATAAAGACCAAAAGCAACAAAGACTAGAAAGGACCAGAGAACACCACCCGAAACTCTACCACTACAGGCAACAAAATGGCAATAAATTCATACCTTTCACTATTCACTCTAAATGTCAATGGACTAAATGCTCCAATAAAAAGACAAAGGGTAACAGAATGGATAAGAAAACAAGATTCATCTATATGCTGTTTATAAGAAACCCACTTTAAACCTAAAGACACCTTCAGATTGAAAGTAAGGGGATAGAGAACTATCTATCATGCTAATGGTCAACAAAAGAAAGCCAGAGTAGCCATACTTGTATCAGACAATCTAGACTTTAAAATAAAGATGTATCAAGAGATGAAGAAGGGCATTATATCATAATTAAGGGGTTTATCCACCAAGAAGACCTAACAATTGTAAATATTTATGCACCAAATGTGACAGCACCCAAATATATAAATCAATCACAAACATAAATAAACTCATTGGTAGTAATACCATAATAGTAGAGGACTTCAACACCCCACTCACAGCAATGGGCAGATCATCTAATCAAAAAGTCAAAAAGGAAGCAATGGCTTTGAATGACACACTGGACCCGATGGACTTAACAGATATATTCAGAACACTTTATCCTTAAAGCAGCAGACTATACATTCTTCTCCAGTACTCATGGAAAGTTCTCCAGAATAGACCAATACTGGGACACAAAACATCCCTCGACAAGTACAAAATAATTGAGATGATACCGTGTATATTTTCAGACCACAACACTATAAAACTCGAAATCAACAAGAAAAAATTTGGAAAGGTAACAAATACCCGGAGACTAAAGAACATACTACTAAAGAATGAATGGGTTAACCAAGAAGTTAAAGAGGAAATTAAAAAGTACATGGAAGCCAATGTAAATGATAACACCACAGCCCAAAACTCTGGGATGCAGCAAAGGCGGTCATAAGAGGAAAGTATATAGCAATCCAGGCCTTCCTAAAGAAGGAAGAAAGGTTTCAGATCCAAAATCTAACCATACACCTTAAAGAGCTGGAGAAAGAACAGCAAATAAAACCCAAAACTAACAGAAGACAGGAAATAATAAAGATTAGAGCAGAAATTAATGCTATCGAAACAAACAAACAAACAAACAAAACCCAGTAGAACAGATCAATGAAACTAGAAGCTGGTTCTTTGAAAGGTAACAAAATTGATAAGCCACTAGCCAGTTTGATCAAAAAGAAAGAGGAAAGGACCCAAATAAATAAAATCAAGAATGAAAGAGGAGAGATCACAACTAACACAGCAGAAATAAAATCAATAATAAGAGGATATTATGAGTAATTATATGCCAATAAAATGGGCAATCTGGAAGAAATGGACAAATTCCTACAAATATATACACTACAAAAACTAAAACAGGAAGAAACAGAAAATCTGAACAGACCCATAACCAGTAAAGAAATCGAATTAGTAATCAAAAACTCCCAAAAAACAAGAGTCCAGGGTCAGATGGCTTTTCAGGGGAATTCTACCAAACATTTAAGGAAGAGTTAACATCTATTTTCTTAAAGCTGTTCCAAAAAATAGAAATAGAAGGAAAACTTCCCAACTCTTTCTATAAAGCCAGCATTACCTTGATTCCAAGACCAGACAAAGACCCCACTAAAAAGGAGAACTGTAGACCAGTTTCCCTGATGAACATGGAGGCAAAAGTCCTCAACAAGATATTAGCCAACCAGATCCAACAATACATTAAGAAAATTATTCACGACAACCAAGTGGGATTTATACCTGGGATGCAGGGCTGGTTCAATATCCACAAAACAATCAACGTGATTCATCACATCAATAAAAGGAAGGACAAGAACCACATGATCCTCTCAATAGATGCAGAGAAAGCATTTGACAAAATACAGCACCCTTTCTTGATAAAAACCCTCAAGAAAGTAGGGACAGAAGGGTCATATCTCAAGATCATAAAAGTCATATATGAAAGACCCAACACTAATATTTCCTCAATGGGGAAAAACTGAGAGCTTTCCCCCTAAGGTCAGGGATGAGACAGGGATGTCTACTCTCTCTACTGTTATTCAACATAGTATTGGAAGTCTTAGCCTCTGCCATCAGAAATACAAAGAAATAAAAGGCATCCAAATCGGCCAGGAGGAGGTCAAATTTTCACTCTTTGCAGATGACCTGATACTTTATATGGAAAGCCCAAAAGATTTCACAAAAAAAACCTGCTAGAACTGATTCATGAATTCAGCAAAGTTGCAGGATATAAAATCAATGCACAGAAATCAGTTGCATTCCTATACACAACAATGAAGCAATAGGAAGAGAAATCAAGGAATCAATCCCATTTACAATTGCACCAAAACCCACAAAATACCTAGGAATAAATCTAACCAACGACTTGAAAAATCTATACACTGAAAACTATAGAAAGCTTATGAAAGAAATTGAAGAAGACACACACACAAAAGGAAAAAGATTCCATCCTCCTGGATAGGAAGAACAAATATTGTTAAAATGTCAATACTACCCAAAGCAATCTACATATTCAATGCAATCCTTATCAAAATAACACCAGCATTCTTCACGGAGCTAGAACAAAAAAATCCTAAAATTTGTATGGAACCAGAAAAGACCCTGAATAGCCAAAGCAATCTTGAAAAAGAAAACCAAAACAGTAGGCATCACAATCCCAGACTTCAAGCTATACTACAAAACTGTAATCATCAAGACTGTATGGTACTGGCACGAGAACAGACACTCAGATCAATGGAACAGAATAGTGACCCCAGAAATGGACCCACAAACGTATGGCCAACTAATCTTTGACAAAGAAGGAAAGAACATCCAATGGAACAAAGAGAGTCTCATCCACAAGTGGTGCTGGGAAAACTGGGCAGCAACATGCAGAAGAATGAACCTGGACCACTTTCTTACACCATACACAAAAATAAACTCAAAATGGATGAAAGACATAAATGTAAGACAGGAAGTCATCAAAATCCTCGAGGAGAAAGCAGGCAAAAATCTCTTTGACCTCGGCCCAGCAACTTCTTACTCAACACGTCTCCAGAGGCAAGGGAAACAAAAGCAAAAATGAACTACTGGGACCTCATCAAAATAAAAAGCTTCTGCACAGCAATGGAAACAATCAGAAAAACTAAAAGGAAACCAAGGAAATGGGAGAAGATATTTGCAAATGACATATCAGATAAAGGGTTAGTATCCAAAATCTATAAAGAATGTATCAAACTCAACACCCAAAAAACAAATAATCCAGTGAAGAAATGGGCAGAAGACATGAATAGACACTTCTCCAAGGAAGACATCCAGATGGCCAACCGACACATGAAAAAATGCTCAACATCACTCATCATCAGGGAAAGGCAAATCAAAACCACAATGAGATACCACCTCACACCTGTCAGAATGGCTAACATTAACAACTCAGGCAACAACAGATGTTGGCGAGGATGTGGAGAAAGAGGATCTCTTCTGCACTGCTGGTGGGAATGCAAACTGGTGCAGCCGCTCTGGAAAGCAGTGTGGAGGTTCCTCAGAAAATTAAAAATAGAACTACCCTACGACCCAGCAATTGCGCTACTCAGTATTTATCCAAGGGATACATGCACCCCATGTTTATGGGAGCACTATCAACAATAGCCAAAGTATGGAAAGAGCCCAAGTGTCCATTGATGGATGAGTCGATAAAGAAAATGTGGTGTATATATATACACAATGGACTATTACTCAGCAATCAAAAAGAATGAAATCTTGCCATTTGCAACTATGTGGATGGAACTAGAGCGTATTATGCTAAGCAAAATTAGTCAGAGAAAGACAAATATCATATGATTCCACCTATATGAGGACTTTAAGACACAGAACAGATGAACATGAGGGAAGGGAAGCAAAAATAATATAAAAACAAGGAGGGGGACAAAACATAAGAGACTCTTAAATATGGAGAACAAACAGAGGATTACTGGAGGGGTTGTGGGAGGGGGGATGGGCTAAATGGGAGTAGATTAAGGAATCTACTCCTGAAATCATTGTTGCACCGTATGCTAACTAACTTGGATGTAAATTTAAAAAATAAAATAAAATAAAAATAATAAAAAAGAAACTTTTGTTTAACTTGCTATTATACGTGCATATTACACTTATACCTGAAAAAGCAATCCAAGAAAATAAGTTCAGTAATAAAGGGGAAGGAATGCTTTAGAGTAAAGATAGGGCCTGCATGTTGCTTCTCTGCCAGAGTTATCTGGGAGGCTAGCACGGGAACTGCTGATGTCATTTTGGTCTTCAAAAGTGGCATCTTATGATTAAAACTAACCCCAGGAAAAGGGAGGGAAAAGGCTGTTATCTGCTAAAGCTTGCCTTCATGATGGCTTTTTCTTTTCCTTTTTTTAAATTTTTAATGTTTATTTACTTTTGAGAGAGAGAGAGAGCACGAGTGAGGGAGGGACACAGAGAGAGGGAGACACAGGATCTGAAGCAGGCTTCAGGCTCTGAGCCATCAGCACAGAGCCTGACGTGGGGCTCAGACTCAAGAACCATGAGATCATGACCTGAACCAAAGTCGATGCTTAACCCACTGAGCCACACAGGTGCCATTTTGATGGCATTTTCAATGAGACCAGTTGAATGGTTACTATTTAACAAGGACCACATAGACAAATCTATTATTTTTTTCTTCCTTCTTGGGAAGCATCCTATAATTGGAGTGTTTCTCAAACTCAGCATTCCTGGAAAAGGAACAATGCTATAAGCATTTTGAGTGAAAGAAGAAATGCTTATGTATTAAATTAAGTCCCTGGCAGTGTCTGTTTTTAACAGATCTGTTCTCTCCTTCCCCTCCTTCCACTCTCCTTTCTCTCCAATTCTCCATCTTTCTTGCTTTCTTTTCTTCCTTCTTTTAAAAGAATTTTTTTTCTTAACGTTTACGTATTATTGAGAGACAGAGAAAGATAGATCATGAGCATGGGAGAGACAGAGAGAGGAGGAGACACAGAATCCGAAGTAGGCTCCAGGCTCTGAGCCGTCAGCGCAGAGCCTGACGTGGGGCTCGAACTCACAAACTGGGAGATCATGACCTGAGCCGAAGTCGGACGCTCAACCGACTGAGCCACCCAGGCACCCCATCTTCTTTCTTTTTAAAAAAAAAAATATTTCGGGGTGCCTGGGTGGCGCAGTCGGTTAAGCGTCCGACTTCAGCCAGGTCACGATCTCGCGGTCTGTGAGTTCGAGCCCCGTGTCAGGCTCTGGGCTGATGGCTCAGAGCCTGGAGCCTGTTTCTGATTCTGTGTCTCCCTCTCTCTCTGCCCCTCACCCGTTCGTGCTCTGTTTCTCTCTGTCCCAAAAATAAATAAAAAACGTTGAAAAAAAAATTAAAAAAAAATATTTCATTTATTTAATATTTCAAACTGAGAAAATATTATACTGACTCAATTCTTTGGCTTGGGCAATTTAGTCCTTAAATTATATTTTTCATTGATTTGTAGTGAGAGTTATAGTCATACACATAACGATGAAGAGCATGTACCCTCTTTATCCCAGATACACTATGGAAGAAAACATGGAATATTCTCTATCACATTACATTTAAAATCAAAAGTCCAGGGGCGCCTGGGTGGCTCAGTCGGTTAAGCATCCGACTCTTAGTTTTGGCTCCGGTCATGATCTCACAGCTTCGTGTGTTCGAGCCCCACATTGGGCTCTGCTGGCAGCACAGAACCTGCTTAGGATTCTCTCTCTCCCTCTCTCACTGCTCCTCCCCCACTCATGCTGTCTCTGTCTCTCTCAAAATAAATAAATAAACTTAAAAATGTTTTTAAATCAAAAGTCCATTTGGATGTCTATCACATGTTAGAATGTACACACTTCCCTCAGTTTATGCTGAAATCTGTTTGCATTATAGGTTTTTTATCTCACATTTTGGAGTATCAACATACATTTGAGCAAATAGGTTGTCTCTGTTGGACAGTTTATCACAGACATTTTTTTAAAAAGTGTTAATCACTCTTTAAGTAAAAGGAATTATATATACATGTAGAATATGGAGTTATATATATATATATAATAGATATATATGAATGTGATTAGCACATAGTAGGAATCTAGTAACTAGTTGATATTAAATGATAAAATTTTCAGAAAACAGCATCAATATCCTAAATGCATTTTAGATTTTTCCTAGTTATGAAAACTTTTTTGTGTCTTTCCTCCCCTCTTGTGAAGAGTTTGAATTTGACCAATAATTTTTTTTCCACTATGACCTCTAAATTAAACAGACACCATAATAGTTTTCTGACTACTTTGCCTTTTTTTCCTAGAAAGCTCAGCCTTTCACCCTATGCGATGTATACATTTATGTAATATAAGCGTTTTTATGATCATTGATTCTTGAAAGCAGGCACAACAGTTATGGACTGATCAATATCCTTAAATGTCAAGACAATCAGGATTACAAACTGGAATATTTCCCATGTTCATGAGCACGTGTTATAGATCCCAAGATACCAAGTGCCGCCAATAAAAGAAAAACTGGCGGGACTGCCCTCTCCGGGCAAAGCCCCTTGATCGGGAACCAAGGTCACATTTGCCTGCTAGTTCTTCCTCTTCTCTTGTAACCCCAGCATTGGTCACAGGATGCAGGCTGCTATGGTGTCAGAGGAAGAGAACACTGAATTGGAAAATCATAAAAATATTGCAGGGGGCTATCAAGGGTATTTGAAACTAACTTTTTTCATTTTTGCAATAACGAAGCTGCAAAGATGACGACAGGGCATTTCTGTCCCTGTCCCCTCACTCAGTTTCCTCCCTGGATATTATTACCACAGTACGTTTGTCCAAACTGAGAAACCAACATTGGCGTATTACCATCAACTAAACTCCAGACTCCATTTGGATGTCACTTGTTTTTCCACTAATGTCCTCTTTTTAATGTTCCAGGATCCACTTTAGGGATCTACATTGCATTTAGTCATTATACCTCTCACGTCTCTTGTTATGGTTCCAAATTGCCTGCATCCTATGACAATATCCTAGTCTCCCTTTATTTAAAAAAAAATGTAATCCACCCAGAATTTTATCAAAGTTTCCTTCTTTGAAGTGGACCTGAGTTATCACACTCTTGTCTTCTTTTGTGCTTTGTGCTTTTTTGGTGGTTCTTGGGAGGACAAAACATGTCTTAGGACTCTCATGACCTGGAAAATAATGTTTCTGGTTTTGTCTTCTTTGTAGTAATCGTTTGACTGCAGGAGGTCATGACCACCAAGAGGGGGATGTTTCCGGCTGGGAATATGTTCCTTCTGCTAGGCATATCATCTTAATTCTGCTTTAATCAGTTTTACAAATAATTTAAGCCTCCAATTTCAAAATATCAAATAGTTTCATACCACCATGGCATATTATGTGAGATAGGTTTCCCCACCGCCTACTTTCAGTGGTCTACACATAGACAGTAGTTTCCTTTAACAAGATTCTTTTTTTTTTTTAATTTTTTTTCAACGTTTATTTATTTTTTTGGGGGGGACAGAGAGAGACAGAGCATGAACGGGGGAGGGGCAGAGAGAGAGGGAGACACAGAATCGGAAACAGGCTCCAGGCTCTGAGCCATCAGCCCAGAGCCCGACGCGGGGCTCGAACCCACGGACCACGAGATCGTGACTTGGCTGAAGTCGGGCGCTTAACCGACTGCGCCACCCAGGCGCCCCTAACAAGATTCTTTAAACCATCCGCTTAGTGCCACCCCACAAGCTCTACGCCCCAATCTGTTACATGAGCTCCAGCAATGCAAGTGCTAATCCCTCTTGCTGTTTGGCTTTTGTCACCACCTCTCCATAAGACCTGCTTTGAATTCTAAATTGAACACTTATTTTTGGAAAGCTTTCTGTTATATTCTCTGTACATTAAATAAGAGTATGTATTTTGGAGGCAAAGAGACCTGAGCTCAAATTCCAGCCCTGCCACCCACTGTGTGGCCTCAAGCAAGGTAATTACCTTCTCTGAACCTCCACTTCTTCATCTGTAAAATGGGGAGACAGCTTCTTTCCTGGATTTGATTTTCAAAGCCTTTCATGTTTTCTGAGTTGCTCCTTTTGTAGCTATTGGCTATCATCCCAGGTTCAGCCAGGAATGAAACAGTCTAAAAATAGAGATAGCTGCTTCTCATTTCCCTTCTCCTTCATTACTCTCAAATACCTGAAGAATTAAAAAAGGGGGGTAAAGGTAAGAGGGTGGCATGACTGAGGGTGAAGTATTTGCATTCATTGGCCTCATATGGACATCTGGAAAGGGGCTGGGGCTGCTCTATTGGTAGGTAGATAGGAGGAGAATTTTGCAGTTAATTTTGAGGGGAACACTCAGGAGATCTTCTCTAGTCTGTGGAAACTTGCCTCAAGTTTGTATCCACTGCCGCTGGGTTAGACATGGTCCCCATGTTTGGATTCTCTCCCTTGAATAGGGCTCCCTTCATTACTTCCTGTCCACAGGACGGCTCCAGCCATCTTCTCTGTACTCTGGAACTACTTGACTTGACAAATGAGCCATATAATTTTACTCTGGACCCTGCCGCAGATCTCACTCACACTTCGTATTTTAACTAACACACTTTTGGATGTTATTTCCGGTGATATATAGATATAATCATGAGCTACATCTACAGTCTAAAAAATAAATGGACATTTTTGCACTATTGCTTTTCCATCCAACAGTCCATGTTCGTGAAGAATATGCTCACAGCCTTGCCGTTCAGGAAATTGACTCACTACGAATTTCGTGGCAAGTAACAAAGAGAGGACTCTTTTGGCTGCCCCCCCCCTTCAGATCTGTCACCCGATGCTTCCTACTTTGAATTATTAGTTCAGCCGTTTGATTCAGCATATATTTAGTGGTAATTATTCTGTGACAGGCTCTGTATGAAGGGCAGTGCTAGTGTGTTAATTTAAGAAATAACTATGGAAAACACTTAGCACAGTACATAATTCACGTTCAGTGCTAAACATTTTTGCATTTACTCCTTTTCTCCTTTGTCAACATTCATCAATCTGTGATCAGCATGATTAACAGTGTCTAGTGCAATGGATTTCCATGCTTACAGAATGCATCAAAGAAGAAACGCTGAAATACTCATGTTACTTCTCTTTCTCACCCTCTTCCAATTACAGAAAATGCATTCCGTCAACATAGCCAGGAATTAACAACGCAGACGATAGTGTTGAGCAGTTCCTGTTTGAATCCCACTCCGCTCCTTGCCACGTGGGTCAGCTTGGGCCAATTAGTCAACATTTCTGAGCTTCAGATTCCTCACCTGTGAAACTGAGATTACAACAGTCACTACTTCATAGACAGGTGAAGACTTAAAGGGATAGGTGTAGAACCTTGAGCATAGCGGCTGACATATAAATAAGCATTCGCTAAATGGCAGGGGTTGTTATTATCCTGACTATAAATATGCTCTGGGAAATGGTTACTACTTCTTTCATAAGGACTTAATAGAATAGCTGCTCTAAGAGGGTTGTGTAAAAGTTGATCTTTCCATGAGAACCCGTTAACTTAGTCTAAATGGTCCATTTTCAAAACAGGCGCGCCTACTTTCCCCCCAACATGCCACAGGAGACTCTCCACCTGCAGGATAATGATGCTATTCGCTCCTGGGATCCATTCTCCTCAGTGTTTGATTAATTTGTCATAAAAAGAGACCAAAAGGGTAAACACAGAGTTTGTGAGGACAACAAGTTTGTTGTCTTTCTTGTCAAACACTACGTGGAAGATATTTCTATGGTCGGCGTAGGAATCACAACAGTTGTCTATTCCCATTGAAACGGAAATATTGCCCTCACATAGAAGATATTATTGTCTAATTGAAATACTTGACGAATGAGTTGAAGAAGTAGTAAGGAGAAAGAAGTGCTTGGTGGTATTAGAAATAAATTAATAAAAGATTGAACTTCAGGAAGATTAACTTGAAGACAATTTGTAGTATAGATTAAAAGAGGGGAACTCCCTAGAGGAAGATTGTTAAGGTAATTATTTGTCATCTAATCTGATTTCCTTTTCTTGAGTGAGACACTAGACTGGTAAACTGGGGATTTTAGTAAATTAATTAATATCCTGCCTAGATCCTTAATGGATTCAGAGTGGCTGAAGACCTGAAATATTGTTCTCATTAGAAACTTTAGTTTTTTATACTCTCAGTTTTATTATACTCTCATTCATTCATTCATTCATTCAATCATCCCACAGCTATTGATGGATGGTCTACCGCCTGCCAGGCACTTTGCTATTGTTGAGCATATATTTGTTGATAATGTCATGGCCCCTGGCCCTGATGAGCATACAATCGTGTTCTAGTTGATGAGAAACTCTGTGTACTCGACTATTTTGTTCTTTCCTGCATTTGAGCCAACCATGTAGCACGTTGTAAACATTTAACAAAACTGTTTTGGTTCAGAACACTGATGTACGTCTAGTTATCTGAAGGTGGCAACGTTTTGGAGAGAAGCAGATTATTCCAGAAAGATGCTGCTCATATTAGGAGCACCATGGAAGACTCAAGTCTCAGGAGGCGATCGATCATCATGATTAGTGCTGCCAAACAGCTAAGGTTAAACTGTCATTTAGAACCCAACTAAATGTGATTCAACAAGACAGGATGACTACATATAACCACAAAAACTGGTTTGACTTCCCCCATTTCCAGCTAGTAAATCTTGACATTTTAAGTAACACTTTAATTATATAAGCGAAGGTTCTTTCTAGTGTAACTCACCAGGAGAGTCAAAATAAAGAGGCTAATGAACGGCGTGGCGAATTTTACTTACCCCCTGCAGCCAAAGGATAGGTAGAAAATGAATACAGTATTAACATATGGGGGATATTATTAGTTGTAATTATAGCTGTAGCTAACATTTACTGAACACATTATACTCAGCACTGGGCTGAGTGCTTTATGCACATTATCTTCTTAAATCCCCAAGGAAACTCCAAGATGTAGTATTTTATTTAACAGATTACACATCTTAGGTTCAGAGAGTTTGAGTAACTAGTCCAAAGTCACATAGCCTATAAGTGGCCGAGCAGGGATTCCAACCCAGGTTGGTCTGACTGTGACACTTTGCCTAAGTATTATATACAGCTTCCTTCTGTGCTCTTCCTTCTCTGGAATAGTTTTCTACCGATGGCCAGTGTACCTTAAAAAGTTTTCCAGATAGTGGGGCACCTGGGTGGCTCAGTCACTTCAGAGTCTGACTCTTGATTTCAGTTCAGGTTATGATCTCAGGTCATGAGATCCAGCCCTGCATCGGGCTCCATGCTGAACATGGAGTCTGTTTAAGATTCTCTCTCTCCCTCTCTCTTTGCCCCTCTCTTTCTGTCTTGAAAAAAAAAATAAAAATAAAAAATAAAAATAAAAGCAAATTTCCAGAAAGCATCTAACATTTATTTAACTCGTAGATTCAGAAACATACTCAACAGAAAATACTCAGTATTTTACCCAGTGTTATGTTAGAAAGTATTCAGGGTAGGGAGGGCTCAGGAGAAGTCTGGGATGGCTACAGGAGAGAGCTAAGACTTGAGACAAGCCTGGATGGGTGGGTGGGGCTTGAACGGGTGAGAAGGAAGAGAAGGGCACTGCTCCTGGGAGCTGAGATTAGGAGCTCCAGAGGCAAAGGCCAGAGGCTGAGCCAGCCAAGGCAGAAGGCTCAGGCTAGAGCGTAAAGGCAAATAACATCAGATTAGGACACGAAGGGACACCTGCGTGGCTCAGGAGGTTAATCATCCGACTCTTGATTTCGGCTCAGGTCATGATCTCAACGTTTGTGGGATCGAGCATTGTGCGGGGCTCTGCACTGACAGTGTGGAACTTGCTGGGGATTCTCTCTATCCCTCCGCCACTTGTGCTCTCTATCTAAATAAATGAACTTCAAAAAAAGAAAGATTAACATGGTGAAAACAGAGTCTTGAAGGCCTTCCGTGCCACGAAGAGGACATAGGGAAAAAAAAAAAAAAGAAAGTATTTATGGGGCGTAATTGCATTGTGACCGCTATTGACAGCCTCCTTGTCCCTATTGCCTTTCATTGTGACCTGGCAGCGTCTCTTACCAAGAGCGGGAGTCACATTTCCTACCTGGGAATGCGGGCTTTCCTGTAGCTTGCTTTGGCCAATAGTATACCGCAGACTAAGTTTCTGAGTTGAGGCTTCTCAAGAGAGTTTGCTGTTCATTGGAACTGTGCAAGGCAGCTTCCGCTGCCTCTCTTGGACTCCTCCCATGCCTTGAGAAACAGCTCAGTTCGGCCGGCCAGAGGGGGTGAGATCGCACGGAGGAAAGACCATCCCAGACTAGACAGCCCCTAGCTGACTCACCAGCAGACCACAGACGGGGTGAACGCAGTTTAGATCAGCTGAGCTCAGCCCCACGCAGCCTACCCACCCAGCTGACCCACAGACTCATAAGCACAAATAAACGTCAATTACCGTATACCAAAGAAGTTTGGGGTTGTTCACTCTGCATTACTGTGGCACTAATAGCTGATATAATATAGATTTTATGGAAAAGATGCAAAACCCTATCTTTTATTCCCCCTTTTTAGTTCATTTAATTATTTTTAATTTTTTTAATGTTTATTATTTGAGAGCGAGAGACAGAGACAGACAGCAAGCAGGGGAGGGGCAGAGAGAGATGGAGACACAGAATCAGAAGCAGGCTCCAGGCTCTGAGCTGCCAGCACAGAGCCCTACACGGGACTCGAACCCACAGACCGCGAGATCACGACCTGAGCCGAAGTCGGCCACTCAACCGACTGAGCCACCCAGGCGCCCCATCCCCCCCTCCCGTTTTTTCTTTTTTTAATGGGAGCAGTCCAGGAAATTAAGAATTAATTTATCTTTCTTACCCTCTGCCATTTAGGAAAAATATATAGGGTCAGCATGGCCAGGGATTAAGGTAGCAGGCAACAGTATCAGGCAGCTTCAGGTTGAATCTCATTCCCTTGCTAATTCAATCACCTTGAGTAAATTTCTCAACATTTCTGGGCTTCAGATTTCTCATCTCTGAAATTGAGATTCCAACGGTAACTACTTCCTAGACAGGTGAAGACTTAATAAATGGATAGATGTAGAACCTTTAGCATAGGGACTGCCTTATAAATAGTATTCACTGCATGGTAGGTGTTAGTATGAGAAATACTGTGCTGTGGGAAATGGTTATTAGTTATTTTGTAAGGTCTTACTACTACCCTAGGCGGGTTGTTTCGCTTTCCAAGAGAGACAGTTATCTTAGTCTAAATGTCTTATTTTGAAACCAGCTGCACTTACCTATTTTCCCACCACGTGCCATAGGAGGATCTCCACCCACGAGATGATGTAATTTGCTCCTGGGATCACCATTCTCTTCATTGCCTAGATAGCTTATAATAAAAAGAGAATGACTGGGTAAATAAACAGTTTGGGAGAGACTTGTTTTTCTTGTCCAACAGTGCATTTTTAAGACATTTGGGCAAAAACATAGTAACAGTTGCCTACTTGCGTTGAAATGGAAATGTTACCTTTAAGGACATGTCAGTATTGTCTAATTGAATTGACTAGGAAAAGAGACAGACATGATAGGTGGTGTCAGGAATAAATTACTAAAAGATTAAACTTCAAGAAGATTAATTTGGAGATGATTTGCAGCGTAGATTAAAAGGGGAAAATCTCGGGGCGCCTGGGTGGCGCAGTCGGTTGAGCGTCCGACTTCAGCCAGGTCACGATCTCGCGGTCCGTGAGTTCGAGCCCCGCGTCAGGCTCTGGGCTGATGGCTCAGAGCCTGGAGCCTGTTTCCGATTCTGTGTCTCCCTCTCTCTCTGCCCCTCCCCCGTTCATGCTCTGTCTCTCTCTGTCCCACAAATAAATAAAAGTTGAAAAAAAAAATAAAAAAAAAAAAGGGGAAAATCTCAAGAAATTCTATGCAAGCCACCAGTCGGGAGTCAGGGGACTGTTCCAGATAAAGCGTGTCTGGAATGTGTCAAATGAATGTGACAAAATTTGTCGTGAAATTCAGAAAAAAAGGAAAGAAAAAAATGGACAGAGCATCACACAGGTAAGTGGTATAGATTAAACACACGGTTCCGGGAGTGCAGTTTAAGTGCGTCCGTGCCAAGAAGTCCACGTATAGATACGTGTCTTTAGTAGGGATTCTGTCGACACTTTTGACAATGACATGTTACTGTACAAATCCATAGGTGACACAAAACTGGGGAAAATTCTATGCAGTCTGACAGATGTTGACCACCAAAGAAGGTGAAATAAAATATATTTGGGGGCAAGATCATGGAATCTTCTTTTTTTTTTAATGTTTATTGATTTATGAGAGAGAGAGACAGAATGCGAGCGGGGGAGGGGTCCCCCAGGGGCCCCCCCTCCCCCCAATCCCTTTTTCCTGGGCCCCTCCCCTGTCTGTTGTGTGAGCCACCACCTGCATCTCTCTCTGGCTGGGAACCACATGAGCTGCTTCCGGTGAAGCCGCAGAAGTCCTTGAGGGGTTATGTCCCCCCCAGGGCACCTTTTAGCTCAGGACTGCCTGCTGTGGGGTATGAAAGCCTAGCTCTCCAGCCTCCAGTAGGGCAAATGCTGAGAGACAATTTAGAGCCCAGACTGGCAGGGCCAGTGTGAGACTGAGATTTTGCCTGAGATAGCGCCTGTGATTGGCTTTCACCCCATCCCCTCTGCTGATTCCCCTACTCCTTCACTGTTTTCTCCTAAGAGCACTGAATAAATTACCGGCAAATGAATCCCAGTCTTGGGGTCTCCTTCTGGTGAGTCTGACCTAAGACAGCCAGTGATCTCCTAGAAGTCAGACTGTGAAGTTTTCAACATCTCATCCCCAGGAGGTGGCAGAATGCCAGGCATAGGGTAGGTGGCTCATGAAATCTTGGAACAACGGAAGGAAGGAAGGAAGGAAGGAAAGACAGAGGGAGGGAAAGAAGATAACCTGAGGGATTGTCAAGGAAAAATACAACACAGAGATGTGAATAGAATGTTTCAAATACATACTCAGAGGTATTAGCAAGATTTTTGTGGGACATAATTCAGGCATGTGAAACTTCTAAGGATAAGAAGAGAGAAGAGAGGAAGGTTGAAGAAAGGCAAACACACATCTGTGGAGGGCTATTCATTCCCATTTGGGAAGTATTTATGGAGCACCTGGTACGTGCCTGTTTTTGGCGCTTGGTATACATCAATGAACCAAATAAGGACCCGCACGCTGCATTGGACTTACATTTTAGTGGGAGAAAACGGGAAACAGGAAACCTGAAAATAAGTCAATAATATAGTATGTAAGAAAGTATGTGTTTGGAAAAGAGAAAAAAGTTGAGCTAAGGAGCTCAGAGTGGGTGGAGGATGGGGGGGGGGCAGAGCTTGTAGCTTTGAACAGGTCCAAATAACTTTCACTGAAACGATGAGAAGTGAATAAAAACTCGAGATTGAGGGGTTATGTTGAGTACTGGCGGGACAAATGTTCTAAGAGGGGAGAAGAGCTAGACAAATGGTATATCTCCAAGGAATAACGAGGAAGCCAGTATGGCCGGAATGGCATGAAGGAAAGAGAAGAGGGCAGAGGGGAAGGTGGGGGCCAGAGCATCCAAAGCACTGCAGACCACTGTAGGAATTCTGGATTATGGCAGTTTCACTCAGAGCTTTAAAGATGTTAGACCTCAGTCCTAATCTCCATTCTGCTCCTCCTACACGACTTTAGCCAAATGACTTCTCTTCTTTGAGCCACTGCTTCTTCATCTATGAAACGGGTACAGTAACAGTAAGGTCGCTAGGAGAATGCAATGAAATATTTAGCAGGTAAGAGAGCTCAATAAAATGTTGGGTAAAGTAACACGGATCTGACAGCTCAGACATAGGCTCAGTCAGCGTCAAGTCTTGATGTCCCTCCCTCCCTCACCCTGGAAGTGATTCTGTAAGAAGAGGCAAGAAGTGACACTTAGACTCTCAACAGCTATCCTATATGCAAAAGGATTTAGCAAAGTCCGGGCAAGTGGCCCTTTGTTCACCCAGATGGAGATTATGGGGCAAATAGAGAGGAGATCATTAACCCAGTCACTACTGGAGCAAGCAGGAGTAATAAGCCTTTTCCTTTTTTTTTTTTTTTTTTTTTTTTTAGCGTTTTTATTTATTTTTGAGACAGAGAGAGACAAAGCATGAACGGGGGAGGGTCAGAGAGAGGGAGACACAGAATCTGAATCAGGCTCCAGGCTCTGAGCTGTCAGCACAGAGCCCGACGCGGGGCTCAAACTCATGGACCGCGAGATCATGACCTGGGCGGAAGTCGGCCGCCTAACTGACTGAGCCACCCAGGCGCCCCAACATTTTCCTTTTTTTTAAGGAGAGGCAGATGGCCCATGCATCCAAACCAAGGTTTAAAAAAAATTTTTTTTCAATGGCTATTTATTTTTGAAAGAGAGAGAGAGACAGAGCGAGCCAGGGAGGGGCAGAGAGAGAGGGAGACACAGAATCCAAAGCAGGCTCTAGGCTCTGAACTGTCAGCACAGAGCCCGATGCGGGGCTCGAACCCAAAAACTATGAGACCATGACCTGAGCCAAAGTTGGACGCCCAACCCAGGCACCCCTGCATCCAAACCAAGCGTTAATTCTTCCAGGGTTGGGTGTCCATGGGGGTGCTTCCTCACATCCTGTCCCCCACACCCTCATTTCAGGGAAGCGTTTCAGCTCAGTGAGCCTCAGACATTTTTTCTTGGAAGTTCACCATTTGCTCCTCCCCATCTGCCAGGGTCTATAGGAGAATGGTCAAACAGACCAGATTATGGGTAGCTTTTTCAAAGTATGTTAATTGCAAATGCAGCACCCAGGAAGGGAGAAAGAATCTTCTTAGTGGAGGATGTCAGGCACAGAGGTGGAAAGCAGACTTTGGAATCTGTATCTCAGCTCTAACACCTGCTACTAGGTGGCTGGTAATGCCCTCAATTCTTTGTTGGGAGGTGATCCCTTGTGTAGATGGGATGAATCCCTTGCATAATAATAATCACAGCTAACATTTAGTATAGGAATTGTCAGGTCCCAAGCACTGTCCTAAGTGTTTCATATTTGTTAACTTCCATGATCTTAAAATCACGTCATGGATATACGCTCTGGTTATCTCCATTACAGAAAACGCGGGACAGGGAGCATGAGGTCAGTTAGTAACGGAGGGGGTGATATGAGCCCGGGAACTCTGTGGCAAAGGTGATGTGGCCTACTGTTGCTTAGAAGTTTTTGTCGTATTTCCCTTTCATCTTATCAGTATTCTAAGCGGGAGCTGTTGCAGACTTTACTCTGACTTTTGCTTTATTCCCTTTCAGCTCTAGATGATATTTAACAGTATCATCTAATATTAACCCGCTAATAAACTGGTTTAATTGGATGACATAAACACTGTGCAGTCTTCTGAAACCAGAGCACGAAAACATTGCCACCAGCCTGGCAGTGACTTTCTAAACATACGTGGCACAGGAGCTGCATAAAATTCCAGCAGGAGTCCCATACAAGATTGCTTTTTGGCTCAAATTGCTTGCAATCTTATTCCGAAGGCAATCAATGGTCCTAACAAAATATCACAGCATTTGGTTCACTGGCACCTCACAACACAGGACAATCTGAATCTCATTGGACTGAGCTGTGGGTGATCAATTCTGTGATAATTGTTCTCTCACTCTCCAGCTATTTCTATGAATATGGTGCACTCCCACAAGTTTTTTAACAAGTAGCAATTTATAGTACTGATATTTTGTGGGGAGAATGGCTGTTACTTCCAGGAACTCTCCAGGAGCTCCAAAATTGGTCATTATCGCCAGACACTGAATCACAATGTGGTTTTTGCTCTCAGATTTCCCCAGCAACTTCCTCCAAGAGAGGCAGGTTTTTGGGTGTGGAAAGAATGTGAGACCGGAAGCAGGAATCTCAGGTTCTGTCCCAGCTTTGTTTTCACAGTTCTATTCCCTTCAGTGAGCCTCAGCTTCCTTGTTCGTTCATTAAAAAAGGCATTAGACAAGGCACAGGTCTTACAAACTGGCATTCATTCATTCTTTCAACAAAAATTCACTGTGTACTTCTGGGGGTCAGTTCTCTCTAAGACAAGGGAATCAAACAGGTAGCAAAACATGCCTAATTTCTTGTCCTCATAGCATGTATACTTTGTGAGAAGATTGTATTTCCCCAAAATGGTCCCAGCAGTTTTTTCTAGTCCCACGTGTTTTTCCAGAACTTTGTCACTGTCTGTCCAACATGAAGCCTATTTCTCTCCCCTTGTATCTGGGTGGGTTTGTGACTGCCCCAAGCAACAGAGTGTGACAGAGTGATACTATGTGATGCCCAGGCCAGGTCACCTTCCCTGGTGCTCTCTCTCTCTCTCTCTCTCAATGCTCGCCCTTGGGACATAGGAACTTGCACAGTGAGGAAGTCTAAACAAACACATGTACAGTGACCATATGAATATGGCCTGAAATGTAATAAATGCTTACTATTGGTTATCATTACCTTAGCATAAAGTAGAGAAAAAGATACTATTTTTAGCAAGAAAAGAGAGATATCAGAGGCAATATAGACCTCTCATCTTAGAACAATCTTGCATCTCCAAAGAGAAATGAAGAACCAGGATCAGAGACGTGAATTAACCTGCTCAAGGGTCATACAGGTGGTAAGAACAGAATTTTGTTGCTAACTCCAATGTTCTTGGTTCTAAGGGTCCTTCCTACTACATGGTGGAATTAAATGCCCATGAGTAGGCCTGTACTTTATCTCATAGCTGTATAACTTCTATGCCTTCATTTTTAAGTTTAAATTTTTGTGAAATACCAAAGAGTATGCTGTAAGTTATACTTCAAACATCCAACTGGAAATGCAGCCATGAACTAAACAAACGAGTTGTGTTAGTAAATAGAAAAGTTGAGCAGCATGTTACTCAGCAAGCGACAAAGAATAAATATTGAATATTCTTCAATTCAAATATGGCATGCAAATGATATAAATGCATAGTGTTCTGTGCATTTAAATACAAACAACAGTTTCAGAGATACTGCCAACCTTTCATCAGAATCTGTCTCTAATTAAAGACACTTTCTGTAGGTGTAGCCCAACGCAGCTTGTAAGTAGGTGCCCAGTCTGTTGGGACTGAGTAATTGGCATTTTACTTGCCTTCATTCTCTCTGCATACTTGGACTTCATTTATCGGCGTTTTTTGTGATTGGCAAGAGTCTACATGGTCAGCCGAGAGCGGGGAGCGCACGGGGCAGGAGGATGGACGCCTGGCTTCCAGACCCAGGTTTGTCTCTGACTCACCATGTGACCTCGGGCCAGTCATTCCAGCTCATCAAACTTCAACCTCCTCATTTATAAAATGAATCGAGGTAGATTAGCTTTGAGAGACCAAATATACTTATTGTATGCACTAACTCTCATTAATTAATAACATGTTCTGAAGGCTACGTTGTGAAGAATTCTCAAGACAGTCCAGGTTGGGCAGGAACAAGCTTCATGTCTGATTAGCCACATCTGCCCCGGAAGAGGGATAAAAAGAGGAAGCACAAATGCCTTAAAGTAGCAGTGTGATTTGACAAATTGAGAGAAGATAGGTGGGGATTCTCGGCAGGGGAAACTCCGTGAGCAAAGGCAGAGGGTAGAAATTTGCTGCTGGTCCTCGGAGAGGAACCAATAAACCAATCTGATGAGATTGGCCCCATTTTTTCCATATTTCCATCATGATACTCTCCATTTGCATTCAACGATAATTACACATCTATTTCTCCTTCTGGAGAGTGAGATGCTTGCGGACAGGAACTGTGTAGATCTTACTCTGGAGATGCAGTGGAACAACGGCCCAATACTTAGATGCTGGGGTAAGATCCGGGTTTGAATCTTGACTCTGCCATTTATTAGCTGTATGGTGCTTAGGAAGATTGATACCTCCTTTAAGTTTTGGTTTCATCAGCTGTAAGATAGATGATAATAACACCCACCATCCATACTTATGATCCACATGAATGTGGTTAGTGCGAATAAATTGCTTAGCTTGTATTTAGGCTGTTAGGCAGTTAATAGACATAAGCTACCATCATCATTAGTCCTTGAATGCCTAATGGCTAGAATGGGGATGGCACATGGTAGGAAAACAATAGACATTCTCTGCACAAATACTTATATAAGCACATACATGCACGCAGGTGTGAGTGAACGGTGAAAAGGAAGCTTGGAGCTCTTACATTTCAGGTCAATTTTCAGCTCTGGAGGGACCTGACCATCATACTAGCAATGTGGATTATATCTTGAAAGAAATAGGGCTGTTAAAGGTTTGGAGCAGAAAGATACACAGTAGCCCTGAGTCGTCTCTTAATTGCCATCAGCAGGGGAAAGGGTGGAGGGATGGGCCCAATGCTAACCCTAGGCAAAAGGGTGGAGCCATTAGGCACCAGGGCCCTGTTGATCTTCAACATGGAGTCAGTGTGGAACTGAAACCAGCAATCAGAGAAGACAAATCACTTCTAAGCAATACACACACACACACACACACACACACACACACACACGTATATATTTGTAAATTTGAATTTTGTGGGCTGACTGTTGATCAAATTACCTATATAACAGTCATTTCCACCTTCATTAGGGGTTGTATGGATATAGTCTCTTACTGTAAGATTGATTGTTGTCAGATTGTACGTTGAAGGAAGGAAAAAGCCACACAACTAGAATCTGGACTGCTTTCATAGTCCCAACACTTTCATGAGGGCTTAACATTTTTGCTGCGTCCTCTGCTGGCCTCATCAAGAGACATAAAGCACCAGGAATAGAGGACAATGAGTCTGGGCAAATCCCTGGTTTCATTTACTAGTAAGGTGACCCAGGACTATTGCTTCAATCTCTTGGAGACTCAGTGTTTATATTTGCGAAGACTATAGAACCTGTAGAGTGCTGGTGAGGATTCACACTTATGGTGACCACAACCAGTGAATTATCTATCTATCCTACTGCTTCTGGGCACACAGAGGCCCCCAAGTAATAATAATAATAATAATAATAATAATAATAATAAATGATTTATTATATATTTGTATGTTTTATATTATAATGATTAAGCCTAAGTTTTTATATATTATAATTAATTAATTACATCAGCTGTCAGGTCCTCTTAGGAATTTTGTATACCTCCTTCCCTACTTGCAAAATCAATATTTATTTATCAACATCATCCCTGCCCAAACTGTTTGCTTGAGCCAGAGAGCAGTTCGTAAAAAGGAACTGAACCTGCTCCAGCTTGCTTGAGAAAAAGGGAAATTTACTGCAAACGAAATACACAGATACAACAGGCAATCTCACAGACCTCCAAGGCTCAGAAGTAATAGTCTGGCCATAGAGGGACTAGAGGTGGAAATGTAGAACACGAACTTACATGCTTTGTCCATCCATGACTTCAACGGGTTCCATTTCTCTCCATTTCTTGGGGACTGGATGGTCCCTCTCATACTTACTTCTGACCCTCCTGACTTACTGATTCATTTGCCATTGACCCATCGTGGCTAATAGCTACCAGATGACGTATCCTTATGGCCACAGCCCACAGTCCCCAGTAAATGAAGACTATGTCTCTTAATACCTGTCCTCAGGCTGGGATGACTGGCTCAGCTCCAGTCCACATGCTGTTTCCTCTTGGGCGAGATGTTCACCCCGGTCTGAGCTAGGGATCGAATTGTATGTTGAAAGGCCCCTGCCAAAGTCATTGGGAGAGAAGTGATTCCTGAGAAGGCAGTGTGCAGAAGGCAAAGACACTAATGGACCCATCCTCTGTATAGAACAACAGTCTTCAAACATTCTGGACTGTGACTCTGTAAGAAGCACATTTTAAACATCGTGACCCATCAGGCACCCCTCTCCCCAAACAAGTACTTATTAAAGTAACACTTAAATGCTAATATATACTGATATTTCTGAATTTTTTTCTGTTTCATGCTTTAACAGCACTGGCCACAACCACTTAAATTGATTTCGCAACCCGTTAAAAAGCTGTGACCCACAGAACTAAAAAAAGTGACATGGATCATTGGAATAGCCTTCTGATCTTCCCTTTCTTGTCCATTCTGCAGATGTCTGTCAGATTAACCGCCTTTGAAGCCCAGACCCTATGAGATCATCAGAGATTTCCTAGTAGCTATGGAACGAATTCATCTTAAACGCCTTAGCCAACCGTGGCTCCTGCGCTCTAGCTTCATCACCCCTCTTCAGCCTTATTTCCTTGACACAAACTCTACACTCTGGGAACTAAATGTGCTAAATACTTTTCTATCTCCTCACTTGTTCCTCCTGCTTGGAACATGGTTCCACATATGGCTTCTTCCCAATCTTGCTCATCCTTTAGGGCTCACCTCCAGTCCTGCCTCCTGCATCATCTTCCCTTAGTTTCTCAACCAGATGTGCCTTCTCTTTCCTCTGAAACCATTTCTTTCATAATTTCATTGAAGTAATGCTCACTGTCCAACCAGTCTTGGGATTGTATTATAATTGCATGGGTACTCGCTTTCTTGCCCTACGTTGAATCGCACCGTGGGATTCAGGGGTTGGGGAGAAGTAAGATGTCTAGTTAAATTTGAATCTCAGATAAACAATAAATCTTTTTAGTAAAACCTTATCTCAGTATTACATGGGATATACTATTCTGCCATTCCAACTTTTACTGGATGTCCTGTATTTTATCTGGCAAATCAAGCCCCACTGGATTGTAGCTTTTTGAAGTTAGGTATTATGTTTGGCTCACCTTTTTACCTGCCTTTCAGGAATGAAAGTGGCCTTCAAACCCCTGAGAGAGAATCACTTCTCCTTGGGTATACTCGCTGTTCCCCTGGATGCTTCTTAGAATCTTCTTATTTACTGAGCGCCAGAAGTCATTTCAAATTTGTCACCAAATTACCCCCACAGTAGGAAAGGAGGACTGTGTGATAAGGAATAATTAGCTCCCCTCAAGTGTACACACACACACACACACACACACACACCACACAATTACTCTTACAAGGATATAACAGCTCTGTTTTTAATGTCTTCAATTGCTCACCAAGGAATACAAATTGATGCTAAAAAAATTTTAAAGGCTCTTTTTACCTTGTAACTTTGCATAACTCCCGCACACTGTTGCTTATCTCTGGAGCGATCCCAGCTGAAGAAATACCAAGTAGGTTGGATTGTGACACAGTTGGGAGAGGGAACAGCCTGGGGGTGGCTCCGGAAGAAGATGGGCCGGGGAAGTCCCAGGCACAGAGCTGTGTCTCTTGAGTGGGAGGCAGGGAATAAAGCCAGCACAGTGTTTCCCAAACCTGCTGTATCAGGAGACTCACCTGCTAGACTGCCTTGAACATTTTTTACCATTAGGCAACTTAGAGACACATGGGCATGGGAGTCAAGAGCCCAGGCTTTGCAATCAGAAAAGGATCCGTTTCCTGACTCCTAAGCTTACCAGCTGGCTATGTGGTCATGACAAATCATCCCACCATTCTGAACGTCAATGTCCAATAAAATGATGATTAGAATAGTTGTTGTTTGTTTGTTTGTTTTTTAGAAAGTTGCCACTACATGAAGCTCAGATTCCCACAGGCTTTCCCTGGATCTGTTTGTTCTGGGACAGTGGTTCTCAAAACGCCATGCTCTGACCAGCACTACCATCATCATCTGAGAACTTGTTAGAAGTGCACATTCTCAGGCCCCACCCCAGATCTGCTCATGGAAACTCTGGAGGTGGGGCCTCCACATCTGACCTGTTTCCACAAGCCCTCCTGGTGATGCTGATGCACTGACGTTTGAGAACCACCGCTCCGGTGCCTTCTGATTTGGCAAATTATCATTGAGCAGATTCTTGCTATTTTCTGCATCTTTGAGGGATCAATTCAATGGACGAACCTAAGCCAAGATATTCAAATGAAAGGACATCTTTTTGATATCAGCGTCTATTTGAATTTTTTTTCTAGCACAAGTGGGGGAGGGGCAGAGGGAAGGGGATAGGGATCCGAAGCGGGCTCTGTGCCGACAGACTGACAGCAGGGAGCTCAACTCGAAATGGGGCTCAAACTCACGAACCACGAGACATGACCTGGGCTGAAGTCAGATTCTCAACCTAGTGAGCCACCCAGGTGCCCCAATGTCAGCATCTATTTGAATTCAAATCTCTTTACTGTGTATTTGAACTCAAATCTCTTAACCAAAAGGAATGAGGAAGTAGGATATTTGATGTAGTCTTTCAGGAAACAGTTCTTTGAGTAATTTAATGATATATTCATTTATCCAAGTACTTATACCTCCAGGTGGCCCAGGAACTGTGCGGGCTGCTGGTAACAGTAGAGTGAAAACAAGAATCAAAGAGCATTGCGCTCTTGGTCCTGGTCCCTGCCTTCATGGGCCTTCCAGCCTAGGGGGCCAGAGATATTTCTCCAAAAGAACGTCCAGCAAGACAAGGGATACGGAGAGACATGAAGTAGGGAGAGTGGCTGCAATCAAGGGTGAAATCCGTTAAGGGAGGATCTTACTGTCATTTCTTTGAGAAAGCACCACTTGAGTGAGCCCCGAAGGATAAACAGGGCTTACTGTGCCCACGAGGTGAGCGAAGGCCATCGCACACAGGGCTATCAGCTTGTGTTAAATCCGTGGCAGAAGGGAGCGTGGCTGGAGCAAGGAGAGCAGGGAATACAGGGTCTGAGATCTGATGGACAGGAAAGCTGGGCCAGACCGTGGTAGCCAAAAAGGCCAAGTTTAGATATCACATCTTTTTCTCAAGAGCAGTGGGAAACACTCTTTTGCTTGTTCACAGTTAAACTCGCACACTGAGTACCTGCTGCATACAAGCCCTGTGGCTTTGCTTTGGGTCGGTGGTCCTCAACCAGGGGCTTTGCCTCCTTGGGAACATTTGGCGATGTCTGGTGATATTTTTTGATTGTCACAGGGTTGAAGGGGCATCAGGGATGGGGAAAGTTGAACTGACATGTAGTGGATAGAATCCAGAGGCTGTTGAATATCCTTCAACGCACAGGACAGTCCCTCACGGCAGAGTGATCCAGCCCCAAACGTCAGCGTGCTGAGGCTGAGAACCCCTGAACTAAGTGAGAAATATATGTAGGTGTCTATTTTTTTAATTAAAAAGTTGGGGGGCACCTGGGTGGCACAGTCAGTTAACCATCCAGCTCTTGATTTGGGCTCAAGTCATAACCTCACAGTTCCTGAGTTCTAACCCCACATCGGGCTTCGTGCTGACAGTATGGAGTCTCCTTGGGGATTCTCTCTCCCCTGTCTTCCTGCTCCTCACCTGCTCACACACACACTCTCTCTCTCTCAAAATAAATAAAGATTAATAATGATTTTCCTCCAAAGCGCATACCACTGCTCTATGAAAAACCAACCAAAACCAACAAAATTTACTGGATCTCCACGGCTCCTCTCTAAAAGACATACCGTAGCTCAGAAGGAGAATCCGGTCTTAACAAAACACACACTCACGCACACGCACCGTGGCTCCAAATTTAAGCGTTTGCATTTTCTGAATCTATGCCAGATAGAAAAGCATTCGACGTAGACACGATGCAGCGCGTGATCCCGCCTCTGCAGGGAATTTGTCCCTTGAAAACATATGCACACAAATACATTTAAAAAATCCTCTGAAGTTTGAGAGAAAGAAAAAAGAAAAAGCCTCTCGGGCACTTCCCTGGTAGGAGAGTTGCAGTGGACGGCAACAGAGTAGGAAGTATTCGCTGGCAGGTGAAGCCAGGAGGACGGGGGACGGATTTTGAGAATAGTTGCATATTCCTTACCAAGGCGGCCTTGGTGCAGCCAAAAGCCATCCCCAGACTGTGTTCAAGAGGACAGGGGACCTCACATTCACCACAGGAGGCGTTTGCTGAGGCGTGAGAGCGAGGCCAGGTCCTTACCTCTTCGGTTTGCTCCAGGAAGAGCTGGCCAAATGCCCAGTGACCGCGGCGGCCTCGCTCGGCCGTGTCTTTCAGTTCGTTTGGCAGCTTGCTTCCTGGCCGTGTTTGTCTTCCTTTCCCTCTGTTGGCTCAGTGGACCCACCCAGACAGAATGGTGTTTGAGCAGGCCGCGGAGATCTGTGGGCTCCTCGGAGCTCCCGAGCCGGCCCTCCAAAGACAAAGAGAGGACCGGAGCTCCTGAAGGAAGAGAATGCCTCAGCCACGGCCTCAGGGACTCAAGAGAGATCTAGAAGCGTGTCAGCTTTTGGCTTCGGCCATCCGCCCACATCGCTAATGCTAACGTTTCCGGCAGCTGCGGCGGCCCCTGGTGGTGCCGCAGCTGAAGCCGGCAGAGAGGGGCCTGGACCCTGGGCCCACCGTGACTTCTTCCTTTCCTATTTTGTGGAGAGTACATCCTGGCATTAGCTACAAAATAGGGCAAGTGCGAGTTCCAAGGCAGAACAGATTCTGCGATAATCTGAGAATTGATCACATCTTTAGGTCAGGTGGGATCAGGCCAATCAGAATGGCCTTTCTTCTTCCCCTTTTATAACCAACGATCCAGGTTGGAAGAGAGAGACCTTAGTGTCCTGTCCACCTCTACCTCTATGACTTTGCTGAGCCCATTTTTCCAAACTCCTTGTGGAAAGAAGACCTTTCTCCAGACTATCCTCAGGGTCAAGAACTTCATTTAGATCCTGAATACGGTGCTGAGGGCACTGCCATGCCAGTTTTACTCTAGAACACCCTCTATTCTTGGCTGTTTGTTTGTTTGTTTAGGGGCTTGAAAATATTCCTTTTGTGAGGGATCAGAAATACCAAGGACAGGCAGTGACTTTGCCCTGCTTCGCTTGCTGAATGATACCTCATAGTGCCTAAACTCTGTAAGAGTTAAGAGTGCAAGCAGTCTGTGCCTCAACTGCTTCACCGCTACAAGGGGGAGAGAGCTTCAAAATGGGGGCCTACCTCATAAAGTCGCTATTCGCAGTACGCGAGATTGCGCACATAAAGCCTTTAGCATGGTGCGAAGCCAATAGTAGAGTCTGGCACCTATTAGTTATTATTTTATTAGCACACAGAGACTTCGGGCAAAACCCAGACTAAGCACATCCATCCTGGTGGCTGCCACATCTGTTCCCACCACTGACAAGAGGAAGGCCTTAGGCAATGGTGATGTCTCTACTGTGCGTCCTCTACCACTCGCCTTAGCCCTACCTCCCTCCCCCCCCGGCCCCCCCCCACCTGGGTTGGACTAGGAATGAGCACAGCAACCAATCCACTCTGGGAGGCTCTGTGTGACGGGCTAGCAAAAGAACCCACAAGCAGACAAACACACTTCTCCGGCAGTAAAGACGAGCTCAGGCATCATAATTAACTCTAGCTCCAGGACTTTGGATTGGGAAGCATGGAGCCCCCACCTCCCCACGTTGCTAATGGCCCCAGGTGAAGCTGAAAGAGCCTATGCAGAGGAATGGGGTCACGATGAATCCAAGTATATAGAAGAAGCTAGGTGTGAGCATAGGGAAGTCACAAGAAAGCAGAAGCCCTGAGAAACAAACTGTGAGGTAAAGAGAAACAGGGAGCATTGGGCAAGGTAGCTTGACAGAGAGAGGAGAGGCAAAAGTCCACAAAGATGGGACAAAAAGTAGTGGGGTCAGCCTCTGGAGGGAGCATGGGTGGGAGCACCTGTACGAGTCCGCCGCTGAGATTGCAAGGCGCTCTGACTCCCCCTCTTCCTCCTCTCAGGCTCATTCACACTTGGGTTTCTATTTTGAGGTCTCTGTCTCCCTGACCGTGAACTATCCCTTCTTAATGTAGTCTGAGTCTCTTCCTTGTGGCCAAAGAGTTAAAGTAAGGCAAATGCCCATAGAACTGTCGAATATACATACACAGGTGTTCCCCATACGCTGTCTTCCTCTCCTCATTCTTTGTTCATTTCTTGTTCATTAACCTACATTTTTCAAAGGGATGGGCCTTGTTCTTTGCTCTGCTTTGCACGAGTTATGGCAGTCACCATGTCACCTTTTATGATCCCTGGGTACCCAGGATCAGAAAGAAATAGGCACTTCCTATTCATTGCTGCAGAGGGGTGATGATACATTTTAGAAGCCAGCCATTGTCATCACACGGTATTTGTACCTCTAAATTCACAGAAGTCAAAGTTCAGCTTTTGAGGACATATTTCTGCTCTCTGCCCCTCCCCCATTCATGCTCTGTATCCCTCTCTCTTCTCTCCTCTCAAAAATAAATAAACATTGAAAAAAATTGAGACATATTTCAGCATTTTTCCTCCTAATTCTGAGGTGAGTTACAGCATGATGGAGGAAAAATAGCTTGTGGCTCTGGAAGGCAGGAAACTGGAGGTGAAACCTTGACTGTTTCAAATCACTTCAGTGCTTTGAACTTGATACTCCCGGGGATGTCAGGAGAATTAATGAGTAAACTTATGTAAATGTTCTAGCAGGTAGAAAACATTCAATGAATGCTGGGTTCCTCCCTCATTTCTCGCAAGATTAGGGACACTTGGGGTGCAAGCAACAGCAGACAATTCTAGCTATCTTAAATACACTGGGAAATACAATGTGTAGATGCAGAAGCAAATCTCTGAGCTCAAGGGAAGAGATGCCATTGGACTTACAGGTGTTTGACTTCCAGAAAGCCAAAAGGAACAGGAGTAGTATTTGGTTGACATTAAACAGTTGTAATAATAGGGGTGCGGGTGGCTCGGTCGGTTGAGCATCCGACTTTGGCTCAAGTATGATCTCATCATGTGTAGTTAGAGCTCTGCGTCGGGCTCTGTGCTGACAGCTCAGAGCCTGGAGCCTGAGGGATTCTGTGTCTCCCTCTCTCTCTGCACCAACCCCCCCACTCATGCTCTGTCTCTCTCTCTCTCTCTCTCTCTCAAAAATAAACATTAAAAAAATAGTAATAATAAATTAATAAATAATATCCATTTAATTAACAATATATAAATAACATAACAATATACATCTTTATAATATTTAAACATAATTTATAAAGATTAGGAGGATATTTACAAAGTTCTATAATAAAGCAAAAGGCACTTTAGTTTTAAGAGGGGACCCTAAGAATAAACAATGTTAAGTACCAGTGCTTTATTCAGAAAAACCTGCAAATAAGATGCCTTTGGGACTGCTAACACCAGTGAAATAAAGTGCGAAAAAAGGTCAATTACAAGCACAGTAGTGAAGCAAGTAACAGGTACATATTCCAGTAGTATTGTCTTATTTTTCAGATTCTACAGGTTTTCTTAAGTACTGAAATAATTATATTTATAAAGAAGTGGGAGGGGATGTATGTCTCCAACATTGCTGTTACTATTGAGGTTGCCATTAAATCCCTGTTTCACCAAACGTTATTTAAACAAATTCAAAAATGGTTTGAAAAATATGCAAAACTTCTCTTGGCACATACTTTCAATTCTTCTTCCCTCTGCCATCCAACTTTTCCTGCTACTCAGTCCCACATCATATGGAGAATATGTCCATCCAAAACTTCTCAGATTATATTTCTTTCATTGTTTTGAAGTTAACATAGACTAAACAGCGGTATCTAAAATCTCAATTCTGTGTTTCCAGAACTACCTCTGTTAGTCCTTCTTGGATAAGGTATCTAGCCATAATAATAGTAACCAAGATGGCAGGGTCACATATACCAAGCATGAGCCAACCTGAATGAGATACAGGTAAATGGATGTGCAAGGCTAGTGGTTGAACATGGGTTCTAGAACTGGACTCCGGAATCTGATTTCTACTTTCACCATCTCTATATATGTGAAGTTGGAAAAGCTCTTTGATGTTGCAAGTCTCAATTTCCCCATATATAAAATGGAAACAATAAAGCCTACATCACAGGCTATTGGGAAGATTAAATGAACTGATCTGTGTAATATCTTAGCATGGTGCCTTGTACCCAACTGTTAAAGAGTGGGAGGCAGACACAAGAAGGTGTCTATTATAACTGCATTACAGTACGTTTTGGTGACTGAATTTTAATTCCTCAAAAACATGCATTAAAATGCCAAGACTATTAACTCCATGAAAATACAGAGCATTTTGTGGGGGCTTTCATAGTTGGAAATCCCAAAGGCTGATTTAGAATTTCATTGAAAAAATAATCTAGTAATTTGTTCTTTTATTTTGGGTGCGCCAATTCTCACATAGAAATTACAGATTAAATGAGGTTATTAGCTCCAGAAGAAAGCCTTAAACTCTGCTCAAAGCATGAATAGATCTCAGGTAGAATAGAAGCTTGGTATCAATGACAACCCTAATCCATTTCTGTAAAGAGACTTTTAAACAGAATTCATACACACTCTTTGCCTTTAATGTACATTTGGATTTGAATTGGAAAGTGACATTCTTGCTTAGATGCATCCTGGATTTAAGATTTGACCACGGCCATTTTGCCCTGTCATTATAATAAATATCTTGCCTTATGAAACATAAGACTCCATTCACCCTGGGGCTGGGAGTCACTCTTTTATACTATGTTAGGCATTTAGGCAGGGGCCCTAATTCTTTCAAGTCAATTCTTTCAGGCTGCAATATTTTCATCTACTGCTCAGGGAGATATAAGCTTTGGGGTGATTTAGGTCCATAAAAGCTTCCTCTGAAAGACTCATTTTTTACGGGTATTTGGATATAAAAAACGTGAGAGAAATGTGGTGATGTGTATTTGTCAGATATGTATGTATCTTTGCATGGGTGGATAGATGGTAACTGAATAGACTGAGAGATGGATGGATCAATGGGTGGATGAGTGGGTGGGTGAGTGGCTGGCTGGCTGACTGGGGGAATAGATCACACAATGGATATCATCTTTTTTTTTTTTATTGTTCAGCAGCCAACCATGGCAAGGTGCCATGACTATCAAAACTTTTTATCCTCTTAGAAATGTGCCACTGTGTGCATTCTTGGGAACCAGAAAGCAAATGGGTCCAAATTCTCTTGTCATTCTGGAAATTTCAGGGGCAGGCAATTGAGCAGTCTCCTGTAGCACTTGGAATTTGAGTAAGGGCTGTAGGGTGTGGTGTGGTGGCATTTGGAGGAAATCATCACCTCAGCAGCAGTAGTGGCCTGGGGATCCATGAATGGACCTGTTCCTGCTGGAAAAACTGCTCTGGTTCCTGATGGCTGGCCCTCCAGAGGTTGCTTGTTGTGGACTTGTTTTCGAAGCCTGTTTTTGCAGTATTCCTGGTCCCCTCATAAATTTTATTTACTCAAGTCAGCAGGATTATTTCTACTGCAACCTAGGAGTCTGACTGATATAGAAGTGAGAAGTAATGGAGTCCCAGGCATATTCTACTTAGAATTTTCTTCACTTAGCCATTAATTTATTTGATATTCACAATGATGTTATGAGTCAGTTACTTGTATTATTCCTGTTTTGCAGAAAAGTAAACACAGAAAGCTTATATCATTTCCCCAGATTACACAGTTACTAGGAGCAGAACTTGCACTTGAATCCTGGTAGACTGACTCTAAAGTGTACTTAACTCTGCGTCCTTAACTATTATGCAAATATTGCTTTTGCAAAGATGAGAGTGGTGGAGGGAAGGAGAGAAAGATGTAGCAGAAACTATATGTCCACTAAACCTTTCCTTTTCCTCCTGGCACACAGTTACACTATATTTCTCTGCCTCCTTCACACCTGCATGTAGACACATGACTGAGTTCTGGCCAAAGTAGTGAAGATATGAACGTGCTTTCCCTATGTCCTCTTCCCAAATGCCGGCTGAATAGAGAGGATCTGAGGGCCTCGAGGAGGGTGGAGCCACAAGATGGAAAGACCCAGCAGAACAAGAACACCGGATTGTGATATGAATAAGAGATAACCTTGATTTTGTTACACTACTGTAACTTTAAGGTTGTCGGGTGAAGCCTCTAACCTACCCTGCTGTGGGCATAAAAAATAGAGGGGTGGAGAGAGAGAAGAAGGAACAAAGTGAAACTTGATCCCAGTGTAGGGACACCTCTGCCATTTTCAGGGGCGGGGGCTCTTCTACCTGGAGACAAAATTCTAATTCCTTTGAGAATTCTTTCTGGCAATCCCACTGCTCCATTATCATTTCCATCAGTGGTTTAAAAAGCCCTGATTTTGATAGTTTTCGCTCTCCCCAAATGACTGCATTTCTTTTTCCGCTGCATCCCAAAGCAGATGGGATTTGGAGATTGACTCATATTTTAAATCTGCCTTTTGGAACTTGTCCAAAGGCTTTGATTAGCCTGAACCCGTAGTATCAGCTCTCAAGCACTCTTTTGTTATAAGTCATATCTTGCATTTTAGAAGTGAACATTTTCCTCCGGGCCCACAAATTTTGGTGCTAGGCAAGAATAAAATATGGTAATTTCATGACATTGAGTTTGTTAAATTATGCACTGATGAAGCTTCATATTTCTCCTTCTAATTAGAGGGTAAGATTTGAGTAATAGCAAGTAAATTGCTACAACATGTCTAAACGTATTATTTTATTTTGAATGACACCTAGTAATAAAAAGGACTAGTTTCACAACAAATCTCTTATCTCAAAGGTCAAAATATTATATATTTTCAAAAGCTTTCCTACCTGTAAAACATCTTCTGGGAAGTATAATACCCTGCCTTATGGGGAAATAATTAGCAGGGGATATGGATGCTGTCTATCAAAGAATTATTAAACTTGGAGGAATTATATAAAAGGGCTTTTTTTCTTTGCATTTGCGAAATTGTACAAAAAGATTTTCACTAAATGCAAGTGAAACTACCATGGGTAATTTCCAGGGTTCTTCATCAGAATGGGGGCAGGGATACTCAGGATCATAATAGAGGTTGTGAACAACATCTTTGATTAAGTTAGCTGAGACATTTGCCCTGGAGCTCCATCAAAATGAAGATACGGAGTATAAAAGCATCCTTGTATATTCTCAATTTAGATAGGAGACTCAGAAGAAGGATTAGATGACTTCTCATGGCCTCTATAATTCTAAGTACTGTATAATTCACCTTTTTTATCTATTAAGAAGTAGGATGGCCAGCACCACGTATTTTGTCAATTGAAATTGGGTCCATATAAAATTCTACGGAGTCACTAATGCATGGTCAATCACAAGATCACAAATCTGTAAATCTAAAAGAGATGTAGGCAGGCATCTGATCTAATGCCTTTATTTATAAATGAAGACAGCGAAGACCAGAGAAATAAAGTGATGTATTCAAGGTCATCTATCAAGTTATTGCTTAATATAACTGAGGAGATCTAAAAGTGAAATCCAACTGAGTTATGAAATGGCTGGAACCAGGAGCTCAAACATGTCACTGGGAACCTGTCACTATCGGTCGTTTGACTCTGCTTTTCTTTGCTGTTTTCTTCTTAGGCATATGGTATTCTTGCACATTGCTGGGAATATTCTGGTCTTTGGTCCTTCTATTTCAGTGGCTCCATCCGAAAGGTAGCTTCTTTATTCTACTGGTTCCAGTAAAGTTTATTGGCACAGTTTGGGACATAGTCGTTCTAAATGAACCACTGGCCAGGGTGTTCCACATTCTGATTTTCTTGATCTGAGACCAGGTACCCATCAGCAAGGCCGGTCATTTTCACCTAACCTATATGGGACTGTGGCTGGGAGAGGGTAGCTTCCGAAACAGGCTCCAGGCAATGTTGCTGGAAAAAAGAGGTTTCCTGCTGCATGGACAAAAGTGATAAATGTCTACTACACATGGCAATGCCTCATGAATCTCCTTGTCAGTTTGTTATGCAACTCCATTATTTCGTTCATGGTATGTCATAAAGAAGTGACTTTATTTTAAAAAATATTTAGGTCTATACTGTATAATAAAATAACATTGAAAATGATCAACTGTAATCACTTTATATGTGAAAATAAATGCCAACTCCTTTAAAAAAGGGTAGGCACTAGTTAATCTACCTGGAGATAATTCTGGAACAAAAATAGAGTTTAAAAGGACATCGTATCTTATTTAGTTTAAGGATTGAATGCTTACTTAAATAGAGACTGGGATTTAACAGGTGTTACAGCATCAAGAATAGATTTTTAAAAATGGCTTCATGACTCGATTGTTTGGACTGCTTAGATTTTTCACTTAAAGTTAACTGGTTTATTTTTAATGTTTTTCTGCTTTGTTTCCAAATGATGAGTTAATAAAAAATTTCAGGGCTTCTACTTGCAACATTTCTCTGCAAATAACCCATCATATGGATGGTTATTATTATCCCCAATAGATCAAAAGCCAAATGAACTATAATCACCACTGAAGTTCTTCTATTGAGCAATGGAAGCGAAAGTAATATGGAAATCCTGACATGTGTGGTTTACCTGTTCTGATAAGTCACTATATGAGTCTATAAGGTATCAGTTTGAAGGGAAATTGTAGATTATCATTTTCATGATCATTAATGTCTTATTTTTCTCATACTCCCTATCTCTTTCCTGTCTAATAGTTTAGTATAAACTAAACAAGATGTGCATAAACAAGAATAATCAAAACCAAACAAACTGTAATCATAGAGTCCATGTTTGAGTCAATAGCATTTAGCTGAATGAAAGCGATCGTGTACCTTAAAAGTGCCCATGATAAAAGCTGCAAGGCCTCACACTATTCTGTTTTGTTTTAACAGAAAAGAATCTCACCCAATCACTTTATTTTATGGCTTTAAACAAAGTCAAAATGAATTGCAGAGATCCCAGCATCTCTAACAACATAAACCCTCAGAACATCTCTAGTGACAGACACCCTCATGCAAAATGCAGGCTGCCAAATATCGGATACTCCTTGCTTTCTCCCATGTCATGGTGGAGGCTGTTCATTTCTGAGGATGGCTACTCCGTCACTTGAGGTAAAAACCAGTTGAATACTTCAATAGTATTATTGGCAACGCCACTTCTCCACTGTGTAATTAAAAGGAAAACCCCAAGCGTCTGCCTCTCGTGGGTCGCTACGTCATGGGTGCTCATGTGGTGTCACAGTGGAAGATGGCATTTGGAGCCAGACAGAACTGGGAAATTCCAGCCCTTTCTGCTGACACTGGCCCAGCTTTTCACCTGCTCTGAGACTTAGTCTGTACCTACGATGGAGCCATGAATTTCACTTTGGCGGTGAGCTACCTGGCTCATGATTGACACTGTCTAGGCTTAGACCCCAACTCTACTACATGCCAACTGTCAGCATGCAACTTAACCTCTCCAAGCCCCAGTTTGCTTGTGTGAAATGGGATAAGGGTAGCACAGGTCCCTTACGGCTTTTGCAAAGATTATATAATGTCTTGTGTGCAAGATAAAACCACTGCCCCTCAAATCCTCTTTTTACCCTTGTTCTACCAAATTCTGTACCTGGAAGACTAACCAGGAAGGACTACATCTGTGGACTCTCTCATCCACTGAGTTCTGCTTGACTGGTGGAAACACCAGCAGGAGACCTGAGGGCAGAGGAGCGTGAGATTTCTCCAGTCCCCCCCCCCCCCCCCCCGCTTCTGGGTGGCCTCTAAGGAAGACCTCTAAGGAGCCCTCTCAATTGTTGACTCTCTTCTTTCCAGGTTCTGGTGACCTACTCCTTCCACCGGCAGCTTCAGGCCTACCTTCCTTCACTCCTTCGCTTCATTCCTTAAACGTGTGCACACCGTGTGTTTCCCAGCATATACACCATGAAAAGTGCTTCGCCAGGTACACAACAAGTGCTTATGTGCATTCCTTGGCATACGGCCGTCTTCCTCTCTCTCTGTGTCTCTGCTGCTTATAACAACACCAGCAACTGGATTAAGGTCCAGTTTATTTTAACTTGCTTACTTCTGCAGAGACCCTATGTCCAAATAGGTCACATTCATAAGTTCCAGGGGTTTTGGACTTGAATGTATCTTTTTCGGAAGACCAAATTCAACCCACAACAGTCTCTCAGTTTATTTGGCTTTGTTATTATTCTGTTATGTTTTCTATGTGTCTACAAATGAAACAATACCGCACTGTCTTAATTACTAGAGATTTATATGATGCCTTGATACCTAGAAAGCATGTCACTCTCCCAAACTTGTTTTTCTTTAAAAGTGTCATGGCTTTAAGGCACTTGGGTGGCTCAGTCGGTTAAGTGTCCGACTTCAGCTCAGGTCATGATCTTGCACTCCATGAGTTCAAGCCCCATATCGGGCTCTGTGTTGACAGCTCGGAGCCTGGAGCCTGCTTCCGATTCTGTGTCTCCCTCTCTCTCTGCCCCTCTCCCCTGTTTATGCTCGTCTCTCTCACTCTCAAAATGAATAAATGTTGAAAAAAATTTTTTAATTAAAAAAAAGTGTCATGGCTTTCCCTCTTCCCTTTTACATAACTTTAGAATCAGTTTCTACTTTTCCAAAGAAAAACAAACAAACAAACAAAAAACCCAAAACCACATCTCCTGTAGATTTCTAAAGGAGTTTAGATTGGAATAGCACTTAATTCACAATTTTGGAGAGAACTGACCACTTTATAACGTAGAATCTTTTTTCTGTTCATTAACATGGTAGTAATTCTTTTAGCTTTACTCACTAGCATTATAAAAAATGTTATAAATGGAAATTTTAAAATGAATTTTGTAAATATCGGATGTTGATGCGTAGATTTATTTTTGCATATTGATTTCATATCCAACCACCCTTCTTAAACTCTCTCATTACTTCTAATGATTTGAAACCTCTTTGGAGCTTTTCAAATTTTTGTCATTTAAAATTTCATTTCTTCCTTTCTAATCCTTATAGATTTAATTTCTATTTCTTGTCTTACTGCATTCACTGAAACCTCCAGGAAAATAGAAGCTAGAATGAATATCCTTGGGTTTTCCTTGATCTTCAGAGGAATGCATCACCATTAAGTATGGGGCTTGCTCCACACTTTTGATAGGTAACCTTTACCAGGTTAAAGACATTTTTATATTCCAAGTCTCCATTCATTCTCTGTCATTGTCCTTTGATGCAACTTTTCCTTTAGTTACCAGTTTCATTATAGATACTCAAAACTATCTCCTCTTCATTTTAAAGTGTTTAGGATAGATGAACTAGATAGATTTGTGCTTTCAGTCAAGTATTATCAAGACATTGCCACTCTCAATGTCTATCTTTTGAAAGAAGCAAAAATAAGGGTGTTACTTACACGTCAAGAACTCCCTGCCAGACCTCCCAAAAGGTAGCATGATTCAGTGAAAAAGGTTCTAGGCTTCGAGTTACGAGACCAACGTTCTCATCTTGACACATAGATGCAGACTTTTGTCAAAGGCCTCTTTGCAGGTCACCTACCTTCATTACAGGTGAGCCACCATTTGGGGCATTTGAATGATGTGGAAAGCTGAGTTTGGTGGCAACTGGGCTTCCGCTTCTAGTTTTTCTCTGAGACATTATTGCACAGAAGATGCAGGATCCACAGCTGTCAGGAGACTCTTCTCCTCTCTCTCGGCCTGGGAAGATGAACCAAAGCCTAACTGGAGCAAGGAAGAAGACACGATTCCAAAGGAGAAGGGCTCCGTTCAGACTTGAGAGGAACCACTGTCCTCAATATGTCAGACTCTCCATGTGAGTGAGAAACAGTCCCACGGGGCACTGTTAAGTGTACTGGGATCAATCCACTGTGAGCAGCAAAGAGATGCTTCCTTGGGTGGTCTTAGAAGAGCAGGCAGTATCTGGAGGGAAAACCCCGTGCCTTGATATTAGCAGACATGTGATTCAGAAAAAGAGAGACTCAGCTCTTTCCGGAAGAGAAGGGGCCACGGACACGCAGCGATGATGTCTGAAAGGGGATTTAACACTTGTGCTCCCCGCGGATGGTAGGAGTGAAGAAAGGGTACTTCTCTTCCTGCTTTTTTTAGTGACTGCTGATGCTACTAATGGCAAGTCATGTAGGACTCTTAGCGTATCATGCAGCACCATGGAAAGAAGAGTTGATTCATCCACCATGACAAACTGGGGGATTTCATATCCTCCTTAGAGACACTTTATGGATGAACTTTTAAAATATTTTTTACATTAAAAAAGCTTTTTCCCAGGGTGCCTGAGTGGCTCAGTTGGTTAAGCATCTGACTCTTGGTTTTGGCTCAGGTCATGATCTCATGGTTTGTGAGTTCAAGCCCCACATCGGGCTCTGTGCTGATAGCATGGAGTCTTCTTGGGATTCTCTCTCCCTCTCTCTCTGCCCCTCCCCTGCTGGTCTTCTCTCTCTTTCTCAAAATAAATAAACAAGCATCAAAAAAAAAAAAAAGCTTTTCTCTCTCTCACATGAAAAGCATCTGTCAATCCATGTGTCCATCCATCTATCCACCATCTGTCACTGAGTCAATATTTGTTGAGTATTACTATTATCACCAAGAGCCAACATTTCTTGGGCTCTTACAACATTTCTCTAATTTTACATGTACTTTCTCATTTATTCTTTGCAAACAGCTTGTAAGATACTTACCACTATTGAGCCAAACCTCCGGCAGCGGATCTGACTCCCTCCGGCTGCCACAGGGCCCCTCCTGAAGTGGATCACCTAAGGAGAAGCGAGCTAAGCCTGCCCCCCCAGCCGCCGTGCACCTTGCCTACCCACCCCAGCTAATACGCCAGATCCCCAGCACCACAAGCCTGGCAGTGTGCAAGTAGCCCAGACGGGCCACGCCACCCCACAGTGAATCCCGCCCCTAGGAGAGGGGAAGAGAAGGCACACACCAGTCTGACTGTGGCCCCAGCGGTGGGCTGGGGGCAGACATCAGGACTGACTGCGGCCCCGCCCACCAACTCCAGTTATACACCACAGCACAGGGGAAGTGCCCTGCAGGTCCTCACCACACCAGGGACTATCCAAAATGACCAAGCGGAAGAATTCCCCTCAGAAGAATCTCCAGGAAATAACAACAGCTAACGAGCTGATCAAAAAGGATTTAAATAATATAACAGAAAGTGAATTTAGAATATAGTCATAAAATTAATCGCTGGGCTGGAAACAGTATACAGGACAGCAGAGAATCTCTTGCTACAGAGATCAAGGGACTAAGGAACCAGTCACGAGGAGCTGAAAAACGCTTTAAACGAAATGCAAAACAAAATGCAAACCACCACGGCTCGGATGGAAGAGGCAGAGGAGAGAATAGGTGAACTAGAAGATAAAGTTATGGAAAAAGAGGAAGCTGAGAAAAAGAGAGATAAAAAAATCCAGGAGTATGAGGGGAAAATTAGAGAACTAAGTGATACACTAAAAGAAATAATATACGCATAATGGTATCCCAGAGGAGGAAGAGAGAGGGAAAGGTGCTGAAGGGGTACTTGAAGAAATCATAGCTGAGAACTTCCCTGAACTGGGGAAGGAAAAAGGCATTGAAATCCAAGAGGCACAGAGAACTCCCTTCAGACGTAACTTGAATCGATCTTCTGCACGACATATCATAGTGAAACTGGCAAAATACAAGGATAAAGAGAAAATTCTGAAAGCAGCAAGGGGTAAACGTGCCCTCACATATAAAGGGAGACCTATAAGACTCGTGACTGATCTCTCTTTTGAAACTTGGCAGGCCAGAAAGAATTGGCACGAGATTTTCAGGGTGCTAGACAGCAAAAATATGCAGCCGAGAATCCTTTATCCAGCAAGTCTGTCATTTAGACTAGAAGGAGAGATAAAGGTCTTCCCAAACAAACAAAAACTGAAGGAATTTGTCACCACTAAACCAGCCCTACAAGAGATCCTAAGGGGGACCCTGTGACACAAAGTACCAGAGACATCACTACAAGCATAAAACATACAGACATCACAATGACTCTAAACCCGTATCTTTCTATAATAACACTGAATGTAAATGGATTAAATGCGCCAACCAAAAGACATAGGGTATCAGAATGGATAAAAAAACAAGACCCATCTATTTGCTGTCTACAAGAGACTCATTTTAGACCTGAGGACACCTTTAGATTCAGAGTGAGGGGATGGAGAACTATTTATCATGCTACTGGAAGCCAAAAGAAAGCTGGAGTAGCCATACTTATATCAGACAAACTAGACTTTAAATTAAAGGCTGTAACAAGAGATGAAGAAGGACATTATATAATAGTTACAGGGTCTATCCATCAGGAAGAGCTAACAATTATAAATGTCTATGCGCCGAATACCGGAGCCCCCAAATATATAAAACAATTACTCATAAACAGAAGCAACCTTATTGATAAGAATGTGGTAATTGCAGGGGACTTTAACACCCCACTTACAGAAAAGGATAGATCATCTAGACACACGGTCAGTAAAGAAACAAGGGCCCTGAATGAGACATTGCATCAGATGGACTTGACAGATATATTTAGAACTCTGCATCCCAAAGCAACAGAATATACTTTCTTCTCGAGTGCACATGGAACATTCTCCAAGATAGATCATATACTGGGTCACAAAACAGCCCTTCATAAGTTTACAAGAATTGAAATTATACCATGCATACTTTCAGACCACAATGCTGTGAAGCTTGAAATCAACCACAGGAAAAAAGTCTGGAAAGCCTCCAAAAGCATGGAGGTTAAAGAACACCCTACTAACGAATGAGTGGGTCAACCAGGCAATTAGAGAAGAAATCAAAAAATATATGGAAACAAACGAAAATGAAAATACAACAATCCAAACGCTTTGGGATGCAGCGAAGGCAGTCCTGAGAGGGAAATACATTGCAATCCAGGCCTATCTCAAGAAACAAGAAAAATCCCAAATACAAAATCTAACAGCACACCTAAAGGAAATAGAAGCAGAACAGCAAAGGCAGCCTAAACCCAGCAGAAGAAGAGAAATAATAAAGATCAGAGCAGAAATAAACAATATAGAATCTAAAAAAACTGTAGAGCAGATCAACGAAACCAAGAGTTGGTTTTTTGAAAAAATAAACAAAATTGACAAACCTCTAGCCAGGCTTCTCAAAAAGAAAAGGGAGATGACCCAAATAGATAAAATCATGAATGAAAATGGAATGATTACAACCAATCCCTCAGAGATACAAACAATTATCAGGGAATACTATGAAAAATTATATGCCAACAAATTGGACAACCTGGAAGAAATGGACACATTCCTGAACACCCACACTCTTCCAAAACTCAATCAGGAGGAATAGAAAGCTTGAACAGACCCATAACCAGCGAAGAAATTGAATCGGTTATCAAAAATCTCCCAACAAATAAGAGTCCAGGACCAGATGGCTTCCCAGGGGAGTTCTACCAGACGTTTAAAGCAGAGATAATACCTATCCTTCTCAAGCTATTCCAAGAAATAGAAAGGGAAGGAAAACTTCCAGACTCATTCTATGAAGCCAGTATTACTTTGATTCCTAAACCAGACAGAGACCCAGTAAAAAAAGAGAACTACAGGCCAATATCCCTGATGAATATGGATGCAAAAATTCTCAATAAGATACTAGCAAATCGAATTCAACAGCATATAAAAAGAATTATTCACCATGATCAAGTGGGATTCATTCCTGGGATGCAGGGCTGGTTCAACATTCGCAAATCAATCAACGTGATACATCACATTAACAAAAAAAAAGAGAAGAACCATATGATCCTGTCAATCGATGCAGAAAAGGCCTTTGACAAAATCCAGCACCCTTTCTTAATAAAAACCCTTGAGAAAGTCGGGATAGAAGGAACATACTTAAAGATCATAAAAGCCATTTATGAAAAGCCCACAGCTAACATCATCCTCAACGGGGAAAAACTGAGAGCTTTTTCCCTGAGATCAGGAACACGACAGGGATGCCCACTCTCACCGCTGTTGTTTAACATAGTGCTGGAAGTTCTAGCATCAGCAATCAGACAACAAAAGGAAATCAAAGGCATCAAAATTGGCAAAGATGAAGTCAAGCTTTCGCTTTTTGCAGACGACATGATATTATACATGAAAAATCCGATAGACTCCACCAAAAGTCTGCTAGAACTGATACATGAATTCAGCAAAGTTGCAGGATACAAAATCAATGTCCAGAAATCAGTTGCATTCTTATACACTAACAATGAAGCAACAGAAAGACAAATAAAGAAAATGATCCCATTCACAATTGCACCAAGAAGCATAAAATACCTAGGAATAAATCTAACCAAAGATGTAAAGGATCTGTATGCTGAAAACTATAGAAAGCTTATGAAGGAAATTGAAGAAGATTTAAAGAAATGGAAAGACATTCCCTGCTCATGGATTGGAAAAATAAATATTGTCAAAATGTCAATACTACCCAAAGCTATCTACACATTCAATGCAATCCCAATCAAAATTGCACCAGCATTCTTCTTGAAATTAGAACAAGCAATCCTAAAATTCATATGGAACCACAAAAGGCCCCGAATAGCCAAAGGAATTTTGAAGAAGAAGACCAAAGCAGGAGGCATCACAATCCCAGACTTTAGCCTCTACTACAAAGCTGTCATCATCAAGACAGCATGGTATTGGCACAAAAACAGACACACAGACCAATGGAATAGAATAGAAACCCCAGAACTAGACCCACAAACGTATGGCCAACTCATCTTTGACAAAGCAGGAAAGAACATCCAATGGAAAAAAGACAGCCTCTTTAACAAATGGTGCTGGGAGAACTGGACAGCAACATGCAGAAGGTTGAAACTAGACCACTTTCTCACACCATTTACAAAAATAAACTCAAAATGGATAAAGGACCTAAATGTGAGACAGGAAACCATCAGAACCTTAGAGGAGAAAGCAGGAAAAGACCTCTCTGACCTCAGCCGTAGCAATCTCTTACTCGACACATCCCCAAAGGCAAGGGAATTAAAAGCAAAAGTGAATTACTGGGACCTTATGAAGATAAAAAGCTTCTGCACAGCAAAGGAAACAACCAACAAAACTAAAAGGCAACCAACGGAATGGGAAAAGATATTTGCAAATGACATATCGGACAAAGGGCTAGTATCTAAAATCTATAAAGAGCTCACCAAACTCCACACCCGAAAAACAAATAACCCAGTGAAGAATGGGCAGAAAACATGAATAGACACTTCTCTAAAGAAGACATCCAGATGGCCAACAGGCACATGAAAAGATGTTCAGCGTCGCTCCTTATCAGGGAAATACAAATCAAAACCACACTCAGGTATCACCTCACGCCAGTCAGAGTGGCCAAAATGAAACAAATCAGGAGACTATAGATGCTGGAGAGGATGTGGAGAAACGGGAACCCTCTTGCACTGTTGGTGGGAATGCAAATTGGTGCAGCCGCTCTGGAAAGCAGTGTGGAGGTTCCTCAGAAAATTAAAAATAGACCTACCCTATGACCCAGCAATAGCACTGCTAGGAATTTATCCAAGGGATACAGGAGTACTGATGCATAGGAGCACTTGTACCCCAATGTTCATAGCAGCACTCTCAACAATAGCCAAATTATGGAAAGAGCCTAAATGTCCATCAACTGATGAATGGATAAAGAAATTGTGGTATATATACACAATGGAATACTACGTGGCAATGAGAAAAAATGAAATATGGCCTTTTGTAGCAACGTGGATGGAACTGGAGAGTGTAATGCTAAGTGAAATAAGCCATACAGAGAAAGACAGATACCATATGGTTTCACTCTTATGTGGATCCTGAGAAACTTAACAGGAACCCATGGGGGAGGGGAAGGAGAAAAAAAAAAAAAAGAGGTTAGGGTGGGAGAGAGCCAAGGCATAAGAGGACTGTTAAAAACTGAGAACAAACTGAGGGTTGATGGGGGGTGGGAGGAGGGGAGGGTGGGTGATGGGTATTGAGGAGGGCACCTTTTGGGATGAGCACTGGGTGTTGTATGGAAACCAATTTGTCAATAAATTTCAAAAAAAAAAAAAAAGATACTTACCACTATTATTCCATTATAAAGATAAGGAAGTGAGGCAGTAGAAGGTCAAGCCGACTTGCTCAAAATCTCAGAGCTAATAATTGAAGAAGTTATGACTCAGGCCCAAGAGCCCCTTCCAGTGGCAACTGAAGTCAGATCAAATCAGCTCACAAAGAGCAAAATGTCCCATATTCAGGACTTTTGAGCACTGGTTGTTCAATTAAGCCATTATTAAAGATTAAGTTAGATAAACCTTCAATCAAATAAATGATATTAAAACAAAGGTAATCAACACTCAGCTCTGCTTTCTAATTATTTTACTATATTCTACTTTATCTTCATTCTAAAGTTATTTCTATTGAACCTTTCTGGTGGAAATATTATGTAACAATGCGCTATGGCATATCTTTTTCACAAATGTACATTCAGTCACGTTAGTAGCTTGAAAATTGGCCATAGTGAACTATTTACACCATGGAGATCAGCAAATGCTACAGATCGGGACTTCTTTCTCTCAGGAGAAGCCCATTGTTACATATTACTGGCACCTTCGTGGCCCTTTCTCTCAACTGCTGCGGCGTATAACTTCTACATAACGCCATCATATTATGTACCAGGCACTGTGCTGGATACAGAAATACAAAGTTGAATCAGTCCACAGTAAGAGTAAGGAAGAGAAAATCTCACCCACTGAAATGGAAAGGTTGTGGATGTCTTCTAATTCCAATTTGAAACATCTCTTCAAATATGTTATCCAGATATAATTGTATGTGTTGTGAAGTAAGACCTAAGGTGATCAGGGAAAATGTAATCTAAAAGGTTTCAGTTGGAATCATGTTGTCAGTCTCTCCTCACTTTTCTTATAGAGAACACAGAAAGAATCCATTGCAATGTGATGTGGACCCATTTCAGGTACAATGTCAGGTATCTTGAATGAGTCCTATCGGTTGATTTGCATCTTCTGAATACATGGTCCTTTGACCAAGGGAAACTCTTTCCTCATCCGGAACACTTGTGTTTAAGAATCAACTGAGCCTTGGGGCGCCTGGGTGGCGCAGTCGGTTAAGCGTCCGACTTCAGCCAGGTCACGATCTCGCGGTCCGGAGTTCGAGCCCCGCGTCAGGCTCTGGGGCTGATGGCTCGGAGCCTGGAGCCTGTTTCCAATTCTGTGTCTCCCTCTCTCTCTGCCCCTCCCCCCGTTCATGCTCTGTCTCTCTCTGTCCCAAAAATAAATAAACGTTGAAAAAAAAATTAAAAAAAAAAAAAAAAAAGAATCAACTGAGCCTTAACCAGACAGATGCTTTGTACAGTCAGGAAAAGAATCCTGTAAGAAACAGTTAAAGCTCATTGATATGGTAATTTCCATACCAGATATCTTTCTAATAGAATTTCACACCAGCCTGGACAATATGGTCAGCCAGATTCATTCTCAACACCCCATGGAAATGGATGCACAGAAAGGTGAAAAGCAAGGAAGGAGGTAAGAGTACCGCATTCAGGACACATGGGTTTAGCCCCAGCTCTGCCATTTATGGGCATATCACTTCCCTATTCTGCACCTCAAAAGCCCTGTTATAAATGAGGAGGTTAGACTATCCACATTTTTTAAATAAATATTTTTTAATGTTTATTTTTGAGAGAGAGAGAGAGAGAGCACAAGCAGGGGAGTGGGTAGAGAGAGGGAGACACAGAATCTGAAGCAAGCTCCAGGCTCTGAGCTGTCAGCACAGAGCCCAATGTGGGGCTTGAACCCATTAGCTGTCAAGATATAGACATTTAAAGATTTTTAATTTGCTTGACATCCTGGATGGCAAGTCTGCACGTATTTTTAATTTTTTAAATTTGAGCCCCGCATCAGAGCTTGAACTCATGAACCGTAAGAACCGTGAGATCGTGACCTGAAGTCAGACACTTACCAACTGAGCCACCCACATTTTTTTCCCAAGTTAAAGCCACATAAGCATCACCAACTGAGCTAATTAATATACAATTCTCAGATCCCACCTACAGACCATTTGCTCATTAGACCAAGGCCATGGCCAAACAATTTGCATTTGAAGCCAGCACCTGAGTGAATTCCCTTCCCAAAGGTCGGCCCTATCACACATCCACATCACTAGACTAGGTGATCTCTATTCCTGCCTGAATGTACTGTAGTCTGAGGTAAAAGCAACGTATTTTCATGTTAGGGAATAGTTTTTTTAATCCCATGAACTGTGCATTAAAAAAGACATATTTGTCTTGTGTTACCAATTGGTTTACTTCTTCTATTTGAGTCTTACTTGTTATTTTCCTAATTTGATAGAAGTCATTGATATTCTTTTTACCATTTATAGTTCAGATAGGCCTTAATATGTACATAAGTTCATGTTATTTGAGTAACAAAAAAATCAACCGCTAGTTTAATGGCTAAGAAGCCTTCTAGTAATGGGGTTACTGAAAGGAAGGAAAATATAAAGCTATTACCATGTGCTTGATGGAATGATTCTGAAAAGAGTGGGAAAGCAAACAAAACCTGAACTATTGGACCATTGAATTCATCAGTATAGTAGGAAGTAGGAACATTGGACTGGCTTTTAGATAGATAACTTACATCTTGAACTTGTCCAATTGAGGTTTATCCTGTAATAAAAAATAAGATTGAGGATAAACAATATAGTTTCCCTAATCTTTGACAATTTTCTACTGTGAAGCAGAGGTAACTATTTCCATCTTTTCCTTAATTGGGTAAGTGCTATGAACTTCTGCGATTTTCATCTGCCTGCCATCGGTTCACCCTTCTGTTGGTATGGCACCCTAGTTTTCCTCTGAGCTATACAGCTTCCCTCACTTTTAGATCACATGCTGTGATCACATGTTAGTGGGAGGAGTGAGGGAGAGGGAAGCACGTGTTCTGGGGGCAAAAAGGATATTGCTTTTGGCACAGTGATTGGCTCAGGGATGGGTATGAGACAATATAGACCAGTAAGAAGTTAGCTTCAGGCTTTCCTTGAATAGCTGGGGAAGAGAAGCACTCTTTTTCATTTTGCTAGATTTTAAGCCAGGTGGGATGTGGGGCTAGAGCTGCTGACCATGATTTTGTCACTCCACAGGCTCCAAAAATGGAGGGAAACTGGGAAACAGAGTGGAACAGCAAGTAGGAGGGGGAAAGGGAGAAAGGGGAAGGGAGAGAGGGAGAGAGAATATGAATGGTCAAGACCTCAAGCTGTGTTTGAGGCTGTCAGATCTCTATCCCCTGGATGTATTCCCATGATTTCTTTTCTTTTTTTTTTTCTTGCTTAAACAACCTTTCTTTGGTCACTGAAACCAAACTAATCCTGATTGACCTTAACAATTTTGCCAAATCATGTAAAGCCTGTCCACTGCAAGGGTTTTAGTTTTAGCCTTAATAAGTGTATGCAAAATAAGGTATAAATTAGAAACAAAGATCTTTAACCTCTCTCAAGCTGTAATATATATACATATACAAGAAAAGAAAGGATATGTAAGAAAGTGATAATGGTGTTTCCTTTGAGGAATGGAGAATTACAGCTGAGAGGGAGACAGTTCATAGTATATCTTTGTGTACTATTTGTCTTTTATTTTTATTATGTGTACATTTTGCCTACTAAAATCCCATTACATGATTCTACAAAGATATCTATCTTTCTTTCTTTCTTTTTTCTTTCTTTTCTTCTTTCTTTCTTTCTTTCTTTCTTTTCTTCTTTTTCTTTTCTTTCTTTCTTCTTTTTTTTCCTTTTTTCCTTTTTTCTTTTTTTTCTTTTTTTTTTTTTTTTTCTTTTTCTTTCTTCTTTTCTCTTTCATTCTTCTTTCTTTCTTTCTTATCTTCTCTCTCCTCTCTCTCTCTCTCTTCTCTCTCTCTCTCTCTCTCTCTCTTCTCTCTGTCTCTCTCTCTTTAATTGAAGTAGGGGTGCCCAGGTGGCTCAGTTGGTAAAGCATACGACTTTGGCTCAGGTCATGATTTCACAGTTTGTAAGTTCCAGCCCCACATCGGGCTGTGTGCTGATAGCTCAGAGCCTGGAGCCTGCTTCGGTCTGTGTCTCCCTTTCTCTCTGCCTCTCCCCTGCTCTCTTCTCTCTCTCTCTCTCTCTCAAAATAAATAAAACATTAAAAATTTTTTGAAGTATAGTTGACATACAATATTATATTAGTTTCAGGTATGCAACATAGTGATTCAACAATTCTGTGCATTACACAATGCTCACCGTGGTAAGTGTAGCTACTGTCTGTCACCATACAATGTTATTACACTATTATTGACTATGTTCCCTATACTGTATTTTTCATCCCCATGACTTATTTATTTTATAACTGGAAGTTTGTAACCCTATCCTTTTGACCACCCCCCACACCCCTACCCTTTGGCAACCCCCCAGTTCGCTTTCTGTATTTGTAAGTCTATTTCTGGTTCATTTGTTTGCTTTGTTTTTTAGATTCCACATATAAGTGAAATCATATGGTACTTGCCTTTTTCTGTCTGACTTATTTCACTTAGCAAAAGACAATTTCTCTTTATTTACCATTTACTTACTATTTATATACCAAGTTCGCCTTTGGAGTTTACTAGTTGGTAGCACTGTAGCAAGTGAATAAATGCTCAAGTATAACCTTTGTATTTATCAAAATTCTTTCTTTCCCCAAATGTGCTAAATAATGACGATGACATAAACATCTAATCTTCAGATACACCAAAATACAGTATATACTTTATTCTAGTAGAAATACTTTCTGAATGTTGTAGACAATGTGTGTCTCCTCCCTCGTTTTCAGAGTATTAATTTATCAAGATGCCATCTGTTCCATTCCTCTAATCCTCAGCTCACCTATTTTGAAGATGAGATGTCTCAAAGTAAATGCATCATTCAAATTGAGGACTTAGAGGAAGCTTATGTAATTCCGTTTCATTGCCTCTTCTAGCCTCAGGGATGGGTTGTGCCATTTCATTTTACTTCCCATTGTCCCCACATCACCTTACTGTTTGGTTTTTGGAGAACAAAGCTTACTGAATGACTTAAGTGAACCTTCTGCTCAGAGGAACAGAAAGACAATACCTAAAAATGAGATCTGTAAAGATGAATATTTTTTTAACATGAAATTTATTGTCAAATTGGTTTCCATGTAAAGATGAATATTAATTGGGTACATTTTGATCCTCTTTTTATTTTCTTTATCGTCACAGAATTACATGTTAGGGTCAGAATGGGGTGATCTTTGGAAGGCTTGTTCCATCGTTCAGACTATTAATTTCCTACTTCCTTCTCCTTCAGATCCTGATTGCAAAATCACTCATACTTTTGACCTCAACCAAGGACCCATAAGGAACTTAGGATCTAAGGGTACCTTGGTGGTCTAGACCCAGTGTTACAAATTGACTCCAAGGTGGTATAAGGTCATCTAACTAGCATTATGGGTAATAAGATGATAAACACTAATAGCTAATTTTATTTAGAAACATTATGTCAGGTCTTTTACCCAAAATATTTAATGCCCATTTAATTCTCTAGTGTCCCTCTTAAGCCAATGCAATTATTACTCCCACAGTACATTGGAGGCACATAGAGCCCAAGCTGAATAACCTGTCCAAGGCCCCACATGTGGGTAGTAGTACCTCCGATGTGAACTCTGGTAGCCTGATCCCAGAGTCTATTCTCCTTATTCCACTTAGTGAGCTCAGACTCTACAGAGGCAGATGACAGTTTAAACAGATAAGGCAAGGCACAAAGGTAGATCAGAGGAGGGAATGATTAATTTTATCTGGAGAGGCCAGAGAGGCTTCCTGGAGGAGGTGATACAATAGGTGGGTTTTGAAAGATAAATGGGTGTTTATCTGGCAACCACAAGGGTATATCAGGAAACCACAACTGCATGTGCAAAAAAGGGAAAAAAAGCAATTTTATTCACTGATCCCTGAAATTTAACTTCAAATTATCATAGCATATGTGTACAAATTAGGGGACAAGAGGCTAGAAGTAAAAATAAATTTCAGCATCAAAACAACTCATAGCTACCTTACTGAAAGAATTAATCCTCTTCCATCCTTAGGGATGTAATTATATATATGAAGATATATAACAGTGCATTGCAAAACATATAACATCACAGAGAACTGCTAGTTCTTGTTATGTAACTTTATATGGCACATTGATTGCATTAATGACCCCCATTCTTTTACTTTTTTATTTCTTTTTTATTTTTTAAAATTTACATCCAAATTAGTTAGCATAGAGTGAAACAATGATTTCAGTAGATTCCTTAATGCCCCTTACCCATTTAGCCCATCCCTGCTCCCACAACCCCTCCAGAAACCCTCAGTTTGTTCTCCATATTTATGAATCTCTTCTGTTTTGTCCCCCTCCCTGTTTTTATATTATTTTTGTTTCCCTTCCCTTATGTTCATCTGTTTTGTCTCTTAGAGTCCTCATATGAATGAAGTCATATGATTGTCTTTCTCTGACTAATTTCACTTACCATAATACCCTCCAGTTCCATCCATGTAGTTGCAAACGGCAAGATTTCATTCTTTTTGATTGCCGAGTAATACTCCATTATATATATATATACCACATCTTCTGTAACGATTCATCCATCAATGGACATTTGGGCTCTTTCCATACTTTGGCTGTTGTTGATAGTGCTGCTATAAACATGGGGGTGCATGTGTCCCTTGGAAATAGCACACCTGTATCCCATGGATAAATGCCTAGTAGTGCCATTGCTGGGTCATAGGGTAGTTCTATTTTTAGCTTTTTGAGGAACCTCCTTTTCCAGAGTGGCTGCACCAGTTTGCATTCCCACCAGCAGTGCAAAAGAGATCTTCTTTCTCTGCATCCTCACCAACATCAGTCATTGCCTGAGTTGTTAATGTTAGCCATTCTGACAGGTGTGAGGTGGTATCTCATTGTGGTTTTGATTTGTATTTCCCTGATGATGAGTGATGTTGAGCATTTTTTCATGTGTTGGTTGGCCATCTGGATGTCTTCCTTGGAGAAGTGTCTATTCATGTCTTTTGCCCATTTCTTCACCGATTATTTGTTTTTTTGGGTGTTGAGTTTGATAAGTTCTTTATAGATTTTGGATAACTAACCCTTTATCTGATATGTCGTTTGCAAATATCTTTTTATTGTGATGAGGTCCAATAGTTCATTTTTGCTTTTGTTTCGCTTGCCTCTGGAGATGTGTTGAGTAAGAAGTTGCTGCAGGCAAGATCAAAGAGGTTTTTGCCTGCTTTCTCCTTGAGGACTTTTATGCTTCCTGTCTTACTTTAGGTCTTTCATCCATTTTGAGTTTATTTTTGTGTATGGTGTAAGAAAGTGGTCCAGGTTCATTTTTCTGCATGTGTTGTCCAGTTTTCCCAGCACTGGTTGCTGAAGAGACTGTCTTTATTCCATTGGATATTCTTTCCTGCCTTGTCAAAGATTAGTTGGCCATACGTTTGTGGGTCCATTTCTGGGTTCTCTATTCTGTTCCATTGATCTGACTGACTGTTCTTGAGCCAGTACCATACTGTCTTGATGATTACAGCTTTGTAGTATAGCTTGAAGTCTGGGATTGTGAGGCCTCCTGCTTTGGTTTCTTTTTCAAGATTGCTTTGGCTACTTGCATTAATGACCCCCATTCTTTACGCTCTCCTGTAGCCCCAACTTTCACCAGGTGACTTCGCATTCCTTTCAGTAAAGAAGGCACAATCTACTTCCTCATTTTTTTAACGTTTAATTTTGAGAAAGAGGGGAGGGGTGACAGAGAGAGAGAGAGAGAGAGAGAGGACAGAGGATCCAAAGTGGGCTCTGCATTGACAGCAGAGACCCCAATGCGGGGCTCAAATTCATGAGCCATGAGATCACGATCCAAGCTGAAGTTGGATGCTTAACCAACTGAGCCACCCAGGAGCTCCTACTTTCTCATTTTTGAATCTGGGCTGTCTTAGTTACTTGCATTAGCCCTAGGGATATTAGCAGACATGACACAACAAGATCTTAAAAAAAAAAAACAAAAAAACAAAAAAAAAACAACACCTGGGAAAAAACAGGGAGGGATTTAAGACCTATTTTTTTTTTAATTTTTTTTCAACGTTTTATTTATTTTTGGGACAGAGAGAGACAGAGCATGAACGGGGGAGGGGCAGAGAGAGAGGGAGACACAGAATCGAAACAGGCTCCAGGCTCCGAGCCATCAGCCCAGAGCCTGACGCGGGGCTCGAACTCACGGACAGCGAGATCGTGACCTGGTTGAAGTCGGACGCTTAACCGACTGTGCCACCCAGGCGGCCCAAGACCTATTTTGAAAAAAACAATGAGGAAACAAAAAAGCACTTGGGCACTTTTGCTTGTGCTAGCTCCCTCAGCAGGAGAACACGTGTAGGATGGTGTGCTATAGGATGAAAACCACGTGGAGCACAGCCCCTGGCAGCTTGGTTTCAGACGAGGCTACCCTGCAGTAGGGCATAGTCAGCTGAGCCCTGTGAGTCAAAGTGAGTCAGGCTCAGATCAGCCACGCCCAGCCCCATCAACCGCAGCCTGCAGACCCAGGAGCTCACTCAGCGCTTACCATCGCAGGTGCTGAGTTTTCTATCTGAATTTCCTCCACTTACAGATAGTTTGAGGGTTACAGTGACGGAGCCTGCAAGTACCCCAGGAAAGACGTGAAATATTCTACTCCCAAGAAAGTTATATGGCTGTGTCAGTTTTTGCCTAGTTATGTCATATCACTGTGACAACTGACAACTGATATAGTATAAAAGACCATTGCATAACACCATAATGTCAAAAACTCTTGGAAGTCATGTGTCTTCTATTTATTTATGCTCCAAATAAAAGCAGGCAGCAACAGGCACACGATACATGTTTTTTAGAAAAAAAGAAAGAAAGAAAGAAAGAAAAGAAAGAAAAGAAAGGAAAGAAAGAAAAAGAAAGAAAGAAAGAAAGAAAGAAAGAAAGAAAGAAAAAGAAAACAAAAAACCCAACAGGGATCTAGCTTCTTGACAGTAGTAGAATGTTTCATGTTTATCCCTGGGGGAACTGTAGGGTGAATTACTGTAACCCATCACTTGTCAATAAAATCACAAACTAACTTACACAGAAATAGCCAGAAGCTAATTTAAACATTTTTTGGAACCAGGAGGGTAGAAGAGATGGGCGTATTGTAATTCAGCTTTTTTCTTTATCATTCTTTAAGGAACTTCAAACCAAAGGTCTTGCATCAAAAAGGCTTTCAGCTTCAGACAGGGAGGAACTGAAAGTTATAATATTAAGAATGTTTTTGAATGGTAGTAGCCCAAGTTTTTCAAACCCCTTCACATATGGTAAGAGAGGAGTCAATAAAAGTTAATTCGAATAAAGATTATTCCATTTTTCCTAATTGTAGCGATAGATTTGTTCAATATAGAAAGTGGGGAAAATACAATGAAAAGAAAGCAAGTAAAACTATTTCCACCATTAAATAAAATCGCTGTCAACACACTGGTATTTTAAAGGTACTTTAATCTTATTTTATTTTAGTAATAGTAGCACACTTTGAGGGACAACGCTAGGAATTTTACATTCATCTCTTGCCTTAATTATCACAACCCAGTGAGTTGGTATTGTGTCCATTTCTAGTAAGGAAAATGAGAATATACTAACAGAAATGATCCTGGCACGGTAGCCTCTCCCTGCTGGTAGAGAAATTCAGCACTCCTTCCCTCCAGTTCTTTTTCTTTTACTTAACCTTGGAATATGGAAAATTCAAACTTAGACAACGGTAGAGTGACAAGCATCTTGAGCTTGTATGCCTCCATCGCCCACTTCAACCATTACCAACACCTGTCAGGTTTGTTTCACAACCTCTACCCACTTGTGCTCCCTGCCTTTTGCTCCAGCTTCCCAGGAGAACTTCTGTATGGGTAGATCACTTAAGGATAACTCTCTCTGCAGATCCTCAAGAATAAACCCGAAAGAGTCTCATACTTTCAAAGAGGCAAGTTTGCTCTGTCAATTTTTCCCAAGAAAGAAAACATGCTTCCTGCCTACTGTAGCTGGCTGAGCTTTGATTACAGTGAAGCACAAAAAGGAGGGAAGGTACTGAGTTCCAGGAGCTGAGCCAACCATGTAGACACTGACACGAAATGTACATATCCACCTACAAAATAAGAAGGAATAGGATGCTACCTAGTTGCAAAGCACCCTCATGTGTTTCATCATATGTGATGGAACTTTTCCTCTTTGCAAACAACTGCCCTGTTCCAGGTATTACTTCCCTGGCTCCCAGAGAAAGCCTCTGAGGTGCTGAACTGGACTCTTCTCCCCTCACTCCTTCCTACCCAAGGACCAGGTCCTTCTTCAAGAACAACGCTCACATGCTTGGCTGTGCTACCGTCATTCACCCTGAAATGTATAAGTGGTTAATATTCATGAGGGCTTCTACCAGAAAGTCTGTAGGGGCATATGGAAACCACAGCCTCTGTTCTTAGCAAGTTTGCACCAAAGCGTCTGAGTCTATTTACTCACAATTTGCTGATGTTTTGACATTTCCCTGCTGATTTGCCTCTTGAATGAACGCCTCATGACACATTCCTGATCAGAAGTGATATCCCAATGAGCCAAAGATTGGCTTCTCCTGTTGCCATGGGCCATCCCATCTCATTTTCTCACAGAATAAATGTTGCACTCCAGGCAAAATAAAAAAGGTGGCAGCCCTAAATGTCTCCAATTTCTGTCTCTTCCCCCTAGTCTCTGTAGCTGACAAAGGAGAGGAGAACCGCCGCGCGCTCTACAGCAATTACTTTTGTATGATAACGTCTTTCACTCCAGTCTTGCGAGACAAGAATAAAGACATTACTATCATACTACTTTTTGATTTTTTAAAAGATTTTAAGTAATCTCTATGCCCAGCATACGGCTCAAACTTAGGACTGCAAGACCAGGAGTCGCATGCTCTACTGACTGAGCCAGCCAGACACCCCATACTATTTTCTGATTTAAAAAGTAAAACATGTTTGTTGTCAATACAACGCAAAAAGTGTAAAAAGTATAAAAACCTGGAAGGCAAAACTGCCTCTTGCATCTCACTCCCTAGCCCTATTTACTTAATTTTTTTCCTTAAAACTGACTACTGTGCATCTGACGTGCATATTTCTAGGCATTTTTTCAATGCTTTGAAATATACACCTATGTATGTTTGTAAGTATAGCTATGCGCGGTATAAGAGAAACATATATCAACACATCCATTCACATATGTGTGTGATTCATTCGGCATGTTGCATTCAATCTAAGATGCCACTGAGTATAGGATCTGTCATTATTTTATGTATACCACCAAGACTGTTGCCTGATCCATAGCAATTGTAAGACACCATCAACTATAAGACTCTACTTATAATAATGCAAAAGGTGAAAAATGCCCACCTTGGAATCAATGAAATATGATCTGTATCTTCTTCTTTTCCTCTAAGTATAGCAAAGTATAGCACAGTATAGCAAAGATACATTTCCGCTTCAGTGCAAATGGTTCCACCTTTTTTTTAACTGCCTCACGTTAGAACAGTTAGCGGTCCTACAATTTATTTAGCCATTCTCATACCGCTGAACGTTTAAGTGGCTTCCTGATTTACTACTAAGATAGCGCTGGATGAATACACGCTGTCATAAACTTTCGCATACTTACGTGAAAATTTTATAGAGCGTAGTCCTACAGGTATAATCGTTGAGTCAAAGGTTATGAGCCACTAAAATGTTTGTAAGTACTGAGAAACTAGGAGCTTCCTTTTCCCAGATAAGAACACCGTGGTTCTGAGGAGTCAAGTGCCTTGCTTCCACTCATGTGGTCAGTCAGGCACAGAGGTTGCCCGCTGTTTTCTGACTGGGGCAGTCCTCTCAAATACACACTCACCCTCCTCTGTCCTTTCCATTGTGGATTCATCTTTGACAGAACATCAAATAATTCATGACTTTAACGAGCATGCGTTTTAGCCCTTGGAGTGAGGATTTTTTTTCCCCCAAGTCCCTGAGGCTGACATTTTTGGGAGCAGCATGTTGTGGGCATTTAATGACCTGTGACGACAAAGTCACCTAAATTATTTGTACACACACGTGAGCAATCAGATTCAGGGCTGACTGGTCCAGCTCAGTCAAAGCTGCTGCCACTTTGTGGGAGAAAAGGAAAAGAAGGCATGGGGAACTTCGTGGTTCTATGGAGTGCTGTGACTACTTGTGAGTTGTGCTAAGTTAGATTGTCCAGACTTCATGGTCTGTCCCAATTTTGTAGGTTTTGAACTGATCCTCCTCTCTCCACCAATAAGGAGGAGTGACCGTTGTAGACCTAGTCACATAAAACCAAGCAAATTTCTGCTATCATCACCCTCAAGCAGTGTTAAATGGAAATAAAAGCTTATTTTATTTAAAAAAATTTTTTTTTAACGTATATTCATTTTTGAGACAGAGAGACACAGCATGAATGGGGGAAGGTCAGAGAGAGAGGGAGGCACAGAATCCGAAACAGGCTCCAGGCTCTGAGCTGTCAGCACAGAGCCCCACGCGGGGCTCGAACTCACGGACCGCGAGATCATGACCTGAGCCAAAGTCAGACGCCCAACCGACTGAGCCACCCAAGCGCCCCTAAAAGCTTATTTTACATACATACAATTTGATACATACAATTATTCTGGTTCACAGTCAACACAATCCAAATCTCCTAAAACAGTACTTCACAAATGTTACTGTGCATATGAATCACTGGGGCCCTTATTTTCATAATTCAGATTCTAATTTAGTAGGTCTGGGATGGGGCTCAGATTCTGCATTTATAGTCTGGGTGATGCCTATGCTGCTGGTCCACAGACCCCTCTTTGAATAGCAAGGTCCTAGGGCAGCAGTCAGCAAACTACAGCCTACTAGTAGGTCAAATATGGCTATCAGTTTTATAAATAAAGTTTTATTGGAACACAGCCCATTGTCCATTTGCTTATGTATTATCTATGGCTATGCACTGCAATGGCAGAGCCAAAGTAGTTATGACAGGGACTTTATGGACTACAAACCCTATATCTGCTGGTTGTGTGTGTGTGTGTGTGTGTGTGTGTGTGTGTGTTTCCTTCCTGGCTGTTCAGAAAGAACTGGAGCTGAAGGGGACTTTTCCTCAAACTTTAAAAGAAAGATTTCACAATTCAATCATGGCTCCTGTCATTGAAACCATTGTTTTGATTCCGAGACCAAAGCAGGAACAGTGCTCTTGGTTCCTAAAATGAGCCTTTTCCGTGTTTCACTAGTTGCTTAATCTGCCATCAGTGAGGTGCTAATGTTGACACGGCCCCTGGTGAGAAAGGGTGGAGAGGACTGAGGATGGCCTTACTCTCTCAGCAAGGGAGACAGCCTTTGATGGGATTAACTAACAACTCCCTATGGTAACCACAGACAGCCACTATGCTAAAATCAGCTGAGGTGAATTTTCATTATTTATTCAAAGGAAGGTTGGAAGAACCAAAAAGTTCTCTTTGGGTCACTGGAAACCTGCATGCATGTTTATGTTTATGTTATTTTGTGTATGTACTGAATCTTTACTAGATTATAATTCTTCATGGTCAGGAATGACGTAGCCCTTAATTTTGTTTCCTGAGAAGCAGATCTCAAAGCGAAGATCTGAGTGTAAGTAGTTTATTGGGTGGTGGGGGAGGGGGGAGGTCAGGAAACCAGTAAGGCAGTGGATAAACAAGAAGAGAAGGCAGTGAATTCTGGGCGTGTTGTTGCTCGGAAGGTAACATTCACCTGCCTCCCAGTGCTCCTGAAGTGTCATCCTGCTGTGGAACTCTGGGAAATGAGGTGACACTCATCAGAATTATCCCACGGAAAGCTGCAAGTGCTGGAGATTTTCTATACCAGTTCTCACCCCTCAATTGTTGGTTGAAGGGCTCCTGGAGCGATGTATGTTAATTTCCGGGCATATCTGACTAAGAGGAGGCAGCTACTGTCCATTGGAAGCAGCCAGAGGGCACTGAGGGTAAGGCCTGACGGTACACACAGGGCACTGTGAGCCTCTGGATGGCTTAGCTATTTCCGCCTGCCATGCCTGAAGTTTGCACAAACGTGGTGCTTACTAAGTGTGCAGGGCCCTATTCTGGATGAATCTAGACATACAAACCGAGTTGTCCAGAAGTTTGCATATGAACCAAGGGTTGAGACTGCTGAAGTGAATTTGATCACTTGTGGGCAAGAGAATGACAGAGAATGCTTCATTCTATAGTGATTGGGAAGAGAAAGAAGAAAGCTACCTTGGTGCTTGATGGGGTTCAGGACGCGCTGCCCCAAAATATGGCACCTTGGCATATTAAATAGTTTGAGCTGAAGGAGTTTAAGAAAATGGGAGAAGCAGGAAAGTCATTTCCCCTCCCATCCTTAGTAGGTCATAAAGCACTTGTGTGAGGGGGGCCCTCCCTGCATGCAGAGGAAAGGAGCGTCTATACCTCCAAAGATGAAGGGACGCCAAGAAGATCCAGAACTAAAAGGCCTAGTGTTTTATTTTAGTCTCTGACCTATCGTATTTCTTCACAACTCTTTATCAAACCTAGCACAAAAAATACTCAGGTTTAAATGTTTCTTCAGAACTTCTCCTTTTGAAGCCTCCTGTGTCTTCTAAAACTTATTTGAAATAAATTTGTATGCTGTTGGCCTGCCAACCTCTTTGTCAGACCCAGCCAGGGACCCTCAGAGGGATGATGCAAACTTTTTCCTCCCCTACAATGCTCTAGGCACAAGAGGGAGGAAGCTGACAAGCTAATGAAACGAATAAATTGAAGTTCTAATTCTTCACTCTTTTCCAAGCCAAGCATATAGTTTTCCTTGGTAAAATGCCATACCTGGGGTTATAGCAGCCATTGGAGATGATAGTCAATAGATGATATAAAAATTGATACAAGAGTGATCAGGGCTCATGTTTCAGGGACAAGAATTTTGACTGAGCGTCAAGGATTGGATTCTCAGGACACAGTTGCTGAGACAGAGTTTACCATGTGGGAGGTTTTATCTAAGGAGCATCCTTGGGACCGACACCTGTGGAAGGGAGGGGAACAAAGCAGGACTGAGCAGAGAGAGAAAAACCACGCTGAGATGCAGGCCCAGTAACAGCTTCTGCCAACTGTCCAAGGGGCTCTGCAGCTAGACAGGCCCTCCTGAGGTGTTCCCAGCAGGGCTGAGATGACCGGGCCATTGTACTCCTAACCATCTCTTTCATATTGGACCCAGAACAGACAAGTGATCCCTGTGGCCAAGGCCATGCTGCAAGGAGCGGACGGCCAAAGGTGGTCTGCTGCCAGTATTGCTGGCAGCTGGGCACGAGCCCTTCACTGAAGAGAGAGCTGGTGGTGCCCCACCACTGAACATTCTCGGCTTCCCCCTCCTTCAGTACTCTGCCCCCAGCACAGGCTGTGACGATTCTCCAGGGTGAATCACCAGGGTTACAGGATTTAAATTTGATGTGATTCTCAGGCTTCATGGCCTTTTAGATCTTCTGGAACCTGCTCTGCCTTCACCGCTGTTTGGTGCCATGGGACTATATAACTGATCTTGTGGAGGCTCAATTTATTACACATCACTGTAGACCACCTGGGATGTGGGGTAGATAGGTACCTAAAATCGGTTGTGCTTGCCATCCAAGTCCTGATATTCAGATTTCCATAGTCTTAGTTACATCCTCTTGGACTGCCAGGAGGTGTCTGCATGGACGGTCTGTATTTAGACACCACAATGATCTGCAATTCAGATCATACAACGTCACCTCAGTTTTCCTTTTCCTGGAACTTGCAGGGGGAGGCTGTCTTAATAACTATTTTGGATTTCATGGAGTTAGGCATATAGCATACAACAATGATGTGTGTGTGTGTGTGTGTGTGTGTGTGTGTGCGCGCGCGCGCACGTGGGTGTTGGGGGGCAGGATTCCTAGCCTGGCACAAGGAAGGGAAGAGTCCCAAGAAGAGCTGGGGCTGAACTGTGAGCAGCACAATGTAAAATGGAGGCTAAGAAACATCAACATGGGCCATGCTTGTTGGGAGGAAATATTTTCAGTCCTGCTTCACCACTTAGAGCCACGGTGAGTCCTCAATATTTATTATTCCATCCAAGAAATCTTTGTCAAAACCAAGGTAACCAACATTTACTCCTATATTGTCTTATATGAGTCTTACAGTTTTATCTCCTACTTTTTGGTCTATGACCCGTTTTGAGTTAAATATTATGGATGGCATGGGAAGGGGGTCCAACTTTATTCTTTTGCATGTGGATATCCACTTCTCCCAGCATAATTTCTTGAAAAGACAATTCTTATCTGCCATTGAATTGTCTCAGCATCCCTGTCAAAAACGAATTGACTATACATGTAAGGGTTTATCTCTGTATTCTTAATTCTATCCCACCTGTGTGTCTATCCCATGCCAGTACCACACTATCTTATTACTGTAGCTTTGTACTAAGTTTTGAAATTGGAAAGTGTGAGTCTCCCAACTTCATTCATTTTTAAGATTGCTTTGCCTGTTCTGGGTTCCTTAAATTTTCACATAAATTGTACCATCAGCTTGTCAACCTCTGCAAAGAAGACAGCTGAGATTTTGATAGGAATTGTGTGGAATTTATAGATCGATTTGGGGAGTATTGCCATCTTAACAATATTGTTTCCTGATTCATGAAGTGGAGATATCTTTCTATTTATTTGGGCCTCCTCTAATGTCTTTACAGAATAATATTCTGTAGTTGTCAGAGACTCTATTTTGCCCTGCTTTGTTAAGGTTATTGCTGGGTATTTTATTCATTTGGATGCTGTTTTAATAGGAATTGTTTTCCTAATTTCATTTTTTATTATTCCTTGCTGGTTGTCTCAGCTAGCATTGCTATAACAAAATACCACAGACTGGGTGGCTTAAATAACACACATTTATTCCTCAGAGTTCTGGAAGCTGGGAAGTTAGAGATTAGGTTGTTAGCATGATCATGGTCAGGTTCTGATGAGGATCCTTCCTGGCTTGTGGATGCCTGCCTTCTTGCTATGTCCTCACATGGGAGAGGAAGAGGAAGAGGGAAAGAAAGGCTGGGGAGAGACAGCGAGTCACTCTCTGGTTTCTTCTTATAAAGGCACTAAGTCCATCATGAGGCCCTTACCCTCTTGACTTTATCTAAATCTAATTATCTCCAAACTCAAATATAATCATATTGAGGGTTTGGGCTTCAATATATGGATCTGGAGGGAGCACAAACATTCAGTCGATAATGCTAGTAAATAGAAATACAATTGAATTTTGCATATTAACCCTGTACATTGCAAACTTGATGAGCTTATTTTTTTCTTATCATTTTGTAGTGGGTTTCTTAGAATTATCTCTAAAGATAATGCCATTGGCCAACAGAGACAGTTTTAGTTATTTATTTTATTATTATTTTAATGTTTATTTATATTTGAGAGAGAGAGACAGAGAGAGAGAGAGAGAGAGAGAGAGAGAGAGAGAGAGAGAGAGAGAGACAAAGTGTGAGCAGGGGAGGGGCAGAGAGAGATGGAGACAGAATCTGAAGCAGGGTCCAGGCTCTGAGCTGTCAGCACAGAGCCAGATGCAGGGATCAAACTTACAAACTGAGATCACGACCTGAGCCGAAGTTGGACGCTTAACCCACTGGGCCCCCCAGGTGCCCCAGTTACTCCTTTCCGATATAAATACTTTTTATTTCATTTTCTTATCTAATTGGACCGGCTAGAATCTCTAGATGATGTTGAGTAGAAGTGGTGAGAAAGGATGCTTTTGTCTCATTCATGATCTTAGAGGGAAGCATGTAGTCTTTTACTATTAAGTATAATGTTAGCTGTGGGTTTTATCAGGTTGAGGAAGTCAACCGACTAAGTGTAACCGACTGAGCCAACAAGGTGCCCCAAGGGCATTAGATTTCTAAAATGTTTTTCTTTAGCTACTGAGATAATCATGTGGCTTCTGTTTTTTATTCTTTTGATATGGTGTTTTCACACTGACTTTTGGATGTTAAAACAGCCTTCAATTTCTGAGATTAATCTTACTTTATCATGGTGAATCATTTTTTTTTTAATGTTACTGGATTCAGTCTGCTAGTGTTTTGTTGATGATTTTTATGTCTGTCTTCATAAGAAGTATTGGTTTCTAATTTTCTTTTCTTGTGATGTCTTTGTCTGAATTTAGTGTCAGGGCTGTACTGGTCTCACAGAGTGAGTTGGAGAGTGCTTCTTCCTTTTCTGTTCTTTGGTGGAGTTTGTGAAGAAATGTTATTCATTTTCCTTAAGATATTTAGAAGGATTCACCCATACAGTCCTCTTCCTGTGTGCTCTTTCTTCGTACAAGTTTAAAATTACTAACTCAATCTCTTTACTTATTATGGGTGTATTCAAATTTTACATCTCTTATAGAGTGAGTTTCAGAAGTTTGTGTCTTTCTAGGGATTCCTCTATTCCACCTAAGGTATCAGATTTGTTGGCAGATAGTTTTTTAAAAAATATTTTTCTTTACGATCTTTTTAGATTAGAAAGAGTAGCATCTTTGGCACTAAACTCATCTAGGTCTAAATCCTATTTTATTTACTATGTTATTTCCCCTCCCCAAACCTTGGTTTTTTAGTCTATAAGATGGAAATAATTTAATCTTTTCATTCTTTTAACAAATATATGTGGAACATCTACCATGTGCCAGGCGCTATTTGTGTGTGGGGGGTGAGGGGCTCAGCAGTGAATGAAACAAAGTAACTTCCCCTCATGGAGTTCATATTTCATCTTGTCATGAAGTTTAAATACAATACAACGATAATATAGCATTCCTGGAATATAGTAAATGCCCAGTGAATGATGGCTACGGTAACTGTATCTTTTCCTCTCTGTGTTATTGGATGCCAATTCAGGTTCTCTAGGGGAAAGTGTTGGATGGCTTGCTTGAAGTCGGAGGTCTTTCTCACATCTCATCATAATCAATTTTGCTCAAATACAAGCATCACTGCAGCATTTTCTTTTATGTCTAACTTCTAATTATCTATAAACACATGCTTTTACGAGATGGTTCTCATCCTTTGATATATGATTTCACACATTTAGCTAGTCAAAACTTTACGGGACTAGCAAGCTTGCTGCATTAAGACTCAAGTTGCACAGGGACACCTGGGTGGCTCAGTCAGTCAAACATCCGACTTCGGCTCAGGTCATGATCTCATGGTATGTTTGAGCCTGGCATCGGACTCTCTGCTATCGGCACAGAACCTGCTTCATATCCTCTGTTCTCCCCTCTCTCTCTGCCCCTCCCCTGCTCATGATTTCTCTCTCTCTCTCTCTCAAAATAAATACATAAACTTTAAAAGAAGGACTTAAGTAGCACAAACCTGTGGTAGACTCATTTACAGACATCTTAATTTGCATGTTTTCCCATGTATTTTTTTTTCTTTTCCCTTCCCTCACTCATGCAGGTGGCAAGCTCTCTTGCCTCTTGCCACACACACAGAAGGGTGTGTGTGTGTCTGTGTATGTGTGTGTGTCCTTAGCAGCAGAGAATAAGGCTGTCCTGGAAGTGCCCTTGGTTGATATCCAGACTGCCAACTGGACTAAATGCTTAGGGTCCCTGGAGATACCAGAAACTCCAGCCTTCCAAAGGGTTCTAGTCTCCAAGTATGGCCCTGAGGCAGGAGTCCCACCAGAACTAAGGGATGGTGCGAGCTGGAGGCACTGTGGACTCTCAGTGGTAACCACGATAGGTTAAAGTTGATGAGCAGAGAAGCTTTCCTGAAGTTGTGATGCTACACAGCCTTTAGGATGTCTGTTATCTTCAGAAAGGAGTCTCTCTAATAGCCCATCCACCACCAGTCAGCCAGGAGATGTGGACTCTGAATTGGAATCAAGTGGCTTTAAAAGAGATACAGAGGGGCGCCTGGATGGCTCAGTCAGTTAAGCGTCCGACTTCGGCTCAGGTCACGATCTCGCACTCTGCGAGTTCGAGCCCCGCGTTGGGTTCTGTGCTGACGGCTCAGAGCCTGGAGCCTGTTTCGGATTCTGTGTCTCTCTCTCTCTCTGACCCTCCCCTGTTTATGCTCTGTCTCTCTCTGTCTCAAAAATAAATAAATGTTAAAAAAAATAATAATAAAAGAGATAAAGAAGTAGAAGTTTTTTTCAACGTTGGTTTGGTGGGTTTTGTTAGGTTTTTGTTTGTTTTGCACAGGTAAGCTCATGAGCTGAGAGTCATACTTGCTAAGTTAGCCATGGGTCAGGAACTAGTTAAAACTCAGGACTTATGACTCTGTCCACTTAGCACATACCTCTCTTCTGAGAATCTGCAGCTAAGAAGCGTGGGGAATTATCTAGCCATTTGACTCTGTGCTCCAGTACTTTCCAGCATCAGTTGGCTTTGATAGAGTGATCTAAAATGAGAAAGGGATGCAGAAAGCCAGCACAGAGTATGATTCACATGCAACCCTAAACAAAGCAGTGGCTGAGTGATTTTCCTGGAATTCACTAGACAGTGATGAGGCAATGAGGGGCCCATTTACTGTAACAGATGGCCAGGGACATTCAGAACTTGAGAGCACTTCAAATCTACCTTCCAATTTATAAACCCAGTTCCCAAAGGCTGTGGGTTCACTGAAGGCAGAATTGTCTTTTATTGGCTCCCCACTGTGGCTTGCACAGTGGCCGGCATAGGGCAGGCATCAATATATACATGCAAATTATAATTAATTAACATATTAATTATATATTAATTAATTATAATTGTATATTGTGTATTTTATACATTACACATATTAACAATATTAATTATATACTGTATATTAATTAATTATAATTTTATATTGTGTAATTTATATAAATTACATATGTAAATATATAATTACTTGTATATAATTATATGTATTAATTAATTAAAACATCTCATTATTGAAAGCCTACTATGTTCCTGAAATTGCTCATGGCACTGGGACATTCAATCCTATAAACAACACTGTGAGGTAAGTTGCTCAAAGTCTGAGTGAGTAAGTGGCAAGGTTCGAGGCCTGGTCTGACTTCAAACTCACCATTTCTTTATGTGTTTGAGTCTCTGTAGGACAGTGGTAGATCTTGTCATCGTCAATTATTTGGGGTTTAACTTGCAATATTAGGGAATCAATAAGGAAGCAATTCTATTTCCTCCTTACTCATCCTTTTAACCATTTATCAATTCAGTGAAAGAGTATATATATTGAGTTATACATGCCCGATACTTGTCCCTCTAAATTACTGTTCAAATCAGTAGGAAATTTACAGAACTGAGAGGAGTAAAAGAAAGAATATTCAGGTTCCAAAAATATCTAGTTTTCTATATCTAGACTTCTTGCTGAGGCTGCCTAGGCTGATGGAAAGGTTTTACGATTTGGAATCAGGAGACCTGGGTTTAAACATAGGGTTTATAATAGCTAGTAAAATCAGAACTAAGAGCTCACTGATCAAAGCTAGCTAGTTTTTGCACTGGGGAAGTTAATTATCCCGAGTCTCAATTTTCTCATCTATACAATGGGAATAATATTCACATGTGCAGAACTTGTGAGGTAACAGATGGTATAATTTGGCAACAAAACCTAAACACACATAACCTTTACTATCATCACTGTAATTATAAGAAAAGGTGTATATGCACTCACATATAATAGACCTTGGGGACAAGGTCACATTGGAATTTGATAAATTCTAAGGTTGGCAAACCTTATAAATGTTTCTGCTACATATGAGGAAATGTAGAAGGAGGCTAGGGTAGGAAGACAATGTACAGTTGTGTACTTTTGAGGTGTACAAGATCACCGGACCTGGGGAGGTGGGGAGGTGGGCTGAAATACAAGTGATGCTTGTTGAGAGGCATCTATAAGAAACATATTTTTCCTTTTTATAAATTTTCTACCAGAGAAGGCTCCTATTTGCATTAACACTGGGAGAATCTTTCTATAATTTGCTGTTTCCCTTAAAAGCAAATCCTGAAACAAGGACCTGGGTGCAGATAGTTTATTTAGGAGGAGATACCAGAAAGCACAGTGAAAAAGAAAAAAGAGTGAGACAGGAAAGGGGGAAGTCAATTATTTGTGCCCTGTTAAAGTGCATTATTAAAGTCATTTGTACTTGGGCAACCAGAGCGCAACCCCACTGAGGTCCCTCTGTGGAAAATTTGGAGAAATTGTCAACCTAAGAATGAAAGACTAGGACAGTTATTCACTGACTTCTATCCCTCATTGGTTGAGGACTGTCTCTGGGACACTAATTACCCCACATTTTAGAGCCTGTTCACTTGGCAGAAAAGTGGACAGACTACTCCACTTACGCTCTTGAAATGGGACATGGGCAATGCACATGGAACTGTCCATCACAGCGGTTCTGAAATTGGATGGGCTAAAGGAATGTGTTGCAGGGCACAGCTTGAGGCTGAGAGTTTTGCCAAGAATGCTCAAGCAGATGTGGGTTTAGAGAAGGGGCATACTAGGGAGGTCCCCTGAATTTACACTGACGTGGCCAAGAAATGATGTTATTTAGCACTCATTTTCATTCCATTTTCCTTCCACTTGGTCTCCTCGTGCCCATGAATCACACAGAACTTGGAATCAACTCCTTCCCCTCTTCCCTTAAAAAGCCATCTGCGTAGCCATGCATATGACTAGGTACAGAGGACATTTAAAATGATGACCTGGCTGTTCGTAGATGAATGCAGACCTGCTGACTCATCAAACTGTTTACATACCCCAGCCAAATAATTCTACCATGAGCACAGTCTCCAAGGGCTCTGAAGTATTTCTCTCTCTTTCTCTGTATCCCTTTTTATTTCATTTACATACGGTAATAGATTATGGTCTGAATAACTGTAACAATTTCTAATTAATTGAGGTATTTATTCATTCAAAAAATAGCAAGTGTTTTTAAGTGCCTGCATCATGTCAAGCTCTAGGATACAGAAGAGAACAAAGTTTAAAATTTCTGCCTTCATGGAGTTTACTTTCTATTGGGGAATACAGAATGAGAAGAATATAATGAAAAAAACTGAGTGATGGGAGACAAAGTTTCCAGTGTAAAAATGGAGATTTCAAAATGGAGCAAACAAGCATAGCCAGGACAGTCTCTTTTTCAAGTAGGGTCAGGAGGCCATATGGGAAGAGAAATTTATGCACATGCTCACTGCAGAAATCATGAACTTTAAAAAAAAGCCTTCAGCCAGCTGCAAGCCCTCGGCCTGCAGTTAACTTTCTCCTCACCATGACTCCTGAATCATCTGCATTCATCACTTCCAAAGGAGCCAATGCAACTGAACAAATTTCAATCCCTCATTTGCATATTAGCTCAACCAATCACAGTTAATTTAGTTCCAGTTCATGTTTTGCATAGAAGACCTGAATGATGACTACATTTGTAGTCTTTGCCTATATACCTTTGCCCCCCCTTTGTCTTCTGTGGAACACAATTTAGGTTTCTACTTAAATCTGTGACCCTCAAATTAGAATTCTATTTGCCCAAATAAATGCTTATTTGCTTAAATTTCTTGGTAAATTCTTTTTTGGTTGTCATCACTTAATGTGTCCAGAGCCACTGACTCTAACCCCCCAGCACTGCTGCGGACACAGGAAAGATACTTCCAAAGACCACTGTTCTCTTGCATAGTCCCCAGGCTCCTTTTAAAGTTAAACCTAATGAAGGAGGCTGTGGGGCTTCATGAATGACATGGGAGCAATACCATCGCTTTAAACCAGCCTCTCTTTCCCCATTTCCTTCTTTCAAAAGAAAGATATATTTTTGGAAATAATGGAACAGCACATTAAAAAAATTCAACTTAGCTTCTGGATTACACAACTTCTTTGAAGTTTCTAAGGCAGTGCTGAAGGGGTTCAGAGCAAGTTTCCCCCAAATGTGCCACTTTGGCACGTGGACTATTTTGAGCTGACCATCAAGTAGCTATAGTCCTCCTACTCATCTGGTTTTGTCTGCCTGCCTGGGACAGACAGTTCAGTTCTTTCTTTTGGTTACCTTTGGGAGTGGCTCTGGACCTCAGGAAGGTAGTACCTTTTGCTCCTTCTTTGGGGACCTGTCTTACATCCAAGGGGTGGTTATTTAACACTGCCAGAAATATTTACTATTTGTCCTGAAAAACTGGCAAGAATTTTTTAGGTAGCTGTGTAGTCAAAAATTGGTTGGATCGGAAGGTGATTTTCATAACCTGATAGGAACTCTTTTGACGCCTTCTTCCCTCAAGTAAGATTAGGACTATGTAGCTGGAAGGAAAGGCTCCAATTGAGGATAATATAGTTGGATGGGTGACTCAACCCATCGTATCATTCAAGTTATAATTTAATTCTTTGAGGAATTGGGATCAAGTGTCCTTATGTCATAAATCCTTACAAAACTAGAAATGGGACCCCAGAAACAATTCAGTCCTTCTGCCTGTCCTTTGCATCAATCCCCACACTTCCCCTATTTGTGTTATCTCAGAAGGCTTAGAAGCTCTATAATGTTATAACCTCTCTGAGAACTCTTATCTAGATCATCCCTAGTTCTCAAGAGTTAAAAAAAAAAAAAAAGGAAAAAGAGGAATTTTTAAAAATATAAATGGCTATAGAAGTACCCTTGCCCAAAATCTAGTCCACAGTTTTCATAAGGTTACTTTTCAAGGATAAATGCAAATCTTAAGTGTCTTCTCCACAAATAACAGTAGAAAAATCCCTAGCCATCTGAGCAAATAACTTTAATTTAGTGCATCTGCCAAAAAAAATTAAAAGTTTGGCTCCAACTGTTCTATTTTTTTTAATAAATAAGTGAGTTTTGTATTAACATACTTCTCTCATGGCTAAAAAATTTAAAACAATAACTGTAAGATTCCTGTTTCTGCTTATCTTTATGTTCATATATGCTGTAAGTATGTGGTGTTTTCTACCTCTGAATGACACCGCTGAAATTAATTTGTGGAAGAGCTTCGTTTAATTGGCTTAAAAAAATCAAGCACTTGAACAGATTTAATATTCACAAAAATTGTCAAAAACCTAATACCAACCCAAATAAGTTTCAAGTTTATGTGATCTATGAAAATATTCAATTATTAGTTTAATTACAATAACCATGTTTTTAGAGTTATCAGCACTAAATTTAAAACTTTTATTCTGCCCCTGTTTACTTAAAATTCAAATAAATTGATGATATCTGTCACAGAGTGTTTTTTAAAAATATCTTGATGACTGGCTTTGATGTCTCATGAAGTTTTAATGAGTAACCTAAGCATAACTGTTAAAAACAAGTAAATTGAACTGATGCAAATAAAATTTTTAGGAAAACTTTAAATAGCTTCCCAAATCTCTTTGGTGATCTAAAATCTTAAAGTTTTACTGAGTTGGTTTAAGTGATGAGTTAATTCATTAAACATGTAGATCATTTCCAAATAAGACAAAATGCTGAAACATTAATTAGTGACCATTGGCTTATCTAATTTTAGCTTTCTAATTACAGAGGAACTAAAGATAAATCTGGATCTCTTAGTAAACATGCTTTTGTGCAATACTAGAAGACTATCATAAAAAAGCACGTTTCTAGAAATTATGAAATGTATTCGTAAGTTTATTAATCTAAAGAATGCTGGTGTAACAGTTCACAATTGCTTACTACTTAGTTTTACTTGGTTTGGGTTTTTGAGGGTTAAAAATTCTAATTAATATATGTAACTAAAGCCACTGGAAATAATAAGGGAGATATTTTCTTATGCCAGGAAAGTAGGATGTGTGTTCTTGGTTAGAAAATATGAGGAATGGAAACATGTTTTTGTTGAGGGAAAAGAAAGTAATTTTGTCCTCAAGTGAGGCTGGTTATTTAAAAAGGGAAAAGTTAGAACAAAATCTGATTGTAAAAAATATTGTAGAAAGATTATGGAAAAGGAATCTTTGGAAAGAAACTTTCATATGTTATCCAACTGACTCTTATGCAAAGGCAGCAGTAAGACAACCTATAAAGATCGTGGCATGTGGATAAAGTCCATTCTGCTCTTGCGAAAAAAAAAAAAAAAGGGCCCCTCATTGCCGGACTTCTGCCATTCTGATGTCTTTGTAACATGGCAAGTCTGCTCCTGAATCAGAGAAATTAAGGTAGGTAAACAATGGCTGTAAATTAAACTAATAGTTGGAACAATGGGAAACTCGGTTCTTCCTGGCTCCCTGGAAAACCTCATTTTTTTTTTTGCATGCCTTCACCCACCATAAGGCATTTAAGATGACTTAAATTATGAATAGACATTGGTGGGGAGACTCCTACAATATTGCACAGTCTACCAGCAATTTCTGATTTACGAGGTTCATAACCCTGGAAAAACTTTTTTTGTTCCTAAAGACCTCAGCCCTCCTCCTTTTGATCAGTCCTGCAGCTGGACTTTATTCAGTTGCCACTTAGTATAGGTTATCAATATGTATTATTGTACTTTATTGGACATTACTGTATATAGGTCTTCTACATGGGTTGAAACCTTCATCTGCTGCAAGGCTGATGCCCTCACAGTAGCAATGTAAGTGTGAGAAAATGTGTTTCCCACTTGGGGTATACCTTACATGATCCCCAGTGATCAAGGCACCTATCATATGAGCATGAGCAAATCATATGAGCCTTAACATAAACTTTGCAAACTTTTTGTAATTCTATTAGAGTCAACCTTCTGCTGACCTCTTGTTGTCTCATGTATGACCAGCCACTATAAATTTCTAGTGTCTTATACTCAAGCTTATCACCAGGTTAAAAAAAAAAAAAAGAAAAAGGCTTCCTGCATCCCAATTTAAAGGATCCTGTTGGACACAGTTTAGTGCCTGGTGATTGGGCATTCTGGAAATGTCATCAGAGGATGGCAGCACTTGAGGTCCATTAGAAAGGACCTTACCAAGTGCTCCTAATCACTGACTGTGCTGCAAAACTAGAAGGCATTAAGCCTTGGATACACACAGCTAAAGAAGGCTCCATGTGACACCTGGTCCTGTACAGATTTTGGAGACCTCCAAATCAAATTGACAAGGAAGAGATGTAGTTGACATTGAGGTGGACTGCTTCTACCCAAGATGACAGATCAAGACCTAATACTTTAAACATAAAATCGTTCTCCTTATTTTCCTTTCCTTTACTCTGGCATTGACCTGGAAAGATAACACCTTCATCTGTATCTCCCAAACCACTGCTAAGAGGGGTAACCTTTGGAATTTAGAACATTTTGTTGAGTATAGTTGACACATCATGTTACATTAGTTCCAAGTGTACAACATGGTGATTTGACAAATTTACACATTATGCCATGTTCACCGTAAGTATAGCTACCACCTGTCCTGTTACATTGCTATTACAGTATCACTTGCTGTATTTCTTAAGCGGTGTGACTTTTATACCCAGGATTTATTCATTCCGTAACTGAAAGTCTGTATCTCCCACTCCCCTTCACTCATTTTGCCCATCCCACCACCTCTCTCCCTTCTGGCAATTACCAGATTGTTTTCTGTATTTATAGGTCTGATTCTGCTTTTTGTTTAATTCTTTTTTTTTTCCTTTAGATTTCACATATGAGTGGAATCATATGGTATCTGTCTTTCTCGGTCTGACTTATTTTACTTAGCATAATACCATCTAGGTCCATCCATGTCTCAAGTGGCACAATCTCATCCTTTCCTCTGGTGGCATAATATTCCATTATATATATATATATATATATATATATATGTGTGTGTGTGTGTGTGTGTGTGTGTGTGTACACACACATCACATCTCCCTTATCTATTATCTACCAATGGACACAAGTTGCTTTCATATCTTGGCTATTGTAAATAATGCTATAATAAACACAGGAGTCTATATATCTTTTCAAATTAGTGTTTTCGTTTTCTTTGGGTAAATAGCTAACAGTGGGATTAAGAAATCCTATGGTATTTCTTAACTTTTTATGGAATCTTCATACTGTTTTCCACAGTGGCTATACCACTTTACATTTCAACTGACAGTGCATGAGGGTTCCTTTTTCTCTACAACCTTGCCAACACTTGTTATTTCTTGTCTTTTATTTTAGTCATTCTGACAGGTGTGAGGTGATATTTCATTGTGGCGATTTGTATTTCCCTGATGATTAGTGATTTTGAACATTTTTTCATGTGTCTGTTGGCCATCTGTATGTCTTTTTTTGGGAAAAATGTCTATTCAGATCCTCTACCCATTTTAAAATTGGACTGTTTTTGGGGTGTTGAGTTGTGTAAGTTCTTTATGTATTTTGGATGTTAACCCCTTATCAGATATATTATTTGCAAATATCTTCTCCCATTCAGTAAGTTACCTTTTTGTTTTGTTGATGGTTTTCTTTGCTGTTACAAAAGCTTTTTATTTTTATGTAGTCCCAATAGTTTGTTTTTGCTTTTGTTTCCCATGCCTTAGGAAACATATCTAGAAAAATGTAGTTTTGGCCAATATCAGAGAAATAACTTCTTGTGTTCTCTTCTAGGATTTTTATGGTTTCAGATCTCACATCTAGGTCTAATCCATTTTATGTTTATTTTTGTGGGTGGTGTTAAAAAGTGGTCAAGTTTTATTCTTTTACATGTGCCTGTCTAGTTTTCCCAGCACCATTTACTGAAAAGACTTTTTCCCATTCTACATTCTTCCCTCCTTTGTCATAGATTAATTGACCTTATTATTTCTGTGCTCTCCATTCTGTTCTATTGATCTGTGTGGCTATTTTTGTGCATGTGCCATGCTGTTTTAATGACTACAGCTTTGTAGTATATCTTGAAATCTGGAATTGTGATACTTCCAGCTTTGTTTTTCTTTCTCAATGTTACTTTGGCTATTCTGGGTCTTTTGTGGTCCGTACAATAGAATTATTTGTTCTAGTTCTGTGGAAAACACTGCTAGTGTTTTCATAAGGACTGTGATGAATCTGTAGATTTGCTTTTGGTAATATGGACATTTTAGCAGTATTTGTTCTTCCAATCCATGAGCATGGATATCGTTCCATTTGTGTCATCTTCAATTTCTTTCATCGATGTCTCATAGTTTTCAGAGCACAGGTTTTTTACCTCTTTGGTTAAGTTGATTCCTAGGTATTTTATTTTTTTTGGTGCAATAGCAAATGGTGTTCTCTTAATTTCCTTTCTGCTACTTCATTATTAGTGTATATAAATGCTACTGATTTCTGGTATTAATTTTGTATCCTACAACTTTACTGAATTCATTTATTACTTCTAGTAATAATAACTTCTAGTAATAATGGTGGAGTCTTTAGGGTTTTATATATATATATAGTATTATGTTATCCACAAATAATAGGAATGTAACCTCTTTAACAAGATGGATGCCTCTTCTTTTTCTTGTCTGATTGTTGTGGCTAGGACTTCCAGTATGGTTACAAGTAATGAAATTATATTAGCAATCAAAAAATAAAAGCCTAGGACCAGATAGATTCACAGGTGAATTCTGCCTAAGATATTGATTGATTGATTGATTGAGAGAGACAGAGAGCGAGCATGAACAGGAGGGGTAGAGAGGGAGAGAGAGAATCCCAGACAGGCTCCACTCCCAACGCAGGCCTGGATCTCACAACTCTGAGATCATTACCTAAGCCCAATTCAAGAATTGGATACTTGGGGCGCCTGGGTGGCGCAGTCGGTTAAGCGTCCGACTTCAGTCAGGTCACGATCTCGCGGTCCGTGAGTTCGAGCCCCGCGTCGGGCTCTGGGCTGATGGCTCAGAGCCTGGAGCCTGTTTCCGATGCTGTGTCTCCCTCTCTCTCTGCCCCTCCCCCGTTCATGCTCTGTATCTCTCTGTCCCAAAAATAAATAAACGTTGAAAAAAAAAAATTAAAAAAAAAAAAAGAATTGGATACTTAACTGACTGAGCCACCCTGGCGCCCCCTACCACACATTTAAAGAAGAGTTAATACCTATTCTCTTCAAACTATTCCAAAAAAATAGAAGAGGAAGGAAAGCCTCCAATACATTCTATGAAGTCAGCATTACCCTGATACTAAAACCAAAGACAGGGCCAAAAAACAAAAACAAAAACAAAAACAAAACAAAAAAACCTATGGTCATCACTGATAAATAAAGATGCAAAAATCTTCAACAAAATATTAGCAAACCTCATTCAACAATTCATTTAAAAGATCATTCACCACAGTTATGTGGGATTTATTGCAGAGATGAAGGATGGTTCAATATTTTCCAATCAACATGATATATCACATCAACGAAACAAAGGATAAAAATCATATGATCATCTCAACAGATGCAGAAAAAGCAGCTGACAAAATTCAACATAGATTCATGATAAAAACCCTCAACAAAGTGGGTTTAGAGGAAACAAACCTCAACATAATAAAAGCATATATGAAAACCCACTGCCTACATCATATTCAATGGTGAAAAACTGAGAGCCTTCCCTCTAAGATCAGGAACAAGATGAGGATGTTTACTCTTACCACTTTTATTCAACACAAAACAACCTTTTATTTCAGGTTAGGAGAAACTAACTGTGACCCTCACTTTCATAAGCAGAGCAAACTATCTTATAGGTTAACTGCCCTGAATTTACATAATCAAGTTAGAGAGAGGACCTACCAGGAGGCTTTCATAATTCAGGGTCCATTCCTTTGGCAAGTTCCTACTTTCCTGGTTAGGGATAAAGTAAATGAGGCTAAAATCAAGAACCTCTTCATTCTTGAAATTGTTGCACAATCCACTGTTAAAGCAGTAGCTGCCCAACAAAGATTCTTAGAGTTTCTGGCCAAAGTTGTTCTTGGTAATAAGATAGCCCCTGATAATCTTTTAGCTGGGCAAGGAGTCTGTACCTTTTGCTGCATATGGATAAATACTTCACAACAGGTAGAATTAGAAACTACTAAGCTACTTAAATTGGCCAAGTCCCTAAGGGACCTTCAAATTTTCCCTCAGGATGGTGTAACTTTGTACTTTCTGGTATTTTTAGTTGGTTCTCTTCAGGACTTGGGGTTCTTTTGCATTCAGATTTACAAGTTACACTATTAGTCATTAAGCTAATCTGGATCTTAATTTTTATTTTTAAGTTGTTTATAATGTGGATTTTCTGATGTTGCTCTGCTACTCAAAATGCCAAAATAATGGTTGTTCAAGGACTTGAAAATATTCACCCAACGTACTTTTTGACAACAGGAAATGAAACTTTACTTGATGTAGCTTAAAGTCCTTCTCCCTAAAAGGCCTGTTACTCAAATGTGGTCCTAGGACTCCCACATGACAGACATAAATATATATAAGAACATGAGACTCCCCATTACAACGGACATGATGGACCCAGAGCAGGTACTAACCATTCTAGCAACACAATGGAACCAAACAGAAAGGATTCACCATTGAAGCTTCTTGTCAAAAAACAAAACAAAAGGAAAAAACAACAAAACAAACAAACAAAACTCAATCAAAAGGGGAAAATGTACAAGAAGATTTCAATATGGAGCAAGCAAACCTAGCTCTTTTAAAAATAGGGTCTCTTTTTAAAGAGAGCCTCTTTTTAAATTTTTTTTTTCAACGTTTATTTATTTTTGGGACAGAGAGAGACAGAGCATGAACGGGGGAGGGGCAGAGAGAGAGGGAGACACAGCATCGGAAACAGGCTCCAGGCTCTGAGCCATCAGCCCAGAGCCTGACGCGTGGCTCGAACTCACGGACCGCGAGATCGTGACCTGGCTGAAGTCAGACGCTTAACCGACTGCGCCACCCAGGCGCCCCGAGAGCCTCTTTTTAAAATAGGGTCCAGAGGCCATATGAGAGGAGGAATTGATGGACATCCTCTTTGCAGAAGCCATGAACTTTTTAAAAACTTTTCAGCCATCTGCAAGCCCTCAGTCTGCACTAAAGTTCCTCCTCACCAGGACTCCTGAATCATCTGCATTCATCACTTCCAAAAGAGCCCATGCAGTGTAACAAATTTCGATCCCTCATTTGCGTAGTGACCTAATCAATTCCAGTTAACCTGGTTTCAATTCGTTTTGCACAGAGGACCCACATAAGAACTACATTTGTAGCCTTTTGCCTATTTAACCCTGCTCCCACTTTGTCTTCCTTCGAACACAGTTTAGGTTTCTACCTAAATAGGTATCTTCCAAATTGAAATTATAATTGCCCCAAATAAATGCCTGTTTGCTTAAATTTTCAGTGAATTCTTTCTTGGTCAACACTGAGAGGTCCTTTTTTTAGATAACCTGGTCAGGGGAGGCCATCTCAGAGGGGCTAATAGACCAGATGTATAAATGACAGAACCACCTTTTTATGCAGAGGGAAATACAAATTAAAAGGCCCTGAGTGGGAAAGGGCCTATTCTGTTAGAGTGTCTGAACCAGGCAATATGGTTTTAGGGATTACAGAACAGTGATTAATTGGGTGGGCTCTAAAGCCAGATGCTACCACTTAATAGCTCTGTGATCTTGGGCACACATTTAACCTTTGGGAGCCTCAGTTTCTCCATTTGTAAAATGGAATAATACAGTTACTACCTCATAAAGATGTTGTAAGTATTAATAATGTATGTTAAGTGATTATCACCATACTTGCACATGATAGGGACTCTACAAATGTCATTGGGTTGGTCATAACTCCTTTTCTCTCAAAAAATTCAACTCAAAGTGAGCTGTGTTGTTTCACATAGCAGAGCGTTCTATGGTAAGTCAAACTTTCAGGTGTGGTTTGATCTAGAGATTTACAAGGGACTCTGGCTCTCATTTCCCTTAATTCTTGTAGTTATGTCCTGGTGAATCTACATTTTCATGACTAGCTCCCCACATAATGACAAAGGAGGTTGCATCTGCTATGGGGCTTATTCTGCACATTCCTGAAGGTGGTCTAGGCCTCAACTGACATTCCATTCTGTCTACAGAAAGAAAACAGGTTGGGGGTGGTGGGGAGCTGCATGGCTCAGTCAGTTAAGTCTCTAACTCTTGGTTTCGGCTCAGGGCCTGATCTCATGGTTTCATGAGTTTGAGCCCTACATCAGGCTCTGTGCCCGCAGTGTGGAGCCTGCTTGGGATTCTTTCTCGTTCTCTCTTTCTCTCTCTCTCTCTGTTCCTCTCCCATTCATTCTGTCTCTGTCTCTCTCAAAATAAATAAACTTTAAGAAACAGGAAATTATATGCAAGAACATCTATTGTTGAAGTTCATCAGAGTCATCTGATTGGATTGTTCAGGGTCATGCTACCCTGAACAAATCACTGCAGCCAGAAGGTGGCTTAACTTAGGTCATGTGCTCCTGGAGTTGGGAATGGAGTCAGATTTTAAAGACCCTATGGATCTCCAATGAAACTTGGGAGCCAATGGGAAAGCAGAAGGGGAAATGATGCTGAAGATACAGCACTATATCCAGGGATATTGTATTTTATTATTGTCATCCTACCTAGAAATTAGAACATTGGCTTGGGGCAAATTAACAGAACTGTGTTGTAATTTTGATCTTCTTGTAGCTCTAAGACTTACATACTCAACTGACCCTTAGAGCATCAGATTCCTCATCTTAAATTTATTCGCTCAACAAATTTCTTAAACCTCTATGATGGGCAAAAAATAAGCAGAACTATCCTGTCCTCACCAAGCTAACGTTTTAGTATGGTGGGACTTAAATGTGGATTTTATAGCCTCAGCAAGCAGATGTTCCAAACATCAAGGTACAATAAAATTTGGTGCAATCTGTTATTTTGCCCTTGTGTCTTGATTCTTCTATTTTACTTTGCATGAGGGAAGAAACTGAAATATAATACGAAAACTGTTAAAAAGTTCATTTTAGCTTCCTTTTTTTCTTTTAAACTTTTCAATTCAAGGGAATTTGGAACCAACTGGAAATCATTCTTTCATGATTACATTTTGGTGTTTAATTAACAACTGGTTTCCATAAGCATTTGTTATGAAAAAGGTTAGGTTGTAAAAGCAGAAATAATACCACAAAAATGCAATTTATTTGTCAAGAAAGATAAAAAGGTAAATAAAGATTTACAGCTTCCCTTGGGGGGAAGTGTTTGATTTAATAAGGAATCCTAATTAACTGGTAAAAATCAATCATAGAAAATAAAGCACGTAATTTGCAACCTGAAACGCAAACTTTCATTTCTGTTTTTCTTTTAGAGCTAGTTGGAGATGTTTTCTGGTTTTGTTTTACACAAACAATCTTTTTTTTCCCTGCTGAAATTTACTGCTCCTTATAAGAGCTGAGAATGGTAAATTTTGCAGTGAGTTCCCACCACAGAGATTATTACTGTCACTGGAGACAAGGGCCAACAAATTATGATAATGGAAAACGATAGGATGTCTTCTTTGGCCATGGCTACCATTTTGAGGGAAGACTGATGAATTCCTTCTTCTGACCAGTATAAATGACAAGCACAGGGGCGCCTGGGTGGCTCAGTCGGTTAAGCGGCCGACTTCGGCTCAGGTCATGATCTCGTGGTCCGTGAGTTCAAGCCCCGCGTCGGGCTCTGTGCTGAGAGCTCAGAGCCTGGAGCCCGTTTCAGATTCCGTGTCTCCCTCTCTCTGACCCTCCCCCGTTCACTCTCTGTCTCAAAAATAAATAAACATTAAAAAAAAATTTAAATAAATAAATAAATAAATGACAAGCACATCCAGCTTATTCTCCCTTTGCTTTGTAGTACATGAGCCCTACTTCTGCCCTTTATTGGACCAGTGTCTCACCAACCATAGTATCATGTAGGACACTTACTACTTCTGAAAAAAAGTTTCTTCATTAAGCTTTATTGAGGCATAAATGACCTATACAATTTTTAGATATCTAAGTGTACCTTGTTGTGATCTGATACATGTATATACTACGAAAGGATTTCCCCCATCTAGTTAAGTAACACACTTATTACCTCACGAATTTATCTTTTCTTTAGAATGTAACTGTTGTCACAAAAAAAGAAGAAATTAAGTCATATCAAAATTTGACTCTGGCATTAGGCATCCAGAGGCAAAGACTGACTTCTCACTTGATGTTATCAGGGAGCACAGAATGGCCAACATCTCTAGGTTTCCCTAAGAGCAAAAGTGGCTCCGGGTGAGCACCTGGGTGGCTCAGTTTGTCAAGCAGCCAACTTTGGTTCAGGTCATGGTGTCACAGTTTGTGGGTTCGAGCCTCGCATCAGGTTCTCTGCTGTCAGCACAGAGCTGGCTTTGGATCTTCTCTCTCTCTGCCCCTTCCCTTCTTGCAGTGTCTCTCTCAAAACTAAACATTAAAATAAAAAAGGCACAAAAATGATTCATTAGGCTGGGATGTTGAACTTCCTTGGGGACTCCTCCTCCAGTCTCAGCCACGAGCTTCTGAATGAAGCAGATTCCACCCCAGCTCCAGGGGTAGATCTTGTGACCCAGGCCTCTGCCCACTGAAGACTGTTCCCCTTGCCTGTGCTTTTAGTTCATAAATGGGTACGCACTACCTAATCAGCCCAATCAGAGATTCAATAGAGGCATTTTTTTCGGTAAGCTCCAAGAAGAACAAGCACTCTCTGCCCCACTGGACACAAACGAGGAATTCTATATTCTGAAAAGTGTTGATGCATGTGTTTGGAGCACAGGGAGTGAGACTGCCAAAACCAATTTTCTACAAGGAGAAACGAGAAGTAAGAAATGGAAACAGAAGCTAAAACCTGGTAACATATCTTAAGCACCTGGATCAAAGTTTACCTGAAGCCTGCTGGGCTTTTCAATGACATGAACTAATAAATATTTCTTTATGTTTCCAGTTTGCACTGGGGTTTCTTCTGCCTTCAACAAAAAGATTTTAATGGATATGCTATAAAATACCAATAACATCATGTGAGTCTCCTCTTTAAAAATCCCCCAGTAGTTTCTTATTTTCTTCAAGATAAATTCAAACTCGTGAGCTTAGCACAAGTTCTGACCCCTCTTATATTCAGCATCTTCCCTCTGGAAATACCCAATTTCTTTGGATTTTTTTTAACCTGTGTGCTTTGCATGCATCAGCATAGCATAGCTTGGGTCTAGAGAAAGTCTCAATTCCATTAGCTGTAAATTGGGGATAATAGCAGCTTATTCCCTATAGGTTGTCCTAATGGTTCCTGTGAGATAGTAATATGTGTAAACTATTTAATGCATGGCTCCTTCTCGATAAATATTTATTAAACGGAAAAAAGTGACTAACAAATTATTATTTAAGGAAGCAATTGTCTGAAATCCAGGATGACCCACGTGGTAAGTTAAGTGTTTCTGAGGAATATGTACATTTCCAGACCTTCTGCCCACCATGTTGGAATTTTTACACTGGAATGATCCAAACGTAAAATTTCTAACAATTAAACATGCTCTCAAATGTAAAGGGGAGAGGTGATCTATTGGCTCCCTTAACCTCAGAGGTAATCACTGTTTCTCTTGTCTAGTAAGTACTGTCGTTTGCTTCAGAAGTCCCAGGTGTCTTTATAGATTTGTTCATTCTAATATTATATTCTTTGCTTCTGCTGGGTACATATTCTTTGCTGCTACTGAGACTCCATTCTTTTTTTAAATACCAGTATAGTTAACACAGAGTGTTATATTAATTTCAGGTGTGTAATATAGTGACTTAACAATGCTACACATTACTCAGCGCTCAGCAATATAAGTGTGCTTTTTTAACGTTTATTAATTTTTGAGAGAGAGTGCAGGTGCACAAGTGGGGGAAGCGCAGAGAGAGAGGGAGACAGAGGATCCGAAGCAGGCTCTGTGCTGACAGCAGGGAGCCCAATGTAGGGGCTCGAACCATGAGATCATGACCTGAACAGAAGTTAGACACTTAACAAACTGAGCCACCCAGGTGCTCCAATACAAGTGTGCTCTTAATCCCCGTATCCTATCTCACCCATCCCCCCACTCAACTCCTCTCTGGTAATCAGCGGTTTGTTCTCTACAGGGGAGAGTCTGATTTTTGTTTTGTCCCCTCTTTCTTTGTTCATTTGTCTTGTTTCTTAAATTACACGTATGAGTGCAATCATATGGTATCTGCTGAGACTATTCTTAATGACTTCACCGGATTTTTCATTGAGGCGCTTTTCACATGAGTCCTGATGAAATTTATGGGTCTACCCCACGCCTCAGTTAACTCAGCTGGGGAGGAGCCAAGACGCCCCAAGTGACCTGTGTGAATCAGAACGTAGAGCTCAATTCTCATTCTCCTGGCGTCTACAGACCTGGCCTTGCAGCACTCTGACAAGGTCAGAGTCGTGATAAAGGACACAGAGTGTAGTGGTTAGGGCTTTGGCTCAGGAGCTGGGCCCACCAGTGCTCTAGGTGCAAGCCACGTGTAGTCCGCTGACTCCTTGAGCTGTGGCTGCTGGGATTGCGGAGTTACATTTTTTATTTTATTTACTATTACATTAAATTTAAATTAAAAGATAGATACCCCGTCCAGTTACAGGAAACTTTTAAGTACGCTTAGAACCATTTGGCTATGTGCGTCTTCTTTTTCAACTCTACATTTCATGAGATCTAAGTACAGATTAGGTATTTCTGCTGAAAATTCAGCATTCCGACAGAGATGCGCTCTAAGTGTAAAATCGTGCTAGATTTCAAAACTTAGTGGGATTAAAAGGAATGTTAAATATCTCATTAATAAACATTACATTGATTATACATTGAAATGATAATATTTTGGATATGTTGAGCTGAGTAGAAAATGCTGCTAAAATTAATTTTGCCCCTTTTTAAATACAGTTACTTGAAAATTAAAAATTGTACGGCTTGCATTCTATTTCTGTTGGATAGCACTGCTCCAGGTAAACTCATATAGTTTAAATCTTCGCTCTGACATGCTGTGTGACCTTGGGCATGTCGTTTAACCTCTCTTGGCTGAGTGAGACTTTACTAGTGATGTTCATCTTTTCCTATTTTTTTTTAGGGAGGGAGGGAAGGACAGAGAGAAAGAGGGAGGCAGAGAGAGACGAGGAGGGGAGGGGCGGAGTCCAGCCTAGCGTGGAGTTGGACTCAGGGCTTGATCTCACAACCCTGAGATCATGACGTGAGCTGAAATCAAGCCAGAGGCTCAACTGACTGAGCCACCCAGGTGCCCTTACTCCCCTATCTTTTTAAGGAAAACATGACTTAATGCATACTTTGTGCTTCATACAATGACACATGATAGTATGCGATAACGATTAGCCTTAATGTATTTAATGTGTATAAATTACTATTGCTTTGCATATTTATTATCCATGCTACTATTTTCATTTAGGAAAATACCAAAAAGTTATTACTATATTTTTCCATTACATGGGACCAAGTTCCTCTTGTTTGTTCTAAAAATATTAACAATATTAACCAAAGCACTTAGGAAACCATGTGGTATGTTAGAAAGAACATACCACTAGGTGGTATGCCTGTCAGAGTCAAGGTATATGCCTGTTCGTCCCTCATCTGCTATAGTCTGTGTGACCTTGTTCCACTCACTTTTTGTGTCTGGTCTCCGTTTCTTCTTATAAAAGTCACTGATGCTGGAGATGGTGATGTCTCAGCTCCCTTTCAGGTATAAAATACTGGAATTCCTCTGAAATTAAAGGGCATGAAGTCATATATACATTGGAAAGAAACCGAGTTGGTAAATTGGGAAGAGGGAAAGACGAGTGGAGTATTTAAAAATGTAAGTTCTTTCAATGGGGCTCTCAATATAGGTCTTTTCCAAACCAGTTCTGCTCAAGTTCACTTAACTAAGGAGGACCCAAGATGCATGAAATGGCCCTGTGTGAACTGGGTTGTAGGATTCAGTTCTCCTTTTCTCAGATTCTATCACTCTGTTAGTGTAGCTTGAAAGAGGCGGAGTGGAAAGGTGGTAGTTTACCTAATAATACTAATAGTTAATGCACGGATCCCTTACTATGAGCCAGGCACTGTTCCTTCAAGTGATAAATACTCACAACCCTATGAGGTAAGTTTTAGGACAGGGCCTAGTTCCTGAAGGGACATGCAGGCAAAAGAATTTAACTGTCCAAGGTCATCCTTCTGGCACTGAATTCAAACCCTGGTGGTCTCAAGTGCAGTGCCTTCCTGCTGAACACTGTGCAGTGCTGTTCTGGCCTCCTAGTGCCAAGTACCACGTCAAGTGTTGGGGTTACTGGGGAAAACGTGACATGTGGCTCCTGCCTCATAGAGGTTAGAGGGTTTTTGCAGAGTTGATACACATTAAATACACTAGGGAGCTACTGTCTATTGCATATTCATGAGGCCCAAGGCATCATGTGATGAGTATGTTATAGATCATCTCGTGTTATTTTTGTTACAAAAAAAGGGGGAGGAAATCTATCATAAATACTAGAAAGATTTGGTGAGTAATGTGAAAGTATAAAACTGGGGACCTTGACCTACTTTAGGTGCATGAAGAACATCCAGGGACTTCCTCCTAAAGAAAGAAATTTCATCTGACATCTGAGGTTGCATAAGAGCTAAACAGCAGTGTGTGTGTGTGTGTGTGTGTGTGTGTGTGTGTGCGTATGGCTACTAGCAGGAATGATGGAGAGTATTCTGGGCAAACGGCCTCGAAGTGTTGCACTCAGTTTCTGTGGATGCAGTTTGTAAAATTTCAAGGGTGTTTTACATTCTAGCATCATTCTTTTGTTATTGTGCTTTTTTTTTTTTAAGTAGGCTTCACACCCAGTGCAGAGTTTGAACTCATGACCCTGAATTTGAGACCCTGAGATCAAGACCGGAGCTGAGATCGAGTCAGATGCTTAATCCACTGAGCCACCCAGGAGTCTCTGTTACTGTGTGTGCGTGTTTGTGTATGTGTTCTGTTTTTTCAATGTTTGTTTATTTTTGTGAAAGAGAGAGAGAGAGAGAGAGAGAGAGCAAGCAGGGGAGGGGCAGAAAGAGAGGGAGACAGAGGATCTGAAGTGGGTTCTGTGCTGACAACAGAGAGCCGGATGCCAGGCTCATACTCACAAACCATGAGATCATGACCTGAGCTGAAGTCAGCCACTTAACCGACTGCGCCACCCAGACTCCCCCTCTGTTACTGTGTTTTTAACATCAGCCCCACTATCACATCTGTGGGGAAACTGTCGGTGACTCTCGCAGTCATGTCAGTTCCCCCTTTTGATACATCTTCATAGGGCTGTGCCTGCCTCCTTCAGCTCTGAATGTCACGTTTCAGTTGACTTGCAGGGCTCTTTGATTAACACCTGACATTCACCAGACTTAAAGATCCATCAGGGCAGGAACCAAGTTTCTTTTTGCTCAACATTCTATTTGTAGCACTGAAAATTTCGTTAAATAAATCAATCAAGAGGTATTTTCAGAATGAGATTGTTACTAGCTTAAAATGATCACCATGATGGGGGGTGGGAGGTGATGGGCATTGAAGAGGGCATCTTTTGGGATGAGCACTGGGTGGTGTATGGAAACTAATTTGACAATAAATTTCATATAATAAAAAAAAAACTGATCACCATGAGTTCACATTTATCTCTTAAAGCATACGACCCCAGATGAAATAAAAATGAATTTTGGATTATGGATCATTGTAATCTGTTAATAGGACACAAAGAGTGGGTCCCGTTTGCCTTTCTAGCAAAGCCTTTAAAAATGATCTATCTTCACATTGTTTTCTAAGTAATATACATTATGCAAAAGCACACTGACAGGTCTACGAATGAGTTGGTAAAATAGGTAATCTAAAAGTTTCTTTATTCTTTGAAGAAAAATGGGTAACTGTCTTCTAAAAAATAAATTATAGAACACTTTTCACTGATTCTCTGATTTTTCTAGGTAGTGAATCAAATATATTATTTATAATTAGTGTCTTTTGGTTACTTTTCTTCATGGTTTTCCCTTTTATAACTCTTTTTAAATCTAAAAGAGATTAAGAAGTAATGTGTTTTGTAATATGTCAAATGAAAGAACCGGATGAAAGAGTATATATAATTTTATGCATGTGGAGGACAAATAGGCCACACTAATCCACTGTTAGATGTCAGGTGAGTAGTGACCCTTTAGAGAGTAGACCCTGGTGGGTTTCTTGATCAGGGTCCTTGTCATGTGGGTGTGTTCAGTTTGTGAACAGTCATCTAGCTGTACAATTATGATGAGAGCACTCTTCCTGATATATGTTGTACTTCAATAAAGTTATACAGGGGTGCCTGGGTGGCTCAGTCGGTAAAGCGTCTGACCTTAGCTCAGGCCATGAACTCACGGTTTGTGAGTTCGAGCCCCGCGCTGGGCTCTGTGCTGACAGCTCATCGCCTGGAGCCTGCTTCGGATTCTGTGTCTCCCTCTCTCTCTGCCCCTCCCCCACTCATGCTCTGTCTCTGTCAGAAATAAAAAATTAAAAAAAAAATAAAGTTATACAAATTCAGACACATAATGAGTGTTCTGAAGCAAGGAATTCATTGTGTTTTTGGAGATTTCCCATGACTTAGATGGAAGGCCCTATTAAAATAACTGAGAGTTAAATATCTCAGGAAAATGGTGTCAGAGAGGTTAGTTGAAGGAACGGCATTTGATTCTGGTCAGTATCTTTAAGAAGGGATGCGGTATGCTCCTCCTCCCTCGAGTAACTAACTGTGGTGTCCAGGAACTTTAGAAACTCTGGAGAGACTTGGAGGCCGTGTTCCAATCCCGGCAGCCTGACTCCTGACCACAGCACTTTATCGAGGGCAATGCCCCTGGTCCTACAGCCTGGCTGCAACTGAAAGTACCTGGGAGCTTTAAACAAACAATGCAAGGGGCCCACCTGTAGGGATTTTCAGATGAAACCCATGTGGGATCTGGCCATCAGGATTTTTTAAAGCTGCTCTGGTAATTCTGATATGAAGCAAAGTTTGAGAAATACTGTTCTTTTCTATATGATCATACAGTTGCCCCTTGAACAACACAGGGTTTGTGGCACTGACCGCCACTACCCAAATGAGAATCCACTTAACATTTCTGACTTCCCCAAAACTTCACTACTAATAGCCTACTACTGTTGATCAAATAAATGCCTACCTAATAACAGTCCATGAGGTTCCGTATTTTGTGTGTTCTATATATTACATACTGTATTGTTACAATAAGGTAAACTAGGGAAAAGAAAATGTATTAAGAAAATCATAGGGAAGAGAAAATACATTTACAGTACTGCACCGTAAAAACTCCACCTATAGGCAATGTGCCCAGTGATCTCTGGATCTGTCTCTTGCTTCAAAGTGTATGCACAGAACAGACTCAGGAATGTCCCTTCCCTGAGGTGCCTCAGGGGTGCCTCCCACCACCCTCCAACCTTTTTTCCTTCTTCTTAGCCATCCCCTGACTTCGAGACCAGCCAGCACCATCTTCTGAGCTTAACTCCTTACTGCTCATCAACCAGGGGCTTCCAGATTTTTCAGAATTATTCCAGAGGTGGAAGCTGTGGCCAACCACTTGGTCAACCTGTAGGCCTCCTACACTTACTTTTCTCTGGGCTTCTCTTTTCACCTCGAGGACGTGGCTCTAGAGGGCATGGGACACTCATTCCAAGAGTTGGCTGAGGAGAACCTTAAGGGCACCCGGCATCTTTTGAAGAAACCAGTGCCCTCTTCGAGGACTTGCAGAAGCTGTTTCAAGATGAGTGGGGTAAAACCTTGAGGCCAAGAAAGTTGCCATGATCCTAGAGAACCTGAAACAGGCGCTTTGGGAGCTGCATGCCACGGGTTCTGTAGCTTCCGGGAGAAGTGCTTTCTGGATGAGGAAATGAAACTCATCAAGGAGATGGCGACCACCTGACTCACCTCTGCAGGCTGGGTTGGGCAAGTAGCTCTTCGAAAGGCTCACCTTCACGCATGAGTAAGAGCCTCAGGAGCTTGGCAGCCCTGGAGGGTCCCCTCTGGCATGACCCTGGTGTCGGGGCTGCTGCCTGAGTGTCTTCCTGTGGCCACTAGGCAGCTTTTTAACCACCCTGGAGCGCTCTCTCTAGCTGTGGACCAAATGGAAACAATAAAGCTTTTTGCAGAAAAAAAATCCAAGTATAAGTGGACCTGAGCAGTTCAAACAGTTCAAACCCATGTTGTTTAAGCGTCACTGTACTAAATTATATCATACTTTACTACACTATAATACTACACTATGCCATGCTGTGCTATGGAATGCCATGCCACAGTACAGTATACAGCTACCCAATGCTATGTATTGCCTAAAAACACATACATATGTAAGATAAAGAAATGCATGAAAATGATAAGCCCCGCATTCAAGATAGTGATTACTCCTAGGAGAGAGAAAGGGGGCTAAAACCAGGAAAGATACGTGGGTGAACTCAACATACATACGTACATAATTTTTATTATGTTTATGTCATATTATTTATAACTTTCTTAAGCTGGAACGTGTGTGCTGATTAAGCTGAAATCAATCATTCGTTAGTTATTTGTTGAGCTCTGCCTTGTCTCAGGTGTTTTTTCTAGGTTCTGCAGGAAAAAAAAAACAAAAAAAAAAAAACAAAGAACAAAAAAACGACAATACCCAAACAGACAAAATCCTTGACTTCACGGAACTAACATTTTAGTTATGGCAACTGGGTAATAAGTTAATATACAACTAAATATATGCTTTATGTGGTCAGTGTTATGGAGGAAAACAAAGCAGGTTAATGGGATTATGAAAGGTAGAGATTGGGGTGGGCCAGAGATGGCTCCTTCATGCAGGGGTTGTGAGGAAAGGCTTCTCTGATTAGCAGAGACCTGAAGAACTCAGGGAAGGGAGTCAAATAGATATTTAGGAGAAGAGTGTCGAAGGCAGAGAAAGCTCTAAGTGCTAATGCTCTGGGAGTGAACACGGGGAAACAAGAGGAGCGGGAGGGGGCAGTGAGAAGGGGGAGAATGGTTGGCAGGTGGGGGAAGTGTCTCATGAAAGGCTGGGAAGCCAGCGTTTCGTTCTCCATGAGACAGGAAGCCTTTGGAATATGTTTAAGCCCCTATTCTTTGTGCCTGTTGTATATGCCTTCAACATTTCTAATACATTTTTAAAAATAGAGGTGTTATCACACACAGACACGGCAATGTTAATTATTTTATTAGATTCATCATCTCTGGTATAAGAAGGTCTGGGGACAACTTGAGGGCCCTGTTAAAGGTGGGGCAAACGGACCCAAGAAGGGAGTGTGTGGGTGTGCGTGTGTGTGTGTGTGTGTGTGTGTGTGTGTGTAGGGAGCAGTTGCCGAATACAAATTGTACTTTCTCAATATGACAGCGTGCAAACAATGTTCAGGGATGTGCAGGGAGTCCTGATCTCCAGGCAGCAGGCTGGTGCAATTCTTAGGAGACCAGAAGGCATTTTCAATGAAGGCAGAGAGGGATAACAACTCAGGTCAGCATACAAACAGGACAAACTACCTTTTTTTAAAGCTCCTATTGTAAATGTTTCCCATTGCTTCCGTGTCAGTTCAGCTACGATTGTGGAAGAAGGGCAGGTATGTTGCATTAGAATTCGAAATGACTCGGCTGTTCTTAGAAGAGACTCTAGTAAATTAACTTTTTACAGCCTGACACCACCTTCAGTCCATTTGCTTTGGGGCCAGCATGCTGCTCTGAAGAATTTCCGAGCATTGGAAATTGGTACTTTCCATTTGAAAGTCCTAAGGAATATATTGCCTTTGCTACACTCCCAGCTCCTACTCAGGGGAGATGGAGAATTCTCAAAGCCACAGGCTGAACTGCTTACTTCCCTTAGAGGTTTTCAGACAGCACACACAGGTTCTGATGCAAAGCAGAAAAAAATCCACGAAGAAAGCGCTGTTATCCCCAGCCCAACGCATACTGTCTCCAAGCTCTGTTAAAATATGCTCAAGGAAACTAGAAATGATCACCTGTTACATTTTCACCCTTTGTTCCCTTATCTTTCATCTTTTTCTATCAATTGTGGGTATGGAAAGTGGTGATCAAGCTGCCAGAGTGTGAAGAATCCATTTAAAACCGATATATTTGTTTATGGCTGTGGGGAGGGAAAAAAAGGTCGATTAATAATTTCGTTTTAATGTCAGCCTGCCAGCTTGGATGAAGCTGTGAGTTTACAGTCCACAATGAGTTCTGGCCCAGTGATAAATGTCTGCTCTTCAATTCTAGTCTTATAACTGATCATCAAACCTAAGGAAGTCAGAGTTCACACTGAATACTGTATAGGAAAACACTGTTGATCGTTGCAATGATGAAGGAATTTTCAGAAGACGAAAGACATGCATGGTATGGTAAAGAAGTGCACCCATCGTGTGGGAGAGGATGGAACTCAATATTATTCATATGTCTAAAATTTTCCACAGAATAATAGCAGTGGATATTTATCGATCATTTACTGTATGCTTAGCATGTGTAATATGCTTAAGATCCACGTTTCAAACAGTGATGGGGTGCAGGTCACATGGGGATCTTGCTAAAAGGTAGTTTCTGATTCAGTAGGTTGGGGGTGGGGCTTAAGATTCTGCATTTCAAAGACTTTATTTTCTTATTTTGGGGGGGGTTACAATACACTCTTTTTTTTAATTTAATTTTTTTATTTTTTAAATTTACATCCAAATTAGTTACCATATAGTACAACAATGATTTCAGGAGTAGATTCCTTAGTGCCCCTTACCCATTTAGCCCATCCCCCCCCCCCACAATCCCTCCCGTAACCCTCAGTTTGTTCTCCATATTTATGACTCTCTTCTGTTTTGTCCCCTCCCTGTTTTTATATTATTTTTGTTTCCCTTCCCTCATGTTCATCTGTTTTGTCTCTTAAAGTCCTTATATGAGTGAAGTCATATGATTTTTGTCTTTCTCTGACTAATTTCACTTAGCATAATACCCTCCAGTTCCATCCACGTAGTTGCAAATGGCAAGATTTCATTCTTTTTGATTGCTGGGTAATACTCCATTGTATATATATACCACATCTTCTTTATCCATTCATCCATCGGTGGACATTTGGGTTCTTTCCAGACTTTGGCTGTTCTTGATAGTGCTGCTATAAACATGGGGGTGCATGTGTCCCTTCGAAACAACACACCTGTATCCTCTGGATAAATGCCTAGTAGTGCAATTGCTGGGTCGTAGGGTAGTTCTATTTTTAGTTTTTTGAGGAACCTCCAGACTGTTTTCCAGAGTGGCTACACCAGCTTGCATTCCCAAGATTCTGCATTTCTAACAGGCTCTCCAATGATGCTGACAAGCTGGACCTCTGTCCACAAGTAGCCTAGCAAGGCATCATACAATGCATTCTACAATCCAATCAGAGCACAGTCCAGTGAGGTGGTGAATATTAGCATCTTTTTTAGAAGTCAGGAAATCAAAGGTCAGAGAGGTTAGGTGCATTGCCCCAGGTCTCAGCTAGGACATGGCAGACTTCATTCTGACTCCAGAGCCTCAACGTGCAACATCTTTTAACTCCCTTTTATCAAAATGGAATTCCTCTTGATGGCTTTTCCCCATAATTAATGAATGACTTTTAATAGGTAATAATATGCCTGAGCCTTTCAGTTTGGTCAAGTCAGTTTCCCTTCATCTTAATAGGTTTCTGCAGCCTGAGTAAAGCTCAGTTTATTAAAGGGAGCTTGTTTTCTTCCTTTAGACCAGCTTGTAATCACACACCACACTGACATTTCTGAGACCACTTCTGGCATACTAACTGTTTTAAATGTTAGTCTGCTTTCATGGGAGATATTAAGGAGAACATCAGTCTCAGCTGAGAAATGTGCCCTGCGTTAAAATGCAGGCTGGAAAAAAATTGCAGGCTGGGTAAAGGGTTCTTTTAGCATTTCCCAAGCTAATCATTACGGATAAGCACATTTTAAATGTTCATATTTGCTATTGAAGCAATTTGTCTACATTCAGTTCAATTGCAGAAGCATTTATTAAGCACCTACTAGATTCTTGATGCCACGACTCAGGCTACAATGGAGGTAGACATAAATAAAGGTAAGCCAGGTTTTCCTAAGGTCTTATAGTAGTGGCCTCAACTCTCTATGCATCTGAATTTTGTGTAATTAACATTACTGTTAAAGTGTAAGAACCAACCATGGGCACGTTTAGAAATGGGGCAATAGGAGTGTCTGGGTGGCTCAGTTGGTTAAGCATCCAACTTCAGCTCAGGCCATGATCTCATGATTTGTGGATTCAAGCCCCGCATCAGGCTCTGTGCTGGCAGCTCAGAGCCTGGAGCCTGCTTCATATTCTGTCCGTCTGTCTCTCTCTCTCTCTCTCTCTCTGCCCCTCCCCCGCTCATGCTCTTTCTCTCTCAAAAATAAACATTAAAAAAATTAAGAAAAAAAAAACAGAAATGGGGCAACAGCTTCTTGTGTTAGACACACTTGATTTTTTTTTTTTTTTAATTTTTTTTTTTTTCAACGTTTATTTATTTTGGGGACAGAGAGAGACAGAGCATGAACGGGGCAGGGGCAGAGAGAGAGGGAGACACAGAATCGGAAACAGGCTCCAGGCTCTGAGCCATCAGCCCAGAGCCCGACGCGGGGCTCGAACTCCCGGACCGCGAGATCGTGACCTGGCTGAAGTCGGACGCTTAACCGACTGCGCCACCCAGGCGCCCCTAGACACACTTGATTTTAAAGAGTCTTGATTAACAGGTATAATCTGTTGATGGGATTCCTTGCCTTCACCCCAAATGAATCATTTGCCTTCTGTGGAAATATTCAATTGCTCCTGTCTTTTACTAGCTGAAATTCATATCTACTTAAGTTGAAAAAAAAAAAAAGAGTCTATGTATATCGTGGGTAAGGACGTTGGAAAGAGAACAATGGGTATTATCTGTGAGCATAAAAATTCATCCAATCAGCTAATGTGTATTGAATACCTGCTAACTCCAATATCATCAGTCAAGTTTTGGAAAGGACAATAAATGTATTAGTCATTGCCCTGTCCTTAAGGAACTAACAGTCTAACTCAGTGATACCTAAAATCTCATGTGCATAAAAAACACCAAGGGTATATTCATACGCTCAAGTTCTACTTAGTGATAATAAGAAATGAACTATTAATATGCTTGGCAATATGGATGCATCTTAAAATCATTATACTAGAGAAAGAAGTCAGACATCAAAAGTGTATCCTGGTGTACTCATTAGCTATTACGAATACACCAGACAACTGTCTAAGAGCCTCATGATTCTGAAGCTGTTTCCTAGAAACTATCCTTGACTACTCAATCTAAAAGGGACCTTGTCAGTTTGTTTTCTTTGTAACATTAACCATAAGTTGTAATTATACGTTTATTTACTGATTTACATGTCGAGCTCCTGTCTCTGTTCCAGACTGTAAGTTCCAGGAGGACAGGAATTACATGTTCATTGTTTGCTACTATATATCCAAAGGCTTTTACAATGTTCAGTATCAACAGAATGTTCCCTAGGTATTTGTGGCAATAATGATCACAAAGTCCTTGGCTCATTTTTCTTTGTCTCTCATAACTGACAGTAAAACACAAAGGCGGCTTTCAAAAATACTTTTTGAATGAAAAATCACCAGAAACAATTGTATAGCTCATCTAGAAACAAAGAAAGCGATGTAGGATTCTTTAGGGAATCCTAAAGGGTCTGAAGGGAAATGAATTCATTGAGTAAATGATGCAAAATAAGTCTTTCATTTAAGCTAATTAATGAAATAAGTAATTCAAAAGCTGCTCCTTTAAGTTAATCTTTATTTTACACATTTCTGAAATTAGCAGAGTTTAGATAAATGCTCCTCAGTCCCAACTGCACATAGAACCACCTGGAAATCTTTGTAAATTGCAGGTGCTTGAGTTTTCCCTCCACCCCCTGAGGCTGTGATTGAGATGTTCTGAATGGGTCCTGGGTGTTAGTTTTAAAGGCTTCCCAGTTGATTCTAATGTGTTGTCAGGGCTAAGAACCACTGTCTAAGGAAAAAAATTTATATACAATATAATGTAGGCTTTGGTCAGAAATCACAGGATTCAAAACCCATCCCAGTCACTTTGTAGCTGTATAGATTACTGAACCTCTTGGAGCTTCAAGGTTTACATTTACAAAATAGTATACTAATGTCTGCTTTTTAAGGTGGTGAAGATTAGAAATTATATAACGTTCCAGTAGGCTATCATAATTGGTCACTTTTGTCATTTCTATATGTAGGGAAGGTAATTTTTGCTTGCTGTCTTCAGTTTAATCCCAAACAACTCAGGTGCGTGTACGTGGAGCATGGGGTGATAGCATCTTACCTGGGCTGTGGAAATGGAACTTGCAACTTTAAGACATCAACTGGCAAATAAGGTGACAGCTTTATTATCAAAGCGAACTTTTGAGTGGTAGACCGCTCTCAACTCACACTATTCCAAATGAGATCTAAAGAAATAAGGTAAATTGATAATAACAGAAAATCAGTAATGATATTTAACCTTTCTTATGTATTCACCACGAGCTATAAACTCTCCATTTCATTTAATCCTTAAAGCATCCCTACAGGACTGGGTGCTTTGGTACTCTTATTATTGCCTCATCTACAATTAAGGAAAATGAGGCACAAAAGATGAAATAATTTGCCTAGGTCCCTCAGTTGGTAGGAGGCAGGGCAGAGATTTGAACCTCAACAGTCTGATTTCAGTTGTCCTGTTCTTAACTCCCCCACCCCGATCACCTTTTTCCAAAAATAGCCCTACTATATAAGTATATCTACAAATCCAAGTAAGGGAAATGATACCTTACTAGGCTGATAAAACATATGTTTGAGGATTAGGTGACTAGGATTTCAAAAAAAACAAAATGGACAGTATGTGAAATTACAGAGAATTTTTTGAAAGCTATCTGTTGAACAATCAATTTTGCATCTAAGTTTTTATTTGTTTTTTTTTGTTTGTTTGTTTTTGTTTTTTGTTTTGAGAAAGAGAGAGCATAAGTGAGGAAGGGGCAGAGGGAGAGAGAAAGAATCTTAAGCAGGCTCCAGGCTTAGCACAGAGCCTGATATGGGGCTCAATCCCACAACCGTGACCTGAGCCAAAATCAAGAGTCAGGAGCTCAACTGACTGAGCCACCCATGCACCCCAACATCTAAGTATTTTTTACATGTAATTTTTCCTTGGGAGATAAGAAAGGTCTTCGAATACATTTTGCCATTTTAGTATTTTTGGCTATAGCTCTCCCCTCTATCTCTCAAGTGAATTGTGTCTGAGACAAGGGCCAGGAAGGTGTCACTAATGGAGGTGAATCTCATCTACATTCAAGCATCTTGTCAGGACAGCCCTATAATTACCCTGAGCTCCTTTGCCCACTTGATGTTTAATGTACATGTTAGGGTGGGTGGATCAGTGATGACAGTTTGGAATGACTCTGCTTTTTAAGTGAATACATAGATGTTTCTGGAAACCAAAGTGTATCTGCAACTTTTATCTCTAGAAATTGGCAGCAATGTGTTGTTCCCCTGAAATTTGAAAACTGCCGAAGGGAACATAACTTTTGGTTGAATTCCCTTATTCTCTCATTCAACAAAAACTAATTGATCAATGACCTAAGGCCTGACTATAGTAGGCATTGGGCATACAACTGGAAGGAATGTAGTGTCTTCTCCAAGAAGCTCATAATCTGGGGTGAACTCAAAGTAAAGGACTTACATTCTTGTCCTGTGGCCCTATTAGGCAACCTTATGAAAAAGGGAAACTAAAGGGTGTTGGGAAGAAGGCTAGGTCCTCATCCTGCCTCACCACTCGTTGTAACCCAGTCCTTCCACCTGCTGGAGTTAGGCCTCAGGAGAGAGGTCTGCAGGCCAGTGGAACCTGGCCAGAGTCCCTGCTCCTCCCCTTACGACCACGTCATCCTGAACAGCTCATTTAGCCTCTCTAGGTTTCTCATGTATAAAATGGGGGCAACAAAAAGTCCTTCTCTCAGTGTGACAATTCAAGAGCTGCCATGTAACGCTTTTATCCGGGTATGGATACTTGGATACTTGGTAAAGGCTCAGGATGATGATTTATCGTGTGTGTGTGTGTGTGTGTGTGTGTGTGTGTGTTTCTCCTCTGCAAAGGAGATCTCTGAGATTTCCTCACTTAGAACAACCTCAGATTCCCCAACATCAAACGAGGAAACAATGGCTAGCAAATTGCAAAAGGATCAAAGGACCCCTATTGGCAGTCATGGCTATGAAAAGGCCTTAAACCCTGAATATTGTCTAGCTGGAAACACTGCTGAGCCAATAGTGGGAAATAAAGATACATTATTTTAACATTTTAAGAAAATCAGTATCTCTGCTGGTGGGTTAGTAGTAAAGGAGCTACTTCTTGCTAATCGGGGCTTTATTTATTTACATATTTGAGACATTTTCCGGTTTGTCCCCTCACACAGTAGAGTGTGGTGAGTATGCGGTATGGCTTTATTTTACCCTATTGAAAACAGACTTCCCTGAGGTTTTGGGCAACAGTCGAACTTGGTGTTTTTATTTATGGCATTCTCTGCTGCATGCCTGACTGACGCCAAACACAGGAGCCCTGATTAATTTTGTGCTTGTCTTGCAGAGTGATTTACAATAATTGAGGCTCTTCAGATTCTCAAGAGTCATTTCCTTTGGAAATGAATACAGTTTGGGTCTGGACAAAGCAGAGCAATTTGAAAGTAATGGAGTGCCTTACGTTTTTTTAGAAGGCTACATTTTGCAAACCTTTGGAGTCTGGGAACTGGTGGGCCTCAGTGAATGTCAAAGGTCTGGGTCACTGGAAAAATATGATCCCTGTGCTTAATGGATGACCCCTTGGGAGTGCCACCCCCTGGCTTCACCCTCGTTTCCCAATGCTTTGAGTTGGGTACATAATAGTTTGCTGAGGAATAAAGTGCAGTATTGATAGAGTGTAAATCTGCTGCTAAAAATTCAACTCACCAGCTCATTTCTCTCTCTTTGGTATTATTTCAAGGGGCTCCTAAAGGGCCAGACACATGCAAACCACCTGCCTTCTCCCCCTACCTTGCCTACCCCCACCCCCAGCCTCTGGAGACAGAGACTGGGCTCTAAAGAGGAGGGAGGCCCCGGGTCTGTGCCTACAAACTCACAATCCCCTGGGATGATTTCTCTCCTGAGAGTGACAAGCTGCAACTCCATGATTCTGCTCCTGGGATTTGATGACTAGGTAAAGTGGCTAATGGAGAAAATACCAACTAAGGAGAAATGCAAAACCACAGAAACACTGTCGAGATTCTGAAGACAAACTCTACATATCCTTTCTCACCCTTTTTATTTTTGCAAAGAAAATAACATTCCTCTACTTAAGATCCCCAACCTGACCACCTTCTAGTAAACTTCTACATATCCTTCAAGACCTCGTGCAAATTCCACCTGTCCCCAAAGCTTCACTAACAGCTGTTTACATGTTTACAGCAGTTATCTCCCCCCACACCAGCAGGTGACCCTTTCCAGGACAGGGACCTGTCTTGTTCAACTTTCTGTCTCTGAGCATTTTACTGGAGAGAGAATGTGAACTGACACTCAGCTCATGTCTGCTTCACGTCTGACATGGTGGCGTGGGCTCTCTCTTTCTCTCCTGTGTCAGGAAGCTTCGGCAGCTCAGGGGCTAGGCACTAAGGATGTCTCACTTTCTCTCTCTCTCTCTCTCTCTCTAACAGGTGTACAACTTAGTGATTTGACAAGTTTAGGCATTATATGCTCTGTTCACCACAGGTATAGCTGCCATCTGCCCTGTTCCCTCGTTATTACAGTATCATTGACTGTATTCCTTATGCTGTGCCTTTTATTCCTGTGTCTCACTCATTCTCTTACTGGAGGCCTGTATCTCCATCTTCCCTTCACCCATTTTGTCCAGCCTGCCACCGCCCGCCTCCCCCGCCCCCCACCGGGAACCATCAGTCGGATCTTGGTATTCGCAGTTCTGATTCTGCTTTTTGTTTGTTTATTCATTTTTTTTATTTTATTTATGAATGAAATCATAAGGTATTTGTTTTTCTCAGTCTGACTTATTTCACTAAGCCTAATATTCTCTAGGTCCATCCATGCTGTCTCAAATGGCACAATCTTATCCTTCATTATGGCTGCATAATATTCCATTGTATATTTACCCCACATCTCCCTTAGCCATTTGTTTAATGATGGACACTTGGGCTGTTTCCACACATTGGCTGTTGTAAATAATGCTGCAATAAACATAGAGGTGCATATACCTTCTTGAGTTACTGTTTTCTTTTTCTCTTGGTAAATATCCAATAGTGAAACTACTGGATCATGTGATATTTCTATTTTAAATTTTTTGAGCAACCTCCATACAGTTTTCCATGGCTGCCGCAGTTTACCTTCCCACCAACAGTGCATCAGGGTTCCTTTTTCTCCACATCCTCACCAACATTTGTTGTTTCTTATCTTTTCAAGTTTAGCCATTCTAACAGGTGTGAGGTGATCTCTCATCGTGGTTTTGATTTGCGTTCCCTAATGATTAATGACATGGAACATCTTTTCTTGCATCTGTTGGCCATCTGCATGTATTCTTGGGGAAAATGCTCGGCTACTTTTCTTTTTTTTTTTTTTTTTTTAATTTTTTTTTTTCAACGTTTCTTTATTTTTGGGACAGAGAGAGACAGAGCATGAATGGGGGAGGGGCAGAGAGAGAGGGAGACACAGAATCGGAAACAGGCTCCAGGCTCTGAGCCATCAGCCCAGAGCCCGACGCGGGGCTCGAACTCACGGACCGCGAGATCGTGACCTGGCTGAAGTCGGACGCTTAACCGACTGCGCCACCCAGGCGCCCCTCGGCTACTTTTCTTGTCCCTGGTAGGTATCCTTTGGATTCACTTTTTTTTGTATAGTAGTGGTCAGACCTCATTCACTGGTGGGCCTGGGAAAGAGGTCTGGGAAATGGACAAGAGAACATTTCTCACCAATCATTTGATTCCAAGTGTTTAGGTGTTTCAAAAAGAAATCTGGGATTCGTTTTAATCAAATATGGTAATACATGCAACCATGGAAATGATGGTCATGAAGGAAGAATTTGTGGTACTCACAGTTACCTAGAAGTAGGAAGCACATCACTCCATGAAGGGCTACATGGGGAAACAGCAGCATTAGTCAGGAGGTAGAGGGAGCCCGGGGGAAACATGGCAAGAGCCCCCATTGTGGTTTCTGCAGGAAGGAACTTGTGAGGCACGTAAACAGCTTTAGGATTGGCCAATTAGAGTAATTTCAGTGGATTCTGCAGCAAAGAGGCTGACTTAGTCCTCCAGCTTCTAGCTCTGGGGTGATTAGGGCTAGTGGATATTGGGCTAGAGTATAAGCTAGACAAAGGAGGTGAGTGTGGAATATGGACTCTGCATTGGTTGGTTTGCATATGAAAGGTACACTCTTGAAGAAGTTGTTTGCTTTCTGAAGGAATTAGCTAACTTTGGGAGGGACAATCTCTTCTGAGTGAGCAAAGTCCCATGATGTCAAAGCATCAGAATAAAAGCCCTTTAGAACCTTAGACCTAAGGCGCTCACAGGAGGCCACCTTTGCTTTGTCTTTTCTGAGGAGAGTTCTGTATTGAGCTTTGGACCTAACATCATAAAGACACTTTGGAATGAAAAGAAAAAAAAAATGAAAAGGAAAGAAGAAAGAAAGAAAGGCAACAAGGAAGAAAGGAAGAATTTACAAAAGAAATAACGAAGAGGGAAAAAAAAAAGCCTGATCGCACAGTACATACTCAGAGTATAGCTGATGAATAAACAAATAAGTAAATAAGTATCAGTCTATCATTTTCCTATCTCATCATAGTGTATCATTACTATGAATGCAAGTTCCTGTGGTAGACCCAACAAAGATATCTGCAATTTAAGCCTTATGTAATCAGAGCCTTTGTGTGCTGTAAATTTGTGCGATCACTGAGCAGATGGATGGATGTATTTTCCATAAGCCCTAAAATTATAGTTTATAAGGAGTAAGCTTGCTGGTCTACTTGGAGGGTAGTTTCTTCACACTCACTTAAGGGACTGTTCAGTCAGTCACTTAATCACTGAGTGTAGTCTGTAGGTTTAAGAATGACACTTGTGATTCTAGGTGAAATCTCAGTGGAAACACTGCTCAGACTCTCAATCCTGATTCTACCTACGAGTATACCCAAGGATGTCTCCATTTTTTTTTTAAATCTTCCTTTCCAAGGCAGACAAATGACTTCAGCAAGGACGTGACACTGAGTTGCTTTACAAATAAACACCTCCAATAAATGGAAGTGTTTATGTACAAATCATTATAAATCAGCTTGTCAGAGAGGCTTGGACCGGTGAGATCTGGGAGCTGAGAGTTACAAGATAGCCGAGACTCACAGATCTTGCCATGATCAATCAGCAGTGACGAGAACACAAAAAACAGGTCTCTGAGGAAACAGGATCAATTTACAACAATGTCACCTACATACAACTTTTCAAGTTTACCTCTGCAGGGTGGGGTTCTCGGAGATGATGGTGGAGGTGAGACAGGGACGCTGCATTCAAGTAGCTGGAAACTTAATTTTTCAATCCTTAGAAAGGACATAAGTAACTCTTACGGTCAACAGTCAATCTTCCGGAAATTTGCAACAGATGACCCAGATATGCATAATAGGGGACTGGAGTGTGGACACCCTTTCTCCTCCATGCAGGCACTGACTTACATAAGTTAATGCATGTGGCAAATTGAATGCAGAGTTGTCCTCAGTTCTTCATACCTCCTCTCCCTTGTCTTCATGCCCATTGCGTGGCCAGTGCTTGTCAACAACGAACTCTGGCAAATAGAAAGTGATAGAAGAGACAGTGTGCCAGCTCCGTGCCAAGGCCTCAAGGGGCCCGTGTGCTTCTGTTTTCTCTCTTGGGAACCCTACTGCACCTGGCAAACAAGTCCAGTCTGCGGGATGAGGAGATGAGGGCCCTAGCATGTCACCGTTCCCGTCAACACCCAGCCAGCCCTGACTGGCCAGGCCCCAGAAGGCCCTGCCTGCATATGCATGAGCAAGTCTAGCTGAGGTTCTCCCGGCCTGGCCCAGTCCAGCAGGGCTACCTGACTGCTGAGTACAGTCAACAAGCAAAAATTAACTTTTATTACATGCCATTGAGGTTTCACTGCTGTTTACTAGGTAACATTATTACGGCAACAGCTGCTGCAATGTGCAGAAGCGCTTGGCTCTTGGGCGGAAAGAGGAGAAGGTATGTGCACTCACTTTTCAGTTCTGATCAGTCACCAGGCGGTGCTCATCTTATGTCCCGGAACATGTCCACTGCTCATCATCCTCACTGCCACTCAGCCCTGAAACTTCTTGAGCTGTCTGGCACCACTGGGCACCTCCCTCCATGTATCATTATAATCTGTTCCAGTTTGGGAAGACTTGGAACCCGATTTTACTGAGAGAGAAGGGACATGGGTTAACATTTATTGGGCATCTACTTTATTGCAAGCACTTAATTAAGCTTATTACACATATAATCAGACTCATAATAAAACAGCAGACAATATTTATTGAGGACTTTCTATGTAGCAGGCCCTAAGTTAGGGACTTCTATGCTTTACTTCACGCTTCATAAAAACCCTAAGAGGTTGGTGTTGTCAATGTCCCCATGACAGAGTTAAGGGAAGGAGCTTTCCTAGTTCCTCTTTAATGTGGCCTAGGTCGCACAGCAGGTAAATGGGAGAACCAGACTCTCTCTCTCTCTCTCTCTCTCTCTCTGTCTCGATAGATAGATAGATGCTCTTACTTGATGATCTCTATGAAATCAGATCTGGTCCAAACACGGCATCACTCCTGTTTGATTTGTGGTGGTTGCTAAGGATCACACTTAGGTGTGTGGTCACATGTTCGTGTGTTCAAAACCCCAGGCGTCTCCTCAAGGACAAAATACATGTATTTGGGTAGAGAGGGAAAAGGAGAAATTAGGTGCAAGGAAATAGCTTTTTCCCAGATGCAGAGGGAAACTTGTGCTGAATTGGTATGCCTTTATATTTTCTGCAGCTTAAAAAAAAATTAGTCATTAGAGCAAAACAGGTAGCAGAACTCCCGAGATAGATATTCTATGTTCTGCCAGGGACTCCCATTCCCTCCCAGACTAAACAGTTTTGTGTGTGTTAGGGAGCCTGGAAAAGGAGTCTATTGTTGTATTGGAACCAATAGCAGCAAAGACCCCCAACTTCATGGGCACTATGGACACTCTGCACAGGCACACCTGTGTTCCTCCGAGCCTTATTTTCACAGTCACCAGGTTATTACCCCAAATGTGAAAGACCTAGAAGAGTGGTTTCCTTTTCCTCGTGTAGTGCGCTGGTTAGTGGGAGAGAAAATGCGGTGAGCGGGGAGCCATCGAACCATCTGCCTATGGAAGCTAACGAAGCCCGGGCTTCCTCGTAGCCTCCACTTTTCTCTCATACCCTAATTTTAATGCCTCAGCAAACCCTGTCAGCTCCACCTTCACGGTGTGTCTGGATGTGACCACCTGTCACTCCTGCTACTGTTCTGCCATTGACACCATCTTCATTTTGCCTGGGTGGCTGTCGCAGCCTGTATGCTCATCCACCTGCCTCAAAAACATGGGCACATGGATACTGTTATAATATACGAAGCCATTTATCTGCCTCAAATGCACCCATGGCTCCCAGCTTCATTCTTAGGAAAGCCAAAGTCCTTACAGGCCCGCAGGGCCTTACAAGCTGTGGCCAGCTGCTCCCTTCCTCACTCGGTCCACCCCAGCTACATTGACCTCCTTGCTGTTTCTGTAACACAGCTTGCTCCGATCCCAAGGCACTTTCATTTGTTGACCCCCAGATAACCCTTAAGGGCCCTACTTAATGTCTTTGCTCAATGCCACCTTTGCTCTGTAGCTCTTCCTAAGACCGCCATGTTTATTTTGTTTCAATATAACGTATCGTCAAATTGGCTTCCACACAACACCCAGTGCTCATCCCAATAAGTGCCCTCCTCGAAGGACCACCATGTTTAAACAGTGTCACCTCCCACCGTACTCCCTACCGACGGTCATGCTTTTTCTTGCTCTGTGGCACTTACCATCTTCCAATTATTATACAATTCACTTGTTTATTGGCCTTCTTCCTCTACAGACCAGAGCCTCATGAAGCCTTTGTCTCTTTGTTTTGGTGGCAGTCCTGACACATACTATATGTTCAGCGAGTTTGTGCTGAATTAATGAGTGAACTTCAACAGGGCCTACTTTAGTGCAGCATTTAAGAACATGTGCCTTGGAGCCATACCACCTGGCTGAAAATACATGCTCTACCACCTGCTAGTCTTGGGGCGTTTATCTCCCCTCTTGAAGCCCACTTCCTCATCTGCAAAATGGGCAGGATGAGAGAACACAACTCAGAGAGAGGATGCCTACAGAATGTTTAACTCAGCATCTGGCATATATTAAACACTCAATGTACATATTAACTGCTACTATGTATTTTGAGAATCAGCACTCAAATGCTTCTTTTGCCTTCTTTGGAGGTGATTTCAGAACAAAAGTGAAGTACGGAGGAAGGGTATTAGTATTCAATGAACACCTCAGCTCATCTAAGCCTCACAACCCTCCTATGAGACAGTGTTCAAAGAATGAGGCCATGGCATCTCATGAGTGAAATGCCCAAGGTCACATAGAGGCAGAGCGGGGCTTCACATCCATATTTGCTTTACCCTCTTGGGCTTACTCTTGCCGTTGCAGCAGGCTTGCTTCTCTACCCTTGCTGTAGCAACTTCCAACATCTTCACTTGCCCCGAATACCTCTGAAATCCTAGTCCCCTTGAAATCCTCTCTCTTCAGTCCCTGCTCAAATGCCTTCTGCTCCCATTAGCCCTTCAAAGAGCCCTCAGATTTAACCCCTTCCTCTGCTCTACTTAAGACATTCACTGACTTCTCCCTTGTGCTTTCATTATGCTTCTCCCCCATGAGGCTTCCTCCCACATTCAAGGATGCCCTTGAATTTGGCAAGTGCACTAGGATCATCTCAGGTGTCTCCCCGGTGCCTGGTGCAGCACAGTGGAGTCATAACACAGGCAAACCCAACTTGCAGGCTAGTGTGCAATGTCACCACTACACTTGTTATTTTAAACAATCAGTGGATGTAAGTAAGCCTGCTGGAGTGGCCAGGCAAATAGGTCTTGATATAATAATATCAATATCCTCAAGGGAAAAAAAAATCAAGTGCTTATTGTTAGTCATGGAGTAATATTGAGTAAAGAGAATATAGGTAAACTGCTATAGGGCTGTAAACACAAAAGTCACAATACAGTATGGTACACATTGGGTGAGTAAGGAGAATTCATAGGTAATTTTAGCATATGCGGTTTTTGTCTAAACAGAATAGACATTCAATAAATGTTTGCTAATATGTGGAGTTGGTTTGAAGTGAAATAAGCCATACATGTATGACTTTGAAATTGAGAGGATACAAAAAAACACCCAGAAAAGAAAATTCCCTTCTATCCCTTATATAGTTTTCCATAATTTGGTATATAAATAGAGATAGATCTTGAACACTAAAGACAGCACAAGTAATGGAAGGTGGATGGAAGGATGACAAGTGACTTGATTAGAAAGGAAAATTCATCTTGTCACTTATTACCTGAAATCCAAATTTATGCAAGACCAGCCAAAAGGCAATTTTGGTTTTATTCAGGACAAACCAGAGCTTAAACTACCAAAAGCTGGTCATCTTGAATGTCACAGTCACTGAAATAAGTTGGTGTCCTCTTGTTATAAGTGTCAAGACGTCTTGATTTTTTAAAAATATTGCAGAGTACGATCTCATTATAACAGGATTTGCTATAGGATGACACTTCATTTGCTGGTTGTTGAGTTACAAAGACTATTGTATCTTTTTGTAAGGCAGACAGCCTTGGTGGTCCTACGTCATGAAACTCCTGCCTGCCTAGGACAGTTTTATGGTGGGACATTAGTTGTGTATTGATTTCCTGCATCCTTTATGTGACTATTTCCCTTAATTGATGTTTGAACAATGGCAGATCATCAGCAGCAGCAACATCAACCCAGCTCTTTATATCTCATAATGGCTATTTTCCTTTGGCCCTCTGTACACATTTCCACCCTTCTCCACTGGGCTTTGCACCTTGGGAGGCTGGTCCCTGTGCATACAGCATTCAGGATCCCCCGCCCCTTGGCTTCTGATTGGGTTCCACTAATTATGGGGCAATGGGAGAGGTTAGAAAACAGGAAGAGAATGATTTGGGGGTGTGTATTTCTGATGAGACATGATATAGCTGGGTTTTGTTTGTTTGTTTGTTTCGTTGTTTTTAAACCACAGCCTCTGCTGAGCATCTCTCTTACAACTATAACAACACATTCCAACTTCCAAAAACTCCTCCCTCTCCTTGGGCCTCCATGCCTAAACGTGGTAGAGGGACCATCACTAGCCCTTTTCAATTTCTTTTAATCCTACCCACAGTTTTGTAATCCCTCATTAAACTCTCTTCAGTACCATCACTTAAGTGTGCCATCTGTTTCCTAATAATTGTGTTTGGTATGTGCCCTAAAATCAGATGACGTCAATAAAATAACAATGAAATGCCTATTTGTACAGTGTTTTCCCTTATACTTACTTCTTGAAACAGCCCATGATCGTCTCTGACTATATCTACAGTAGGGGACTGTACCTTCCACCAGGTCACCCTGTTTATTTTTCTCATAGCACATACCACTCTCCAGTGGTATATTATAGATTTATTCTTTTTCTTTCTCATCTTTTTCTTTCACCAGAATGTAAACCTCATGGTGCCATGTATCATATTTATTTTGTAAATTGCTCAGTAGTAATTGAGACCCGGTAGAAATAAAATTTCTATCTGACAGAATCAATAGGTAAAACAGGGCCAGTTACCAGTTCAGGCTTCGTCAGAAAACCTAGAATCAAACAAACACATGGTCATGAGCTAATCTTTAGGAACTGTGCCGGTCCCAGTCTCAAGGTCACCTTTAGGGGGGAAAGGACAGTAATATTTGGGGTTCTCTGCATTCTAGATTCAGGTTCAAGTTTGCACCAGTCTATCCATTGTTAGAGATTATAAAGAAGAAGGAAGAATGAGATTCCTTCAGGCTGGAATGGCTGCATAATGACCTTTAAACAACATTTGACTTAGAAAAGAGGTTTAACAGATATCCTATTGTAGTAACTGGAAACATCTTTGGTACACGAGATTTCGAAGGGAGAACAAGTGGGGCACATGTGTCGCTCAGTCAGTTAAGCGCCCAACTCTTGGTTCAGCTCAGGTCATGATCTCACGGTTTCGTGAGTTCGAGCCCCGCATCAGGCTCTATACAGCTGGCAGCATGGAGCCTGCTTGAGATTCTCTCTTTTTTCCTGTCTCTGCCCCTCTCCCACTCACGTGGCCTCTGTCTCTCTCAAAATAAACTTGAAAACAACAACAACGAAAGGAAAAAAACAAAGGAAGAATCAGTTATAGCATCTATGACCAACATGGGAGTCCAGAGGACTCACTACCATGTAATTCCTCAATGGGAAGATTAAAAATGTTTATGTGATTTCAAATGATTGTCATGGGTATTCTAAGATGTTGTGGCACAGTGGTACCTAAGGGCTTTACACGCGAAGGAATGCCATCCATACACCTATCTGATATGGGATACCTTCTCCGCTGAGACAATTGGAGAATTTTCTTTCTACCAAACAAATAAGCAAAAACCACTGTGAAGGTGACAGTCCAGATGCAGAACATACAAGTAGAATGCAGAGAGGGCTCAGAGAGATACCAAAACCTGCAAAGGCATGGAAACTGAAAGGGAAACCATTACTGGGTTAATGGGCAAGAGGCAATTTGCAGAATGCAGGAGAGGGAAGCAACGTCAATTTTTAATTTAGTTGATCAAGACTTTATTGTGCTTCAAGTGAACTTACCACATGGAGATTCATAATATCAATAGAAAAGCATATCGTGAAGGTCAGAAGAAAGCAACTGGGGACTTGAGTCCACAGACTTCCTCAGAAACAGATAATTCAAGTTCCGCCTTTAATGTTCCCTTGAGAATCAGCCTAATCAGTGTAAACGCTTTACAAATGCTGCCTGATGTGCTTAGGTTCCTTTCTGTAGGACTCTTAGAGCTGAACCATGTCTCTCTTAATAATAATGATGAGCACTTAGCAGCATCTAACAGGAGGCCCTTTGTCTCTTCTGCAGGACCTACATCACCATTATAGATGAGTGTTTACCAAGGCTTTCAGAGAAATGCCAGGTAAACTCTGAATCTAGGGCATTAGCCATACTGAAGCTTAATGGGTCCCTAGGAAAGGGAGGGGTGCAGGGATGAAACTAAAAATTATGGATGAAGATAGAAATTGGGATCATGCTATTAAAGGGGTTCACTTTCCTGATACGTTATTTAATAGCCTTTCCCCCTCTCTTGGATCACAGGTTCTAGGCATCCCAATTTCTATTTGGAAATAGAGTTTTGCAAGTATAAACTGGCATTTACAAATCAAAACATCTTGCTTTCGGGGCTCCTGGGTGGCTCAGTCGGTTAAGCATCCGACTTCAGCTCAGGTCATGATCTCACAGTCTGTGAGTTCAAGCCCCGCATCAGGCTCTGTGCTGACAGCTAAGAGCCTGGAGCTTGCTTCAGATTCTGTGTCTCCCTCTCTCTCTGCCCCTCCCCTGCTCATGGTCTGTCTCTCTCTGTCTCAACAATAAATAAAAAACTTTAAAAAAATTATTTAAAAAGAAAACATCTTGCTTTCCCATTTTCTCATCTAACTGCAATGGGTGGCCTTGGTTATATTATGGTAAGGCACGGTAGGCTTCTAAATCGTTAGGAAGAATAGATTCTCTATGTCATTGGATCTGTTGGGAAAATGACTTGCCTATTACTCTCTTTCTCTGTTTCTTTCATGGAGGGGAGAATGGAATACCTTAGGAATTGCCCATAAATGATGAATTGACATTCTACCCATCACGTAACATCACCTTGCACTTTCTCAAGAATGGAGACCACTTAAAAAAAAAAAAAAAGGAATGGAGACCATTTAAATTCTTATCATTCCCTTAGGTTTGTTGATCTTAAAAGCTTACCAGTTTCCTGTGCAATATGAAATTTCATCACTTCCAGTTTTAGAAAAGGTTCATGAAAAAATAATATATGAAGACGAAGCATTCAGTAAGATGTCCCCCTAATCCCCCAACTCCTTCAAATTAAATCTTTTAAAACTTTTATGCTATCAAGTGACTTGGCTGTGAGTGCATCAGTAGCAAAGATGGCACTCAATGCATCCCAAGTGTTGCTACTTAATCGGATTCAATAAGTGGGTTGAATAAATGAAATATAAATCTATATATAGTCATTCTGAACTGAAATGTATTCTATTAAGTTTATTTATTTTGAGAAAGAGAGAGAGAGCAGGAGTGTGCGAGAGGGGCAGAGAAAGAGGGACAGAGAATCCCAAGCAGGTTCTGCATGGACAGCACAAAGCCCAACGGGGAGCTTGATCCCACAAACTGTGAGATCATGACCTGAGCTGAAGTCAAGAGCCAGACGCTCAACTGACTGAGCCACTCAGGCGCCCCTGAACTGAAATGTCTCTTAGTCACACTGTGTTCATACCACCCAATTCCCCCATTCTTTTTCTCCCTACTGAGCTTGATTTTAAAAGCATGAAGTGAGTTAAAATTTAATAATTGTCTGGTTAATTTAGCTAGAAGACATGGCTTAAGTAGATGAAGGCACCAGGAGATTGATATTTACCTGGAATGTCATCCATATGATCAAATCAAAATCAGTTATGCCCATACAAAGATTGTACAAGAATGTTCATAATAGCTGTTAATAACAGCTCCAAACAGGAAACAACGCAAATGTCCGTCAACAGAAGAATGAATAAGCAAATTGTGTCTATCCACATGATAGAACACTATTCACTAATAAAAAAGGAGCTAACTACTGATACATACAACTACTTGAATAAGTCTTAAAATGTTTTGTTGGGGTGCTTGGGTGGCTCAGTCGGTTAAGCATCCAACTTTGGCTCAGGTCATGATCTCACGGTTCTTGAGTTTGAGCCCCACATCAAGGCTCTGTGCTGACAGCTCAGAGCCTGGAGCCCACTTCGGATTCTGTGTCTCCTCTCCCTGCCCCTCCCCCATTCACACTCTGTGTCTGTCTCTCAAAAATGAATAAACATTAAAAAAAATTAATGTTTTGTTACATAAAAGAAGCCATACACAAAGAACACTCACTGTACAGTTCCATTTATACGAAGCTCGAAACCAGGCAAAACTAATCCATGGTGATGATAGCAATGAGAACCAAGGTCCTTGCATGGGGTGATGTGACCCGCTGACAGGGGAATTTGAGAGCTGCCTGCTTCTACCAGGCCAGGAAAGGGACAGAAAATCAGCTTCCTCCTTGGCCCCATGGACATCAACTTGGGCCCAGTGAATCAGAGTGCTGCTTGCTGCTTAGATGGGCATTCAGCTCCCTGTCTGACTTTGCTTTAAACCCTGAAAGGGGGTGACTTTGGACAGGGTGCATTTGCTCTGTTGGTGTTTGGTTAGCATAGGGTGGTCATTACCCAAAGGTTTTCTATTGCTAGTCTGCTCTTTTCCTGGTCCTTTGGTTAGGAGAATAGGCTTTTATTGGAGTTTTTTGTCTGTAATATTTGGTAGTTCAGAGCTGAAGGCTCTGATGTATGGATGTAGAGAAGCCAACAAGGGAGTCCAAGGAACTCAGTGATATGTTATTCTTCAATTCCCAAGGTCCTTGGGCAGCCCGCCCTCTTCTTTGTACTTTTCAAAGTCATCCTGTACAGTTTATTATGTTAAGTCCAGAGATTTTTCGTTGCAAGAGGGAGGCCCCAGATGGAGTAGAGCTACTCTTTGGGGTATGTGAATTACAGTCCTATGAAACTGTAAATTGTTACAATTATCATTATGATCTTGATGCTGGCCCAGTGAAAACAAAAATGTGGGTCTCCATAGAACTGCTTTTGTGATTTTTTTCCTTGTATGGGAAGTTGTATTTTCAGCAGGTGCCTCATAATTTTCCAAGGCGTTTCTAGTTTTAACATTCAAAATATACTTTTACCCTTTGTGTGTGGGGCAGCCCGTAAAGAGGAAGTACATTGTGCCTCATTTTAACCAGTGCAGTGAGAAGAATAATAAAACTTCTCCAGGGTAACACCAAACAGGAGCTCTTGAGAGAATGATGCACCCTCACTCCCGTTGGAACAGCACCACACTCAACATTAAAGGGAATACACTAACCAAGGTGTTAAATGGATTTGCTTTAGATTGTACATTTTCTCATTTTCTTATACACTACTTTAAAAAGGCGGTGGTGAAATTATAAAAACCCACACCTATTACTGACCCGGACCTATGAGCTTTCTATTAAGCACAAGTGATTCAAAAAAAAAAAAAAAAAAAAAAAAAAATTAACTATTCAAGGAACTCTATGTGCTCCAGCGACCGGCCCTCCAATGGCTTTGATATTTTCATAAATGTCGCTGAAGACAGGACACACACAACTCATGGGTTCCTTGCTGATTCTCACCTCATCGGCCCACTATTGTGGCCTGACCAGGAGACCACCAAGACTAATCGTGTGAGGCTCTACATGAGAGGTTGGCAAACTACAGTCCATGGGTTACATGTGCTGCTTTTGTAAATAAGATTTTATTGGAACACAGCCACGTTCATTCTTTTATGCACTAAGGCTTCTTTCAGGCTGTAACAGCAGACTTTTGTAACAGCACCTGAGTGTGTGTGGCCCACAAAGCCAAAAACACTTGCTATCTGCCCCCCCCACTTGCTTTTTTTTTTTTTAATTTTTTTTCAACGTTTATTTATTTTTTGGGGGACAGAGAGAGACAGAGCATGAACAGGGGAGGGGCAGAGAGAGAGGGAGACACAGAATCGGAAACAGGCTCCAGGCTCTGAGCCATCAGCCCAGAGCCTGACGGGGCTCGAACTCACGGACCGCGAGATCGTGACCTGGCTGAAGTCGGACGCTTAACCGACTGCGCCACCCAAGCGCCCCCCCACTTGCTTTACAAATAAAGTTTTCCAACCACTGGTCTACATCTTACTCACCAACGTCACTGTTCTCTTTGCTTCCTTCTCTTCATCTTCCTGACTTATGAGCTCTTGAGTCTTCCAAGGAGTAGTTCCTACATGTCCCTTCATCTCTTCTGACTTCTTAGGTCAATGGTTCTTAATCCCAAGAATCACTTGGAAAGCTTTTTAAAAATACTCATGACTTGTTGTCATGCCAGAGGTTTTGATTTAATTAGTCAGGTTGTGGCTCAGTCCTCAGTATTTTCTGAAAACTCCCAAGGTGATCCCAACGGTATAGCCAGGGAGTGGGAACAGTTACTCTAGACGATCCGGATTAGCTTCAAAGCTTTATATTAACTACCTATCAACAACTTCCAAATTCTATCTCCAATCCCAACATCTCCTCTGAATTCCATATTCATGTGTCCAGCTGCTTCCTTGACATGTGTCCACCTGCAGTTCTAACAGGCATCTCAATCAGAACACATGGAAATCAGAACTCGTGATTTTCTCTCCTCTCAGCGAATGATATTCCATTCTTTCAGTTGCTCAGGATAAAAATCTTAAGGCATTTTTGACCCCTCTCCCTTTTTTAATGTCCCACCTGTAATCCACTAGCAAATCCTACTGTCCCTTCAAATTACATGAGAGTCCACCTGCTTACCATCCCTCCTCTTGTCCTGTGCCCCAAGCTATGATCATGTGTCGTAGGGTTCCTATTGCCATGGTCTCCTGGTTTCTGCCCTTGGCCCCTCTGAAGGTTTTGTTAAAACAGAAGCCAAAATGACTGTGATAAATAATGAGTCGGATCAAATCACTCCTTTGTTCAAAGACTAAGAATGGCTTTCTAACTTTCTCAAAGCAAAAACCAAAGTTATTACACTGGCCTCAAGGACTTGAATGACGCAGCTTCCCGTTATGTCTCCCTCTGTCTCTCCTCCCACCTTGTTTCTCCTCACTCTGGCTGAGCCACACTGGACTCTTGGACAGTCCTTCAATATACCCTCTCCCCAAGAATATCTGCACCTTCTCCCCGGAGTGCTGCCTCTACCTTCGGATAGCCTCATGATTTCCTCTTGAGTATTACCCTATAAGGGATGCGTGCTCAGACCACAAAATCTCAAATAGCTTTCCTAAATATTTTCTTTCCCCTTATTTTATTTTTTTCCTCAGAGCACTTACAGTGATATTGTTTGTTTAGGCTTTGTCCCCCCGCTTACTAGAATGTATGCTACAATTAGAGCATAGCTGCTGTGATGCACAACCCCAGTGGGTGCACATCATTGTCTATGTGAATGTGTCCCTGAGAATTGTGCAGTGCACAGCATGAGCAGCTGCATGTAGTAACCATGCATCAAAGCAAAGAGCTTAGTTTAGTTTGCTGTATTTCTGGGGCCTTGAACACTGCCTGAGGCAAAATAGGCTGCTATGTTTGGTAGATGAACTGTTGAACATATACCATTTATAATTTTGTCTGGATTGATATTCATGGAAAAGACGCTTTGAGGTACTTTTCTACACTGTTTACAATATGTTCTCTCTCATCTTGACATTTTATATAATTTTATGTAATCCATATAATATATAATTATATATAATTTTATGTAATATATAATTAATGATTTATATTATAAAATTTGTACAGTTTTAGATGAAGTTTTTTCTTCGTATTTTTTAATACTGTGATATCAATACCTATTTTTCTCTTGCTTGTTTTCATGAACAAGATGAAGTCTTCCATAAGTTATTTGACTAGCAGCCCCTATCATTCATTAACATTGAGCTCCAACTTTAAAAAAAAATCACATTGGGGTGCCTGGGTGGCTCAGACAGTTAAGCATCTGACTTCAGCTCAGTTCATGATCTCGTGGTTCATGAGTCTGAGCCCTGCACTGGGCTCTCTGCTGTCAGCACAGAGCTCTCTTCCAATCCTCTGTCTCCCTCTCTGCCCCCCCCCCCCCGCTGCTCCTTCTCTCTCTTTCTCTCAAATAAATAAATAAAAACTAAAAAAAAAAAAAAATTAAATTAAAAAAAAATCACATTTTTAACCTGCCATCATAAAAGTATTATTTATGGCATGCCTGGGTGGTTTAGTCAGTTGAGCATCTGTCTGACTCTTGATTTTGGCTCAGGTCATGATCAGGGTCATGGGATCCAGCCCCGGGTCGGCCTCCACGCTGAGTGTGGAGCCTGCTGAAGATTCTCTCTCTCTCTCTCTCTCTCTGCCTCTCTTGCCTATCTGCGCTCTCTCTCTAAAATATTTTTTTTAAAAAACTTACTTATTTTATGTCTCCCTCTATAGTGGACAGTAAGCTCCAGGGATGTAAAGATTTTATTTTGTTCACATCTTGGTCTACAATAGGTGCTCAATAAGCATTGGTTAAACGAAGAAAGGAAAAGAAAAAGAAGGAAGGAAAATTAGAAGGAAGGCAGACAGATATAGAGGAACTCAGAGGGATCAGAAAAGTTGGTACTAACAGAGCTGGAGGCTTGTCTATTAGTCAGTGTATCTGATTCATACACAGACCAAAATAGAGTCTGTTCTCAGCTATATGGGTTGATGGTCTGTATCAATCAAATTCCAAAGATTATTTCCAAATATTATCTTCTGAATCAAAAAAGAAAAAAACTAAATATGTCCCCATTAAGATCATAAACATTTACAGATGAATGGATAAAGAAGAAGTGGTAATATATACAGAGAAAGATTATTCACCCATAAGAAAGAAGAAAATTCCACATTTGTGCCAATATGCATGGGTCTTGTGAAATAAACCTAGTATTACTTATAAGCGGAATCTGAAAAGAAAAAAAAAAAAGGGTCAAACTACAGGAACAGAGAGTAGAAAAGTAATTGCCAGGGGCTGGACAGGCAGGGGTAGAGACAGGGAGAAATTGGCCAAAGGTACAAACTTTCAGTTAAGATCAACAGGCTCTGAGGACCTAACGTAAAACATGGTGACTTGGGACCCCTGGGTGGCTCAGCCGGTTAAGGGTCCAACTTCAGTTCAGGTCATGATCTCACAGTTCGTAAGTTTGAGCCTGCCTCGAGCTCTGTGCTGATAACTCAGAGCCTGGAGCCTGCTTCAGATTCTGTGTCTCCCTCTCGCTCTGCCCCTCCCTAGCTCACACTGTGTTTTTCTCTCTCTCAAAAATAAATAAATATTAAAAAAAAAAAAACAAAAACATGTGACTTGCTGGTAACCCTGTATTATATAATTGAAATCAGCTATGAGACTAGAACGTAAATGTTCTCACGCAAAAATAAAATAAATAAATAAATGTGTAAGGTGAAGGATATGTTAATTAGATGGGGGAGGGAATCTTAGGCTATGTGTATATATATATATATATATATATATATATATCCAGTCACCATAATGTGCACTAAATATCTTACAATTTTGTATGTCAAATGTACTTCAATAAAGCTGAATTTTTTAAATGAAGAAAAAAAGACGAATTAGCTGGAGAATCACAAAAGGAAGAGGTTAAGGGAATATATTTTGCAGTCATACTGACCTTGCCATCATTGCCACTTAAAAAAAAAAGAAAAGATAAATACTTGATGGTTTTGGAAATAAAATCAATGGGGATAGTCAAAATTATATTAAAAAGCATACTTTAAAAAAATTCACTTATAAAATCTAACTTGTTGAATACAGGAGAAAAAAGCTAATGTCATTAAATAATTAGAAACAATATTATAAAAATTAGGCCTGAACATAGGTCCTTTGCGTCAAATAAAACTCTAGATACTTAGTATTCTGGAAATCACATTGATTTTGTTTATTTGTTTATTTTTCTTTTTTTTTTTTTTTATTTTTTTTTCAACGTTTTTAATTTATTTTTGGGACAGAGAGAGACAGAGCATGAACGGGGGAGGGGCAGAGAGAGAGGGAGACAGCATCGGAAACAGGCTCCAGGCTCCGAGCCATCAGCCCAGAGCCTGACGCGGGGCTCGAACTCACGGAGCGCGAGATCGTGACCTGGCTGAAGTCGGACGCTTAACCGACTGCGCCACCCAGGCGCCCCTATTTGTTTATTTTTCTAATGCATTTTATTTATATTGATTATCTTGATGAACTTTGTTGTTCTTGTTTTGATAATTTGCCTTCTTTTCTTTCTACTTCTGTCTTGAAAAGATGCATCCCCTGAATTTAAAGACCAGAATGATGGACAGGAATCCATACGAACCAAAAGCTTGAGAACACATTTTTCCCCCCCATTGACAGCAAATCTTGATCTGCTCCAGAAAAAAAAAAATTCTTCCTTATGATAATGAAGGGAAGAACAAACAAACTGATATACAGGAAAGGATTATCCCACAAAGGTTGAAAAGAAACAGTGGTGCTTTCTAAAATTTTTCCCAGTGTCCTTATATTGCTTTCATGTTGAATTCTGCATCTTTTCATGAAATGTCACCCATGACTTTTCTCCAGTCAGCTTTAGCTGCTATATCTGTGAAATTTTTGTCTTGAGCCACATAATTGCAAATTGTGAGCAACTCATCTTTCAGATGCTAGAGGAAAGAAACTCAATCTCCAAATGATACTTTTCTTATCTATGGATAAGGGGGAGAAAGTCTTATATATACTGTCATGTTTCCTCAGAAAAACTGCCATCTCTTTAAAAAAAATACTGTTTGAAAGCAGTAAATGGTACAGAACAACAAGCTGTCAGAGGAAAGACCAGGGATATTTTAAGACCTGGCATAACATTTGTAGAAATTCTCAGCACCGGAGTAGACATCATAATCTTGGGAAAGGTTGCACTGAATTCAAATGACTGATCTTCACATGGATGGAAGGGTATTTCTCTGCCTTAAAGGAAAAATGTTCTTGATTGGAAAAGAGATCTGCTCAATTTATGCCTTTTTTAGATTCTTTGCTTCAAACAGATTGTTGTAAGACTGTTAACTGATTTTTTTTAAAAAGTCTGTTAACTGATAATATTTTAATCAGTTTATCTTAATTCCTTCAGGCAACTCAAGGACAGGAAAGACTAAACATAACTGGGATATTAGGAGTGGTGATGGGGAAATATTTTTTTTTTTTTCTGCAAGAAGTCAAACAATGTAAGGAAAGAAGAATAAGGTGCAATTAATGATTACTTTTTAATGTGAACAATGAAGAAACATGTCCAGAGGGAACATGTGAATTTTCAAATGAGAAGAAAGTGATTTCTTCTCTTATACGAATTCTCTATCTGTAATATAAACATTTAATTAACTACTTTATCTGCCGTTGAGAAAAAGAAAAATAGAAGACTGAAAGAGATAAAAACTAAATTATACTGCAATCAACCAGGAGTGAAATACTAAGTAAAACTATAAAGAAAATGCCTCACACTTAAAAAGAACGAAATACAGACAACAATGAGATGAGAACATTTCCCTTATTTCCTTCTTTAATTAACCAACCTGAGCTGGTAGCAAGATACTCTGAGTTCAAAGTGCTGCAGAGACTGAAAATGATCCACCTTCACTGTGTGATGCTTTCACAAAACGATGGGCACTAAAGAAAACCGTCTCTAACAATGAGAAGTCTATCATTTCTCACAATCAAGCTTTCTACGCTTGTACTGCAAGTTTTATCTCTAAGTATTTTTACACCTATTGTCTACTGGATTGGACAAAACAAAGGGGAAATATCCACAAAGCTAATGTTGGTGAGTAATTGAAGCGATAACTAAGTTCTGAGTGGCATTTCCATTTCTGTTCTGCTAAAGTGAATGATGGTAAGTAGATGTTAAGTCGAAAATTCTAATTGCTTTTGAGATGGGGATTAAATCTATCAATGATTTTTGCCCTGTTCTCTTATTTTAGATATGGTTGTGAATCCTATATGAAAGTATATTCCTTTCCTCTTCACTCCCACACATTCAGGCCACACACAAACTCACGTATACATTTACGGTTTTGTATATGGTTTGCAGACACATTACCTTATAGACCAGGCAAGTAACATAAAGGAGGAAAAGCCTGTATATGAGACAAGAGTGAGGACTGCAGCAAACTTGAGTAAGTCAATCACTTGAGGGGATAACTCCTAATTATCTCCAGTCAATTACTGACACAGGAGAATGTAAGTCAGTACTGCTAGATTTTCTTATTTTGCAAGAGAAGCCATGAACCCATATGTTTTATAAAATCTCTCAATATTTACATAGTGTCAGTTAGTTCAACCTAACTCAACAAACAAACAAGGGAACAGAACACCTTCCTCACTAAAAGCTTATGTCAATAGGTTGTTTTTAATCAGTTCCCTATCAGGATATTGCCTCTGGCTTGGCAGAGAATATGAGGAGGCTTATATTTTAATTTCTCCTTTTCACTCCCGTAGGCTGGGAGGTCTTGGACAAGTCCTATAAATATAAGGAAATTTATCACAAAAACAAACTGATTTGATGTTTTAAAGGATAAGAGAATTTAGAGAACATTTTATCCCACTTATTTATTTTAGAGATGAAGGTATTCAAGTCTAGATAGACCGCTTGATTTATCTAAGGTCCTAGGGGAAAGTAATGTAAGAGTTTACACTAGAAACATAACTTCAGGACCCCAGTCCATGGAGCTACTCTTGTTTAAAGCAACGAGAATATTCAGGTCAAGCAGGGATGAAATCATAACTACAATTTTTAATTAAAAAAATTCACTGTTTAAGAACCACTAGAGAACCTCTCCAGCAATACAGCATAGTCTCTATCACAACCTTTTTTTAGAATTATTTTTTAAATGTTTATTTATTTTTGAGAGACAGAGTGCAAGCAGGGGAGGGACAGAGAGAGAGGGAGGCACAGAATCTGAAGCAGGTTCCAGGCACTGAGCTGTCAGCACAGAGCCCGAGGTGGGGCTTGAACTCATAAGCTGTGATAGCGACCTGAGCTGAAGTCAGATGCTCAAATGACTGAGCCACCCAGGTGCCCCTCTATCACAATTTTACTCTGAAATCTGCACTGAACGGATCAATGAGTAAATGAATACATTATGAGAGAAATCATTGTAGTCAGGACAAAAAGGTCGTCATTAAGAAGCCAATGACCAAAACAACGGAGGGAATCTGTGGTTCAGGGATAAACTGAACTCATGAAAATGACTTACTTCTCACTGGAAACAGTATTAAATAAAAGAGAACAAAACAGCTCCTTCCTGATGAATCTCTGATTTAGAGCTGAATGGGAATGAATATAGTCTTTCCTAGATATGATTTCTGACTGCTCTTTACTAATGCTGGAAATTCAATTTATTGACTCTATCAAAGTGCCCTGCAGAGAAGAGTATACGCCCTGGCTGAATGTAGGAGATAAAAAGAAACTCGATATTAAAGATGGTTTACATGATAGGCCACAGAAAATATAGCCAAGTCAAGCATGCCCTTGCTTGTGGCTTATTAAAATTCCTTTCTTTTTTCAGGAAAATGTATATACTTTATGGAGCTCTGGCCTAGAATTTAATGCACGTTGTTTTTATATTCCCTGTGAATTCCCGCCGCTCCCAAGCTCAAAAAACTTGTCTCCTGCCTTCCTCTCCAGTTGGCCTACTGATTAATTTTTCTCTTTTATGAAAAATTGAAATGCGAGACGAATAAGATAAGCATTGTCCAACTCTTAAAAATGTTAAGGATTGGTTTGAAATATTCTTATAAAGTATCAAGCAGAATAAATAAATGATACAGATGACAGTCAATGAATATGATAAATTATGCCATCAATATTCTAGTTTGATGTAACAGGGTGAAGCTCCCCTCTGTAAAATATTTCTTGTTGCATAAAATTTTACCTATCATTTTTCCACCTTGTCCTTTAACACCCCCATAAAATGCGGTGTTAGTAGAACACGTAAGAGAGGATTGTAAATTTTATTTACGATTATTTGGTTTTAGATTTGTAGGTAGCTGGCTGGAAAGGTCAGGTATGAAGTCCGGGTGGAAATACGTGACGCGTGAGTCAGAGCCATGGTCAATGCCACTGCAGGACATCCACACAGTGCCTACACTCAGTATGAATGCTTGTGGAGTTTCTGCCCATTGTGGTTCAAATCACAGAAATGGGGATTTTGAGTCAATGCAAAAAAGACCGTCTACTGAGATGAGAAATGCGTTGCATTGGTTCATGCAGGTTCTTTGCTTTGTGTGTGTGTTTGTTTTCAAGTCTCCTTTTCCTCGAGATGAGTGTAAGCAGATATTTCAACTCATGAATATCTATCAGTTGGCCTACGTGTGTCCCATTCTGAGACACAATGGCTACTCTTGGAGGCTACGAAACATTCTTTGGGAAAGTGATAACTGGCATTTATTGAACACTTACACGTGCTAGGCACTAGGCACTAACTTCCATGTATTATCTCTTGTAAATCTTACAATAACTGTATCGGTGTGAGTCTACTGTCAAAGTCTTTTAGCCTAACACTTAGGTTAAGCCACTTGCCCCATCCAGATCTTTCTGCCTAAAATGTTAATCCTCGCAAGGTTTCAACTTCATTCTTTTTTTTTTTTTTTTAAATTTTTTTTCAACGTTTTTTATTTATTTTTGGGACAGAGAGAGACAGAGCATGAACGAGGGAGGGGCAGAGAGAGAGGGAGACACAGAATCGGAAACAGGCTCCAGGCTCTGAGCCATCAGCCCAGAGCCTGACGTGGGGCTCGAACTCACAGACCGCGAGATCGTGACCTGGCTGAAGTCGGACGCTTAACCGACTGCGCCACCCAGGCGCCCCGTCAACTTCATTCTTTAGTGTCACGATCGCAGAATGACTGGGGACTTGGTAATGGTCATAACATTAAGATCATTCATTTCAGCCATGAAAACAAACTCTGGAAAAATACCTGAATCTATCGTGAATTGGACAAGAGCTTTAAATATGTTTTCTGTCCTAGGTTCTTAATCCCCTTTGGTTTTATTTCCATGGAGATTTACGCTGTTTTGGCAGCCACAGCTCACTGTTGACTCAGAGTATTCCTACCAGCCATTAAAATCCCCATCCGTTTTTGTTTTTTTTTTTTAAATCCATGCTACTAAGAAGTCTTGTTTTTTTCCCTTCTCTACTCACACTGGAGGAACTTTTGGACATAAGTGCTGAATTTAGCTTTGTTAACAATATTCATCTAAATTTTTCTGATCTTTGTTTTTAAATAAATTATAGACAGGTCTAGGAATTATGATGTTTTGGTATTTTCTTGATCTTCAACAGCAAAACATCCATGGATTTTGGCTATTTTTGAACTGCCCAGTTTGAGCATCGTTCCTACTTGGAGTGAATTATTAGTCTAAATCATGGTGGGAAGCAGATCCCCCAGCCTCCGATTATAGAACTCAAAGGAGGCAGAGTCCCTCTCCCTGTCCCTGGCAGCCTGGGCATGAGCCCGTGACTGGGACTGGCCATTCAGATGATCCTGCCAGGGCCCGAGAATCTTTTTTTTTTTTTTTTAAACATTTATTTATTGTTGAGAGACAGAGAGAGACAGAGCATGAGCAGGGGAGGCGCAGAGAGAGAGGGAGACACAGAATCCGAAGCAGGCTCCAGGCTCCGAGCTGTCAGCACAGAGCCTGACGCGGGGCTTGAACCCACAAACCGCAAGATCATGACCTGAGCCAAAGTCAGCTGATTAACCAACTGAGCCAGCCAGGGGCCGCGGGGCCCGAGAATCTTAAGGGAATGATATGGAGATGTAGGAACAGTGCAGACATACTCACAGGGAGGTGGCAAGGCAGAGGATGCAGCTTTGAAAGGCCGAGGCATGGGGCTGGCTCCTGCGTTTTCACAGCATGGCCTGGGCTGGTTCCTGCTGCCCACGTTTCTTCAGTTCTTGAGCATCCACAGAGTTGTTTCTTCAGCCTTCACATACATGCCTCTCCCACCCCCACAACTCTCTTTGGTGCTAAAGATAGCCAGTCACTTTCCAGCACTTGCAACTGCAACCCTGACGGTGGCAGTTCACCCCTCTGGTCTTCTGCTCTCACATGAAAGTGAGAGCCCGCCATCTCACAGCTGGACCAGAGCCACAGTCTCCTGCCTCTGCGTTCCCCCACACCGTGATCTTCATCCTGCAGCCCACTGGGCCATCACTTAAAACTGCAAGTCGTGTGAGGCCACTCATCGCATGAAACCCCTCAGTGGCTTTCCATCACATGAGGACCCAAACCCTAGCCTTCTACCTTGATTGCCTCCATTTTCAACCTCACATCCCTTCACTTCCTCCCACCCCCAAACTCCAATCCTTGATTACACAGAGCCTGGTCTTACTTCTGAGTATTTATGCTTTGGGGCGGTTGCTAGATTTAAAAAGCTCTTTCACTATCAGGAGGATTAAAAAAAAATCAGTTGCTGTTTACCTGGAATTCAAATTTTACTGGGCGTGTCCTATATTTTTGTTTGCTAAATCTGGAAACTTATACCTGCGGTTCCTCGGCCTGGCCCTCTCCTCTCTCACTTCCTCACTGAGGCCTCACTAAATCACCTATCCAAAGATGCCACCCCCCACCAATGATGCTGCCTTTACACCATATTTATCAAAGCACTTACTCTCTCTCCAGTTACCTTACACTTCCATTCGCGACTATATATAGGCTTACCTGTTTTGGATGTGTCTCCAACTAGAAAGTGAATTTCATGGGGACACTGGTCTTGACTGCACTGGCCTCTGCTGTACTCCAGCACCCAGAACTGTGAATGGCAAGCGGGAGATGTTCCATAAATATATACTGGAAGAGCAAGTGAAATTAATGTCTGATAGGAAGCCAAAGAGGGAACCCGAAATTCAATCATTTTCCCAGGAAAATCTTTCTCCTTTCCTTTTTTAAAAAAGTTTCTAACTGTGTGCCAATTACCCCAGAACTTTAAAAGTAATCTATATAGTAATAGCACTGGGCTTGCATAAAAGTCCACTTGCAATAAGGCATCTTACCCAAAAGCCATGGTTATTTCATTAGGAATACTCAACGGGACACTGACTCCTAGGAAGCTACGTGTAGTTTCCTTTCTCCTCAATGAAGGTAGGATAATTATACCATTTTTCAAATCTAATTTGCTTTGTATCCTCTCGCTGAAAGGCGAGAAAGACACAATGAAGACTTGCCTTATTGTTTTTCTATTTTTGTTTGAACACGGATTTGAAAAGGATCCCTCACTGTTCCCCTTATTTCTCTGACACCCTGAATGTTCCTTGTGCTACCTCCAGTATGATGAATGGGACGCCAGGACCACATGAGTTTATTACATGAGGAGGCATCTGTTTTTCCCCTTTTCAGCCCAGCTTCATAAGAGCCATCAGTATTTTAATAGAGTTGGGTATCTATCCGGAGGTTTATAAACCTGGGAAAATGAGTTTGTGTTCCACAATGTAGACATGGATAGTTTTATTAATTTGGAGAACTGATCCCCCTGGAGAATGAGATTCTGTTTGAGCTGTCGGCTAGCCTTTCAGTCGTTCTAAAATCCTATGCTTCTATTTTGTGAATAGAGCTGCAGAGCCTACAGAGAGATGCAACCTTTCTATAATTTGGAGAAGGATGGGGCCAAATGTGAAGTGAAATTGAGAATGCACATCATTGTGACAAGAGCCCCATCCAGACTGAGAGAGGGAGGGAAATAGAGGCAGGAAAAGAGGGGGCAGGTGGGGAGGAAAGAATTTACTGATCCTGTAACTGAGAAGTCTGGAGGTAGGTCTGGCTCAGGTATGGTTTGATACAGGGGTGCATCTCATGCCATCTCACTTTTTCTGTCTCCAACTTCCACCTCCTTCTTGCCTGGCTCCATTTTTGGTAAAGTTGTCCATAAAACAGTGGCATGATGCCTGCCAGTCTCTCCAATCTCTATTTCATCCAACTAGTGACCCCAGCAGAAATAAGAACATCTCTTTGCTAATTCTGTCAACAAATGTCCCAGCGCTGATTCTCGAGAGGCTAACAGCTGGCTCAAGTGCCTTCCCTTGAAGCCATGTCTGTCACCAGGGGGATAGAACATACTTATTAGCCAGCCCAGGTCAATCCTGCCCCTTGGTCAAGGAGGAAGTGGTAAGTAATATTGACTGTGAGTGGGGAAGGGCTGATTTATTGAAGAAATTTGGGGTGCTGTTTCTAAATAAAGAAGGAATGATTATATAGCCTTCTTCTCCGCCCCGCCCCCACTTCCCCTTTCCCCATAATGCTCTAGTGCTCTTACACTAATGACTTCCTAATAGCTCAGTACATTTGGAGGCCCAGAGGCTGCCATCACTTCATTGTACCAAGATGAACACTGCAGACATGTTAATATAAACTGGACACGATGTACATTTGGCTTTCAAAAGACTAGACAGCAACCAGCAAAGTATATTCCTGAAGGTGTTTTCTTTCAGGCAACAAGTCACAGAGCAGAAGAAAGACCCTTCCTTTGCGAGACTTTCACATACTACATGTTTCCTCATCCTATTTCTCTCAGTTCTCTCAAATTCAGGAGTGTTTTTGGAAAGAACAACACAGCTTCGAGTAACAATAGGGACTGCCTACATTATTCATCTAAATTTAACTTATAGATGAAATAATGATTATGCCCCATTCCTAAATATATAAAATCATCACCATGCATAATAATGATAAGCCATCTTGCTGTGTGCTTCCTATTCCCCAGTCACTAAGTGAATAATGCTACAACAACCTTATGGGGCAGGTACTATTATTACCTCCATTTTACAGATAAAGAAACCGAGGCACAGAGAAGTTAAGTAACTTACGCCAAGTAACACAGCTATGAAATTGTAGAGCTGGACTCAAACCTAGGCAGTCTGATTTGGGCATCTGTACTTTCACCATCAGATTTTGTGTTTCTTACCACATTTTGAATTTGCACGATCATCCTCCCTGAAGTGGTGTATCTGAGTGTTATCAGCCATACTCTGCCAATGATGGAACCAAGGCTCAGAGAAGGGAGGAGGGCAGGTTTCAGATTTTCTGACTCCTATCTTAGCATTGTCAGTAATTCCTGGCTCGTGTTCTAAGATGTCCTGCCTGCACCGTGCTCTCCCATCCCCCTACCACTCCTTCCAGGCAAACCTAGCGTGGGATAAACAAACATCAGACCAACCCGTGACGATGGTGAGAACAAAACCATTGGACCCAGACTGCTTTCGTCTGGATGCCAACTCCGTCTCTTACTCACGGGCCCATCACCCCCAAACTTTAAAAAAGTAATCTGTATAGTAACAGCATAGGTTATGACTCCTCTGGTCTTCAGTAAGTGCCCCAAAGAGTCCCTATAAATAAGGATGAAATGAATTACTGTCTATAAGAGTGTTGAGAACAGTGCCTGGCACACAATACAATACATATTCCAGGACCCATGTGTGCAGGGCCTTTTACTATTAGTTGTCAGGACTTCATACTGTTTAAAACACAAATCATCCCTCCCACCCCACACCCAAGGACATGTGGTAATGAATTTACTTTGTATTCTAATGATCTCTCTCTTTCAATATCTATATCTACACTCAACCTTTTTTTACTAGTGTTCTTACTCCAACAGAGAGAGTCTCATGACTCTGGCCATTTTCTGTCAAGTTAATCTGCTGACTTGGAATAACAAGCATGAGGAGGTGTGGGAGACCAAAGCCTAGGTGTGGAACAGTCAGGAGAAGTGAGACGGAACCTGAACCCAGGCACCTAAGGACCTGTGTGATCTTAGGAAAGTTACTCGACTTCTCTGAATTCCACTCCGTTCTGTGAAAAATGAGACTAGGAACACTTCCAGAAACGAGTGATGTGAGGCTGACTAGTGCATGTACTAAAGGCATGGCACACAGCCGGAAGTGGCAGCCGTTACCAGTAATGATTCAGCAGGCCTCCAGTTCTTATGACATCAGTGTTTTTCTGATTACGTGCTTTTTGCCTGTGAGAGCAGAGTCTCTGGAAGGTCTTTCAGAATTTTGCCTGCTTTGTGATGGTCTTTGCGGGCAGACGGTTCAGAGCAATGCCCCTGTTTACTGGCCAGCTCTTTAGTCTCCAGACATAAGCATTTTTATATTTACTCTTCATGAATATAGCAGTTATGTGATGTTTTAAAACTGTGGCCCAGTAATAAATGCCCAGCAGCCCAGACTCAGCTTCTATTTACTGAATCTCTGTGTGCCAGACATTTTACTATCGTCTACGCACTGAGCCTAGGACACTGGGAATTAATGGAACAGGAAATGCAACTTGCCTAAGTCATCAAGTTCCAAAGATGGGGGGCCAGCTCTAAAACTCATGCTCTTCCAGTCTGTTAATTATTTTCCCTCCTCTCCTTCTCCCTTTCCCTCCTGTCTTCCCTTCTTTCCTTCCTCTCTTCTTCACTCCCTCTCCTTTCTTCTTTCTTTATCACCTCTTCTTTCCCTCCCATTCCCCCTCTCTTTTTTTTTTTTTTAATGTTTATTTATTTTTGAAAGAGAGAGCACGAGTAGGGAAGGGACAGAGAGAGAAGGAGACAGAGAATCTGAAGCAGGCTTCACGCTGACAGCAGAGAGCCGATATGGGGCTCGAACTCACAAACCAAGAGGTCATGACCTGAGCTGAAGTCAGATGCTTAACTGACTGAGCCACCCAGGTGCCCCTCCCTCACCTTCTTCTTCATCCAACAGATGTTTTCTGAGGACCTACAAGAATGTCAGTGTCTTGCTGATGTCTGGGACAAAAAAAAAAAAAATGAAGGAAACACTTCCAGATACACGTGACTTACTAGTCTCGAAAATCATTTTCTCAAGTAACTGTGGGGTTCTCATGAGTGAATACCCACCAGAACTCAAATCTTGGACAATCTATTGGTGTCATCCCAGATGATTTCAAGTAAAGTTTTTTGTTTTCTTTTGAAACGTTGACATGTAGGCTCTTGCCATGAAATTTGAATTTAGAGTATGGATTTTATTAATGAAAGAAACAATACAAATACAAAAAATAGAAACATCTAAGGGTGAAAATTAGGCCATGAAACTATCAGTATATTGGTGCTTAAAAGGATATTACTGTGGTATCATATTCTATGCCCATATAACTTTCTTAAATCCATTTGTATAGGCCTGACAAGGAGAAGGAAAGGTAGAGTGAGTAGAAGGGAGATGACAGAGAGAGGACAATGTAAATAATGCAGGAAATGTAAGCCGTACTCCATCAGCGTCCGCCTTGGATTGAGCTTGGGATCTGATGGGAATCTACTATTTCCAGGCTTACCTCACAGTGCAGGTACCTTGCCATGCTTCATGTGATTCTAGAGCTTAAAAGTATTTTTTTTTTATTATACATGTCCCCTAAATGCCAAGGACCTAGTGCTCAAAAAAAAAGGGGAGGGGGGCGGTGATCTTAATGGCTGTGCAAGAGTGACGGACAACAGCATGTTGATCTCTAATGCAGTGCCATTTAAGGGCTTATCAAGATGGTAATTTTGATGGCACACATCTTTCAGCTTACGTTCTGACTTTGGAAGCTTAACGTCTTGTGGTAAAACACACCTCTGCAGTATGTTTAAAATCAGCGTCTGCTAAGCTCCCTATGTAATATATAATGGATGTGCATTTGCAAATTGTAATAATCTCTAGAAGGAGATAATTTGCAAGGACATTAACTTGATAGGCAGGGCACCATTAATTAGAAATCTTAGCATGTTGACTTCTAAATGGCGAATTAAGCCTCTGTTGAGATCAACTGCAGGTAAGAGGCAAGGAAGAACAACCCAGGAATATGAAAATAGTGTTCACCTTTGAATTTGACTCAGCTCAGAGAGACAGTAAAGTCCAGGAGGAAATCTGGGTAAGAAAAAAGTATCCACCAACATATTAAAAAAGAAACCACAGGGAAAAATAAAAGCTTTCAAAATTAAAAATAGAATCCATTACCTGTTGAAACACTTGCATCACTGCGAGATCTGAAAACACTCTCCGGATGGCTTTTTTAAAACAAGTGTGTAAAATGTCTTGAAATCCTCCAGAGACACACCAACCATTTTACTAGATTTAAATATTTCTTATATAATTTGACATTATGGTGTTTTTCCCCACACATCACAAGAATGTAAAGTGATACCATTTTAACTGTCAAGAAATAGAGAAGCATCACACTTATATTTAAGTCCTGCCATTTTGTCACTTCTTTCTCCCTCTTAAAAATTTGATGGGCATCAGGAACCTCCATTCCTTAGTTTTAAACCTATCCATCACAACCTGGATTTGGACGTTGCTGAGTGTGTGCCTTTGAGAAGTTTTACCGAGGGTTGATCGGGGGGAGGGTGCGGGAGAGGGGTAAACGGGTGATGGGCATTGAGGAGGGCACTTGTTGGGATGAGCACTGGCTGTTGTACGTAAGCGATGAATCATGGGAATCTACCCCTGAAACCAAGAGCACGCTGTATACACTGTATGTTAGCCAACTTGACAGCAAATTATATTTAAAAACAAGAAGTAAGTTTTGAACTCTTCAATTATTGATCATTTGCTATAGTTTCCTGAGTAGTTTGGACTGAAAGCGGCAGGCTTGCCCGGAATCACCACAAAGAGGGATGGCTGGTAAGGCAAAGGACGCCCAAAGTTTTCTTCTCTCCTTCACGGACCACTCTCCAGAGGCGCGCTGGGCAGTAAATAAACAAGCTCCTCTTTTCTTCTGACTCTCACAACCCCAGGTAAAGCATGCCCCTGAGAAGCACGTTAGGGAACCGACAAAAGAAAAGTACCCCTCTTTCAGACATCTTATTATTTGGAAACCAACAAAGCGTCAGGTAACCATTTCACAAGTTTTTGATTAGAGTTTTCTCAGTTTTAAGCGACAGAACAACCCTGGACCTCTTTCTTATCTTAGGCAAGAGAAAGCGTACTCGGGAACCATAACCTAGAGAAGGTGCAGGCGCATGATAGAGGCTCCAAGGCAACTTCGAAAAGTGGTGACCCCAGACACATTATTACTAGGGAAGGGGCAGGCGGCCACAGGGCCTTTGCTGGGGCAAGTCCCACTGGCCCTTCCTCTGCTCCTTCTGCCATGTCCTCAAGATTCAAACACCTAGGACAGAGAGCCTCAGTGTCAGCCTTTAGGTAATAGGACTGCCACTTCCAGCCCAATCCAGCCTTCTAGTGAACTCTGAGTTATAAGAACTGTACTAAGTTCTCTCTTTTTTTTTTTTTAATTAAAAAAATTTTTTTTCAATGTTTATTTATTTTTGAGAGACAGAGAGAGACAGAGCGTGAGTAGGGAAGGGGGAGAGAGAAGGAGACACAGAATCCGAAGCAGGCTCCAGGCTCTGAGCTGTCAGCACAGAGCCCGATGTGGGGCTCCAACCCACAAACCGGAAGATCATAACTTAGGCCGAAGTCGGACGCCCAACTGACTGAGCCACCCAGGCGCCGCAAAGTTCTCTTTTAAAGAATAAGCCAGAGCTAAATTTTCCCACTTTCAGTTACCTGTGTTCCACTTGCCATCAACATTCCTTAAACATTTATTTTGGGTATGTAGATAATAAATTGGAAACATGTTTATTAAATGACAACAAATAAGCCATTACTAATTGATTCTCCTGATTTGGAGTTCATTTACTGATATTTGAAGTAAAATGTGCATTTTCTCCAGAGAGCTACTGAAGATAAATTGTTTTCTAAAAGAATGGGAACAAAAATTTGTCATGCAAATTTTTTCACTCATTCGCGGGAAAAAATCCTCGTGGCTGGCAAAGAGTCTTATTTCAGTGGTTTCTTATAGTGTTCTGATGAAAGAGCCGGTTTGAAGCTGCAAAAATATGTATAGAGGGGCCCCTGGGTGGCTCAGTCTGCGAAGCACCCGACTCTTGGTTTCCGCTCAGGTCAAGATCTCACGGTTCATGAGTTCAGGCCCCACATCAGAGTTTGTGCTGGCAGTGAGGAACCTGCTTGGAATTCTCTCTCTGTCTCTGCCCCTCCCCCACTTGCCCTGTCTTCTGTTTCTCTCCAAATAAATAAACTTTAAAAAATATGTACAGAAAATATGAAAACATATTTTTATTATAATGGGACACCACTCACGGGATTCCACACAAGGTCAGCAGGGGACATACCTCTGCTCCAAGTACCACACAGCATTCCAACAAAAACTGAATTGTTCTAAACTAAATTGACCCCAAAGGCTGGTCCTGGAGGAAAGCACCTGTGTCTCCATGAGTCCACAAGTTGGTTCTGGAAGAGTTACTTGTCTGGGACTAGGGAGCCTCCCATCTGTTTTATCTTCCACTCTCAAGTGTCTCAGTGTTAAAGTAAAAATTCTGGGCTCTATGCCTTCTAATTCCTCTTCATCAGCACTAGACTTCATCATTTAACATGTAATTTGTGGGAAGGTTAGCACTTAATTTTTAAAGCAAGTGATCATAGTGCCTTGACAAGTCATGTTTCATACCGATGGGGGTGTAAAAAATGCGAACTATTCAGTCTCCTGTTTTTCCCATAAAATGAAAAAAATCTGAAACCACCTATTTCCCATGATCTCGTCATAACCCACTCCCTTACCTTCTGTTTACTGCTAGTGTTGAAATTGGCATGAACCTGGCTGGATCCACTATTCAATGAGCTGTGTAGAGATTGCATGTCATAGAAGGAGTCCAACAACAATTATGTGCCAAGAACTCTCACTCCAGGAGCCTCCCACCTCTGTGTGGCCATGGAAGAGTGGGGGGCATGTCACAGCAGAGTTTCCAGTTAACTACATACTATTACAGTCTAATAAATATCAATGCTGCCACGTTCTATCCATTCTTCTTTCTGATTTTCAATATTTTCCAAATGGCATGCAATATGAAAAACTTAAGGCACATCAGACCCAGGAGCAGTGGGAGGGAACTTCATTAGACATACTAAAATGTGTTAACATAAATATTACTGGATTTGAATATTAAATTTTACGAGCATATAGCTTGTGAATTTAACACCTCTGCTGAAAATGACCCTGCTGGAAGCTTGCCCTGTGTGCGTAATTCTAAGAAAGAGATTCAAGAGTTCTCCTTCATAAAAATGGAACATCTGTCATCATATCGCTAACTGGACTAACTAGAGAGAGCCAGCACTGGGGACTCTGCATTTTTATTTTGGCATTTTAAAGACTTCTTGTGTCTTTTCCCTGCCATACATATCTCCATTTCTTCTTACACTTCCTTCTTCCTCCTCTGCTGCCGCTTCTCCTTAGACACAGCTCTGTTCTCATTTCCATGAAACTCTGATCTAACATCAGTTAAACATTCTCTACAGGGCCTGGAGCTCTTTGGAAAATAGATGTTATATAGATCTAATGAATAAATAAAAGACCAGCTATATCCTCAGGCCCTCGCATTGCCTACTGCTGATGAAGTTAGCAATTTTCCAGGATTTGACTAAGTATGTTACTGCAAAGAAGACTATGAAACAGAGTAAACTTCATTTAAATGAGGAGAGGAGACTTTGGGGATAATTCCAACCACAGTAAGGGTCTAATCATATCGTCTGTACTTATTCCTTTTGTATTTTTATATTTTTGGCTAAGGTATCTGTATCCAGCTCTTATTCATAAGACATTAAAATGCATTTTATAAACCTTCACTCCTTCTGTATTGCACTTCTATTTTTCTGTTGGAATAACACATGCATAGTTAGGAAGCCTGTGTGTTTATGTAATTATATTTGGGTTTCTGGAAAATTCCTCTAGGGATACTTGATTGATTTAAAATAAATGAAAGATCATTTGTAAGCTTATGGGAGGCTTGGAGAGTTGAAAGCAGCGGTATGCTGAGTACAGACTGTGGTATCATTATAAGAGGACCATAAACATTGCTGTTTCGGCTTTGCTGATCCCTCAATTGCCACAGATTCTCCACTTAATCACATATCTCAACATCTAAAAATTCGAAAAAATTCTCTTTCTCTTTTGTCCCAACACATTAGGCCTTTTTATTATTCAAGCAAAGGACAGTGATGTCTTTGGAAGTGACAATTTACTTCGTGCCTGCTTCTCTCCACAGTGTCAATGGCTGGAGCAAGGGAAGTGATGTGAATTGCACTCTGTGAAATAACGAAGCAAATAAGGGGTGTCTTCAGATGGGAGTGAGCACATTTACATTTGTAAATATTTCCTATATGGGTGCTTTAATTGTGTGAAAATAATTCACTGACATGGATATAATGTGGAGTGGAAAGGGGAGGAACACAGAAGGATTTTATAGGCACTCCCCTTGGGACAGTTTTCTTGGAATGAGTCAGGCCTAGTCTCCTAAGCTATATGGATGATGCGTTTTATTGGCTTTCCCTGTCATTTTAATAAGATGATTTTGGTCTCAGAAGTATGTCTTTGTTTAATATATTGGCCAGTATGGTAATGAGCTACTGCTTAAAAAAAAAAGTGGTATGCCATTAAATGGGCTCATCTTGGAAGATTTGCATTTTTCTCTGGAAAATATTTATAAAGTAAATTTCCTGAAAATTGCCTAGTACATTTAATCACAGCTGATTGGCCTAAGAGTGAGCATCTGGCATACAGTTAGTCAAGCCATAACAACTAATAACCTGTGAGATAGCAGAATTCAGCAATAGAAAAAATAAATTGAGCCCCTGTGATTGTCTATCTCTTGGGAGTTTGAACTGGGAAAAGCGAGAGAAGGAGTCTCGCTCTGTAAGTCTGAATAGAGAGGCCCTAACAGGGTTAGACCATGGCAGGCAGTGGCTAGGAGGGATCTCCAACCACGAGAAAGTGCCAGCTATATGATAAAGATAGTATCATATCAACAGGGCACAAAGTTAGAAATCACAGTTGGATAGGGAAAAAAGCTCAGCACAAGTATTTGCTATATTATCCCCTTTTTCCTTCCTTTTCCTCTTCCTTTCTCTCTTCTTTCCTTTCTTCGATCTATCTTCCCTTCCTTCCTTCCTGCCTTCCTTCCTTCCCCTCTTCCTTCATCGTTTTCTTCTTTCTTCTCTTCCTTTCTCCCTTCTATTTCTTTCACAAACATTTCCTAAAACTGTGTCTCAGGAGGCAGCCATAATGATAAACAAGACAGACATAGGTGCTGCTTTCATTATGGGGGCTTTAATCAAATAAAGGGAATGGACAAGTACCAGGTCCTTGCTCTAACCTTGGTCTCCAGACTCATGGAGTAATATAGGTGAAGGCATTTGGTCAGATGGCAGGATCTTAGGGCATACAACATGGACAGGGACACAGACCAAACCTGAAAGAGCAGGGAAAAGAAGTGACAAGTGCCAGAATGACAACCTCCACCAGCCTACTCTCCACGATCCCACCCCACTCTTCCTCCTCTCCATGCAATTTTCCAGAAGACAGACCATTTTTGACAGGTGGTCCCTGTATCATGAGAGACCATAACTCGTCCTATAATATCCTAAAGAGGCCATGGTTAGATTCCTTGGATCCTGTGGCAGAACTCGAAAGTCTTAGAACACTCTGTATCTGATAACCCTGATGAGTTACTGGAGGTGTCCTCAGTGTATAGTAGAGTGTTATGGTACAGGATCCCTGTTGTGCCAGGATATCTACTGAGTGGATGGATGGATGGGTGGATGGGTGGGTGGATGGGTGGATGGATGGGTGGATGGATGGAAGGGTGGATGGGTGGATGGTGAGACTGGAGAAGCAAGCAGAGGCCAAGCCTGCACCCCACTCCAGCACAGATGGCAAAAAGCCTCAGGCCATGCAATCGGGGCACGCCTTCTTCAAGGTGTATAAACCATGGGCATTTAAGGGCAAAAATCTCTACCAATGGGATTTTTGTTCCTATTGTCAAGATTTCAAGGAATGAAAATGGTTTGTTTTAAGCATAATAGGTTTCCTACACCAAGAAATCGACGATATTAACTACATCTTGCCAAGAATGCTGGCTGCACCTGAAACTGCCCATTGGAAACTAAAGAAGGTATTGAATAAACCTTAAATCCAGCCTCTTTTTGGATGTCATTAAGGTGGCAACCGAACATTTATCTGATAATACAATCAATGCAGAGACTCAGTCTGCCTATTTCAGGCCCATGTTTTCTATGGTCACATTTTTGGGTGTTTTAATTTCCCAGTTAACTACCTCCACTCTCCTCTGTAGTGGTTTGGGGTGGACACAAATTTGTTTTCCGGATGGACAGAACACCCCATCATTGGAAATGCCTTACTAAAGAGGAGAGCAGTTCCAAGGAGGTATTTATGGAACACTGGCTGTGGGCCAATCATATGCCAAAGTGTAAAATATGTATATAATCTCATTTAATCATCTGGGCACTCCTACTAGATGATTACATGTAGTGCCATGTTCAAGGTCACACATGGAAGGAATGGTCGGAGTAGATTTTGAACCCAAGAAGGATACAGAGAAACATACAAAGCAGGCAACCTTGTGGAGACAGAGGCAGAGATGAGTTCAGCTACCACAGCCGAGGAATGTCCGGGGCCACTGGAAGCTGGAATAGGCAAGGAAAGATACTCCTTCAGAAACACTGGAGGGAGGAAGCCCTATCAATACCTTCATTTCAGACTTCAGGCCTTCAGAAATGTGAGAGAATACATTCTTATTATGTTAAGCCATCAGAGTTATGGCAGCCGTGTTACGGCAGCCCCCAGAAACTGGTATGTTCCCCATCAAAAAGACAACCAATAAACAGACATAGATGGATATATAAGTGAATGACTTGAGGAGTCAGTGAGTGGTAACTAATTCTCTACATCAAACCAGGGACTTTTAGAAATTTACTGGACAGCTAGATCTTACCAGGTGGGTAAATGGAGATATAAAGAGGTGAAAACACCTGCCTGAGGTCCCAGGATGAGTTAAGAACCCATTATTTCTGGACTCCCACTCTTTCCCACCTACCACCAAGTTTTGCTGGCACTCTGTTGTCAGATTCTAAAGCAACTTCTTGTAATTACACTTGATCTCTGCAAGAGCTTCATAACGGAGGCAGAATCAAAGTAGGCTAGGCATTGCGATAGATGAGCTAAAAGCTAAAAAGGTGCAATTAAGAATCTCTTAACTGTAGTGTCAGTTGCAAAAACTCTTCCACAAGCTTGAAGGCTGCAGAGTGGGAGGCTGATACGTCAACGCTTTTCTCTTCTTTGCTTATCTCAGCCAATGTGATATTTTGTTCTTGTAGGGGAACGTGTTTGCTCTGAACCTCTCCACCTCTCTGCCTTAGCCCACGCTGTACTCTCTGCTTGGATTGCCTGGCCTGTATGTCTACATATCAAAATCCTACTCTCTTTAAGACTAAACTCAAACACCGGCTCTCCTCTGACCTTTTGAGCTCTGAGCTCTCTAGCATTTAGAGATGTCAGCAACTTCTGGGTCTTAGCTTGCTGGACTGGCTTTACCTTGTACTAGCCAAGCAACCATGATTAAGTCTCACTTAATTTCTCTGAGCCTTACTTTGTGCTAATTCATTCAATCATACAATCTTCAGTATTTTGTGAGCAACCAATATGTTCCAGGTAATGTTCTTAGTGCTGGAAAATGAGCGAAAAATACAGACAGACTAGGATCCTGCTGTCATAAAAATTGTATTTGAGATTGGGAGGGGCAGATAACAAATGCATAACAAATGGCATAATATCACGTAGTGGTAAGTGTTATGAAGAAATAAAAACAAGCTGTCTAGGAGAATGGGGGCAAGGAAACTGGAGGTTTAAAGGGGTATTCGTGGAGGAAATGATACCCTGGAACCTGATGAGGAAGAGCCTATCTGGAGCAGATATGGAGGAAAAGCACTCCCTGCAGAGACAGGAGCAATAGCTCCAATGTGGAACCTATCTTGGTACCTTCAAGGAACAGAAAGACCAATATAACTGGATCAAAGTGTGATGGGATAAGGGTCATTGGAGGTACATATGAAGAAGTAGACAGAGAAGATGCTGAAGGACCTTGTAAACTATGGAAAGGATTTTGGATTCCATTCTGTAAGTAGTAGGAAGCCATAAAAACATTCTAAACAGGGTGCTGTCATAATCTGATTTACTTTTTTAAAATGACTCTGGCTACTAAGTGCAAAATGAGCAGGGAATTAACAGCGGAAGCAAGGAGACCATTTAGAGGACAATGTCTTAGTCTCAGTAATAGATGACAACTCCTGAGGTCGAGGACTATGCGGTGGAGCTGGAGAATGGTGGCCAGATTTGGGATACGCTGTCGAGGTAGAACTGACACAATGGACTGGAGGTTGGCGGTAAAGGATGGTGCAATCACTTAAGGATTACCCCTAGGTTTCTGACTTGGGCCAGCCGAGGTGCCATTTACTGAGTGGACACTAACTCCACACCTCTTTACTGTCATGATCCAAGCAGTGGCATCCCTGGATTTGTGAAATCTGTATTTGTGAGGAACTAGAATGTAGCAATTAAGAATCTGAGCTCTGGGGGCACCTGGATGGCTCAGTCAGTTAAGCATCCACCTCTCGATTTCATCCCAGGTCATGATCTCATGGCTTGTGAGTTCAAGCCCTTCACCAGGCTCCACGCTGATGGTGCGGACCCTGCTTATGATTCTCCCTCTCTCTGTCTCTCCATCTCCTCTTTCAGTGCTCTCTCTCTGAAAATAAATAAATTTAAAAAAAAAAGAATTTGAACTCTGGAGGCAAACCTACGGTTGAATCCTGGATCTGCCATTTCCCTGCTGTGTGTGTCCTTGGATAAATGTATCGACTTCTCTATGGCTCACTTTTCTCAACTGAAAAATGAGCGGTAGAGAACAGCTGTTATTTTGAGGATTTAATAAGATAATGTGTGTAAAGTGCTTAGTACAATTCCTGGGACATTAGGCATTCAAAAATGTTGGTAGTAATAGTCTTTGCTGCCCTCATTTCTTTTTTGTTGTACTTTCCTGGAAGAAGTATCCCAGCTCTTAAGACTTCCAGGGCCCCTGTGGTTCTTTCTGATTCTCCTACTCTCTGTACTATATAATGCTTCACCTAGGCTCCTGTCTCATAACATCATTACTCCTTGTCAAAACTCACTTGTCTCATGCCTAGCTCAGCCATTGTGTTGGCCTTCGTTACCAGTTCCATTTGTACAGCTTTAGAAGGGGCTGTCTTATATAAGGGAATATTCATTGAACTTGGAGTCAAACATCTCATTCACTAAAACACAAGCCGGAACTTTAGTTTCCAACAAGGTAAAATAATTTTTTAAACAAATCCTTCTGAACTTGTAAAGCTGAAGTATCAAGAATTTAGAGGAGAAATTTTGTTGGGATAAGGCAAGAACTATTATTTACTACTCTCATCACCCTCAGAAATGGACTGGCAGCGCAAGTTTAAATTCCAGTGAGACCAAAATAGCCCTATGAACTAGAGCTTAATGCAAGGCTTTGTGCATTGTAGGCACTAAATAAATACCTAATCAATTGGTTTGAAGTAAATGTCTGTGCACTGCACAACTGTACTATGATTGAAGAGTAGGCAAGACTAGAGATACTCAAACAAGACTTCATTTGTACTAAGTAGTAGGGCAAAGTTTACCCACTTGCTCTATAATTTTAATTTTCACCAAGCCTCAAGTCAATATAACTTAATATCACAGACCCAAATTTTTTCCTGCATAGTCCCCATGATGAATTACTTATCTGCATAATTTAAAATAATTTTTACTGTCATGAAAGAACAAATGGTAATTAAGTGAGGTTCTAGCATTTATTAAGCCTTTGAGATTCCGTCTGTGTGAGTGACACTTAAGTCTTGTCATTGTAGCTAAAACTCTGCTTACTGAATTCCAGCTCAGTTCCCACAATGGTTTAGTGATTGCACCACAGCTAAAACAATTAAGCACATTTCTTGGAAGTCAAATGGGGCTTGGAACAAAAGTGGAAATCTCTGAGTTTCCATTTGAATGGTGAGTTCAAAATGTAAATGACTTTCTTCTGATAAATACCAAGAGTAGAGAATGACAGGCAAATTTCTTACCTAATTAGGAAATACTTTTTACTGCGATAAAGTCTCTAGATTTAAAATTAGACTGGTTGTCAACCTATGGAATTGGCTGAGTCATGTAGATGTCTAATACAATAGAATGTGGATCTTGGCTTCTATATTTAGCTTCACTCAAATTCACTCTTTCCTATTTTTACATGCATACAGCCCAACTTAGTAACTGGTAATTACTGCATAAGATAAGAGATATCCAGGGTTTTTCTTAGATTGCAAGAAGGGCCTTGTCTATAGAATTATATTTCTCAGTTAATGAATTCTAATGAGGTTAATACTTGACTTTGACACTTTGTTTGACAGGTTCACATAGAAAAAGACTGAGTCTGTATGGCCATTCACTGCCCCCTTAACCTCAATCTAACCACCTCAAAATCCATGCCCTTTACCATGGCAGTTCAAGTCCTTTTTAGAGAGATTAAAGTACCATAACAATTTAAGAATTTTTTTTTCTTCACTGTAATTACTAGCAGGAGAAAACTCAATGCACATGTTTGGTTATACTCATGGGTCTTCGGTTTTATCTTTATATAAAAAGTGTCAGGTATTTTAGGTGAGACTGAGATGGTCTTACATGCTACCTATTACAGAATAGGTGGTAAATGTATTCAGACATGATCATGCATAATAACACCTCTCTAAAAGAGCCAAGCATATCCTGCTACATTAACAGCATAATTTAGAATTATTTACGGTGCTTTATGAAATGCCTCATTTTGTATATACTCCTTATTTATCCTTCACAGTAAGGTAACATTTAAAGGCAACAAAATGATTATGAACACCAGATAAAGGAAATGTGTAAGCCACAGTCATATTGCCAGCATATTTACTGTCTTTATGAAAGCTCTAAATGGGAAAACACATGGTATTTATTTGTCTTCCTATCCCAACATATCTTTAAAATAAATCAACCTTGACCACATGGGCAAACTGCATTAAAAATTCATAAAGACTCTTTTTCAACAGGGCCAGCTGTTCTCCTTTTGATTCTAATTATTTTACTCAGGACAGGCACTGGGCATTTCCTACCACAAAGAGAGGTTCACATGTCTGTAACAGAATCTTTTTTTTTTTTAATTTAATTTATTTTTTAAATTTACATCCAAGTTAGTTAGCACAGAGTGCAACAATGATTTCAGGAGTAGATTCCTTAATGCCCCTTACCCATTTAGCCCATCCCCCTCCCACAACCCCTCCAGAACCCTCTGTTTGTTCTCCATATTTGAGTCTCTTTTGTTTTGTCCCCCTCCCTGTTTTTATATTATTTTTGCTTCCCTTCCCTTATGTTCATCTGTTTTGTCTCTTAAAGTCCTCAGATGAGTGAAGTCATATGATGTCTTTCTCTGACTAATTTCACTTGGCATAACACTGTCTAGTTCCATCCACATAGCTGTGAATGGCAAGATTTCATTCTTTTTGATTGCCAAGTAATACTCCATTGTCTATATATACCACATCTTTTTTATCGATTCATCCATCGATGGACATCTGGGCTCTTTCCATACTTTGGCTATTGTTGACAGTACTGTTATAAACATTGGGGTACAGGTGCCCCTTCAAAATAGCACACCTGTATCCCTTGGATAAATACCTAGTAGTGCAATTGCTGGGTTTTGGAGTAGTTCTATTTTTAATTTTTTGAGGAACCTTCTGACTGTTTGCCAGAGTGGCTGCACCAGTTCGTATTCCCATGCAACAGAATCTTCACTTCAGTGGCAACATCCAGAGCAAAATAAGCTTAAAATAAAGGGAGGTGGATAGAAATTCCACAAGACCATCTCAGCTGCAGATTGCCAAGAGAACAGACGAGCTTGCCTGAGAGCTCAAATGTTTTTCTTGAGTCAAATGAATATGCTACTTGCTCTTCAAACAGATTTTACATTACCTACCCATTTAATAGTTTGGGACTAGCATTGCTGGACACCTTACACTTGGGAATAAAAGCTGTCTTACTGAATGAGTAATAGCAATTAAACCTTCCATCCTGGGCACGGAGTACACCAAGATGAGTAGCAAGAAAGGGTTATAAGAAGGAAAAGACATGAAAAATATGCATTGAAAATGGACAAAATCAATTTCATGTTAAATCATTAGATAATTCCTTCGATTGGAAATATATTCTCTTTTTATTCTTGGCTGGGAAGCCTTATAGACCACAGTTTCTAAGCTTTACCTTGCAGTACATTTCATCTAAAAATGCTAACCTCTCACTGACAAAGACAATTCATGGTTTCATTAACATCCTCTTCTTCTACAGACATGTATATCCTTAACATTCTCAGGCTTGAAAAACTCTGCCAGGCGACTCAACTAGTCAGGAGGAAAATCCATTTCCAACGAGCTTCTTTTCCTTCAACTCTCAGCCCCCGGTGTCGTCTTGCTGCATTTGCCACCTGTAGCTTCTCATTTCAGGGGTCTGTCAATAAATCCCAGTGCTTTCAGGCAAACAAGCAAGGTTTCCAGGCCTGCTGTCTTGGAGGTCAGAATTACCTGTCTCTAAATATTGGCCCTGCCACATTTCCACTTAGGGACTCTGAATAAATTACTTTTAACCTCTATGCTTTAATTTCTTCATTAGTAAAAAATAACATACTAGTACTGGCTGTTCTCTCTACTCAGCACACTCTTGACCAGCCTCTCCTTCTCCTAGTTAACTTATGTCATGTGTCTCTTCCTCTACAGCAGCGCTAACAACAGTAGACAAATTATGGAAAGAGCCCAAATGTCCACTGACTGGTTCCTGGATAAAGAAGATGTGGTTTATATATATAATGGAATACTACTCAGCAGTGAACAAGAATGAAATCTTGCCATTTGCAACAATGTGGATGGAACTGGAGGGTATTATGCTAAGCAAAATAGATCATTCAAAGAAAGACGGATATACGATTTCACACATATGTTGGAATTTGAGAAACTCAACAGATGAACATAGGGGAAGGGAAGGAAAAATAAGATAACAACAGAGAGGGAGGCAAACCATAAGAGACTCTTAAACACAGAGAACAAACTGAGGGTTGCTGGAGTGGGGGGATGGGTTAAGTGGGTGACAGGTGTTAAGGAGGGCACTTTTTGGGATGAGCGCTGGGTGTCATGTAAGAGATGAATCACTGGGTTCTACTCCTGAAGCCAAGATTACACTGTGTGTGAACTAACTTGAATATAAATTAAAAAAAAATAAAATTAAAAAAAGCTCCCCTGACTTTCCTGATGAGGTCAACTCTCCTGTTACAGTAGGTAATACCTACCTAACACTTTAAACACTAAGAACACCTGCCTAATCAATTTTAGCTGCTTTAAAAAAATACTTTTTATTATTTTTAAAGATTCTTTGCCCCACCCCAAACAGCACATTATAGTGGAATATATACAATCACAATGATAATAATAATATCAAACATTGATCGAGCCTTTACTATAGATGAGGCAGTTCTAAGAGTATTATGTGTATTAGTTTATTCTATATGACTCTTTCACATTGTTCTATTATTATCCACAGTTATCGATCAGGAAACCGAACCTCAGAAAAGTTAAAAACTTGTCCATGCTCACATAGTGAGTAAATGGTGGAGGCAAGAATTAAGTCCAGGTAGTCTGGAAACTGCTACAATGTATAGTGGTAAAGTTTCCCGGTAGAAATCAGCAGACCTGGGGTCAAGCCCCAGGCTCGTCACTTGCAAGTTGAACTTGTGAGTTCAATCATTAAGTGCATCTCTCTGCACTGCAGCTTTGTCATCTCTAAAATGAACATAATTGTTCCCTATGTATCTACAAGATATGACAAGGAGTAAATTGCAATAGTTTGGAGCACTTGATTAGCTCTCACGGGTGTGGATTATTCTTGTTAATCTTCCGTAATGTTTGTAGAAGGGTTTTATAAACTCTAGAAGAGCTATTTAAATGTAGAGATGCTGCTACTGCTGATCACACTAATTCCCAAAGGGACATGATCACGGCAAGAAATTGAGAAATGAATCCAGGCTGGTCTTCTTACCACTTGGGTGTCCGGGTGCTTTGTCTTCTCTGTAATGTAACATTTGGGGAGATTACTTCACTGCTCAATTCAATAACAAGGATGTTGAAAACTAAGTGTCCTGAGATCATTTCACTTACGCCATGACCTCTGCCTGCTAAAAAGAAAATTGCTGAAGACCTACTTATTTTATGCCAAAAGTCCATGATGAGAAAGGTCTTTCTACAGGAAAGTGTTTTATTAATCCCTACATCCAGGGTGATCTTTTCATAATCCAAATCTGAGTGGAGCATCCCCTTGATCATTACCCTTCAATGTGTTCATTGCTCTGGAAATAGAATCCCAAATCTTAATCTGCATGCCCAGCATGGTGGTCTTCCTGTCTCCTTCTTCAGCCACAGCACACTCATTTCTGCTCTCACCACGACGGTCTTTTAAATCCCTTTCCCCATAGTGCTCTTGCAACCGCTGTTCTCTCTGCCCAGCACTTCTTGCCCCAGCCTCTCCTTCTCCTAGTTAACTTAGATCTTGTGTCTCTTCCTCAGAAAAGCTTCCCTGGCCTTCCTGATGACGTCAACTCCCCCGTTACAAGCTTTTGTTGGACCCTATAGCTCTCCTCCCCCATTCTCAATGTAACTGTATATTTTTCAATATGATTACCTAACTTAGGACTCTCTCCTCCAGTAGAAGGGATGTTCCAATAAACCTATCAAAGGGTCAAGCCCTTTGTGCTCAATAAATATGTGTCTGTTGCACAAATGAACAGGAATATTCTGCCATCTTCACTGATTTCTCCATTCTCATTTGAAAAACAAATAATTACAGCCAAGCTCCCCTGCTTTTCATCCTCTTGAATGTATGACTTGCTTCCTGGAAATGGCAGAATTTGGAAAGGTAAAGAAAAACACAGAAAGCCTTCCAAGATTTTCCAAATAGAATAATACAGAAAAAGCAAAAGAAAAGTGATATTTTTCTCCCTTTGTATAGACACAGTAGAGAAGAAACAAAGTAAAATGATTAGAGAGAAGGTAAGCATATTAAATTATAGTGACTTCCAAGAAGCTGTCAATCAAAACTTCTTTTTGAGAAGAAACTGGAATAATGGGAGCAATAAACATAATGGGATTGTGAGTTTTGACGAGAAAATGTAAGAGAAGGAATCAACCCTTCATTTTCTTTCACGGTTTTAATTTGATTTAACATTCTGTCATAGTTGGCATGTTTTAGAAGAATGTCTTTTGGGAGTTTGTTTATGTTTCCCACGTTTCCTAGGCTATGTGGCACGCTACTGTGGAGTGGGGATTTGGAGTCAGATCCACGTGTATTCTGCCTGCCTCTGCCATCCACTACTTAAGTGACTCCAGGTAAGTTACTTCTCCCTCCGGAACTCACTTTCTTTGTCCATTAAATGTGAATAAAAAGTACCCATTTATGCGGTTACTCGGAGGAGCCAGTGAGATGAAGTAATAAAGTCTTGGCACACTGCTTGGCACATAGAAGGCACTTAATAAGTATTAGCTATCAGTATTATTATTGGCACTTCATGGTTATCTTTCAATATTCTAACCTAGAGACCTTGGTTTGCAGGTAACTTCATGTAAGTCACATGCTAGGTCACAGTGTGGAAGCCCAGGTGTAGATTCATGGCCTTTTTATTTATTTATTTATTTATTTTGAGAGAGAGAGAGAGAGAGAGAGAGAGAGAGAGAGAGAAGAGAGAATGCGTGCATGCAAGCAGGGAAGGGGCAGATAGAGGGGAAGAGAGAGAATCCCAAGCAGCCTCCGTGCTGTCAGCGCAGAGCCCAGTGCGGGGCCAATCTCACCAACTGTGAGAAAATGACCGAAGCCAAAACTAAGAGTTGGGCGCTGAACTGACTAAGCCACTCAGGCACCCCTAATTCATGGTCTTCTTAACAATACTGTGAGCTTACTCTTTCAGAGCAGGATCCATGGTTTATGCCTCTAGAGAATAAACCAATTAAATTACCTTATCCTGAATCTGGGGGTCTCTCTTTCTCTCTCCTTCTTCTGAATGCCTAAGAGGGTCTTCTCCTCTGGCTTACTGCATACTGAAAGAAGGATTTTAGAAGAGAACCTTGGGTTTACTCAAAGCAGTATAGGTGATTCACTTGAAGACTCACATATATGTATGCATGGGATTACTTACGAATAGAAGGTATTGTTATTACCCTGTCAAATCTAAGATTAAGGAAAATGCTTTCATCAGAATAACCAAAGGATTGGGTTGGAGAACAACTAAAAAATCATTCCATCTACTATTCCCAAACCTGTCTCATTATTAGAATCGCCTGGAAACCTCTAGCTCTCCAGGCTGACCCAAACTACTAAATGCGATTTCAACAAAGTTGGAGCAGACAATCTGATGGTCTATACCTCTCCCTGGAGGACTGTGGTGATTGTTTACGGTTGAGAATTACTAACCTGGAACAGAGCTGGCAAATGGGTATGATCCCATTGCCCACAGTGGGGACTGGGGTAGCTACTCGAGTGCTGGAATAAGAAATATTTTATCACTGGGGCGCCTGGGTGGCGCAGTCGGTTAAGCGTCCGACTTCAGCCAGGTCACGATCTCGCGGTCCGTGAGTTCGAGCCCCGTGTCAGGCTCTGGGCTGATGGCTCAGAGCCTGGAGCCTGTTTCTGATTCTGTGTCTCCCTTTCTCTCTGCCCCTCCCCCGTTCATGCTCTGTCTCTCTCTGTCCCAAAAATAAAAATAAAAAAAAACGTTGAAAAAAAGAAATATTTTATCACTATTTCTGGGTCCAGTGAGAAAGTGTGCTGTAATCAGTCAACAATATTTCATATGGTCTCGGGTTAGGAAAATGGTGGCTCCTGTGCTTTGTACTTAACATCACTGATCTGATTCAAAACTCTCATTTTCATAATGTGGAAAGAGAATCAGAGAAAGAAACTGGGTTACACTACCGGTTCACTTCAGCTATTTACAAACCCTCCCCAACATCAATGGCTTAAAAAAACAATCATGTATTTGCTCATAATTTTGTGAGTTAACTGGATGGATTTTCTAGTCTGGCGTAATTGAGGCTGGATAATCTAGAATAATCTCACTCACATTTCTTGCACTTGGAAGACTTGTTAATCTGGTGGTACATCATTCACAATCTGGCTATAGGCTTAAGTACGGCATCATCCAGCTGGCTAGTCTGAACTTGCTCACATATGGCAGCATGGATCTCAGCAGCAAGACAGAGCAAGGCCCAATGTGCAAACACTTTTAAAGGCACTGCTTGCATTGTACTTGTTAGGGTCTCATCGACTGATCACGTCACTTAGCCAAACATCGCTTTAGGGGATTGAGAATTAAAGGACATCTCCTGATGGGATGGGATACAAAGTCACACTGCAAATGAGTTTGCACACAGACATGAGAACTCTTTTGATCATTTGGCTATCTCCAACACCTGCCTAAAATCACATGCTTGATTTATAGAAGAGCTAGGACTAGAACTCAAGGTGCCCAATTCCCAGATCAAAGTTTTTGCCTAAATTGAAACTAAAAGAAGTATTAGGCATATATAGCCTCTCTATGATATTTGGCCCTCGAAAGTAGGGCAGGCTTGGCAGAACTGGGGTTACAGATGGCCAGTTAGACTGTAGGGTATAGGACTTGTCATCACACAGATAGCCTGAAGGAAAATCTCCAATAGGTTATAACAGACTTAGGTTTATGTGAACCAAGGTCATATCCAATGACACCCAGCTTCATGAGAGGGGTGTGGCAAATGGAGATTCCTACATAGTGGCTGCTTGGGAGCCATAGAGTGATAACATCATGATTCTAGGTGGTCCCAAAACCTGCCATCAGGATAGGGTCAACCTGGAAGGCAAGAGGGTGGATATTGAGGGCTATGTAAGTTGTTGACTTCTAGGGTAAGTTCCTCCAAGCTTTCCAAAGTTTAACTCTAAGACAGGCCATTCATTTGGACCAAAACGTGAACGGCGTATCCTGGAGTAGTATTGGGCAATATGGTGGCCCTGGTTTCCTATTCCAATCAGGGAACTGTGGTGCAATCAGGAAAACAAAGTATTTTCCTAGTCAGATAAACCAAGTGAAATCTCTCACAACAATACTTCAAGCAGTTTGGATACAACAGGATATGCATAGGTTTGGAAGGTAATAAAAATGCTAAGAGCTATCATTTATCATCACCTATGTGCTAGACAAACACTCACAGAATGCCAGTAGTTTTTTCAAAACCTATTCTCTAGATGAGAAGAATAAGGCTCAGAGAAGTCATGTGATCTATTTGCCTAAGGTAACATACTAACTAGTTAGCAAAGGCCAAGTCAGTGGCCACTTGGACACAGCCCACAAAAAAACCAGCATAGGCATCTGCTAATTTGCCTCTCTAACCAAGGTTTGTTTGAAGCCAAATCCTGAGCTCTTTTCTTCTACAGCATCTTTCCTCGCCTCAAATACACTTTAATGTAGCTTTCTGCGCCTGAACTGGATCATTACCAAGACCATCAGTGATCCCCTCTTTGAGGTATGGTCAACCATTTTCCCCTCAAATGGAAAAATGACTAGCTTAAAAATATATTACTTCGGCTCCCATTGAGGAAGATAAAATAGCAGAATATTTTATTAAAGTCGTGAGTCTAAAAAGAGAAACTAAAAAAAAAAAAAAACCTCTAAATATCATTTTTGCCCAGTTACTTGGAAATAAGGCAATTATCACATGATTATTCAGGCTGGTAATGAAATTAAGATAAAGTTTCATCAAAATAGCATATGCAATTTTACAGCCGCAACAGAATTGGTGTAAATATGAGCAGATGTGTCTGAATTTCTCAGATTTATAAATACAGAAACATTGTTCCCATTTGGGGTAAAAATCATTCTTTACTCTGGATATGGGAACAGTATAGCTCAGGGCCTTGATGCTGGCAGAGATGGTGGGGAGTCATAGCCAAGAGGCCTCCTTGTTCTCTGCAACTTCCAACGGCAGATGCTCTTACCTGGGAGAATGTATTTCTGGCAACAACGATATACATTGGGGAGCTGAGATAACATGGTGAACTATGTATCAAACCAGAGGGATTTTCCACATTATACACTCGTTTTTCTCTTTCAGGAAAGGCAGCAAAGCCATGCTAACGATGTCTTGAGTTTAAACTACAAGCAAGTCTGGGGCTCGAAGTGTATTATACATCAAAGGTAGCTTAGTCAACGCGAAAGGACTTTACCCGGAAGTATGTGTGCCTTTTCCCCCTGGAACTTGCCTTCTTGCAAAAGAGTTAGCCGCTGAGCCATTAGTAAGTAACTTCTATTATTCCTTAACAGGGTTTAAGGAGAAAGGAAGGCAAGAAAAAAAAAAAAAAGAAGAAGAGAGAGAGCGAGACGAGAGAGAGAGAGAGAGAGAGAGAGCACTCCCAGCTTCTGATATAAAGACTCCTGAGGGGAGGCATCAGGAAGAATCTGGGTCTACTTAGAAAGCCTAAAGACGTAGGGGTCAAGAACACCGGCTCAGAACGGCCTGGGTTGTGTCACTTAACTTCTCCATGCCTTCTTTTCTCATCTCTAAGATGGTATTTTGTGCGTCTGGCAGCCAATGTGCATCGGAGAAACACAAGCCACTATTATGCCGGTGACCTGGGGAAAGGAAGGGTAAAAGGTGGAAGTCCTCACCACTGTACGTTTCTTGCCGGCTGTAGGTGTTCCATCCTCCCCGTCTGGAGCCTCCTTCAACTCCCTCTTGAACAAGACTTTGGCAGAAGACCAGAGCAGCTGAGTCATCTTCAAGGAGGAGTTTTTATCACCACAGCCACTAAGCACTTCTCCAGTGGAAAAATACCCGGTGCTTCCAAGCAGCAGTCCTGAGCAGAGGGGTGGGAGTGTGGGGGCTTGAGTGACTGATGCGGCTTCCTTCTTGTCCCCAAGTCCCAAATAAGCAAGTCCCTTTCCCTCTGCCATGCCTGAAGTTAAGGGGGGCGAATCAGTGTCTGCTTGGACACAGGCTACAGAAAACTAACATAGGCACCAGCTAATTGGCCTCTCTAAGAACCATTCTTCCACAGCCAGGCTTTCCATCCAGGCCTTTGCTCACCCCCGCGAGGAAATGCTGTTCGGGGGAGAACACATTTTGGTGAAAATATAAGCTCAGATGGGCCATCAAGAAGAAGCCCTCCTTCTTCCAACTCACCCTCATAAATATTGGAAGCCCCAGAGCTCCAGCTCTGGTTTTCTTTTTTCTTTTCATTTTTTTTAATGTTTCTTTATTTTTGAGAGAGAGAGAGAGAGACAGAGCATGGGCGGAGGGGGGAGAGAGGGATGCACAGAATCCAAAGCAGGTTTCAGGCTCCAAGCCGTCATCACAGAGCCCCACGCGGAGCTCGAACTCACAAACCGTGAGATCATGACCCCAGCGAAGTCGGGCGCCTAACCGACTGAGCCATCTGGGCGCCCCCCTCCAGCTCTGGGTTTCAAATCGCAAGGTCTTATGTGATCCTCTCCCCTCAATCTCGATTCCTACACAACTGTCGCCTTAAAATCTCCATGTGATTGGTTAACAAGCATTTCAAACTTAACACATTCCTCCACAATCTCCTAACTCCCCATCCCGGCCTCATGGCAACTCTCTCCTCGCTCTTCTAAATGCAGTTTCCCCCTAGTGGCTCCAGACAGAAACTTTGGGGTCACCCTCAATTCTTTATTTCTCTCATCTCAAGTATATCCTACTGGTTTTACCGTTAAAGTATTTCCAGAATCACATACTTCTTTTAACCTTAAAAAATAAAACTGCCAGTTATTTTACCAGAAAAAAAAAAAAAAAAAAAAAAAAAAGAGATTACTAGAGAATAACAGAATTGTAATCCAGAGCAGGCCAGCTGCAGCAAAACCACAGTCAAGTGAGTGCCAGGAACAAAGAGAAAACACCCCGTTTTGCAGACGGAAGGAGGAAGTTGTGAAGCGCTTATAAACAAAAACTCCATTGGAGTAAACTGGGAGTTGGAAGTATGGTGGCTTCTCATTGGCTGAGCTGTGACTGCCTCTCATTGGCTGGGCTGTGACTGCTTCTTATTGGCTGGGCTATTGCCAGGGGAGAAGGAAAGCCTTTCTTCCCCTGCTGGGAGTAGTAAAGTAATAGTTAAAGTAATATCCTGAGTAAGGTTCATTTCTTCCTGCTTGATTTTCAATTAACAGGAAGTGGTTGGGCCTGAGAGCTCCTCCTTCCAGCCTCCCCACTTTATTTTAGTGAGGTCTCCCTTTATTAATTTTTATACTTCTCACTAGTGAACTAAGCCAACTTCTCTCTCATTCGGGTTCTGGAGTAGCCCCCTGTCTGGTCCTCCCTCTAGCTCTCCTGCATTTCTTAATCTATTCTCAACCCAGCAACTAAAGTCCTCCTTTATTTTTTTTAAATTTATTTATTTATTTTTTAATTTATTTATTATTATTATTATTATTATTATTTTAATTTACATCCAAGTTAGTTAACATATAGTGTAATAATGATTTCAGGAATACAATTTAGTGATTCATCACTTAGATATAACACCCAGTGCTCATCCCAACAAGTGTCCCTCCTCCAAGGGGCAAAGCCCCTTGCCCGTTTAGCCCATCCCCCACCCAACACCCCTCCAATGACCCTCAGTTTGTTCTCTGTATTTAAGAGTCTCTTATGGTTTGTCTCTCTCTCTGTTTTTATATTATTTTTGCTTCCCTTCCCTTATGTTCATCTGTTTTGAATCTTAAATTCCATATATGAGTGAAGTCATATGATATTTGTCTTTCTCTGACTGACTTGTTTTGGTCAGTATAATACACTGTAGTTCCATACCCGTTGTTGTAAGTGGCAAAATTTCATTATTTTTCATCACCAAGTAATATTCCATTGTGTGTATATGTGTGTGTGTGTGTGTGTGTGTGTGTATGTGTGTGTGTATCCATTCATCAGTTGATGGACATTTGGGCTCTTTCCATACTTTGGTTATTGTCAGTAGTGCTACTATAAACATTGGGGTGCATGTGCCCCTTCAAAACAGCACTCCTATATCCTTTGGATAAATTCCTAGTAGTGCAATTGCTGGGTCATAGGATGGTTCTCTTTTTAATTTTTTGAGGAACCTCCAGACCGTTTTCCAGAGTGGCTACACCAGTTTGCAAAAGAGATCCTCTTTCTCTTCATCCTCGCCAACATCTGTTGTTGCCTGAGTAGTTAATGTTAGCCATTCTGACAGGTGTGAGGTGGTATCTCATTGTGGTTTTGATTTGTATTTCCCTGATGATGAGTGATGTTGAGTGTTTTTTCATGTGTCCGTTAGCCATCTAGATGTCTTCTTTGGAAAAGTGTCTATTCATGTCTTTTGCCCATTTCTTCTCTGGATTATTTGTTTTTTGGGTGTTGATTTTGATAAGTTCTTTATAGGTTTTGGGTACTAACCCTTTATCTGATATGTCATTTGCAAATATCTTTTCTCATTCCCTCAGTTGCCTTTTAGTTTTGCTGATTGTTTCCTTCACTGTGCAGAAGGTTTTTATCTTGATGAGGTCCCAATAGTTCATTTTTGCTTTTGTTTCCCTTGCCTCCGGAGATATATCAGGTAAGAAGTTGCTGCGGCCAAGATCAAAGAAATTTCTGCCTGTCTTTTCCTCTAGGATTTTGATGACTTCCTGTCTTATGTTTAGGTCTTTCATCCATTTTGAGTTTATTTTTGTGTATGGTGCAAGAAAGTGGTCCAGGTTTATTCTGCATGCCGCTGTCCAGTTTTCCTAACAGCATTTGCTGAAGAGACTGTCTTTATTCCACTGGATATTCTTTCCTGCTTTGTCAAAGATGCGATGGCTGTATGTTTGTGGGTCCATTTCTGGGTTCTCTATGCTGTTCCTTTAATCTATATGTCTGTTTTTGTGCCAGTACCATATTGTCTTAATGATTACAGCTTTGTAATACAGCTTGAAGTCCAGAAATCGTGATGCCTCCAGCTTCGGTTTTTTTTTTTTCAGGATTGCTTTGGCTATTCGGGGTCTTTTCTGGTTCCATACAAATTTTAGTATTGTTTGTTCTAGCTCTGTGAAGAATGCTGGTGTTATTTTGATAGGGATTGCATTGAATATGTAGATTGCTTTGGGTAGTATCGACATTTTAACAATATTTATTCTTCCAATCCATGAGCATGGAATGTTTTTTTCATTTGTGTGTGTCTTCTTCAGTTCCTTTCATAAGCCTTCTATAGTTTTCAGTGTATAGATTTTCCACCTCTTTGGTTAGGTTTATTCCTAGGCATTTTATGGTTTGTGGTGCAATTGTAAGTGGAATTGATCCCTTGATTTCTCTTTCTGCTGCTTCATTATTGGAGTATAGAAATGCAACTGATTAAAGTCATCCTTTAAACGTACATCAGACCATGCCACTCCCGTGTCCCAACGCTCCCATCTCATTTGGAGTAGGAGCCACTATCTTCTTCATAACACTCACAATCGGCCCCTGCCTTACATCTCAGGCATCTTCTATTCTTCTCCTCCACTCACTTCCCTCAGCCACCTTGGCCTGCTTGCTCTACTTGGAATACAACATTGCAGTTTTGATTCTGCTCCAAGACTTTTGTACTTTCTGTTGCTTGTAACTGAAATACTCTGATCTTTTAACTCCTTCAGGTCTTCATTTAAATGACATCTTCAAGCAGACTTCTCAGATCCCTGTATTTCAAATTACAACCTGCACCCACAGAACCCCTTGCCTTCTTTCCCTGCTTCAGTTTTTACCATCATCTGTCAGGTAAAAGAATGTAATTCCTCATTTGTTTATGGCCTCTCTACTTGTCCACTGGGATTTAAGCTAAAGGAGGGTTGGGTGTTTTGTCTTATTTTGTTTACTGCTACATTCTTGGCACCCAGACCAGTATCTACACATGGTAGGCATAGTAGACATGCAATAATTATTCATTGAATGAATTTTTTAAATCCTATCAAAAGGCCCTACAGAAGGGATGTGCTATTGGCACTGTAAAAGATGATTGAATTCTGATTCCTTGACATCTCGTAAAATCAGAAGGCTCTTGAATGGCCTAACTGTATGTCCCCTTTCCGACTCTTCTCTGTAGAAAAGTTCTCCTAGCCTTGTTATCCAATGGACCAAACACAGTTCGTGTATATCCCAAGTGGTAGGTTTCAGTTTCCTGCCAGCCCATGGAATTACTCCAATAAGCCAACCACACCCTTCCACTGGAACAGGGGTCACCCTAGTCTCTTGGTAATACAACGCCTGCTTCTCACAGTCTCTGATTATTCACTCTGTTCCCAAGTACAAAGTAAAACCCCCATGTGGCCGTGCAGCATGTGGTGTCCTCTTTCCCCAGATTGTGAATATATGTGATTAGCAAATGGCTGTCACCTTCACCTGTCTGCTGTTGGGTGTCATGTGTTTGGTCATTCCCATAGCCCTAGGGTGAAGAGTGAGTGATCAAAACAGGTACATTCCAGGGGTGCCTGGGTGTCTCAGTTGGTTAAGCATCTGACTTCGGCTCAGGTCATGATCTCCTGGTTCATAGGTTTGAGTTCCACGATGGGCTCTGTGCTGACAGCTCAGAGGCTGGATCCTGCTTTGGATTCTCTGTCTCCTTCTTTCTCTGCCCTCTCCCCTGCTCATACTCTCTCTCTCTCTCTCACTCTCTCTCTCTCAAAAATAAATAAGCTTCAAAAATTTAAAATAATTGTTTTTAAACAGGTACACTCCATAATAAAATAATTTGTCGTACTAACTACCTTTTAGAACAAGCTAAAATGTTCAAAGTTGAAATGAAGATGTGGTATTATATAATGGCTCTGCCCCAAGTTAAGAGACAAATCCATATGACCTCAAATTTATATATCTGTATGGTCTCAAACTATATTTTAATATTGTATGCACCCAGACTTCGTGCCATCGAATGACTATTTTCCTAGCTTTAGATATTTCAAGAAAAAGAGCGACAGGGCCCAGAGTTTCACTCGATAGCTTTGACAAACATAATAAATGTAAGAGTCAGGAATCAATTGTGTAAAGTTAATTGATTCTCGTTTGGCTGTAACACATTTTAATTCAAATGTATCTGCTCAGATTATAACTTCAGTTACTGTGTCTAATAAGTGAGTCATTGTTCTAGATGGTAAGTTAGACCCACTGGAATTAATTGTTAAAATGTAAAAAGCTGGGCAAGTACTCTACTGACCTGTCCAAATTCCTTCTCTGAAATTCTTTTGAAAGCTATAGGCAGTGCACCCTGGTAGTAAAAACAAATTGATACCTCTTCCGAAATTCTTACTTTGCCATTAGAAATTTATAGAAAAGCTTTTGGTCTTTATAGGGCAGCTGTATTACTTATATACTACTGTGTAACAAATTGCCGCCAAACTAAGCAGCCTAGACCAACAAAAATTTATTATCTCACAGGTTCTCTAGGTCAGGGATCTGGGTGTGACTTCACTGGGGGGCTTGGCTCAGAGTTCCTCATAGGTTGCAATCAGGCTGTCAGATGGGCTGCTGTCATCTCAAGACTGGATCCACTTCCAAGTTCACTTCACATCATGATTGGCAGGCTCCAGTCCCTTGTTGGCTGTTGGACTGAGTCCCTTGGTTGGTCTCCAGTCCCTTGTTGGCTGTTGGTCTGAGAGCCTCAGTCCTTTGACATATCTCACGGACCTTTCCATAGGGCGGCTTACAACAAGACTGCCAGCTTTTCCCAGGACAGAGAGAAAACAAGGGTGAATACAACACCGTGTGTGTGTGTGTGTGTGTGTGTGTGTGTGTGTGTGTGTGTGTGATCTAATACCCTGGAAGGAACAATCTATCACTTTCACCATATTCTATTCCTTAGAATCAAACCATTAGGTCCAGCCCACACTCAAGGGAAGAGAATTACATGAGAATATAAATATTGGGGTGGGGCAGACTATTGGGGTCATTTCAGAGTCTGTCCACCATGGTATATATTGCTCGTATACATTGCACACAGCATTCCAGTACATATGAGGCCATCCTACCTCAAGAACCTGCAACTCCCCGAGAGCTGTCTTTGGCCACAGGAGCATGCCTGGCTTACAGGTGGGACAGACCATAGGGCAGGGGAGTTAACACCTCCAGGAACAGGCCTCAATTAGTAAAGGGTAGGAGGGAGTAGGAATAAATATTCCAGGCCCCTGAGGCCACATTGTATCCCCAGTGTCCCTGAGGGCACTGAGCTCTAGTTGCCACAGTGGTAACCTGTTTATGAAAGCATCCGTTGTTAGCTTTCTTCCAGGCCAGCCCTATTTTGAGTCTCTCCTTTACTGGCGTCTCCAGGAATCACCTGTCAAGGTACTTAACTCCAGGGCTTGTCGCATGAACTGCTCCCAAGGGAACTAAGAAAACCGCAGACGGTAAACATTTCCTACACATGACAGCAATACCAGAAGAAATTGCCAAATGCCAAGGAATTACACAGTTGTTTCAGTGGTTCTTTCTTCACTTAACAATTACTTACTGAGCAATTGCCACATGCATACACACACTGCTAATGTCTTGGGCACCCAAAATTTTTAAAAATTTATTTATTTATTTATTTATTTATTTATTTATTTATTTATTTTTAATATGAAATTTATTGTCCAATTGGTTTCCATACAACACCCAGTGCTCATCCCAACAGGTGCCCTCCTCAATACCCATCACCTACTCTCCCCTCCCTCCCACTCCCCATCAACCTTCAGTTTGTTCTCATTTTTTAAGAGTCTCCTTTTTTTGACATTTTTTTCAATATATGAAGTTTATTGTCAAATTGGTTTCCATACAACACGCAGTGCTCATCCCAAAAGGTGCCCTCCTCAATACCCATCACCCACCCTCCGCTCCCTCCCACCCCCCTTAAAGTTTTTTTTAATGGTTATTTATTTTTGAGATAGAGCTAGAGTGTGAGTGGGGGAGGGGCAGAAAGAGAGAGACACACAGAATCTGAAGCAGGCTTCAGGCTCTGAGATGTCAGCACAGAACCTGATGTGGGGTTCAAACTCACGAACCACAAGATCGTGACCTGAGCTGAAGTCAGATGCTTAACAAACTGAGCCACCCAGGCAACCCCTGGGAACCTAAAATTTTAAAAAGTCATTTTCTTCACTTTAATGGGGTGCTTGAAATAAAGAAAGAATAGAACTCCACACTTATACTTTGCTCTCATGTTAGTTGCAGAGTTGGGAACGAAATCTACAGGATGTTAATGTTTGTATCTATTCACTATTCTAACTTTGAGGACTATTTATTTATATATTTGGGGTGTGTGTGTGTGTGTGTGTGTGTGTGTGTGTATGTGTGTATCTTTGCATCACCTCGCACACATTTTGAAAGAAATACATGTCGTGTTTTTGACGATCTCAGCATCCATGAGCATGCTTCCCAGGGTCTAATCCATTCCACCTCTGAAAAGTTGTTGGGAAGGAAGCAGTCTAGGTAACCATTAGGGTCAACATGCCCAGCAGACTTTCTGCCAAATCTGTCACCATATGGAGAACTGGTCATGGACAGTCATGCAGCCAGGAAACTCTAGGAATGAAGTAAATAAAGGAAATGGATGGATGATCCCTGGCCTTAGCCTAACAGGATGGGTGACACATTCTAGAATGTTCTTCAGTTATTCTGAAGTCAGGAGATTCTGCTTTTTTTTAATGTTTATTTATTTTGAGAGAGAGAGAGAGAGAGCGCGCGAGAGAGTGAACCGGGGAGGGGTAGAGAGAGAAGTCCCAAGCAGGCTCCACGCTATCAGCACAAAGCCCATTGCAGGGCTTGATCTCACCCACCATGAGATCATGACCTGAGCCAAAATGAAAAGTCAGACACTTCACTGACTGAGCCACTCAGGCGCCCCAGCAGATTCAGCTTTAGAGTTTCCTGCATCTTCATGGACGATGTCAATGAGGAATTATGGGGTGGGAATCCTCTCAAGTAACATAGCATACTTTGACCTACATTTCAGGGAAAGCAGTTTTCTCAGATACGCAGTCATCTCTGACAATCTCCTGAATAGGGAATTCCTCTAACTTGGAAAACTTCTCCAAAATATCCCACACCTATTGATCAATTCAGAAGGTGTCCGTGACTACTATGCTTGTAATCTCAAAAGAAAATAATAATAAAACCTCTCCAAAACAACTACAAAATAATTCTAACAGCATGATGTATTTCAGCAAAATCTCTGCCCATGTTAAGCTAGCTGTTGTGAGGTTTGGGATTTCCACAGTGCCATGAGTACAAGATACCTTGGACAGGTTCTTTGTGGAATGGGGAATGTCTCCTGTCCTACACTTGCTCAACTCAAAATGACTGAAAGGATTTTCCTCGGGGTGTTTTAAAAACACCCCCCCTTGAGCTGAGATGGAGAGTGAGACGTCCCAATTCGAAAAGAGGGGCTGTTTATAGGAAGTGGCAGACACAATTATTATGGAGTTGCTTTCTCACCTGTACTTGGTGTTAGTATGAAACGATCGCTTGTGTGTGGAGACTCTCAGATGTATTCACGATTATCCTACCTCCTTCACAAAGCACTTCAGACAAGTAACAAGGACCCCAAAAGGCAAGGAACTATTCGTGGCTGTTGCTGAGAAAAGTAGTGAACAATTACTGCAGGAAAAGTATAAACTTTGGAGTCGGACATATTTGGATTAGAAACACAATCGGGCTATGTTCACACCTGCATGGCTTTAGCAATTCATTCCAATTTGCTGAGCGTCAGTTTCCTCATCTGTAAAGTGGTAATAATGATACCTCCTTCTCAGGGTTGAGAACTAAATAAAGAATATAGGTAGAGATGCAGGCTATCACCCTTCCGTCCATCAGAGAAGCTGCCCTTCAGACTTTTATGCATTTAGAAGTGATTTTTAACTGAACTGGGAAATGCCATCTGGTTTGGGCCCGTCATGTTATAGCAGCCTTGACAAGGATTTAAAATAGTCTGAAGACTGGAGCACCTGGGCAGCTCAGTCGGTCAATCATCCAGCTCTTGACTTTGGCTCAGGTCACGATCTCATGGTTTGTGAGATCAAGCACCGCATCAGGCTCTCTGGAGCCTGCTTGGGATTCTCTGTCTCCCTCTCTCTCTCTCTGCCCCTTCCCTGCTTGCTCACTTGCTCTCTTTCTCAAAAATAAATAAATATTAAAAAAAGAAAAATAAAATAGACTAAAACCTAGTCACTTGACCCAGTGTATCAAGAATGGATTCCAAATGGAAGAGTGGCTTTGAGAAGGAAGAGACTGTTCCTGTCATCTTCAAAGTTTTCCAATTTCTGTACAGTGAATCCCAAGAAGTGTGGCTGATTTGGACTTCACTTCCCAAGCCAGTTTTAACTCCTCCAGACTTAAGTGATCATCTGCTACTTTTGCCTCTCTGGCCCCATTCCTCCTTTTTGGTAATGACATCTTGGTTTTATTGTGGGGACTCATTTTCCCCTTAATTTCAGACAGTAGAGTTCAAGTGGGATTTGCTCCAGTTCACTGCCCCTGAGCTAGGAGACAGGAGTATGGCCTGGTCCTTAAGAAACAATTAGTTGGGAGACAGTTAAGTAAGGATTTTAGCTCAGTGTGTGCCAGGATTATAATTATCAGTGAAACTGTGGGGAAAGGATTCTCTTCCCAGGGGTAATGTGCAAGCTCCTAATGAGGACTCAGATTCTTGTTTTTTTAATTTTTAAAAAATGTTTATTTATTTATTTTGAGAGAGAGAGAGAGAGAGCGAGCAGGGCAGGGGCAGAGAGAGAAGGATAGAGAATCACAAGCAGGCTCCACACTGTCAGCACAGAGACTGAACATGGAGCTCGATCTCACAAACCATGAGATCATGACCTGAGCTGAAATCAAGAGCCAGATGCTTAACCAACTGAGCCACCCACGCACCCGAGCGCTCAGATTCTTGATAACGGAAGTTGATCCACCTTCTTCTGAACCTAATAATTTCCTAGAATTGTAAGGTATGTGAGTCTACAAATTTCCATTTTATTTATTTATTTTTATCTTATGTTTTGCTTCAGCCCGTTTAGGATGGTTGTCTCTTGCTTAAAACAAAGAAAAATTGTTGTCTAATACCCAGATGATGATGACACTGTATAACATTTATTGAGCACTTATTATGAGCCAGACGTTGCTTGAAGTCCTTAACAAGCTTTCTATTTCATTGACTCTTTTAAAAAATACAGTGAAGTGGGTACTAATATTAGATCTATTTTACAGGAGAGAGAAATGAAGTGAGATGTTTTTAAGAAAACTGTCTGGGTCTACACAGCTACTCAGTACTAGAGCCAGAATTTGAGCCCAGTTCTGTCTCATTTCATGACATGCTCTTTATGATTAATAAAACATTCTGACTAATAAAAAGGAGCAGTGGTGCCTGGGTGGCTCAGTAGGTTAAGCGTCCGACTTCGGCTCAGGTCGTGATCTCACGGTTCCTGAGTTCGAGCCCCGTGCCAGGCTCTGTGCTGACAGCTTAGAGCCTGGGGCCTGCTTCCAATTCTGTGTCTCCCTCTCTCTCTGCCCCTCCCTTGCTTGTGCTCTGTCTCTGTCTCTCTCTCAAAGAAATGAATATTTTAAAAAAATTTTTAAAAAGGGTGCCTGGGTGGCTCAGTCCGTGAAGCATCTGACTCTTGGTTTTGGCTCATGCCATGATCAAGTGGTTTATGGGATCTTGCCTCATGTTGGGTTCTGCACTGACAGTGCAACACCAGCTTGGGATTCTCTTTCTCTCTCTGCCCCTCCCCCACTCATGTATGCTCTCTCTCTCAAAATAAATAAACATTAAAAAAAAGCACAAATGTCTTCACACATAATGGACAAGAAACACTTGTCATTCCATGTGTTTATCCAGGATATAAAGAATCACTTCTAAACCACATTCTTTTTTATTCTAAAAGCAGTTTTTAATTCCAATCATCTGGGTTCTTCACTGAGGATGGTCTTATGGAAAGGACTGTGGCTAGCAGAATTACAACTGTGGCAAAGATAGACTTTAGCCAGCATATGAGGACAGAGAAATGATTGTAGTCAAAGGCTGTCCTTGGACTTTACCAATTTCTTGTGTGTGTGAAAAGGGAAAGGGGAGGGGAGTGGAGGTGGAGTATTTATGGGAAAATGTGGGCAGCTTGTTGAGTTTTAGTGTTTTAAAAGCATTTGCTTTACATTATTTGCACTAATTAAAATGAAAGGTTCGAGGCTCCTGAGAGTTGACTCATTCCCATCATCCTAATATAGATGAATCGAGTTCCATTTGGTTGACGGTCTGATGGTCTGTACCAAATTTCTCAGTGTTGGCTGACAGCCTTGGAGAGATCTGTTCATTTTTACGTTTCGGTGAGTCATTCCACACACATTGCCGGCATTGGTTCCCTGAGGAGAGTGGGGAGGAGGCAGAAAGTTTTCCAGGCAAAAGTGATGGGCTTGGAAGTTCACTGGGGAGCAGGAAGCCATCAGCTTCTATCCAGTATGAATTTGGGCTTTAGGTTTGAAGCCTTTATTCCTGAGCTCAGTATTTATTAGCATGGGCATTGTGCTCTTGGGACAATGATTCAAATCATATTATCTTCAGAGGTGAAGAAAATGGGTTTCTTTTGTTAAAAATTCAGCTGATTGGTCTTAACAAATCACACACACACACACACGTGTGTGTGTGTGTGTGTGTGTGTGTAGGTGTTTATGTGTGTGCATGTATGTGTATGTATATCCCTTCCCACCCCAAACAGTTTCTTTCGTATATGAAACACAATTTGCCATACTGGAAAAAAGTAAGTGCTGTGGAATCAAACAGCTCTGGGTTTAAATCACAGCTATTCCAAGTATTATCTGGCTTTAGGCCACTTAATGTCTTGGAGGCTCAGTTACCTTCTCTTGAAAATACAGATGATCTTTGGGGCGCCTGGGTGGCTCAGTGGGTTGAGGGTCCAACTCTTGATTTTGGCTGAGGTCATGATCCCAGGATCTTGGGACCAAGCCCCATGTTGGGCTCAATGCTGAGCATGGACCTTGCTTAAATTTCTCTCTCCTTCTGCCCCTCTCCCCTACTCTCTCTCTCTGAAAAAAAAAAGTAAAATAAACTTATATAAAAAACCAAAAATAACAAAATGGGGTTGATCTTTACCTCTCATGCACATTTGTGAAAATCAGAAATGGTGTTCTCTTTGTGCCCAATACATAGTAGGCACTCAATAAAGCAGTAACTCATGGCATTTAGAATCCGAGAGACTTTAATATTTATTCTTTATTTCTGACTCTATCCTTCAGTAGATTTTGATAGCTTTGATTTGGGCAAGTTATTGGGCCTGTCTCACTCTGTTTCTGGTTCCGTAAAATGTTCTGTAACAATACCATGTACGGTAATTGGGGGATTCAGTGATGCATTGCCGCTAGTAATTATGAGTCCCTTTAATTCCTTTCACACAATGCACATAAAGCATTTCATACAGTTTCTAACACATAGTAAGAAGTGAATAGAGTAGTTGTTATTATTAGGTTAAATAATAGAAATTGCTATTATTCAACCATTTGGACCTGCAAAAATGGCAATTTCATATGGTTCACCTGGATATTATTGTTCCTAAAGGGTACCTGTAATTGTGGTCAAGGCTCTGTGTTTAGCACTCAGTAGCCTAGATGCTCTTGTTTTGTTTGAGCCGTAGAAACCTGAGATTAATTGCTACCTTTCTTCCCCCAGGACTTTGGGCCGTGATTGATTGAACTTCACAGGAGTCTAATTAATTCACCAGGTTCCCGTGAACTTCTCACGAGCTTAAGAAGCCACGTATCCCTCCCAGTGTTACAGGGGTAGGAAAGTAACTCTAGAGAGAGTGGCTACACTTGTGACCTACTGCCAGGGGATGGATGGATGCTCATGCTCCTCCAGTGCAACAAACACTCAAATTCCTGAATCTCAAGAATTCTCAGATTTTTCCCTGCACTGAGAAAATGCATGCTACAGTGCTTCGATTCCTCTACCTTGCAGTGAATTCTCCTTGGTCGAATATGATCTTAATGATCTCCACGGGAAAAATAGTGATGATGTCAGAGGACATGATGGCTTGAACTAGGGTGATGGAGCTTTGGCAGTCAGGGACAATTGTGGAGTGTATGATATATTTAGTAGGTGGGGCCAGTTTGGCCACGATTATTGAATTATTTGGATATGGGGATAGGATATGAAATAGAAGAGCAAACTCATATGGGCATTGGGAGGATGGTGGTGCCACTTCTTTAGGTGGGGAGGACCAAGGGTATGGAGGAAATCAAAAGAGTCCTATTTTGGCTGTGCTAAATGTGAGGTGCTTGCATATTGGTATCTAAGTGGAAATGTTAGGAAAGCAGTTGAAGATACAATGTGGAGAGTTCAAGGCATAAGTTGGGGCAGGGGATTTATTAAACATCACTCTGTGTTCCCCATTATGCTACATTTCCGTAGTGGTAGAAACAAAGACACATAGTTAGAGAAAACATTGATAAACAGAGAAATAACAGGAAAAGAGAACCAAGAGACTGAGCATCTGAGAGCAAAAGAGATAATGGAGAACAAAAAAGAACTAAGTGTCAAACACCTCTTGATTTGAGTTTGTAGAACGTGCAAGGCAGTGGGCTGGGTACTCTTCCATTCAATAGCTTGTGTAATGCTCACGGCAACCTCTGTTTCCCCTGAGAAAACTGACACTCGTGGAGTTTAAGTAACCTACCTAAGCATCATAGCTCGTCCAGGGCAGAGCCGAGACTCCGAACAATCGACATGTCTCAATTCAAGCCTGTGTTCAGAATGAATAAGATGTTTGTTCCTCCTTGTCAGTAAAAGAATACAATTTGTTAGCAATGAACAAGGAACAAAGCTTAAGAAAAACACAGGTTCGAGGCACCCGGGGGGCTCAGTCAGGTGAGTGCCTGACTCTTCATTCTAGCTCAGGTCATGATCTCGCAGTTTTGTGGGTTCAAGCCTTGCGTCAGGCTCTGGGCATGCGTGGAGACTGCTTGGGATCATCCATCTCCTCTGTCTCTACCCCTCCCTGCTTTCTCTGTCTCCTTCAAAATAAATAAATACACTTAAAAAAAAAAAAGAAAGAAAGAAAGAAAGCAAAGCACAGGTTTTTCCTGGACTGCAAGATGCCAGTCTGTAAAGCCTCATCCACTGGAATTCATGCCCTTTGAGTCTGCAGATTAGACACATCATTTGGAGGCAGTAGGGGAAAAAAAAGAAGTAAAAAGAAGATAACAATTCAAAATAGGGTCACTTGTTTAGAGTAGGGAGCAGAGATTTTGTTTTTATTACCACATGCCATCTCCATTTTCTATATAACTTCTCTCTGCTTGGGTTGCTCTAAACACACCCTGCCCTTCCACTGGGAATTTTCTGACCGGCTTATGGATTAAAATTGTCCTTCCATCCATTCTAGGCAGTCAATTATAGCTTATTATATTTAGTTGTTCCATAGTCTCAGCACATTGGTACCTTTTGTACTGACTTTTTAGTGGTATTTCTCCGGGAATTCATTGGTTTCCTTAACTGGAATGTCCAAGGGACGAACCTCTTTCAGGCACAGATGGATTCAGAAATTTAAATACTATTGTCAGGGACTCTGTCTCTCTCCCCAGCTCTAGGCTACACACCAATCACTTGGCTTCTTTTTCAGACAGGTTTTGTATCTGTGATGATGAGACTGTGTCTGGTTCTGCACTCCAGTCTTCTTTATAGTTTAGGATGATGAAGGGAATAGAGATTCTGTCTCTCTGTCCATCTGTCCATGTTGCCTCTCATAAAAGGTTTTCCTGATTGCACCACATGTCATCTCTGCAGCCAATCACACAGGAAGATGACTGGCTATAAGGGATGATGACAAGGTGTAAGGGAGGCAAGCCCCTGGGATTTACAGTTCAACGGGTACCATATGGGACGGAGGAGGGCAGTTTCCCAACATAAAAACAACAGACACGCGTTTCAGTGCTTAGATTGGATGGAGACCATTGTTGTTATTAGCTCTGCTGCTATTTTATGCCAGTCTGGGGCAGTGTCCAAAGCCATACAATAAATCCGAGATTAGCAGAGGGTCCCTGGTTTGATTATTGACAGAGGAAGGGTCTTATTTGCTTTCTTTTTTGAGAGCATTGCCTCAACCCTGAGCTCCAAGTAGCTCTGCGATCAGTTTCTGAGATCTTATCAGAGGAATGACAAATCAACTTGGAAAGCAGACCTATTGAAATGTCTGAACAGATTCAATCCTCTCTCCGACCTAACAATTCAACTTTCTCTTTAAGTCCAATGCCAGTTGTGTGGAGAAGCCATTCCTTTTCTTCTTGAGTCTAGGAAGGCCAATCTGGTTGATTATATCTTCAGGATTCAGTGCTCACATAATAATGGCTTTTTGATGGTCCTTTTGTGAGTTTCCTATAAGACAAGCCAGCAAAATGGGGGCAGAGTCACACAGCTGTCAAGAACTGCCGAACTGCAGCTCTCAGAATTGGCCTGAAGGTATGTTTTGTTTGGTATGCACAGTGTTGTAATGATTTGACTTAGTTTCCATTATTTGAAAAACAGGTGGTTTCACCTTAAAAAAATACTGATTTCTATTTTAGTGGAAAAGGTGGCAGCACTGGGTGTGCATTCCCACATTCATTAGTTGGTGGGAGCTGAATCGTAGCTGCCTCTCTAGTTGGGTCTTCCAGCAGTCAGGAATGCATTCTGCTGCAAGTAATAAAGGTTTAACCCATAGGCACATGTATTGCTTGCTTAACAAGGAATCTGAGAAAAGGCTTGTTTAGGCTTCATCTAAGAGCTCAACAACAGTATTTTTCTATCTTTTGCTGCCATCCTCAGTGTAGTAACATTGTTCCTTCTTCCTTATCCCATCAGTCTGAAGGGAAAGAGGCCATTCAAGGGAGTGGTCCTTGCCTGTTTATCTCTTTTTTAAGGAAGGGAAAAATTTCCCAGAAGCCTCCTAGACGTCTTTCCCTGGACCTCATTGGCCAGAGCTGGGTCACACAGTCACGTCTATCTGCTAACAAAGATATCCGGATTCCCATGATTTGTTTGCACCAATCCTGATTCATCCCCCAGGGTTGAGAACATTATGACCTGAACAAAGTCGGGGTTCTGTTAGCAAGGAGAGAGGGTGTCAGGAGTGACCGTGGTGGGCAATCACCAGGTACCGCCCTGGAGGCTGTGCTCTCCCTCTTACCACAGCTGTCTTCACTTCCTGTGGTCTCACCCTGCCACCTTCACTCCTTTAATTTTATGTGAATGGCCTTTGTAGGTGTTTGCATTTGTGGCGCCAGGTACAGAAAACAACCTTTGTCATTTCTTCTCGTTCTCATTTGATTCTGGCAAAACAAGATGCCTGGTTCGTTAAATTAGAAGAAACTTGATCCTAAGTTGCAATTGCCCACAACTAGCTGTGTGACAAGGGACATTGTGAATACTTTCTGAGATTTCCTTACATACAAAATGAGGGTGCTTTATTTAAGTGTTAAAATTCCCAGAACTTATCTTAGTACCTGGTATCTAGTAGTTGTTTAAGAAATACTTTGCCTTTTCTAACTCTTAAGAGCTTTGAAAATATGTGAAAAAAGGGGCGCCTGGGTGGCTCAGTCGGTTGAGTGTCTGACTTCGGCTCAGGTCATGATCTCGCAGTTCATGAGTTCAAGCCCTGCGTTGGGCTCTGTGCTGACAGCTCAGAGCCTGGAGCCCACTCCAGATTCTATGTCTCCCTCTCTCTGCCCCTTCCCCACTCATGCTCTGTCTCTCAAAAATGAATAAACGTCAAAAAAATTTCTTTAAAGAAAATATGTGAAAAAAAAGAACATCTTTCTTATCCTAGAATATTACTTTGGGGTGATGGTGTTACTTTTTCTATATAGAAGTATTCTGGTCTACATATAATACCTCCCCATTTAAGAAGCATGTGAGATAGAGGGAATTACAAAGTATTTTGGAAGATTTTTGTTTGTTTTTAAAACAAACTTAGGGACAAAGAGATATTTTAGAATATAAAAGCTGTCAGTGAGAAAGGTGATATAATTAGAATAAAAAACATTTTTAGGTCTCCAATAAATTTATTTGCTCTTATAACAGAACTAAATCTCTGAAATCTTATTTGGTGGCAATAGTTGTTTAACATGAACACTTAAAAGTGGTTCCTTTAGTTATATCAAATATATTTGGTTATATGTTATTCATAGAACCACATTATTTCTCTCCCTTTATTGTTTTAAGATCTGACTGTTTAAGTTTTTTTTCCTATTCACATGGTATAACCAATACTAACTTCTAGTGAGCAGTGAGTGCTTACTGTATGCCACACTCAATGCACAGTATGCAATAGGTACACCATAAATAGCTCTTAAGGCCAGGCAAATGAATTCAAAGCAAGTAGAAGAATGTGGTCTTGGCCCTTCAACCCTGACCTAAATAAACACATAAGCGGGGTGGCACACGTACTGAAAGATACCTGGGCACAAAAATCAGATTGCCCTGGATTTGAATCTCCATTCTACCATATTTGCTAATCATATGTCTACAGGCCAATCACTTCACTTTTTTAATAGGAGAAGAATTCCCACCCCTCCAGGTTGCCTAGGAATTAAAACAAACCATGAATGTTAAGTCCTTACTTCAGTGCCTCGCACGAGGTGAGGGCTCAGTTGGTATTAGCTGCTCTTAGTAACTTGTCAACTACTGTTCAGCAGTGCTGCGTAACAAACTGTCCCACAACTCAGTGGCTCACAATAATAAGCATTTCTTTTTCTTGCCTGTGGGCCTGAGGACCAGCTGGAATGGTTCTCATGTTGTGGGCTGACTGGGTCTGGCTCCCTCGAGGCTATGAGTTGGGTTCGTTTCTGCTCATCCTGTTTGGATCAGTGCCTGCCCAGGGACGTTCCTCTTGTGAAGGAGTGCAGGAGAGCAAGCCAAAGCATGCTAACGTATGAGAAGACTTGGTTTACTTCATGTCCACATTGCATGGCCAGGTCCCAAGTCAGTGGGGCGGGCAAGTATTCCACTCAAAGTAAATGTTTGCCGAAAATAATTGGCATCTATCACGTTTTGTAACTTTGGCATCCGAGTAAAGCAGCTTGTTCTCTAAGTGTCCATCTAACTCTGAACTCCATACCTTTTGCTTCGCCAGGGCATCAGTACCCCTACATTACATGTAGGTGGTCTGTGCCTTTTTCCCACGTGTTCATGGAATTTGGTTGCTTTGCATTAAGTCATACCAAGGCAATAGTAATTTGTGTTTCCCATGATACTTTGGAGCTAACTCTCTTGCAGGATCAAATATCATGGGACTTTTATGTACTTTTCATGCTCTGTCTCCACTTCAGCAATGTTGATGTGTTTCCTGGGAAACACAGTGTCATTATGGGATGATTGCATTAGTGAGCTGAACTACCTAATTGGTCTGGTATTAACCCCAAAGTTCTAATAAGTCGCTCAGAGGATTATACAATTTTAGGTACAGCACTCTGTGGCTCAGTGATGTTTGGAATTACTTTGCTGCAGGCTTTAATATGCTTTTGTCTGTGTCACAAAGCCAGATGATATCTCAAGGATGTTCCTTCTGAAAGTTTACTATTTCACTCCCCAATTATTTGTCAATGCTGCATTACATCTGCATATGGATTTAGTATTTCGGTCATTTGTAAGTGACTCTGAAGGTGGATCCTATCAAGGAATTTTAAATTTTTCGAGGATACAGATATGAATCGTGTGGGGAATGAGTCACCTAGCTAGCGAACGAACCTTGCTCACCCAGCATATATGGTTAAGGTGCTTTGCTATTCTGTACTCATCTCTGCAGAAGCTATCACTTTCCTGATATCATTACTTTCCAGAGTTTTTTTTTTTTATTGTTTTTTTAAGTAGTAGCTAATGTATATTGAACATTTACGAAGTGTCAGGCACTACATGCTTAAAATGAATTGTCCCATGGAGATAATTGCCATTACACCATTTTACAGATGAGGAAAACAAGACTCACTGAAAAGAGGTCTTGTCGGATTCACACAGTACTAACTGGCGGAGCCAGGATTATAATCTGGGAAGTCAAACTCCAGAGTCCCATTCGTTATCTATCACTCCTAGCAGTGATGGTGGACGTGAAGAGCTTTACAAAATCGGGAGTTCTAATCTGGAAATTACATGTATTGGAGACATCAAAGAAGAAAATGTCATATTCGGCAGTGAGTCAGATCTCTGCACTTTCTGTTAGGAAAACAAGAAAAAAATGATTTGTGAAATTGTTTCAGTGAGTGGTCCAACCAGTATTTATTTTAATGGCCTTGTAAATGACTTTAGTCCCATATTTATAGAATCACTAAAGACTGAGGGGATTATTTATAGTTTCTCAGTTATGCTTTAGTGCATTTTGTGGGGGAAAATATAATTCAAAGAGATATATCTGACAACTTGGTGGTTTTCAAAGGGTTTGGAATACATCCCACTGGGCTCTCAAGGGCTCCTGTATTTCCATCATTATTTCTTCTTTTATACTATAGGGTCTGCCTTCACAGAGAGGGGAATATAGATGTAAAATACTCCATACCAGGAATATAATGTCAAATCCCTAGCACATGGCAATTGTTCATGTATTAGAACTCAGAGAGTCACAATTTATCCCTCAAACTTGAGTTGTTAAGGTGCCATATGCAGCTGTAGAGGTAGAGCAGATTGGCAGGGCTTCTGTGTTCAGAGTCTGGAGGAATAATGAGAAAGGACAGTGAGCTTCAGGGCTGGCGACAACAGCCAGGGAGGCATCCTTCAAAGTGAGATATTTCCAAAAAAAATCTAATGGTGGTATGACAGTCATTACAGCCATAAAAAAAATAGTTTGGGGGCACCCGGGTGGCTCGGTTGGTTAAGCATCCGACTTCGGCTCAGGTCATGATCTCATGGTTCGTGGGCTCAAGCCCCGCGTGGGGCTCTGTGCTGACAGCTCAGAGCCTGGAGCCTGCTTAGGATTCTGTGTCTCCCTCTTCCTCTGCCCCTCCACCACTCATGCTCTGTCTCCCCAAACTGAATAAATTTTAAAAAGAAAAAAAATTTAAAAAAGAAAATTTTGGGGCAAGGTAGCAAAATAGTAAGATGATGAGGTAGTGAGACAAGTTGCTCTAAAACTGGTATTTTTTACAAGCTTGTTATCTCAGTAAGCATTAACCTCTACCTCTCGCCTGACCTTCAGTCTCTACAGTTCCCCTTCTTCTGGTTCCAGTACCTAATTTTCTTTGGGGGCATGATTTCTCCCCCACTGTATGCCATTTTGGTAGAACTATCATTCAAGGTACATCTTCTCCCCTTGCCAAGAGATGGTCCCATAACGGAAGCTAAAAAATTATACTTTGTTTCCCAGTATTCTGATTCTTTAATGAAGTAATGTGAAGGCAGCAAAAACAGTTGGAGCTGGTTCATCCTAGCTGTGGTGGCTGATGAGTTGGCCAATTTGCTCTTGCTCACAGGATCCCCAGAGCATCACTGGTTCCTGGTAGCCTTTTTGCTGTCTGGTTTTCCAGCCTTTCCCTCAAATCTGAACTGTTCTCCTGGCACTCCCAATGAATTACTTTGTGCTTAAGTTAGATGGACCTGATCAATTTCTGTTGCTTGCCAACTAAGAATCCTAACTGAAATAGTTGGGTTTGTTACCATTAGCTATAGAAGAACAGTTTTAAAGATGAGATTTCTGAAAATATCTAATAAGTAGTTTCAGAAGAATAGCATTATCTAAAATTCTGAAGATAAAACTATAGCAAAATTTTTGCAGAAGCTTTTCTACTGTATGTTGAAAACACTCTACAGGGGCACCTGGGTGGCTCAGTCGTTTAAGCGTCTGACTTCGGCTCAGGTCATGACCTCGTGAGCTCGGGCCCTGCATCAGGCTCTGTGCTGACAGCTCAAAGCCTGGAGCCTGCTTCAGATTCTGTCTCTCCTTCTTTCTCTGGCCCTTCCCCTCTCGAGCTCTGTCTCTGTCTCTCTCTCAAAAATAAATAAACATTAAAAACAATTAAAAGAAAACACTCTACAACTCAATGGAGGTCTGAATTATAGAACTGAAGGGGTGCCTGGTGGCTCAGTTTGTTAGGCCTCTGAAGCTTGATCTTGGCTCAGGTCATGATCTCACGGTCTGTGAGACTGAGCCCCGTGTCAGGCTTTGCACTGATAGCACAGAGCCTGCTTGGGATTCTCTCTCTCTCTCTCTCTCTCTCTCTCTCTCTCTGTCTCTCTGCTCCCTGCTCTCAAAATAAATAAATAAACTTCAAAAAGAATTTACAGTGTAGAACTGAAAACACCTTTCTAAACTGATCTCTCCCTGGTAGTTATCACAAGAACAGAGAACAAAAATTCTGAATATAAGAAAGAGCTCTCCTAGCCCTTCCCCACCCCCATTTATATATAGGTTTCTCCCACTACCCAAAAGTAGAGCATGTCTATGTAAACTTTCCCAGGCTGAAATGAGACAAAACACAGACGCTATTATCATTAATTTCTATGGAAAAATGTTTGAGCATTCCCAGACCCCCAAAGTACCTTCTCTTAGGCTTTTCTCATACCTTAGGACACATCTTTCTAACAGATTCACAGAATAAATGAACATAAAGCACAGATGTCCACAGACACAGTTATGGTGCTGAGACCTTGATGCTGAGACGCTGAGTGTAGGTCTGGGGAAGGAACTCACTGGAGCCGCTCTCACTGCTCAGGGTGCACGCTGCGTCGATAAGGGCTCACTGCAAAACACAAGCTGAATGCTATTTTTACTTGTCACCTTTTCCCGTTAAGGTGAAAATCCTCTTTGGATTTCTTTTGGTTAATGAAAGTAGGTACTAATGTAGGTCTTTCATAAAAGTGAGGTGGCTCAACATGAGCTTTGGAAAAGCAGGAGAATGGCTGTATTGAAATTATTCTCCAGCCTTCTTCTCTGAATAACAGTTGTGTCTTCTTCCTTCTGTGTTCATTCAACAAATGGTTTTCTTTGCTTTCTCTTTTCAGGTCAGGGAACAAAGCTACTCTAAAGTAAAGTTGACTCAAGAGTAAAGCTACTCTTTATTCTTGGGTTCTTCTGAGAGCCTATGAATTAGTTTGGGGGTTAATCAACAGAACACACAATGGAATGATCTCCATCAGATTGTCCATCAGATTGTCATAAATAGATACATCCTGCAATTATCATCAGAATGATTTGTTACCATTTGCAAGTAGATGAAGAAGGGAGATGCCAGTTATTCATCAACATTCAAATCCCAAGAAGCAGTTTTCCATTCATTCACTTTTCCAGTAATTCTTTGGGTCTGGCTGGGTTTTGCTTGGCTTTTTCCACTCTTTCCCTAGTTTCTATTCTGCCAAACATCTAATCATGCTCAGATGCATTCTGCATAATAAACATACACTTTGCACTTTCTATGACTAGTTTAGTACAATAACATTTTAATATTAGTCTGTTCCTTCTCCAAATCCTTCTTTGGAATAACTATTTAGCAGTTGGACTGAATCTGTTTTTAGAGTGAATGATAATAATAATAATAATAATAGTAATAAGGTTTCCACCTCGCGCTTGATAACTGAGGGCATGTGTATTAGTTTGTGCATCAGATATGGAGGGATCCATTCTAATTTAAGCCCTCACTTGATTCTTTCAGATACTTGACTGGAACCTCTTCTTTGATGTAATCTGAAGGCGACTATTAGCACTTAATATTTCTAAGAAAAATATGAGCACAGCACATGATTTTTGCAATTAGACACACATGGGTGTTTGTTTTGGTTTTCCCAAGCAGATCTCTGAGACAAGGATTACAGGACTGCTCCTTTATACAGGAAGTGGTCACAAGGAACACTCATAGAAGATGGGATCAGGAAGGAAACCAATGAAGGGAAACCTCACGGGCCCGTCACCACTGTGGACGTCTGGAGCTTAGTGCTTTGGGAGAACCCCGAGAGACAGAATGTGATCCAGGTACCCCAGTGGAGAGGAAGGAAGCTGATGCATGCATCTACCAACTCCCCAGCTGACTTTGATTGAGAGCTGCCTTAGGGGCATTCATTCTCCAGTTTTCCACCTGGACATGCATGGGCCAAGTATGCTCCCACAGCCAGACAAAAAAAAAAAAAAAAAAAAAAAAACCCTCAGAAAGAGGCTCAGATGTTCACAATAAGCAGCTTTCAATGTGAAAAGACTGGTACTATGGGCTGGGCACGGACAGCATCATTTATCCACTTTGCAAATCTCAACATACAGGAAGTGGGGGTGGCTGCTCTCTGAAAAGACCACATTAGCTGCTCCTAATCACTATGTTTTGAAAGGAGAGACATCCTTGCTCCAAGATTTTTTTTTTCCTGGAGATATTCAGAGATTTCTATATTTCAGAAATATAGTCATTAGAGAATAATTCCTTTGGGTTAAACTAATGGAAATCCACCCTGAACCACCGTCATCAGAATTACCTGGGAGTGCTTTATAAAAATTCAGATTCCTAGCTCTTACTCCAGACCTGCTGAATCAGAGCCCCTGAGGGTTGGAGGACAGAAAGCAGTTCTAAGCAATATTTATGACCTCCTCAAATTTGAAAATCCAGGAGTATTGCTATGCCCTTTTCCTGATGACCTTCACATTTTTAAAAATGAAAATATACCTTACTTTTTGCATTACAATGTTAATACATACTCACATCTATGTAAGACCTGCCTGTCTCATTTCACCTAGATCTCTGCCGTGCTTACCTAGCACGGGCCTGTCACATAGTGAAAGCTCAGTAGATATTAGTCAAATGAGTGAATGCTCATTATAGAAACTAGAATGCAAGGGTTTTTGGTGATTGAGTGACTCACACCTTCGTGTGAATAAATTTGTCAACTTTTTTCCTCTAAGGAAGGAGGGACAGATGCAATAATAGAACACGGGCAGCCAGAGGGAAAGAACTGACAAAAATGGAATAAGGATCAGTCTTGCCAGCTACAAGATTATCCATCTGTAAAATGAGGATATAGGGAGCACCTGATGTTTCGGCCTGCCTGGTGTTGGTTATTTTGCCATTGGATACTCATGCTGATATTCCTTTAGGAAACCACTCCACCCCCATTCACAGTCCATAGTGCTTGCTTGTGAGGGTATGACTTAGACCTGGCCAACCATCTTGTTGCATCTGCCCACAGGTGATTGACTCGGGAATGAATCTGTGATCCAACTGAGATTGGATCTTACATTAGGATTTAATCCAGGTAAGAAATAAAAGAGACGCTTTCTCAAATGTATAGACAAGAGATGCTAAATGCCTGTTGGCTGGGCTCAGGTGATAGCATATAGGCCTATAATGGGTGGTGGCCATCATTATCACCACATGGGCGAGAGGCTGCTTAAGACTGAAATCAAAAGAGAAGGAAGGAGAACCAAGAGATGGAGAGGGACAGACTCATAAGGACATTGTTGAAGCTCCTGGATCCAGCCTTGCCTGAAGCTCTTATAACTGGCATGCCTGGCCACTTACATGAGGCAACTTTGGTTTTATTTTTATCACCTGAAACAAGAAGAGTCTTGACTGGAAAGGAGAGCTTGAAACTAAATGCTCCAAGGAGGATTACCAGATTACCATTGAATGGTTTTGGCTGTCTTTGAAAGAGTCGAGCCTGAGCCCTTTCTCTACTACTTTCTATCTGGATGAAACTTGAACTATTACTTAGTGGTTGTAGTCCTCAATTTTCTTAATATAGGGAACTTGGAATATTGTTTACCTCATTGTGTTGTGAGGATTACATGCATGCTGCAGCCTTGAAGGTGCAAACAAATGGTACAGTTATTCGTTAAAGTTCTTTCATATGGATTTTTCTCACTTTAGGAATCCCTTGGTTGTATCTAAGAAAGACATGCTTAATAACTCCAACATCCTCCATTCACTATTATTGCTGATGAATTGACCACATGGAAGGGTAATTTTTTTTTTCTAAAAGTATTCAATATGTTGGATAAGTTCTTTTTCTCCTCATTTCCAGGTTATGTGAGGCCGGTGGAGAAGCTTGTGGCCTCTTGCAAAGTAATGTTCAATATGATGAAATAGGGAAAGTATGGGGTTGAAGATTGTGGCAGATTGTATTTTCCAAAAATCAACACAACAGTGTCTCCCTTCCCACATGTTCTTTAGCATTGTGACTTTGTTGCTCTCATCAAGAGGTAGCATCTAACTCACATTGCTTGCTTGTGAAGGTCTGGGCATTTGTTAACTAACTGGGCATTTGTTAGTGATTCACTTGTACAAGGGAAGCAATGCCATATGATTGTCAAATATGAGTCTGATGACTTGAGAGATTGCTTGTTCTCTAGATGCCCCTAACTGGAAGACTACTCTCAGTACCGAAATGCCATGCTGTGAGAAACCCGAGCTACATGCAGAGTCCACACGTAGGCGTTCTGGTCCATGGTACCACCTGAGACCAGACTTTGATTAATTCCAGCCCAAGTACTAGGTATGTGCATGAAGACACTGTTAGATGATTCCAGCCTTTACACAACACAGTCATCCCCTAGCCCCAAATATTCTTAACTGGGATCCTAAATGTTGTAAGCAGACAAGAGCTGCCCTTGCTATGCCCTTTCCAAATTCCTGACGCATGGAATCTGCTGTTGTTTTATATTACTCAATTTTGATACGGTTGCTAATTATTAGCAATAGATAGCTAGAACATAGGGATAGTATGGCCATCAAGGAGCATTCTTGAGGGTTGAAGATACAGTATTCACTGGGCCAAAGCTCTGTCCAACAGGACATGTATACAGTGGCAAAAAATTAAATAAACAAACAAATGGAAAACAAACGGACAAAACCCATCAGAATAGAGCTCAGAAGCTTAGGTTGCTAGATTTGAAAGTATGTTTGAGGATCATCAGACAGACTCTCTTGCTTATAGAAGAGAAAAATACCCGAAGAGTCAGTGTTGCAATGGAAAGAGCTCCTGTTCAAGAGCAAAGACATCTAAATCTGTACTTCCATGTAGGACATAACAAGCAAAGGTGGATAGCATAGCTCGAGCCCTGAAGTCAGCCAAACCTGGGCTCACATCTTTCCTTCAACCCTATACTTGAGCAAACTTTAACAAGCCTCTTCACTAGCCAAAGCTTCACTTCCCCCACCTACCGAATGGAGACACCAATACCTACTTCATAGAAGATACTTTCAGGATTAAATTAGATGAAAGAGCACTTAACGTATTGCCTGTAATGCGACAGTAAGCATTCTATGTCTTAACCACTACGTGAAAATAATTAAATATTACGCGCAAAGCTCCTTTCCACATTCTAACACACGAGGTAACTCTCAATAAATATAAAAACACTACAGGAAAGCATAATAAGAGTTGCAGCTATTATGGATTAATATGCACATTGTGCCCAAGTTCTTTAAAAGAATTATGTCCCTTAATGATCACCACAAGGCTGTGTGTCGGGTACCATTACTTCCCGTTTCAAAGGAGGAAACTGAGGCATTACTAGTGTGGGTACTGTGCTTCAGGTCACACAGAGTTTAAATGGTAATCAGACTCCAGCTCTTAATCACTCTGCCATATCATGTTTCCCTGTTAGAGACACTCCCTTTCATTTTTGAGGTGGGGAGTCTTCTTTTAGGTCAAGTCAGCACCATCTACACTAGCAGCGTGATCCGCGGCCCTGCCAAAATACCAGGTCTCTCAGGGTTACCACACTGAGGTGTAGACAAGCGACTACCTTAATGTACGCAACAGACTGGCTGAAAGGAATGGAGACGTAGCTGAACACAGAATGAAGACGGATTTATCTTGGTGCCCCATGGGTGATTCAGCATTTTCAAGGTGAATTTAATATTGGAAACGTTGCCAGTTCCCGTTCATTGAAGACCTGGTGCCTGAGGCCAAAACCACTTAAGTGACTCAGGAAAATCTGTCCTTACCATTTTGCGTTGGGTATGGCTTCTAGGGATGGAATTGGTCTCTTGCTTTGATCTTTGGCTCAGGCCGGCAAATATCTCAAATGGTTTTGTTTGTTTTTTTTTAATTTTTTTTAATGTTTATTTATTTTTGAGAGGGAGAGACACACAGAGTGTGAGCAGGGGAGGGGCAGAGAGAGAGAGAGGGAGACGCAGAATCCGAAGCGGGCTCCAGGCCCTGAGCTGTCAGCACAGAGCCCGATGCGGGACCCGAACCCGCACGAGCTGTGAGATCATGACCTGAGCTGAAGTCGGACACCCAACCGGCTAAGCCACCCAGGAGCCCCTCAAATGTGTTTTTGAAGGATTCTCAGGCTATAGTCCACTTCCTAACCAAGAGGTGAGGCAGTCAAAAATATTCACCAGACTTGCCCTGCCTGCTCAAAGTGTGACCCGTGAACTATTGGCATCAGTATCTCCTGAGAGCTTGTCAGACACACAGAATTTCAAGGCCCTGCCCCAGACCCACTGACTCAGAATTCGCATTTTAACAAGATCCTTATGTGATTCATATACACGCCGAGATTTGAAAAGCACTGTTTTAGATACATATTTATTGAGAACCTCCTATGTCATATACTTTTCTAAGCTTTAAGGAGGCTGACCAACTTTCTGGAGTCATGGGAGACACTGTACAGGAATCAAATAAAAAAATCATTCCAATTCTTAATAAGTATTATGAGGAAAATAAGAGTCACTGAAGCTTCTGGGAAACTTTATTTAGCACCATCAGGAAAGGCTACTTCAAAGATCTGAAAGCTAGATGAATAGAAGAGGTGGCCGTGAAAAGCAAGAAGGAAGGATGCTTCAGGCTGAGAGGGCAAAGGCAAGTGCAAAGACCAGAATGAATCTGGAGTGCCCTAAGAACTGAGGAAAATCAGAAGAGTGAGTGACAGCAAAAGTCACAAGAGATAGGTCTTCATTCAAATGAATGCACACTAAGTGCTAGGAAATGTCCTAGGGGCTGGAAACACTGCAATCAACAAAACAAAGGTCTTGTCCTCGGGAAGGTCATGTCCTAGTGACCGAACCAGGTAAGTAAGAAACAAACGTGAATAACTAAATGCAGGATATGGACATAGGGAGTTATGGAAAGAATCTTATTGTAGGGAAGGTCTTGGCAAACTATGGCCCATGGGCCAAGTCCTGATGGCCACCTGTTTTTGTCAATAAAATTTCATTGGAACACAACCATAGTTGTGAACTTATACATCTTCTAGGGCTGTTTTCCTACAACAATGATAAAGTTGAGTAGTTGGCACAGAGATGGGATGGTCTCCAAAGTCTGACATACTCACCCTCTGGCTCTTCACAGAAGAAGTTTGCAGGCCTCTGTCTTAAGGGATAGATCAGGGGTGGGTTGAGGGGATGGCTCCCTGAGACAATGATTGAGCAAAAAGGTAAGCAGGACCCTTGAGGAGTCTGAGTTTTAGGCACCACAGGATGCCATCGGATAGTTTTCAACAGGAGAGAAAATGATCGAATACATCTTTTCAAAAGCTCACTGGCAGTCCATGGCATTCCAGCCTCGTTGGATTTTTGCCAATTTTCAGTCACCAAAAGCACCTGGAGAGGAGAGCTGAGGTGTTTTCCTTTTGATGTTGGCTCTGTCTCGGTGATACGGATTTTTGGCCAGAGTAATAGCCAAAAGATGCCTAATGCAGAGGAGACAGTCCCCTTTCCCAGCCTTGCATTTTATCATAGCATTATGATTAATAAGGGCGTTGTACGATTCCTTATGAGTGACTGATTTGGAACAATTCTTTGAAGGGGATGTAGTAATTTAGCCCCGTCGCGTGTCTACAGAGAAACAAAGCTGCCTTATTTTTAGCTTAATGCCACGATTACTTTTGGATGTGTCTTGGCTGCATTTATTCATTCATCTATTCAACAAATATATATCGAGTGCCTATTATGGACAAGGCCCTGCATTTGGCAGGGGAGATGAAAGGCCTACCTTAGAAAGGTCTTAACTGAAGACACAGCTCTCCGAGAAATCACCAGGCGAGTATCACATTCAAAGGGAGGCTCTCTAAAAGGATTAGAGCTTTGATATTAAAAAGAGGAGGTTGAAAGGGGATATAATTGAAACCATTCCAATCCTGAAGGGCATGGACTCCTTCAGCAAATCCAGAAATATTAAAATGAGGGTCACATAACAGGATAAGATGCTAAGAGTTCACATACCTGACATTTATGTAGCACATAGTATTTTTCAAGTCCTCGAAAGTAGATTAATTTAACCCTCACAATAATTATCAGTAATGTTATTACTTTAAGAATAATAAAAAACAAAGACAGACAGAGCTTGAAGTAGCTTTTCCAAGATCACCCAGCTTCTAGGGGTGGAGCCAGGACTGGAAACCAGGGGTGTTTGACCCCCAGGCTGATAAGGCACATTATTCATTTAGTTGCTCATATCCTAGGGAATATTGCTAGATTCAGGAAAAGATCGGGGGCGGGGGGGGCACGGGGAAGGAAACTGGAAGTATTGTACCTTTGCCTTTTACAGTTGATTGTAAGGAAGACGGGGATCATCTTTTACAGCTTTTTGTTCTTGGCACTTTTAACAGGGAACGTGTCCTGGCCCAGAGTAGAAATCTTTATACTGTGTGGCAAAAAAAGTTAGCGGTATGTGAATCACCCTGTTCTGTGGCTCAGAACTGAAAATCCAAGCAGTGAAATTTTTCCTCTAGACCCAGTCTAAAGGCAATCGAAGGTTACAGGCCAAATCTAAGTTTATTATTCACAAGAAGTAATGTATAAAAGCATCAACAGATGAAGACAGTTTGAGAAGCTAATGAATAACAGTGCTAGCTAAAATGTATTGAATGGTTAATAGGAGGTTGGTATTGTGCTAAACACATTATGCACATTATGTGCAAAACTCTCATGAGTTCATTATTACCATTATGCCTGAGACGAAGGAACTGAGGATCAGGGGTGTTGTTCATCTAAGTCTTAGGTGACAGAATGAGGACTTACACCCACCTATGTGTGAATGCAAACAAAGCTTACGCACTATCTACGAGGCTAGCGCAGTTTTCTACGCTGCTGACAGCATATTCCATCCACGGACATATACCGATGTGAGTTTTTAACCTTTAATTCAACTGACCTGCCGGATTCTTGGCAGGGCAGCCAAGAAGGAACACAAACGAAGGTGGCTAATCTCTCTGATGTGCAACTCATGATCGATAGCTCCTGATATGCCTTCAGCTGTAAAGTGGAGCCATGCTGACCTTTCTATCAGGGACTTGGGAAATGAGTCAGCCCAAATTACGCTCCAGAGGAGGCAATGCCCATTGCAACTCCAGATAGAGCAAGACATAAATAGGAAAAGCAGACTGATTAATTCCAGCCACACCATTTGTTAGTGATGAGTCATGTTACGGACCACAGGGAGAGAAGGGACAGAGGCTTTCATTACTCTGCAATAAATCAGCCACTGTAAAGTCTATCTCTCTAGAACTCCCTTCACTGGGGTTTTATGCTATTGAGGTAGTGACAGAGTTCAAATGATTGGCTGATTGATCCATCCATTCATATATCTGTCCAGGAAATATTTATTAAGTCTAACTATGTTCTAACTTGATATTCCATTTCATCCAAGTCTGTGGCCCTAGAAGTGTGGTCCTCCGATCAGCAGCATCAGCATCACCTGGGAACTTGTTAAGAATACGAATCCTGGGTCCTCCTAGACAATCAGAAAATGTGGGTGGGCTCCTGCAATCTGTGTTTAAGAAGCCCTTCAGTTGATTAGGATAGGTGCTAAATCACTAATCTAGGCAACCCCTATCCCCAAAAGACTTCCCTAACCCCCCTTTCTCTCTAGTCCTGACTGGACCTTGAAAGCAGGATCCTGTTTCTCTCCATCCCTGCTGGGTCTCTAGTGCCTAGCACAAGACAAAGCACATTCTACGCCCTTAGAAATATATGCTAAATGGATGAATGAACAAAGGTATAAAGATATATACATGTAGGGTACCCTGTGTTTGATCCCATCCAGTTTCAAAATTTATGAAGAAGAGACCCAAGATTAGAAAGTTGGAAGGTCTTAGTCAAGATCTCAAAAAAAAATCTCAGCACATCAGGGTCACAAGTACTAAGTGAATGTCAACCAAGGGGATATAAATGACTTTACTCCATATTCTTCCTTTTTTTCTCTTTTGGAGTTGGACATCATGACCTAGCTCTTTTTCAGAGAAAATCACCAAGACATAAAAACTTTAGAATAAGTATCTTTGCCATGATTTATGATTATACGAAGGACTCTGACATGGAGCTGCTACTCACCTGTTTGCCATTCATCTCTACTGAGGACAGAGCAAGAGATAATGTACTTTAGAATAAGAGAAAATAATCTTAGAGAAGAAAAAAAAAACCCTTCTAACCTTGGGGGAAAAAAGTATAGGTTTTTTTTAGGAGGCTCTTACTCATTCATTCACTCGTTTATTGACTCATTCATGCAACAATATTTACTGAGCATCTAACTATGAGCCAGACATTGTGCACGCTGCTGGAGACACATCAGTGAATAAGACAAATAATTACAAACATGGGTTAGTTTCGAGCAGACTAAGTGCTATAAAGAAAATTATATGATTCTGTGAAAGTTATTCATATGGATACCTAAACTATTCTGGAAGGGTAAAGGCACGCCTTGGAAAGTAACATATAGTCTGGGACCTGAATGGGTAAGTAGGAATCAGTGAACTAATAAGAACTTCTTTCCTGGAAACATTATAAGTGCTCTTATCAGGATGGTTTATCTAGATTAGGGGGAAGGTATAGGCAGAAAATAATTTGTGCCCAAGGGAGAAGTCATTGGTAACTTCTCAGGGCCCTTTTCTACCTGACTATTTAGATTTTCTGGTTACAGCAGTCAGAGAGAATGTAAACTAAAGGCAGGATCCAGGCCAAGGGTAGGTCATCTTTTGTTTGTTTATGAAGGCAAACTTTGGCATAATGACCATGATCAAATAATCAATGACCACGTTCTTACAAGACAGAGTGTGCTGTGAAAGATAAAGATGACTGGCTTTGACTTTCTATGTCAGCTGGTGCCTTGGTTATTGGAAGAACCTGAGGACAAAGATTTGCTCATGGAGAAATATTCTGAAAATGCAAAGTCTGTATTCTGCAGAAACATCGCTTTTTACTTGTTTGTTTGTTTGTTTGTTTGTTTGTTTGTTTCAAAGTGAGAGTGTGGTGAGACGCAGAAGAAATAAGAAATAGAAGAGTGGGGAGTTTAATTTTCACACTGATTGCAAAAGACAGACCAAGAAAATGAGAATTATCAAAATTTGTGCTCAGGAAAGCATGTGGTGTTGACTGGGAATGGGACCATCCCACTGGGCACAGGAATGATCCCTATGCCAGTTACAAGGAAAACATCTTGTGGGTGCAACTCAGTTTGTTATGATACATACTCTGTTAACTTACTATCTCTTGCAATTGAGTCTGCCCATGCTATGGTCATGTCCTGTGCACTAGCACTGTAATTATTCAGGAAGATCATGAGGATATTTGTTGCAGCTGTAATTACTAACAACTTCACCTTGCAATGTACATAAGTGAATCTTATTGTCAAGTGGCAGGCTGAAGTTAATAGATGAGAAAACATTTAGCTTCTTGAAGGCAAGGATGGTGGCTTCTTCCTATTTGTATCTTTTGTACCCAGAGTGCTTGACACTTTGCAGCTAGAGAGTTGGGAAAGGAAGGCTTGGGTAGGTGGGTCTGGGGAGGGAAGGAAGAAAGAGACGGAGGAAACCTAATATGAACTCTAGACAGGTGGTTTTCAACTCTGGCTACGTACTAGAATCATACAGAGAGACTAGTATTTGTATTAATTTTTACTGAATATTACGTGCACAAAGAGAAGTGTCCACATCATTAGCATACAGCTTGAGGGATGCACATCAAGAAAAAGACCCCTATTAGCATCTCAGAAGCTCCTTCTATGCCCCTTAGCATAGTCATAATGCATGTCATTACCCTTGACAAAAGGTAAACAGTTTCCAGACTTCTAACACTATAGATGAAACAATTAAAATAAATCCTTTATTGTGAAAACAAAACAAAACAAACCCACTATAGATGAGTTTGGGCTATTTTTGACATTCATATAATTAGAATAATCAGAATATAATCTTTAGTGTCTGGCTTCTTTTACTCAACATTATGTGTGAGATTTCTCCATACCATGTGGACGATTAGTACGCTGATTCTCACTGTTTATAGTGTTCGTTTGTGTGAATATAAAGTTTATCTATTCCACTCTTGCTGGACAATTGGTTCCTCTTCTGCTTTGAGCTATGTTAAATAGTGCTGCTGTGAACATTTTTGGACATGTCTTTTGGTGTATGTAGGGAAGTTTTAGTTGGGATATATTTCTGTTGGGAGTGGAATTCTGTTGGGAAACGTCACAGGGCATTTGCATGTTCAGCTTTAGTAGATGCCCACCTGTAGTGTGCAAGAATTCTAGTTCCTCCATATCTTCCTCTATACTTGGTATTGAGTGTCTGTCATTTCCACCATTTTAATGGGTATGTAATCATACTGCTTTTGTGGTTTTAAGGTGCATTTCCCTGGTAATTAATAGAGTACTTTTTCCTACACTTATTGGTCATTCATATAACTGCTGTTTTAAAGTTACTACTCTAGTCTTATGCCCAATTTCCTATTGAATTTTGTCTTATTCTGTTGGGTTTGTGGGAGTTCCTAATACATTCTGGATATGAAGCTCTGTTGGATTTGTGTTTTGTAAATATCTTCCCCCACTATAGGGCCTTCTTTTAACATTTCTTAATGTTGTGTTTTGATGGACAGAAGTTCTTAATTTTAATAAAGACTGATTTATCAGATTTTTATTTATAGGGGTTTTAGTGTCAGTTCATGAAATTTTTACTTGTTCTATGTACATAAATATATTTTCTTACTTTTTTCTTCTGGAAGTTTTACTATTCTATTTTCTTTATTTAGCTATGCAATCCACTTGGGATTAGCATTTGCATACAGCATGAGGTTAGAGTCAAGATATATATATATATATATATATATAGATAGATAGATATAGATATAGATATAGATATAGATATAGATAGATAGATAGATAGATAGATAGATCTATATATATATATATTTTTTTTCTATTGGGGTGTCCAGTTGACCCAGCTTAATTTACCTTTCCCAATCATAACAGTCTTTCTTTGTCATAAATGAGGTGACTATATATGTCTGGGTCTGTTTCTGGACTCTTTTTCCTGTTCCATCTTTCTATTTGTGTATCCTTGCACCAATATCACACTGACTTAACTATTATAGGTTCATAATAGGTCTTTCTATCTGAGTGTAAGTCCTACAGATTTATTCTTCTTTAAGACACTCTTGGGGCACCTTGGTAGCTCAGTCAGTCGAGCATCTGACTTCAGCTATGATCTCACGGTTTATGGGTTTGAGCCCCACATCGGGCTCTGTGCTAACAGCCCAGAGCCTGGAGCTTTCTTTGGATTCTATGTCTCCATCTCTCTCTCTGCCCCTTCCCTGCTCACACTCTGTCTCTCTCTCAAAAGTAAATAATAAAAATAAAACTTAAAAAAAAAAGATACTCTTCGTTACATGTGACTTATTAGCATTAATTTGTTGGTTTCTACCAAAACAAACCTGCTGGGGTTCTGATTCGGATTGCATTGAATTGATTGGTTTAGAATTGACAACTTTAGAATATTGTCTTCTTTCCACTCATGTACATGATATATTTACCTAAGTCTTCTTTTACAGCATTTTATAGTTTTCAGTAGTAAATAGTCTTGCACATCTTTTGTTAGATTTCTTCTTTGCTATTTGGTACATGTTGATGCTATTGCAAATGGCACCTGTTCAGCTTTTAAAAAATGCTGATGCTTAGACTAAACTGTTGAGAGATTCTGATATAATTCATCTGGGATGAGGCCTCAGTTTTAGTGATCTACACAGCCAAGTTTGAGTCTAACCCTTTGCTTGCTCTTGGAAAATCAGTAAACCATTTGAGCAGTCATTTTATTATTTGAAAACATGGGATAAGAACATTAGCCTTATTCTGTGGTTATAATTTGATGCCAAATGTAAAATTCAGATGCATAATTAATTTGACCTAGATATTTTATTCTTCTAAGGGTAGATGGTAAGATTGATTTTATTTACAAAATACAGTAAAACCACACTAATTGAATGTTGATTTGATCACATTATCCTAGGGCCTAAGAGCTCTTAAGAGTGAAAGTAGGAGTCATCAAGATGATGTAATTATTTCCCTTAGACGGAGGAGAAGCCTCCACTATTTCATTCAGAAACTGCTTATTCACACGTTCAAAACCATTCTAACAAGCTTAGTCACCTAGCTTCCCAGACTTCAACTGAGGGAAGAAGCAAGAAGGACAGAATAGAAGGCAAGACTACAAGAAAGAAGACCATAAACATCAGAAAAAGTGACTGTGAAGAACAGCAAAGATAGATGAACTCAAAGAAGAACAGGCTGGAACCATTCAGTTCAAGTTTGGGGGCGGGGGGAGGAAGAAGAGAGTTACACTGGAGAGCATTATTTTGTTATACACAGTCTTGTAACTAATTACCATCATTTAAGCCCCAAAGCAGCATAAAAATGCTGTGCGCTTTTTATAAGATGGTAGGGAAAATGGATAATATATTTTAAAAAAATTGTGTCCATCAACTGATGAGTGGATAAATTGTTTATATACACATGGCAATGAGAAAGAATGAAATATGGCCTTTTGTAGCAACGTGGAAGGAACTGGAGAGTGTTATGCTAAGTGAAATAAGTCATACAGAGAAAGACAGATACTGTATGTTTTCACTCTTATGTGGATCCTAAGAAACTTAACAGAACCATGGGGGAGGGGAGGGAGAAAAAAAAAAGTTAGAGGGAGGGAGCCAAACCATAAGAGACTCTTAAAAACTGAGAAGGAACTGAGGATTGATGGGGGAGGGAGGGAGGGGAGGGTGGGTGATGGGTATTGAGGAGGGCACCTGTTGGGATGAGCACTGGGTGTTGTATGGAAACCAATTTGACAATAAATTTCATATTAAAAGAAAAAATAAACTTCAGATGTTTGAAATTTAAAATAAATAAATAAATAAAAATAAATAAATAAATTTTAAAACAATGCTTAAAATAAAATTTTGGCATTTCTGCCATCTGAAAATATACTTCTTCTCATCTTTTTGAAATATTAGACTAATGTTATTTTTACTTACCACCTCTCTGTGGGTAAAGAGGTAAGCACTTATAAATCTTTTTCATTGTACTCCCACCTTATGGGAAAATGCTATTAATTACCATCTGCCCGGCTCTGTCATGAGGCTGGCACACATCTAAAGTCTCCCCTGAAAGAGTGAGTGTCCCAGATTTAACCCTGTCTTTATAACCGTATTTGTCATTTAAATAGTTTAGAGCTAATGGTGTTACAATCTTGCCTGACTCACACATTTGATTTCCCTATGTTGCCTTCAGGAGCAAATTTAGAAACAGAATATTTCCATGGGAAACTGAATTATTTCTCCCTGGAATTGCATTTCACCAATTCTTGCTCCAATATCTCTGTACCAAATACCAAAATAGAATGATCAATACTGCATTTTATCTGTGAAATTAGATCCTATGAAACCATTATTCAGCACAAAAGAAGCCCGAGCACATGTTTACTCACAGTGAAGCCAACCAACCCCAGATAAGTATCCGCCAAACATCTGGGAAAAGTCTAGGGATCTGGGTGGCAGATGTTGCCTTCTGACCACAAACAAGCAAAATACTGTAGGAGCTAGACCTTTGAGTGTTTCTCTACCTGAACTCAGCAAACATCGATTCAGTCAACAAACATTTATGCAGGTACCTGCTTTGTGTCAGCTGCTGGAGACATCTGGTCGACTGAATCATGTCTCTGACCTAAAGGCCTATGAGCTGGTGACCCAACAACTTACCATATTGTTAAATTTCTCCAGTGTTAGTATTACAGGGAAATTTACACAACACTGGAGCTGCTCTATTTTCTGACAGAAAGATGCCTAACGCATTAGGAAAGCTGAGATGTGCTTCAACAAAAGGCCAACTTAGCCATCATTTGGTTTGGCCAGTGACTTATTACTGAAGGCCATCTGGTTTTGTGACCGATCATAACCTGGAGTTTCACTCCTGGGTCCAAGGCTTTACCACCTATTAGCTGTGGGCACATTAATAGCCTCCTTTGGTTCTCAGCCTTCTCATCTACAAGATGGGAATAACAATAACCTTTCTCATAATTTGTTACTAAAATTATTGAATGTAAAGCATTTAGGTAACTGCCTGGTTCTTAATAAGCTGTTACATCCAGTGGCAAGGCGTGAGGGGTGGCGATTTCTTTACGCTAGGTACCATGCCAATTTCTTTAAATGCCGTATTTTATTTCATCTTCACACTAACTTTATTAGGCATATACTTCATAATCTTCATTTCACACATGAGGAAACTAAAGATATATACAGCAGGGTTTCTCAACCCTGGTACTATTGACATTTCGAGCTGGATAATTCTTTGGTGGGGGCGGGGGGAGTGTATTCTGGTCATTGTGGGATGTTTAGTAGCCTCCCTGGACTCTACTCACTAGATGCCATCGAAACAAGCAGTCAGTTGTGAAAACCAAAAATGTCTCCAGATACTACCAAACATCTCCCAGTACATAAATCCCACACCCCAACCTAGTTGATACTCATCGCTCTACAGGAGAAGTAATTTATCCACCTCCTACCAGCTAGTAGGTAGGATTTTTAACCCAGGCACTCTTAACCATTAGGTACCATTAGTAGCAGCGTACCATGCACTGGTTATCAACCCCAAGGGCGTACAGTACTTGTTACCCATCCCAGGGAGGACTCTAAACACTTCTGCTCATTGCATCTTGCTATCAGAGTCACCAAGGAAAATACAATGCAGTCAAGCCCTGGATGAAACAAGGCTCTATTCACATGGAGAAGAGACAGAGCAAGAGCCGCTTCAGTAGTGGGGTTGGACAGATGCCATGAGATGCACATTCTTTTTTTTTTTTTCAATATAGGAAGTTTATTGTCAAATTGGTTTCCATACAACACCCAGTGAGATGCACATTCTTGAAACAGAGACAACAGAGCACTGATTGAGCCTCCAAGAAGGAAAGACATTCGCCCACACACTGCTAAGCGAGACACAGGCTGTGTGGCACTTTACCTCCTCGTGTTCCAGGCCCAAGGTCCATTCTTATGCAGCCTGATGGGGGTTGAAAGACCCTGCACCTGAGACCAACTTTCCCAACAATTACATCCCCACCCAGTGTGTGGTTCTCAAAGTGTTGTTCCAAGACCAGCTGCATCAACATCACTTGGTAACCCGTTGGAAATGTAAATTCTTGGGCCCCATCCCAAATGTACTGAATTAGAAACTCTGAGGGTAGGACTTAGCTCTGAGTGATTCATTTGAGAATGAATATTGTTCAGTGGTTCCCAGCCTAGGCTTCATGTTAGGTTCACCCAGGTAGCTTTCAAAAACACAAGAACAGAAACAAACAAACGAAAACAGTCCCAGACCTCGCTTCAAACTTGGTCCTGAGAATCTGTGTCCTTATATTTTTGTCTGTTTTGATTTAAGCTCCCTCTGGTAATTTTATTTTATTTTATTTTATTTTCAGTTTATTTATTTATTTTTTTATTTTTCAATATATGAAATGTATTATCAAATTGGTTTCCATACAACACCCAGTGCTCATCCCAAAAGGTGCCCTCCTCAATACCCATCACCCACCCTCCCTCCTTCCCACCCCCCATCAACCCTCAGTTTGTTCTCAGTTTTTAAGAGTCTCTTACGCTTTGGCTGTCTCCCACTCTAACCTCTTTTTTTCCCCCCTTCCCCTCCCCCATGGGTTTCTGTTCCATCTGGTAATTTTAATATGCAACCAGCTTTGAGAGTCAGTGGTCTAGTGGGAAAAAAAGTGATGGCTATTCAGACTAGAGTTCCCATCTTTATGTGATCTTGGACAATATTCTTACCCTGTTTAGACTGCAGTTTCCACATCTTAAAAAAAAGAGATGTCACTTGTGGTGAGCATAGCATAACATATAGAATTGTTGAATCACATGCTGTATACCTGAAAGAAATGTAACAAACAATGTGTGTCAACTATATGTCAATTAAAAAAAGAAAAATTAACTAATTAATTAATTTAATAAAGGCGCCAGATTAGATGTTTCTTTCATTTTCATTCTCTGGCTCACATTTCCAGGTACTAAACTCCTTGTGTTAATTCACCGGCATTTTTTTCTTAATTCTCAAGTTAGTTAACAAACAGTGTAGTCTTGACTTGAGGAGTAGAATCCAGTGATTCGTCTCTTACATACAATACCCAGTGCCCATCCCAACAAGTGCCTTAATGCCCATTACCCATTTCCCCCACCCCCATTTGTTCTCTGCATTTAAGAATCTCTTATGGTTTGCCTCTCTCTCTGTTTTTATCTTATTTTTACTTCCCTTTCCCTACATTCATCTGTTAAGTTTCTCAAATTCCACATATGAGTGAAATCATGTAATTTCTGTGATATCTGTCTTTCTTTGAATTATTTTGCTTAGCATAATACCCTCCAGTTCCAACCACATTTTTGCAAATGGCAAAATTTCATTATTTTTCATTGCTGAGTAGTATTCTAGTGTGTGTGTGTGTGTGTGTGTGTGTGTGTGTGTGTGTGTGTGTGTATGCGCGCGCATGTGCATCTTCTTAATCCAATCATCAGTTGATGGACATTTGGGACCTTTCCTTAATTTGACTATTGTTGATAGTGCTGCAATAAATATTAGGGTGCATGTGCCCCCTTCGAATCAGTATTTTTATATCCTTTGGATAAATTCCTAGTAGTGCAATTGCTGGTCATAGGGTAATTCTATTTCTAACTTTTTGAGGAAACTCCATACTGTTTTTCAGAGTGGTTTCACCAGTTTGCATTCCCACCAACAGTACAAGAGGGTTTCCCTTTCTCCACATCCTTGCCAACATCATTTTTTTTTCCTGAGTTGTTCATTTTAGCCACTCTGACCAGGGTGAGGTGGTATCTCATTGTGGTTTTGATTTGTAATGACGTTTGATGTTGAATTCACTGGTATTTTAAATGATCTATCATTTCCATTTATAATGACTGTGGATAAGTTTCTTACCCTTTTTACATCTCAACTTTTTTCATCTGGAAACCCGATAGAAATACCGGGGTTGGTCAGAGGATATGACTTGGAAAGAGAAAACTTTGACCAAGTAAGTCCAAGTAAGGTATGTCTTCTTGCTCTGAGGTTTGTCTTCTGCAACTGACTCAGTTACGAAGCAGGTGGCCAGGACCATTTATCTCTGCCTGCATGGGCTTGATGTGGGCACCATTACAGCTGGAGCTGTGCCACCCATGAGGCTCAGAGGTAGTGAAAAAGAAAACAAAAAATACAAACCTCTTCTGTGGGCAGTCTGGCTAGACTTAGAATGTTCTTGACCAACCAAGATATTCTGGGCATGGCAACAGCTAGAACTCTGGATAAATGCACCCAAAGGAACCTGAGAAAGGAGTAGTTGGCCGAGATGTCATGCCTTTCTCTCTCAAAGGCTCAGAAGACCTTTTCCTAAGCAACCTAAAGTTTCCTCTCTTAATCATTTGTGCAGTTGCTGTGTTTTTTCTCAGGATGCCCACAGAGGGAGAAATGGGCTGTACTGATACAATCCCGAAACAAAGGAATGAGAGGAATATGATGGTATTCTTGAGAGAGAATAAAGAAAGAAAACAGAAAAAATGGAGGAAAGGAGGGCCTCTGGGAGTTCACACTGGCTTGCTCATTTCTTCCTTTGGGTAAAAGAACACCTGAGCTAATATCCCTATACACCATAAAAGGAAATTAATTTCCAATAGTGCAATAGTTGATAGAAACCCTCTAGAATAGTGCCCAAACTTATATTCATGAGAATCTTCTATGTATATATGCATATACATAATAAAATGTATGCATCTGCATATATATATATATATATATATATGTACACACACACACACACACACACACACACACACACATGAACTCTATTTACAGGCCCACCTTAGAAAGTAGAATAGTATCATAACTTTTGATGGTCTTGCAACCCTCCCTCTAATGCGCATTCCCTTTTCTCACCTCTGAGAGGAACCACTTTCCTAAATCTTGTGTTTATCGTTCTCTTGCTTTCTTTACAATTTTAATCTATGTGTATATACAAGAAAGATTATACTACTATTGCATGTAATAACAAAGAAGTAGGCAAACCCCAAATGTCCACCAAAAATAAAATAACCAACAAGTTTCAGCCAATTCATACCAAAACAAATTAGGCATGAATGAAATAAACTACAGATATATGGATCAACAAGGATGAATCTCAAAAATATAATTCTGGGTAAAAAAAAACCCCAAGTGGCAGAAATACAACATGGTCTCATTTTTATAAACAACAAAACCTAATAAATAATATTATTTAGAATAAAACACATTGCTATTTTACTATGTAAATTGAATTATCAAAAACCTCACAGCTTGGGGGGCAGGGGGGATATGGAACAATTTGGTCAGCTGTCTCTAGGATCATGATAGCAGTGTCATGTCAATGGCCTTTAGAATTTTTCTCCCGGTGACCTAGCTCCCTTTTAGAATTTGCTTCACTTCCCTGGTGAATGATTCGAAGTGAAACTGGTATAATTTCCCCTATTTCTGAGAAGTCATTTGAAAGATGGTGCTGGCTGCCCCTTGAAGTTTTCTCGACTGGTTCCAGAATAATAAAAAATCACCTGAGGTTCATCTCACTCAAAGTCTTGAAGAGGATGTTATTATTTTGCAGAGGTGCTGAGAACTGATGCAACACATCATGTGATTTATGTAAAGGCTAAATTGCAGTTATTATCAAGCTAGCAACGGCTAGCTAGTACAGATGCTGATATGGATGGGTGAGATTTTTAAAATCATCAGCTGGTTTTTATTCTTCGGTATTGGCCTTTTCCTCTCCTCCAAGGGTACACATTTCTGGAACTACAGCTATCCTGATGGTTAATAATGTAACAGCAACACTAACAGAGGACTCATGACCTTCCAGGTATTGTTCTAAGGACTTCACATGTATAGAGTCACTTAATCCTCACAATAACCCCTGTGGGGAAACTGAGGCATGAGAAGTTAGAGAATCTGTTCAAAGTCACACGGCTGGCAGACAGTCCATGCTTACAATAACCACAGTCAGCTATCTGCACAAAGCCAAAGAGGTTTTGGTCTGTTAAATGTGTAAACGTATTTTGAAAGAGACAGTAGAAAAGATCAGATCATATAATATATATTAAGTAGACTCTACGCCCAATGTGTAGCTTGAACTCACCACCCTGAGATCAAGAGGTGCATATGTTGTACTGACTAAGCCAGCCAGGTGCCCTTAAATATATTTTTAAGACACAAGTTTTTATAATTTTCCAGCTCAATAAACTCAATCTTCAGTTAAGTAACTTATGCTTGTGGAGATAAAACAAAGTGTTGCTAACTAAGACTGTTCTCTTAAATGTTAGGCTGGCTATATGTTAGACCTTAGGTTTCACTGGGCAGCCAAGAATCACGTGAAAAGAATTAATCCTTAAAAAGCTCCAAAAAAAAAAAAAAAAAGCTTTAATTAATCTACATAAGGAGAAGCAACAGCAGTCACACGTCTTTATTGTTAATACCTTCCCAGGTCAGGGCGCCTGGGTGGCTCAGTCGGTTAAGCGTCTGACTTCAGCTTAGGGCCTGATCTCACGGTTCATGAGTTCGAGACCCTCATTGGGCTCTGTGCTGACCGCTCAGAGCCTGAAGCCTGCTTCGGATTGTGTGTCTCCTCCTCTCTCTGCCACTCCCCTGCTCATTCTCTCTCTGTCTCTCGATAATAAATAAACGTTAAGGAAATAAAAATGAAAAATACATTCCCAGGTCCCCCTTTTCCCTAGTCTGCCGGAGTTAATGCATGTGCTCAGCCAGAGTTAAGAACACTATACTAGTTAAATGTGCTTCTCAAAGAGAAATCCTTGAATTGCCAGGATCAGAGTCATTTACAGTACTTATTAAAGAATACAGTCACAGGCTTCCCAAGTCAGATTCTCTTAATGGACACCTACATTTGAGGGTCACACTTCCAAAATTAGCTTTGTCTTCAAATGGAGAGGTGTGGCGAGAAACAGTCCCCAGATGCAGGCAGGGTAGGAACAGGGTGAAAAATAATTGTAATAAAGACATTTTCTTAATTTCAACTGAGGTTGATTATTTATATATGTATTGGTCTTATGAATTTCTTCACTTGAAATACTTATGATTGCCTTAGACCAGGTTCTATTAGTTTCTTTTTCTTTTTAAAAAATGTTAATGTTTATTTATTTTTGAGAGACAGAGAGACAGAGAGAGGGAATGAGTGGGGGAGGGGCAGCGAGAGAGGGAGACACAGAATCTGAAGCAGGTTCCAGGCTCTCAGTTGTCAGCACAGAGCCTGACGCGGGGCTCGAACCCATGAACCAAGTAGGACACTCAACCGACTGAGCCCCCCAGGCTCCCCATAATTTACTTTTCTTTTACACATTAATTGGCAGGTATTTTCTATTCTGAATTCATTCAGCCTCCGGTAGGTATCTATTGAGCTTGGACCATGGTGCCGGCACTGTTGCAGGTGCTGGGGGTACAACATAGTGAAAAATGGCAAGGTTGCTACTCTCATGAGGGTCTTTCCATAGCTGTATGGGAAACAGACAATAAAGTATACAGTAGATACTCTAATACTAGATTTGGATAAGCACTATGATGGAAATGATCTCAACGTAATGAGACAGAAGTAGTACAAGAGGGGATAGTTGTGCCGAAGTCAGCTTGTCCTAGCTGGCGAGAGCTAAGAATTTAATTTTCAGGAGTTTTTCAAGCTGGTTGGGGAACGCAGCTCTGATTAAAATTTAAAACACATAAATTTACAAGTAAATGAATTGTGTTGAACACAAAGGTAACTTTGTGAGTACTCAGAAAGTAGTTTCCTAATTACTTGACTGCATTCCATCTATTGTCTTTCCGTGTTACGGTGTATCTCTTCTGAACTCTACCTTCAGTGATGTCGCTTGAAACAAGACATCTTGGGAGTATGTACACCATGAACTGCCAAACACTAAAAACCAGGGCTTGATTTATTGTTTTGTGGATTGTCTAAATTTAATAAAGTTATGGGGAGAATGTTAATAATGCAAATTGAGCTGAAGAATGTGCCTTATAAGTAGCTGTTACATTGTGATTATCACAAAAATTGAGAAAAATATTCTTTCGATATTTGTAAGCTATTATCCAATTCAGCACTTTCTGTGGACTAGGCCATCAATATTTTCTTCCACACTCCTATATACAAACTCGTCCAAGTGTGGAATTCTCTGGGTTATTTAAAAACAAATACAAAACCAAAACACCTGGTGAGAAATGTTATCAGCTATAAAGTGGTCTCTTCTCCATGTGACTTGGCTGTTCCTTCTTTGGCTGAGGCTGTGGTCCCCATTACAGCTTAATAGGCTGTATCTGACAGAGCTCAGTGATGATATCAACAGTGACTTGGGTTGCTTCCCATTCCTGCTGTCTGTCAAGCTTCCTCTAGATTGGAAGCTCTATCCGTCAAGTCAAGAATGTCCTGGAGATGGCTTTGATTGAACAAGCCTGAAACTATCCTATAAGAATGTCATGTCTTGGCCAACTCTATTGAGCTGCCACATGGCTTCCACTTGGATTCTACTTTCTGTTTTTTCCCACTGTTATCAGTTATATCTTTCAATGAAGAGGTTTTTTTTTTTTTAATTTCTGTGCCCAGAAGTGCTATAAAACAGGAAATAATTGAATACATGGAAACCAAGGTTTCTATTTTCTAGGTTATTAAGATTGGGTTGTTGAAACAAACTGGGTTTGTGTATAACTTCAAGGTCATTGCAATGGCAGAATTTAATAGAATCTATCAGAATACTGGCCCAGAAAAATTGTGTCACTATGAATTAAAACAATCAGGAGTAATCTAAATACAGATTTGATGAAAATCAGAGCTTCAATTCAGATTTGCCTCCATTAATGGGGCATAGCAATATCGTGGAAGATATTCCAGTAAGAGGGAAAAAGGTGTCATGAATGGGAGAGGTCATGATCACAGTGGATGCCAGGTATACGTATGTACCTGCATGTGTTGGAGAGGGTGAACAAAAGAAGAATGAGGAATGATTCATTTATGCTCTTTCCTCTTTTTCTTTGACTCTCGTCCTGTCTTTATTTTTCTTCTTGCCTTTCTGCTCTCTGAAGACACCAAACATGGAGAATTATTGTTGGAATTTATCTCTTGGAAGTGGCGGAAAAAATTTAATTTCCCTAAAGTGTGAGATACATTCTCATTCATTTCATCTACTCAGGGACCTTCCACTTCTGGGCTGTGTGACTTTCCTCGCAGAGTTAGAAATATTGAATTAATTCATATTATGACTATTTCACAAATGTCAATTTTTCTTGTGAGATTTATTTATCCATTAAATAAGTGGATAAATAAATTTATATATGTTAAATAAATTTATCCATTAATTTATTGCTAGGGACCATTTTACTCCTACAACCTCTCTGTTCAGCTTTGTTCTTCCAACTCTTACTTGGAATCTGTTATGTGGATGAAAGATGGTCAGTTGAGACATGATGAAGAAATGAATGAATGGGTGAATGGAGCCAGAACCACCCTAAACTCTTGTTTCAATAGAGAAGATATGAGAGAAGGTTGCGTGTCACTGTGCATCCTTATTGCTCCCAGTTATCTTTTGTCTTTTTTTTAACTGTAAGATCACAGCAGGCCTTGATCACTATTCCTGCTCTAATGCAGAATGACTTCCAGGACACTGGCTGAGATAAAATAACAGAATGTGGCTTTGAGTTCTGTGAACAAAAGAGCTCTGAATGCTGTTCTAACAGTATTTTATGACATTATTTCTCCCATTGTGTGCTGCTTCCTGCATCTTTGCTGCTGCATATTGATTGAAAGTATCTAAAAAGAGTACTGAAAAGGGAAAATGGAGTCAGCCTACGATGTGTCTCTTATAGAGCATCAGACAGAACAGTGGGAGGGAAGGAAGGGAAGCAGATATAGAATAAGGCAATTTGGACAAGGGACAATAAGGAGAGTAAAAAGGAAAGCAAGAAAGCAAGAAAGCAAGAAAGCAAGAAAGGAAGGAAGGAAGGAAGGAAGGAAGGAAGGAAGGAAGGAAGGAAGAAAAGAAAGAAAGGGCATTATAGTAGCAGGACTAAAGGGGAAACATGTAGAGAATGTTCTTTTGTCAATTCTTAGAATCTCAGGCCCCTAAGGGAGTTTCTGAACTCTTTTTGTCTGGATGTTAGGAAGAGATCTAATTTCATTTTTGGCAAGAAGGCCAAATGACAGAATTCTCAGGATTGTAAGGGACTCTATGTTCCAATAGTATAACCAAGAGCAGTGGTAGTGTCTCCTCTGAATCATTGCTTAATAGGTATCTGAGCTGTACTTGCTTGCCTCCAAACGTCTGGAGCTCACTACATACAAGTATTTCATACTTGTTCTTCCCTATGCTGAGCTGAAATCTGTTTTTCGTCATTTCTACCTGTTTATCTTATATGCAAGTTCCACTGCTTACTGGGTAATCTTTGGAAAGTTGTAGAATCTGGGCTTCGGTTTTTAATCTATAAAATTGGTATAACAGAGGGACACCTAAAATCAAGAGCTTCTGACTCTTGATTTCAGCTAGGGTTATGCTCTCAGGTTTCATCAGTTTGAGCCCCACGTTGGGGTCTGCACTAATGCGAGGAGCCTGTTTGGGATTCTGTCTCCTTCTCTCTCTGCCCCTCCTTTGCTTGCTCTCTCTCTCAAAATTAAATAAATAAACATTAAAAAATTAAATTAAATAAACATTAAAAATAAACAAATAATAAAATTGGTATAACAGTGTCTAGTTCATCCAGTCGTGGTAAGAATGAGATGAAAATAATCCATTTGAAACAGTGCCCATCTTCAGGTCCTTCCATATTTTATTTTCTGTGGTTTCCAGTTTTCTACTCAATCAAAAGTCTTTTGGTTCTCCTATCATCCTTCAAAACCCTTCCCAGATCTAATATCCCATCTAAATTATTTGGTGACCATTTCCCAACTCATCAAATTTTGCATCACCTGCTATAGAATCTACAGAATTTCAAGAATGTAAAATGATGTAATTGACCCAATCTATGGATTGATATTGCCTGCTATTAAGATAAAGGTCTCCTTTGCTCTCTGATGAAGACTGAAACTTCCACTGAAGCCCTGAGATCATTTAGATAAGCTACCAATGATTCCAGAAAAACATATAGAGTGGGATCTATCTGCTTATTTTATGTTATCTTATAAAATGATGCATGATTATGATAGAAAAAAGGAGAAAATAAAGATGAATAAAATATCTAACTTAGACAAAATATCCACATAAAATTGTTTTAGGGATTTTGTTTAGATCCCTCCGGACTTTAAAAACAAATTTGTTAATACACAAATAGAAAATGTAAGTGTTTTCAAATGTATGACCAACTAATCTTTGACAAAGCAGAAAAGAATATCCAATGCTGGGAAAACTGGACAGCTACATGCAGAAAAATGAACCTGGATCACTTCCTTACACCATACACAAAAATAAACTCAAAATGGGTGAAAGACCTAAAATTAAGAAAGTTAGCCATCAAAATCCTCGAGGAGAAAGCAGGCAAAAACCTCTTTGACCTTCTTACTCAACACATCTCTGGAGGCAAGGGAAACAAAAGCAAAAATGAACTACTGGGATCTCATCAAAATAAAAAGCTTCTGCACAGCAAAGGAAACAATCAGCAAAACTAAAAGGCAACTGATGGAATAGGAGAAGATATTTGCAAAAGACATATCAGATAAAGGGTTAGTATCTAAAATCTATAAAGAACTTATCAAACTCAACACCGAAAAAACAAATAATCCAGTGAAGACATGGGCAAAAGACATGAATAGACAATTCTCCAAAGAAGACATCCAGATGGCTAAAGACCAGTGAAAAAATGCTCAACATCACTCATCATCAAAGAAATACAAACCAAATCCACACTGAGATACCACTTCACACCTGTCAGAATGGCTAACATTAATAACTCAGGCAACAATGGATGTTGGTGAGGATGCAGAGAAAGAGGATCTCTTTTGCACTGCTGGTGGGAAAGCAAACCCCTGGTACAGCCACTCTGGAAAACAGTATGGAGGTTCCTCAAAAAATCTGCTTACACTACTACCAAGGGATACAGGTATGCTGTTTCAAAGGGGCACACGCACCCCAGTGTTTATAGCAGCACTATCAACAGTAGCCAAAGTATGGAAAGAGCTCAAATGTCCATCAATGGATGAATGGATAGAGCAGATGTGGTATATATATACAATGGAGTGTTACTCGGCAATCAAAAAGAATGAAATCGTACCATTTGCAACTACATGACAGAACTAGAGAGTATTATGCTAAGCGAAATTAGTCAGAGAAAGACAAATATCATATGACTTCACTCATATGAGTACTTGAAGAGACAGAACAGATGAACACAAGGGAATGGAAGCAAAAATAATATAAAAACAGGTTGGGGACAAAACAGAAGAGACTCTTAAATATGGAGAACAAACAGGGTGTTACTGAAGGGGTTGTGGGAAGGGGGTTGGGCCAAATGGGTAAGGAGCATTGAGGAATCTACTCCTGAAATCATTGTTGCACTATATGCTAACTGACTTGGATGTAAATTAAAAAAAAAAAGGAAAAAGAAAATATAAGTGTTTTACAATTTGGGATTATCCCATACCAACTGATCAACAAATCTTCTGTTTTCATTCTATCATACGGCTTGAAAGTTCTTTGAAGTTCAATGCATATTCTTTACAATTTTTAGTGCCTGGATAATATCCCCACGGTTATTTACTCAATTGCCTACAGGTGTGCAATTGTGATTCGAAATCTGTGATTTTATAAACAAGTGCTGCAATAAGCATTCTTGCACATCCATCTCTTTGCACTTATGTGCACTTATATTCCCTTAGAATAAATTTCTTTATATGGAGCTAGTGGTTCTAAATGTATGTATTTTTTTAGTCTATTGATTCCTATTAACAAATTGACACCAGGAAAGGATGCAGCTAAATCATGTAAAAACATGCTGACTTCCTCACATATTCTATGACTATTAAAAAGAAAGAACTCAAGACAGTGGCCAGCACAATAAATGTTAGTTATTGTGGTCACTGTCAATATTATTCTATTACTGTTGTGTTTTCTTGATGTTGCCGTCATTTTCCATCTCTTCCCAGTGGATATCTTGTGGTGTAATTAAAATGGAGTACTTGCTTTTTCCCTACAAGTATCCCACACTTCAAATCTCTATATCTTGTTCATGTTGTTTATTCTAATTGTAATGCCTTTTCCTTTTCTCCTCACCTGTCATTATCCTCCGCAGCCTGCAAAGTTTGTCACGTAAATGAACTTAAATTCCTTTGTTGTTGTCGTTGGTTTTTGTTTTTCCCAAGCTCTCAACAAGCTCTATTGTTTGAATCTCTAGTAGAGTTCAGGATATCTCTTTCTGAATCGTGCTGTTTTGCATTCTTGATTCGGGGTGTAACAATTAGAGTGCAACTTATCTGACTTTGAGGAATGTCTTTTTTTTTTTATAGCTGCATCCCCTGTGGTGCCTAGCACTCAGACAGGGACATAGTACATGTTAAAAAGCAAGTGTTAAAATGAAGGGGCTACTACCTGATGCTAATGCTAATACCTCATACCTCGTGCTAATGACGTATTATCATCTCAAGCACCTTTACAAGAACGAGTTGTTTACTAAAAAGAAACTAATTAGTAGGCAAATCTTTATAGAAGATTTACAATCTCTTAACTGTGTATGTTGGGTTTAGGGACTTTCAGCGAGGCATAGGCACACTTAATCATCGTATTTGAGGTTGTCTTTATGGAAATTTATATGTCAAAAGATAGGTTTATATGGAACTGGCTTCCCCAGGGCTCACAAATCTGACCACTGTCCTACTTTTTGTTGTTTACAGGACATTTACATTGAAGGATCAAAAATGATTTGCCACACAGAAATCAATGAAAACTGTTTTGATAACAAGGAAAATCCCTTGCATTGGCATGGAGGTGTTGAGTTTATAAAGTGATTTAACAGATATTGCACACTTTCAAAAGCCATCTGAATAGGCTGCAAACTCGATGGTTAAAAAAAAAAAAGATTAACAAAGTTTTCCATTTCTTTTGATACATCGGGTAGCACTAAGTGTGCTTCTCAGTAAATATGGTGGGTTCTCAGTAAATATGGTCGTCCACCCATCAGGACCTAAAGACCAGAACCCAGTGGCATCCCAAACATCACTACATTTATACTAATTTAAACACTCACCCTGAATCCTAGGTCTGTACTCCTTTCTCATCCTCTAGCCAAGACAAAAAGGATGAGTGTGAGTAAGGAGGTGTCAAGCAACTTCAATACCTAATGACTTATATTCATTCCTAAAAGCCAGAGATGGGGATCATGGTTAATCCAGCTCTAAAATATGCTTTTTCAGGTTAATCTCCCAGGCCAAAGTTGTTTTTGTAGTAGTAGCTTATACACTAGGCTTTTTGAAAAGTCAGAAGGGGGTTTAGGGGATTTACAGAGAAAGCTCAGATCCGGACGGCACCTAAATTCTAGTTCAGTCCTAGTGTTTGATGATCTGCCATTTCAGCCAGGTCCCACTAGGATATGCCTTGGCTTGAGAGATTGCGATTGGATCAATACTTCTCACTGCAGTGTTTCAAGGCAGCAGTTCTATGGTGTGGGTGGAAGGAGGCTCAGGGTGTTATTAAGCCCCAGGAAAGAGAGGGGGGTCTGGAGAAAAGGGTTGTAGTTTGCAGACCCAGGAAGCCTTCTGGCCTCAGAGTGGTGGACAAAAACCTTTGTTACCTTCATATGAAGATGTGCTCTCTATGGATTATGTAATTATGAGGGACTGAATGAAATGCCCACAGTAATACACCTTCTGTTCTTCTACAGTTCAGTTAGACTTGTTTTAAGAAAATGTAATGAAAGATGTCTTTGACTACATTAGTGATATTTTGTTTCTTACTTGGAGGAATGAGTACACAGTTTTCCTCATACTGTATTTTATAACTTGCGCTATACTTCAAATATTGCATAACATATTTTAAAGGAAAGAAAAAATATGATGAATGGCTTTATATAGTTGGCTGATAAATGATTGATTAATGATGTTACAATATTTTTCCTTTACATGTAAATTCCATTTCTAGTGATACAGACCTAGCATGGGTTGGGTCCGAGAAATGGACTTCGGGAGTGGGAGAGAGCCATTGTATCTAGATTTCATATTCATGAAAGTCTAAAGTTTAGTCGTTTATGATTATGTACACATAAGGTTATCATGTAGTTTTGAATGCACAGTGACAAGATTAAAGGAAAGACTCATCGTTCAACCTTGAGTTAATGCCCCATTACTGGATCTCATTGCCTGAAGTACACTGTGAATCGTTAATGTATGTATATATTCATAGCTGCACCACTATTGTTTAGAATCATGTATTGGTATTTATCATACTCCAAACATTGGAAGAGGCTGGCCCTTCCCTGACTGGAGCTGAGCCCTGCTAATGAGCTGCTCCATGCAGAGAAAGATCTCTGAGTTGGAAGAAAAAGTTCAATCTCAGATTCACACCAAATGGACCACGCAAGTCAGTTCTTATAGCCTTCCTGACTCTTCTACAGAACCAAACACAACGAAATGCATGCTTCTGGTGACTTGGGACTCCTTGAAGGGTTTAAGCATGATCCGTATAGTTTTAATAATGGCTAAATTTGATTGAGCTCTTCTTATGTTCCAGAGCTCTTTAATTATATTGTCTCATTTAATCTTCCCAACAGCACTATGAAATAGGCATTATGATTATGCCCATTTTACTGATGTGGACATTGAGGTTTTGGACGGTTAATTAACTTGTCCAAACTTCCACTATTATTAGTCTTCTGAGCTGGTATTTGAGCAGAGGTCTGTCTAACTTCAAAGCCCTATGTGTTTAAACAATTTGGAATTCTATACCCATTGTGGGTAATAAGAAGACGCTGGTTGATTGGTTGCTTGACTGTGGCCTAAAGATAAAAGGCTCCAATCATGTCCAAGTACAGTCAGGGATTTCTACAACCCCTTCATATTTCAGCACTACCTGTCTTGAAAGGACTTATACACATTAAACTAGAGGCTAATGGTCACTTACTAGTAACATTCCTAAACCATATGCCAGAAATGCAACCTTTTTGTAAATACAGTAAAACCTTGGTTTGCGAGCATAATTCATTCTGGAAACATGTTTGTAATCCAAAGCATTTGTATATCAAAGCGAATTACCCCATAAGAAATAAGGGAAACTCAGATGATTCGTTCCACAACCCAAAAATATTCATATGAAAATGATTACAATACTGTAATATAATACAAAGTCATCAAGAAAAGACAAAATATAAAGAAAAATAAACACATTAACCTGCACTTGCCTTTAAAAACCTTCATGGCTGGTGTGATGGTGACAAGAGAGGAGGGTTATTGTGTAGGACGACTTACACAATCACTAACAGAATCACTGCTGTCTGTTGGTTCAATGGAATCTTTTTCTTTTCCTGTAACTTTAACAAGGAACCTATCCAACGACCTAGAATGAAGCAAAGCATTCCTAAGCTTACTCTTGTATGCTTAAAGCAAAGGACTGTCCACAGGTGCTTTAAGTGACAAAAAATACAATAGTGCCAGTTGTGGGCACCTTCCAACGTTCGGAAAAGTCACTGATTTCTGTAAAACATCACGGCCTGAGACTGAGCATCCGAGCATGGGAGACGATCACCCACAATCCCAGAGAGAGAGGAAGAGAGAGAGACAGAGAGACAGAGAGACAGAGAGAGAGAGACCTATTGACTCAGTTTTGATCATGTGACATTCAGTGTCACGTACTACTCCTATTGCAAGACATCATCAAGCCAAAATTAATTAGAACTGTTTGCTCATCTTGTGAAACACTCACAGAACAAGTTACTCACAATCCAAGGTTTTACTGTATTTTGCTAGAAGAAGGTAGAGATTCTGATTATAGCACAATTTGGGAAATTATTCTATAATGTTTCTCTTATTATTTTTTCCAATATATTTTAACAATAAACAATAAGGAGAGAGGAAGGAAAGACATTTCAATCATCTGACAAATACTGTTAAAAGAATGCATCCCTTTGGGGTATGTAAATCTTAATCAAGTGTCTTCTAAAATTCAAATGTCCTTGGGTGGGATGACTCACAATATTAATTGATAGGAAGTCAAGTCTAACAGAATAGTTATGCACCTGGGCTGTGGAATATTACAACTCTGGGTACAAATTCAGCTGCCCCCTAATTGATGATTGGTGTAAAAAGAGGATGGATAAGGGGTTCCTGGGTGGCTCAGTTGGTTAGGCGTCCAATACTTGGTTTCGGCTCAGGTCAGGATCTCACGGTTCGGGAGTTCAGGCACCACATTGGGCTCTGTGCTGACAGCATGGAGTCTGCATGGGATTCTTTCCCTCTCCCTCTCTCTCTGCCTCTCCCCTACTCACTCTCTCTCTCAAAATAAATAAATAAACTTTAAAATTTTTAATTAAAAAAAAGAGGGTGGATAAAGCAATTCAAACCATCCTATAACCCAGAGTACTTGCCCTACTAGTGATTACGTATATACTATCTGTACCCATTATAATTTTCGTAAATGCAAGTAACAAAAATTTCAATTCAAATTCATTAAAAAAAGAAAAGAAAAAGATTTGTTCTGCTTTAGGCTCCATTCTGAAAACTATTTCCCTGGGATCCAGGTTCTTTCTCTACTTCTCTTGGAAACTCTTTGCTCTCTGTAGGCTCCTTCCTTATATGCATTCTTCTAATGGGGTGACAAGATGGCTGCAAGTGGGTCCAGTCTTATATTCAGTTTCAAATTCAGACCTGGAATGCCTTCTTATTTTTTTTTTTTTTGTTTTAAAAGTAAAATGCTAGAATAAGTTTTGATTTAACACATTGGCTTAGCCTACACTATGTTCCCATTTCTCAACCAATCACTCAGGTTAAGAGAATAGGGTGCTTCAGGAGTTCGTTCTGTGCCCTGCTCCCCCACATATCATCCCCCACAGCATAGGGGAGAGTGATTTCCTAGAGACAGTTGGAGTACTTTTATTAATTATGGGGGTTGATAAATTGTAGGCAGGCAAAACAACAAAATTCTACATATACACCTTTTCTTTAGAAAGATCTGTGCACTCCTGGATACAAATAAAGTGCATTCCCTCACTGGGGAAGAATATACATTCTTCCAGAAGAGAAAATTGCCAGCCACCTGATGGATGAGACTGCTGCTTTCCAGGCTGTTCTGAGCTTGGCTCTAGCTGCTGATTTGAAAAGTCCCCTCTTGCATAACAATTACACCTGGCACACTCGCTTGGGAACATGAGGGAGAATTTTCTTCATCCTTTCTTAAAGATGCAATTGTTTCTGACAGCCAGTGTCATCTGCGGTGACAGATGTCACTTCTGACTCTCATTCACAGCAGACTGCTGAGCTCAAGGAGACTGCTAGTCTTTGATGATGGTTTTAACCCTTACCTAGAAAAGCCAGAGCACTGAAAGGTTTGGGTTCATGGGACTCTGTTAGTAATACATGTAGTAAGTCAAGGGCTCCTGATGCCACTGAATACAGCCCATGTACTTCCCTAGTTGTCAGCCACCACATGGTCTACAAATACACATGGTTGTTCAAATACACTACAGTGTAAATGCCAAGAGGGGAAAACATTGGGTTTTGTTGTTTGCTTTATCTTTCGTGGTTCTTTGTGGCTAGCACAGCGCTGGACAGGTAGTAGAAGTTAAATAAATATTTGTTGAATGGCTGAGTGAATGATTGGATATAAGAATTTTAAATGATATTTAGCACTCATATGGGTATAATGTGTGTGTGTGTGTGGTCATACACGTATATAATGTGACTAAGGTCTGTTATTTTTTTATATTTTTTTATTATTTATTTTTTGAGAGACAGAGACAGAGCATGTGTGGGGGAGGGGCAAAAGGAGAGGGAGACACAGAATCTGAAGCAGCCTCCAGGCTCCAAGCTATCAGCACAGAGCCCGATGTGGGGATCCAACCCACAAACCGTGAGATCATGACCTGAGCCAAAGTTGGACGCCTAACCAACTGAGCCACCCAGGTGCCTTCGGGTCTGTCATTTTAATCTATTGTTCACATGGGAAATTGAGGCACAGTGGTTAGGGAATTTGCATAAAGCCCAACAAGCAATTAACACCATGGCTGTAATATACATTGTTTTAAAAACTATTTTTGAAGTCTCTTATGGAAATTACTCAGCTGTTTCAAATATCTTTCCTTTTTTATAGTGTTTTGCAATCCATTTATTACTTATTTTATTCAACATATACTCACTACAGAATTATTGTTTTCCAGACATGTTTACATTCTCATTTTTATGCTGAACCCCACAACTAATAGGTGCCATCCCTCAATCTACAGGGGAGGAATAGACACTGAGCAGGTAATGTGACTTGTCCACAACCCAAAATAGCAAATGGCAGCCTCAAGAATCAAAATGAATTCTTTTAATCCCATGTCTGATGCTCATCTCCACTGGAAAAAGGCATTCTGTAATTTATTGAGTTTGGGGTATTGTCTGCTCCCTTTAAGTACCAGCACCTGCCCTCTATTTATTGAACTAGGCATCTGACATGCCCATTACTAGGCTTGGATGATGCATAGTTTTGAAACAAGGGCAGTCAGGCATATTATTTTCCACAATTATGACTGATGCCGAAATTGAGTCTAGACTTTGCTGTTGATTTCTCAATCATTCTTTTCAGACGTAAGTTAATGAAATGGAGTATAAGACAACAGGTCACAATAAGCACAACTCTTCGATATTGAGATCTCTGAGTCACAATTTTTCAATGACTGATCTGGCAGAAACACAACTTTGGATTTTGATCAGCTCATCAAAAATAAGGACAGGAAGGTAACAAATTTTGAGTACAAGAAGAATCAGATTTCTCTGTCTACATGCCTCACTTGGGCTGTTTTCTCCACTTATGTCAACCCTTGCATATCTGACTTCTTAATCAAGGTTATTAAGAAATACGATATTTTTGAACTCTGAGCTCCATTATTACACTACACAAATTTTCTTAAATGTGTGTGCTTTGGAGATTTCAATCATAGAGGATAAAAACAACACAGATAGTGTTAAGGGCAAATAACTATAATTTCGTGATTCTAACTAGTATTTTCCTTCCAATGAGGTCAAAAAACCCCCATGGTCTATTTTATTTTTCATGTAGTTTGCTTATTTCCCATGTGAGCAAATTAGGGCATGGAGAATTTGAGAAAAATTTCAAAAGGAGACATTTAGATCCAGAGGCATGTCCCTAGGTTCTTATCAACTCCACTTTCCCAGGCTGCTAGTTTGGGTTATATATATTTTTTAATAAAAGGAACAGAGTCTTAACTAAAACAATCCAAGTAAGGTGAGGAGTGAACTATCATAAGACTATTTGGGGGAATAATAGGACAGGAAAGATAACATGTAAGTAACAAGTAAGTAGATGCTTTGCTTTGTTTTAACTTCCATGGAACAGGGTTTTATTTTCATTCACCACTGCATCCCCAGGGTGCAGATGACTGCCAATGTTAGAATCTCAACATATACTTGAATGAATAATTTAAAAATAATAGTATGAATGAAAACAGCTACCATTTATTGAGTATTTACCATGTGCCAATTACTATGCTAATACCCTTACCATGGATTAGTTTATCTTTGCCACAATCCACTGAAGCTGGTACCATCATTATCCCATTTAACAGGCAAGGAAGTGGTCTATTAGTTAATTAAATAACTAGCTCAAAATTACAGGGCTAGTAGGCGCAAGAACTAAGATGGAAATACAGGACTACAGAAAGCCAGTGTTCTTAGCCACCACCAGAATCCCAAACAAAAACTACTGGAGACAACTAGGTCTGGCAAAAAAATGGAATTTGAAAGACACTTAGTTTCATCTCAGACTTTATTTCTCTCCCCATCTCTCTCTGTATCTCATGGACCACAAATTCTTCTATCATTTTTGCTCATTTTTGGCTCATCTCTCACTCTTGACTTGCCCTATTCCTCCCCTCTTCTCTGAATATCTTTTCTATATTTCATGAGCTCTGTTTCCTTATGGATTCAACTGCTTCCTAATAAAGAGTTACGATGACTCTTGCTCCCTCATTTTACCTCAGAGGACTAAATCTAACTCATACCCTCATGTTTAAAAAACAAACAATAAACAAACTAATAATTTAAATTTTAGTTCCTGCTGCCAAAAATCTTAGTTAGGGCTACTATGAAAAAGCACCATAGACTGAGCAGCTTAAAAACAATAGGAATTTATTTCTTGCAGTTTAGGAGGCAGGAAATCCAAGATCAGAGGGCCACGTGGTGAAGTCTGGTGAGAACCCTCTCCTGGTTTGCAGATAGCTGATGAATAACCTCTTATTGTATCCTAAAAATGGTGGAAAGAAAGAAGAGAAGCGAGCTCTCTTGTGATTCTTATATGGGCACTAATCCCATTTGTGAAGGATCTGCCCTCATGACCACATCTAACCCTATTTACCTCCAAAAGACCCCACCTCTCAGAACCATCACATTGTTGGGGTAGGGTCAAAATTACAAATTTTGAGGGCACACAAACATTCAGTCAGTAACACCAACCATCTCATCTCTTTTTGAGTGTTCTAAATCAAATCTGTGAGAGCAAGAATTCTGTTAATCCAGCTCACTGGCTGACCTCACATCCAGTGTGAAACACAGGCCCACTCCGCTGGGGTTTGGGTGGGGCACTCATGAGCCTTGGCATAGAGCTCGTTCAATGGTAGTGTTTAGAAGTTTACATGTCTCTAAGACATCATCCATTTTGGGCTCCTTATCAGCTGGGACACGTTTACTTGACTGTGACTGTTTTTAATCCAATATAAAAAAAAACAGTTTAAAAATAAAAAGAAATATATATGCTTATTTAGAGTATTAACTGTGTTATCAAGTACCAGTGTCTTTCTCTCTTTTTCCATTGGCTCATCTTTCTCGTCAGTGTCACTACAGGTAAAATCTTTCCACATATAGCCCATAAAGGCTGAAAGCTTACACTTCCACATTTCTAAATGTAGAAAAAAAGAGGAACTTCACCTCTACCTTGTCACAAAACATGAAGTCCTAGCAAAAAGAACCCAGATTGTGTCTTAATGTCTTAATGGCTCCTACTATGGGTTATGTGCACATTTCTGATCCACTTGTAGTGGTTGGGGTGAGAGTGGAGGCAAAGTAATGCTCAGATAGGTCAGACTGAGTAACCTGCCAGAGATAAGTTAAAACTAACGCCACATGAATATTGTGAATTCTAAGTGGGTCTGGGGGATAATTTGAAGGAAAATCAGGGGGCTTTCCTCAGCAGAAAGGTGAATGAGTGCTGGGCCCGTGGATTTTCCAATTACAGCTTAGGATGCTGTGCTAGGTTTTGAGTCTGAAAAGGAAGGAAAGGCTCATGCTGTCCATTCTAGATCACTAGTGGCCTTATCACAAATGAAATCAGGAGAAATGAAAGACATGAAGCTTTCCCTATATGGACCCTGGTTTTAAGGCCTGTAGCAAGACTTCTATTTCAGAATGTAGGAGGGTGACAGATTCTCAGCAAAAATGAACCTGTGAACTTGGTCATAACCTCAACTGCTAAAAGAAAGCCCAGTTTCCTCATCTCCCAAAGTGGTTGGATGAGTTCTGCTGTTCATTATAAGAAGAAATAAGGTCCTTTAAAGGAAGAAGTTTTAAATCACATGGGAAGTAAACACGGAAAAACAGAAATGCTGAAGTATGCGAAAAGGCAGATCATCTGGAGGAAATGGATTTTTAAAAGTTTGGGTCCCACTCCTGATGACTTGTGTGACCTCAGGAGGATTATTTGATAATTTTGGGCATTAGTTCCTCTATCTGAAAGATGATAGAATTGGATTTGTTGATTCTTTCTCTTACTTATGTTTGGATTTAATTTGTGTTTCTTTTACTAGCTTCTGAAGATGGAAAATTATGCAACTTATTTTGGAGCTTTCTTGTGTATGAATACATGCATCCAAAACTATATATTCCACCAAAAGCACTACTTCTGCTGCATCCCACAATTTGCTATGTTTTTAGTTTATTTCACTTCAAAATATGTTTTAATTTCCCTTGAGATTTCCTCTTTGATCCATGGATTATTTATAAGGGTGTTGCTTAATTTCCAAACACACCAGTATTTTCTAGACATCTTATTGTTAATAATTTCTAACAACACCATTATGGTTAAAGAATTTCAATACTATTAAATATACTGAGATTTGATTTATGACCCGGCATATGACTAAGTGATGTGCATTCTAAAAGCATGCAAGTGGTTGGTTATAATGTTTCATGTTTATTCCGTAAAGTTTGTTGATAGAATTGTTCAAATTTTCTCTATGCTTACTGGACTTTATTTTTGTCTATGTGTTCTATTCATGAAACAGAAATTGTTTCTATTTTTTTCTTTAGTTCTGTCAAATTAAAAAAAAAATTTAATGTCTACTTATTTTTGAGAGAGAGAGACACACACACAGAGTGTGAGCAGGGGAGGGGAAGAAAGAGAGGGAGATACAGAATCCAAAGCAGGTTCCAGACTCTCAGCTCTCAGCACACAGCCCAATGTGGGGCTCGAACTCATGAGCTGTGAGATCATGACCTGAGCTGAAGTCGGACGCTTAACCAACTGAGCCACTCAGGAACCCCTGCTTTGTGTGTTCTAAAGTTTGGAAGTGGATGCATACAAACTTAGAATGTTTATGTCTTTTTGATAAGTTGACCCATTTTAATTAATTTTTTTAATTTGGTCTCTTTATGTCTCCTTATACTCTTTTTCTTATAGCTGACTTTATCTAATAATATTGTAGTCCCTGCAGGTTTCTAATGCTGTTTGCATAGCATATTTTTTTCCAGCCTTGTATTTTCAACCTGTCTGTGTCATCATATTATGGTGCTTCTTCTAAACATCATTTTTAAAATTGCCTGATAATCTCTTACTTTTAACTGAAGAATAGAATCTGTTTACATTTTATGGAATTGTTGATATAGTTGGTACTACCACCTTGGTACTTCTTTTCTGTTTGACCCATCTGTGTGTGTGTGTGTGTGTGTGTGTGTGTGTGTGTCCTTCCTGTCTTCTTTGGACAAATAGATGTGGTTTTAGAATTTCATCTCTTATTAAAAATTTTTAGTTTTGTATGTTCATGTATTTTTTCAGTGATAGCTCTGGAGGTCACAATATTCATTTTTAACTTAGTGCTGTCAACCTTCAATACTACCATACTATGTCATGAAGTAATACCTTACAACAGTATGCTTCATTTCCCACTCCTATCCCTTGTATGCTTGCTGATGTATTTTACTTCTACACATTCCATAAAACCCACTAAATACTGTTATTCTTTGTTTTCAACAGTCAAACATTGTTTAAAGAAATGTATTATTGTAGATACATAGATAAGTAGTGAAAAGGTCTTTACATTTACCTACATATTTATCCTTTCTCATGCCCTTCAGTCCTTTCTGAAGATGCTATCCTTCCAGCTGATATCAATTACTTTCAGCCTGAATAATTTCTTTTAGCATTCTTATAGTGCAGGTGTGCTAAAAACGAATTGTCTCTACTTTTATTTATCTTTCTTTTGCCTTTGGTTTGGAGGATATTTTCACTAAACATAGTACTCTAGCTTAACTATTTGTTCTTTCCATACTTTAAAGATGATGTTTTATTGTCTTTTGCCTTTATTTTTTTTGGTAAGAAGCCAGCTATAATTCTCATTAGTATTACCTAATATGTAACATTTCTTTTCCTTCCTTTGCTTCTTGTAAAATTCTTTCTTCAAGGGGTGCCTAGGTGGCTCAGTCAGTTGGGTGTCCGACTTCAGCTCATGTCATGATCTCACAGCTTGTGGGTTTAAGCCCCATGTTGGGCTCTGTGCTGATGGCTCAGGGTCTGGAGCCTGGTTTGGATTTTGTGTCTCCCTCTCTCTCTGCCCCTCCCTGACTTGTGCTCTGTCTCTCTCTCTCAAAAATCAATAGACATTAATAAAATAAAGTAAAATAAAATAAAATAAAATAAAATAAAATTCTTTCCTCACAAAAAAAAAAAAGCAAAAAAGGGGGGCACCTGGGTGGCTCAGCCAGCTAAGTGTGCGTTTTTGGCTTAGGTCATGATCTCACGGTAAGTGAGTTCAAGCCCCACATTGGGCACTGTGCTGTCAGCTCAGAGCCTGGAGCCTGCTTCAGGTTCTGTGTCTCCCTCTCTCTCTGCCCCTCTCCCACTCATGCTCTGTCTCTCTCTCTCAAAAATAAATAAACATTAAAAATAAATAAATAAATAATAAAATTCTTTCTTCACCTTTGCTTTTTTAACAGTTTGATGTCTCTGTGTCTAGTATGGTTTCCTTTTGATCGACCCTGCTTTTGAGATCTGTAGGTTGATGTCGTTCATCAGTCTTCAAATATTTCTTCTGCCTTATTCTCTCTGCTTTTTCTGGGACCCCAGTTACATATACAGTGGACAGTATTTGATACAATTCACAGATTGCTGATGCTTTCTTATATATTTTGCATTCTTTTTCTTTTTGAGTTTCAGTTTGGAAAATTTCTCTCTTGGCTTGTCTTCAAGCTCACCCATATCTTCATCTATTGTCTTCAGTCTGCTGTTAAACCCATCCAATGAATTTTCCATTCCTATCATTTTATTTTTATTTCTAGTATTCAATTTGGGTCTTTTTAATGGTTTCTGCTGAAATTCCTCTTCTGTTCACACACATTGTCCACCATTTCCTCTAGATTTTTCACCTATTTCTTTCATTATTTTAAGTTGTCTTGTACTATTAATATTTGGGTCATCTCCAAGCCTTCCTCTGTTGATTATATCTTATTTGACTACATGTCATGTGATCTTGCTTCTTCAAAAGTCTCACAGTTTTTTATTGTGTCCTACCTACTGTGTGTAAAATGCCAGCAGAGATTTAAGTAAACGTTATTTGTCTCCAAAAATGGTATGTTCCTTATTCTGTAGGACCAATAATGTTGGGAGCTAAGACAGTCTAACCTATATTTAGCTTTGATGCAACTCTCATTAGATTCAATTCACCTGAAGGATTTTTCTTTTAGGACTTGAGATCTGAGTATTGGCAAGTCATTTGGGATTTCTGTTTTACAGCCTCTCCAAACATTTGGAATCTCTGAGACTTTTTTTTTTTTTTTTTTGCTCTCCAGTAGTGTATACCTTCTGGAATTTCTCTCAGCCCTCTGCTCCACCCTGAGCCTTTGGAGGACCACTGAAGTGCAACTTGTTGAACGTCCCTTGGAAGAATTGCCATCAGCTCTCTTGCACTTTTCCCGTTCTTCAAGCACTCAGTGGAAGCCTGTGGAAAAAAGTTGATGAGTGCCATGTAGAATCTTTCTGTAGTTGAAGCTTCTTATAATTCTAATCTCTCATGCCAGGCATTAATAGTTTGTTGTCTTAATCCATGTGTTAACAGATCCTCTCCCTCCCACAGTTCTACCAGAGATGAAATAACTGTTTGTTCTCTCCTCCCTTATCATTTTCTGGAATTTAGTTCATTAGGTTTCCTTGTACCATCAGCTCTCTGTAGCTTATCCAAGAAGTCCCTTTAGGGTCATTTTAATGATAGCTTTCAAATTCTGAAGACACCGGAAATACAAATAAACTGTTGGAGACAAGATGGGCATGGTACATTTGTATAATCAGAATGTGTCTCATAACTCCCCTTTTTGGCTACTTTTTGGTAGTTGAATAATAGAGTCAATTAACAGCACAGCAGCCAATGGCAATAAAATGGTGATGTAAGATGGCATACCAAGAGTCACTTAAGGCAGTCCCATGCTGGTACTCAGCACTGCTGAAGCACATCATGGTTTTTCTGCTTTATTTTTGTTACTATCGTTGTTTTCTGTAATAAGAGCTGTTCTGCTTGAGTAAAAAAAAAAGTCTTCCTGATATGACAGATGTCGAGGTGGTTGTGTTTGCTTTCAGCAAATGCATAGGAGGACAATCTAAACTACATTCCATGGAGAGGAGGTAATTGACCAAATATCAAGCAGTTAGGTCATAAATGGAGACAGTGTCCCTGCTGCGTTACAAGGGGTCTATTTATTTTGGATCTGTTGCAGCATTGATGCATTAGGAAGAAAGAGAGAAAACACTTTGTATCCCAAAAAAGTGAAGGCTAGAAGCTTGACTGAGATCTCAGCTTTTAGTGAAGCACTGCCTCTTGCTTACCCAAGAGTTCAGAGCCCTCAGTACCGTAGGTCCAATTGAAGTCCCTAAGATTGTGCCTGTTAATTAAGTCACCCAGTTCACATAGCCATAAAGAGATTCTACTTACTTCCAAAAAAGTCTAAATTTCCTTGCATAGTCTCACATCTGTCAATATTGCCCTTTTATAGTATGAACACTTAGGTCCCCAGAAAGTCTATTAAATCACCTACAAGGGCAAATGAATGACATTAAGTGCAAGGTGAGTTTGCAGCAGAATTGATTATTTCCTCAGCTGATATCAGTGGAAATCTACTGAGTCTCTACTGCATTCATGAAAAACAGATCATGTTTGACAAATGTGGCTGGATATTTTTATACATTTCCACTATTGCCTGATAAGTAGGAGTGAGGGAGGTGGAATTTCTCTGAATATTTGCAAAGTGCATGACATTGAACCCATAGGTGGAATGATTTATAAAACCAGAAATGTTTCCTTTCTTGGCAGAATGGGAGTCATCTAGCACAGTGCTTAGGAATATAAGCTTAAAAGTCAGACTTCTTGGGTTTGAGTCCTGACTTTACCGTTTACTGGGGTAAATGTATAATGCCCCAGTCCCCAGGGTTTTAGAGGCATTTATTGCCTACTTCTTGTTATTCTTATAAACACAGTAGTATTTTCACAGAATTTTGCACCCTCTCTGGCAGTTGCTGCTTAGTAAGTGGTAATAACTATAATATGTGAAAATTACATCCATGATAGCAGGCTGCAAGAAAACCCAATCGCTAGTATGGTAATAACTCTTAAGGGTTTTCTCCAATTGCATTTGTATACTCATGTTATTCTAGCCTGGGGGTCTGATTGGACATTTTTTCCTACCAGTACAATTGACTGGCAGAGAATTTGTTGCTCAAAACCTTTTTGTTCAACTTTGTAATGCATGGTAGGATTTAGAAGAAGTGCATTGTTTGCTGTTCTATTTAGTTTTTTCATAGTTGAAAATTAATAGTTTGTGTCCTAGTGGGAAAAGAGGATGAGAGACATTTGGCTCCAAAGTCCTCTGGGTGTTACAGTAAAACCATCTGGAATCCACAATGTTACTGTGGATAACTGAGAGCTGAATGTCTCAAGGTGCAGGAAATGGGAGACTAAGGTAAATGTCTGTTATTTCTTGGGATAGTCACACCAAGATCTCAGCTACCAAGTCTAATATTTATGCCTATAACCCAGATAGGAATGCTGCCAGGGTTTGTTGGTAATGGATCTTACATAACGATGCCAAACAGAGCACAGAAGTACAGTTATTAATCTTATCTCTGGGTATTTAAATATTTCCTTGCCTCCTTCCCTTTTCCAAAGAGAAACAAGACAAGCTAAGAGGTTGGAGTCAGCCTGGATTCGGATCCTACCTTTGCCTCATTGTAGATGCTAAGTCTCAGACTCCCCATCTAAACTTCGGCAGAATCAGTGATCACCTCACTGAGATAAGATACATAAAATATAATGTTCCACAATTCTTGACTCATCCTATTAATTCAGAAAAGAAAGTGTAAACTTATACATTCTCCCTCTTGAGGCTCAAGATGTATGAAGGCCCAGACTTGGGTTGGGGTTATTGGGGGCCATAAACCTTGTTTTCAAAGGAGGCTCCACCCATCTTCCTACTTTCAGCTGTATACCCACAGTGGGTTTCACTGGGAATCTGCTGAAAAGAAGTAAAAAAGACCAACTTGGGAGCAAAGGATAAATAACATGGCTTTCTTCCTTTAATTCAGATTGAGTACACAGCTGTGTGAGAGGCTTCAAACCCTGCAAGATGTCATCAATGTCAATGTCCAGGCCAGGAATAAAACAGTGCCAAACCACCAACAGCCGCTCCTGCTAGGCAAAGCGTTGATCAGTGAAGGCTCAAAGCTTTGAGACATGTGGTGGGAGCTGCTCTTGAGTAAGAGAATCAATGGTGATAGAAGCATCAAGCCAGCATTAGTGTGCCCATCCTTCCACTAGAGATGCCAGGAGGGTCAATAGGGACCACAGGCCTGCTTGAAGCAAATATCCACACTCCGGGTATTTCACTCTGTGAGCTCTTTTGTGGCTTCCCACGATTTCTGTATTTCATTCAGGAAAGTTTGGAAATACTGGCTCTACCATGCTAGTTACAAATAAGTTAGAAGCCCAAGACAGCCCAAGAGTGGAGTCTTAACACTCACCTGTATCTCATTTATCATTGTATTCCTCAGGGATTAGCACAAACCCTAAAATATTGATTATTTCTTTTTAAATTTGGTCACCATCTCATTCATATTCCCTTTCTTGTTTGTGTAGAGAAGCCATCCAATCCAACTCATCAGGGCCATTATACAGATAAGAACATTAAGGCCAAGAGAGGAGAAGGAACTGGCTCAGGATCACATCCCTACTCAGTAGTTGGGGATGACTGGAGTTCTTTGGAGTTCTTAGCAACAGCTATTCAATGTACTAAGTTAAGCAATAAACAGATAAATAGACAGACAAGTAAGAAGGATACCATACAACTCATAAATTAGAAGAGCTAAAGACCTAGGCGTTGAGGGAGATATGAGCAAGCATACTCAGTGGTCCTGGTGGTAGTAACTCATTAATAGTCTCTCCAGGATTCTACCATCATATCATTCAGCCTCAGCCACTTCAAGGATGTGGCTGATCAAGATTCAAATTCCTGGAGAGAGAGACTTCATTTGTCACCAGGTCAATTCTTGTGGTCGGTCTGGACCCCGTGACTGACACCCCACTAGAATCACATGAGTTCAGAGTTAGGGTCAAATTCCCAAAGGATATTGAGGAAAAAAAAAAAAGAAAAAATATATGAAATAAGTGTATATTGCATGTTTAAAACAAGACAAACCACTTTCCAAAAGCAAAACTATTTCAACTATGTAACTCTTAACTTTCTAGAAAGTTCAGAAACAGGCACCTTCTTGGTATAAAATGGTTTCTTTAATGTAGCTTCCATCTGACAGAAGATGATCAAGGTCCTTGGGGCCGCCTCCAAATTTTCTTCTTGGGACCTGCCCCTGTTTCTGTATTGGAAGTAAGGGAAATTGCTGTTCCAAAGCTTAACTTAATCTAGAGAATAATGCAGACACGATGTAGAAGGTTCTCAGTACATATCTTAGCTCTCAATGCACATTTCAATCCTTTGGAAAATCGTATTTGCAGGATTTTAAAAAGCTGTATCAATCATATGTTGGACGAGTGAAGTTCAGCCTGAAGTACAACTATGGCCCAAGGAGAATGTACCATTGCCTGAGGACACAGAAGAGTAGCTTTGGGTCCTGTCTCTGATATTTGCTAGTTTAGACAAGGCAGCTTTATGTTCCCTCATCTCAGGTTTTTGTTTGGTTTCTTTTTTGTTTTTTTAAATCTATGGAATGAAGATGTTGAACTAAGGGCTTTCTAAAGAAATAGTAGAACAAGTGAACATGCAAATGAATTAATGTTTTAATATTTAATAAAACTAGACTCTATTCCATGGGTGAGACTTATTGATTCTTTTAAACACAATTTCAGGACAAAGAAAGATAGACAAGATAGACACTAATCAAATATTTTCACGATATTAATTCCATTTTTGTTCTGAGTCCAAGGCAAAATCTGCATTGAGATCCTATGGCCACTACTGTCTGCTCAGTGATGAAGGTGTGATTGTTTTGAGCACCCTTCTCTTCATTCTTCCTTCCCTGACCTGAAAGTTGCTTGGACAATCTGGTGTACACAGAGGGTCAGCAGGCCATCCAACCTCTGAGCCCATTTTTATTATTTTATCAAGAGCAGAAATGTTAGGAAATACTGTCTTTCAATCACAACTCTCTGATTTTATTTGAGGCACTTGGGCAACTTCTCTTAATGGAAACATTAAACAGCAAGCAAGCATAATTTCTGAAGAAAGAGAATTTTTAGAGGGATCTTACAGATATTATATATTTTATTTCCTTTTTTATGTCCAATTTAACTTCTTTGGTGGGGCCCATATAGTTTAATGGCCATATTTTGTTAATATTATTCCAGGCCCCTGCAAGGGAGAGGGAAAATTAACCACATCAGATATCAGGAGCTCTACAGAGAGTCTCCTTGAATAATCCAGGCACTCTCCTGGATTCTAAATATAGACTCTGAATCCTTGCTCTCAAGGAGCCCACAGATGGTGGGGTAGGGAAAAGAGCTGCTTTCCATCATCCATTCAATGCATAATCTATAGGTGTAATCAATACCTACCTGTGAGGTTGGCTAAAAACCACCCAGTGCACAAGTAAGCACAGCTAGGAGCTCACTGCCCTGTTTTGCCAGCTGTCCATCAGGTTAGGAAGGAGGTGAGGCAGATATAGGAAGGAGACAGATTCATTGTCAGTATGTGTTACATCTCTCATCTGCAACTTTAAGAAAAGGTTTTTTCCTCCCAGGTCCCAGCAAAAGAACTTCACCAAAAGATAGCCTAATGATCAGACTTAACTGCCACTTCAATATTGTTAGACTCTGGGGAGGAAATGTCTCTCATTATCATAAGAGAGAATTATGGAGGATTTCTCTATGAACCATAGACAACCTCATCTCCATATTCATTCTTCCAGGCAGCTGTGTTGAACATGTAAATATTCCCCCTGCTGTGATTGTTAGTGCAGCTGGCCAGAGATGTTTTACTTTCTAGATGCAAGAAGATAGCAGTTATGAAGAGTACTGTACCAGGTAAGACCGTCCCTGTTGCCAGGTGCTGGTTTAGAGAGTGACAGCACCGGGTTGGGACAAGGTTGAAGTTGTACATCGTCTTAGTCAAGGTTTATTTGCTGTTACAATTCACAAATGCCTTCCCAAATTAGCTTAAACATCAAGGGGGTAATAGGAGAAGGATACAGAAGCATTTTATGGAACACAGAAGTGTTAATTATAGTCTGACCTCCAAAGAGACTGGGTGGAGAAATCAAACATCGACTCTCTGTCTTCTGAGACCATACGGTCTCTCATTTCCCCTCATTTCTGCACCTTAGTTTCACATTTTTCTCATTTCAACACTCCTGCTTTATCTCCATCTCTCTGCACACAGCAGAAGATGTCTGTTCTCCCACCCTCTCCCCCCTTCACCGTCCATCCCCTGACTCATTCACCTGCCCTTGACATTCATATGTTGAGCCTGAGTAAAGACTGAAATTCTAATATCTTTGACTCTAAATTCCCAGGTGAAGAGTCTCTGATCCGCTGAGTGTGGCCTCTTTTATCCACCTACGATCCAATGGGTATTGAAACCTTAAAGCCCAAAGATGGACCCCCCAAAAGTCAGGCCTCATGTTCAGAACTCTTCACTGGGTACTGTGGTGAGCCCCCCATGTGCATGTCTTTGTCTGAAATTCATAGAAACCCTATTAAGTAGGGATTATGATCCCACTGCACACATAACAAAGCAGGTTAAGAAATTTGTCCAAGATCATACATTTGTTAACGGCAGAAGTGGAATTTAAGCCCAGCCCTCCTCAACTTCAAAACCTGTGCTCTTTACCACCACCCTCTCCTACTCTAGAACAAGACTTCTCAAATTACAATCAGTATCAGAATCACCTGGAAGCTCCTTAAAATCCAGATCTCTGGGCCCTATGTCCAGAGGTTCTGATTCTGTAGGTCCAGGATAGGGCTCACTTTGCATTTCTAACAAGCTCTACTATGAACCCAGTGCTGCCAGGCGAGGACCCTACTTCAAGTGGTGCGAGTGCACCAATCAATCAAGAAGCTAATCTCATAAGTTAACAAATCGGAGTTGTGTGAACACCCCAAAAGCAACTAGAATCAAAGAGGTTCTTGTGAGTTCATTTACTTGCTTTCTAGAACCCTGATGTTTTACATATTCTGCTTTTGACACAACTTTCTAAGAAAGGAAACCCTTGCTGGAACAGAGCACTTGCACTCTGAGAAACTCTCAGGAGTCCTGGAGACATACATAATACATAATCTTTAGAGGTCATTGTGGGAGTTATCTTCCATATGTTTCCCCCTTGACCCTCCACTCAAATAAAAAACCATTTTGATGCTCATCAGAGAAGTAATTCTGAATTCTTGCTGCACAGGGAGATGGCAGAGGTCAGTTTCCTGAATGAGGAAACACATAAACTTGACTCTTTTTACCCAACATATTTTTGTAAATATTATCTTTTCAAAAAAATTTTTTGTTTATTTATTTTGAGCGAGAGCGAGAGCGAGAGAGAGAGAGAGAGAGAGAGAGAGAACAGGGAGGGGCAGAGAGAGAGGGAGAGAGAGAATCTCAAGCAGGTTCTGCAATGCCAGCACAGAGGCTGACACAGGGCTCAAAATCACAAACCATGGGATCAGGACCTGAGCCAAAATCAAGAGTTGGACACTTAACTGACCGAGCCACCCAGATGTCCCTATCTTCTTTCTTTTTTAAACTTTATTTATTTATTTTTATTTTTAAAAAAAATTTTTTTTTTCAACGTTTATTTATTTTTGGGACAGAGAGAGACAGAGCATGAACGGGGGAGGGGCAGAGAGAGAGGGAGACACAGAATCGGAAACAGGCTCCAGGCTCTGAGCCATCAGCCCAGAGCTTGACGCGGGGCTCGAACTCCCGGACCGCGAGATCGTGACCTGGCTGAAGTCGGACGCTTAACCGACTGCGCCACCCAGGCGCCCCTATTTATTTATTTTTAAAGAGAGATAAAGTGCAAGTGGGGCAGGAGCGGACAGGGAAGGAGAGAGAGAGAATCTCAAGCAGGCTTCGCACTGTCAGTGTAGAGCCTGAGGCTCGGCTAGAACTCACGAACCATGAGATTGTGACCTGAGCCAAAGTCAGATGCTTAACTGACTGAGCCACCCAGTTTTATCCCCCAAATATTTAAAAAAAATTTTTAATGTTTATTTTAATTTTGAGAGAGAGAGAGAGAGAGAGAGAGAGAGAGAGAGAGAAGGGGAGTGGCAGAGAGAGAGGAAGACACAGAATCGAAGCAGGCTCCAGGCTCTGAGCTGTGAGCTGTCAGCACAGAGCCCGAAGCTGCGTTTGAACCAATGAAGTCATGACCTGAGCCGAGGTTAGATGCTCAATCAACTGAGCCACCCAGGAGGTCCCCCACCAAATATTTCTTAAAAGTTGTTCAAATCCAGCAATGAGAATGAACTAACTGCTACTACACCCTACATTGTGGATGAATCTCAGACATCAAATGTTGAACAAAAAAAGCCAAACCAGGTAAAGTACATACTGCATGGTTGCATTTACGTAAAGTTCTAAAATATGCCAACTCCTCTATGGGGATAGAAATCAGGATAGGGGCACCTAGGTGGCTCAGGTGATTGACCAACTTTTTATTTTAGCTCAGGTCATGATCTCCTGGTTTGTGGGTTCTGAGATTCTGTCTCTGCTGCTCCCCTGCTGGTGCTTTCTCTAAACAAACAAACAAACAAACAAACAAATGTTAAAAAAAAATAAATCAGGATAGTGGTTTCTCATGAGGCAGGGTAACAACTACAGGGCGTGGGGATGGCAGGGAAAGGATGGGAATGACCTTCTGTTTTTTGATCTGCATGTGGGTCACACAGGCATGTTCACTGTGAAAATTCATCAGATTGTACATCTATGAACTAAGCACTTTTCTGTATGTATGTTCCAATGTAAAGATTTGGAGGAGGTAATAAAAAATTAATTGTGGGCAAGCAGAATATAAAACTATATTGAAAGGTTTGTCACAAAAGTGCTAAACTTTCACACCTAGAAAGAATAAGTCTGAGGGGCACCTGGGTGGCTCAGTCAGTTAAGCATCTGCCTTTGGCTCAGGTCATGATCTCACCGCTCATGAGTTTGAGCCCCGCATGCTGACAGCTCAGAGCCTGGAGGCTGCTTTGGATTCTGTGTCTCCCTCTCTCTTTGCCCCTCCCCTGCTCACACTCTGTCTCTCTCTCTCAAAATAAATAAACATTAAAAAAAATTTTTAAAGAATAAGCTTGAAAGGAAACACCCCAAAATGTTAACCATGGCTGCCTCTGGGCTGTGAAAATATGGCTGAATTTATTTTTTATACTTTTCTGCATTGCTTACATTTTCCACAGTATGCATGTATTACATTTATAAAGACATTTTAACCTACTAAGTTTTTATTTAGAAGCTTTTATTTAAAAGCAAATCAATTTTATTAAGGTAGGAACAAGTAAGAGTACCCAGTCCCAACAAACTCAGAAACAGAAATTCCAGGTCTACAAATGCCTATCTAATACAAAAGTCAAAACAAAAGTTGTCATGGGAATTGAGGGACCTTGACATTCACTTTATCCCCCACAAATGATTACTTCCCAAAGTCCACTTTCAGCTTCTATCGGTATTTGTGAAGCAAGACTCATGAGAAAAAGGCACTTAGCAAGTGAGGAAATGATCATTTCATGAGGTTTGCAAAACAGGATATGAGTGCCTAAGGACCAAGTGATAAACAGAGTGATAAATGACATTTTAGACCAAAGCTCAGAGATGCTAAAAAATCCAGGAAACCCATCTTGTGCTTCCTAGTACTTTCAAAATGTGTGACAGTGATAAAATTGAATAAAACGATAGATGTGTCTGTGGCCAGAATTTTTAAAGCATTCTTTCATCATTTCCCCTTGAAGCTCTAGAAGGGTAAAGTTTTTCAAAGAGGTTATACTTTTTTTATGTTAAGAATCTCACGCGTGTTTGACTAAAGGAAAAATAAAAGTTTCTTGAGCCAAAGAGAAAAAAAAGAAAGGTGGTGTGATTTTCCATTCTGGTCTCCAAATGTTTCCTAAAGCTGCACTATGTGGCAACTTCAAACACACATAGAAGAAAAAGGAGTCAGTGGGGAAGAGAGGCCAGTGCCGAAGTGGCTGGCAGGAGCCCACTCCTTTGCTCTTTTTTGGAGGCAATTTTTTAGGGCTCCATGGTTATGCCCCCTTCCCTAAAAAAAAGAGGTAACTCTCTCCAATTGGCAATGAGTTAACCAAAGATACATATATGGTATAAAGACATACACATGCACACACATGAAGTACTATGTTTACATGTGTATATGAGCAGTGGCACAGCCTACCAGTAAGAACATAGGCTCTAGAATCAGTCTCCTTGGGCTTGAATCTTCCAGTCACTATATGTGTGACTTTGGGAAATTTATTATTATTGTTGTTTAATGTTTGTTTTTGAGAGAGAGAGACAGAGACAGAGACAGACTGGGAGCACAGGACGGGGAGAGAGAGAGGGAGACACAGAATCCAAAGCAGGCTTCAGGCTCTAAGCTGTCAGCACAGAGCCTGACAGGGCTCGAACCCACGAACCATGAGATCATGACCTGAGCCGAAGTCAGATGCTTAAGCATACCGACTGAGCTACCCAGATGGCCATGGGCAAATTATTTAACTTGTCTGAAGATCAACTTCCTTGGCTATAAATTCAAGTAATTTCTAATTCCTTCCTTCCTTACTGGGTTATTATAAGGATTATGAAAAATTACACATAAGGCAGTTATCAATTGATTGCCTCTCAGCTCCAAATTCACCCTTCAGTACCTGCTCTGCATTAATGGATGGAACCTCTTTAAGCATTTCTCCTTTACAGTAAGCACAATGTTAAGCTTTCTCAATAAAGGGCACTGGAGGGACACCACAAGAGGAAAAGGGCTCTCCTGCTAGTTCCAAAGGCTGCACTAAAAGTCACTGGTATGGATAGGAGGACATCCAGTGGGGATCCGCCCCTATTGTGAGCACAGAATGTGGGTTCCTCTATGGCCTCACAGCCCCAGTTAGCCTCACCTTTCGATGGTCCCTTCAATATAACACTTACACTTAGACTCCCCCATACACACCTCCCCAACTCCCTCTACTAGCTTGCATGCCCAGTCACCAGTTTCAACCCACCTTGCCCCAAGGGTTGCTTCCTATATTCCCAGCAATTATAGACCAGCTCTGGCCTAACAAACCAGGGAACTTTTCTACCATCTAGTGAGCAGCAACTATACTTTCTCCAGTGGGGTCTGAACCCCAGCCTTGAAAAGGGGGCCCAAATTTGTCCTTTTGTGGGTACTCTCTCTCAGGTTTTCTACCATATAGAGTTATTTTATATCTCATAGTTAATCTTTTATCATAGGAACCAGCAAATTTTTCATATATACCACAGAGTGATAAAAGTAGGAGAAGGTCAGGATCAATAAAAGACAGCCCAGAGTCCAATCTAGATAGGGGTCTCTTTTTACACAGCCTGTGATCTAAGAATGATGTTCGTATTTTAAAAGAGTTCGATGAAGAAGAACACTAGGTATATTTTGTACTTTCCTATGTGTAGAACTTGACCTTTGGAATATACACCAATGGATTAAACAGATACATATAAACAGCTTGTCTTTTAAATAAAAAGAGCAGAATAATAGTCACTAGAGGTGGGAAGTGAGGTTGCAAGTTTGTATGTAGATAATTTAAAATTAGATATCTGCATTTTTGGGCTTAACAAGTCCTTTAGCCATTTTTGCTAATTTGAACACCAGGCATCAGTCTTTAGCCCAATTTCTTTTTTTTTTAAATATGAAATTTATTGTCAAATTGGTTTCCATACAACACCCAGTGCTCATCCCAACAGGTGCCCTCCTCAATGCGCATCACCCACTTTCCCCTCCCCCCCACCTCCCCATCAACCCTCAGTTTATTCTCAGTGTTTAAGAGTCTCTTATGGTTTGGCTCCCTCCCTCTCTAACTTTTTTTTTCCCTTCCCCTCCCCCATGGTCTTCTGTTAAGTTTCTCAGGATCCACATAAGAGTGAAAACTTATGGTATTTGTCTTTCTCTATATGACTTATTTTACTTAGCATAACACCCTCCAGTTCCATCCACGTTGCTACAAAAGGCCAGATTTCATTCTTTCTCATTGCCAAGTAGTATTCCATTGTATATATAAACCACAACTTCTTTATCCATTCATTAGTGGATGGACATTTAGGCTCTTTCCATAATTTGGCTATTGTTGAAAATACTGCTATAAACATTGGGGTACAAGTGCCCCTATGCATCAGCACTCCTGTATCCCTTGGGTAAATTCCTAGCAGTGCTATTACTCAGTCATAGGGTAGATCTATTTTTAATTTTTTGAGGAACCTCTACACTGTTTTCCAGAGTGGCTGCACCAGTTTGCATTCCCACCAACAGTGCAAGAGGGTTCCCGTTTCTCCACATCCTTGCCAACATCTATAGTCTCCTGATTTGTTCATTTTAGCCACTCTGACTGGTGTGAGGTGATATCTCAGTGTGGTTTTGATTTGTATTTTCCTGATGAGGAGTGACATTGAGCATCTTTTCATGTGTGTGTTGGCCATCTGGATGTCTTCTTTAGAGAAGTGGCTATTCATGTCTTCTGCCCATTTCTTCACTGGATTATTTGTTTTTCGGGTGTGGAAGTTTGGTGAGTTCTTTATAGATTTTGGATACTAGCCCTTTGTCTGATATGTCATTTGCAAATATCTTTTCCCATTCCGTTTAGTTTTGTTGATTGTTTCCTTTGCAGTGCATAAGCTTTTTTCTTCATGAGGTCCCAATAGTTCATTTTTGCTTTTAATCCCCTTGCCTTTTTTAGCTCAATTTCTTGACTCTGTTTTCATCCATTGTTGACTCACTGACCTCTAACAAATGAAAAAAACAAACAAAAACAAAACAAATTAAAAAAAACTCCTACTTTATTATAAAGAGTAGTTCATCTCTCTGTAGGTTAACTTCTAAATTCAGTTTGGAATCTCCCTTTGCACATCCAGAGATTTATTAATGTACTCATTTAACAGAGAGCCTTGTTCTCCAGAGAGAAAAGTAACATAGACTGTGGCATCCACAAAGATGCATTGCCCGATTAGCCTATCAAAGAAGGACTTGCTGTCCAGCTGTGGGAGAACAAGGTCAGCAGACAAGGTTGCCGTCAGTTGTAGAAAGCCTCCCTACCTGAGATCATGCCCTGCCTGGGGAAGCCTACATCGAATGATTCAGCAAGGTGGCAAGAGGAAGAGCCAGCCATCTTAGTGACTGATTCAAGGCATTCTCAATAGGCAAAATTTGCTCCCAAAATTCCGTGCCAAGTTGGCAAGTTTTGTTAGGCTTGCATCACAGTTTGACTTATTCCTCTGCCCAACATGGTCCTTTCTCTTCTCTTCAGAGGTGTTAATCCCTCATAAAAGTCTTGCACACTAAACTGTGACTCAGAATCTGCTTCCAGAGATTACAACCTTTGACAGATTTATATTCCCATTAAAATTAAATAATCTATATTTATTCAGCACATTCTTGAGTCCCTATTTTATGTCAGACATTATACTTAGTAGTGGTGTTATAGTAGTAAAACAATTTATCTGTGGTTTCTGCCCCATGGAGCTTGAGGTCTGGTGGAAGAAACAGACAAAAAACACAAACAAATGAATAAGCATAGGTGGGTGAATGAAAGAAGTGTTTCCATTTATGTTGTGGTTGACTGGTTAATATTATGTATGCCTTCAGTAAATTGACCGAAGCCAACTTGCTTTGAATCTTTGGACAGAACTCGCTGATGGAATGTTGGACAGCCAGTCATCACTTTTCTTTTTTCAGCTCAATGACTTTTCTCTCTGCCTCCTTATTCTTCATTAAGAAAATCATTCAGACTTCAGCTTTCTAGTTTTAGACATCCCCACTGGCAACTGGAGCATCTAGTCTGGGGATATAATTGAAAAGACTAAAGAATGCACTGAGGACCTTTTGCCTGATAGATGCTGAAAATGAAGCCAAGGTAGCTTGGTCAAGGTTTCTGGAATACCAGAGTTTCTAATTACAAGAGATGGTTATTTATTTCCTACTGACTCAAACAGTGGCAAGGTTTTAGTCAAGGTGATTTAAAGATTAGAGAGAGAGAGGTGGATGCTTGGGGCATACTGGAGAGAAAATTGGTTATTCTGCCATTAGCTTCTACTCTGCAATGTTTTTTGCTTCCAAAAACACTTTAATTGAGTTGGACTTTTTGTCCCTTGGGAATTGGGCAGGCTCCAGAAAGAACACATGCAGATTAGTTGTACATTTTCTCATTAAGTGTTATCTTTGTAAGCTCCCTAGTGGCAAATTAGCTAGTTTTGAAGAGTTACTATTGCATCCAAGCCATCATGGATGCTTTGGGTTTATGATGTAACCCAGAAATATTAACCCCCTCATGTGGGTGCTTACAGTCTTGGCAAAGTTTACCCTAGCTAGCCAATGTTTGAAATAAATACATAAATAATAATAATAGTTAACCACTATTGAATGCTTACTATATGCTGAGCACTGTGCCAACCACATGATACATACACTTGCCCACTCGATCCTCACAAATATCCTATATGGTAGGTATAATCATCATCTTCATTTTATAGAGGACAAAAATGAAGTTTGGATAGGTTAAATAATTTACCTAGAACATATAGCTAGTACACAGCAATGCCAATATGAGACCTTAGTGTGCCTGATTCCAAAACCACTGTCACGTTCGTAATAAAGTAAGGTCCTATTCATTTGGAAGCCACCAAATCAAAGTTTCTAATGTAATTGTTCCATATTCAGCAACTAATGACATCCTATTTATATACTGCTTGCAATACTGTTTAATCGGCCTCTATGTCTAGAGTAAAAAAATGGCCCAGTCCAGTCCATTTTAATTCAATCCACTAGAAGATTCATATGGCCCATGGAGTGTTTCAGTTTCTAGGGAGGGAGAGGAAGACAAAGGTGAATAAGACACATTTCTTGCCCTCAGTGAGTAAGAGTCTATCAGGGGATTTTAGTCTTTATCATCTTGGAGTCTGTACTCCCCATTTCTAATTCCTTCTCTATAGAAGCTAGACCAGGAAGGGAATGAAAGAGACTCACTTAAAGCATTACTGAGACAACAGTTCAGGACTCAGTGTGATATTTGGCAAAGAACCAAATAAATCTCCCTGGCTTATATGAAAATGGAACTCAAGGCCTCTGCCTCAATCATACTATTAGTATTAAGGAGGCAAAGCCAGTCCATTACATGATTACACTATAATGGACACCATTTCCTTTGTGATATGGTTCCAATCACCATTTGATCAGCCCGATCACTCAGGGGACACTGCCTTGCAGAAAATATGCCCCTAGCAGTCATATTTGAACTGCGTAGTCCTATCCAAGCCATAATTTGTTAGTCAATGAATCAACAATAATACAAGCTGAGCCAATCAGATTATTTTCCCTGGAATTTTTTGTATACCTTATCCTTGTGAGTGGCTGAACCAGTAACACCGAAACTTGGGGGCCATGGGGTGGCCATACATTTGTATGTGACAAGGAGCAAAGAAAACCTGTCTGCTTCTAGAAGACAAATACTACTGATGTGAAGGGAAATTGCTAGGAGAAATGGAGAGAAAGTGATGAAAGTGTTTGAATTTCTGGTTTCTGTTTGTTTTTCTAAATTCTGGTTACAGTCCCCAAATCATTCCTTTATTCTTACAATAAATTCCCATTTCTGGGCATAAGCTAGCTTGAGTTGGTTTCTGTCACTTGTCATCACTGACAGTGCAGAGGACCAAACTTAATCTTCACCAGAGCTGCCATGTACACTTAAAATATTGCCCAACATTAGGGGTGTTAGTTACCTCCTAGTTTGCATTATATAACCACAGGCAGAGACACTGACCTTCAAGGTGACTGAGTCCTTGAGCAATATATTTCCTGTGTTCAACTCAATTTATCATAGATTTATTGAGTACTTATTCTATGCCAGAGACTGTGCTAGGTTTAAGATACAAAGATAAAAATAAAAATGGGTCCATGGGGCACCTGGGTGGCTCAGTTGGTTGAGCACCTGACTTCGACTCAGGTCATGATCTCATGGCTTATGGGTTCAGGGCCCGCGTTGGGCTCTGTGCTGACAGCTCAGAGCCTGGAGCCTGCTTCAGATTCTGTGTCTCTCTCTCTCTCTGCCCCTCCCCCACTCATGCTCTGTTCATGTTCCAAAAAAATTTTTTTAATAAAAATAAAAATGGGTCCCCAGGGTCATAATCTAGGAAAGCAGACCAATGAAAAGGGGTCACAACTCAACGTGATATAGATGACACAGAAGAATTTCACAGGGAAAAGTCAATGACTGCCTCAGGAAGGATCAGGGGAGGCTTCATAGAGGAGGAATACCTAGGCAAGTTCCAGTAGTGGGAACAGCAGGTGTAAAAGTATAAATAAGTGGAATAGCATGATATGTGTACAGAACTCTGGATGGTTTGCAGTTCCTGAAGGTAGAAGGAGAGTCAAGTATGGTGCAGAGCTAGAGAGAGGAGTGGGTGCCAAACCACAAGGAGTTTTGCCTACCAGGCTAAGCAGCTGTGTATTATACTGTAGACTGAGGCTTCTCACATTGCAATAAGATACAAATCATCTGGCATCTCGAGAGAATGTAGATTCTGATTCAGCACACCTGGGGTGAGACTTGAGCGTCTGCACTTTCTAACAGACTCTATGGCCATGTCTGTGTTGCTGGTGCATAGACTGAACTTAGAGTAACAAGGCTTTAAGCGATAGGATACTGAAGGCTATGAAGTGGAGAATAATATGGTATTCCAGAAAGTCACCCTGCTGTACTGGGATGGTCATATTAGACAGAGGAGGTGAGGAAGACTTAGGCAGGAGAGCAGTTAGGAAGATATTTTAAGATCCACATGAGAAATGATGAAGAGAGGAATTACTCAGGTTTACTTAGTATGCAGAGTTAGAAGTTAAGAAGAGCTATCCCTTTTTTTTTCCTGATTCTGTCTGGACTTACGCTACAGAATAATTAATTTTAGATTTATGTTATTAAATTGCACAATATGTTCATTGTTTATTTTTTTATCCATTGCATTCTTAAAACCCATTTTAAAATTGTTCTCATTTTAACTTACAAAATCCACTCGGTAATTTGCAATCAAGTGGTTTTTTCAAGTGGGCTGGATTTGGTGCTAAAATGGGTTTGTGATGAAATGAATTCTTCGACAGGGAAAAGGAGGGTGTTGTCATTTTAACTAGGGACAAATTCTGGCTCCAAGCACACCAGGGATGAGGTGGCATCTTGGTTTGCATAAGAATCACCTAGAATGATTATTAAAAATGCAGACTCTTCCTCCCCTCTTTACTTTCCCCCATCCTTATTTTGTATGCCTTACTTGGGCCCAGACAGCTGCATTTTTAACAGCATCCTCAACAGAATCCAATGCAGGTGAAATATCCAGGAGAAATTGAGAAATACCAGTCTAGCTCATTGTGGAGAAACTGTCTTCCTATATTGTGTTGTCTTTACTCGTTACTGACTAATATACCAAACACACAGACAAGATGGACTCTTCTCCTAAGAGTTTATTTTCTCAATGAGTTGGGTGATCAGGACATTTTATATCTCTAACCAAGATCATTATTCCCACACCATGCTTATAAAGACTCTTGCATTTGGAAAGGCCCACATTACATAACCATCATTAATAACCCAAAAGCAACTTCAGAGTGTTCTAATATTCACTGTTTTATTTGATTCTGTGAATCAAATAATGAAATTCTTACTTTCCAGATCTGGGTAGAAAAACCTCAGAAACAGTACGGGTCTTTCTCAGCATCACAAAGCCAGTTAAAGGTAGAAACAGTACATTAGAATTTTGCCATATCCTCAAAGCAAGGAAGACAAGGAACCAGAAATTCTTTTAAGTTTATTTATTTATTTTGAGAGGGGGGGAGGAGAAAGAGGAAGGTGTGGGGGGAGAGAGATAGGGAGACAGAGGACCCCAAGCAAGCTCTGTGCTGTCAGCATGGAGCCTGACATGGGGCTTGAACTCACAAACTGCAAGATGATGACCTGAGCCAAAATCAAGAGTCATATGCTTAACCAACTGAGCCACCCAGGTGCCCCAAGGAACCAGAAATTCTTATGGTCAGTCACCCCTCTGGGTATCCCTGAAGATCTGTGGTTCTCAACCACAGCTAATGTCAGAATCACCCTGAGAGCTCTTAAAAATCCTGATGCCAAAACCACACTCCAGAATCAGATAGGAAACAGTATCTGTATTTTTAAAAAGCTCCCCAAGCAATTCCAATGTGCAGCCCAGGCCAAAAATCCTCGAGAAAGAACCTCGCCAGAGGTAGATTTGCTGTGGATTTAACAGAGCTTCAGCCTTACAGGTTTTCATTTCCTCATGGATTGCTTTCAAGGATGCATATTTAAAATTGTATTTATGACTTTATTTTTCTCCACAAAGGCTCCTTGTGTCAGTTGAGGTTCCAGTTGGGGTTCTCTGAGAAGCAAACACAAAGAGATGTGCAACATGTTGCCTGAGGGAAGAGTGGGGGGGGGGCAGTGGGAATAGGTAGGCAGAGACTTCAGATCTCAGTGCAGGTCTACCCCTTGTGAAGGGAGAGAAATAAGGAAGAACCGGGACTGGGATGGAAGGCAGGAGAATCAGGATTGGGTAGGAAGAGCCTCAGAACATAGAAAGGTATGGATGGTCTTGGCCAATGGGCCATCCCTGAACACGGTTACTAGTTAGATGGGTGTGGTGTGGAGCAGGAATAGTATGGCTTTGGCGCCTCTCTTGTGCTCAGTCCCTAGCTGGAACAGCCAGACCTCAGCAAGGATGTCACAGCAGATCTGAGATGCTGTCAGCCCATTATGATACCTCCTGCAGTTTCCCTTCAAGGGATATCTAAGTGGCACTCGTCCATAGCCACCACACTCCCATCTGTAGAAGCTTCATACCCCCACATCTAGATCCTCCCCTTTTTCTGGATTGTCACCTCAGGAAGGAAGGAATTGATCTGACAGCACCATGGTTAATTTTGAGACTTTCCACCAACAACTCACGGGCTGCATATACAACCTTTTTCTTTCTTTCTTAAAAAAAGAATTCACTGAGAAAGCTTAGCTGTGATGTGCAAGTGTTTTCTCTTCAGTGAATAAACGTTAAGTGACTAAACACCACCAAGGTGGTGATCAATCTGTCAGCCTGTTGTCTTTAGGGACCTGCCATTTAGGAAAACAGGTGAAACTTGGATTTATTCATTCAGTTAGTCACACAACAGTTTTCCCTAGGTGTTTTCTAGATGACAAACACTAGTGATGCTGGGTGTTCAGGATACAAAATCTGGTTCTTGTTCTCATGAAACTTATATCTTGGTAAGAGAGATGGACCAAAACCAATGAATATATAAATAAATAAAATGATTACAGCTCATAACAAAAGTGTTAATAAGGATACAAAGTGTTTTGACAGAGACTAATGGGATGGGGAGCTATTTTAGATAAGCTCGTTAGAGAAAACCTCACTGAAATAGGGGACATTTAAATAGAAACGTGAATTGGGGCGCCCGGGTGGCTCAGTCGGTTAAGCGTCTGACTTCGGCTCAGGTCATGATCTCACGGTCGGTGAGTTCGAGCCCCGTGTCGGGCTCTGTGCTGACAGCTCAGAGCCTGGAGCCTGTTTCAGATTCTGTGTCTCCCTCTCTCTCTGACCCTCCCCCGTTCGTGCTCTGTCTCTCTCTGTCTCAAAAATAAATAAACATTTAAAAAAAATAAATAGAAACTTGAACTCTGGGGATCAGGGTAGGACAGGGAGGAGGGAGGGTAGTGTTCCTGATACAGAGGAAATCTTGGGTTTGCTCTAAGTGTTGTTCTAAATCCGCTGTGACTAGAGCACAATGATTAATAGGTGAACAGTGATTTTGGAGAGGTGAGGAAGTCATACAGACCTCATGGGGTATAATAGGAAGTCTGAATTGTATTTAAATTTTTTTTTTCCAACGTTTATTTATTTTTGGGACAGAGAGAGACAGAGCATGAACGGGGGAGGGGCAGAGAGAGAGGGAGACACAGCATCGGAAACAGGCTCCAGGCTCTGAGCCATCAGCCCAGAGCCCGACGCGGGGCTCGAACCCACGGACCGTGAGATCGTGACCTGGCTGAAGTCGGACACTTAACCGACTGCGCCACCCAGGCGCCCCCTGAATTGTATTTTAAACGCAAGAAAAAGTCATGGCAGGATTCTAAGTAATACAGCAATGTCAGTGGGATTAGAGGTAACATGATTTATCTGTTTTAGGGGGATTACTTTGGTTTGTGGGAATGGATAAGGGGGAAAGAGGGAAGAAGAGGAACCAGTTAGCAGACTGAATCTTGAGATGTGGTATTAGGTAGATGGCCCAGAGGCAGTGGAAGCACATTAAATTCCTCCAATATCATTTTTCTATAGAATATCTCAGTAGCTTTGAGAGCAACCAGGTTTAAAACATAGTAAGATATCAGTTCCAGAGTGCATTTGAGGGCAGCACTAAAAAATAACATCTATGAGTTCTTTTACAGGTTAAAAATGCTTCCCATTATTATGTGTTAAACTCATTTTTTGATCTTGATTCTTTTACAGTATAACTTGAGTTAGATATTTTTTAGTAGATAACACTTTATATTTCAGTGTTTGTAATTGCTTGTGATATTAGCTCTATGTTGCAAACAAAAAAGAAACACTATAATTTATTGAGTTCCTACTATATGCAAGGCACTATATGAAGATATATAGGTATAGATACAGATAGAGACAGATGAAGAGGTAAGGAAAATCAGCCCTGAACTGAGGAAATGTCCAAGATCATATCACTGACATGCTACAGAACTAGGATTGGAACCCTTGCCTACCTTTCAAAAGCTTGTTTTGAACTACTAAAAATATTGCCTACAGATCATTTTGTATCCTTGTTTCCCTTAAAGTATAGGAAGGAGGGCTTTTTACGTCAACATGGAAACACCACAAGTTTTTAAAGGATTCCTTTGCCCAAATCCAATTCTGTCTGCATTAGGAAAAGGCACGTTTCCATGTGTGAGGGGTCTGTCTCCATAAACTGGAATTCACCATCTGAAGTTTCTTCTTGCTGATCTTACCACACACTGGCTGCCTTCTGAAACCAAACCACAAGTTCCTGTGTCATAAGAAGACAAACCTCAACATCCCTAGAGATATCCCTCAATATCCCACTGGTGAAATGTGACTTGCTTAGCATTACACTAAACTCTTCCCAGAGGTAGATTTGTGGTTCGTTTGAAACATGTTCCATCTTATTCCCTAAGTAAAATAAGTCATCTCCTTAAACATACCTTATATTAGTATAGTGCTTTGCAGCTTGCAAAATACTTTTACTTTATATCATTTGACCTTTTAGGGACAACTAACACAGGCACTATCATCCTCTTAACAGATGAGGAATCTGACTCTCAAAAAGATAAATGATTCTTTCAAGCAAGATTCTACATCTAAGAAGGGTAGGGCCAGCAGGAGTATAACGATTTCAACACTTTTACAAAAACTAGAAGTAAAGAAGTGGGAAGTGGTTATAACCATTATTATCTAGAGTAAGTTAGTCTTATAGATAGACTCATCCCCATATCAGGAGGAACTTGGGACCTCTTGGGGAAAGGGCTGGTTGGTAAAATGTCTGTAGATATTTGCAAGAATGGTATAAATAACATAAATGTGAATCTTTTCTATACTTAGCTCCTCCTGGCAAGATCACTACTGATTTCCTGTCACTGCTTCCATTCACTGTTCCTTTCATTCACAGCTGGCTTCTGTCAAGGATTCTTTTTCCTCCCATGCATTAAATTCCATTCCATTCAGAATCATCTTGAATCAAATATAACCAGGAGAGGTGCCTTATGGAGAATACCGAGGCCATGCCCATGCTTTGATTTGCAATGAAACACAGAAGGAACTGAGGCTGTTGAAACTACAAAAGAGCCAGACAGGGTATAAACTCATTCTGCAAACAGTGAAAGGGAGCTCACCAAACATCAGAACCAAGTCTTTTTGGTAAAGCCTAAAAGATGGAATCAAAAGCCATGAATAGAAATCACAAGCCATTCCATCCACTCATCCATCCAACAAACTCTGAAAGAAGAGTCCCCAAAATCAGTATTTTAATCTAATTGTAGACTCATTAAAGACTTTCCTAAGGAAATGACATTAAAATTGACTCCTGAAGGAGGCCTTTGTCATAGCCAAATGAAGAGTGGGTACAAGCATTCCAAGTAGAGGTAAGTGGAAAAGTGCAAAGAACTTGGTACTTTCAAGGAGACCAATGAAAGCCGGTAGCTTACATAACAAGGGGGATCCTTGGAGGAGAGAGCAGAATGACGCAGAAAGCAGACCATAGAGGCAGGCCATGATAAAGCAAATCAATGTTAGCTGAGTGTAAAAAATATAATTCTAGCACACAGCTCTGTCCAAAACTGGACAGGGCTTCTGATGAACAAGGATGTAGAAGAAGCTGGGTGATCCTCAAAGAGAACACAGGTTAAAGAAATGAAATGTGAGACAGGGTGGAAGGAGGGGGAGTGGACTGGGTCACATGATGTATCAGGTCTCTTCCAGGGCTGAAGGTCTATAATTCCATTATTCCAACAAATATCCAATATGGCCGTATGAATTTTTGAGAAATTCCCAGGTTGCCTGTCTACCTATAGTAAATTTTACATGCAACAAACCTTGGGGCTTTAGATGTTGTAAACAACAAAAAATAAATAAAATGGTGAAAGGAGAAGAGACGTACGGTGGTGGATAAAGGGGCGTAGATGGTGTGGCGGTGAAGATTATAGACTTGAGGTCAATGCTTTTCACGTGGGGTTCAAATTCCAGTTTCTAGATCGATGACCTATAATATTACAGTCTGGTAGCTAAGCATATGGGTTCTTATTTGTTTACGGCTATACTCCAGGCCTTAGAACAACACCTGGCTCTGCAATAAATATGCATTTAATGAAAGAATAAACAAAAGCTTCTGCTCTGGTGGTCTGCTCAAGACTGGCCCTCAGCTGTTGCAAAATGGAGATTTCTTGATTGTGTCCATATATTCCTGGTAATGACTGAGAGAGGCAGAGAAAAAGAAGTAATGAGATCCTAAGTATAATCAGCCCATAAGCCCTTCATTCCCGGGGAAGGGAAATCAGCTACCCTCGCTCCCTTTGTGTCTCCCTGAGGCTCAGCTCTGGTCGTTTCTCTTTTCCTTCAAGGCTGCCTATGATCTTCATTTGACCTGATTTTCCCTGCACAGTGTTACGACTGATGATTAGCAGGCTTGCCCTTGCCTGCTTTTGAAGACCCAAAGGAGACTTTGCCTGTGGAGATCCCTACCTCCAGCATAAACATGCACTCACTTTATTGGCTCAGAGTACAGAGCATTGCACAGTCATGGGCACTGTCTGATGCCGCCAGTAGAGAGCTCTGTGCTGTGAGCAGCCAAGAAGAAAAGCTGAGCAAGGAAGCAGAGTGCCTGGCAGTACATTCTTCCTCTAGTGCTTCCTGCCCTGGACCAGATCCCAGGTATTCCAGCAAAATCTCTGCATGGTCTAGAGCTCCTGGAAATGGCCCACTGAGGACAAGACCCCCTGCCCGGTAAACAATAGTACAATGGAAAGGGCAGAGTCTCCTCTGATTGTCTGGGTTTCCTGAGGTTCGCTCTGTGTCCGCTGGTTTCAGTCTGGGTTCTCTGCAGTCTGAAGATTCAGACAGTAAACTTGTCATGATTACTGTAAGAGAGATCACAGGAATGCCATAGGAAGAGGCCTGGAGCCACAGCCAGCTAGTGGCTATTATTTATTCATTGCCCGTGAGGTGCCAGGCACATACATCACGTGTGATTGTGGCAAACACGGTGATGAGCCACCCAGATCCCCCTTCAAGCTGCTGCTGCTGCTGGATGTGCTGCTGGCAGGCAGCCTTTTCTCATCTGCCCTTTGTGACTTGCCCCAGCAGCAGAGAGCCGCCTTTCCCCAGTGACGCACAAGCATGATGGATCAAGGTGAATCTATAAAGGCTGGAACATCAGGACGGCTCTGACGGGCCATTTTGACTCCAGAGCTCCCTTCGGGTCAGCTGAGGCTGTCACTGGACTTGCACGGCAGTTTGACTTTTCCCTCTGCCCAATCCTGCTTCCTTCCCCTCCCTTCATTAGGTGTATGTCCCAAACACCCTTCTTTAAAAAACCTTACTTACATGTTAAACTCTGCCTCAGAGTCCACTTCAAGGAGAATCTGACCTGTGACAGCAATGGCGGGTTAAAAGAATCGACATATGACTTGCCCCATGCCCACCAAAAAGGATTCTGGACTTGGTCATTCAGTCTCCTCTCCTCAGAAGAATCCCATAAATACGCAGGAGGAAGAAGCCATTGGGAAGAAAGGGGGATAAGAGGATTCAGGATGCTGCAGGCTGGTGGTAGGTGACTGGAGAAGACCCGGAAACTGTAAAGGATGAGGATATCTTCTCCCCCACATATTTCCATAGTTGCTTAAAATACAAACAAATGGCTTATTGTTTTGAAGTTATTTTTCAATTTCCAGAGGAGTGTGTTCTTGGGTCACGGCGCTACTCTTAATCTTGGCTGTGCGGGTCAACAGGGTTACAGTGACAACAACCTTCAGTGTTATGTATTATTCTTTCCATTTTATAGATAAAGAATGGATAAAGAAACTGAGGCAAGAGAGGCTACCTTCTAGGATCCATTTTGTTTCTGTGTGACATTGAGTTTTCATTCAATGTTCTTGGATTTCATGGCTGAAAGACAAATCTTAAATGCCAACAATGCAAGGAAATGAACTAAACATTGAAATCTTTTACAATTTTAAGAACTCAATTCTTTATAGAATTAATAATTTTAAAGTATTTTCCTGTGTTCATTGTTATAGGGTTATATGCAATTAATGAGGTAGTTGCAAGATCAGTTTTACTACCTTTAGCAATGCCTACATCATATACTTGGATTATCTCTAGTACCTCGTGAAATATGCAGGGATGTACTGCTTTCCCAACTCACATTTAGAGAAACTCAGGCTGGGAGAAAATAATTTATTAGTGCAAAGATACTGCTGCTTAATTTTAGATCCAGAACACAGACTCAGGTTTCCTGATACTTTTCTAATACTTATTCCATACTATTACACTAATTCTCTCTAGCCTTGTATTAGTTGTCCATTACTGCACAACAAATTACCTTACCACTTAGTGACTTACAGCAACAAACATTACTAATTTCCCACAGTTTCTGAAAGTCAGGGAGAGGCTGAGCTGGATGGTTCTGGCTCTGAGGCTCTCATAAGGTTGTAGTAGGGATGTCAGCTGGGACTACGTTCATGAAGGCTTGAGTGGAACGATAAAGTCCACTTCCAAGATGATGCATTCCCTTGGCTATTGACTGGAGGCCTTCATTTCTCCCTGGTTATTGACAGGTAGCCTTGATTCTTCACCACATGGTCCTTGCCATAGACTGCTTGAATGTCCTCACAACATGGCAGGCAACCTCCCCCAAAATGAACGTTTCAAGAGGGAGAGCAAGAAGGAAGCTAGAGTGCCTTTTATAACCTAGCTCAGAAGTTACATACAACTATCCTTGCCATATTCCATTCATTTGTCATGATTTATTAAATCCAACCCATATTCAAGAGGAGTGGAATTCAGCTCCAGATCTTGAAAGGAAGTGTAAAGGAATTTATGGGCAGATGTTAAAATTATCCCAGTCCTGTTCTTTGGATTAAAAATCCCTTATTAACGGGGGCAGTGTTGTTTCCCCCAGGAAATTCAAGCCATTAGAATGAACCAGGGAACCAAAATTTTATTGCATGGGAAGTTTTTTCGGTGTCACATTAAATGGCAGTTTGATAGCCCTTTATTCCTTGGCCAGAGTTGGCTTCTAAAAAAATTCAGACAATACTATAATAATAATGCAATGATGGGGAACATCTCTAGTTTTTGCCTGTCCAGAATCCATTCTCATTCCTCTAATCTTACCTTGGGAACCCCCATTCACTTCTAGTCAGAGTGGAACTAGTGATTTGAAGGCACTTCCTTCAGTTCCAGAGATGGCCATGTGACCCAGGCCAACTGGTATATTCTACTACCCTAACGACAAAGATTTGTTTAGAGACAGAAATCAAATGGGTTCAGTGATAGTCAATAACCAAATTTTGTTGGAACTATGGGGAGGAGTTTTCTTTCTACAGGGTTTACTAGGCTTCTTCCATCATATGGGGAGAGTTTGTTTGTGAATGAAATCAGCACAGAGGGAAATGATACCAAAACATGGAGAGAGAGAGGAGAGAGGAGAGAGAGAGAGAGAGAGAGATATTTTGATAATATTATTATTTGCATCTAGAAAATCCAGCATGATTCAGGCGAGAGAGAGAGAGAGAGAGAGAGAGAGAGAGAGAGAGAGAGAGAGAGAGAGAGATTTTGATAATATTATTATTTGCATCTAGAAAATCCAGCATGATTCAGGCTAGCTCTATCCCTGGACTTTTTAAGCCACAAGCCAATAAAATCTTTGGTTATTTTAGCTGCAATCAGAAAGTCTTAATATACTATTTCAAGTAGTAATACCTATTTCTTATAGAATATTTATTATATACCAGCACACGTGCTGTGCTAGGACCTTAGTATCTTCTATTTCTTAAAATAATAACATTTTGAGGGAGATACTATTATTCTCTTTATAGATGAGGGTAAGGGTAAGAAATGTATCATTGGTCACCCCCCTGAGGAGCAGAGAAGTTTGGATTCGAACTAAGACTTGTGTGACTAGGCAACCATAATCCTGGCACTGTGCTGCCCTGCTTTCTCTCTCTCTCTATATATATATATAGATCTATATCTATATCTATATCTATCTATATAGATATAGAGATAGATATAGATATAGATATAGATATAGATAGATATAGATATAGATATAGATAGATATAGATATAGATGATAGATATAGATATAGATATACATACATACATACATACATATATTTTTTTAAATTTACTGAGCCAATTGGTTAGGTAAGAGTAGTAATTACTACCAGCTATTCAGAGCCTGGTGCTATACTAAACTTGCATCCATTGTTTAATTCAATCCTCTCATTGGTTTTAGGATGGAAATTCTGCCATGCCCATTGCACAGATGAGAAAGGTGAGGTCCAGAACAGGTGATTTGTCCAAGGTTACAGAGCTAGTGTTGGTTTGCAGATCTCTCAGGAGCTTCCTGCGTAGAATCTTAAACCAGCTCCTGTCCTCAGAGGGCAGGGGGAGGCCTAAGAAAGAGGCAAGCCACTCCAGATTAATTGGTGGCAGTTTTAATAGGCAAAGAGAATTTACAAACAAGGCTTGTCTTGGGTGGCAGCAAGATGAATGGATCCCCACACTCACCCAACAAATCTTTAAAGTTTATAAAGTGGCTTTTATAAACTTGACTGGGTTCAGTCAAATATACTGCGTCGGTGTTTTCAACACCACATCACTATCTCAAAGCTATGTCCCGGAAGCAGCCTCTCACGGTGGGAAAGACAAGTGGAAGCCCCATTCCAAGGACAGGGGAGGGGATGAGGAGCCTCTGATAGCCGGGACATAGCTCAGTGGTCAATCAGTGGTCACATCTTTTCAATGACCTCTCCCAATAATTAGTAAGTAGTAGAACTAGGTTTTGACCAAACTATACTTGATGAGAATCCACACATATTTACTTTAATTCCAGTGAAGATTTGACAATTAATAGAATCCATGGATATTTTAGAAAGAACACCAGGGTGCAATTCAGGATATCTGAAAAACATTTTCTCTTCTTCCATTAGAGTGACCAACACATCTTGGCTTCCCTAGGACTTTCCCATCTTTAAAACTGAGAGGTAGGCTGGTCTCTCTACCTTGCACAGACAGTGGCAAATAAAAAGACTAGGCTGTTTGTCCTTGGCTTGCATATAGAAAAGGGAATTGGGACTGAGACTCCTTGCCACCCAATCCCCAGAGAGACCAGACCTGGCTTCAGGATTCAAGAAAAGTTAAGAAAGCAGAAGATGCTGGGCTCCCTTAGCCGTTCATCCACAGGATAAGTTTGGAAGGCTGAACCCAGGATGTTCCAGTGTTGAAGGTAGTCTGAGCCTCCAAGATATACTTAGCTAATCAGCACCTTCAGTGCTGGGAGGCTGTGGCCTTTGCCAATTAAAGCACCTTACGAGGTGAGGACCTTTTTTTTTTGGAGTAACTATGGGTAGTAGACAGCAGGTCATGGAATCAGAAATCTTAGGTTTGCACCCAGCTTGGCCACAACTCCTGTATTACCCCTGGGCCTTGGTTTCCCTATTCCAGAGGATACAGTGGGTAGTGACCCCTTTAGAGCTCTGCAGTGCAGATTAATGCTTTAACATACAACAGCGCTTTGTACGCTGAAATGTTCCTGAGTAAAATGGATGCTGCTACTGATGATTTTTTTTTTTTATCACATCTTGAAATCGGTATCTTCCTAGCTGAGGTTCTCATTCTGTTTTTAACTACGCACTCTTTTGAAGGATTCCATCCAAAGACTAAGAACTTATAAACTGCTCTGTGTGGAAAGCAGAAGAATGGCCCTTAAAGATGTCCATGTCCTAATCTCTAGAACTTGTCCTTACATTGTGATAGATGGAAAAGGTGAATTCAATGTGCAGATGGAATAAAGTGGATAATCAGCTGTCATTAACAAGGGTCCTTAAATGTGGAAGAGGGAGGCAGTAGAGGCAGTGTCAGGGTGATGCAGCATGAGAAAGGTGTGACCCGCCATTGATGGCTTTGAAGACGGAGGAAGGGGCATAACCAAGGAATGTGGAGAAAGCCTCCAGAAACTGGGAAAGGAAACGGATCCCCTTTAGAGCCATCAGAAGGCAATGTAGCTCTGGTGACACCTTGATTTTAGTTCACTGAGACCCATTTGAGACATCTGACCTCCAGAACCATAATTTGTGTTGTTTTAAGCCATCATGTTTGTGATAATTTTTTCTAGCAGCAATAGAAAATGAATACATTCTATAATCAAAACAATTCAGCAAGAAAAATACACAGGATTGTCACGGGAGGGGAAGCAATTACTCACTGGGAGGCAGAGTGTTTACTCCTATTTCTCTGGGCAGTCTGAGAGTGAGCCTTTTAAGATTTTAAGGCATGGCATTTGATGGAGGCATCTCCAGCATTGCCCTGGGGCATTGTAATCCACAGAAGACACAGAGGTGGAGTCTTGAGAGGTAAACATTGGTAAAAACATCATCACCCATTTCACTTCTAGTGTATGCTTCTAAAGTCATCCAAACTGCTCTTGGCCCTGTCCTTAGGTTTACTGGAATCAATGTTTGAGGATAAATAGCATGCCAGCTGGTGTTTCTTATGAGTTGGTTTCAATGTGTTTTTTTTTTTTTTTTTCCACTCTCTCTAAAGAAAAGGCAGTCTAGCAAAATGGCAAGAGGACCATTTGCAATTAGACTGACAAGGTTAAAATTGTACCCCTACCACTTACACCCCATGTGACCTTTTGCAAGTTATACGGCATCCCCAAGCCTTTTCTCATAGACAAAAGTGGGCTGATAAGAACAGCTCCGTGAACGCTTCAGGATGTTAAACAAAATAATGAAGGTAAAGGGCTTCACATGGTGCCTGGCTCATGATAAATTCTTCAGAAATGTTAACTGTTTTGCATTCCCCATTTCTGATCTGGAAGAAACGAAAGAAAGAATCAAAGCAGCCCAGCATGGGGAGTGTCCTATGAGAGGGTGGGCACAGTAGGATAATCAGAGGCAGAGTGGAATCCAGGAAACGGAGGGTGTTAAGCAGGTAACTGACTCGGCTGTTGGCAGATCTTTGCAATGTGGCTAAACTCAATTCTGATGAAAGGCTCGTTCACTCTGTCAGTCTTCCCAGACATGGCAAAACCTGTGTTTAAAGAACAGCCAACTAGGTGTTTGTGTACAGTAAGTATTCATTAAAACTCATTTGCAGCCCTGGTTGCTAGTTCGCTAGAACACATCTTACTGAAGGCCTTTATGCTGTTAAGAGGATCCAAGGGTTCTACCAGGAGTCTGGGTAATTTAGTGGGCAGGGCAAGGGCCTTGGAGTCACCCAGACCTCATTTTAAACCCTGGCTCTGCCACTTTCCAGCTGCCCCTGCTTCTTGGCCTATGCAAGGGAGATAATGTTACCCTCCTTCCAGAAATCTTTCCCAGAGTAAATGTGAAATGCAGGTAAGGGGCTTGAATAACCCAAGCTGGACCTTGTCATAATAGTTATACATCGTTGATACATATTATTTGGGCCCAGAAGGCTGGATTCTAGTCCTAGCTCCATTACATAATATGACCTTGGAGAAATCCTAAACCAATTCTGAGGTTGTTCCTCCTTCAACAACACAAAGAGGATAATAAAAAGTGAAGCATCTACTTTATAGGGCTGTTATGTACACCAAATGAGACAAGGCTGTTATATAAAAATGTTATGTTTGGAGTTCATTAGAATATAAATTTTTCTGGTTATGTAAAATGGCCCCAATATTCCCATTTTTCTTCCCTGTTTGCCTGCCTCAGTGGATGGCACATTCATCAATGAGTTGTGTTAAGTGGTGAAGTTTTAGCACTTTGGACCTCATGGATAATGTCCCATAGGGTTGAGCTCAGTAGACACAAGGTAGGGAGGTGATGAAAGGGTAGGGGAGAGTGCAATCAGCAGACAATTGATGTCCTCCTGTGTAAAAAGCAGGACTAAGCTTCTGGATTCCAACAGTAGCATAGGAGCATCAGCATAAGTAATATAAAAGCCTGAACATACAGGGAACTAAGCAGGGATTAACTTCGTATGAAGTTCCAGGCACTAAGCCACACACTTTCCCAGATAATCCCAATTAATCTTTCCAACAACCTTGTGAACTAGAAATCACTTTCCTTGTTTTCTAGCAGAGAAAATTGAGGCCCAGAGAGGTTAAGTCAACTATCCAAGATCACACAGACAGGAAAGAGTCCAGATGTATTCTGGGTCCAAAAGCAAGGCTCTTTCCATGCATCCACAATGTATCCCTGAAGTCCAGTTTTCTGATTCTGTGACTTTTCTGAGACCAAGGTTAGCCTGCACATCAACAGGATCTAATAGCATGCTTAAATCATTAAGGGAGAGAACTTTAGGCGATATATTAGAACTTCCGATCCAGTGGGAGTCTTGGAATAGTCTTAGAATTGCTCACTTAGCAAATTTCATTGATTGTGGTGTGCAAATATTGACATACTTATATACCATTTCCCAAGGTAGATCCCATAAAATATTGTATTATTATCATCAGTAACATCAAAAAAAACTGTAACTACCACAATTAAACTACAATTAAACAAACAACTATAATTCAAATTTACTGAGGACTTCTAAGCCAAGGCACAACTGAAATGCTTTAAATACACTATCTTACTAAATACTTAAAATGTTCGTTTGACCTAGATACTATTATCTTTTTTTTACATGTGAAGAAACCAAGTCTTGACATGATTAATTATTAATATGAGAAAAAATAAGTTATTCTCTCAACTACATTTTTAAACTCTTTAATTAAACCAAGTTAAGCTGGTCTGCTTACTACAGGACTTCTCAGAGACTTAATGGACTCTGAGGTTCTCCAAGAAGGGAAGACCTATTCAGTGATTGCCTAATGTATATGGCACGGGTTGCTTTCTCTATTGGAGATCTTTTGGGAAATTCTACCCTTCTTTGATGGCTAGGTTGTCTGCTCTCCCTGGGCAAGCAGAGCTCATGCCTTCTGCTCATGCTGTTCCCTATCTGTTCACCTTGAAGAGCCACATTTTTTTTCCTTTCCCAGAAGCTCTTCATGTTTATGGACTCTGAGAGGGGTAGAGGGAAGTGTGAATTTCTTTTTATAGAGAACTGAGTCACTGATAGTTGGACTTAACATATGAGTTAGACAGTGGCTGTCTATTTCCTGAGGAGATGTCGAGCTTAGGTTTGAAACAAGGAGGTGAAGTGAGCTTTCCATTGTGTACATTGTAGAAGTGCTTGTAGGTGAGAAAAATGGGAAAAATGGGTTTGCAAAGGTTTTGAATATGAATGACAATCTGGGAATGTTTAAGGCTAGAGGCAAATTGCAGGCATGCATGGTTTCTTTCATCCATTCTCAATTGACTTTATAGATCTGTCAAACAGCTCTGGATAGTATAGAAAATAATGGAACTGTGGGGGCTTTCTGCCCTCAAAGGCTTTATATCTGTAAGTTTACATGAAAGAAGAAATAAGACAGGAGTAATATTTTATTTAAACGTTGTTAATTTTAGTTTTCATATGTATCTAATTAATGTAAAAATCACCTGGTTGTAAATCAGTTGCGTTGGCCACTTAAAATCTATTTCCTGGACTTCCAGTTTTAAGGTAATAATATAAAGTCAGCTTCCTCCTTTTGAAAATAACCCCCAGAACATGAAGGAATACAGAGACATAAACTCCATCTTGGATTAAATCATATTTGATTAAATTAAATGTATATATCCCAAAACATAATATATGAAGACAGAAGGCAGTTGTAAGAATGATGTTAGATTGTAATGAAGAACTTCATAAAAGCTCAAGAATTGAGGGCACCTGGTTTTTCAGATGGTGACAATCAGGCTGAAAACAGGGAGGTGGTTTCGAAAGTCGGTATAAAAACCAGTTGGGGCACCTGAATGGCTCAGTCGGTTAAGTGTCCGACTTCGACTCAGGTCATGATCTCAGGGTTTGTGGGTTCAAGCCTGATGTCTGTGCTGACAGCTCAGAGACTGGAGCCCACTTCAGATTCTGTGTCTCCTTCCCTCTCTGCCCCTCTTCCGTTCGTGCTCTTCTCTCTCTCTCAAAAATAAACATTTAAAAATTAAAACAACAACAACAATTGTACTTCTAGGTACCTAGACCGCTACTTCTATGACCCCTCACAAAATAGAAAGAAAGGTCCCTGAGGGCAGTGAACCAAAGAGGCTTCAAACCCAGGAACCCAACCAAGCACAGAGGAAAGTGAAAGAGGTTTGAATAGAAAACAGAGACCTGAGTAAAACCTACTCACTGCAATAAGATACATACCCCATAGCACTGTCCCATCCAAAGTTCTAACAAGCAGGCCTCTACTGGCTTAACCTTGCTCCATGTAGAAGATTGAGGGGGGCGCCTGGGTGGCGCAGTCGGTTAAGCGTCCGACTTCAGCCAGGTCACGATCTCGCGGTCCGTGAGTTCGAGCCCCGCGTCGGGCTCTGGGCTGATGGCTCAGAGCCTGGAGCCTGTTTCCGATTCTGTGTCTCCCTCTCTCTCTGCCCCTCCCCCGTTCATGCTCTGTCTCTCTCTGTCCCAAAAATAAATAAACGTTGAAAAAAAAAATTAAAAAAATAAAAAATAAATAAAAAAAAAAGATTGAGGGATCCTTCTCTGGAGAAACTGAACTCCCCCTCACAAAAGGTCTGCTTGGGGATCTCAAATAAAATCCCAAACAAAATACCCAGCTGGCCATGAAATTTAAAATGAGCCCATTAGATAACAAGCCCTAACCCTACACAGAAACTTTCCACTCACCATTTTTGTACCTAACTCAAGAAATGAAGCAAATATTTGACAGAGCCATTAATCTATAAGAGAAAGGGAAAAATAAAGTAAAAGATACTAGAATAAACAGAGACAATGCAAAGAGAGGAAGAAAACTTAAAACAAATTTTTAAAATATCTCCAAATAGGTAAGAGAAGACAGTGCATTCATGAAACAAGAAGAAATGCCTATATAAAAGGAACATTTATTGGAAATAAAAAGTATGATGGTGGAAAAAATAGTTAGGAGATATATACAAGGAAATCTCAAACTACAAAGGGGTGGACAGTTGGAGGTATTGGAGGTAAACAATAAGAAAATTAGAAGCTTTCTCAGGTAAGCTCATTAGTTGATTCACTAGAATTCTAGAGAAAGAGAACTGAGAACAGAAGAGATGGCTTGGTTTGGGATCCCTCAGAAGCTGACTCAGATGCGGATTAGAGCTGAAGTTGTTAATTTGGGAGGTGATCTCAGAACAACAGTAGGGTTGTGGGATGGGGAAGCAGGGAAGGAAAGAAAGCTGTTAAAGTACAGATGGTCCCCAACTTTTAACTTCAGATTTTTCGATTTTATGATGGTGTTAAAGCGATACACATTCAGTAGGAACCGAACCTCAAATTTTGAATGTGGACCTTTCTCTGGGCTGGCGATATATGGCACAATGCTCTCTGATGAGGTTGGGCAGCTGCGGCGTGGCAGCTCACAGCCAGCCCTGCGCTCACAAGGGTCAAAGAACGCAACCATTCTGTACCCATACAGCCTTTCTAGTTTTCATTTTCAGTACAGTACTCAGTCAATTACATGAGTTGTGCAATACCTTTTATAAATGAGGCTTTGTGTGAAATGATTTTGTCCAACTGTAGGCTAAGGTAAGTGTTCTGAGTGGTAAGGTAGGCTAGGCTACACTATGATGTTTGGTAAGTGAGGTGTATCACATGCACTTCTGACTTATGATATTTTTTAACTTATGGTGTGTTTATCAGGACTTACCCCACTGTAAGTTGAGGAAGATCTGCATGTGTTGTCAAGCTAATCACTATGACAGGCAACTGGAACTCAGTCCATTTGGGAGAGTCTGGAGGGTAGTATAGAACACCCTTGAGAGTTGTCAAAACAAAGGTGAGTAATTTGGGATATTAACCCACCATTCCTCTTACACCACTGATGGATGGTGGATTCCAGGCATATTTGGTTTCTTCGTATGCAATCCAAATGTCCTCCCATGATGTGAAAAAAAAAAAAAAAATCCCTCCTGACAGAGGTTCACAATACATAGCTGTCTAAGTTTTCCAGAACTACTGTAACAAATTGCCACAATCTGATTGGCTTAAAACAACAGAAATTTATTTTCTCATGGTTCAGGACACCAGAGGTACAAAATCAAGGTGTGAGCAAGATTGGTTCTCTCTGACGTCTCTGAGGAAGAAACCATTCCTCATGCCTCTCTCCTTGATGTTAGTGGTTGTTGGCAACCTTAGGCATTCCTTTGCTCATAGACCTATCACTTTAACTCTGCCTCCACTGTCACATCACCTTCTCTTTGTGCCTGTGTCTTTGTGTGTCCTCTCCTCTTTCCATAAAGACAGCAGTCACTGGATTTACAGACCACCCTAATCCAGTATAAGCTCATCTCAATCCTTAACTAAATCCATGTTCAAAGACCTTGCTTCCAAACAATGTCACATTCTGACCTTCCAGGTAGACATGAATTTAATTTTTTTTTAATGTTTATTGATTTTTGAGAGAGACAGAGTGTGAGCAGGGGAGGGGCAGAGAGAAAGGGAGACAGAATCTGGAGCAGCCTCCAGGCTCTGAGCAAGCGGTCAGCACAGAGCCTGACGCGGGGCTTGAACTCACAAACTGAGAGATCATGACCTGAGCCGAAGTCGGACACCTAACCAACTGAGCCACCCAGGCGCCCCAGGTGAACACGAATTTCGAGGGGACACCATTCAATTGATTATAGCAACCTTTTGCATAGAGGCTGATGTTAAGGAGATATGGACATGGACAAGGAACTAGCCTCTCTTCAGCAATGACTGAGGAATGTTGTATACTTTGGAACAAAACGGATCTAGATTTTAATCTCAAAAAAAAAAAAAGCAGTAGAGTTTAAAGTTGGGTGAAATGAATGTGCATCACTCATTGGTCTGTCCAGATTTTAAAGTAACAAAGTATCATTCCACTTAGAATTTTCGGGAAAGAATATGTGAGGCTACTGTGAGGACCACACAATATACTTGAAAACAGTGCTTAGAGTGAGGAAGCTCCCAGTGCAGTAACACACATGAAACAATAAAAGAGTGGCACAAAACAATAAGCAATAAGCGATAAAATGATCAAAGTGTAGAATTCGCTGCCTGAAGTTTGGCAGTAATAAAGAAAGAATTTTATAAATTTTCAAGGACTTAAAAACATGAGTGTCCAGGCTCAAATACCCCACTAAGTACACATCACAATGGAAGTAGACAGACCCAGGGTGAAGCACCATCATGACATTTCAGAAGATATGGATGAAGAGAAGAACATACAATTTTCCAGAGCGAGTAATGGTACACTTCATATAAAAAAAAAAATCAGGAATCCAAATGGCATCAGGGTTCTCAATAACAAGGTTGAAAGCTAAGAGACAAGGAAATAATAGCTCCAAATTCTGGGGGGAAATTATTTTCAGCCTAGAATTCTGTGTCTTCCAAACTATCAATCAAGTATGAGAATGGGGGAAAAACAGTTTTCCGGTTTTCGTATTTCAAAGTAATTACCTTCAATGCACTTCTCTGGCTTTATTTCAGTAAAATGTAAAAATGGACTACGAAGAATGGAATCCAGAAAAGATGAGCCACAACCCAGGCTAAGGGAATCCCCCAAGTGTAGCTAACAGAAAACTCAGGGCTCAGTGGCTCTAGAGGGATGGTGGTCCAGCTTGGAGTAGAACGGTGGAGAAATGTCTTCATAAAAATATTGAAATCAAGAGATTAAAATTTTATATTGGAAAAAATGTATTGAAAGTGTTTTGAAGGTTTATTAGAATGTGTGGCAAGAGTTCATTGATTTACATAAAACTGAGCAATAAAAAGGAGTCCATTTTAACTTCAGGTAAGACAAAAGTAATGTAAGAAATTAAATGTAATGATGGTACACCACGTCATTGAGCAGTGAGAAATATTTACATAGTCATAATAATAAAAGCACTGATGTATAGTTAATCAAAAATTGTGATATAATTCTACTGTAAGGGGTAGAGGCAAGGGAAATGGAATGTGATAGAACTAAACTCTTCATCTACCTAAAGAGGAAGTGAGTTGGTGCGCCTGGGTGGCTCAGTCGGTTAAGCGGCCGACTTCGGCTCAGGTCATGATCTCACGGTCCCTGAGTTCGAGCCCCGCGTCGGGCTCTGTGCTGACAGCTCAGAGCCTGGAGCCTGTTTCAGATTCTGTGTCTCCCTCTCTCTGACCCTCCCCTGTTCAGGCTCTGTCTCTCCCTGTCTCAAAAATAAATAAAACGTTAAAAAAAAAAAAAAAAAGAGGAAGTGAGTGGACAGTGTCTACATTGGAGATTTTGAGAAAAAAATAGGTTAGGCTTAGTTTTTAGAAATATAGGGAAATAGGGGCGCCTGGGTGGTTCAGTCAGTTAAGCGTCTGACTTCAGCTCAGGTCACGATCTCACGGTCCATGAGTTCGAGCCCCGCGTCGGGTTCTGGGCTGATGGCTCAGAGCCTGGAGCCTGCTTCCGATTCTGTGTCTCCCTCTCTCTCTGCCCCTCCCCCGTTCATGCTCTGTCTCTGTCTCAAAAATAAATAAACGTTAAAAAAATTAAAAAAAAAAAAAGAAATACAGGGAAATAACCACATGGATTAGCTAACGGGATTATGGTAGTCGCCCCTGAGAGATCAAGAGACAATAAGTGATGTGCTTTGGGGGATTGAATGCTTCCTGGTGATCTGAGGTTCTGGTTCTGTTCCTTGAGTCCCAGATTTCTCCAGGTCTTCTTCCAATTCTGTAAGCTGCCTCAGTTTTCTCCCTTGCCATGTAACTCAAAACATATTCTTTCTTACTTAATCCACCCTGAATTAAGATTCTGCCACAACTCAAGAGTCCAGGCTGTTACAATGATAGATGTGGATCCCATTAATGCACATATCCTGACTAACTCGCTTTAATAAACTAGTTCTGATCCATGCCCAATGTATAATCTGTTCCAAATGTTTATTGAAAAGACCAAGCTCCTTATTATGACATCTGGCATCTTCCCCAGATTTACCTCCCAACATCCCTAGTTTCACACCACACTCTAGTCAATACCAAACTTCTTTCAGTTCCCCCACTATGACCCCTACTTCCCTCCCCTTACACATTCTCGTCCGATGCTTTTCATACCTCCTGTTCTTTTTATATCTGAATAATGCTTATTTACTCTTAAAGACTCAGATCAGCTGTTCCCTCCCTCAACCTTCTCTGATTTAGTAGATTGGCCTTAATATTCCTCAACTGCACAGCTTAGTATGAGCACTTAAAATATGTTGTAATTCTGTGATTCTACTTCTGTATCTTCCTTTAGACAAGAAGCTCCTTAAAGGCTATACCTGTGTATTAATCATAACCAGTACTCATAGTAGTTGCTCAATAAATGTGTATTGAACTGAACAACTTAGCTTATGACCACATGGAGCAAGACAAGTGTGATTATCTTGATATTTCAGTTATCTATTGCTACATAAAATATCACTCCTAAATACAGTAGCTTGAAACAATAGCCACTTATTTTCTTATGATTCTGAAATGTGAGCGTGACACTTGGTTACAGTTTGTCACTACTTTATGTGTTACTGAGTCACACACATGCCTTCAAGTGAGAGCTGGAAAATCGAAGATTCATTCATATGTCTGGTGCCTTATTGGGGGTGATAGCAATGGCTGGGACTGGCTGGGCCTCTCTTCATGAGGTCTCTCATCATTTAGTAGTAGCACCTGAGATTTTTTACAGGGGAACTAGATCCTAAGAGGACACAACCGAAAGCTGCTAATAGTTTTAAGGGCTCATTGTTTGGGGTTCACAGTGCCACTTTTGTTACATCCCATCAGTCAAAGCAAGTGGCAGATCCACTTCAGCTTAAGGGAGGGAGAATAGGTCCCACCTCTTGGTGGGAGTAGAGACATGTGCATACAAGGATGGGGAAAATTGTTGGCGTCCATATTTATAGATAAGCCACATTTGTCAATTACTTGCTATGGGCAGCTAAGCCAGATAATCCCATTCTTACATGTCTAAACCAAAATACTTATTTTTGTGGATTATTTTATCCTTGAATAAGTCAAGAAGTGTGACTGGGGAGGAAGCAAATTGTTTTACATACGTTATTTTAATTACGGAGATAAAAACAGATCGATTGTTCATGATATTTGAATAGCCATGCTCAGACACAGATTTCTTTCCTTTTTTTTTTTAATTTTTGAGACAGAGAGAGACAGAGCATGAACGGGGGAGGGTCAGAGAGAGAGGGAGACACAGAATGTGAAGCAGGCTCCAGGCTCTGAGCTGTCAGCACAGAGCCTGACGCGGGGCACGAACTCATGGACTGTGAGATCATGACCTGGGCCGAAGTTGGACACTCAACTGACTGAGCCACCCAGGTGCCCCCAGACACAGTTTTCTGATGCAGTTTTCTACAATTTATAAAGTGATAAGTTGCATTTGTAGAAAGCTAATTGAGACGGAAGGGGCTAATGTGGCTCTTTGATAGCAGGAAATTTTCATGAAAAATTACCTAGATAATATTTCTGAAAATATTAACTGTCCTCAGACAATATTTAAAATAATGTCCATGTTTAAAATAATCCATTATATGGAGTCATTCTGTTTTGAGACATACTTTTACATATTAATGTTTTAGGGAATATGGAATTCTAACAGAATAATGAATGCACATACCTGCATTTTAGACACGTCCATTACACTAATTACAATCTAGTATGACCACAGGTTTTTAATTACTTTCCATCATTGCTGCAGTCAATGAAGCTAGCTTTATTACCCACTATAATGCCTCACTTATAATAAATCTTCATAAAACCTGAAAAGAGTTTCCAATTATAAAATTCCAGAGACAGCCTTTTCTGTCTGGCTTTGCTTGGAGCAGAATGCAAAAATAAGCCTTATTTGCTAGTTAACCTGAGAAGACAAACAATAACTTTAAGACTAACTAGGACTTGTCTCTTTTTCTATTCTACAGGACTATCCTCTTCTTGCATTTCAGTGTATTTTTAATCCTTTGTTGATAACAACTAACCACCTAGGACAGGAGACTCAAGGCATCTGATATCCTGGGTTCTGGTTTTGGTTTTGCCACACATGAGCTGCCCTTAAGTCTTAGCCAAGTCCCTTAAACAACCTGACTCTTGTTTTCTTCAAGTGTATAGAAAGGATGAGCTCAGCTTTTCTGCTTCCTTCACAGAGAAAGACAAAGCAAGAGCTTTGCAAACTGCAAATCTCTAAGCAGATGGGAGGAAAGAAATTGATGAAACAATAAATGAGATATTGGGAACTATAAAGAATCAAAGGCCAATTTGGGCATTCATTATTTTGTAATTTAGTATTTATCGAGTGTCTAGTATGTGCTAGGCATCATGTTCAGGGCTGGAGATTAATAATGAATAAGATGGGTGGGGTCCCCCTTCCGTCTCCACCTCTGTGGACCTTGCAGCCTGACAGGGAAGACGTGTATTAAACAAGTAAGCAGACAGTGAATATCTCTAAGTGCTACAGTGGAGGGAACAGGACGATTTAAGAGAAACAAACAGGGAGAGCTAACTTGGTAAACTTTCCTGGTATGGGAAATTGTCTGTTGGGCGGTATAAAATCAGACCAACAGATAAAGGGGTACATAGGCAGATGCAAAGCAAATAGCAACTGAAAAAACACAAGTATGCCTTGAGGATTCTGAGGAAGAGAGGGAGAGAGATAGTCACACAAGGTGAGAAACACATAAGCCATGAAAGGGTTTGCCTTGGATCATAAAAGCCATGGAAAGGGACTGATGGCTTCTAAGCAGGAGATTGATGGGATTGAGGCTTTCGCTTCACAAAGGTCATTTTGCCGCTGGGCTGTAAAGGTCAAGGATGGGCCTTGACCTGCTGCAGAGCAGGAGAGTGAAGATGATGGCTTAGGCGGGGACGAACAGTAGAAATTGTGGGGATTAGATTAATTCAAAATATATTTTGGAGGTAAAATTGACAGGATTTGTTGATAGGATAATTGTCAGTGCAAAGAGAAAAAGGAGACTCCAAGACTTCTGGCTTGAGCAGTTAGAAGAATGGTTCCGCTGTTCACAGAAGTGGAGACACTGGAATAAGCTTGTAAGGGAAATAAAAATATACCACTGCGGCAGGTTGAAATGGACAGTCACATGCAACTACCAAGATGGCTGGAGAATCAAGATATGGGCTAGAGAAATATGTAGGTCATAAGAGTACTGATTCCTGCCTCCAAATGTCCTCTGGTGCAGACTGAGGGAAAAGCCATCAGCTTATCATATTGCTCTGGTGCAAAGCTTAGTCATGCCATGCCTGTGACTGGCTGGGTAAGTGCTTGTCAGACCAGGATCAAGCCTTCCCCACTCCCTCTTGAATATCCATCCCCATCCAAGTTGCAAGTTTTATCCAATGACCTGAAGATAGGATGTAGTTTTCAGACAGATATAATATTGCCCTTCTTGTGGAAAAAGCAATTGGTGAAACTTCTCCTCCCTCCCTCCCTCCGTCCCTCCCTTCCTTCCTTCCTTCCTTCCTTCCTTCCTTCCTTCCTTCCTTCCTTCCTTCCTTCCTTCCTTCCTTCCTTCCTTCCTGTTTGTTTTTCAGAACCCAAAGACACTGTTTTAAGAAGTGGTAAAATTAGTGGCTAGTTGTACAGGGCTAGGCTAAGTTCTGTTGAACACCTAGCCTAAAGCACCTATTCCATACTTGAGCCTGAACCTCACCACAGCTCTGTTAGGTATGCAGGGAAGGTTGGGGATACTGAGGCTGGGGTCGGTGACATGATGTGCTCATAAATATCAGTCCTGTTATTTTGGTTTTACCCTCAGTGCTATTTCTAATGCCTTTGGGACTAGGAGAATTGGAATATAGTAGATCCTAAATTCATTATCATTCCTGGTTTTGACTATTTGTGAGCAACCTGAAGCTTCTGACTTGCAGCATGTGGTGTGTGTGTGTGTGTGTGTGTGTGTGTGTGTGTGCGCGCGCGCGTGTGTGCATGTGTGGTATATATTTTAATTTTTTGAAGCACGAATCTGAATTGCTGCAAGGCTGCTATGTGGGAGTGTGCGTACTGGACATCTGTTATTTTTGCCTGACTGGCATGTATTTTCCATTCTTTAGCAACAACTCCTTGGGTTTACTTTGGGGCTCTGTGCGTCACCCTCTGGATACCCCCTTAGTGGGAATGTTAGCCGAGGAACCCAGCTCAACCCTGGAAAAGGTCCGGGCATATCAACCCTCAGTTCATCAACCCTCTCTCCAAGGAATTTGAATCTTTGAAACAAGAGATACAAGAATTGAAAGTGACTGGGGAAGATCCAGCCCTGCCACGATATCCTGAAAATACTGTCCATTCATTCCCATTATTTTGAGTAGAGATTGCCAAGCTTTTTCTGTAAAAGGCTAGCTAGGAAATATTTTAGGATTTGTGGGCCATTTGGTCTTTGTCTCAATTACTTGACTCACAACTTTTCCTTTTTATCCTGTGATCGCCCCACTTCTAAATAAATTCCTTTCTCTATTTAATGTTGGTAGAGTTAATTTATGTTGCTTGACACCAAAGAACTCTACTGATGTAGAGTGACTCTCTTGGCTGATGAGTGAGTCTGGTTTACTGCCCAGCATTCACATACCATTGGGGCTTTCTCTTTATGCCTCCACTAGTGTATGGAATAACAATTGAGAAGCAATTGCTAGAACAGTGTCTTGGTGAAAAAGAGCTAGGTCTGAGGATATAAACAAAGGAGAAGTGAAGAATCTACAAAAAAGATGGTGCTGAGTCAGATGTTTAGGATATATTAAAAAATAGGATGTTGGGTTTATAAGTGGTTCCATTCAATGACTTGAATAAGTATTTTATAATGAAAAAAATAAGTGGTAAGTTGATAACACAGCTTTAGTATGTGTTCCAAAGAGATTTTTTTTTAAGGGTCAAGAGAAAGATTTAAACTGTTTAAAAAATAGTCTTTAAAAATTATTAAAATGAGGTTTATCAATGGTATAGGTTAATCCTAGGAATCCTGAGCTTTCCATATTGGAAGATCCTAAATCTGTACAAACATTTTCATATTGTGAACCTAGGGTTATGCATGGGTCTCAGAGATATTCTTCCAGAGTGACAAGATTTCACTTCTGTCAATACTTCCTCTTCTCTCTGTCCCCCACTGTTCTAACATAAAAGTAAATATTGCTGGACATCCTATTTAGATCAAGTAGATAAAATCATCAAGTCTTTTCACAATCTGGCACTAACAGGAAGACAAGACGAACACCAATCCTGCCCTTAAATAAGTGTCCGTCTCACTGAGATGAGGGCATTACTCACCCAGGAAATTTCTGAGCAGTACGAAGTGGTCAGATCCATTCAACACAGAATGAATGGGTCACGCAAAGCTTCCTAATCGTGCTAAACACAGAGATACAATAAAACTAGCTTCAACTCAAGCAGCATCAGAATGCTTGCATTCCAGAGGTAAAAAGGATCTTAGAGGCCAGTTCCCTCATTTCCCACAAGAAACACCAAGACACAAGGAAGCTAACTCTGTCTAAGATCCTACTTCTGATTAGTGTGTCACTGAGACTAGAAGCTGGTGTTCCTGATTCTTATTCTCAGCAACTTGAATGTCTTAACTCAACTTCACAATAATCCTGTGCAAAAGGCACTATGACTATTTCCTTTTTACAGATGAGACAGGCACTACAAGGGTAAGTAATTTGCCCAAGGCCATACAACTAGAAGAGGTTTAAACCCAGACTATGCAGTCCCGTATTGTGTTCTTAAACACAAATCCCTACTTTGATTCCAAGAGCATGAGTTTGTCTGCACACAGTTAGTTTTGAGATATGAGACAGAGGGAAGAATCTATTAAATATGGGTTTCCTTCTAACAATATGGCTCCCTTTGATCAAGCTCTATTGATAATTTTATTTTCTGGGTGTTTTGCAGACACTACATTTGATTGTTGTGGCAACACTGCAAAAGAGGTATTATTGTCCTCATTTTCAGAGGAGGAACCTGGACTGATTTGTCCAAAAACACTATAATAATAAGAAGCAAAACAGAAATACAAACCAAGCCCTAGCTGGTCCCAAAGCCTATGTTTTTTATTGCCTTCCAAATCCAAGACTCTGGCTTTTTTATTGTTGTGCTCCAACTTACAGAGCATTTTCTATACCTCCATCCTTATGCCTATAATCAGAAATGAGTTGGATATTCTTACTGAACAAAATGCATAGTATTCCAGCCAAGTAGTTCAGCCTTCAGGGTTCCCCATAGCCAAATTAAGCAGTATTTGGAATGGAAGTCAGACAACAAATCCCACTGTAGCGGATTGAAAATTACAACCTAGCTGGGTTGGTGGCTGAAAAAATAATACGAGACACACAGATAATAAACAGCAGATTTTGGATGGGAAAGCATGGCATTAAATAATTGAAGCCAGTGAAAGTGGAATGTGGGGCCAAGTCTACACAGCTATTTATGAAACTGAGAAACGGAATATTGATGTTTGGTACCAGTACTGAGAGCTTTCTGGTTAATTACATTCCTGGGTGAAGTCAGAAAAATATGATACTTATATATTTGAGTGAACAAAATAATTTTCTGTCATTCACTGGGAAATTGGTTAACTCTAGCTTATCTGCTGTCTGTAAAACCTGGAAGAGCATTCTGTTGACTGTGAAACACTGAATTTGTGGTCTTGATATGTCCTTCTTGTTTTACAAGTTTGTTGAGCACTTGCTATGTGGCAGGCAAAGGTTCTTCTCAAAGCTCATAGTTGGCCGAAGAGACACAGGGACAAATAGATCTACATATGAAAACTACTAGAATAAGATCCCATTCCCTTCCCCATCAATCACTACCTTACACTGCTTTTTTTTTTTTCAGAGTATTAATCAGTACAGATTATGTATTTATTTGCTTATTTGCCCACTGTCCAATGTCCCATTGCCCGAAGTAGAATGTAAGCACCAGTGAATCAAGGGTTTTGCTTGTTACTGTTTCCAACATCTAGAACAGTTCCCGGCATATAATAAACATCAGTGCCAAATGCAATAGACACAACAGAGGAGGAGGTGTTCAGATTTGTCCAGAGTGGGCTGAGGAAGGCACCAGAGCGGGCAGTGTTTCAAGAAGGGTGCTGGAAGGTGCAGAAGGGTTTATCTGTGGAGGAGTTGGGTAAGAGCATTGCCAGCAAAAGGAAAGGTAGAAATGGAAAGATGCATGAAATTGCATGATGCGTTTAGGTAGTCACCTTTAGTTGTAAAAACTGAGTCCAGGGGAGTGACTGTAAACAATATATAGCATGGCCAGGTGAGGCCACATCCAATATACAGCAATGATACAATGTGTTAATCCCCATTCACCTGCTCCCACCTGGCTAGGCACCACCCACTTCCCCTACTCCCACTTTGGTTTCCAAAAGTACTCACTCTCTCAAGGGAGCTTTCAGCACCTTTGGCTGGGCTCTCCTATGTTAACTAAGCACGCGGTTCTCTTTGGCAATCTCCATTCTACTTCCTTCAAACTTGGATACATTTACTTGCTCTACTCATCATACGATTATATCAGAACTTTCAGTTGACATTCCTAGTCTCAGAACTGAATTAAATTGCTTTTGATGGTGAAGGTTTCATTAACCTCAGATGACTAGGCAGTCCTTGAATGGATATGGAGAAGCATAAGTATTCTCCCTATGTGTCAAAATCCATAATGTGTCATTGTTTGGCTTGTACTTTTTTTTTTCTTTTTTCTTTTCACTAGCACTGCTTTTTGAATGAGTGCCAAGCTGTTTAGAGTTAAAATTCTTAGTCACAATTAACAGAGCACAACAAAGCTCAAGTCATAAAAGGGGGAATTATTGAGAGAACACTGTGTTATCCATGCAACCCCAAAGCAGCTGGGCCTCTCAAATGACTTCAAAAAGAAATGTGAAACTTAGGCAGTTTTCAATCTCTTAAAAACATTTTTTTTATTAGTTTTCTTTATTTTTGCAAGGCAGAGAGAGACAGAGCACATGTGGGGGAGGGACAGAGAGAGAGGGAGACACAGAATCAGAAACAGTCTCCAGGCTCTGAGCTGTCAGCACAGAGCCCGACGCGGGGCTGAACTCACCCACTGTGAGATCAAGACCTGCGTGAAGTGGGTCGCTCAACCGACTGAGCCACCCAGGCGCCCCAAGCAGTTTTTAATCTCTTAATCTCTTGCTCTGTCTCTCCTTCCCTGCTGCTAGCTCTCTCTCACCTTTGCCTCTGGCTCTGTCTCACATTCCTTTCTGTCTCTTTCTCTATTGTTCCTGTTTCCCTCCACTTGCAGTTTCTCCCTCCATTGGCCTATCACTCACTGTCTTTATCATTCTCTCCTCTCATTATTCCCCCTCCAACAGGCTTTCTTTACTTTTCCATATTCATAGCAAAGCCTTCCCTAACAATTCTCCAGATTATACTGCCTTCACGTAAGAGACCAGCTCAGATGACTGGCTAACCCCCTAAATCTCTCAGATTTCACAATCCATAGAAAAGAGAGCTGATTAGTCTAGCTTAAACGAGGTATCATCCTTGGTCCAATCAACTGTGAGCAGGGAAACAGCCACATGATACAAGTATGCCTAGAGAGTGGGGGGCACAGCATTCCTGTGGGGTAAGGAGAAGAATATTCTTCAAGGAGTATTTGTGAGTTCAACATACAATCTAAAAGGTGTCTGCTACCTTCAATCACAAAGTTTGGATGCATATTGACGGATGTATTAATATTCTTTTTAAACTAATGTGAGTTGATCAAGAAAGCTTGATGAGAGATACTATAAGGAAAGTCAGCACTCGTGGATCCTTCTTGCGAAAATTGATCAAACTTTTGAACGTTGAACCATTTTGCAGATTTGTACAGTTCAGGTTCCTAGGTCAACAGCCTTTTGACATTACCAAAGGCCAGAGAAAAAGACAATAATATGTGATGATTTGTGTTTCCTTCAGTTCAGATATGCTGAGACTCCCAATGGAGGCAAAAGAGACCCCTCAAGGTCTGGACTGCTTGGGGAAGGAGCTGCCTGCCTAATCACAGCTCACATAAACACTTGTGCTTGCCAAGCCTTCTGAATCCTCCTCAAAGCCATTACAGCTGAACTTGGGATCCTATTTTTATTTTCTAGGTAGTCTGAAATTAGATTTGCCGACTTTGCAGCTCCTGTCAGATGTCTGCTTCTCAAAGGAGAGATTTTTCAGACTTTGAGCCAAAGACTTTCAGCTCCCAGGGACTGTGGTTACTTTTTTAATCTCTCAAGGCAGAGCTCTGAATGGTGCTTGAACCTCTGGGCACAAACCCCTGGGTCCCTTTTCCCAGCTGTTAACAGTGGAGGTGCTGCCCAAGCGTTCAGCTCTCTTTTGTAGGATCTGTCAGTATGAGAACCCCAGAGCCATGGACAAAGTCCAATGCAGTGGTGGTGAGATTAGGTGTAAAAGGTTTCACCTGGTAATGACCAAACTGTTTAAGATTCATCTGGGCATTTTGTAGAGAATGGAAAAATAAAGATGGAAAAGGAATGGAGATGCTGTCAGTGAGAAGACATCTTTAATTTTGTCCCTCCCTTTCTTCATTCATTCAACAAATGCTCATTGAGTACCTTGTGTATTCTAGTTCTTGCATGTTCATTTAGGGCTCCAGCAGATGCTGGGGAAGCAGGAATATAGACACATGGGTCACCCTCCTGAAAGGGAAGACAGGCTGACCAACATATGAACATCAGTCTGGGGTTGTGGTCGGGATTATCTATGTTCCCTCCTGATCTCCCTTCTCGACAGTTTATTTCCATTTATGTCTACTCCTGGAGTCCAGATGAGACCTGGATAAAGGTAGTGGTGCGGACAGAGATGTGATGGGCATTTCTGGATTTAGGATTTTCATGGCTGGAAAGTATGGAAGACATTCCATTTGTAAGAACTAGCATAAGCAAAGTGTATGGTATGTTTGAGAGAGCAAATGGATAGGGATAGAATATTCATCACCATGTTATACTCTATATTTTCTTTCTCTTGCTTACCCACTATTGAACATCAAATGCTTGAGCATTTGTGTGCTTGTTATCATAAATAAATGTTATGATATAAACATTACAGATACATAAAAGTATACACCCCAATCCTATTGCCTCCACTGGCTTCCCCATTTAAGAAACATAAAGCAATTCTGGCTAATCTAAGTAGAATTAAAATTTGTTAAATGATATTGCAAAGCTCAGATAATCACTAAGAGACAAAGCTTGAATGCCAGCACACAGGAACAGTGCTCAAAATCAGTCCACAGAACTGATCCCATGAAGGTGCTGCAATTGTTTCTACTGGGTACACACACTACATTGTCTCGTGGACACCACAGAGCTTGTACCACTGGACATTTCCTCTACCACTGTCACTGAGGCCTCCAGCAAGAGCTGCCATATCTACACCACTTTCCTGGAAAGGAATCAGAGCAGTTCTACTTTTTAATATCAATATTTTCAATTTTGAGCCTGGGTTATCCATCTGATTGGTGGAGTCTAAGTACTGCCTGTGTCCCAGCTACAAGAAAGGCTAGGAAAGCCAGGATCTGATGTTTTCAGATAACTTTGAGAAAAGACTTTGCCACAAGGGGAGTGATTTCCCCAGGCACAAGAATGGATTTTGAGTGCTGTACAACTCCCCCCCCACCAAAAAAAAGAAAAAAAAAGAAAAAGAAAAATGTTCAATATATACACGTATCAAAGGTATTGGCCATTATCTCTTTACTTCTCCAGATTTTCTTTTCCATGTAGCTGTATAAACATTTGAAGTAAATCCTTCTATATCTAATTTGTTGAAAGTTTTCTCATGAAAGGAATTTGAATTTTCTCAAATGCTCTTTCTGCATCTATTGAAATGATCAAGAGAATTTTATCCTTCATTCTGTTAATGTGGTCTACCATGTTAATTGATTTTTATAGTTGAACCATCCTTGCATTCCAGAGATAACTCCCACTTGGTCATGGACGACAATCCTATTAAATGTATGGTTAAATTTGGTTTGCTAGTATTTTGTTGAGGATGTCCTCATCTATCTTCATCAGTAATACTGGCTTTAGTTTTCTTTACTTGCAGTTTTTTTTAATCTGGCTTTCATGTCAGGATCATGCTGGCATCATAAACTGAGTTTGGAAGTTCCTACTTTTCAATTTTTCGGAAAAGTTTGAGAACAATTGGTGCTAATTCTCCTTTAAATGTTTGAGAGAATTCACCAGTGAAGTCATCTAGCCCTGGGGAGAATTTGATTACTGATTCAATCTCCTTACTCATCATTGGTCTGTTCATATTTTCTGTTTCTTCCTGATTCAGTCTCAGTAGGCTGTATGTTGCTAGGAATCTATCCATATCTTGTAGTTTAACCATTTGTTGGTATAATTGTTCATAACAGTCTCTTACAATCCTTTTTATTTCTGGGTCATCAGTTGAAATGTCTTCTAATTCAATTCTTATTTTTTGACTCCTTATTTTTTCTTAGTTAACTTAACTAACCATTTATCAATTTGTTTATCTTTCAAAAAACCAACTCATTATTTTGGTGATTTTTCTCTCTTGTTTTTCTATTCTGTATTTTATTTATTTCTGTTCTAATTTTCATGATTTCCTTCCTTTCGCTAACTGTAGGCTTAGTTTGTTCTTTTCCTAGTTTCTTGGGGTATAAAGTTAGGTTATTTATTTGGAATCTTTCTTCTTTTTTAAAAATGTAGGCATTTATCACTATAAAATTATCTCTTATGGCTGTTTTGGCTGTATCCCATAAATTTTTATATATTGTGTTCAGCTTTTGATAAAATTCCTAGAAGAAAGTACGAGGGAAAAGCTCCATGTTAATAGCGTAGGCAGTGATTTCTTTGATATGATACCAAAAGAACATGCAACAAAAGCAAAAACTGTCAAGTAGGACTACATCAAACTAAATAGCTTCTGCACAGCAAAGGAAACAATCAATGAGGTGAAAATGTAACCTATGGAAGGGGTGAAGATTTTCTAACCACACATCTGATAAGGGTTAATATCCCCCAAATATAAGGAACTCTTATAACTCAATAGCATAAGAACAAATAACTCATTTAAAAAATGGGGGGAAAGAAGCATACCAATACCCAACAGGTATATGAAAAAATGTTCAACATCACTAATCATCAAGGAGATACAAATCAAGACCACAATGAAATATCATTTCATACCAGTTAGGATGGCAATGATCAAAGAACAAAAGATAATAAGTGTTGGTGAGAATGTACAGAAATTAGAATTCTTGTACACTGTTAGAGGAAAAGTAAAATGATTTGCTCACAATGAAAAATAGTAACCTGAGCTCCTCAAAAAATTAAAAATAGTACAGTAGCAATCCCACACTTGGGTTTATACCCAAAAGAACTAAAACTGGGATCTTTAAGAGATATTAGCACTCCTGTGTTCACTGCAGTATTATTCACAATAACCAAGATGTGGAAACAACCTACATTTCTATCAACAAATGAATGAATAGAGAAACTAAGGTATATACACACAATGGAATATTATTTGGCCTTAAAAAGAAAGAAATCTTGCCGTATGTGACAATATGGATGAGGACATTATGCTGTGTGAAATTAGCCCACCACAGAAGAACAAATTCTGCGTTGTTCAATTTACATGAAGTAGCTAAAATAGTGAAACTCATAGAAACAGAGAGTAGAATGGTGATTGCCAAGGGCAGCAGAGAAACTGAGGAGTTGCTTTTCACTGGGTATATAAAGTTTCAGTCATCCAAGACAAATATGTTCTAGAAATCTGTTGTCTTACAACACTGTGCCTACAGTTAACAAAATTGTGTGTCACAACTTAAAATTTGTTGAAAGTAAATCTTGTCTTAAGTGTTCTTACCACAGTAAAAAAATAAAGTAAGTCCATTTTCCCCGGAGAAAATAAAAAATGATTTATTCTGACTTTCTACCACTCTTAAGAATTCTCAGAAGCCAAAAACCTCACAACATTATGAGGACTATCCTTCTAAGAAATGGAAATATTATTCTGGGAAGCATAGGGCCTGCTATCTTTGACATGAAACAGATCCTTCTGGATAGTCTAGGCTTTTCAAAGGCCCATGAAGAAACAAAGGGCTAGGCTGCCTCTCAAGAAGTCTGCTGGTAGTCTCTGAAGACAAGCCAGGGATTCTTCCCCTTGGCCTGGCTGTCTTGGAGGGCAGTCATTCCCTGCAGCATCTTTACAGGCTAAGTACTGCCCAGGATGATCCTTGGGTCTGCCCCAGGCTATTATTTCAAAATACTATGTCCTAAGGAAATGCAAAGGCCACTCCAAAGCTCCATTCCTCCTTTAGAATGCAAACTGCTTCTTTAGGCAGGGAGAGGCATCTGGCTAGAATGAAAGAAGCCCCTGGAGTTAAGAGACCCAGACTTGGATCCCTGCTCTGCCAGTGTAACCCTCACCAACTCATGTAGCCGATCCTGGTTTTAGTCACTTTCCTAGCCTGGAAAATAGGTAATCGGCCCATCTCTAGGGCTTGAGCATTTAAAACAGACCTGAATTTAAATCCTTGCTCCAACATCCATGTGACTTTGGACAGACAATGTTGCCTGTTTGTGTTTCAGTTTTTTCTTCTGTAAGATAAAAGTCAGAATACTACATCACAGCACTGTTATAAAGGAAAATTCTATAAACAAAACTGTTTTGTCACTTGCTGTTTCAGGTTAAAACACTTGCGTGGGTTTTCCACCGAATTTGGATCTATGTTAGTTGGATTGTCTGACTTAAAATTTGACCATGTGACCATATGGGCATTTATACATGGCATATTCCAGGGTAAGAAATGACAATGAGGGCAATCACTCACTGAGTGTTTACTGTGTTTCAGACATTGTACTCAGCACTTGACATGCAGTATCTCTTTAATTCTTCCCCACCAAGGAGGTGGTTACTATCATCATCCACCCTTTACAGAGAAGGACAGAGCAGCAGAGACTTATTTAACCCTGGGAAGAATAGATCGTAAGTTACATAAACCCCTTAGCACAGTTTCTTATACACCTAGCATAGTGCTTGGAAACTGGCAGTAATTATTACTAAACTGGTTGGTAAGTAATTTACTCTAATATCATATAAGAAATAAAATAGCAGCTATCTGTGCAATAGGTTATGTTACACTTTTGATTTTGTGCAGATTCAGTGAAGACGTTATTGAAGAAAAGACATCTGAACTGACCTTGACAAGTAAATAGGGTCTCCTATGAAGGCAAGAGCATTGCCGGTGTATGGGGAGGGTGTTATACAAGCAACGAGAAAAGGCAGAAACAAAGGCATAAAGGCGTAAGAATACAGGATGTGTTTAGAAACTGCAAGTGGTCCAAGGCTGCTGGAGCAGACTGTACCGGGGATGAACAACAGGAGACCAGCCAGGATGTCAGCAGGTCTCTCAGGCCGGGAAGACTCTGAAATTTACCTTGTGGTCACAGACCTCAAACTGGTGGCCCACTGGCCATATCTGGCCAACGTATCTTTTATGTGTGCTACCCAGAGCTATTTTCTTTTAATTTGAATTAATTATCAACATTTAGACATCTGATGTTTTCAACCAAATATCCCAATTTCCAGATTTTCTTAAAACTTGGGAATATTTGGCCCTATTGATTCTCCTTTCAACATGACATCTAGGGCTGAAAAGTCACTGCCCCCGCCCTGCCCGGCAGCTCACTTTTCCCTGTTGTTGCACTCAGGAAACTTCTTTCCTCTACCTTACCTATTTCCTATAAGCACATGGATAGGCAACCACAGCTGTGGGCAATGTGGAGTAATTAAAGGTCATCTAATGTCATCTACCTCTCTGCTAGAAGCAAAGAAATGTATTAATCATTTTTGTTTTCTTTAAGGAACTGCCACTCTAGCACTGGGCTGAACAACATGGCCACTTGCCACATGTAGCTATTTAAAATGACATGAAATTAAAAAATAAAAATAAATAATAAAATTAAATGAATTAAAATTAAAATTTCAGGTCCTCAGTTGCACTAGCCACATAGTGGCCACATGTGGCTAGTGGCTACCATATTGAACTACAGAGATATAAATATTTCCCTCATGGCAGAAAGTTCCATTGGACAATGCTGCTCTAGAGAGCAACCAGAGCTGACACACCCGAAACAGAGGAAAATCAACATAAAATACCAACCAATTGGCTTGGGTAGTGATACGGAGGTTGAGGAGGATACAATTCCCATGACAGCAAAAAAAGCGTTATGACGGAGTTAGACTAAGGATGGATAGGATTATAGTAGAACAGAGGAAAAGGGCAAGGTATGAGTAAGGAAAGAAGGAGGATAGTGTTAGGAATGCATTGTTAGCAAACTATAAAATGAACAATTAATAGTAGCTTAAGCAAGGAGAAGTTTATGTTTCTTACCTAACACGAAATCTGACTTTGGTTCAGGGACTCAGTGATGTCAGGGCCAGCATCTCTGAGATTCTCGTGGCCTTTCCCTAATTATTGGAAGTTGAATGTTGAAGATCCAGCCTTTGTATCTTCAATAAATGTAGAAAAAAAGGAAAGAAGGTGTGCTGGCAGGTTTCCATCCATTGGCCAGAGAAGATTGAGCTCCAATCTGGAAATGGCCATGGCCATGATTGGAGACAGATGGTCCTGGCAGCAGAAAGCCAAATAGGAGCAAGAGAAGGAGTGGGCAAAAGTCACCATCAAGAAGGAAGATCTGCAGCTGATAATTAGAGACTGAGATCTCATGTAGCACAACGGAGCTTGAGGGAACACAAGGGCAACATGGTAGAGGCTCTTCTTGCCCTAACTACCTGATTTGTGGTTTCTCAGACCTATCTGCTAGATTAACTTATTTCAATAAAGATTGATTATTTATTTATTTATTTATTTATTTATTTATTTTGCAGTAAAAAACAAATAAACATACCACATATCATTACTTGCAAGATGACATGCAAGCCAACAACAATGCATCTCTCTGTGCCTTTCTTCTGTAGTCAGACCCTCCCCTGATTGTCTTTTGCCTCCTTATTCTTATAAAGACTTCCATGATTACATGGGCCTACCTAAATGATCCAGGATAATCTCTCTATTTTAAATTTATCTGAGTAACACACTTTATTCTATCTGCGATGTTAATTCTTCTTTGCCATATACCCTGACGTTTTCACAGGTTATGGGAATTAGGGCACTAATATCTTTGAGGAGAGGGCTGCATGACTATGACTTCCATGGGGATGTTGGCACAAGCTAACAGGAGATCAATCCAGAAAGTCTACTTTTAGGAACTATCCAAGAAATTAATAAGACAATAAGTATATATGCACTGTAATTTGTTGTGTAGATATTTAGAATAGCAAAAATTGAGAAGGAAAATCAAGGTCTATGAAAAGGCTGGTGCTGAAACAAATCATAGCTCATCCATCTGATGCAAAACTCTGCAGCCATACAAATTTTCTGATATGAATGGTGTCAACAGTATATCCAGTGACAAAAGCAGATTGTAGGATACTTATATGATATTATCCCAACAATACAAAATATATGTGCAAACATAATGCACGCATATACATACACTGAACTATTAACAGTAATTATTTCTGGAGAGGTAGATTTGGAACATAAGAATTTTTCATTAGATATTGGCACTTTTTAGAGTAATTAGATATTATCAGAGAAAAATTAAGCTATGTCCTTTAGGAAGAACAACTTCAGTGTTGTAAACTATTTTACCATATCTGTATTATTCTCCAATAGGTACTTCTACTGAGGACATCCTTCTTTTCCACTTGGGATTTGAATAATAGAGTCTAAAAGAAAAACAAGGCGCACTACTATGAGGCATTGTGCGTGTGTGTGTCTGTTTGCATTCAAAAATCACATACAAATCATGATTTTGCCACTTTAATTATCTCACTCTTTTAATTTTGTTTTATAATCATCTACATGCTGTTCCCATTTGCCATCCTAATATTTCAGAGCTCATTCCACCCAGAACCTCGGAGTTCATTTGGTCATTTCTTACCTATGAGGTAGATTGTTTAACATTGAATTCCAAGTGTCTACAGACAGATGCCCTGTCAACTACCAAAACTTTGTAAGAGCCTACAATGTGCCAGTTGTGGTTTATAGCAGGCAGGTGCTGTCTTTGGGGGCGAGTTGTTGAAAGAGATGTGATCTGAACAAGTTGGTGAATTTCAAGCAGGCACATTAGAGATCATCATACACAGGAGAAAGTGACAGTCAGGTCTGCTGAAGCCTTGCTGTCATTTGTGTACTTTATTCATTTGAGATGTTACCTGTATTCATTCCTTAAAGAATATTCTTTCCTTTGTTGCATGATTTAGAGTGTATTTCCCTTTGTAACAGGATATGCCCTAATTAAGAGAGTCAGCATGTCCCAAATTGCATTTTTCAGTACTGGTACTCTCTGTGGGGTGTATAGTAAGTTATTTCTCTTTTTTAATTTTTTAAAATTTATTTTTTAAATAATTAATTTATTATTTTTTAGTAATTGAGACCCTGTTGTAGGGCTCAGACTCACAAAAGGTGAGATCACGACCAGAGCCAAAGTCGGATGCTTAACTGACTGTGCCACCCAGAGGCTCCAGAAAGTTCTTTTTTTCTTTTTAATATTTTTAATTTATTATTTTTTAAATTATTTATTTTCTAAATTTACATCCAAGTTAGTACATAGTGCAATAAAGATTTCAGGAATAGATTCCAGTGATTCAACCCCTATGTATAACACCCAGTGTTCACCCCAAAAAGTCTTCCTTAATGCCCCTTGCTCATTTGGCCCATTCCCCCACCCACAATCCCTTCAGCAACCCTCAGTTTGTTCTCTATATTTAAGAGTCTCTTATGTTTTGTCCCCCTCCCTATTTTTATATTAACTTCCTTTCCCTTATGTTCATCTGTTTGGTATCTTAAATTCCACATATGAATGAAGTCATGTGATATTTCTCCTTCTCTTTTTTTCACTTAGCATAATACACTCTAGTTCCATCCACATTGTTGCAAATGGCAAGATTTCGTTGTTTTTGATTGCTGAGTAATACTTAAGTGTGTGTGTGTGTGTGTGTGTGTGTGTGTGTGTGTGCGCGCATCCATGGACATTTGGGCTCTTCCCATACTTTGGCTATTGTCAATAGTGCTGCTATAAACATTGGGGTACATGTGCCCCTTCAAAACAGCACACCTGTGTCCTCTTAATAAATACCTAGTATTGCAATTGCTGGGTCATAGGGTAGTTCTATTTTTAATTTTTGAGGAAACTCCATCCTGTTTTCCAGAGTGGCTGCACCAGTTTGCATTCCCACCAGCAGCGCAAAAGAGATCCTCTTTCTCTGCATCCTTGCCAACAACTGTCATTGCCTGAGTTGTTAATGTTAGCCATTCTGACAGGTGTGAGGTGGTATCTCATTGTTGTTTTGATTTGTATTTCCCTGATGATGAGTGATGTTGAGCATCTTTTCATGTGTCAGTTGGCCATCTGGATGTCTTCCTTGGAGAAGTGTCTATTCATGTCCTTTGCCCATTTCTTCACCGGATTATTTGTTTTTTGGGTGTTCAGTTTGATAAGTTCTTTATAGAGTTTAGATACTAACCCTTTATCTGATATGTCATTTGCAAAAATCTTATCCCATTCCATTGGTTGTCTTTTAGTTTTGCTGATTGTTTCTTTTGCTGTGCAGAAGCTTTTTATTTTGATGAGGTCCCAATAGTTCATTTTTGCTTTTGTTTCCCTTGCCTCCAGAGACATGTCTAGCAAGAAGTTTCTGTGGCCAAGGTCAAAAAGGTTTTTGCCTGCTCTCTCCTCTAAGATGTTGATGGCTTCCTGTCTTATGTTCAGGTGTTTCATCCATTTTGAGTTTATTTTTGTGTATGGTATAACAAAGTGATCCAGGTTCAATCTTCTGCATGCTGCTGTCCATTTTTCCCAACACCATTTGCTGAACAGACTTTTTATTCTTTGGATATTCTTTCCTGCTTTGTCAAAGATTAGTTGGCCATACATTTGTGGATCTATTTCTGGGTTTTCTCTTCTGTTCCATTGATCTATGTGTATGTTTTTGTGCCAGTACCATACCGTCTTGATGATTACAGCTTTGTAATACATCTTGACGTCTGGAATTGTGATGTCTCCAGCTTTGGTTTTCTTTTTCAGGCTTGGCTACTCGGGTTTTTTTCTGGGTCCATATAAATTTTAGGATTGTATGTCTAGCTCTCTGAAGAATGCTGGTGTTATTTTGATAGGGATTGTATTGAATATGTAGATTGCTTTGGGGAGTATTGACATTTTAACAATATTTGTTCTTCCAATCCAGGAGCATGCAACATTTTTCCTTTTGTATGTGTGTCTTCTTCAATTTCTTTCATAAGCTTTCTACAGTTTTCAGCATATAGGTTTTTCATATCTTTGTAGGTTTATTCCTAGGTATTTTATGGGTTTTTCTGCAATTGTAAATGGGATTTATCGCTTGATTTCTCTTTCTGCTGTTTCATTATTGGTGTATATAAATGCAACCACTTTCTGTGCATTGATTTTATGTACTGTGACTTTGCTGAATTCATGGATCAGTTCTAGCAGTTTTTTGGTGGAATCTTAGGGTTTTCCATAGAGAGTATCATGTCGTCTGTGAAGAGTTGAAGTTTGACTTCCTCCTTGGCAATTTGCATGCCTTTTATTTCTTTGTGTTGTCTGATCGCTGAGGCTAGGATTCCAATACTATGTTGCACAACAGTGGCGAAAGTGGATATCGCTGTCATGTTCCTGACTTTAGGGGAAGCTCCCAGGTTTTCCCCATTGATAATGATATTAGCAGTGGATCTTTCATATATGGCTTTTATGATAATGATGTAGGGTCCTTTTATCTCTACTTTCTTGAGGGTTTTTATCAAGAAGGGATGATGTATTTTGTCAAATGCTTTCTCTGTATCTATTGAGAGGATCAATTTTATTTATGTATTGTATCACATTGATTGATTTGCACAGATTGTACCAGCCCTGTGTCCCAGGTATAAATCCCACTTGATTATGGTGAATAATTCTTTTAATGTATTTTTGGATCTTGTTGGCTAGTATCTTGTTGAGAATTTTTGCATCCGTGTTCATCAGAGAAATTGGTCTATAATTTTCTGTTTTAGTGGGGTCTTTGGTTTTGGAATCAAGGTAATGCTGGCTTCATACAATGAATGTGGAAGTTTTCCTTCCATTTCTATTTTTTGGAACAGCTTCAAAAGAATAGGTGTTAAATCTTCTTTAAATGTTTGGTAGAATCCCCCTGGAAAGTCATCCGGCTCTGGACTCTTGTTTTTTGGGAGATTTTTGATTACTGATTCGATTTCTTTACTGGTTATGGGTCTGTTCAAATTTTCTATTTCTTTCTGTTTCAGTTTTAGTTTATATGTTTCTAGAAATTTGTCCATTTCTTCCAGATTGCCCAATTTATTGGCTTATAATTGCTCATAATATTCTCTTATTATTGTCTGTATTTCTGCAGTGTTGGTTGTGACCTCTCTTCTTTCATTGTTGATTTTATTTATTTGGGTCCTTTCCTTTTTCTTTTTGATATATCTGGCTAGGGTGTTATCAAATTTGTTAATTCTTTCAAAGAACCAGCTCCTGTTTCTATTTATCTGTTCTACTGTTCTTTTGATTTCAATAGCATTGATTTCTACTCTAATCTTTATTACTTCCCATCTTCTGCTGGTTTTTGGTTTGATTTGCTGTTCTTTTTCCAGCTCTTTAAGGTGTAAGGTTAGGTTGTGTATCTGAGATATTTCTTCCTTCTTTAGAAAGGCCTAGACTGCTATATACTCTCTTCTTACGATTGCCTTTGCTGCATCTCAGAAGTTTGGGCTGTAGTGTTATCATTTCCATTGGCTTCCGTGTACTTTTAATTTCCTCTTTAACTTCTTGGTTAACCCATTCGTTCTTTAGTAGGATGTTCTTTAATCTCCAAATATTTGCTGTCTTTCCAAATTTTTCTCGTAGTTGATTTTGAGCTTCAAGTATTGTGGTCTGAAAATATGCATGGTATGATCTCCATCTTTTTGTACTTGTTGAGGGCTGATTGTGTCCCAGTATGTAATCTATCCTGGAGAATGTTCCGTGTTCACTCAAGAAGAATGTGTATTCTGCTGCTTTAGGATGAAATGTTCTGAATATATGTGTTAAGTCCATCTAGCCCAGTGTGTCATTCAAAGACATTGTTTCCTTGTTGATTTTCTGCTTAGAAGATCTGTCCATTGTTGTAAGTGGGGTGTTGAAGTTCCCTACTATTTTGGTATTATTATCAATGAGTTTATGTTTGTGATTAATTGATTTATGTATTTGGGTGCTCTCACATTGGGGGCATAAATGTTTCTAATTGTTAGATCTTCTTGGTGGATAGACCCCTTAATGATATAATGCCCTTCATCTCTTATTACAGTCTTTATTTTAAAATCTAAATGGTCTTAAATAAGTATGACGACTCCAGATTTCTTTTGGTGACCATTAGCATGATAGATGGTTCTCCAGCCCCTCACTTTCAATCAGAAGGTATCTTTAGGTCTAAAATGGGCCTCTTGTAAACAGTATATAGATGGATCTTGTTTTCTTTCCATTCTGTTACCCTATGTCTTTTGATTGGAGAGTTTAATCCACTGACATTTAGAGTACTGAAAGATATCAATGTATTGCCATTGTGTTGCCTGTAGAGTTGGAGTTTCTGGTGGTGTTCTCTGGTCCTTTCTAGTCTTTGCTGCTTTTGGTCTTTTTTGTTTTATTTCATCTTTTCTTCCTTCAGCATGTCCCCCTTAAAATTTCTTACAGGGTTGGTTTAGTGGTCATGAACCACTTTAGTTTTTGTGTGTCTGGGAAACTCTTTATCTTTCTTTCTGTTTTGAATGAAAGCCTTCCTGGATAAATAATTCTTGGCTGCATATTTTTCTGATTCAGCACATTGAATATATCCTGCTACTCCTTTCTGGCCTGCCAAGTTTCTGTGGATAGGTCTGCTGTGAACCTGATCTGTCTTTCCTTATAAGTTAAGGACTTTCCCCCCCCCCCCCTTGCTGCTTTCATAATTCTTTCCTTGCCTGTATATTCTGTGAATTTGACTATGATATGCCTTATTGATGGCTAGTTTTTGTTTAATGTAATGGCAGTTCTCTGTGCTTCTTAGATTTTGATGTCTGTGTCTTTCCCCAGGTTAGGAAAGTTTTCCACTATGATTTGCTCACATAAACTTTCTACCTCTTTTTCTCTCTCTTCATCTTCTGGGACCCCTATGATTCGGATATTATTCCTTTTTAATGAGTCACTGATTCTTAAATCGTGCACTTTTGCCTTACTTTCCCTCTTTTATTTTCTGCTTCATTATTCTCCATAATTTTTCTTCTATATCACTGATTTGCTGCTCTGCTTCATCCACCCTTGCTGCTGTGGCATCTATTCGAGATTGCATCTCATCTCAGTTACAGCATTTTTAATACCATCCTGACTAGATTTTACTTCTATCTCCACAGAAGGAAATTCTATGTGTTTTTCAACCTCAGGTAGTATCCTTATTATCGTTATTCTAAATTCTGCCTCAGACATCTTACTTATATTAGTGTTAAGTCCTTGACTGTCATTTCTTCCTGTTCTTTCTTTTGGGATGAATTCCTTTGTTTTGTCATTTTGGAGGAAGAAAAAGAATTAATAAAATTAAAATTAAAAAATTAAAAACAACACAAAAAAATGAAATAAAGAAAATTAGATCCTAGGTGTGCTTTGGTCTGGTTGTTGAAAGAAGCTTGATAGAAAAGAGAAACAAGGGAAAGAAAAGAAAAATAAGAAAACTTTTAACAATTTTAAAAATGTATACAATAAAATAGAATAAACTGAAATGAAAAAAGTAAAATAGAATTTAAAAAATTACAAAAAATGAAAAATATAGTAAATTTTTAAAAATATTTTTATAAAAATGGAACATAAAAATAAATTATTTCTTTCTGTATCCATGAATAAAAAAAGAAAAAGAAAAAAAATGAATAGATGGCCAATGAACAGAATGAAATCTGAAGCACTTTACAGTCCGCAAACTAAGCAGGTGTAGAGACTTGTGGTGGTCCTCTGGGGCTTGATTGGCACAGTTGGATGGGGCTTGGTGTAACAGCTCCATTTTCCACTAGGTGGCACTTCTTAGCTTACTGGGGTGGATCGGTGTGACATGGGTGTAGGCGTGTATGTACCTGCACAACAGGAGTGAAAATGGCATCACCCAGCTTCCCAGTCTCTTGCACCAGAACTCTGAGCTCTCACCAACCAGCAATCAAGCACCTCTCCTTTGTCTCCCACTCCTGTCCACACCCCACTTATACACTGTCTGTGTCCAAGCTATCAGCCTGCCAGGCAGCACCTCCCTCCCAAATTTTATCTCAAACGGGACTGTGTATCCAAACCCCTCCCTTTTTTTAAATTTTAATGTCTATTTATTTTTGAGAGAGAGTGTGTGAGCAGGGGAGGGGCAGAGAGAGAGGAGACACATAATCTGAAGCAGGTTCCAGGCTCTGAGCTGTCAGCACAGAGCCCGATGTGGGGCTTGAACTCGTGACCTGCAAGATCATGACCTGAGTCAAAGTTGGATGCTTAACTGACTGAGCCAGCCAGGCATCCCTCAAACCCCTCACTTCTGAGGGCTCTGTGGCTTGGACCCGCTCTGACCCTCTAGGGGTGGGTCTTGCCGAGGAATGGCTGGGTGCTTGCTTGCCTCCGGGGAACGTGAATGCAATCACACTGCTGCAGAGGCTCAGAGATTGTGGCTGGATGTGGGCTCGTCCGAGAAAAAGTTCATGCAATCTCATAAAGCAGCAGTTGAGGGGTTATGGTAAATCATAATACACAAGCAGCACCAGATTTCACTGCACCTTAGCATCTTTGTTCCAATACGAGCAAATGTGGCTGTTCTCTGGGGTCTGCTGGGACCTTTGCCTGTGGGGAGGCCGTACAGCCTGTACCAAATGCACTCCTAGCAGGCAACCGCTTCTCCCTGTGTGGCTAGTGGACCCTTTGGACCTCACTGTCTGCTCCTAGGGATTTGCCCTTCCTACCACATCCCTGCTAGGTATTGAGCTGCGGAATTTCCCAGTCTGGTATCTCCTGTTTGTAGAGTCCTAATGATACTGAAACCCTCTCCTTTCTCATTTCTCCCTTTCTTGTTCAGTCACTTGTGGGTGTTTCCACTCTTTCACAACAGCTGCTTTTGGGGGGAATACTTTCCCTGTACTCTCCCCCTTGTCTCTGTCCTCTCTCTGTGAAAACAGCTCTCTGCCCTAACTTCTCTCTCCCCCAATTCATCTCTCTGTACCACATACCTGCTGAGTTCTGTGGCTCAAGGTATTCAGATTGTTGTGTTAATCCTCAGATCAATTTTCTAGGTGTCAAAAATAGTTTGGTTCTGATCTAGCTGGATTTCAGGGATGAGAGAAACAGAGAACTTCCATGCTGCTCTGCCATCCTGTACCACCCCCCCCAAAATTATTTCTATAGAAAGATAGCATCATTGATTTCTTTCCTCCAAAGTTTCTTTAATATGTGTAAGTGTATGTGTGCACGTATGTATTATGTATGTCATAATAAACATAGAAAAGTGACTTGGGAAATAATATGCCATTCCCAGGAACAAAAAGAACTTGAGAGGCTCCAACCAATTCATGAGTGCATGATAATAATCTGTAAAATGAAGCCTGAGACATATTTACCAGCTAACCCTGGAGCTGTAAACCATCCTGTTGATGATCATTGGTCTCTGTTATATATCTTAAGCCTTATCATGGTAACATATTTGTGATATTATTTAATTTGCACATATATTAAAGAGAATAATAAAATATTAACCATTTCTTGCCACAATTACTTCATCTACAAGTACATTTTACTTTAATCTTATTATTAATTTTAATTCTTAGAACTTTATATGCTCCATCAATCTACTATAAACATAAAAGCAGTATGATCAAACAATTCTTGAATTGTTGGCTATAAATAAGAAGTGCAAAGTTTAAGAAGGATGGTGATACATAGGGCTGGGCAAGTCATAAAAACTTTCTCATAATACCAGACTGCAGCGGTACCCAAGCCTGAACATGGATGCCTCATGTGGGCAGCCTATACACATATAGCTTGTCAGACTCTAGATCAAATCTAATAAACATGTCTCCTGTGGATGGAATCCAGGAACCCCCAATGTTCAAAATCTCTCTTGATGATTTTCCTGCAGTATGTCCAAAGACTCAGTTTATAATTTATGAGTATATTCTATTTTGTTATGATTATAAAGGAAATTACTCAAGATGAAAATAAATAAAGGCTTTACTAATTTGAAGGGTACCGTGAACTAAGCAAGTTTTGCAAGTGAACAAATAAAATGCAGCTCTCTTTGGAATGTACAATAAATATTTATTAGTATTACAACATGTTTAATACTTGTTATTGAATGGTACAGCCTACAACACAGGCCTTAATCGAATTCTGTTTAAATTATGCCAGGCAATTAAAATGCACCCATATCAGCAACAAAGGAAGCATTAATTATAGAACATCATTTTGATTGGCTTCCTAAATCAGTACAGCACCTTTGGAAAGTGGTTGGGTCATATATACCAAGAGTCTTAAAAATGTTTACTATCTTTGCACCAATAATTTTCACTGCTAAGAAAGTCCTCTAAGGAAATAATCTGAGAAGTGGACAAATATTTGTATTTAAAATAGGTGATGGCATTTATGCTATCACAAAGTCGGAAATAACCAAAATGCATAACTATAGGAAAGTGTATCAATAAATGATCATGTATTCACATGACAACATATTATGGAGCCATTATAGTTACATTTGTAACATACTTAGTGGCAAGTGAGAAAATGTTGTACCATCTAATGCTGACACAAAAGCTTTCACACCCAAGGGATGCCTAAAGCTACCAAATTTGCTAGACATAGTAAAAGACATCTAAAAAGGAAGCTGGATTTTGTTTACTTAATAGGAGGAGTGAGGCATGAACTGGAGAGAAAGTGCAAAACGGTTAAAGGAAACACAGTGGGAAGTGAGGAAAGAAAAGCATTAGGTACTAGATTGAACACTCAGAAACCACCCTCTACCCCTATCCTAGCACACACACACATCTAAAGGTCTAGACTAGTGTTTTTCCACCTTGGCTTCACATCATAGTCATCTTAAAAATCCTGATGCTCGGGGCGCCTGGGTGGCGCAGTCGGTTAAGCGTCCGACTTCAGCCAGGTCACGATCTCGTGGTCCGTGAGTTCGAGCCCCGCGTCGGGCTCTGGGCTGATGGCTCAGAGCCTGGAGCCTGTTTCCGATTCTGTGTGTGTCTCTCTCTCTCTGCCCCTCCCCCGTTCATGCTCTGTCTCTCTCTGTCCCAAAAATAAATAAACGTTGAAAAAAAAATTAAAAAAAAAAAATCCTGATGCTCAGGTTCTGTATCAAGCCCATAGAGTCAGAATCTCCAGTAGTTAGGACCCAGGCGTGTGTGTGTGTGTGTGTGTGTGTGTGTGTGTGTGTGTGTGTGTGTGTTTTAGCTTCTTAGGTGATGCTATGTACGGCCAAATTAGAAATCTGATTAAAGACAGTTAACACTGGGAGCTTACCCCTTGTGTAGTACAAAAGAGAATGATTAAGTCATGGCATTTAATGTTTCTTTTCTCCCTCCACCCTCCTGTGCCCTCAGTAGAGCTTTGAAACTATTCCCTAAACCTATCAGTGAATAACTGCTTAAACTTGCATCAAACTTTGTTCCAGGAAAGACAGGAGTGGAGGTGTCCTGTGGGCTCCCCTCTAGAAGCCCCTTGTCCCGACAGGGGACTGGATGATGGCCCAGGAAGATCTTTTCTACAGTCTTCTCCCAAAGGCAGCTAAAGGCACACCCTGGTCAGTCAGCCCAAAGTTCCAGCTGCAGACTGCCATTGGGTTACAGAAGTACTGATCAGTAGTCGATATATTTCCTATTATGTTAGAAGATTTACAAGAATCAGTTTGTAGTCTTAAGGCTGGTTCCAAGTATATACACAAGCTTGGAATTCAACATTTAAAACTCCAGGAAAACATATCCACTTTGTCCTTTGCTTTAGTAGAAGATTTGGATATTGGTCAGAAGGAAAGATGACCCTGGTATCATCACAAAGAGATCTGAAAGATGCCTCAGCTGCAAAATGCATGAATGAACCTAACAATTATTTTTTTAAGTTTATTTGAGAAAGCATGAACACGAGTGGGGGAGAGGAAGCGAGAGGGGGAGAATGCGAAGCAGGCTCCATGCTATCAGTACAAGGAATCCCACGTGGGGCTTGATCTCATGAACTGTGAGATCATGATGTGAGCCAAGATCAAGAGTCAGACGCTCAGCCAACTGAGCCACCCAAGCTCCCCTAAAAATAATTTTAAAATAAAGATTCACTGTTCCCCTAAACTGGGACTTGCAAACTGTCATCCCTAGGCCACATCAAACCCAAAATTGTATGGTGTGAAGCACACACGTTTACAAAATATTTGAATGTGAACCCCTTTAAAGGGGGTGTGCAATTTCAGCTCATCCCACCACAATTCTCACTACTATGCCAAGGCCACTTGAACCATCTGTGTCACATGATTGATCTCTGCCATCATCCAGTGTTTGATTCATGACCATTTTATGAATGGCCATTTTAAAGATGGGAAAATTGAGTCCCAGGAGAGGAGGGACTTGCCCAAGGCTATAGAAACTTTGTGTTCATTTTATGTACACATAAAACTTTGTGTTTTATGGTATCTTAACTTTGAAACTTTGTGTTCTTTGGTATCTTAAATTCTACATTCTCCACAAAGATAAGCAGATAACCCTAACCGTGTTACAGAGGTTCCAGTCAAGAACCATCTTCTCTCTCCTCTCTGTGAAGGATCTTGGACACAAACTTGGACCAACTTGTGACTCACTGGTCAGGGCTGCTCTGAGAAACAGCTTTCGAGCTCTGCAGAAATGAACCCAAACAAATTACAGAATTCACCAGGGACAGGACCTGTAGCTCCATCTGACATCACTCTATCAGAGTACCAGCTGCCAAGTTCTGCTTCTGGCCACACAAAAGCTGGGTGGCAGATCATCAACAGCTACCCCACAGGGCTAAGATAGAGGGGAGCTAGCCAGGGTGCTGGCCCTGTGCAAGGAGGACCCATTATTTCCTGCATGAAACCTTTTCCTTTTGAAAAGAGGTCCACAGGGAAAAGTAATAAATCTCCCCCTTGTGTAAGTGACAGGAAAGTTTGTAACTGTTACTTTCACTTTGAAAAGCCCACAGAAAAGGAAATGTAAATCTTCACTGTCTTGGCGGCCCTTTGTTCAACAAATAGAATTCATTAAAGACATGGTTTACAGAGACAACGTTGTCTCCCCACGTGCCTCAGAGCACTACTTGATACATTAAAGAATTCAACGAATATTAGCTGAATGAATGAATGGGAACTATATAGAACTTACCCTCAGTCTAGCCCTGTATACTCAAATCTCTATTCCTCAAGGAAATGCCCCATAGTTGCTGCAAATGAAATCTGCTGTGTGTTTGGAGGGGGAAGTTTTCTTTTTATTAGAGGGCTTTGGGAAAGATTTTTAGAGGAAGTGGTATTTGAGCTGCACCTGGAAGGATAAGGAGAGTCACAACAGGAAGATGTGCAAATCAGCAGGACTAGAAAAGTGAAGAATATTTTGAGGTATGAGCAAGGACCAAAGGAAACTGCTATGTCATAACAGGGAATCCACTTGTAGTGGGAACCAAAATCTCATATGTAATGTAGGGAAATTTGATTGAAAATGTATTCCAAAAATAAAATAAAAATTTTTTAAAATAAGGTTAGCTTATAATGATATATTTACATATTAGGATGTGTCAATTATCATCACTGAATTTTAAACAATGGATCAAGGCTGGGGTGTATGTGTGTGTGTACTTTTGACCAAATTTTATGGTAACATGAGATGACCTCTTGCACCTTATATTTGAGTTTCACAGATTGGCCATGAAGAGGTCATACCTGCAAAAATATTTGAGAACTCAATTAATTTCTCCTATATCATTTTTATGAACCTCATAAAATGTTTCATTTCTTGTCATGTTCATAGGTCCTTTGGCAATCAGTTCATGTTGTATTTACCTTGTACTGAAGGAAGTTGACAGTGTCTGATAATCAATGAGAAACCAAGGGCAGATAACTCAAAGGGCAGAGACGCTAGAGGAGGTCTTAACTTTATATGTTTTTTTTTCCCTTGGTAAATATTTTTCCTATTCTTATAGCTTTGACTTTCTTTTGGAATATCATTACTATGGAGATTCTGACAAATACTCGGGTTATAAGGATCCCTGATAATTGACTTTGGCTAGAATGTAAGATCTACTTTTTTTTTTTTAATGTTTATTTTTGAGAGAGAAAGAGCCCGAATCAGGGCAGGGAAGAGAGAGGGAGACACAGAATCTGAAGTAGGCTCTAGGCTCTGAGCTGTCAGCACAGTGCCTGATGCGGGGCTCAAACCCATGAGCCGGGAGATCATGACCTGAGCCAAATTCGGACGCTTAACCGACTGAGCCACCCAGGGATCCCTGTAAGATCTACTTTGAGAGGCTGTGGGTAATAAGGATGGCAAGGTTAATGAGGCCTTGAACACTGGTATGAAAAGGTGAGGGCTTTCTTTATTTTCTTAATGGACAATAGGGAGCCAGTGAAGGTGTTTGAGCACAGGAGTTAAGTAAACAAAACTATCCTTTAGGAAGATGTGTCCGCAGTGCTGGGGAGGATAGGCTGCAGTGAAGGCTACAGGTATGTGTAAAGTCAGGAGGCTGATGTAATCCATCAACACTCATGTTTCCTCACAGAATGTTTGTCTATGGGGAAAGGCAAAGACGTCTCGTTTATCAGTGCTTTCTGTCCTCCTTTGACTTCTACTGCAATTGATGGTGATACACACCTTCATTTATCTTTGTAGGATGAGAGACATTTTTCAGAGCCATTTGCATGTTTTAAGCAGCCCACACAGAGACTAATGTGATTGGCAATTTGGAACATATTGTCTTTATTCAGCTCCAGAATCATGCCTGAGGGAAGAAGGGTTAAGGACGAAGGAAGACAGCCCCCCCTTGCCACCTCTATGAAAAGTTGAAATTAATTTTTCATCTAGTGATGTTTACTTTAGAAGGAAAATAAATGAAAAGGCTAGACTTTTTTTTTTTTAAAGGCTAAAGGCTTAGTGAAGTCCCTGAGATTAAGAAGGGTTGAGGTTATTTTTTAAGCCTTCTTTCTGAAGCAGTTCATTTAATACAACTATATGCCATCCTTTTGGAGCCTCCAATGAAGTGACATTAAGTCCTGCACTTTTTCCAGAATGTTACATGAGAATACTTTTTAACTATGGTACTTAAATAAAAATCTGAATATATCCACACTTCCCTTCATTCTTCCTTTTCACAGCTCCCTAACCACCCCCATCACACACACATACTCACTAAACAAAGGATGTGTTCTAGTAGGAGGAGGATAAATGAAGGTTCAGTGGAAGAAAATTAATGCATCCAAAGAAGAATTTTGGAAGTTAGGCTTTCATTTTCTCAGTTGAAGGCTCTGAAAGTCTGTACTTAGCCACCATAAACCAGTAATAGGTCTATTTCCAGAACAAATGGTAACAATGACAAAAAAAAATGGGGTGAGGGGAGAACAGGGCAAGTGCCCCCCTTGAAATAACAAATGTTTTGGAATGTTTCAAAGGGTGTTGCTAGCAGGTAGAAGGGCCTCAAGACTGTTGGTCCATCTCGCATTCTCTAAAGCTTCTGGGGCTAAGATTTTGCAATGATTTTTGTAACTCTTCACTGGCTTCTATCCAGAGCCTTCTGCAATTTCTCAATCCTGAATCCTATGAAAACCAGAAAAATCCTAAATTGAACATAACGATGATTTCTTTGCTTTTAACCAAGTACTTTACCTGAAACGCTCAGCAACTAGCTCTTGGCAAGATAATGAAGGCAGCAAACACACTTCCCACCCCTTTCAGGCAGGCAACACATATATAGAGCTCTGACTTCACGCTGGCAGTGTTCTGGCAGTGACTAAGGCAGAGAGGTTCCTGCCCTCACAAAATCGAGGGAGGAGCAGAACAGAAACAAACGACCGCAATAAATTCCATTACTGCTTAGTGTGATGAAAAGATGGGAGCAGAAATAGGGGTTGGGAGTAGGGGGGGCTGCTTCACCCAGGCTTATCAGGGAAGACCTTGCGGAGGAGGTAACAGGAGAGTAGGACTTATTTGACAGGGAAACCTAGGATAAACTAGGCAGAGAGGGAAAGGTTAGGACCCGAGGTCCCTGGGTGGGGGAAACACACATTTTAAAACAATGCTGGGAATGTCTGACCTTGAGCAAATTCCCTCAGGCGTAAAGTTTCTCTTAAGAATGTAACAAACACCACCTACACCCCCTCAGGTTTCCCTCAGGAATGTGACAAAGGACCCAAATAAAAATAAGTACTGAATCATAAAATGTATGACCCATGAGGAATGGTATGGCTACTGACCACCTCTCATACAATGGAAGCGAGCCAATCAAAAAGGAGAGAGTAGGGATTTAGAGGTACCAGGCCAATAAGGGTAAAACTGGAGAAGGAACAAGGGGGAAGGTAAGGGGTGGACCCAAATCCTATAAAACAGAGTCCCTTGCCTACACTCCAGGGGCATTCACTTTCGAATGCTCCCATTCTGTAAAGAGAGCTTTCCTACTATTCCTACCTCTGATCTTATTATGTTCTAACAAAGTTTTGCCGGCTGCTCATTTATTTTGTATCCACATCTTCATTCTTTGAAGTGGAGAGACAATGAATCCGGGGTAATGAGGTAAAAAAAAAAAAAAAAAAAATCCTGCAACACTTACACATATTTGGCCTCGAATTCTTATTTAACAAAGTCAGGATGAGCACACTGATCTAATTTGAGTCTTCCCAAAACAAAATCTGCATTTCAAAACCTGGTGTTTTATCTTCCACAGCCTCACAAAGGTGCTTTCTTTCCACAAGCAAGAAATGGAGCCACTTTGTGGAGTAGGACACTCTCTAACTAGTTTTATAGGAAAGGTTAAATAAATGAACAATTGTATGGGGTTTTGGGGTTTACTATCCCCATATGACAGATGAGGAAATGGAAGCCAGAAAGGTTAAGTGAGTTCATTGGCAAAGCTCACACGCGCAAAAGATAGAGGAAACTTGGTGTCTTAGTACCGTGTTTCGGTTGCAAAATAGTTCTTCCATTTTGATGATGTATTTATTCTCCTTTGCTACGTGACAAATTATCCCCAAATTTAGCAGCTTTTAACAACAAACATTACCTCACAGTTTCTGTGAGGCACAGCCTCTGACTCAGTGTCTCACAAGATTGTCATCACAGCATCAGCAGGGCTGTGGGCACCTCAAGGCTTGAATGGAGAAGGATCCACCTCCACCATCACCCTCTTGGCAGTTGGCAGCTCTCAGGCCCTCATGGGCTGTGGCCAGAGGTCTCAGTTCCTGCCACGTAAGTCTCTCCATAGGGCTGTTCACAATATGGTGGTTCAATTCCTTCAGAGCAAGGATATGCGAGAAAGAGAGAAAGAGAGAAAGAGAGGGAGAGAGAAAAGAGAGAGAGAGAGAGGGACAGAAGGAGCTTAAGAGAAAGCAAACAAGATGGAAACCAGAGTTTTCGGTAACCTAATCATGTTAGTGATATCCCATCACTTTTACCACAATCTATTTATTAGATCTGAGTCACTGAGTCCAACCCACACCCAAAGGGAAAAAAAAATACAAAAGGCATGGGTACAAGGAGGATAATTGGGAACTATTTTGAGGCTGCCTACAAAAAAGGTTATTTTTAAAGAAGTCTAGGGGCGCCTGGGTGGCGCAGTCGGTTAAGCGTCCGACTTCAGCCAGGTCACGATCTCGTGTTCCGTGAGTTCGAGCCCCGCGTCAGGCTCTGGGCTGATGGCTCAGAGCCTGGAGCCTGTTTCCGATTCTGTGTCTCCCTCTCTCTCTGCCCCTCGCCCGTTCATGCTCTGTCTCTCTCTCTGTCCCAAAAATAAATAAACGTTGAAAAAAAAAAATTAAAAAAAAAAAAAAAAGGTTATTTTTAAAGAAGTCTAGGGGCGCCTGGGTGGCGCAGTCGGTTAAGCGTCCGACTTCAGCCAGGTCACGATCTCGCGGTCCGGGAGTTCGAGCCCCGCATCAGGCTCTGGGCTGATGGCTCAGAGCCTGGAGCCTGCTTCCGATTCTGTGTCTCCCTCTCTCTCTGCCCCTCCCCCGTTCATGCTCTGGCTCTCTCTGTCCCAAAAATAAATAAACGTTGAAAAAAAAAAAAGTCTATAAGTCAAAATAAATTTTTCATTAGACAGCTATTTAAAAATTCAATATTATATTTTGGTGTACATGATTAAATTGAATACCTCATCAAACCAATGATTAGAGATTAAAAATAACTTCATTGTTAAAATGGAAAAAAAAAAACCAGCACTGATAATAATGCTAGCCTGAAATCGAAAGATTCAGGCTGACAAGTGAAACTTAAAACATGTAAACATCTTTTCATTTTATTATATTCAACATCATGAATTTAATTCCAGGAAAACAAAATCATTCATCAATTAACGTCAATTTGGATTTTATAGACCGACTGTTCTGGCTGCCTTTATTTGTAAACCTCACAGAATAGGTGCTACAATTGGCCTCATTCTACAACTAGGGGGACAGACAGCACAGTAAGGCAGCTTGCCCAAGGTCAACTGCGAGCATAAAATTAACATTTACAATTTACATAAAACAATTACAATTTAACATAAAAAAAAAATCTGACTCCAGAGCCCACACTCTTAATTTTGGTGAGATCCTGAATCATAAGGAAAATAAACAATTTAACATAGGTTGCCAGCTCACCTGTGAAGGGATTGGCCCACATCTATTTGTTGTGGTACACTGGTTGGGAACCAGATGAACTCACTTCTACCTCCATTTCCTTTCAATCCAGTGACTTCCACTTTGCACTAGCAAATAATTAAGCTAAAGGAACATGACTCTCCTGATTTGTCACACATCCAACTATCCAACTGGCCAACCATCCATCCCTGAACTCATTCATCCATCCAACACTCCTGACTCAACTACACATCCATCCATCCATTTTTCTAATCTTCCTGGTTCACCTGCCCTCAATTCCTGTTTCTCAAACACCAGGCGTTAACATTCTGGCCTCAGTATCTATAGTCATATCTATATACTACTTGTTCAATTATGATTTATTTAAAGATTTTAGGTGATCTCCACATACAACGTGGGGCTCAAACTCACAACTCTGAGATCAAGAGTCACACATTCTACCTATTGATCCAGCTAGGTACCCCTCTATTATATTTTTTTAAAATATCTACTTTACTTTAAAAAATATAGGAGTGCCTAGGTGGCTCAGTCAGTTAAGCATCTGACTCCTCACTTCAGCTGGGGCCATATCTCATGGTTCCTGAGATCAAGCCCCGCATTGGGCTCTGTGTAGACAGCAGTACGAAGCCTGCTTGGGATTCTGTCTCCCTCTTGCTCTGCCTCTCCCTGCTTGCTCTCTATCTCTCTCTCCAAATAAATTTTAAAAATAATAAACTTTAGAAAATATAAATGCCTCATTTGAGTTTACTCTAATATTTGTGAATTTGAGAGCTTTATATAGAAGTTTATTTTTCTCCAAATATATTTGGAAATAAATTCATGAGTTAATTTTTTTTAAAGTATTTTACTTCTCAAAGGTACCAAACCTTGGGATTCAGTTTGGCCATCCCCAAGTGTTAGAAAGAGGAGAGGAACAGATGTACCCCATTGTCTTTATTTCAGGACCTACCCCGCAGTTTGAGGTGGGCCGAGAATCTGGACACAGGGATCCACCTTAGCCTGAGGTTCTGGGAAGCGAGGGGTAAAGGACTCTCTCCCTGCCCCCACCCATCTATCCTTAGGCTTTGTGCAGTTGACTGGTTACAAATGAGATTGTTTTCCTGAACACCTGTGGGGCCATCCTTGAGTCAATATTTCATATTCATTAACTAATGAACAGCTGGAGGTCGGTAAAGCCTTTCTGTGAACGCTGCTTTCAGAGTGTGCTAAATCAATACCCCTCCCTTGATTGTTCTCCCTTCCAGTAGCTGCATTTGGCTCTCTCTTAAATACTCACTCCTGGGTGGACTTGTAGCCTCTGTTGACATTGTCTTATGCCTAGTTGGGGCCTCTGAAATATGTATATTGGGGCTGTTAGGGCGCATGAAAATACAAGGAAAGCGGGTCACTCAGACCCTCTCTTTCCTCTCCCTCCTTCCCCTCACCTTCTCCCCCACACCCTCCTGGTCCTCTCCTTCTTCTTTCTCTATCTGCTTAATTCAATAACAATTTCTTAAATAATCTACCTGTTTATTTCAGGCCACATATCATGATGGAGAAGACTGGAGCAAGTGAAAGAGGTACTAGTTAAAATGTTCCCTTAGTTTACCAAAGGTTTGGGAGGGGGGGATTTGAGTACTTATCTCTAGGAGTTGTTGCAGAATATATAAAAAAAAAAAAATTATGGTCATAAACATGTATTTGATATATGGAAAATTCCTCTAAACACTAGTTTTGTTATTTCTTTCTCCATATCCATCAGAAGAAGTAATTTCTGATCACCCTTTTTTTACGATGCCATGTGACAATCAGATTATTATTTGGGATTACAAACATTTTAACAGACACTATTTTTTTTAGGCCTTGCCTTTTTCTGAGAGACTGACTTAGGCACGCTTGATCTTTATCCCTAGTCATGTGGCTCCACAGAATAATATGAGTTGCAAAACCGACCATGCTCTGCTTTTCTATGCCTGAGAGGAAGCGTTCATTGTAGTATTTAAAGGTGTAAGAGATGCTCTTTGTCACTTCTTAGATATTCTTAGGGCGCCCTCTTCTGTTTCCTAACAGTTATACTGCAAATATTATCTTCTTTTAGGCTGAAAAATCAGATGCAATTATTCTGATGTGGGGAAAGTAGGGTAGTGTTAGCATCACCTCTAGCTGGCAGTGAAGCCAAAGGAGGCAGAGAGGAGGCCGGACAGTCTACGTAGGGTTGTCAGAGCATTGTAACAATCACACTGCTTGTCAAAACTCTCTAGCAAATTTCTTGTGTCTTTTCTATAAATTCACAATGTTTGCAGAGAAATGAGGTATTATGATCCCTTAGTACAGGTGAGAAATGGGAGAAAAATTTTTCCTACTATTTATGGACTCTCCCAAGAGAGAATTATTCCTTGGTTGTTTAAGATGTAAGTAGTTGGAGGGGGTGCCTTGGTGGCTCAGTTGGTTAAGCATCCGACTTCAGCTCAGGTCATGATCTTGCAGTTTGTAAGTTAGAGCCCCTCACTGAGCTCTGTGTTGACAGCTCAGAGACTGGATCCTGCTTCAGATTCTGTCTCCCTCGCTCTCTGCCCCTCCCCCACTCACGCTGTCTCCCTCTCCCTCTCTCTGTCTCTGTCTCTCTCAAAAATAAATAAACATTTAAAAAAAAGATGTAAGTAGGTGGATATTTTCCTTCCTTCTTAGGACTGTTTGATTGTAAGTAGATGACATCAATGGAATTTAATTTGAGCAAAAGGAGGGAAATTATTACAAGTGTAGGATCCAAGGACAGGCCCCAAGAAGGGCCATTTTGGTATGTGGATTGCTTAGAGCTGAAGGCAACTGATACCCCGTGGGCTCAAGAGAAATTTCTGCCAGTCCCTTAACTACATAGAAGAATCTGGGGCGCCTGGGTGGCGCAGTCGGTTAAGCGTCCGACTTCGGCCAGGTCACGATCTCGCGGTCCGTGAGTTCGAGCCCCGCGTCAGGCTCTGGGCTGATGGCTCAGAGCCTGGAGCCTGTTTCCGATTCTGTGTCTCCCTCTCTCTCTGCCCCTCCCCCGTTCATGCTCTGTCTCTCTCTGTCCCAAAAATAAATAAAAACGTTGAAAAAAAAAATTAAAAAAAAAAAAAGAAGAATCTAAATTCGAAGCTCTTTTCAGGATAAGGGTTATTATCAGAGATAAATTTTATCTAAGTAACTCATCTATATGGCAGGGCAAATATTTGTTTACCAAACATTTACTCTTTTTCATCTTCTTGTGAATTAATATTCTTTCCCTCTGAAGTCTCAGACCCTACCTCCCTTCTCAGTTCAGAATGATGTATACATCTCATTTTGCCTGTCATTGGAATTTCCATGTGTGTGTGGATTCTCCATATGTACACTATTGAATTTTGATTTTTTTTCCTGTTAATCTGTCTCATGTCAATTTGATTCTTAGTCCAGCTAGAAAGACCTTTGAGAGGAGAGGAATTTTTGCTTCCTGGCACAAGATACAAGGGTGTCTCAGGGAAGCCAAAGACAAAGGCGTCTCCGGCAGAGACTGGAACTTGACACGGCTGAGCCACCAGGACTGACATTCTACTCTCTGCTATTTCTCACTCAGATTCCATCTGCCCATCTTTCTGCTTTTTAGTTTTCTTCTGATGCCTCTGAGTTTTATGTCTGTATGTCTGTGACTTTGGGGACTCTCAGGGACCGACACTTTTCATCTCAGTCACAAATTACTGGGAGACAGAGAATCAGAGAGCCCTTGTTTGAGTCTGGTGTCTGGCCCTGAACCAATATGGCCAAAGGAGCAGCATACATGGAACTCAGCAGAAACACGGAACTCACTCCTGCATAGTTCTGAGAAAGAGTTCTTCAATCAAAAACTGATGCCTGAGCTACTTCAACAACTGACTAGAAGCCAGAGTTGGGCTTAAGTATATTCTGTTGCTCCAGGAGGAATTTCTGAAGCTTATAGCCCAGCCCTTCCCCATTCAGAGTGGCAACATCCTGATCAGTGAGGCCACTAAGGGCAAGGCCAGAGTTAGGGATGTCCTCTGTAATCAGCAGCCACAAACCAAATATCTAAGGACATATTCCTAGAACCCTCAGGAGAATAACAAATAAGCTCTTACCTAAGTCTGGAAAGCTCCTAGTATGATAGGAGAAGGTAGGATTCAGTAGGCAGACAGGGAAAGATTAGGGCCAGAGGTCCCTGGGTGGGGAAATGAACCTATTTGGGGAAAATGCTGGGAATGCCTGACCACAGCAAACCCTCTCAAGGCATAATGTTCCTCTTAAGAATGTAACAGACCCCACCAACTCCCCACTCTGATTTCCCCTCAGGAATTTGACAGAAGACCTAAGTATGGCCATAGACCACCCCTACCCCTCATACAATAGAAACAAGCCAATCCGGAATGGACAACCTGGCGCCTAGACCTATCAAGCCAATAAGGTTAGAACCTGAAAAGGAACAAGGGGGAAGGGAAGAGGGAGGGCTGACCAGAACCTTATAAAACAAGGACACTTGCTGATAGTCCACGGGCATTCACTTTCGAATGTCCTCTCTCCGTAAAGAGAGCTTTCCTACTATTCTTACTTTCTAATCTTATACTCTAATAAACTTTTGCCCACTGCTCATTTTGTGTCCACCTCTTCATTCTTCGAAGCAGTGAGACAATGAATCCTAGGTGTGGAGTAAAAAAAAAAAAAACCTGCAACATTAGAAGCATTACTCCAATAGAGAGTGCTTTTTCTGTGAAATGGTAATACATTATTGTTGTTGTTATTATTATTGTTATTAAAGCAATACATATTTTTCACTGTCCCCAAACCCTATGGACAAGTAACACAACAGTCATTGAAACCCCTTCTAGTTTCTACCCTATCCCAAGAAACACCTAATGATAACACTTGAAAATATATCATACTCTTACAAAGAAACAGGCCCAAAATGGAGTCACTTATGTTAAGCCTCACCAAGCCTACCTAACCTAACTGCAGTTTCAGCCTCTTCCAGGAATGGAATTTTAAACCAATCTTTCTGGAATTTCCCAATCTGCACTAGTCAGGTAATCTACAGGGTGAGTCCTTCCTCTAAGGGAAGGTGACCTTTCTTTTCTTTTGCAAATAACATGTTGCCCCATCTTCCTTCTTATAAAAATCTTCCATTTTGTACAATTCCTCTAGAACTCCTTTCTACTAGCTAGATGGGATGTGCCCAATTTGCAGATCATTGAATAAAGCCAATTAGATCTTCAAATTTACCCAGTGGAAGTTTGCTTTTTCATAATACTGAAATATTTGGGGCACCTGGGTGGCTCAGTCAGTTAAGCATCCGACTTCCGCTCAGGTCATGATCTCACAGTCGGTGAGTTCGAGCCCCGCGTCAGGCTCTGGGCTGACAGCTTGGAGCCTGGAGCCTGCTTCAGATTCTGTGTCTCCCTTTCTCTCTGCCCATCCCCTGCTCATGCTCTGTCTCTCTCTGTTTCTCAAAAAATAAATAAATGTTAAAAAACATTTAAAAAAATAATAATACCGAAATATTTTCCTTTGAGTAAATGAATTTGTATATGAGAATCCACCGTGATGACATAAGACAGAACTTGAGGTGCAGGAACCTCAAGTTTTTCTAAACCAATCCAGTCACTTGCCAGGGTTTGGTACAACATCTCCTCAGACATTTTGATGTGTGTGCATACATGTGTGTAGGTGGGGGGAGACTTTCCTTTCCCACCTTGAAGTTACACAGAAATGTTTGAATTTATTCGGTACAGAAATATGGGGAAAGGTTTCTGGTCTTCAGTCCACTAGAGTCGCTCTCCTTGGGTTCTCAGCTTGATCTCCATGCTTTCTGTGCCAAGTCTGGGGTTGAGGTTCCCAAGCTCCATGCCCCAGACCAGCTCCCTGGGCTTCAGTTTATGCTGCTTTGCCCTTTCATGGGACCTGTGAGTGCTTCACAGGGTCGTTACCATTCCTAGAACCATTTAATGATTCAATTCTCCCAAACTCCAGAGAACTGACTTTCTTCCTCAAAGCCCCTTCAGATAAGCCCCTAACCCCCACAGCACCACTGCTACCTTTGGGTATCAATTCTAACTTGCCACCATATGACCTCCTGAAGGAATTTGCCTTTGAATGAACCACAGCTGCAGGTAACTGTGGGGTAACCCAATAGCATGCGGGCCAGCAGGATTGGTGGTCAAAGAATTCACCCGAGGCAGAACAAAGGAGACAAAGTTACTGAATACAATGCAGGGCAGCAGGGCAGCAGCACAGCAAAGGAGAGACTGTCTACCATGAGGTGGTGATGAGAGGCGGCAACTATAGGGTGGAGTGAGGCAGGGGGGATCTATGGAATTTTCCCTTTTTTATTACTGTGCCTGGTTTTAAGTAGCCCATCGGTGAGTGAGGGCCTGTGGCCTAATGAGCCTCTTTGCATCCGGGTCCATATTCACTGTGGGCCCTCTTCCCTTGCTCAAGTGTCCACTGTTGAAGCCTGTTGCCTAAAAGCAGCCTCGATAATAATTAAATCTGGCTGTACTCTACCTAAACCTACTTCTTTATAGTATGGTCATTTAATAATTTGACAGTTCTTGAGTGTATGTACAGTATGTAAATAATTACTTAAATCTATAGTTTCGTGTTATTTATAGCAACCATTTTTGAAAGTCCCTTATGATCCAGACACTATGCTAATTTCTTAACCTTCATTAGTTTTGATCCTTACCACAATTGACCTATGGGCAATTCAGTCATTTACCAAGGTTATAGTTGTATTATCAAATAGAAATATAATGTGAGTCACAAAGTTTCACTTATAATGAGAAGTTTTAAATTTCATAGGTAATTTAAAATCTTCTAGAGCTTATTAAAATGTATAAAAAGAAAAATTAATTTTTAACATGTTTTAACTCAACATATCTAAAAGATTATCATTTTTAAAACCAATATAAAACTTGATGAGCTATTTTACATTTTTTATACTAAGTTTTCAAATATGCAGTGTGTATTTTTCATGGACAGCACATCGCAATGCGGACTAGATGATGAAAACTTCAGCTAAATAGTTCTACCTCATCATTACTAATCATCAGGGACATGTAAATCAAAACCACAAGGAGATAATCACCTCACACCTGTTAGAGTGGCTATTATCAAAAAGACAAGAGATAAAAGGTATTGACAAGGATATGCACAGTTGGTGGGAAAGTAAATTGGTATAGCCACTACAAAAATGGGATGGAAGTTCCTCAAAAAATTAAAAATAGAACTACCATGCGATCCAGTAATTCCACTACTGGGTATTTACCCGAAGAAAACAAAGCCTAATTTGAAAAATTATTATTAGTAGTATTATTAAAGCATCATTTACAATAGCTAAGATATGCAAGCAAGCTAAGTGTCTATGAGTGGATGACTGGATAAAGAAGATGTGGTATATATACAATGGACCATTATTCAACCATAAAAAAGAAGGATATCTTGTCATTTGCCACAACATGGACAGACTTTGAGGGGATTATGCTAAGTGAAATAAGTCAGAGAAAGACACTGCATGATCTCGTTTATACGGGATATCTTAAAGAAAAACAAAAATAAAGATGAACTCATAGATACAGAGAAACAGATTGGTTGGTGGTTGCCAGTGACAGGGGTCGAGAGTGGGCAAAATGAGTAAAGGTGGTCAAAAGGTACAAATTTCCAGTTATAAAACAAATAAGTCCTGGGGATGTCATGTACAGCATTGTGACTATAGTCAATAATACCATATTGTAAGTAGATCTCATCACAAGAAGAAAAATTGTAACTACAGGTGGGGGATGGATGTGAACTAGAATTATAGGGGTAATCATTTCCCAGTATATGCAAATATCAAGTCATTATATTGTATGCCTGAAACTAATATAATCTTATATGTCGATTATATCTCAATAGAAACCAACCGACCAAAACCAAAAAACAAATAAATAAAGAATTCTGCCCATGCTTAGGCCAATGGAATTTTTGGTCTTTGCTTTTGTTTCTTTATGGACTAGGAGAAGAAACACAATGGACTTGGTATTCTAGAAGGGGAAGAAAAGATATACGAAGCACATACTAATATACTGAGATATAATATTACCACTTTACCTGTTGTTGCCACTTTTAACAGAGCTCCTCTGCTGTGCACTGAGGCCAAGCAGAAGTTAACTAAAGCCTGGCCAGCCAGTGGGTAATTATGATTCAATAAGGCCTTGCTTAGTCAGTGAGGTTGCCTCAGGAAGGAGCCCAGCTCTTTATTAGCTATGTCTGAGATGCTGTACTCTTTCATGGAATTTTGTTAAACCTCGTATTTAAGGAAACAATCAACAAAACTAAAAGGCAGCCGACGGATTGGGAAAAGATATTTGCAAATGACATATCGAATAAAGGGTTAATATCCAAAAATGTATAAAGAACTTAGCAAACTCAACACCTGAAAAACAAATAATCCAGTGAAAAAATGGGCAGAAGACATGAATAGAGACTTTTCCAAAGAAGACATCCAGATGGCCAACAGACACATGAAAAGACACTCAACCTCACTCATCATCAGGGAAATACAAATCAAAACACATTGAGATACCACCTCACACCTGCCAGAATGGCTAACATTAACAACTCAGGCAACAACAGATGTCGGCAAGGATGCAGAGAAAGAGGATCTCTTTTGCACTGCTGATGGGAATGCAAACTGGGGCAGCCACTTTGGAAAACAGTATGGAGGTTCCTCAAAAAATTAAAAACAGAACTACCCTACAACCCAGCAATTACACTACTAGGAATTTACCCAAGAGATATAGAAATGCTGATTCATAGGGACACACATACCCCAGTGTTTATAGCAGTGCTATCAACAATAGCGAAATTATGGAAAGAGCCCAAATGTCCATTGACAGATGAATGGATAAAGAAGATGTTGTATATATATACTATGGAGTGTTACTTAGCAATCCAAAAGAATGAAATCCTGCCATTTGCAGCAACGTGGATGGAACTGGAGGGTATTATGCTAAGTGAAATAAGTCAGAGAAAGACAGATATCATATCCACTCCTATGTGGAACTTGAGAAACTTAACATCATGGGGGAAGGGAAGGGTAAAAAAATAGTTACAAACAGAGAGGGAGGGAGGCAAACCATAAGAGACTCTTAAATACAGAGAACAAACTGAAGGTTGATGGGGAGGGGGGGTAGGGAGAGGGGAAAATGGATGATGGGCATTGAGGTGGGCACTTGTTGGGATAAGCACTGGGTGTTGTATGTAAGAGATGAATCACAGGAATCTACCCCCAAAACCAAGAGCACACTGTATACACTGTATATTAGCCAACTTAACAATAAATTATATTTAAAAAAAAACCCAGAGGTATTAAAAAAATTTTTTTAAGTAAGTTTCATACCTCATATGGAACCCAACAAGGTGGTTGAAGTCACGACCCTATGATCAAGACCTGAGCTGAGATCAAGAGTCAGACACTTAACCAATTGAGCCATCCAGGTGCCCCTAAATTTTATTTTTATCAAGATATAATTTACACATAGTAAAATTCATCCTTTTCAGCGCATGGTCCTATGAGTTATCATAAGCACCACCCCAATTAAGACACATAATATCTCCTCCCCAAATTCTCATGCCCCTGTACAGATAATCCCTAACCCCATTCATGCCTCTAGCAATTACTTCAGTTTTTCTGCCTATTCCAGAAAGTCCTAAAAACATATTTATAGAGGACTGTAGAGCAGCCATTTGATTCTACCTCTTTCACTCAACATCATGCTTTTGAGATTTATCCATTTACTACTGCTTAATATTCCGCAGTATGGATATGTTGCATTTTTTTTTTAGCCGTTTATTAGCTGAAAGATATCTGGATTGTTCTAGCTTTACAGATCACAAATAAAACTGTTATAAACATTTGTATACAAAACCTAGAGGCATTTTTATTTGAACTGTATAAGTTTTATAATTACACAGTACTTCAACCACATGCTACGTTGGCCTCCCCAATATGTTAAATTATATACATGTACACATGTACACACACACACACACAATATTTAAATAACATAAATAGCCAGGGCACCTGGGTGACTCAGTCGGTTAAGTGTCCAACTTCAGCTCAGGTCATGATCTCACAGTTCTTGAGTTAGAGCCCTGCATCAGGCTCACTGCTGTCAGTGCGGAGCCCGACACTGTCCCCCTCTTTCTCTACCCTTCCTGGACTCTCTCTCTCTCTCTCTCAAAAATAAATAAACATCAAAAAATAAACAAGATAAGTAGCCATATATACTTGCTACTTTAAAAAATGTAAAATTAGTCAAATATTTTCAGTTGTTGACTCCTGGAACATCCAGTTCAGGATCAGCAAGAGCTATCCATTTGAGATATTGAGCTTATGTTTCCCCCCATATATTCTCTTACTGACTGGTATTCACACACAGCAGTAATATAATAAATATTTCCCTTTGTTTTTGTTCCACATCACACTGACCTTATTTGCTAACCCCCTGCACTGCTCTGGACTGGGGCTGAGATCTTCAATCGTTGGCAACATGATGATTTACAACTGCCTGTCAGTGTTCCCAAGAAGTAAAGAAAAATGAGATCCTTCTGAAAATGTTATTTTGCTATTGACCAGGAAACTCTTGGTACATCTGGTGGATTTCACTTTTACTACTTGCCATTGAATTCAGAGATCCAGATTTCCAATCTTTCCCAGAATCCTAAAAAGAATGGCCTTGACAAGTGCTATGATCTCAACTGTCATGCTAGACAACTGGCTAGGACAAAGATTAAAGCTTCCCCATTGGCTGCATGGTTAAGTATCTTAGTTTTGCTCTAGAAGAGAAGCTGGCAATTGAGTTAAAATGAGCATGCTTTGCAAACTTCACACCTTGTATGTGACATCTGTAAAGCATGGACTCCAAGTTATTGGATATTTCTTGATGGCTAAAAATAATTCTTTTGCCTTGCCTTCCTGATGCTTACCATATTATTTCCTGACTGTTTAAGGGAGGAGGGAGATTTATCAGAGAAGAGCCTTTTCTTCTTTTATTTCTATACCCAAGGACTGGGTTTCTTGTTGCACATTTTCAAGTATCAGAAGGCTGAAACTCTGGGGTGCCTGGGTGCCTCAGTTGGTTAATAATCTGGCTCTTGCTGATTCCGATTCTGTGTCTCCCTCTCTCTCTGCCCCTCCCCCGTTCATGCTCTGTCTCTCTCTGTCCCAAAAATAAATAAACGTTGGAAAAAAAAAATTAAAAAAAAATGTTTCCGATTCTGTGTCTCCCTCTCTCTCTGCCCCTCGCCTGTTCATGCTCTGTCTCTCTCTGTCCCAAAAATAAATAAACGTTGAAAAAAAAAATTAAAAAAAAAATAATAATCTGGCTCTTGATTTCAACTCAGGTCATGATCTCACAGTGCATGGGCATCAGGCTCTGTGCTGACAGTGCAGAGCCTACTTGGGATTTTCTCTCCCTCTCTCTCTGTCCCTCCTTCACTTTTGTGTGTGTGTGTGTGTGTGTGTGCGCACACACACACACACACACACTCTCTCTCTCCCTCAAAATAAACATTAAAAAAAAGAAGAAGGCTGAAGCTCTGTGATTATGAGTGAATCAGATTTGAGGTTAAGTGTCCAGAAAAAAATGGGGAAAAAAACCCGTAAACAGCAATAATAATTGATGTCATTTATTGATCATGTGCTTACTCGGCTGATACTGTGCAGAGTCCTATATATTCATTACAGTATTTATTACTCGCAGAAATAACCCCATATAGTAAATGCTTTTATATTACCCCCTTTTTGTAGATGAAAACACTGAAGCTTACAGAGGTCAATGGCTTGCTTAAGATGACACAGCCAGTATATGGCAGAGCTGGGTTTGGAATATAGTTGCATTGACTCCAAACTTATGCTTATTAATGACTAACCTTTAATTGCCTCTAGGTCTGTCCAATATCCCCTGACTCTTTCATCTGTTGATAATAGTGGAATTGATATGGCCTATATGCTGGACTGAATAATTGGATTTTCTTAAGCGATTATTCATGGACCTGTGCCCCATGATGCCTTCTGTGGAGTCCATTTGTTATCTACTCCATATTTTCCCAATGTATTGCTTAATGATATTTCATTTATCTCCAGATATTAGAAAGACCATGGAGGACAGGGGTTTTTTTTAGATTAAGTTTTCATAGCTAACTGTCTTTTGGATACACAGGTGGCATTTGATTTCTGAAGCTACCTTACGTTGGATGCGGAAGTGCAAAGGAGCCAGAGAAAGGAAGGTTAAGTGTACAGGCGGAGAGCTTTGATGGGCCAGCAGCCATAACGATATGATGTAAAACCTCAGTTGCTTCCCAACTAAAATTTGAGTGACTATCATCCTTTATTTTTTTATTTATTTTTTTTTTTAAATTTTTTTTTTCAAGTTTATTTATTTTTGGGACAGAGAGAGACAGAGCATGAACGGGGGAGGGGCAGAGAGAGAGGGAGACACAGAATTGGAAACAGGCTCCAGGCTCCGAGCCATCAGCCCAGAGCCTGACGCGGGGCTCGAACTCCTGGACCGCGAGATCGTGACCTGGCTGAAGTCGGACGCTTAACCGACTGCGCCACCCAGGCGCCCCTATCATCCTTTATTTTACAGATGAGGAAACAGAAGCTCAGAAAGATGAAGAAACTTGTCCAAGGTCCCTTGGCAAATAAGCAGTGGGGGGCTTAATTTAGACTTTTGTTTCTTTTTTAAAAATTTCAGACTTTCCCTTCATTGAGCTGCTTCCTGAATTGGAGAAAGGATACGGACCCTAATTTCTTTGTGCCGTTTACTGCCAGGGTGGTGGTGACAGTGTGAAGGCAGCTCCTTAAGCACACTGAAAGGTCTATCTTTCTGAGATAAGAGAACTTTGGGAACCGGTTGTGCTTTTACTTTGGCCCAAGTGGGATGACATCAATGTCCCGTCTCAACAGAAGAAGCAAAATGGGCCAGTAGGAGGCGGGTGCAAATGAGTAAATCTAGATGTGTCCAGGTGGTATTGCTCCTATGTAATGTCGATGAAATTATATCTGGAAATATACGTTTAATGTGTGGATTAGGTTCTCAGAACTAACTGGGAAGAAGAAAATTGCAAAGAGACAAAATTATCCCTAAAAATTCCTGAGTAAGGAGACATGGAGACCGAACAATTGTCTTAAGCGTTTTCTCAGGCTGATGATGTTCCAATGTTAGAACAGATTGCTGTTTCTTCAGTGGAGCACGAGGTGAGAAGCTGGTTTGTGGGAAGGTGTCATGTGGCATGACCACCACTTCTCTTGAAGCGTCTGTAAGATGTGCACACGAGGAGAAACCCCATATGCATCTCTCCCGGGCTCAACTCATGATGGGGCAGAGTCAACACACTACTGCCATCTTCCTTTCTGCTGTGTCCCAACATCTTGCCTGCAAGGCTGACGCTTGGGTGCAGAATCAGGTATGCAAGACATGTATTGTGTGGGGCAGGAACGACAGAACAACCTAAGACTTATTTCCATAGATGCATCAGGAAGGATTTTTAGCAGCCTGGATAGTAAAAAGGGCAGAGATAGCAAAAGACACCTCTCCTCTCTTAAATGGGTGGTATGGATCGGGAGATGTCTTTTTACCTACGACCAAAGACTGCAGAAGGGAAGGAGAGAGAATAAAAAAGAGCCAAACCAGATCTTTTCCAGAGTAATTTTCTTAACATTTTATTGTTTAAAGGAAAAAGAAATTCCTCCACCAAGAATAGAGAACTTACAATGAATATATGTGTCAAAAGAGATTTTTTGTGGTCACTTAAATAATTTATGTGTTACATGGATAACCAAAGCATACAACTTTACAAGGTATTTACTATTTATGGATTTTCCCTCCCCATTTTATTGAATTGGTTTATTGAATTAGTTGCACTCACAAAGAACTGCTATGTGCTACTGAGACGCTTGAATTCGTTGAGCATTTATGGGGGAACTTTTTTATATTAGCGATTAATGTCTGGATTCAAATGCTATCAAGAGTTAATGTAAAGGGGCGCCTGGGCGGCTCAGTCGGTTAAGCCTCCCACTTCGGCTCAGGTCATGATCTCGCAGTCCGTGAGTTTGAGCCCCGCGTGGGGCTCTGTGCTGACAGCTCAGAGCCTGGGGCCTGTTTCAGATTCTGTGTCTCCCTCTCTCTCTGACCCTCCCCCGTTCATGCTCTGTCTTTCTCTCTGTCTCTCTCTCTCTCTCTCTCTGTGTCAAAAATAAACGTTGAGAAAAAAAAAAAATTTAAAAAAATTCTAGAAAAGAAAAAGAGTTAATGTAAGTTTTTTAAAAGCCTTGAAAGACATATTTCAAGAGGAGGCAGGGCTGAGAGGAAATGCCTTGGCTCTCCCTCCTGCGGTGCTATCTCATCTTCTCTGTGGCTTTGGTCCAATCTCTGGCCATCTAGGCCTTCATTTATTTGTATATTTTTTTAATGTTTATTTTTGACAGAGAGTGAGAGAGACAGAGCATGAGTGGGGGAGGGGCAAGAGAGGGAGACACAGAATTGGAAGTAGGTTCCAGGCTCCGAGCTGTCAGCACAGAGCCCGACGCGGGGTTCGAACTCACAAACTGCCAGATCATGACCTGAGCCGAAGTCGGATGGTTGAGACTGACTCAGCCACCCAGATGCCCCGGCCTTCATTTATTTATAAACAAAATGATCATTTTGTACCAAATGACCGGAATCCTTTCCAGGTATAGCACTGTCTTTTTTGGTTACATTTTGAAGTCTGGGGCTACCCATTTCAAGTCACATTTGAATATGCCATTTGAAAAAATATTACAACTTCTTTTTTTTTGTTTGTTCAGAAATACTTTTTCCACACTCTGCCAGTAGAATTGCTTGAGGGCAGATCTCTCAAATGAGGCTCCGATGGGAGAAGAGAAGGGGAAGGAAGATTTGAGCTTCACAGATTGAAAGCAGCTATTCCCCCAGCAGGCCATGCACGCAGGGAAGAGAAAAATTGCAGGGCGGAATTTAAACTAAGTGTTGGGTAGCATTTCTTAGTTTGGAAAGTGGAGCGAGGGCACAAAAATATTATTTTCAAAAACCTCTCAGCATTTCCAAAAGTGAATCCCTTGAAAAGTTAACAGGTACTTCTTACCTACTTCTGGTTTTGATTCAGCCCAGGGATATTTTATGGTCCAACATATTTGGAAACTGAGGTTGAAGTCTTTCTTTACTACAGAACTTCCGAGAGACGATAATACGTTAATGCATATTATGATTCTGCAAGCAAGAAGAAACACCCCAAGAAACTTAGAACTTCCAAAACTTCTTTGACCATGGAATATTTTCTATAATGTATTCTCAGAACTAGTGTTCCCTGGAACACAATTTGAAAATATGTTTCAGCTGTCCAGTATTAGGCAGTACAGAAAACTCGATTCCTGTAATCTGGTGTAATGGGAGAGAAAACTGTGATCTAATTAGGTTGCCATTTGAAATATCAATGACTCGGAATGCTGGGTAAGTATAATTCTTGCCACCTTCCTTCATTTGCTGAGCAATTCAAGTGACCAAAACAAGTGACCAAAAAGTAAGCTTATCCTCTCTCACAGGACCCAGCCATTATTGCTATATTGGTTCAAAACATTTATCTGCTCCCCATTGTTTTTAAAAGTAAGACGTTTAACAAGATCTTCAAGGCCCTGTGTGGTCTGGCCTGCCCTGTACTTCAGCTTGGTTTAATGCCATCTACTGCACACATGTTTCCGGGGGCTGTATAACAAATTACCACAAAGTGATGGTAGGGCCATATTCCCTCTGAAGCCCTTGCCTCTTCCAGCTTCTGGTGGACCCAGGTGTTCCTTGCCTCATGGCAGCCTAACGCCAAGTCCTGCCTTTGTCCTCACATGGCCATCTTCTTTCTCTCTGTGTGCCTGTTTCCAACTCTTATAGAGACACCAGTCACGGGGAACCTGCGTGGTTCAATCGATTAAGCGTCTGACTTCTGCTCAGGTCATGATCTCGCAGTCCGTGACTTTGAGCCCGCCCTGGGCTCTGTGCTGACAGCTCAGAGCCTGGAGGTGCTTGGGATTCCGTGTCTCCCCCTCTCTCTGCCCCTCCCTGCTTGTGCTCTCTCTCTCTTCCTCCCTTTCTCTCAAAAATAAATAAACATTAAAAAAAAAAGATACCAGTCACATTGGATTAAGGAACCACTCTACACCAGTGTGACCTCACACTAACCCCTTCCATCTTCAATGACCCTATTTCCAAGTAAGGCCACATTTTGAGGTATTGGGGGTTAGGAATCAACACATTTTTTTGAAGGATACAATCCAGCCCAGAACTATACCCTTGCTCTCTCCTTCATCAACTTCTTTAATTGCCTAGATCTCTCCCCCAAGCTCCTCATCCCAATACTTTTGCAAATAAATACTCCTCCTTTTGTTATTCCACCTTACTCCACCGAACAATTTCACCACCTCTGACCTTTCTGACAGGGTCGTTTCTCCATTTTCTAGCATCTCACAATGTATTCCAAGCACTGAGCTCACTGGTAATTTTATATGATGTCTGTAACTATTGTCTTCACATCTGTCTTCCCCATTTTCCCTTTTCATGGACAGGTGCTACGTCAGTTTCGCATTCAGGTGTATCCCTAGAACACTTAGCATAGTTCCTGGCCCAGCTTAAAACAAACTGTGCCTTAATATTTTCAGAACAATATTTTAAAATAGACAAATGAATCACTAGATCAATCAATGAAATTAAAACCTTTCTGAACAAATGTTCCAGAAAGGCATCTCTGCTACCTTTTCATGACTGCCAAAAGACACGCAGCCTAGGGCGCAAAGGGAGGGGAACAGAAACTCCCTGGGTGGCATGTTCCTCCTCACTCATGGCGGGTTGTGCCTGTGAAATTTTGCAGTTGCGCTGAAACTCCTGTCATTGTGAAAGCTGACTCTTGCAAAACAATGTAACGATCATCGCACTGCTGACTCTGAGCGCAAGATCATTTATGTAGCCGCTTTGTGGAGAGTGTATGTTCTTCCCCTGACAGGTGCTTGAAAAGAGAGTCTGTGCCATTTTCATTCAGCCAATCTCAGAGGAGAACTGAGCTCTCTGCCTGATTGCAAAGCTGGCTTTGCCTTCAAAGCCTGAAAGAGCAACAGGTGTCTCTAGCGTCAGCCTGGCAGAAGCAGGGAGCACGTTACCTTCCTCCGTTAGAAAGTCTTATCCGAAGTGGGATGCTGCATCTAGTTTCATGAGAATAATCGGACGTTGCTAGCCACAGATCCAAGGAGCATGTTAAATACAGTGAAAATCCTTCAAGAAAGTTTGGTTCGGGAATAAGGGTTTCATGGTTCTCCTGGTGGTTGAAAAAGTTTATAGCAGGGAAAGGATTCCCTGCAAATAATAACTGGCTTTCTTCTGTTCTCCTCTCTATTGAAGACCCTTCTCTAAAATCTTAGCCCTGTTCCTTTTGTTTCCCTTTTATTTAATCTAGACCCATGTTTCTCAAACTGTGGCCCATTGACAATGGAATCACCTAAAAAGAGCACGGACAAATCTTTATTTCTCCCCAGGCTTACTTAGACTTTCCAAGGTAGGACAGAGGAATACTTACTTTTTTTTCATTAAAAATTTAAAAATATATATTTATTATTTTTTGAGAGAGAGAGAGACAGAGTGTAAGTGGGGGAGGGGCAGACAGAGAGGGAGACACAGAACCCAAAGCAGGCTCCAGGTTCTGAGCCGTCAGCACAGAGCCTGATGCAGGGCTTGAACTCACGGACTGCAAGATCATGACCTGAGCAGAAGTGAGATGCTTAACCGACTGAGCCACCCAGGTGCCCCGAGGAATCCTTATTTTAAACAAAATCTACGGGGGAATTTTTACGTACCCTAACATTCAAGTACCACTTGCTTAGATTGGCAATCTATGGTAAGAGTTCTCCAATGAACATTCATGAATAAATCCCAATAGAAAAATCACATAATATTTAGGTTTTATGTTATTTAATTATTTAAATATTACTGTTTCAGCTAAAACTTTTTGAACGTAACAGAGATGTATGTACATTTAGATTCAAAAAAGCATGAAAAGTGTAATGGCAATCGTCTCGTGTACTATGCCTCCCCTTGTGTGAACAGCAGAGCAGATGGGCCATTGATCTTGACTACAACTGATGGCACTAGAAGCACATGACCTGAGCTGGGCCAATCAGATTCTCTATTTTACAAAATCGAAATTAGCCCCAAGAATAGGATTAGGAGGTGATGCAGATCTAGGGCTGTGGCTGGATTTGGAGTCATGGCTATCATCTTGTCTAACTGCACGGTGAAGTAGAGGAAGTGTTAGAAGGAAGACAGAATGAAGTTGACATGCATGCATGAGAGGAAGCACTGGTCTTTCAGGGAGGAAATTTAGTTACTGGTCGTCCAGTTCTAGGTACCAGCTCCTATTGGCAATGCACAGTATTTTCTGGTAAAGAAATGACATTTAGTTTTTGGACTCTTGTCATCCTTATAACAAAGGTTATTGTCAATAAAAATGCAGAAGGTACTCAGTGATGAACGATGCAGAGAGACTATGGAGGAGTATCACTTTTCATTGAGATTTTTTACTCAATGACGTGTTCCAGGACATGGGTCAGCCTGACACATATTTACATGTTCTGACTCAATATTAATTTTCTTCTATAATATGTTCTGATCTGGTTTCTCCTGTCATATTATCTGACAACGCTACTATTCTTAAAAGTGGATTTGCAATCAGGGACGAGAGCAAGTGGATATAACCTTTGACTACTTTATGGCATTGTCACCTAAGGGAAAATGACTCATAGGAAACATTTGTCACTAACAAGATTACACAATTTAATAAACATTCCTGAGTATGTTTTATGTACCAGCACATCTTCGTTATACAGATTTATCTGAAATAGGTCATCTTTGGTATCCTTCTAAATGAAATCACAAAACAATCCCCATAACTCAGTGTGGTGTGAATCATGAGAATCTACAAAAAAGAGAGCTCTTGAGAAAAAGAAAAAAAGTTCATCAGAAAGGAAAACTCTGAGAGGCCAGAATTGAAAGACAAGTGATGATCGTCTTGTCTCTCTTAATCCTGTATCAGGAAATCTCCTAATTACTGTCTGTAGCATTTTAGAAAAAAAAAAAACATCAAAGAAAAGTATCTATTCAAATCCCAACATCAAGCATGATGAAATTTAATGAGCCTAAAGTAATAGTAATAAGGCCTTTTCCACTGCTCTACCCCAGACAAATTCCCATTATCTTCTGTTATTTTTGACGTTTGTTCTCCTGGAAGAACACTTCAGACAAGATCTTGGGTTGGAAATGGTCAGAAGATAAGGGAAATTTTTCATTAGTTCTACTCTTCCTCTCTCTCAGAGCCATCAACTTCCAGGATGTACATTTGTTTTCAGAATGAAGAGATGGTTGTCTTAATTAGCCTCACAACTAGAGTGACAGGCTTCTTTGAATTAAAATTGCATCAAAATAGACACCACAACAGGACTCAATTATTGCATAATTGGCATGAGTTTTAGATTGCTTGGGAAGCATTAACTGACCTGTCTCCAGAGTTGGTATGAGGAAAGATGTGGGTTTCTGATGCTTGTCATGAGAACTGCCTGATATTGCTGTCAAATCCAGCACATTTCTCACTGTGGGGCACACAGGGTCTTTTAATGATGCTTCTACATTTTTTGAAAAGGGCATCCTACCACATATCATCTGGTTTGTCCTCCAGGAAACACAGTCTGCTCTGGCGTTGTTTAAAGTATGTTTCCATATAATGCAATCTAAGTGTTTTGGGGATACCTAGTACTGATTCTTCTAGACAGAACTAACAAGCATGTCTTAAATACAATTAGGTGAGAGGTTGCACTTGAAAGAGAATTCTGTACTCAGCTAAGATTGGGAAGTCCCGGAAGCTCTATTTACCTCTTGGCAAATCACAATCTATGCTGCATAGAACTGTAAACTCCGTGATGTCAGGGACTGTATCTTTCACAGTCTTTTCATATCCCTGTGTTCAGTACAAGACTGGAGTATTCGTGAAAAAAAAAAAAACAAAACATTCATTAGATGGCATAGTAAAGGTTCGGAGGAATCCTTGAATAAGAATCTGTTTACCTTTATTTAACCTACTATTTCTCCCAAAGGTTTGATCACAGAACTCTTCTGTTTTTAAGGCAACACCACATTATACCCACAGAACACAATTTGGCAAATGGTGGCCTCCATCATCATCCCTCCATGTTTTCCTAAGGTTTACCTTCTCCCTTCAGTAAAGAATTTAAAAAGTGTAGAACTGAGCCATTATTTAAACAGATACATTTGCACATCATTTTATAAAGTTACGGAAAAAGGAAACAATGGGAAAGAATTTGAAATGGCTAAGTCCTCATACCCCAGAATCAGCTATGCCACATGTCCAAGACTTTGATAATTTTCATGGACAGTGAAACACAGAAACTTCTGAGTAATCTGGGCATCCAGCTTGAAAACAAAACATAGCCATGGAAAGCTGCTCATACTCTTACAGGCTTCTGTCATTCTCTCAGACTACTTGGGCTATGTCTCCCTTCTGTGGGGGTTTAGCCACACTGCCCTCCTTTGGTTCCACCATTTTGTTCTACTCCTTTTCACGTTGGTATCTTCACACAAGCTGCTTGAAAACCACTGTCCTTCTCCCTATTCAACTAGGTAAATTTTCCTTAGCTTTCATATATGGGGTCAAGCATAATTTATTTTTCAGGGAAGAATTTCTGAATCTGTAACTTCAATGCCTTCTAAACTTGTCCATTGTAGCATTCATCATAATCTTACTCAATTAATTAGGTAATGAGTTGTTTAATAACCATCTCCTCTTTACATTGGAAGCTCCTGGAGACATGGAAGATGTTGGTCTTGGATCAGTGTGACCCAAAATCATGTGTTCGGGCACTTGATAAATATTTGTCAGATTAATTTAGACCTTATTTTGCAACTAAATAGGCCTTAGAAAACTTCACAGACCACATCTTAGCTCACACGCCTTTTTCTCAAACAGGACATTGTTCTTACTAAAAGAACAAACATAACTGTAGAAACCATTTGCATATTTAAGTACATTATGAGTGTTAGTTTTGAATAACCAACGTGGAGATTCAGTTCACTTGTACCTTTTATTCACTATGAAAATTATTCTTTTCTTGATTTCTATATCTCTGGCCAGCATTAGTTATTAAATAGTTGTATTTAATTCAACTGCAATATCTATTATGTGCTGGGTGCTGAGGATAATGAAAATGATGTTAGCAGTCCTCTTCCTCAAGGAATAGGTCAATATAGCTAAAATGGAAGAGTTCCTATGAAACTAGGGCTGATTAGCATCGAAGAGAAATTTCATTCAATTGAAGTGAAATATATTGTGGACAAAAGTGGTCTTATACAAGGTCTTTCCTTTTAATCCCCCTTTTTCTCTTTATCTCAGGATCATCAGTTGCTCTAAAGTTGCAACTAAATTATGTTCACTACAAGCAAAGTAGATTTGGTTGGTCTGGTTTCCTGGAGACCTTACTTATTTTCCATTTTCTTTCCTTCTCTTTTCTCACAATGCCTTTTAATGTCCCTGTCCAAAGAACTGAGAAACAAAAGAATGGCTGAAGAATGGCGTGAATGGAAAGAAGGAGGTAAAACCACTTAGCAGGTATTAGTAAAAAAATTATGTCATCCATATTGATTTTCTATAAGCTATTTCCATTGTTCTTTACTCTTCCTTCTTCCTTCCCTCTTTTATTCCCTCCTTTCTTCCCTCCCATCTTTCCTTCCTCCCTTTCTTCCTACCCTCTTCTTTCTTTTATCTTTCTTTCCATATTTCCATAAGTCCTTCCTTTTGATCTTCTTAGTAGATACTGGATGTGTGTTATAGCTGATGCCTCTCACCAACACTGTGAATATTGCTTTTGTGGATTCTCAAGTGCCTATATGCCCAAGAGATGTTCCAATCAAAAACTGAGTATTAAAGATGAATTATTAGCTAACTGAGGATTTCATTTACATTCCATCTGTCAAATCACATGTAAAAATTTCTCTTTATTATTGCTGTCTTTTTAATATCAAAATCTCTGCCTTTCTAATACTGAAAGCTGTAATCAAGCCATGAGGCTATAGGGAAGTTAACAAATGTAATGGGGAAAAATACCACTTCACAGAAAAAAAAAAGCCCTAATTCCAGATGGTAACCATCTTTAGAGGAATCTTAGGCATGGTTCGTTTTGCATTGGAACCTCTCCCAATTCCAAATTCCAAAGAGTCACACTTAGAATCTGGAGACATAGTCATAAATCACCTAGAACTGTGATTTTCACTCTTTTTAAAGCGGTGGAACCCATTTTTGAGACAGGAAATTAAAATATTAAAACGACAGATTGGAGCTGCTTGGGCTGGCTGAGGGGTGCAGGATACGTCCTCTGCCCATTCTCCTTCTCCCTTGTCCCCTAGATAAATTGTAAATTCCACAGATCCCATTCTAAAAACCACTCGTTTGATTTTATACTAATTGTAGATGACTAACACTTCTGCTAATCTAACTTCACACTTGACATCTTTATGTGTGCTTCACTGATAACCTCAAACCCAATATGTAACAAATATATTCTTGGTGCCACTGTTCAGCCTCCTCCCTAGACTTTGCAAATCTAATGAGATTTACTTTCATAAATTAGGCTGGTGGGAAAGGTACCACAAGGCCTTCCTGTATTTTAAATTTGTCTCCATCCTTTAGAATGGTGCTGTGGTCCTAGAGCAAGGAGATCCAAGGTTACAGTCTTCTGCAAAAACAGTATTCTGTGGAAATCACTGTCTCTCCATAGGTTAATCCTGCTGTTATTTTGTTGTAGGGTTGTTCTCTTCCTTAGTTTCCATCTGCTTTGGTAGATGACAAGGACTTTCAAGAGCTCAAGCTGTTTTCAATTTTAGGGGAGAAGAAAAATTAGCCTGCCATTTAAGCCTCCCAGGGTCTATAATGAAGCACTCTGCTGAGAAGTCAGGTTTTAGAAAGTGGCTTGGATCTTTTCTTTCGTTTGAAATTTATGAGGACAGATTCCTTAAAATGTGCTGTGGTCTTGGAAGGGCACACTGCTAAATCAAATTTCATTTTATTTGCGGTAGACTTCGTCAACTCCAACCCAAAACATTTCTTAAACTGCTCAGTTATGGGAGGCTGCCTAAGACAAATGGCAGGTCCATGCCCCCACTATCCTTTATGAGAGAAGCCTCAGCTACTTCAATCCTTATGCCTTTCTTACATCTCTTATTGCCTATTAGCATCTTATTTCTCTCTAGTTATTTCATTTGGGCTGGTTATTTTTCCGCAATTAGTTTTAGTATTCTCAAGGGCAGGACCAGGACGAATATCTACTGGCAGGCTAAGCACATGAGAGATGGAGAGATGAAAAATGATACATATTTTATTCGTCGATAACCCCATCCACTAGTGGTTAATATAATCTATGCCAGAGTTATGCTGTCAATATTTTTCCATTATTCTCTGCAGGCTGTTAGCAATTTATTTCTCCAAAAGATGGACAAAGGGAGTAAGTAAAAATATGGGAACTAACATTTATTGAGAACCTACTATAGGCTGCATATGGTATCTAGTATCTTGTATGTGTTAATTTCATGATCTCCTCCCAACAATCCTGAAATATCAGAATTATAACCTTGATTTGACAGATAAGAGTTATCATTAGAATCTAATCTCTTTAGAACTCACACCATACCTTGTCTCTAACTTTGGATGCCGCCTGCGGTCTCATAAAAAGGACCTGTAAATCCTTTGCCCTTTGCCCTGAGAGAGTAAAACTTAACTCTATGTATCTTCTGCTTCAAAGGTCTTATTCCTGGAGTTAAACAGGGTCAGAGAGGATCCCAAATGAAAGCTTGTGTTACCCAATATGTACTGACACTGGAACATGAACTCCTCAGGAGGGTTGAGAGGTATCAAGAATGATCTGTGACCAAATAAGTTAGGCATTGCTGGGCTAAACAACATTAAACTGAATTCTAAGAACTTTTAATTGACTAATTCATTCTATAAATATTTATGGAGCACTTGACACTGCTTTATGCTGGAATATAAACATGATCCCACCACTGCTCTTCTGCAACTTAGTCTGATGGAAAAGACATGTTTAATAAGCAATCAACTATTTATTTGAGATTATAAATGAGGGCAAATTCTATGAAGAGACTGAAGAGGAAGAAATGATAGAGACTAATGAGGTAGAGGAGATATATCTGTATCTATCTATATCTATCTATCTCTACCTCTATCCCTATATCCATATCTACACCTATAGTAGTCAGAATTGGGAATTCATATTTTAGCAGGTACTTGAATAGTGGGATAAAGGCTTGCAGAGTGAGTTGAAGATCTTTTTAGCCAAAGAGAAATGAATGTGTGAAGGCCCTGAGCAGGAAAAGATTTTGGAATGTCCAAGAAACTAAAAGTTGCCAGTGTGTCAGAATATATAAGGGAAGGAAAGTGACACCACCAAGAAGTCTGGAGAGGCTGAAAGACGTCAGATTGAACCTAGCTTTATCCTTTGGCTTTTGTTCTATTTGGAACAGGAAGGGTTTAAGCAGGTACCCAATTTAAAGTATACTTCAATAGCGGCTTTGTAGTCATGTGAGTGGCTAAAATTGAAGCTCCATAAAGAAAGGACTTCGTTATTTTGTTTGCTATTGTCTTGCAAGTGCCCAATAAACATTTGTCGAATGAATGTATATAGTCTGGAGGTAAGCATAAGGTAAAATGAACAAGTCCAGTAAGACAAATATTGCCACAATCCGGGGTGCAGGTGATAGAGCCTTGGATCACGTTTAGGATGGGAAAGAGAGGAAAAGGTGAACAAAATTAAGGACTACTTCAGAGACCGCAATATTAAAACTTCTGAGTGGGTTTGGTACTGGAATTAGGCAGAAAGAAAGAATGAGGGACACTTCAGTGACTAAGTCGTTAATAACCGAAGGGCTGATTATTAGGGTATTGTCTCTGTGTAAATCCACTCTCAGCAGTCAGCAGAATGACACTGGGCTTGGGATAAGCAAACCAAGTTCCTGCTTTCCAGCTGCTCCCTGTGCACCTCTGCCATTAGGGGTGCCACAGACTGAACAGCAGGAAGAAGGGACTTAGTCCCTCCTGATCACTTTCTGTGAGGCTTCTGCTCCCATGAAAGTCACCCCCCAGCCTCCCTGCTCTTTACCCTAGCCTCCTTCTTCCCATAGCAGAGGTTAAATCTAGTCTGCAGTTTCCCACGCTGACAACTTCGCTGCATTCCTCTGAGACACCAGCACTAACTGCTGCTCTCCTCTCAGATGTCTGAGCCTCATCTCTGCAGGTGCCACCTTTTCCAGCATCGCATATTAATGAACTCCGACCTTTTCTCTTTGTTCTCCAGGCCTACAGCTGGTGGCTGTTCCTTTGACTGCTACTTAGGTAACAACTTAGTGTTCCGTCGTCTTTTCAGTTATCTAGCCAGCAACTTTATATCTAGCTAATTCTTTATATTTGATCAATTCTCTGTTCAAATAACTGATTGGTTTCTCTCTCCCAAAGAGACCCTGATCAGTGCACTCGGGTTCTGATTTGATTGACATGACCATGGGAAAGACTGGAAGATACATGAATCAAGTGCAGAATGAAGAAATGAAAAAAAACTAGATTTGAAGGTCTTAATTTTGAGATGCCCACAATAACTGTTAAGTGGAGATGCCAGGCAGGCACTTGGGTAAGTAAGTTTAGCACTCTAAGGAGAAGCTTAAACCTGAAATATAATTTGTGAATTCAAGAACTTAGTTTTTAAAGCCACAGGGTGGGGTGATTTTACCTTGGGAGAGAACATAAAGAGATACAAGATTGGACTTAGAGAAGAAAAAGGGGCTGGAAGACTGCATTTACTAGGCTTATATTCATTATGAAACTACAATTGTTAAGGGAAAGAGCTGAATACATTTTAGGAAACATCGGTCTAATCCTGTGCTCCCTTGTCCATGCAAGGGACTCTGCAGGGAAGGCAGTCCAGTGGGACTGCCAGGTCCTGGGGTCTCCTCTGCACCCCTGAGAAAACGCTCCCCCTTGAGGGCTATCTTGGACTGACTGCATTCTTGGATCCAGATGCTGAAGGACAGCACCCCAGGAAAGGAAAGCAGGGAGAAGAACCCCGTGTGCACCGTGTGAAGACATTTAGCTGTCAGCTGGAAGAAATGATCCCCTGGCTGTGAAATACAGCAGACATTAGCACCACTTGACCCCACCCAAGTCCAGTCTTCCAGTCTTCTCTGCAGTTTGGCAATTTAAGAAAGACATAGATGGGGGGGGGGGTGCCTGGGTGGCTCAGTCAGTTAAGCTTCCAGCTTCGGCTCAGGTCATGATCTCACGGTTTGTGAGTTCGAGTCCTGTGTCGGGCTCTGTGCTGACAGCTCAGAGCCCGGAGCCTTCTTTGGATTCTGTGTCTCCCTCTCTCTCTGCCCCTCCCCTGCTCGCTCTCTCTCTCTCTCAAAAATAAATAAGCGTTAAAAAATTAAAAAAGAAAGAAAGAAAGAAAGAAAGAAAGAAAGAAAGAAAGAAAGAAAGAAAGAAAGAGACAGACATAGATGAATGCCAGTCCCTGATGGAGAGTCTTCCTACAGAAAGCAGAAATTCTTCTGCAGTGTGAAAGGGGGTCACTGGGAGGATCACAAGGCAGTTCAGTGGGCTGGAGGGCACCACTGGTCACCTGTATGACTCACCCTTACCCTCTTGCGGGTGTGCGGGCTGCACCCTCATCCCTCACAACAGGCCAATGGCCCAAAGAATTGCTGATGTAAAGGAGGTTAGCCTGGCATCTTCTCAGGCACAGTTGTAAACTGTCAGCTAAAACCTGGCTGATGGGGGGTAAAATCTTTGAGGAAGTTGCTGCAAGAGCCATTTAACATTGAAATCAAGGGGGAAACTTAACTGTGATGTACTAGCTTTAAAATGCCATTTTCTTCCTGAAAGAAAAGACTACTGAGTTACTTTTTTTTTTTTTTAATTTACTTAAAATGCACCTTCCAAACTATAAAAGCATCTCCTGTGTTGGACCTTCTAGGACCCAAGCAAAGCACTAGGCAGCTAAGACATATACAGATGCGCTAAGGGGAGGAATATCTCAGCACTGCATTTGTGACTCTGTTTCCCCATCTGGAAGTCAGTAGACTTCTGTGATGAAATGTATGGGGTCCTTAGTCAGCAAAACCAGGTTTGAATCCCGGCATTAACATTATCTAGCTGTAAACGTTTAGGAAAGTTTACCTTTTCTGAGCCTCAGTTTCCTTGCTTGGAAAATAGGTATAAGAATTTGAAGCAAAAAATGCTGTAGGGATAAATAAATTAGAGAATATCTCTGAAGACTTAGTTAGCATCGGGCCAAGCATATTGTTGATGGGCAATAAATGGTAGCTGATGGTAGTGGTTGAGGCAGCAATCAATGCAGTAGTGGAAGAACATCTTATATGGCTGGGTGAGACATCCTACCCAATTGTTTCTAGCAACGTGCTGAGGGGAGTGGCCACTTAATATAAACTTCTTGTTTAATGGCAGGTATGTGTCAAGCATCTGCCATTTTAAAAAAATTTTTTTTAACGTTTATTTATTTTTGAGACAGAGAGAGACAGAGCATGAACGGGGGAGGGTCAGAGAGAGAGGGAGACACAGAATCGGAAACAGGCTCCAGGCTCTGAGCGGTCAGCACAGAGCCTGACGCGGGGCTCAAACTCACGGACCGCAAGATCATGACCTGAGCTGAAGTCGGACGCTCAACCGACTGAGCCACCCAGGCGCCCCAAGCATCTGCCATTTTAAAGACCCTTTAAGCAAAATATTCTTCCTGATAAAGTGAAGAGCAATGAAGACTTGTGAGCATGGCTTTGGCTTCCAAATGAAAGAGGTCAACTCATGATACAACCTCCTGCAAAGTCTCCAGATGATTCATGGCTCAGCCAAGGTGATAAATGACAGAACCTAAGAATAGAATAATATCATGAAAATTTAGAAAGACTGATTCAGAGGAAGGAAGAATTGGTGTTTGCCTTGAGTTTGAGTTGAAGGGTCTATTTCAAATTTTAAAGTGATTCTCATTCTTTATAAAATGCCTCCTAACTTCTGTGAGTTTTAACTAAAGCTGTAGTGGGGAGTCAATAGTTGGCTTAAAAGAGACCAGTCACATTATTTGTATCTTGATGAGCAAAGAACATTTGAAATAAGTGCCAAAATGACATTCTGTGTGTGGTCAGAACCCCGTATTAAGCAGGTTAGGCTAGCTTTAGGCATCGTAATAACAACTCCCAAATCTGAGTGGTTTAACACATAAAAGTGTATTTCTGGATCGGCCAAAATCTGATGGGAATCGGGCACTATCTTAGGCTGCTACACCCCATTCAGTGACTCAGCAATCTTGTGTCCCTCATCATCTCAACACCTGCCCTCCATATTCCTCATGGAAAGGAAAGAGAAAGACTCAAGAGATACATAGGGAGATTTTACTGCTTGAGCCTGGAAGGAACACAGGACCTCTGTCCTCCATTTCATTGGCCAGTATTGGTCACATCACTCTGCCAAATCCCCATAGATAGGATATGTGTTCTTCTGTGGCCCAAGAAGGCAGGGAGCACCATGACATGAGCAAGCCGTAGTAAGCCCCGCTAGAGACCCTGAGGTGATTTCAGGTACCAGTTCCCAGTTCCTAGATCCTCTTAATTTATTCCTTTGTTTAACAATTCTTGTAAAGTTACTCTGCTGTGCCCTGGTATTGGTGACATTTTGATTGCATGGCCTCTTGACCTCTCCCATGTTTGAGAGTTTTCCAACTGATAGGCCACCATGAGAGGAGGACATGGTACCAGCCGTGGCTCTCATAGTACGTGGCGACCACAACAGCGTTGTCATCAGGCGCTGCCATGATTTTTGCCGAGACACTGACCCTCTTTGTTTTCTAAACCTCATTTTCTGGTCTTCCTGGAAATTCTGTGAGCCAACCCCCCTTTAAAAACAAACAAACAAACAAGCAAACAAAAAACTTAAAAGAGTTGACAGCTGGATTATGTTGCTCACTTTCAAGAACTTGACTAGCAAAGCAACGTTCTAGATATCCTGCCAAGAGAGACCATCCATCCAAAAGGACTATCCTCTTCTTTATATTCCCATGGAATTTTATTTCCTCTCACTACATCACTTTTTCTTCTCTCGATGGTAGTGTTTTTTTGTATACAATGTCTCTCTGCTAGAATTAGGATGAGTTCCTGGAGAGCACAATTCGTGTCTGAATTTGTTAATTTTTGCACACCCCATGACACCTGTCATAGTGCCTTGCCTGTGGCAGATATTTAATATATTTTTGTTGAGTAAGTGAATTTTTTCTTTACTTCAAAAAATATAGTCCTTGCCTTCAAAAAAGTTTACCATCTGTTAGGGATGCTAGACATGTAAATTAATCATGGTTCAAAACTGAAAGAAATGAGTGTCTTCTATTGCAGGAGTATGGTAGAAGATGTGACTCATCTTTATTGGGAAAGGAAGGTTAGAAAAAAACCAAGTTCAGTATAGATGATGGTTGAACCAAGAAATATTTGTTAGGCAGAAAAAGCAGAACAGAGGAATAGCCTTGAATTTTAAAAGAAGACATGGAAATTCTTGGAAACTTTCACAAACTTCAGGTTGTCCATTGTGGCCACAGCATAGAGTCTGTAGAACACTTCGTCAGGGTGTGGGGCCTGAGACATAACCAGGAACAAGGTTATGAGGTCCTTGACTACCATGCCAAGGAATCTGGGCTTTATTCTTTTTTTTTTTTTTTTTTAATGTTTATTTATTTTTGAGACTGAGAGAGACAGAGCATGAATGGGGGAGGGGCAGAGAGAGAGGGAGACACAGAATCAGAAGCAGGCTCCAGGCTCTGAGCCATCAGCCCAGAGCCCGACGCAGGGCTCGAACTCCCGGACCGCGAGATCGTGACCTGAGCTGAAGTCGGACGCTTAACTGACTGAGCCACCCAGGCGCCCCTTGGGCTTTATTCTTAAAGAAATTCAGAACATTACAAAAACTGAGGTGGGAAGGATGATATGGTGGCAGACCCAGACTGCCACTTCAAGAACTCGGAGCCCTTGGGGGCCAATACTTTTCTCAGGCTTGTCTGCTGTACTATCTGATTGTACACCAGATTGAGCAATGGAGTGTCAAGTGGCCCTCAAGTTAGACTAGATGCCAAACATACCCCTCCTTGTTCCCACTGTGTAACAACCCTACCTCTTCCTGATAAACAGAGTGCTTGCCCTGTTAGGATAGTGACATCTGTTCTTTCTATTGATCTCTTGTCATGAGGATTCTGATGTTCCTTGACTGTATCCATAACTTTTGCTCAATGAGAGTCTCACTATGTCTCTTGACAGAAGAGTTCCACCTTTTGGAACCAAACCTATAAACCTTCAAATGCCAGGGATATGGGAAAGTAAAGCATAATTTCCCCCAAGGGGGTCACTGGGAGTGATGGAAGCTAGGGACCCATGTACTCTATATGTTGTTGACATGGCATCAATAAGTATCACTTGTTTTCATTGTGAGATGGATAAAGATGATGATCACACACACACACACACACACACACACACACACACACACACAATGGAGAATTACTCAGCCATAAAAAGAAGACAATCCTGCCATTTGTGACAACATGGATGGACCTTGAGAGTACTATGCTAAGTGAAAACAATCAGACAAAGACATGTATCATATAATTTCACTTATATGTGGAATCTAAAAACCAAAACAAGTAGAAAGAGACTCATAAATACAGAGAACAAACTGGTAGGTGCCAGAGGGGAGGTGGGTGAGGTGATGGGCAAAATAGGTACAGGGGATTGAGTTGTACAAACTTCCAGTTACAAGAGAAGTCACAGAGATGAAAAGTACAGCACAGGGAATATAGTCAATAACACTATAATAGCCATGTATGGTAACAGATGGGAATTATACTTAGCATGGTGATCATTTTGTAATGTATAGAAATGACAAATCACTACGTTATACACCTCAAACTAATATTGTATGTCAACTATACTTCAACAGAAAAGGAAGTGTCTATTATTTAGGATGTACACTGTAACCTGGGGGATGGTGAGCCCTCAGTGAGAGGATGGTCTCTGACCTGTAATCTCTGCTATGCCTTCTACAGGTCATTCCATTGTTCTGTCAAACCAGTAGTTCAGGGTGATGCAGCATGAGATATGACCAATGGCTATCTGTCTTCCATTCACCAACAGTGACAGGATTCTCACTGGTTGGTGGATGATCCATTTCCAGGGTCTCATCTTTGCATCCATTTTTCAGACCACACATGGCACTAACTCTTGAAAGTTGGTCTCCCTAAGAGGAAAATTCTGAGATGGTGATTAGCATTCAGGAAGTTTATTAGAGACAGCTTTGGGGTTTAATACCTTTGAAATGAAATAGAAGGGAAGGGAAGGAACAAAGCAGAACTGGGAAGAGACAGTAGTTGGCCTATGATACAGTCTCATCAAAAGCCTCATCCAACCCCACAGTAATTCTGAAATTGGGAAAGTTCTTCATGGCTATCTCCTTTTAGAAGGGGGTAGGGCATTTATATCCCTGAGTCTTTATGTCACTGCATGTGTGCTGGAAAGGGAATGCCACTTTGGGAAAGATGGCTTTCTTCAAGTAGGGGCATCCTCCGAGAAGTCTAAGAGCTGAAAGCTGTCAGTTAACAATCATCCCAAAAGCTGGGAAAATGTCTTTCCACTTTAAAAGGAGGATCTGGGATGCATAGCACACCATATCTACAACATGTGGGATGATTAAGAGGACAAAGTAAAAAATAAAATCAGGGGCGCCTGGGTGGCTCAGTCAGTTAAGCATCTGACTCTTGATTTCAGCTCAGGTTACGATCTCACAGTTCATGGGACCTGCATTGGGCTCTGTGCAGACAGCACAGAGCCTGCTTGGGATTCTCTCTCTCCCTCTCTCTCAGCCCCTTCTCTGCTCGTGTTTTCTCTTTCTCTCTCAAAACAAATAAACTTTTTTAAAAAGATAAAACCAGAGATATACTATATTACAAAAAATTACAGTTAGCAACTTGAGACAAAAAGACAACAGTCACTTAACCAAATATAGATGTATTTTTATCACATGAGCAAAAATCTAGAAGTAGGTACTCCAAGCTAATATCACATTTCATGCTATTGGGGCCTCAAGATCCTTTTAACTTTTGCTCCTCTATATTCAGCATGCATGTTTCATCCTCATGGTCATGAAACAGCCACTGTACCTGCAGTTATTATATTCCTATTCAAGGCAGGAAAAAGACAAGTGAAGGACAGAAGACCTACGTAAGCTGAGTCTTTCCTTTTCTGAAATGATGGGAAAGAGTAGTTTTTTTCAGAAGGATCCCACCAAAAGTCTTCCACTTATATTTCATTAGCCAGAAAGGAGTCATACAGGTACTCCTAATGCCAAATGAGTCTACAGAGTTGAGGGTCTGTAATTGAGCTCCCGCTGTCATAAGCTCTGGTTCATAAGAAAATTGGAGTTCTGGTTCAAAAGAAAAAAGGGAAAATTGACATGATACTGGATGGTCAACCAGCAGTGTTGACCAGAGGCCGGTGGACACCATATCATGTAGGATCATTTGTATACATTTAAAGGAAAGAGGTTAGATTTTATCCTGAATGCAATGGATGCCCACTGAAAGGTTTTTAGGGGTGAGTGATGTGACTTAATGTACTCAGATGGTGGGAGGCAGGATGAGTTATAGAGAGGAAGAGAGGAAGAAGGGAAGCCAGCTTGGATGCTGTTGTAGCAGGTCGAGACAGATGAAATGGCTGAGAAGATTGGGTAGCAGAGCACGGGGTGGGGGGGGGGCGGGGGGCGGGGGTTAAGGAGATTCTGAACTTCAACGTGCAACTGCCATCTTGGCTACATACATCCCTCCAGCTCAGAATCCTTCTACCGTGTGGGAAGAGAGGATCCTGATATGTAAATATAGTATCCATTTGATTGGCCGCTTTAATGGAATCTGTGGTCTTGGAAGGGGAAGCTGGCCTAAGTGATCACATCATCCTTACCCTCAGGCAAGTAAGGAGTCATTATCTTCATTTTATAGATGAAACCGTTGAAATAGCAAGCGACTGTACCACCTCTTTAATTTATAAGTAAAGGCAATTAGTTGAATTTGTTTCTCAATCTGACATTTGTGAAACTTTGCTGGGTATCACATCTGTTTCCTTCCTCTATCCATACAATCTCTAGCTTTCTCCTCAGTTTCATTTTTCCTTTGTTTATTTTCTCAGTTGACCGCATTTTCAAGATTTCCAGACTCTTCTCAAAAACTTTTTATGCGTTAAGCCAAAATTGCAAATATTTATAAACAGCAAAGAGGAGAGAACTCTCTCGTAGTCTTACATAGAAAAAACATTTCTGGACTGTTTCTGGCTTCACATAAACAAAAATAGACCATCTGGCACCACCAAGTGGCCACTATGAAAATTGCATATGGAAAAGAGGAAAACTGGGTTTTGCTTTCTGTCCACCTGAGACTCCGGTAAAAAAGCAGATCATAACAAGCAATCCTAAAATTCATATGGAACCACAAAAGGCCCCGAATAGCCAAAGGAATTTTGAAGAAGAAGACCAAAGCAGGAGGCATCACAATCCCAGACTTTAGCCTCTACTACAAAGCTGTCATCATCAAGACAGCATGGTATTGGCACAAAAACAGACACACAGACCAATGGAATAGAATAGAAACCCCAGAACTAGACCCACAAACATATGGCCAACTCATCTTTGACAAAGCAGGAAAGAACATCCAATGGAAAAAAGACAGCCTCTTTAACAAATGGTGCTGGGAGAACTGGACAGCAACATGCAGAAGGTTGAAACTAGACCACTTTCTCACACCATTTACAAAAATAAACTCAAAATGGATAAAGGACCTAAATGTGAGACAGGAAACCATCAAAACCTTAGAGGAGACAGCAGGAAAAGACCTCTCTGACCTCAGCCGTAGCAATCTCTTACTCGACACATCCCCAAAGGCAAGGGAATTAAAAGCAAAAGTGAATTACTGGGACCTTATGAAGATAAAAAGCTTCTGCACAGCAAAGGAAACAACCAACAAAACTAAAAGGCAACCAACGGAATGGGAAAAGATATTTGCAAATGACATATCGGACAAAGGGCTAGTATCTAAAATCTATAAAGAGCTCACCAAACTCCACACCCGAAAAACAAATAACCCAGTGAAGAAATGGGCAGAAAACATGAATAGACACTTCTCTAAAGAAGACATCCAGATGGCCAACAGGCACATGAAAAGATGTTCAGCGTCGCTCCTTATCAGGGAGATACAAATCAAAACCACACTCAGGTATCACCTCACGCCAGTCAGAGTGGCCAAAATGAACAAATCAGGAGACTATAGATGCTGGAGAGGATGTGGAGAAACGGGAACCCTCTTGCACTGTTGGTGGGAATGCAAATTGGTGCAGCCGCTCTGGAAAGCAGTGTGGAGGTTCCTCAGAAAATTAAAAATAGACCTACCCTATGACCCAGCAATAGCACTGCTAGGAATTTATCCAAGGGATACAGGAGTACTGATGCATAGGGGCACTTGTACCCCAATGTTCATAGCAGCACTCTCAACAATAGCCAAATTATGGAAAGAGCCTAAATGTCCATCAACTGATGAATGGATAAAGAAATTGTGGTTTATATACACAATGGAATACTATGTGGCAATGAGAAAAAATGAAATATGGCCCTTTGTAGCAACGTGGATGGAACTGGAGAGTGTAATGCTAAGTGAAATAAGCCATACAGAGAAAGACAGATACCATATGGTTTCACTCTTATGTGGATCCTGAGAAACTTAACAGGAACCCATGGGGGAGGGGAAGGAAAAAAAAAAAAAAGAGGTTAGAGTGGGAGAGAGCCAAAGCATAAGAGACTGTTAAAAACTGAGAACAAACTGAGGGTTGATGGGGGGTGGGAGGGAGGGGAGGGTGGGTGATGGGTATTGAGGAGGGCACCTTTTGGGATGAGCACTGGGTGTTGTATGGAAACCAATTTGTCAATAAATTTCATAAAAAAAAATAAATAAAAAATAAAATCTCTACCAACTGAAAAAAAAAAAAAGCAGATCATAATTTGAGTGCATCCATCCTGGAGTGATGTTATTATTACATAAGTTTCCTGAACGCTGGGATCCTCTCGTGTATAGAGGAGAGCAAACATTCTTTATATGATGAGGGAAAGGATCATTGCTTTAGATGTCTTTGATTTGCTGTATTCTTATCCCCATATATACCGAATCCCAGACAGTTTCCATGACTTATCTAAGGTCCTACAGCTAGCAAGCAAGAAAACTGGGATTTGATCACTTCTCTGTGGCTCTTTGTCCAGTGTTCTGACACCTATGATATAGTAAAATTACTGTTATATATAGACAATAGTGGCAAGAACAAATTGTGCACTTTCAAGCATAAAATCAGCCTATGCAATGATGATGGATACAATCTAAATTGCCATTGAGGACTCCTCTGGCCTTGATTCCTGCACCATTTACTGGCATTCTCCAGCCATTACTAACCTCTACATGATAGGAGCTCACAAAATATATTTGGAATGAATGTATGAATAAGTTTCTTTTCCATTCATAGTAGGTGAAGTGAAAACAAACCCTGCCTCAAGCCATTTTATCTAAATGGTGACAGTTCACATCTGAGAAGCATTCAGGTGATCATGTACCCAGAATACTATTTAACTCCCTTCCCATTGGGTTTGTCTCATAGGCAATTCCTTGACGCAGGAGAACTATGGAAATATGACAATTATGTTTGATTTAAGCAATCAGCCCTAGGCTTTCTATATCAGCCTACTGTGTCAAATTGTCAAGTTGTTGCATGATACCAATCGATACTGCAGAAAATATGTCTGAACAGCTATAGATGTATGGGAACAACTATTCAGAACCCTGGGATTATCTCAGTAGCTTAACTTTTGAGAAATCCTTTTTCCAGTAATTGGCCGGAGATACAGTGATGGGACCTTAGCCGTGAACATTTAATACTTCCTCTCAAACCTGGCCAAATCCTAACAGTGACCACCAATGGGTATTACATCATCATTTCTTTTAACCTGACAGCCTTTATCCTCATTAAAGAAAATCCTGCTGAACTTATACCTACAATTCTTTCTTGTATGCCTATGTCTGTTTAGAATTCCCCACTTTTATTGTATCAGAAGACATGGTGGCATAGTAGGAACGGTTGGCGTATTGGAACCAAAGTGTTCTGGATTTGAATCCTGGTATTACCCCTGAATGAATTTGTGGCCTTGGGCAAAACCTCAACCTCCCTGACCTTCAGTTTCATCAACTACAAATTAGGAGTACTCATACCTAATTTTCAGAGACACTGAAAAATTAGAGATAAAGTACAGCATCTGATGTATACACACACATACGTATGGAGACACACACTAAGTGTTAAATAAATGGGAGCAATCCACATCATTATAACTATTGTTATCATTAATATAATCACCAAAAACAGCTGTTTACAAATCTACTTGTTCTAAGTTGGCCTGGGTATGTAGGGTCATTAGGAATGTGGTTCTGTGGGTGCAGATACTGTATGTCAGGTAACAGATCAAATGAGGGTATTTCACCTCTCTGCACTATCACATAACAGGAACTAACTGGTTTCTGTTCATGATCCTTTGGACCACTCTTCTGTAATGTGTACAGTTGCAGTTTTCTCACAATGTGCAAGTGTAAACAGTGTTACTAGTGAAAATCTGCACGAATGCTTGCTGCTATCAAAAATATCCATTGTAATTGTACCTTTATGATCTATTTTTTTAGCTCAAGTACTGATGCATTCAGAAGAGCTTTCACTTGGGGTAGTTCAAATCAACTAAGTTCATAATCGTGACAGCATTTATGTACTTTTGTAAACTAGTCATATGTTTATTGGTAAGAGGTATTAATTCAGTCCTCACTGTTTATCAAGTGTATGTGTTCTCAGATCCTTTGTGATAACTCCAAGGCCTTCTAGGTGTCCACTGTCCCCAGAAGGCACAAGGCACCCCCTGATCTGTTCTCCCCCTCTCAATTTATGGTCAAAACTACTCTGGATTAGAGGGGCGCCTGGGTGGCGCAGTCGGTTAAGCGTCCGACTTCAGCCAGGTCACGATCTCGCGGTCCGTGAGTTCGAGCCCCGCGTCAGGCTCTGGGCTGATGGCTCGGAGCCTGGAGCCTGTTTCCGATTCTGTGTCTCCCTCTCTCTCTGCCCCTCCCCCATTCATGCTCTGTCTCTCTCTGTCCCAAAAATAAATAAACGTTGAAAAAAAAATTTATAAAAAAAAAAACTACTCTGGATTAGAGGTATGAAAATGGCTTACCAAAGTTCATGTGGATAGTCCATTTCAGAGCCAGAAATTAGACCCAAGGGCTGGAGCCTTTCTGTCAGATACTGATTGTGCCATAGTGAAGTTTCCTAAACTCCAATCACTCTTGTACAGCACCTTCAAAATTCTGTCCGTATCTTTTTTTTTTAATTTTTTTAACGTTTATTTTTGAGACAGAGATAGACAGAGCATGAATGGGGGAGGGTCAGAGAGAGGGAGACACAGAATCTGAAACGGGCTCCAGGCTCTGAGCTGTCAGCACAGAGCCTGACTCGGAACTCGAACTCACGGACCTCGAGATCATGACCTGAGCCGAAATCGGCCGCTTAACCGACTGAGCCACCCAGGCGCCCCCTGTCCGTATCTTTTTATCACTATTAATACTATTCACTTAATACTTTTGTATCAAATTTAAATTTTCTCATTTCTTAAAACTTGGCCTTGTCCTGAGAAATAATATCCACACAACCACTGGTTTTAGATGCTAGGTTTTCCCTTAATCCCTATTAAATTAATATACAACTGTTGAAATTTCTTTATAAAAATGTATTTATGTACCATCTAGAATCATCTCAGACACCACCAGTGGTATACGGACCACCTAGTACACAAATGCCCTACTGTCTCCCTGGCCCAGGAATTTCAGTGTTTCTCTTTCTTTCCAATAATTTTCTTTTCCCTCTTGCATGTTTTAGTCAGTGCTCAGGATAATCATTAAATATGGAGCTTTAAAGTATTAGGAATTGAGACACCTGCCCTGATGCCCCCCCCAAATGTGCTTTAATATATATCTGAAAAAAACATCTGTCTCTAATATGAATGTGCACAGCATGTCTAGGTTTGGGTTCTTTAAATACATTTGCTATTTATTCTTTCTGTTCCCAGAGATTGTGAAGGAAGGAATCTGGTCTGCTACAGTAAATAGAGCATGAAAATCAGGTCTGGCTTGAATTTTATCCTAGACATTAACCCTATCTCAGCTTTTGTAGGCTTATTCTTACCGGCTAAGGTATGGTTCATGATTAATCCTTTTCCCCTTCTGAGAAGCCCTTAACCCTACAGGAGAAGATTGATATGCATCATGTTTTAAAACACTAAATGGGGTCATCCACGTAAGTATTCACTGGATACATTTCTCTCTGTGTTGTCTTACCAGGGGCTGTATGTAAGTGAAGCATGGGAGAGCAGTGTGGTTAATAGGTACTCATACTTTGCCTGGCTCATTCACCTCTTTTTTTTTTTTTAATGTTTATTTATTTATTTTGAGAAAGAGAGAGAGAGCGAGCACACACACAAGTGGGGTAGGGGCAGAGAGAGGGGGAGAGAGAGAATCCCAAGCAGGTTCTGTGTTGACAGTGCAGAGCCCATCACAGGGCTCGGTCTCACAAACCGTGAGATCGTGACCTGAACAGAAATCAAGAGCGGGAAGCTTAACCGACCAAGCCACCCAGGTGCCCCTCTAGTTTTTTAATATTAGCTCCTTACCCTACCTGAGTCTCAATTTCATCATCTTAAAGTGGGGACGATACCAGTAACTACCTCATAGGGTTACTATGAAGGATAAATAAGATCTTATGGATAAACATCATAGCCTGATGCTTGACACTTATCAGGACCTTGGCAAATTTAGTTATTAGAATAGTCAAGGCTGGTTTGCACATTTAGGAATTTGGAGTTTTACAACCTATGTTATACATAAGTGGGATGCTTAAGAGATGCCAATTTAGAGGGCATGAAATGACTGGTGGATTCTCATTAAAAAGGGGAAAATACAGATTACTGCCTAGTGACTCTTTATGCTCCAATTAAATTCCTAAGTCTTTCATCTTAGGAAATCATCTCCATCACAATAAGGAAATAACAGGATTGCTATTTCCTCACAGGGATAATACCACTGTTGGGCCTGCCAAACACTAGGCCCTAGATCAAAAGTGGTCCACAGCCTTCTAAGAAAAGGCCACTTTTTTCTTTTAGCAGATCTTGCGGGGAGAGAACCATGCCAAAAAAAGCACAGGGTTCCACGAGACATTAAGCCAGTCGGTAAGGCAAATGCCACATGTCAGAAAAAAAGAAGAGGGAGGAGGAAGAAGAGGAGGAGGGGGAGAGGGGAGGGAGAAGGGGGAGAGGGGAAGGGAGAGGGGGCAGGGGAGGAGGAGGATGTGGAGGATGAGGAAGGGAAGGGAAAATTCAACCCTTATGCACATATTTTTTTTTTTTAACACCAAGACCACTTAAAATATAAACTGGCTGATTAACTGGAGCATTTGGATCTGTTTCTCTTATTTTAACAAGATGAACAAAGGAGGCTCACCCTGCTCTTTTTAATCCTAATTCATGTGGTCCCTACTTGGGAAGCAATGGTTCTACCATTTAAAACAACAACCAAAACGCGTGTAAGATGAACCGACACAAATCAAAGAGTCATAACTTGGAACTTAGTCTAAATCACTGGAAAACAGAAAAATAAAAATGAGGAACTTCATCTAACAGAGGGTATATGAGATTTATAGTCATTAAATAGGGTTACTTCAGAGCTCTCAAAGATGTTTCAAATGAATCTTTCAGATTCAGGTTTTGTTGGCACTGTAGCTACAGGAACTACAATGTGATAACGTAGTATTCCTTTTTCCACTTTTGGCTCCCCCCCCAATTATCTAACTTGTTAATAAGATGCTTTATAGGAAATGATGTTGAATTGATGGGCAGGCCACCTAGGATCTAGTCTCAACTCTGCTACTAAGTTTAGCGACCTTGAACTAGCTTCCTCCCGGGCTCATGTCCCTTATTTGTAAAACAGGGAGGGTGGGCTCCATTATGGCTAAACATCCTACAGTGGCATCACCCAGAATGGCAGTGTGTTGGCAACTGAGAAAGTATTTTAATGTGAGCAAGTCATTTGATTAAACTAGAAAACAAACAAAGAGGGAATACATCAGTTTTCTAAATAATGTATTTTGTAACATTTTCATGTGAAAGAAATACCACATTAAAAAAGGTTTTAAACCTCTGATCCTTTTCTTAAGAGTCACACAATTTAAATAAATATTGTTCAAAACTCAAAGTTTTTATATGCTACCCTCTAGTGGAGACTAGAACCTACTCTATTAGTTCTGTCTGAAAGTGCATTCAGATCTTTTGTTCGTAAGATAGAAGTAAGAGGAGTTTTGCTTACTGCAATCATTTTTAGTCCTTCTCAAAGTATAATCTAATGACCTGGGGTATCAGAATTAAGTGGTTAAACACACAGTTTCCTAGAGCCCATGAGAATGAGGCCCAGGAATCTACATGGTTTGAGCCCACTGGAATTTGAAAACCAATGATCTAGCTTCTTGAGAGGCGTGGTATAACGGTAGGCATTATCATAAATCTAGTGTCTAGTGAGGGTGCAAATCTCTACATCTTGAGGGGACATATATATTAAAATTCTCTTTTCTTTGTTCCAGGGTTTAAAATAAGTAGAAAGTAAATACTCCATCAGTTTCATATAGACTTAAGAATAAGGATCATGGGGGCACCTCAGTCAGTTGGGTGTCCGACTTCGGCACAGGTCATGATCTCACCGTGTGCTGACAGCTCAGAGCCTGGAGCATGCTTCAGGTTGTGTGGCTTCCTCTCTCTGCTCCTCTCCCGCTAGTGCGGGAAAGAAAGAAAGAAAGAAGGAAAGGAAAGGAGAGGAGAGGAGAGGAGAGGAGAGGAGAGGAGAGGAGAGGAAAGAATAAGGATCATGTTCCTTAGCATAGTACACAAGGCTCTTTACAGTCCAGACCCTACCTTCCCAGCCACCAGGCCCTGGTACTTCCATTAGTTTCTTTGTCTCTGCCCCATATTAACACCACTGCCACCACTAAATTCCATATGGAACTCTTTAATAATCTATGAAATTGATTCTACATTTTTTTAAAGGTTATTTATTTTGAGAGAGACAGCACATGAGCAGGGAGGCTCCATGCTGTCAGCACAGAACCCAATGCGGGGCTCAAACCCATGAAACTGTGAGAGCATGACCTGAGCCAAGATCAAGAGTCAGGCACTTAACCAACTGAGCCACCCAGGCTCCCTGACTTTACATTTTTAAACATGCTATTCACTCTGCATGGAATATGCTTTCTCCCAACTTAAATTTAATAATCATATCATTTTCAGTTATCATTAATAGAATTGAAAGGAGAGTGCTCCTTGAAGTCAATATCAATGGCAGGAGCATCAAGAATTGTCCTGTAGGCTGTATTTAGACTCTTCCATCTTCATACGCTGCTTTTTCCAAGTACGTGTGGGGTTTATTGCTATGCAAAGACAGCCTACAGAAACAGTGCCAATGGCCACTCCCCCTTCCAATAATCTGGCTGACCCTAAAGCCCCTTTCTTCTTTACTGAGTTTAGAAATACCTGTGAAGTAGACCCAGGACAAATATAAACAAAGATTGAAATGTCAACTTTATTTCTGACAAAAGCTTGGTTGAAGACTAGATCTCTGGAGACCAATGAAGGGAAGGTTTGGGACTATCGAACAAGCACACTAACCAAGAACTTCTGGCCTGCATTGTTTTGGGGTCAACAATGGAAGAAAAGGAATCACATTCTGGTTGTAGATTAGCTCTCCCCAATTTAAAAAATGAACAAGAGTTTCCTCTAAGAAACCCCAGCTCTGTAGATACTCTGGAGTTGCCCCTCTGTGACACTGTTAGAAGAGAGAAGCGGACTTTCTAAGCTCTAAAATATATTTTTCATTATCTATTCAAGGATTCTTGACTGAACTTAACAGAGTTCAGTACGTTCCTGGGCCAATCTGGTTGTTTCTAGTAAAGATGCTGTTTTGTATGTTACGGGAGATAGTTACATGTGATAGTAAAGACTTCAAGTATTAATGTGATAGTGAGAGGCTATTTCCTTAATGCAGTTTTACTGAGATAATTGTAGATTCACATGTGATTGTAAGAAATAATACTGAGCAATCTTGTATACTTTGCCTAGTTCCACCCAATGGAGGAAGTCTGCAAAACTATAAGTAACACCTCGGTCAGGATATTGACATTGATACAATCCACTGATCTTATTCAGATTTCTCCAGTTATATTTGTACCCATTTGTATGTGCTTATAAATGCATATATGTGTGTACTAAGTTCGTTACAATTTTATCACCTATGTAGATCCTCTTTGTCAAAGTATACTCATCTGTGTCTACCATCAATCGAGATACTAAACACTTCCAACATCACAAATACTCATCATGTTTCCTTTTTAAAACCACATTCACCTCTCTCTTTTCCCCTAGATGCTCCCTCTACCCCTAAACCCTGTCAACTACTAATTGATTCTCCATTTCTAAAATTTTGTATTGAGATCTTTATATGCTAAATACTAGTCTTTTGTTATACGTGGTTTGCAAATATTTTTTCCCAATGTGTAGCTTGGCTTGTCTTTTCATTCTCTTCATATGGGCTTTTTCACAGAGCACAGGTTTTTAATTTTGATGAGGTCAAATCTACTGATTTTTCCTTTTACCAATCATGCTTTTTGGTGTTAAAGTCTATAAAATCTAGACCCTGAAGATTTTCTCATATTTTTTTCTAAAAGTTTCATAGTTTTATGTACTATATTTCGGTCCGTGATCCATTTTGAGTTATGTTTTTTATAAGGCATATTAATCTGAAGTTCCTTTCGAAAAAAAATTTTTTTTAGTATATTTATTTTATTTTGAGAGAGAGAGAGAAAGAGAGCATGCATGTGAGAACTGGGGGGGGGGTGCTGAGAGAAAGGGAGAGAGAGAATCCCATGCAGGCTCCACACTGTCAGCTCAGAGCCCGATGCAGGGCTTGAATCCATGAACCATGAGATCATGACCCAAGCAGAAATCAAGAGTCAGACGCTTAAGTGACTGAGCCATCCAGGCACCCCAAAATTTATTTTTAGACTATGGATATCCAATTGTTCTGGTGCCATTTGTTGAAAAAGCTGTCTCTTTTCCACTGAATTGTTTTTTCATCTTCATCAATAATTAGCTGGGTGTTTGATTTTGTATTTGGACTCTCCACTCTGTTCCATTCACCTATGCCTCTATCCCTCTGCCAACACAACACTGTTCTGATTACTGTAGCTATACAGTAATTCTTAATACTGAGAAGAGTAATGTCTCCACCTCTTTTTTTTTTTTTTTTTTTTTTGGTCTAATTGCTTTAAGTATTCTAGGGACCATGCTTTAAGTATTCTAGGGACCATGTATATAAATATTACAATCAACTTGTCTGTGTCTACAAAAACCTTGCTGGAATTTTGACAGAATTGTATCTATAAGTCTGTAGGTCAACATGGGAAAAACTGACATCTTCACTATGTTCAGTTTTCTAATTCATGAATAGGGTATGTCTTTCCATTTAAGTCTTCTTTCATTCCTTTCATTAGCATTCTGTAATTTTCAGCATATAGATCCCATACATGGTTGTGTTAAGTGTATATCTAAGTATTTAATTTTATTTGGAGTGACTGCAATGGTATTGTGCTTTAAATTTAAATTTCCCCATGTTAATTGTTAACATATAGAAATGTGATTGATTTGTACATGTTGATCTTATAACCTGAAAGCGTGCTAAACTCACTTATCAATTCTAGAAGTATTTTGTAGGTTTTTGGGAGTTTTTATTTAAACAATCCTGTCATCTGCAATAGAGATTGTTTTATTTCTTCCTTTCCTGATCTTTAGGCATTTTACTTCTTTACCTTGCTTTACCCTGGTAGCTAGACTTTCCAATATTACATTCAATAGGAGTGGTGAGCATAGACATTTGCTTTATTCCTGATATTAGGGGGAAAGCATTTGGTATTTCACCAATAAACACGATGTTAGCTGTGGATTTTTTTTTGTAGATGCTCTTTTATCAACTTAATTCCCTTCTACTCCTAAATGCTGAGAGTGTTTCTTATGAATCGGTGTTGGATTTTGTCAAATGCTTTTTCTGTGTCAATTGATATGATCATACAATTCCTTTACCTTGTTAATATGGTGATATATGGGTTGGCTTGGATTTTTTCTTTTGTTTTTGTTTTTTGTTGTTGTTTTGTTTTTTTGCTATTGTTTCACAAATTCCTGATGTTCTGTTCACGTTTCTCAGTCTATTTTCTCTCTTATTTAGACCAGCTCAATTCTAAGGTGCCTTGGTGGCTCAGTCGGTTAAACGTCTGACTTCAGCTCAGGTCAGGATCTCACAGTTTGTGAGTTTGAGCCCCATGTCGGGCTCTGCGCTGACAGCTCAGAGCCTGGAGCCTGCTTCACATTCTGTGTCTCCCTCTCTCTCTGCCCCTCCCTTGCTCATGCTCTGCTCTGTCTCTCAAAAATAAATAAACATTAAAAAAAAAACCTTAGATTGGCTAAATTTTACTTTTGTGTCCTCAGGTTTACCAGTTCTATCCTCTGCCAACTTTATTCTTGAGCCCGTCCAGTGACTGATTTATTAGTATTGTTGTATTTTTGAGATTTCTAGTTTCCGCTTTTAAAAAATAATCAATTTGATTACTCTGCTGAAGTTTGCTATTTTTTCACTTCTTTCAAGTAAATTTATAATTGATTACTGAAGCATTTTTATGATGGCTGCTTTGAAACCCTTGTGAGATAATTCTAACATCTGATTTATGTTTGTGGATGTTGGCATCTGTGGACTGCCTTCTCTCCAAGTTGTGATTTTTCTTTTGTGTATGATGGGTAATTTCACAATGTATTGTGGACACTTTATTTATTATATTAAGAGACTCTACATCCTATTTAAATCTTTCATTTTAAATACCTGTTCGGGTTTAATTTATAGGTCTTGGCCTACTTTTGTGGGCTGTGGTTTCATGGTAGTTTAATTTTCACAGCCTTTGTGGTGTTACTTTTGGTCTGCTTGGTTTGTATGATCCTCCTCAAACTCCCACTAACTCCTGCTGGTGCTGCCTAAGGCCTCAGGTGGCTCAGGGAAGGCTGAAGAGTCTCAGACTCGGCAGAAAAGGGCTGCTTATTTTTGGTGGGGTTCCCAGGGGACCCTCCTTGCCAGTGGACTTGGGTTTGCCTGATGTTGCCAGCAGGACTCTTTTTCTATCTGGGGGAAGAATGAGTCTACGAGGCTGCCTTCTTTTGTTAGGTCAGGGGTTGGTCAATGATGAGTCCTAGTCATCTGCCCCTTTTGGGTGAAAGCCTGCCACTATTTTGTACCTTAAGTCCTGGGGAAACCATCTCACTTTCCTCTTACAACCTTTTAGCCTTCTCCTTTGTTGCACACTGCCTCATGTCCAGGGTTAATATTTGTGCCTCGTGAGGAAGAGCAAGAAGGAACTCACCTACACCATCTTGTCCTGACCAGAAGTCAATCAATCTCTTTTCATTTATTTATTTTTTTAAATATTTACGAGAGAGAGAGAGAGAGAGAGAGAGCACTAGTGAGCATGAGTGGGAGAGGGGCATAGAGAGAGGGAAATGCAGAATCCAAAGTAGACTCTAGACTCTGAGCTGTGAGACAGCCTGATGCGGGCTCAAACCAGGAACTGCAAGATCATGACATGAGCTGAAGTTGGATGCTTAAACGACTGAGCCACCCAGGTGCCCCAACGTCTTTTCCTTTTAAAGAGATTCCTGTTTAAACAAGTAATTCCAAAAAAAAAAATTTTTTTTTGTTTCTGTGAGTCAGTTGCTACCTGCTATAGAGAAGACACAACATTGGCCTTACTGGTTTGGGCTTACTTTTCCCTTCAACAGTCTCTCTTTTTCTGTCTCCGTCATCAGTTCCCCTCATCCCTCCAGCACCCGCCCCCCCCCACCCCCCCGGATCTCCTCCCATCTGCTGAGGGATAATTTTGGAGTGACTTTCAAACAAATGAAAAACCAGTGGCAGGGAATGAAGACACACAAAATGGAACAGCCTTCGTGTTAGGTTAAACACAAAGGGAGCTGTAAAACAGAGGTGACAGCATCAGTGGTTTTCTAGTGCTATTAAATTAATACTGTGGTTTAAAATAAGAAGAGATTTGATGTTAATTCAATTAATTTAATTTTTTTTTTCAACGTTTATTTATTTTTGGGACAGAGAGAGACAGAGCATGAACGGGGGAGGGGCAGAGAGAGAAGGAGACACAGAATCGGAAACAGGCTCCAGGCTCTGAGCCATCAGCCCAGAGCCTGATGCGGGGCTCGAACTCACAGACCGCGAGATCGTGACCTGGCTGAAGTCGGACGCTTAACCGACTGCGCCACCCAGGCGCCCCTCAATTAATTTAAATGACTGATGGGGCTTCTATGTTTCAACATTCTTAGAGGTTATTTGTATTTAATACAGATCAAAGTGAAACAAAACAGATTAGCCTTAAAGGCATAATTTCAGATAGCTATGTGAGGAAGTTATTTCAAAGCAGCAAATTGTGAAGTGTGGTTGAGGGTAATTCAGTACACTCATTTTGGAGGAAGTTGTATTTTCTTTAAAGAACAGATTCTAGGGGTGCCCGGGTGGCTCAGTCAGTTAAGCATCCGACTTCAGCTCACGTCATGATCTCATGGTTCATGGGTTTGAGCCCCACATTGGGCTCTGTGCTGACGGCTCAGAGCCTGGAGCCAGTTTCACATTCTGTGTCTCCCTCTCTCTCTGCCCCTCCGCTGCTCACACTCTGTCTCTGTCTCTCTCTCTCAAAAATAAACAATAAACAAATTTTTAAAAAAAGAACAGATTCTAAAATTATCACTGCTTTGTTTTTAATCACAATATTTCATTTACTTTGAACTTTAAAAAATTAAAGTGGAATGAAGATATTTAGGCTGGATCAAAACCAAGAATGAGCAGTACTGTTTTAAAGAATAACATGACACAAACTCCAGCTTCCTATGGGGATGACCATTAATTAGGCTGTAAGGTACAGGCTCTTGTACGTGGAGTAGGAACTGTGGTACTGGTTTCCAGCTCTCTTTGCAGATGCGACCTCCACGTGTGTCTTTGCGGACATTCACATTTAACGCTCTGACGCTATTCCTTCAAAACCCACCTTTGCTCCCCCTTGACAGGGGAAGTGTGACAGGTGTCATGCACCTGTTCTACCATTGTCAAGCAACTGTTTAATGCTTAAAAGACTTATGAGATATAAGAAGATTATGAGATGGACTTAGGTCTTTGATTATCTTATTTATCTCTTTATATCCCTGTTGAGCTAAGGAAATTCAGGTTAATTAGGCTGGGGTCATGTGTGAGATGGGGCAAATGTCTGACCTACTGCACTCCTTCTCTCCCTTTGTATTTTATCTCCTCACTTTTCACAAATTTCTTTTTTGAGTTTTTTAAAAAATATATAAAACACAGGGGCGCCTGGGTGGCTCAGTCGGTTGAGCGTCCCACTTCAGCTCAGGTCATGATCTCGCGGTCCGTGAGTTCGAGCCCCGCGTCAGGCTCTGTGCTGACAGCTCAGCCTGTTTCAGATTCTGTGCTCCCTCTCTCTCTGACCCTCCCCCGTTCATGCTCTGTCTCTCTCTGTCTCAAAAATAAATAAACGCTAAAAAAATTTTTTAAATAAAAAAAATATATGAAACACATTACATCCATAACATGCAAAACAATCAATATTGACAAGAGAAGAATTTATTTGTGAAAATAAAAATGTTCATTAGTGCTTTTTTCCTGTATTCACAGCACTCATCCATTTGAGCAGAACAGTCACCTCCACAGTCTACACTCTGACAGAAAAAGCAAATGTTTTCCCTCATCATCTAGAAAATGTTAAAGGCAGTTTTCCCTGCATTCATGAAAAGAGACACAGATTTTCTTGTGGCTTCTGATTTGTGCTCTGGATGTATGGTCTTCTGAAGTCTAGAAGGAAATAAAAGAGGAGACGAATCTTTTGTGTGGAGGTTATAAAGACAGTGTGGAGGTGTGTCTGCAGGTGGGGAAATAAATGACATGACTGACAAATACGAGTGACCTCACCTTGGGATACCTGTCCAAGAAGGCAGTGTCCCATAACCCATGACATGCCCGGTGAGTGAAACAACAGAAAGAACAATGCAACAAACATTGTCTATGATCCACAATGCCTTGGAGTCACTGCCAGTTACCCACACAGCCTTTGTCCGTTGGGACTCCAGTCTGTACCAGGAGGAAACCCTATTCAACTCATACGAGTACATCACGAACTAACTGCCCTGTGGTGACAACATTCCACTATGCTGTAATATTTTATACTGCTCCCATCCAATTATGCCCATGCACGCACCTCTCAACAATGCCACGGGACTTCTGAAAGACCAAGTTTCTAAAACAGGACAGTGATGAGTATGGCCCCTATTTATCTCAGTGGTGGTTCAGTACGAAGATTTTTTTTTTTAATGTAGGCTTTTCACAGGCTGCAAGGAGGTACCAACTATCAGGATCCACGTTCACTCTTACAGGAGAGACACAGAAATAATGGTGGTCTCCAAGATCACTTGTGCTTTACCAGGGGCTGGGGTTGGAAAAGGAAAGAGGGATGGCAAACAGAGGAGTAAAAGACCCCAGAGTATGGACCTCCAGGTTCTCTCCTAACACTGTCTCTGAGTGATCGGACTTTGTCCCACAGCTATTTGCTGCTCTCCAAGGTCATAGATTCCTCATATTGTTCAGTCATTGGGTAACCTTGCATTTCAGGGAAGCCTGGACTCATTACCAACCCCAGAATGAGTCTGACTTGATCTTTGCCATTTGTGGTAAATCTATTTCCCTTCCTGATCATTGGTTTGAGTGTGGGCATATGACATATTTTTAATCAATAATATATGAGGGTTACACCTCTAGGACTTCTGGAAATTCTTCCTGTCAAAAATAGAGGCCTAAGGAAGAAAGAAATTTTATTATCCCCTTTCCTACATCTTGATATATATTAAGGTTGACATGCCTGGAATTTCCACAGTAATCTTATAACCATAAGGAGAAGCTAAGAGATTTCATGAGGAATTTGACTGGAACAAAAATGAGGGTTAGCCACTCAGTTAACCAACTCTGAAAAGGCTCTATTTGTAGCTTCTGGATAGATCAGAAAATAATTCTTTCCTATTGGTTAAGCCAATTATAGTTGAATTTTCTGTTACCTCAGCCAAAAAGCATACCAAATGAATAAATAATCTGATGGAAAAAGAAATATTTTGCATCATTTCATGAACTCCTTGTGGATTCATGATCAGCTAAGAATCATATAACTTTCTTTCGGGTAATGGGTTATACTACATCCCCTTCCAGATGTTTCTGAGAGTGCATACACTATACTCTTTGCAAGAATCTTTCTATAATTATTAAGTAAAATTTCTTTCAACATGGTCAATATGCGGAATAAAACTGAGGAAAGGGCACCCATAATTAGAACCCTTAATTAGAATGAACTCATAAAATATTATATAAGAAAATAAAAGATATGTGAATATATATGCAAGTTTAAAACCACAAGAAGAAAATACTCATTTTGAGAGTTTGCAAAGCAAATTCAGATCAGAGAGGTGGGAAGGATGTTAGGTTAAAATATATTTGAGTATTATAAGAAGCAGATACAGGTTCTAATAGCTGGATTTGGGTGTTTGACACCAGTGCAGAGAAGGCAGTCTAGGACAGAGGCCCTATTCATTCATGGAACTAGAGTTGAGACACCTACAATAAGCCATGAGTCACAGGGAAGACTCTACCTCTGCCAAATGGGGAAAGCAGCAAAGAAGCTTCTTGTATATCTAGGGTTGAGATAGAAAAAAGTAACTTCCCCAAATGCAAGCCCCCCATCATGTGAATGAGCAGGTCCAAATTCACACCAACAGTAGGCAGCAAAAGCTCCTAATGGAGAAATCAACATAAAAATTGACCCAGAGCAATCCTTATCAAAATAACACCTGCATTCTTCATGGAGCTAGAACAAACAATCCTAAAATTTGTATGGAACCAGAATAGATCCTGAATAGAAAAAGCAGTCTTGAAAAAGAAAACCAAAGCTGGACGCATCACAATCCCAGACTGCAAGCTGCTTTACAAAGCTGTAATCATCAAGACAGTATGATACTGGCACAAAAAAACAGACACTCAGATCAATGGAACAGAACAGAGAACCCAGAAATGGACCCACAAACATGGCCAACTAATCTTTGACAAAGCAGGAAAGAATATCAAATGGAATAAAAGACAGTCTCTTCGGCAAATGATGCTGGGAAACTGGACAGCGACATGCAGAAAAATGAACCTGGGACACTTTCTTACACCATACACAAAAATAAACTCAAAATGGATGAAAGTCCTAAACATTAAGACAGGAAGCCATCAAGATCCTCGAGGAGAGAGCAGGCAAAAACCTCTTTGACTTCAGCCTCAGCAACTTCTTACTCAATGTGTCTCCATAGGCAAGAAAAAAAAAAAGCAAAAATGAACTATTGGGACCTCATCAAAATAAAAAGCTTCTGCACAGTGAAGGAAACAATCAGCAAAACTAAAAGGCAACCAATGGAATGGGTTGCAAATGACATATCAGATAAAGGGGTTAGTATCCAAAATCTATGAAGAACTTATCAAACTCAACACCCAAAAGCAAATAATCCAGTGAAGAAATGGGCAGAAGACATGAAAAGACACTTCTCCAAAGAAGACATCCAGATGTCCAACTGACACATGAAAAAGTACTCAACATCACTCATCATCAGGGAAATACAAATCAAAACCACAATGAGATACCACCTCACACCTGTCAGAATGGCAAACATTAACAACTCAGGCACCAACAGATGTTGGTGAGGATGCGGAGAAAGAGGATCTCTTGCATTGTTGGTGGGAATGCAAGCTGGTGCAGCCACTGGAAAACAGAATGGAGGTTACTCAAAAAATTAAAAATAGAACTACCCTACAACCCAGCAACTGCATTACTAGATATTTACCCAAGGGATACAGGCGTGCTGTTTCGAAGGGGCACATGCACCCCAATGTTTTAGCAGCACTACTGACAATAGCCAAAGTATAGAAACGGTCCAAATGTCCATGTATGGATGAATGGATAAAGAAGATGTGGTATATATTTACAATGGAGTATTACTGGACCATTAAAAAGAACGAAATCTTGCCATTTGCAACCATGTGGATGGAACTAGAGATTATTATGCTAAGTGAAATTAGTGAGAGAAAGACAAATATATGACTTCACTCGTATGAGGAATTTAAGAAACAAAACAGATGACCATAAGGGAAGGGAAGCAAAAATAATACAAAAACAGGGAGGGGGACAAAACATAAGAAACTCTTAAATATAGAGAACAAAGGGTTGTTGGAGGGGTTGTGGTGGGGGGGGGGGCAGGGAGATGGGCTACATGGGTAAGGGGCATTAAGGAATCCACTCCTGAAATCATTGTTGCACTATATGCTAACTTGGATGCAAATTTAAAAATTAATTAATTTTAAGAAATGGACCCAGAAAGAGTGAAACCATGAACTCTCAGAAAAGGCAAAGCCAATATCCCCCAACAGGGTTATTTTCATAGCTCAGGGAACCCGGAATGCCATGGAAATCAGTCTCAGCTGAAGATGAGCTCTCAGTTGAAGATTCAAACCACAGGAGGGAGTGAATTACTGGGATGGAGTGTTAGATGGTATAACAAAAAGAAGAATTTACACATTAAGAACAAGAAATAGAAAATCATCTGAAAGGGACTTTAAAATGATTATTTTAAAATTTTTTTTAATGTTTATTTATTTTTGAGACAGAGAGAGACAGAGCACGAACAGGGGAGGGTCAGACAGAGGGAGACACAGAATCTGAAACAGGCTCCAGGCTCTGAGCTGTCAGCACAGAGCCTGACGCAGGGCTCAAACTCACAGACCGCGAGATCATGACCTGAGCTGAAGTTGGCCACTCAACTGACTGAGCCACCCAGGCACCCCTAAAATGATTATTTTTAAAATATTTAAATAGGTAAAAAGAAAATAGAAAGGATAAAGCAAGCACAAAACAGTATAAAAAAAGAACAGATATGGAAAATGGAAAAGAATACAATGAAAATCTTAAAATGAAAATCATAACTTACTACAATTTAAAAAAAGCAATTAACTAAACAACAAAACAAATACACAGGAAAAAAATACTGTATATATTGGAACATAGGTCTAAGGAAATGACCCAGAATGTGTAACAGAGAAATAAGAGAAGTTGAATCATGGAAAATAGGAAGACAGGGTCTAAACTATGTCTGACAGGAATTCTAAGATAAAATTAAATGAACATGGGAGACCTGATGTTACAAAAGAAAATGGCTGAGAATTTTCCAGAATTGAAAAAAAAAGTCATCAATCCTAAGATTTAAGGATCACCCCAGGACCTAAATAGGACAGCTAAAAACAAATTCATATCTAAAAGAATCATTGTTAGCAAAACTGCAGAATATTAAACAGAAGCAAAATTCTTAAATGCTACTAGAGATTAAAATACACATTCCTACGAAGGAAAAACAATTATATCGACAAAGACTTATAGTCAGCATAATAGCTGATATTTACTCAGTGACTGATGTGGGATGGACATTGTTTTTTGTTTGTTTGTTTGAATTTTATTTGAAAGAGAGAGAGCTCATGTGTGGGGGAGAGGGGTCGAGTGAGAGAGAATCTTGAGAAGGCCCAGGCAGAGCTTAATCCTACAACCCTGAGATCATGACCTGAGCTGAAGTCAAGAGTCAGATGCTCAACTGACTGAGCCACCCAGGCACCCCTGGACATGGTTTTAAGTATCTCTTACTTAATGTTCACAGCAGTTTGATGGGGAAGATGCTGTTGCTAACCCCATTTCACAAACAGATATGGAATAATGGATAAAAGACAATGGAATAATGTATTCAAAATGGTGAGACATAATTCTATCCAGAGGTCTCTTCATCAAGAATGAAGCTGGGGGGTTGTTTATTTCTTTCCTGATAGATGCATTTAATAATCCGTAAACATTTAAAGAGTTGAATAATAATACAGAATATGTGTTAAAAATAGCCACACCAGACATGTCACATTGTCATAAGTTCCTCAGAGTTATGTATGTGGTCATTTTGTGTGTGGTGAGCACAGCAGAAACTGGTAGAGCAGATAGTTTTTAACCAAATCTCGGTTTTTCAATGCCAAACCAGACTGAGTTTAAGAAGCTGCAAAATAAAATATGCAGGTTAAACTGGCACAGTGATTCCTTTCCAAATATGTCTACAGCACAAAAGATGGTCTTCTGTATCAGGAAAACAAGAGCCCTTTAAGTATTTCAAACACACAAAAAAATCCAGTACGAGGAATTGCTTATTTACTGATGGAAGAGCTAAAGAACCAAAGAGCATTATGAAGCAACCTTACGTTTAGCAAAAGCAAGGCGGCTCCCACTCACCTAGGGCTGGAGTGACAAAAGCAGGAGGTGGCTATACCAGAGTTTAGGAGTCAGGGTCACCTGGTGGGCCTGTCTAATGGGAACTGAGACCATCGAAGGGAGCGACATCCTCTAGGAACTGGAGCCACACTGGTATTGCAGCAACTCTCGGCGTTGCCACCTGAAACAGAGCCAGGAGCAGTGGGGGATATCCTGGCTTTTATCCTTCCCTAGCTCTCCAGGCTTCCACTAGAGCCTTCTATTAGTGAAACCCATCTAGACAGACGGCAAGAGAGCACAGGAAATGTAGCATCCTGCAATGCACACAACAGGCAGAGGATGCATGGTTCTCCAACTCTTCCGTCTGCCTGAGTTCCTCCACTTCAGTTTGCTAGTCAACGTAGGCCTGAAAGCGGCAGGTACGCTTTGTGTGGCAATGACTGAGCTGACCCCTCTTTCGTGCAAAGGCAGTGCTTCTTTCCAGTCAGAGTCCTGTTCTACAAGCTGGAACTTTACTTAAGACCATCCACCTATCGAGCTTTTTTGCAATGCCTACGTCCTCTCAAAGCTACTCTGCCCAGAAGCTAATAGAGGAATGTAAAAATAGCTTTAGCGGTCTTTCAGCATGGATTTTCTTATTTGTATTCTAAGTAACTCATTTAGGCAGACCTAGAAAGCTTCTTATTTGCATTTGTTTTGCCCACAGAAAATTCACAGTTTGCCACTGCTTCACGTCATAGAAATAATCAAAATATAAATTGCTTGAACTGTAAAGACAGCAGCTCAGAAAACCTAGGATAAGGAAGAAAACTTAGGGCACATTTTAAACATAAGTGAAAGGTGTTTTTGCCCTGGCTATCTTCAACTTCTATCTGTAAAGCACAAGCAGAAAAGAATTTTGAGAATTACTTAGTTCACAGAAACTTCATCTTCTCTGAAATCTTATTTTTGACCAAGTGAACCAGAAAAGATGTCAATGTTAAATCTGTTTTCATCTAATGTAGATAACCAGAATCTATATAATTTTTCTTGAATTACAGTTAAGCAATAACTACTAGTCATCTTTATCTACCATCAAAAGAAAAGCATCTGAAAGAAGAATATGCTATTGATCAAATGAAGAGTGTTTGTTAACTTTCATTTTAAATATATAATTATCTATAATATTAAATTTTAGCCGTAATATTTTTTGTTCATCTATTAGCTTTCATAGAGATTAATAGCTTAAGGAAATATCACAGTATTAACTCTGTTGGGCATTTTTTGGTGATAGAAAGTATTTTTGGTGGTAGTGTAGTCAATTGTTAACTACTGTGTCCAGAACTGAGGTACATTTTATAAACTGCCCTAATTTTGAAACTGAGATTGTGCCCTGTATAGGGCTCTGTGCTGACAGCATGGAGCCTGCTTGGGATTCTCCCTCTCCCTCTCTCTCTGCAACCTCCTCCACTCATGCTCTATCTCTCTCTCTCAAAATAAATAAATAAACATTTAAAAACAAATAGAACTACCCCACAATCCAGCAATTGCACTATTAGGTATTTACCCAAAGAATACAAAAACACTAATTCAAAGGGATACATTCACCCCAATGCTTACAACGGCATTAACTACAATAGCCAAATTATGGAAACAGCCCAAATGTCCACTGATTGATGAATGGATAAAGAAGAAATGGTGTATATATATAATACAATATTATTCAGCCATAAAAAATAATGAAATCTTGCCACTTACAACAAAGTGATGGTGTCAGACAGTATTATGCTAAGCGAAATAAGTCAGTCAGAGAAAGACAAATACCGTATGATTTCACTCATATGTGGAACTTAAGAAACAAAACAAACGGACATAAGGAAAAAAATAGAGAGGCAAACCAAGAGGCAAACTCTTAATTATAGAGAGCAATCTGATAGTTACCAGATGGGAGTTGGGAGGGCAGATGAGTTAACTAGGTGACAGAGATGAACTGGGATGAGCACCAGGTGTTGTGTGTAAGTGTTAAATCACTATATTGTACACCTGAAACTAATATTACACTGTATGTTAACTGGTATTTAAATAAAAATGGAAAACAAACATACAAAAAAAAAAACTGTCCTAACTTTTAAAAACTTTTGTGCTATTGGGGTGCCTCAGTTGGTTTAGCATCCAACTCCTGATCTCGGCTCAGGTCACAATGTCACGATTTGTGAGTTCGAGTCCTGCTGTAAACACAGAGACTGCTTGGGATTCTCTCTCTCCTTCTCTCTCTGCCTCTCCCCTGCTCTCTCTCTAAATAAAACTTTAAAATAAGAAATTTTTGTGCTATCAATAAGCAATTATTTCGACTCTTGAGCTGCCTATGTGTATACATTTTCTTTTTAACGTTCAGTGCATATATATAGTATCACTTGATCAGTTATGTAAGAAAGCTTTGTGGAGTGAGTGTGAGTGTATTTGTGTTTGGTATATTTCATAAAGAACATTAGCACCCTCTTCTGGATGACTCTGGAGGCTGTAATGAAAATATTCTGTCAATCTCTTCCCATTTCCTAACAATGAACAGCTTGAATTGTTCATTAAATTTGCTCCTGATTAAAGCACAACCTTTGAGTAATTTAATTACACCATATATTTCTGAAACACTGATAAGTGCTAGCATCAAAAAAACCCACTTTATTGCTAAATCTTACCCACTGGGAATAAGTGTTTGGCTTACGAAAAGGAAAAAAAATGCTGTTTCTACATTTCTCAGATTGAGTGTCCCCAGTGACTCTTGAATATACATAGCTATGCAAGGAGGAAGGAGCAGAAGGACAGAAAGGAGAGCAGACTTGAGCATTCTTCTGCCAGCTGTCCGTACTTGAAGAGCAAATTTATGCCCTCCTATGCTTGAATACCAGCCACTGACATAATGCAATATTCTTTTATTCAACTGGACTTTTAAAAAAAATCAGATACCTTTTCAATCACACTGCCTGGAATTCCCCAGATGCTTCTGTGATAGATATCGTATGAGACTGGTGATGGAGATGGGATGTACTTGCTTGATTCATTCATTCACTCACTCACTCACTCATTCATTCTACGAATATTTAGTGTGCATCTATGGTGTGGCAAGCACTCTTCTAGGTCCTGGAGATCTGGAGAACAGACTCCAGCTCCCGACTTCATGGAGACTACATTTCTGAGCGAAGAGAGATACAATGCAGAAGTACAAGCATGGTATGTCACATGATAATAATTTCTATGTAGGAAAATGAGACAGAGTAAGTGGAATAAGAAGTGTTGGTAGGTGGGGGGGGCGTATTTTATACAAAGTGGTCAGAAAGTACTATTGATAAGGTGACATTTGAGCAGAGACATGAGTTAAGTGCAAGTTTAAACCTTGTGGGTATCAGAGAAAGAGCATTCCAGGAGAAGGAACAGCAAATGTAAGCCCCTCTGAGGTGTGGCCCTGGATTCCTTTTAAATATTGCCAATGCTGTGTAGCAACTCAGCATGTAACACAAGTTATGAGCCTGCTTGAGCTTTGGAACTCAAAAACTTGGGTAAGATGCTATTGACAATTTACAAATTGCAATTGACAAATTACTTAAAATCTCTGAGTTTTTGTTTTCTCTGCTATAAAATGGGGATTTCTACAATTTCTTTCTTCCCAGGGATATTGTAAAAATTAAGTGAAATATTGCAGACAGGTATAGCACTGCTCCCGGTATTGTGCTTAGTTCAGGAAGTGTTAGCTCTCAAACGGGAAAATGCTTCTCAGGGACACTTGAATTTTCTGCAACATTTATGTATTAAATGGATCACAAATGTTAAACTGGAATGTTCTTCTAATAGTAGTCAAAAATCATAATGTAAGCAGAAATATTTCTTTTTCTGGGTTGTCCTGGACAAGCTGCTTTACCTTCGTGAACCTTAGGTTTTGCAAAACGAGGATATTAAAACGGTCACTGCAGTCTAAAGCCTCCAGGTCATATGAGGGCTACTCTCCCTGTTTTAAACCCCCAAATAAAATTACTTTTCATAAGGATAATGAGGGGCTAGACTTTCAGGCTTGCTTTGGGCTGAGTTATGAGGCATGGAATTCAGTGGCTGAGGTATCTGGCTATGGAATGAGACAATCTGGCCAAAGTGCTATCCCGAAAAGTTGTTCAATTTACATGTACCTGAAGAGCATTGCTTTCCTCAAACTCCTGTGTTCTTGAGATATTTTCAAGGGCTCCATTATCCAGATCTAACTCCAACACCTCCATTACCAATGAGCCTCCTTCACAGGATTAATTCTCTCTCAATCCCTTCTTCCCAAATTCCATTCCTTCTCTTTCTGCCTCTTGAGGGAAAGCCCTTTCCAAGCTCACTCTGTAAGTCAGCTAAATACGGTGAGATGAAGTGTCTGAAGACTGTGAGGGGTGACTGAAGAAGCAGAAAGCAGAGAAATGATCCCTCCAGAACCATTTCCATGGGGGAAATGAGCCCAAAAGGTGGGGTGGAGAATCAGGAATCTAGTCTATTCCTCCTAAGGCGCCTTTGTCCAAGTTTGAAAAATTGTCAGAGGGTCAGGTAACACAGGCTGCCTTACTCATCCTTAGAATTTTTAAACAGGATTAAACAGAACTGGTCAGAGCACTGAAGGAACAGCTAGCTGCCCAGAGGCAAAGTAATGTACAGGAGGCCTTGGTGTGGCTAGCTGTTAAGTAGCAAAGTCTATTCCGAGAAATTGCCCAGCTCATGTTAAAAATCTCCCTCCTTTTTCCTTGCAGAATTTATCAGAACCCCCAGAACCTATTAAAGCTGATTCTGGAATTTACTGGATTTTGACTCTGGGCAAGTTGTTCAGCCTTTTCTGAGCCTCCGGCTCTGTTTGTAAAATGGGGGTGGATGACAATTAGCCAGGAGAGTTGCCTGGCACATAGTATGGCTTCAGGGCATGGTAGCAATTATCAAGATAAAGGGGCAGCATGGTGGTTCTAAGGAGTTATGTATATTGTAAGGCACTTGCTAGCTGGAAGACAGTATGCTAATTTTGGTAAGATACAAGTAAGTATGAAATAAGAAATATACGAAATGGGCATGAAGAAGATCTGAAGACTGAAAAGTCAGATATTTTGGATGTTACATAATTAAGGTGTGGAAAAACTAATCATGCAGTTGGCAATCAGGCCTCATTTATTCCTCCTGAAGTTCCTACATGGCACCAAATCTACTCTAGTGGAAACTCGGAAGCAGTGACAGCACAGGACATGTGAAATGGACACGATGCAATCACCTGCATTGAGACCAAAATCCATTGTACTAATCAGTTACTGGGATCTTTGCATAATTACACATGCTCATGGGACATTTACTGACTTTGTTAGCTCTCATGGCTGCTAACATGTGACCCTTGGGACAAACACCATCCTGGTAAGAACTAGCTTTTTCTTTCCAGTGTGGAGATATTACAACACAGTCAGAGCATAATTATTAGCTGTGTGTTGGTGACTCAGTTTTTCATTTTCACTTTTCTTTTGTTCTTAACCCTATATAATATTTATTTGCTGTCAAATGAAGTAGAGACTGGGAAATAGTTGCATTAATTTCTATGTAATCCATTTCCCAAAACAAAAATAAACAAATATATAACTCTTAAAAAGATTCTATTTAAACCACCTGAGGATTATTTAACACAATATTTTTCATGTCAATAAGCATTTTAGGGAACATAAGGTGCAAAGGGCTAAAACAATGTGAGAATATGTTCAATTTCTTTTGTTTTTGGTTTTTTAATAATTTTTTTAATGTTTATTCATTTTTGAGAGACAGACCATGAGCTGGGGAGGGGCAGAGAGACAGAGGGAGACACAGAATCTGAAGCAGGCTCCAGGCTCTGAGCTGTCAGAACAGAGCCCAACGCGGGGCTCGAACTCATGGACCGTGAGATCATGACCTGAGCCGAAGTCGGATACTCAACAGACTAAGCCACCCAGGTGCCCCAAACTCTCTTTGAATTAAAGGTGGAAAATCAAAAACCCAGGAAAAAATACTTGCAGTTAACAGACTGAAAAAACTTAAATATGTGATAAAATCCTAGTGGCTAAAGCTATGGAGAAGCAGAACTTTTTATTTTATTTTATTTTATTTTATTTTATTTTATTTTATTTTATTTTATTTATTTTTGAGAAGTATGCACTTCTGTACAAGATTGTGGTGGTATAACCTTTCCAGAGGGGAAATGTTGTCCTATCCATCAGTATTTAAATGATACTTTCCCTTGCACTTTCTCCTGGGAATTCCAAAGCTAGGACTTTTATTGTCAATATTCTTCCATAAATTTTCAAGCTAATGGACAAAGATGGTTAATGTGGCTTATAACAACAGCAACAGCAATCAATGGAACAACAGAAATTACTACCTATATTTCACAAATAGGACATACATACATGTGACGAGATAACATTTTGTAATATTACCTGTTTTGGGGGTAAGACTGGTTATCTTTTTCACCTGGTGTAGTGGGTCCCTTGCTTCAGGGGACAAATGGCACGGCAGAATGCAAATGACAAATACGTAGAGAACATTTGGCTTTTGAGTTTCAAATGCCTAGACCCTGATATTTAGAAGCTTGTGCAGTAAACAAGAGAAATCTATTTATCTGCCCTCCAAGATAAAAACTTCCTGGGTTGGGAAAAGGGAAGGAGTTACAGGAGGAGCATGTATGTGCACTAGAGAAGAGCCTTCCATTTCAGGCTGAATCCAGGGACGGTTAGTAACAAAAGCTACAGATCATTTTGCTGAGTCTAAGAGAAAAGAAAACCTGCCTCTTAGATAGAGGCCTGCATGGGACTAGAATCTACCCCCACCCCCAGCCAACTCCCATGACCACCAATTTTGATAGCATCCTGACATAGTGCTGAAAAAACAGAATAGGAAGGAATGGCTCCCAAATGCCAGCATGGCTCAGTAATCCCGTGTGTCTGAGAGTGGCGTAGACACATCAGGGAGATCCAAATAACCTAAGGGAATTGGAGTAGGAGTCGGGGATGATCAACAGAGATCTACATGGAGCAGCGCTTGAGGACCAGGGGGAACAGTAGACATCTTAGCATCTGCCAGCACAGAATGACAACAACAAGACAACATCTTGTTAGATGCCACATTCATGTCTTAGGACTTCTGCTCTACATACGTCTCATGGAACTCAGATAAATGCCATGCAGAAAAACCCTGAAGTAGCAGAGATTCCGTTTTGGGCCACCCATGGGAATTGAATCTTGAGATGAAATTAAGTTGAGCTAAAGAGAAATAAAGATAATTGAACGTCTTCCTTACCTTAGTTATTGGAATGAGACAGTCTCTCACTTCACATACCATGGAGTAATACATATGGAAAATAAGGAGGCAAGCAAATATGCTCCAATGTGAGATCTGCAAGATAAATTTTACATTAAAAAAGGGAAAAAACAATTTGAAAGTATGCCTTCATTTGCATAAAAATGTTGTATGTGCTAAATGTTTCAAGGATATGAAATAAATGAGTAACTGATTTCTTCTAGACACTGAGACTTTTCATTTTATACCACTTTCTGAAGATTTCTTTTAAACCAAGAGCATATATTACTGTTATAAAACATATTTATAATGCATAATAAAATATCCTTTTCATCTTTATAGCATGTTTTGTGATCCATTACATTGAATTAGAATTCCATTTATGTAGCATTTATTTCAATAATTTCAGAATAAAGGATGAAAATATGGGTCTTAAATATCTTTTGAGTGTGGCATAAAGCTGTCAAAGAGAACTCATTTGGTTTTCTTTTTTCAGTGACAAAGGGTGTTGCAATGTGCCTTTAAGGAAAACAACTCTTTCTCCATCGTTTCTGTAAAGTCAACACGCAATTTTTCTCACCACAAAACTACAAAAAGTTTTTCTTAAAATGTGTTGATAATCAGAACAAGGACATATGATTTGAAGAACTGGGCAAAGTCATACATTTTCATATGCCCTAGCCTATGGTCATACATGTAGGTAATAGACACTGAACATATCACCAGAACTTAAATATGCAGAAAAGAATGGCTACCTTCAAAGTCATCCTGCAGTTATTCTAAGCCATGAAAACTGTTTTGTAAGCCATTGTTTTGAATTGCTGTTAGAACGGATAGCATATTATTTTGATTGTTGTAACAGGTGCCAAGTAATCACCATTTGAGAGTGGATTTAAATTTTAATAGCAGCTAAAGGCCATTTAGAGTCAAGTATGGTAAGACAGTTGTTCAATTGAGATAATAAATTTACAATTAACAAACAAGTGGGGTACTATAAAATAACATGATTGTTCCACAAACTCTGAAGGAAAGAATGTCTATTCCCCCAAATAAACTCTTTTTTAAATGTTTATTTATTTATTTTGAGAGAGTGCACTCAAGTGAGTTGGGGCGGGGCAGAGAGAGAGAGAGAGAGAGAGAGAGAGAGAGGGAGAGAGAGAGAGGGAGAGAGAGAGACAGTGTCCCAAGCAGGCTCCACACTGTCACTGGGGCTCAATCTCACAAGCCATGAGTTTCATGACCTGAGCTGAAATTGAAAGTCGGACTCAACCAACTGAGCCACCCAGGTGCCCTGAAACTCTTAAATGTCTGCAGCATCATTTGAACAACTGTATTGCCTTCCTACCAGGCTACTTTAAAATAATAATTTTGATGAATGAATTTTAGCCTCTCTGTTAAAAATCAGTCTAATGACTCATGGTGGTAGCATTCTATATATCATAACTTTTTAAATATGGAACTACAGGATTTTAAAAACCAATTTAGTGGGTGCAACCAATATTAAGAATATAGAAAAGAAAATATCAGAGTTTATGATATGTAGTCAGGGAAGCACCATTTTATCAAACTTTGTTTCAGTTATGTATGTTTAGCCACACATTCATTATTCAGTAAAAATTTATTGAGCCCCTGTTTTGTGCTAACCCAGGGCTCTAGACCAGAGTCTTGCCCTTGTTCAAATTTTGGGCCAGGTACTCCTTTATTGTGTGTATGTCTAGCAAGGAGGAGATTGTCCTTTGCATTGTAGGATATGTAGAAGCAACCTAGGTGTTATGGGCTGAACTATGTCCCCCATATTTCATGATCACTCCTCTCCAGGTGAGTTTGGCCATGAGCTTCTAGGACTTCTCACTTGACTGGGCAGCTGGGTTGGTTAGTAGAACAAGAGAGAAGCAGAAGCTTCTAGTTTCTTAAGAGTCCAGAACGTGACACAATGTATCCCATTGACAAGGTAGCCCTAAAGCTAAATTAAAAAGGAGGGAACATCAGCTTCACACTTTGATGAGAAAAGTGTCAAAGAATTTGGGGGTCGTGTTTCAAAACTGCCACATCTTCAAACAACCACATGAGGTGTATTTTCTATTAATATGTCCTAATCTTACAGACAACTAAAACAAAGAGAGATTAAGTAATTTGCCCAAAGTCACATAGCTTTTACATGTTATCTTTTGGTCTTCAAAGACAAACCACAGCGATTCTGCTGTTCTGTCTCTACTTGAGATTAGCACATATAAAACTCCACATCCTTCAGGGGTGCCTTGGTGGCTCAGTCAGTTGGGCCTCCCACTCTGGATTTCGGCTCAGGTCATGATCTCACAGTTGGTGGGATCACACCCCACGTCGAGCCCGTGTCAAGCCCCACACTGGGCTCTGCACTGACAGCACAGAGCCTGTTTGGGATTCTCTCTCTCCCTCTCTCTCTGCCCCTTCCCTCCTCATGCACAAGCACACACCGTCTCTTGTTCATAAATAAACTTAAAAACAAAAAAAACCACTCCACATCCTTCATAATTTAGAGCCTGGAATAGCTGATTGAGGGCAAAAGACACAGGGGTTCCATAAAATGAGAAAAATATGAATAGACATTTTATCTGATGGTGGGCAGATTAAAAGGTGAAGGAACTCAGTAATCTGTGCAACAAATATGGAACGATTAGAAGATATGTGATCAACATGATGCTTGAATTTAAGCAAAATAATAATACATTAGAAAGTCTCTCCGGACTTGAGGTCTTTTTGAAAAAATTATTCCAGATAAAGTTGCACATGCCCATTAAGCATGCGGTGAATCTTTGAGCTTTTAAGAGGAAGTGCTCTAAGTAAAAAGTAATTTTATTAAAAGCCAAAACAACTCCTATCAGCACATAGCAGGAGTATGCGTATTTTTTTTATTGTGTCTTAGAACTGAATGCTAAATAGAGTCTAGTATTTTTTGTAATGTAAATGTAAGTGGTACTTAGCCATTTAACACAAAACCCAGTTCTGCCCTGTAAGAAAAACCCTTCCTCTCTAACAGAAAATATAGAAATGTTTAAAATTCACTGGAGGGCACATTACTGGCTTATTGACCAAACAGGTATCTTCTTCCAAGGAAGACACAGGAGCTATTCAAACTCATAGATATAATTCAAATGCATTCTTAAGTATACAGTATACAGCGGCAGTTTGGTTTCCAATGACACTCTTCAACTGAAATTTGTGCTGTTTAAAACAAAACAAAACAAAATTTCCTTTCCTTTTTAATCTGAAGAATCGGTATAAGAACTACGATTATTTTCTAGCCAGTGACAAATACTTCTGCGTCCATGATATTCAGTATACCAGCAAGTAGAGAAGAGGACAAGGTATTTGATCACCGAACTTCTACATTCCACGTGGGCTGGGAACCTGCCTGATGCATTCACTCTTGTAACCCCACTCCCTGGTACATTTGTGTGGAGTAGAACATTCAACAGACAGTTCCTGAATAAATGAGATGTTTCTTTTGCTCCAAGAAATAATATTTAGTCAGAGTGCGTGTCCACTTAATGGACTTAAATCAGATTTATCAATACTTAAAAATATATTTTACCTCACTTCCTTAATTGTTATGGAGCGGCAGGGACATTAGAGACAACTTCTCTTAAAATTTTTAAAAAATTATTTTATTTTATTTTGAGAAAGAGACCGTATGCACACATGGGTGAGGGGCAGAGAAAGAGAGAGAGAAGGAGGCAGGAAGGGAGAGAGAGAGGGAGAGAAAGAGAGAGAGAGAGAATCTTACGCAGGCTCTATGCTTGGCATGGAGCTGGACGCAAGGTTTGATCCCACGACCCTGGGATCACGACCTGAGCTAAAATTAAGAGTTGGACACTCAACCAACTGAGACACCCAGGTGCCCTTAAACTTTTCTTTTCTTTTCTCTTCTAGTCTTTCTTTCTCTCTTTCTTTCTTTCTCTTTTTTTTTTTTTTTTTTTTTTTTTTACTAATGAAGAAACTGAGTCTAGAAACACGGACTCTAGCGTACCTGGCCAAAGTTCACAGATGCTGCAGAGACCCAAACCAGAGCTCCCCATCCAAGTGGACACAGACTTTGCCATACTCATTTTTTTTTAACGTTTATTCATTTTCTGAGAGACAGAGCATGAGCGGGAAAGGGGCAGAGAGAGGGAGACACAGAATCCGAAGCAGGCTCCAGGCTCTGGACTGTCAGCACAGAGCCCGACGTGGGGCTTGAACTCACGAACTGTGAGATCATGACCTGAGCCGATGTCGGATGCTCAACTGACTGAGCCACAGGCACCCCTTGCCATACTCATTATTAATGCGAAAGGAAACACATCTATATCTTACCGAGTCAAGTACATGCCCGTGTTCCCCCAGGTGGGGCTTGGCCCAGACAAGAGTAGAATCTATTACATAAATGTGTCCAAGCATTTGTGGTTTCTTTTTCATTCTTCTTTTTTTTTTTTTTTTTAGCACTATTGCGCTGTTATTTTTTTCACTACCTTTATATCACCTATCCGACAACATTCAAATGCTGAAAACAACAGGTGCCTGTTGTGTTTATTAATACAGTGCCTAGTACGTGATAGGTGCTCAATAAATTGTTAGTAGGAGGAAATAAAAAAATAAAATTATGTTACAACATCCTCCTGAGTCTCACTTGTTCAATATATTGGTTAAATCTATGCAGGTTTACTCAGGGCTGGCTTCTCCACTCAGGCCAGGGGCACAATGCCTAGGAAGCATGAAGAGGCTCATAAAAGTGTTTCAGTATCCTTTAAAAATCAGAAGAAAAAATTTATATGATCCAGTCTGGATTATATTCATCTTTACGCCAATGCAGTTATAAAATACAAGTTTTAGTATGTTTTTGAAAAGAAAGAGCCAGGAAGGCAAGTCGCTTAGTGCCCACGAAAGTTATACTATGGCCCTGGGTTCTCCTGGGATGCTTTAAGAGCTGATGCATGAAACTACAGACCTGCACTGAGCTCACTGAAAACCTACAGACATGAACGTGGAGCTCAATGTGTGTACCCAGCAGTTGGAGAAAGTGTGCTGGTGTCTGGCTACTTGCTGAGAAATATACTGGGTTAACTAATGGTAGAGATGTTAAAGTCAAAGATGGAAACTCTGGGTGAGCTGCTCTCTCAAAGTTTATTGGGGAAAAGGATTCACAAGTTTTTTTCTGTGGACCACCCATAAGCCACATTACATGTAATGGATCCTTTTAGCCTCCTGGGGCTGCCAGTTTCCTAAGAAGCTGCAAAGGGAACACGTTACCAGTGGAGGCAGGAGCACACACCTTAGGTCAATGACAGCCAGGTGAGTGGTCCCTGATAGTAGGGATTAGGAGTGTCCTTCTGAAAAAGAGAAAGTCTTCCAGGCTGAGAGGGAACGAAGCCAATTTACAACAGTATCAGTCAACTAGGAGCCTTCGTACTCACTGACACTGACCCCTCTTCATTTCTGCCAGAAACCTGTTAGCAAGGGAGAGAGGAGGAGCAAGGAAAGAGCGAGGGAAGCAATCCACAGCATCCTCCGCCATGTTGGTTTGGGCTTAGGGAAAGATTTAACTTTTACTCAGTTTTGCTACTTTGATTATTAAATGAGACTGGAAATTACAAATTTCAGAATCAAGAAAATTGTAAATAACCTATAACTTTTTGTTGAGAGAGCAATTCAAAATCATGTCTGAGGTTTCTTTCAGGGGCCTGGGGCAATCATGGGAGACAAAAAAATAAGGCAATTTGTTCAGTATCATCCATTTCAGTGGAAATATTCCGAAACAGTCAATACCTCCACAAATGGGTTTCACAAATTCAGATTTCCCATCACTTGAATGTTCATTATTTCACACTGTGGAATAATCAATCTTCATATAAATAAGCAAATAAAATGAGCATAGAATTTAATTCATGATTCTATATGCCAAGTCATAAGTGAGGGCTGAGAGCTCCCACAGAGCCTTCTGAAAGAGGAAGATACTGGTCAAAGACTACATGACATGCAGACAGCAAAAGGAGAGGCCTGGGTGATATTAAGGAGATTTCCATTTCATGTTGCAGAGTACTGATCACATCAGTCAATCTATTCTGGATACATACAACACATGTGTTTGTGATCACTTCTGTTTATATACAAATATTTGTGGAAAATATGGAAAATTTAGAGAACTTAATATCAACCTGTTTTCATATGGGGGAGTTGAATAGAACTGTTGAGGATTCAAAGTAAATGTCCCAAATATGTTATTTTTTGAAGTTTCTTCACTGTGTCAACCTAGAAATTTCTTTTTTTTTTTAAATGTTTTCACCATCTGCCACCATACAGTTATTACAATATTATTGACTATATTCCCTATGCTGTACTTTTCATTTCTGTGACTTATTTATTCTATAGCTGGAAGTCTGTACCTCTTAAGCCCCTTTACCTATTTTGCCCATCCCCTACCCCCACCCCACCAGTTTGTTCTCTGTATTTAAAAGTCTGGGTTTTTTGTTTGCTTGATTTCTTTAGATTTCACATATAAATGAAATCATGTGGTATTTGTCTTTGTGTGACTTATTTCACTTAGGATATCAACCCTAGATATTTCTCTCAATTTCTATATAATTTTAATATACAACATATTTGTGAAGGTATTTTTCAAATAATTTTAATGATAATAAATGAGAAACCATTTACATATTTAAGTATCCCATTTATCTATTTCCCCAAATATAAGCATAAATTCTGTTTTCTTTTTTTTAAATATTTTTTTTTTCAACGTTTATTTTTATTTTTGGGACAGAAAGAGACAGAGCATGAACGGGGGAGGGGCAGAGAGAGAGGGAGACACAGAATCGGAAACAGGCTCCAGGCTCCGAGCCATCAGCCCAGAGCCTGACGCGGGGCTCGAACTCACGGACCGCGAGATCGTGACCTGGCTGAAGTCGGACGCTTAACCGACTGCGCCACCCAGGCGCCCCTAAATTCTGTTTTCTTAATAATCTAGGATATGATTTGCTTATGTGTTGCAGACTATGAGTTTGGAGTTCTCTCTTGTCCAGCAAGAGAACTGACGCAGAACTGAATATGAGAGAGGCTAATGTCCGGGAGGAGACAAGAACCCCAAACAGGGGTTTCATCTCCATATTCACTGAGCTCACAACATATTACCCACGTGGTGAATGTGAAGAAAACAAGATCCTACACTTGTGAATGTGGAGAAAACAATCAGACAGTAATCATTAACATGTGTGTGTGTAAGAAGCAAAGAGCCTGGGGGACACGTGGAGTTTGTGATCAAAGTACAAAAGTATATTGGCCTCAGATGGGAAGTAATTTCCTGCAGGTGATATAACAAGTTACTCATGATCCCATTCTAACCCATTTGTGTAAGTAGAACCTCTTTCCCCATACCTAAAGAAATTAACTAATGATGAATTTGCTCACAAATGCTTGACCATGGAAAGGTGGGTGTGAGGTTTCGAGTTGAAATGAAAAGTCACACAACTGCTTTTAAGGTACAGAAGACTCATCTTAGAATTTATGTAACAGCCATTCCTGTCTGGTTCTTTTTTTTACTGTTACTTCCAGTGATTATTTCTCAGAAATAAAGAAATGTTAACGTATGTATTGATGGAAACACTGGCAGGTAAGTCTTTTATAAGACTTTTTGCAAGACTTTTGAAGATCCTGTTCACCAAAAATACCTACCCACGGCCCTTCGCGGAACTGATGTTTTAAGCCCATCCTATCTTTTCCAATAGCATCCCATTCAAACCTAGTTTGTTGCATTCTACATTTACGGGCCACCAAAGGGGTGCCAGACACCAGGCTTAGCAATGAATGGGCTACAAATATGATTGATCTATATTTCCTACCTTTAAGGAGACCATTTATTTATCCAAGAAGCATTTTCTGTGAGCCTATGATGTGCCACATTTCCTGTCGAAGTTGGAGATACAGGAGGCAGCCAAGATTCTGCCATGTGGAGCTTACATAATATAGTGGGCAGGTAAACAGTGACAAGGTAAATTGGATCATAATTGTTATACAGAAGTAGAGGGTATTAAGATAGCACAGGACAAAGGCACCTAACTTAGTCTGGAATATTAGATAGGCTTCTTTGTTAACATCAGACATTACATTACAAGAAGTAGAATAAAACCAGAGAATTATAAGCTGAAAGAAACATTTTCAAAGTGAAAAGAGCACTGGGATAAGAGTGGCCAGTTCTGATTGGTTTATGACTGAAGGAAGTGGAAATCTAGGCTTCCCAGAATAGATGCCACTGGAACTGAGCAATGAGGGACATTTTATTAGGGTACAGTCTAAGGCAATCTAACAAACTCCAAAACATAATGGCATGAACAAAGTACTACCTTGTAACAGATCAAAGATCAGATGATGCTATCATCCTCCAGATATGACCTTCATCCTTGACTCTAAGGTGGCCGCTACAGCTCTTGTCATCACATATGGATCCCACCTGGCCACAAGAAAAAAAGGACGTAGATTGGTATGTGGAGACAAGGAAAAAACCCTGTTAAAATTTAAAGTGAAAAAAGTAGGTTGTGTAATAATATACATGGTATTAACTCACTTTTATTAATGATAGCATATATGTGTCATTTGAAATAGATATAACATATACATTATATTTTTAAAATATATTCATATACATATGCATATACATATATTCACATACATATACTTCTATATAGAAAACTGTATATTCCTGTAAGCAATGGAAGTAGGAGGTGGGAAAAAAAAATCTTACCTTAGGTAGTTCTAGATTATTTGAAGTTTTATGTGTATTACTTTTATAAATATGTGTAACATAAAGAGAAGAAAGGATATCAGAGTGTTAATGTGCTTATATTTTCTCTTCATAAGCTCTCATGAACACAAATGCACACAAAATATACATAAAACCAAAAAAAATTACCTTTAATTAATCTTCATATAGAAATAAAGCCATGCAGAGAGAATTACATTTCTCTTGCTTAATTTATAGATCATGCTAAGGAAAAAGTAATCCCATATTCATTTCACTTCTCGAAGAGTTGCAGAAAATTGTGTTATTTGTTATTCTATCATTGAGTATGATGGGTCCCTGGCTAGTAAAATAAAAGCACTAAGTAATGATGGACTTTTTTTTTTTTAACTTCAGGATGTTAACCTATGGTTGCTAGATCTTTTTTTTTTTTTTTAATTAAGACTATTTTCTCTTCAGGGAAGTTTTAGGTTACAGCAAAATTGCACAGAAGGGACAGAGATTTCCTATATACTCTCTACCCCAACACAAGCATAGCTTCCTTTATTATCATCTGCCACTACCTGAATGGTAGAATTTTTACAATTGATGACATTACACTGACACACTGTAATCACCCAACGTCCACAGTTTACATTACAGTCATCCTTGGCACTATATATAACATAGGTTTGGACAAATGTAAAGTGACATGTATCCATCACATGATATCAAACGGAGTATTTTCACTGCTTGAAAAACCCTCTGTGTGTCACTTATTCATCCCTTACTCCACCACAATCTCTGGCAAACAATGTCATTTTTACTGTCCCCATAGTTTTGCCTTTTCTGGTAGGTCATATAGCCAGAATCATATACTGTGCTGCCTTTTCTGATTGACTTCCAATGTTTAACAGGCATTTAAGTTTCCCCCATGCCTCTTCATGGCTTGATTAATTTTTTTAATCAAACATGCTCCTATCACCTCATTTGTACTTAACAACCTGTAACACTAAGGTAAAATAAGGAATCCTTTAAAATAAAACCTTTAGAAATCTTGAAAATAAATGGGAAAAGTGCTCTCCTCAATAATAAATGACATTGCAAAAATTACTAGTAGCGAGATGAAAACTAGTAGGACATACGAGGATTGAGAGTGTGGGATACTTGGGAATAAACTTAAGCAGGTAAAAGACTTTTACATTGAAAATTACAAAACACTGAAAGAAGTTAAAGAAGACATAAATGAATGGAAAGAAATGTGTATTTGTGTACTGGAATATTTAGTAATGTTAACAATATCCGTAGCGCCCAAGGCAATCTCCAATCGATGCAATGCCTATCAAAATCTCAATGGCAGCGTGCCTGGGTGGCTCAGTAGCCTGACTCGTGGCTACGAGTGGTTTCAGCCCCAGGTCATTGATCTCACAGTTTGTGGGTTCAAGCCCTGCGTTGGGCTCCATGCTGACAGTGCAGAGCCTGCTTCGGATTCTCTCTCTCTCTCCCTCTCTCTCTGACCCTTCCCCACTCATGTTCTCTCTCTCTCTCTCTCAAAACAATAAACTTTAAAAAATCCCAATAGAATTTTTCACAGAAATAGCAAAAACAATCCTAAAATTCATATGGAACCACAGAGACCTTGAATAGCCAAAATAATCTTGAGAAAGCACAAAGCTGAAGGCATCACACTTCCTGATTTCAAAATATAAAGTTACAGGGGCGCCTGGGTGGCGCAGTCGGTTAAGCGTCCGACTTCAGCCAGGTCACGATCTCGCGGTCCGTGAGTTTGAGCCCCGCGTCAGGCTCTGGGCTGATGGCTCAGAGCCTGGAGCCTGCTTCCGATTCTGTGTCTCCCTCTCTCTCTGCCCCTCCCCCGTTCATGCTCTGTCTCTCTCTGTCCCAAAAATAAATAAACGTTGAAAAAAAAATTTAAAAATTCAAAATATAAAGTTACAATAATCAAAATAGTTTGCACTGACATATAGACAGACGTAGATCAATGGAACATAGTAGAGAGCTCAGAAATAAACCCAAGCATATATGTTTAACTGATCTTTGACAAGATTATCAAGAATACCCAATGGGGATAGGACAGTTTCTTCAGCAAATGATGTTGTGAAACCTGGATATCCACACATGTTCTTTCCACAATTAAAAAAAAGAAGAAGAGAATGTGGATAATTGATGTATATTTTATATTTTGGATAATTAGAAGGTATAAAATTAGTTCAAGCTCTCAAGAGTTATTGGGTTCAGGGCCACCTGAGTGGCTCAGTAGGTTGAGCATCCGACTTCGGCTTAAGTCATGATCTTGCAGTTCACGGGTTCAAGTCCTGCATCAGGATCTCTGCTGCCAGTGCAGAGCCTGCTTCAGATTTCCTGTCTCCCTCTCTCTCTGCACCTCCCCTGCTCATGTGCACGTGCTCTCTCTTTCTCTAAAATAAACATTAAAAAAAAAAAAGAATTATTGGCTTCACTTCCATTTAGCTGTATGAACTTGGGCAAGTCTTCAACTTATCCATGACTCAGTTCCATTATCTGCAAACTCTGGATAATACTAACTAATTTGTAGTGGTATAAGAAGCTTATCACAGTGACTGGCACATAGTACATCCTCATTAGAAGTCACTTCTAAGAAAGCTGTTAATATCTGCTGACCATGATTTGGGGAAAGGATTCTTTCATTTTGTCTTCTTTCTCTCCCTCCCCACTCTGTTTCTCGTCTTTCCTTCCTTCCTTCTCTTTTAGTGACTTTTTGGGTTTTAACCTGTCTTCTATTTCTGCCAAAGAACCTATGTAATTATACCTTTCTTCTGGGTATTATCTGCCAAGCAGGTGTAAAAGTGCAGTGCAGTGTAATTTAGTAAAGATCTAATTTTAGGTATTGGATTTGTGTTTGTGTGAGTGGTCCAGCAGTGCCCTCACACACACTTGTCAAGCTGTGTGAAAGGACCTTGGCCAGCAGAGAATACAACCATGAAGTGACAAAAGGGTCAATTTTGCAATGTCTCATGTTTGAATTAATCTGAGTTTGTTTTTGACTTAAAGGTTCATATTGGTAAGGAATAAGTAAATGTGTTCTAATTGTTGAATAGGATGGGGTTTTCTTTGGACTCATTTAGAGTAGATACAAAAGCCATTTTGTCATACTGAGGCATGAGGTCTATAGACCATCTGGAGAATTTACTAAAATGACAAGCATGTAGTGTCTAATTTGGATTACAGACTTTTATTAAAGATAGGAAAGAATTCATCTGATCTTTCCTACCTTTATCATCTGTGAGGGTTTTATAAGTATATGTATGTAACTGTTCCCTAAAACAAGGATAAAATTATTGGAGATTGCAAATATTCCCAAGTAAAACTATTTTTAAGAACATCCTAACAGGGGCGCCTGGGTGGCTCAGTCGGTTAAGCGTCCAACTTCAGCCAGGTCACGATCTCGCGGTCCGTGAGTTCGAGCCCCGCGTCGGGCTCTGGGCTGATGGCTCAGAGCCTGGAGCCTGCTTCCGATTCTGTGTTTCCCTCTCTCTCTGCCCCTCCCCCGTTCATGCTCTGTCTCTCTCTGTCTCAAAAATAAATAAATGTTAAAAAAAAAAAAATTAAAATAAATAAATAAATAAATAAAAAAGAACATCCTAACAATCCCTGTCAAAGCTCTACTTGTAAACATCAAAGAAATAAAAAAAGACTTTCACATTGAATTGTATGTTCTTGGAAAGTGTATGTATATTGGGAAGCCTCCCAAAAAGAATGTTACCAATGTTCTTATCAACCCCCCGAAGAAAATTCCCAAGATTAAGTGACGAGCTTGGAGTTTAAGGAGAAAGGAAAAAACAAGAAACATTTGAAGGAAAAAGAAATGAGAATTTTGAAAAGAAAAAAAGGAGATAGAAGAAAATAAATGATTTTTAAGTGTTTATAAGTCGTGGTGTATGACAGTCACTTGGGATGCCAATGTCATAGGCTGTCTCCCTACCATTGTGGTAGGTCTTATGTCTTGGCTTTTTAGCAGCTTTCTGTACTAGATTCTCTAATGCCAGGTATTATTCTGGGTCCTTTACTTGTGAAAACTCACATATCCCTCCTTACAAAGCAATGTGGATGTCCAGTTAATCTCCATTTTGCTATAAGGAAGCTAAATGAAAAGAGTTTAAGAGCCTTGCTCAAGGTCACATAACAAGGGAGTGGTAGAGCCAGGATATGAGGAGCACAGTCAATCTGTTTCCAGAATTTGAGTAATCCTCTCTTATGCTAGACCCTTTTTTCAGGCAGTAACACTTTAGTCAAGATGTATCCATTCTTTGGGCTTTATTTATGTCATTCAAAACTTGCAGTGGGTGACATGAGATTAATGCAAAGCGGGTGTGATCTATGAGTCTGTGAAAACATGGGAGTGATCCAAGAAGACTGTCAAGAAGGATGAGCATTTTGGAAAATGCAGTTAATGATGAAAGATAAAAATAATTAGAATGATTGAGCCTTTGAGAAGGGGAGGAGTGTCTTCTAATTAGGTTCATGGAAAAACAGTGGTAGAAGTTGTACGTGAAGTCGACAATGGTACCCATCTTTATTTCTTCAGAGACATTTCGTTTATGTTTCAGCAAGAAAAATATTTTTGCCTAAAGCTTGTGACATTTTCAAATTTGCAATGGAAACTGCATAGTATCTTTTTTCTTAGAAAGTTACAAGGGTAGGAGAAAAATCATGACTCTGCTGTTTACTGTCTATAAAAGCTTAGCTGAGATTTTGCATTTCTCTGAGCCTGTATTTTCTTGTCTACACAAGGCAAGAAAGTGAGAAAGACTTATGAGGTTGATGAGGATACTGAGTTATGCCAACAGGGGCACTTAGCATTCTATCCAACATCTACTTAATACTGAGAGTCATTATTATGATTACTGTTACAATTTGTATTCCCTGAGGTCAATGGTGAATCTTTGGACATGCATTTTGGTCTTCTAAATTTGCATGTGTTCAAGCCAGGCCATATTTACACAGACATCTTTTGTTTAAAACAAAGATGCAAATAGAAATAGTGAAAGCATTTTGTGATGTGAGTCCACATCGGTCTTGACATTTGAATTTTTGCATCAGTTATGATTATTTTTTTAATGTTTATTTATTTTTGAGAGAGAGAGAGAGAGAGCAAGCACAAGCAGGGTAAGGGCAGAGAGAGAAGGAGACAATCCCAAGCAGGCTCCGTAACATCAGCACAGTGCCTGATGCGGGGCTCGAACCCACAAACTGGGAGATCATGACCTGAAGTGAAACCAAGAGTCGGATGCTTAACCAACTGAGCCACCCAGGTGCCCCTATCAGTTATGATTATTAATTAAGAATGATCCTGGGGCACCTGGGTGGCTGTCACTTAAGCATCTGACTCTTGATTTCAACTCAGGTCATGATATCATGATCCTGACATGGAGCCTGATGGGGCTCTATGCTAAGCATGGAGCCTGCTTGGGATTCTCTTTCTTTCTCTCTCTCTCTCTCTCTCTCTCTCTCTCTCTCTCTGTTCCTACCCCAATGAGTGTATGTGCATGCACATGCGTTCTCTGTCAAAATAAATAAGTAAACATTTCATAAAAAAAGAATGATCTTATTTGAATGCTAGTAATTCCATAGACGCCTATGAAATCTTATTTTGTGATGAAGTTTCAAGCCAAGTAAACATGCACACATCCTTGTATATTGTATTTCAGCCAGTTTTTTCAAAGTAGGCTTCAAGCCCAGCACAAAGCCCAAAGCAGGGTTTGAACTCACAACCCTTCGATCAAAACCTGAGCCAAGATCACGAGTCAGACACTTAGCTGACTGAGCCACCCAAATGCCCCTATATTGCAGCCATTTAAGACTGAAACATAAATAAAGATGGCTTTACTTGATCTGTGTGTTGACAGATATTGCTGCCACTTATTGTAAAATTCGAATTCTTGAAAATATTTCCATACCAGCTCCTCGACCGTGTACCAGCCCCATGCAAGCCAAATTTATAAGCAAATAATTACAGAGACATGCTATTGGGCTTTGCTTTTGTACTCACTAGTCAAGGAAAGATTTGGAAAGTTTAGGTTAGCAGCATAAGCAGAGAGTTCAATATACGACATTTGACTTCCACTCATTACTTACTTCCAGTATTTTAAAGGTCATAACATATGGATAGTATTTCCTCCTGTATTAAGGTGCTATGGATAAAAGTTTAAATTACTTTTTCCTCTTTGACAGAAGAGATATAGGAAGATGAAACCCAAGCATGTTATTTATTCCCTGTTATTGAGAGCAAGATTTAATTGCGTGAATAATTCAAGTTCCTCTACTGCAGTTTGGTACTTCAGTTTTTGTAATGTTGATCCCCTGTGAGAGTCAAAATGGTCGTTTTTATAACTTAAATTTTGTTTATTTGCTTGTTTTACCACATGTTGACCTGGAACATATTGGATTTGTAATATATCCCACTACAGTGTAAACTCTGTGAAGGCAGGGATTTTGTCAAGCTCTTTATAGTACCGAGAACAGTACTAGCACATAATAAGCATGCAGTCCTTACTTGTTGAATTACTTGTTGAAGTCCTAACTTGTTGTTAAGTCAAGGTTTCTCAACGGAGGCACTATTGACAGTTTTTGAAAAAATCTTTGTTGTGCGCAGCTTTCTTTTTTGTATTGTAGGAGGTTGAGCAGTATCCTTGGCCGCGACACTTTGGATGCCAGCAGGTGCCAATAGCATCTTTCTACCCCCCCTTCCCCCACCCAGTTGTGACAACTTAAAGTGTCTCCAAACAATGCCAAATGTCTCCGTGGGGAGGGAAGGACCCAAACCTCCCTCTGTTGAGAACCAGGGCAGTAAATGAATGAACTGCCTTGGCACATCAAAGGAAGTCTTCATCAACCTAAGTCCCTGGTCGAAAATAAAAGAAGAATTTGGAAACTGATTTACATAACCAATACAGGCCACTAAAATGGATTGCTTACGCCTCACCCTACTTAACATGATTGTTGAGCCAATGCAAAAATCTGTTATAGTAAGAAAGAAGTTATCTTTTGTCGTCTTGTGGCAGAAGAGAAGGTGTCACCCTCAGCCACTGAGAATGATATTATGGCAGTGTTTATTCCATCCCTCCTACTTCTCCCAGCCTACCTCTTTAGGGAACCCACTGTTATCTCTGGGTCTGAAGACAGAGGTTCTAACCCCAAAGTCTACGAAACATTTAACATTGCAAATGTGATACGGAACTCTGGGTTATTTTGGTGATACAGCTGTCGGAAGCTCATACATTTCCGGAACGTGAAAAGCATCCTGTGACAATGTGTAATTGTTGTCTAAGCTATGACACATTTGCCATTTGCCACGATTCTGGCTTCCTTCACATGGTGTTTGGAGGACTGGAAAAATCTGCCACCATATTAGCGAGGAGAGATGTTGGGTGTGAAGAAAGACCTAGGGGGACAGGCTCAATAATCACACTTCAGCTGTGTCCACTCCCCAGCTCAAATGAAATGCTAGTGGGCAACAGCGTAAATAAATCACTCTCTCTGTCGAAAGAGCCACGTTTAGATGTTTATGTTTAGATGACCCTGGGCACGGTAGCTAGCCTTTCTAAGCCTGGATGCACTATCCATAAAAGAGGGGATTGAGGTGAGGTTTAAATGATGTATTTAAAACACTCAGCACAATGTCTGGCATGCACTGAGAACTGAATTAATATAAGCTATTATAATTATCATCATTAAGCAGGAGATGTTATAGCCATAAGCTAGTTGACTGTGATGGAAAGAGCAAGGATGCAAGGACAATGAGGTCATACAGATTCAGGCAGAATCATGGTTCAGTTACTTCCTAGCTGTGTGAATCCTCGTATGAATCACCCCAGGTTGCATTGCGTTGCAGTCACAAAAGACTTAAAAGTCTCAGGTACTTGCAACCCCAAAAGCATTTCTTGCTCGGTTCCATGTTCATAAAGTCCAGCTGCTGCTCTGCTCTTCATCAATATGGTTTTTTTTTTTTTTTTTTACGTTTATTTACTTATTTTTAAGAGAGAGACAGCGAGCACAGGCACAGGAGGGGCAGAGAAGAGAGGAAGAAAAAACATGAAGCAGGATCTGTGCTGTCAGCGCAGAGCCCCGTGCAGGGCTCGCTCCCACAAACCGTGAGATCATGACCTAGAGCTGAAATCAAGAGTCGGATGCTTTCATAGACCGAGCCACCCAGGTGCCCCTGGTCTTCATCAGTCTTATGCCAGGACTCAGGCTGTCAGAGTAGCCTCTGTGTAATAAATTGTATTTGTGGTGGTAAAAGGAAACAAACAAGATGGCAAATCTCTAACGGTTCTGAAAACTCCTGCCCAGAATGCACACATCACCTCTGCCCATATTTCAGTGGCCAAAGCAAATAAAATGGCAGCTCCTGAGTTCAAAAAGGCAGGGCTACGTAGAGGAGGGGTGCTGCGGAGAGTGGCAAGACTGTGCTACAGCTGACCACAGCTCCACGGAGAACCTCTGAACTTTCACCTTTGCTTTTTGTTTTTGTTAATTAGTGTGGGCACTGAGAAATATAACTAATACATGTGGAGAGATTATGATGTGCCAGACTGCCTTAGATACATTATCTACGAAGTCTCATTGAGTCCTGGTAACAAACAGCCGAGGTAGATATTGTTGGCTCCATTTTACAGATTAAAACAACAAGTGAGGTCTTGAAGAGGCTAAGCAACCTCACACACAAGATTATATACATAAATGTCAGGTCACATACTAAGTACTTGATAACTGCTTTCTCTCCCCCTCCCCTTGTTAAGTTGCATAATGGCTTATTTTTGAAACAACTGTTTCCAATTGTTTTAGACTGTGTATGTAGGAAGAGCAGTAGGAACAAAACTGGCTGACTGCAGATGGTGCAACTGGCCCTTTGGAGTTCTTATGAAATTTCTAGTCTTCTCAAACAAAATCCATGGGCGGGGGGCATCTACTCTGGATGTGCTCTTTCTTACCCATATTTGGCCTGCGGGCTCCCCTTAGCAGACTCCTAACTACTCATTTCCATTTTCATCCCCCACTCTTAACTATTAGTCACTCCCTCCCGCCCCCCAACACACACAAACTCCAAACCTTTTTGGCAAATCTCCGTAGTAAACAGATGGGGTATCTGTGTTGCCCGGAGACCACTTCATATGTGGAATCCAGTCCAAAGCGAGTGAGAAGGAAGGGGCATATCAGCAACATGACTGAGTGGTTAAGCCCTCTCCTCCTCCTCCTTTTTTCTTCCTCCCCTCTACCCCTTACCCCACTTCTCTTTTACTGCCCTTTTGAATTCAGCTCTGGCTTCGTCATCTATTAACTGTTTAAACTACAGCAGACCACGTCCCTTCCATGGCCCTCAATTTCCTCACCTCTAAAATGAGAATAGTGTAGTAACCCATGGGGGTTTTGTGACTATGTGAAATGCTGTTTATAAAGCCCTTTGCGCAATTTCTGACTCACAGAAGGAACTCGTTTGGTTGTTGTTAGCTATTATTTCGGGCAAGGTTAGCAGTCCATGGGAGGGAAAAGGTAGGAGTTTGGGAGGCAAGGACTCAGCAACTACAGGATGAATTCGGAGGAGCTTCATTGGGGGTTATTTGTTCGCCAAAGGGTCTCGGTGGAAGAGCATGAGCTGAGAGGAACTTGAATTTCCATCCCTGTATGGCCCCTCACGAGCTGTGTTACCTTGGCTGATTCGGTCTGTAAGCCTATTTTCTACCTTTAACGTGGGCATGACCTCACACAGTGGCCTCGAGAATTAGCCTGCTGGCGCACAGTCCCCTATTCAAGCTGACTTTGACCCCCCCGCCCCCCTTCCAGCCGCGTGCGTCGGTCCCGACCCTCTCCTGGGGCTGGGGGAAGGGGCCGCGTTACCCCGTTCTCGGTTGCATCCCGGCACCCGGGCTGCCTGGCCGCGCCGACGGCGCCCCCGGAAGGCGTGTGCGGACCAACGAGTCAACAGGCTCTCTTCGGCGTTCAGAAGTCACCGGACCTCACACACCTCCCCAGGTAAGGGGTGGGTGCCCTTCTCTCACCTGGAGCCCCCGTCCTCAGTCTGGGAACCGTGCTGCCGACGGAGCCAGCCGGCTCTCCCCGCGCCCCGGCCGCGAAGTTTCCCGGGCGCCCGAGGGCAGCGGGCGCGCGCGGCGAACGTACGGCGGAGCGGGGCGCTCGGCCTCGCCCGCCCCCCGCCCTCCCCTCCCGGCGGCAGCTGGCCAATGGCGGCCCTCCCCGGGCGCTCCCCCTCCCGCCGCGTCTCCCCCTCCCCGCGCCCTCCCCGCCGCCCGGCTGCCTCCGCTCGCAGCCGGGGCTCGCAGGCTTGGCGGAGCGCACGGCCCGCCGAGCGTCAGCCAGCCCGCGCCGGCCCCGCTCTCCCCGGCCCCCGCCGGCGCCTGCACGCCCCGGGCCTCGCCCCTCCGGCGCTTCCCGACGCGGGGCTCCTGGCCCCGAGGACCGCGCGGCTGCGGCCCCCGAACTTCATCTGAAAGGGAAGAGACGATGGACCCCGTGAGTCAGGTAGGGCGGACCTGGGTTGCGGAGGGGGGGGGGGGCGCCCCGCGGTCCGGAGAGGCGCCCCAGCCCCTTCCTCACGCTCTCTCTTTCTCTCTCTCGTCTGGCCCGTCCAAAGCTGGCCTCCGCGGGCACGTTCCGGGCGCTGAAGGAGCCCCTCGCCTTCCTGCGAGCGCTGGAGCTGGTGAGTGCGGGCTGTGTGCGCGGAGGGGGACCGGGCGGCGAGCCGTCAGGTGAGGCGAGGTCCGCAGGGGCGCCCTCAGCTGGCTTCCGCTGCGAGCCCGGGGTTCGGCCCCCGCTCCAAAGACCTCCCCACTCCGCAGGTGCCGTTCCGGGCTGGCGGGGACCGGCTGGAGGGACCCAGCTTGGCCGCGGGAATGTGGACGGGCTTTTGCAGGCGCCCCGAGGTGTCCTCTCGCCTCCCGCTCGCACGCGCGCAGGGGCTGCTGTCGGGAGCTCCCGGGAGATGGAGAGGTGGGAAGGGGAGCCGGTGGAGGTGAGGCTCCGGGCCTCACCTGCACTTCTGCGCGGGGGGGGGGGGGGGGGGGGGTGGTGAAGGCTGGAGAGGAGGGACTCTCTGAAGGCTGGGCCTCCACTTGGCGGAGCTCGAAAGTTGTTCAGCACTGAGGCAGCTCTGCGCCCGGACTGGGATGCTGGAAGCCTGTGGTCAGCCGCCCTGCGGGAGCTCCAGCGAGGCGCTTCCAGGCTGTGAATGCTGTAGGTGGAGACAGCAGGAGTTCTTCCTTCCACGTTATAATTTCTCTACCCCGGCCACTCCTCCAGGGCTCTAATGATTCTTCCCAGGACAACCTACCACCCCCCCTCCCCCGATGCCCCCAGCCTTCTTGGTATAGCTTTCTTCAGCCACTGGGCTCTCCGAAGTTTTGTTACTCTTTGGCTTTGTACCCCTGTTAAAAAAACATTTTGCCAGTCCTCTGGCAACCTGTCTGTTGACAAGCAGGGAGGCACAGAAACAGCTACTCACGGGGCCACAGAGCAGTGTTGGTGTTGTTGGCTGGGATGATGGTTATTCAGAGTGAAATCTGCAGGTCGCACATTCTCTCTTGCTAGGAGCTCTGAGAGGCAAGCGGACCTATCTGGACAGAAAGTTCAAAGCCCGTCATGTAGCATTAATCACAGGCCCTACCACTGACTAGCTGGGAAATTATGTAAGAGCGTGCTCTGTCCTCCCTGATCTTAGCTCCGAGGGCTAGCGTGTGGCTTTGGCTACACAACTGTGGTGCGTTTACACGGATGATCTACAGGGTAATCACGTTTGCCTTGTTTGTGAACCTGCATTAAAATGCAGGAATGTATCAGTTTGACATACATCAAGACAGCATTTGGAAAGCTTGAACTAGCGGTTCTGGATGGCCATTAGAAAACAGTGGCCCTTACAGCCAGGTTAAACAAAGCCAGCAGGGCTCATGGTCTGGGAGGCTTCCGGTCGCTTTCTCAGAATTCTGCCCTCATTCATTCATTCAGACATTCAATAAACATTCCCTGTGGAAAAGCAGGCGTTTTTGATCAAAATCAGAACTCCATTGCCAAGCCATTGTGTCTCAAAACAAGATTCAAAGAGTTGACATCAATTTTCTGGTATCTCTGATTGTCTCACATTGTCTTTTACCTGACACATTAATCTGTATTCTTTTCAGTCCTGTGACAGCATCATTCCATGTCACTACTCACCACACAGCCTCTACCAGTATGTTTCCAAGTACAGTAAACCTGGATGAATTTGTTTAAAATGCAGATTTCTGGACCATCAGTTCACAATATTGGGAAGATGGGTGCCCGGGAATCTGCATTTTAAACAAGCTCCCTAGATAATTCCTATGCACTTTTAAGCTGGAGAACCACTACCCTAAGCTATCCAGGTTTCTTCCAAAACTCAAAAGCACTTTAAGTTTCCCTTCGTCCTCATACCCCAAGCCTGGAAAAAAATGTGTGTCTTTTAACCTCAGCTTAAATATTACCTTCAGGAAGTTGTCTTATATTGCCTCCTTTTCCTTTCCTCTACCCCAAACAGAATGATTCAACCCATTCTTTGGGCTTCCATTACATTTTATTCATGAGAATTTATCACACTGCATTATAGTTGTTTTTTTCTTGATGTGCGTGGTGAGAGAGAGAGAGAGAGGGAGGGAGGGAGGGAGAAGGAGAGAGAAAGGGAGAGGGAAAGGATTAGTAGAACATTTATTACACCTAAAATATTTATAGTCTTTCCTCTCTTTTAGGCCTCTAAGGCTATAAGGTGGAATAGCTTATGCTTGCAGATCAGTTACTACATTCTCTTTGTGGAAGAGAGCCTGAATAAGGGACAAAAACAAACAAAAAAGAAACAAGGGGACAAACCAAAACAAAGCTTAAAAAGTCAGAGAAGTTAGTTGATCTACCTTTTTGAAAATCTTTTTTAATGTTTATTTATTATTGAGAGACAGAAAGAGACAGAGCATGAGCATGGGAGGGGCAGAGAGAGGAGGAGACCCAGAATCTGATGGAGGCTCCAGGCTCTGAGCTGTTAGCACAGAGCCCGATGCGGGGCTCAAACTCACAAACCCAGTGAGATCATGACCTGAGCCGAAATCAGATGCTTAACCAACTGAGCCACCCAGGTGCCCCTTGATCTACCTTTTATAAGTGCTAAGGCGAAGAGGTGAAAGCAGAGAAATAGAAGAAGGTTAGTTACCAAGTTTAACAAAGTGGAGAGAGAAGGAATATCTATGTTACCGTATGCATTAGTAGGAGGAGCCTCTCTGAGCCATCTTTTTCTGTAGGAAATAGTGACAATGAGAGAGCGTGTGATCTCTTAGCAGGAAACTTGTTCTGTTTGTCTCTGTGTTCCCCCCTAGTGCCTTTCAGAGTTCTTGGTAAACAGTTAAGTGATGAGCTAAAGGTGAAAATTGATGATGACAGAGCACTAATAATACCCCAGTTTCTCCTTTTCTATGGAAAGCAGCTTTAAAGTTGGTGCTCCTTAAAATTTTTGAACTATAATCCTTTTGTTTTTCAGTATTTATAAATAAAAGTGTATATAAAGATACATGTTCAAGGATATTGACTGCAACATCATTTGTAGAGGAAAGAGCTGGAAACAGTCCATTCATAGGAAAATCATTAGTGTGTGATTCATATATGTTATGAAATATTATACTGCCATTAAAAAGAATGAGTTAAATTAATATGCATTGACCTTAAGGTCAGTATATGTAATTGTCTTTGATAAAATTGTCAAGTGCAAAAAAAAGGGTTTCATTCTTTTTTTTTTTTTTAATGTTTATTTATTTTTTTGAGAGAGACAGAGACAGAATGCGAGTGGGTTAGGGGCAGAGAGAGAGGGAGACACAGAATCCGAAGCAGGCTCCAGGCTCCGAGCCATCAGCACAGAACCCGACGTGGGGCTCGAACCCACGAGCTGTGAGATCATGACCTGAGCCGAAGTCGGATGCTCAACCGACTGAGCCACCCAGGTGCCCCCAAAAAGGGTTTCATTCTTAATATTTGGCAAAATTAAATTAAACAAGTTTAATTAAGTTCCATTAAATGAAAACAAGTGGCTTTCATTTTTTTAGTCAACAATTTATTCAATCAGATTTCAAAGTAATGCGCAGAGTATAATGCTATTTTTGTAAAAAATAGAAAAGGGGACATATAGTTGTGTGTGAGAGAGAAAGAGAAACAGATTTGTCTGAGCATAGAGAAAAGCATAGATGTGTACCACGGAACCGTTAAAACTGATTTTTTTCCAAAGGGTGTAATTTGAGGTGCAATGGGAAGAGGAGGGGGTGAAGGAAAGCTATGTTATGCAGGAAGAACCACAGGCATGTCACTTGTCTGCAGTTGTGCACAACTGTAATTTTTTAAAATAACTTATATTATGAATGATTTCCTATGGATTGGCCATATGAAGTTGTGTTACTTCTAAAGACATCCACTGATTTTGGATTTATAGCCTTAGGGTGAAACATGCACTTTATGTGCTCTTTGCTTAGGAAAGGCTCATGGATATAGTAGATTTAAAGTTTAAATAATGTGTAAAAGCTAAGCCTTCAGGGGAAAGCTTTAGCCAATTTCAAAGACTTTGAAGCAAAACTTGCAATTCTTAATCTCTACTTAAATGAAGTCAAGGACTTCTCACTATCTTTTGAGTCAAACTCAAAATTCAGGACATAACACTGATCCCAGTGGTCTGTTTCATTTATTCCGTGATGATAGAATAGATCCAACAAATCTCTTAAACTTTGATTTGGAAATGGTAAAAAAAAAAAAAAAAAAAAAAAAAAAAAATTACATTTACCCCATTTCTCAGTCTTACTCTGAAAACTAAGTTAATAGAATCCTGCCTTCCACTGATCACTCTTACTTTGCTACTTCAGTTCTTTGCTAGTTGGACTTTGGTCTTTTTTTTTTTTTTTTTTTAAAGTATCATCAGCACATTCTTTCTTCCCTGTACTATTTACAAAGCTCTGAATATACACCTGTGGATTTATGTGTACTAGAATGTGGCAGACCCCAACACATCTCCATCACCCAGGACCAGAATTAGTGTAGATGTAAGGGCATCAAAAGGACTTCAGCTCCACAAATGATATTCAGCACAGTCTTCCAGCATCATGATGCTGCAAGTCCAGATTCTGTCCCTATAGAAAGTCCTGCTAGGTCAAATTGCCTGATTCCTCTAATCCTTAATCTTTGACATCCATCTCAAACTGTGCTATACCATTTCTGCAACAACCCTGAACTTCACGTTTCCATTCTGCTTTTCCTTTCTGCCTTTCCAAAGGAAGCCAGCCAATCCAGGGATGCAGTGTGTCTGACAGATGAGCCATAGGGGCTACTACTTCATGTAAATGGAGGCACCTGCTTTGCATAAACTTCATCCCTGAATCTAAGTCCTCAAATATGTTTTCCAAACAAACAGAAGACATTCTGTTTACTTGATACTAATAGCATTTATAATCATGATTGGTAGTAACAAAATAAAGCAATAATATAGTTAATAAGATATAATATATAATTAACATAACGTATCACCATTTTGAACACTTAATGAGAAAAGGAACGAGAGCTACCTTTCTCATGCAGGCTTCATGTGAGGCGCTATATTTTAGTGCTTTCAAATGTTTCAGCACATTAAAATCTATATGACTAATATTTCCATTTCACCATGAAGCGCAGGGACTTAACTAACTGATCAAGAACAAAATTGTGGGAAGTGGCAAAGCCAAGATTTGAGCACTCTCACTCCCAAATGTATTCTCTTAAATGCTGCACTTTTCTGCCTTGTTCAGTGTGGCAGGCACCTGCTGTATCTTATCTCTAATCCTCAAAGAAATGTTAAAAGGCAGATACTATCCTATTTGCAGTGTTTATCTCACCCACTAAGATATATTTTTGAAGGCTTTTCTGAAAATGCCAAGGAGGGTTTGCATTTAGAGACGAATATAACAGACATCAGTTGTCTTTTATATTGTTTTATTTTTTATGTTGGTTGTTAATTAACCAAGGTCGAATAGGTTCTAATTAAAAATTAGTATCTCTTCATTTAAAATACATAGAAAATGACTATGATTATAAAGCCAATAACTTAATCTCATTTTGTGGTCCTTTTTTTTTTTTTTTTCTATTTTCTTAAAAAAAATCTGTGTGCATGAGTCAGACAAGTCTTTCTTTTTTTCCTAAGTATAAACACGACAGGGAATTCTAACATGCGAGATATTTAAATTATGAGCAGCAATCTGTCATTGAGGGCCTGATGTAATTTCAAAGCTACATTAATGTGGATTTAATTATAACTTTCTAGCCTCTCAATTAGTGACAAAAATCATGTGTGATTGGAATATGAATCAATAAATACACTTTTCATAAAAGAGCAACTCCCCAGTATGCTAATGGATTCATCACTTAATGCACTTCCAAGTTTATTAAGACCGTTGGTGTTTGGCCCCATAAGTACAGAAAAAAAGAGAAAAATGTTACTTATGGATTTGAATCCTGATTTTATTTTTCACTAGCATGGTGACCTGGGACAATTTATTTAATTTCACTAGACTTTATTTTTCTCATCTCTAAATTGGATTGATAATGGCTCCTACTTCAAAGGGTTGCCATTATGATTAAATGACTTAATGAAAGTAAACCACCTTGCACGGTGCCTGGGCTATAAAAAGCGTTCAACAAATTATGAAGGTGGTGATGATGATGATAATGATGATAATGATTTGGGTGATTCTGGGGATGATGAAAAAGGAGAAAGTAGAAATCCATTGGAAGGTAATTTAGAACGTTATGGAAACCTCTTGCGAGTTAGAATCTTGGCAAAATTCAGAAGTAGAAAATCTGTATTCACCTTGCATGTACCTCTTTAAGCCCCTCTCTCTGTATACCATGCTGTCATGGTTGGGGGTTTTTGTTGTGTTTTCTTTATTTGTTTTTATCATTTCATAAATGATTCTTCAGGAACTTGCCCTTGGAGTATCTGCATTTCAAAGAACATTGCAGCGAGGTCAGTGTGGAACCTGCAGGAAAAGGTCTCTTGAAAGAATTGCAGGCAGTTGGTTCTCCAGAGTTTTTTGTTGAGGTGCAGGGAGAGAATCTTCCTCATTTTTCTTAAATCATAATCCATAGACATTGCTTATGTTTGGAAGAGTTACATGTATCCAAATGAATTCTCCAGTTTGTAGATGAAGGCATTCGTAGGATCAACCGCAGGCAGTTATTAACCACACCCTAATACCCAGCTACACCTGGCACTTGGGAGTCTCCCAGGGTAGGGATCCTGCCTTCATGCTCAAGTAGAGACATTGTTCTTAGTTCTCTCTTCCCCAGAGGATTTACATCTCTTCCTGACCCAGGTAAGGGGAAACAAACAAACAAAAAAGTCCGGTCCCCTGGGTGGCTCAGTTGGTTAGGTGTTTGATTCTCAATTTTGGCTCAGATCATGATTTCACGGTTTGTAAGATCAAGTCGCGCGTGATTCAGCCTCTGGGCTGACAGTGTGGAGCCTACCTGGGATTCTCTCTCTCTCTCTCTCTCTCTCTCTCTCTCTCTCACTCACTCACTCACTTTCTCTCCTTCCCTCTCTCTCCCTCTCCCTACTCTCAAAGTAAATAAACTTCAAAAAGAAAAGAAAAGGTCACGTGTTAATAGAAAAAAAAATAGTCCCTAAGGAATATGTGTAGAAATACATGACTTTCCTTTGAGTCTTCATCTTCTTCAGGCATGTGTTTGACTTTGGCTATATTTGTAACTATTCTTGTTCATTCTATTAACGTATCCTTTCTTTGAGAACCTCAGTTTCCTCACCTGAATACTGGGGTAATACCTTTTGCTTCTCACAGTGTTGCAAATTTTAAGTGAGATCAGGCATGTAAAATACTTTGTAAACTATTAAATGTCCGCTAAAAGTAAAGATAATTGTAATCATCATGATGGTAATGATAAAGAAATACTTTTTTCTAGTCTAAATGACTCTGGGCAGCGCCTGGGTGGCTCAGTCAGTTACGACTTCAGCTCAGGTCACAATCTCGTGGTTCGTGAGTTCGAGTTCCGCATCAGGTCCTCTGCGGACAGCTCAGAGTTGGAGCCTGCTTCAGATTCTGTGTGTCTCTCTCTGCCCCTCCCCAGCTGGCACTATGTCTCTGTCTCTCTCAAAAATAAATAAATGTTAAAAAAAAATTTTTTTTAATGACTCTGGGCAGCATAAGATAACTGACCTAGTGTGAAGGTTGAGGCATAAAGTATGAGCACCTGATCTCTCTCTTTGAGTGGTTGAGTCCTTCCCAACCACCAACCTCTCTCCAGTCTCTCATATTGAAATCCAGTTTCTTGCTCTGTACACATTTCACATTTCTTAGATGTTTTGGTGATGGTTTCTTGCTGATCTGATGGACTTTTGCAAATGTCTCTTCCTCTGCATGGAATACCACCATTCTCTTCTAACCCAGCCCTATTTAGCTGACAAATTCCTCTTGTCCCTTGAGGTGTCAGCTTAGATGTCACTTCTCTTGGGAGGACCTCTCTGAGTAGGCTGGTTCCACTGGAAGAAGTCAGCCTCCTGATGGCTCCCCAAGCACATTCTTTTTTTTTTTTTTTTTTTTAAGTTTGTTTATTTTGAGAGAGAGAGAGGCAAAGAGAGAATCCCAAGGAGGCTTCGCACTGTCAGTGCAGAGCCCGATGTGGGCTCAAACCCATGAACCGTGAGATCATGATCCAAGGCTAAATCAAGAGTTGGACGCTTAACCTACTGAACCACCCAGGTGCCCCATCCCAAGCACATTCTTTAATGGCTTGTTTGCATTTTAGCTTCTCAGGCAGACTAAATGCTCCATGAAGACAAGTTGTCTTGTTCATTACTAGATTCTAAGTGTCTAACACTGTGCTTGACACAGAGTAAGAACAACTCTTACTATGGAGATGTTTACAAATCCCATCAAAACATCAGACGGTAAGTGCTCAGTAAGTATTAGGTGAAGGAAGAGGGGGGAAGAAGAGAGGGAGGAAAGAGAATAAAGACTGAATAAATGAATCCTTGAGAACACATTGGATGTGGTGTAAATTCGCCTTCATGATTTTCATTGTGAGGAGGAATCCTAAGGACTCCTATAGAAATAATTGTTCAGCTGTTACTTTTGGTTGTGGAGCACAGTAACTCACCTAGGCCGAGTCAACTATTAAAAGAAAGACAGGAGTTGTAGACATCCTCACTGTACAATAAAGGAGGTGAACTCTTACAGCAATACAAGTGTGAGGGCAATAACCAAAACACAACAAAAGTGTGAGGAAGGAAGTAGGAGTAGGTCTCATGTCTTGTGTTCAGGACAATGAGGACAACTGCCTTACCAAGAATGTTGCCATTATTGTGTTTTGACCACTGTCCTGCTTCATCTCTTTGTGTTCCCTGTCTCTTCTCATTTACCCCATTCTTTCCCTGATTCTAATCTAATGTCCTAAGAGAAGGGATGTGATCGGTTCAGCTAATAGTTCTTTCAGTGTGGGCACAGCTATCAGCCCCAGGCCATAGCAGGCTATGGATTGGCTGCCCATGGATCAGATGCCCACTGTTGGCTCTGTCACTTACAGCCTGAATGAAATGGATCATGAGACTCAAAACATGTCTCCCTACATTGTTCTTTCAGGGGAAGAGTGGGAGGGATAATTCTTGAAGTCACCGGCACGTTAGGCATAGTAAGAAGTTTACATGTCTAGTGGAAGAATACATCATTTGTTTTATGAGTACACCTTCCATTAAGGTAGTGCTGGCAGTTTTCTCAAGATGTTACGTCTTTGATATCTGGGACCAGCATTCCTGGAATTCTCTATGATGAGATCATTTGGTGGACTCACATTGGTAATGTTATTCGAGGGGGTGTACCTTTGGCTCTTCAGCTCACAGGGCTCCAGAGCTTAGGCCAACTTGTTCATCACCTCTTCTTTAAAGGAAGGATGAGGTCTTGTCTGTGATTAGATAATCCGTTTGTGAAGGAAAATGTATTCCTTCAAACCACATGCACTTCGTTTTTTAATTGAGCTCTGGCGCTTAATGTTAGAATACTACATTAATTACTACGTTAACTAGTTCTTGTGCTTATTCCTGTGGTAGAAAACAGGAACGCACTAATGTGGTTTTTTTGTTTGTTTTTAGTTTAAGATTCTTACCCCACTTAATTTTTTTTTGTCCTGAATATCTACTCATGAAAGAGTCATTGGCTTGCCTGGTGTGATAGGTGCTGTTTGTTTGAGGGAGAGGAGGAGAGAAATTGGTTGACAAGCAAGAATCACCATGAAAAAAGGCAGCATGGTGGGTGAAGGAGCCTGGGCTTTGGCATGTGCCTTACGCTGGAAAACTGGCTCTTCTTCCTAGCCATGGAAAGTGGAGGTGACTGCATAATCTTGCTGTTCTTCAGGGTCTGCAGCCATCGAAGGAGGAATATAAGTGTCACATCTTTTGGTCGCCATAAGGGTTAAGTCAGATAATGTTTGCAAAGCCTTCAGCACAGTGTCTAGTCCATACTAAGTCTTCCTAACTGTAACTAAGGAAGAGATTGTTAAACTTGATGATATGTTACCTATAAATGCACTTAACATTTCTAGCACAGTATAAACATAAAGTTTGCTCAATTTATTATTGCCATATTATCTTTTGTTTCTGTTATTATCTCTCTGTTGTGAGCACATTGATTGTGAGATGATCATAAAATAGATACAAGTAATATGGATACTAATACGTAGAGACAAGCACTTTAATAAGTGCTATGCATGTATTATTTCATTTAATCTCACAATCACCTTTGAAGGACCAAGCAATAATTCCTTTTTACAGATGAAGAATCTGAGGCCTAGAGAGATCAAACTACTTGCCTAAAGTCATACAGCTAGTAAGTGACTAGAGCCAGGATTTGAACCCAGGCAGTTGAATGGCAGACTCCTTCATCTTAATCATTTTTTTCCATCTTAGCTCGCATTAGTAGCGACTACTCATTACCCTTAGGTCTTGAAATTAAATGATTTCTCCAGTGAAAACAGTGGTAACAATATATATCATTCCTTCTTAAAGTCATGTCTTCTCAATCCCAATTCAGGTCCCTTTTCACTATCATGCTACCAGAGCACAAACAAAATTTAAATGTCTCCATAATGACTAGGGATGTCCAAACCCTCTTAGGGACCTTTTTACTCCTCAAAAATATTCCCATTCCCTGATAAAGATTTGCTGATCTTGGGTCTCTTTTCTAACAAAATCTTTTTTTATTTAATTTTTAATGTTTATTTATTTTTGAGACAGAGTGTGAGCAGGGGAGGGGCAGAGAGAGAGACACACACAGAATCCGAAGCAGGCTCCAGGCTCTGAGCTGTCAGTACAGAGCCCTATACGGGGCTTGAACTCAAGAATTGTGAGGTCATGACCTGAGCTGAAGTCGGACACTCAACTGACTGAACCACTCAGGCGCTCCTCTAACATAATCTTTATTCACTGATCTATTGTGTAAAGAAATCATGTTCAGGAATGTGTTGTGAAAACATAATTATGAAAAGTTCCATAGAATTCAGAAAGGATCTGGATATTTAGCAAGATGTGAACACTTAAATTCTTTTTTGGTGCCTTATAAATTACTCAAGCCAAAGGTTACATCGTGGAGGCAGAAGGAGCAAATGAATTTTGTCTTTCCCGTGTGTGTGTGTGTGTGTGTGTGTGTGTGTATGGGCTGCCATTCTTTGGATTTGCTATTTTGAAGGATTTGTGTGCCAAATAAAAAGACATACCCCCTATGGCTTTAACAAGAAGTGCTCACATATCCATCTGGTCTACCATGAGACTGCCTGGCTATGCTTTCATGCCCTTAATTCACCTGATGGTTTTGCCTGCACCTGATAGACAGTTGGCATCCCCCCTGGGCTCCTTCCTGAAGCTGGGATCCAAAAGAACTGAGAAGGCAGAAGGGTTAGATTGAAAGAAAGAGCAATACCAGGAAATTACTAGGTATGAACCCATGAACTGAGTGAAGAATGACAAATCCCGGGAGATATTTAAGCTGGAAAATGGTGTAGCTGGATAAGTAGGGATTATCATGATGACTTAAGAGTGTGCTCACTTAGAGCCACAAGCTTGAGTTTAGTCACAGAACTTGGATGAGTTCATAGGCAAATCAGGTTTGCTGAACTTCCAATTTCTAGGGATTTTACCTACAGCAAAAATATGTTTAAAAGATAAAAATGAATCAATGGCTCAACGTTTAGACAATTCCCTTCATCTCCTTGAGCTATAAAATGAGGATAATATCCATTAACACAGTGCTGTGGAATAAAATGAATTAACATGCATGAAGTTCCTATCAGAGGGCTCAATAAATATTGACTAACCCTGAATCTAGAACACTAGACCTCAGGTGTCCAGGGAATCTTTCCTCTTTGGGCAGTGCCTGATGTGATACCTTAATGTTCTTCTCTGGCTGCAGTTGTTTGAGGAAAGGGGGGAGGCTTACTTGCATGTTTCATAATCCTCTACTAGAATTTATATAAGAACTTCTATTGCCAGAAAAACATTACGAATTCTACTTATGAAACAGTTGAAAGCAAAAGCATGATTATTACATATGAATGTGAAATTTATCTTAAAAGATATGTACTTGTTAAAAAGAATCTGTATGAAATTGTTAGTGGTATTGTAGCTATTTTAGGGGAAGCCACCAAGTTTACCAGCCACAGTAGGTAAATTTGAGGTGTAAATATTATACTTTTTCTCCTTTTAAAATGATTTTAAATTGCAGACTGATTTGTGTGTGTCTTTTCATGTCTGGCTTTATTTGCTACCTTTGCCTCATCTGGTACAGAAAGAATACCTGGGCTTGGGGCGCCTGGGTGGCTCAGTCGGTTGAGCATCCGACTTCGGCTCAGATCATGATCTCGCGGTCTGTGAGTTCGAGCCCTGTGTTGGGCTCTGTGCTAACAGCTCAGAGCCTGGAGCCTGCTTCGGATTCTGTGTCACCCTCTTCTCTCTGCCCCTCCCCTGCTCATGCTCTGTCTCTCTCTCTCTGTAAAAAATAAATAAACATTAAAAAAGAATACCTGGTCTTGACTGTCAGCCCTATGACTGAGAAGCTATGTGACTTTGGACGTATTATTTAACCTCTCCGGTCCTTGAATATATATGCCAGTGAAAATCATGATAACTAGCAGGCAGAATTACTGTGTTCATTAAACAAGATAATATTTACAAAGAGTAATGGCACATAGCAAGCATTCAATACATACTTATTTTCTTTCTTTCTTACCACCAATGTGTAGAAATAATAAATTGGAAAATTCACGAGTGTGATTTTTTTTTCTAGACATTCCTAGATATCTTCCCTCCCTTCCCCTCCCCCCATACATGCACACATACATTCTTCATATTAAAGTCCGTAAAGATCAGGTCTTCATAACCCAAATGAGTTTGAGTGGGATAGTAAAATTTGGCAGGTGTGGTTTGAAAGGAAAGAACTATTAGACTGGTCTGTCAAGTCCTAGATCAGTGTCCCAGACACATTGGAGCCCCAGGCTGCCTATAGGCTTTGGCAAGGTGACCATGCATTTGTGAAGCTATTTTCCAAAAGGAATAACATACTTCTTTGTTTTAAAAAAGGACAAAGTTCCCATAAATAGTGGGAGTTCACTGTAAAGGCTGTAAAGAAATGATCTCTTGCTGTGTGTCAGGTTGTATATGTCAGTGCTACCTACATTATGTACACAATCTCATTAATACCTTACAATGAATGACCTTATAAGGCTCATTTGTACACAAAATAAGTAAATGACCAAAGGAGGATTTCAAGCCATGTCTGTAGGACCCCCTGTCCCTTCTCTGCCTGCCATGATCCAAACATACTGAGCATATATGTATTCTCAGGTGAATTTTTTTGACATGTTATCTGGAGCCATTTTATGTAGAAATAAAATGTTTATTAACTTAAAATCACAAACATTAGTAAATAGAAATTACCCAATGTCCTTCTGCCGAGAGATAACCAACACTGATATTTGGAAAAGTATACTTTCAGACATTTTCACGTTCATGTATCTTTTTTCCTGCAAAAATGATACATTCTTTTGGTAGGGTTGCCATTACAAAGCATCACCAACTGGGTAGCTTAAACACAGACACTTAGGGTCTTCTAGTTCTGGATGGTACAAGTCCAACCCAAGTATGGATAGGGTTGATTCCTTCTGAGAGCCTCAATGGGCAACCTGTTCCATACCTCTCTCCTAGTTTCTGGTGGTTTGCTAACAATTTTTGGTATTCCTTAGCTAGTAGATGATATGTTGCCTCAATTTCAGCCTCTGTTTTCACATGATGTTCTCTTGTGTGACTGTGTCCAAATTTCCCCCTTTGTATATGACACCAATCGTAAGGCATTACAGCCCATCCCACTGCAGTATGACTTCATTTTAACCAGTTACATCTGCAATGACCCTGTTCCCAAATAAGGCCACATTCTGAGGTACCAGGAGAAAAGACTTCAACATTTGAATCTTGGAGGGAGGACAGGATGGACCCAATTCAACCCATAACAGATAGGTAGGCACTATTATCACCTGTTTCGTTCCCTTTAATATGAGTGTATTTCCAGGCTACTAGATAAAATGTCTTTGTCCATAATTTCTGTGGCTATATATTATTATACTGTATGCCTGTCCTGGAAATTATTTAACTTGTTTCTAGTTTAAGTACTTTTCAAATGTATATTTGTAATAATTTTAACCTCCAAAGAACCAATCCCTCCATCAAAATAACTGGTTAGTGTACTTTTGTTATTACTTGCTTAATTTCTGGATGTAGAATTTCTGGTTCAAAAGGTTATATGTTTTTAAGGTATTTGAAACAATTGTCAGGAATGAGATAGCACCAGTGCACCTATTATCATTTAAATGTCCAGTTTTACAGGTGGAAGTGAAATCTTGGCTGAGTATGTACTTAATGGTGCAAAGAAATTGCACATTTTTTCATAACATTGGATATATTTTTACTTTCTTTTGGAAATATTTTAATGAACAGAATGGATTTATAAAGAAGTAGCTGAGGGTGCCAAATTCATGGTTCTATCCACGTAGACTTTTATATAAGCTGCTGTCTTAATCTTTCTGGGTCATGGTACTACTCCACCGTTTGGAAATTATTTAGATTGCTATACTCTGACTTGGGTAGAAAAGGAAATACTAAGCCATTCTTTCTCTATTTCATTATATAAGAACAGATTTATGTAATTTTTAGAATGCTGAAGGTAATTACTATTGTTATAAAACCTTTATGAGTAGTTTTATCATATAAATTTACTATTCTATTTGCATTTTATTTATATTGTTAATATTGAACTTACTTATCACAAACAACTTATTTTACTTTAAATGATACTCATAAGCGCTCAGTACCTTTCTGAAATGTGAAACTCATGTATATGTGACTCATATATAGTGACTCATGTATACAAATTTATACCATACCTTCTTCAGGTTTGAGACATTTAGAACTTTAACAGTTGTTTTGAGGGAAAGGCAGAGTGGATAGTGTCCCTATACCCTGTGAGGAATCCTGGGGCATATCTGGCTGGAGATTACAGAACTCCCCTTTGATGAAGTAAAATAAATTCAGCAGCTGTCTGATGCCACGGGCGTTTATGTCCTCTCTTTCTTGGATCACATTCCTGACCACACTTGCTATCATCAACAGCATCAGCATTATGGATGCACTCTGCCTCTGCCTTACATATGGCTATTTTGGGCCACCTTGGCCTCCCTGTGAATTAAAATAACAGCTGTTAGCATTCACTGTATACTTACAGAGCTCTAGGCACTGTGTGAAATGCTTTCTACATGTTATGCCATTTAATTCTAACAGCTCTTTTAGAACGTATGCATCATTATTTTCCCATGTTTAAGGGACACGACTCTTAGAAAAACGAGTAATGTGTGGAGCGCCTAGGTGGCCCAGTCAGTTAAGCGTCTGACTCTTGCTTTTGGCTCAGGTCATGATCTCATGGCTTCGTGGGTTCGAGCCCCGCACTGGGCTCTGCACTGGCAGTGTGGAGCCTGCTTAGGATTCTCTCTCTCTTCCTCTCTCTCTCTCTGCACCCCCCACCCCCCCGACTTGTGCTGTCTCTGTTTCTCTCAAATAAATAAACTTAAAAAAGAAAAAAGAAAAACAAGGAATGTTTAATTGTGTACAGTAGATAATAGAACAGCTGAAATTTGAACCCAAGTCTTCTGTGTTTAAAAAAGACCATGTGTGCTTAACCTAGCAGTAAGAGAGACAAAAAGTTCTGATTCTCTCCCAGGGACCAGATCCCTAAGAGGAAGAGCCATCTTAGCCAACAGGTGTGCCATCCACAGCTGTAAGTGAACCAAGGTTATACCTGAAGACAAGCCCCACCATCTAGCCAGGCCATTTGTACCTCTCGGGGGAAAAAAATATCCACCAAGGTGGATTCTGTGATGGGCAGGCAGAGCAAAGTTCTTAAATTCTCTGCAGTTCAAAGACAAGGCCTTTTTTTCAGGAATTGTTTTTTGTTTTGTTTTGTTTTTTGTTTTTTGTGGTTTTTTTTAGAAGTCCACTTGATAAAACAATAAAGGAAAGGATAGTTTTGATTTGCTTTGAATTGGCACACTGGAACATGGATTTCTGCTTATAGGAACATCTGCTTTGCCAGCCAATTCTTGAGTGGAACCACAGACCCAATGTTTCCATAGAATTCCACTTTTCTTGAGAAAATAGATAAGGATTTTGGTGCTATTCTTGGCAAGTTTTAATAGAGGGAGTATCTTCGATTTTTCAAACATTATAAGAGCCATCCTTTGCAGAATAAACAAAACATGGCTGAATTCTGGATATGGCCCATAGTCTCCAGCTTGTTCCCACTGCACCACAGCATTCTGGCATCCTGGGAGCTTTGTCTCTGCACCCCTAAGGACCTGGCCAAGTTCTCTTCTTGCACAAGAGATTTTCAGGAGCAATTTGTCTGATGTTCCATCATTTCTGGTGTTCAGAGATTAATCCTAACTTGGTTTTTTAAATGATGGAATTAGTGAGTCCACAGGTCCCTTTTGCCTTTCTTCAGAGAAGATAATTTTTTTTTCGCTAAGTGTCAAAAGCATAGAAATATCGGGACTATTCTTGGGCCAAAACCTTAATGGAACTGAGGCGGTGGCTTGTATTGTTTGAGTAGGCAGTTAGTTAGGTTCTAATAGGATACCTGGAGGCCAGCAATGAGGAAGTCATGGACAACTGTTAGGGAAGTCAGAGACCTTGTCCTGGCAGCACTCCACAAGAAACCAGGTCAAACCAGACAGGCCCAGGTTGGTGGGTGCCAGGAGAGGAGACCCCTGACCAAATTAGGAAGAAAAAGTGGGAAACCCTGCGTTCCCACCCCAAGTAATGAATATTCTACCCTCTAATTAACAACTGTCAGGAAAAGATAGAAACCCCACCCCCAGGGTGTTTTCTCTCTCTCTCTCTCTCTCTCTCTCTCTCACTCCTGGAGAGTATACTCTTGCGTTAATAAACTTTCCTGCTTGTGTCACTCATCAACTGTGTTGTGTGTCTGTCCTTGAATTCTTTCTCACGTCAAAACCAAGAACCTTTGCTGACACTTTTGGGACAGTCTGGGTCAAGCCACCAGGAGAGCCGGGGGTCTCCCCAGTTGACGTGCAACAACAATGTAGAGGAAGTTGGTAATACAGATTTGGGTACTTGGTGAGGCATTGAGAAAAACTGAATTTCTCAGTCAACCAGTATAATCTCAAAGAATTCTGTTCATAAAAAGTACAGTTTAATTATTTATAGCTTAAGGAATCAATGAATGAATGAATCCTAATGGGAGAAGATTCTGGGTATTTATGCAGAGTAGGACTGTCCAACAGAACATTCTGCAATAATGGAGAGGTTTTTATCTTCACTGTTCTATGTAGTCGTCACTAATAGCCACATGTAGCTACTAAGTACTTGGAACTAATGAACTGTGTTTTCAATTTTATTTATTTTTAATTGATTTACCTTTAAATAGCTGGTGGTTACTACCTTATACGGCAGAGTGGTGAGAATTAGCCCATCCATCTGGTTTACAAGGAGGGGGGTTGTGTTGAACTATAGTAAATAATTTAGATAGAGACTGGCTGCTAGGTAGTAGAATATATTCATTGTGAAGTGGCTCTGCTCTTTAGAAATTTCATTTTTACATTTATTGTTTAGTGCACATCATATAAAGCTGACCTCCAGGAGTTTTTGAAACCAACTTGCAAAGATTTATTAGACTGCACATTCTCCAAATTTTACCAGTTCTTTAGCTTATGCTTTTTATGCATTTTACCTATTTTTATGTGCTTATGAATTTTTTACATTTACACATCCATTTTGTACATTGAAGTAAAAAGATGAAGCAAATGAAAGAGTTTCCTATTTGCCCCCGATACGAAGCAAGATGACAGTTGTCAAAGTTTGCATTAATTTGTCAGCGCAAGAATATCCCACAGGATATTAGGATTTTTTAATGAGGTTATGCATTTTATTTGGGAAGCAGGATAAAAACTACAAAGACTGCTCAATATTATGTGATACAGTGAAATTAAACATTTTCTTCAAGGTTTAGTTAGCAGGAAATCATGCTGAGACATTTATTCTACGATTAGCAAGGTAGTGTGGTAATGTTTTGACAGTGGCCATATGAACAGTACCATCAGCATTCAGGGGGACATATAAGAGGAATAAGAGAATGGTAATCAGATTAAAGAGAGTGACAGTGGAACAGCTGCGTTGAGGTGGTGGTGTCAGCCATATGGACAAGAACTGGGAATGTACAATCCCGTGTGTATCACACACCCCATCCCATTTAGTCACTCAGAGAGAGTATGGAACTGTAGAGATGGCCCAAATATCCTAGTTTTGCAGAATCCTAGTTTGATTCCCCTGTGTGCAAAACCTAAGTCAAAGGTGGCGTCTCTGAAGGTAGTGTATTGGGACGTGATACCAGGGAGCAGGCATGAGAGACCAGGAGAGGGAAATGGAGATAGTAGCAAAATAATTGAAGGGCGCATTATAGAGTTGGTCCTCCTTGGGAGAGGTTGTTGCATAAACTCATGGGGCTTCCTGAGTAGCCTCATGAAATACATCTCAGGACTTTCTACCCCCAGGGGACAAAAGGACAGAACGGTAACCCCTTGGCGTCCATCCCTCATTAGTCAAGGGTGGCTTTGTGGAAGTTAACTCCTGTTAACTCCTTTTGTTCCCCAAAAGCAGACTGAGAAGGATTCCTGTAGTTTATTGGGGAGGTAATCCTAGGAATCACTGGTAAGGGAGTGGAGAAGTAAAAATGAGAATGAACAGTAAGGCAAGAGAGAGAGTACATTTCAAATGTTACCACTATTGGCAACTGCAGATTAATCCCATGGGGAGACTCTGGGGACCAGTGTGGAACACCTGTTGGCTCTAATTGTACCACCTGGCTACCCTGTGTGCAAAAAAAGAAAAAAAAAAAAAAGCTGGGAAATGTACTTTCTAGCTGGGCATGTTGCCTCCATGACAAAACCATTAATAATAGAGATAGAATGGATCTTGAGGAGAGATTTACCAGTCTCTGACAAGATACACAATAGATGTTCTTCAAATATTCTTTAAATGTTGGTGCATTCACCCCTTTGCTTTGGCTGAGCTAATAATGACAATAAAAATAATAGCAACAACAACCACAAAAAGATTCCATCCTGGTTCTTCAGTGTATCAGAGATCATCACACAGAAGTCATTTGACTGCAAGGAACAACCCATTCAAACTGGCTTAGAAAGAAAAAGTAGAATAGGAAGGTATAAGATTTATCAAAAGGTAAGAGGTAAGTCAGGCCTCCTGAGGGAGAGGGAGAGGGAAAAAGCCCTGGGAGCTGGAAAATTAGCTGGAAGTGTTTTTCTGAGTCATCCTGCTGAGCCTTTGTTGTATCTTCTCTTTGCTTCTCTTTGTGTCTTGGCTCCATTTCTCCGACTTTCTACTGTAAATATCTTGCTTTGCTTTTTTGTGTGTTCAAAGAAGACATATCTGCCCAAAGCCCGATTCTGACCTCACAGTTCAGGTGTCCAACGCTTTTGCTCTTGGCATAAATTCTCAAGAGAGGGAAAATGGTTGACTCAGCTCCACCTATGGCATGGTTCACCCAAGGGTCCTGTTGCTAGATTTGGGGTGAGAGGCAGGACCATGTAGTATACAAGGCTAGCCAGTTTTTGTTTTTTTTTTTTTTTTGGCGGTGGGGCGGGGAGAAATTCTTCATGAAGGAACAGTGGGGTAGGGAGAAAATTGTTGCTACCTCGACCTTATTAATACTAACTTTTTTCAAGTATGATAAAATGCAAAGTTGATAAGGAAGCACAGTCCCAGGAATTTGGTAATCAAAGCTGAATCACAAACCCCGAGGAGACTGATGGTAGTGGTTTCATGATAATTGAGAAACTAGCACAAAGGAGGTATCTCTGTGGGTGGTGACAGTCATTTAGATGTTGGGGATACTAATCTTCAGACTTATCTCCTGTGCAGCAGGATGAGGTACTTCCATGTCTTGTCTTCAGCTTCGTTGAATTCATTAATCATTAGAGGAGCTTGGTATTAAAATTAGCAGTAAATGTTGAGTGTCCTTGATTGCAGAATCGGGATATGTTTTTCACCAGCGCTCAAGAGCGATTCGGATATCCTTTGGCTAACTCTTCCAGGTTTCTTTGCCAGTTTCAGAAGAACTTGTCAGAGAAGAGCTAGTGGGTGAACAGAAATGGGCGGCAGGGGAAAGAGGGACTATGACTTGGCTTCAAATGATTGAATTTTACTTTGGCAATTAGCATTTAATAAAATTTGTTACCCAGAGCCCCCTTTTATTTTATTTTCTAATATGAAATTTATTGTCAAATTGGTTTCCATACAACACCCAGTGCTCACCCCAACAGGTGCCTTCCTCAATGCCCATCACCCACTTTCCCCTCCCTCCCACCCCCCATCAACCCTCAGTTTATTCTCAGTTTTTAAGAGTCTCTTATGGTTTGCCTCCTTCCCTCTCTGTGACTTTTTTTTTCCCCTTCCCCTCCTCCTGGTCTTCTGTTAAATTTCTCAGGATACACATAAGAGTGAAAACATATGGTATCTGTCTTTCTCTGCCTGACTTATTTCACTTAGCATAAACTCTCCAGTTCCATCCACGTTGCTACAAAGGCCAGATTTCATTCTTTCTCATGGCCAAGTAGTATTCCATTGTATATATAAACCACAATTTCTTTATCCATTCATCAGTTGATGGACATTTAGGCTCTTTCCATAATTTGGCTATTGTTGAAAGTGCTGCTATAAACATTGGGCTACAAGTGCCCCTATGCATCAGCACTCCTGTATCCCTTGGGTAAATTCCTAGCAGTGCTATTGCTGGGTCATAGGGTAGGTCTATTTTTAATTTTTTGAGGAGCCTCCACACTGTTTTCCAGAGTGGCTGCACCAGTTTGCATTCCCACCAACAGTGCAGGAAGGTTCCCGTTTCTCCACATCCTCGCCAGCATCTATAGTCTCCTGATTTGTTCGTTTTAACCACTCTGACTGCCCAGAGCCCCCTTTTAAAATGTACTTGTATTCGGAGTTATGAGTGTGAATTCTGGAAGGTACATTGCATCTATCTATTGTTGGGAACAAAAATTTTTCCCTGCCTATCAAAGTTCTTGTGGCTGGTCTAAGAATTAAGTTGATAGGAAAGAGGTTAACAGGAGAAAAACAGACAAAAGCTAATCACATGTATAACTACTGTATACATAGTAGAGACCCAGGAAAACTGAGTAACTTCCCAAAATGGCTGAAGTCATTACCTTAAATACCATCTTCAGCTAAAGACAAGAAAAAAAAGTTGAGGATGGGGAGCTGGTTATGGGAGGTTGCCAGGAAAAGCACAGAAAACATGGATAAGGTTTTCATGCAGATTTAAATCCATGCCTTCTGCACTGATAAGAGTTTCTAGAGATTGGCTCATCATCCTCTTCCTGTACTCCCTTACAAATGAAGATTTCTCTTATAAATGTGAATGTTTCTTACAAAATAACTTCTACTCAGTTTTCAGAGCTTCTCCTGTGTTTGCAGTTTCTTTAAAATAATCAGCCTAAAATGATGCTTTGCCAAAGAGACATATTTTAAGGTGCTGAATTCTGCTATCCTACTCTCTCTTCCTTTCTGTCTGTTCTGCCTGACCATCCATCCATCCATCCATCCACCCACCCACCCATCCATCCATCCATCCATCCACCTATATGTCTTCATTCTAAGGTTACATCAGCACAGAACTGCTGATTCCAATGCTTTGGTTAAAAAAAAAAAAGTGTCATGGTGCTGGTATTCACCAGCCTGCTGCCAATCTTCAGGTTGCTTTAAGGATCAAGTAATTATGGTGGACCCTGTCCTCTGCCCAGATCCCTTTATCGAGCTAGTGCACAGCCCTCTCCTCCTCCCTCTGCTGTTGTGAATGTTGACTGCCAACAGGTCAGAGCTGCCCTTTCTCTAGAGAATTACCTTTGGCTATTGTTGAAAGTGCTGCTATAGGGGCGCCTGGGTGGCGCAGTCGGTTAAGCGTCCGACTTCAGCCAGGTCACGATCTCGCGGTCCGTGAGTTCGAGCCCCGCGTCGGGCTCTGGGCTGATGGCTCAGAGCCTGGAGCCTGTTTCCGATTCTGTGTCTCCCTCTCTCTCTGCCCCTCGCCCGTTCATGCTCTGTCTCTCTCTGTCCCAAAAATAAAAAAAATAAACGTTGAAAGTGCTGCTATAAACATTGGGCTACAAGTGCCCCTATGCATCAGCACTCCTGTATCCCTTGGGTGAGTGGAAGTCATCACACCCAGGAACTTACACTCTGTAGGGAAACATACAGCCACTGACTGTCTAATACAGGGTACAAGAGGCTGGTTCCCTTCCCTCAAGGAGGGACCACTTTTGGTATGACTCACACTTCAGAGCCCTTGGTGAGGGCAGACTATAGCTCACTTCTAGCTGATATCATGTCCTTGATCACCTCCTCCTCCTTCTCTCTCCTCCTTTTTCCTGAAGAGCACACCCCCAATAAATGAAGAGCACCTAAATCTTTTTCTCAGGTTCTGCCTCTAGGGAATCTGATCAAAGACAAGAATGTTACTCTAGATAGACCTCATTTATAAAAAAGCATATTGGCAAATAAAGCTGTAGAGGGGTCTGTTTCTATGAAATCCTTTTATTCAATGCAGTGGAATATGATTTAGTGAAAAGAGAACTAGATTTGAAAATTGAGGCCTGAGGGGCGCCTGGGTGGCTCAGTCGGTTAAGCGTCCGACTTCAGCTCAGGTCATGATCTCACGGTCCGTGAGTTCGAGCCCCGCTTCGGGCTCTGTGCTGACTGCTCAGAGCCTGGAGCCTGTTTCAGATTCTGTGTCTCCCTCTCTCTCTGCCCCTCCCCCGTTCATCCTCTGTCTCTATCTGTCTCAAAAATAAATAAACGTTAAAAAAAAATTTAAAAAAAAAGAAAATTGAGGCCTGAATCTTTGTTTCCCCATAGGACCTTAAATCACTTTCTGAGTGTCAGTTCCCTTGTTGGAAAAATAGGAATACTATTCTTTCATGCTCTGTTATTAATCTGGCGTTTTGTAGACCTAGACTTTCTTTTCAGTAGTGTTACACTGACAAGTTGGAGAAATACATCTGGATATTTAGATGTTTTGGATAACCTTTAGGTATGAAATGTGCTTAGCACAGGGCCTAATATACATTGATATGGAACATTGTTTGGCCACCTCATACTGAATTTGATGCACATACCGGCATTCATTATTTTGAGAAATTTATTTTTGTACTGAAGTATATGAACAAAATGCGCTTAGCATAGTACCTAATATACATTGAGCGCCCTCAGAAAATGTGAATTTTGAGCACTTATTTTTAAATATCTACACTTAAAAAGACATATGTTTGTAAGTATTGACCGACTTAAAAGACAGCTCAAGCCATACAACAATATCTAGAAAAGTCTTGTTAACAAAATTCAACTGAATAAATTTGAAGATCAAGTTGGCTGTATTCAATGATTCATGAATTGGGCACATCTCATCTAGCAAGTAGAAAGGAGCCTGAGGAATTATACAAAATGAAGGTTTTTATAGGAAAGAGGGTGGGGTAAGGAAGTTATTAGCAAACCAAAAGAAAGGATTGTTTGAGGCAAGGTCACCTTCCCTTAGGGATGAGGACAAGGGTGTTTTTTGTTTTTTTTAGGTGGATTACCTCATCTTCCTTGGGTGGAGGAGGGAACTGACAGATAATTTCATTGAGGCAGACCAGGAAATTCCCTAAAACTACATTTCTGGGGTAAGTTGATGCTGTAGTTAGGTTAGGTATTAAGTACTAGTTTGGTGACTTACCCTAGTTATAAAAAGACTCCATTTTGTGGTTTTCTTTAACAGGCTCCAATACAAGGATTTAGCCTTTGTTTTTTAAGTTGGATTGGTATGGAAGAAATAGATACAGGACATTGTTTGGCCATCTCATATTGAGTTTGATGCACATACCAGCATTCATTATTTTGAGAGATATTTTTGTACTGAAGTATATGAACAATTAAAATTTCCTATAATATTCCTTCACCAAAGTAAGATCTTTCTGTCCTGAGGCTACGATGTGAATCTTCTGAAAATGACACATTGTAATTTATACAGTTCTTCTAAATTCTCTGCAGCAGTGTTTTGCTTAAATACATATGACTTAATGAGGAGAGCTGAACTATTTTAGAAAATTCTCTGTAGAAACTTAGCAATAACTAGCAGGTGTATGCTTATGGCATTAATTCATGTCATTTCTTGACACTTCTGGATTTTGTAAAGTTCCCATCTTGCCCTCTACAGCACAAAAAGATTCAAATGCTCACCTGATGTCAAATGAATTAACTTCACTCTAATATCGAATGTTACACATAAGCTTCACTGGAATGTATGCTCCATGAGGATGAGCTTGTCTGTCAACTTCACCTCTACAATTCCATTACCTAGAGCTGTGCCTGTTTCATGATAGGCATGCAAATATTTCCTAAATGAATGGATGTATGAATAAATGAATTAGTCATTTTTCCACCTGGAATGTCATTTTTCTCAACATCCCTTGTTTCATTATTTTCTCCTCTGTTGAAATTTTACCCATCCTTCTAGAACCATCTCAAACTCCCAGGTTGTTCCTTTACTTCTTTGAACTTTCATAAAAGAAATGTCTTCTATATTGGAAGACTCATGGCTTTCCTGTATGCACTCTTGAGTTAGGCTGGTGTTTCCCACCATAAACTGGGCTTTTGCAGCAGGAACCTATTTTTATCATTCATATAGATTAGTGGGAGGGAAACAACACTTTTTAGAGCATTTCCTTCATGGCAGGCAATATGTGAGGGGCTTTATGTTTCCTCATCACTCCTTGAAAGGTTGCCATTATTTTGTAGATTAGGAGACTGAATTTTGGAAATACCATTATGTCCAATGCCATGTGACTAAATTATAGGAACAAAATTTAAATCTCAGTGGGCCTGACTCTGAGTTGATTATATTCTCCTCTATACCGCTTTATTGCAATGGTCTTCAAATTATCTAGGCATGTGATATATTACATTCTTCAGTGAATGAGATTATTTTATCAAAATTTTAATGAGTTTATTTTCATTATTGAAATAAACCATCAATAGTATTCAACAGCCACGCTGAATAAATGTTTTATCATCTTTTCTTCAAATGTGTCTTTAAAACTATTTTGGAGGGACCCCTGGGGAGCCTCAGTCAGTTAAATGTCTGACTCTTGATTTCAGCTCAGGTCATGATCCCAGGGTCGTGGGATTGAGCCCTGCATCTGGTTCAGCACTGAGTCTAGAGTCTGCTTGAGATTCTGTCTGTCAAAATAAATAAACAAACATCCATATATGTTTGTATATGTATGTATATATATATGTGTGTGTGTGTGTGTGTTGTTTTTCTAGATACAAATATAATGCGTAGTCCTCATAACAAGCTTAGAAATTAACAGTGAGTTACAGGAAGGCATTTTATGTATATTTTCAGAGGTGAAGATTATTAGTTATAAGACTTTGCAAAGTATTCATGTAGAAATACTGGCTTTGGAGATAGTCTACCTTGTAATTGTGAAGTCAGAAAAAAACTTGAGAATAAAATACTCTATATGAACTTAACACTTGTAAGCATCACTGCTGTGTTCGTGGTGCCCTGGTCCAAGCATCTCTTTAATGCAGGTTGATGTAGAGGGAAGGAAGCCTGAGTTTATTCCTCAAAAGACCTTGATCTGGGTCCTGTCTTGGCCACTTACTAACTCGTGAAATCCTGGGCAAACCAGTTCCATGTACAAGCTTCAAGTGTACATACTGTGCAGGTGTTCAAATGTAGAATAAACTCATTAATATCTGTTTAGCCAATTTGCCAGATGTTGCAAATCAAATAGCATATGAGCCCTTTGTGCGAGCATGCCTACTAAGCGGTAACTCATTATATCCGTAGAAGGTACTTAATCCTCTGGAGCCAGAGAAATTCATGTTCAGGTTTGAGCTCAATCACTTCCAAGTGTGGAAGAATTTTTAATCTTATGCATCAAATTGGGATACAAATACCTACGTCATATATTTATTGTGAGCATGGAATTTTAAACTGTAAAAAACTAAGGACAGGGTTGACTCTTGGTAAGTACAGAGGATAGCTGCTATCAAGAGTTATGAAAACACTGAATGTAGACTTTAGTTTCATTTATTTCCCCCTTTAAAAAATTCATTATCACTTCACAGACATGATCTTTTAGACTCTACCAGCAATTTTTGCTGAGGTTTTTAAAGAAGCCACACCACTGTTTGGTGTTACCTGGTGTTCTCCCATAAAGCAGAGTGGTTCTTTTGAGTTGACCAAGGGAAAGCTGAATTATCTGGACACACTGTCCATCATGATCTACTGTGAGGGTTAAGGGACATAGGGTTCATGTCCCAAGGAAGTCCCATGTAATTAATTAAACCCTCCCAATGGGTACAGTTGAGGAGCAGTTGAGGAGCAAAACTATACTGTCACCAAGGGCTGTAAAACTGATCCAACATAAAAATGTGCTCCCACTTAACCTTGAAACATCACATGAATTCTCCAAAGAGTGCTTATGGCTTTTCTGCACTCTTTTCCTAGTTTAGGTCTGTTCAAAAAAGCTGTTCATTCCACAGTCGGTGATAATGTTTAAATGGCAAATTTTCTCAGAAACAGTAACAGCTGGGTTAATTTTATATTGTATTGTAAATGACTTCTAGCAGATCCTTTTCTCCAAGTGGGTTCTCTAACAGGGGAAAACATTTGGGAACTGAGGGGAGACAAAAAGGCATCACCAAGGCCAATCCAACTCCTGAAACAGTAAGACCTTCAATCAGCTTGAGAATCAGGTGAATAAGAAAAACAGGAGTGTGTGTGTGTGTGTGTGTGTGTGTGTGTGTGTGTGTGTGTGTAAAAGAAATCTTAAGTTCCTGGTCATTTGGATGTAGTTTTCCTCTCTAAACAATATCAGAATTACTAAGAGCAAAGGAAAGACCACTCCAGAGAAATGGCATAATTTACAAGGGAATTGATCCTCTAAATTGCAGGGCATGCTGCAGTTTTTTATTTCTTGTTAAAAGATTTTGTCTTTCTCTCAGTGCCTCCCAGCTGGAATTCTCTGATTTAAAAATATCACAAGTGAGAATCGTATGAATGACTCATGCAAAATAGTCAACATTTTCTTCCTCTTGGGAGTATCAGTATCACAATCTCCCCCTTCTACCCCACCACCTTTTTTTTCCCAATAAAAATATCACATGTATCTTACTGGAAGAAAAGGAGAGGATTCATAACGAAGGGTTCACCTTTCTGGAAATTAAATTTATGTTATTTAATTTTATTTAACATTAAATGTATAATTTTATTGTTTAGTGATGAGACAAATCAGTGTCTTAGTAAATGTGAGTTCATTTGATAATTTTTATTCAATGTTTTTTGTGAAGAAGATTAGTGTAGTGATTACAAGGTTTTGGACAAGTTAAACATCAGGTAGGTCTTGATTTTGGTCCCCATTCTGCTATAACATTACCTGTAGAATGATGGGGAAAATTATACTCTTTCTGAGCCTCAGTCTCCAGATCTATATAATGGGTCCAGTTTAAGAATTACAAGAGTAGCCTCCAAGATGGCTTCCAGTGACCCCTACCTCCTTGGTAGTCACATCTTTCTTTGTGTAGCCCCCCTCCCACACTTCCCTGAGTTGGTCTGCCCAATGGAGAGACCTGGGAGGCAGGAATCAGAAGCCTTCAGCCAACAGCCAGGGAAGAAATGAGGCCTTCAGACAATCACATGAATGACCTCTCTAGCTGAAGTTGAGCCTTGAGATGACCGTAGCCATAGCTGACAGTTGACTGCAATATCATGAGACACCCTGAGCCAGAACCATCCAGCTGAGCCCTTCTGGGTTCCTGACCTTCAGAAATTACAAAAAGTAGTAGATAATTATTGGTGTTGTTGTTGTTATTGTTTTCATTATTTATTTTAAGAGAGAGAGCGAGAGAGCAGGAGAGGGGCAGAAAAAGAGAATCCCAAGCAGGCTCCGTGCTGTCCACACAGAGCCCAATGCAGGGCTTGAACTCACAAACCATGAAAGCATCACCGGAGCTGAAATCAAGAATCAGACGCTTAACCCACTGAGCCCCCCAGGTGCCCCTAAATATTTGTTGTTTTAAGTGGCTAATTTTTGAGCTGTTTTGTTACAAAGCAGTTGATAACCAGTATTTCCTGTCGGTATTATGACAGGAAAAAGAGAATTCCTTATACTATAAACAACTGAAAGCCTGTTGAGTATTTAAGTAATGAGTATATGAGATGCGTTTCAGATTTTTTTCCCTTATACAAACCCTATATTCTCTGTAGTTTTCAAACTATATGATGATTAATAACCTCCCGGAGAACTTGTTTAAAACACATACACCTAGGCCCCACCAGCCTATATTCTGATTAAATCAGGGGTAGGGCTGAGGCATCTTTATTTTTAACAAGCATCCTAGGTTTTGAGATACAGTCACTCACTCACACATCACCTCTCAGAGACTGTCCTTTGTCAAAGTAAGCTGTTAGATACTCTCAGAACCAGCTCCTGCCCTTCTTGTGTATCCTGGGATGACAACTCCCCCCAGTTTGGCATGGTATTTCCCCATCCCAACGCTGAAAGGCCTGTGTCCTGGGAAACCCCTCAGTGCTGGGTAGACTGAGATGATTGGTCATTTAGCATCTTCCCATAACCACTGCCACCAGAATGCCCTGTTCACCCCCGATTTCTGCACCTCCTCCTGCCAATGTCCAACTCAACATTCAAGGCCCAGTGCAAATGCCCCTTCTCCATCCCAGACAGCTTTTCATATTCTTCTCCATTGTCCTGAGAACCTTTGGATTCTCAAAGCACGATTTCTTTTACTATATTTTATAAGAATAACATTTGCACCTTCTATATCCTTTGTAAATCCTTGGAGGCAAAGACTGCTGTCTTATTCATCTCATAATTGAATGTCAGCCTCCTTGATTTGAAATGTCGATTTAAGTTCAGGTGCCAGCTTGCTGCAGCCCTGAGGAGCAAGCCTTTGGGGCAAGGGAGAAAGCGTCTCTCTTCAGTGAAGTTTCTCAATACGGTCCCTTTCGGTATGTTTGAATTTAACGCAATCCAGTGTTCCTGACTCTCGAAACATTAAATAGGTTGCCATTATAAATAGGACTCTGCACTAGGGCAGGTGACTTTTTTTCTGGCACCTGATGGTTCCCCACTGGCAGAGCAGACTGACAGGTTCCTAGGGACTTTCACTTATATATACTTAACATCTGTCAGATTTACCAATGATGAAAAACAATATAAAATTAATTTGCAGATGGCCCGTTAAAATTTGCCAAGGAGTTCATTATAACGATAAAGATCAAAGTAGCAGGGAACTCAATATGCTTAATTAGGACTTCAAAATGCAAAGAAATCAATCACAGCTCCCTCTCACTCATCCTTGAAAAGGATTCAGTTTTCCTTGCCCAATTTCAGATCGATTCATACAAATGGAAGACTGCTTTTTGGGGACAGGTGATTTTAATGAGGGATTTCACACCAAGTCAGTTTAGACTTGAGGAAGGCAATTCATTCAGTTCATCTAGGGAAGGGAGGGAGGGATTGTTTTCTTTTCAACTGTCATTATTTTTATTGTGCTTATTCTCCTAAACTATAAAATTTACACTCTCCATGGTGAAGCAGAATAACTGGAGGAGGTTTCTAGATGATAATAATAGTAGTAGTTGTCATATATTAAATACTTTGTGCAAGGTTCTGTGCTAAATGAAAGCATCTCTCTTTACTAGGGTTTCTCATTATGCTCCCTTTCTGTATGTGTGAATTTAAAGTAATCTTGTGTGTTATCCATTGTTGCATATTGCATTATCCAACTTACTTTTCCCAGTCATACAAAGGAGGAGATATTGTTAAGGTCTTCATTTTATAGATGTGGAAATGGAGGCTCCAATGTTAAGTAATTCACCTGGGATCCCACACAAGTTACATGAGTGAGGCAGGATTCAAAGTCAGGAAGTCTGACTTCCAATCCAAGTTCATAACCACTGTATTACCTTTCCTAGCACCTTCACCACCTTCTTAAACAAGAGCTTTCTATTGAAACCAACTTTATTTTTGGAAAATCACTTTAAAAATTGTTACTAGGGGCACCTGGGTGACTAAGTCAGTTAAGCACCCGACTTCAGCTAAAGTCATCATCTCGCAGTTCGTGAGTTTGAGCCCCACATCAGGCTCTGTGCTGACAGCTCAGAGCCTGGAGCCTGCTTCAGATTCTGTGTCTCCCTCTCTCTCTCTCTCAAAAAATAAATAAACATTAAAAAAAATTTAAAAATGGTTACTAATAACAAAGTGCTGAATTTACTTTAATTCCTTCATTCATTATATGTATGTTTCCCCAGAAGTTGTATACTAATATATTCATATTTTCTCGTTGACTGACATTATAATTTCAGAAATGTTTCATCCTCCTCCGCCCTTTAATTAGCAGCTTCCTCAGCTGTTAGCTAGCAGTTTTACGATCTTTCCTTTCCATGCCATCCCCTCACCTCAGCCTCCCTGTCTGATCATTTTTTTTTTTAAGTTGAAGGAATTCTTCATGAAAATCTTTTCTAATGCAGACAGTCAGCTCTCAATTTACAAGTTCTTTAAATTTTGATTTTCATATATTAAGTTGTCTTAAAAAGAGGTCACACATGGAGATGAAGTGGTCCTCATCAACAATCCTGTGTTGATAAGATTCCCAGGAGGGAACCTATTTAGAAAGTTCACTTTCAAGAAAAAAAAAAAAAACAAAAAACCAAAAACAGACTCTGGTCTAATTGCAGTTGGTATTAAGAGACTAATAGAGATCTGATATCAGACTTGAGAAGGACATAGTTCACAGCTTTTAATCTGGCTCACATTAGGGGAAAATAATGAATAAGGATTTTTACCAAAGTAAAGGACTTTGAAGGACACAGAAAAAGAAGATTATATTCAATAATCCTAGGAAATGTTAAGGAAGAGGAAGAGAGTGCATCTTAATATCCATCATATATGAGGAATAGTAGAACCAAATCCTTCATTTTGCTTTGGCATTTAAGTTGAAAGATAAAAGAGGCAACTATTTTTTGTTGTGTTTTAATTTTTGGAGCTTTTCACTGTGGTCCGTATTTATTTATTTAAGAGAGAGAGAGAGAGAGAGAGAGAGAATGAGCAGGGGAGGGACAGAGAGAGAAGGGGAAAGAGAATCTGAAGCAGGTTCTGTGCTGAAAGCAAAGACCCCGGTGCAGGGCTCAAACTCACTAAGCATGAGATTGTGACCTGAGCCAAAGTTGAACGCTTAACCAACTGAGCCACCCATGAGCCCCTCACTGTGATCTCTCTGATCTCATTGTAGTTGGAAAGCCATTCTGGGACAAGGAATCGATCCAATCAGTGTTGTTTTCATACAGATAACAGATCTTCAACAACTATTTCCTTAGGCAAATTTTATTTACTGACACATATTTTTTAGCACTTTATTGAGGTGTAATTGACATATAATAAATGATATTATTACTGTTTGTCGTGCTTCTCATTCCTGTGCATAGATCCACATTTCTTTTTGGTATCATTTCTCTTCTGTTTGAAAGACTTTAATATTGTGTGTGGGGGGGGGGGGGCACAGGTCTGCTAGTGATGAATGTTTTCAGCTTCATTTTGTCTGAAAAAGTCTTTATGTCATCTTTGTTTTTTGAAAGACATTTTTGCTGTGTATGAAATTCTAGGTTGTGAGGGTTTTTGCTTTCAGCATTTCAAAGATATTGTGCCACTGTCTTCCACTTGTTTTGGAAAATTTCCATAATCCTTATCCTCCTTCCTCTCTACATAATTTGTCTTTTCTCCCTGGCTGTGTTTAATACTTTCCTCTTTGTAATGACTTGAGCAACTTAATTGCGGTGTATATTAGGTGTAGTTTCCTTCATGTTTATTGTGCATAGGACTTCATGAAGCTTTTTAGATCCATGGGTTTATAATTTTGAGCAAATCTGGAAATTTTTCAACAATTATTCTCCAATTTTCTTTTCTGCTCTTCCTTTCTCTGGGGACTCCAATTCTTATGTTAGGGCTATTACAGAGGTCCCACAGATCACTGATGTTCTGTCCATTATAAAATTCTTTATTCTGTGTTGCATTTTGGGTTGTTTCTCTTCCTATGTCTTTAAATTGACCAATCTTTCCTTCTACAATTCTAACCTGCCATTAATTCTATCAAATATAGTTTTCACTTCAGACACTACAGTTTTCATCCCTAGAAGTTCAGGTTGTCTTTTTTTTTTTTTTTTTTAATCTTCTGTGTCTCCATTCAACTTCTTGAATGTCTGTAGTACAGTTACAGCTGTTACAATGTCCCTGTATGCTAATTCTAACATCTGTGTCACTTCTTTGTCAATTTCAATAGATTTTTCTCTTCATCATGGACTGTATTTCCCATTCTGTTTGCATGTTTAGTAATATTTGCTTGGATACTAGATATTGTGAATTTTACCATGTTTGATGATGGGTTTTTTTTCTATAAATATTATTGAACTTTATTCTGGCAATGGGTTAAGTTATTTGGAATCAGTTTAATCCTTTGAGGTCTTGCTTTTAGGAGTTGTTAGTTAGAACCAGAGAGATATTTGGTCTAGGGCTAATTATTCCCCAGTTCTGAGGCAAGACACTTCTGAGTCTTCTATACAATGCCTGCCAGCTTTTCCACTCCTGCCAGCAGGCTCAGGTACAGTTCCCAGCCCTGTGTAGGCATCAGATCCTCTTTCCTTTAATCTTTGAGGTGGTCCTCTCTCCTCCATGGGCAGCTCACTCACATACAAGTGTTGATGAGTTCTCTACTGAATATTCAAGGAGAGACTTCTGCAGATCTCCCTCAATGATTCTTTCTGCCACTCTTTCCATTCCAGGGTGGTCCACTCCTGCAAACTATAGAGACTCTGGTCCCCTAGACTCTCCTGTGCAATGTGTATGAGACACAAATCAGTGGCCTTCTTCTGCTGCCTGATGGCTTCTTCTAGATTTTTGTCTAAGATGGGATTTGTATGACAATAGACAATACCTTAAAGTTTTGTTCTATGCACCCACCTACCTCCAGCCCCTAGGTCTGCTCTGCTGAGTGAATGTTTCCTCATGCAGAGACCCGGTGCCCAGCTGGGTTTAGGGAAGAGCTCCTCTCCGTGTCCCACCCTCTACCTCCAAGGCTCAGCCCCAGCTGCTCCCCAACCCTACCATCCTAGATCCACTTCTTTGTCCCTTTGATGGAGTTGAGATGGAGTCTATCTCATCTCTCTCCATCAGTCTCTTATTTATTTGGTTTCTTCACAGCACACCTTGACTTTAAGGAAGAAGGTGGACTCTTTCTGTTTTGTCGAGTTAAAAAAAAAAGTAGTAACATCTACACTTGCTTATAAAACAGGGAACCTACTGGCTTATGTGTCTGACAAGTCCATGGTTAGAACTGGCTTCAGGTCAGAAGTTCAATTCATGGTCATCCAAATTGATTAGATTTAACCATATGAACTTAATATTATTTGACAATATTGACTTTCAAAAAATGGAAACCTCATAATTTTAACCTCATAATTTTTTGTCTCTCAGCTCTGCTTTCACTTGTGTTGGCTCCCTCTCAGACTGATTCTTGTTACAGCCCCCCCCAGCTTGTGTCTTCTCAAGTCTAAGTCTTCTGTTCTAAAGTCTCAGCAGAAGGTTCATGCTGGCCCACGGGCTCTGACGTGTGCCATGCTGAGCCAATCTTGAGGCCACTGGCGGCACACTGGCCAGCTTAGGCTTGGTCCATGTTCCAGCTCTAGAACAAGCAGTGGGTTTACAAGGAGAGCTGGTTTTTTTAAGAGAAATCAGGAAGGAGACCCATGGGATGTGTTCAGACCATGAGAGTATCTTGCCTCGGGTTAAACTGGTAAAGACCAGTGCATTAGAGGGGACACTGATGAGTTCCCTTCACTCCAAACTCCTCTAGCTAGCTCAAGGCTATCTAGAAGATACATAAATGCCATTTAATGCAGGTGTCCTTCCCACATTCTTTCAAAAATCAGATGTGTAAAGTTGAATGTGCATGAAGGAACAGAAGGAAGGCAAGAGAAGGCGGTAGTATTTTTGTTTTGTTTTATTTAAAAGTCTCTGCTTTTTTTCATGTTTTTAATTAACTTCTGGTTCTCCCCCTTAACACATCACTATAAAAGGAAATTAGGTGTAATTGTATTTTATGAATCTCAGTTGTCAGTTTGAGAAATTTTATCTGTGCGCCTGACAACCACTGGCTATCCATGGGATAATAGTGGTAAAGAAATGACCTGATCGACTTCTCTGTAGAAGTCCTCAATATGGTATCTGTAGAGGTGCAATCTGTAAGATAAAAATAGATAATGCGTGTATGCAATCTAGATTCAAAGTTGTGTGTGTATGTATGTGTACGCGTATACATACACACACACACATATACACACACACACATACATACACACATATACATATATGCATACATGGAAGTATCATCCTCAAACAGGATATGTCTTTATGCAAAAAGTGCCTTCAACACCCAGGTTAAAGACAGTCTTCTATATGTTATTTTAAATTTAATACTCTAGGGGCGCCTGGGTGGCGCAGTCGGTTGAGCGTCCGACTTCAGCCAGGTCACGATCTCGCGGTCCGGGAGTTCGAGCCCCGCGTCGGGCTCTGGGCTGATGGCTCGGAGCCTGGAGCCTGTTTCCGATTCTGTGTCTCCCTCTCTCTCTGCCCCTCCCCCGTTCATGCTCTGTCTCTCTCTGTCCCAAAAATAAAAATAAACGTTTAAAAAAAAAAAAAAATTTAATACTCTAAAAAAATTTAAAAAAAATTTTTTTTAACGTTTATTTATTTTTGAGACAGAGAGAGACAGAGCATGAACAGGGGAGGAGCAGAGAGAGAGGGAGACAAAGAATCCGAAACAGGCTCCAGGCTCTGAGCTGTCAGCTCTGTGCTGACAGCTCAGAGCCCGATGCAGGGCTCGAACTCACAGACCGTGAGATCATGACCTGAGCCGAAGTCGGACGCTTAACTGACCAAGCCACCCAGGCGCCCCTAAAAAATTTTTTAAAAATAAATAAATTTCATACCATATCTGAATTTTGCAGAGGAAAGACTCTTGGGTAGGAGTTAGGACACCTAGGACCCACCCATCTCTGTAGTTAAATCCTTAAAAGACTTTTTAAAAAGGAACTTCCTCTTTCTGGGCCTCACTTTTCTCATATTTAGAAGAAGGTATGGGGCACCTGGGTGGCTCAGTCCATTAAGTGTCTAACTCTTGATTTCGACTCAGGTCATGATCCCAGGGTCATGAGATCGAGCCCCATGTTGGGGGAAGGAGTAATGGGGGGGCTCCATGCTCAGTACAGAGCCTGCTTGGGATCTCTCTCTCTCTCTCCCTCTCCCTTTGCCCCTCTCCTTCTGCCCCTTTACCTTTCTTGCACTCTCTCTCTCAAATTTAACTAACTAAATGGAGAAAGTAGGACAAGATGATCCCTTTGAGACAGAAAATTCTGCAGTTCTCTAAATGCCTCCCACCATTGGCAGTATGATAAATTCCAGTGGTGTGCAAATATGAAATAAATCTAACAATGAAATGAGTCATACTAAGTAATTCAAACAATAAAGAATAAAATATACATCAGAATCACTCACCCCATAAACCAATGGTGCTTGACATATTGGTTAATTTTCTCCTAGACATCTCTCTCTGCCTATGTGCCCAAAGATATATGCATATGATTCTACATAAGTAAGGTCAGCTGTACTTCCTATTCTGTAACCTGCTGACCAAAGACTTAATTTGCTGTTATTAAAACTGTAAATCCACAAACTGAGACCTAGGTGCCACCCAGCAGTCTCTGTTTCCTTAGTCAGCTCTCTCTCTTTCTTCCTGCTGTTCTTCAGAGGGGCTATTTCAAACTGGACCACGTCTCCTTAAACTTCTGTTACAGCCATCTCTCCCTTCCCTGTCAGCAGATGCACTCATTTCTTACTTCCAGATAAAAGTAAAGGCATTTCCTTCCACTTCCTGTGGCCAGACCTGCTTACCTAACTTACCAGTGTTCACACACATCCTCTTCTCCTTCCTTCTTGACATGATGAGCGATGTTCCTTATTCTTTCATGCCTGACCTTTCCACTTGTGCTCTGGATCCCTGCCTCTTCCACCATGGCATGGCTCAATGCAAGTCTTTGGTACAGAGCTCCCAAAAGCTCTACCCACTCCAGGACCAATAGCCTCTCAGTTCTTTGAACAGACTGACTGCTTCCCTGCCTTAGGACTCCTGCCCTTGTTCCTGCTCCTAGAATGTTCTTTTCTCCACTCCTCCCAGGGATGTTGCTTCCTGTCCTTCAGATCTTCATTTAGATATCCCTTTCTTTGCAAGAGCTTCTCTAATGGTCTCTGTGGATGCTTGTTCACCTCGATAGATTTTACACCAGAACCATGCTTGTTTCTTTCATAGCACTGATCACAATAGACATTATTGGATTCCTGGTTTGTTCCATTGTTCATTCTCTGTCTCTCTCACAAATTTAGAAACTTCGTAAGGCCAGAAACTCTGTTTTAATCACTAATGTGTACTCAGAGCCTAGCAGAGTACCAAATACTATTACCATATATTGATTGAATGAGTGAATGAATGAGTAAGTATCTTCCTAATTTTTAAAGCCATTTCAGTTGAAGAAAAGCTGACCTAATGTTTTATCTGGGCCAACCTTATAAACATTTAGAGATTGAACTTTGTGGAATTGCCTTGAAGACATCATGGTTCCAGTCTGGGTCTTCTTGAACAAGGTGCACAGTCTTCTCAAAATTAATAGAAATCCTCATATACAAGTTCACATGAAAAGTAAGATATGAATAGACATTTTAATGTTTACAAGAATGTAGTCTTTTTTCTGAATTGTGTGGTGAGAAATACAGAAGATTTTTTTTTTTTTATGAGATAGCCCTTATTTCATGCATACAATATAACACCGGAAATTTCTTTTGGCTGACATAAAGCTTTGCAGGGTGAAGACCTATTTCAGCCTGATGCAAGACGTCATAAATGTCAGATTTTCACAGACTATGAATTTAGGGTTTGGAAAAATATTTTTATTTTGTAATGCCATGTTATTTCTATCACCACACACATAAGAACTATTTTCAGTATTGAAGTCAACAAAGAAAATCGTATTTGAAAAACACTTGTTATTTATCTATAAGATGTCTCAAATAAACACTGGCATGTAATTCAGTCACTAAATAAGGAAGAAATCCCTGTAATTTACATTTTTTACAGTGGTCCAGCTAGCATACAGTAATGCAGTACTCAACCTAGCAGTTGCTGATGGGGTATTGTCTAACATTTAGTTGAAGAATTATGAAGAAGTTAAATGGTTAGGTCATCATTTGCATCTCCCTTTACAGAAATGTAGCTTTTACTGAAATAACTTTTATTATAGGAAGCAGATTGGCATAATTTTTATTTAAATGACAGCTTTTTTCCCCCCGATCACTAAAATGGCAACCATTGTTGTCAAAATTGGGAAAATACAAAAAAACAAAAAGCAGAAAATAAACATCACTCATAATTATAACATCCAAAAATAATGCCTGTTGTTAGACCATACTGTGTATATATGTCCTACATAATTAGAATTATGTTATAAATATTATTTTATAACCTTGTATTTTCACATATCATAATGTGAAATTTTGTCATTGGGAATTTTTCTAAGATTACTTTTTTTAATGGCAGGGTGCTCTAACATATTGCTATATAATAGTTTAATGGATCTCTAAATCATAAGGAAATGAAGTTTTCACTTTACTATCTTATAAATAATGCTGTAGGGAACATCTCCCCCCCCCCCCCCGCCGGCCCCCCTTGAGAGAGAGAGTGCGAGAGTGAGCAGGGCAGAGGGAGATAGAGAATCTTAAGCAGGCTCCACACTCAGTATGGAGCCTGACGTGGGGCTCAATACCAGGAGCTTAGGATCATGACCTGAGCCCCATGGGAACATCTTAAGATAATACAGCTTGGGGTGCCTGGGTGGCTCATTTGGGTAAGCCTTGGCTCACTTCGTGATCTCACAATTTCATGAGTTTGAGCCCCACATCAGGCTCTGCGCTGACCGCAGAGAGCCTGCTTGGAATTCTCCCTGTCTCTCTGCCCCTACCCCACTTGCACTGTCTCTCGGTCTCTCTCAAAATAGACAAATAAACTTCAAAAAAAAACAGATAATATGTCTTCATGCACATTTTTTATATTTCTTAATTATAAATTCTTAAAGCAGACTTAATGAGTCAGTGGGACATCAGCACAGCGACCCTTGGTTATTTAAAATGGAGGAGCATCTGGGTAACTCAGTCAGTTAAATGTCTGACTTCAGCTCAGGTCATGATCTCATAGTTCATGGGTTCAAGCCCCATGTTGGTCTGTGTGTTGATAACTCAGAGCCTGGAACCAGTTTTGGATTCTGTGTCTCCCTCTCTCTGCCCCTCCCCTGCTCATGCTCTCTCTCTCTCTCAAAAATAATAAACATTAAAAAAATTATATGTCAAGGGACACCTGGGTGGCTCATTTGGTTAAGCGTCTGACTCCTGATTTTTGCTCAGGTTGTGATCTTAAGGTGAGATCATCCACAGAGCCAGTTTGGGACTCTCCCTCTCTCTCTACCCCTCCCCTGTGCGCTCGCACGCTCTCTCTCTCTCTCTCTCTCTCTCTCTCTCTCTCTCTCTCTCTCAAAATAAAGAATTAAATAAAATGGATGTCAAGTTAAAGTAGAAGGAAAATAATCTTATGTATGGCTACCATATATTCTGAAAATATTCCTGTTCCTTTTAGTAGATATTTGCAGATTAAGTGGAAGAAAACTATATTCAACTTGCGGTGCTATAATAAAGGTATGCCTTGTTAAAAAAGAAAATAAATAACTCATTATAGAGAACTTTGAAATCCAAGAACTTGATCTATATATCTCTACCTCTTGACCAGGAAGACAGGGTCCACGTACAGGTCCCTGCCCTGCCTGGTGTCCATAGAATTTAGAGAATTGTCTGGCACATGGCAGTAAGTTAGGAGGTACCTAGTGAATGAGTGAGTGAGTGAATCAACCATCATTGTTAACTGACTGGCTTAACAGAACTTTTAAAACCCTAACAGCTTATCTACACCTTTTGGGAACTGTGCTCCTAATTTGTTTACTGACTTTCTGAATGGAAATGGCATCACTTTGAGAAGCAGACACAAATGTTCATCTTAGCACTGTGTTTTCTTCTGTGACCTTGTTCTTAGTTTTCCTCCTCTGTAAAATGAGGGTACAGTACTTAGTTTTCCAGAAATTCTTGCCATTTCAAAGAAATTGTAATCTAAAACCTGTTCTCTTTTCCCCTCCTTTGATTAAATCAATATTTTAAGGTTAAAAGCCAGGAGCATTAATAGTGCTAGAAAACATGTGTTCCAGAAAAAGCAGGGAGAACAAAGAGTATTACTTGGGAAAGCATGCTAGATATGGATTGGATACTTAACCCAGAAAAACCTAATTACTCAGACTGTATTTTTGAAGTATATGCCCTCCAGATATTTCTTTCAAATATAGAAAAGACTTTATATGTTTTAGAACTTATTTTTGGAAAATATCAATATTTTATTACAGCATTTTCATTTTGTCAAAATATGACTTCAAGAGGCTTAGTGCATTTCTGACCTTTAAATACAATAGCACTTTTTCTTTATAGTCTTAGTATAAAAGTAAACCGTATTTTATTGTAGAAATGTGGGTCCTGGAGAATAGTGCAAAGAGGAAAGTGTGTTTCATTCTCTCCCTAATCTTGCTTTGTTAAGGATTGTGGAGACGAATATTTACGTAAGAATACATTTCTATTTCTGGAATAGAGTACGATGATTACTGTTAACAGTGGTTATGAAAGTCAAGTTATATATGGGTACAGATAAAGGAGAAATTAATTTTGAGCCCCTAAAGGATGAGTAGTACGTGTGTCCAAATCTCTGACTTTGGTGGGGGCTTAAAAATGAGGACTGTGCTTTATTTGCTCTGTAGTTTGAATACCCAGTTCATTGCTTAGTGTATAGTGGGTACTTATTCTTCAGTATCACCTAGGGAAGGAGAAACTCTCTGCTCCTCTTTTAGGGAGGAGAGCCTAAATCTCTAGCTTCATGTACCCATATGAAAGTTCTCCGTATGTTTATACACACCTGTTCACATGGATAGCCAATCAGAACATGAAGAAACCTCCCCTTGAATAAGATGAGCTGAAGGTTTTCTTGCACCCTACAGTAGAAAGCTCCCATTTAACCTTCTGAAGTTCCCCTTGAAGGGGTCAGCCAAAAAGCAGCCATGTCAGGCTGACTGGCAGTGAATTAGCAGTTCTCAGCTCCGAGAAGGTTCAAGTGTTTTCTAGTGTGTTTTTTAGTGTAGCTGTGTTCTACTGTGTTTACAGCTCGCCTGTCACCAAGGGAGTCCACTGTTATTACTAACCCAATTAGGTCTGTTACAACAGTAAGTGAGGAGAGATGTTGCCTTCTTGCAATGTCCCTGCTTGGCCAGAATGAGGAAAATCTTCCTGATGGAGGAGTAGTATGAGAGCTGACGCTGATTGGAGAAGTACACAGCAATTCTCTGCATTCAGTGCTTAGAGGAGTATAGGGTTTTCATAATGTTGTCCATAAATGTTTGTCATGAGCATTCTACAATGTAGGTGCTGGAGATATGAACACATGTAAACAGAGGAGATGGGCTTACACTCTGGAGTGTCACAAATGGATTGGGTACTGTGCTAGGCACTTTGCTTTCTCTAACTCATTGATTTTCCATAGGTTTTCAGGCACGTGGTCTTATTTCCACTTTATAGATGAGGAAACAAAGGCTCAGAGAGGTTAAACACTCTCCTGAGGTTACAGTTTGAAGTGATCTCAACATCTTCCCTACCCTTGAGAAACTCATCAAGGAGATGAATATATGGAGATGCAAAGAGATTTACAAGTCTCCATCTAAGACTTACTTGCTCACTAAGAGTGATATTTTCTGGAAGAGACTACTGAGTTAGTGTAAGGGCCATCAGTGCCATAGGGCATTTATCCTCCGTAAGCATCCCCTTAAGGGATAGGGAGAGGCTGTTCATTGGGGATTATCCAATGAGAGCTTCCTTAGCCAGGCACTGCAAAGATAGGAGTGGAAGATAAGACCTTAAACCTCAAAGAAGCCTCTTTTCCAAGATCTGGGAGAGGCTCAAGAGAAGGACTAGTTTAAGCACATCAATAGTATTCAAAGAAGCAGGGCTCTAGCTGCAGAGTGTGGTATCTGTCAGGGCAGAGCTTTTGACATTTGTTTCTTTTGAAGCAATGATAGAGCTTTTGAATCAACAGTGCTTTTTCTTCAGGGCAAAATTCTTAAAAACTGGCACCAGAGGAAATAAGAAAGGGCCACATGTAATATTATGGATTGGCTCAAATATTAGAGATACTCACTTTCCAAGGGACAGTCCACCTTCTTTCTCCTGACTTTATAGCTTCAGTTCCTAAAGCTCTGGGTCCTTTGGGCAAAGGGATGGGAACTGGGTAAAACAGTTCTGTGAGCATTTGCTGAGGTCCTACTATTAGGGGATAGAAAGATGAAATAGATTGAGTCTCTGTCCTCAAACTTGATCATTTCATTATTGAGATAAAACATACACAGTCCAGAATGCCTCAGTTCTGTTGGAAAGGTACTCCTTTAAACTTCCAGAGTGATTTATTTCAGAGAAGTTGTTTCCTGCTGAGGCATCCAGAAAGGCTTCCTGGAGGAGGAAACATTTTTGAGTGTTTGATCTGGGTTTAAAGACTATAGGACCCAGAGAGTTATAAAAGGAACATAAGGTGTGTAGGGTGGTTCTAGAATCGGGGTGGGAATTAAAACATGCAAACAAGAATGTACACACAAAGAGAGTGTATTAAAGTAAACTCAAAATAGCACAGGAAATAATGCTTGCTTTTCCCTCAGCACTCACTTTGTTCCAAGAATAATGTTAAGCTTTTCATATGCATTCTCTCATTTAGTACTCACAGCATTACCAAGAGGCAGGTATTATTATTTCCATTTTACTGAGGTGGACAGCAAGGCCCAGAAAGGTTAAGTAACTTGCTCAAATCACACAGCAAGTAGCAAAGTCATCATTCAGGCCCAGACACTCTGATTGCAAGTCCTAATGTTTAACCACTTACACTATAGTTCACTGTTGCTGGAATATTGGCCAAAAGCAGGAAATAATACTGAAAACTTAATAGTAATGATTATAATTGTCACTTAACCTCCAAAGAATATTTTCAGTGCTAAAGTACTAGGCACATTGCTTTGATTTAACTTAATCCCTACCACAGTTGTGGAAGTGTCATTAATCTCATTTTAAGATGAGTAAACTGAAAGAATAACTAACCTGATAAAAGAATATTAAGGAAATAATAGATCTGAGCTTTGAATCAGTATCAGTGACCTCAACCATTACATTACATTGCTTCCCAAAACTAAGACCAGATGGTAAGAGTCTTGAAAGCTAAGCCAGGAAATTTGCATTTGTCTGTTGCCAACATGGCAGTATTAAATGTTTATGACCTGGAAGGTGAGATGGCTTGATCAGGGCTTTTGGATGATTAACCTGGAACTGACATTGGGTAGACTATAGACAGCTTATAGAATGGAAAATCAAAAATAGAGGGGCCAATTATGGGACTATTGCAATAGTCCATGTAAAAGGTCTTGGTGAAATGTGTGGTCTAGTCGAATGGTCCTAAAAGGTCAATATAGACTCAAAGAGGTGAGAAAGGAATTGTATAGTATTGGGTTTGTGAATGGTTAGGGTGCTGTTTTGGTGCTTTGAAACCTGGATCTCTTGCTGGAGAAGGAAGCTGCCCATAGTGAAATATGTTGGCCAGGCAGCCACTTGAGCTAACTATTTATCATGGAGACAACTGGGAGCTATGATTACCAGACCCTGGGTTGCAGCTGCAGCCACCCAGAATTAGCTTGGCCAGATGGTGATGGGTGACTGGCTGTTCTCCATAGATTTCAGGAGAGAGCACAACAAATATCACAAGTGAGAGGCACATGGCTTCCTATGAACACAGAAAACCTGTGTTGTGATTTTCTGATTCTCTGAAGATATTTTATTCTCATGTTTTCACAGTTAAATTAACTGAGGTTGATAATGGTAAAGAATGCTTTATACAAATCAGATTTTTTTTTTTTTTAATGAGGCCATCTGGTGGGTAGTCTGCATTTATATCCTAATATCCAAAAAAGTCCTCCCTCCCAGGAGGTTAAAGGCTGAAATTTTCACTGCTAGTACAGTGTTAGTAGGCAGTATTTATAGCGTGGCAGAACAGCCACCATGATTACAACTTAATTCTTGTGTGACAAGAGACAGAATATTAATTAGATCTTCCAGATAATAGTAATGACCATTTATTTGTACAAGGCATTTTCCCATATGTAACAGGTATAAATTCTCAGTATCACTCGTTTGGGTATACAAGAAACACAGTGTTAATAGTTTCTTTAATAAAATAATTCGAACTCATAATCTCCCTAGTGGTCAGAACATCACCTACACACTTCTAAAGAAGGTCTGATCCAGAAATGGGTTGGTCCAGGTTTGAAATTTGGTCATGTTCAGAAGCCCCCACCCCATTTATTCTCCCTTTTCACCCAGGGAGGATACTAAGCCCAGAGCATCTCACAGGTGCCAACCTGGTGACAGTAGGAAGTGGGTGTCCTCTTTGTCTGGACCCACCCAGCAGGGCCTCTGTTGGCCTCTTACTCTCAACATGAATTCATTTAGTCAGACCTTGACACACCTCCACATGGAGACCAGACAATGTGCCAGTTCTGACCCACCCCCATTGGATGCTTGGCTCAGATAATCTGGTAAGGTGAAGTCCAAACCTCTCATTATTCCCTGTGGAAACTACCCATGTAGCTGACATCTACACATAGCTTTTTGTGCCCACAACATGATCCTGTACAAGTCCATGCATCTCTCCTCCTCAGTCAATGTTCATGTTCCCCTCAAGACCCATGGGAAGTTTTGGATGTCCTGTCCACCATGCTACAGGGCTCCAGGAGTCTTGGATCAATAAAAGGGGATTCATGTTGTCTTCACACCTGGGTGTCTGAGTTGGAGCAAGGAGCTGAGAAATTGTCATTTTTATTAATTGGTCCAATTTTAAGGAATCTGGCTCCAGGACAAATGGTGACCCATATCTCCCCACCTACATGGGCTGAGATGGGGAGAATAAAAGAAAGAATTGGTTAATACCTCAAATTATGATTCTGCCACACACACACACATGATCTCTAACTTCTGCAGCACTTCGTACTTTCACAATGAGAAAAATGAGGTTTAGAAAAGTTGAGGGACATGTTAGAGGCCCCACTGAAGCCAAGAGTAGTACAGGAGTTTGGACCCATCTGCCTGACTGCAGAGGGTGAGCTCTTACCCAACACTCTACACATAGCAGAGGCTGAGGCTGACTTATGGGACCTCACTTAGAACTTAGCTCTCAGCACACATATTTGAGATTGTTGTGTGGATCAAATTACCTTGCAATGGATCTATCTTATTATTTTTTTAAAAATTCATTTTTTAATGTTTATTTTTGAGAGAGAGAGAGAGAGCGTGCGAGCTGGGGAAGGGCAGAGAGAGAGGGAGACACAAAATCCAAAGCAGCCTCCAGGCTCTGAGCTGTCAGCACAGAGCCTGATGTTGGGCTTGAACCCATAAACCATGAGATTATGGCCTGAGCTGAAGTTGGACGCTTAACCGACTGAGCCACCCAGCGCCCCTCTGTTTTATTCTTCCATTTTCAGATATTAGGGGCAATAGGTGAGCCATGTCTACATTGTGTAGATCTCATAACAATTGGAACCATACTGAGAGTCTAGGGAACATCTCCATATCTTGGGGATTAAAAGGAACTCGAGCGAATCGCTGATTGGGATTGCATTTTCTTTTCTTTTTTCTTTTTTTTTTTTTTTAAATTCCAGATCCTTGAGTGGCCAGTTTTGTCCTAAAGGTGATTACCTGTAATGACAATACTGGAAGGTTGAAGTCCTAGACTCTGGTCCTTGGTCTTTCACCTTCTCACAGTGATGCCCTGAAATCAGTATCTTCTTCTTCATCCATTGATGTCCCTCTCCCTGTTACATAGCAGCAAGAAAGTGAGTTGCAGTTATCACTGACTTTAAGATCTTTACAAGAAAGCAGAAGTTCATGGCAAGAATTAGACTCAATAACTCATGGAAATACTTGAGAGGTTGTGCTGGTACTCTTTCTAAGTAAGTATAGATAGGGCTAGTTTTAGGAGGTATAAGATGGAAATATGTTGGATTTAAATGGCCATCAGATTCTTTTCTGTGCTTCTAAATTTTACCAAAATTAATAGTAATATTTCTCAATCCATTACAAGACTAAATCTCTTACAGTAATAAAATGAACCACTCACGTTTTATTTTTTAGCTTTATTCCCCCAGTGACAAGATGTATGTTGATTACTAGCTATGTTAAACTTGCAATCATTCATGCAAATTGGGAGGGGGAAAAATAAGTCACTGGCTGTGACAAATGGAAAATAAAGATAAATACACACACTATAAAAGTAAATGACTTTTCCCTCCACCAAAATGACTAAAATGAAAAAGACAATACCAAGTGATGGCAAGAATATAGAAGAATTAGAACTTTTTTACACTGTTTAGGAGAATAAATTGATGTAACTTTGAACAGCTGATTAGTGGTACCTACTGAAGTGAATACATAAATGTAGGTTTATTTTGAATATATGTGTAAGTGTCATATATATGTAATAAATGCTCATGAACTACATATATGTGTATGTGTATATATTATATATTATTATTACATACAACTGTATATAATACATCCAAGTAACTATTCTGATGTGTATGTTTCCCAAAAGACACAAGTATGTTCCTAACAGCCTATTTAGAAAACCACAAATACCATCAGTAGTATGATGACATTGTGGTGTATTTATACAGTGGACCACTTGCAGCAGAAACAATGAACAAACTGAGAGTTCTCACAACACTGATGAATTTCATACAAAAAAAATTAAAGAAACCAGATGCAAAAGAGCATATAGCATACAATTCAATTTTTGAAAATAATCTATGGTCTTAGAAGTCAAGACAGTAGCTAACTCTGGTAGGAAGAGCATAGCATACTTCTCAGGTTCCGTTAATATTCTGTTTCTTGATCTAGGAACTGAGTAGGTAGGTGCATTCACTCTGTAAAAATTCACTGAGCTGTTTTGCACTTCTCTGTGTGTACGTATATGTCCAGAAATTTGCTTTTGAAAAGGCCATGTGTGAAAAGGACCAGGAAAGGTGCAAATGGGACCAGAAGCACAAATTAGTACTGTTAACACATTAATTGGGCATAAATTGTAAAATGTTATTCAAATGTAGAATATCACGTATGCTGAATCTAAAGAAGATTTTAGTGGCCTCATCACTGTGTCTTAACATTACTTCTAAGAAATTCCACAAATCTCAAATCTGTCACAAGATTAGTTATATCATTCAAGATGCTCAATACTGAGCCCTAACAACAAAATTTAGTACCCCCTCAAAAAAACTATGATGGAAACACAGTGGGTGTTTCTTCTCATTTTTCTCCTCATCTCCAGGTTCTAGAAGCTCAGAGCCCTTTCTCTTTGGGTCTGTCCAGAATCTTTTATTCAGGCTGCACATTTCACCACAATTAGGTAACCTGTTTAGCATTACTAGCCTGAGTCAGCCCATTTTGTATCAGATGAAACTGGTCTATATTTAAAACAAGGAATTCATAATGTACCAGCATAATCTAGGAATTTAATCATTAGGTTGAGAGTTCCAGGTCCCAGTCCCCTGACATGCCTATTCCCTCTGGCTTTGACTCACAATCATGTGTTTTCAAAATGGACAAGAGAATGAGCCCAAAAGCAAAATTGCTGGTGACTAAGAATAGGAGCCAGCAGTCCTGGGAAGAATGCAGGGCTCTGGAGCTTAGCAAGAAAGCTGTAGAAGCTTGTGCACTGTGTTCGTGCAAAATAACCATCGGATTGGAAGACTGATGTGAGTCTGAAGAACCGAATTCCCCAGAGCTGGTGTCTGAATCCACTGTGATTAAGTAAACTTGCCATATTTAGTGGCTTGCATTTAAACACAAGCATCGTATAGCTTTATTTTTTTCTTTTATTTATGATAATGTCCATGAGAGGCCAGATTTGCTGTTTTCCCGAATTGACTGCCACCATCTCCAGGATTTATTAAATCAGATGTACTATACGAACTGCTCAATATATTTTTTATTTGAATGACTTGAATATAATCTTTAAGTCAAATCCAACCTGAAGGTTATCTCAGCTATTCCATTTTTCTAAATAGGGGTAGTCCTTACACAAGTGAGCCTGGGAGAACGCAATGTCTGTTTAGGTAAACAAATGAAAGATTTTGACTGTTTGGCACACTAGCTCTAGACCTCTCAACTCACAATCTACTTAGATATTAAAAATAATAACCACTAATAATTAAGAATTTACTACGTGTCAGCCACTAGCCTGGTCACTTAACCTACATTTTAATTATCACAACAATCCAATGGAGTAGCTGTTCTTCTTAGCCCTATTTTACAGGTGAAAAAACTGCGGCATGGAGAGATAACTTGTCCCAAATGACACTGATGCTTAGTGATCAGCCAGGATTTGAACCCAGGATCTAACATTGATTACCACAGGGGTGCCTGGGTGGCTCAGTTGGCTAAGTGTCCGACTCTTGATTTTGGCTCAGGTCATGATCTCATGGTTTGTGAGTTCAAACCCTGTGTTGGGCTCTGCGCTGACAGTGCAGAGCCTGTTTGAGATTGTCTCTCTCCCTCTCTCTCTCTCTCTCTCTCTGCCCCTCACTGTGTGTGTGTGTGTGTGTGTGTGTGTGTGTGTGTGTGTGTGTGAGTTCGAGCCCTAAGGGCTCTGTGCTGACAGCTCGGAGCCTGGAGCCTGCTTCAGGTTCTGTGTCTCCCTTTCTCTGCCCCTCTCCTGCTTCCACTCTGTCTCTCTAAATAAAAATAAATAAACATTTAAAAACATTTAAAAATATATAAATAAACTTTAAAAATTAAAAAAATGAAATAGATTAACACAATATATAAAAAATAGTCTAATCCTTTAACCAACCTGCTTTGCTAACCTTTGCCCTGTCGTCATGATGTAGTAATTTTGGAGTAAATGGAACCAATTTGATCTTAATCTGAATAATTTCTTGAATCAGATCAAATCTCCAGAATGTAATGTGGTTCTTTTCTTTTCTTTATATATATATATATAAATAAATTTATATATATATATAAATCTCTCTCTCTCTCTCTCTCTCTATATATATATATATATATATATAGAGAGAGAGAGAGAGAGAGAGAGAGAGACAGAGAGTGAGAGAGAGGAGAGAGAGAAAGCAATGGAGAGGGACAGAGGGAGAAAGAGAGAGATTCCCAAGCAGGCTTCACGCTCGGTACAGAGCCCAACACGGACTTCAACCCTATGACCCTGGGATCATGACCTGAGCTGAAGTCAAGTGTCAGATGTTCAACCTGCTGAGCCACCAGGTGCCCCAATATGTACATTTCTAGAGGAGAGGATTGTGCCCTCTCAGGAGAGATTGCATTTCTTGGGGCTGCCCTGGCTTACACCTGGTCCTGGAGTAATTCATACTGTCTGTCCTCACTCACTAAAGTGTCTCTATACAGTAAATCATATGGTTACCCTGTAAACCTGCTTGTCTTTGCCTTCTCAAATAAGCTCAGGTGTCTAGAATAGAGGCTAGATCAAGGACGAGACTGGTTTCTTCATCTGACCCAGGACTCTCAGGATCAAGACTAAATTCTTGACCAGAAACAAGTTGTCCAGGCACCTCTGGGTTTTGCCCAGAAAGGTCATCCTTGCTTGGCCAAGCAGGAAGTGAAGATATCATTATTAGAGCAGGAAAGTAAATGCCATAGGATAGTCTTCTGAAATCAGGTGGCATGCCAGGAGGACAGGTGCCTTGTTTTCAGGGTGATGGGCATTCCTGCTGCTATTTTAGCCTCTATTTTGGCTGCCTGGGCTGAGAGAATTCTGTGATCTGGCACATGTAGGCTCAGCTGTGCTCGGTATTGTCTTTCTGGGCTCCAAAGTGCTTCTTAGCCTTCCAGAGCCTTTTATCCAGTGAAGTCCCCTTTGGAAAAGCAGTCCTCGGGCCCCAGTCATTCTTGTTCCTGGGACTGGTCAATCTCCCCTAGGTACTTCGGGTGCGTTTTTCTGGAACACATGACTTCAAGAACAGACCTCTACATGGAAGTTAAAAGTCCCTTGCAAAATAATGAAGGATCTGATAATTGTGAGTGTCCAGAATATTCCTCAGATTTGCTTAGGCACGACAGACAAACAAAAATATCCTTTAAATCTAGGTTTGGATTGCTATGTGAGTCATGACTGGATCCAGGATTTCACATGGTATTATTAGGATCTGTCTTTCTATCTCCATCTTTTAGCTATTCTCTTTGTATTTGTATCAGAGTTTCACCACACACTGCCACCATGATCACAACCAGGTTTGAGCTTCTGTGATTCTTGAGACCTCAGAAAGAGAGTGACCACTTCTCTCCCAGTGTGCAAGTCAGTCCTTAGATAAATGCCCTAACCAAAGTAGGGACATAAGAGACGGTGAACACTTAAAAAGTGTTTTTGTATGCTAGTCACACTTCAATACTTTATATGTATTAATTCATTTAATCTCTACATGCATCCTGTGAAAGAGGAATTATTACTATCTCCACTTTACATATAAGGAAACTGAGGTACAGAGAGATTAAGCAACTTGATCAAGGTCATATAGCATGTAATTGCTGAGCTGATATTTGAACCCAGGGAGTCTAGCTATGCTCTTAACAGTCCATTTTAGTAAAGAGGCATATAACAGATAGCTGGCATATGACAGTGTATAATGGATGAGGACCGAACCGTTTTCTAAAATAAAACTTGTTGCTTAGGCAAAAATTAATAGTATAGTATACTAATTAGTGTACTAATCTTGTACTCGAGATGACGATTACACTTGTACAGGTCACTAAACTCTGATCCTTCAGCATCACTATAAGGAACATACTGGTCTAGATGAGGGTCAGAAATACACAACACACATGCCACTGCCACCATCAAGCCCATGCTGTTCCTATGGCAGACATCGTTACTCAGTCACCACACTATCTGTCCTTTAAATCTGGGTGCAGCCTCAGATTCCTTTTCAACACACTAATCCAGGCAGCCTTGCTAACTGGACACCGTTTACTATTAAAAATGAAACCTGTTGCTATTTTAGGATTAAGAGATTTCTGGGGCGCCTGCGTGGCTCAGTCGGCTGAGCATCCAGCTCTCGATTTCAGCTCTGAGCATGATCCCGGGGTTGTGAGGTCCAGCCCTGTGTGGGGCTCCTCGCTGAGCATAGGGCCTACTTAAGATTTTTCTCTCTTTACCTCTGCCCCTGTTCCCTGCTTGTGGGTGCCCTCTCCATAAATACATACATACATACACAAAAGATTTCTAAAGACGTTTCCAAGGCTAATGTTTCAGAATTCTTCTGAGGCAGCAGAAATAACAGACTTTGGTTTTCAAAGCATAATCACAGAAGTTTATTCGGTGTTCATAAACAAGGGCAGTCCTTTGAATTCTTTAAAAATTCCCTCATCTATGCTCCATGTCATCCTGTGGACCTTTTCTCATCCTCTTCCAATAAGAACAGAAATAGTGATAACATACTATAAACCTCTTCTAATGTGCTCAGATACGTTTACACCCACTCTCTGAAGTGCATTCCATCAGGACCACTGAGAAAGGCCAGCAATCTGGAAGGGTCCTAGGGCTCAACTATAAAGGCACCTAAATATTTTTTACCTGGGGATCTTGAAAAACATTCTTTACAGGGCATAAACCTGTTCTTAAAGCCCTGGGTAGTACACCCCTCTCACTTTTGTTATGAGGAAGTTAAAACTCAGAGAGGTTAAGAGATTTTTCTAAAGTCATACAACTGAAAGTGACAGAATTGGGTCCTAGACCTCAGGCATCTAGCAACAAATCAATAAATATCTAGTGAGCTTTTATAGTCCAGTGCTAGAAGCTGAGGGTTTGGAAAAGGCTTATTAAGCCAGTATGTCTGTCCTACCACATACTTTTTAATTGGCAAGATGGCAAGAATCTAAAACACTGACGAGATAAAAAGTAGGTGCTGTATGATTTCTCAAGTTACCGTTAGCTGATAGGCCATCTTGAGGGTCATGCTTCCATCCTCTCTGGGGTGTGTTCCCTTTCAAAGTACACCTAGCATATAGATATAGAATATAGATCTAGCATATAGAAAAAAGTTTCAGAACCTACCCTAAGGGGAGAAGAAGGGTGAGTTTTCTAGGGGGACTTCAGGAAGTCTTGTGCCTCTTCCCACCTTAGGAACTCGAGGCTTGTGGTTCCCTGTTCTTGACTTGCTCTTCCTCACTCTTCTTTACTTGCTACTCTGACTTATCCATTACATTCAGCGCCAAGGTCCCTTCCACAGGAAGGTGTTCCTGATGGCCACCTTCCACCCCTGCCCTCAGGTTTGGTTTACCTTATGCTTGTGTGGTTTTGTAGAGTTCACCCAAATTACACTCCTGAAGGAACTTATCATTTAATGACTGTCTCTCACACTGGAATGCAAACTCCTTGATGGTTAAAATATGTCTGTCCCTTTCCCTGTTGTATCCCCAGGGTTTAGTTCAGTACTTTGCTAAGAGTGCCCCCTCAATGTGTTTACTGGGGGAAGAAAGGAGAGAAGGAAGAGAAAAGAGACATGTATACACCTTAAGGTCTGAACCTTGATAATAAGTATGAAAATGAGACGAGTACTTATTGAGCCATTATGTCCCAGGTTTGTCTCATTTCCCTGGAATGTAGATTTCATCATCCCTATTTTATAAATGAGAGAACAAAACCCAGAAAGGTTTAGTAACTTGCCTCAAGTCGCTCAGCCATTATGTGAAACATTGAGGATTTAAACTCAGGCTGACTCCAAGGTTCTTCTGGAGTCTCTCTTGTCCAAGCACAGGGTTTCTCAACGTTGGCTTTATTGGGCTGCAGAATCCTTTGTTGTGGAGGCTCCTGATTCTTTGTGCGGTATCCCTAGCCTCTACTCACAGATGTCAGTAGAACCGCACCCCCCCCCCCCCCCCCGCCAGGCTGTGACAACCAAGAATGTTTCCAGACATGGCTAATGTTCCTAGAGGAAAATCATCTCTGGCTGAGAACCACTGCCTTAATCTGCTGCATCCTTAAAGAAGCAAATTAAAACTCACACTTCCTCAAAAACAGGGTTTGTTTGTTTTTTTTTCCTAAACCTTAAAATTACCTTAATCTTGTTTCACTGAATTCAAATTAAGGAAATTTTCAAATCTGGTGAAGTCTTCATTGGTTATATACTCTCTCTCTTTGTACACCTTTCAGAAACTTAACATATAGCCCCCTACCCCCAGCCTTATGTCTTCTTTGAATCTAAAAAGAAAGAATAGCCTTGGTTTCAAGGGAAGGCAAACACAAAGTGATGGCTCATACTTAAATGGGGAATTTTTGATTTGCTATCAGATTAGCCCTTTTTTGTTTATAGCAGTCCACAGTCCAAAGATAGTTGTAGAATTAAATGTGTAATTAAGCTTTGTATTCTCCATTTACTGCATACGGGAGTTTTTTAAAGCTGAAATGTTTATTAAGACATTTTCTAAACAAACGGTATTAAAGAATGAAGAGATGGTCTATAGTAATAGAGAAATTGGTGACACCTGGTGGTGGATTGTATAAAACTTCTTAGAGTTTAAACAGGGTTATTATTATTTTTAAGAATAATCTGGGCTATTTCAGTCAAGTACTATGAAGTATTTTTGGCTCACAGCTGTTTTAATGAACAGGGCAGGAGTGTATAATTACAAATGGTTTAGCTATGGAATTCAGAATAGCTAATACAACCCCCCTTCCCCATGTAAAAGCTTTGTGCAGGCAGGAACGGTGACCAGAGGCATATCCATATGCTTATAAGACCTCTGTCAGGAACTAGCTTTGGTTCTTACAATCAGAATGTTAACCTTTGGTGGGTATGGAACGTGACCCACCAGGAGAGGATATGTCTTAGACATGGTTGCTGTAAGAGAGGGTCCAGTGTGAGGGGAGAGAGATGCTGCTTGCTAAAGGATGTAGTCAAGAGAAACCAGGTACACGTAATAGCCATCCTCATAGCTAGCTTTCATTAGCTCCTCTGCTGAAATTCAGCCTGAAATATCCAGATAATTATCTCAAACGTGTGTGTGTGTGTGTGTGTGTGTGTGTGTGTGTGTGTGTGCGCGCGCGTGCACGCGTGCAAGCAGATGGTGGTAATTACAGGTCACTTCACTAGTCCTAGACACTCAGAATGCAAGCTGGCTGCCTTAGAGGTAAGTGCTTTTGTGAGGATTTGGAATTCTAGGCTGATTGATAATTGGTTATTTCCCTGCAGTCACTCCTGACCCTTCCTCTTGCTGATGAGCATTTCCTTTGACTCTTGGTAGCTGCTAAAATTAGTTTCTGTAAGGCATGCTTGAAAAACCTGCTACTGGAAGACGGTTTAATTCCAGGATGGAGACTGAACCCCTGATATGTGCCTTACACTGTCCCATGTCTGGGCTGTGAAGGCAACTGAGACAAAGCCCTGTGCTCAGGGGTACAAAGTCCCAGAGGAGACAATGATCACATTGATCATTGATGTGATTTGTAGGGGGGCTCTGGAGCTAATGGCCAGGAAAGAATTCTTGAGATGTTTTTGAAGCAAAATGGTGTTTTTATTATAGCACGGGGACAGGACCTGTGGGCAGAAAGAGCTGCATTATAAGCGTGAGGGGTGACCGATTATGTAAGATTTTCTATCCTATGGAGGGGAGGGTGATGTTAGGGCTGCAGGAAATTGAGTCTATAGGTTTCTGGAGGTCTTACTTTTGATAAGGTTGCTTTTTTCTGGTAAATCACTTAAGGCAGTTGCAAACTGATGGTGACTGTCCTGCAGGACTGTGATCTCTATCAGTTAACCACTTGTTTTGCCCTTCTCTCTGTTCTTGGGCAGCCAGGAGTGCCTGAGGAATGTCACACATATCCCATCTAGAGGGGGCATGGGGGGGGGGTGGAGGTTGTTAACTTGTACTTTGCCCTCAGCTTGCCTTTGGCTCCCTCATCAATATCAGTGTTGGGTTTGGTGCTACGGAGACAGCACAGCTATGCACATGGGACATGAAAGAGGGCAGGGCCAGTAGAAGCCACTATACCTGGAAGTCCACAAGATTTCCATTCTCCTTGAGTTTAACCAGAGTCCTAGAAGTGGTTGCACCTTTGGGAAATTGTTCATCTGAGGGTGTCTTCAGATCTTGGTAGCCTTAACCCAAGTAGTATTCTCTTTCTCTTTTTTAAAGTATTCCCTATGCCCACCATGGGGCTGGAACTCATGACCCCAAGATCAAGAATCAGGTGTTCCACCGACTGAGCCAGCCAGGTGCCCCAACCTTCTCTTGATGTACAAAACTCCCTCACCCTTCTGACCTTGTACCTTCTCTCTGGGCCGCATTTCTAAATCTTTAAAGGCCACTTTCTGGCCTCACTCAAGTCCAGGATAGCTTCCTTTCTTATGTCTCATTTAACAACAAATAGAAATATTGGAAACAACCTAAATGACCATTAGAATTTGGTTGAATATATCATGGGGTCATATGCAATGACAAAAAAAATGACGACATAGAAAATTGCTTAGAAAAAATATTCACAATATTTGATTAAGCAAAAATTCGATAGTAAAAAGAGTATGCATAGTATTTTTCAGTGGCCACAACCATGAATTGCTGCTTTAGGATGAAACCAGAAATTATCCCAGGAAAGTACTGAGTAGGGGGACTATCAAATAGAGTAGGATTCCAAAGATGTAATACATACACACCACACGAAATGGAATAAAGATTTATGAAATATTCACCAAAATGTTACCAATGATCACCTCTGGGTATCCATGAGCATGTAATATTTTATAATCTAAAAAAGTTTATTTATAGAATCTAGCCTCAAGGCTTCCAATAGGGAAAAAATAGTATTTTCAACAAATAATGCTGGAAAAATGACATTTACATACAAAAAAAAAATGAATCTAGACTCTGACCTCTTTTAGAAAATTTAAATCAAAATGGGTCAGAGACCTTAATGTAAGATGCAAAGTTATATAACTTCTAGAAGAGGACATAAGAGAAAATCTAGGTGACCTAGGGTTTAGTGATGACTTTTTAGAAACAACACTGAAAGGACCATGAAAGAAAAAATGGAAAAGTTGGACTTTATTACAATTAAAAACTTATTCTCTGTGAAGCATATGGTTAAGAAAATGAAAAGGGACCTCACAGATTGGGAGAAAATATTTATAAAACATATATCTGATAAAAGTCTTGTATCCAACATATATTTTTTAAAAACTCTTAAAACTCTGATAACAACACAACTCAGTTAAAAGCTGTTTAGACACCTAGCCAAGGAAGAGATGCATATGGAAAATGAGCATTTGAAAAGATGCTAACATCAGATGTAGTTAGAGAATTACAGATTAAAACAACAGTGAAATAGCACTGCATTCCTATTTGGATGGCTAAAATGCAAAACACTGACAACATCCAACGCTGGTAAGGACATGGAGAAACAGGAAATGTCATTCCTTGATGGTGGGAATACAAAATTATGCAGCCACTCTGGAAGATAGTCTCTACTTACAGTCTACCCTGGAAGGTAGTCTGTCTCTTACAAAGCTAAACCTCATCTACCATATAATGAAGCAAATGTGCCCTAGATGTTTACCCAAATGTGTTGAAAACATGAAACATGTACACACACACACACACACACACACACACACACACACACACACACTGCCCACAGATGTTATAGCAGATTTATTCACAATTGCTAAACACTGGGAGCAGTCAAGATATCCTTCAGTAATTGAATGAATAAGCAAAGTATGGTACCTCCATACAATGGAATATTATTCAGAAGTTAAAAGAAATGATCTATCAAGCCACAGAAGTCATGGAAGAAACTTAGATGTTTATTGGAAAGTAAAAGAAACCAATCTGAAGAGGTGATATACTATATGATATTAACTATATGACCTTCTAGGGAAGGCAAAACTATAGGGACTATAAAATGATCATTGGTTGCCAGGGCTTCGAGAATAATGGGGGGAAGGAGGGAGGGATGAATAGGTAGACCACAGGGGATTTTTAGAGCAATGAAACTATTCAGTGTGGTACTGAAATGGTGTCTACATGACGTTATGGATTTGACAAAACCCACAGAATGTACAATAGCAAGGGTGAACCTTAGTGTAAACTATGCACTTTATTTAAAACTAATATATCAGTATTGGTTATCAACTGTAACGAGTGTAGCACACCAATGCAAGATATTAATAATGGGGAGAAATATGTTTTATGGTGGAGGGAGGGGGTAGAGAGTTGGGACTGTGTGGGAACTTCTGTTCAGGTTTTTTTTTTTTTTTTAATTTTTTTTTTCAACGTTTATTTATTTTTGGGACAGAGAGAGACAGAGCATGAACGGGGGAGGGGCAGAGAGAGAGGGAGACACAGAATCGGAAACAGGCCCCAGGCTCCGAGCCATCAGCCCAGAGCCCGATGCAGGGCTCGAACTCACGGACCGCGAGATCGTGACCTGGCTGAAGTCGGACGCTTAACCGACTGCGCCACCCAGGCGCCCCTGTTCAGGTTTTATATAAATCTAAAACTGCTCTAAGTAATAAAAGTCCATGTGTTTCTTACAAAGAAATCTAGCTTCCAATAAACCCTTTGAAGACTCTCTTTTGACATTTGACCCTAGTGGCCAACCAATTTAACTTCTCAGCCAATCACTTCCCATAAGTCGCAAATGGTGGAAAGTCTAGATGTCTAGTCCCTTCAAAATACCAAGGGAAGTGGGGGTGCCCAGCTGGCTAAGTCTGTAGAGAATGGGACTCTTGATCTCGACATTATATGTTCAAGCCCCATGTTGGGTGTAGAGCTTACTTACAAAAATAAAAAATAAAATGATTAAGGGTTAATATTTTAAAAAATACCAAAGGAAGCATTGGTCGCAGCAGGGTGGGGAGTGGTTGTCTGGCTTTCTTGGTCTTTTTTCTCTCCTTTTTTGTGTATCTTTAAATATTCAAGTTGATGGCAATGGAATAAATTTCTAAGCAGAAAATCTGGCTGCCTTTGGAGTCAAATGCCTTCTGAATATTTTTTTCAGAAGATTCAGACAGTCTATCATTGCAGACAGTCCAAAGTATACACATTATTCGAGAACCATGGACCAGACTCTACGAGTTATGTATACACGGAGGTAGTGTTATTAATTCCATTTAGAGTTGAGGAAAAGGGCAGCTCCAGGGGTCTTAATACTTTGCCCAGGGACACACAGCTAGGGAACATACACAGTGACATTGCAGAGACCCGTGATCACAGTCTTTACTCTGTTCAGACAGGCTTCCCAGAAGTGGGAACATTTCAGAATCCAGCAGTCCCACCACATGTCAACTCATTTTCTGGCTTACTTTCTCCCCTTCAACTCTCGTTTTACATTGCGGCTTCATCACTGTCCAAAGAGGGGTGACAATGTCATGAATATTATGCTAGCCTCTTCTTTCTCCTTAAAGAGACACTATGGATGCTTCTTAAGGCTAAGCAAATAATCCATCTTCTAGAATCCTTGCCTCATGCGTTTGCTTATAAATTCCTTAAACACAATGACTTTTCTTGGCTTTATCTTGATTACCTGGTATGCTGTCAGGTGCTTAGGTACCGTTTAGTAAACTCCTATTGAATGAATGAATGAATGAATGGATGGATGAAACCATGCCTGTATCATAACAGTTATTTGATGCTGACATGTTGTCATTATTGTTTATTAAGCACATTTTTTTTTTTTTATTACGTACTCCCTAGCCCCCAGGGAATCATGATGGAGTTCAGCAGTGAACAAGATAGACAATGTTCCTGCTCAGGTGGTATTTGCATTCTATTGCAAAGAGAAAAGTGGTGAGCAAATTAACAAATTTCATAGTGCACTTAATTTCTTAAATTGAATTTTTATTGAGATAATTGTAGATTCACATGTAATTATAAGAAACAATAGAGAGAGAGAGATCTCCTGTACTCTTTACCCAGTTTTCTCCAGTACAAACATCTTGGAAAATTATAGTAGGATATCATAATCAGGATAGTGACATGGATACAATCCACCTGTCTTTTCCTGGTTTCTCCACTTTTACTTGTATGTACTCGTGTGTCTGTGTGTGTGTGTGTGTCTACTTCTATACAATTTTATCACATGTGTAGGCTCATGTATCCACCACTACAGTCAAGTTAGAGAACATTTCCATCACCACAAGGATGTGGTGATGCCCTTTGATAACATACCCACCTCCCTCTTCTACCTTGTTTTTTTTTAATTTTTTAAAGATATTTATTTGTTTTTGAGAGAGAGAGAGCAGGCAAGCTGGGGAGGGGCAGAGAGAGAGGGAGACAAAGAATCTGAAGCAGGTTCCAGGCTCTGAGCTGTCAGCACAGAGCCTGTCGCGGGACTCGAACTCACAAACCATGAGATCATGACCTGAGCCGAAGTCAGACATGTCGGACACTTAACCCACTGAGCCACCCAGGTGCCCCTCTTCTACCTTGTCCTTAACTGCTGGCAACCAGGAATGTGTCCTCTTTTTCTATAATTTTCTCCCTTTTAAGGAAGTTATATAATGAAATCTTATGGTGTGTAACCTTCAGGGATTGGCCTTTTATTTTCACTCAGGCTTTCCTTCAAATTCATTCAGGTTGTTCTGTTACGGAAAACTGGTCTGGATCACCCAGCAGAAGAACCAAGTGGCACTCGGAGATCTTGGAAGGAAGGAGGTTTATTTTACACTGGTGGGCTCAGAGTAGATTATTGTCCAGAGATCTGAGCCCACAGCATCAACGGAGGAGACAATTTATAGTCTGTTACTTCCGCATCCCTCATTAGTAGTAATTGGGTGCCTGTGGCAAGCAGAATAGGAAGGAAATCCCGGAAGGGGTATCTTCTGACAAGGACTGGAATTCCCTTATCAGTCCTGTCGGCCATCTTATAACAGATTTTTCCTACGTACCAATAGTTCTGTGTATCAATAGTTCAATCCTTCTGACTGCTGAGTCTCGTCGATGGTATAGATGGAGCACAATCTAAGAATTCACTAACTGAAGAACATTGAGCCTCTTTTCAGTTCATGGCCATGATGAACGAAAGTACTATGAACGTTTGTATATAGGTTTTGTGTGACAAGTTTTTTCTCTCTCAGTCTTTTATTATATAATGTTTCAAACATACAGCAAGGTTGAAAACATTTTAGTGAATGTACCAACCACCTAGATTCTACCATTAATTGTTTTAGTTAATACACTTTATTTTTTAGAGCAGTACTAGGTTTACAGATAAAATTGGCCAGATAGAGAGTTCTCATTTAGTCTTCTCTATAGAATTTGCCTTAACATTAACATCTTGCATTAGTGTGGTGCCTTTGTTGCAATTGATGAACCAACGTTGACTAAAGTTTGGAGTTTACGTTAGGGTTCCCTCTGTGTTGTACATTCTGTGGTTTTGTCACATGCATAATATCATGGGTATACTTTCACAATGTCATACAGGATAGTTCCACCACCCTAAAAACCCCCTGTGCTACACCTTTTCATCCCATCCTTCCTCCCTACTGGAGCCCATGGGAACCACCAGTCTTTTACTGTTCCTGTAGTTTTACCTTCTCTCCACTGTCATACAGAGGACGTCATACAATATGTAGCCTCTTCAGACTGACTTCTTTCACTTCTCAATATACATTCAAGGTTCCTCCGCATATTGTTTGGCTTGATAGCCGCATAAATGTGTATTTCTTTTTAGTGCTGAATAATATTACATTGTTCGGAGGTACCACAATTTATGTATCCACTCGTTAATGAAGGCTACGTTGGTTGCTTCCAGTTTTTGGCAATTATGGATAAGGCTGCTTATAAACATGTGTGGGCAGTTTTCATGTGAACATGTTTTCAACTCATTTGAGTAAATACCTAAGGACACATTTGCTGGATTGAAGGGTAGACTAGGTTCAGCTTTGTAAACTCCCAAATTGTGTTCCAGAGTGTTTGTCCCATTTTGTATACCCCCCATCAATGAACGAGAATTCCTGTTGCTTCACATATTCACTGGCATTTGGTGTCGTGAGTATTTTGGACTTTAATCACTAATAGATATATTAGTGATTAGTGCTATCCCATTGTTGCTTTATTTGTAATCCCCTAATGACATTCGATGTTGAGCGTCTTTTCTTATATTTCTTTTCCATCTGTATTTCTTCTTTGGTTAGATGTCTTTTCAGATCTTTTGCCCACCTTAAATTGGATTATTTATTTTTTTAATTGGGTTTTAAGTGTTCTTTAGCAGATATGTGTTTGCAAGTATTTTTTATTTGGTGTCCGTCTTTTCTTGAAAGTATCTTATACCGACAAGTTTTTTTTTTTGTTTTTGTTTTTTTTTTTTTTCATTTTAATGAAGTCTATTTAAATATTTTTTTTTCTTTCATGGATTGTGTTTTTGGTTGTGTACCTAAAAAGTCAGTACCAAATCTGAGGTCACTTAGAAACATTTTCTCCTATGTTATCTTCTAGAAGTATTATAATTTTGCTTTTTATATTTAAGTATATGGTCTATTTTAAGTTGATTTTGTGAAAGTTATAAGGTCTGTGTTTAGATTCCTTTTTTTTTTTTTGCATATGAGGTCTAGTTGTTTTAGCACTGCTTGTTGAAAATACTGTCCTTTCTCCATTGAATTGCCTTTGTATCTTTGTCAAAGATCACTTAACTCTAATGATGTGGGTCAATTTCTGACACGGAGCTCAGTGCTGGCCTGGAATCCAGGGACCATGAGATAGCTGAAACCGAGAGTTGCTTAACCAACTGAGCCACCCAGGCACCCCAAAGAGGTTCCTTTTTAATCCTGGTTTGCCTTAGAGTTTTTAATCATAAATGGCTATTGGATTTTGTCACATGCTTTCTCTGCACTGACAGGTACGATCATATGATTTTGTTTATTTTACTGACATGGTAAGTTGCATTAATTTTGAATGATGAATCATATTTGCATACCTAGAATAAATTCCAGGTACACACTTGGCCACTTGGTCATGATCAGTGACCAAATAATGACCCGGTATAAGTTGGTCATGGCATATAATTGTTTGTTTACATTGTTGGACTCAATCTGCTGATGTTTTGTTGATGATTTCATGTATAAGTTCATGCAAGATATAAGTCTGTAGTTTTTATTTTGTGATGTCTTTGTCTGGTTTTTGTGTCAGAATAAAGCTGGCCTCATAAAATGAGTTGAAAAGTATTCCCTCCTCTTCTGTTTTCTGAAAGAGATTGTCTAAAGTTGGTGTTAATTATTTTTTGAATGTTTGGTATAATTTCTAGTGAAACCATCTGGGACTAGAGATGTCTTTGTCGGAAGCTCTTTAATTACAAATTCAATTTCTTTAATGGTTATAGCAGTATCCAGATTGTTTATTTCATATTGATTGAGTTTTGGTAGTTTGCTGTTTTGGAGGAATTGGTCCATTTCTTCTAAGCTAGAATTTATGAGAATAAAGTTATTTGTAGGATTCCCTTATTATTCTTTTGCATTATTTTAAATAATGATAATTGCAGTGAATAAAATAAACAGGAATGATAAGAAAAGACCTCTCTGAGGAATTGATACATGTGTGAGCTGAGATCTGAAGGAGTCAGCCATGGAAAATTGCAGAAAGCACTCCAGGCAGAGAGAGGTTAGTGCAAAGGCCCAGAGAGAGGGACCAGGTTGGCATTTTTAAGGAAGAAAAGAATTGCTGGAGTAGAAAAAGCAACAGGGAAAATGGTTGGAGTTGAACATGGAGAGTACAGGGATTAAAGAATGTGGTGGCCTGGAGCTATGGGAAGGACCTTAGATTGTATTATAGGAGAAGAGGGATATCATTGTGATGAGGTTTTGGGGTGATCCTGAGTTTTGGAGCTGACAGCCAAGAAAGAATTCTTGAAGATGTCTTTGGTGCAAAAAGGTGATTTTATTATAAAGCAGGGAGACAGGACCCTTGGACATAAAGAGCTGCACTGGGGTTGTAAAGAATGACTGGTTATATACTGTAGAGTTGGGGGAGGTAAAGTCAAAAGGGAAGTTTCCAAAAAGATTTTCATATGCTAAAGACTTACAGATTACTGGAGGCCTACATATTGTCAAGATAAGTTTGTTTTTCCCTCTAGCAAAGCTTTAAAATTAATACAGTAGGGGGTTCCTGGACTTTAGGCTATTGATGAGATTGCTTTTTTTTTTTTTTTTTTGTAATTGTACTAAGGTATTTGTAAACTGATGGAGACTCTCAACAGTTTGGTAACCATCTGTTTTCTTTCCTTTCCTTTGTTCTTGGGCAGCCATGAGTGCCTGAGGAATATCACACATAATCCCACTTGGGGTTGGGGTCGGGTGGGGTGCTAGCTTATGCTTGGCCCTCAGCTTGCCTTATTGTCCCTCATCAACTGGATGGATTAAGATAGGACAAATCATGCCCGGATTTATATTTTCAAAAGATCATGATGGAGATCATGCATGGAGAAAAGATTGTAGGAGAGCCAAGAATCAAAAGCCAAGTGATAATGAGTTTGCAATTGTTTCTGCAAGATGATGATGGCTTGGAAACTGGAGGCCGCGTGAAGATGGAGAGTAGAAGGCAGAGTGGGAACATGGCTTGAAGTTACTATTTCTCTCTTTGACTATTGGTCTAAATGCCTTTCCCTTAAGGACTAAGAATGACCACCCTTTTTTGTTGAGCATTCAGCAGAGTTAGTCTGTGAAGTTTAAATAAAGTTGAGACTATCAAAAATCATCTTAGCTAGGGGCTCCTGGGTGGCTAGTCAGTTGAGTGTCTGACATCAGCTCAGGTCACGATCTCATGGTTCGTGGGTTCAAGCCCTGCATCAGGCTCTGTGCAGACAGCTCGGAGGCTAGAGCCTGCTTCAGATTCTGTGTCTCCCTCTCTCTCCGCCTCTCCCTGACTCATGCTCTCTCTCTCTCTCTCTCTGTCAAAAAACATTAAAAATTTGTTTTAAATCATCTCAGCTGTATGTTGACTTTTCTTGTTCATGTATTCTGGCTGCTGCCACAAAGATACCATCAAATGGCTGGCTTATAAACAGCAGAAATATATTTCTTGGGACACCTGGGTGGCTCAGTTGTTTAAACATCCAACTCTTGACTTCAGGCTCAGGTCTTGATCCCAGAGTGGTGGAACGGAGCCCCACATTGGGCTCTGCACTGACAGCAAGAAGCCTGCTAGGGATTCTCTCTCCCTCTCTCTGTTGCCCCTTCCCTCCATCTCACTCTCTCTCTCTCTCAAAAAGAAAAAAAGATTCTCTCTCTCTCTCTCCTTCTAACCCCCCTAAAAAATTTTAAGATATATATATATAATATATATATATAATATATATATATTATATATATATAATATATATATATTATATATATATATATATATTCTCTCAGTTTTGGAGACTGGGAAATCAAACACAAGGCACCAGCAGTTAAGGTGCCAGGTGAGGGTCCTTTCCTTGTCTATAGATGGCCTTCTTGCTCACTAGGCAGAGGGGTGGGGAAGCTCTCTGGGGTCTCTTTGTAAGGCCATTAAGGCCTTTCATGAGCTAATTACCTCCCAAAGACCCCACCTGTAAATACCATCACAGTGGAGATTAGGATTTAACATAGGAATTTGTGGGGTGGGGCGGGGTTCAGTCTATATAATACAAGACCACCTAAACCCATGAAGTCAAAATAAAGTTCAAACTATCCGAAATCCTCTCAGCTAGATTTTGGCTTTCTCCTACAGTGTAAATTACCCGAAAAGTTTTGTGCAGGCTCATGATTCACTGCCTAACTTTGGAGGGTTTCTTGAAAAGGCTTTGGCCATTTGTTCTGTCAGAGGCTTGGGCCATTGTTCAGAGTGTTGAGAGATAACAAGAGTACAGTTTAATGTGCTACAGATGTCTGGGACGGTGACTCAGGCTCCTGGCAGAGATCCAAGGCAGGAAACCTGCTGCTGCCATTCGTATTCTCTGTGTCTATGCCGGAAATGGCTCGAGCTGTAATTTGCAGAGTTTATAGTGATGTAAATGCAGCCAAACCCCAAGTGAAGCCTCGCAGATGTACATCATTAGGAGAGCTCTCAGCCTCTCTTGTATGCTGTTCAGAGGCGATTCATTTGCAATCAATTTCAAAGACTCTGTGGACGGGAAGAATGTTCTCTCATATTGTCTAGCTCATTTTAAAATCTGTCCTCCTGACATTTTGATAAAAGGTAATAACCAAACCTCTTGTGTTCAACAGAATGTGCTTATAATAACAAGCCTGGCATTAAAAAAAAAAAAAAAAAAAAAAGACCCAAAGTATCAACAGCCCTTTAAAAATGGAATGCATCATTTTCCATTTGACTCAATTGTCCAACTGTCTGCAGCACCTCTTCTGTCTTTACCTATTTTATGATTAGTTAAGGAGATCGGCATTTGCACTCATAAGGCAGAAAGCTTTGGGTACAAGTTTTAGAAGCTCTGCTTGTTTCCTAACGTGAAAATCCAAAGGAAAAAAAAAAACCCACCATTTTTTTGTTCTACTTAAATATATAAGCTCTTAGAAATATAAAGGAAATGGTTAATATGCAATTGTAATAATTAAATGTGAAAATATTAATATTTAATGTAATTCCTTATGTAGTATATTTAGATCCCAATGGGAAACAGATACATACTCAAACAAGATAGTTCATTATAAAGGGAGCATTAATAAAAGCATAGTTGGGTATAGGGGAACCACAAGGGTCAGCGCCCGGGGTCAGTAGCAGCAGTGTTCCTACCCCTAGGCCTGCCTCTATGGTACAGGAAGAAGCAGCTGTGTAACCTGGGAGGAGGGAACTGTTAAGAGTGGTGGCCTCCAGTGAGGGGTAGAGACTGGTTGGGCTGGCCTTGTCGGGAACAAAACTGAGGAACTGACACCCTGACTTCACTCTTCTGCTTTCCCCCATCCTCTGATCTTCTGGGCTCCACTGGCTGAATCCGGACCAAACCAGAGGCCAAGAGAGGCCATGGTCATAATCCATCCGAGTTACCTCCTGGGAGAGGGCAGGGGGAAAAGAGGTAGAAAGTAGATCTGAAGGAACAAATTCATATGTTTTTAAAGATTTATATCCTAACATATTAATTTTGAAATATTGCCTTTGCCTACCCCAGCATTTCCTGAAACTATTTCATTTGAACTCTTTTCATACATCAATTTTGTTTTCATCACTAGAGCCTGTAGAGGCTGCTTTTAAGCAAACAGACTTGAGCAATGGAATGCAAAAAGGGTCCACAGTGACCACCTGGCTGAATACAGACAGGCCCATCAGGCGACCCACCTCAAGATACCCATAGACCCTAACTAACCAATGGACTACTTACAACGAGGCAGTTAACCAAAAAGGAAGATTCCATGCATCGCCATACCTCCTCGTCTTCCCTTCTTTAAAAACACTACCACTACCTTTTGTTACACACAGCCTCTCCTCTGCCGTCCTGCCTGCTACTCCCTTGTGGTGTATTCAGTAAACTTCTATCTCCTCTGTTCTGCCTCTAGTGAATTCTTTATTCACCGCCCACACCATTGCCACCAACTTCCACCTGATCGTCGTCCCACATTTGGGGCCCCCATCCAATCGAGGGACAGACACCGCATTTAGATACCACAGAGCCATCTTTGAGTCAGCTAATACAGCTTGAAGAGACCTTCATTTTTTAAATACAGAAATCTTTTTTTTTAATTTTTTACTGTTTATTTTTGAGAGAGAGATAGAGAAAGAGCATGAGCAGGGGAGGGGCAGAGAGAGAAGAGAGGGAGACACTGAATCCAAAGCAGACTCCAGGCTCCGAGCTGTTAGCACAGAGCCCCGTGTGGGGCTTGAACTCAAGGACCGTGAGATGGTAACCCAAGCCGAAATTGGATGCTTAACTGAGGCACCCAGGCACCCCTAAATACAGAACTCTTAAATCTTTCTATGATCCTTTACTGGAATTTTTACCCATGTCACAAATATATATTCATGTGTTATTATGACAATTTTGACTCTTCTTGTAGGTATGTTTATATACGTCACCGTAGCTACTTACTGTTTTACTTCTAAAAATGATTTTAAGAGATTATAATAATATTGTTCTTTGTACTCGAGAAGTCATATTAACAGAAAATACAATGAAATGTGTGCAGAATTTTTTTGCCTTTCTTTTGGCCAGTTCTATCAGCTTACCTTAATAATAACATCCAAAAGTAGGATTGATTGTGGTCACTTCGGAAATGTTATGTGTCCCGCAAGGGCCACTTGGTGATGGAGTACTCTATAATTTGAGAGACTCTGTAATGAAAATGAATATAAGGCTATTACTTTTTACTTCAGGAATAATGTTATGGAGGGAAACATTGTTTTGTTCAGGCATATATAATGCTGAAACTGTCTAGATCTCAATTTCCTCCTCTCTGGAATAAGAATAATGCTAGTATTTACCTCACCAGAGTTACTGAGAAAAATTGAACTGATGTAATTAACACAGAATTGAGGACGCGATAAGTGCTCGGTTTCATTTGGCTTGTGTTAATTATTTATAAGGTTTCTAAATGGCCCTAAAAATCCATTTCCTTAAAGAACTATCTTCTTAACTGATGATTGCTTTTTTTCTTATTCAGGCTGGTAGGTAGTAGATTAACAGAGTGATTTGGCAATAAGGAAATGCAAACTTGTCGTTGAAAAACCATTTTCATCTGGTTGGTGTGGATAAATTTCAGCATTTCCAGTTTGAATTTCAACAGGAGGCCGGCTTCTTTCTGGACCATTAGAAAGAGTTGATGAAGACCGGTTTATTCCCTGTCTGAATTCCACGCACACACCTATTACCTTTTGTTAAGCACACAGTTGCTGAATCAAGGCAGCTTTTTTTTTTTTTTTTTTTCTGTTGGCTGGAGAACTGAAGGCTCTTCTGCCTCATTGTGAACAACCGCCTCTGCCCAGTAGGTGGCGAGAGCATAGAAGATTTATCTGTACCTGCCGGGTAACAAATGGTACCATTTTGTCTCCATTTTGATTATTTATTTTTAGTTTCATTTTGCTTCCTTTTTCTGGTCTTTTCATAAAGGTAAAATGCAAAAAGTTAGAATAATCCTTTGAGTTTGTTGAATTGTATTTAAGCCGAGGAAACTTAAAATGTAAGTTCTTAATAGTCTGGCATTATGATTCTAAAGTGCAGGTCTTTTGCAGCCGCTGTACATTGAAGCTGGTGAGAAGACCTCACATCATGATCTTACATTCCAGTGTCCCATCTACAGCATTTTAGAAAAGGAATCTTAATTCAAAAGACACCTTCCACATTTACAACTATACTCAGTATTTATAAATGTTAAATGGAAAGGAAAATGTACATTAATCCCTTCCTACCTACCTATGCACCACACACAGATACACACACACACACACACACACACACACATACCCCACAATTATTTTAAATGTTTATTTTTTTATTTTGAGAGAGAGACAGCGTGAATGGATGATGGACAGAGAGAGACACACAGAATGCAAAGCAGGCTCCAGGCTCCGAGCTGTCAGCATAGAGCCCCACGCAGGACTTAAACCCACAAACCATAAGATCATGACCTGAGCCGAAGTCAGACACTCAACCAACTGAGCCACCCTGACACCTCCCGCCTTTTTTTTTTTTTTTTAAGTTTATTTATTTATTTAGAGAGAGAGGTAAAGAGCATGAGCGGATGAGGGACAGAGAGAGACACATACTTTTCCTTACAGCAAGCGCCTATGTCACACTAGCTTCTCACTTGCTGGATCTAGTACAGCCCTGTGCTGGGGGGATGGGAGACAAGAAATAGGGGAGCCCTGTCTGGTTCATGTTTTCTAGCTAATGAGGACTTCATAGTATATACCGTGATGGAGGCAGAGAGAAAGTCCACATCGCACAAGGTGTGTGTGTGCGTGCACGCACACACGTGTGTGTTGGAGTAAAGAGGAGAGAGGTGTTGCACCATTATGCAGAACATCCCAAAGACATTAGACAAAAGTATAAAGTCATGCCTGCAGGGGCTGGGCAAGTCACGTGAATGCACAAAGCAGGCTGGCCATTAGAAAAATCATCAGTGTGCTGACTGGAGAGGACACTTGCACTCAGTGCTGACATCATGATTGGGAGTGTGCGTGTAAGTGCATAAGAGACACAGACTGTGGCCAATCTGAGAGCCGTTGCCCCTCCTGATTGATAGGTTAACCAGCAGTGTGTGGACCAAAACATGTGTATAGTTTGGATCTGCTCCAGAGCCCTTCATGAGTGATTTCTTTCTTTTTTCCTTTTTTTTTTTCAGTGAGTGATTTTTTTTTTAGGTTTATTATTTATTTTGAGAGAGAGAGAGAGAGAGAGAGAGCATGCAGCAGAGGGGCAGAGAGAGGGAGAGACACTCCCAAGCAAGCTCCACGCTGCCAGTGCACAGCCCCACTCCAGGCTTGATCTCATGAACCGTGAGATCATGACTTGAGCCAAAATCAAGAGTCGGACACTTAACTGACTGAGCCACCCTGGCACCCCTTAGTGAATGATTTCTTGACTTCACATCAAGGTGCAGTTGCTCTGAGGTCACTTCTTACTCCCTCCTTGTTTTACCAGTGGGGAATTTGATAGCCCTCCTCCCCAACTAGGGATACATTAGGTCCTATCCTTATTCTCTTGAGTGTGCCCCTTCTGATACTGTGCTTCCTTCCTGCATATTTTCCCTTCTATTTGATCCTACTTGTTTCTTGGGTTGTCCTAAAGTGACCACTTATCCCTGATCTTTATGGGTCTTGTGGGAAGAAATGTGCTCAGTGTCTCAAAGGCCAGAATTCTGAGTGATCCGCTCAATTGGTCTTGGTGGATTTAATCCTCAGAACAGATAAGCACCGTGAGTAGCACTCATTTACTTGTTGTGGGTCTTGCTCTTTTCATCTGCTTACTTCATCTGGTTTCAGGGATAATGTGACACTCCATGCCTAATGGGTTTGACAGTTTGAGTTCAAGCTGCAATATTGCATAATTCCAGTAGAGGGCACCTGTGCTTTTCAAATCGAGTGTGAGGGCACTGTAGGGAGAAATCATTTATGCTGACCTTCTGATGCTCCAAGAAACAGGAATCCTTGCTTTGTTGTTGTTGCTTTAAGGAAATTTAGGCCAGATGTTCCTTAGCTGAAGAAATTTAAAGTAGAAACAGTGGTGCTTTTTTTTTTTTTTTTTTTTTTTGCACTTTCAGAGAGATCAAAGTCTGGGGCAGTGAATGATACACTGAGGAATATTATCTGAGATGACAAATTTATAAAGGTCAATGTGACATTTGGTTTTATTAATCCAAGGCTGTTTTTAGAGTAATACCATATATAGGATAGTGTTCAAAGATTTTCTAATATTCATGGATTCCATTTATCACTATTTACTAAGAACTTGCTATGTGATAAGTAAAGTTCTAAGATACTTGGGGATACTTCAGAGACAATAGAAGGCTCATCCCTGCAGTCACAGAACTTGAGTTCCAAGTAAAGGAGAGGTAGAACAAATAAACAGATCAGTGGTGACCCAGTCAGTTAGTGGTAACTGCTGAGATGCTCTGGTAGATAGTATGGAGGTTGAGAAGCAAAGTGGGACAGGTAATATGAAACATGTTCTCTGAGGAGGCAACATTAAAGCTGACCAGAAGGAAAAGAAGGAGCCAGCCATAAACTTGGAGGAGGGAGTTCCAGGCTGAAGGGATAGCAAGAATGAAGGTCCCAGAGTGGAAATGATGAAAAGAAAGCCAGTGACCCTAGGGTAAAGTAAGTAGAAAGATGAATTGGATGGAATACACTGGAAGAGGTGATAAGGAGCCCACAGTCAAGACTTGTAGGCTTTGGCAAGGGGCTGTGGTTGTGTTCCATGAAATTGTAGACTTGTAGTGTTGGAAGAGACCTTCAAAGTCACCTTGTCCGGTTGTTCTCAAAGCTTGCAGACGAATCTCCTGAGGATTTTGTCCATAGGCCAAGTCTGCTGGAAATTCTGATTCTGAGGTCCAGGGTGAGCACTGTGGATCTGAGTCTTTAAGCTCCATGGTGTAGCGACATAACTGGTCCTTGGACCACATTTTGAGAACATACTGATTTATCAGTTAGGGTTCTGCGGTTGCAAGCAACAGAATTCAACTGTAACTAACTGAAATACTGAGAATTTATGGAAAGAGGCAGCTGGGGAGCTAATGGAACAAGGGAAGGTGATTTGACAAGTCCCAAAGATGCCCCAGTCATCTGGATTTGCAGAAACAACAGGGAATTTCTTTTTAAGACACTACAGTTTAGAGATCAGCTCCAACCCAGGTTCTCTGCCTCCCAGTGCATAGTATTTGCTCATTCATTACTACATAGCTATTAGGCATCTACCAAGTATCAGGCAGTACGTAGATGCTGATGGGACAGTGATGAACAAGACAGTCCTGAGTCATTGTGCCCTTTCTAAACCACATCTTTCTTTCTCCATATTCATTGAGCAAATATTTATTAAGCACCTAGGTGCACACAAGGTGCTGTGGGTGAAATAGAATTCCACACAATAGTCTTCATCTTCAGGAAACATATAATCTTGTAAGAAGGGCAGAGATAGAATGTTACAGGAATTCAGAGGAGTAAGAGGTTGCTGTCAACCCACAGGAGCTGAGATGTCTTCCCAGGAATGAGACGGATCATCTTTATTCATCTTCACCGACAATGAGGAATGCTTAGAGAGACTGCCTAGATTTCAGAATGCCTTGGGCTACTTGCTAAGATGGAACCTCTGACTTTGGCCTTGAACCTCCTGTGTTTTAAGCAGCACATTCTGAGCCTATTCTCGACATTCATGATGGGTTATAAGGTCTTTGCTCTTCTGGCCCTGGAGTAGAGATTTGGGAGTTAGCCAGTAGTTGGATCACGATGTGGACAGATCAATCAGATGATTCAGGGCCTCTGCAGTCACACTCTTGCCTGACTCAGAGATGACTCCAGTCTTCTCATCTAAGCTCCACTTTTAGCAAACTGTCCCATTCACTTACAAAACTTAAGTTTTGCATCACTCCAAGCTGTCAATACATCCAGATAGGTGGTTGAGGCAGGCTACTTAATGCTGAGGGTGGTGATATGGTAGGATTCCAGGCACAGGCATTTTCTTAGCTTGAAGATACATTATTTTGTGTGTGAATGTGAATGCATAAACACGTACTGCTGTCAGATTCTCATTTTTCACTCATTTATTCTTCATGCTTTGTGTTACATTTAGAAAGACCAGCAGACACTTTAAATTTGAAGGATGTGGCTTTCTTTTTTCTTTTTTTCTTTTTAATTTAAATTCAAGTTAGTTAGCATACAGTGTAATCTTGGCTTCAAAAGTAGAACCCAGTGATTCATCTCTTACATATGACACCAGTACTCATCTCCAGAAGTGCCCTCCTTAATGCCCTTCACCCATTTAGCCTATCCCCCCACTCCAGCGACCCTAGTTTGTTCTCTGTATTTAAGAGTCTCTTACGGTTTGCCTCTTATCTTATTGTTCCTTCCCTTCCCGTACGTTCCTCTGTTTTGTTTCTTAAATTCCACATATGAGTGACATCATATGATATCTGTCTCTCTCTGACTTGTTTTGCTTAGCATAATACCCTCTAGTTCCATCCACGTTGCTGCAAATGGCAAGATTTCATTCTTTTTCATTGCCAAGTAGTATTCCATTGTGTGTGTCTATATGTATGTATATTATATATTATATATATATGATATATATATATGATATATATATATCACATTTTCATCCATTCCTCAGGTGATGGACATTAGGGCTCTTTCCACAATTTGGCTATTATTGATAGGGCTGCTATAAACATTGGGGTGCATGTGCCCCTGAAGGATGTGGCTTTCTTATGAGGCTTTTTAATGCATGAAAGACAAGAACACAGATTCTTTTTTTATTTTTTTAATATGAAATTTATTGTCAAATTGGTTTCCATACAACACCCAGTGCTCATCCCAACAGGTGCCCTCCTCAATACTCCTCATCCACCCTCCCCTCCCTCACACCCCCCATAAACCCTCAGTTTGTTCTCAGTTTTTAAGAGTCTCTTATGTTTTGGCTCCCTCCCTCTCTAACCTTTTTTTTTTTTTTTTCCTTCCCCTCCCCCATGGTCTTATGTTAAGTTTCTCAGGATTCACATAAGATTGAAAACATATGGTATCTGTGTTTCTCTGTATGGCTTATTTCACTTAGCATCACACTCTCCAGTTCCATCCACGTTGCTACAAAAGGCCAGATTTCATTCTTTCTCATGGCCACATAGTATTCCATTGTGTATATAAACCACAATTTCTTTATCCATTTATCAGTTGATGGACTTTTAGGCTCTTCCCATAATTTGGCTATTGTTGAAAGTGCTGCTGTAAACACTGGGGTACAAGTGCCCCTATGCATCAGCACTCCTGTATCCCTTGGGTAAACTCCTAGCAGTGCTATTGCTGGGTCATAGGGTAGATCTATTTTTAATTTTTTGAGGAACCTCCACACTGTTTTCCAGAGTGGCTGCACCCATTTGCATTCCCACCAACAGTGCAAGAGGGTTCCCATTTCTGTACATCCTCTCCAGCATCTATAGTCTCCTGATTTGTTCATTTTAGCCACTCTGACTGGCGAAGAACACAGATTCTGAAGTGTCACTGCCTTGGTTAAATCTCAGCTCTGACACTTAGTTGCAAAACCTGGGGCCAGTTGCTGAACTGCTCTCTGCTTCAGTTTCTTCATTTATAAAATAAGCACTAATAATGATAACCATCTTATAGAATGTATCAGTTAACAAGTGCTATAAAAATGCTGCATAACAGACTACTTTACACCCCAGAGATTTAAAACAATGATCATTTGCTATTTCTTGTATAAAAAAGAGTTCACTTGAAGTTGGTGGCTCAGGGTGAACTTGGCAAGGCTAGTTCTTCTTCACATTGCACGATGTGCCCCACCTGTTCCTCAGACCAGCAGAAGAGCAAAGGAGGCTTTTCTCATGGTGATGGCAGCATCATAAAGAAGGCAAGTGGATATACATGAGGCCCTTTTAAGACAGAGGCTTGGAATTGGCACACCATTATTTCTGCCTTGTCCTGTTGACCAAGGTGAGTCACATGGCCAAACCCAAAATCAAAGGGCAGAGGAACTGCAAAGTTACATGGCAGAGGGAGTGGCTGCAGGAAGGAGGGAAGGATAGGAGCAAATAATGCACATAACACCCAGGGTTATTTTTGAGAATTATGTGTTTTAATGTATGTTAAGTATTTAGAAAGATGCCTGGCACATAGTAAATACTATGCAGTATTTGCTTTTATTATTATTCTTTGCAGATGTCTTCTCAGTCTAGAAAATATTGCAGGAATGATCATTAGCATCATGAGACAGAATGGAGCCTGCTCTCTAAGCTGTTGGTGTGCATATTTATAATCACCGTCAGTATGTGTTGAGTGCTTTCCTATCCATTATCTACCTTGACCTTCACAGTCAAGCCGAGGAGTAGGTATAACTTTACCTTTTGGAGGTGAGAAAGTACAAGCTCACAAATGTAGGCCAACTTACCCAAAATCACAGAACAGTAGATCCTAGGATTTCACCCAAGGTTTGCTCGGTTCAAAGATTACTTGCAACAAGACCAGCATCTGCTGTAGGCCCTAGGCTCCTGCCCCCCAGATCATTCAGATTTCCAGAGCTAGGACAGCTGCCATTGGCAACAGCTTCCCCACTCATGGTCCCACATCCTCACTGGCCGGCACCCCAGTCCATTCTACACTCCTCAGCTACAGTGATAGTTTCAAAATGCAGTTTTGATCATACTAGTCACCTGAATAAAATCCTGAGTAAATAACTACCACTTTCAGAAAGCTTAAGATTCTTAACATATCCTACACGACCTTGATATGGAGTCCTGCTTTCCTTTTCGTCCGCCATCCCCTCCCACGCTCCCACAGCTAGGTGTTCTGGTCCTTGCTTAGATCCCTTCCCTGGCACAGGACCTTTGCAGGTGTTGCACCATGGCCGGGCCTCTGTCCCCTCTTCCTCTGGCGCTCCCCCTAGTTAACTTGGACTCATCCACCATGCCTACGCTGGAAGACCACTTCTCAGGAACAGCTTCCCTGACCTTACTGAAGGTCACTTTCTCATTTCATGCATTTTCTTAGTGCTGCCCAGCCACCCTAACAGCACTTGTCATAGCTGTGTCCCTGTGCTGGTAACTGTATGATGTGAGTATCTTGAAAACCCACATAACTGCTTCAGAATCTTCAGTACAGGTGTGATGTGGCTCCCCTGCCTGTGACCTTCTGTACATGCCACCCAGCCTTGGGACTCCACATTCCCTCCTACTCCTCTTTGGTCTCAGCTCAGGCCCATATCCTCAGGGAATAGGACATGGCATTTGTCTGGTGATGTCACATCCTTCCCCCCGCAGTACTTTACACACTTATTACTTTTTCATTCAATGCCTGTCTTTTATGGAAGTCTGCAAGCTCCGTGAACCCAGCAAGGACTAGTGTGTTTATTGTACTTCTAGCAGCTAGCACTGGGCCTGGTGAAGAAGCTTGGTTAGAACTTGTTTAACCAAGTGACAGTGGAATCACCAGGCATCAGGAATGTGCTAACCATCCTGGTCTATTTGGCTAAACTTCTTTCTTTCTTTCCTTATTACTTATTTATTTTTATTTTAGAGAGAATGCAAGCAGGGGAGAGGGATGGAGGGGAAGAGAGAGAGTGCCAGCAGGGGAGGGGGCAGAGGGGAGGGAGAGAGAATCCCAAGCAGGCTCCACGCTCAGTGCAGAGCCGGATGCAGGGCCCCATGGTCCTGGGACCGTGACCTGGAGCTGAAATCAAGAGTCATTTGCTCAACCCACTGAGCCACCCAGGTGTTCCTATTTGGCCAACTTCTGAACTTCTGTGGTGCTGTTTGGAACATTGTTCAAGGCCTACAACAACAGCATGGCATCTATAAAATACTACATGTTAGAAACTATGCTAAACAGTTTACAAATATTACCTCATTTAATCCTTAGAATAACCCTATTAGGGTTCTCTTCTCATTATCTCTACTGCAGATAGAGCAATAAAACTGAAAGATAGGTTAAATAATTTGTTCAAGGCCAGTAGGCAAAGGCACCTTCTGAATCTGCAAGAATAGATTAGTGCTGTCCCCAGTTTGCTGTGTTCCCAAAGAGCGCGATGCATTTGTCATTGTCATTATTACCCTCTCCTCATGAAACTTTGAAAGCCAGATGGTGTCACTCATCTTTCTAGCCCCCATGTGAATGTTCCTGGCATATATTAGGTACTCAATTAATGTATACTGAATATGAAATATATTTTTCCTGATATAAACCCATAAGCAGTTTTAGAAATGGAAAAGGAGGGTTTTCCTAACAGATTGAAGCAAATAAAAAAAAAAAAAACAACAATGAAATCAGCCAATGTGAGCAAAGCAGGAGTCAAGGGTTAAAATGTAGAGGTTAAATGATATGGCGCTGTACCCCAAAAAATCTGTGTACCAGTCTTGCCTCTTCCTCCTAGCTATGTGAATGTTGGCAAGATATTTATCCACGATAGGCGTCAGATTCTCCATCTGAAACATGAGAGCAAAAATATTATCTATACCCTTGTAGAATTCTTGTAACATTGCTATGATTCAACATGTGAAAAAAAAATGCTTAGAATAGTGCTTTCACATAAAAAAAAAATAGTACAAATAGCAACTATTATTACAAATCTTTGTGACTTGGCCCAAATGCTCAACATTGGTGCCCTGGTTTCTCACATCTCTGGAATTGGAGTTGGCTTTCTTGGCTCTGGCAGAGTTCAGACTCTGTATCCTGGCTCTGTTCCTGGTTGTGCCTGTAGGGTGAACAGTCCTCATCTAGTTGCTGTCTGGGCTCTCACCCCTTCTCTGTTCCCTGGCCCCATGGGGAGGTGCTTCACTACTTGAGACCCAAAGATCCCTCCTGCTTTAGATGACCTGTTACCATCCTCCCTGGAACCTCCGTTTGTATCCTGGAGCCTGGCGTAGCTACTTTGTGGCTAGGTTAGGATGGTGACCCAGGCATTTTGACTTTAGAACCATTAAATATAAGCACTTTACAATTTACCTCTCCTTCCCCAAGAGTCTAAAAGTCATGTAGTGTTCTTCTATTTAATGTTAATACTTTTGTCCTTCTATTTAATGTTCTTCTGTTAACTTTATATAGCACTAAGAATTTCTAAAGACTTCTATTTTTTATTTAAAAATTAAAGTATTTTCCATGTTTTTTCTTAAAAAAAAAAAAAAAGCCTTCTTTTTATTCAAAATTAAACATCACCCAGGTACCAGACACTGTGCTGGTCTCTGGGGAACATTTGCATGAGCAAGAGAAGCCCCTCTCTTTTTCTTCCAGGTAATAACCTATTGAGATCCTGCCCTTAAATATAGGAATCCACAGAGCCTTATTTTTTACTTTATGTAGATAAATCTTATCAGGTTCTCCAAACGAGAATGCATCAACCTCTGAGAATTTTGCTGTGAATTAAATTTCTGTACCAGTCCAGAGAACAATAACTTTTCCCTTACTTGTCAACCCTTCTGCTCTCCTGTTGGGAGAACTGAGCCAAGAGTTGAGTTGATTGTACATTTGCAACAGAGAGTCGGTGTAAAATAACAGTGTGCTCCCGAAGAAGAAAAAGTAAACTCCTTGTTGCTTTGAGATGCCTCTTGAAATTTCAGGTTGGTAACTGCTGGCTCTCCTAGAGAGATGCCCTTTTCTGTTTGAAGTTGTGCCTCTCTCCTGCTTTTCTTTGCCACTATGAAGTCACTTTGAACAGTGCCCCCTCGCCCCAGGACTTTGAAGACTTTTTGCTAAAGAGACCAGGCAGGTAGCAGCTGTGCAATATTCTGACTGTAAGAGACGTGGTATCTTACAAACACACTTGGCCTCAAGACCCAGCTCTGCCCCTTGTTATCTTTGTGATTTTAGTCAGGTTACTTAACTTTACCAAACTTTGTTTCTGTATGTGCAGAATGGAGATAGTGTTGTAAGCAACAGAGACTTACTTTGAGATACAAGATGTAGAATTTATTTGAAGATCATGAGGTAACGTGTAGGTTCAACAAAAATATAAGGAAGAAGAAAGAATCAGAATCAAGCATCACTGGAGATTTATGAATTAGGAACTAATGGGTAGTCCCATCAGCTTCTCAAATATACATCCTGGCCCTTACCCCTCTTCTGATGTGACGTCTCCACCTGGAGGTATAATCGGCAGATTCATACTCAAAACAAAACTATCCCCTCACTCCCTAGCAATCCTGACTTCTGTAAACATACTCCATTTCACCCTGTTCCTCTAGCCATTTTCTCATCTTTTTTTTTTTTTTAATGTTTTTATTTTAGTTTTGAGAGAGAGAGATAGAGGGAGCGGGGGAGGGGCAGAGAACGAGGGAGACATAGAATCCGAAGCAGGCTCCAGGCTCTGAGCTGTCAGCACAGAGCCCAACTTGGGGCTTGAACTCCTGAAGCATGAGTTCATGACCTGAGCTAAAGTCAGACGCTCAACCGACTGAGCCATCCAGGCACCCCCATCTTGTCATCTTGTAGCCATCTGTCATCTTCTATTTACACCTCACATCCAGTCTATCAGCAAAGCCTTTCACGTATCCCTTCCACCTGTATCCTAATTCTAACCACTTCTCACCTGTCACATGTCACCCACAGGCCAGGAAGTCCTCCTGTCTTAAATGGATGGTGGACGTGATCTCTTTCCTCTTCTCCCATCTGCGTTTCTCACCCCTGCCCCACTTCTATTCTGCACATAGCAGTCAGCTTATTTTAAAAATAAAATAAAAACATGTCAACCCTCATTGAACTTCCTAATAACTTTCCATTGCATTAAAAATAAAATCCAGTATTTTAATTTTGACCTACAAGACCCAACATTATTCAGACATGGGCTACATCTCCACCCTCATTGTGTAGCATTTTCTTCCCCATTGGGCACATTAGTCTCCTCAATATTCCTTCAAAAGGACAAGTTCGCCTCCATCTTGGGGTCTTGGTGCTTTCTGTTTCCCCTTGGCCTAGAATGCCATTCCCTTGATAGTCACATGGCTGACTCCCTCACTTCATGCAGGTCCAGAGTCACCCTCTTAAGAGGAATTATTAACTATTCTATGTAAAACAGCCCCCTGCTTTCACTGTATTTCCTGTAAACTCCATGAAGGCAAGAGATACATGTATTTGGTATATTGCTAAAATGCCAGGGGCCTTCTGGGGCACATAGGGATAATAAATACATATTGGAATAAATTAATATGTTCAAGTGTTACTACTGGGGTATACAGCTCCAACTATTTTTCCATTCCATCTCTTAGAGGTTTTCAAATTTCCAAGAGTCTCAATGACCTGTTCTGAGTTGTATGCCCATCCCTTGGTCAGGGGAAGACAAGCCTCTGTTAAGTCACACCCACAAGGCCTTGTGCAATGAAGGACTTGTGGCTCACTAAAGGCAAATTGGAGTGGTCTTACCAAGAAAGGCAGAAAGGATACTAGGCATTGAGTTCACATTATCTCCTCACAGGACTATTGTGAGGGTTACCTGGGATACTGCATGTAAACCATGCCCCAAAGTACAGTGGGTGTAGCTTTCATTGCAGTCATGATTATCATGGGACACTAGTAACTGGAAACTCCCACTGTGTCTTCCTGTATACATATACATATGAGTATACACAAATATTGTATACAAACATTATACAGTTTTATAAAATAAAAAGTTGGTAGCCTTAAGCTACAACACATGAAAAAGAGCTGATATTATTAGAATATGTTCAACAATTGTTTTGGTGGTAGATGAGATTTTATTAATGTTCACCCATATATAATTCTGTAATTTTGAGTACAAGAGGGATTTTTTTCCCCTATTCCTTTGAATTTGAGTGTAGTTAATTGGCTAGTGTGGCCAATACAGTGTGGGTAGAGTGTTGCATGCCCTTTCTGACAGAAGCTTGAAAGGGCCGGGGCAACGTCTCCCTGGCATCTTCCTCCTGCCACCGTAATCAGAGATGTTTCAGATGGTGAAGCCACAGTCAAACTGAGTGAGTGAGTGAGTGAGTGTGTGTGTGTGTGTGTGTGTGTGTGTGAGAAGCAGAGCCTCCAATGCATGATGGACATATAATGTGAGTAAGAAATAAACCTTTGCTTTTTTAAAACTGATTAGATTTGGTGGTTGTTTGTAATATAACCAAGCCTATTCTGACCCAAACAAGGAACTTTACTCTTTTTTTTTGCTCATATTAGGTGAGCAACCACTAAGTGACAAGCACTATGTTAGGAAGCAGGTTTCCCAAGATAAATAGTGCAATTATCTCTCTATTCTAGTTTCATGGATGGGTTTAATAAAATTAGAGGAGTGTTCCACATTGCCAAGCTTGATGCTAAGCTCTGGGAAAATAGAAGAGAACAAACAGATTCACATTTACCTTTAAGGACCTTACAGTCTGGTGGGACTTACACTGAATAATCACACAAAGATAGGAGTCACAATTGTGATGAATGCTATTGGAAGCAAGTACTGGATTCTGGGCATTAAAGGGGTGGGAGTGTCAAGGAAGGCTTCCCTGAGGAGGTAGGTAACATTCTTGCTACACCCAAATAATGAGCAGTCATGTCTCAGCCTCTAACTGGGGATGCTGATATAATGACTCTACTTTCCGAAATCTGTTCCTTTCAGTGCCCCGATTCTAAAATTGTTCTGTATCTTCAGCCTCTTACTAGACAAGTAATAAGACAAAATTTCATAGAGAGCCAAAGCCATTAACTGAATCATCCTAAGGAAAGCAACTATCGACACCAATGGAATCATCTAAACAATTTCCTGAATATGGAGACTGGATTAGTAGTAAGTATGACACCAAAATTTCTATAATATTCACACAATACTACTAATCTGCGAAGTGGCAAATGCAACTTCCAGTTTTTATGCCGTCCAGAGTAATGTTAACTATTGAAGGCCAGCATCATTCTCCATAATTATTTCTTGTGCTACAGTTTTAAAAATTTCCCTTTGCATGACACCTGTGTTACAGTAGGAAATATCAGCCCCTTGGCATTTAGATATTAAAGCATCTTATTCTAAGGAAGATTTGAGAGGTAATAATGATAATTCCTCGTGTTTAATTATGCATTATCTCCTTTGAGTGTTAAAACCACCTTTCAAGGTAAGCAGGACAGGCAACATTTATTTTTCAAATGAGAATACTGAGACTTTGGAAGTTTCTGAGAGATCCCCAACGTCTCTAGTTGGAAGGGACTGAACAGTAAAGCAAACTCAATTCTCTTGATACTGTGGTTAGAGACAGATGAGGTGTATTCATGATCTGGCTGCAGAAATACATGGCTGGGACTGTTGTTCTTACACCGACTCTTGATCTTAAGCAAATCACTTAGTCTTTCTGACCCTCATTTTCCTCATTTGTAAGGTTAAGAGAATGATAGCTAACTCATGAGGCTATTGCAGGGATTAAACACGATGAGCTACTCTGTATTCATGTAATCATTTATTTATTTACATTTAGATATCATTTGAACCCTATTCAGTGCCAGATACTGTCTGAATACTCAGAATGCAGCCTTGGATGAGACAGTGTTTGGGTTTATGTCTAGAATAGCAGGTAATAGTGAAAGCACCATAAGACTCACGTAATAGTGTTTCCTTCTGCCCAGACTCTTTTCTATAAACACCTGTATAGACTCATAGCCTGCACCAAGTATGACAACTATGCATGGTAATGAGGAGGAACATTAAGTGTTAAAAGGAAATTTATTACCTCTACCTTACTACCATTGCCACTATTATCCCTGAAGAAGCAGGTTCTTTGATTTGGATGGATGAGAAAACGTTAAAGGGTAATACTGGCTGATAACAATATTGTAGTTATCATCTGCAGAAGCTTTCCCACACTTTATTTTCTCTGTCAGAGAGTGACCACAAATCTGGAAAGGTAAAACACACCACTGCTAAGGATATTGAAGCTCCGTAAAGGTGAGGTTCAGAAATCTAGATTACTCCGTTTGTTGTGTTCTGGGTGAATTGCCATTTTGTGCAAGATATTAAAAAGAGCTTTTCAATTTGCATAGATATTGGTGATGTTTTATAAAGGAGGAGGGTAACTAGATAGTACAACTTCTAGATTCAAGAACTTAAGGTCAATCCAATGCCAAATTCTAGGACAGATAGTCAAATAGATAGATGGCCTATAAGCACATAGAGAAGGAACAAGGCATACTAGAAGTACTGACCTCACTGCCTTTAAAAAAAAAATAGGGTTATAGAAATCTTATATTTTTTTAAATATAAATTAAAAAAAATCTTTATTGTTTATTTTTGAGAGAGAGAGAAACAGATCAGAGTACGAGTGGGAGAGGGTTGAAGAGAGAGGGAGACACAGAATCTGAAGAAGGCTCCAGGCTCTGAGCTGTCAGCACAGAGCCTGACACGGGGCCCAAACTCACGAACCATGAGATCATGACCTGAGCTGAAGTTGGATGCCCAACTGACTGAGCCACCCAGACGCCCCAAGAAATCTTTTAAACAGATAAATCTGGATGCAACTAGGATTTGGGAAAGCCACTCAAGAGATTCCTGTTTTCAGGCAACAACCTCTTTAACCTCAGCCACAGCAACTTCTTACTTGACACATCTCCAAAGGCAAGGGAAATAAAAACAAAAATGAACTATTGGGACCTCATCAAGAAAAAAAGCTTCGGGGCGCCTGGGTGGCGCAGTCGGTTAAGCGTCCGACTTCAGCCAGGTCACGATCTCGCGGTCCGTGAGTTCGAGCCCCGCGTCAGGCTCTGGGCTGATGGCTCGGAGCCTGGAGCCTGTTTCCGATTCTGTGTCTCCCTCTCTCTCTGCCCCTCCCCCGTTCATGCTCTGTCTCTCTCTGTCCCAAAATAAATAAACGTTGAAAAAAAAAAAATTAAAAAAAAAAAAAAAAGAAAAAAAGCTTCAGCACGGCAAAGGAAACAATCAGCAAAACTAAAGGCAACCGACAGAATGGGAGAGGATATTTGCAATTGGCATATCAGATAAAGGGTTAGTATCCAAATCTGTAAAGAACTTACCCAACTCAACACCTGAAAAAAACATAATCCAGTGAAGAAGTGGGCAGAAAACATGAACAGACACTTTTCCAAAGAAGACATCCAGATGGCCAACAGACACATGAAACAATGCTCGATGTCACTCCTCATCAGGGAAATACAAATCAAAACCACATTGAGGTACCACCTCACACCAGTCAGAGTGGCTAAAATTAACGACTCAGGAAACAACAGATGTTGGCAAGGATGTAGAGAAACAGAAACTCTTTTGCACTGTTGGTGAGAATGCAAATTGGTGCAGCCACTCTGGAAAACAGTGTGGAGGTTCCTCAAAAAATTAAAAAGAGATCTACCCTATGACCCAGCAGTAGCACTGCTAGGAATTTATCCAAAGGATACAGGAATGTTGATTCATAGAGGCACATGTACCCCAATGTTTACAGCAGTGCTTTCAACAATAGCCAAACTATGGAAAGAACCCAAATGTCCAATGACAGATGAATGGATAAAGAAGATGTGGTGTGTGTGTGTATATATATATATATATACACACACACACACAATGGCGTATTACTCGGCAGTCAAAAAAGAATGAAATCCTGTCATTTGCAGCAATGTGGATGGAACTGGAGGGTATTATGCTAAGTGAAATATGTCAGTCAGAGAAAGACAGATATCATATGTTTTCCCTCCTACGTGGAACTTGAGAAACTTAACAAAAGACCATGGGGGAAGGGAAGGGTAAAAAAATAGTTACAAACAGAGAGGGAGGGAGGCAAACCATAAGAGACTCTTTTTTTTTTTTTTCAACGTTTATTTATTTTTGGGACAGAGAGAGACAGAGCATGAACGGGGGAGGGGCAGAGAGAGAGGGAGACACAGAATCGGAAACAGGCTCCAGGCTCTGAGCCATCAGCCCAGAGCCTGACGCGGGGCTCGAACTCCTGGACCGCGAGATCGTGACCTGGCTGAAGTCGGACGCTTAACCGACTGCACCACCCAGGCGCCCCATAAGAGACTCTTAAATACAGAGAAAAACTGAGGGTTGATGGGGGGGATGGTGGGGAGAGGGGGAAATGGGTGATGGGCAATGAGGAGGGCACTTGGGATGAACACTGGGTGTTGTATATAAGTGATGAACCATGGGAATCTACTCTGGAAGCCAAGAGTATACTATATACACTGTATTAGCTAACTTGACAATAAATTATATTTTAAAAAAAAGGTAGGGGTGCCTGTGTGGCTCAGTTGGTTAAGCGTCTGACTTTGACTCAGGTCATGATCTCATGGTTTGTGAGTTTGAGTCCCGCACTAGACTCTGTTCTGACAGCTCAGAGCCTAGAGTCTGCTTCGATTCTGTGTCTCCCTGTCTCTCTGCCCCTCTCCTGCTTGTGCTCTGCTTCTCTCTGTCTCTCAAAACTAAATAAACAGTAAAATTTTTTTAAGTAAAAAAATTTAAAAATTTTTTTTTAAAAAGGAATTCTTGTTTTCAGTTTGGATAAGGTAATTTAGGGGCACCTGGGTGGCTCAATTGGTTAAGCAACTGACTGGCTCAGGTCTTGATCTCATGGTTTGTGAGTTCGAGGTCCGCATAGTGCTCTCTGCTGACAGTACAGAGCCTACTTGGGATCTTCTCTCCCTCTCACTCTGCCCTTCCCCTTCTCTCCTTTTCCCTCTCTCTCTGCCCCTCCCCCACCTCTCTCTCAAAATAAAATAAACTTAAAAAAAAGAATTTAGTAGAGGATAGAGTCAGTGAATTCTTCATTGATTGAACTGTCAGATATAAATTACGGATTCATATAAACCATGACAGATGATCTCTGTCCTTGGTCCTGACTCATTCACTGCTACAGATGACTTGTATTAAGACCTCATGTAGTGGTTCCCACACATCCAAATCAGCTGGGGGTGCGAGGGAAACACAGAACTGCTTGGACCTGCCATTGAAGATTATGATTCATTAGGCATGAGATGGGACCTGGGATGTTCCACTTTAAAGAAGTTACCTTCATCAGACTTGTCAATGACATTAGTTGGAGGATGAATTAATATATTAGGTGACTGAATTATGACCTCAAGTGACTGAATACACTGCCGTGAAGGCCGGTTTTAGTGAAATGACATTTTAAAAAACAAGGATAAACGAAAAGCTTTACTTCAGAGGTTCTGAGAGCCATCTGCACAAGTATATGTAGGGGGAATGATAGTTTAAGGTTAGTAAGTATAGAAAATATTTAGAAGTTAGCTGACTGCAAGATAAACATGTGCCAGCAGAGGGCTGTGGTTTGCAATGCAGCTGATGTGAGCTGAAGCACAGGATATTGGCGAAGGGGTGAGAGTTCAAATGTATAATTCATAATTCCCCTCACAGATTCCAACACATGACATCACGGCTTTGAACGTTGTGTTAAACAACCAGAATGTTGTTGAGAAATAGAATTTAGAGCTTGGAATGATCTACAGCCATCTAGTCCAAACATATTCAAACAGGGTTCCATGGATCGCGGGCTCCACAGAGAGTCTTCCTGACTGGCAGTGGGAGGGCTTAGGTCTAGGAGGGAGTAGGTGGAGCTCAGCACCCCCACCCCAAAGGAAGTTCCCACCAGAGCAGCTCTGCCATTATGTGTTTTACATTTTATGTGTCCACATATGGGGACTTTGGTTTTAAATTTGGTTGGTTCAAATTTAAATGGGGAAATAAAGTTGAAGTATTATTGAAGTTTGTCAGCCATACAATTTGTTGTCAAAAGTATCATCACGGTTATTTCCTCAAAAAGATGCTAAAAGAGGAAAGAAACATATTCAGTGCCTCTTTCATTAATTTGAGGAAAAACTGTTACCCAGGGCAAAAAAGGCCTGTGTTTCTTCAAAGGAGACACATATGTATCTATATAGATAGATAGATATCTTTATTTTGTGTGTATCTATATTTTGTGTGTGTATATATAAATGGATAGACAACAACATTCTTTCATTCACTACACTTTCTATTCAGCTGAGAAGTGATGCAAACATTTTGACCCTTGGTACCCTTTCAGAGTGATGAGTCTATTACTAGGGATATACCTCATATTCTGATTATTTTCCACATAAACAGGGTGAGCAAAGCATCTGTGAGATGCTTTTGATGTTCTATTCCCCGATTTCCTTTGTTGCAGCAATAGCTCTTTGCTATTTTAAACGGCATTGAATGTTGTCTGTATAATTCATAAATATTTGCATTTAGTAATTATATCAATAAAAGATCTGGAGGACTGAATTATGCAGAATCCATTTTATTTTCTGTAAAAGAGGCAGAATCTTAATTAGCTTTACTTCTAATGCTCATTAACCCACATATAATCTCTGATTATGTATTGAAATCAAGTAGAGTTTAAATCTTTTAATTGAAAGACTTTCTTGGGATAAAGTTGAGGGGTTTTCCCCTTAAAGGTTTCTTTTTCTTCTAAAATGCTAATTTTATGGGGGGGAGTGTCAAGAAGAGGAATATGTATGGTTTTAGATAAATTTAGACACTCACTGTTACTATAATAATAGGGCTAGAAGAGAGTAGCTTCATTATGCTATGAAAGAAAAAAGGCAGAGTATGATATAAAGCAAAAGCCATAAGTCACCCTCAGGAACATTCTGGATCACAACCTCAAATAAAGAGTGGGCGCTTTTATAGATAACAGTGTTACCTGGTAAGTCATTCATTGTCACTCACTGAGCAAGGGTTTATTGCGTTTTCTCTATGCTATTTGACCCTGTTGGGAAAACAGAGTAAATATAAGATATAGTTCCTTTTTGCTGGCAGCTCATCCATCTAGGTTAGAAAATAGAAGATGGATACACTTGTAACACACTTAGTTTTACGGTCTCTATCCAGGAGTTACAATGAGTGATGCAGAGTAGGTTATTGTACCATTATTGAGAGCTCACTCTGTGCCAGGTACTGTAAGGTATATGTATTATCACAGGCACTCCTTACAACACCCACTTTGAAAATTGAAAACGCCTGAGCTATAGAGTGGTTAAGAAAAGTATCCAAGGTCATACAGTTAGTATACAGAGTGAAGATTAAATGAATACTAAACACTAATCACAGTGGCTGGCATATGAAGTGCTTCATAAGCATTAGCTCATAGATCAGGCGGTGGTAGTGGCAGTAGGAAGGGTGTGCCAGTGTCCTTCATAACAGCCCTGTTATGGTTACCTAATTATTCAATTGAGAAACAGGCCCAGAGAGGGTGAATGATTGGCTTGGGGACACCAAGCATTGAAGTAACAAAGCAGGAATTCCAATCTGTAATTTTCCTCCAGTCTTCCCAACTCTATAGCTTGGATTTTAGTTTTCAGAGGATCAGTACACCCACTGAAAAATTTCTGCAGGGAATGACAGGGAGCATACTGGTAATTAAAGGTTAGTGTGTTATGATGATGTTCTGGAGCGACTGGGTGGTAAGGAGCCAGTATGGTGGAGATTAGAGAGAGAGGGTCAGTTTAGAGGTTATCACATCAATCCAAGTGTGATAAGATTGTTGTAAGAGGATACAAGATATTAGCATATGGAGAAAAGGGAACCTTTGTGCACTGTTGGTGGGAATATAAACTGGTGCCACTGTGAAAAGCAGTATGAAAATTCCTCAAAAAATTAAAAAATAGAAATGCCACATGAGTCAATAATTCCATTATTGGGTATTTTTCCAAAATAAACAGAAACACTAATTCAAAAAGATATATGCACTCCCATGTTTATTGTGGCATTATTTGCTATAGCCAAGAGGTGGAGACAATCCAAGTGCCCACTGATAGATGAAAGGATAAAGAAGATGTGGTGTGTGTGTAGAATATTACTCAGCCATAAAAAAGAATGAGACTTTGCTGTTTGCAACAACATGGATGCAACCTGGAGGATGCATAAGTGAAATAAGTCAGACAGAGAAAGACAGATACTATATGATTTCACTTATATATGGAATCTACAAAACAAAACAAATGAATCCATAAAATAAAACAAACAAAAAGCAGAAGCAGACCTATAAATTAAGAGAACAAACTGATGGTTGCCAAAGAGGGAGTGGGATAAAATGGGTGAGGAGTGGAAGATAAAGAAAAGAAAGAAACAAGATGTTGGCTTTGACGGCAAAGAATTGTTAAAAAAAAGAGAGAAAGAGGGATATGGGCCTCAGGGATGTTTGAAAGGAAGGACTTACGGAATCTAGTGATAGGGTATGGAGCACGAAGGGAGAGCTTGCCTAGACCAAGAGCACATTGCAAGGCTGAAGACTGTGTCTGTCCCATTCACCCGGTATCTGCATTGCTTAGCACTGTGTGAGCCTCCCAGCAGGTGCTCAATAAACACATGCATAATATGTTCATGAATGACCAGAGAGAACAAGAGCATCAGGCCTGAGGAGTGTCCCACACAAAAGCAAAGAGAGTGCAGAAAAGGGCACTGGTTTGAAATAAAGAGGTAAGATCATTTGCATGTGCTGAGTCTGAACTGAAAGTTGCAAATGAAACGACTAGAGTTGAATGTTAAGAGACCCAAGTTCTGAGGCAGTTCAGGGAAGGCAGTTCAGCTACTTAGTAGGAAGAGATGGCTCAATCAGTTGAAAGGGCACAATGTTTTCAAGGAAAGTGAGAACAGCAGCCTGGAAGAATGAGACTGAACCTTAGCAACTAGAGCAAAGATAGAAGGGAGAACCTGGAAGGAATAACAAGAAATCTTGTAGCGTCATGTCCCCAAGGAAGGAATGCATTTCCAAAAGGAGGCAGCAGTAATGGTGTCCAGTGCTACTTACTGAACCAGGGGAAGTAGAATGTGGAAATGGTCTTTGAATTTGGTCAAAGGAGATTATAAACAGGTTTGGAAGGAGCTATTTTATTTCTAAGGTGTTGCTTCAAGTCAGATTGAAAAGACTTGATACAGTGATCGAGGATTAGAAATGAGGCCACTTGACAGATATTCATTCAAACCCGAACCTGAGTGATGGGAGTTACGTAGAGTTGAGAAGGAAGTTTTATAAGATGCTGTTTTTTTTCAAAATTAGGAAAAATAGGGGCGCCTGGGTGACTCAGTCGATTAAGCATCCAACTTCAGCTCAGGTCATGATCTCACAGTTTACGAGTTTGAGCCCTGTGTCAGGCCCTGTGCTGACAGCTCATCGCCTGGAGGCTGCTTCGGATTCTGTGTCTCCCTCTCTCTCTGCCCCTCCCCTGCTTGCATTCTCTCTCTTTCAAAATAAGTAAACATTAATTTTTTTTTTTTAATTATGAAAAATAAATCCTCCATGCTTATGGTTTGTGTTCTGGGCCGAGTTGTGTCTCCCCCCCCCCCCCCCGCCTACCCCTGCAAATTAACATGTTGATATCCTAACTCTAATTCAGAATGTAACCATGTTTGGAAAAAGGATCATTAAAGAGGTGATTGAATTAAAATGAGCCGTTAGGTGGGGACCAAATCTAATATGAAAGGTGTCTTTATAAGAAGAGAAAGAGAGAGGGAGACACAGAATCCATCCAGAGCAGGCTCCAGGCTCTGAGCTGTCAGCACAGAGCCTGATGCGGGGCTCGAACCCATGAACCATGAGATCATGACCTGAGCCAAAGTCAGTTGCTTAACCGACTGAGCCACCCAGGTGCCCCTAAACTTCTGTTTTTTTAAAGCCCCAGTCTGTGGTGTTTTGATATGGCAGCCAGGGCTGACTAAGGCAGTCTTCCAGGTAGGAGGTGAGGATAGGCATGGAAAGGATAGCCAGTATAGTGGAAACAGACCACAGAGAATATATGTACATGCAAAGACAATATAAAGTCAGTCGAGAAATTAAAACAGGTAAGTGTTGATTGCCAAATAACTTGTCCTGTGTGATATTTCTTTATCTTTTACTTTTCTTGAAATATTTTAGTATTTGTCTTTTGCCCCCTGAATCCACCAATGCACCCTGTTGAAATTTGGAACCTGGTGATCAAGCTCTGTAAAATCTAATCTCTATTTCCATTCTGCTGCCTTTTTGTTGTTGTTGCTTTTAATAAATCACCACCTACTAGTGTGAAGGTGGAGGAGAAAGGGGATGTTGCTCTCAAGGCCTGCCATGTCATTATTTGTTATTTGGTGGTAATTCGGATAGTCATTGATCATCTAATACCCTATTTTACTTGTGGTTTCAAAGCATTTTTTATTAAAAATTTTTTTTTTATTTTACAAAGACAGAAAGCTCAAGCAGGGGGGAGGGACAACAGGGGAGAGGGAAAGAATCTCAAGCAGGCTCTATGCCCGGCATGGAGCCCAAAGCAGGATCCCACAACCCTGGGATTATGACCTGAGCTGAAATCAAGAGTCAGATGCTAGCCAACTGAGCCACCTAGGTGCTCCGTTTTAAAGCATTTTTAGTCTGTCTCCCTTCTTGTTTCTTTATGACTGTATGGAATTTTAAGATTGATTTGGGCTAGTGAAGACGAAGAATTGCCTTCCTCATCTATGGAATTTAAAAGCTGAGAAATGCAGAGTGCATTCAAACCCTCCTCTTGTCCCATGACCATTTGTGAAGAGTGTTGTGGATAGACCCCTTCAAGTTAGCTCATTTGAATCTTACTGTCTAAAGCAGACAATAAAATTTAAAAGCAGTCCGTGTGGCTCCGTCCTTGAGAATTAGCCATATTCTTTCTGATTTTTTTTTTAATATATGAAATTTATTGTCAAATTGGTTTCCATACAACACCCAGTGCTCATCCCAAAAGGTGCCCTCCTCAATACCCATCACCCACCCTCCCCTCCCTCCCACCCCCCCATCAACCCTCAGTTCTCAGTTTTTAACAGTCTCTTACGCTTTGGCTCTCTCCCACTCTAACCTCTTTTTTTTTTTTTTTTCCTTCCCCTCCCCCATGGGTTCCTGTTAAGTTTCTCAGGATCCACATAAGAGTGAAACCATATGGTATCTGTCTTTCTCTGTATGGCTTATTTCACTTAGCATCACACTCTCCAGTTCCATCCACGTTGCTACAAAAGGCCATATTTCATTTTTTCTCATTGCCACGTAGTATTCCATTGTGTATATAAACCACAATTTCTTTATCCATTCATCAGTTGATGGACATTTAGGCTCTTTCCATAATTTGGCTATTGTTGAGAGTGCTGCTATAAACATTGGGGTACAAGTGCCCCTATGCATCAGTACTCCTGTATCCCTTGGGTAAATTCCTAGCAGTGCTATTGCTGGGTCATAGGGTAGGTCTATTTTTAATTTTCTGAGGAACCTCCATACTGCTTTCCAGAGCGGCTGCACCAATTTGCATTCCCACCAACAGTGCAAGAGGGTTCCCGTTTCTCCACATCCTCTCCAGCATCTATAGTCTCCTGATTTGTTCATTTTGGCCACTCTGACTGGCGTGAGGTGATATCTGAGTGTAGTTTTGATTTGAATTTCCCTGATAAGGAGCGACGTTGAACATCTTTTCATGTGCCTGTTGGCCATCCAGATGTCTTCTTTAGAGAAGTGTCTATTCATGTTTTCTGCCCATTTCTTCACTGGGTTATTTGTTTTTCGGGTGTGGAGTTTGGTGAGCTCTTTATAGATTTTGGATACTAGCCCTTTGTCCGATAGGTCATTTGCAAATATCTTTTCCCATTCCGTTGGTTGCCTTTTAGTTTTGTTGGTTGTTTCCTTTGCTGTGCAGAAGCTTTTTATCTTCATAAGGTCCCAGTAATTCACTTTTGCTTTTAATTCCCTTGCCTTTGGGGATGTGTCGAGTAAGAGATTGCTACGGCTGAGGTCAGAGAGTTCTTTTCCTGCTTTCTCCTCTAAGGTTTTGATGGTTTCCTGTCTCACATTCAGGTCCTTTATCCATTTTGAGTTTATTTTTGTGAATGGTGTGAGAAAGTGGTCTAGTTTCAACCTTCTGCATGTTGCTGTCCAGTTCTCCCAGCACCATTTGTTAAAGAGACTGTCTTTTTTCCATTGGATGTTCTTTCCTGCTTTGTTAAAGATGAGTTGGCCATACGTTTGTGGGTCTAGTTCTAGGGTTTCTATTCTATTCCATTGGTCTATGTGTCTGTTTTTGTGCCATCTTTCTGATTTTTGAAATAAATTATTTTGCCGAATAGTCAACAAGTGTCTAGACGGATGGAGGTGGTGGGTCAGGGAAGGGAGACATTTGTAGATGTCCACGTGAAGTGATATGTTAATCCACTTTCATCACCTGAGTTCTTTCCCCTAAGGGAGAAGCTTTCCCCAAATCTAGCCCAAGATAAGAACAACCATATTTTAAAAAGCTTAGTCAGATTTCTTTAGAAAACCAGGTCCTTGGGAATGTTCCAAAAGGATTGACTCTGCCTCTATCTGGGATTTCTTTAATCCTTTCATCGTCCTTTAGTGAGTTTAAAAACAAGAACAAACCAGGGTGCCTGGGTGGCACAGTCAGTTAAGTGTCCAACTTTGGCTTGGCTCAGGTCTTGATCTCACCACTCATGAGTTCGAGCCCCACCTCGGGGCTCAGAGCCTGGAGCCTGCCTCAGATTCTGTGTCTCCCTCTCTCTTGGCTCCTCCCCTGCTCACACTCTGTCTCTCTCTCTGTCTCAAAAATAAATAAACATAAATATTGACAAGCTGTGTAGTGTGCCAATAAAGACTCTATTGGATACTTTCTTTTAATAGAACTTCATAATCTCTCTTCTTTAGAGGTCTGAAAACAAAATTTTTCTCATCCAAAAAATTATACTGGAACTTAACTATGTCCATTTCACATTGTGATGTTTCAAGTGGACCAATACCACATGGCCTTTTGTATATTATTTGTGGGCCTAGCTGGAAGTTTCTAAGCCAGAGGCAAAACTTCAGGATGGTTCTCTTAGAATTTTGTGGGGAGTGGGGTTCAGAATAAGTATATCTTCTGTTCTATAGCAATTTGGATATTGTTTAGATGTTTTTCAGGCCCACTGGGGAAAGGAGGGAGGAATTTTATATTCTATACAATCACTTTGAGCTTTCAATTAATGAGTGAGAATGCTGTAAAGTTTTAGAATGTTGAGTTACAGAAAGAATCCTGTATATACCTAGTGCATTCAAAAGCTCAGAAAAATCCTCCAAGTCCCATTGTTGAATTAGAATTCCAATTCTTCCATTTTGATTGTATGGTTAAAGCACTTTTAGACACCAAGTCTTCAAATCCTTCAGTTTCCAGTTACACTTATATGATATTTTTAGTATAGTTGTGAACCTGGAAGAACCTACCATCAGTTTTTGCTGAGGCCTTAGGTTTGCAGTTAAACTCTATTCTACACATGCTCCCTGAAATGATATTTGATGCCAGTTTAACAATTTCGCTTAGTTCCACTTTAAAAAATATTAACTAGATGCCAGTCTGTCCAAAATTCCTATCTCTAACCCTGACTTTCCCTTTAAACTCCAGACTTGAGTATGCAGTGATCCACTAGGTGTATCCTATTGGGTATCTAAAGGCATCTGGAAATTTACATGTCCAAAAAGAGGGGCACCTGGGTGGCTCAGTCGGTTAAGCGTCCGACTTCGGTTCAGGTCATGATCTTGTGGGTTCGAGCCCTGCATGGGACTCTGTGCTGACAGCTCAGAGCTCAGAGCCTGGAGCCTGCCTCAGATTCTGTGTCTCCCTCTCTTTCTGCCCCTCCCCTGCTTGCACTCTCTCAAAAATAACTAAACATTAAAAAAAACTAAACTAAACTAAACTAAACATGTCCAAAAAGGAACTCTTGATTTCTACTTTAACCTGCTCCTATGTTGTTCTCCTGTCAGTAAATAGCAACCAACAAACCAACCAACCACCCACCCAACTAAACAAACCCCAAATCTAGAGGTCACCTTGGTTTCTCTCCTCTTATCTCCCTTCACATCAAATTCATCAGCAAGTACCGTCAATAGCACCTTTTGGACATATGTCAAATCCATATGCTTCTCTGCTTCACTATCCCTGCTCTAGTGGAAGCCATCACCATCTGTCAAGAGGACTCTTATGATAGTCTTCTAACTTGAACCTTCTTCTGGTCTTGTCCCACTAAATCCATTTTCTATATCATATAGCTGCAAAACCAGTCTTGTTACAATTTCATTAAGTTCCTATCACTCCCCTGTGAAACATCTAATAGTTTCTCCTTACACTTAGGATAAAATACAAACTCTTCATCACGGTCTACAAAGTCCTACATGAAGTGGCCACATAGCTGTCTCTCTATGTCATTACAGACCTCTCTCTACCTCAGTAACCATTCTCCCACTACTCTGAGCTGCTTTCTGTTTCTGTAAAGGGGCAAAACTTCCTACCCATTGCCTTAGCACTTGCTGAATTCTCAGCCCAAAATGGTGTCTTGCCTGCCACTCTCTCTTCCCCCACATCCTCACATGATCCATCAAGTCTTCCTCCTCCTCCAGGCTTTACCTCAGGTGCTAACTTACAAGAGTGATCTTTCTTGATCCTCTCATCCAAAGTAGCTGTATATATCACCTTCTCTTTTTATTACTTCCCTTTTGTTTGATTCATGCAGCTAGTTACTGCCCAAAATTATTTCTTTATCTCCTTGTTTGTTGACTCTCTTCTCCATTACACTGTAAGCTTAACCAAGGAAAAGACCATACTTGTCTTATTTGCTCTTACATTCTTAGTGCATAAAACAGGTCATGGTGCATAGCAGACGGTTAAATGAAGAAGCATCAAAACATTAGTATTGTAGTCTCGCAAAGTCATGCCTTAGACTAATTTCCCTCTGTATCTTTGTCTCCTTAACTAAGTAAAACCGACTTAGCCATGTATAAGTTTAGGTGATGGTTTCATTGTTACATTGTCAACAAAAAGGTTAAAAGAAAAACCAAAACTAAAATATGTTGGTAGAGCCGGTAGAGTCTGATTCTATGTCATAGAGATAGCATTTATAAAATACATCTGCTGTTAAATAAATTAAACATCTATTTAATAAGAAGCACATGCAAATACTCAATTTACTTAAAAGCACTAGAAAAAATGTTTTATATTGAAATATGTCAACAGGATGTGGCTTTTTTTTTTTTTGTTTTTTAACCAGCTTTTTAGCCAGGAGACTTCCTGAGGCTTAAACAGACATAGTTTACCAGTTCTAGATTTATAAGGCAACTTGCTCCTATTTTTGAAGTCACTTGCAGGTAAGAAAAGAAGTCTTATAAGTATAATTATCAGGTTTAATTGAAACTGTCAGCCTGGAAAGGAACAATAAAATCACTTCAGGACAATAGCAAATTTCAGTAAAGTGATGCCAACCTATCATCCTTAATGAAATCACGTACTTTGAGTTAAAGTCTTTGTTTTAGTGTACTATAAAAGGTGGAAAAGCATTTTTTAAGAGTCAAACGGCAAGGAAGAAGCAAACCAAGTGAGATACATTTTAGATGCTTTAAAAAAAAAAAAAACGCTGCTTCACAAAGACACAATGCAGAAAATTGGAATCTATGTTATTAAGCAAAAACATTAATTACATGGTTTTAAACTTAGCAGAGCACTGTAGAGTTATCATACAGATTGTTCTGTATTTTGTGGTGTTACCCTCTTACTGCCAAGTTGAATCTCTAATGAAACAAGTATAACAGAAATTAGACAAATGTAAGAAACCTGGACTGGCAGAATACACGGACACACAATATTGCACAGATGAACTTCACTGAAAAAGTCTCATTAGTACTGGCTCAGCAAGTAAAGAATAAAAAGTTCAAATTATGATTCTTTAGAGTTGATCTATGGGCCTATATTGCATTTACTGTAAGAGCGTAAAATCAAACATTTTAAAAAGAAAATTGTACAATATAGTGGAATATATTATATGGAGTTACAAAGAATAACTCCATAGATATTTTTGTATGTGAATAAAGATCTTTAGAATGTGGGTATTATAATTGGGTCAGTGCTTGTAGTTTATCTACTACAGTCTTTCATGATGGGGCTTTAAGTTGTTTAAAGTCATTGCATTAAATCACATTACATAGAGTGAAAAAAGATAATCACCTTCAAATTCTTTCTCTCTTTAGTACCCTTTATTATGGAACTGTGTAAACACAAAAGAGAGGAGTGAGGAACAAACCACCGTATACTGATCAGCCAGGCTTAAGTCATTTACTAAATTTGGGAAATTTTCAGCTATAATTTTTTTTACACACTTTTTCAACTCTCTCTCTTTCTCTTCTTCTCCTTCTGGGACTCTAATGATATGAATGTTAGATCTTTTGTTATAGCCCCACAAGTCCTTGAGGCTGTGTTCAATCTAGCAAGATAGATGACTTTTGCACAGTCACTACTCCATACCATTGAACACCACTGAAGATAGCTGTGGCCCCGACGTCCGCTCCCACCAGCAAAGGGTGAGTGGGAAGCCTGGACTTCCAAATGAAGAACACTAACTACCTGCCACACCCCCCTTTCCCACCCACGATTACTGAATAGGCACCCCGACTTTCATGCTTGCTGGGCAGTAACGAAACCCCACCCCCAGTGCAGAGTCAGAGAATACTACCTGAGGAGCCGTGATTCCCACTCTCACCCGAGCAGCATTGCGTCATACCTCCTGCAGGAGTGGTATCAGAAGCTGGGAGAGTGGGGACTTTGCGCCCTGCCTAGCGGCGAGGAACTCATCCCCACTCCGGTGGTGGAAGTGGACAGAACAGTCACAAGGCATTCCTCCTCCTCCAAGCCAGGGTGCTAGCACCGGAGACCTAGAGGGGAGCTGGATTTCCCACTCCCACACCTACCACCAACACTAACAAGTATCCCTTCTGCTACTTGGGTTTCAGTGGAGGCCAGGTGGGGAACCAGGGCCTCTACGCCCACATAGCGGTAACGAGGCAGCATTCGTTCCCCCTTTTCTGCCAAGGCAGTTTCCAAGGAAGCCGGCTAAAACACATATGGGCCATCATGCTATGAGACTCTGCTCTTTTCCTGCTCCTTTGTCTAGAGACAGTAGGCTTTTGTTAGGAATTTTTGTTCTGTGCTCCTTGGTGTTTTCCGGCTGCTGGTTTCTTCATCTCATCGTCTGCGATATATGAGGCAAAAAAGAAAACTCCAGAGATCCTGCCACAGGATAAATGGAGTTATCTGCTGTAGTGAACACCAAATGAGGGAGGGTGAATGGCTCAGGTAGAGGGTAGGTAAGGGGAAAGCATTTTCAGGGGTGGAACAGCTAGTGCAAAGGCCCTGAGGTGGGCCTGTGTGGGTATGTCTGAGGAGAAGCCAGAGAGGGGAAGGGTGGGAGGTGGAGCCAGAAGGGCCAGCTAGGAGAAGAGTGGGAGCTGAGGTCAGAGTGGCCAGCAAGGCAACCAGTCACATGCGTCATAGGGAAGGGGGGCCACAGAGGCTTCTGGGTAGAGGTGGGCTTGGCTCCCCTGAGAGGGGCGAGATTGCAGGGAGGGATGAGGGTAACTCAGACCTGTCACCCCATGAGCTCAGCCTTCCCCGGGGGCATTTGTATTACTGGCAGGACCCCTCTTGTTTTATAAGATTCTTCCCATAAACATGTTCAGAATAAACAAGTAAGAAACCAAAAAAAGAAAATTCCAGGAGCTCACCTCCATGTTGTTTCTTCAGTCCCGGTGTCTCTAACCAGTTTGACTTTCTCTTTTCTCCTTTCAAGAGTCTTCTTATGTTTGTTTTATATACAATTTCTAGGGCTTGTCATTGTACTAAGCAGGAGGAATGATGAAAACTATTTCTACTCCATCTTCCTCCTGGGCTGGTTTCCACTTTTTCACCTCTTCCCCTTTTGTGCCATTTATTTATTGAAAAGTGGAAAGTTTTCCTTTTTCTATTTGTTTTGAAGAATTTCCAACATTCCGGATTGCTGATTGCATTTTTATATATCACTTAATCGATTATTCTATTTCCTGTATTTCCATAAATTGCTAATTAGAGCTAGAGTCTGAATTAGCTTCACATTTGATTCTTCAGAAGAATTATTTTATAGATGGTGCTGTGAACTTCACCCCAGGAGATGCTAAACATCTGGATATCCCACTTTTAGGGAGGTAAAGATCTATCAGGAAGTTAAGAAATGATTGGCCTTGCTTATCAATTATACAGTTTCCCATCAACATCTCCGAAGGCATTCACATTCAGTTTTCTTTCAGTCTTCTAGACTAGCATACCTCACCAAACCACATTCTGAACAAACTGGTAATAATATTATGGAGTAGCATATGGAAGTCAAGGGTTGAATTGGGGAAGACAGCTTCGTATGAGACTTAGTAGCTCCCCAGAGAAAATAGAGGGTCTCTGCCAAGATTGTTCTTTATCCTTCCCACATTTATCAAGCACACAAGTCAGTCCACCTCTCGTGCAACAGCATGAGCCACGGAACAAAAGAGGCCATGAGTCACGCTAAAAGAACTGCCATGTGAAGTGACAACACCCCTCCCTACACTGATGTCAAGAAGCACATCTTGGCTTCATATCTATCTCCTCTATAAGAGTTCAATAGATAACTGGCAGTAAGATTGTGCTACACTTTATTTAGTCAAATGTTTATTTTTTACAGGACTTCAATTTATGGCATTAAGATGCCAGTCTTTAATAATCATAGTGATGGTGGATTTTTCCTTTGAAAAATAAATTCACCGAAGTAAAAACATGAAGCAATTTAAAGAATAAAAAGATATATAGTATAGTGGAATATAGATATGACAACAACTCTAGCTATGTTACATAAATGCTTGATATTTGGGAACTTGTGACTAAATATCTAATGATTTTAGTGTAGCACTCAGGCAAAATGCCTTCTCCAAAGTATCACATCATTTGAGGGCACATCATTTGAGGCACTTGTCAGGGCCTTTGCACTAGCTGTTCCACCCCTGAAAGTGCTTTCCCCTTACCTACCCTCTACCTGAGCCATTCACCCTCCCTCATTTGGTGTTCACTACAGCAGATAACTCCATTTATCCTGTGGCATGATCCAGTGCTGGATATGAAATTCAGTTACTTAATGCCTACTTAGTTGCTCCTTTCCAAGTATGCTTTTTCCTGAACAGGTGCTAAGAAGATTGTGTGACCTGAGGGCTAGTGTTCTAGAACATTTGATTAGACTACTGTGAAGGCGGGGCCTGGGTCTCTCTTTTTATTGCTGTATCCCCAGAATCAAGTAGAGAATACAGAACAGAGTGAGTGCTTAAGAAATATTCTGAAAATCTGAAAATTTGAAATTTCTGTATACTAGTATATATCCTGCAGAATATTATCTTTTACTTCTACATAGAGCGTCCTTTGTTGAGATTCAGTTAAGATCAAGTTCTCACCTCACTCCCCCTTCCCTAAAGTCCACCTGCTTATGACAGTATCTTTGTGAGACCAAAAGGTGTGACTTTAGGTTTCCTGTATCTTAACTAGTCAGTCTTAGGAACAAGTCTTGTAATGCCCTAACCACGTTAGGGTTTGTCCTGGAAAAAGAAGGAACAGTATGTCCTAAGATAGACCAGTCAATTTCTGGTGGTGAGAACAACCATTCATTGTAATATGAGAATGTTCAAATGTTTGGGAGAGTTCTGATTCTAAGCCTTTCAATCAATATTTTTCCAGCCTATTAAAGTATGAATAACAATAAAAATTGTATGTGTTTAGGTTGTACATGTGATTTTTAAGTGTACAATGTGATGATTTAATATTTAATGCATTGTGAAATCATTACCACAAGCAAGTTAATTAACACATCCATTGCCTCACAGATTCAAGTATTAAATCACAAATTTCAAGTATACAATTAAGTATTTTTAGCTGTAGTCATCATGTTGTACATTAGCTCCCTAGACCTTGTTTGCCTTATACCTGGAAATTTGTACTTTTTGACAAACCTCACCCTATCCCCCTAGCTTCCCGCTCCTGGAAACCACCCTTCTCCTCTCTAGTTCTAGGAGTTTGACTTCTTTAGATTCCACATGTAAGATCATACAGTATTTGTCTATCTATTTCTGGGTTATTTCACTTAACATAATATCCTCTAGGTTCATCTATGTTTTTGCAAATGGCAGGATTTCCTTTCTTTTTTATGACTAACTAACATTACAGTGCGTGTGTGTGTGTGTGTGTGTGTGTGTGTGTGTGTTTGTATCAAATTTTCTTTATCCACTCATCTGTTGATGGACCCTTAGGTTTTTTCTGTATCTTGGCTATTGTGAATATGCTACAATGAACATAGGAGTGCAGATATTTTTTTGAGATACAGATTTCATTTTCTTTGGATATATATACCCAGAAGTGGAACTGTTGGATCATATGGTAGTTCTATTTTTAAATTCTTGAGGAACTTACATACTGTTTTCCATAATGGCTGTACCAATTTACATTCCCACCCACAATATACAAGGGTTTACTTTCCTCTACACCCTAACCAACACTTGTCTCTTGCCTTTTTGATAATAACCATCTTCACAGATGTAAGGTGATATCTCATTGTGATTTTAATTTGTATTTCCCTGATGATTAGTGATGTTGAGCACCTTTTCATGTACGTTTTGACCATTTGTATGTCTTCTTTGAAAAAAATGTCTATTCAGGTCCCTTTCTCCGTTTTGTAGTCAGGTTTTTTCCTTTCTTTCTCTTTCCTTGCCTTGCCTTGCCTTGCCTTTTCTCTTTCTTTCTCTCTTTCTCTCTTTCTCTCTTCTTTCTCTCTTTCTCTCTCTCTCTCTCTCTCTCTTTCTTTCTTTCTTTCTTTCTTTCTTTCTTTCTTTCTTCTTTTGCTATTGAGTTGTGGCAAAATCCTTATACGATTTGGATGTTAATTCCTTATATATATGACTTGCAAATATTTTCTCTTATTTCTTGGATTGCTTTTTCATTCTTTTGATTACTTCTCTGGCTGTGCAAAATCTTTAGATTGCAGACGATTTAGTTTGCTGTTGTCCCACTTGTTTATTTTGTTGCTATTGTTCCCTGTGCTTTTAGAGTCATACCCCAAAAAAATCATTGCCTAAAACAATATCAAGGAACTTTTTCCCTATGTTTTCTTCTAGGATGTTTACAGTTCAAGGGCTTAAATTTAAGTCTTTAATTCATTTTGAGTTAAATTTTGTGAGTGTTGTAAGATAGGAATCCAGTTTCATTCTTTTGCATGTGGATATCCAGTTATCTCGACACTATTCCTCATTGTGCGTTCTTTGCACCCTTGTCAAAGGTCAGTTGACTGTAGATGCATTGATTTATTTCTGGGCTCTTGATTTTGTTCTGTAGGTCTATGTGTCTGTTTTTATGCCCATCCAATACTATTTTGATTACTGTAGCTTCATAATATAGTTTGAAATAAGGAAGTGTGATGCCTCCAGCTTTGTAATCAGTATTTTGAGCTGACATTTATGGAGCTCCTATATCTGTGGGACTGTGCTAAATGCTTGATATTGATTTTTCTCATTGAAACACAACCCAACCCTTTGGCTTAGATGTGATTATTTTCTCCTTTTCTAAAAGCTAGATTCTGGGGGTTAGGGATGTTAAATAACTTGTCAGTAAAGCATAGCTAGTAGCATTGAAGCTGCACTCAGTATCAGATTTTCCTAACCAGATAGGAGAGCTCTTAACCTCGACCCAGACTTACCCTTGAAATGCTTTAATTATTTCGGAGGTATTCTTGAGGTGGAAAGAATACAAGATTTAAATGTGGGAGGACCCTTTGTGGCCAGCTGTCACACTTCCAGCTTTATGGCTGGATGCAAGTATGAATATGAACTTCAGTCATCTAAAACCACGTCCTCAGATTTTGCATGTGTTGATACCGCGTGCACCATTTACTTAATATATACTTGAAACTCTTTTTTAAGTAGAGAACTCTGAGGATAAATACAGCAAAGAAAGCAGTTGTTTTTAAGAAAATACTAAATACTGCATAATGCTTTGAAGGTGACAAATTATGTGTCCCCCCGCCCAACCCCTTTATTGCTTTCCCTCCCTTCTCCTCCCACCTCAGAGGTTGTCAGTACGTATTATGGAGGTGTTAAGGATGTGCTAGCACCAGACTGGGACTTTCTCCTGGATGTGATAAGTAATACTGAAAAAAATTTTAAAAAGGAACAATTTTTGGATAGTGTGTTTCAATGTCATTTAATATTGTATATTATGTAATATCACCTCTTATCCTGAGAATTGCCCCACACTTTGAGAATCACTGGTTTAAACTCTTTGAGGGGACAAAACATAAGACACTCTTAAATATAGAGGACAAACAGAGGGTTGCTGGAGGGGTTGTGGGAGGGGGGATGGGCTAAATGGGTAAAGGGGCATTAAGGAAAACACTTGGGATGAGCACTGGGTATTATACATAGGGGATGAATCACTGGAATCTACTCCTGAAATTATTGTTGCACGATATGCTAACTAACTTGGAGGTAAATAAATAAATGGATAAGTAAATAAATAAAATTATAAACTCTGAGGATTTTTGTGACAAAGGAACAGACAGGAAATCACTCAGTGAACTGGAAAGTTCTTTTTTTTAACATTTATTTATTTTTGAGAGACAGAGAGAGACAGCGTGAGTGGGGGAGGGGCAGAGAGAGAGAGGGAGACACAGAATCGGAAGCAGGCTCCAGGCTCCAAGCTGTCAGCCCAGAGCCCAATGTGGGGCTCGAACTCACGAACCGTGAGATCATGACCTGAGCTGAAGTCGGACGCTTAACCGCCTGAGCCACCCAGGCGCCCCTGGAAAGTTCTTTTACAGCTCTTCCCTTTAGACTAGAGAAATATAAACTCATAACTTGACTGTAACATTAATGGCACCTCTAGCTCCTCTCCCTGCAAGAACTAATTTATATTTTTCCAAAAAATCATCTAGAAAATGTTTTCAAATATTGCAGAGGCTGAGGACTTAGGAGTATGTGTCTAGACTTTATGTGAGGTCCCAGAGATGAAAGCCTCCTATCACAGGTTTGGGAAGACCTGCATGCCACATGCCATTTACTATTCTAATCGTGGACTTCGCTCTTCTGAAGGACACGCTATGTGTAATCCCTCTGTGGAAAAGAACCAAATATGGTTCTTAACCTCACAGACTGTGAAAGCTAAGGGACTGAAGACCAAATGTTAGCTTTGTCCAGACCTTGCTGGTTAATTGCTGAATTGTCTCTTGAGAATTGTAAGTAGGTAGAAGTTGATTCACCTCTATTACATCTCATGACACCTACTGGGCCCCTGTAATACATCAAGTGTATGGTCAGCACTAATTAGTTCGGTAACACATATACAAAGTACTTACTACAAATGAGGCTGCATAGTGTTTGGCTTTACACATTTCCCATTACCATCTGTTATTCATCCTTTTTAATAGAAAATGGAGGCACAGTGCACGCATGTACTAAATGGCTAGGTGGGACTCAAACCCCGTTTTGATTGGACCCCACAGCTTCTGCCTTAGCTGCGAAGCCTCACCCCAAAAATAGAGAAACAAATTTCTTCTGCCGTGTAGGAGTCCACATGTTCCATGGCTGCCTGCCATCTTAAAAGGCACGGGGCAGTGCTGAGTTCTGGAGTAATGACAAGGTGTCTGCCTTCCTCGTTAACAAGCTTTGTTTGAATTGTTTAGGTGGCATTCTTAATGTTCCTGAAACCTGCTTTGTGTTTGTTTAATTATAATATAGTCTGGCACTTTGACATTAAATTTTCTTGTTTGGCTGTAATTATCTTCTATGAGAATAAGAGCAGAGTTGGATTATATTTACTTCCTTTCTCCCTTTCTCTCCCTCTCTCTCTCTTTCTCTCCCCACCCCCCCTTAACATGCAATTCTGACTGTGACTCACTGTGCTCTGATGAGCCTCCACTCTGGGTGACTGACCTGGGATCGGCCTTAAGGGATGTGGCCATGCAGCCAGCCAGGGTCAACCTGGTGGGAGCTGGAGGCTGGTCATGCAAAACACAGCGTGGTGCTGCCGTAGGTCAGTGCATCCGTCCGGGCCGCAAAGTACGCTGTCTGTCTCCGTGGCTGATGGTGTGCCTCGGGTCACAGGAGAACCTCGACCACGCCGCGAGGACCCTGCTAAGTGGCCTCTGCTCTTCTTTCCAGATAATTAGGGTTTTTCAAAACAAATGGCCGTATTCTTCAAGAATCCCGTTTCCTTGGGGTCATGCTTTATTTGGCCCAGTAGTCCTCTTAGGAAAACCACCATTTCTTTAAATCAGTACTAGCCTTTAGTGCAACATTCCTTAGAGCAAAACAGATGTCTTCTGCTCAAACACAGTGTTTGTGTTTGCATGATGCTCTCACCCAATCTTCACAATGCCTTAAGAAAGGGATACCTATAATTTAGCTCTTTGCATAACAACCTTTGCAGTTTTCACCATATCCGCGTACTACCTTATATCCAAATACACAACATTATATTTTGTTTCAATCAGTGTAATTTTTAAAACTTAAAAAAAAACCCATGCAATTATGTCAGAACTCCAAAATATTTAGAAGGGAGAATATAAATCTGTGATTTTTCTCATAGATAGACTTAACCTTTAGAGTTTTCCATTGGCACGTTCAACTTAATGATCTTTAAATACCACCAGGCACTGCAGCCCCCCCCGCTTTCCATATTTAGGTTTACTGCTGGATAAAAAAGATTTTAGCGTCACTGTGATCCTGTGTGATTAGAACAACTTTGAATGTACCCTCCTAAGTCGTCCCTCATTCCTCTGGCAAACCAAAGACTCCTCTTTACTAGCCCCATTTCAGAATTTGATGAGTGGTAGAGACAAAGGGGGTGGAGGAGATGGGAACTGGGTCATAGTCAAAGAGGCCAAGTTTATCAAAGGGCTGGGCTAAAAGAGCGAGGGAAACAGGAGGAAAGTCTTATAGGGTGGGGGCTGTTGAGGAGGTTTGGAGCTTTAAGCAGCAGCTATGGGGTGTGAGAGATCAAGGGGTGGGAAAAAGCTTTGAGGATGTACAGCTATCTGTTAAAGTTGAGTTTTGCAGGAAGCTGACCCTGAGTCAGTCTCATAACTAGGACACTTGTCAGAATGGATTTGGATCAACACATGGGGATAGGAAGCAGGATCTAGCAGAGGAAGATGAACTACAGTGTAGTCACAAGAAAGACTTCAGCTGACTTTGTAGGAACTCTAAAGATAAGATGACCCACACAGCCCTCCCCAGTTAGGACCAGAGGCCTGGTTTTATGCCCATGCTTGGTCTTTGAGTGTCACTTGTCGCCAGAAGAGGGAGTGGACTTTGGGTAAGGCTGCTCTCTTCAGCTGAGGCAAGCTGGGAAGGGCTGACAGCTGGGCACTGTCCTCCAGTGGCATGATCTGCAGCTAGAGTATTATGTCCCTTATTCCTGAGTGCATATCAGGGTGGTACATCACAGCATCCACAACGAACTGGACCCCATTGAAATGTTGTTGATAAGCCCAAGTAAAGCTTGGAGGTATTTTAAAACTATACGTATAGTTTTGCATGGTGCTTTAAAGTGTGACGGTGCAGAGTGAGTCCCAGGGGATTCCAGGAGTTATTAGATTTATACCCAGAAACTTGATAGTAAATTCCCAAAACCATTAATTGATAACTGCTCACAAAACACAAATTCCCATAAATAGGAAAAAAGAGATGAGGAGAAGTGGTTTTTGTTATATTTTAACAAAACAATTTTCCTGATCGCCAAAATTAGATATTTTGGGACTTTACATGAAGAGGCTACATCTGGACTTTTCTTTTTACCAATTATGATCAGCAAGGGTAGAGTGGTGATCTCTTTGGAGTTCCTGTTAGAGAAATTAGGAATAAAGGAAGATGGTTTTTTTTTTGAGTCCCCCTTGTACATAGTTCATTAATTGGGTAGAGTGTGAATTTGGGCTCCATTTGTAGACAAATACTTTCGATTCCAAATAACCAAAATATACCTTAAGCATAAAAAAGAGAGGGAAGAGGGAATTGTTAGGCTCAACATGACTAGGGCACAGTCCATTTGATGTTATCGGGTTGGCTTCATTGTTAGTCAGCCCTCCCAAAGATCTGTTGGTATTTCTGTGCTTACAACATCCCAGGTTAAGTACTGAGCAGAAAGAGTATCTCTTCTACCAATGGGTCCAGCCATCTCAGTGGGATTGATGCTCTTTGGCTCTGATTGGCTCCCTTAGGTGATGTGCCCATCCCTGAACCAATCGCTGTGGTTGGGAGGAGTAGGGTACCGTCAATGATCAGGCGGGTGTTATGTGGGAATTTGGACATCCCATCAGCCTCTCTGGAAACATGTACGTTGAGAACGCAGTAAGGTGACTCCCCAAAGGAAAATAAACATGTGGTCAACATAAATAAATAAATAAATAAATAAATAAATAAATAAATAAATAAATAAATAAATGTGGATGCCAGACAAAACCATCTGACATCTACTTTTCTTTACCAACAAAGTGAAAATTCTGCCTCTGCCACTTGTATTTGGCAAGTGACGTCCATTCTCTTTCTCTCATTGTTCTCATATATAAAATGGGGCTGATAATTCTGACTTGGCAGGATTGGTGTAAGGATAGTTATTAATGTGTACATAAAAGCCCTTTGGAACATAGGAGGTACTCACTAATTAAGAACCATCATTATAGTTAATAGCAAGCACACTCTGGGCTCTATACTGGCATTTCCACAAGTATTATCTCACTTTCGATTAGGAACCTATAAAGCTTTAAATTGGGCCAAGCACTAATGACTTCCACTTCTTCACAAGATATTTAATATTGTCTTAGCACCATGAAGAGAAAAGCATGTGATACATCAGCATTTTCTACCTTGCACACAAATTGGCAGCAGGAAAATAGGTCTCTCTCTAAAGATCGTGATAAACAAATGTGTTTTGTAGCCTAATTTTGAATCTTAATCAAAAGATTGAATAGAAGTAGATAGAGTTCCAGTCAGGCCTTTCTCTTGAGGGCACATTTAGCAAATCAGAGTCTCAAGAATACATCCTCCAAATGGTACTCAGGTGGCTATTAAATACACCAAAGAAAGTCAGGAAACCCAGGAAAGTCTGAATGACTGAAATTCAAGGGTGACAGGTTTTGATGTGAGGAACTGAAAGGTTAGCGATAAATGAGACTGTGTACCTGAAAAAAAGATAACCTTGCTGATCCTTATAGGAAGATACGGCGTCACTGACAGTCGCTTCCTGGGGACTTGTATCTCATTGCCAAACCATGCCACCAGCACCATGTGAGAGGAAATAGAGCAGTCTTTCAATCAGACAGACTTGGGCATCCTGTTGTGTGAACTTGGGCAAAATGTTCTAACGTCCTAAGAATGGATTCTTCGTTCTTTCATACATCCCTAATGACATGCCAGCTCCAGCTTGATTGGGGTTTGGGGCACCTGGGTGACTCAGTCGGTTAAGTGTCCGACTTCCACTCAGGTCATGATCTCATGGTCCTTGAGTTCGAACCCCGTGTCAGGCTCCATGCTGACAGCTCAGAGCCTGGAGCCTGCCTCAGATTCTGTGTCTCCCTCTCTCTCTGTCCTCCCCCATTCTTGCTGTGTCTCTCAAAAAATAAATAAACATTAAAAAAAATTTTTTTTTAATCTTTAAATGCAGCCTTCTCCAGGGCCTTTCCCCATGTTCCCTCTGCCTGGAATGCTCATATCTAACTTGTTTCGGCTACTCACCAAGCCCTCCTTCTTCTTGGAAGTTCTCTCTGCTCTCGAATTTCCTTATGCCTCAGATGCTCACTTATACCCCCAGAGCCCCCTGTCCTCTTTCTTGCCCTCCTGCCCTTAGATTGTCAGCCCCACGAAGCTGGGGATCATATCTGCTATGTTCCTAGTTATATGCCCAGCACTAAGGATAGTGCTGGACCATAGCAAGTCCTCAATATTTATTTAATGGATTAATTAATTATCATTAAAATGAGGCTCACTGGATTCATCACAAACCAACATCTTCTAAGCAGTTTTTGTCCTATTTATGGGGGAAAACATGGGGGATAACTCTTCTTAGAATTCTTTCCATTGCCATTCAGAGCTCTGTCCAGGCTTTAAAATAGTCTTAGTGGAGCTTCTCTCTCCCACCTCCCCTTCTCAGTCTCTCCCTGGGACCCACCTTAGGCCACTACAGTCTCTGCCTAACCGGGACATGGAAAGTCCATGAAACTTGCACCAATGTGTCTTTGTGACCGTGTGTTTCATATAGGCATTTGTTCTGGCTTCCTGAGGACATTTGTGTCTTTTAGTCATTCAAGTAACAGGCATTTACAGAGTATCATTTTGCACCTCTCCCTGGACAGAGAGACTCTGGCCTCATGTTTGTCTGAATCTGAAAAATTCTCTTTCTGAAGGTCAGTAGTATCAGTAGCACCATTAGTGTCCCTTTTTATTTATTGAGCACTTACTTTGTGCTGTGTCCTGAGTTGAGGGCAATAAAAATTGCTAACACCTATGAGAATGTATGTGCCAGAGACACAAACACATACTTTATATATATTAACATACATATGAACCCTCACAACAGCACTAAGGTGGGCACAATTATTACCTCGTGCAGATGAGAAAAAGCGAGACAAGGGAAAATTAAGTAGTTTTTCTACAATTATATAGGAAGATAGTGGCAGAGGTGAGCTGTGAATCAAGGCGAATGGGTTCAGAGTCTGATTTCTTGGCTGTTTTGCTAGCCCCATTTTACAGATGAGGAAGCTGAAACTTACAGAAGTAGTTTTATGTATGCAAAATCTCATGGCTAGTAAATAGCAGAGGCAAAATAATAATTCAGGTGTGCCTAACTGTAGTGCTTTGACCCTCGATGACCATGCCCTTTGCCCTTTCCTAAGCTATGCTGCCTCTTCAGATGTGAGTAGTGAGCAGAGCCTTCTAAGTGTGATCTCATATTATAAATAATCTCCAACTCCATTAGGACGAGCAATTCTATTGCGTAACTAAAATGCACCATTAATAAGTAAAATTTGGTGTGCCTGGGTGGCTCGGTTGGTTAAGTGTCCAACTTCGGCTCAGGTCGTGATCTCAAGGTTCATGAGTGTGAGCCCTGCATCAGTCTCTGCTGTCAGCACAGAGCCTGCTTCAGATCCTCTGTCTGCCCCCCTCTGCCCCTTCCCTGCTCATTCTCTCTCTCTTTCTCTCGAAATAAATAAAGTAAATAATATTTGTATAATGATAAATATATCATGGAGAAGACACGAGAATCTGTCCCAGGAATGGTACCACAGGTCCCTACTTCTTCAAGGTCTTACATTAGTAGGTGCAAAGTGGAGTATTAGATTGCCGAATTCCAGGCAGTAAGAGTCAACTTTTCAGAAATGATACGGCTCTTTGGTTTCAGAGGCAAAAATCAAATAGATTCTCAGGTTACACCATTATACACAAATTCTTCAAATGACCATTTTCCATCCCCATTTGTTCAACCAGAGGGATAGCATTATATATACAAAAGAACCTCTAAAATCAGGCTACTTACGATTTTTGAAGAAGCAGTATTGTGTGTATGTGTATGTCTGCTTGTGGAATCCTGGAAATGTGCTATCTTTCCCATACTCTTGAACATCCCCTTGGGAATACAGCTGCATCCTCATAAGGCTATTGTGGGAATCCGTGGAGATAATGTATCGGGAAAGTACTTTGAAAACGGCAAAGTGCTGAACAAATGGAAAGCAGTATTATTATTATCGTCCCAGGAATTCAGTTATACCTCAAGTGCCGCACAGTTCAGCCATAATATCCAGCCCAAGCAGTAACTTCTTTTTCTGGAAAGTGGTGATGAACTAAGCCTCCATTTCTTATTGGGGGATGCTGTCACTCAGAAAACAACATTTCCTTTTTCTTTTTATTAGCTTTTGTTTACACAAGTAATTTATGATTGAATTTATGTGCCAGAAATTCCTTTTTTTTTTCCATTTATGTGGGGGAATTTTCCATTTTTTTCATTTATATGGGGGAAAATGTACTAAAATATTATAGGTAAAATTTTAGTTTTTCTTGACTCACACCCTGTTCCCATCTGCCCTCTTTCCTCAGAGGCAAGCACTGTAGTGAGTATATTGTGATTCTTCCATGCATTTTTTTCTCTTCTATATATTTTTAGTTTTCCTATACATGCATATGGCCCTGGAAAACTAAACAGTGTGTCTGAGCCTAACATAATTGATATAATTCTGTATGTGTTATTCTTCAACATGGACTCAGTCATATATCACTGAAAAATAGGTCTGGGATGTTTATTCATTAGTTTTACATAAACCTAAATCACTCCTTGGAAAAGTTGTGTGATATTGAACAGGATCAAATACACCAAAATATATTTTACCCATCTCCTTACTGATGAATATCTCTGTTATTTCCTCTTTCTTTCTTTCTTTCTTTCTTTCTTTCTTTCTTTCTTTCTTTCTTTTTGTATTATAGATAAGGCTAAAGTAAATAGTCTCATTCATGTCTCCTTCTGCATGTATGTAAGTGTGTTTCTAAGATACAATACAAGAAATACAGTTATTGGTTCACAGAATATACAGGTCTCCAAAGTGCCTGCTCATTTCATATTTACTCCTTTCACTAGTGTTAAAGAGTGACTGTTTCCCCACATTATCATGGAACTGTTGCCAGATTTCTTCATGCTTGCTAATTTGATGAATAATAAGTGGTATTCTGTTATAGCCTTTATTTGTCTACTGAACTTTTTATTGATTTGTACAAGTTCTTTACATATTATGGTTAATAAATTATATATATACATGTGTGTGTGTGTGTATAAATATATATATATATATATCACACAAATATTTTCTAAGCAGGTATAATTTTAATAGCTATCTAAAAGTATATGCAAATAGGATTTTGGGAAGTATAATACAGTGTAGATCCTTTTTTTCATCCTTCATGCCCCTACATAAATATCTTCTCCTCAGAAAGATCTTTAATTTACCAGATCAGATCAGGTCCCTTGATATACCCCTTCATGATGCAGTATGCTTTTACTTCATTGCATCTGGCATAATGCTAATTAATTATTTGCCTAATCATTATTTTTATACCCATTTCCCCTGTCAGAATGTAATCTCCCCAACATCAGGATTTTTTTCCCAGATCATAGCATGAGAGATAGTAGTACAAAATAAATATTTGCTCAGCAATCAAATGAGCTTTGGAATAGGGCAGACCTGAATTCACGTCTTTCCTCCTCCCCTTTCCTGGTTGTGCAACCTTGAACAAGTATCTTAAACCTCTCTTACTTAGCCTAAGTTTCCTTACTTATGACACATTTTATAATTCTATTTTCTGCTCATTCTTTCCTTTTTAAAAAATTCCCTATTAAAGTCTAGCTTTAACCCTACTCATTCTAACCCAGACTCGGATGTAAATTACATCTTGTTTTGACTCTGTCCAAGAGATTACTACTAGAAACACTGGAAAGCTGTGTTCATATCAAGCATGTCCTGGTCTGGTCCCCACGGACAATATTAATGACACTCTTTGTATACTTAACATTTGTTCTTGCTTTCTTAAAAATTGGGCAATTGCGTCCACACACTTTTTTCTTTAATATGGCAAAAATCTCTTACCTTTAAAGCAAATCCACTCTCAACTTTTCTGGATCAAAGAGGCCATTCAGCAATCTTCCAAAGAGAAAATGCTCAGCAGATTTCCCTGGGCAGTAAGTATGTTAAATTGCTGTAAGCCACACTGCCAAGATATAACCAAATAAAGCTGAAACACCAAGTCTCATTCTGGTTCAGAATTACTTCTGCAGAATTTCATCTGAGAGAATAGAAATATGTTCAAAGAAACAAAAATGCCTTAAGTAATCATGCTTTAAGCATTTTTTAACCAAAAACCAATATTAACCACTAAAACAATTGTGAGTAATAGCATCAGAAAAAAAGTTTGCAACTATCTCATATATGAGGCGAAATTTATCTAATAAAAATCTTCGGTATAAATAGGTGCATCCATCAAGATATGGATTTACTAGTCTATACCACCATGTGAAAAACAGTATGCTCTTATAATCCACACATGGTGAGTAATACTAGGTTTTAAAAGCTCTAAATCAGACTTGTTTCAGGGCCTGACCACTAAACAGTTCTGATGGGAAAATCATACTGGGTGCTGGTTTCTGCCTCCACTTCCCCAGTACTCAGAGAGCTGTTGGACGGCCATCCTTCTTTGCCTAAAACACGGGATTGTTGGAGATAACGCTACCAAAGGCAATTTGCACATTGCATCCGGACTCCGTTGGATTATTTCCTTATCATAAGTTCAAAAGTGGAAATAAGCCTCTTTATGACTTGTAGTATGTGAATTTATCTTGATGTCTTTCCAGAAGTGTGGCACACATTTTCAATGCTGCTGGCAAAATATGTGCAGTGCGCATAGTATAACAGCAACAAGTAATTATAACAGTAACAAAATAATGATGACGTTTAAAATTATAGTCATCTAATACTAATCATTTAATAATTATAACAGTAATAAAATGGCCAGCTCTCATATGTTGAGTGGTTACTGTGTGCCTGACCCTGTGCCAAGCACTTTACACACATTATCTTATCCGAACCTCACAACACTTTGAGGTATGTACCGTGACTCAGCCTAGTGCCAAGATGAAGATACTGAGATTCAGAGAACCAGAGAGACTGAGCAAGTTGCCTAGGGTCACACAGCTTCATTACATGTGAGATAATAATAGTAATAACTAGCAATAACGAATAACATGCATTAAATATTTAATATCCACCAATTATTGATCGTATAATACATCATATTCTATGTTACATATACAACATTATCTCTTTCAGTGTATGTGGCCTTATCACTATAACTATCTGCATCAGGTGTACTTTAAATTAATTTTCTTTCTCCTTCTGTTTTTCTTTTTTTTTTTTTTAACCTTATTTATTTATTTAGAGAGAGAGACAGAGAGCCAGCAGGGGAGGGGCAGAGAGAGAGAGAGAATCCCAAGCGGGCTCTGCCCTGTCAGCCTAGAGCCCAACGTGGGACTTGAACTCAGGAACCGTGAGATCATGACCTGAGCCAAAGTCAAGATTCGGATGCTTAACCTCCTGAGCCACCCAGGTGCCTCTTCTTCTGTTTTTCTTACTTAATGGGTACAAAATCATTTCTTGGGATTTAATTTGTTGTTGTTGTTGTTAATTGTTAACATGAACATCTCTTCTATTTTACTGCGCCAATGATTAAAATTCTAGAAATGCGTTGCATCCATCTAAAAGCTTAGGGGCGCACCTGGGTGGCTCAGTCAGCTAATGTCCAACTCTTGGCTGCTGCTCAGGTCATGATCTTACAGTTCGCAAGTTCCAGCCCCACATGGGGCTTTGTGCTGACAGGGCCGAGCCTACTTGGGATTCTCTCTGCCCGCCTCTCTCTGTCCCTCCCTTGCTGTCTCTCTCTCTCAAAATAAATAAACTTTAAAAACTAAAAAAATAAATAAAAGCTTAGCTCTCTTACTTAATCTGTCTTCACCTCTATTTCCTCACCTCTGATGATGATTACATGACTGAAGACATGTAAAGCATTCAGAGCAGCTCCTGGCCCATAGTAAACAGCCTCATAAGGGTAGCTGTTAATCTAGTCGTGAGCCCACAAGTTTAAGGAGCCATCTAGGCTCGAACTCCTGACCAAACATGGACTAGCTATCATTGCATTGGTTGCATACATAACATCCTTGGGGTGATTACACCTGCACACTGGACAGTCCCTTGTATGACATCAGGTCCACAATTAATTATTTTGGGGACTCTCATGCCCTCTCTGTGAAAGGACTTTCTTCTAATTGCCTTCAGTTCAGTGCTTCATCATATCGGAAGGCTCCTCAAGGTTTTGTTTTGTTTCCTAAGAAAAACTATTAGCTTAAAAATGAAGCTTCGGGGCGCCTGGGTGGCGCAGTCGGTTAAGCGTCCGACTTCAGCCAGGTCACGATCTCGCGGTCCGTGAGTTCGAGCCCCGCGTCAGGCTCTGGGCTGATGGCTCAGAGCCTGGAGCCTGTTTCCGATTCTGTGTCTCCCTCTCTCTCTGCCCCTCCCCCGTTCATGCTCTGTCTCTCTCTGTCCCAAAAATAAATAAAAACGTTGAAAAAAAATTAAAAAAAAAAAATGAAGCTTCGAGGGGCACCTGGGTGCCTCGGTTGGGCGTCCGACTTCGGCTCAGGTCATGATCTCACAGTCCGTGAGTTCGAGCCCCACGTCAGGCTCTGTGCTGACAGCTCAGAGCCTGGAGTGTGCTTCAGATTCTGTGTCTCCCTCTCTCTCTCTGCCTCTGCCCCACCCCAGCTCTGTCCCTGTCTCTCTCAAAAATAAATAAACATTAAAAAAAAAAATGAAGCTTCGAGAGCTCCCTTTCTGATGGAACAAGTTTTATAGAAGTGAAACGTGAGGAAGAAAATGATAAAACCAACTCTGTGGATAAGTCAATATCCCTTGTCTAGGAAAGGAGAAGGTTTCAATCACTCCTTCTTGAGACATCCTAAATCAGTATCCCTTTCAGAAATAATATTAGTTCAGGTATCACCCCTTTTTCAGTCAACATCTTTAGTTCCCAGATTGACAGCATCCTTTTTTCTTAACATGTCAAGAACACATTTGGTTAAGTGTCTGTGCTGTCAGGTTGTTAGTTGGAAAAGATGTGTGAGGGAGGGGCCAAGGTCACCCTCCAGCTCAGGGACCATCCATACTCAAAATGTGACAAAAAAGGCAAACAGTAAAATTTAAATATTTCGTGCCTATTTTTTATTTTATTTCCCGTGAGAGCTTTCTGCCCATGATTTATTTCAGGCTTCTCTAGTACTAGAATAAGGGAAACATTGACATGGAAAATGTGGTGGGGTGGGCTGGCTCTTGAAGGCTTTAAAGGAGGGAGAGAAGAGAAAGTGCCCTGTTGGGTGACAAGGTGTCTGGGAGTAGTCTTGGCATTGCCATTAACTGAGACCTGGAGCCAACCACCTAAACTCTCCAGAATCCTAGATCTGGAAGATGAGAGTCAGTTCAAATTGGTAGCTTTTAAACTCCTTAATGCAGTGGGACCTTTTAAAACAATCTGAGTTGGGAGTCCGATGTATGAGACAGAAATCGAACTGCTCTGGTTAAAATAGAACTGAGGGCTCAAAGTGCTACATACCTGGCCTCTATTTCACTTACTCCTCCCTTCCTTTCCCCTGCTCTACTCCCTCCCTCACTCTCCTCTTTCTGGCAGCTTCTGAGGCGGCTCTGAGCTACTCTTGGGCTCAGAGGATCACAGTAATGAAATCACTGCTTTCAGCAAACCCTAAGGTCGTACTGGTTCTGAAGATCTAGGCTGTCAGAAGCTCGGTGAATACTGGGCCGTCTACATGGTGGAGAATAAAGCGTGTCAACCTGGGAATTAGGCAGACGTAGGTTTCAGTCCATGCTCTCTCACTGACTAGCTGTGTCACTTTGAACAAGTCAGTTATCTTCTTTACAAAAACTCTTTTCTTTTCTGAGGAAGATGATAGCTTCCTCAAAACATATAATAATGTCCTACGAACAGTTTTCAAGAGATATTAAGTCTCTTCTTTTCTGTGTCCCAAGGGTTGTCTTTAAAGAAAATATCCCTGGAGATAGCCAGGGGAGGGAGAAGCTTTTCACTGCTTCAAGAGGGCAGGATGAAGAGGAGTGAAAGGTTTTTTTCTGAAAAAACCTGAGTTGCAAAATGATCAAGTGACCGGTTTGCTTCTGGGAGCATGACTCACCCCAGGTTTGATTGTTCTTCTTCACCTTCTGTAAATGAAGTCAATTCCAAAACCAAGAAGGGCTCTCCAGTTCAAGAATGAGGAAGTGACTGCATAAATGGAGGATGGGGCAAGGAACAATGTCTTAAAAATAAGAGATTCTGAGTTCATAGGTAAAGCAGATAGAATCTGAGGTGCCGTTAACAAAAGCACGGTCCCTATGACAAAGGGATAAGCTCTTTATTCTCTGCTGCTTCCAACACACACGAAGGGCTATATTTGAATCTGACCACATCGGGAGTGTACTTTCAGAGGAATTTCTGAGATGATAGCAAGTGAATGATGAGGGAATCAAAACCACATCCAAGATGAGTGTCCAAAGGGCCTGGAGACCCAGGCTCGGAAGCAGGCAGAAATGAAACGAAGTTGCTTCTCAGAAGCTGAAACACATGAGGGCTATGATTCATACTAGGAGAGGCCTCCTGGGGACCTGCAGCTAGAACGAATGAGGTGCAAAATGCCGGAGGAAGTTTCTCCAACTGTACACCATTTAGCTTGAGATGCAGAGTCCTGAGGCTACCATCTGATTAGATCAGCTCAGGTCACAGTGTTTGTGCCACTAGAGTCTAAAGGGTCTGGCATTATCATGGCAGTGCTTTATTCCCTCCCAATAACAGAAGTAGAGGTCCGCAGTCTTTACCACGTGACGTTGCAGTTTCTCTCACTAAAGGACATACATTTGCACCTTGACTTTGCATTCAAATATGTAACTTGCTTTGGTCAACTGAATGAGGTAGAAGTGAAAGCATGTCTGTTCCTAGTCTAACCCTTAAGTGGCTTACCTTATTTATGTTTGTTCTTTTGTGCCTCTGTCATTTCCATGGGAAGAAAATGCCTAAACCACCTCTGAGACGAGAGTGGAGACAAGAGTCCCGTGAAGCAGAACCATGTATTTGAGCCAATTCCCAGCCCATTCTGTAGAGGGATTGTTACGGAACCAGGCTGGAACGCTGGCAGAAAAACCAAGTGGCACTCGGAGATTTTGGTGGATTGGAGATTTATTTTACACCGGCGGGCTGTGTCTCCAAAGGTCTGAGCCCTGAATGCAAGTGGGGAGGGTAATTTATAGCTGACAGCCTCCCTATCTGTGGGGGTTTTCCCTGCGCACAGCAAACAAAGGAAGAAGGAACCGGAGGAGGGATCTCTAAGCTAGAGACCAGAGTTTGTTTTAATCCAATCAGCCATCTTTGGTGTACTTTATCCACTTCTCCAACAGGATGGGTGAGGATATTGATCCCAGCCAAGATCAACACAGCCATCCCAGCTGACCTGAAGATGCGCAAGGAAAAGAATGCCGGTATTTATCAGCAGATAAGATTCTGGGGCTCTGTCACAGCAACAGCTTGTTTGCCTAGTGAAAAACAGTGTATTAGTTCTCTATTGCTGCATAATAAAGTACCCCAACATTTAAAGACTTAAAATAACAGTAAGTGTTTATTATCTGACATGATTTCTGTGGGTCAGGAATCCAGAAGTAGCTTCCCTGGGTGGTCTGACTTATGTTTTTCATGTGAGGCCACAGTCGAGATGTCAGACAGGCTGCAGTTCACCTGAAGGGCTGGACAATTTGCTTGCAAGATGGCTTACTCACATGGATGGTGAGTTGGAGCTGTCTCTTGGCAGAATAGCTCATTTCCTTGCCGTGTGGATTTCCCTATAAGGCTGCTTGCTGGTATGTCCTCATTGACATGGTTGCTGACATTCCCCACAGCAAGAAGTCCCCAAGAGAAAGAGGAAGAAGGAGGCCACAGTGCTTTTGGGGGTTAGCCTGTGAAGTCACACACTACCACTGTTGCAACATTCTGTTCCTTCGAAGAGAGTCACTAAGTTTAGCCCACACTTAAGGAGAGAAGAATTAGGCTCGACTATTAAAAAGAAGAAGTGCCAAAGAATTTGTGGACACATTTTATTTAATTATTTGTTTGTTTGTTTATTTATTTAGAGAGACAAAGAGAGAAAGCAAGTGGAGGAGAGGGGCAGAGGGAGAGAGAGAGAATCTTGAGCAGACTCCACATTCAGCTTGAGGCCTGACATGGGGCTCGATCTCACGACCTTGGGATCATGATCTGAGCTGAAATCAAGAGTCAGACACTCAGATGGAGCCACCCAGACACCCCTGTGGACACATTTCAAAACCACCACAGGCAGATACTAGATTATGTGATCACTGAATTGAACAAAATGGGGCGGGGGAGGTGGTTTCCCAAAATAAATAAGGTAATTCCAATAAATAAATAAATAAATAAATAAATAAATAAATAAATAAATAAATAAATAAAGTAATTCCCCCAATTAAAATATTCTGATAATTTCCTGAGATAAAATGCTACAGGAAGGGGAAGTAGAAGCGGAACAGTCAATAAAAATAAAATAAACACAAACGGAGGGAATGCCCGCTTGAAATGTCATGCAGAGTCAGCTTAGACTCATTTGGTATGACCCAAGGACAAGGACTAAGGGCTATATCAGGGGTGCCTGAGTGGCTCAGTCAATTAAGCATCTGACTCTTGACTTCAGCTCAGGTCATGATCTCATGGATCTCATCCAGCTCCACATTGGACTCCACCCTGAGCATGGAGCATGCGTGGGATTTTCTCTCTCTCCCTCTCTCTCTCTCTCTCTTTCTCTCTCAAAATAAATAAACATTAAAAAATATTTTTTTAAAAATGAGCTATAGGGGCTCCTGGGTGTCGCAGTCAGTTAAGCGGCTGACTTCGGCTCAGGTCATGATTTCGCGGTCCATGAATTCGAGCCCCGCGTCGGGCTCTGTGCTGACAGCTCAGAGCCTGGAGCCTGTTTCAGATTCTGTGTCTCCCTCTCTCTCTGCCCCTCCCCCACTCATGCCCTGTCTCAAAAATAAATAAACGTTAAAAAAAAATTTTTTTAAATGAGCTATAATAAAACAGAATGGCTTGATATATGTGATGGAAGATCCTCTGCGATTGTCTGGAAGCAAAGCAAAATTGGCAGTAGAGTGACTAATGGCAGAATCAAGGTGGGGGGTATAGGAACCAGAGGTAATACACACAAAAGGTTTAATTATGATGCTGACTAAGAGGCCCCAGTGTGAGAGGGAGAAGTTTATGAAACCTGCAGTGCTTTGAAACCTATAATGCAGGTGGATAAAGGAAGAGAGATAGAGAGATGGAATTCATGCACTCATAAAGGTATTATGAGGAAATCTATGAGGGGAACTACGAGTGAAATGGCAAAGGAAGAACTGAGAAGATAATTGCATTTGCTGATGAGTGGCCTGCAGGTGTGCACTCAACAGACTGGCCATGAATCAAATAAAGGCTTGTTGAGAGCCCTTCAGTTTAGAGCATGCGATTGCTGTAGTCAATTACAAGTAAGAAGAAAAGGATGGCAATGCCCATTATGTTTACCACCAACTAGAACTGTATCAAGGTGAGGCTAGGAAGCGCTACTCTAACCACAGGGCATTGGTGGTCAGGCCTCCCTACTTCATATCACAGGTGAACTGGCCTCAAGACAAACAGCAAAAGGATAGGGAGAAAACACAATAAAGCGTGGTTTTCTGAACATTGGCTTACCCCAGTTGTCTGTGCAAAGTGTGACTGTCATTAACTGTGAACTTTTTAGAGAGTCGTATGTCTAGGGCACAGCAGGAAGCAAACTGTAGGATCAGGTTAATAGCAGAACAAAAGACTTAGCTATCCTATCATGAAGGAATAGCACGTATCTGGTACTGTGACTGTGTTCATGGTGGACATCTCTAGTCAACTGAATGTGGCTTTGGGAATCCTCATGGGCATCAAGATGGTGCTCCAAACAGCTTCTGCCAATGGATCAGAGCTATGATGCAGGGTGAGCTTTATTTGCCCTCTATAGGATCAGACAGTAGGAAATGAAGAAAGCAGTGCCCTTGGCAAGGGAGACAAAGTATTCTCCAATCTGCTGACTCTCAGAGACATACATTGCTCCCTTGAGACAAAGAGGCCCCTGCTATTCATCCTTAATTTCATATATTCAAACCTATCTGTTTATAAAGGAAAAGAACTATTGCAAAGGAAGGGGCCCCCTACTGCCCTAGTTAAAGATGGAGTCAGAAACAGGAGAGAAGGGTTTGAAAAAGACCACTTTCCAGATCAGGCAACATTGGCATTTTGAGCTAGACACTTTTTTGTTGTGGGAGCTGCCCTGTGAGTTATGGATGTTTAACAGCATCCTACTCTCTAGATAACAATAGCCAGTCACAACCAGTAAGTTGTGACAATCAAAAAAAAAGTCAAATTTCCCGGTGGGGGGTGGGATTATGTACAGTATCTCTCCCAGTTGAGAACCACTGCTCTAGATGATGAAAATTATAGAATAGAAATCCAACATGAATTCCAGTTCTCATCTTGAAAATAAAATCATATTATATAACTCAGTTTTCATGATGTTAAGAACTTGAAGGATTCTAGAGAATTCTTTCAACATTTTATCTGTATTAACTCCTTATGGCAAAACCTTAATAGAAAAAAAAAAAAAAAAGGCCAGCCTATTTGTGACTGTGGGCGTAGCTGGGGAGTCTCCTTCTCATTCTGATAATTCCAAGTAGAGGATGTGGGTATGAGTGTGGGTGTGGACTGTGTGTCCACTGAATGAGAGGGAACAAGTGGTGGCACAGGACTTAGGTCAATCCCACCTTCAAGCTTTGCTTTAGCTATTTCCTGGGCCTGGAACTTTCTTCCCTCAGGTCTGTGTATGGCTAGTCCTTTATAATCAACAGGGCTCAGTTCAAATGTCATTATTTAAGAGACCACCCAACCAAAGGTAGTACATCCCTCAAATACTCTTATCCTATTATAGTGTTGCATTTTCCTTTTTCTTTTCTTTTCTTTTCTTTTAGTATTTTTAATTATTTTTGTTATTTTATTTTACTTATTTTTAAGTTTATTTACTTATTCTTAGAGAGAGAGAGAGAGAGAGCGCACAAACAGGGGAGGGGTGGAGAGAGAGGGAGAGAGAGAATCCCAAGCTGGCTCCATGGTACCAACACAGAACCCAACATGGAACTGTATTTCACGAACTAGGAGATCATGACCTGATCCAAAATCAGGAATCAGATGCTTAACCAACTGAGCCTACCAGGCACCCCTAGATTTGTTACTATTTTTAAGTAATTTCTATACCCAATGTGAGGCTCAAACCTACAACCCCAAGATCAAGAGTCACATGCTCCACCGACTGAGCCAGCCAGGTACCCCTGCATTTTCTTCATAATATTTAATCTCTGTATTTATTTTCTTAATTTGAGCACATGCTTATTTCATATCTCCAGGCACTTACCAGAGTATGAGCCCAACTGGAGCAAGGACCTTATCTTTTTCACTCATTGCCATATCTCCCCATGCCTGGCACTGAATGGCAGCTCAAGAAGTATTTGTTGCACAAATGAATAAAGTGTGGCACGCTTGACATATAAGTGTTATGGTAATGCTAAAAGTCTAGGGGGCTGTGGGAGCACACAGCATGGAGACCTAAACTGTCCTGGAACATGAAGGAAGTCTTTCTAGAAAATATGGCCTCGGGGCGCCTGGGTGGCGCAGTCGGTTAAGCGTCCGACTTCAGCCAGGTCACGATCTCGCGGTCCGTGGGTTCGAGCCCCGCGTCGGGCTCTGGGCTGATGGCTCTGAGCCTGGAGCCTGTTTCCGATTCTGTGTCTCCCTCTCTCTCTGCCCCTCCCCCGTTCATGCTCTCTCTCTGTCCCAAAAATAAATAAACGTTGAAAAAAAAAAATTTAAAAAAAAAAAAAAAAAAAAGAAAATATGGCCTCAAGTATGAGAAACCAAAGGACTCTGGCCAGGATGAGAGCCCATTAGAGTAAACATTTATAGATAGAATAATTATAGATCTCAATGTGTATTTTAATACATTTAATCATCAGAATAACCCCGTGAAGTGGGTATTTAACAAATGAGAAAACAGAGGTACCCCCAGGCTAATAAGCTGGCTTGCTCAAGATCGTACTGCTCATAGTATGGAGAGAAGAGATAGAACAGAGGATGTTCTAGTATCAGAGTGTACATGCCTAACCATCACGCTGATGAAGGAAGACAGAGGGGGCATGGCTAAAGTCCCACAGGCAAGAGAGAGCATGATTCTGGGAAGCTGGAAAGAATCCAGGATGTGTCATGCAAAGAGAACAAAGGAGAGGATAGCAAGGGTTGAAGTAAGTCAGATAGAAAGAAAGGAGCCAGATCAAGGAAGACCTCATCAAAAAACTATGCATTAGCAAACTCTTTGAGTTGTTTCTAATCAACACAACTCTTACACTGCAGATTAACATCAGCAATCCCACAAGCAATTGGATGGATTTAATTTCTTATGACCGGGTCCAGTTTATCAGTTGGCAATATTTAGAAAAATGTTCGTGATAGCTGTCCACCTCCAACCCCCATTTACGGGGAGAACAAAAACAGTGAGCCCAGGTGTTTAGCATCCTGGTTTGTTTTATTTTTTGAAGAAAAGGCAACAGAGCATTAGTTTTTATCCTGGAATAGATGGTTTGTCCAGCTGTAGATGCTGTAGAAAGGAAGCTGAATGTTAATTAGATGTCAACAGTAATTATGGTGATTATGTTTTTTGAATAGCTATTGGGAATAGCTGGAGCCACATCTAGAATGTGCTGTGAATGACATTTTAATAGTTTTTTAAAAGAAAAAGAGAGCAGCCTGTTACTAAGGAAATTACAGTGAATAGAATTATAGTAAAATAGATTTCTTAACAAAGAACTGTAACAATGATAATAGTCACATGGGAGGTATCTACTGTATATTGAGGAAAATCATGAAAAAAATTTTTGAGACAGGATCCCTTATTTAAAAGAAAACCAGTTATCATGTATCTTTGCCTCAAGGTTTCACTGGAATGTTTTAGCCTAACTCTTTTTGATTTTCCTTAGAAGTGGGTCAGATCACAGTTTTCTAAACGTATCATTTTAATGATATTTTAATTACATGCTTTTATCTACCAAAGGGACTCTGTACTGCAATAACTTGTATGATCATCCACTTCATAAGAAGTTTGTATTGAATTAATTTATTTTAAAATAAAATAACAGTTTGGAGTATTAACATTTAAGGAGATATTTATCTTATTTTTTACATTGAAGGATCTTTCCTTTTTATTAAAAAAGAAGTTACTTGGTTCTTTTAAATAGAGCATCTGCTCCATAAATTTAACACATGCCATGGAAATCTTGGGGGTAAGAAGAGATTAACCTACCCTCTCAAGCCAGAATTTAAAAACATACAGAAGGGAGAGGCGTTGCACTAACTAATTGGTAATCATAAATTACAAACTAGCATTGTAGAGGACCGTACTAGCATTTGTTTAGTTGTGCATGCGACAAATTTTTGTTGAGCACCTACCACGAGTCATGAGAGATGAGTGGACAGTAACCTGCATTATTTGGTGACATTCCTAAGGGAAAGGACGTATTTCCATCAGTATAAGTGACTCCCTACCTCAACTACTGCAGCCCCGGGCGCTCTCTGTGTCTCCCTACTGCCGGCTGAGAAATGTGGCTATACACAACGAAGAACAAAACAGGCTTTGTCCCTGTATATAACTGTCTGTGGGAGGGCATCAGAATTCAGTGGGCAAATGGTAAACAATGCGATGGATAATCTATCAGAGAAAATTCATGAAGCAGAGAGATCACATGGAAAGCATGCAACATGGGTTAAGGAAACCTTCCCAGAAGAAATGTCCCATGAATTGTGAAGAAGGTGGTACCAGACGCAAAGGTAGGGCAAGAGTGAATAGCAGATGCAAAGCACTGAGGGCAAAGAGAGTGCAGCACAGGTTCAAGGAAGTGAAGGCTGTTCTATGTGGCTAGATCCTGCAGGATGAGGGAGGCCATGGTCAGTGTTGAGGCTGTAGACATGTTTAATGTTGAGTCCAGGTAAGTACATGGCCTGTGGATGACGTCAAAGACAGGACTTTATCTTCAGAGCAGTGGGAAGCAGATAAAAGGTGTTGAGCATGAGCGTGAAATGATCACATTAGCCTGAGAAGGATCCTTCAGGCTGCCGTGTGGAGAGCGGTTTAGAGGGACCAAGACTAGCGGCAGGGAAAGCAGGCTACTTACTAGATGATTCTGGGTAAGTCATGGGCGTGGCTTCTGTTAAGGCTACAAAAGAATAAATGGATTTGAAAGGAAGATTCAGTAATAGAATCTACAAAATTTTGTTTACTATAGCTTGAATTCTGTATCCGGAGAGCATTTCAATATGCTGGTTTCAATAACAATAGCAGCAATCAAAATAATAGCACTTACGGGGCATTTACTCTATGACAGGCACTTGCGGTCAGTCCTTCTCATTTAATCTTAACATCACCATGAATTAGATACAGTCATTTTGTTCTTCCTACCTTATAGAGAGAAAACTGGGGATCCAAGAAGTTGGATTTCTTGCCCAAGATCAGACTACTAGTAGGTTGCAAAGCTGGGATTTGGGCAGTGACAGTCTGACTCCAGAGCCCAGGCTCTTGCTGGAAATTAATATTGGAGAACAATAATGAGATTTGTATTATGTCTGAGTCTTGAGGTATGTGGGTTAAGAGAGTAGCCTTTTTTTTTTTTTTTTTTTTTACCACTAATACCCTGTGTACTTGTCCGGAACAATATGCCTGTGTTTCAGGGAGATTTACTCCTTTTGCTGTAGAGAAAAAAAGAATGTAGAAATCAAATAATTAGAACAAGCAAGGGCTAGCTAGATATCCCATACCTTCACTCTACCAGCTAATCTTCTAGGTGCTTTTATTTTTTTCTCACTGTGCTGGGTTTAGGGAATGCATTATTTTTAATCTTCCAAGCAACTCTAGGAGACAGGTGGTGTGGTTCCTTTTGATGAATTCAGAGGCTAAGATCGAGAGAGATTTAGCTGTATGTCCAAGCTCATTCCCTCAGGACAGGGCAGGGCCCAGCCTGGGTCTGGTTCTCTTTTAGAGCATACTCCTGCCCCTCAAAGAGGAAAGGAAGACAGAGATGCACAAGGCAGGTAGACATTTGGGCAAAAAGAAACGAGGTGATTCAAAAAGTGAGAAAGAAGAAGGAAAACTTTATTGAGTATAGAACTTGGAGCCAGGCAATCTTACAAGCAGGTCTCATTAGAGTACCAGGGGCCTCTTCTATTCACATCACTGCCAAGTTCCTTGATAGCAGGAGTGTGTTCTGTTAACTTTAGTGCCCCGCTTTGAACTCCACAACAATTAGAAGTCAAGACCAGAATGTAAGTTCCAGTCTAGATATTTTTACTGCTGGTAGAAGTGATCCAGTCACATTTGGATTGTCACAGATCAGTCCAGGTTGATTAATTGAGACTCCAAGGAATGTTAGCTTGCCTCTGAATTTTCTTGGAATAGAGTATTATCACGGTGCACCTGTCCTAGTCCCAGGATCTAATAATTAGAGGACTGAAAATATGTAACAAGTAACAGAGCACAGGCAGTTTGAATGATTTATTTAGTTATATAAAGTCCCACATGTACCTGGTGGTAAAGCTTGCACAGAGTTATTTCCATTGCATCTTGGTTTTCCATGGAGAAATCACATCAACAATTTAGGCTGGAGCAGTAATGAGCCATTGCAATATAAACCAGGAGTGGCTCAAAAGTAGTAATGCTGTGGACAATTGGCTTCTCTATCCCTGTGATTAACACAGTGACTAATTTATAGAAAGCCTTCCAAAAAAATTGCTTGCATGAATGAAGGATAGCAAGATCAACTTATTCCTGTATTTTAAAGGGACACTATAGTATAGTGGTCAAGCCTATATGCTGAGCTTAGACTGTGTCCAAATCATCCTAGCCACATGCTTGACATTTAGCACTCTTGACTACAATTTTCTCATCTATAAAATTGAGAAAATACTATTGTAAGATACTCCACTTAAACTGCTTAATAGGGCTTCACATATGGTAAGTGCTCATAGTGTTAGCTGTTAATTTATAAGCATTAATAACCTACAAGTGAAATGTCCTACTTTATAATCTTATATAATTTCCCAAAGATATATTCGCTGAAGAAAGAAAAGGAATACAGATGCAGAAGTCATTCCTTTGCAAGCTGTGCAATCTAGTCTTATTGGGGAGCAAGACAAATGGAGTGAGTAGAAAGGCTACTCAGAAGTTAGATTGTAACCCAGAGTGGGTGTCTCCATTTTTCCACCCAAATACAGATGCAAGGGCTCTCCTTTCAACACCACTATTTTGACACTGATAGCCTGTCTTTCAGAAGATTAGAGTACCCAGACTCATTTGAAGGGGGTAAGAATGGCCACTTGGATTGGGGCTCAGCAAAGTAATGGGCATACTAGGCATCTTTCTTCTGATTGATTCATAAGAGTCTTTAGAAAACTGACTAATTTGTCTTTTCACAATGGCAACATGGTGCTCATCCAAATGCCAATGGAAGTTCACAGATTTTGGCTTGGTTCCCATTGACTGCACACACATATCCTTCACAGCCTCTGTGCTAACTCTGTCTTTCTGCTTTTCTTTTTGAGGTCTCTTCTCTCTAATCCCACCAACCTTCCCCAGGAATTTTGAGCCTGCTCACTCCCTTCTTCTCTTTCCTACCCCACAAAACCACGTGACCTTTGTCTTGTCTCCCTCCAGATCAATCAATCTGCAGCTTTCATTCCTCTTATTCCCATATGATCATAACATGCACCCAAATCCCTCATTCATTTCCCAGGGACTTCCATTGTGATTCTCAAAAGCCTTCTCTTCGTTCAACAAAACTCCTCATATATCAAGAACTAGGGCTTTTGAAGCTATTATTTTTGATGTGGACTTCAAGAACATATTTTGAAATTCAGAAAAACTAAACATCAATTTTGTTGTTGTTGTTCTCTTCACATTTCTGCTGTAACCACACCAGTGCTCCTTGAGGCATTGTGCTGCCTGTGGCTAACAGGAGGAAGGGTCATAATCAAGGGAGGAGAGAAAAGGACAAAGACTGACTTCTTATGATCATATCTTGCTATATCACATTCATTCATGTGGGCTCCCACTTTCAAGTCTCAACAAACGGGCTCCTATCTTTGACTCATTGTTGACAATGGTCCCTGGACTCTGCCCTCTTACCACTGCTATGAAGATGTAAAGTGAGGACTGTGGCTGTGAGGTTCTCCTGGAATTCATTTGTTCCTCATATCATAATATTCTTTATAAGATTTCCAAAGTTTAAATATGTTTCATTAGATACATGTTGGGTGTTTACTATGTATGTCTCATTCAGCCTTCACAACAATCCTGTGAGGTAGGTACTGTTATTTCCTTATTTTACAGATGAGGAAACTGAGATTCAGAAAAGGTTAGACCATCATTTTTGCTATTTTCTCATGTAATTCTAGCTCTTGTTTTGAGAACTGCAGCCCCCTTGGAGTTAAGTATACCCATATAACGTGCTTTAAGTAAGTAAAATATGAGTAGAAATGATACATGTCATTTCTGGGTGGAAGCTCTCAGGGCCAATGTCCAATCCACCATGCCATCTTTCCCTGTGCCCCAAAGATGTCCCAGACAGTGGGAACTCCATTCACTTGCACCCTGGAATAAGGGTGACATGGAACAGAGCCCCATCCATACCTTTGTAGACAGGAAGCAACCTGCAACAAAGAAAATTTTGCTGTTTGAAGCCACTGAATTTTGGAGGTTGTTTGCTAACACACCTTAACCTTGCTCATCTGATTAATACAGAAGTCACTCATGGAATTATTTATCCATTTATTCATTCAACAATTATTCAATATTTATTATGTGCCAGATTTGTGCCAGGTAATGCAATAGCAAGCCATGATACTTGTTTTTAGAGCCTCTGGTAACTTGTTCACCAAAGCCAAGCCCTTAATTAAATGATGGAGTCAGGTTTCAAACCCAGACCTTTGGCTTTCAAAGTTTCTGCTTTGGAATCCTACATTCTACTATCTTAAATAGAAATTTCTACAATAGTTTCCAGTTGGTTTTAACAGTCTTTCAGGTTCTAGGTCTGGTCTGTCTCAGACAGAATAATAGGCTGAATTGCTTAGGAGATGTCAGTTCAGTTGTGATGAGCAAAGCAGATAGGCTGAGGTTCACCACTGAAGAGAAGTTGAACAAGATACCAAAGTTTTGACCATCATTTATAGAGTGGGTGTTGGCCATGTTTTCTGGCTGCTTAGCGTTTTTAAATACCATGTTATGTTTCCAGGATTTTGCCACTTGATGAGTCCCATCTCCTTGGGGTGGGAGCCTAAAAACTCAGTTCCAGCCCCCTCTGCAGCTGGAACATAAGCGTGAGACCCTTCTCCACCAATTCGATTCACACCGAATTCAGAAATGAGCAATCTGAGGGAAAAGGCTTACTGTGGACTCCATTTAGCTGATGAGAGCAGTGGAGGTCCTGGCCTTAAAGACAGTGATGGCCAAGTTGACTGCCTGGCACACGTGGAATATCTGTAATGAGGTATAGTGTGGAAAGTAGCTCACTCAGTAGTACCTGTGCTGGGGTGGGCTGCGTGCGGGGGGAGTAGCCTTCCTCTTATTGGGCTAGTTTTGGAACATGATTTGGGACATTATTCCTGGAAATTTGGCATCAAGCCCAGTTCTGTAGAACCACCCGCTGTCCTTTAATGAACTTTTCTGCTTAATCAGCCACAGTCAGCTTCTGCTTCTTGCAAGTAGGAGCCCCAACAGATTCAGTGCAGAAGCTGAGTCAGAAAAGTTTCGAGCCAGATCCTGGGAAGAGAGAACAGCAAATGGCTAATCTAAAGGTTTGGCGTGGATGGACGGGTGGAAGATTAAAGTCCGGAAAATCTGAGATCAGAAGTAGTAAGGGTTCAAACGGAGGTGAGCTTCAAGTCCACCATGAACAAATTAGAGTGGCAGCATCCTTCCGCAGGCCTAAGTCCTCTTCGATCTGTTCATTCAGTCATTCAATAAATATTTATAGAGTACATACTCTGTGCTTGGCCTCATGCTAGGTGGGGCATATCATGGTGGGTAAGTCAGGTATAATCCTAACAGTTTTATGTAGTGGAAAGGCTGATCATAATCAAACGATCATATTACTGAAACAATGTATAATTACAAACTGATCATGAAAGAAAGTTCTATACGAAGTGCATATAATAGGATGACGTGACCAAGTATGGGCGATCAGGGAAGGCTTCCCGAAGAAATGATTTTGAAGCTGAGATCTATAGGCTAAAGAAAAGTAGCGGGTGGGAGAGAGCATCAAAGCATGGCAGGAGACACGAACCTTGTGTGCAAAGACCCTGGAGACAGAGTGAGTGTGGCACATGGGAAGAACTGTAATGCTGAAACTAAAGTGAAGAGAAGAGGTGAGAATGGAGTGACATAGGGCTGCAGTGGTACTGGAGAGTTAGGGAGGGTCATGCAGTCTGGGAACTCTCTTAAGGCTTTTGATCTTCTTCCTAAAATCAGCAGGAGGCCCCTGAAGAGTTTGAAGCCAGGTGGTAACACTGTCAGTGCTGCATTCTAAAATGCCATGTTGACTGTAGTGGGTTCAATGGATGGGGTGGGGAGTGGAGTGAACGGAGGAGCGTCGATTAGGATGCTCCTACAATAGTCTAGGATAAAGTGAGTTGCTAGATTAGGGCAGAGCATTGACAGGAAAGAGAAAAGGAACGTCAGTGACCTTCACAGTGAGTTAGATATGAAGTGTGTGGTGACTCCAAGCTTTGCTCATGTGGGCAACTTATGCAGGGACCATTGGAATAACATCAGATTGGGCAGCAAACAAGACGGGATTATGTCTTCTGTCTTGTACATATTGAAATCGGAGTGGTTTTATAACTTCCAAGAGAAGACTGTAAGTAGACAATTGGACAGGAATGTCTAAAGCTTCATGGAGAGTTTTGCACTGGAGATGTTGCTCCGTTGACTTTAAAAGAAAAATCTTCTGAAGGTGGGACTGCAAAAAAAGCAAGTTTGCTGCATTCATCCATTCATTCAGTGCAGTTTTACCCAGCATATTTCTTGCACCTAGCACTGGGCATATGGAGTCACGACAGGGCCACTGACCTAGAGGAGCTTATAGTGTAGTTGAGAAATAGGTCAATACAAAAACATGATAAAATATAAGTAGTGGATTATTTTTTATTTATTATTATTATTATTTTATTATATTATGTTATTAGAAACAAGTAATTTATATATTTATTATTTTTGCAGTACTGCAAAGGTGTAGAGACATAGAGCAGTAAGTACATTGCTCTTAAGGAATAACCATCATAAAATATGGCTAAAGTAAGGGAACTGGGCCGTAGATGAGACTACAGATGTATGCAGAAGGCTGGTGTCGGCAATCCTATAAGCATTTTGAACTTTAACCTAAACATTGCCAGGTGTGGCTTTTCATGCAACGAGAGAATGGAACTTAGGTTCGTGTTTTAAGTAGATAACTCTGCTGGAGTCATGGTGGATGGTTTTAGTGACAGATCAATATTCAGTATCCAAACTTGCTATCTGCCTCTTTTTAGTAGGTGGATTTTACGTTTATTAATGTTTTAGGGTTCCACGTGTTCATGTCATTATCTTACCTCATTTGCAGCACAAATTGGAAAATGCTACAAATCAGTGTACTGTTTATTATACTTTATCCTTTTCAGGATTAAATTAGATAATGATCACAAAATGGCAGTGGCTTGCTCACTTGTTAGAAACCATAAAATAACTTTCCTCGTTAAGTAACCATTTTCCTAACACGAAGCAACAAAATACAGTGTATATTTGATCTTTTTAATTGATACACATTGCCTTCTATCGTATTTCATGACTTGACTATAAGTGACTTGAACTATAATGGTTTCTTATCTTTCTTGTCACCATTTGCAAAAGGCTCAGAGAGTAGCTGTCAATGAGAATGTTGAGGTAAAAGTTTGGGTTTGTTTGGTCTCAATTTAAATAATGAGTAAATAATTGAGAAAGAATTCTAAGGTGTCCCTGAAGGCTTATGTAATGGTGTATTTGGTCTACAAATAAAGCAAGATAGGAAATTAAATTCTGCTAGTTAAACAAAAGCCATTTTATTTGCCTTCATTAACACAGGGGTGATGAGGACAAAAATCAAGACAAGACCCTTGGAACAAATACAGCCCCAATACCACTTAAGCAGAAAAGACTTATGCTAAGCTAGAACTTTAAGTAGCAATACTAAGGCTGCTTTTGGCTTATCCCATTCAAATCACTATGAGCTATTGTCTTATTGTCTATTGTTACTTGTAAATTGCTGGCTGTGGCTGCTTGGGGAAGTAAGTTCCCCCACCAACTGTTTTCCTGGCTGCCCAGATGCTAAGGTTCTACTGGTGTGGAAAGATAGTGAGGGGAGTTGAACATTAACAAAAAAAGTGACCTTTTAAAAGCTAGGAGCTGCAGTGTCATCCATTAAGGAGTCTTTTCCATGCATTTCCTTAGTAACAATCAGAGTTTCTGAAAATAAGAAACCTTAACACAAAATATATCTCTGAAATAAAAGCAGGCTCTGGCTTGTTTCTTTTTCAGTCAGTAACTTGAGTTATCTTGATTGACAACCTCTCTTATGAAGCCAATATTGTGAATAAAATAATGATTCTTATGTGGGAAGAAAAGCAAAGAAGGCATACGGTGATTTAATAACAGCTTTCTGCTGGCTAGATAGCTGAAAACTTAAAATATAGTTGACAGTAATTAGTTTTGTGTTTCTTTTTTCTTAAAAATATAAAATGTTAAATATCTTTTTTAAAAAAATCCACAAACAATAGAGACCCACCTGACGAATTCCTTACTCTTTAGAGTCTTTATTAGGCTGTGAATATTTCACCTCAGCCTGGCTTCAAGTGTATTAAATTGGAAGAAATGTAAAAAAAAAAAAAAAAAAGCCTTTGCCCAACAAACAGTCAAGTGCCTTCTTCATCATGGGAACAGTGATAGTGAGATATCAGCAATGTTGCAGAAACAAACAAAAAAACTGTGTCTGCCTCTTCATTATTGCAATTCAGAAATATTGTATTTGGTCTACAAATACAATCTGTGAATCTAAAGATTCACATTTATCACAAAATCTTTCAAAACCAACCTCCACTAATGAAAAGACTGGAAAATGTATCCACTAAATATTTGGAAACAATTAAGATGAAATCCACCTGCTACTGAGTTTATTTTTCTTGAAGTTAAAAGAAAATTTATTTGGGGGTAGACAATATGTGAGTCTGATTGCTGACTATATAACCTATAACTTTTCAGCTTAGATATATCCTAGTTACAAGCAATAGCATTTGCACATACATTTGTGATTAAGTCTTCCCTTCAAGTACATGTGTATATTTTTAAATTTACCACTTTCTAACTTATGGTATGATGGCTAAGTACTTTTCCTTTTATCTCCAAGCAGTAAAAAATTTTTAAACCCAGTGATGCTTGCACTGTCTCACTAAGAGCCAACTGTTAAGTTTTCAAAGATTTTGCGAACTGCTTATTAAACGTGGTTGTTATTAAATTTTAAATCTTATCAACTTACAATTGAATAAGTTACGTAAAGAAAAAGTAATAAACACTTAAAATTCACCACTTTCTACTTATTTTACTATGTCTTACTGTTATCTGTGCCCTTGAGGTATCATGTATGTCATGATTCATATCTGTGTATCGTATTCATACTCCTATCTGTGTGGTAAAAAATATTGTCAAATGGCATGATACTGCACCCTTCTTCTCAACACTGGGTTTGACGATGCATGTTGGTACCTTAAAATTGCTCATGCTTGGCGTATTTATACCATGGAAATAGGAAAATGCTACAAATCAGAGTTTGATTTATTGTTTTGTTGACTGTCTGGACTAGAGATTAGAAAACTATGTCCTGAAAGGTAAATCTTGTCCCAGAAAACTAAGAAAGTTTTTTACATTTTTAAGGAGTTGTTTAAAAAAATATGACAGACCCTATGTGACAGACATTTTCTGTGAAGGGGCTGGTAGCAAATGTATCAGGCTTTGTGGGCCATAACCTCTCTGTCTCTGTCACTACTACTCAACTCTGCTGTTCTAGCACAAAAGCAGCCATAGACAAGATGTAAACAAATGGATATGGCTGTGCACCAATAAAGATTAATTCACAAAAACAGCTGATGGGTCTGATTTGACCCTCAGGCCATAATTTTCCAACAACTGATGTAAATTCTAAACAGGAATTTCTCAGGCTTTGTTCTGCAAGTGTCCCTCGAATCAACAAATGATAATGGCAATAATCTTTGGATCTAGGCAATGCCCTTAAGGAATTTAAGGTATCAATGACCTTGAGCTGCAGCATAGCTAATTTGAATCCCTTTGCAATTGCACTAAAGGAAAATTTCATCTCTGAAGGCTCTTTGGTCAATCTGTAATGGCAGTTGTGAAGTGAAGCTTTGTGGTTGTAAAGGCCCTCTAAAGTTGCTTGATTCACTAAGCCACACAGGTAACTCTTAAAAAGCAATAGAAGCTTACCAACAAGACACAGACACGTCTATATATTCAACCCACTGAACATTTAAGTGATCTAAAGGCGAATATTTGGGAAGTACGCTTAACTTTACTGAGACTCTTTTCTGTTGAATCATTGCACATTACATTTCGGTTCACATGGTAGTAGGAAGCTTGGCATTATGTTGTATTTCATTCTGTTTTATAGGAGTATTTTTATGTGTCGCCACAAATCCATATCCATACATAGGATATGTAGCAAACATGCCCAAGGCACAAATGTTATCACTATGCTTAATCTTTCCGCCTGATAATCTGGAAAGTCTGGTTGGTTATAGCTGCCCAGATGTGAGGCTCAGAAGCCACTAAAAATTAATGGAATGTTTCATTTAGAGCCTTAAGAGTTTAGATTCATTTTTTAATTTCCTTTTCAAGGACAATATTTATGTGCCTGCATGTTCTTTCCACTTTATCCAGAGTTCCTCTACATGACTCCTAAAAAGGATCAGTAAGCAGCTCAACAGTTTTCCCACCTGTCAAACAAATGTATTTACTTGACACCTTGTGGGAAGGGTCACTGCCTGTACCTTGAGGGCTCTGTAAAGTAATCAGACAATATAAGTAATGGTAAATCTGCCACGTGTATAAATCTGCCACCTGAGTCCAAGGCCTAGTCTTGCCTCTGGCTAACTGTGTCAACATGGGCTAGCTGCTCCCCTGTCTTAGCCCCCAAATTGCTATAACTATGAAAACTGAAGTAGGACCAGACAAACCCCAATATCCCTTATAGTTCACACTCTGTGAGATCAGATACTTAGAGCTAAGAAAAGTCCCCAGGCACATTGTTCCTGCCCTGCTCACCCTCGGGGGCTAGGGGAACTTGGTTCAGGGCCAGAAGCTAAACAGAGTCTGGTGGTGCCAGGGACACCCCAGAGGTTTACAACTGGCACCCCTCACATCTTATCGGGTCTCAGACATGCTTAGTTTGGCCCATATAATATTCAATGATTTTTTTTAAAAATTGTTTGCCAATGTTTAAAAGTCAGAAAATTTCACATTAAAATTTGGATTGTCAGCTTTTCTTGCAAAATTGGAAGATCTAGCAACCTCTGTCCCCACATTTCCTATCTGGAGCCTAGTAGCAGATGCCCTCATTAAGTGGGTCAGGGGGGTTCTAGAGTAACCATATCTTGCACACAGACTATGGCTGATGATTTTTCAGGAAAGGCATGTGAAACTCTCATGTGAGGGATCACAGTGAGCTCTACTTTGTAAACACAGAATAGAGAAAATATTGTAGACATCAGCTCATGAACAATGCCAGGAGTAGGTACGTTTTCTTTGTTGAAAGTATCCACTTGGAGAGATGCCAGTTTCTTCACATTACAACTTTTGTAGGGAAATAGCTATGGTAGTTTGCATAAAATTTTAAGACCATATCTACCTAGGAATAAATCTAATAAAGGAAGTGCAAGATCTTTCTGGAAAAAAATTTCAAAATGTTACTAAGACATATAAAAGAAGACAAGAGAAGGGGTGCCTGGGTGGTTCTGTCGGTTAAGCATCCAACTTCGGCTCAGGTCATGATCTCACAGTTCATGGATTTGAACCCTGTATCGGGCTCTCTATTGTCAGCATGGAGACTGCTTCAAAACCTCTGTCTCTGTCTCTCTCTCTCTCTCTCTCAAAGAAGAATTAAACAAACAAACAAACAAAAATCTTTAAAAGAAGACGAGAAATTGATTAGATTTAGTGTGCTCATGGGTAAGAAGATTCGATACTGTAAAGATGTACATTTTTTTCCCCAATTCGTCTATAAATTCAATGCAATTTTAATTTTGAAAATGCATCAAAATTTTTAAGGTAAACTTGTTATCAACTTTAAAGGAGTAAGATCCAGGAAAGGCCAAGATAATTCTGAAAGAGAAGACAAAAGAGGAGAAAATATCATAAATGTCCTATGAGGCTTACTGTAAAGATATTATAATTAAAACAGCATGGTAGATTCAGTAATAATCAAATATGCCAGTGCATCAGAATAGAAATCTGAAAAATAGATACATAGGGGAATTGCATATAGGTGAATTGCTATATCTATCTTTGAAAATCAGTGGAGTAAGGATGAACTATCTGATATGTAGAGTTAAGAAAATTGGCTTTCTTTATAGAAAGATACTGTATTCCTAACTCCCTTTATACAAAAATAAACCCTAAAAGCATTAAAAGTTTAAGTGTGAAAAACAAAACTCTGAAACTGATTTAAAAAATAAGAAAATATTTTTCTTAAGACTTAGACTTTTTCTTAAGACTTAGCCTCAAGTCTTAAAACAAGTAATAAAATCAAATCTTATTTTTTATTTATATTTTTTAATTTATTTTGAGAGAGAGTGAGTGGGTAGGGGAGGGCCAGAGAGTGAGGGAGAGAGAGAGAATCCCAAACAGGCTACATGCTGTCAGCCCAGAGCCTGACACAGGGCTTGAAATCACAAACCACTAAATCATGACCTGAGCCAAAATCAAGAGTCGGACGCTTAACCCACTAAGCCACCCAGGTGGCCCTCAAACATTATTTTTAAAATTTTTTTTTCAACGTTTATTTATTTTTTGGGGGACAGAGAGAGACAGAGCATGAATGGGGGAGGGGCAGAGAGAGAGGGAGACACAGAATCGGAAACAGGCTCCAGGCTCTGAGCCATCAGACCAGAGCCTGACGCGGGGCTCGAACTCACGGACCGCGAGATCGTGACCTGGCTGAAGTTGGACGCTTAACCAACTGCGCCACCCAGGCGCCCCTCAAACATTATTTTTTAAAAGATAAGTTAGTTAGACGTTATTAAAATTAGAATTTGTGTATGTCAAAGGATATTTTAAATAAAGTTGAAATACAATAGTCAACTAGGAAAAGACATTTCCTTTAGCTAATAACAGGCAAAGAATTTATACTCAGAGTAAATAAAGAACAACAAATCAGTGAGGGGAAAAACCCACAAATAACCCAATATAAAAATGGCAGAAGATACTAAGGGGCAATTTATACGAGAGGACACCTAAGTAGGCCATAAAGTGTGAAAAGATAATCAATCTTACTAACAATTAGGAAGATTCAAATTAAAATAAGAGAAATGAAAATACATGTTCATACAGACTTACAGCTTTACTTGTAATTACTGAAAAACTGCCACCCAACTGTCCATTAACAGGTGAATGTATAGACAAAATGTGGTACATCCATACACTGAAACAAACCAAGTACCGACACACAACAATATGAGTGAATATCAAAAACTATTATGCTAAGTAAAAACATCCATACAAAAAAAAAGCATATCTACTGTATTTCAGACCAAAAAATGATATACTTTGGTTAATGTACTTTAACAATCTAGAAAATAAAAACTAATCTGTGATGAAAGCAAGCAGATGAATTGTTGCCTGGTATATTAGCTTTTTATTGGTGCATGGTAGATGATAACAAGCAACGCATAGGTATTATCCCACAGTCTCCGTGGGGCAGCATGAAGCTGGGTCATCTGCTCAGGCTGAAATCAGGGCTGCAAACTTTGCTGAGGCTCTGGGTGGTCTTTCAAGCTTTCCATTTCCTGGTAGAATCCAGCGTCTTGCAGCTATAGAATTGAGGCCCTGAATTCTATAGGCACCTGTCATTACTACTACAGTGGGTTCTTCAAAGACAACAGGAGACCTTGTCTGCTTTATCAAATCTTTGTGGCTTCTTTCTCTGACCTTTAGAACCTCTTTTGAAGGACTCACATGTTTATATCAGACCAGCCTGGGATGACCTCCCTTTTGATTAACTTAATCAAGTTAATCTACTTGATTAGAGACCTTGAGTCAACTGATTAAGGACCTTAATTTCATTTGCAAAATCTCTTCACCTTTGCCACACAATGTGACCTAATCACTCCAGTGTTGCCCTACCCTATATACAGTTCCCATTCACATTCAGGGTGAGATAACACAGGATATGTATGCCAGGGGGTGGGGAAACTGAGAGTCATCTTAGAATCTTGTTTACCACACCTGGGTTAGGAAGTTGAGAAAGTGATGAATTACAAAGAGGAATGAGGGAATTATTGGAGGTGATGGAAATATTCAGTATTTTGATTGTACTGCTAGTTTCATGGGTGAATGCATCTCAGAATTTATCCAAGTGTGCCCATTAAATATGTGTAGGTTATAATTTATCAGTTATGACTCAGTAAAGTTGTAAGTTTAAAAAAAAAAAACTTCATCAGATTGGCAAATTCCTGAAAGTCTAAAAGTAACAAGTGGAAGCAATGATGTGACATAATAGAAACATCCACACACAATGCTGGGGCGAGGGTATGGAAACTGGAGAGGAATTAGATCTGATCTATAAAAAATATGAATATGGCCCTAGCCTAAGATCCAAAAATTCCACTGCTAGATATGTATCATAGAGAAACTCACCTGTCTTCACCAATAATAAACACAGGATGCTCTCCCTGTACATTGTTGTAAGAACAAAACTCAACGGCTTTAATGTCCATCATCAGAAAAATGGACAATAGCTGATTCATAAAATGAGACACCATACAGGAGTTTAAAAATGAATGAACTAAGTCTGTGTATATCAACATAGGTCTCAAAAATCTAATGTGTCTACAGAAAGCAAGTTGTAGAATAATTGCTCATTATGATAACATCTGTACAATAGAAATGTAAAATACTACCGCACATCACTTGTTGACAAATCCATGTAAGAAACAAATGTAAAAACATGGATGAGAAAAATACGCATTGTGGCGACAAAAGGGAATGAAACTGAGGAGGGATGCAAAGGGGACCTCAGTTTCATTGCTTACTTTTTTTACTTTAAAAATTCCAGGGGCACCTGGGTGGCTCAGTCAGTTAAACTTCGGACTCTTGGATTTGGCTTAGGTCATGATCTCACAGTTTGTGAGATCAAGCCCTGCGTCAGGCTCTGTGCTGGCAGCTTGGGATTCTCTCTCTTTCTCTCTGCCCCTTCCCCACTCACACTGTCTCTTTCTCAAAATAAATAAACTAAAAAAAATTTTTTTTTATTTAAAAAATAAAAATTCTGAAGCAAATATGGAAAACATTAAGGTTTTTTAATTCTAGGTGGTGAGCATTGAGTGAATCTCATTTTGTCTTGTTTTTAAATTACCACCCATAACCCCTGTCTAACCATGAGAAAAACATCAGAAAAATCCAAACAGGGATATTCTATAAAGCACTTGGCCAGTTCTCTTCAACAAGTTCATCAAAAATGAGGAAAATCTTGGGGCGCCTGGGTGGCGCAGTCGGTTAAGCGTCCGACTTCAGCCAGGTCACGATCTCGCGGTCCGGGAGTTCGAGCCCCGCGTCAGGCTCTGGGCTGATGGCTCAGAGCCTGGAGCCTGTTTCCGATTCTGTGTCTCCCTCTCTCTCTGCCCCTCCCCCGTTCATGCTCTGTCTCGCTCTGTCCCAAAAATAAATAAAAAACGTTGAAAAAAAAAAAAGAGGAAAATCTTAAGGAACTGTCATTGTCTGAAGTTGTCTAGGGAGTCACAACGACTAATGTAGTTCAGTTTCCTGAGTGGGATTCTAGAACTGATAAAGGACATTGGGTTAGCAACTAAGGAAATAGGGATAAAGTATGAACTTGAGTTAGCAATAATGTATCAGTATGGGTTCATCAGTTGTGACAAATGTATCCCGGTAATATCAACAATAGGGAAAACTAAGTGCAAAGTATGAAGAAACTCTGTGCAATATTCTTGCAACTTTTTGGTAAATCTAAAACTATTCTAAAATAAAAAGTTATTTAAAAAGTAATTATTACCTATAGCACCAGGGAAACAGCTTTGGGGCTGGGGGAGGTATAGAGAAATGCCACTTTGAAGGCCGGTGAATCTACATTGATATCCTGGCTCTCACACCCACTGGCTTTGTTGCCTTTGACCAGTCATATACCTACCTCCAGCTTTCATTTTCTCTTTTGCAAAATGTGGACAATCCTACTTTGTAGAATCATCTGGACGTTAAATGAGACAATGTGTAAAGCATTTAGCACATAGTAAGGGCTCAATAACAAGTACTTATCACTCTAATTTTATTATAATTGCTACATTATTACTACCTCAGATATGTTTGTGTCAGGTAAAAAAAAAAAACGCAAAAAACTATAGTATCCAGAATCCATATTTATTAAAAAAAATCAAGCTTGAGTTGTCTGAGTTTAATATACCAGTGTTCTGGGACAGGTTTCTAATCACTCTATTAAAAAACATTAAAAAAAAATAGACACAGTGTTAACAGTCCCTTCGACAATATGGGGCACTTTGGAAAGTGGAGGCACATTAGTAAATTATACTGGATATTATAGTTAGGCAGGAGAATTTTCTTTCCTGCTCTTCATACGTCCAAATCCCGATTTCATTATGCCACTCGTTATCCAATGAGAGAATACAAAGGAAAAAGTGTGAGTGAGTGTGTGTGTGTGTGTGTGTGTGTGTGTGTGTATAACAGTCATCTGCCTACTTCAGCCAAATTAATAGAGGGGGACAAAGAGAAAGCAAGACTGCTATGTGTAAATTCCTAGCACAATAATCCTTACTTGTGTCTGTGCCTGATGCCAGTCACATTAGCTGTATCCTCTTAGGCAGGAGGAAAGAAGAGGGCAGAATCTGCCCACTTTTTTCCATAGTTTGTCTGCAAAATGAAATCTTATGCTGTCAATGAAGAATCCTGTTCTCATAGATAGTGCAGGGGATGGAAAAAGTGCAATGGTATAATCATCAGGAAGAAAAGGCAAGATTAAACCCTATTTAACATTTTGGTTGGAAAAAAAAAAGCCTATACTTATTTGCTTTTATTCTCTTATAGAGAAAAGACTGGAAGGATATACTCTCCATGAAAGGAGTGGTCATCTGAATGGTGGAATTTAAAACCTTTTCTTTGTACTTTTCTGTATTTCTCAGACCATAACAGATATTATTTGAAAGAGAATGGAAGGAAATAGGTAAAAGTTAATTTATTATTAGGGGTATATGCACTAGCAATCATTAAAAGGCAGTATGAAAGTAGCTTATAGTCCAAGCAGAAGGCTCCTCATGTAAGTATTCAACTCAAGGTGCTCCTCTGCCAATAATGGTACTAGAGCCAACATTTCTGAGCTCTCACTATTTTCAAGCACTTGATACAGAGTATTTTATTTAATCCTTATGGCAAATTTGTAAAGCCCTATTCACTTTGCCTAGTTGCTGTAGGGCTTTGGAATCAGCCTGCCCAAATTCAGATTCAGGCTTTATGCCATTCAACCTGTGTGACCCAGGCAAAGTATTGAAGCTCTCTGAGCCTCAGTTTCTGCATCTGTAAACCAGAGATAATGAAAGCACGTAAAATGTGGAGTTATTATAGGTAATAAATGAAATAATAGATACAAAGTCCCTAAAATATCTTGGCATATGGTGAATGTTCAATGTCCTATATGTGCTATAATTACCTGTTATATGGATAAAGACATTAAGGTTTAGAAAAGCTGAGTTATTTTCCAAGGTCACATGCCTGTAAGTGGGGAGCATTCAAACCCTTATCTCCTCAAGCATCATGCCTTTCATTATACTAGGGATTATTGTTCTTGCTAAGCTATATGCCGATCAAGACTTTATTGACAAGTGACTCAAGCTGGAATTTTTCTTTTTGTTTCAGTAAATAATTTTGTTGCTTTGTGCTTGAATTCTTTCAAATTAATTTAAAATAATTTTTAAATAACTCTAAAACCCTATCAAGCCTTCTAAGTCTACCAAAATAAATATACTTGTTGGGTATATCTATCTTGATGGCTCCATTTTTTTTTTTTTTTTTGAAGAAATCTCATGACAGAATATTACCTTCTTAAACCTCGAATTTGGAAGACCAAGAAAGTCTCATACTATTTGTTTGAAAGGATGAGTTATACAGAGTGGTAAGTTCTCTATCTAAAAAATGTATTACAAAGCCCCAAGGAGACAATAAAATTTAAAAGAACTTGTTACCTTGATTTGATTTACTGCTTTTTTTTTTTGAAAGCTAACACTGAGCTGTGTATTAATATACTATATAAGATAAACCATTTCTTGGTGTATTTCAACTTGTCAGAAAGTCAGTTACATTGGTTACAGTTCAGAGGACATGTTCTCAGTTAAGAATAAAACATGTATTCACATTAATCATTTCCCTGGGGTATAAAGTACGTATTGACTAGTACGAGGCAGAAGCTGGCCTTAGGAAAAGTAAGTACTTAGAACAAGGGTCTCAGCGGATTTCTGTCCTTTGATGAACTCGGGATAACTGTCCTAGTTGTATGCCATGTGAAACCTTGGCTCAGAAATCCTACGGCCTGAGTTCTAGTCCCAGCTCAGCCATTGATCGACTCTCTGAGGAGCTTTGAGCTTCCTATTTAATCCTTTTTTATCTTTATCTCCCACCTGAAAAATGACCAGTGGGTGGATGATAAAGCAGTGGCTCCCCAAACTGACTGTGCATCAGAGTCTCCTGGGGGAAATCTCAAAACATACAGATTCTTGGGTCCAGCTCCAGATCTACTGAAAGAGAATCTCTGGCTGTGTGGCTTCAGAATCTGCATATTAAACAAGTTCATTAGCTCATTCTTACATAGCCCACTTGGTTCTTGCCATGCACTAGTGTTTGATAACCACCAGAGTGATGAATTCTGCTTTACAAGGTCCTTTACAAGGTCAGTCCTACTGCTACAGGACCCTGAGTCTTTGATTCTTCTCACCTCAAGAGATGGAAACTGAATAAATCCACAATTACCTCTAGGTACTGGTTTTCTTTACCTCCATTGGTGTCTGTCTGCTTATTTATATTTAACTTCTGATATTGCGATATCACAAGAAATACATATTTGGCCTTCATCCCCATTTCCTTGTACAGAGCTCCTAAAATCTTATAACTTCCTGGGTAACTGGGGTGATAGGAATGTCTTACATAAATGTCTCCTAAATCTGTTGGAATTTTCTGGGTGATAGGAGGAATTTCTTATATTTTGTGGTAATGGGGCAATTCTTGCCATGACACCTGACACCTTCAGGTTGCTAGCAAGACCAGACCTTGATTAGAAGCTTGGAACTTTCAGCCCCACCCACCCCCCCACCCCCCAACCTCCAGGGAATGGAGAGTGACTGGGGATTGAGTTAATAATAGATCATGTCTACATGAGGAGACCTCTAGACAAACCTCTAAAAGATGGGGTTCAGGGAGCTTCTGGGTTTGTGAATGCATCCATGTGCTGGGAGGGTGGCACACCCCAATCTACAGTGAAAGATGTCCCTGTGCTTAGGACCATTCCAGACCTTACCCTAAGTACTTCATCTGGCTTTATAATATCTTTATAATAAGCCAGGAACAGTAAGTAAAGTGTTTCCCTGAGTTCTATGAGCCATTATAGCAAATTAGAAGACCAATAACCTGTGCTTATTGCATTCCATCTTGCCTCTTCCATGTAACTCCTGATTATTTAAATATCTGACAACAGAGGAAACATTTATTTTTTATTTTTAACATTTATTTATTTTTGAGAGACAGAGAGAGAGAGCATGAGCAGGGGAGAAGGAGAGAGAGAGGCAGACACAGAATCCCAAACAGGCTCCAGGCTCTGAGCTGTCAGAACAGAACCCAACGCAGGGCTTGAACCCACAAACCATGACCGACTGAGCCACCCACGTGCCCCCAGAGGGAACATTTAAATTAGATATTGTATATCCACTGTATGACATACTAGATAGCCACTAAAAGAAACATGATTTATAACATAATTACCATTAGGGCAACTAAATGCATGCATATTGTATCAGCTATTGTTGCATAACAAACCACATAAAACTCAGTGTTTACGGTAATAGGTACTTACTATTTCTTGTGAGTCTCTGGATAAACAAACTGCTGATGATCATTTGGGCTTGGTCTTGTATCTGAGGTCAGCTGTCAAGTTGGCCGGGATACCTACTGGTCTAGGGTGACTTAATTGACATGTTTAGTGGTCAGCTGGCTGTTGGCTGGGCAATGGGGGCAGCTAGACAATGTGTCTTTTAAGTGTCATTCAACAAGCTATCCCAGGCTTATTCTCATGCTTGCTGGGGAAAGTTTTAAGAAAGAGAGTGGAAACTACAAGACAATTGGAGAGCAAGACTCAAAACAGAAACTTCATTTCTGCCACATTCCCCTGGCCGAAGTAAGTTATAAGGAGAGCCTAGATTCAAGGAATGCAGAAATAGATTCTATATCATGCACAAGAAGAGCTGCAATGCCACAATGAATGAGTGTGGATACAGGAAAAGGAATAACGGGCTCAATTTTGCAATCAGCGCACCACATATGTATGCAAGAACTGGAAGGCATATAAAAATACAGAAACTGATCTGTTGGCAAGTTCGGGCTGAGGGTATTCTTTTCTTCTTCTTCTTTATCTTTGTTGTTTCATGGAGGTAACTGTAGCATTGTCGGTGCAATAAACAATGACTGAAAGCAAAAAAAAAAAAAAAAACAACAACAAAACAACAGTAAGGGGAGCCATGGTAAGAATAAGGTCAACAACTCCATTACTCGCTGTACTTAGAGAATTGTATCTGTAATTTGTATCAGTAATTTGCATGTCATAAACCAATATAGCCTTTTGTCCCGTAGTGCATTCAGGTGGGTAGCAAGGTAAAGATCCTCACATTTCCAAAGCCAAGTAGTTCCCTAAGATACATCCAATAGCCTTGGGTCTCAAGTGGAATCTGGCCGTAAGATACCCAATTATTCTTAGCATATCTGCACACTCTGCATATTACAAGGGCTCGCACCATCACAGGGCTGTGACACTTTAGCAATCTCTAGAGCCCGTAGGGAACACTTCTTTCTTAATACCCATGATTTCTGACAGTTGAAGTTTTGCCCATGTAAGAACCAAGATTCCAGGTTTTTAAAAAAGATTGTAGCTATTCTGAATTGAAGTTATTCTTTAAAAGTATGAGTTGTTTATGTCCTTGTGCTTTAAAAGAATTGGTAGAAAACATTTTAGCAGCTTTTGACAATTTTTTTTTTTTACCATAATGCAATGCCATTCTCAGAGCCCGTGGAGCAAGGCAAGGTTTCTTTGCCCTTACATAAAGTATTCTGAGAATTTATGCTTTAAAGTTCTCATTTATTTATTTCTGTTCTCTCTTGCTCCCATGAGCTCTAAGTGTGCCTGTGTCTGACAGTTTGTTCCATTTTACTTGGCTTCTTCCAATATGCTGTCATCTTAGAAAACACAACTTTATTAGGATTTTTTGTAAAGTAAGAGAATTATGTTCTGAGTAAGGGCCAGGGAGCCTCTAATCTGAGTAAGGTGCATCATCTGTAGTAAATACCTAGTGCCTTGCTCTTTGGCTGATTATTTCCTGGTACTTGCCTATATCCAGAGGCAGGCAGGAGCCAGATTATTGGAAATCCAAAGCCTTGGCTCACAGCCAGGTGTTGAGGTCAGGATATGAGTTACCCGAATGGGTAAATAAAATAAATGCATTATAGGTGGACCAGTTGTGTGCGGGACATTAAGCATGCCTTCATCTGATGTTGTCGAAGGTTAGTTTGCCGTGTAAAATTTGAACTTTTTCAAAGCATTGATTCAGTTTTACATTAGATTTTTGGGTGTGAGCTGAGTTTTTTCATCCATCCCATACCTTCATTTATTAATTTCTGCACTGAGGATGCTCACATGCACACAAAGACAAACACAATGCTAGATATATGTACTCACTCAGGGTCTTAATAAATCTTCACAATAAACCTCAATGAAGACGTATATACTTGTAAAACAGTTTATTATGTGGTTGGCAATAAGGACTAGCAAAAAGTATGTACACTGTGTTGTCTGAGACACTTGGATTCAAATCTTGATTTCATTACATATTACCTAGGTTTTTGCTTAGCCCCACATTTCTTTTCTGAAAATGGGGCTAACTCCTGCCTTAAAGTACTGTTGGGAGAATAAAACAAAAGAACATTAGTAAAATGCTTTACACGGTGCCTATAAAAGAGTAAGTGACCCACAGATGTCACCATCTTTCCTCTTTTCCTGTTCACAGAGTAGATGACAAGTGAGCTGGGTTTTGAAGGATGCGTAGGAGTTCACAAACCAAATAATAAATCTCCAACAGGGCAAGGGTCCTTTTTTGTTTCTGAAAATGGAGGGTGATTTGTGAAGCTGTTGGCACGGCCTAGCAGAGCCAGAATGCTTTTCTGTTTCTTTCTTGGTCTTCAGGAATGTTAGGTCACTGACCTAGTGGATTTGTCAACTCAGCTGTACCACTTCACGAATAAAACGTATTTGAGCCAGCATCACAAACAAACAGTGATGTAGCGCTTAGGAAAAACAGGGAAGAAAATGCCAGAAATCAGTAACACTGAAGTAACAGAATTTTGAAAATGCACAGAGGGGGGGCGCCTGGGTGGCGCAGTCGGTTAAGCGTCCGACTTCAGCCAGGTCACGATCTCGCGGTCCGTGAGTTCGAGCCCCGCGTCAGGCTCTGGGCTGATGGCTCAGAGCCTGGAGCCTGTTTCCGATTCTGTGTCTCCCTCTCTCTCTGCCCCTCCCCCGTTCATGGTCTGTCTCTCTCTGTCCCAAAAATAAATAAACGTTGAAAAAAAAATTAAAAAAAAAATAAAATAAAAAAGAAAATGCACAGAGGGAGCATGATATCCCTTCCACAGCCACAGCCACATCCCAGCGTCTGAAGCGAAATCGTATGTAAGCTTGAAATCTCTTTATTTAGAAGTGGTCTATCCATCTACTCAATAGACACTTTTTGAACACCTATCACTCGCAAGATCTTGAATTAAAGATGGCGAACTGTGACCCAGGGAGAAGGAGGGAAGGTCTACAAATGAGAAAAACCTTTAAAGGATGGCAGTGGCAATTTCCTTGGCCTTCGAAGGACAGGTAGGGTCATGGTTTTCCAAGAAGAAAAGTGAGGGCATTCTATTGCAGGGAACAGCATAAGCAAAGGGGCAGAGGCATTAAAGCAACTAGCTGGAAAGAGCAGCCTTGTATGTCACCTAAATCACCAAGCCCATTAAAAACAGAACAAACACAAAGACAATTCATGCTGGCAACGTAGAGCCAAAACCAACACAATCTTTCCTTGGAGCCCTCACAAAACTGTCATGGTTTCCTTCTTTCCATCCCCCCCCCCACCCCCTACTTGTGATGTAGGCCTTTCAATGGTACCTGTACGCATTGCAGCAATCACTGCCAAGGCCTTGTCGTGTGCACATGGCACTTAGTGATCTCGCACAGGACCTCAGCATCCTCCTGCAGGGACTGGATCCCTCAGCCTAAGGGCTTTAGGCCATCTAGCAGGATAGGCCAGAAATGCAGGGGAGGAGATTTAATGCTGTGGGAGCCAATAAGGGAAGGGAGTTGGAGGTGAGAAGCATCAGCTTCCTGCACCTTGTGGTATCTGCCTATTAATGCATTACCTTTGCTTCCCTGTCTCAATCTCTACTCCCTTTCCTGGAATCACTTTCCAAATGAACTGCCTGTGCTTATATCCTTGCATCAGGAGGAACCCTGCAGGAGAGGGCAACCAAGGTGGCATTGCTTACGGCTACTTGTGCTACACAGGCCAGCAGAGTTGGTAAACTGACGTCGAGAGGGAGGGCTGTTTGAGAGAAGAGAGCAGAAGCCAAGCTGATGCTTAGGAGGAGGATTTCTGCTGTTCAGGGAGCATTTCTGGTGGTCATTGGGCTTTGAGTTTTTAGTTTGTTGTATTTTAAGGAGGAATAAATGGGGGTAATTCGTATGAAGTATTTAGACAGGGCCTAGCACATAGATATCAGCCGTGATTGTTACTGCTGTTACTTCTGTAGTGGTTTTCTCCTCTTGTTTGTGTGCATGAGCACGTGCTTCCTCAACGGGAAGACAAGACCCAAGACACGAAAGAGGTATGAGGAGAGGGGGGCATGAGGGCTCATTAAGCATACCTCTACCCCCCTGGTACAGATTCCAGAAGGCAACATTTCTCCCTTGAGATGAGACTCCTCTTCCTACTCGGAGCCTTTGCTGAATAGGGAACTCATCTTCTGTGACAAACAATGGTGGCCTTGTGGACTGTAACTGGACTCAAGCACTGGCTTTGTGCACTGTGTGGAGATTCTCTGACACCTGTGCCCTGGCCAACTCACACTGGCAAGAGGTAGTTGAGGGCTCTCCTGGATTATGATTCAGGAAGTCTGAGTTTGGAACTGATAATTCACGGTGTTTATAAGCTGCCCAGGTGATTCGGATGTGCAGTCAGGTGTGAGAAGCATACTGCAAAGTAGCTTCCGTCTCCAGGATCCATATCTCAGAGCATTGCCGTGGCATAGCAGAACGCACAGAATCTCAGGCCGACTCTCCTCCTCCAGCTAATGTCAGACAAGCTGTGTTATAGCCCCTTCCAGGGAGTTTCTGTCTCCACAATTTACATAGAGATGAGAGGAAAAGAGCTGCTCTTGGAGTTGAGATAAGTGACATTCTGGAAATATCAGAATGTCCTGTTCTTCAGATTCACTCTCTTAATTTGTATCATGCAACAACTTGGGAATGGCTTGAGAAGGAACTAACATTTTAAGGAAGACATTGGTAAAGCATTCTATTTTAAAAATAGATTCACAGCTGAAGAAGAAAACTGGTTTCTCTCTGTGTGAGTGCACATGGCATTTTGAACTGTTCTAAGCAGGCCTGCAGTAATAAATAATCAACGATCAGGGGAAGAACGTTTGCATCTTAGGCTTATGGGGGGAAACACTGAGCACAGGAGCTCCAATTAGTATTGCCAGTTTCAGTTCTCAAAGTACTTCCACAGGAACTGTCCCTCATTGGCATCCCAGATGACCTGTGAGATAGCCAAGATTATAGCATCTCTCCTTGAACAAGCTCTGAAACCAGACATTAGGGAAAACTATAAAGAATGCAGAGGCATCCTCCAGAGTGAAGGGGTTGTTTTTTTTTTTTCCGGTTAGTAATATTGCAGGAGATTTTATTGACCGAATGGGTTTTGTTGGTTAACAAATACTTGCTTTAAGCTAAATGGCCAAATCCTGTATCAGAGGAATCCAAAGACACTTTTGGCATAAGACAGACTCAAGGCAAAAGAGAGAGATTTTTCAAAGATTTCATGAGCCCTCAAAATAATGCCCCAGGTCCCCGTGACCAGCTCCATTCTCTTGCCGCACAGCATCATAACTATATACATCCGTAAGATTGGGACTGAAGGTGGGGGCTGAGAAGAGGGCAGGGAGAATGCTTTCAGATGGAATCATAACCAAATAGACCATGATTAGTGTCCTTGGAGCTAGTGTGGAAACACTCATGTTATAAATTCTACATTTGGAAAGCTGCATGGAGGGAGACAGATTTTATCCTCTTTCCTACCTGTGCCCTATTTTATTTATTAAGACTTGTAATTTGTTCTGGTTTTTTGGAAGCATGCTGGTTTAACAGAGGGATTTTAACTCAATTTGTTGGAAGGAAAGGAAAACCAGAAAGCCATTTTGGAGGCATTTGAGTCTTAGATCTATCTTGCATTAGCAGGGAGAGAGAATGCATGTCACATATGTTGTTAGAATTACCAGCAGGCCTCAGAGCCTGGAACCTGCTTCAGATTCTGTGTCTCCCTCCCTCTCTGCCCCTCCCCCACTTGTGCTCTGTCTCTCTCTTCTCACAAATAAATAAACATTAAAAAAAAAAATTACCAGCAGCCTTCCTTCTGTGTGTTACTTATGCAGCTCAGCATTATCATTCCCATTTTACAGGTGAAGAAATTGAAGTTTAGAAAAGGCTAAAAGGGTCACACGAGTATGCAGAGTTGGCTGACACCTCCCTTCATAGAGAAATTATCAGTGAAGAACTCATGTAGCTCTTGATCAAATTTACTATTCATTTCTCAGTGTACTGGGCAAGATTATTGAAAATGGTCTTCATGTTTTTCTTCTCTCGCTCTTACTAGAGTGCTAACAAGATGCATGCAAAAAATGGACCTCAGGGATTCTTTCTGATATAAAGTCTTAATCCTTAATCATAGCAACAACTATTCATCTTGTGGTTCCACACCAGGCTTTAAGAAATATGTGTCAGGAACAGTCAAATTTGTAAGCCATCTATTTGTTGATGGAGCTCTCTCTATTATAAAAAATGATAGGAGGAAAACAGAGAGCTGCATCTTTGCTTTTCTGACTAGAATCACAAATACAGTCTTAAGCAAGCTTTTATTCATTTTTTTTCTTTTTCTTTAATTATTTAGCAAAGACATAACTAGTCCCTACTGTGTGCAAAGCAATATTGGACTATGCAAGATAGAAGGAAGAATGATCATACTGTCCAGAGGTTTATCATGGGACCACTTTTATTTATTTATTTAAAAAAATTTTTTTTACATTTATTTATTTATTTTTGAGAGACAGAGAGAGACAGAGCACAAGTGGGGGATGGGCAGAGAGGGAAGGAGACACAGAATCCCAAGCAGGCTCCAGGCTCCTAGCTGTCAGCACAGAGCCCGACGTGGGGCTCAAACTCACAGACCGCGAGATCATGACCTGAGCCAAAGTCGGAAGCTCAACCAACTGAGCCACCCAGGCACCCCATCGTGGGACCACTTTTAATGCCCAGAACATTTAATTACACCGGAGCAGCAGGTGTAATCACCAGAAATTATGCAATTCAGATACATCATTGCTTTTGCTATCCAGTGAGTACTCAGGCGATGTTCAGCTGCCCACCTTGTATATGATAAACACATTAACAAGGCAAGTAATATGCGGATTTACAGTCAGGACTTTTGAGTCAGACAACCCAGCTTCAAACCCTAGCTCTAACACTTTTTTAGCTGTGCAGATGAGGGCAAGTTCTTGAACTGAGCTAAACCTTAGCTTTCTCATTTGTAAAATGAAGATAACAATAGATTCTGGATCACAGGGTTGAATGATAATCAGATGAGAGAGTTCATGAACAGAGCTTAGGCTAATAGGCAGGAATAAATATAGCATCTTTATTTGTATCAGAAAGATTCACTGCAGGAAATGACAATTGCCAAGTCTCTCCATTAGATCAGCGGTTCTCCACGCTTTTTTGTTTAAGATGTAAACTTTTTGTCCAAGTGCAGTCATGTACGGAAGCCTGGGATACAGAACAGCAAACAGTGGAGTGGTTTCAAGCAGAGAAGATGGAGCCCCTTGCACCTTCTTCCCATCTCCTTGCACCTTCTTCCCATCTGCCAAGGAGCATCTCTGTTGCATGCTTGGCATTCAGCTTTAAGCTATGATAGCAAAGATTATCCTTATATATTGTAATAGTGTTGTATGGCGACAGATCATAGATACACTTGTGGTAAGCATAGTATAACATATAAAGAGAAGTATGCCAGGCATGTGCATGAATGAATCATGTGCATCATAATCACAATGAATATGAATCACCATATTGTACACCTGAAACGAATGTAATATTGTATGTCAACTACACCCAAGAATTTCTTCCTTTATTTTTTTAATGTTTTTTATTTTATTTTTTAATGTTAATTTATTTTTGAAAGAGAGAGAGAGAGAGAGAGACAGAGCACAAGCAGGAGAGGGGCAGAGAGAGAGGGAGACAACAGAATCCGAAGCAGGCTCCAGGGTCTGAGCTGTCAGCACAGAGCCCGACATGGGGCTCAAACCCACGAGCTGTGAGATCATGACCTGAGCTGAAGTTGGATGCTCAACTGACTGAGCCACCCAGGTGCCCCTAATGCTTAATTATTTTTTAAAGGCTTTCTTTTTTAAAAGTTTTTTTTTTTTAATGTGTATTTATTTTTGAGAGAGAGAGAGAGAGAGAAAGAGGACAGAGAGAATCCCAAGCAGGCTTAACGCTGTCAGCCAGGAGCCTGATGCGGGACTAATTCCCACAACCATGAGATCATGACCTGAGCCAAAATCAAGAGTCAGAGGCTTAACTGACTGAACCAGGCATCCCTAAAAATTTTTTTTTGAAGATTATCCTTATAATTATATTGTGAGTTGAGATGTTTTGGTCATTTGAATGTGCCATCTATATTCTAGTGCATACAAGAATTTTGTCCAAGTATTTATTTTACTGTGACGTTTTATATTTTAAAAATTATAAGACTAGGGCAATATGTTATGTGTTTCCTTTATAATTAAGAAATACATCATAGAAGTTCAGCATTATTCATTCAGTAATTCAGCAAATATGTGTTAAGCATTATTTATACACCAGGTAGGATCTTGCTTATGCAAGAAAAATCGGAAAGATCCTAAGTTCGTTTTGGGCAGGAACTGTGTGTAACTTTTTCACAACCAAATCTGCAGAACTTAGCACATGCCTGGCATACAGCACACACTCCATAAATAGTTGCTGAGCTGAAATTTTTAGGCTAATGAATGATTGCCCTCTCACTTCAGGAGATTAACAAAGTTTCTGTGGATTTGAGAATTGTTCTTCCCTGTTAAGAACATAAGCCTTCAGGTAGGCTTTAGCATGTAAAACCTGAGTCCTTTGCTCTCTCCAGAGTCAAAGTCTTTCTGGGATATTGAATGGGACGAAGCAACTCCATTGGCTTGGAAAATTTAATTAGAGCAAGAATGAATGCAGGAGATAACCCAGTACATAAAAAATGTAGAGTTTTTGCCTGAGGTCCAGGAGATCATGGATGGACATCCAGGAATCCATAAACTCCACCAAGTATCAGAAAGATACAGCTGTCCACATACATACCTGCTCTATAGGCTGGGTAGATTGACCAGTAACCTATGAACATTCAGAAATACCAACTCTCAAAATCAATTTTCAGCAAATATTTATTTGCTTTAAACGATATGTCTCAGTGTCATTTCTCTATTCCCTCATATTCAGGGAGGAAAATCTGTTCTATCTTTCTGAACAGGGCATGGGCTCTCCTTTCCTTTCCACAACGTGATAAGCTTTTCTCTCTAGAGGACAAAGGAAAGAGCCGTGCATCAAGTCTAAGCAAACAGTAGCTGGCAAAGATCGTCACTATCAAGGTTGTAACTGTCATTATTGTTGTTATATGCCAGATGTTTGCTAGGTACTTAGCAGTCTGTATGTATTAGTTTTCAAGTAGCCAATTTTATAGGTGAGGACATGTGACAAGACTACATAAATGGTAAGTTAGAAAACTGGAGTTCAAATCCACCTGTTTGTATGGATGTCAGGTTCCAGGTGGGAAAGAGCCAGGGCACTCAAACTAACTAATTGAGGGGAATTTTTAAAAAGAGGTGAATTAAAAAGATATGGGCAGGGGACGCCTGGGTGGCTCAGTTGGTTAAGTGTCCCACTTTGGCTCAGGTCATGATCTCATAGTTTGTGGGTTCGAGCCCCGCATCGGGGTCTGGGCTGATAGCTCAGAGCCTGGAGCCTGCTTCGGACTCTGTGTCTCCCCTCTCTCTCTGCCCCTCCCCCACTCATCCTCTGTCTCTGTCAAAAATAAATAAAAACATTAAAAAAAAAAAGATATGGGCAGGGGGCACCTGGGTGGCTCAGTTGGTTAAGTGTCTGACTTCAGCTCAGGTCATGATCTCACGGTTTGTGAGTTCAAGCCCTGTGTCAGGCTCTGTGCTGACAGCTCAGAGCCTGGAGCCTGCTTTAGATTCTGTGTCTCCCTCTCTCTCTGTCCCTCCCCTGCTCACTCTCTCTCTCTCTCTCTTTCTCTCTCTCTCAAAAATAAATAAACATTAAAATAAATTGGAGAAAAAAAAGATATGGGCAGGGTTTTAAATTTTTTTTTTTCAACGTTTTTATTTATTTTTGGGACAGAGAGAGACAGAGCATGAACGGGGGAGGGGCAGAGAGAGAGGGAGACACAGAATCGGAAACAGGCTCCAGGCTCCGAGCCATCAGCCCAGAGCCTGATGCAGGGCTCGAACTCACGGACCGCGAGATCGTGACCTGGCTGAAGTCGGACGCTTAACCGACTGCGCCACCCAGGCGCCCCATGGGCAGGGTTTTAGTAAAGCAGAAAGGAAGGGTGCATGTGCCATACCTAGTAACTAACTAAGAGGAGCTGTTACTACCCAAGGCAGGAAGGGTCAACTGTGGGGGGAGAGAGAGAGACCGAAAAATTGTATGGAGAAGGCAACCTCACAGCATCTGCGGCCTTTGCCAGTGGGATGTAATCAATCAGTGACCCATCAGGAGGGATTTAGAGAATAAATACCCAGACTTCAGTTTCCTCCTGCTCTGATCTGACTGTATGTACTTCCCACTGCCTGCACCTCCCATTGGGATGCTGTGGGGAAAGGTTGTTCATTGATGTGGTCATTTAAGTTAGCCTTGTGGGACACAGTAGGTGGAAAAGGGGATCTAGAAGGAAAAACAGAAGCCGACCAGCACAATGCCTTCCTAAAGGGGAGTGTACATAACTATACATATTCTGCCCCCTAGATGATTCTGTCCATCCCTCATTAAGCAAATCATGATTGCTTGGCTGCCCTGTGTCAGGCACTTTGCTCTGGGCTGGGGACACGGAGATGAGTACGATATTATCCTCCCTTTGAAGAGCTTAGATTCATGGTCTTCAGAAAATGGGTATTGAACATGTTCGGTTAGCCATTTTAACTACCATTTTGTCTCCTTTTCCCTCCCAGGTGGGGCTACATTTCCAACCAAATATCCTAACATTCCTCAAACCTTGTCCCACTATATTTCTTAGCTTCCCCTGTTTCTATAAACTTCTCTTTTATGATCAGCTTCTTTTAGCCAGCCTTGAACTCTAGTGAGGAAAGCTAATGACCTAATAAATGTGTTCAAGTGATACTGATTTTATTTTGTCTCAGATATTTGAAACGGAAAAGATACAGAGTTGGAGAAAAATATTCTTTTTATTACAAAGGAAATAAAAGACAGGGAGTTTAGAAGGTTCTGCCCTGACTCTGTATACCTGTTTACATTAGGATAAATTGCATTTACCCGGGTAGGAGTTGTGCTCAGTCAGAGCAAGGAAGGCACCATTAAAGATGTCGAGGTTGTTCCGTAAGTGGATTGATTTTAAGTGCTCTCACTGCTATAGCTTGAAAGAGTTGTAATTGTTTTGGAGGCAAAATGGAAGAAACTTAGCTAATTCCCTTACTCCTTTATTAGTATGGCCAGAATAGTCTTGTCTTTGACTACCTCCCTTCCCCCACAGGAAGGGAGAGATACTTATGGTGCTGGAATTTTCCTCTCTGTGTTTGCTAAGTGCTTAGAAAGCTAAGTCTCCCACTGTCTAACCCAGAAGCGGGGAGGCCTGAAAGGATTCCTAATGAGAGGCCAGATGTTTAAGACTAGAAGCTTTAAGGGAGAGGAACTGTTAAAGGCACCAGAAGGTGTGTCCACCAAAGGAGAGACAAGCTTTCCAGTTCAAAGAAAAAAAAAATGTGTTTGAAGCTATCTGAAGGCCATGCTCAGTTGAAAGATCAGAGCTGAGGATTGGACCATATTGGAAATTAGCATTGCTAATGAGATCTTCAGAGACTCACAGATTATTTTAATCTACTTAACCTTCTCTATAAATACTCAATTTAGAAAACACTGTACTTCTATTTTTAATAGTCTAATAATAGGTAAGTGTTCTTTTTAAGGCAGTAGCAACACTGTTAATATTACTTTTCAAAAAAGAACCCTCAAATAATGGCGTATGGCATTATTTTTGTCAGTTTCAATGGCATGTTAGAGAGTGATAGCCAGTTGTCTGAACTATCTGATAACGTGGAGGGTAAGGACAGTTGAAGTGGCTACCTGACAGGACTACTTGCTCTCTAATGACAAATGTACAGTCAGGTATCCAAATATCAGCTTCTCTGTATGGGCCTAGGTGCTCTGAACCCTGGGATCCCAAGTTTCTATAAAACATCTGATCGGTGTGGTTCACAATAGGAGTACTCCACTATCTTTGACATGACCTGACTTAATATGATGCTGAAATCTGAAGTCTTTCAAGAATGTTCCCTGGGTGAGGAGGTAAAAACAGTCTGTGTCCACTAATATGAATGATCCAATCACCCTTGTTCACCTGCCCTGCATATGAAGGCTAAGCTTCTCTCATTTTATTTTGTTTTATATATATTTTTTTGAGAGAGAGAGAGAGAGAGAGAGAGAAAGAGAGAAAGCACTCTCAAGCCAGGGAGGGGTAGAGGGAAAGAAAGAATCTTAAGTAGGCTCCACACACTGCACAGAACTCAGTGTGCGGTTCAATCTTGCCACCATGAAATCATGACCTGAGCCAAAATCAAAAGTCAGGTGTTTAACTTACTGAGACACCCAGGTGCCTTAAGGCTAAGCTTCTTTTATGAACTTAGGTTTCTTTGCCTCTGTCTCAAGCCTAACTTGTTTTCATGTTGATTGATTCATTTATTTATACATTTGTTTAATCCAACAAATGTCAACTGAGTATCTACTATGTGCCAAGTACTATGTTAAATGCCAAGGATATAGTATTGAGAAAAACCAGTTTCCTACTTTCATAGAGGTTATCTCCTAGTGAAGGAAGGTAATAAATTAAATGAGTAATAAATAAACAAGGGCATAACAGGCGGTATAAAGTACCCCCAAAACCGCATCTCCATACACACACACACATGCACGCATGCACACACACATCAATGACAAAGAAATAATGAAATAGGGTAATGTGAAATGAGCTGGCTGGGAAAGAGAGTTTTGTGGTTTTTTGTTTTTGTTTTTTAGGGTAGGAGGTCAGGGAAGAAGAACCCTCTACAGAGCAAAGTATAGCTAAGAAGTGAATGACAGAGGAAGAGATAGCAGGCAAAAGATCTAAGGAAAGAATGTTCCAGGCAGAAGGAATAGCACGTACAAAGGTAGAGAAGGCCAGTGTGGCTGAAGAGTAGGGAGGGAGAGGGTTGGAATTAGATGCAAACAAAAAGGTATACAAGAGCCAGAACACATAAGGCTTTGCAGCCATGGGAAAGAATTTCAGTTTTACTTTAAACCTACTAGACAACTATTGAAATATTTTTCTCAGATGAGTGATATGATTTGATTTATACTTTTAATAGCTCAATCTGAATAATATATGGAGAATGATTTATAGGGATGGGGGCAAAAGGATGATCTGTTGGGAGTCTATTGCATCGGTTCAGGTGAGAGATGATTGACGGTAGGATGGTAGCAAGGGAAATGTAGAGAAGGTTAATGGTTTATTTGGCACAAAATATAGGGCAGAACGAGGTAAGTCAACCATCAGATGTGCATTGAACTTTTAGCCTTTACACCCTTATCTAGTGAAAGGTCGACCCAGGAAAGCCTTTAGAAATCATTCAGTGGAAACCCTTCAATCTAAACATGAGAAAAACTGAAACATGGACACATTAGGGGACACAAAGATCACTGAGAAGACCACTAGCAATTCCAAGACTGAGCCTCATGCCTCCCCTCCCACAGGATGTTAAATACGGTGGCCAAGTCCATACAAAATCAACAGAGATTGGGTGTGGGACTTGTCAGCTTGGTACACCTTCTGTCTACACCAGGGTTCCCAGTCTCTACAATGTGAATCCACACAGTGGGAAGAGCAATGGAGTTATTTCAGGGTCTGTGTGTACATATGTGGATTACTCATACTCTGTAGGCTAAATAAATAAAAGTGTAGGTCCAATCATGTAGAGTGGCATGGTTAACAGCTTGCTGTCTGGCATCCAACTTAGGTTCAAATCTTGGCTTTACCAATTATTAGACTGTGTACCTTTGAATAGGTTACTTGACTCTTTGGGTCTTGATTTTCTCTTTGGTAAACCGGAATGAAAATAGTAACTCTTCCTAGTTTTTTGATGCCCACTTAATGTAATCCACTTGAAAGAAAGAAAGAAAGAAAGAAAGAAAGAAAGAAAGAAAGAAAGAGAAGTAGGAAAGAAGGAAGGAAGGAAGGAGGAAAGAAAAGAAATCACTTAGTCCAGTAGGAAGAAGGAAAGAAAAAAGAAATTGCTTAGACCAGTGACACAGAGCAAATATTCAAGAAATGTTCACTCATGATGTGGAAGACAACAGTTTTCTTTCTTTTACTTGAAATGGGGCCTTTAGTATTCAAGGCTGATGAGACTGAGTCACTCTCCACCCTGAAGAAAGTATTAAATGTCATTCTCCCCTATGGGTGTGTGGCTAGAACAGCGACCTTCTCAACTCTGCTCTCACACTGCTCACCAGCAGAAGGTAGGAACTGTGGCCTTCAGCACAGGGACCTTACTCCTTCACTCAATTTTTCATTCATTTATTCAACAAATGCTTACTGAGTGTGAACTTAGATACCTGGTGGTTCTTAGCCTTTTTGTTCTGCTTCAGCTGTGTTCACTTGCTTAATTTACTGCCTTGAGTACCTTCCCTCATTGAAATGCAGTGATTTTTCAATTGGCAGGTGAGGGGTGGTGGTGGAGGGAGTAAGGGGGCATAAGGTTCCTATGAGAATTTCAAAGGGGCCATGGGGTGTGTACAATCTGAAGCATTTGTAAGCACCCTGAAGGCTTGTGTGTAAGGAACAAACAGAACAACGCTGGAGGATCCTTGTCCCAGGTTGTCTGTGTGTAGGGTGGGTTGAGAAGCACTGCCTGAGCCTCTTCCATTTGTTCCCCACACTTCCCCACTGACAGTGCCATGAGGTGTTAGCATGCCCATTTTACAGAAGACATACTGAGGCTCAGAGATCTTAAGGAACTTCCCAAGTCCACTTGGCTGGCTAGTAAGCGGAGGTTCGGAACTAGACCCTGGTTGCCTGACTCCTCATCATATTCTGTTTGTTTGTTTGTCTGTTTGTTTGGTCCTACAACCTCCTACCTGCCCAGCTGCCTTTCCCTTCCCACTGATTTATTAATGTGAATGGAGAAGGAAGGAAGGGAATCAGGGAGGTGGTGAAGATAATGATGATGTGATGCGATGTAGTGGTGGTGGTGGTGGTGTGTGTGTGTGTGAAAGAGAGAGACAGAGACAGAGGGGTAGGAGAACCCAGAGAAAGACTGGACAAATCCTGAATTAATAATACCCACCAACAAAAAACATAGTCCATCAAGGTGAGTTTCAGTCTGGCCATCACCAACTGCACAAAGGATGAAGCACACACACCTGGGTCAACTTTACACCATTTCTGCACAGAGTGGGCCCTGAAATTGGGAGCGGGAAGGGACGAGGCATAGAGGTCTCTTGGGCCATTGTTGTGGTACAGGCCATTGAGAGAGGTCACCCTCAGGAAGCCAGTGTGACAGGAGCATGGAAACCTCTCCGTGAATTCTGTGCCAATCGTCCCCAAACCTACTGCTTCAGGATGCCACGATTTCAGCCCCTGGAACTAGCCAAGCTAGTCTCCTCCCGCAGAGACCCATTTGTAGAAAAAGCAGCCCCGGGTTATGTTTAAACCTCTGAAACCTTTTCAGTTTTATGATTTTGCAGAAGGCTTTAAGAAACACTCCTGCGACAAATGAGCAACCAAGTTGTAATCTGTCCCTTCCCTAGTTGCCAGAGCCTGAAAAGTCTTCCTGTACTATCCCCTTAATGATTATTTATGGCTGGTGCATGCATTTCCCAAATGGGTCTCATGCATAACATCCAGGCATTTCCATAAAAATGAGGGCAGTTTTTTTTTTTTAACAAACATATAAACATTTACCTAATCTATGCAAATCTATTCATCAAGATTTTGTAAAACCACCACCTCCCACCCACACCCCCAAGCCACAAAATCCTGGCTCCTTTTTGTTTCCCAGTTTGTTTCTAAGCGCTGTGTGGAGGGAGGAGGGGGCTCCCGGAGTAAGGGGGGAGTTGGTGCTCTCTTCATGATGCAGCCTGCTTGCGCACAGCAGCCCTGTGCTTGCAGTTGTGAGCAAAGAGCCAAGTGTGGGAGCTCACCATGATGGTAACCACCTCCCCACAAGGCAGGCAGCCTTTCACCAGAGGGAAGTATCAGGTTGCTGTAGTTCGGCTGTGGGTTGTCACTGTCTAATAATATGACCGTTTTTCCATCTCTCTGCAAATAAGGCAGAAGCTGCTACCTGATTGGTATAACATCTCACTTTCCCTCCTCATTGATTTTCTTGTTCTCCTCCTTGGCTTCATAAAAAGAGGGACAAGTGGCTGGTGCTGTGGACAGAGAAGCTTTATTTTTAGTATGAGACAACCTCTATTTTCTTTCAGGAGAGGGAAGTTGGATTATCAATTCTTTTGTAAATGTGTATGGTGATATTTGCTCCGGTAAGTTTATATCTCTCTTGATTTACTGCTGGCTGTGGAGATGTGTGTGTGTGTGTGTGTGTGTGTACATGTTTACACGTTTAGGCTTCATACTTTTCTTTCCAAGTGTCTTTTTTGAAATCTTTGGTGGTAAAATCTTGGGTTTTTTTTTTTTACTTTGCTTTCTTATATTCATATTTTTAAGTCAAAGAGGCTGTGCTATGTGATAGTGCGATGCTTACCTTAGTTGTGGAAGGATGTGTCGGGTTTCTTTTAACATAGTAAGGAAACTATTTAAGCAAACTTATATTTGGCTTTATAAAAATGTAATGTCATTCTACCCACCCCTCCCCTTTGGAGTGTTTAATGTCCTAAGTCTATTCATTTTGCTACAACCTCCTTACCATTTTAATTAAAGTTTCTTCGTCAGTGTCAGAGCAAGAATTTCTTAAACTCCATAAATAGCTAGCAGATATCCTATGCAGTGCCGAAAGGGGTATGCTAATTTCATAAGGTCTTATAAAGGTGTAATGAATGAGATGAGTTTCCCTGTAAGATCGGGTATGTGCACCTTTAAATGAACTGAATTTGTGAAAAGTGTTCAGATCATTAAAGTCATATCTCTAGCATTCCGTGAAAAGATGGAATCACAACTGGCTGTTGCTTCTCTTCTGTCTTTCTTTGCACTGTGTATTTGTGCCACCTTCTGCCAGATGCCCAGCCCTGGCTCTCATGTTTTTGTATCTGAAGATGATTAGGACAAAAGTTGCTGTTATTAAGTTCAAACTAGTGATGACTTTTAAATGCATTACCTAGTTAGCTGCATTATTCTTTTGTTTCCAGAGAGTATTAGAAGGTCTGAGTTCTTTGTTATTAATTCAGAAGTCTGGGAGAAAATCTGTTAATATAATTACCCTAGACAGAGATGATAAGATGATTAAGTAATTGCTCTAACAGAAACAAACTGATGCCTTAAGTTTCTCTTTATGTTACACAACCAAGAAGTCTGCACAGGGTTTTTCATGGTGAAATGAATTAGAGAATATATTTATAATGAAAGTTAAAGGCACCCTTGAATGAGAAACAAGATGAGGTCTGACTATATATTTTTCAAAGATTTTGAAAGTCAAGTTGGGAATATCATGTGTATGCCCAGACCTTTTATGTGTAGAATCTTCAGAATAGCAATTATTCAGATCCTGAATCTTCTAAGGGCAACTCATGGAACTAGTAATGAGTGTCTAGGAATGCACTGATCCTCAAATCTACTTTCTTTGGGGCATTCTGCCCCTCCCACACCCTTTGGGTGCTGGAACAAAGTTACTCTTTCTTACAAACAGAATTTTGAATTCGATTAATCTAGTTCAGCCTCAAAAACCCTACAAACCCGCATGAACTTCTGTTGCCTGTTAGCAGGGTCACAGTTTTACTAACAACAGCTTTCGATGCCATAAATCCTCACTGGAACCAAGTGTTCTTCTGCAGATCATTTATTGAAAAACAAACAAAACTTTTATCCTTGGGCTGTTGGCATTTATGGCTAAACAAACGCAAGAGCACTGAACATCCCTCTCCCTCCCCACATCCCCTCTCCTCCAACATCCCTAATGCCTTTTGTTATCCTTCTCCTTTCATGGCTTTGTAACAGGTTATGTACAGAGTTGTTAGCTAAAAATGGAGCTTATCATCACCTGAAGCTGTGCAGTAATATAGATTAATGAAGATGTGAGGTGGATAGCACCCCGTGCATAAAAGCATCTGTTTTTGCCTCTTGATTGCCAGTTTACAAAAGTGTTAAGCCTCCAAGCGTGCTTGGACTCACTGATGTAGGAAGGGCAATGGGGCATCTGTATCTTCAATAGGTCAGGACCCTTAGTTTGACTTCGGGTTAGTGTGCATGGTCTTTAAAAGCATCCCTTCAGAAAACTCCAACATGCCATGGCCAAAAAACTGTTGTAATCTATTCCAAGGAATAAAAAAACCGTGCCATGTTGGGGAAGGTAATCCAGGGAATTTTTGTTTCACAATGAGATAATTTATTCTTTTTAGCAAAATAAAGAATGTTAATAGTGGTTTCCATTTAGTAAGTACCTACTGTATGCTTAACTGTGCCAAGCATTTTACATAGCTTATTTAACCTTCACAACAATCCCACGAGGGAGATAACACAACCCTCCCCCCCCCCCCATTCTTCAGATAAGAAAACAGACCTAGGGCAAGTATGTAACTTGCTTGGGGCAACACGATGATGATGATGATGATGATGATGATGATGATGATATTGATGATGACAGAACTCAGAACCAGGTAGGTTCATTCTAGAGCCATGCTTTTCATCTCTACCCTCTGTCAAGGCTTCACTTTAACCAGACCATCTTCAATCAACTCCTAGACTGGAATGCTTTGCTGGGGCTTACAAGAACACACCATATTTTCATTACTGTTCTCCCCACCTTCCGACACTGCATAACCTCCTTTTTCTCAGGCAGTGCTTTTGTGACTCCAAGCTAATTATGTGCTTGAAACTGGAGAATGTGTGTTTTATTTCCACTCAACTTGTGTATCTACAAAGATGTGGACTTGACGAAAGGGAGCCAGCCTACGGAAAGATATATGCAGAAGTGGCTAAATTAAGGTAGCTTTTTTAACTTATCAGAAGAAATCCATCCCTTTGACTTTCAATCTTTTGAACATAGGGTAAAAATAAAGATGGGACGATAACTTCCAAATCTCAAAATCTCAAGTCTGGTTTGTCGTTGATGCAAATGTAAAAAGCAATTGCAGCCGAATCGATTTATTTGTGGAGAACTTTGTAGAATTCTCATCTTCCTTATACTCACCCCAGCATGATTTTCTTTCACTTCTGGCTAGCTGGAACGGGCTGAGGTGGCAGTTCAGGTAGAATATTGCAAAGTGACTGTACCACCTGGGTCATTAAAAAATGAACACAGCTGCCGATAAGCATGCTGAGAAGCGTGACAAAGTTTAAATCCAGAGTCCCCAAATGCATTCTTTTGCACCTGAGCACTGGGCTGCCCATTTGAAATCCATTTAAGCCAATAAAATTCGGTTGAGTCTTATAGGGGGAAAAATGCGACTGACATAGAATCAATATGTTTGAAATTTCTTCTCAACTGCCAGTTTTCGGACTGGAGGCAGGGCACACTAGTCATGAGGTGAGTCTGTTAAATGCTGCATTTTATTCCCTCCAGTGAGAGAGAACAGATTATGAGTGATGGAAATGTTACCAGAAGCTAGAACCCAGCTCAGGACACCCTTGCTATATTTCACCAAAAACCAGAGGGATCTGAAAAAATGAACAAAGAAAAAAACCACCCCCCACACAATGGGCACACTAAGAATTAAGGTTTGAGGTGTTGACACATATTGACTTCTTCGTGTGACTTGCTGTGTCTAATAAGCAGTAGCCTTTGAGCTCCCCACCTCCTGCCCTGGTGTAGACACCCAGTTAATTAAAAAGAATTCCGAGTGTAGTACACAATCTAATGTTTCCAGAATGATAGTCATTTTTGTCAGAGGCAAGCTTGGAAACTTATTGATTCTCTATTACTTCTTTTTCTTGCTCTTAAAAAAATAATAATTGGATGGTTTAATCAGAAAGTGTGGCATTAGAGCCAGTCAGGATAAAGACATTTAAATCCATCTGCTTTTTCCAACAGTATTTATGAAGATTCTAAATATATTAAGAGACAGCAAATGAGCACTTTTACTGTAATGAAATATGTTGTGCTCAGCCACAGTGCTCATCAAATACAGGCTCTTCCTTAAAACTAAACTTAAAGACAGTTTTATGAAGCGTATCGTATTTCAGTCTCCATCTGCATGATACATCTTTCTTCACAGAGATGATCAAATCCAAAATAAAATAGCAGTAGAGGTTGTACCTGATCTTACCTATGTTTCCTTCTTTTTTTTTCTTTGGCTGTGGATACGTCTACTTAAACACATTGATCATTAAGAGCTTAAAAATGATCTATTAAGAAAGGAGAAAGCAGCTGGTGTAGGACGTAATGAGTGTTGGAGTAGTCCTGAATTTGTCATCAAACATTCTAAGCTGGTGCTACAAACAGAGCTGGTGGTCCTGTTCCCTACTTGTGTAAGAAAATGGAATCAGTGAGGGTTTTGAGCTTGATGTGAGTACATGAAGTGCTAAATCCTCTAGAAGAGGTTTTTGGTCATGGGTGTCTCTTTAAATGTTTAAAGAGTAGGGATGAGTTGAAAATGGAAACACCTCGGTCTTTCTACTCTGCCGACTAATGGATCTGCATAATTAATATGTTTTACAGTGGTCATTTTTTAACACAGGTTCTAGCCAGAAATACTAATGGAAAATCGTTCTGGGGCAACTTGAAACACATTCCACTAGTTTCTGGAAAGCTTATTTCCAACACAGGGCAGTCAGTTCACTGTGGAGCTTTGGGCTGGCCAATATAACTGGATAATCACTGACATTATGGTCCTTTGGGGTACTGATGTGTTGGACACAAAAGGCTTCTACTGATAGTCTCCACGTGACCTCTTTAGCCCTGCTTACGGAATCTTCAAAACCTCCCACCAAGTTATGACACATTGTCTCAGTGTAGACTTTCTGGCAAAGATGTGACAAATATTTCAGGTTCATTTTATTTTTGGTATAACACGGCCTTAAGAATGTTTGTGTCCAGAGGCGCCTGAGTGGCTCGGTTGGTGAGGCATCCAACTTTGGCTGAGGTCATGATCTCAAGGTTCCATGAATGTGATCCCTGTGTCGGGCTCTGTGCTGACAGCTCAGACCCTGGATCCTGCTTCAAATTCTGTGTCTTGGTATTTTTCTGTCCCTCCCCCACTCTCTCTCTTGTCTCTCAAAAATAAATAAATAAATGTTAAAATTTTTTTTTGAAAAAAAGAATGTGTCCAATACGAATTATTATTGCAAGGACTTTTAAGTCACAATATTGTTATCTGCCTCTCAGTGATGAACCCATATATCTTTATCTGGTTTTGGATCTCCATAAGGGAGAAAAATGGATACAATTTTTCAAGACCTATGGCATTCAAATTGCTTTCTTGTGAATTGAATGGTCAAGACTTAAAACAAATTTTTTTAACTGAAAAATTTAAAAAAATTTACTTGGGGGAAGATATGAGAGAAAGATTGAAATATTGACTTCACCAGGCTTTCCTTCATTCATCATATATTTAAGGATGCCTGCCATGAGCCAGACACCATGCTAGGCATGAGAGATACAGTGGTTAACAGGTAATATTTGCACTCCCAGAACTAAATGCCTTTTATTTTCCATTTTCTCACCTACACCTAGTTTCTATTTCATGGCCCAGGATGTGTCTTCTTAAAAGCATAATTGAACTGTTTTAGTAAGACATTCGCAGGAAATATGTGCTTTTGGTCGTATCTGTTCATGCTCAGAGAAGGAATAAGAATGAATCCATGTATTTACTGATGTGATTACTGTCTGGCTGAAATGGATGGTTTGAAGGGGGTAGCTGAAAGAGTTCATGCAAAGCATGTGTCTTATAAGCATTATTTATTGCTTCTAGGGATTCTCAGATTTGATAGGCTGTTCTTATTCTTGCCCAGTGTTGGGGTAGAAAGAAAGGGAAGAAGATTCGACAGGGCCAGAAAATAAAGAAGATGATGCATAAACTGAGAGGGTACCTAGAGGATCTAATGAGCCAGGATTTTTCAGTCTGAACACTATTAACATGTTGTCCCAGATAATTAAGTGATGTAGCGGCTGTTTTATGCATTACAGAATGTTTCCCACCACGCCTAGCCTCTACCCACTAGATATCAGTAACAACTACCCCCACCAAGTTGTCACAACCAAAATGGTCTGCAGACAATGCCCAGTAACCCCGGGTTTAGAACCACTAAGCAAGAAGCGTCAGTGATCATCATCTGCTTTGACGCAAACTTCCCATTTCATTTCTACTTTTCTTACTTTCAGATGCATTGCTGCATGGTTCACCCCAAGATTATTGCGTTGTTTTCCCCAAACATTCTGTATAACTTGCCCAACAAATACAAGCAAGATATCTCTAAGTCTTTTTTACTGTTATTATCTCATACTTCTGTATAGCACTTCACCACATTCACTTGGCTTACATTGTCTCATTTCATCCCAGCAATCAGCAAACGAGGCAGTACTAAAATGTTACAAACTTTTAACAGATGGAAAAGAATGGACATTTAGAATGGCCATATATCTAAATTCTTGCAATTAATGATGAATAGAACTGGGATTCACGCTCGCATACGCTGACTAAAATTCCAGTGTTTTTCTATAGAATTATAGTATTTAATTTAAAAAGGAGGGGAAGTATATTTAAAGCACACCTTTTTGAGGCTATTTTGGAAATAAATGCTATGTAGTAGTGGATGGAAAGCCTAGATTTGACTTCTGCCTCAATATTTATTAGCTAAGGAGTTTGGGACAGTCCATTTACACTCTTAGAATTTCCTCGGTAGTTGATGGAATATAGGGTGATACATTACAAAAGTATCAGAAAGCCCTAGAGATCAGTCTAGCAAGTCTAGCTTTTGAAGTCAGATGGACCTACTGTATGAATCGGCATCCCATCAGGAAAATATGACACCCCCAAACTGTCTGACCTCTTTTTGATGACTGTAAAATATCAAAGCTTAATTTCTTTAAGTCTGAAAATTGAAGCCCTAAGAGGTGAGTTGAGTTTCTCAAGACCTGCTGGTGAATTTGGCACAGAAGGAAGACAAAAGCAGAGCTTAATGTCCTTCTAGACAAATGACCTGAAAAATCATTTCAAATGGGGAAAGGCCAGTTTATGGATCTGGCACATAGCAGAAATGTGCATGTTTTGGGTTGTTGCCAGATGTCTAGGTGCCTGAGTTAGGTCCCTAGTTGTTTAATTGAGTACACCCAAGAATCTTTGGGGTGAGTTTAACCATGTTTCTAGCCTCATTAGAAGCTCCAGAGTAATGGAGCTCCTTGATGGATCTTAGAAGAGTGAAAGACATTGAGAACACACGAAGGATGGGTGGTAATTTCCCATAGCACTCATCATACATGCTTCTGAGCTTGAATAGATGCATGGCTTTTCCAGAAGGAGGGCTCATATTGTACATGTGCCCATATCCTTGTTAAAAGGTATCAGTAAGGGGTGCCTGGGTGCCTCAGTTGGTTAGGCATCTGACTTCAGCTCAGGTCATGATCTCACAGTTCGTGGGTTTGAGCCCCGTGTCAGGCTCTGTGCTGACAGCTAGGAGCCTGGAGCCTGCTTTGGATTCTGTATCTCCCTCTCTCTCTGCCCCTCTCCCACTCGTTCTCTGTCTCTCTCTGTCTCTCTCTCTCTCAAAAAGAAATAAACATTAAAAAAAATTTTTTTAAAGGTGTCAGTAAGTATTGAGACCCTTGGCACATTTGCCAAGGTAAAAGGCTTTGTAAGCATATTATTCTGGCAGAATGCCCATCAAGAAATGTCTCCTGCCTGCACTATCTTGCACTGTCTTGGAGAACTGACTTGGAATGAAAGGTCCAAATCCTAGCTCTGCCACTTACGCCCACGCATGGCTTTAGACCATTCATTTGTCTGCTCTGAGCCTCAGTCTCTTCATCTGTAAGATGGAAATAATGCTTGTTCTCCCTAGAATTGCGGAGAGGATTGCTGTCATAGACAATATAGGAAAGCCTTGTGAGACCTTGCAGGCCTAGATGCTATTGTGCCTATCTGCTATCACTATTGTCACTATCATTAATTCCTTTCTTGTGCAGGCAAAGGCCATTCTGCTATCAGTTTTCATTCACTCCATGCCCTGATGAGTGCAAGAGGTTAGGGGAAATGTTTCCTCAGCCTACTAGGAAAATGACTGCAGTTATGGGATGTGTCTAAAGTAGTCTGGAAATGCTTTGATGGGCAATTCCATCTCAAAGGGAGATTTATATCCATATTATAAATTGCAGAGACAGTATCATCGCTGAGGAATAACTGTAATAAAACCAAATGCAATATGGGTAAAGCAATTCCCTATGATCAGTTCATCTTAAGAAATGACCCTGAATTTTTCTTTCTACTCCCTTGGAACCTTCTCATTCTCTTCCATCCAGGCATAACCCATTTGCTGTGTTGAGTGAGAGAGTGGGTCGACATGACCTCTGACATCGGTCCATCATGTTCTAATAGTTGTGTGACCTTAATCCTCCCCTCTCTCTATGTGATCCCAGAAGCTCCTTGAGAGAATTGACAAATGCTCAGGGAAAGGCTCTCAATGCCTGCGCTGGATTCCATGTTAGCACCTGATGCAGGAAATTCACAAGTTTCTCATTTCTCATATTTTATTTACTTCTAAGCACCTCCTGACACATCTGATCAGAAACCTCAGTTCGCTCATATTTTTTTCCAAGACCATTATCTGCTGGCAATCCTTCCCCAGATTCCTTTCCCTCGGCTTACCTTTTCACCCCAAGACTGGTATTCATAAAGTCCTCATCATCCAAGGAATTTGGGAAACACTTTCTCCAAACCTCTCCCAGACCAGTTCCCCAGGATAATTTTTCCTCCTCTGTCCTCCAGCAGAGTGTTTCTCAGCTTTTGTTCTGTGGAAGACAAGGATGTTTTCTCACTCATTCACTCATTTACTTGTTCATCCAGCCGTTCATTTATGCCATCTACTCTATTTATTGAGCAGTGATGATGTGCCTGGCTCAGTGGTAAAATTTGGGATACAGAGGGACGCCTGGCTGGCTCAGTTGGTATATAGTATGTACCTCTTGATCATGGTCATGGGTTTGAGCCCGATGTTGGGTGTAGCATTACTTAAATAAAATCTTTTTTAAAAATTGGAGATACAGGGGCGCCTGGGTGGCTAGTCCGTTGAGTGTCTGACTTCAGCTCAGGTCATGATCTCACAGTTTGTGGGTTCGAGCCCCACGTTGAGCTCTGTGCTGACAGCACAGAGCCTGGAGCCTGCAGCCTGCTTTGGATTCTGTGTCTTCCTCTCTCTCTCTCTGTCCCTCCCCCACTTGTGCTCTCTCTCTCTCAAAAATAAATTAAAATGGTAAAAAAAAAATTTTTTTTAAATAAAAACTGGAGATACAGAGGTAACTAAAACAGATGTAGTCCCTACTCTCCTAACATTTGCAGTCTAATGGGGGAAGAGTCCATTTAAAAATCCCTCAAAAGTGATTTAATTACCCTCGTAGTAAGGGCTAAAAGCTAAGCCATCCTGGGTACTAATTGTGTGACAGGCACAGCGCCAAGTGCTTTATGCATATTAATTCATTCACTCTTCAGAACAACTCTTTGAAGGTGTTAAAAGGAGGAAGAATTGGAGCCCATAAAATCCTGAAGGACCTGGAGTCCTTTCATAAGTGTAGGGATATTGAATGAGGGTCGCACACAACAGGACAACATGCCAGGAGATCCTATAACTGACATGTATGTAGCACTTACCGCGCACCCAGCTCTGTGCTCTCCACCTCACATCAGCAGCGTCTGGAAGCTTCTTGGAGTGCAGAATATTGGGTTCCAGCCCAGACTTAGTGTCAGAATCTACATTTAGATGATCTCTAGCTGATCCGACCTGCACAGTTAAGTTTTAGAAAGTCAGCTGTAGAACAAGTTAAAAGATTGGGCTTCCAGCCCTGGTTTTGATGCTCATTGACCAGTTGTTTGAGCTCCCCAGATCTTCTTTGCTTTGCCTCTTCAGTGAGGATGACCTCAGCCCTCCTCGTGGATGGTATCAAGGGTCACCTCCCTGCCACCACCTCTCTCCCCACCATAAGAGCCCTAAGCTGCTGGGAAAAAAAGATTCTATAGAAACTGAGTCTCTTTTACCTCCAGGATCTTTTTCACCTAGCATGGACCATGGACCATCTACATCAGAATCACCTGGGGAGTTTATTATAAATGATGTTTAGGGGCACCGGGGTGGCTCAGTCAGTTAAGCGTCCAACTTCGGCTCAGGGCATAAACTCATGGTTCATGGGCTTGAGCCCCACATCAGGCTCTATGCTAACAGTGCCAAGCCTGCTTGGGATTCTCTCTCTCTATCTCTCTGCCCCTCCTCTGCTCTCTCTCTCTCTCTCTCTCTTTCAAAATAAATAAGCTTAAATTTTTTTTTTAATTACATGATGTTTAGGTTAAAAGTAGACTTCTCAGAGCAGCAGTAATACCAAAATATAGTGTAATAACGTCTTTAAACACTAAGAGGAAATGACTGTCAGATTAGAATTTAAGATGTAATTTATGCAGCACAAGGTAAGGTATTTATCCAGAACAAGGACACAATAAAAACATTATCAGACAAACATTATATCACATTTAGTTTTTACCTTTAATTAATCCTTTTTTTGGGAGAAACTATCACTGTGGAATGTATACTTTGGATCTATCCAAACTTTGGATTCAAATTCTGGTTCCCTTTCCCCACTACCTGTGAGACTGTTAGTCCAGTGGTTTATATTTCTTGAACCTCAGTTTTCTTATCTGTGAAGTGAGGAAAGAATTCTCCCCATGGGAGAATGAGGGGCTGTTGTAAGGTTCTCAATAGTATTTATAAGTATGTGGCATATAGTACTATACTAACTAAATCATAATTGTTATTATTGCTTGTTAAACAAAATGAAATTTCACAAAATTACTCTCAAATTATCTATAATATCATGACATAATGATGAAATTATAGTTTAGTTGCTATAAATAGAAACCCACTTTGAAAATTGTAGAAGTGATGTTTAATTTAATTTCAGCATGTAGATCTTATCATTTCAATCATTCATCTATTTAGTCATTCAACACATGTTCATTAAGATTCTACTAAGTACAAGGAACTTTCCCAGTCACTGGAAATGCAGGAGTGTTATGTATTATTCAGAGGTTTGGAGATGGGGGAGGAGGGCAATAAACAAATAATACAAAATGTTGGATCATGCTAAAAGCGATAGAGAAATATACATCAAGTCATTCTTTCAAACCCATATTTTTAAAACTTAAATGTATCAAGAGAAACCTACAGCAAAGCTTTAGAACTGTAAATAACTATTTTTTTATCTTTGTGAATTTTCAGATTTTCTCTCTAGGATTTCCTAAAAATCTAGAATTATCCTATTTGAAGAATTGAAATTGATTCAAGGCTTGATGACCAACTGGTACCAACCTTCCATCTTCCCATAGAAAGTTTGACAATGGCAGGTTCATGGTACTGAATACTTGACTGTGATGTGTCATTCCATGTGATACTAACAATACCAAGGAAACAAGTAGATTAATTGTATATTGAGTTTCCATCAATTAAAGTGAACTGTAGCTTAGAAAGTTCATTTCCATGGGGAGCCTGGGTGACTCAGTAGGTTAAGCATCAGACTCTTGGTTTTGGCTCAGGTCATGATCTCACGATTCATGGGTTCCAGCCTGGCATTGGCTCAGCACAGAGACTTCTTGAGATTCTCTGTCTCCCTCTCTGTCTCTACCTCTGCCCTGCTTGAGTGCTTGCTCGCTCTCTCTATCTCAAAATAAATAAATAAACATTTTTTAAATATCTCCCTTTCTCAAAAAAAGACCACAAAAGATTCATCATTTTCCATTGACTAGGGATTTAGTACTGGTAAGTGGTGATGTGAAGAATCAAACTCAGGTCTTCTCTTCCCAAATTCAACATGAATTCTACTATAGAACATCTCTTTAGTTGACAATCCCTAAAAGCCTCATAAAAGAAAGGTAAGGGCTCCAGGATAGTGAATGGCCTGTGTAATGTCATTTCTCTGCATTGTGGGGACTTGTTGAGGTTATTTAGGTTTAAATTATTACCATTGCCTAAATATGATGGTATTAAGGATGAAAGTGGAATAAATAATATACAAGCAAATAGAATTTATGAGCCATGGAACATCAGCTTCCAAACAATTGTACATCTATTTTTTTAAAAAGCCCACAAACCTGTTAAGCTATTATGGAATTTTCCAAACCAATTTTACATTAGGTTTAGAACGGGCTTTTAAAGCATTCTACTCCTAATATCTTTTTTTTTAATACCCTCTGATTTAAATATAGGAACAATTTTATTCTTATTCACTCAAAATTGAAATTATATCTTAGTGAATTCTATGAGCTAAGTGTCCAAATGTACCTTAAAGATGTAACATCCCTCCTTCTCATTATCCCACTAGTCCACAAACAATACTACCATCTAATAATGAAAATATTAGAGACAATATGTTAAAAGAGAAAAAATATCAGAACTATATCTAATTATTATATTAACTCTTCTAACACAATTAGAACACAACTGGGCTCCAATGGAGCCATGTCCACTCCTAGACTCTAGTAATCTGTGCATCCAACATGGGGCTCGAACTCATGACTCCGGACTCAAGAGTCCACCCCTAGACCCTAGAACAGCCTGCACAGTGTGCTTGCCTTTGCTGTCTCACAGGGGCAGCCCAGCTGGGTGTTAAGGAAGGACTGCTTAAAGACCTGGGCCTTTCTTTGAAAGTTTCTCCCTACATGGGGTAATCACTCTCCAAGCTAAGAATGCCTTCTTTAGCTGTCTCAGAGTACATCTCCAGAAATTATCTGAGGCTGTGATACATGATCAGAGCCCTCTTGTTTTCTGTCTCCTAAGGTAAGGACTAGCTTCCTGGATAATTCCTCAGTGCTAACTTTACAAGGATAGTTTTCATTTTCCATAAGTTGTGTTTTTTATTCTAGTAGCTCTATTCTATCAAATTGGTATGTCCACTTAGAAGGATCCCTTTTTATTATTTTATTTTTCTTCCTTAAGGTCTTAACAGGTCCCTGTTTTCCCCCTAAACCTTAAGAACAGCCAAGAACTTACCAATGAACATAGCACCAGAAGCACAGAAGGTACATTTTAATTAGCTCTTCAGTGATGTTTCTTGCATATGCCAAAATAAATTAGGTCAAAGTAAGATTGAAATCAGCTTCAAGTTTTTCATCATCTGACAAACTACCATTATCATCTAGAAAGCAGGAAGAAGTGGAAAGGATCTGAAGAATAAGAAAGTCATTAAATTCCTGTACTTAATAAAGGGTCAAAAGTCTCGGTGGAGCAAATTCTAATTTGTAAATTCTAATTTGTAATTTCCACCTAAGAAGGCAGGAAGAGGTTCTCCTGAAGAACTACACAGACCCACAGAGCTCAAACCATATTTGGAACACATTGAATATTTAGCAAGCATTCGTCCAGGAAAGAGGAAGTCTCCATGACCTGACTGGGCTCCTGCCTGGCAAATGGAGGATTACTCCGGGCTGATGCTTTGGGTATTACTGATGACATCTGACATGATAAATTTAATATTAACTTGTTCCTCTTGCCTTTGTTCACTCTAAATGGTAGAAGTGTCAACCCACTTCTTATGAATCATTCTCTCCTTTCAAGACCCTCAATTAATTTTTTTTTCTCACCTTGTCTCCTGATCCTAATATGCATGCACCTTTTGTGAAAATCAGGGTATTTGAGGCATTAACACTTTGTTTGCTTTTGATACATGATGAGGTAATTGAATTACTGCTTTAATAAAATCTTGTAAAATCTGCTAGTTAGGTTAATTCTTCCTTGAATTTATGTGATTTACTTAGCACTGCCCTCTGCTTCTCTCTGTCTCTCTGTCTCTCTGTCTCTATCTCTCTCTCTCTCTCTCTCTCTCTCTCTCTCAGAGTTTCTCTGTCAGTTAGTTTTTGTTGCATAACAAAATACCCCAAAACTTAATGGTTGAAACCACACTATTTACATAGCTCAAGATTCTGTGGGTCAGCAATTTGGCCTGAGCTCACCTGGGTAGTATGTCTGCTTGTCCTGACTGGGCTCAGTCATGATGCATTTATGGTCATTTTCTGGTTACTAAGGTGGCTGTCTTTTTAGGGGTTAGCCAACTGCCAGCTGGGAAAATGTGAATGACTGGGCAATTTATCTCTCATCACTTATGAGGCTAGCTTGTTCTCATGGCAATCTCGAGGTTCTGTGGAGTGAGCATGAAAGCTGCAAGCCCTTTTAAGCTTAGGCTTGATATACCTAGAAAGTTACTTTCATCACATTCTGTTGCTGAAAGCAAGTCATGAGGTCATCACAGATTCAAGGGTTGGGGAAAGAGACCCCATCTCTTGATGGGAGTAGCTACAAAGAATTATAACCATTTTTGCAGTCTATTGAGTACCCAACTATCATTTTATTACTGTGTTGCTTAATTCGTGAGTCCAGTTTTCTTATCTCACTTATAGAATATGCTCACTTGATTATCACAATCTCATCTGAACTTGGCCTCTTCAAAACAGGGCTACCTATTGTCTCCCTTTCCTCATAACCCATTTCTGGCAGCAAAACTGTCATTTTCCCAGGCTCTTCAATGGAAAACCTTATACTCCTTCCACACTCTTCTCTCTCCACTTTCTTTATAGGCAAAACTACCAAATTCTAGGAGAGTCGTACTGAAGCATCTCTCAATCTCTCCTCCACACAACTCAGATTTCTTTTTGATTTCCTTGCTTCCAGTTGTTCTTCCATCTGAAATCTCCAGCACATTCTTACCTATCTTTACCTATCTCTTCTTTCTCCTTCTCAGAAACTTACATGGCTCCCCAATATCCTACTATACAAGATCAAACTTCTCTGCCACACCCCACTTGCTGATTTGGCCCCAGGCTTACCTGTCTAGATTTATTTCCACTATCCACCAGTTTGGGTTTTCACATTTCAATGAAATGAGACACTTTACCGACTAATACTCCTTAATGGCTTATGTTTTTTTTATTCACACTGTTTTTCTTCACCCCCCCCCCTTTTTTGTCTTTTAAACTCTAAACCACATACAACCAAGGCCAAGTTCTCCTTCCTATAGCAGCCAAAAGGCAATAGTCACAACAATTTCTCACCTTCCTGTTGTTCAGTTTTTTATTTAGCCAGAACGATATAATTTGCTCTGCAATTATGCTTTATCCTATGTAATCCTAATATTCATGTGTGCTAGTGTTGTCTTCTCCAAGCTAAGTTGGTTATCCTCAAAGGGAAAGAAATATATCACATCTTCCTTTTGGATTTTCCAGATTTCATAAGACCATGGTATGGGCAAAATAGGACATATTTCAACAGAAACATATTATATTGAGTTAAATATCTAATTTAATTTCATTACTTCCTTTGAAGATCAATTTATCTGTTATTTGAGGAAGCAGAAAGGCTATGTGATCTATCAAGTGCACACAGCCTAATACTTAAGGGGCCTGAATGGAAATATGAGATCCTAAACTGATCTGAACTGATCCGGTGTTCTTTACATGGAGGCTGTAGCATCTTAATTCTAACAAAATGATTTCTGCTACCAAACTATAGGAAAATGCTGTATTCTCTCATTCAATAAAGTCACCCTTGACACCTCCCTCACCCACCAACACCCAACTCAGCTCTAAATCCTGTCAATGTTGCCTCCAAAATATCTCTCAATTTGTATACTTCTCTCCGTCTTCACTCTTAACCCTCTCTCTCCCTTGGACTATTGCAACTTCCCATAAGAGGTCTTACTGTTCTTCACTCTCCTTCCCACATACATTTCCTTCAAGCCCTTCTCCATGTAGTGATGAGAGTGACCATTTCTAAATTCAAGTCTGCTTATCCATCTCTCCTGCTTAAAATGTTCTAATAAATTCTCATTGTTGCTAGGTTAAATGTCAGTATCCTGAGCAGGATCCCATAAGGCACTGAAGCATCGAACCCTTGCCCACCTCTCCAGATCATGTCTTCCAAAATGCCCCTGATCGAACTGCTTCATCCAGTTTGGTTCTCCAATATACCCTGCTCCACCCTCCCATGGAGGCTTTACATATTCCATTCCCTCTGCCCACTCTGACGGGTATGTCATCCACTTCTACACATCTTTCAGTCAACTCCAGTTATTTTGGAGATTATTGAATTAATGTTCACCTCTTCCATCAAATTGTAAGCTTCTTGAAGACAGAAAGCCTCTGTTTATGCTCTTTAATGCAATTACTAAGTATAGCAATGTCTGGTGCATATTAAACACTCAATAAATAACATTTGAATGAGTGAATGAGCAAACAAGTGAATGAATGAATGAATGAATGAATGGCTATCTATGTTCTAGCTCTGTGTTCATGCATAAATATGCATGAGACACAGTTCCTGCCCTCAAGAGCTTACATTTTGATTAAGAGAGGAAAGTATGTGAATTATGAAGTGTAGAGGGTCTAGTAGAAGTTTGAAGACAGAGGGATCAATATTCCCCTGTGATAGAGGGAAGGAGAGACAGGAACGTGTATGAGTTTAGTATCATCACAGTTACTACAAATTGCCACAAACTCAGTGACTTAAAAAACACAAATTTATCTTACAGTTCTGGAGGTGAGACATCCTAAAATCAAGGTGTCCGCCTGGCTGCATTCCTTCTGGAGGCCCTAGGGGATAATCTTTTTCCTTTTTCCAATTTCTAGAGGCTGCTTGCACTCTTTAGCTTGTGGCCCCTTCTTCCATCTTCAAAACAAGTAGCCTGGTTAAGCTATCTTCATTTATTTATGTTTTTTGAGAGAGAGAGAGAGAGAGAGAGTTGAGAGTGCATGATAGGAGGGAGGGGGGGAGGGAGGGAGAGAGAGAGAGAGAGAGAGAGAGAGAATCTTAAGCAGGCTCCACACTAAGTGTGGAGCCTGATGTGGGCCTTGATCCCACAACCCTGGGATCATGACCTAAGCCAAAATCAAGAATCAGATGCTCAACCAACTGAGCCACCCAGGCACCCCAGCCATCTTTAGATCCATCTCTCCCCTACCCTCTCTGTTTTTGTCACCACATCTCCTTCTCTGACTCTGACCTATCTACCTCCCTCTTATAAGGACCTTTGTGAATGCATTGGGCCCACTCAAATAATCCAGGATAATCTCAACTCAGGGTCTTCAATTTAATTGCATCTGTGAATTTCTTTTTACCATGTAAAGTATTTATATGGCAGGAGATTAGTACATGGGCATCTTTGGGGGGGGGCATTATTCTGTCTACCACAAAATTACAAAGTGATATAAGAAGGCTTCATGAAGAAGAAAAGACACTTGAATGGAGTCTAAAAGACAAAGATGGGGAAAGCCCTCTAGGAAATGACAGCAGCATAGATGAGAGCTTATAGGCAAAGAATGGCCAAGATTTTTGATTGTAAGTAATTCATTGTTCACTATAGACAGAGAGAAGCTGGAGAGGCAAGGACATAGGTCTTGCGTGCCATGCTTAAGAAGTTACACTTTATCTGGTAGGCAGTGGAGAGCCATTGAATGGTGGTAAGTGGGGAAGCGGAGGCAGCATAGTCAAATTTGTATTCTAAGAAGATCACTCTTGCACAGAATAGAGTCTGGATGTCCTGAGACAAGGCTGGAGGCAGGTGCAGCTGATGGGAGACATTACCTTTACCCTGGGCAAGCAATGATGGTAGCCTGGACAAAGGCAACAGTAGGTGAATGGAGAAGGGAACATAGCTATTACCATTACTAGGAATACAGGGGCACATGGGTGGCTCAGCCAGTTGAGCATCTGACTTCAGCTCAGTTCATGATCTCATGGTCCGTGAGTTTCCTGCATCGGACTCTGTGTTAACAGCTCAGAGCCTGGACCCTGCTTCGGATTCTGTGTGTCTCTCTCTCAAAAATAAATAAACACTAATATAAAATTTAAGAACACAGAACCAGCAAAGCGAGGAGACTGAGTGAGTAGGATGAGAGAAAGAAGAATGCAGGATGGCTCTCAGGGTTTTGACTCTGAGGAGGGGACAGAAAGAGGTACCACAGGCTGAGGCTGAGTGTATCTCAAATGAGGCTATACTCATGGGTTCTAGGAGTGTCCCTAAAAGGAACACAGCCTTTTCATCCTCGTTAAGCCCAGAATCCTAATGTCATACCAGGTTTATTGTTTCATTCCCAAGACTTCATTGGACTTGTGGCGTTAAGAAATGAGAACAACATAAAAATCATAACCATTAAGGAGAGATGCTTCCTGTGAAGCAAGCTCTACATTATCCAGCTCTTTCCATTTCCCTTTGGCATTTGTCTGTCTGTTCTTCCCAAGAAACATAAACATATCAACTGATAAAAGCCAAATGTAGCAGCTTCCTCCTTTTACTTGAGCAAGTCTGTCACCTTCTTACATCTTTGTTCTGGCCTTTTTCTGGACTTGTGTCAAAAACGTTGCTTCTGATCTTTTCCCCACAGACCACTGGTTCTGTTAGGATTTTGGATTCTATTTCAGCATCTGCCAAATACAATGGTAAGTCTGAATGAGTTCAAAAGGAGCTCAGGTCCCTCCACGTTCTACTCCAAAGGCACATTCTGCTTGTCTTCAAATGCTTCTAGGTTTGGATGAGATTCAAGAGGAGGATGTCTCTGGATCTTGCTAAGTATTCAAGTCATACAGTCTAGGATTCAACTACCAGCTTTACCACTTACTCACTGTGTGATGTTAGAGAAGTTACCTTGTTATGGCTCTCCGTTTCCCCAATGTCGAACCAGGGTAGTACCTATCTTTCAGACCTGTTGGGACGATCATTTCAAATAATGCATGTAAAGGACTTTACTCAGGTCCAGCATGTAGTAAATGCTCCCTCAGTATTAGCTATTCTTTTGATTATGAGTATTTTATTAATAATTACTATAATGTTGGGGCGCCTGGGTGGCTCAGTCGGTTAAGCGTCCGACTTCGGCTCAGGTCATGATCTCGCGGTCCGTGGGTTCGAGCCCCACGTCGGGCTCTGTGCTGACAGCTCGGAGCCTGGAGCCTGTTTCAGATTCTGTGTCTCCCTCTTTCTCTGACCCTCCCCTGTTCATGCTCTCTCTCTGTCTCAAAAATAAATACATGTTAAAAAAAATTTTTTTTTAATTACTATAATGTTACTCATAGATCAGTAACAAACAGATTTCATGTAGTACATCTGGACTTATGAGGACTTGTCTGGTCCTGCCTCATACCTCAACTTATGCCATTCCTCTTCTTACCCATGGCAGCACCTTTCATTTCTTCAAACCTGCCAAGCTATTGCCCTTCTCAGAATCTTCTATCTGGGATTGTCCCTTTATCCATCTCTACCTGTTCCCAGCACTAGCTCCTTTTCAGTCTTTTGGGCCTGAGTGTTGCCTCCTTAAAGAAGTCTTTCCTGTTCATCTTATCTAAGAAGGCCCCACTGTCATTCTGTGTCACTCTACCTGCTCGTACCTTCATCTCCTTTATCACAATTTTGAATTTGTTTATTCATTTGTTGCTTATTGTTCCCACCATAGTATCAGCTCCAAGAGAGTGGCATCAATATATCTATCTATCTATTTATCTATCTATCTATCTATCTATCTATCCTCAGCACCGACACACAGGCATTCAGTGGGCAGATAATAAATACTTACATTTAGAGGATGATGCTCATTTTTTTTAAACTTTAAGAAGAAAGTCCACATACCTCTGATAAAGTTGCATTAGATAATAGACTGTTCCCTGAAGAGCCATGTATCAAATAAGCCCTGGAATTCAGTGGTGTGAGTTTATTCTCAATAACCTTTGTTTTAGGTCACTGTATTACACCTTATTCCCAGATCATAGGGGACCCACTTCCCAGAGTTGTTGATAACAGAGATCATAAAACATGCCTTTCCTAAATTGTGCGTTGATATAAAATGAGCTGAGACTTATCTCTCAAAGGGTGATATCCTCTCACCTCTATTAAGATTGGGAAGAAATGAAAACATTAGAGTGGGAAAGTATCCTTTGCATACTTCAGTGTGCGTCCATTAAAACATGCATTTCCAACCAATCTCTGCTAAGGAAGTCAAAACACCCTAAGGTTTCACTGGTCTCAAATCGGTCTCTTGGGCATGCCTTTGGTTTCCTGTAAGGGGAAATGTGCTGGTGTATGACAACCAGGGCTCTCAGAGAAATGAGTGAAGGTAGGGCTCAACCATTCCTGTGGGGGCTTTTCTACTCTGCAGATACAAGTCCAGCCGCCATGGCCTCCATCAACTACATTCCTTGGAGACAGCTTATTCCATTAGAAATGGACTTGGGGGGCACCTGGGTGGCTCAAGCAGTTGGGCATCTAACTCTTGGTTTCGGCTCAGGTCATGATCTCATAGTTCATGAGTCGGAGCCCCATGTCGGGCTCTGCACTGACAGCCTAGAGCCTGCTTGGGATTCTCTCTCTCTCTCTCTCTCTCTCTCTCTCTCTCTCTCTCTCCCTCTCTCCCCATCCACTCCCTCCCCCCACCTCAAGATAAATAAATAAATATTTTTAAACAGCAGGGGGCAGGGTGAATGTACTCAATGCCACATACAGTCACTTAGGTCTTCCTTGTGCCAGTGGGTTTCCCAGAAGGTTTCTGTCACTTTCTTCTATAATTGAGGGAACAAGATAAAGTCCCTGGCTTTATACTTTACTGTGGAGCATGTTGTAGTTGATCTTTTCAGTGAAGTGGTTTCTATTCAGGTTAGCCCCCTTGTAAGAAGTAGCCAGATCTTGCTCAAAAATCATAATAGGCAGAGTTCTAGTATACATGGAAATAACAAAAAAAAGGAATTAGATAGTAACATAATTCTAAAGGAGGTGACTTCCGATAAGTATTGAAGACCGCTGGAAGGAGTGGGAGAGACTGGAAAGTGCCTAGAAGATCGTAGTCGCCTGACAGGTAACTGGAATACATGTGAGGGATAGGTCTTAGTAGGAGGCGTGGATGGTCTGCCACCAGCTGTGGTTTCTGATAAGTTTTTCTCTTTAAGGGCAGTGAGTCTTAGCCTGAGATCTTTGGATAGCTGAGTGTGGTCTATTAGAGAGCCTCAAAGGGTCTCTGAGTCCACAGCGTCTATGTGATAATTTAAAAAAAATTTTTTTTAACATTTATTTATTATTGAGAGAGAGAGAGACAGAGTACAAGCAGGGGAGGGGCAGAGAGAGAGGAAGACACAGAATCCGAAGCAGGCTCTAGGCTCTGAGCTGTCAGCACAGAGCCCGATGCGGGGCTCGAATTCGCAAACCGCGAGACCATGACCTGAGCCGAAGTCAGACGCTTAACCGACAGAGCCACCCAGGCGCCCCTGTGTGATAATTTTTAAATATATGTGGTGATGAGAATTTTTCTATGAAGGAAGTTCACAGCCTTCAACAACTTCCCAAAGGGTAAACTGAGGGAGAATACCAACCCACAGATACTCCCCATAGCATCCCTTCAGGACTTTCCTAGAAGACAACTATCAAATTTCCCCCAAAACAAGTTCATCCTGTTCAACAAATTAATATCAAATACCTGCTATGAACTAACCATCGTGTTTACCCTGATGACAGTTCTGTCATGTTGCTCTTTATTTACATTCATCAAAGAACTTAGAAAGTTCTCTAGCCCATACGAGTCCCATCTTTTAGAATTATGTCACTATTTTTTTGTTTAACTTAATTCCCATGAACAAATAAGGTGACTCTCCAAGAGTATTCTAATCTTGCTAGATGGGTTAGAAAGTGGTATCTGTATAATATGGGAGCCAGAAGCTAAATTTTTTAGGAAAGGTCACTCGCTCTGTCTTTCAGTCACAAAATCACTAGATGGCTCCATATTTGCAGTCTGTTTTGCAGGGCTGGAGTTGATAGGCTAATATTTATGTCTCTGCTTATCAGCTTGGCCTATATGAACTCCATTTAACAATATTAGTACTCAGAAACTAAAACCAATATATTAAATATTAAGTAATTTGATATATTTTATTACCTCTTGAATTTAATCAATAGGAAGACATTGTTGAACAATAGTGAGGATTTTTGTCTTATTGTCTAGGAAATAATGTCCTTTACATGGCATGTATGGTCCTTTAGGCTATGGTGATCCTTCATCTCATTAAAACATAATGAGAAAAAGCTGGTCTCTCATAATGAGGCAGAACTAAATGGGTTCTTAGAACAATCAATAAAAGATTATTAAGAAAGAAAATTTTCTTAAAAAAAAAGAATATATTTTCCTCTAAGTCCTGCAGCATTATAATAATAGAACAGGGTGAGACTTTCTTGCTTTCAAAAGCATACCACTCAGGAATTTAATTAAGATTATTTTTGAATATCTTTTAAAAACCATGAAAACTGTTCACATATATATTAAATTAAAAAACAGTGAACTTTGTCTTTACATATACAGTCATATCTGGATTCATTTATAACATGATCTCAATTGTTAAAAATATTGAATAATGGAAATTTTCAATCACATAAAGACACAGAATAATTTACAAGACCAGTGCTCTAACCCCTGAGCTATGGAGCCTAGACACAGAATAATTTAATAAGCCTCTCTTTACTCATGGCTTAGCTCCAACAATAATCAACTCATAGCCAGTGTTGTTCCTTCTTATGCTCCTATTACTACACCTTCTTCCCAGGCATCATATCATTTTTCCTATAAATAAACTGGTATGTATCTCTCAAAGGTATTGAATACAAAAACACTATACTACCATATCTCACATTTTAAAGATTAACAAGAAGTCTGTATCATCAAGTATCTACAAATTCCCAAATGTCTCATGTAATTTCATGATTTTTTAATAGTTTCCTTAAATCTGGATTAAAAAAAATCCACCATTGGATTGATATATCTCTTAAAACCTTTTTAATCTGTAAACTCCTCTGTTTCAATCTCCTCCTCTATACATTTTCCTCTCTCTCTGTACATTTTTGTAGTTTGTTTTTGTTGTTCTTGAATAAACAAGGTGTTTTCCCCTGGAGAGTTTCTCAGGGTCTGGATTTTGCTGGTTTAATCCTTATGGTGTCATTTTACATGTTCCTGCTCTTCTGGGTTTTTTGGTAAATTGGGCATTTGGGCAGAGAGGCTTGCTCAAATTCAGAGTTTGATTGATTTTTTTTTTTTTTTTTTTTGCCAAGAATATTTCACAGTTGGTGAGGTCTTCTTCCATTAGACTAAGGCTAATAATATCTGATTGTGGCTCTTTTTGTGTTACCAGTTAACACATATAGTTACAGTTTATAACCATATCAGCATCCTATCCTTGATTTTGGCTTAGGTCATGAGCTCACGGGTTTGCAAGATCAAGCCCTGCATTGGGCTCTGCACTAACAGCATGGAGCCTGCTTGGGATTCTCTCTCTCTTCAGTCTCTGCCCCTCCCCTGCTCGCACATGTGCACACTCCCTCTCTCAAAATAAATAAATAAACATAAAATTAAATTAATAAAATAAAATAAAATAATGGGTTTGTTCACTAGTACCCTCTAACGGTGACCAATTAAAAATTTAATTTTAGTTGTTTCTTTTTGTATAGTTATGAACTCATGGATTCAAACTATCTGATTTCCCTATCTGAGTGGCCTTGGACAAATCACTTAACACCTCTAAGCTATGGTTCACCTTGTCATAAAATGGTGATGATGATTGTGCCTACTTCACAGAGTGATGAGCCTTCAGAGATAACAATGTTTTTACAGCACGCAGCACACTGCCAGACGCAAATAGAATCTTGCTAAGTCTACTTAGCAACAGTTGTGTTCTTACTATGATTTGAATTATAAGCAGAAAATAGTACTTTAAAATCTACTTCAAACTGCTCCTATAGAACTTCTACTTTATACTACTTTTCAATATGAACAATACGCTGCCTTTTAACTGCCTGTTTTAGGTTTGCTTTTTTTCCCATTATGTAATCAAAATAATACAGAGTAGCAAGTTCTCTGTTAGGACAGAGGTGATTTAATGACGATGCTTCGTGTTTGAGAGGTTCAGAGGTTTTGACCTGGAAATCAAATGGTCAAAAAATTCAGAATAGTCAAAACAAGTTCATGAATGCCATAAAGTATCAACAGTGTAGACATGCAACTTTGCCTGTGAGGTGTTCAAAAGAAGTAGAAGAAGAATGGGAAGGCCTTCAAATCTCTATTTATAGTTATTTGCATATTTCAAAATTCTCTGACCATCAGTAGCTCTATGATTAATTCTGGGTTCCTGCCTCTTAGATCATGAGCTTGAATATGATGCCTGTTTATACTCATGGCTTGCATTTGGTTAAGTCCTAGATTTTATTTAATATAGCCACAAAACACAAAAAAATACAAAACTAAGCAAAAGAAAAAACCAAAATCACCTGCTGTACTATTCTTTCTTTGGATTCTGTGCTTGTCTTTCATGAAGATGAAGCTGAATTTACAACAAAGTAATTTTGTTTTAAAAAGGAGAAAGAGGGGCGCCTGGGTGGCGCAGTCGGTTAAGCGTCCGACTTCAGCCAGGTCACGATCTCGCGGTCCGTGAGTTCGAGCCCCGCGTCGGGCTCTGGGCTGATGGCTCGGAGCCTGGAGCCTGTTTCCGATTCTGTGTCTCCCTCTCTCTCTGCCCCTCCCCCGTTCATGCTCTGTCTCTCTCTGTCCCAAAAATAAATAAACGTTAAAAAAAAAAAATTAAAAAAAAAAAATCTAGTCATGAAAGCACAGCTTCTGGCCAAGAATAGTTCATGCCAACATATTCAATACATGTTACTGAACTATAGAGTGGTGGCTATGTTCCCTGGCTTATCTTGCTTTAATTTGCCTGTCAAGCAGAAGTGTGCCATTAAGATTTTCTTCAGTGCTGTAGAGAGATGGTTATGATAGGCAAGAAAATTCAGGAAGTCCGTATCACAGAAAAATGTCAAGTTCAAAAACACTACAATAAGCAACAAATTAATTCACAAGACTCTAATCAGATGTCAGAGAAGTGATGTCAGTTCTGGGTGAGAAGCTCTGCTGAATTTTTATTTTTTCGTGTGACTCCATTAAGACAGATATGAGAGAATTAGAGTTGATTCCTTTAAAAATAATTGCCGTCACTGAATCTGATGAAACATAAGTCGTACTTTTTGACTTACTTGCTGATGGACTGTATACTTGAATCCTAAGTTCCCTCAGTGTATTTTGAAATGTTTTTTACCTTCATTCTAATGAGTGACTTTGTCAAAATATTTTAACAACTAAGTGGGTCAAAAATGTTGTTCCATTTACATCCTCTGCAAACATAAATAATTTGAAGGGATTATTGAAGACAATTCCAGAAGAGAGTGGGTTTTTTTGTTATTTTATATATTTTTTCATCCAAATGGAAGTTAAAAACAGCACCACCATCTAATGACAGGCTCAAATTACTTTGCTCAGGTTACCCAGAGGTTGTTAAGCATCCAACTTTGGCTCAGATCATGATCTCACAGTTTGTGGGTTTGAGCCCCGCGTCAGGCTCTGTGCTTACTGCTCGGAACCTGGAGCCTGCTTCTGATTCTGTGTCTCCCTCTCTCTCTGCCCCTCCCCTGCTCATGCTCTGTCTCTCTCTTCGCTCTCTGTCTCTCAAAAATAGAGAAATGTAAAAAAAAATTTTTTAAAGATGAACACCTTTCTATACTGCTCTTCATTCTTTATAACTATTGCATAATATTCCATTGATTGACTATCTCAGAATTATTTTGGTTATTCTATATTTTTATAAGTATGAAGATTGTTTCCAATTTATTTTTACTATTTCAACCGTGCATTTTACTTCAAAGATTTGTTAGGCTTTATCATGGAAAATAAAACCAAAGCAGAAATTTACATTTCAATTTACGGACATGTGTTAAATTAAGCCTATTGCATATAAGGATAGGATTTTCTAGGCACTGTCTAGGATGTCGGAAATGACCACTTAGTGAATGGGCTTTCCTATGCTGTCTCGCCTTTATAAAATGCCTTGAATACTTGTTTTACTTCTTTCCCTCTGTCCCATAAGTTCCTGTGGCAGACAGTGGAGACTGACTCACTCAGCAACCATTCTCAGCCTTTGTCCCCTTGCTTACCTTCCCTACAGAGCCCGGGAAAGTTGAATATTCACTTTCCAGTCTCCCACACACCTAACCTGTCCAGGGACACAACAGCCATTTTGTGACTATGAGGCAAAGACCATAAGAACCAAAGAGATGTCTGTCCAGACGTCATCAAACTTTTATTGTTTAAGCTACTATAGGTCAAGCTTTCCATTTTCTGTGACCAAACACTTTACTAACTGATCCAGTCTCCAGGCTGCACATTTAAGACAATGAAAACAGAAACTTCTTTTACTGTCTAAGTAATTTGGAGCTCTCTTTCTGCAGCACCTGGTCAGAATTCCTCAGGTCATGGTGTGAAGTACCAATTCTGTGAGGCCGCTCTTGCCTGGGAGGATTTCACACAAGTCACAAAGTTTAGAAGGGCACACTATCCAATATTTGACAGATGGTGTGAAATGGAATGCAGAATGGAAGGTACTAGTGCTGGTTAAGAACACGGATAGTTATGTACAACGACAGGAGAAAACATAGCTCTACGCAAGAAAGCTTTCTGACAGTAGCTTTCGGTGCCTCCCAATAAGATCCAATTATATTGCCTTCCAGGGACAACTTGCAGTTTTTATCTTCACATGAATGTCCTGTCTGAGGTTGTACAGGGTTATTCACAGAACCTTACTGGGTCAGAATATTGCTGTAACCATAAACTGATAGTAAAGAAGGTGCTTGGTCAATTTTCTTGGAAAAATCCAATTATCAGCAGGAGAAGACACACTAAAAGAAAGAAGAATTAGACAAAGATGAGAAGAAATGGAACATTAAGTTTTAAAGGTGTTCATCCGTTTGCTGGGGGCCTCCTGAGTAGCAAGTAGGGTATGAGGGAAGCCACAGTTCATCAAAAACTCGTTCTGCACCAGAAACTAACTTGACAATATGTATTCTTCGTTTTTCCGGGGCTACTGTTGTGGTGTAATCAGCTCCTATAAACAACTGTGTTCCCAGAAATGCTCTTCAGGGGTTCTTGGGACAAATGGCTCATCAGGCCAAGATAAATCCTAAAAGGAGAAGGGGAAAGAGGGGTTCATCAAAGGAAGTGGAGGAGGGGAATTGGGTCCCTACAAACCTATAAACTGTTGAATGATGACGCTGTATGAAAGTGAGCAAGCCACCAGCCCTGCTGTGGCTAACAGGTAGGAGGGACTTGGGCAGTGTAATTGACAGAGCCTTACTCACAACAAGCTTTTGAAGTGTTCCTGTCATGCCAGACTCTGACTCCCTTCCCCTGGTGGCCTGTGATGCTGCAGGGGGAAGGTTTGGCTTGCTGAAGCAAAATACATGAGCTACCACTGGCATCCATTATGATGATCAGGGCTTTGTCCTATGGATGCTTTCTTTAATCCTCATTTGGCTTTCTGAGTATCGATGTGATGGAGAACACCTTAAAATGCCCATCACTGACATTTCTGTATTAGTCTTTCCAAAGCATGTGCTGGCCAAGAGAGACCCCTGTCACAGCCCTGGGAAAGTTGAGAAGGAGGAAGATAAACTTTAGAGAAAGGCAGATCTGAGTTCAAACCATGACTACTTTACGTACCAAAAACCAGTGTGACCTTGGGCATGCTGTTTAACCTCAGTTTTATCATCTATAAAATGAGGGATTGGGGGATTGTGTCTCTACTTCAGGGGATTGTTAAGAGGATTAAATGCACCAATGTAAATAATATACTTACTGAAGAGATGGGCACAGAGAACCAAATATAATTGTTTTATTGTTACAATTATCATCATAATGTTTACTACTGTTTTCAGTGCCAAAATACGGGTTTCTCTCATCTTCTCTTGACCATTCATTCATATATTCATTCACTTGGTAACATTGATGAGCCGTGTATGATGTTTTGGTGCAGCAAGTGACATAAAGAAAACTGGGACATGGTCCTCTTGGCACGGGGTCTGTAGACCTCAGAGAAGTAAGACACTGCTGGTCTTCCAACCCTAGTCCGTCCCTGTCTCAGTCCACACTCTCCATGGCAACCACCACAAAGGCAGGTCTGAAATGCAAATTTGTCGTGCCTCTCCCCTGCTGAAATCCCAATCCCCTCATAAAATCCGAGTTTCTTCGCAATGACAGACTGTTTCTGTAAGGGCCAGATAGTGAATATGTTTGGCTTTGTGGACCAGGATCTATGTTGTTAGTATGCAATTCTACCGTTGTAGTGTAAAAACAGGTATACATCCATGAATAGATGTGACTGGATATGGCTGGATTCGGCCCGGGGGCCGTAGTTTTCTGATCCCTGCTACATGGTCCCTGCCTACCTCTTGAATAGTCAACTCCTTTCTTCCCAGCTTGCAGTGTCTGCTCCAGCTGTGCCAACTGCACAGCCCAAATGTGCGTCACTTGCTCACTTGAGGCTCTTTCTTTGACTTGCTGCTGTCTCTACTTAGAACGCTCTTCTTCTCCCTCTTACTTGGATAAATCTGGCATGCTCTCCTGATTTCTCCTTAGCTATCCATTTCTGCAGACAGCTGGTCCTCATGTCTCCTCCAATCCTCTCTGCAAGCACATACCATATGTACCATAGAATATGTGCTATATTTTCCTCTAGTGTGTTCCAGTTACACAGTAAAACACTGTCAGAGTGCGTTTTCATTCAGTTGTCTGTATCTCCAGATAGACAGCAAGTTCCCTAGAGGTGGAGGAGAGAAATAGCTTTACTTAGTCAACAAGTATTTAGGGAGCACCTGCTTCATGCCAGGCCTTGCACAACGTGGTAGAAATCCAGCAATAGGCAAAGACAAGTGTATTACCTTTCCCCAAGGAAGTGGTCAAACAAAACACAAACAGGTGACTACATAATGCCAAAAATGACAGATTTTAGAACATCTGCTCACATAAAAACAAACAAGCAAACAAAGACAGGGAGTAATGGGGCCAGCCGGGGTGGGGGCTGAGGTCAGGAAGCCCACTCTGGATAATGTGGCCAAAGAAGACTTCCTCTTTACACAGTAGCTCAACTTATTTAGAGAGGGCTGGGGAGATGAGGGTGTGAAAAGCTTGAAGCTGAGAGGAATGAGATAAGGTGGGTCAGGAGGTACAATTCCTTTTAGTAAGGCAATCCTAGAGCACACTGCAGTGCCTGAAAAGTAATAGGCCCTTGGTCAGGGTTTGATAACTGTCTCAGTTGCGTTCCCCCAAAGCAGGTCCTGAGACAAGAAATTTGGCTCACAAAGTTTACTTGAGAGGCGATGCCAGGAAGCACAATGATGAGACATTGTGGAGGGACACCCACTGTGGATATTAATGGGCAATGGGGACTCAATCCCAAAGGGCAGCCTCTGAAAAACTATGCTGAACACACCTCAGAGTTTCCCCACAGAGGTGGTTGTATCCACCAATTTCCATCCCAAATTGAAAATTGCAAGATGGCAGAGAATTCACTCGAAGGGACTTCCACCATGCCCCAGTCCCAAGGCTGAGCATATTCATGCCACCTGAGAAAGTCCTCAGCAGTGAGGCTTGGGTGTTGGAGGGGGAAGCCTTTGGGGTGGCACAGATCAGACTGTTCCCGTGAAGCTGCACTGCAGGTGGCCTCTAGGGTGAGCTGAGGGGATATAGGCAAAGCATCAACCACCTCTGCTACAATAACTAAGTGAATAAATGAATGAAAGGGTGAATAATTGAAGTCGAGAAAAAAAGAGTGAAGTACTTACTATGCAGTAAGCCCAAGGTGAGTGATATGAAGTAACAGGAAATATGAACGAAGAAGGGTGAATCAATGAAAGAAGCCCAAGGCTCTTGCCCCAGGGAGCAAGGAAAGTCCCTTGGGAGCAGTGGTTTGCTGGAACTCAGCTGACTGTGCAGCTCTCTTTCCAATCAAGTTTGGAGGTATTAGGAGGGTGGCTTGGAATTGGCCATAATGGGAGTTTTACACCATGGAAATTGGCAAATCAAATACTAGATGCCATTGCTTTATGCCCTTGAGATCTGATTGTCAGCACACATAGCTCAGTGGCAATATGAATACCAACACTTGGTTTCGATTTTCCAATCCCTTTCATACTAGTGTCCTTACTCTCACTTATTCTTCCAAGGTATCCTTCATGCCTGAGGTTGTGTATCAGGTCATGGAAGATGTCTCCTCCCTAACTTTTCTGCAGACCACAGGTCCCTATGAGAGCCATTAATCAGCCTGATTTCCTGTCCTCCTCCAACCTAGTGCTTTCAATTGTGCCTCACAAATTAACCAGAAGGATTAATAGCATCTTTCATTGATATTCCTTGTGTGATTCAGTTAGTTTCAAGGAGGGAACTGCTTGCCCTCTTTCCAGGGAACAAAACCTTTGGTATCATTAACTGTGCAAAGATATTCCTGCTATGGGTGATTTTGGTTTATGGATGCTTATTAAGCCAGAAAGTGCAAGGCAATGCTTCTGTCTCTTTCACCTGAATCTATTTCTAATCAGTCTGCATGCCAGGGAAATCTCTGCTGGTTAATTTTGTCCATTTAGAGAATAATTTTTTGTTGTTAGGAACAGAGCTGTAGATCATCCAAGACGGTAGTGAAATGAGAGTTCATTTCAGGAGATTTATTTCTGTCTCCTGAATTCAAGGGGAGTGAATGATTGGGCCGGTGGTTATGATATCGATTATCTTAGACTGTACCAGAGGGTGAGGTGTCTGCTTTGTTTGAGAACTGGAAGCTTGAGGAAAGATAGCAACACAGAGGTCTTGTAATTTCCCTTGGTTGGGTAAATGGACTTTTGCCCCAGGGTTATGACCCCAGTGTCTAGGAAGGTGAATAAGTAGGTTGCATTGCCAGAAAAAATGCAGTGTTAGCTGAGGATGAACACACGGAGCCCAGGGTTCAGAGAAATGACACGTGTGCGTGTACACACACAAACTCCATGTTTTCACCTCTCTCATCAAGGTGCATGTAGTCAGTGTAAAGTCAGGCTCAGATGGAAGTCTTTCTCTCTAGTCCCTCGCTCTCATCTCTTCCTGGCACCCCACATCCCCAGTCCCCTAATTCAGGCTCTTTCCTCTCCTCAGACTTGCAAGGCCCATGCCCACTTCTCATTCCATCATGGCCACATAACACAGTTTTCCCTCTTCCGTCTCACAGCATTAGTCTTGCAGAGTCAAGCATCTCCAAGACACAAACTTTCCTCTTGCTAATTGTAATGGTCTCTCAGAGAAACCAATGTCAAGCTAAGGAAGTTTCTGTCTCTTTACATATTCCAAGAACCTCGTTCTAAAATTCTCCACCCTATCAAGGGTAAAAAGGAGGAAGGAAAGAGAGAGGGAGGGAGGGAAGGAAGGAAGGAAGGAAGGAAGGAAGGAAGGAAGGAAGGGAGGAAGGGAGGAAGGAAGGAAGGTATGAGAAAGGAAGGAGGGAGGGAAAAGGAAGGGAAGAAAGGAGGAAGGGAGAAAGGGAGGGAGGGAAGGAAGGAAGGAAGGAAGGAAGGAAGGAAGGAAGGAAGGAAGGACGGAGGAAGGAGAACAAAGAGCACAAACCATCCATTCTGCTTGGCTAGTGAGCTTGCCATTCTGTGCCCATGAGACCCTCAGAAGACATGGAGAGCCTCAGGCCACTAAAGCACCGTGGTGCATTTCTGGGCAAAGACTAGAACATTTGACAGTTATCTCCCACCCAGATGGCCAGAAATTGTTCTCCCTGCTGTTGTAGAGCTAAGCAGAAGAATGTTGACTCAGGGAGTCCACACACCAGGATTCTGGTTCCAACTCTAGCTGAGTTGGGGCAAGTGAACATTCCTCTTGAGTTCTCTGTCTTCACGAGTGTAGTTCTAATAACAATAGTAATAAATAGTAATAGTAGCAGAGGAAGAAGGGGAAGGAGAAGACACTTCAATGTTTGTTGAGGGCTGTGAGCCCGGTGCTTTACATATGTTCTCTCAGCTGAAGCACACAAAGTCATGTGAGGTGAATAGTATTATTCTCAGCCTCTTTCACTGGGCAGTTGCCACGCTGACCTCGCACTGTCCAGCTTTTCCTCTCTGGGGGTTTCACTTGAGAGGTTTTCTCTGCCTGGGGCACTCCCTTCCACTCCCCACCTCCTTTTTGCATGGCTTCCTCTTCATCCTCAGGGTCTTAGCTTACATGTGACTTTCCTCAGGTGTAACTCCCTGTCTAGAAGAGCTTCTTCTCCACAAAACACATAACACAATTTGTAGTTGTTTCATTTGTATATTCTCTCTGACTGTCTCCCCAATCCAGCAGTGGGCTCGCTAGTGGGCTTTCTTTGTCTTTTCTCCTTCTTAACTTTTTGTTCCCCACCGGCTGGCACCTAGCAAATGCACCATTAAATGTCTGCCGAATGAACCAATGGATTAGTCCTGATTTAGGAGAGGTAGGAACTGAGAGGTTTGGAAGTTAAATAACTTGCTCCATGTCAGACGGCTAGGAATTGGACTCAAACTCGGGTTCTGCCTGACTTCCAAAACCACTCTGCCCAACCACCTAGAGAGAAGTGGCTGGGCAGACCTCTGGGAGGGGAACCCATGAGAGCGTTTTCCGAATTCCCTCACACTCTACATTTTTCTTCAACACCAAGGGAATTTTGACCCGCCAAAGAGCTTTCAGCCCCCTCTCCCCACTCTGTCTTGATGTATTCCAATTACAGAACTAGGCCCCTGGCTGATACACTCTAAAGGAGTTGATTTCACTCTCCCAAATATGGAATCAACCATGCCTGTAATACGTTATTCACTCGGCAGGATCTGACTCTCCCAGAGTTGTACAGACATTATCTGTTTAATCCTCACCAAACCCATGTGAATTTGATATCGGTCACACAGTATGATTTCCCTTTAATCAGTGACGAGTGGGGGGAAGGGAGAAAGTTAACCAGAAAGCCCATAGGTGTCATATTCAACTCAAATACAATGTCTTATGTTTTCAGAGCTCAATAGACATTAAAAGAAAAGATATTGGTGTGTGTGGTTTTAACAGTCTGACGCTTTCCTTCTATGCATCTAACATTTTGAATAGTTAAATACATAATTACCATTCCATTTTAAGTTCATTACATGGTAGTACTAATCATATGTTACTGTATATAAAGGACTTTAATGGAAGATGAAAATCCAAGGGTATTCCCTTATAACTATCAAGCACTGAAATTAACAGGACTTATCTTTAAGTCCCTTCAAGTCTAACTTGCTATTTGAAGCCATTATGCTATTCTGTGACATCTTTAATATAGAAATGGTAAGCTACACACACACACACACACACACACACCATTGTTGTTAATAGATCATATCACATATGTTAATTGCTGGGCCCAATACCTAGCCCATAGTAAGCACTTAATAATGGCAAGAATGGCCAATTCCTCCTGACCTTTATGTGTACTAGTGTTGATTACACACTTGGGACCCTTACCCCATCGAAGTGCATATATATAGCTTCCACATAAATCTCTGCATGAATTGAAAGGGGCTGCACATAAATACATATTCCATCTCATTTAATCTCTCAGTGACTCAAGAAGATACACAGGATGTCTTACAGGTGAGGAAGCTTGGACAGGGAGAGGCCTATCTCCATAGCCACACCACAGAGCTCCGGGCTCCGTTACTCCACTCTTTCTTCTGGAAGAAGTCTTACCAAAGGCAATATTCTGACATGGCACAAAGGGCTGAGACATCCAGGATTATATAAAGCAACTTAGATTTAAGCACGGAGCAGTTAATATCACTTCCTCCTTATTCCTACCGACAGTAAGAGCTGACAGAGAGCATTCGGTCCTGAGAAGTGAGCAGATGCATGCCACAGGAATAAAACTCATGTTCCCTTCAGCTGTGGTGTTCTGTGTGTACGAGCCCCAGCTTGCAATGGGGATTGCGGTAGCTTCTCAACGCCTCCTCAGATCCTATAGGCAAATTAGGAAGAACAAAGCAAAACAGATCAGCATTTCTGGAGCGCTTGGATGCTGGGTCCCTGGGGCCGATGGTCATGTAGATTTAGCTAGGGAGTAAGTCTAAATTTCCTATTTTATGGCCTGGAACATCTTACTAAGGAGCTCATCCACATCTATTTACAGTAACAGATTTCATTAACATCTATTGAGTACTTATCCTGTGCCAGGATCTGTTTTAAATGCTTTACACAGATTAACACATATAAACATAGTTTTCTCCTACCACATCTACTGTTTCTTTTGGTCAAGTTGTTTCCATTTTTAAAATACTGGTTTTAAAAACTAATCACTTAAAACTGCCACACACGGAAACAAAAATGACCCACAAAATATTACTTTACCTTTGAAGATTTTATCATTAACCAGTCTTTTCCTATTAAAGTTAGACGGCCAACTCAGACCAACAGCCCTGATACTCTTTCACCACCGAGTGAGACTGACATGGCAGGTGTTATGATGGATAATACTCACTTCGCCTTCTTCACTTTCTGAATAGACTTGGTGACATTGCCAGTTCCAGCAGCCTTCTTGTCCACAGCAACTTTCTGTTTTATATGATGAATCACAGAATGACCCAGTGGAGTTGTTATCAATGCTGTTTTACTGTTGAGGAAACCAAAGTATGGGGAAATGAAGCAACCTTTCCAAGGTCTCATTCCAGAGCCCATGCACTTAACCCTTAACAATAATTCTGTTTTCTGTGTAAAGTGGGCTAGCATTCCTAATGGGACCCCAGACCACCTAAAGAAGCTGAATTCCAAAATGAAAATAAAATAAATGGGAGTATTACAACATGAGGCATTGTTACGTGCCCTTGATTGACTTTCTTTGGAAATGAGCAGGAAATACTTTTGAATTTAGCCAAACTAAGCAAAGTTGAGCATTTGCTTCTCATCTTAGGCCATCCTTAACCTCCCAGATATATATCTTCTTTCTTGAAGACTTCCCTGATTTCCTGCTCCTAATTTTTAGTGCCTAATTTCCACAGATCCATATTCTACCCCAAGATGGACTATGACATTAATTGGTAACCAGTTGAACCTTTTAACAGTTGACATAGAGCAACTAACACAGAGTTTTAACAACCAGGGAGGCTTTGAGGTTGACATATACTGAGATCTTGTGCTCTGAAATAGTGCGTATTAGATACTCACCTACTACTCTCCCTCAGCCCTTTAGGTCTTAAATTCTGGGGCTCCTGGGTGGATCGGTCAGTTGAGCTACTGACTTCAGCCCATGTCATGATCTTGCAGTTGGTGAATTCAGCCCCGCGTTGGACTCTGTGCTGACAGCTCAGAGCCTGGAGCCTGCTTCTTATTCTGTGTCTCTCTCTCTCTCTCTCTGTCTCTCTCTGCCCCTCCACTGCTCATGCTCTGTCTCTCTCTCCCTCTCAAAAATAAATAAACATTTAAAAAAAATTAAATTCTTACTATGGCTTAAAAAAAAAAAAAAAAACCTATATTACTCCAAAAGATAAAACATGTTTATTGCAGAAGTTACAGGCAAGCAAATTAAAGCAAGGGGACATCTCGAATTCTTCCCACCTGGAGATATCTGTCATTAATCCCTTAGTGTGTAATTTTCCAGATCCTTTGATGTGAGATTACATCTCTACTTTCTGAGGCACGATGGCTCGTTACACAGTCAAACACGGGTATTTTCTCCTCCCGTTCAGTTTTTCTCCAAGCAAAGTTACACCAGTTTGCCGGACTAGTTTTTCAAACACCACCTCTGCGGTCCCCATCCTCCTCCTGACTTCCATCTCCCAGCCTGAACCAAACACAATGCCACATTTCAGAAGAACGTAACCTCTCCCAATTCAGAGACTGAACTCTGATTGATGTATTTCACTGGATTAGCATCATTCCAATGACTCCCTTCTTTCTTGCTTCTTTGTTCTCCACAGCTTTTTGCCATCTTTGCGTTTGCAACATGCGGTGGCTATTCCGGAGGCCTGCGGCTGAGTGTGGACTGTGCCAACAAGACGGAAAGTAACCTCAGCATTGACATAGCATTTGCCTACCCATTCAGGTAGGGAACGGCGGCTCGTGCTCATAGAGAAGGCACCTTCTTCTTTCTGTGGTTTCTCAAAAGATAAGCAGTTTTCTAGAGACTTAGGGGTTAACAGAGAGGAGTCTGTCTGAGCCCACAGAACACCCGAACAAGTAAATGCCCACCTGCCACCCCACTCGGGGAGGATTTGTGAGTCCTACTGACTCTTCTCCAAAACATTGATACTGTTGGCCCAGTATTCGGAGCTGTCAGTAGGAGACCTCAGATACACAATTCCCTCCTCCCCATGCTTATTTCCTATCTTAAGTTCTTCCGAATTCTCTCTAGGATTAGTGTCACCTCTAATTTCATGTTGACTGTGCAATCTTGGTTGATAATGCCTTTAATAACATTAATATCTAATATTGCTTCCATCTGCCAGACACTATACTTAGCTGCTTACTTGGTTATCTCATTCAGTCCTTTTGAAGAGAGAACAATTACTATCAGCGTTTACAAATGAGGAAAGTGAGGCACATACACATTTGCCCACATTCCTCAGCCAGCACATGGCAGTCAAGGTTGAGCCTCCCTGGGTTGAGCCCAGATCGCATATTTCTGTTGCTATACTTAAATTGCCTGAGATCATTCTTTCAATCTCTTTATAAATTCAGTCTGAAAGGTACCTTATATGTGTCTGGTAGATGACTAGACACCTACCAGGGCTTTTTCCACATTGGATATCTTGTGATTCTGACCCATATACCCAAGTGGATGAACTGAATTCAATTTTAAAATAATTTCTTTCTGTAAAACTCCCAAATACTTGCCACCAAATAACCGGTATTATTTTTTAAAACAACTTTCAGCACAATGTTTCAGAACACTCTCTTGTTCATTTCTATTTAACACACATTTATCGAGTAATCACCTTGTGCCAGACATGGTGCTGGCTCTGGAAGTACAGAGAAAAGTATAAATTGATGCCTGAAAACTCTTCTTAAATAGGAGAATACAATGTTTTCCAAAATCTTTCCCATGGAGCCCTAGATATTTAATGTTTAATGAAGAAAAGAAGGAGGGAGGGAGAGAAAGGGTGGGGAATCATTTAAAAATTATGTGGTCAAATAAATTTAAGAAATACTTCTTAGCACTCTGCTTTTCTAATGCCCATTTCGAATCACCAAGAGAAATACAATGTTTCCCAAATACATTTGACCGCAGACACCTTTTCTCACTGAGCATCTCAGAGGATCTGTATATCATGGAACACATCCTTGTTATATTGATTTAGTGGACTTTCCCTAGCCTAAAACAAAAGTGCCTCAGCTTAGAGGCAATGAATCATGGGAAGTGGCATTTATACCAACATACCAAAGGGTTTTTAAAAGTAGAACTGATAAATGTTGCAAACACCTGTGCTCAAGTAGACACTCTCCACACTAATAAGAGAGTGCAAAGCTCAGAAATACTAAGCACAGAACCCCTAGTAATTTGGTGTAAAGAGCTACACGTGTGGGTAGAAATGAGGCTGAGTTGGGGATACTTGACACTTCTAAGTTCTGGAGGAACTCCTTGGTTTATTAGGGAGAAAGGCTAAGCCACTGCACACTCACGGATCAGTATGTGGGATCTAGGATAGGAGATCAGAATGGCTGGTTCTAGGAGTGGAGATAAGAACTACCAATGGCTGGGATCTAGCAGAGGAGAGAAGAAATGTCAATGGCTGCACAAGAGAGGTAGCATGCATAGTAACATTAGTCGTGAAATTGTACGGTCTGCATTGCCTTCTACGATGATTTCGTACCAAAAAAAAAAGTGGTAGGAACAGATGACTTCAAGGTCCGTCGCTTAAGATTTGAACATCATTAGGTCACCAAACGTTGAACACAAGTCCTTCTGTCTCTCAAACTGGAAGAGAGTGATCAAGAGACCTGTTTAGACAGGAAAACAGGGCCTGGTTGTTTGGGCTTAGGAGGGTGGAGAGCAGGGTCGTGTTTAATTTCATGCAATCCTTGGCTAAGTGTACAATTTGAAAAGACACTTTAAGCAAACAGTTTCCAGTATTGGGCTTAATTTTCTTCCCAAGACATATTACCCTGGCCCAATAAAAGGCAACTGAAGAAATTGGATAAAAATGTTTATTGCCACCTATGAGCACAGTGGCCCTCTTATTTGAGATGTTTTTACTTGGCTTTTGAAACAAAGATGACCAACCATTAATTTTTCAGTAGCAGAAACTTTTCTTCCAAACACTACCTTGCCCAAAAGCTCTGTATATAAAACGGACAGGAGTCCCTGAGAAAGTTGAAGCAGGTTAAGAAAGGGGCTTGAACCATCCAGCTGGTCCTCCTTAGCCTTCTCCCTGCCACACACACAGCCCATCCCCTGCTGCAGAATCTCTAGTATCTCCTTAGAACCCTAGTCCCCTACAGGCATTATAAAAACCCACTGTTCTAGAAGAAAGCAAGAAAGCTTTTCCCACTCCGTTTACCACATCTGTACAACATTTAGTGTCGACCAGTTAGGAATGGAGATTAGCCTACCCATCCCACAGAATGTCTTGCACTTTTGTCCCATCTGTGTCCATCTAGGAGATACACGTACCATTCCAGAGAGACCCTGTTTTACTAGAGTTGCAAGTTCATTCATACATTTAGATGCTATAAAATGTTATGCCATGATCTTCTCGGGGAAGATGTCAATAGTGAGTGAACACATCTAGAATTTATACAGATTATTTTGACGTCATTTGTTTCAGAAGAAATTGGGTTAGCAAGGTGCTAATGATATAAATCATTAAAAGAGTTATTTTCTCCTAAAACTTTACAAGCCAATGCCAATGATTTGACCATAATCTTAGAAATAAAAGAAGAGATTCAGCAGCTTCTAACTCTTCAGTTTATTGCAAACACAAGGAAGACAATGAACTCTAAGGCCAAGTCTGTAAATGACAGAGCAAAAAAAGCTACTTCACTTACTTATCAGATTATCAGATGTGGGATGAAGTCAATTTAGAAAATGCTAGATAGGGGCACCTGGGTGGCTCAGTCAGTTAAGCGTCCGACTCTTGGTTTTGGCTCAGGTCATGATCTCACAGTTTGTGAGATCAAGCACAGCATTGGGCTCTGCACTGACAGCATGGAGCCTGCTTGGGATTTTCTCTCTCTCTCTCTCTCTCTCTCTCTCTCTCTCTCTCTCTCTCAAAAAAAAAAAATGCTAGATAATTTACAAAATATTCACGTGCTGCTTCTGTTAAATATGCCAAAGTATGTGACTCCTTTATACCACCACATGTACATATTTTTGATTCACATCAGAAGGAATTTACATTCAGCAGTATATCCTTTTACTATCATCCAACCTTCCTTTTGATTCATGATTAAAATGAGCAAGTAATAGCTATTTTCTCATCTACTATATGTGCTAGTTTGTTAAAACAACAACAACAACAATTTATTTGCTAATTTGGGAGGGGGGTCTGGATTTAAAATTTCTTGTACTTTCTTTATACACAGAAGTTTGAAGTAGAGTTTTTTATTAGAAAGAATTTAATATATTTGCAGAAAGTGTAGTCAAAGAATGCTAATCAACACTCTGCATGGATACCTGATTCATGTCAAATGAAAGATAAAGGAGGTTAGAAGAGAGACTTTGGGGGCTATGGGAGAAAAGGTTTTCATGGCAAAGATGAGTTCTGATGGGTCTGAGTGATGAATGAATAAATATGCAAATACGTATCTCAAGCCCATAATGCACCAAACACTGCTGGCCACCTTCATGTATATCCTGTAATCATTACACCAACCCGGTGAGGTAAGTTACCATTACATTGCTTGAGAAGACTGAATGGATAGAAATTTGGTCAGCATCACACAGAAAATCAATTGCAAATTTTTGGATTTCGTATGATCTTCTAATGTGAATAAAAACTGAAGATAACAATGTTCAGACTGTTTGAAGCATGGTGAGTAGAGCAAAAAATATGACAAGAGAAAAGTGATAGAGATGGAAAGGTAGTTTTGGGCAAGATTTTAGAACGCGTTGAATTTCTAAGGAATTGAATTAGGGAGAAGGAGTTAACGATGATAAAAAGAGAATAATAAGGAAAATGATTTTGAAGCAGAGAATATAGATTTGAATTTCAACATGCATTTTGAGGTGTTTTCTATCCAGGAGTCTTGTGCTAAAAGCCCCATGTAAAGAGAGAGAGGTGAAGCCTGATTGGGGTTCTAAAGAGTCATCTTCATGCAGTGAAACGAAAGTCCTGGGAGAAGGGAGGTCACCAAGAGAGATGTAGGACCAGGAGCACAGGGCTCAGGCGTGGGGGATGCCCACGCTTATAACAAATGAAGGAGGGGCGCCTGGGTGGCTCAATCAGTTGAGCGTCCGACTCCAGCTCAGGTCATGATCTCACGGTCTGTGGGTTCGAGCCCCGCGTCGGGCTCTGTACTGACCGCTCAGAGCCTGGATCCTGCTTCCAATCCTGTGTCTCCCTCTCTCTCTGCCCCTCACCCACTCTCTCTTTGTCTCACTCTGTCTCTCAAAAATAAATAAATGTAAAAAAAATTTTTTTTTAAAATGAAGACGGAGACAAATGAATGAGGAAATCCAAAAGAGCCAAGTGCAGACGAAGTGGGACAAAGTGTGTGCTTCACAGAAGGTAAGAAAATGTCATGCGTGCTACCAGTCAGCACAAGTAGGACCACTGAGTACTTCAGAAAGTAAAGGAGTGAAAACTATGAAAAGGCCAGTGGATATAACTAATGGTGGTGATTAAGGACTTTTCAGTAGAAAAGAAAAGCATACAAGGCTGTTGGAGAATCAGAAATAGAATTTGATGTTTTCCCTCAGACAAGGAAAGTGCAAAATTCTAAGGATTCTAACCATCTTACGTTAAGCCTGCATGAGATGATGTTTGTGGAGAAAGAGAGCAAGTTGGTTAGTCACCTTCTCATAGAGAACTAATTACTGAAAGTAATTAGTTCATTTGATGACATGGTGATAAACTTCCCACTTTGCCTAGACAATAATAAGGTTTCCAGTGTATAGGAATCATTTGAGAACAACTGAATATAAAGAATAAAAGATTTATAATGACAAATCAATTATTATGTCACTTACATGTATTGAGATCCCCCAGCAAAATTTAAAATATTAAGTTTGCTGTCAATTTCAAGTTTTCTTGTAGATTGGAGGGAACTGATCATTGCTTTAGGTAGTTAACACGATTACCCTTGATTAATTTACCCTAAAGAAATAACCAGAGATATAGAGAAGGAAGTAGATACAAAGGTATTTATTGTTGAATTATTTTAAGTTCTTCAAAATTAGAAATAACTTATGTCTAAAGATAGGGAATCAGTTAAATAAATTGTGGGACATTCATAAAACGAAAGACATTAAAAGTCATTTTCTCTGGGAATGCAAGCTGGTGCAGCCACTCTGAAAAACAGCATGGAGGTTCCTCAAAAAATTCAAAATAGAACTACCCTACGACCCAGCAATTGCACTACTAGGTATTTAGTACAGGGGGTACAGGTGTGCTGTTTCAAAGGGACATATGCACCCCCATGTTTATGGCAGTACTATCAACAATAGCCAAAGTATGGAAAGAGCCCAATGTCCATCAATGGATAAATGGATAAATAAGATGTGGTATATATATATACAATGGAGTATTACTCAACAATCAGAAAGAATGAGATCTTGCCATTTGCAACTACGTGGATGGAACTGGAGGGTATTATGCTAAGCGAAATTAGTCAGTCAGAGAAAGACAAATATCATATGACTTCACTCATATGAGGACTTAAAGAGATAAAACAGATGAACATAAGGGAAGGGAAGTGAAAATAATATAAAAACAGGGAGGGGGACAAAACATAAGAGACTCTTAAATATGCAGAACAAACAGAGGGTTCTGGAGGGGTTGTGGGATGGGGGATGGGCTAAATGGGTAAGGGGCATTAAGGAATCTACTCCTGAAATCATTGTTGCACTATATATGCTAACTAATTTGGATGTAAATTTTTTAAAAAATTAAATTAAAAAAAAAGTCATTTTCTCAAGTAACATGTTAAACATAGGTGAAATCCTCCAGCATTGTATAAAGTGACTAACCGGGATATAAAACTATACATATGTAATGGTTCTAATTTAGTTTTATTTTTTACTAGCTGGCTGTGGCAGATACTGCCCTGCCCATATCTCCCAGTCCCTCGCCATTCATCCCTATACCTTTCATTGCAAGCTTTTATGACTGTTAGAAGTCTTTCTGGGGGCACAGAAACTTGTTTGGTCAGTATGCAGGACAGGCGAAAAATTCTGGGGAGTTGCTCTCTCCTGGAGCAGCCTTCATCCAATAATACATGTGAGTTGGAGGATAAATATCCCCATTACCTCACCTCTAAAGGGATACAACTCTAAGGCACGTTCCATACCATTTCTCAGAGGCACCCAGCAGGATAGCTCTGCCCATCATGGAAACCTGGTCAGTAACACACCTTTTATTCCTTCTTTCCCTTCTTTCCCTTTCCTGTCTCAATTCGCCACTGCCTTATTGGTGTTTCCAGGGATGAAGCCTCCAGAAACAACTTGCACTCATATCTTGATCTCAGGTCTGCTTTGGGGCAATCCAGCCTAAGACACTAGTATTGCTGAATTGTGAACATTAAGGAACATGGATGGATAGATGGATGGATGCATGCATGGATAAAGATAGATCCCTATTTCCTGTCACTCTAAATTCATCTTGTATAATGTTGATCATATGAAAACCAGCTTGGTTAGAAATCAGTACCTTTAGTTCAGAACATCTTCCCTTACGGTTTGTAGTTCAGATTTCATATATGAAGCCACAGTTGTTTTTCTCTGTTCATGGTATCTTAGCATACATGGTAGGTCTCTTCCAATTGGAAGTCATACTAGCATGGACTTTGACCTCAGTTTCTGAAAAATAAATGATAGCTTAGATTTTGGAAATGATCCATAACACCTCCAAAATAAATTTTGTATGAGACATAGTCTATACTTTGTCAGTCCTCCCCAAATATGTTCTCTACATGTGGTGATTAACCGCACATCTTTTCTCATGGGATACCCAAATAACAAAAACTAAATCATATTTATGGAGATTATGTCATGATCATTGCATCAAAATATTAATTTGTTTCTTGGTGGTGAGATTATGAATGAATCAGATATTGTTTTTATACTTGCCACACTTTGCCGTGTGATTCTTCTTCTACAATATGATTTTATGACTTTTAATACTGTTAATCTACTGAAACAACATAGTGTAGCTTGAGCTATAAAGATGCACCGCCTAAGTTCATGACTCTGATACTTACTGGCTATGTTTTGTTGAGAAAATTGCTTAGCATCTTTGTTTGTTACTGTAAAACAAAGACAGTGTTACCCATTTCACAGTAAGTAGTTTGTATTAAGTGGGAAATGCTTAAAATAAGGCCTGGAATTCAGTAATTTCTCTTTTAGTATATTATTTTTACTTTCAAGAAAGGAATTAAAAATAGCTAAAAAAGATCGTTATTCTAGTTAATTAGCAACATTACCCCCAAGACAACAAAACAACCCCTTTATTATATTTTACCCAGAATGGTAGCTTCCCTAACCCTCTCTCTCCCATATGCAAACATTAAAAAGTATGTACATATTTAACTGTTTCATATTTATTAAGTTTTTACTTTTGTCTTTAATCCTATGTGGGTTGTTCTTGAAGGTATCATCAGATCTGTATTTTTTTTTCTCATTAAACTAATGGGAAAATGAAGCCCTCCCAAAGTGACAGAAAGGACAGTGCTCAGTGACACTAGCACAGCCCTTCCAAGGTTGTGTGGCCTGAATGGGATGGGAGAATGAGATTCTGAGTCCGATCCTCATGATTCTTGAAAGGGAATTTGAAGAGGGGTCTTTGTATTGAGGGAAAGGCGAGCTGGGATGCTCAGCTGGGCGCTGGCTGCATAAGCCCTGTTCCCGTTTATAAGTGTAGCCACTTGCTCTGATTCTGCTATTCCTGTTTGGAACATGGGGACAGGTGGAGGTTAATGCCAGGAAATCTGTGGAGTTTGGGCCATTACCTAGTAAAACTAGCTCTGTTGGGGGAAAAGCATTTTCTAAAATCCATACCCTAGAGCAGTGGTGATAAACTGTTCTTTTTACCAGAAGGGCCAATTTGGGGAAAATAAAAATGTTAAGGGCTGTAATGTTTTATTCCTTGTGTTCAAGAAATGCTGCATTTGCAATTACATTTAAGCATTTGTTTATTGTTTCTCATTATCAAAGCGTTTCACTCTTTTTGGCTAACATTTCAGAAAAACTTTATAACTACAGTATCTCATAATGTTGTGCATTAAAATAAATTTTGTGTGTGATGAGACCTGGTAGTTCTATGGGGCAGGGAGAGCTGGGGAGATTCGAGGGTGGTATAGCCTAAGGGTTAATAGTGTATCTCGAGCCAAACATCTGGCTTCGAATCTAAGCTGTGCCACCCAGCAAATGGGCAAGTTATAACCCCTCTGGGCTTAGGTTTCCTTATTGTAAGAAGGAAATAGTACTGGGGCACCTGGGTGGTGCAGTCAGTTAAGCGTCCGACTCTTGATCTCAGCTCAGGTCATGGTCTCACAGTTCGTGAGTTTGAGTCCCACATCGGGCTCTGCACTGATGTTGAAGAGCCTGCTTGGGGTTCTGTCTCTACTTCTCTCTGACCCTCCCCCACTTGTGCTCTCTCTCTCTCTCTTTCTCAAAATAAATAAACTTAAAAAATTTTTTTTTAAAAAAGAAGGAAATTGTACTTTCCTCTTAGAATGGTTGTGACCATTCAGTTAAGTCATACAAGCTACTTGTGCAACACAGAGTCTGGCACACATGAAGAGCTCACTGAATTATAGCGTCCTTGTTGTGGATATGATTCATAGTTTTATTAATAGAATGTAGTACAAGGACCTGGCACCAGAGTATAGCTGTAGACCAAGGACAAGGACAGCCATATTTGGAGATTTCTGCAACAACACAAGAGCTGTCATTTGTAGGGACTGTCTGCAGAGAGCACATAAAATGGTGCAGTGGCTGCTGGCATGGAATAGGCCAAATGGAAAAATTAGCGAATGACAAATTACTCCACCCCCACCCCACAATTCACCTCCCAGCCTGTGTAGATTGGAGCACTTGTGTTGCAACACTTCCCCACAGGTGAGTGGTGATGAGGACTTAGAAGGATGCCTTAGTTTGGGTTCTCCCAGAAGCATGCTGAGACAAAGATCTGTAGTTGTCTTGGCAGGTGATCCCTGGAAGCACCAGTGAAGCGTGGAGAAGGGGAAGAAAAACAATAATGAGTAGATTTATGGGTAAGGTACCATCATGGGCAATTGAGGCAACTGAGACTTCCAGGAAAACACAGCTAACATCCTTCATAGTAATTCTGTCAGGCAAGTGAGGAGGTTGGGGTAATTATCTACCAACTCCTGTTGGCCATTGGTCAAAACTACTCCTGCAACTTCTGTTAATTCCCTGGTGCTTCTTGTGGACCAAGCATGCCCTGGCAGCCCAGCTGAGCCTTCAAGCAGAGATCTCAGATGACTATATTAGAAGACCATCACCTATAGAAACCCACAGAGATGTGGATGGGTGACCCATGGCTTCTAATAATAAAATTCTTTAATCATCTTTCTTACACCTGTGAATGACCCCATGTTATATCATTTAGTCATTCTCTCAATAAATACTTATTAAGCACCTACAGTGTGCAAGGCTGTGAACTATGTGGGCACATGGTATGTATTAGTGAAGTGGACATAGCCGCCTCCCCCATGAAATTTACAATTACATGGGGATGGGAGGAAGACATTAAAGATGTAGACAAAGAATACACACACAGAGTAGTGTTAATTTGCAGGAAGAACGTGAACATTGTATGGAGAAGTAAAATAAGTGTTGGTGGGATGGAGAGAGTTACAGACACCTATATATAGAATGATCCAGAAGGGCCTCCCTGAGGAGATGGCATTTCAGCCAATAAAAAGAGAAGAGGAAAGAATGTTCTAAGCAAAGGGAACAGCATGGGCAGGGCTGACAGGAAATTCAGAAGATAAAGGGGATAGAAGGAGGAGCCATGCTGTGTTAGATTAACAGGTTGGGGAAAACCTCCCTGAGAAGTGACATTGGAGTGCAGACCTGCAAGAATTGAGAGAGGGAGAGATTGCGAGAGAGCTTGCCTCAAAGACCTGAGGGGTATATTCCTGGTAAAGGGAAGAGCAAGTGTAGAGGCCTGATGTCCCAGCATGAAGAGACTGAAAATCAACCAGAAGACCAGCCTTGCTGGGTTGGGGTAAGGAGGAGGGAGGGAGGCAGGAGATGAACTTGAAGAAGTGGACAGAAGCCGGATCACATGAGGTCTTGTGGGATCATATGAAGAATTTGGATTTTATACAGAGTGAGATGTAAGTGTAGGTTTTGAGCAATAGAGCCATGCAGCTTTGTTTTTTAAAAGATCTTGCTTGTGGCTATAAAAATAGATAGTCTTAAGGGGGCAAGGGGCAGTGGTGAAACCAGGGAGGCCAGTTAGGAGACAGCTGCAGTCATCCAGGTGGTGGAGGCATGGACAGGGGCAGAGGAAGTGGAGAGGGTGCTGTGTGTATGTAGCATCTCATATTTGCATGGCCATCCATGCCTCGCTTCCTATGGGAATATGCATCCAGAACCCAGCCCTGTGTCTCGTTTTTTCCCTGCTTTCTCCATTGCTTTTGCCAGTAATGTTGGATAGCATTTGGTCAGTATGGGGGCCGACTTCAGTCTTTTAAGTTTCTTGTCCTGACATTGGCTTAGGGGCACCTTTTGGGGCCATGAGTTTTCCAACACTGCATGAGAAAGTCAACCAGAACTGCCAACAACGCACACATAGGCAGCTGGCTGCCTTAAGTGGAACCTTCCACAATCCCGTTGAGACATGTTTACACCCACATTTATGAGAGCCATAGGAGACGTATGAAATGGACAGCAGTTCTACTTCATGAAATACCATTGTAAACGAGTCATGGCCTATATCAGTCAAGATCCAGTCAGGAGAAGAGAGCTCATCCCCAGTGGCTCAATTTTTAAAAGGTAAGATAGGGAACTAGGTAGACGAGGACCAAGAAGCAATCCAGAGGTTAGCAACTGTGGGATGCCACCACCGCCTCTAAGGCTAGAGCAGGGGATGGCAAGGTGAGGCTCTCGAGTCAAATTCAGCCAGTGCACTGCCTGTTTTCACATGGTACGTGAGCTGAGAATGGATTTTATATTTTTTAGTAATTCCAAAGCAGCAAGAGCAAGAGGGGGACAGACTCCTTGGTTTCTCCTTTTCTGCCTTGCTCCAGGTTCTGAACGAGAGCCTGCCATTGGCTGCACCTAACTGGAAGCCAGTTGATAAGCAAATCAATCCCCTGGGAAGGAGCAGGGCAGAGAACTGAGAACAGGCAATGACCAGCCCAGAGTTCCTCTTTGAAACTTTCCTCATCTACGAAAATGAGAAAACTGAATTAAAGCCTTTTTTAAAGAGAGAATTAGACCCCTAATTCTACGAAAGTAGAAATATATTGACTGCATTTTTTAGGGGAACAGTTGTACTCGGACTTGGCCAGGAACCCTGATGATGCCCCTGCCACTGCTGCTTCAGAGGGAGCAGAAGGAAAGGTGAAGATTCAACAAAACTCCTTATACAGGTCTCTTTCTTTCAACCTCATAGGGCTTGCTCTGATATTTGTCCTATTTGGTAAAATCTGAACAGACTTTTAAAGACCAGGACTGGGGCACGTATTGAGAATGATTGTAGGTTATGTAATCAAGGCTGTTGTTTCTGTTGAGCTCCCAGAGGGAGTTGACAAGCAGCGGAGATGAAATGAGTGTATGCTGAATGAGTCTTTTATGTAGTTCTTGGTCTCACTGTGTGTAATTTTACAGAGCAGGCATGGGGGAGTGTGGTGGGCAGAACCTCATTACCTGGGAGAAGCCCTATGCCCCAGAAGGATGTTAACATGGCTTTTTTCAAAGTTACAAAAATAAGTTCTGGTTCTTTCTTTTATCTGTTTTCCTTCCTAGAAGTAGAGACACAGAGACTGAGACTGAGGTGCTTAGAAAAGAACAAAGGAATTTGGCTATAGTAATAGCTAAGAATGTCAGAAGGAAACATCCCACTCATATCTGTATGTGTGTCCTGTCCTTTGAAAATGTTCCATCTGTTCCATGGCCCCATCAACCTCTGTCTCTGCTTTCTTCTTTCCTGGAAACATAGAAATGTGAGAACATTCTTTGCATCCCCTGGAGCTATCAAGCTAGTGGCCAGAAGTCACATAATATACTTTACCAGGTCAAGCTGGTGTCAGTTGAGTGGTGGTGACCAGTGTTCCCTCTCCTTTCCCAGCCCCATCCATCCTTGAAAGAATGGCATTTTGTAAGCCAGGAGATGAATTGAGTTGTCTGGGGGCCACAAGGTCAAACAAAAAGGAGCCACTTTTTGTGGCAGCCTCCAGCTGCCTGCTTGCAGGATGCTCTACAGTCGGAACAGGAAAGTAAAAGCCTCAGGGCCGAGGGTGTGACGAAGTAACAACTGTAAGGCTGGGAGTCCCATTCCAGATTCCCCTTCCAGGGTCCAGCTGTGGGAAAGCAGAGGCCTGGACATGACTCAGGACGTTAGAATGTCTCTTGATGTAGGTTCAGGGACCCCTTACCTGTGTCTGTACCATGTAGAAAGTTTGGAAGAAAGAAAGAAAGAAAGAAAGAAAGAAAGAAAGAAAGAAAGAAAGAAAGAAAGAAAGAAAGAAAGAAAGAAAGAAAGAAAGAGAGAGAGAGAGAGAGAAAGGAAGGAAGTCCTTCTTCCTTCCTTCCGTCCGTCCTTCCTTCCTCCTTCCTCTCTCTCCTCCCTCCTCCCTCTTCCCTCCCCTCCTTCCCTTCCTTCCTCCCTTCCCTCCCCTTCTTTCCCTTCCTTCCCTCCCTCCCTTCCCTTTCCCTCCCCTTCCTTTCCCTCCCTCCCTCCTCTCCCTCTCTGCCTTCTGCCTTCATGCGCCCTCCCTTCCTTCCCTCCCTCCCTCCCTCCCTCCCTCCCATCCCTCCCTCCCTCCTCTCTGTCCTTTGCGTCCTTCCTTGCTCCCTCTCCCTTTCTTTCTTTCTTTTCTGCCACTTCCTTTCTATCGCCCCTCCCTCCTCCTCCCCTCCCTCTTCTTGCTTTCGTGCCTTCTCCTCTCCCTCCCCTCCTCTCTTTCTTTCTTGTCTTTCGTCCTTGCTTCCTTGCCCCTCCATCCCTAACATCCCTCCATACCGCCCTCCCTCCCTCCCCCTCTGCCTGCCTTCCGGCCTTACCGCTTCTTCTCCTTCCTGCCTTTCTCCCTCCCTCTCTTCCTCTCTTTCTTGCTTCCTGCCTTCCTTTCTCCCCTCCTCGCTTCTCGCATTTCTTATCTTTCTTACGTCAGCTTCCTTTCTCCCGCTCTCCCCCCCGTCCCGCGCGTTCGGTTGTTGACAAATTGCTATTCTGAGATTCCCCCCACCACAGACCTACCTACTCAGCATTCCTGCCAGGTGAGCCCAGGATTGACATTTACTAAGTCCCCATGTGATTTTTAGACACACAGAAGTTAGAAAATTGGTGACCTAGGGAGAGATAGGTAGAGCTTCAATTTGCAGTTGCCTAATATTTTGTGTTTTAACATTGATAGATTTTTTCCTAAAAATATTTGAGGTTACACTTTGGTTTAAGCAGGCACTTGCCTTATTTATTATACTTAGTATGATGAAATAGAAAAGGAAAGTTAGCATAAATAAGCAAATGGATGTTTCTATTTTCTGTTACTTCCAATTTTCTGTTGTGGCATATATTACTCATAGAATAAAGAACAATAAATGACAAAAAGCAAATGTGGCAATATAAATTGAGTAGTAATGGGTGAACTGTAGCAATGTCACTACCACCCCATTATGTGCCTTTGAGCATGTTGCCCCCAGACCCTACCCCCTGGCAAAAACAGACTCAGGTGCTGGTTGCCTTTCCCCACTACACCAAGTGGAAATGAAGGTAGAAATCAGAACGTAGGATGGATATGTTAATTCTTCCATCTTCTTTTTTTTTTAATTTTTTAAAATATTTATTTATATTTGAGACAAGAGGACAGAGTGTGAGTGCGGAAGGGGCAGAGAGAGAGAGAGGGAGACACAGAATCCGAAGCAGGTGTCAGGCTCCAAGCTGTCAGCACAGAGCCCTTACGCGGGGCTCGAACTCAAACATTGTGAGATCGTGACCTGAGCCGAAGTTGGGTGGCCAACCGAGTGAGCCACCCAGGCACCCAATTCTTTCATCTTCTGTGTGTGTGCGTGCGTGCATGCGTAATTATTGGTATGGTCATTATCCTCTTGATTGTCCGACAACACAGTAACAAGGGCTGAGCCAGAGTATTTTTATTCCCCTTTTTACAGAGACTTAAAGTTTTTCAAGATCACACAGCTAGTAAATGTGAAACCTGGAAACCTGTCTAAATCTTTTGATGCCCATGACTGTTTCAACAAAGTTGCTTACAGCCACCCCAAACCCTCTTCTAACAGGGATGATGATGTCATAGGCATCATCAGTATCAGCATCGTTATGGTCAAATAAAAGGTGATTTTACCATAGAAGAACTGTGCAAAGCATATCATATATGTTATACTCTAGCATCCCTGAGAGATAACATCCCTATGAGACAGCAACTCTAAACTTCATGTGACAGGTGCACAAACGGGCTCATTGAGGTTGAATGACCTGCCTGAGGTCACACAGCTGATCAGTGGCAAGGCTAGAATTTGAATATCTAAGCTTGATGTACCTCAAGGAGTCTTCACCACTGTCCTGTAAGCAACCACAGTGATGTCCTTAGGTTGGCAGACCCCCATGATCACAGTGACTCCTTCCTTCCCTCCCACATCTATAGCCTCTTCCCCACGGACAGGCAAGCTGGGCAGGCAAGAAGGATTTAGGGAATGGTTCTCAGAGAGATTGTATTCCTTGGGACTCAGAATTACTGGCATTCGCTTTCCAGTTAATTTCCCAAGTCCAGGAATAAACTGTGAAGGAAACACAGTTCCAGGCTGGAGCTGTAATGATCACCCCTTTCCCTTTTTGCAGCTGGCTGGAATCTGAAATAAATGAGCTGTTGCCAATGCAGTTGGTAGAACTTTTCACTTTTTATTTTGAAAGATTCCGTTCCATAGTAGCAGCTGCCACTTGGAGGGTAGGTGTTAAGGAGTCAAATAAATGACATAGTTTTCTAAGAATAAAGTTATTCCAAAGGATGTACTGCTATGGCAGATCCTCATTTCCCTGGCAAAAAGGTAGATTTGGAAAGAAGCAGGAATCATTGAGCTGAGAGTTCCCACACACTAATCAGGGAGCTTGAACATCTTTGATTACAATGAAGGATTTGTAGTTGTAATGCTCCTTAAGGCTAGCACTGAGATATCAGAAATAAGTGCAAAGTGCAGAGAACCACTTGCAGAGTTGGGACCTCTGAGATGCAATTGATTAGCTCTTGGCATCTTTAGAAATTAGCTGAGAATTATGCTCAACAACCTCTACATTCATGTTTTGTTTTAGCATACCTACCAGCGGTTGCGTTTTCCATCCCTTCTTCCTCTGTCTTACATCCCCTCATCTAAAACAGTTACACTGTTTCCTATTTATAACCACATTTTAAAATTATCTTTTACTTCACTAGAAAAAGGAACACATTTTATTTTCTGTCACTGTACAGAAGTGAATGAAGTAGAATATCAGAATCTCCTTTAAATGTAACTTCTCAGAGACAATCGCTATCAAGAGTTCTGATGGATATTTCAAACTTTTTCTTTGCATGTACTTATTTTTTTTTAATATGTATTTATTTTGAGAGAGAGAGCAGGTGCATGTGAAAGAGGGAGGGGCAGAGAGAGAGGAAGAGAATCTTATGCAGGCCCCACACTCAGCACAGAGCCCGACTTCGGGCTCTGTCTCACCACCGTGAGATCAAGACCTGAGCCAGCATCAAGAGTTGGAGGCTTATGGGGCGCCTCGGTGGCTCAGTCGGTTAAGCATCCGACTTCGGCTCAGGTCATGACCTCACGGTTTGTGAGTTCGAGCCCCGCATTGGGCTCTGTGCTGACAGCTCAGAACCTGGAGCCTGCTTCCGATTCTGTGTCTCCCTCTCTCTCTGCTCCTGTCTCTCTCCTTCAAAAATAAATAAAAACATTAAAAAAAAAAAAGTCGGAGGCTTAAATGACTAAGCCACCCAGACACCCCTGCATGGACTCATTTTTTATACAGACTGATTGTAGTGTAAATATTATTTTGCAAATTAATTCTTATTTTTTTAAAATTGTTTTTATCTTTCCATGTCAGCCACTAGGGATCTACCACACTCTTTGGTCTCATCACTATACCACAGTTTATTGCACAACTATACTATAATTTATTAAGCTAATCACTTGTCAATGGACATTTAGGCCATTTCAGTTTTTCACAATTATAAATAGTGCTACAATTAACACAGTTTTATAACTTCATGTGTAAGGTAAGTTCCTGGGGCAACGGTATAGCAAACCTTAAATTTTTATAGATTTGTCAAATCTCTCTTCAGAAAAGAATTTATATGCCCACTAAGAGGATATGAAGGTGCCTGGTTCTTCACATTATTCCCAATATAGAATACTATAAATGCACTTATTTAATCATGGGAGAAGATAAACACTTTGGTATGTAATTATAAGACATTTGTATTCCTGGCAAAAAAATTTTGGAGAACCCTGTGTCCGTCTTTCTTTGTACCTGATTCCTGGCATAGGTACCTCATCACTTGCCCCCACCCCAGGTGTTTTATTAAATCGGCATTCTTAGTGCACTCCCAGAGATTTATTAATTGATACAACAAACATTCATTATGGTGCCAGGCATCGGGCCTGACCATGAAGGAAATTTAAAAATGAAAAGAGATTCTCTTTTCATGGAGCTTAGTCTTCAAAAAAAAAAAAAAAATACTCAACATTGATGAAATGGAGACACAGAGAGTTTACATGCCTCATTCAAGATCCATAGCAAGTCCTCAACTATACAAAAGCTCGCAGTAATTTCCCTGAAATCCTTACCTAATATTACCATCACACAGAGTCACAGTGCAGATAATTAGAATTAAGGCTCTATTAATCTTTACTAATGAAAAGGAGGTCTGTAGCAAATTGCCTAAATTAACAAACTGATATTTACACAGTGTGATAGAACTTGTTAAGAATTCATATATCAAATTAATTTACATCATGGTGCTCATCTTAACAAACTCTCATAAAATGTTGGCATTGAAAAGAGTCTGCCCAATAGTGGTTTCTAACTCCTCTTACTTCACAGATACAAAAATATCATAAAGATATTTGTCGTCTCTTAAAAACTGAGAATAAACTGAGGGTTGATGGGGGGTGGGAGAGGAGGGGGGTGGGTGATGGGCATTGAGGGGGGCACCTGTTGGATGAGCACTGGGTGTCATATGGAAACCAATTTGACAATAAATTTCATATTAAAAAATAAAAATAATAAATAAATAAATAAATAAATAAATAAATAAATAAATAAATAATTTTTTAAAAAAGATGTTTGTCTTCAGGGTTAATTTTCAAGAACTTATTCATATTTATCTCTGTATTGAGTTTATTGCTTGCCCAAATCAGAAGGGACTGGTTTCCCCTTGTCCTTTTGCAAGTTACCACAGTAATTGTTAAGAGAGAGTAAATGCTGTGGTTAGTGAACCATTAAATATGATTCTTTTGTCAGTTTAAGCCATCATCTTAGACTGACATGAACGTTGCCGTTTCCAAACCTGAAATTACTACCCACCCTGATTATCATGGTCTTTAGAGATGGGATTCAGTCCCTCTGCAGAATGAATGTTCTCTAAAGAATGATAAAGTTTATTGTTTCCTTTATGCAGATAAAAAGTAAAGCATAAATGTCCCACATTGGAGCAAACGGTGCCACAGAAGAAAATGAATGTAAATGCCTTATGGTGTGCAAGACTAAATGAAAATGTAATGTGAATTACTTTCTAGCTCAGGCTCATCACTAGTGCCCAGATGACTATGTTTCTGTAGTTTTAAAAATCACTTCAATTTTCAACCAAATGCCGCTAGCCAAATAAACAGTGTGTCTCTAGCACTTTTTATAATGCTTTCTGGAAGAGAAACAGAGACAGTATGAAAAAAGGCAAAGCATACTCAGCTCTTCGTGCATCACCAAGAGCCTACAGAGACTGGTTGAACTCTTGAACTTGTCCATTTACTCATTCGATCAGTAAAGGGTGCCAAGAACATAACCAGATGAGTACTGGGTGCTTGCCCTCTGCTACAGACCCAGCCCATGTGCAGCCATGTTTCAGTCCTGAGCCCCACCTCTTTTAGCTAATTGGATGATGGATAGACAGTTATTAGTTGGCCAACAATCTGTGAATGGTTGCTGGGACCAAACGAGGCTCATTCATTCACTTAGCCCATTTTTGAATGCCTACTCTGTTCAAGGAAATGGTTTTGATGCTGGAGATCCAGTGGAGAACCGGATAGATTGGGTCTTTCTTCTGGAGTTTAACATCGTAATAAGGGGAAGGAGCGAAGGAAGAAAACAAGCAAACAAACCAAAGACCAAGATCGTGTCAGATAACAACAGGTACAATGACAAAAATTAAACAGTGATGTGGTGGAGAATAACTGGGAAGAAATGGACAAGGAAGTTCCTCTTAGGAGAGGATATTTGAGCTGAGACCTGAATGATGAAAAGGATGAGCCATGTGAAGATCTGGAGAAGAGATTGCTGCAGACAGAACAGAAGTGCAAAGGGAATAGGGGACTCGGTGCAGGAAAGGAGTAGGTAGAATAGTCCAGCAAGAACACAGTGGATAATGGGGAGATACTGGGATGCAGTGAAGCAGGCAGGGAGCCAACATCAGATAAGCCTCATGAGCCATGTAAGGCATTTTATTCTAGATGCAACAGGAATCCTTTGCTTATAAGTAGGAGAGTGACATGATCTGATTTACATATTTTAAGAATTCAAAAAAATTTTAATTCCAGCATAGTTAACATATAGTGTTATGTTAGTTTCAGGTGTGCAACATAGTGACTCAAAGGTCCTATCCGTTGCTTAATGCTCATCACGATAAGTGCACTCTTTAATCCCCTTCACGTATTTCACCCATTTCCATCACCCACCTCCCCTCTGATAACCATCAGTTTGATCTCTATAGTTAAGAGTCTGTTTCTTGGTTTGTCTTTTTTTTTTCCTTTGTTCATTTGTTTTGTTTCTCAAATTCTACATATGAGTGAAATCATACGGTATTTGTCTTTGTCTGACTGACTTATTTCACTTAACATTATACCCTCTAGATCCCTCCATCTTGCAAAGGACAGTTTCATTCTTTTTATAGCTAATATTCCTTCCGATATCTTATATTCCACATCTTTTTTTCTAAATGTTTATTTATTTTTGAAGGGGTGGGAGGGAGGGGCTGAGAGAGAGGGAGACAGAGGATCTGAAGCAGGCTCCGTGTTGTCAGCGCAGAACCCAGCAGGGCTTGAACTCACGAACTGTGAGATCACAACCTGAGCCAAAGTCAGACCTGAGCTGAAGTTGGACGCTTAACTGACTGAGACACTAGGCTCCCCTATTCCACATCATCTTTATCCATTCATCTATCTATGGACATTTGGGCTGCTTCCATAATTTGACTATTATAAATATATCTGCAGTAAACATGGGGGTGCTTGTATTTTTCTGCATTAATGTTTTCATGTTCTTTGAGTAAATACCCAGTTGTGGAATTACTGAATCATATGGTAGTTCTATTTTTAAATTTTTGAGGAGCCTCCATACTCTTTTCCACGGTGGCTGTACCAGTTTCATTTCCACCAACAGTGCACAAGGGCTTCTTTTTCTCCACATCCTTGCCAACACTTGTTGTTTCTTGTGCTTTTGATTTAGCCATTCTGACAGGTATGAGGTAATACCTTATTGTGGTTTGAATTTACATTCCCCTGATAATGAATGATGTTGAACATCTTTTCATGTGTCTCTTGGCCATCTGTATGTCTTCTTTGGAGAAATGTGTATACATGTCTTCTGCCCATTTTTAATTGGATTATTTGCTTTTGGGGTATTTAGTTCAATAAGTTCTTTGTATATTTTGGATACTAACCCTTTATTGGATATGTCATCTGAAAATATCTTCTCCCATTCAGTCGGTTGTCTTTTGGTTTTGTTGATTGTTTCCTTCACTGTGGAGAAGCTATTTTTGATGTAGTCCCAGTAGTTTATTTTTACTTTTATTTCCCTTCCCTCTGGAGACATAGCTAGAAAAATGTTGCTATGGCCAATGTCAGAGAAATGTCAGAGCAACTGCCTGTGCTCTCTTCTAAGATTGTTTTGGTTTCAATTCTCACATTTAGGTCTTTAATTTCATTTTGAATTTATTTTTGTGTGTGGTGTAAGAAAGTGGTCCCATTTCATTCTTTTGCATGTTGCTGTCCAGTTTTCCCAATACCACTTGTTGAAGACAGTCTTCTTCCCATTGCTTATCCTTGCCTCCTTTGTCAAAGATTAAATGACCATGTAACTGTGGGTTTATTTCTGGGCTGTCTATTATGTGCCATCAATCTATGGGTCTATTTGTGTGGCAGTACCATACTGTTTTGATGACTATGGATGTGTAGTATATCTTGAAATCCAGGATTGTGATACCTCCAGTTTTGTCTAGTTTTTTTGTGTTTGTTTGTTTTTTGTTTTTTTGTTTTTTGTTTTGGGATTGCTTTGGCTATTTGGGGTGTTTTGTGGTTGCAAGCAAATTTTAGAATTATTTGTTCTAGTTTTGTGAAAAATGCTGTTGGTATTTTGATAGGGATTTCATTGTATCTGTGGATTGCTTTGGGTAATATGGACATTTTAACAAATTTTTTTTCTTCCAATCCATGAGCATGGAACATCTTTCCATTTGTAGGAGTCATCTCCAATTTCTTTCATCAATGCTTGATAGTTTTCAGAGTATAGGTATTTTACCTCCTTGGTTAAGTTTATTCCTAGGTATCTTATTTTTGGTGCAACTGTAAATGGGACTGTTTTCTTAATTTCTCTTTCTGCTACTTCACTAATAGTGTATAGAAATGCAATGGATATCTGTACATTGATTTTGTATCCTGCCACCTTACTGAATTCATGCATCAGGTCTAGTAGTTTTTTGGTGGAGTCTTTAGAGTTTTCTATATGTAGTATCATGTCATCTTCAAATAATCAAAGTTCTACTTCTTCCTTACCAATTTGGATGCCTTTTATTTTGTTTTCTTATCTGGTTCTTGTGTGTAGGACTTACAGTATGAATAAAAGAGGTGAGAGTGGACATCTTTGTATATTTCAAGAATTGTTTTAGCTGCTGTGTAAAAATATATATTTTTCAGGGGAACAAGGAGAACAGTTAATCTAGGCAACAGATGATGGTGGCTTAAATTAGAGTTTTGGCAATTGAGAAGGAGAGAACTGGGAAGATTTAGGATACATTTGATGGTATGGTCATAGACCAGGCTGATGGAAAGGATATATGGGAAGAAGGTAAAGCAAAGAAGAATCAAGGTTTGGGGACAAGAACTGAGACAATAGGGGTGGAGTGTTGGTGGGACATGAATCAGTTGTTCTATATTGGACGTATAAAGTTGAGATACTAATTAGATGCAATAATGTTTGGTTGTTTTTTAAAAACAAATGATTACGGGGCGCCTGGGTGGTGCAGTCGGTTAAGCGTCCGACTTCAGCCAGGTCACGATCTCGCGGTCCGTGAGTTCGAGCCCGGCGTCGGGCTCTGGGCTGATGGCTCAGAGCCTGGAGCCTGCTTCCGATTCTGTGTCTCCCTCTCTCTCTGCCCCTCCCCCGTTCATGCTCTGTCTCTCTCTGTCCCAAAAATAAATAAACGTTGAAAAAAAAATTTAAAAACAAATGATTTAATGACCTATTTTAAAGAGCAATGGTTGACCAATCGGATTCCCTATTTGGAGAATTTGCACTAAGAAGCCAGAGAGAGGGAGAGATCTGCAGAAAATCACAGGTGAAATATAGTCAAAGCCAGAGAGGCTAGAAAGAGCTAAGAGCCAAAATTATAAGGAAACAAATCTGAATCAGAAAGGAAGCCAGTTAGAAAAGGAAAAAATATCAGAGAGAAATAGAAAACCGTGTGGATACATTTCCCCCGGGGGGGGGGGGGGTCTTGTGGGGAGAGGGGTTGGTGAGCCATTTATCCCCAGAGCTGCCTCTATCATTTTTACTTCTAGATCTTTCCACACATGTCCTTCCAAAAAATTGCTCTTTTTCTTGATGTAACATAAGTGGATCTCTGTTCCTTTCTAATACACTAACCTAATTGAAATAAATGCCTCATCACACTGAGGACCACCAAGATGAATAAGATAAGGTCATTGTCCTCAAGGAGTTCACAGCACAGTGAAGAGGAAAAGATAATAATACAAAAAAATGTTATGTAAAGTCCAAATGGAATAATGCTAAGGGTATAAAATACTATTTAGTCACCATTGGTACCACATGTTCTTTTGGAAGCAAACCCAAAATTAACGCACAACCTGTGCCTTAGAATCTGCACCAAGTAATAGAAACTACAAGTAATGATTTCTATTAGGAAATGTATGGCCTTATATAAGAGGGTCTCTCCCAAATTTTGGTGAGGTTTTTACCATATGTACATACCACCTGGGCTATTATTTACTCAACATTTTCATTTGGTTAAACTCACTTTCGTAACCTAATGCATACTTTAGCCTCGTCCTAAGCAATAAAGCCCTTGAAATAATAGTTTGCTGTACTCTTTATACATTTTTCTGATATCTGTAAAGATAAATATTGACTATGAAAATAAAGAGCAATCCTGTGTGTGGTTAAAATCATATCACAGCCACCAGGGCTACCCGTACCAGATTCTTGGAAACATTCTTGAAAAGACTCAGGTTAACACACTGTGACTTTGGACTTGGCTTTCACCAAGGAGCTACTATGCAATCCTGGGCAAGTCAATGAAATGTACATATATTTTCCCTGCCCACCTACAGTGATGATAAGTACCAAATAGCCAGAATATGTTCAAAGTTGCAAAAGAAACAGTACTCAACAAATGGCAGTACTTATTATAAATGCCATTGTTGATTGTAATGTTTATATATGTGGGTTCCTGATATAAGTGCCACTTGGGTGATGCTGACATATAAAAGCCAAAAAAAAATGTTTTTTTCTCCTCTAATCTGTGTTCCAGAATGCTCCAGCTCTTTCTACGAAACTTATCTTCACTTATTGTCAGAACCACACAATTTGGACTGTGCTCAAAATCATTTGTAGTTATTTCTAGAAAGCAAGCCTTATTTCCCAAGTGTATATGGGAGTCCCCAGAAAAAGCACCTTTTGTCCAAAATGAGTTATGTATAAATAGACCATACAAAGTAAGTAACATGGCTTGAGCAGAGATTTAGTGCCACTTATTGGCTGCTGTCTTTGTATAAGATAATTAAGCTTTCACAGTCTATTTCCTGATTTGGAAAAACGGAATTAATAATCCCTACTTTATAAGGTTTTTGTGAAATTTAGTGAAATAATGACAGTTAATCACTTAGCATTAGTGTCTGACCTATTGCAAGCTCTAAATGAGTACGCATTGCAGGAGGGATGAGAACACTATTCACATTGGTGAGATCTGTATTAGGAGTCTACCCTTGTTAGGAGTTTTGAGAATCATAGTACCCACCTCATAGCAATATCCTGATAATTAAGTGAAAGTTGTCACATGTGAACGATGTAAACACATGCTGAGTGCTTAGTAGATGTAAACCTTTGCTATCATCATCAGACGTTGTTACCTCTGTGTTTATACTTTGGATAAATGGGATATAATGACTTGAAGGATTCTTAGTTGTAGAAAATTCCATGTTGAATGACAATTGATTGTCTATGTTGTTTTGTTTTCTATGGTCTGTTGTTCAAAATACTGTAAGAATTTAGCATAATGTTAGAAGACAATAGATCTTCAAAAGATACCACTTAGTAAACAGGAGAAATTAGCGTCCGGTTTGTTTTGAATACCCAAAGGTCTTTATTGATAAAGATCTGAACTTGGGCTATTATAAACTAGCTACATGTGGCTACTGAACTCTTGAAGTGTAGCTAACCAGAATGGAGCTCTGCTGTAAGTGTTACATGAGATTTGAAGGGCTTCATATGAAAACACGTATTAAAAATTTCATTAATGATGTTTTATATTGACTAGATGTTGACATGGTAATATCTTAGATTTATTGGCTTTTAAATAGATTCTTTAAATTAATTTTACGTGTTTCTTTTCACTTTTTAAATGTAGCTACTAGAAAACTTAAAATTACATATATCCAGGTCCCATTGTGGCTTGCATTATGTTTATATTGAATGGCTCTAATCCAAGCCATTTCATAGTTCAAGTGTTGACAAAATATTGCAGCTCATCTCATAATTGTGCAATATCAGAGTGGCTTTTTTGCACCTTAAACAGTAGTAAATTTTTTTTTTGAAAATTTAATGTCAGTTGTTTTTATAAAACTTTTTGTCTGTTAAAGCCACTTTTTAAACTTATTGTGTGTCACAAGCCATAATTTTAAGAGGGTAGTTTGGTCTTCTAGTTCCAGGTGTTTTTTTTTTTTTTTTTTTTTTTTGAAGATTTACATTTTAAGTAATATCTACACTCACAACCCCAAGCCCAAGAGTGGTATGCTCTACCAACTGAGCCAGCCAGGCACCCCTGGTTTCAGTTTTGTTACTTGTTTATATCTTGTTATATTCAAAATGCATAAAATAATACATTGTAACATGTGTTTCAAAATAGTAACATAACCAAAATCTAAGATAGTCATTTCCACTAAATGAAGGAGGATAGAAAATGAAAGTGTCCCCCAAACTAACAAAATACGACACACAAATGAATAATGTTATCATTATATAAATGAGTCTGAGTCAGTGGGGGAAATTAGGTGATGAATCTGAAAACACTATCAATGGTACTTTGATTAATTTATATGAATCGAATATTACTTCTGGTCATACCCAGCAATGGTATACATGCCCTAGCCAATATTCCATATTAATTTGTGAATCCAGGGGACTTTTACTAAAAATAATCATACATAAAATGCATATTCCCAAATCCCCATTAAGTAGACAGTATGTATAACAGGGTGACCTCTTAATGAGTTATCGTAGGTCACTTTTGAAATGAAGAACTTTGCAAAATAATGTGTTGTAGCTTTTAAAATCTTATATGAATGTGTGTGTTTTGGCCATGCATATTTGGACCTATGAGGAGTTTATAAAATGAAGAGCCCTTGTCAGCTAAGAGTAGAGAGAAACTAGTTATTTCATGGAGATCTTACAGGCAACATTCCAGAAAGTACTGTCGGAGCACCCAAACTAGTTTTTCTCTAAAGAGATACGAAGCACCAGCTTACTTTAGTTCAAGATTTGTAATTCACAAAATAAAACAAATGAGGCATCATTGGTTCTTTAGTCCCATCACCTGCATCTTCCTCCTTTGTTCTTACCTTCTGATCTCCAAATTTACAAATTAATGGCTTCCCCAGAGTTCATTTATAAGTCATCAGTTTCCTCTTATAGTATCAGGAGAGTTAACTTCCAAGGCTAGTCCCCTAAAGCTACTACATTGCCAAAATGGTATGCACTTATAATAAACAACACAGATGCCAGGTAATTAAATAAAAGGTGCTACAAAACCCAGATATAATCTTTAAAATGTGTCTGGAAATCCATGCTCGAAGAAAAACCGTTTTTATTTGGCAACTGAAAAGAGAGTAGGTGAGACTTCTGTGGATGTTCTGAAAGCTGATTGGGGAACTTGGAAGAACTGTGGAGGTGAATACCAAAGATTCTTCATGACACCTAATAGTATTTCTAAATGTTTGACTGCCTTATCAGTGATAGGGATATGTCCCCCGCATTACTCTTATATTCACAAAAGGTGTGATGAGATTCCTTTGTGGCTCATGTGGACAGAGGGTGGAAGGGAAGGGACAGAAAGAAAGCAGGACAGTGTTGACAGATCTCTGAGATGGTTAAGAAAGAGTTGAAAGGTAGAAGAAGGAAGTTATTAAAGTGATTGTGTGTGAATAAAAGACAGTAACTGAACTGGGAAGGAAGGAAGGAAGGAAGGAAGGAAGGAAGGAAGGAAGGAAGGAAGGAAGGAAGGAAGGAAAGGAAAGGAAGGAAGGAGGAAAGGAAGGAAGGAAGGAAGGAAGGAAGGAAGGAAGGAAGGAAGAAAGGAAGGCAGGGAGGAAGGGAGGAAGGGAGGAAGGAAGAAGAGAGAATACGAGGGACATACTCTAAGGGGTCAATGATAACAATTCTCATCTACTGAGCTCCCATTCTGTTCTAGGACTGTGCCAAGTGCTTCACACACCTGTAATTTTCACAGTTAAAGGCACTCTAGTCCCACTTTTAAGTGAAAAAGCAAAGTTTGGAAGTTAGGTGTTAGGCTGAATCATATGAAATTGCCATTTTAACCAATCAAACCCACAGAATGTTGGCAATTTCATGTGGTTCAACCTAATACCTTGCCTCAGGACACAGAACTAGTAAATTTTGAAATGAGGATTCCAGTACAACTCTACCTGTCTCCAAAATACTAACTCTTTTCCCCACTTACCACACTTCTACACAATATTGGGGCGAAGAGAAAATGTGTTATGGGAGAAGCTTGATTCAGACAGGACCCTATTCTCGCCATGACAGTCAGGTGACCCCACTAGGGAAGAAATGACTGATAGTTTTTCAGAACAGTTGAGTATTCGGTCAAGAGCAGGACCAGTGATTTGAATGCAGAAGTTATTTGAATGTCTGCTATTTGTATCTTGAAAGGTGTCTACATTAAATACTTTATACGTATTTAAAAAATTAAGCCGTATAGCGAAGGCCATTTCTACAATAGTGTGCTTACGTTGTAATTTGGTTTAGATACTTGATAAACATTTAATCCCTCCTCACCCTATGAAAGATTTATTGGTTGTCAATAGCTAGTGTCTTTAAGCAAATTACTCAATTCCAACTGGCTCTAAGTTTCAGGGAACAGCGAGATGAGTTCGATCGATGACATTAACGTCTTGTAAAGGGCCTTCTGTAGACCATTTTGATTGACTTTTATATTTACATGACCCCAAAGATTTCATCCCTTAGCTGCAACCTCTACCCATCAATAAATGCACCTCCATCTGTTGTTCTGGGCTTACTTGCCATTCTTTCTGGATGTTATCACAGACCAGAGATTAGTCTTGCGTGCATTACCGCCTTCAAACTTAGATGCTGCTCTTTTCCTCCCTCCTTTTCCCACTTCCTGATTTCAAACCTGTGAGAAGAATTGTTGGTTGGACATGGGCCCCAGTAGCTGGAGCAGACAGTGGGAAAAACCTGAGTGGCTGTTGGAGAAGATGTGCTTCTTCCCAAGTTTGCAACTCCTACTTGTCAGCACTGTGCCCAGAAAGGAAATACTTGTCGCTTGCATGCCACAACATACCCCAAATGTAGAGGAACACTGCTTTTCCCCCACTACATAGATAAGTTTGCCCAGTAATCCTCAAAATGGTTTTTGAGAAACGTTAGTCCTATTAAATGCTCCTCAAAGAAAGGACCAACACAATCTCGAACAGGTATCTGTATTTCTGTGTTCATCACAGCATCATTCATAATAACCAAGACATGAATAGATAGACACTAGGAAACCAGGGGAAGGATATATATTAACTCTGTATAATTTTTTGCAAATTTTCTGACAATCTGAAATTAGTTCAAAATAAAAAATTAATAAAATAAAGATAGCAGAAAAACAAAGAGAAAGAAACGAGACTGAGCTATTCCAGCACTAACTTATAAAAATACAGTGTGGGGGCACCTGGCTGGCTCAGTCTGTAGAACGTGCAATTCTTGAATTCAGGGTTGTGAGTTTAAATCCCACATTAGACATGTAGCCTACTTAAAAAAAATATTTAAAGAAATACAGTGTGAGACATGAATATGAGTCACATATGTCATTTTGAATTTGCTAGTAGCCAAATTAAAGGAAGCAAAAAGATATGGGTGAAATTGATTTTAATAATATCAAAAACATTATCATTTCAGCATGCACTCAATATAGAAAATTACTAATGGCATCGTTTACATTCTTTTTTGTCCTAAGTCTTCAAAATCCAGTATCAATTCAGATTAGCGCTTTTCAAATTCTCAATAGCCACATGTGGTTCGTGGCTATCACATTTCCCTATGCATCTTTTATTTCTGCTTCTTTCTACAAGGGTTTTATTCTTTCCCGCTATAAAGTCCACCTTCCTTCCTTCCCTCACATAGGAGCGTTAATATGTTCCAGGCATTGTTCTGTACACAAAACTGACATAAATTCTCAGCTTCCTGGAGCTCCCTTTGTCAAGAGGAAGTGATTGACATAAATAGTAGCTATTGTAAATAAGTAAATTATATAGTAATTAGGTAAGTGTTATGGGGTTTCCGGGGACAAAGTTGGGTGTGGTGACTCAGATATGCGGGAGGTAGGAAAGTTAACTGAGGTAGGGTCTACTTTTGAACCCGGATCACCTTTGGCTGCATTCTGATTCTTTGCATTCTTGAGTTTCAACAGATTCTCTGGAGTGGAGGGAACAATGAGCGAGTAAAAATTATGCCTTGCTTTTATTTATTTGGTCCTTAATAATGAGTCAAGTCCAGCTCAGCCGTAGAGTAGATGCTTGACTGATGTTTCAACATCTTTTTTTAAAGGAGTTAATGGCATTATGCACTGCCAGCCCAGCAGCTTTAGCAGAAATATGCTTGAGCAGCTTTAGCAGAAATATGCATGAGCTACCTTGTGAGGATAAGGATATTTCAGCAGAACACAGAGGGTTGTGAAACTATGCAGCCCACTGCAATTTCTTGATGTGAGTCTAGAGAGGTTTGATCGATAAAGTTTGATTCTTTCCTTGAAATTTGAATAATTGCTTACAGCCTGGTGAATTTAACGTATCTTAAAAATTGATTGCTTCTCTCCAGAAGAGTGTGAGTTTTGTTGACCTTCTTTGTAACAGCGCATGAGGTTCCTTGTTTGTGTTTTAAACCTCTGGTCAATAATGGCTATTCATCGAAATGCCTCCCAACCTCCATTCCTTATGCTCTAGGATATTACAATAGAGTGAAGCTAGAAATATGTGTAAGTAATCCCACACCTCAGCTTTTCAGAATTTGAGATATCTTTAACAAGTTAAAGGACAGGAGGCATGGCAGAGAATCGAGAGAGAGAGAGAGAGAGAGAGAGAGAGAGAGAGAGTATTTGTCCTGCATCTGATTATGTAAGGTGCTGCATGGAACGTATATTATTGGGCCTGGCCCCAGATCACCAAATTCCAAATCTTGGGGAGGAGGGAGAAACCTGAGAATCTGGGTGGTTAATAAGGTTCCCTAGTTATTCCTATGCCCTCTGGGTGTTGAGAATCATGGACCCCGGCACCAGAAAGGCCTGCATTTGAATGCTGATGCCCCTGCTCCCCGGCTGGGGTGCTCAGAGGGTCTCTTTTAGGGAAGTGATACCGAACTGCCCCTTGCATGTTGGTGGCCTTCCTACCCATGAGGCTTTGTCACAAAGAGAAAGCAAGGGAATTTGGATCCAGCATACCGCATCCCACCGCACCAAGTCCAGCAGGATGATTCTTTGGAGTTCTTAACTGTGACATTTTAACAAACCGTTCTGCTCCCATTTTTTAAAAAAAAATTTTTTTTTCAACGTTTATTTATTTTTGGGACAGAGAGAGACAGAGCATGAACGGGGGAGGGGCAGAAAGAGAGGGAGACACAGAATCAGAAACAGCCTCCAGGCTCTGAGCCATCAGCCCAGAGCCTGACGCGGGGCTCGAACTCACGGACCGCGAGATCGTGACCTGGCTGAAGTCGGACGCTTAACCGACTGCGCCACCCAGGCGCCCCCTGCTCCCATTTTTTAATGCAGTTGGAGTCAAGGCTGCTTTTGTCTCTTTGTTTTGCTAAGAGAAATGCAGGCATTTGTTTCCTCTCCTTTTCTTTTAACTTGGATTCCTATAATGCACGTATTTATAGTCCGAGGAGGCCAGAAAGAGAATGAGGACACAAGCGCTTTCGAGGCCTGCCATGGGGGCTGGACAGGAACATGTCAGGCCCACAAAGATGAGCCAGCAAGCTCTTTGTTTGTCTTTCTGAGCACAGGCCTTTTATCATCTGTGGTCCCATCTAAATGGCTTTCTTAAAGGATAAAGGGCCTAAGAAGCAACTTGTAATTATGGGCTCTCCAGTGGACTCACATACTATTTAAAAGCGCCAAATCAAAGAGAAACATATGAGGTTTCTGCTACTTAAGCTGGACCTAGGAGCCCTGGGTGAACTTACTTTTAACATAGCAGCCTCTTATCTTTTTTCTTCACTTTTAAAATTACACAGGTTATATATTATACAATAGTCACATAATACAATTAAGTCATAAATAAAAGCTACTTCATACCAGCCACTTTAATTCTATTACCTGTGATTCTTTCTAGATTTTTCTAGACATATGTAAATATATATGCTACACACACACACACACACACACACACACACACACACACAAGTAATTGAGACTCTTTACATTGTGAATGACAGAAACGCAATTCAAAAATGTTTTAAACAAATGGGAGGAATCTCTTCACTTACACGATCATATTGAAGTGAGGTAACTGGCTTCAGGAATGGCCAGCTCCAGGAGCTCCAAAAAGGTAGTAACTATTTCTCTCCTCTCCCTAGCTCTTGGCAATGCTGCATTTACCCCTCCTCAGTGGGCTTTTTCCATGTGTTAAAAAGGATAGCTTTCAGCAGACTTGGGACAAAATAGTGCCCATCCCCCAGTGTCATTGTCATCTCTGTTGCCTGACATGGTAAAGGAGAATTAAGATTGGAAAGGGAATTAAAATTTTTCATCAACTGACCTTACACTATGGATGTTATGTTGGATTATCTGGGTGGGCCCAAAGGAATCACAAAGGTTCATAAAGGTGAAAGAAGTAAGTAGCGGAGTTAGAGTAGAGAAGAGGATGCGATGATGGCAGTAAGGTTGGAGAGATGTAATGTGAGAAAGAGTCAAACTGCTGTTGCTGGATTTGAATATGGAAGAACGGCACCATGAGCCAAGGAAGCGAATGGCCTCTAGAGCGAGCCAGCTGGAAGAGGCAAGGACCTGGATCCTCCTGTAGAGGTTCCAGAAGAGAACACAGCCTGACTGACACCATGAAACTTGTGTCATGTTCCTCACCTACAGAAGGATAAGATAAGAACTTTGTCTTCTGGGGGTGCCTGGATGGCTCAGTCCGTTAAGCGTCTGGCTTCGGTTCAGGTCATGATCTCACGGTCTGTGAGTTCAAGTCCCGCATCAGGCTCTGTGCTGACAGATCGGAGCCTGGAGCCTGCTTCGGATTCTGTGTCTCCCTCTCTCTCTGCTCCTCCTCCACTCCCACTCTCTCTCTCTCTCTCTCTCTCTCTCTCAAAAATGAATAAACATTAAAAACATTAAAAAAAAAAAGAACTTTGTGTTCTATTGGGCCACTAAGCTTGTGGTACTTTGTTCTGGCAACCATAGAAAACCAATCAGAGCCTAACCAGCAAGAGACATTTTCCTCCTCAAAAATCCACATTTTAAAAGTCTTTGGAAGACTTCTGACTAGCCAGCTTGGTTTTTGCCCCCATCTGCATCCCATCACCATGTTTAGCAGAATAGGACACTATAATTGTCTAGATCAGGATACTCTATATGGCAGAGAAAGGGGATTAAGGGACTGATGGGCAGTCCCCCTTCCCAGAATCACATAACTGATATTGCAACAGAGAAGTGCCCAAAAGGAAGATGGTATTTGTTGTTATAGTTTGTTCTTTTAATGGGTTTATGACATGCTTTTTGTGCTATAATTTGCTTAATTAACTTTGCAACATATCTTGGAGATACTGCATTTCAATTCATATAGGTCCTACTTTGTTCTTTTTGGTAGCTGCATATTATTCCATTGGGTAGGTGAACCAAATTTATTTAACCAAGTCTCCTGTTGATGGATGTTTCCAATCTTTGCTTACAAAGAAGACAGCACACCGTATTCCCTATGCATGTTATAGTTGTTTTTGTTGTGCTCACTATTGGTTATGTGATGGAGAAGAGGGCAAGGACAAATGTAGTGGGTTGAAAAGTGCTGCCCCCAAATATGTCTAAGTCCTAACCCCCAGCACCTGTGAATGTGATCTTATTTGGAAATATGGTCTTTGCTGTTGTAATTAAGTATCTGGATTTAGGGTGGGCCCTAAATCCCATGATGAGTGTACTTATAACACACAGAAAAGGAGAACACAGGGAAAGGCCATGTGAAGATAACAGGCAGAGGTTGGAATGATGCCTCTATAAGCCAAGGAATGCGAGGAATTTCCAGCAGCCACCAGAAGCGAGGGGAGAGGCATGGAATGGATTCTCCCTCAGAGTTTCTCGTAGGAACCAATGCTGCTGATACCTTAATTTCTGAGTTTTGGCCTCCAGAATTGTGACAGGGTAAATTTCTATTGTTTTAAGCCACTTAGCTTATGATAATTTGTTATGGCAGCCGTAGGAAACTAATACACAGGTTTCGAAAACAAGCAGTTCTCCGGCCCGCCCTCATTTGGCTTGTGTCCAACTGCTCATCACCTGGGAAGATGGACCTGGTAGGTCAGATCATGTAAAGCTGTATGGCATACAGGAGTCGTTTTGCTTTTTGTTTCTTGTGAATGTGCTTTGTTATTTTTATTTTGTAGTGCCATTTGGTCTAAACAAATGACAAAATTAGTTTACGCTTCAGAGTCAGCTCCCAGTGGATATATGGCTGAGAAGCAGACCCGGTGTATGACAAGTGGCAGAGCAAAGTGAAGAGTTAGGCAGAGTATTTCTCTCCAGTGATCCATGGCATCAAAGATCTTTAGTGGTTGTGCATAAGAGAAGTGAGTAATTAAAGGAAGGAAAGAAGGAGGGGAGGAAGGAAGGAAGGAAGGAAGGAAGGAAGGAAGGAAGGAAGGGAGGAAGGGAGGAAGGGAGGAAGAAAGGAAGGGAGGGAGGGAAGAAGGAAGCAGAAAGGAAGGAACAAAAGATAAAAAAGACTATGATGATAAGTGAGGAACCTTTAAATGCCCAGTAGGATATCCTGCTAAAATGAATCCCTTTATATTTAATTCATCAACACAGCTGAAAATGCTCACGATGTGCTTGGTGTCCACTGCAGTGACACAAGCTGGCCATCCCCCATTCTCAACACCCCACCATTACTGTTTCAAGTCAGATGTCAGAAATGCAGTGAACAACAGTCAAAGCAGAGAGCTAGGAGCTAGGAATCTGATACTTTTTGATCAGTCAAGCACCCCCCCCCCCAAAAAAAGGCAATAAGGCATATGCATACACAGGCATGATCAAAGTACACAGGTATATGTCTCCTGCATTGCACTTTTTCTCATCTGCCTTCTGACATGTGTGAATTTGGAGCCAGGAAGCTTGTGCTTGGTAATTGGCAGCTGTGTTTTAACTGCAGGTCTGAATGTTTCGGGTGGGGAAAAGAAAACAAGAAATAGACAGTGAGATGCCCGTTTACAGGACGGGCAGTATATCACGGCACACCTTTAAACCTGCTGAAGGAGACAGACCAAGTCCTAAAAGTCACGGAAAGTGGCGCAACGCTACACAATTTCTACATGTCGTACCTACATGTCGTACAATTTCTACATGTCTACATGTGTACCTACTTTGGCCTTTGACTTCCTGGCATATAAATGGCCTTGGCTCCTGTCACTCCCACTGCTAGATTCCCTCCCCTCATCAAGTCTTATTGCAAATACCACCTCCCCTCTTCTTAACCTGGAAAGAACTTCAAGGGAACAGATCACACACCTTACTAAGTTGGAAAAGTTAACGCATATTGTGGGATGGGGCCATTTGGAGCCGTAATTAAGTGAAGAAGTAAACCAGTATTCACAAGAATTGGATCAACCAAGAACTACAGGTTCCCAAATATGCCTTTTTTGCATTTCCCCTGAGCTCCTGATGAATAACCTTCCACTCTTGGGAGGCCTGAGACTTGCTCTTTTGATAGCCTCTCATGTGCTTGTTTTCTCAGTGCATTTAAATTTGATCACAGAGCAGGGCCTGGCCAGTCCTCTATGGCTTCCCCCAAGGACGTTCGTCTGTGATGTATGTTTAATGTTTTCCCTCTGTTACAGAGATAAATGTCATCGGTAATTCTGATTGGCAGGCCCAGTGTTGAAGGTCTGTAGAATTATGGGAGTCCCAGAGTCACAGGAATTTCTCTTTATTCCAACAAAGCATACTTAAGTGGATTAATGATGTGGACTTCTAGAAGCAATCTGGTTTTGTGAAAATTTTCAGCAGCTTTCCCCTCCTCCATTTCTACTAATTTTCTTATTCTTTTTTCCCCTTTCTCTGTCTTTTTGATTTATAATTTTTGCTTTCAGCCCTCAAAACCTCTCTGAGCTGATTATGATACTTCCTTGCACTGAATGTCTCATTTGGCCTCTCCTGTTACCACCCCTCTGTTGTTTTCATCGCCTCAGTACCCAGAGGCCCCCCTCATGCTTCTCAGATTAAATCTTCCACTTTTGCCATTGTCCTCCTCACTTTGCTTAATTAGATAATTTCAGAGACAGCTTTGAGGACCCTACGTGTTGCCCCAGTGCTAAATGGGGTTTTTACAATTATTATCTGGAAGCCTGGCCACCATATCATCTGCTTCTTTTCTCTTCTTCTTTTCCCTTTCCTGTCATCTGGGTATGAATAATGAAAACAGTCTTTCCTTAAATGGAAAACTTATAATATTGTTGAGTTCTTTTCCCTGAGTTGGCTATTAATGGAAATTGAGGCATATCTCTGTGCTTTTGGCCTGGGAAAAGAAATAGGGAAGGTTAAGACATGGCAATATGCATTGTCAATGATTAGCATCTTTGAGAGTTTTTTTTTTTTTAATGAATTCTGTTTTATTACCAAACCAACAGAAATACATAGGGAATTTGGATAATTCAGAAAAGCACACAGTTGAAAATACATGTCATGTGTGTTTTCACCTTACAAATTTTGTGTGGGTGTATGTGTATGTTACATCAATATTAATCTATTTTTACACACAAAAATGGGTCAGCCTGAACATAATGTTTTCTAACTTACATCTTAAGCTTAATGAATTCTGGACATATAAATTAATTTTTTTTACATAACATGACCATAGAGCCCCCTTTTACACAGATTTAACTAGTCCCCTATGAACAAGTATTTGGGTTCCTTAGTCCAACAATTAATTGTACTCATATAAACAATGCTGTAATCAACATCCTTTATGCATAGCCATGACAGTTTTTTAAATAATTATTTCTTCAATAAAAATTTCTGAAGTTAGATTTGCTGTTCAAAGATATGAAATTTTAGTGAGCATTAGGTATTCAGGAAGACACCCAGAAGATTGAGCTAACTCATGCTGTTATATTGGCTTGGGTTAGACGAGAACACCCCATATCAAACAAGCTCTTTCCCAGTCTTTGGTCATCTTGGACAACAAACACTGGATTATTTTTTTTTCTGGCTACATATACTTTAGAAATGTGAAAGACCATCGCTTTCCTCCCTTCTAGGACTCCCTTCTACCCCTCAGTCTTGCAGCTTAATGGATCACAGCAGAGTTCTAAACACCATGATTAGTCTGCACCTAACTTAGCTCTATTTATCTTCTGTCAATTTTTTCTATTTTTAATATCAGCTTGGTATGCATTTGCCTTTCCAAGTGTTAGAAAGCAACTTTTCTCTTGTTTTACGTGTGGTTTGTGTTTTCATTAGAATCCTTGATATATTCAAACATTCTTCTCTTTTTCCCTAACAATATATGTTCATGAAATCTTTGAATAGTATTGTAAATGGGATGTCATTTAACCTTCCTTGCAAAGACTGTAAAAACAAGACCTGTTTATTCAGGGAAGTTAACATTCTGACTCAAAGGGAAAATACCTGAGGATCTCAGAGATCCACCTACATGTGTATTGACTGAATGCTGAAACTGAATTCTGACATATCTAGACCCAGATATTTTACAAACCAAACAGTGGACTGGATGACTCATCTCCATAAACTGAGAACTCTAACAAAGATGATGACACTATGGCAAAGGAGTATAAGCTCAGATAGACACTAATACCTACTTGGAGAATCACTATGATGGTTAAATGAGCTAATATGCTTTCAAGTGCTTTATAGGGTGCTTGGCACATGAATTACAACTCAGTGTATGATCATGGAGGAAAAGATATTTTAAGAAGCAGAGAAAATCCTACATTAAGTGACTTTGTACTGGAAAATCATAAAAGGGATATAAGAACTGATTCTCCTAATATAGAAATCAAGGATATAGTATCCCCTTTTTTCTTTACTATAAAAAGTGCTGTGAAGAATCTAGAACCTTCCTCAACTTAATTTTAATCAATTACAACAGAAATTCTTTACTTCTTATAGAACCATGCCCCCCCCCAATATGAGAATCTTTTAAAACTGAATTCTAAATAGAAATATGCACACTCACATCACATTTTGCAATCTGGGGCACCATCCTATACCAGGTGAAACTGCCCCAAAACACAGAGATTGTAGGACATACTTTCATTTATCTGAATGAAGTCAGAAAGAAGAGGTTAGAGCCATCTCAGGGCTGCAGTTGGGTATACCTGATTTCAGAGCCAGAGATTCTAATCATTACCATGTGCTGGATACATCCCATGCCCTTCAGCACTTACAACATAGAAAGGAAGATAAGTAGGGAAATAAAGAAGTACAGTGCAGTGCAGCATGTACTGAAAGGAATGACTTAATGGGAGTGGGGTACAGACATCACGAAAACACCCACTTTGCCTGGTTTCACAAGTGCACTAGTGGTCCCTTGGTCTTTCAGAATCTTGGGAGATTCCGTGGACCATGTGGCATACCTTATGTCAAAATCAGAGTGCCAGATCAGAGGGAACGTAAAGATTCACCCATGTTCTGTCCCTCTCCGTCCATCCCCCTTCTCTATATGAGAGACATGAGCAGGGGAGTATAGGTGAACAGAAGCTTACCAGGAGACAAGCCTTCACCTTTTGCTTGGCAAGTTTGAGCCCATTTGTAATAATCTATAATGTCTATGATACCCATGCCAGACTGTGAAATCTCTGAATTCTTGATTCCAGATATCCAGAGGAGGGAACAGACATCCTTCACCCCACACACACAACCTTGTTTATAGAGTGCTCTAACAACATCCCAGGCCTGCTTGTTCAGCAAAGGGTTCTAATTTGGACAAGCAAGAAGGAAATGGCCTGACCATTCAATTACACTCACGTGGTAGCATGATATCTCCCACTTCCAAGGGCATTGCTAACTCCATTAGCATAAGACCATTGCTGCTTAGTATTTTCCCTCACACACACCTAAATTCAAGTAATTGCCTTACCACTGACCTGCCTTGTTGGGCAAGTTACTTAATGAGTTAACATGTACTGACTGCTGACTATGTATGTGGTAGTGTCCTTACTGTTTTACATATGTGGACTTGGCCCACCCTCCCAACTCTTTGAAGAAGAAATTATTATTATTACCCCTGGATGTTATTCAGGATCAACAGCAAGTGAACAGAACTGGAAACAGAGAGCAGGCTATTAATCCTGAAGCCCATACCCTCACACACAAGGCCATGGTGCCTCCAGTTCAGCAGGTCAATTTCAACATTTGTAAAAATGGGATGATGCTGATCATTCTCCAGAGCAATATTAGGATTAAATAAGGTTGGTTTATTTCATCAAATAGTGTCAAGTAATGGGGCCTCTGCCCATGAAGGGAATCCTTTTGGAAGAATGCACGGGTGTAGAAGTCAGGCTTACCCCAGATAGTACACAAACACCTGTGACTACAGCAAGCAAACCCACCCTCTATATCCACAGTGCTTTTTATTTGTTTTCTTTTTCTCATCTTTCTGCCTTCTCTTCTTGTCTGCACTTGCAAGTGACTTCAAGTAGGTTAAAATGATGGTATTCCATTTTCTTACCGTCTTCGTTTCTGGCTATTTGGATCATTTTTAGTCAACAAATGAGTTGGCTTTCCCCAAACTGCCTGGGTTGATATTTTTTGTTTAAACTGCAATGTTCTTTCAAAGGTGAATGATCAGGAACTTTGTCTGAAAATCAACGATACACTCCGAGGCAGAGAGCCAATACCGTTTTGTTTGTTGCTTTAATTACTGTGTGTGTGTGTGTATGTGTGTGTGTGTGTGTGCGCGCTCACGCGCTTGGGTTTTTTGGATTGCTGTTATCCCTGCTAAAGGAATTGAACGCATACAACTGACTCTTCCGTAAACATTGTTTGAGCCCTGCATAATGCAAGGCTAGCCCTGAGCAAAGAGCAAGGGACTACCAGACAGCTCAGAAGTGAAGTTAGTTTCTAGCAGGGGGCAGGTAGTAGGGGAAGGACAACAGGCTGAGAAAGATACAAAAGACAAAGAGCCATTAGAAAGGTGAAGGTAATGGGCTGTGGTGGCTCAGAGAGGAGAGGGATTGCTTCCATCAGGAATGATCACAGAGGACTTTCTGAAGGTAATGGCAATTTGAATGGGACCTTAAACAACATAGAGAATGTGGACTATGGTGTGGTAAACCAGAAAGGGTGAAGGACATTCCAGCTCACAGAACATACCTGGAAAGTAGCACAGGATTAAAGAGACTTTATGAAGAAGGTTAATTTTTATAAAGAAAATTTATCTTGTTTGCTGAGGAAATAAAGAGGGAATTAATCAAATTAACAGCCCTGAACTCATTTCTCACCATTGTTCCCTGGTTTACAATTCCTCCAGTATAATACTGCCTCAGGGCCTTTGCACTTGCCATTCCCTCTGAGCTGAACACTTTTCCCGGATCTTTGCTTGGCTGGTTCTGTTTTGTCTTTCACATCTCAGTTTAAGTAAACCCTCTTAGAGAGAGCCTAACCTCTGTGAGGAGGTTGTTCTCCCTAACACCGCCCCCCAGTCATGCCACACTCTCCCATCTACCCACACAGATACACCTCCTCAGCATGCTTGATTGTTTCTTTTTTTTTTAAACCTTATTTGTTTCATAGCACTTTCCATACTGTCTTGCCTGGCACAGAGAATCCAACTCCAACATATTCCTACCCCGTGTATCTATATCACATCAAAATGCTAGTTTTCATGCAATCCCAGCGAGCTGGAACTCTTGATTTTTCATTCTAGAAAAATGGATGTGAAAATGCTTACTTCCCGGGGTGCCTGGGTGGCTCAGTAAGTTAAGTGTCCAACTCTTGCTCTCAAGAGCTCAGGTCATGTCTCGCCATCATGAGATGGAGCCCCGTGTCGGGCTTTGTGCTGACAGTGCAGAGCCTGCTTGGGATTCTCTCTCTCCCTCTCTCTGCCCCTTTCCTGCGTGTGCACATGCTCTCTCTCGCTCTCTCTCTCTCTCTCTCTCTCTATCAAAATAAGTAAACTTTAAAAAAAATGCTTACTTCCCTTCAAGCATTGGTTCTCAGCCTGGCACATATTAGAATCACTTGTGGAGCTTTTGAACCCCCCCCCCCCAGATTATTGAGCCTTAACCCAGAGTAATTAAGCCCAAATCTCTGCAGGTGAGGCCCAGTCTGCCCTAAATAGTTCTAGTGGACAGTCCCAATTGAAACCCAATGCTTTAGAAACAAAACGCAGGGCCAGGCACCTTTGCCGATGATATTCCCTGCTTGCTCTGGCAAGGTGGGGGTGAGTTGCAGGATCAAGGGCCACAGGTCTGGAAAGCGAAAGCAATATACATTTCCTTCATCCACAAAGGGTTAAGGCACATCTGCCATGTGCCAGACACTGTCCTAAAGGGGTTCAGAGTGGAATGAACCAGACAGAGTGGCTGGCATTGTATCTGCCCCATAAAATGCTAAGCTTCTCTTGGAGACAATACTGTTAGACTGCAGGATTTGGTCATGAACCAAATAGAATATTCTAATCAGACGTCCAAAGGAGTCTTCCCTTAGATCTTCACTTAACCAATGACATTATTTACTAGAGGGCAATAGCGTGTTCCAGAAGTGCCAATCCCTTCAGAGTATGATTCAGAGTCATTGTCTTGGTCCATGAGGCTTGTCATGCTCTTATCCTCTGGCCTCATATACCAGCACCCCTCCCATCCCTTGGTACTCTCCAGCCACACTCCCCCATAAGCCTCTACTTTCATATAATTGCACAATTTGCTCTTCCCAGCCTCTGCTCAAATATCACCTCCTCAGAGAGTCCTTCCCTGTTCTCTTGATCTAAATAGCATCCTAATTCCTCTCCATCTTTTTGCCCTGCTTCCTTTGCTTTATAGCATTTATGTATTTATTATCTCTTCATTTTCTGTTTTCCCTAATAGAACATAAGCCTAAAGAGAACTGGACCATGTCCTTCCTGTTTATCGCCATATCCCCAGCACCTAGCACAGTGCCTGGTACATAGTAGGTATATAGTAGATGCTCCTTAAGTATTTGCTGAATGGATGAATTTAATAAGGTTTAATTCTCATTGCAATTCTCATTGCATTCATGTGTATGGTTATCTTCTATTGAGGGCAAGTTGAGACTAGGTTTCTAATTAGAAGTAAATGGTCTGCTTCTTAAATGAATTAGTATAAGGAACAAGGGAATCAATATAAAGGAAAATAGCAAATAAATAGAAGCGTAAGTGCTAAGAGGGTGGCTGACATCTGGGAAACCCTAGTCTAGAGCAGCTCAGGAAACAAAGAGGAAAGAACAAGCCTGGAAGTCAGGGGACTACCATTCAGTCATCCACATCAGGATGCTGAATGACAGCAGTCACCTACCCCTACCCACAATCTTTTGTTATGTTGAGGTGCAGTTTATCTAGTATTCATTGAGCATCAGTTATGTGCTCTGTGCAGTGCGGGGGTAAGCATGATTTAGAATCCAATTCCATCTTCAAAGGGTGAACCTCAGAGATAGCCATGGGCACCATGATGATTGAAATCCAAATGTGATAAATAGAAGAAAGGCCCATAAAGGCCACAAAAGAGCAGCGTTTGTTTCTCCAGCGGAGACCAAGAAATCCTTTTCAAAAAAAAAGACAAATTTGACAGGACCTTGAAAAAAATGGGTGATTTCAATAGGCAGGAATGGGAGCCAAGGCATTCCAGACAGAGGGGACATCTGGAGTAAAGCCAGGCAGAATAGTGGCAGCAAAAAATTGGGGGGAAATGAGATCACAGGACACAATGGAAAAAATGTGTGGGCTTTACTGGAAAACTCACGTAGGACTTTCTGTTTGCTGGCTTTCGTTTGTTATTGCACCCATGTCCTCACAGAGAGGAACTTCAGGAAGGTATTTCTACTTCCAAATAACCAATCTCAAATCCATTTTCTTTCTATAAAGAAGATATCTGGAAAACCCCATCCTGCCATTTCCATTGTAAGCACGCAAGCAACAATCAACTGCTGCCCTAGATTTACGTTAAAAGGATGCCTGACCTTGATTTAAAAAAAAAAAAAGAACCCTGCAGAGAATGGTGGCCTCGGTTGCCAGAGTCCTGAGCAGCACTATGGACAGAGAACTGCTCTCCATTAGTACCAAAAATCCAAATAAATCTACCCTCGGAACTATCAAGAATCCAGCCAAAGCAAAAAGGCTCTTGAAGCAGTCCTTCATCTCAAGGGGGAAAGAATCCTTGAAGAGAGATTTCCCCTGATAGGGAAGTGCATAAGCCTTCCTGCTCCCTCTCTGCAGCAATCTCCTGATGGGTAATTAATGTCCTTTGCATGGCGATAGTCTGCTACTTCGCAGTATTGTGCCCCCCATGTGTGAAGCTCATGACCTCGGTGTCAAAATTTTTTTAAGTTAATATGATTTAATGTGGCACTCTATCTTCCCAATGTGCTTCAGAGTTAACATCGTACTTAATTTTATCAAAGGTCTTTGTCTTGAGTTACAGCCTGGAAGAGAAGATTCTAGGGAGGACTTTATGATATTAAATAATGCATAGAGAAATTAAGCACCCTTCCCAGTGGTTCAAAAGCTCTGGATGGTCCCTAGCTCCCTTCCTAATGCTAATATCTGATTTCGATCTTGAGAATACTTCCACTTGGAAGATAACAGTAGGAGAGAAATATTCTCTGCCTCCAACCTCCCTCCCTTTCTCTTTCTGAATAATAATTAAAAAAAAAAATCCATGGAGTCTCTCTCTTGATCTCCTTTTGTCATTAACATCTCACTTTAAAGTGTGTTTCACAGAATGTTAATGGCTGTTACACAACCTCAATTTAGAGCCAAATAAACTTTAGGGAAAACTGAGTTAAACAGTTAAGTAGGTATATTTACTGAGGTCATGTAATAAAACCTTTCATAGGTGACTCTGCACTATTAATACTCAAGAGGGCTGTGTATAATTTGTAGCATTTCCCAAATTTAGTGTTTCCATGGAACCCTTTTTTGATGTAGTGTCTGGAGAGATACGAGTTCATCAACCAGTGTTGAAATAGCAAAAAAAGAGGCTCTGTGACAGAAGCTCAGATGTTCCCCTAGAAATTGCAATTCCCAGGACAGTTAGGATTGTTGCCTGAAAAACCACGAGGTAGGTCACATCGCAAGAGCTGTGTTCAACCAGGCCACCTTCTCTCCAATTTTCTCATGTATATAATGGGGAGTCATAATACCTGCCTCTCAGAATTGTTAATAGAATTGTTCAGGTGACTAATTTGGAACAATGTAAGTAAGAATCCTCAGCAACATAGCAGAAGGGAAGCATGCATTCAATGAACACTAACTGGTATCCCAACGTCCTCTAGGAAGTGCTTCTCTAATCTTACCATGCATCTAATCTCACCAGTTTGTTACAATGCAGATTCTGATTCAGGAGGTTTGGGATAGGAACTGGGATTCTGTGATCCTGTGCTCCTAGTTTGAGGACCGTAATTTGAGAAGCAAGTCTTTCAGAGATACAAAAGCAACAAAACAGAATCTCCACTTTTTTTTTTAATGTTTATTTATTTTGAGAGAGAATGCATGAACAAGCAGGGGAGAGGCAGGGAGAGAGGGGAAGAGAGAATCCCATCACAGAGCCTGATGTGGGGCTTGATGTCATGAACCACGAGATCATGACCTGAGCTAAAATCAAAAGTTGGATGCTTAACTGACTGAGCCACTGAGGCGTCCCAAAACAGCGTCTCCACTTTTAAAGAGTTATAATGTTTGGAGAGAAATTAGGTATGCCATGAGCTAACTCAATGGCAAGCAGAGACAGGTACAAAGAAACTACTTGGGAGGACAAGGTTATTCTCAATCACACTAATTCACACTTGCTTTAGAAGGGAGTTAAAGCTGACTTTGAATGATGAGCAGGCCAGGAATCCTGGGTCCTGGCTGTGCCAGAAAGGGAACACATTCGTGCAGGTAGGAAAGCATATGGTTAACTTAGGAGATGCTCATAGTTCTAGGGAGCCCCGGCATAATGGTGAAGAGGAGGGGCAGGTGTACAGTGATCCATGGACCTGGATGCCTGTGTCACAGGTATCGACAAAGCACAGGATAAGAGAGTTATAAGTAAAGGTATTCGTTTCCCAGGGCTGCCGTAACTAAGTCCCACAAACTGAGTGGATTCAAACAATAAGGTTATTATCTTATAGCTCTGGAGTCTAGACGTCTAGATCCAAGTGTCAGCAGGACCGTCCTCCCTCTGAAAACTGCAGGGGAATCGTTCCTTGCCTCTTCCTACTTCCTGGTGGCTGCTGGCAATCTTCAGCATTCCTTGGCTTGCAGCTGCCCCTCTCCAGGCCCTGCATCCCTCATCATGCAGTGTCCTCCCTGTGTGTCTCTGTTTTCACATGGTCATCTTCTTATAAAGGCACCAGTCCTATTGGATTAGGGGCCACCCTACTCCAGGATGACCTCATCTTAACTAGTTTCCAAATAAGGTCACATTCTGAGGTGCTGGTGGTTAGGACTTCAACATACATTTTTTGGAGGACACAGTCCAACCCATAAAAGTAAAACTGTATGCACTCATTAGGTCCAAGGAATCTCCTGTGCCCTGATCAGATTAAGCTTCAAAAGTAGCCTTTTCTCAGTGAGCATTGGGAACAAATGAAGGATCATATGTCTGATGACCCTCTGCCTTCTCCATGTTCACCCCTCCCCATGCATGACAAGGATCTTTAGGACATTCTGGGGGGTCACTGAACTAAGCAGAAAATGCAGGACACTGATATTAGAAAAATGAGGGCAGCATTAGAATTCCTCATGAAGCCTTCTTTCCTTTTTCTGCTTATTTCTGTAGGAATGTGAGGTCACTCTCAAGGAGTATTTGGGAATGTGAGCCCCTTCAGTTTCCTTACTGGTGTTTGCACACAACAGGATTCAATAAAACAAGGATTTCCAATGTCTGTCTATCATTAGAAGTAGTGACCTTCCAGTCTTTCCGTTTGCTCTTTCCCAATGGAAGACTAATGTAAACACTGTCCAGAATGTGAATTTTGTAGGCAGGCAGAGGGGTCAGTGGGCTATTTTATCAAATTAAACCACTCTCTTAAAAAAAATGGAACTACTAAAAAATAAGTGGTTTTTCCTTTTTCAATTATATTCTCTCTGGCTAGATAGATGAATTCATTGTCACCTAGGTGCATAACGTTTTGTGTTTCAAATAACACTGCTTCCTCACATCTTAGAGGTTACCAGCATGAAAGGAACATTTCACACAAAACCTCTACAAGTATGGCCATGAGCAGTAATAAGTTTTTCAAGCCTGTTCTTTTAGACTGATTGTCCATCCTAGATTAATTCAGAGCCACCCTTTCTCTGCTAAAATGAAGAAGAAAGTTGACTTCACTGTGTGGGCAGAAAAAAGGAAGATGTGAAAATAAAAGAATATGAAATGAGTATCTTTTTCAAGGCAATTGAAAACAAGTTGCAGGTTCTGTCCTTGCTACTGTCTCCATCTAAAGAAAATAAGCCCAAGCATCTCCTTGGGGCTGGTAGTTAATTTTAAGCCATATTTAAAGACTGCTAAGAAACACATTGGTGCCAATCTAGGCCATGGCCAGTGGTCATTTAGTCCCACTGACTAAAAAGATGCAAACACTAGGCCCCAGACATAGTAGACACTAGCAAGTTCTGACATCCTTACCTTCTCAGTCCTGTCCTAAGCAATTTAGTACATTGCCCAAGAAGACATAACCCTTGGAAACTGTAATATGCTATGCTAAGAGAAAATAAACTAAACTTCTACAGGTCAGGCTTAATTTTGCAAACTCCATTTCATGGAGATAATTGGCCACCAGGCGCTTACAGGAGGATTAGCCAGCTCGAAATCTCATCTCCTCCCCTGAAATCCTCCGCAATCCTTCCAGCCTGAATTAATCTTTCCTCCTTTGTGCTCCTATAGCACTTGATCTGTACCTCAATTATAGCTCTTATCACAGTCTCTGTGGCATTACTCTTATTTCTGCAGGTCTTATCTCCCCTAGTAGACTCCAGGCTGTCTAAGAAACAAGACTGTGTCCCAGTCATTTTTGTATTTCTGGCATCTAGGACAGGGTATGGCAGGTCCTCAATAGGTATTTATTGAAGAACTGAAGGATGGAATCGGAAGAAGGATTTTGTGATTTTCTCTATCATTATCAAATGTCACTTTCTCATATCCAACAAGGTCTTAATAAATCCTTTGAAGGAGCGTTCTGGAACACTTAAGAGATTCTGGGACTTAAAGGGAATAGGAGAGTTTCAAGAGAATCTAAAGGTGAGCCTTCGGTGGAGATTAAAGAAGTCCACAAATACATATGGAAAACTCACTAGAGGAGACCTACCTGCTTTGGAGGGTCTGGGAATGGTCAGGGCTGGAAGCAGACTTTGTATCACTAAGAGTTTTTGAAGTTGCAAGTAACAGAAGCTGCCTTTGAGTAACAAAAGTGAAGTCATTTTTTGGAAAGGCATAGGAAAGTTCACATAAAGAAAGGGAACACTCAGGAACTGGGCTTAAAAAATACTAGAAATGGGGCAGTTCAAGACACATATACAGCAAAAACTAAGGAATGGCTTTAATTCATAGTTCAACCCATGTGTTGCTACGATGCATGAATCACCTCAGCCCCTCATCTCATCCTTACATCATGTCATTCAAGGCCCAAAACCCAGAAAAATAATCTTGTTGGTCTAAGTTGGGTTTTATACTGACCTCTTGGATTGCGAATGTCCCTTCCATAGAGAAAGGACAATCCCCCAAGAGATGTGATTCCCTGAAAGGAAATCAAGGTGCTATTAGCAAAAAAAGGAAAAATGAGTGCTTGACAACCAAAACACGACTAATGACTACTACAGTCTTCCCATGGAAAATAGCCACATTAGAAAAGTACTTTAAGGAATAAAACTATGTCATAAACTAATGAGAAAGATGAGACCCTAGAACACTTTTATTTATCAGTAGATTAGAGCTGAAATTCAAGTACAACACACTTGGACATGTGCCGTCAAATATTTTATCCACCATGCATATTGCCCACATATTTTAGACAGTTTTTTACCCTGTTAAATTGCTTAGAAAGCCATCTTTTTAATAGAAAAATCAAAGGAATGACCTTGGAAAAAGTCACCAAATAATGACTCAGAAATTAAGGTAACTGAATTTCTGTCAGCCCTTTTCTACTTTCTATGTGAGTAGGGAACCAAGTTACAGCTAGAAAGAAAATTAACAAACTGAATTTTTCGGTGAACTAGAACTCTAGGAATTACTTATTGTCCTTTTCGTTTCTCACTGTAACACCTGAAAATTACATTTTGTCAGCAGATACTTTGGAACATTTCCTACCAATACTAATGGTTAAAGCTTTTTTTGATTTGGGTTTTTTTTCAAGTAGGTCTGGGAGAATATAAAGAACCTCAATGCTTTCCTTCTTGTTCCAGTCCAGGAGATTAGACCTAATAATGGTTTATTAGTCAAGCTTTTTAAGTGCTTCTGCGTATCAGATGCTGTACTGAAATCTTTACATGTGTTTCTCATTTAATATTTATAAGAACCCAATGAGAATATACTCTTGGTATTAGGAAACTACGAGTCAAAGGAATTATGTAACTTGCCCAAGGGTGCACAGCCAGTAAATGGCAGAACTAAAGTAAAATACATAAAACATTGATGCAGAAAATGAGTACACACATACATTCATACATACAGTTACAGACATAGATATTAACCTTAAAAGTTATTTTCTGAAGCATTTAGATTACCTGTCCTTAAAAAGGATAGGTCCTCAATAGATGTATACTAAAGGCAGGAATTTATAATGTGATTCTAAAAATATAACTTCCAGGAAATTTATGTGGGTAGGGAAAAAGATCTATCAGCATAAAAGAATATTTTAAATAGAATATGATGATCTGTTATTCCTTCTGACTCTGAAAATGGTTGTCAGTTGTTATGTTAGGACTAAATTCAAAGGGAAAAATGATTGATTAAATATTTTTGACCTCTGCATCTTTTTTCCTCCTGAGTAGCTTATTAAAGGCAGTGGTGGGATGTATTTCTCTGACTTTTTTTTTTTTTTAAATCAGGGTAATCAAAAAAATGTGGTTGGTATTAGCATACAGATAAACATATAGACTAATAGAATAGAGTTGAGAGTACAGAAATAAACCTTTACATTTTATGACCAACTGATTTTCAACAAGGATCCCAGCCATAGTAATGGAGAAAGAATAATCTTTTCAACAAATGATGCAGAGACAACTGAATACCTACCTGCAAAAGAATGAAGTTGGACCCCCTACCTCACACCATATATAAAAATTAACTCAAAACAAATAATAGACCGTGTAAAATCTAAAACTACAAAACCCTTAGAAGAAACCGTAGGAATAAATCTTTATGTACTTTAGTTAGCCAATTGTTTCTTAGATATGACATTGACAGCATTAAGTAATAAAAGAAAAAAATAGATAAATTGTATTTCATAAAAAAAAAAAAAAAACTTCTGCACTTTAAAGAACACAAGAAAGTGAAAAGACAGCCCACACAATGGGAGAAAAATCTTCTAAATCACTTATTCAAAAAAGGACTGTGTCTAGCATGTATACTCTAACAATTTATATATATGTAAAGAACTCTCTTAAAAGAACTCTAACAACAAGAAAAAACAATTCAGTTCTAAAATGGGCAAAGGACTTAAATAAATGTTTATCCAAGGGAGACATACAGATAGCCAATAAGCACACAGAAATATGTTCAACATCATTAGGGAAATGCAAGTCAAAACTATACTGAGTTATCACTTCAAGTTCATTAGGATGGCTAAAATAAGAAAGACAAACAATAACAAATATTGACAAGGATGTAGAAAATGGTATCTCTCCTACATTTCTGGTGGAATTGTAAATCATGCATCCACTTTGGAAAACAGTTTAGCAGTTTCTCTAAATGTTAAACATATGATTATGTTAATGTTAAACAATATGATCGAGCAGTTTCACTCCTAGGTATATAACTAAGAGAAATGAAAACACACACACACACACACACACACACACACACACACACACAAAAACCTATCTGCAAATGTTCCTAGCAGCTTAATTCATAAAAGCTCAAAACCCAGATGTCCACCAACTGATGAATGGATAAACAAAATGTGGTATAGCCACACAATGGAATATTATTCAGCAATATAAGAGGAGTGACATGTTCAACAACTTGGATGAACCTTGAAAACATTATGCTAAGTGAAACAAGCCAGGCACAAAATGCCACATATTGCACGATACCATAAATATCTATCATATGCTAATTCATAGAAACAAAGATTAGTCGTTTCCAGGGGTTAAGGGATGGAGAAATGTAGTGTGACTGCTAATGGATGTGAGAGTTCTTTTGGTGGTGATAAAAATCTTCTGAAATTAGATAGTGGTGTGGTTGCTTTGTGAATATACTAAACTCTGTAAATATACCAAAAACCACTGAACTGTATACTTTAAAAAGGTGAAGTTTCTGGTACTACGTTATGGTTAATCCTATTTCAATAAAGCTGTTGCTTAACCATAAAAACTATGACCAGCTATTATCTGTCTGAGATGGTAAGTTTGTGGTGTGCCTTGTAGTTCCCCAAACTTTCTATTTGCATACATTTCTGTAACTATCTACACACTCTACTCTTTGTGTTCCAACTTCTACCCACTTTCCCATCCCCATTCTAACCACTTTCCTGCTGTGCAAATGTGTTCTTCATCTTTCATGAATTGGCTCAAATCTCATCTCTACTAGGGAATCTCCCGGAATCCCTTGTTCCACTTTGAGCTGCATTTATCTGAAGATTCATCTGAACACTATTCACATTTTCCATGGTAATTATCTCTTTATGTGTCTGTCTACCCTCTAGTGTGTAAGCTCCTTGGATCATTTGTGTTTGTGTTTTGAGGTATGGCACAGTGTCTCACACGTAGTGTGTACTTAGAAATGCTCACTGAATGAGTGAATGAATGAATGAATGAATGAATGCTTAAAGATAGAAAACTAAAGAATATCTCCTAGTTGAAACATCCTATGATGTCAGGACATTGTCTTACCATAGAAAGTGTCTTAGATTTAAATCTTAAATACTTTGTGTGTTAAATTTAAACTAACTGTGGAAATCAATGCTACAATGAATAAATATTTGACTTCTAAATGTGAGATGTCAGTCCTCAAGTGTCCTAGGATAAGCTGAGCTTTCTAAGAGAAACAAGTAATTCTTGCCACATGGAATACTCTTGCGCAATTAACTAACTATGTTGCAGGGCCCTAAGACATTTCACTGGAGCATGTAGACTTGGTTGTCAATAAAAACCCAAGATATTTTAAAGGTTGAATCGGAGTCTGTTGTAGAGGGAAATAGAGCCTCCGGTGAATAAATTTTATCCAGATTACTGTCCTTCTGTAACAATATCTCCCTGCTCGACTACTTAATCTTCCTGTGGTTTGAAACATCTGAATAAGATTATCATATAGACAAAAGGATTAAGAATTTACAACGAGTTTTCATCTATAAATCTTTCTGGTGCAGAAATCCAAATACTTAATTAACTGATGGCAGTTATCATCTGATCCAAGAGATAAGTTAACTCTTATCCAAAAGATAAGAAACCACCCTCAATGAAAAAAACAGACCAAAAATAATTGTCTGTATCGAGTGTACATCATAGAAGGTGAGGAGATGTAAGGGAAATATAAGAGGGTAGTAATTCCAGGCAGAAAAAATAATTAGTGTAAAGATGAGAATACATGCGGTGAAACAAAAGAAGCCGGGGTGACTGAGACATAATGGACATTAGCCAGCAGTATGGTAATTAATATTGCCTGTGGTAGACAAACTTATTGATCACAATTCTTCATTCCCTCGCCCCAGTAGCATTTTGAAAAGCCACCTTTGCCTTGGTCTCACAGAGACAGGATGTGTTTCCTTGCCCCACTGAAGTTGAGTGTGGCAAATGACTTGGCCTTGGTCAATGGAACATGGGCAGAAATGAAGGCGTGTCATTCCCAAACAAGACCTTAATGGGCATGGCATGTCCCTTCTTGTCGTCCTCATGCCTCTGTCATCAGCAAAAAAAAAAAAAAGGCCTCCTTCTTGTAGATGTGCTCCCGCTTCACCCGGAGCCCCAGAGTGAACAGGCAGGGAGCAAAGCTACTGCAGCCAACGTGTTAGACACAGCGTTAAGAATACATAGTTGTTATTTTAAGTCACTGAGTTTGGAGGTGGTTTATTCAGCAGGATTATCATAGCAGTGTTAACTGATACAGTCTTCGATACTAATCTTACACATTATTAGTATACCTTCCTATTGTTCACTTTTCTAAACATTATCTTATTGGTCATATAGTCTACAGTTGCCAGATCATTTCTGGAAACGACGGGTTACTTGCAAATCACAAAACGAACCTGAGCCTAGCTATCTGGATTTGGAAAGAATAAACCTCATCTGACCAGACTCCTGATTTGTTCTAGCCATGTGTTTAGTTGGAAGAAAGCAAAGGCCTTTTCTCTCTTTTCCACCTCTGCACCAGGATATCTGTTTTTTCAGGAACAGAGTGTTAAGTTTTTGCATTCCTGAAAAAAATATATATACCACTCTGTAGCTTGTGGTTTATATTTTGGCGTCTTTGTGTGTTAGTACTAGTCATTCAATAGATGGGCGATTCCTCAACAAAGTGAAATCCACCAAGTGAAGTGTGAAGTCACTCTTATAAACAAACCCAATTTGTGGCTCATTTTCACAAGTTTCAATTCCGAGGCTAAATTTTCCAAAAGAAGTTCAAGCTTTCCTGCATGTGTATCCCAAACTCGAACCTGATAGCGATGTAAATAGCAAATTAATCTCATCAGCTGTGGTGAGAAATATCATAGCGCTTCCGTCTCTTGAAGTACTAAATTTTTTTTTCCTCAAAATATATCACTTACTCACCAAGTAGTTATTGGGTGTCAGTCCACAAAGCATACCAAACAATACAGAGCTACAAAAAAGGGGGGGTTGACCTGCCCTAAGTAAATGTATCCCAAGAAATGACTTTCACAACGGAGACTGTTGGGACCTGTCTTAATTTGAATTCCCCGAGGCAGACCTTAAGACAAAGAGTTGGTACAGGGAACTTAATGTATGAGGTGAGCCCAGCAGGCACAAGCAAGGAAGTGGGCAAAGTGAGACCGAAGAGGGAAATGCCAAAAAGAAAGAGAGACAGAAAGAAAGGAAGGAGGAGGAGAAAGAGAAGAACAGAGAAGAAGTCAGGGCGAGGGAAGCAAGCCAGTATGGGCAACTGAGGTTCAGTCCTGCTGGAGATCCTCTGAGAAACTGTGCGGAACCCACCCAAGAATCCTAAGACCGGATAGCAGGGAGCCTGAAGCATTTGCACATTGATTTTTATCCCCCAGTGTTGGAAGGCTGCATCCAAGAGGGTTAATTCCCACACAACCCCAGCTGTGCCTACTTGTAGCAGAGAAGGCCTCCTCCGGCCAAGGAAGGCCCTCAGACAGGGAGGATTAGGTAAGGTGGGAAGTTTATCAACATCGGCAACAGTTGCCTGAAGTCAGGCGGGCCTAGGATATAGGGTGCAAGGCATCACCCTTGTCTGCTACAGGAACACAGCTGTTTATTCCATCAAGTGTAACAAGAGTCCATATTTACCGAGCACTTAATCTGTACCAGGCACAGTGCTAAGCCTTTTACAGATATCGTATTATTTAATCCTTGCTACAACCCCGAGAAGTAGATACTATTACTATCATCCTCTACAGACAAGGAAGTTAAGAGGTTTGCTCAGGTGACAAAGCAAGTGACAAAGGTGGAGATTTGAATGTGAGCCGTCTGATTCAAGGACTCTGGTCTAAACACTTAACTCATGAAGGGCAAGGCACAGAAAACAAAGACACCAGAAAGTCAAAGATGGGGAAAATAATGAGGCATGTAACGCTCTGGGGAAAAAGTGTACCTGAGTAATACTTTAAGAGTGACTAAGTAGAAAAGTGCAGAAAAAGAAATGAGCTTGTGCATGATAAGATGGGGAAAGGGGAAGGAGGATGGGTGCTGTAACATAATGGACATGAATTCAGCAAAATGTCCGCATCGGAGAGCACACAGAGTTGTCCTTGTTGCAGGGATAGGCATATGTAACATGGCATGTAGCTCAGTTCATGTAGCAAATATGTATCAGGTGTCTGTGTTATACTTGGAATGGGAGGTACAGAGATTAGAAAAAGGAAAAACAGACATGATCTTCTAGGGAAGAGATTTACACAGTAGATCTTCCTTGTTTCTGTTTTCTAGTACTGGAACCCCTTCTCTCAGGGAAGAGTCCATTCAGTGACATGTATGTGGCATGCCATCTCCTCTTACACCTTACACTCTCACATACATACGCACACACATGAACATGTATGCACACCCACACACGAGCACACACGTTGGGCACTTGACTGAAGCCTGGCCGGCTAAAGCACCCTGTGGCCTCACTTTCTGGTTTTGACAGGAAGTTGTGACCTAATTTGGGTTTGTCTATTGAAGCTGGGAGGAGAGTTGGCCTCTGATGATCAGGGGTACCAAACTGGTAAGATATAGGTGTGAGGCTATCATCTTACCCAGCCACATGGAGAAAGATTAAAGCCAAGCAGAGGCGAGCATATTTGAGGAGTGGAAAGTGTCCTGCCAATTTTTTTTTTAACTCTTGGGGTCAGCCTGATGGTAAACAAGAGGTAAATCTTATCTCAGTTTTTTTCAGAAGAAAACACTTTAATGGCACGTGAAAGAAGGAAGAGATTGTCTGAGTGAGCTCTTTTTAACATGGCTTCTTCTAAAACTTGACCACCCAAAGAGGCAGGATCATAATCTGTTCTCACAGTCACTCTGCAGGATACCAGGATGCATGCATCCTTTCTACTGATCTGAGTCACCACAGGCCATTGGACCCACTGAATCTTTATGCAAGTGGGATTCTGAAATAGTCATATAGATTTCAGATGGGAATCTGAATAGGTTAGTTTTTCCTTTACTGAAAGAGCCACATCTGTTGAGTACAAAATTCTGCTAATTATAATCCTCCTTTTATAAAACTCTTTCTCTTCTCAGTCATTCTCCTAATCCACTTTGGTTCATGTTCCTTGGCTCCAGATCCAAACTATGAATGTTGGCACAGGTTGGCCAAATGTAAAATTTCTTTCCCAAGATTTAGGAGCCCAGAGAAGCTAAACATAGAAATGCAAAGTTAAAAATACTTTCAGAAAAGCATGCTTTCGAATCAAGCATCATATCCAGTGTCCTGATAGAAAATAGTTACCTTCTCAAGAGGGTACTTGGAATGAAAGTAAAAAGCCAGAGGAAAGGTAGGAGGCAGCAGCATAGAGGGAGGGTAAATCGAAGAGACAAGAAGAAATGGATCTTATCAAATTTTTGATATGCTATTGGGCATATTCTGCAGCTGATGCCTGTTTAAGATAAAGGATGAAATGGGCCTCTGTTTCTATCTGAGATGCTCCAGTCACTTGTAAAGCAGTTAGATTAAAGTTAATTGATTCCGTAAATACTTTTGAGCACCTGTAATGTGCCAGGCACCATGTTAGGTGCTAGGAACACAATAAGGTACTAGAATCTCTTTCCCTACATGTTCTCTTCTGTATTAGCCTCCTTATCCTAGAGTAGGATTTAATATGCCTGTCTTTAATTTTTAAGCTCAGGAGATGAAACATGGCAATTTATTATGTCTAGATATGAAGCTCAAACCCAAAAATCAAGGAACTCTTCAGATGTTCTCAAGGGTCTCTGAACCATAGTTTGAGGAGTTCTGATCTAGAGTTTTCAGAAACATTATTTCTAGGATGCTAAACAAAAATATTGGATATAAAATTCCCTGCAAGACTTATTTCTGGCCTTATGTTCACGTGGTTTAGACCTTGATTTTTAATTATCAGAAGGGGAAGCTAGATTGAGCTCCTGTTCCCTTGCCTTCAAACAGTGTGTGAATCGAGAGGAAATATGGGGCGTCTGGGTGGCCCAGTCAGTTAAGCATCCCAGGACTCTTGATTTCAGCTCAGGTCATGATCTCACTGTTGCAGGGTTGAGCCCTGTGTCAGGCTCTGCACTGAATGTGGATCCTGCTTAAAAGTCTCTCTCCTCTCTCTGCCCCATCCCCCATCTCTAAATAAATAAACACTTCTTAAGAAAGAGGAGATAGGGGCGCCTGGGTGGCTCAGTCGGTTAAGCGGCCGACTTGGGCTCAGGTCATGATCTCGCGGTCCATGAGTTCGAGCCCCGTGTCGGGCTCTGTGCTGACAGCTCAGAGCCTGGAGCCTGTTTCAGATTCTGTGTCTCCCTCTCTCTGACCCTCCCCCGTTCATGCTCTATCTTTCTCTGTCTCAAAAATAAATAAACGTTAAAAAAAATAAAAAAAAAAAAGAGGAGATATAATCATAGGAGGGTTTTTTTTTAATTTTTGTTTTGTTTGAGATTTTTCCAATGATTAAATACCATTTTTCTGTTTAAGACCTTATTGACCCTTCTATGAATAAATTGCAGTCACTGACCTCATTTAAGAATTCAAAGTCTTTCCAATCAATTCCTTGCCTACCATGTATGAAACTGCCTTTCTTTTAAGATTGGGCCAAACTGGGGCACCTGGGTGGCTCAGTTGGTTAACCATCTGACTCTTGATTTCTGCTCAGGTCTTGATCTCACAGTTCATGAGATGGATCCCTGTGTCAGGCTCCGCACTGACAGTTCGGAGCCTGCTTGAGATTCTCTCTCTCCCTCTCTCTGCCCCCACCCCCAATTCTGCTCACTCTCTCTTTCTTTCTCAAAATAAATAAATAAACATAAAACTCAAACTGGGATGATTTGGCAGAGACGGAAGTTCAGAAGACTGGCTTGGGTAAGCAGGAAGGGTGGAGGTGACACATGAAGGATTGCCTGACACCACAAACATGTATATAGACTCCAACAGGTAAGGGAAGGAAGCCATCTCTTTCCTTTTCCTGGACAGTTTGAAGGATTAAGTCTCATTCTCAAGGCTAACTTCACCTCTGTAAGCAAGGTGAAGATGGCATTGGCTTCAAAGGTATTAAGTCATTCCCTAAGAATGCTGTTCCAGGAACAGTGTGAGGTGGCCCTGAGTCCCAAAGTTAATTCTCACCAAAACCAAATATGCAGGAAAACCATTTCCCTAGAGCCAATTTTCCAAATAATGATTTTGCTGAAAGATAGATTTTTCTCTTCTAAAATATTGTCTATGTATTAGCTGCACTGGGCCCCCCCCCCCCCCCACACACACACACACACACTCATCTACATTCTTACCAGCCTTCACATTGAGGAACATCTTCAGTTTAAGACATGGTAGTAAAACAACTGGGGTAAAATCTCCTTGACAGTTTCAGGTTAATTGATTATTTGGCCAATTGACTTTTTCAGCCAATTAATTTTTAACAAATGAGTTTTTCTTGCATCAGCCATTCTAAAAAATTTGCACAGCTCCTTCCTCTGCGGGCATATATGGAACTGACATAGATGGGCCCCTGAGGAAGGCTGAGGAAACGTCCGATCTGCCAGAGATGCATAAAGCATTTGTCAGGGAGGCAAAAGGAAGACTATACCACTGTGCAATGAGAATCCCTCTGGACAGAGCAGTTGTAGTTGGCTGACTTCCTATATGCTCAGCCTCTGTCTCCTCATCTGTAGGGATAATAATGATTATACCTCTCACGGCTCTGGTGAAGAGTAAAGGAAATACAGCATGCAAAGCACATAGTGCAATGGTTAGCACAGAGACAGGGATCAATACCTACTAGCTGTTATTGTTAACTGTTGTCAACAATGACAGAAAACAGTTCCTCAAATGATACCTTTTCACCTCCAGGCCTGAAAGCCTCACTCCTTCAGCTCTCTAGCCACCAAACCCTCTCCACCCTCATTTAAATGTCAGCTCAGCCAACAAGTCTTCTCTGGTCCTCTAGACTCGCTTAGGACCCCTATATATCCCTGGTCTTAACCTCATTGCCACTTACAGAAACAGATTCTTCAGTTATCTGCCTTTTCTTAAAATAAATACCCTGGGAGCAGAAACCATCTCCATACCGTGTACTCTGATAGGCATAAGCCCTAGCACGGTGCTTGGCACTTGGTAGATGGATGAATGAGTGAGTGAGGCATCAGCTGGGAGCATGGTCCTGAAGCCTGGTCCTGCCAGTGGGAGGATGCCAGCACACAGCTGCACAGGTCTGACTTAGACCACAGGGTCTATGAGAAAAGCCTGAGAAGGTCTAGAAGGGTTCTGTTGAGCTTCTCCAGCAACCCCCAGAAGCCTGAGAGGTGGCTTCCATTTTTGACTTTTAGACCCTATGGCTTTTCCAACCTCTAAGCATGGGCTCTCTGGGCCACTGAAGAATCTCTTCCCCATGGGAATTACAGAGTAGTAGAAGGTCCACTGATCTAGAAGCAGAAAACTTAAGTTGTGCTTCTTTTACTGTGTGACATTGATCAAGTGTCTTCACCTCTCTAAGTCCTGGATTCCTCTGGTAGAACAGCTGAGGCATCTCTTTCTACAATCCCATGAGGGAAGAGCAGGGTCAGCTTCCAAGCATATATCTGTTCTAAGAATTTAATGAGATCTATCCTTTCTCCTTCTATCCTTTCTGCTTCCCTCCCTCCCTGCCTTTCTTCTTTATTTGACAAATACCTTTTGAGTATTTACCCTGAACCAGATACAACCTAGAATTCAGTTATAGAGAGGCAGACAAAATACATGGGATCCTTGCCTTCCTGCTACGTATCGTCTAGGGGAAGAGACACAGATAAGCAGGATAATGTCAACCATTTAGATAATCAGAGCACCAAATAAAATAAATGCAGTAAAACGAGATGATGTGATAGAGAATGACAGTGGAACACCCTCTTTAGATTAGATGGTCAGGGGAGGCCTCCCAGAGATGGTCACATTTCAGCTGAGACCCAAATGAAGAGATGAACTTGACAGCAGGCAATATGAGCTTAGTTCAGAGGCCCCAGGACTTGTGTGGAGTGGGGCAAGTGCTAGGAAGCAAAAGAAGCAAGGTGGTGTGGTGATAGCAAACAAGCGGGCAAGATGCAAGTGACGTTGGGTTGGTCCGTGTGGGCCATGGTCAGGGGTTTGGATATAGCTTCAAGTACAAGGGGAGGCACTGGAGGGGAGCTCGATGCAGGGGAGCGACATGTTCTGATTTATGTTTTTGAAAAATTTCTGGTCGCGGTGCAGAAAATGAATTCCTACATGTCATGTTCCAACTGCAGCTTGAAAATGGTATGATTAATCCCCTGGTTGCTGGCAAAGCACCAGAAACATGGGTGACATTATATTTGCTGATAATAAAGGGCACTTTTTCCATCCTGAGCTGATAAATATGTTGAACAAACGGTTTCTAGTTAATTAAAATGAACAGTGTTGCCTTGTGTCTTCAGACATTTTTTTTTCCCAAAAAGGATTTGTGTGTTTATGGTGATATTAATAACTGAAGAATTGGAAATTTACAATTCCATAGCCACTTGACGGGGCAATAGCTTTTTGGTGGTTTAAAGGAGATTGCATTTTGTTCTATATGTATAAGCAGTTACTGTTTATTTTGTTATAATCTGGCAGATATATTGAATTTCCTGCCCACCCAGGGTTCTGCCAGGTTCCCTATCCTGAACATTCAACGAGGCCAGCTATTATGTGCAGAATGAAATGACAGCAAGCAACAACAGATGACCAAATAGTGCTTGATAGGGTGCTTTTTGACAAAGCAAAATAGTAATAGAACACGCCGTGTTTCCAGGTCTTTGAAGTCTACTTTTTGAAAGCATTTTGGATTTTTAAGGTCCACTTTAGTAATTAGGCCTACACCTTGAATTTTGAACTTTGGAAACTCTTGGCACACCTAAGAATAGTGACAGTAGTTGCCAAATACATGCCAACTACAATAAACACAATGTTTTCCATTATCTTAGTCGAGCCTCACAAAACCCCTATGAGAAATGGGCAGTGAGAAAGCTGAGGCTCAAAACTACTACAAGATTTGTCTAAGATCACATAGCTGGTGCTTGGTGGAGTTACTTTATCTTGCCTTCCAGTTGGAGGAAAAACAAGTAGAAAGGTGGTGCTCCATTGGGTCCCAATGGAGACAAATAGAAGAAGGTATGCTAGGGCTGTAGGTATATTAGAAGTCACATCTCATTGAATGGACGAGTTGTCAAACATTCTGCATGTTGTCCCCAGGTATAAGAGTAGATGAGGTAAATAATGGGTAGGGTGAAGAACCATCCATCGGACAAAATGTAGACCCATGAAATAGCCTGAATAAAATCTTTAGAACCCAGCTGTTATTTCCACTTAAAGCACTAAGTCACCAAAATCAAGATTAGTAAATCTTAACCCTTTTGGAATTAGGAGACCTATTAAGAATCTGATAAAGTCATGAAACATGACCCATATAAGTGATTTTTTATGATTATGAAGCTATCTGAAGTTCATCATGAACCCCTGAAATTCATCTGTAGACCTCCTAAGAACCCTTCAATCAGCCCCTCATTTTAAACTTGAGAACACTGAGACCCAGAGAACAGTCTTTACTTAAGATCACACACAAAAAAATTGGTGCACAGATAGGCCCCAGAATCTGTTCTCTCACTTTTAATAGTTCCCAGATTCTATTCTGCAGGCTCTAGACTCTGGGAGCTCTTCCATTTGAAATGACTGGCTCTCATCCTAAAAGTTTCCCCTTCTGCTTTTGGGGTATCCATATATCTTTTGCTTTATGAAATTTTGATGATGTTAAATAATAATTACTGTACTTAATTATAATTTTTGTTTTGAATGTCCTCACCTCATCTGGCTAAATAAAAAATTGATAACTCCCTCTGGTAGGTACCAAATTTCTCCTGGAAGTTGTACTGATCCAAAAACTCTAAAATGCTGGGAGTCACTGCTCTTATTCACATGCCTCTCTATCTCCTCTCATCGCCCACCTGAAACAGGTGCAAACCATATAGGAGTATCAGTCTTATCGTTGAATCTGATGCTTAACAGAAGTGAGGGGGCTCTACAGGGCCAGATTCCTTCTGCATATTCATACTGCACATATTGCAAAGGGAAAAAAAGAGGGAGGAAGAGTCTAGGTTGAAAGAGATCAGAGGGATATATCAACCAAATGCAATGTACTAACTTTTCTGGGTCCTGATTCAAATAACCCACTTAAAAACATCTGAGACAGTAAAGAAAATTTGAACACTGGGGAGATAATTGATGATATAAACAATTAACTATTTTGTTAACTTTTTAAAAAATGTTTGTTTATTTTTAAGAGAGACAGAGTATGAGCAAGGGAGGGGAAAAAAGAGGCAGACACAAAATCTGAAGCAGGCTCCAGGCTCTGAGCTGTCAACACGGAGCCTGATGCAGGCCCAAACCCATGAACAGCGAGATCATGACCTGAGTCAAAGTCAGACACTTAACCGACCAAGCCACCCAGGCACCCCAAGAATTGAGGTTTGAATTTAATAGTGTTGTGGTTGTATTTTTAAGAATTCTGATCTTTTAAACGTACATACTGAATATTTACAGAATATGGAGTTATATGATGTCGGGTATTCATTTCCAAATGATCCACTGGTGGGAAAGAGGTGATGGTGGGAGGCACCGGGTGGTAGTTGAGATAAAAAAAGATTGGCCATGAGTTGGGGATGGTTTATCACAGGGAACAGAAACATGGAGGTGATAGTATGATAGTCTCTACTTTATGTAGATTTGATATTTTCTATAATAAAAACTTCTTATTTTTATTTTTTTAATTTTAGTTATTTATTTTGCCAGAGAGAGAGCATGAGCACAAGTAGGGGAGGGGCAGAGACAGGGAGACAGAGAATTCTAAGCAGGCAGCTTTTAGAATCCTACACTGTCAGGGGTGCCTGGGTGACTCAGTCGGTTAAGTGTCTGACTTCAGCTCAGGTCATGATCTCATGGTTTGTGAGTTAGAGCCCCACATCAGGCTCTGTGTTGACAGCTCAGAGCCTGGAGCCTGCTTCGGATTCTGTGTCCCATCTCTGTCTGCCCCTACCCCTGTTCACGCTCTGTCTCTCTCTCTCAAAAATAAATAAACATTAAAAAAAAAAAGATTATAGAATCCTAAACTGTCAGCTCAGAGCCCGATGCAGGGCTTGAACCTATGAACCATGAGATATTGACCTGAGCCAAAACCAAAAGTTGGACACTCAACTGACTGAGCCACCCAGGCACCCCAATAAAAGCCTGTTTAAAAGAGAAAAACAGGGGCGCCTGGGTGGCGCAGTCGGTTGAGCGTCCGACTTCAGCCAGGTCACGATCTCGCGGTCCGTGAGTTCGAGCCCCGCGTCGGGCTCTGGGCTGATGGCTCAGAGCCTGGAGCCTGTTTCCGATTCTGTGTCTCCCTCTCTCTCTGCCCCTCCCCCGTTCATGCTCTGTCTCTCTCTGTCCCAAAAATAAAATAAAAACGTTGAAAAAAAAATTAAAAAAAAATAAAAAATAAAAGAGAAAAACAATAAGCAAATGGGACAACCTCAGTACACTCTTTATGGGAGTGCAAATTCCTACAACCTTTCAGCAGGGCCTTTTGGCAATTCCTACCAAAGACCCTAGAAATAATCCATCCATACCCCTTGTGATGGTTAATTTTATGTATTTACTGGGCTAGACTATAGTGATCAGGTTTTTACCAAACACTAGGCTAGATGTTTCTATAAAGGTTTTTTTTTTTTTTTTTTTTAGATGTGAGTGACATTTACAAGCAGTTGACTTTAAGTAAATAAAGCAGTCTTCTCCAGGGCGTGAGTCACTCCATCCAATTAGTTGAGGGTTTTCATAAGCAAAGACTGAAGTTTCCTATAAAAGACGGCATTCTATCTTCAGACTGCAATGCAGAAACTCTGGTTTTCTTGGCTTTGGACTCAAGACTGTAACATCAACTCTTGCCTGAATCCTTTGCCTACCAGCTTGCACTATGCATTTCAGACTTGCCAGGACCCACAATCATATGAGCCAATCCTTTAAAATAAATTCCTTATATTCCTTAAAATATATATCTTTATTAGTTGTGTTTCTCTAGAGAACCCTGACTAATCTACTCATTTACCCAGAACTTCTGCTTGTAGAAATTTATCCAAAGAAAGTTATCATACAAAGATCAAAAAAAAAAAAAAATGTTCAAGGCATTGTTTTAAGAGAAAGATTGGAAACAATCAAAATGTCCACCAGTGGGGGACCCTTTAAAAAATTATTGTGAAACTGCACAACGTAACTATACAGAAAATTCTGGCCCTGTAATTCATCTATCCTATGCATATATTTTATGACTGTTAAAAATAAGGTAGATCTTCCTTTAAAGAAAACGCATGTATTAACCATATTATTAAATAAACAGCAAGTTAAAAACCCTGTTTGATTTTCATTATTGTAAGTTGTTAATACTGAGGATGGAATTATAAAGGAGCTTACATTTTCCTATTAACATTTCTATATTGACTGAATTTTTTAAATAGCATATTTTGACTGAATTAATGAATCAAATCCATTTGACCTATATTTAAACAAAAAGTAAAATCGGACAGATTTCCGCTGCCCTCACCCATGCTACCTTGTGTTTATTAATGTTATAATTCTCTTTTAGTCAAATCTTTTACATTGTTTTTTCATAAAACATTTCTATACCAACCAAATAAAATGGATAGATAGACAGTTATGTGGACATTTAAGTTTAAGAAAGAAAACTGTGGAACTATTTTTGTTTCATAATTCACTTGAGTACAGTACCACAGTTCAAGGAAGGCAAACAAGATAGGAAAAAAGGGGGGCGCCTGGGTGGCGCAGTCGGTTAAGCGTCCGACTTCACCCAGGTCACGATCTCGCGGTCCGTGAGTTCGAGCCCCGCGTCGGGCTCTGGGCTGATGGCTCAGAGCCTGGAGCCTGTTTCCGATTCTGTGTCTCCCTCTCTCTCTGCCCCTCCCCCGTTCATGCTCTGTCTCTCTCTGTCCCAAAAATAAATAAACGTTGAAAAAAAAATTTAAAAAAAAAAAAAAAAAAGATAGGAGAAAAGGATTTTCTCTGCAATATACAGATAATGACCTCATTATCTATTTTAATTTGACAATGTAGAGTCAGTCTGAGTCCTCTATGACTCAAATTCTATTTGAAGAAACTAAAATTAATAAATCATAGCTTCATGAGTATGGCAGTGCCTCTTTGCAAGCCATTTTAATGGGTTTTATAGAGTTTCCTTCTCTTGGTTCCACTGTAGGACAGGCCATGACCTCCACCAGTCCATTTCTTCTTAATCACCTTGTAGTCTTTTTATTTTGAAATGTTTGTATAAACACAAACTTGCGGGGAGGGGGATGAAATTCAAAAAGATCCTTCTTAACATAATACATTTACAGTAAATCGGATAAGTATCTTTTTGGCCAGTAGACATGAAAGCCACAAACTGGTTGGGGGGGGGGGGGGTGGGACGGTCACTTTCCAGCCATGTCCTCATGGGGGCAAGCACAAGAAATTGTGCAGAAGAGAGCACTGTTTGCAGTAACCTTGATAGCATTTTCCAGTGTCTAACTCAGTTCCCTGTGTTCAGGATGTATTATTACTGTCCTTCAAAAAATTACCTTCTCTAATGGTAAAGTGGAGAGCACAGAACATAATGGAAAGTTCCTCCTATCAGGGCACCTGGGTGGCTCAGTCAGCTAAGCCTCTGACTTCGGCTCAGGTCATGATCGTGCGGTCCGGAGCCCCAGCCCCACATAGGGCTCTGTGCTGACAGCTCAGAGCCTGGAGCCTGCTTTGGATTCTGTCTGTCTGTCTGTCTCTCTCTCTCTCTCTCTCTCTCTCTCTCTCTCAAAAATAAATAAACTTCTAAAACAGTTTGAAAAAAAAAGAAAGTTCCTCCTATGGAGACAATAAACTTTAATACATTTGATACATAATCACATCAAGGAGAAATGCCCTTATTGTGTTGAAGAGCCGAAGTACAGCATTTTGTCTTTCACTTTGTTTTTGTCTTTTAAGAAAACACTTTTAGTGAATATATGCTGTTGTTACAAGAGACGAAGCTGATTTTGATTCAACTCAAGTTAGGACAAAAATGTCTCAAAAATGATTCTGGCTGGCAAAAAATGCCATTTACCTGAAGATAAGGAAGCTGGAGATCTCTTAGTTCTAGCAGACGGGAGTACAGGTCCACCGACCTTCCTGGGAACAAACAGCATCATTAGAATCCCTGAGGCACTCCTAGGATGTTTGTGAACTAGATTGTTTTATATTTCTGCTTGCTTTGATGTTGGATAGAGTCTGGTAATGACCCTTTTAGTCAGCAGAGGCATCCTGCATATACTGATACTTCTGGTCAGTATGTCCTGAGTCTTGGACAAACTCCATCCCTTCTCCTTGGCAAGCTGAGGACGTCAACTTCAAGCTGAAGTTTCCAACTTTAGCAACCTAAGTCCAAGTACTGGAGCCCTCTCTGAGTTCTCACTGCAACTGGCATATTTCCCAAGACTGTTCTGAGTCCCCACCTTGTCCCCATCTTCTGCCCTTTCCACCCCAAACAGATCCTATACCTGCAGCCCTGAGAAGTCATTCTCCCCAGATTTTGACCATAGCATAGAAACATGCCTCATAACGAGCTGGTGGCATAAGGGAAAACCTTGCTCTAATCAATATGCAAGTCTTTAGAACCAGTTTGAAATCACCCATGAGCCAGGGGAGCAGCGGAACAAAAGGCCACAGCCTCCATTCGTTCATCCCACGACCACTCATCTGTTGAAAAACAACTGAAAGCAGCAAAAGGGAAAGCCAGACATAGGAAGGCAATCAGAAAATCCAGCAGTTGTCCAAGAAGTCAGTAGACAGGTGAGGGGTAAAGAAAAAATAATAGCACTGTATTTGTTTCATATAGGAGCTTAAGAATAAAAGCTTTGAGGTCAGATAGTCTCTGTTTTCAGGCCCTTACATCAACAAGTCACTTAACCTCCCTTCCCCTCACTTTCCTCACCACTAACAGAAGAGAAATAGTACCCACTTCATCAGATTTGAAGGTCCAAATGAGATAAGATGTGAAGGCATTTGGCATAGTGCCTGGCCTGGCCATAAGTGTCATTGGTGATTGGCATCCAGCAGTGGCAGTAGTAGTGGTAGAATCGTCATTATCCCATATAGCATCGTCCCATGCCCTGCTCCAGGTACAGTAAGAAAACCAGGGACATGGCAGACAGAGGGACTTGTCCTTTTCATCCTCCTAGAAAATCTCAACTCCAGTGCCTCACAACTCATTGCTTGGCTTCTCCAATGACTGGCCCATGGGGCTCAACCCATCCCTCTTGAAGGATTGAAGGACTTGAGCATAATGGAGAATTCAGTAGCTTGGAAAACTTAGAGGTGGAATTTGCATCATAAGAAAGAAAAAAACACCTCAGAGCTGGTTTCCAAGTTTGCTCCTTCTCTATGCCAACTGGGTGATCTTTGATGATTCTTTCAAGATGACTGAGCTCCAACTTCCTCATCTATAGAATGGAGAAGGTTGCTGGAGAGAAAAAAAGGAGCTCTAGTGTGTGAACGTGTTGCTAAACTCTCAGGATTTTGTAGTGATTTATGCTGTGAATCATCTAGGCTAAGCAAGCAGAGGTGTGTGTGAGTGTATACGAGCACACACAAACGCATTTATTATGCATACACATATGGCTAGTGAAAGAAAAGTCAATCTAAAACCAGACAAATGCCAATATTTTATACTGGGAAGAGAGAAGAAGAAGGAGCAAGAGGATTAAAGTCTCTATCAGCTGATAAAAGGATATTGAAACAGGGGCTGTGGAAAATGATCAAGTGAAGAGAAACGTGCTTAGCACCACAATTTGCCAGTTGCCCTCTGATTGTCCCTTGGCGACTTTAATTCTGGGGATGAGAAATTCTGTAACAGCAGTTTGCTCCCCAACACCCTTGATGCTTCCCACATTTGCTCCTGGGGGACCGCCACCATTGGGACATGTCATTCCTGTCCCTCCCTGAGCCACCCCCCAGATGCATTGTTAGGGGCATTAGTCCTCTTTTCTTCTGCAGCAGGTGAAAGATAATGTCAATAATTTCAAACTCTTACTACCAGATGCCCCTAATGGTACAGTGCTGCATACACATGAATCTGTGTCTTCCTGTACTGAATACCTCACTTTGTGTAAAGAACCACAGGTCCTACAATGATCACAATTTCAGTGCACGAGGCATTCAAGTTCATTTGCCCTCTGCTTGCTTTGGAAGCAGATGTTAGAATGACCTAGATCAAAACTTGTTCATGGGAACCTTGTTTTTTTAATGTTTATTTTTGAGAGAGGAAGAGAGAGAGCATGAGTGAGGGAGGGGCAGAAAGAGGGGGACACAGAGAACGTGTGGGAGAGAGAACGCCAAGCTGTTTGCACAGAGCCTTACACGGAGCTCAGTCCTACGACCATGTGATCATGACCTGAGCTGAAATCAAGACTTAGACACACAACCAGCTGAGCCACGCAGACACTCCGAGATGGCTTGGTCATTTTTATAGACATTCAGCTGGAAATCTAAGGATGCCGTAACTTCTGAGAAAGAGGGGCAGAAACGTACAGTAGTTATTAGTGTAGGCTCCACCTAATCTGCTTGCATTCAAGCCTCGTCCCTGCCCTCCACTAGCTACATGACTTCAGGCAAGCTCACTGCACACTCCAAGCCTTAGTTTCCTCATCTGTGTATAACGGTCATAGTAATAGCACCTACCTATGAGCGTTATGAGCATTAGATGAGAATCATGTTGGTAAAGAAGCTAGCACAATGCCTGGAGGCTGAAACATGTCAGTGGTTGCTATTGTAAATATTTTCATTAATAAAGCAGTGCCAACTTTCTTAATATTTTTCCAGGCCCCACAAACAGAACTAAAAGCTGTGGGTGCCTAGCAGCCCCTTTCGTGTAAGTGAAGCAGCAGTGAGATGTTTACGTGTTGTTTATGCGTTGGTAAAAAATTTTTTAAAAATCTACTCTACCATGGACGCTTTTCTTTGGTAGACACAATGCAGTAAGACCCAACGAAATTCAACTACCCGTTGACTGAGGCCCACCCTGAAGGGAATTATACATTTGAAATCAACACAGTTGGATTTGGTCCCTTTTGCAGGCTCAGCAGTTGCTTCATGACGAGTTCGTCACGGGATCAGAGGTGGTCCCCTTGGCTTCCAGGTTCTGTCAACTGACACACTCTGGCTATACAGAACAGTTCTTCCCTTGTTTAGGTTCTAAATGAATGATACTTGCTTCCAAAATTATTACAGCTGCTGAACACTTGCTGACTATAAACTCTCTTCCTCCAGAATAAAACACATATTTACGCGTGTGTATCTATCTGATGCTTAAAATACCCCCTCTGTTAAAATATGTGTGTTTAGCAATATGTACCAATTGTATAGCATTAAAAATGTTCAGTCCTATGAATTATTATGCTCAGACTATTTTGAGCTGACGTGCTCGTTCTTTATAAATGATCCCTACTCCCTTCCACGGACGAGGCATTAGCTTAGAACGCACTTCCTTTTCCCCTCTTTCCCTTGATTTCACCCCAGTGTGACTGGTGGGCCAAATACCAAGCTATAAATCACTGGCGTTAATAAGTGCAGCAGATTTGTTAGTGATTTTTGCGTGCCTGTGCCTTGTACAGATAACCACAATTAACATTTACTGTAAATCAACGTAATAAGTTAGCGATAGGGGAAATGATATTCAGCTGATTGCACAGGGAAAAAAAATCCAACACCCAATTCTTTTATTCTCCCGCTGCCTGCCACCCCCACCACAGACCAACATTGCAGACCCAGTCTGTGCACGTCAGCTGAGGGGACTGGCGTATCAGAAGCACCACTAATCCTGGCATCTGGAAAGCAAGTGTGCATACCTCTGAATAGTTGCAGCAGGTGACATAGCCCTGCCTGCTATTTTTGTCTTACATGTTGTTCATTATAGGAAAATCTTTCCCATCTTTGACTTAAGATAAAGACCCAAAACTATAACCTGGCCCACAATACCCCACAGTGAGGGCCCCTGAGGACTTGTCCATCTCATCTGAAACCACTCATTTCCTTTTCCCGCCATGTTCCAGTTTTCCAAGACATATTTCATCTCTCCCCATATGCTGTGTTCCTGGCCTATGCAGGGTCTTGGTGCATGCTCTTTGTGGCCTATGTTTTAACAGCTTTACTGAGATGTAAGTCACATACTATACAATTCATTCACTTAAAATGTACAACTTTATGGTTTTAAGTATATTCACATCACCACATCCATCATCACAGTCAATTCCACAACATTTTTGTCACCCAAAAAAGAAATCCAGGGGCGCCTGGGTGGCTCAGTTGGTTGAGCGTCTGACTTCGGCTCAGGTCATGATCTCACAGTTCATGGGTTTGAGCCCCGCATCGGGCTCTGTGCTGACAGCTCGGAGCCTGGAGCCCACTTCGGATTCTGTGTCTCCCTCTCTCTCTCTGCCCCTCCCCCACTCATGCTCTGTCTCTGTCTCTAAAAAGTGAATAAAACCTTGAAAAAAAAAAAAAAGAAAAAAGAAATCCTGTAACACTTAGCCGTCATTTTGGATTCTCCCATCGTCCCCCCGGCCCTAGGCAAATGTCAGCCTACTCTTTGTTTCCATAGATTGGCCTTTTCTGAACATTTCATACAAATGGAGTCATACAATGTGTGGTCCTTTGTGACTGACTTTTTCCACTTAGCAGAATGCTTTCAAGGTTCGCTCAGCACTCCATTCCTTGTTGATAGATAATATTCCATTGCATCGATATGCCACATTTTATTTATCCATTCATCAATCGATAGACATTTGTGTTGTTTGTTGTTTTCAGTTTTTGGCTATTATGAATAGTGCTGCTGTGAACATTCTTGTACAAGTTTTTGTGCAGACAAATGTTACCGTTTCTCTTGGGTATGTGTCTAGAAGTGGAATTGCTGGATCATATGCTAACTCTATGTTTAACCGTTTGAAAAACTGCCAGACTGTTTTTTCAAAGTGGCTGCACCGTTTTACATTTCCACCAGCAATAGATGAAAGTTCCAATTCTGTCTAATTAGAATTTGTTATTCCAGTCTTATCTTGTTATTCTTACCCAATCTTGCCAACACTTGCTATTCCAATCTTACTGGGTTGTTTTTTTTTTTATTATTATTATAGCCACCCTGGTGGATGTATAGTCATATTTCATGGTGTTTTCATTCTTAACTTTCTATATGGATCATTTCTACCCATTTTTCAGGCTGCAGCTTAAAAGTCACTTCCATAGGGTATTTTACATTGACCACCCCGCCCAGGCTAGCCTCGGGCTCCTCTCAGGAAACCTGTATTTTCTCTCTAAACTTGAAGTTCAACACGGGCAGGGGCCATCCTACGTTTCTCACTCTACCACAGCATCTAGCCATTGTATGAACTACTGGCCACTTGCTAAAAATTTGTTGAATAATGACCTATTATGAAGTCATGAGAGAAAGGTATGCATTACCTGAAAATCACCTATTTGAGAATCATTGGCACGATTACCTTTTAAGTCCATTTCATTTTTCAGCCTTCCCACAGACCAAACCATGGAGAAATGTTTTAATCTCTCTGGCAAGGGGAGGAAAGGAACTGCACAATGTGACCATGACGAATGCTTCTCTTTTCCTGAATTGGGCTACAAAGCAGAACACCTTTCTGGTGGGTGAGAAGCAGGAGGAGCCTCAGTAAATACAAGCAGGATCAAGTAGATGGTGTAAACAGCTCTTTCTCAAGTCAGGCAATAGTAGAAAAGACTGGGTTTCTGAGAAATAAAAAGCTGAGGGATACTGGACGTCCCTGCATTAGCTGTCAACAGAGCCACGTCCCTAGAGATTCTGGTTCACTAGATCCAGCACAAGGCCCTGGAATGTATGTTTGTAGCAAGGCCTCTAGTGATTGCGATGAGCTTCAAGCTCTGGAGTCAGGCACAGATTTAAATCCCTGCCCAATTTACCAGCCTTGTGGTTTAGGATGAACTACTTAATCTTTCTAAGCCCATTTCTTATTCTGTAAAGGGGGAGGGGGCAATAAAGTGCCTACATCATAGGGTTGCCATTGGGCATTCAATTAAACAATGAGCATAAAACACAATTATCTGGGCCATAAGAAATGTTCCAATGTTAGTTTGCTATTGTCATTACTATTTTATCATTATAGTATTATCTAAAGTATAAGAGAATGTACACGACAGATCTGTTTTAAAGGCATCAAGTTTTGCTTAGTTAAAAAAAATACTTTCTATGCGTAAATTGGGAAATGACCAGATTCACCGATGGCTTTATCATTATTGTTACTTTCGTAGATAATTTTCCAAGTGGCACTTTGTTGATATCGTTGCTATGGCTATTTTCAAATGCCTCCCTAATACTCAAAGAATAATTTAGTCATTTCTTACGAAGCACAATTTTGGCTCCTATATTAAATTACAGTTTACCACCTAGTTGACAACATGAGCTACTGTACTGGCTATAACATACTTCCTTAGGTGTCGTTTATTGAGCAGAAAGTATTAGCCCCCAAACCTTATTTTTCTCTATTAGGTAACACACTAAGCCTGAATGCTTTCCTAATAGAACTTACTCTCTAAAATAGAAGTTCTAAAAGTTCAATCAAATTAGTATCGATCCGTCATCTTACAGAATCAAGAATGTTCATTCATTTATCCAAGTCCTATATACTGAATGCCTAACAAGTGTCAGTCATTCAAGATATACAAAGAAGAAGAAAATCAAGATTCCATCACCATGGAAGGGGCAGTGAAGACAGAAGAAAACAAGGAATTAAATACATCACCAAAACAGTGTGGCTAGTGATGAGTGCTATGAATGACGTTAACCAGGGCACTGGGATAGAAAATGTCTACAGGAAAGGAACTATTTTAGCTTAATGGTCAGAAAAAGGCTCTCCCAGAAGATGACCTTTGAGCAGACACAGGAATACCAAGAAGGAGCCAGCTATGGAAAATGTCAGGGGACAGAGTGAGGAAAAGGGAACATTGAAATGACCACAAGTCAGGACTGTGCCATAAGGACCTGATGTAAGACCTGCTGGGTCTTATTAAGGAGTTAGGGATTGAGTCCAAGCACAATGAGAAAGCGCTGGGCAATTTGAGCAGGAGGATGTCATGTAGTGTAATTTATCGTCATTTCAGGTTCCCTTTCCCTCCCCTCCTCCCCTCTGTCTCGAGTGACTAGCTACTGGGAAACCCAGTGGAAGGATGTTTTCCTGTGACATTTCTTCCATGTTTCCAGCGGTAACCTCAGTTTCTTTAATGAACCTCTCCCAGAAGCATGCCGTAAAACTCCCCAATCACCCCTGCTTTGCTTTACAACGTGTAGACACCCAGCCCCTCACTTGGTCTCCATCGCATTGTAAAGAGTCTCCTTCATCTGGCACTTTAGGTTACACCAGGTGACGTTTGAAGTGCCCACTTGCGAAGGGAAGGAGCAGCAGAAGCTGGCATTGACTGGTGACTCCTCATCTTCCGCCGAGTTCTTCGTCACGGTTGCTGTCTTCGCCTTCCTCTACTCCCTGGCTGCCACCGTCGTTTACATTTTCTTCCAGAACAAGTACCGGGAGAACAACCGGGGCCCGCTCATTGTAAGTGGCTTATTTCTTGATATAACTTGTCTCTGTCCCCTCTGATTTCTTTCCCTCGGCTTGAAGGGCTTTGGAGTTATGCAAGCCCTCGGGGCGAGTATTTTTTTTTTTTTTTAATCACATTCCTTTTCATCCACACCTCTTGAATCTGAGACAGAAGCATGATGTCTGCCATTCCTTTGTGCCCCTGAACTGGAAAGGTATCAGAAGACTTACTGGAAACCTCTGAAATAAATGGTTGGAAATCTCATGAGATCAAGGGAAGACAAGTGAGGCTTGCTGTAGATTTATTTATAATTCCAGCATTATGGAGCCAGTCAACCGTTTTTTTTTCACTGGTTATTCAGACAGTGTGACTTGTGCTTATCTGAAATGCACTGTTTTGTTAGTATAGGATAGACTGGGCATAGAAGTTTCCATCCCTGAATACCCCACACACACCAGTCTCTCCTAATCTCTGTCTCTTTCCACCACCAATCCTCCTCCCACTTTCTTTTTCCTTATACACTGATCCAAGGACTCACATGGGTGAAACCAGTACAGCCCAGAATACCCAGATGGGGACACACACACACACTTATAGGAGCACAACAACTCTTGGAGGGGCACAGTGGCCGGGATAATGGTTAAGGAAATAAATTTTCAACTTCTCAACCTTCACATGTACATTTGCCTAAAATTTATGAGAATGTTCTACATGTGAAAATACCCGGCTGTCTTCTTTCTTAATTACCTATTCACGTTTTACAAAAGAAAAACATCCTTCCTTTCCATCCCAGGTATCACCACACAATACATTGCTAGGAGGCAAAACCATTCAGGTGCTAATTAAAAAGGGACCATTTGAAATATTGATGTTGTTGGCGATGAAAGCAAGTGATTCTAATGCCTGAGTAATGCACTCTTTTGCATATAAGGAGGTTAACAATTTCTTTATTTCAATAATATTGAAAAGTCCTAATCTACTCATCAGCTGATGGACCATTAAAAAACAATTTTCTGATGACAGATCACGATGTGATCAGGACATATAACTCAGAAGGAATTCAAAGAAATTAATGGCATTGCCATAACAAAACTCCATCTGTTCTCATCTACTCATTTATGCAAGCAAGCTTTCTCAGCACATCTATAGAATGAAAAATGGGAAGAGAATTTAGGCTGAATCATAGCCCATTCTAGAAATAAGTAATATTTGTCCCCCCACAAAAATATATAAACTAATTGAAGAAAAAGCCCCACACATTTCTAATAAAATGTTTACTTTTTAAATTTAATAATTATTAAAATGTATAATATATTTATATCGTTTGGAACAATTGTGCATTAAAAATATTTACTAATAATATCACTCAACCCAAAATAAATTTTTGACACTTAAAACATTAGGGTCATGGGTAGAAGTTATTTAAACTTACAAACATATATATTCATACATGTAATAGGGTGATTGATAAAATGCTTTCCAATATAAAAAACATTGTATTAGGGTATAATTTTGTGATGGAAGTACAATGGAAACACATATCCATACCAAACAAAAATCCCATGTAAAATTTCCAACTGCTAAAGAGGAACTCTTTTATTACTTTTTAATGGAAGATAGAGATTATCGAATACTCCATTGGATTCATTTAAAAATGGATACAATGGGTATGTTTTAAAATAGAAATATGTATTGCCAGAAATTATGTTCTTTGAACTATTTAGATTTTTTGTTTGCTTGCTTACTTACTTATTTTGAGAGTGGGTGGGGAGGGGCAGAGAGGGAAAGATAGAATCCCAAGCAGGCTCCACACTGTCAGCACAGAGCCCGACACAGGACCTGATCCCACAAACTACAAGATCATGACCTGGGCTGAAATCAAGAGTCAGAAGCTTAACCTACGGGCACCCCAAGAACTATGTAGATTTTTAATAAGAACAAAATTAGATGTCAACTATATAGAAGTGGGAAAATAATTTTTCAAAATTCTTTTAGGGATTATGTAAGTGAAATAAATTTTACGGATATCTAACCTAATCTATATATTATGGAGACCTGAACTTTAAAAATAAGCACAGTTTGAAGGATAACTGGATGAAATCCCAATTTGCAGAGCTTTGTGATTCAGTTTGAAAGGACCCCCCCAAAATTCAAATTTGTAACCCTTTAATATGTTATCTTGGAAAAAGAAGAGTAATGCACAGAACTTGAATCTTTGAACAGGTGTCCTTTTTTTTTCTCCCAAATTGAAGCTACTGGTCTTTATGGTTTTAAATTACCTTTAAGAGAGTCACCTAGGGGCGCCTGGGTGGCGCAGTCGGTTAAGCGTCCGACTTCAGCCAGGTCACGATCTCGCGGTCCGGGAGTTCGAGCCCCGCGTCAGGCTCTGGGCTGATGGCTCGGAGCCTGGAGCCTGTTTCCGATTCTGTGTCTGCCTCTCTCTCTGCCCCTCCCCCGTTCATGCTCTGTCTCTCTCTGTCCCAAAAATAAATAAACGTTGAAAAAAAAAAAAATTTAAAAAAAAAAAAAAAAAAAAAGAGAGTCACCTAACTTGGGCTTATCCCTCATGTGATGTGCAGATATGCAAAAAGATTGCTATATATGTACCACAGAACCAACATGCATGCATCCGTGCATGAGTACATGTGGACACTGTTACAGAATTCTAAAGTCAGAGGAAATGTCCTGACTTCCTGAGAGAAGATGTTGACTCACCTAGTTTGCTCACCAAGTGGAAAAAGATGTATTTTGTTCTATAAAACCACATTCTCCTCATGTGAAATAATCTTGTGAAGGTATGCTGCTTCATCTCTGTGTAAATAGTGTCTCCCATCCAGCAGGATATAATGAAATCCTGAATTGTGTACTACACTGGGTAGGTTCTGTCTTATTACATGGTGGAAGAAGGGGAGGGGCAGGAGAGATCTTTCTAGTAATAAAAAAGGAAAGGCTCCTAGATGAAACTTCCGTGATATTAAACAACTGATATACTCATTACTTAGCAGATGAAAGTTCATTGACAAATGAGCCTGAGTCCTAAGAGTCACAGAAGCAGAATGAATGTCAAGGATCAGTATGATGCCATTACAACTGCAAATGGCAAGCCATTTCAATTCTGACCCCACCATGAGGAGGCCACAACTGGGGGAGAAAGAGTGGGCTATTCTACCCACCTCTAATTGTGAGTTGGCAGAGGACAGAAAATCCACACCGTGAGCAAGGTCTCAAGAAGGTGGTTCAAACCTAAGAAAACTTTCAAATGCTATGTTAACAATGATGGTACTCGTTTTCAGTCCATCCTGTTTATTCAGAAAGATGGCTACTGATCATTACTTGGTCATCTCAGATCTTGTTACCATCTCTTCTTTTTTTGTTGTCGCTTTGTTTTTAACAAAACACACATTATTTCCTTCATTTATTCGTTCTCCAAATAAATCTTTTCCTATGAAACAACAAAGCTACCATATTACAGTGATGTGAACTAATTCAAGCAGTTTAAAGAAGTCGGGTATCATTTTAAGCTAGCTCACATCTACAACAATTTCCCATCTTGCTCTATAGTCCTCTAGGACATGATGTTACACATCAAGCATAGATAAGATCAGTGTATAGGAGAGTCATGAGATTGGTAATGATGTTGGTAGTAAGAACAATAATGTCTACTGGTATTGATTGAATTTCTACTAAGTGTGAAGCTAATAGTCACAACAGCCCTAGTTTATGTTATTATTCACATGTAGAGATGAGGAAAGGGAGGCTCGGAGAGGTACCTGGCTCTCCCAGGTCACATCCCTAATAAAGCATAGAGAATTTGAACCCAGGTTTCCAACTCCAGGGTCCGAATTCATAACCACCCTGCAAGAGGGTCCAAAGTCCTGACAGGCATTATGCTATGAAGTTCAAGGGGTGGGGGCGGGTAAGACCAATTGGTTGATACACCTGGACCACCCCTAGACTGTCTTACCCTGGATACAGAGAAACCAGACACTATAACCCCTAGACTTTTCTATTCATTTGATGCCATCATGGCTTTTTATTTGCCTTTGAAATCTATTTGGAGTCCTGGAATGACTGCTATAAATCTCTGATGCTAGAATAACTAGAAGGTTCTGTTTGTGCTGCTGTTTATCTCTGTTGCACATGGAAGATGTCAATGATAGAAAACAAGCTTTAAAAGTGTCCAGGATCAGTAGGTATTATAAATCAGAGATTCCCAGGACTGATTCCTATATATTTGCAAGCAGTTGTGAGCAATTTCAGACAGAATGGGGCCATGCTTACCAATGGCTATTTTTTTTTAAAAAAAGTATCTCTTTCTACTGAATATGTTTGACAGGATGGTACACCTTTAAGTAAAACTGAAAATATGAGTGCCTTCAGAAGTAACGTAATTGTTAATGATGCTGAATGACGCAATAGCAAGAAAGTCGGGCCAGAAGAATCAACCAGCCAGTGGACGTCACTACAGTGCATGCCTTCTTGTACAGATGAATAAATTACAGTTCTCAGAAAGCAGAAAGGGCCACCTGAATGGTGGCGTGGTTGTGAATTGAAATGTCATATCTGGTTAGATCATTTTGTCATGTTCCTTAGAGTACAGTTTTAAAGCCAATCTTCTGCCTGGATTTCTGTGTCAGGATATGCTGAGCCATTTTCAGATCTCATGTCAAATAGTCACACTGTGAGGCTTTGGGGTTTTTTTCATATTAATGTAAAGTAGATTAAAAAAAAATCTTACAGGGCTGTCAAAATGCTCTAAGAATGAGTACATAACAAACACTGCCCCCCATTTTGGTGAATCCTTGTGACAAGAGGTTTGGTTTAAAGTAACTACTCTAGGAATTTAGGAGAATTGATATCCACCGTAAGATTTTGTGGAAAACGAAAAAGCTGCATTATTTAAGCTCTGCTTTATCCATAAATGTTGACCGAAGGCAGTTTATGGGACCAGCAGTGTTTACCCATTGCAGGCACAGAGTGGTGTCATGGCTCACATTTGTTTTATGCTCAATGCCTTCCAAATATTTTCTCATCTAGCCTCAGAACAACCCTGAGAGAGAAGTAGAGCAATTAGAATCAGCCCCATTCTACAGATTCAATTTACCACCTCTTTATTGAGCACCAGGCCTTGGAAAATGTGTCCCTGGGAGATTAGAAACCTTGCCTGTTGTCAGAGAAGTTAATGGCAGAAGAAGGACTGAGACTCAGTCCAGTGATCTTATGGGTAATGGCCAAGCACCAGAGTCCTGGATTTTAACCCCCTGTATGACCTAGTATTTAATAGTTGGAAGCCTTACTTCACCTGTAGAAAGAAGCTAATGATAACACATGCCACAGGGCTGCTGAAAAGAAAGGACGAGTTAATGCCTACAAGGCACTTTGCACAGGGAAAGGCATACAGTAAGTGATAAATTAATGGCATCTAATGGCCACACTATTATTGCCAATAATTTTTTAAATGTGTTTATTTTATTTTTGAGAGAGAGCACAACCTGGGGAGGGGCAGAGAGAGAGGGAGACACAGAATCAGAAGCAAGCTCCAGGCTCTGAGCTGTCAGCACAGAGCCTGACGCAGGGCTCGAACTCATGAACATCGAGATCATGACCTGAGCCAAAGTTAGATGTTTAACCTATTGAGCCACCCAGGTGCCCCTATTGCCATTAATTGTAATCATTCTCCCACCCACTACTGGTAGGACCTTAGCCCAATAAATAAAAATTGCAGGCAGCTTCCTTTAATTGGTAGTGGCCTTCTCAATTTTTCTTTGCTTAGTGCCTCTACCCCACACTCTCCTCTCTCCAATTCCCCCAAGGATGGAGCTTGACTCAGGACTTCTTCTAAGACCACAATTGCTAGGTTGAACCACCCAGTTAACCTTTCTGTTCCTGTGACCCCACTCCATTAGACAACTAGAAGGTGGATTTTTAACCCCCAAAACAAAATAAGGCTCCCTGTTTTCAAGTGTGGGCTAAGGCCATCGCTAAGAGAGGACAAAAGAAGGCAGGCAAAGAGCTGATGCTCGGAGTCTCCAATGCTGGTTCCTCGCAACTACATCTTTCTTAGCTGTAATCCAAGATGGAAATCAGAACTGCAGCCTCCGAGCTGAGAAACCTCTCTCCCTCCCCCTATCTCTCCCTGCTCCGTCTTTTCTCAACTTGTCAATTCCACTTCATTTCTGTGTATTTTCTTTTAATAGATCATAAGTTCTTCCACAGGCCAAGCAACATGCATTTAGGGGTGGATTTAGAGCATCCAGTCTGGTGGAAATTATTTAATAATTATGACTCTCCTAGAACTGACCTGCTTTGGTAACTGACAGCAGGTGTACCTCTGAGGTCCACGGGCCAGGGCGCACCCTCCCCAAGTGGGCTGGGCTGATATTCAAGACAACTCCAGAGCATTTCGTGCTTGGTGAGAGGATGCGTAGAGACTGTGTTTGAAGTTCTGCCCCAGGTACACTGTATTTGATGCTAAAAAGAATAACATTATTTGAAGCCCACAAAGTATGTATCTTGTTAGTCAGAGGCACACCTGCCAGAATCTGACACTCCAGCCTCTGGGGGGTGTGTGGGTGTGTGTGTGTGTGTGTGTGTGTGTTTCCTCCCCACTCTTTGAGACAAGAAGTGTAGACGTTGCAAAAGGGTATGGACTTAACCTTAAATGAACCTTTATCCAAACTACTACACGTTTTGCATCAACAAATGTATTTTTCCAGAATTGTACCACAGAGGAAGGGAAATAAAGTAATCCATTTAGAATGTTCCCAGCACACCATCTCCACATTTTATCAGATTTTATAGTCTCAGCTCTTTTTCAGCTTCTTATGATTAGCAACTCCTTAATTTAAATGAAGGTTAATTGCCACTGTATTTGGTGCCATGTTTCTCCAATTAGCTTGTTAAACGTGGTCCAATAGCCTTCATAAAGGCAGTGAGTGGCCCCCACCTCTTCTTATCCGGGGTGGGAGCCGGGGATTCAGAGGGTAGTTTAGCACATCTGTCCGAACTCCAACTGTTTTTGTCAGATTTCTTTTCATCTCAGAGAACTCATCATTCAGTTAGAAAAATGGGGACCTGGGGGAGACGTGGCAGAGCCCCAAATGTGTCTTTCCTGCGTGTTTCTTTCTTCCCTTTAAAGCAATATGAAATGGGAAATTTGTCTACTCCATGGCCTACCGCACCCAAGAGAGATCGTTCCCTCTTTCTCAAATGGAATAGTGGTTTTCAGCTGGCGGGCAGGAGGGGGGCACATTTGGCAGCCTCAGGAGACAGTTCTGATGGTTCCTACTGGGAGGAATCCAGGGGTAGAGGCCTGGGATGCTGGTGAGCTTCTGTAGTGCACAAGACACCACACCACAACCAAGAAATACCGGGCTGAAGATGTCAAGAGTGCTCGGATTGGCAAACCCCAACTTCTAGCAACAATCAGCAGCTGTTGAGTACCTGCTGGGCTCCGAGTACTATACAAGCTCTTTTCACGTCTTCTCTTTAAAACTTTCTTAAATGCTTTTATTTATTTATCTTGAAAGAGAGAGAGAACGTGAGCGGGGGAGGGTGGTGTGGACAGAGGATCTGAAGCAGGCTCCAAGCTGAAAATCAGGAGATCGTGAGCTGACAGTCAAATTCGGGTGCTTAACCCCCTAAATCACCCTAGGGACCTTTCTCTTTAAATCCTTAAAGTAACCTTTCAAGTTTGATATTTAAATTCCCATTTTTGAGATGCAGAAACTGAGGCTGAAGAAGTGTAAGAGACTTGCCCCCAGGTTTCTTGCCCCAGAGGCAATTCAGGTCATTCTGACCTCTGCTCAAAAGTTGCTTCATTTTTATCTGAATCTACTTCTCGCTGTGCTCATTTCTTGTGATCTAAGGACCTCACTCACCCCTGGCTGTTGGCTACTCTCACCCTGTCTTGTGTTTCTTCTTGTAGCTACCACCAACACATACACACACGTCTCAGTGTTAGAACCTTTATCTCCAAAGCTCTGCTTTCTGATCTAGCTGCCAAACTACAGAGGAAAATGGTGCCATATCCAATTCTTTAACCAATTTTAGATGTTAACCTGGAAATTAACTCTTGTATTTCTCCCAGAAGACTTCAGGAGCTTTTATACTCGTCCTGACTCCATCTCTAAGTAGGAAATTTAAGCCAGTTTGAATGTTTCCACGTAGCTCAGGGCATGAGTTTAAACTCCGGAGTACAAGTCATTTCGTGGGACTCCCGAAGTGGTAGAAAGTTGGGAAGGAAGCGGGCAAAGATATTTCCAATTCAATTAACAGCTATCCGCAATTTTTTTTTTATTTATTTTTTATTTTTGGGACAGAGAGAGACAGAGCATGAACGGGGGAGGGGCAGAGAGAGAGGGAGACACAGAATCGGAAACAGGCTCCAGGCTCCAGGCTCTGAGCCATCAGCCCAGAGCCCGACGCGGGGCTCGAACTCACGGACCGCGAGATCGTGACCTGGCTGATGTCGGACGCTTAACCGACTGCGCCACCCAGGCGCCCCCGCAATTTTTAAAAATAATTCATCCTCTGTTCGTTTCTCCTTCTAGTACCCTCAGACACTGTTGGCTTTTAGTTTTGTGTTTTACTCAAACTAAAGTTGATGTGGTATTTCCTTTTTGATTCCAAGACAAAGCTCTTTCTTGGATTCAAGAGTAATGATCTTGGCTGCTTAAGCTCTTGTAGTTCCCAGGCCCTGAGCTGGGCACCGGAGACACATAGGTCCTGGCCTCAGGCTATTTGCTTTACTCTTAGTAGCCTTGATCTCTCACGGAAGATAGTAAGGGGCCAGTGGTTATGAATTGAGGCTCCATACCCAGACTGCCTGGGCCCCAATCTTGGTACCAGCAGTCATCTGTGTAACTTTGGACAAGTTCTAGAACCCCTCCATGTTTCTGTTTCTTCACCTGTGAAATAGAGGTAACGGTGATTCCTAACCTCTTAAATTGTTGGTCAGATTAAATGAGTTAGGACACGTGAAGCTCTTACAAGAACGGCAAGTGCTCATTAATGCGAGCCATCGTTTTCATCAGCCTTATATTATTATCTACCCTGGTGTTTATTAAATCTCAATGCGTTGATCAGCTGCAAAACAAACCCACTGACTTTCTCATCTTTACAAATGCTTTGGAAGTCTTCCTGTTGCACTGTCAACACCAAACCCTCTTTTACATTGTTTCTTATTCTTTGTGTCTCCAAAGCATAAGCTGCTCTCGTTACAGACAAATGCAGTCGATTCTAAGGTGGGGTTTCACACTGTTTGGCCTTTATATCACTCGCTTCCCCCTCTCTTGGCTCTCCTACCCCCAGCCTGGCACTCAGATCTCATAATTCAGGGAAAAGGGGAGAAAGAACAGAACCCCATTAAACTAACCAGGCTTCAGAGAACTGGAGCTTGAATCCTTTCTCAGCTGGCAAGTCTGAAAATAGCAGGAGAGTGTGAAGAGCCCCATTGTGTAACAGGAAGAAACTTGAGGAAATTTGATTGTTTGGGGGCATCCAGCTGAGAAATGAGGTTCAGACTTTCACCCTCCTCCTATCATTTTTTGAAAGTGGTGAAATCTTGCCCACCCCACTCCACCCCCACAAAGGCAAAAATATCCCTACTATTTCCTAAGTTTATTTCTTGGATTCCAGAAAAAGCAGACACTCACAAAGAGGCGCAGCTTTGGATTCACTGGGGCTCTCAGCCGTTTAAGGATGCCTTGCACCAACACCCACAGTTCATTAAACTTTCAAATAATTGGCACAAAGTCCAGAGCTTGAATTTTTTTTTTTTTTTTTTGCAACCTCTGAGCTCCTTCTCCCTGCTGGGCATCTTCATTTCCATTGCTTATTAGTAGGACCCTAATAAAAGCGGCAGAGCCACGCAAGGAAATGCTTCAAAATTTGCCCTGGGAACACAAAGGAAGTAACGCCAGATAAAAACTAGCTTGGATCCCTTGGCGGGGGTGGGTATTGAAAATACCTGAGAGGCTGGCCCAGCTGTGATTTCATCTTCACTACCTACTACCTACGTATCTGAGACCTATCACTTTGAATCTGCCTCCATGTGGTTCCGAAACGTCTAAGAAACCTTTGAATGATTCATTGGCTGTCTCAAGGAATAAACAACTGAACCTGAATTGTAATGAGTTTTATTGGTGGCCAGGTGGATTCACTAGCCAATTGGCTAGCCAAACTTATGGGCAGAAAAATAGGTCGATTTTGGCAACCTAGAAGTGACCAGGCTAAAAACAAATTATTACAGTGGAAAAATAACTTAGGAAAATTGCAGTTGAGCTAGAGAAAAGCAGGCTGAGATGTCTGGCGTTTTACCACGGTGCTTACTGCCACCCCAGTGTTGCTCTTGGAAATAGGAAAATGAAAATCCAAAAATGTCTATCAGCTTCTGGAGCACCCACTCTGTGTGCAAGACATATGGGGACTGCAGTAGCATGAAATACAGACTTTTATATTCATTATTATAAACTACTCTAGTTGCTTCCATTTGGATGGCTATATAATATTTCATTTTATAGAGATAATGTGAATTATTTAACCAATCTCTTATTGTTAGACTTTAAATTTTTCTCTCTCACAAGCAAGGCTAGAATAATCAGCCTTGCGCTCCAATCTTAACACATTTTAAATCATTTCTTTGGGATAAAAACCCAGAAATTTTCTTTTCTTTTCTTTTCTTTTTTTTTTTTTTACATCCGAAAGCGTTTACAGTATCATGACTTTATTCATACTGATTTGCTTCATCATATGCAAAAAACCCAGAAATTTTCTTACTGGATTTTAAAGCAGAAATTTCTTTAAATCCGTGAAAAGCGTGTCCTTTAACAAATTACCTCTGAACTGAGTGAAAATTGGGATTCCAACCCTTGACTCTACCCTAGACCCTGCAATCGTATTGCTGTTGGAGAAAAGATCTCCCAAAGAGATCAGCAAAGAGAATTTTCTTCCCAGAGAGGAAAACAATAACGCAAAACTGCCCTGAGGATGCTGCCACTGACACATTGGCTTTGAAACTTGAGATACTAAAGGGACATCAGAAGTCGATTCAAGCCATATTTAAGTAGGCAGAAGCTGGGGCTTTAATTACCAAGGAGAAATCCCCAAGACAGGCATTAATCTGCATGGCAGCGTAAGCTTAGCCCCGTCTCCGGACTCCTCCTTTGGAAGGTATCCTTTCTCATGGAGGCTCAGTAGTGAAGTTTCAGGTCATTAATTACTCCTCAGGCCACAAACAGAAGAAGGAAACAAAAATACAGAAATTCCATGACATGAGTTTTTAAAATAATGGAATGGCTTACAGGTTTCATCCTGGGGTTTCTCCAAAGGCTGACGTTCTGTATGTGGCAAGCCAGCGGCTGCTTGGGGAACCGCAAGATCAGTAAGAGTCTGGCCGGCCCTGTCGGCTGCCCAGCAACCTCCTGAGCGCCTCTGCATAAATCTGGTGGCTCTTTTCAAACCCCCAAGTAAGCTGTTTCCCGCAACTTGCCTTGGCTCTTTTTCCCCCACTTGTTGTGTCAATTGTTGATGAAGGATTGAAAAAACCAACAGCAAACAACATGGGATTAATGTCCCTGTTTAGAAGATCCAGCTCTGGGGGAGCCCATTCTGGGCTTTATGAACCCCTCATGCCTTAGAGATCAGCACAGTTACGGGGAATGGGCTCAGGAAGGGGCTGCAGAAAGGTCAGAGTTGATTCATATTAGGTTCTAGGTATGGAGACTTTTTTTGAGAGAGACAGAGCACAGACACACGCATGCTAGCAGAGAAGGGGCAGAGGGAGAGAGAGCAAATCTTCAGCAGGGTCCACGCTCAGCACAGAGCCCCATGTGGAGCTCCATCCCATGACCCCAGGATCGTTACCTGAGCTGAAACCGAGAGTCGGCTATTCAGTCAACTGAGCCACCCAGACACCCCCATATGTAGATTCTTAATGAAGGGGTCTCCTACCTCCTGTCTTCCATTTTTCTAGCCATCATTTCAAACATCTGTGGTTTGTGCAAATGAAGACTGGCTCCTCACTCCAGCATTCAAGGCCTCCAAAGCCATGACCCCTTCACCTACTTTTCAGAGCTATCTCCTTCCAATCCCTAATCCCTTGTTTTAGCCAAACTGGAGCCCTTATCATTCCCCCAAGATAGTTACTGCACCTCTGTCTGCCACTAGGAATGGTCTTTCTCCTCACCTCTCCCATCTCAGCCTATCAAAGTTAGACTCATCACCAAAGACTCCTCTCCAATGCCGTGTGTTCCATGAAATATTCCTTTACCTTTCAAATCTACTTCACCTTCCACACCTTTCATATTCCTGAAGATCTATGAATTCCTGCTTTTCAGACCTCCACGGCTCTGTGTGAAAAAGGTTTTGTGTATGAAAACCATTACTACCTTGTATTTTAGTTAGACGTGGTTTTATCTGATTCCCCGATTCATTATTAAATATCTGAAGGGTAAAGACTATTTCTAACACAGCTATAGTTCCCTAACATCGGTATTAAAAGTGAAATGAGGTGCCTGCGTGGCTCAGTCAGTTGAGCATCTGACTCTTGACTTGGCTCAGGGCATGATCCCAGTCCCAGGGTCGCAGAATCAAGCCCTGTGTCAGACTCCATGCTGAGTGTGGGACCTGCTTGGGATTCTCTCTCTCTCTCTCTCTCTCTCTCTCTCTCTCTCTCTCTCTCTCTCTCTCTCTCTCTTTCCCCCCCCCATCCCTCTCCCCCACTCACGTGCTCTATTTCTAAAAAAAAAAAAAAAAGGGGGGAATGAATGACCTTTCACGCTAGACCTCAAGAATAGTGTCTGTTATAACCCTTCGCACATTTGTCGAATTCCCCCTTTGTGCCAGGAACTGAGGTCAGCACTAGCTGCACATAACAATTGTCTCCTCCAAGAGAAATATGAGAATTCCCAAAAGCTCCAGTTGGGGTGTCCGTAGCTCATGAACTAGAACTTCAGTCCCCACATGCATTTGACTTTCCATTTAGACCAATCATACATCTATCTGAGAGTTCCTCATGCAACCCTGTGTCCCAGGATAGCAAAGCAAGCAACATGGAAGCTATAGTTTAACTCAATGTCCTTCACTGTCCTTCCATTTCTACCTATTGAACCAGATGGCTCTAACAGGACTTCGTTTTCATCAAAATTCCACTTCTAACTATGGGGTTTTTTTTATATGTACTCTTAACTATGTCTTTTGCTACAAGATTTTTCAGAGCCTCCTCTCCTATCTTAAGCATTGTTCTTGCAACAAAGACTGATACCTGCTGACTTTGAGTAAGGCATTATGCTAGACACAGTTGCCTAAGCCTGCGTCTCTCCATCCTCTTTTGCCCTCTCATTTCATAGTTTATCTCTCCAAAACAGAAATACTTTCCTTCCCCAAAGCTCTGGAATTAGGGACAGAGGTCAGAAATTAAATGCTATCTCATCACTCTTGTTTAGAAATACAGAATCCTTATTGGTGTGTGAAAGTGGGAAATAGGAACCCATTTTTCCCATCTAAAGTTGAACAACAGCAAAGTAGAAGTGAAGGGATAGATTTAAATTAGAAAGACTATATTAAATCAGACCAAATCAAAGCCGATTTCACTGCAGGAAATGTATGCAGGAAAAGGTGTAATTATGAAAACTTGATATTCTGCTGCCTTTATGCATATTCACTTTATGAACTTCGACCTCCACAAGCCACCTAGGACTGCTTCCCCATTTTTAATAAGTATTGAGAATGAGGCATTTCCTGAAGGGATTAAAGGAGGGAGGAGGATTTTTTTTTTTTTAAGCTTAGCAGCAACATTAAAACAAAGGAACAACTATTCTTCTGGGTTTTGTGTATGCTTTAAAAATCTCCAAATAAAATGAACCTTTGGGGAATCAGCAAAGAATTATGGCTTGGCAATTAGGGGGAACACTGATCCATCAGGGGGGAAAAATCTCACTATTAATTGCAACTTCTAAATAACATCAGTGAGTCTCGTGTGCAGTTGCTGGGAATACTTACCTTGGGCAAAGGGGGTTTTCAGAGGGTTCCCAGAGGACTCAGTAACTTAAAGACCCAGGCTAACAGCTGGATCATGTTCCAGTCAATAGGACACCACAGCGGTTAATGCAAAACCGTCCTGGAGAGGGGCAAGCTGGGAATTAGCTCAGACTGGCCCATTCATTCATTCTATGTGGCTGCCAGCCTCAGAACGATACTCCGTGGGGTTTTACCACACTTCAGGGAGCCTGTTAAGCAAGGGCGTCAGGACTGTTGAGGGGCTGATTTTTGTATGCCATCTCTCCCACCCCCAAAATAAAAATCAATGCTGGGAACCCCTGAATTCCATCAGTCTTCACGGATGTAAAACTGCAGGTATAACCATGAGTGCTGTGAGCTGCTTCGAAATCGTTACTCCTTTTGTCCTCCATCTTAACCAACGGGGGCCCAGGGAAGTTGTCATTTGCCCAAAGTCACACAGCCTGTTCCAGAAAGCTCCATTATCATCCAGTTTGTCTGAGTCCACCAAGAAAGGCTGACATGAATCAGCCTCCTCATGCCCCTGTCTTCCCATTATTCCATGTCAGTCTGGTTCAGGGCAGAGGCTGTGTGAAAGGAACATGTGGGTAGTGCTGTGAATTTTCTTGTCTTCATTTACATCAAAACAATGGCTGGCTTGGGGACAGGATGCCTCCACTGAAGTTGAGATAGATTTAACTCTGTTTTGCAAAGAACATTCACTTCTGAGACGGACCAAATTTCAGCCTCCCAGGTGGGTGCATCAGTTAGTGAAGCCATTAGTTGAATGTCAAGGCTTTTTTTTTTTTCTTTTCCCTCCTAGAATCAGGGCTCTGCTTTCCCTGCTGTGGATGATGAATCTAAAATATTTATGTGGCTTTATAATGACTATTTAGCATTTAAGGCACCTGATATTTGCCAAAGTGCTTGACAATCAGTATTTATTAACAGGAAAATAACTGCTAGAAAATCTGTGCTGTGATATTTAGGGAGCAGGTTCCTTTGTGGCCATAGGGTATTTCTGGGAACGATGTTGGGGCCTGTGATTCAGAGTGAAATTCTGAATTGGCCGACTTCTGCCTAAGACCTCATACTTGAACTTCCCCCTAGTTTGCTAGACTTTATTCCAATAATCCTGAAGGATAGCATGATATTATGCATTGCATTAATTCATTAAGCACTTATTAAGTGTCAAGTCAGAGTTCAGGATGAAAAATTAATAAGATTCTGTCCAAGTCTGGGTTAGGTGCTCCTCCCATGATGCCCTGTGTTTTGACTTAATGGATGCTTCTCCACATTGGGATGGCAGCTGGGTGGGGATAAAATCTGGCAATGTCTGGATACATTTTTGGTTGTCACTACTGGAGGGGGTGCTACTGGCATGTACTTGTAGAGACCCAGGATGGAGTTCAACATCCTGGAGCGCCCAGGCCAACAAAGAGTTATCTGGTCCAAAATGTCAATCAGTGCCAAGGTGGAGGAACTCTGTTGCAAGCCTTATTTCTCAGGTGTATAATTGTGTGAGTACATCTCAGCCTCTTCCCCGAAGATCTTATTTTGTAAGTTTATTTATTTATTTTGAGAGAGAGAGAGAGAGTTCAGGCAAGGGGCTGAGAGGGAGAGAGAGAATCCCAAGCAGGCTCCTTGCTATCAGTTCAGAGCCAGATGCGGGGCTCGACTTCACGACTGTGAGATCATGACCTGAGCCAAGATCACGAGTCAGCGGCTTAACCACCTGAACCACCCAGGTGCCACTCCCCTTAAGATATTTGAGTGCAGATATCTTCTCATCGTATCCCAGCACCTAACACATACAATATAAAACTTAGTACGTGGTGTTCAAATGAATTAACAAAGACCGTATCCTATCCCTCTGGGAGCCTGAACCCGTGAACTCTGGAATGGAGATAGGTAAACAGGCAATTTAGGGATAAAATGTGGTATGGTCTTCAAAGTACAGTCAGATAAGAACTACTTTGTATGACCTTATAGTTTGTCACCCAAACAGACATATTGCGAAACTGAATGTGAACACGGTCAAGTAATGAAGGCAGGACAACAGGTGAAACCCTGCAAATGGCCTGTCCTAAACAAACGAGGCACAGTTAGAGCCCACATGTTATACACATGAGCTAGGTGTTAGATGTATAGAGGAGTTCATGGGGAGTTGGAAAGTTTACATTGCTTGTTACACTATAAAAGTTCATAGAAATAGGGGCACTTGGGCGGCTCGGTTGGTTGAACATCCGACTTCGGCTCAGGTCACGATCTCACATTTTGTGGGTTCGAGCCCTGCTTCGGACTTTGTGCTGACAGAGGGGAGCCTGCTTCAGATTCTCTGTCCCCCTCTCTCTCGGCCCCTCCCCTGCTCATGCATGTGCACGCATTCTCTGTCTCAAAAATAAACATTAAAAAAAATTTAAGTTAATAGAAATAAATAAAACCTTGCTAGAGGCTTATTCTTCATTCCAGGCCCCCATTTCATGCCTGCCCTCTGCCAAGTGCTCTGAGGCCAACAGCTACCTCCTCTGCTTCTTAAATCTTCTTCCATCAGCCTCTCCAGCCTTCCAGATTTTCCTTCTTCCATGATCCCCTGCTCCCCTTTTTGATCACAAACGTAGCGCTGTCCCAGCCTGAATCTCCACACCCATTAGCCTTGCTCAGTCACCAAGCGTTCCTCCCTGCACAGGAACCAGTTAGAAGTAGCAAATAAAAATAATCTTCCCCAGATAGAGTTCTCATGGCTCCGAGCTCCAGGTGAGGTCTCTGTAATGCTGTGGCTACAGACAGAAGAGCTAGGCTAACTCTCCCTGGGGTTGGGGGGAAAAGCTTTACCGAAGAGATAATATTCAAACACACTGTCTTCAGCTTATTCAAAGGAAATTTAATTGTGAATCCCTTGGAAACATGAGGGGACAAGTCTGGGCTTCATGTTTCCTGGGTGGGTAGAACTATTTCCAGCAGCAAGCATACTTTGTCGGGAGGAGATAGAAGCAGGTCAGAAAGATCTTATGTAGAAACGTGTTAAAGAGTGAAGTGAATAACGAGTGTGGTTTGTGACTTCTCCAAGCCTAGGCTTTGGAAGAAAGACATTGAGGCTTCAAGTTAACTTCCTTTTTGTACTAAACTCTATTTCAGAGTTTGTTTAACATCTTTAGTGCAGTTATCATGAAAATAAACATCTACTTTGGTATAATCCAGTGTCATGGTTTTGTTATGAGTAAATATTAGGAACAATAAAGTTACTATCTCCAACTTTAGTGAAATAACTTGCTTTATTCTATAGTCCCCTCTGATACATAACTGCAACAGAGAAATACCGAACTGAAACTATAATATGCCGTGTCTTCCTAAACTAGATTAAGAAGATTCTCCTTGTCACAAGATCAACAGCATCCATCACCTTTATATAGATTGAGATTTCGCTACTTGGTATGAGTTTGATGTCAAGTGGACCTTTCAGACTAAAATGTTACTGGTATTTGATATTCTCCATTCCAGCTGGCTTTCTTCGAATACACGAAACAAACACCAGATGGTAATTTGTATAAGGATAAGGGCACTGGTGCTAATTTTAGAAAGTTCTTGGCCATTTCCCTCACCCAAAGTTAGGAAGGGAATTCTCAGTTGGAATGACTTTCCAAGTTTCAAGAAGCAGCTGTCTGATTTTCTTAAAACTGTGCCATCATTCTGCTTAACAGTATGTCAGGCCAGACCACAGTATTCCATGCATAGAAAAATCCATCATCTAAATCTTCCTCCCAGTCATCGGTAAACACATCAACCGGGACAAAGGTGGGCCTCAGAAACCCAAGACCCAGTGACCCACAGACACTCCCTTTCCTCATTCAGTCTACCCCTAACCACTGCCATGTTAAGGTAGTCAAACTGGTTGAACCAGTTTTTAATCTCTGGTCTGAACTGTCAAGTGGTAAATCTCACCAAAAAGGCTCACTGGCGAGAACTAAATGGAAGGTGTGCTGATGCAGAGACGGGGCAAAGCCAGGCCTGTTGGCAATTTGTGAAACAGACGGCCCTGCAAATATGATTCTCACACTCAGCTGTAAGGTAAACTGTGAACCGGGAAGCAACAGGTGGCCGGTAAAGGCAAGGCTTCAGTGCTGTCTGCGTGTTTACATTTAGCTCTTAGAGACTGAAATCTTTCTAATTGAATTCAACAAACACTTACTGAGAAGTCATTATGTGCAAAACACTATGCTAAGCTCTGAGGTCCAGAGAAAGTTGAATTTTCGGGGGTCTTAGCTTAAGGGCTATTTGGCTCACTCTGCCAAGAGGGAAGAACAAACGGTTATATAAGAAGAGAGGAAGAACAAGGGATTGATTCCAACCATAGAAGCAGAATTTTTTTTTTTTTTCCCCCGAGGAGCAGAAGGTCTAATGTGAAAACAAAGGTTGATTCTCTATGGGCAAATATGGTAGGAAGCTTCTTCCATGAGGAGAGAAATAGAGTGAGGTGGAGAACACAGAAGAGGTCAGAAGGAGGTGTGTGCGGGTGTGTGTGAGTGTGGGTTGTTGGTGAGGGTCAGTGTGGATGTGTGTGGAGTGAGGGTGTTTGTGAGTATGGGTATATGTGAGTGAGGATATGTGTGGTGAGGTGTGTGAATGTGTGTGAGGGTGAGTATATTTAAAGCTGGAGGGTTTATAAGCGATGAATCATGGGAATCTACCCCCAAAACCAAGAGCACACTGTATACACTGTATGTTAGCCAACTTGACAATAAATTATATTTAAAAAAAAAAAAGCTGGAGGATTTGGTAGGCGGTGAGGCTATTAAAGATAAGCCTAATTGTGGAGCATAGATTTATATTGTATAAAAGATCTCTGACCCCCCACCTCCTCCTTCCAAAAAAAAAAAAATGTTCCCAAGGTAGGATAACTTCTAAGACACTTATCTACACTATTGGAAGTTTTCCCTTGGACAAGGATACTAGCAAACCAGTGTTTTAAAAAGCTTATGTTAACAACTAGATAATATGGTAATGGAGGTAGGGGGCTGATTAGCAGACAATTGCAATATGTAAAGAGGAAGCGATAAGAGTCTTGTCAAACCCGAACTCTTTCTTGAGCACATACTACATATGTACTACATACTACATGTCGGGCATGAAACCCCAAGGGCTCTGCATGCATTATCCATTTCAAGTTCACAGAAAGCCTAGGAGCTAAGTGTTTTTGCTCCCATTTTAAGGGAGGCCCAAGGTAAGTAACATGGCAGGTGAACGGCTGAGCCAGAAGTGCGTCCAGATCTTTCTGGTCCAGGGCCTGGGCTGGTAGTCACCACCTTACACTATCCCCAAGGACAGCAGAAGGGAAGCAGGAGGGAGAAGGAGCTAAACAAGGCTCCCCAGTATGAAATGAGCCAATACCTGCAGAAGGAAGAGTAGGGTTGGTGGCAGGGGGGGGACATGGAGTTCTTTTCAAACAAGTTAAATTGCAGGACTGTGGGCATCCATGTATGGATAGTAGCAAAGAGATCGGTGCAGATCTGAAATTCAGAGAATATGAGAATGTGGAGAGGGACTAGGAATGAAAGGAGAAGCTATGACTTCAGAATTCCCGTATCTTAGGGCTAAATAAGGAAAGGGCTCTCAAAGAAGACCTCAGAACTTAAGGTAGCAGTGCTGACCATGAGAAGCTCTCCCTTCTAAAGGGTTTTGATATGAAAAAGTAGGAGATTTTCTTTAACTACCCCTAGCCAAAGAGAAGATTTTGAAATACCGTGGTACTTCCTACCATGAGTATAATTTTAATGGGGTACACAGAACCCACACATACATCTTGATGAGATAACCATCCACGAGTCTGACACACGTGCACCCCAGAACTTCCTGAGTTCAGGGGGGCAGGTCCACCAAGCCAGCATACTGAGCTGATAGAGTTTGACTGCTGGGTATCCCAGCATCATAGAGTTGGGTCCCCAGTAAATGGAACTGCCGTCTTCCCAGCCAGAAACCCCGGGTGTTTTCTGTAGCACCTTCTCTCCACTTCTAAATCAAATCCCTCCCTAAGCACCATCAAATCTATCTCCTTATTATCTCTTGCTTGAATCCACTGCCATGCCCCTAAGGCAGACTCTTGTCACCTCTTGTTGACAGTGTGACCATGACCTTTTCCTCCCCACATCCTTCCCCCAAGTCCAATCTCCCTGGAACAGTATATGTCGTACATTTGTTAGCCCACCCTATAAAGACTCTCTGACTTAAAAAGGTAAAGAACCACCCTTTGCGTCATTTCAAGCAAATTAATTAAAGTGTTCATTTCTCTAGACTGATAAACCCACCAGGCTCTCTCCCATCTCAGAGCCCTTGTGCCTGCTCTTCCTTCCACCTGGAAGGTTCTCCCTACATATCCACGTGGCTGGTTCCCTTATTTCCTTCAGGTCTTTACTCAAAACCTACCTTCTTAATAAGGTCTTCCTGGCCACCCTACCTAGAATTTCAGCACCCACTTCCCCATCATATCAGTTCCTATCCTTCTTTCCGGCATTAACTTTTCTCCATATCCCTTACCTACTACCCAAATCACTATGTAGGTCAGTTACTTACCTTGTTCATTGTCTGTCTTCTCCGTGGGAAAGTACATTCTGTAAAAATTTTTGTCTGCTTTTGTCCACCACTATATTCCTCGTGTCTAGAAGCACAGTTGAGAGATGGAAAATGAAGGAACAATCAATGATGTTTACTGATTTTTTTGTTGTTGTTGTTTGTTTCTTTCGGTGTTTTTTATTGTCCTGGATCATCTAGCAAATTTTCCTAGTTCTCGCTTGAAGTGCATAAGTAATTTCAAATTCTTTTTGAGGTTGGTTCCTTCTATCTAGCTATAAAAACAAACAAACAATAAACTTATCATCTGTCATTTTAAAGAAGAACACTCTGATATTTCTCCTTAGTTTTGAATGCCAAGCGTGGCGGGGGTGGGGTGCGGTGGAAGACTGTTCCATTTAAAAATTATTAAAAATGAATTATGAATTTTCATTTGAAAGGTCTTCCATGCGTGCTTATAAATAGTCATTAGATGACTCAATTGAGGTAGGAGCTCTTTAATGGCTAAGGTGAAATTAGTCCCACATCCATTTTGTATTTAAAAACAAAGAAGTTGGTGCATATTCGAAAAAGAAGCCTCTCTATTTCATTACTTTTTTATGAGCAAAACTCATCAAAACCTCTTTAGAATAAAACTCCATTTTGAGAAAGTCCCACTTACCTTGCGGAAAACATATGTGTATTGATGATTAGCAGGTGATTTAGCAAACCCAACAGTATCTCTGGGAAGGACTACATTTCTTTCCCAAATTCATGAAATTAAGTGCCCTAGGGCAACTAAAAAATATGACTCAAAAAACCACTTCACTAACTGTTCCTTGCTGGTAGCAATACAGATCCGAAGTAAGGCACTGCCTGTGGGGATGAAATGCAGGGTAGCTCTCAACGTGGAGAGAAAGAGCCACAAAAGCCAGGCACGTGGTGCAATACAAGTGCCTCCAAGGGAGAAACTCTGCTGATGCTTAGCCTCCAAAACGCTGAAGCATTAACCTAATGCAAAGGCCACCCTTTTAAATCAACCTAGAGTCAAAACTCGTTAGATTTAGTTACCACTCCACAGTCCCTGGTCCGGAAAAGCCAGTGGGTTGTCATTCTAGCCAAGTGGATTGGTATCCAGCATACAGTCTCACTTCCAGAAAGGCTTCACCTCTGCCATCAGTGATCTGCTTCGGGAATTCATTCTTGATAAGTCAACCTCCTTGTTAGACGGTTCTGGCCTATGGTTGGTAGATCTAGAAGTAATCATTTCAACAGTTAATATTTATTGAGAATTTGCCATATGCCAGGCATGCAATGAGTGTTTCATGTATCTCATTTAATCCTCACAGAGTTGTGTGAGATAGGTATCATCCCTCAGTTTAGAGATGGGGGAACCAGGAGGGTTTAAGGATCTTGGCTGAGGTCACACAATGAGTGAGTGCTAAAGAATCCAGACCTGACTTCAGAACTGTAGCAATTAACCCCTGGACTCTACAGTCCCACTAAAGAATGAAAAACAGAGATGGGGAAATAGAGAAGTGATCTCCAAGGGGTGTATTTCTACCACTATTCTGAGTATGGTCAGAAAGCTATGTACTAAACCAGAAGAAAGACTCAGCCAGCCTCTATTCCAAATTGACTCTTCATAAATTTCTTCAAAGGAGCACTAGATAGAGAACCATTCTTTTGAGCCCTTTGAACAAGGTGGGGTTGGGGGAGTTGTCGCTGAAACAAAATCAAGCATAAAAACCTCGGCCATTCCAAGCCAACAGGATAGCAAAGCACGCTGTACGTGAACCTGACATGTGATCGTTCAATAGATGTGTTATAAAAAAAAGAAAAGGCAAAAACCAACAACACATGCATATGCATATACAAAAGATGTAAAGAAAAAATAAAAACACATTTCCAACTTGCAGCTGATCTGCTGCTGTCTCATCAAACAGCATCAGCAGAACAGTATGTTCTATCTCGGCTCCCTCGTGGTTCTCGCAGTGAGAGCAGCTCCCTGAACGGAAGCGATCCCAATGTTCAAAGATACGCGTTTTTCATACGTGGCTGTTAAACACAAGCCCACACAACCTCATGTATGCACAAAAGCAAGGACACCGCCCGCCTTGGGAGATGGAAAGGTTTATCACAGATTATTTCAGTTCTTGGTGATTTTCTCATTACAGAAAGCTCTAAGACCCCATCTCTGCTTGTGTATTCAACTCTCATATTTCCACCACATTTTAAAAGGTAATTGTGATTGCACGTGTGGATTTCTTTTTAACTTAAGCTACACACCATTACCTTAACAGGTACCATAATTTGGCTTTCACATTCTTTCAAAATCATCAAAACAAAGTACTTGCAAAATGTGTATTTCCCCGGTGTTTTCCAATGGGTTCAATACTGTTTGCCAAAGTGCATAAACAGAATGGGGATGGTTTGTAAAATATGGAACCAGGATGTTGCATTCTTACCTCCAGAATGGGGTGCAGCTTTTTTTTGTGTTCTTAAAACAATGCTTTCTGTTTGGCATCATTTTTGTAATAGTGGAAACCATTTCTAAAGAAAGGGGAATTTTTTTTTTTTTTTTTTTTTTTTTTTGGTGCCTCTTGTGGTTTGCCTCCCTCCCTCTCTGTTTGTAACTATTGTTTCCCCTTCCCTTCCCCCAGGGTCTTCTGGTAAGTTTCCCAAGGTCCACATAGGAGTGACAACATATGATATCTGTCCTTCCCTGACTGACTTACTCCATGTAGCATAATACCTTCCAGTACCATCCACGTTGCTGCAAATAGCAGGATTTCATTCTTTCTCATTGCCAAGTAATATGTCAACACTACCTAAAGCAATCTACACATTTAATGCAATCCCAATCAAAATCACACCAGCATTCTTCTCAAAGCTAGAACACACAATCCTAAAATGTGTATGGAACCACAAAAGACCCTGAATAGCCAAAGTAATATTGAAGAAGAAAAGGGGGAATAATATTATGAGCAGCACTTAACAGAGGGAGCTCTGCAAACTGGGGCAAGATTATTACAGCTTCAGCTACTTTGTGCACATCTGTGTGGACTCAGGGTCCTCTTTGTGACTAAGAATATCTTATGTAGAACCTTCCCTTCTTTAGTAACTAATTTCTTCCTCTCATCAACAGGATACAATATGGCATATTATGAGATCTCATTATTACAGATTCTAATATACCGCGGGTCAAATGGAGCCCACATAGGCTCACTTCTCAAGACCAGATTCTAATAATAATACGCAGTTGAGCTAAGTGCATATTATTGGACTTTTGTCTGATAATGTTACTCCTAATCCCCTGAAACTCAGCTCCACAGGTTTCGGTAAGCTGCCAGTTCGGAAAAAAAGAAAGAAAAGAAAAAACAGCACATATGTGTTTCTTTTTTATTTGCAAAAGAGATTTTTATTCTATCTGCTTCTATCAGAAATGACAGTGGAATAGGTGCGGCAGTGATTATAAAAATTACATTGGACACCATCTCAGGGAGGCATCATCTCAGCAAAGCATTAACGATTGGGGGTCCAGGCTCTGAAGTCAAACTCTGTGTCCTGGCTTTACCACTTTCTACCTGGGTGACCTTGAGCCATTAATTTAACTTCTCTGTGCCTCTGTATCCTCACTTGTTAATTGATGGTAATAGGATCTACCTTATCACTGAGAATTAAATGCAGTTAATGGTTAGCACAGTGACTGGTGTATAGAAATTACTCAAGAAATGCTAGAAGAGAGGAAGTTATCTTAAAATTGAATTGGCAAAATGAGACCTACCTATATGAAAATGAGGCAGAATGTCAGTGTACTCAAAACCGTGTGAGAGGGGTGCCTGGGTGGCTCAGTCAGCTGAGCGGCTGACTTCGGCTCAGGTCACGATCTCGCGGTCCGTGAGTTCGAGCCCCGCGTCGGGCTCTGTGCTGACAGCTCAGAGCCTGGAGCCTGCTTCAGATTCTGTGTCTCCCTCTCTCTGACCCTCCCCCGTTCATGCTCTGTCTCTCTCTGTCTCAAAAATAAAAATAAACTTAAAAAAAAAAATGCGAGAAAGCTCATCCAGCTGAGGGCCGTGGAGGGCAGTGGATGCTGGAGCAGACTGGGAAGTTGTTTTTTTTTTTTTTTTTTTTTTTTTTTTTTTCAATATATATGAAGTTTATTGTCAAATTGGTTTCCATACAACACCCAGTGCTCATCCCAAAAGGTGCCCTCCTCAATACCCATCAGCCACCCTCCCCTCCCTCCCACCCCCCATCAACCCTCAGTTTGTTCTCAGTTTTTAAGAGTGGGAGAGAGCCAAAGCATAAGAGACCGGGAAGTTTTTAAAGAAGTTCCCTCGTAGACTACGACCCTGCATGTCACGATTTATTCATGGACCAACAGTCCTGTTAGAAATGCAGACTCTCGGGGCGCCTGGGTGGCGCAGTCGGTTAAGCGTCCGACTTCAGCCAGGTCACGATCTCGCGGTCCGTGAGTTCGAGCCCCGCGTCAGGCTCTGGGCTGATGGCTCAGAGCCTGGAGCCTGCTTCCATTCCGTGTCTCCCCCTCTCTCTGCCCCTCCCCCGTTCATGCTCTGTCTCTCTCTGTCTCAAAAATAAATAAAACGTTAAAAAAAAAAAAAAATTTAAAAAGAAATGCAGACTCTCAGATTGACTCCAGACCTACTGAGTCAGAATCTGCACAAGATCCTAGGAGATTTGTGGCACAGGAAGTCGAGAAGCCCCTGTCCTGGGACCCATCTCGCACCTCCAAGCTTTCAGGCCTATGGTTATCTCTTATCACTCACATCAGCACTCTTGAAAGAGTAACACTGGGGAGAGGGAGACTCTTTTCCCAAACACTCCCACTGCAAAAAAAAAAAAAAAAAAAAAAACTGTAAAAGTTAAATTCTAACAGTTACATGTTGGAAATATGATAGAACTGACAAAAATAAGTGGAAACAGCTAAGTAAAGCATGAAACAGAAGTTATGATTCAATTAATATTTATGCCTAGACAGGGTAAAAATCACAAATATTTATTTCATTTGGAGTGAAAATGAAAACCAAGAAAACATATGATGACTCTCTTTGGGAGGGTTTGGGCAGAAGTCTCTGGGACCCTCAGGCTTACAATAAATATATATCCCCCAGAATGCAACAATATTTCACTTCCATGGTCTCCCTACCCTTCCTCTTCACATACATGGAATAACCACGCAGCCTTTCCAATGGTTACACTATGTATACAGCACACATTGCAGACAGACAGACACGCACCCAGACTCATCCGCACTTTGACCCCTTTTCGTATCTGCTGCATTTCTGTCCTTAGGCACCTGCTCAAATCTTGCCTGCCAGAGACACAGAATCTTAGATCTAGGATAAATCTGGAAAATGAGATGAGAAGAGGAGAACCAATGGTGAAAATAGTAACATTTATCTTTTATTAGGTGCCTTGTGCAAGATACTGTCCCACAGATTATCCTTTTTTTTTTTTTCATTCCCTCATCAACTCTCTAATATAGGCTATTCATTCTCTTCTATTTCCATTGAAGGAATAAAGGCCTAGCAAGTCAAATAAACCATCCAAAGCTAGGCTGCTAAGAGGCAGCACAACTGAGACTCGAACCCAGTTTTGTCTTCTCTCCAACTGACAGAGTAAAGCCAATGTCTGTGAATCCAATAGGCACCTTTTTGAGGAATGGCTTCTACTTTGTAATTCAAATGTAATATTTTCCCTCACTTTCACTTGGTATGATGAGTGGCGAAGTGGCAAAGGAATTTTCCAAAGTCAGAGTAAATTTAAGCTGTAGATGGTGAAGTGCAGGATAATTTCCTCCTTGGTATTTTAGAAGTTCTTCATTTTAACCATCTGTTGAGGGCTGACAGATGGGTTGATATATGACAGAATAATGGGTCTTCAATTCTAGAAAGGCATAAGGAATGCTTGAAAAAAATAGCAGCTCTTTTCATGAACCTAGCTGTGCTAACGCTTGCTCACTTGCAAAAAAAAAAAAAAAAAAATGGTGGGAGTAAAGTGTGAAATATAATCATAATCATCCCCCTAAACAGAAAGTTTCTCACAATTGCCAAAGGTCAAATCCAGTAAAATATGCCTATTCTAAAATTATGCTAATGTTTTCAAATCCAGTCATTTAAAAGGGCATACCGGGGGTAAGGGTAAGGTAAATAAAAATAATAAAACCAAAACCCCAAAAGCCCTTCTTCCATCCCTGTTTCCAGCCATTTCATTTTCTTTTTTATAGATAGCCAGTGTCATGAGTTTCTTGTATCTTTGAGATAATTTAGGAAACACGCAAATTTTTGAAATCCAAATGATTTTCCAAGTGACTATGCCAAATGTGAGCTCTCTGTCCTTTCTTCTTCCATGCAGTGGATATATATGAGAAGTTATACATACACCAGACATTTGACTAGGGACACAGGTGGTGAAGACTGTCCCATCCTCAAGGAACTTACAATCCAGTGAATGAAGCCAACATGGGAAAACACTTTAAATACCACATACAGTGTACTTTCTGGGAATGTAATAGTGATCAGGGCATTCACTGATTGTAGCAATGGCTCAGTCACCAGGCATTCTCCAAGTGACCTTTCATGTCTTAACACAATTACCCCAGTTCTTTTCCAGTCGTGTATTGCAACCAGATGAAATGTTCACATACACACACCTGGTTGCTGCCAGACTTCTTCGTTGGTGCCAAAGAGGCTTGAAGTTCTACCCATACAGAGCCACTGGCTCACACTTTAGAGACTGTAATAACAACACTTTGGCCATATGCATTGGACTTCAGCAGCATGAATCTGTTTTCAAAAGAACATCAATATACAGATTGAAAAAAAGAAGTCATTACAGCTGAGTTCATGGTCCAGTGTCATTGACCATGCCAAAAACAGCCCATGTTTCTTGAAGATTACATCATCTTCACCACCTTCATCTTCCTAACCATTAATGCCACCATTAAAATATTCTTTAAAATACTAAAATTATCCTTCATAATTTTGATCCTCATAATGATCCTGTCAGATGTGAACACTGTATCCCAGAGAATTTTTAAATCCATGATCAGGTTTGCTTTATTGCATTATTTCCAGCCATGCATAGCAACTCTTCTGTCCTATCTGGGAGATATCAGTGGTGTAGAATAGTAAGTTAATAATAGGATTATGTTTTCACAGGAGTATTTGACAGCCTGGATTTATCTCGACAGTTCCTTCCCACTCTAATATTATGTAATTCTGAAGGAGGAAGATGTGCCTTCTTTCCACTTGCAGGGAGGGTGATGGCAAGAGAACACAGAGACCAGAGAGGAGCTGACTTGGTTCAGAAGGTGGCACCTGAAAGGTCTGCTAGCACTTTAAGTCAAAATTGCTCAGAGTAGCTTACTTGAAGAAATTTCCTATAAAATGCATCCATTTTTAAATATAGGTTGGAGGGGGAATCTAAAAATATTTGAACAAATGAAGAAATTACTTTGGAATATCTGACATATTTATTATCTATGCCCCTACTATTTTTTTTTAATTTTTTTTTTCAACGTTTATTTATTTTTGGGACAGAGAGAGACAGAGCATGAATGGGGGAGGGGCAGAGAGAGAGGGAGACACAGAATCGGAAACAGGCTCCAGGCTCTGAACCATCAGCCCAGAGCCTGACGCGGGGCTCGAACTCACGGACCGCGAGATCGTGACCTGGCTGAAGTCGGACGCTTAACCGACTGCGCCACCCAGGCGCCCCTCTATGCCCCTACTATTTGCCACTGTGTAGGTCATCGGTTTTTAGAAAGTGTGTCTGTGTGTGTGTGTGTGTGTGTGTGTGTGTGTGTGTGTGATATCATATATACATATATGCACATCATATATGCACATATATATCATACATATACATCATATATATGTACACATATATACACACATATATATATACACATGATATATATACATATCATCTATATATATGACTCCCAAGTTTTATATACATAAAAAACTGTTGGTAGTTTTTTATAAGTAGTTTTTATAAGTAAACAGGTAAGTTTACTTATCTTAAGCAATCTCTACACCCATCATGGGATTCAAACTCACAACCCTGAGATCAAAAGTTGCCTGCTTTTCTGACCTAGCCAGTCAGGTGTGTGGGAGAGTTGTTTTGATCACACAGTAAGACAACATTCTAGACCAGGGTACATGGGACAGATGAAGTTCAAGTCTGGCTGCTTGTGACTCCGAGCCTCCCTCCACGTCTCCTGTATGCCACACTTCCTCCAGATGTTTCATCTATATACTGCCTGGCATGTGTTGTTTTCCAGATATGTTTACAATGCCCAGATGCTTTATGCCAGGTAGACAAAGCTGATGGTTAATTGACTACATCTTAGTATTTTTATTGAGCTGGTTCAATGGCAGCCCCCAAAATATTTTGGAAGTGCTAAAAAATACATTAAAATAACGAATATTGATAAGATGTTCAATAAGCATCTCCAATTTCCAGATTCATCCTTGACTAACTCTACAAATGTGGGGTTTTTTTCCCCCTAGTTATTTTTAAGATGTCCAAAATGGTTTCAACAGTTGACTCACCTCTGGTCTAGGACTTGAGCATCTTACTCGTTTCTGTACTTATTGGTAGACGTGTCAAAATCAATAACCAATCATTTGGAAAGAGTGCTGTTTTCTGTATAAGCCAACAGCTCACCTGAAAACAGTTAACAGCCCCGATTGTTTCCCTAAGCTTCCAAACTTCTGAGAGCATACAGGTCCAGAAAGGCAGGAATCCTCTTGTATCACCATTTAGATATATAAACAGATCCCCTCCAGACCTCTTCACCTCTTTGGTTATTGCTTGGCTTTCTAAGGGGGAGAGGGTTGCCGGTGAGCAAGTGCAGAGAGCCAATAGCTTCAGCGGTCATGTGAGTCACCAAAATTCTCACTAGGCAAGCACTCTTTTCCTTCCTTTTAAACCTCCCTCTGCTAGCAGAATGACCCAATAAATCTTTCTGGTCCTGACCTATGTCAATGTGCATTCTTCTTGGGCATGGTATAAGCAGGTAGTGGATAGAACTCCCTCTAGACACCAATTTATAGACGTTCCAGATAAGTCATTTTGTGGTGTATTTACTATTCAACATGCTTTGAGAACCACTGAAGGGAGGGATAATCCTAAGGAGATTCTGGACGCAATCAGATCTGTGCAGCTCTCTCCTTGTCCACCTAGACTGGCTGGTGCCAGGCAGTTTTGTGTTTGTTTTCAAAACACCAGTTCGTTTTTCTGCAAGGCCATTATCATCATCTGCAATTACATATTCTTTTGGGAATATCTGAGTAAGATCTGTCCTCCAACAGAGTGAATGCTGGGATCATGTCTGCTTTTATTAATTACTATATTCCGAAGACCTGGCACCTAGTTGGTTCCTACTGGAGATGTGTTGAATAAATAAATTAACCTACCTGATTTATTTGACCATCAAAACCCATTGAATAATACCAATACACTTTTCTGTACCGTTATTCAATTATATACAGAATTTTCCTGTCTCCGTGTGTGTGTGTGTGTCTCTGTGTGTGTGTGTGTGTGTGTGTGTGTGTGTAAATTCATTGGGGACTCACTATGTGTCAGGCACTGAGCTAAGTATTTTATTGAATTAGCTCATGCATGCTTGACAAAAACCCTTTGAAAATCAATGTCATCATTGCCCCTCTTTACAGATAGGAAAACGGAGGCTTAATAGAGTTCCAGAGCTAGTTAGTAAGAGTCGATGTTTGAACCCAAGACTGACTGATTCTAAAGACAATAGACTTAACCATTATGTGATGCTTTCTTTTCTCAAAACCTGTATGTTATGAGATCTACCTCACAAATTGTTGATGAAGATTAAACAGAGTAATATATTTGAAGGTCTCAGCGCAGTGCCTGCCTCAAAGTAAGCGCTGAACCTGTAGCAACTTTTACAAGCAATACTGCTACTATTTGTAGTGAAGAGGAAAGGCAGGGTCAACTGGAAATCAAGTCAGGTTTTAAGGGGTGTTTTTAATATTGATTTTCGACAACATTGCAGCAAGCTAGTGAAGACTGCATCCATACTGAGGTTGTCAAACAGCCAAGAATACCTCCCTCTTGCACAAAGATTATGAAATCAATTGTCTATGACTAAGCTAAAAGGAGGCAGAGGATCTCTTAAAAAGTCTTCTTTTCAAAAAAAAAAAAAAAAAAAAAAAAAAACAAGAAACAGGAGGCCCCAGTTCCAAAGCTGAGGAACCACAAATCAATCGATAAAGTTCTCTGAAAAACAAACTAAAAAAGGGAAAGTACCGTATGTCAATCACAATCAAATGTAACTTAAGAAAAAAGAAGAAATGAAATCTTACCTGGATTCTCAAGCAGGAACCAGACTCTTCGCACATGAAACAAGATGACTGATTATTACCCAGCCCTTATAACAGAGGATGATCCACTACATCTCTTCTCACAAAATTTCGATTCATTGACAGTGTGACAATAGTGAATCTTACGGTAATAACATAAAACAATCCAGGTAGTGCAGAGAGAAGGATGCAAACCACCTGAGGACTACCACCCCCCCCCCACCTCCTGCCCCGGCCCTGGTCCCTACTCCATTGTCTGAACGGTACTTAGCCTCTAGTGGGAAGATAATACATATCGGCCGAGTGACTGGGGAAAAGGAACCAATAAAACAATGGACAAATGAAGAAATAATGGGATTTGGAGTCCAATGGATCTGAGTTTGGTATGCATTTTCTCTACTTACTACTTCTCTGAACACTCCCTTCTTCATCTGTAAAATAAAAAAAATTAAAAAATTAAAAAAATTAAAGAAATAAAAAACAGCTACCTTGCGGGGCTCACCTGAACTGAGGTGAAATATGTAAAGCATTTTAGCATCATGCCTAACACATGTCGGGCCTCCCATTGAAGCTAGTTTGGAATATATAATGAGGTTCACCCCTCCAGCAAGGGACATAGACTTTGGAGCTCGGCAAACCTTGTTTGCCAACGAAGCTTAGCAACGTAATGACCCTGAGAACTCCAGCAACTCAATCTTTCCACACCTTGATTTGCTCATCTGTAGAGTGGGGTCAGTAATAGCTGTCTCAAAGTGTCCTTAGGAGAACTGAAGGAATGATGTATGAGACACACAGTGTCTCATACATAGTAACTGCTCCATAAATGATAGCCATACGTACTAATATTGCAACTTCATCTTTATTATGAGCCAGTAAAGTCATGGGCCTCTAAAAGCAATAGAGCACTTTAATAATAGATTAAGAACACAGATTCTGGAGCCAAAGTCCCTGGTTCCAAATTCTGGCTCTGTATCTTTCAAGCTGGATTTAACTAATTTATCCCATCTGGAAAATGGAACTATATACTTCATTCCATTTAACCAGCCACCATCCTGCACATGTTCTGAGAATGGAGGGGTGGAGTCAGATTTTCCCCTACATATGGCCTGAAATGCAGTCCCTGCTGTCCCTGCAAGCCATCTCCTCCCGTGGGTTGCCAATACAGAAGGCCTAAGAGTCTTTGGTCACGCTCGTCTGCCCTTAGATCTCCACCAGACCACTGGGGCCACGCACTGGGCTACTGCATCAACCCGCTTATGGGATCCCACAGGCCAGGAGGGACATGGGAGGCATGCTGGCTTTATAAAAGCTAAGCTGAGAGGGGGTGCCTGGGTGGCTCAGTGAGTTAAGCGTCCGACTCCTGGTTTCAGGGCAGGTCATTGTGAGTTGGAGCCCCGCATTGGGCTCTGTGCTGACAGCTCAGAACTTGAAGCCTGCTTCGGATTGTGTGTCTCCCTCTCTCTCTGCCCCTCCCCTATTCATGCTCTATCTTTCTCTCTCTCAAAAATAAATAAACATTAAAATAAAAAAAGCTAAGTTGAGAGAGAGCTACTAGGATCATCTCAGGCTCAAGTACCAAGAGAAATTGTGACATCAGTGATCCAAAACAGGAGAAGAAGCATCACTCTCACTTGGCTGTGGATGTGAACGTCCTTTCGTTTGTTAACTGTGGGTTAAAGCTACACTGTCTAGTAAGGTACCGGCAGCAACATGTGGCTATTGGACCTGAAATGTGGCTGATACAGATTAAGATGTACTATAGGTATAAAATACACACCAGATTTCAAAGACTTTGTGCAAAAAAGTAAAATATTAATAATTTTAGGTATTCGGTTTTATTATATAAATACATATACTGTATTAATATAATTAACCACATGAGTTTCTTTTGCTTTTTTTAAAAAAAAATGTCTGTTTCTTTAGAGAGAGAGGGAGAGCATGAGCTGGGGAGGGGCAGAGAGAGAAGGAGAGAGAGAGAGAATCCCCAGTAGGCTCCACACTGTCAGCGCAGAGCCCGATGTGGATCTTGAACGCACGAACCGTGAGATCCTGACCTGAGCCAAAACCAAGTGTCAGATGCTTAACCAATTGAGCCACCCAGGTGCCCCTGCTTTTTGTTTTTAATGTGACTACTAAGAAATGTAAAATTACATACGGGCTTCATATCTCTGTCTCACCTTTTATCTCTGTTAGGTAGCACTCGAGCAATCTCAGTGTTCCCTCTGCAGGTTGGGGTTATAAGCCTTTGCAAACTTCAGCCGTTCCCTGCCCTGCTTCTGTCATCTGAGCCATGAGTCATTTGCTTTTGTTCTTTAAATTATTTTCTTGGGGCGCCTGAGTGGGTCAGTCAGTTAAGTGCCCAACTTTGGCTCAGGTCATGATCTCGCAGTTCGTGGGCTCGAGCCCCGTGTCCAGCTCTGTGTTCAGAGTCTGGAACCTGCCTCAGATTGTCTCTGTCTCTCTCTGCCCCTCCCCCACTTGTGCTCTGTGTGTGTCTCTCTCTCTCCAAAATAAACATTAAACACTTGTTTTGAATTTTTTAAATTATTTTCATAAACTTAAATACAATGTCTTTTTGAAGAAAACCCTGTACCACTACTGGGTACAAAAACCCAGCATTATTTGACATAATTAGGAGACAAACATAGAAATGAATCAATGGAAAATGAAAAGTACTGTATTCCAGCCAGGTACCATTGCTTGCATGAAGGCTCGGAGCCTGGGCACAATTTTCTTTGATAAATAAGTGTTAAATATCTGTTAAATAAACATTAGTGGCAGATTAGTACCCAGCTGAGGCTTTCTTCTTTATGCCTCAGACTGAAAGAGAATTGTGGAGAAAAATCGTGGAGCCCAGTGTTATTTATTGCCATGTCTGAGTTCCCACAATAATGGGTAACTCAGACTTGAGAAAGCATGGGCATGATGGAAAAACCACTCACTAAACATGGAGCTCAATGCCCTGCATTCAAATCTCAGTTACTTGTGATGACTTGAGCACATCGCTTAACTTCCCTGAATCTGTTAAATGGGTATAATTATCTTCACCTGCTTGCAGTTATTATGAAGATCAAATGATCTTCTTCTACGTCGTGTTAAAAACCGAAGACACTCTCCAGAAGTCAGAGGTCACTATTATTCATCTTCAAATGAAACAATGAAATACACCTGTATGAGCGGACAAGAAGTTATTCCATCCAGACACTGCTTAGGTCTTCTCTCTTCCAAGACAAGTCCCAAGCTCTGTTCTGATCTGAGCTTCTATCTTGCTGCTTGGTTCCATGTCTCCTGATTCACAGCTTCATGCTGGGATTCCTGAAAGCTGACTCAGCAAAGCAAATCCATTTACACAGAGGGTGTGGGTGACTCCGACTGCCCCGAGTCTGGTAGAGGCTTTCAGGGTAGGTGTCAGCCACAGAATAAATAACAAAGTCATCAAAGAGGTGAAACAGATAATAATGCCATTGGAGGTGAAATCCTGAGAATATTTGTTAATAGATAGAAATGGGAGAATTGATATTATGGATATTACCAACATCCAGTGGGGCTACGGTGATTGAGGGAGACAGAGACAGGTTTACCTGGTTCTAAAAGATGAGGTTTTGTCACCAAAGAGGATTCCCTCTTATGCCCCAAAGTGATCTGGGACAAGTGTCTTTAATGTATTAAATGACATTCTAGTATGAAAATGAGTTTGCTTGTAGCAAATGAGGAGAAGTGGGGGCAAGAAAACACACCCAGCAAGCAAAGTGGAAACAAACCACCCAGCCAGCATTAAGCCAGGCTGCTCCCTCTGCTGACGAGGCTGTTTGTGTAGATCACTGAACACACACTTAAAACATCCTGCAGAAACACAACCAGGTAGCCTGTCCGTGTTCTCTCGGTAAAGAGTGTCAATGTTCTCAGTTACAGAACATATTTTATAAGCCACTTAATGAACCACGGGAAAATCTACTTATCTCTCTCAGCCACAGTTTCTTCATCTGTAATAAAGGCTAATCACATCCTGTGACTACTTTTTGGGCTTTTATGGGGGCCACATAGATCCCAAGTGTGCGAGGTTTTTGGAAGCATAAAAGCACTCTAATGGCAGCCTCTCCACTCTAGGAGAATAAAGAACACAAGCAGAGTCAGCAGAAGACATCTTCCAAGGGTTAATATATGCACCATGGTAACCTAGCAGTTAATGTTACAAATCTACCTCTTGAGTTTCTTCCTCTGCACACTCCGTTTCTGTTAGATCTGGGGCAGGAGCATTTGTAAACAACCGGGTTCTTGTCTGCACCATCAGAAGAAAATCCCTGCTCCAGTGCAAGGCATTTACCTCTCCTGATTCAGAAGAGGGTTTCGGTAGACCATTCACATGGAACTAAGTAACCGGACTGAGAAAGTTATTCCATGTTCACTTTAACTTCAGGTCTTCTGATTAGGTCATGCTAGTATTTCTTTAATATCCCTCTAACACTTGCTAATCTCCCTTTTAACAAAGATCCTAGGTTCTAAAGCCTTGTGCACACATTCCCAGCTAGAGTTTAAGGTATTTTGTTTCACTGTGGAGCACTTAGGTTTGCAATCCCCTTCTATCTATGGCAAGTCCTACTGGCTTCGCATTATAGTACACGTATAATTTCCTTCTGAGATAACCTTCTTTATGTCAAAAGGGTAATTTGCTTTAAATTAAATATTAAGCAATAACACAAGACTATGTGGATAATATCAAAACTGTTTTTAGGTACTGCCAAAATGACTAAAACTCAGAGAACACCAGCTAAGGTAATTATCTACATAAAATACACCAAAGAGTGTCTTTTCCCCCAACCTTACAGAAAGCTCACGATACACTGCAGTAATCAAGCCAGGCATTGATTATACACAAAGTATTTGACCTGTCTCTGCTTCAGTTTCCTCATAAGAAAAGCAGGGCTTTTCTAGTATGTATGTCGTAAGGTTAATGATGCCCATAAGTGCTTAGCAGAGTGCCTGGCATGTGGGAAATGCTGGGTAAACACGGGTGACGGCAGCTGTGGTTGTGCCCCGAAGACGACCTCTAGTTCAGGGGACAGATTCTGATGGATGCCCTGCCCCTCCCCACCATGCTCTGTGCTCAGGACGTGGCTGCATGGATCACATCAGTGGGCTCCCTGCCCTCTGGGCTCCAGCTGGGTGTGGCCAATGGGAGCCTTGGCAGGAGAAGCATAGGGTCAGGGATCTGCTCCCAGGTTTCCCGCCCTGCAAGTGGCCTCAAACTTGCGCTCAGTGCCGAAGCCAAAAAACAAAAAAGTTCAGGCTAATATATTCTTCACCCAGAATTTTTTACATAACCTCCCCCATATTCACACTTTGCTTAGTTGTGGAAAATCTGGCCCGAGACTACTTTCTGAAGCCCTTTGTTGCAAAACTCTCTATTCTGATGACATTTATTATTTGGTCCAATTATAAATCTTGATGCTGCTGTAGGGACAAATAGAACCATCTGAATTTCTGTCTGGAAGAGCCATCGATATAATCAATCAATGTCTTAATCACATTGCCACATTGTTTTTATTTGACTTAATTATAAAATAAGGCATGTATAAAAATACATAAGCTTATATAAAAGAAAATAAATCATCTCCAATCCTACCACCGACCACTAGGTAAACTCCAATGTTATATACATAAATGTAAATATTTTAACAAAACTGAGAATATTTTGTATTCTCATTCCGTCCCTCCTCTTCCTCTAAGTGAATCCTTGATGCGTACTGCATTCTGAACGCAATGACTCCGAACATCACTACATAAAAATGCCGTCGCACCAGCCTTCCCTCCAGCATTCCCGCCATCCATCAGTCCACCATTCCGGACCGTCCATCAGCTTCCTCCTCCGACTTCCTTACTTCCTTCCTCCCTCCTCTTCTTCCTTCCCTCCTTCCTTCCTTCCTTCCTTCCTTCCTTCCTTCCTTCCTTCCCTCCTTTCTTCCTTCCCTCTCTTAATAAATACTGATGGCAACTCTTCTGCCAAGACCCAGTAATAAGCAAGGTAGACAGTCTCTGCCCTCCTGGAACTGACATCTTACTGGGAAAAACAGACAAATGAAAAACCACATTTTCACTTCTCCCGAGTGTCTTATGAGACAGATACTGTTATTGTCCCATTTTACAGTGAGCTAAACTGAAGTTTCAAATTGTCTAGCAAATTGTCCAAGAACACATAGTAAGTAGCAGGGTCAGTAGTCAGCCTCCGGTCTATCTGATGACAGATTCTGAGCTGTTAACTTGTCGTGAGAAATACCTTAATATGATAGGCTGGTGCCTCTTTACAAAATGGTACCAGGGTAAAAGTTTGGATGTGCTCCCAAATATAACATACTTACCCTCAAGGACAGAGATCCTTGACTTCATTCATGAAGCCTATATATAGAAAATGATTCATTACTATTTCGTCATATTTAAATTAACCAGGACTTCCAGTGTAACTTTTGAAATTTTAGTGTACTTGCTTTAAATAAGAAGATCAATATTCCTTAAGGCAGCCATGAGGGGGGTATAGAACAATCAGGCTCACAGGTACCAGAAGCAGATGGCCAGGCTTACATTCCTGGTTCTACCACTTGCTAACTCCAGACTCTGAGCAATTTTGCTTAACCCCTTAGGGCCTCAGTTTCCTCAAATGTAAAATGGGGACAGGATTAGCATCTGTTTCACAGTGCTGTTGTCAATATCAAATGACTTAATTCATGTAAACTTGGAATAGTGCTTCATACATAATACATGCCCCACAAATGTTAGGTATTCTTACTATTATTTAATAAGTCTAAAAGTTTTGATACTATTTTCTCCAATTTCCAAGGGGGAGGTCTTCACATGACTGTTCTTGTTTCCCCATCCTCACACCCTTTTCTCAAGTCTATTTTTAATTATGATGAACAGAAATAATGACAGTTCCTGTCTCATAATTGGAAGGGCAGGGTATCTATAGCCCCTAAAAAATATGTAATATCAAGAGAGCAGAGTCCACATCTTGCATTTTTTAAATCCCTCATAAGACATTGCTCAATATCTGGCACATTACTCAAAAATTATTGTTTGGGGGGCACCTGGGTGGCTCAGTCGGTTAAGCGTCCAACTTTGACTCAGGTCATGGTTCACGGTTTGTGAGTTTGAGCTCCGCGTCGGGCTCTGTGCTGACAGCTCGGAGGCCGGAGCCTGCTTCAGATTCTGTGTCTCCCTCTCTCTCAGCCCCTCCCCTGCTTGTACTCTCTCTAAAATAAATAAACATTAAAAATTTTAAAAATGGTTTGAATGAATGCATCCATGAATGAATCAGGTACTAGATTGAACATGAACCTGAATTTGTATTTGACACAATCAACCTGGCTTACTTATCCGTAACCATTTCTCCAGTTTATAATTCAGACTCAAACACTTGAGTCTCTTGATTCCAAATATTCTTATTGATTGCTGTAGATACTGTATTTGTTTGCCTGTTTATACCACCATCTCATTCCAGAAACAACTTAAGATAGCTTACAAGAATATATGAAACTCAAACTGGAATTAATTAAAAATGAGAAGGGAAAGAAAGAATGGGTATATCAAACAAGGCTGGGAATAGGGTTAAAATATCCATGCCATTAAAAACCCTGTGAGCAGGTAACAAATTAGCCCTGAATTTTCTAGAGTCAACATGAAAAGGTCAACTGGTAAGTCATATTATTTGCAACAGCTCTTGGATGAAAAGATAACAGTTTCTGTGAAAATGCAGCCACTCTTAGAAGTGGACAGTCTAGAACATTGTCCACAAAAGCCACACCTAACAAATACCATCCACAACAGCATCCTTACAATGTAAGAGTTTCCCTGGTGTTGATCATGGGATCTTGATGAAAACTCCTTCAGTCATGTCATGAGGGAAAACTAACCAGAGCAAGTGAAATGTACCATGCCCTTGGGTAGGAAGGAGACACGGGGCAAGTTTTGTACTTGACAGGCTTATCATTCAGACTAAAACAGAAACCTTTCTCTTGGTACAGCAAATGTACTCTTCCTTTCCAGGTCAGGGTCTTTAGTATACTAGGTAAGCAGTATGAAATATTTTTATGTTAGTCAAATGTAAATACAGTAAATCTGAAAGACTGTCCTATATTAGAACATGGTCTGCTTAAGACATGGACAGTGACTCTGACTCCCCACCCGCTCTGAGTCAGGAGGAGGATATGAGAAGCATCCCCGTCATCAGAAGCTTGGTATTGTTTCTTTAAACATTTAAACATCATCTTACATCATGGACATATTGTTTCATATGGAAAAAGAAGCCTCTTTCCCCTGTATTCATAGCAGATGGTTTTGTAAGTCAGATCTGGATTTGAATTCTGGCTCTCCCCCTTTCTATATTGTTACCTTACATCTCTGGGCCTTGATTTCCTCATCTTTAAAATAAGTATTAATGGAGGGGGGAGGGGGGATAATAAATGGGTGATGGGCATTGAGGAGGGCACTTGTTGGGATGTCATATGTAAGCGATGAATCACGAGAAATGGGTATTAAAAACACCGTCTAACATGGCATTTGTAAGGATAATTTTACATAAAGCCTCTTGCCCGTAAAAAGCAGTCAAAACATTACGGCTATTTATTGCCTCCACTGAACACAGTCTCAAGCATACTCTGGATGGCACGTAGATTGGTTCACTGAAAAACATGAATGAGTGAATAAATGAATATTGCTATCTAGGAGTCTTTAACAATCAGCAAATCTCTGTTTGCAGCCATCCTAACACGGCGGTTACAATCATAGGCCTAGAGGTTTTGTTGCCCGGGTGTGAGTGCTGACGCCATCGCTGATTATTTGTGGGTACCCCCAGGCAAGCTGTCTGACCATTCCCTGTCCCAGTTTTGTCATCCGCAAATGGGATAATGATAGGAACTTCCTCACAGGGGTGTTTTAGGAACAATTAGATGAGGGTTATAAGCACTTAGCATCATTCCTGGAACAGTTCAAGCATTCAATAAATATTACTATTATTTATTTTAGACAAATATAATATCACAAAACTTTCTTTTATCTGTTTTTCAACTTCTCCCTGGTTCCATTGCTGTGGGATCTTGGAATTTCCCGAAAAGCAAGCCAAATAGTTGTATAAAGTAATCAATTTGTTTCTGGAACTCACATTTCTCTTCCTGTTTTATCTTTCTGTTTCTATAGGACTTCATCGTCACTGTAGTCTTTTCGTTTTTGTGGTTGGTGGGTTCATCAGCTTGGGCGAAAGGACTGTCTGATGTCAAGGTCGCGACGGATCCTAAGGAAGTATTGTTACTGATGTCAGCTTGCAAACAGCCGTCCAACAAATGCATGGCTGTCCACAGCCCCGTAATGTCCAGCTTAAACACTTCTGTGGTATGTTTTCATCTATGCTTTACGTCCCAAACCTTTGTTTGCCACTCAAATGAATAGGAAAAATATCTCAGAGGTCACCTTGGAGATTTCTGCGTCCAAAATGAGGCCAGTCTAAAAGGCGATATTTCACTCCATGTGCAAGATGATCCTCTGGCCTTCAAGTCTTCTATTGTCAGAACCCATAGGCTTTAATGCTGCCAATTATGGAGTCTTAATAAGAACGCAGCAGGTATTGGCAGCTGCTGCTTGGATGACAGTCAAGTCAAAATTCTAAGCCAGAAGCAGATATAAAATTTGAACTTTAAGTCTGACGCCTGCCAGAAGTAAAAGGAATATTTGATGGCAGAGAGGTTTCCTGGGAAGAAAACATTGTTCAAGCCACACATAGCTAGAATACATCCAGTTGATTGTCTGGAGGAAAAACACTCAGACCTGATAGAATACAGGAAAACTGCACAGTAGAAAAAATACTTATAACAATTACGGTAATTTTTTTTTTTTTATCTTCTCCATGTTCCCGGTTTAATTGCCTGGTAACTTTGGAAAAGCTGAACTATATGAGTTGAACAAAGTCGAATATTTTCAAATGCATAGCTCTCACAGGAAGACAGACAATCTGACAGAGAGCAGGGCAACTAAATTGGATTCTTGTGTTATTTTAAAGAAAGAAACTGCGTGTAAGAAAGACAGAAACTATAATGGCAGCAAAGAGCAGTAGTTACTCAAGACTAGAGAACCTGACAGTATTTGCTGAAAGAAAAACATTCTTGAGCAGCCCCTAAAAATAATTATCTTTGCTTCAAGGTTAACTTATGTTTCTACAGCTTTCTGAAATTTAATCTGAGCAGGCATTTAAGTAGGGGACAGGGTTGCCAGGTGCTCCCTGATGCTTTGACTGTGAATCCTGCCTTGCCAAGAGAGTAAACATGGAAAGAAAGTATGTAGGAGGTCCTCGCCGTCATTTTTGCTCATTGCCGGACACACCCGCAGATAAACACTCGAATACTTGGAGGCGTGTGTTGAAATAGACTCTCCTGCTTCTGTAGCGTGTTTCTAGGCAGGGCGGAATGAATGTTATTATAATCTTGATCTCAAAACCTAAGAGAACAACAAGAGAAAATCATCCAGTACGTTTGTTGGTTTAATAATCAATGTAATACATTATGACGTCCTACAGAGTCTATTTAATTCTACCTTTGCTGTCTCTAGTAAGTTTTAGACTAGGCGATGGGAATTTTGAATGATAAACCATGTGACGTGTCTCCTAAAATCAGAAAGAGGTATTTGCCTTTCTCTACCTGACTGATGTCACGTAGCATAACCCCCTGCAGGCCCATCCATGTTGTGTGTCAGCTATACTCAGATAAAAAAAAAAAAATCCACGAAATTAGACACATAGGTACATATATAATTTTAAATAAAATATGGAATTAAAAAAAGTTTTTTAAATCAAAAAGAGAAATGGATGGAAACCAGACAGCATGTCATGGGAGAAAGGACAGGTCTGCTGCTGTTACTGTTATGGATCTACATCAGTTAAAGGTCCTCCAGTTCCTGTGACAGAAAATTCACTTCAAACTGGCCAAAGGAAAATAATCCGCCTATCCCTAAATTCCGTTCTCTGGACCCCACTTATGGACATTCAACGTCCGTATGTGCTGGAGTGTTTGGGTTGCAAGTAACAGAAACTGACTCTGACTAACCTCATCAGGAAAAAAAAAAAAATCTTTGGAAGGATATTAAGTAGCTCAGAAAATTGATGAAATCTGATGAAACAGGCTGTTAAAAAAGCAGCATCTAGAGCAGGACCAAGGTTCTCAATGTCAGATACCAAAGAATGTTGTATCTGACTTGCATTACTCTGCTCCTGATTTAAAGTTCCACCACAGAGCTCAAGCCACTTGAATGCATCGGGGTTTACAAGGGAAACAAAATTTCTATTAGCAAAAGCAGAGGGAAAGAATGTTAATCTGCCAGAACACAGCAATTTTTTTCATTACAAACTCGTTTGGCTTCAAATCCTATTAAGCTAGCTTTTCACAAGAGGTAAAAGTAATTGGAAAAATACTAGCACTGTGTCTACCAAGGGCAGAACCTCGGACCAGGAATTATCAGGAAGCTGGACAGTTTACATTCTTCATCTCTCATCTCTCTCTTTCTGAATGCCTGTGACATTATTGTCTCTTTTCGGATGCATTTGTCTTTCTTTTTCCTATTGTCTCAAGAGAAGATAGCCACCCCCCAGTTTCTGAGATTATATTTCTTCTTAAAGAAACATCTTGGGCTGAACTAAAATCACTCAGGTCTAATCCCAAATTCCGGGCAGAGAGCATCTCATTAGCTCATCTTGGGCCACATGTCCACCTTGGCTCAGGGTTTGCGGAATCCTGCAGAAGAAATATGGCTCACAGAACCAAACCACCTTGCCTACTAAGCAAGTGTAGGCTTTGGAGAAGGAGTCAGACACACCCATAGGAGTGACCTCTACAAGTAAGTGGTTCAACAATAGCAATGATATTTCTACCTGGGTAACAAATTTACTTTCTCCAAAGCATCTTGGCATCTATGATTTCACACCAACACAAATAGGCAGGGGAGCTATCCAGACATTACAAATGCAGGTAGGTGCCGTGAAAGGATTTGCTCGCGGCTTCTCAAGTAGTGACAGCAATGCCAGAGTAGAGCCAAATTCTGTTAATGCTGCTGCCACTCGAAATGGTTCAGGGCACAGTTGTGGAGTCCGTCTGCCTGGGTTTGAATCCTGGCTCCACGACTCAATAATTGACTGCTCTTGGACAAATGCACTAAGGTCCCTAAACCTTAGTTTCATTATCTGTAAAATGGGGCTATTATCGAACAGACCTCACAAGACCATTGATTCAATGATATAATATGTTATAAGTCCTCTCAGTACAGTGCCCAGCATATGGCAGGTGTTCAATAAGTGTCGACCGAAAAGCTGCCTCGTAAATGCATTCATTTTCCTAAATGTCATATAGTGGTTAGAGCCCAAAGAAGAGGGTAGGAGGAAAGAATGTGTTTTTCTCTCTCAACTTCTCTTTCCAAGGTTCTCTGAGCCTAACTATCCTATTCACAATTTCTACTTCTGCTTCTCCAGCTTCATTATAGGCAATCTTGACACGTCTTCTTGGCCAATCTAGATTTCACCTCCTCATTCTTCCTCCTGCTACACACGGTGGCTTGCAGTCTCTCCTTCTGTTGCCTCCACATCTGAGCTTGGATCAAAATCCTTACTCTAACTTCAGCTGCAACAAAATGGCAAGAAAAGATTCAAGGGCCCACGTGCCAGCCAGGAGTCTGCAATACCTGTGTGATGACAGCGGGATAAGACGTGCCTGCTTCTGAAACATGTCCATGGGGATGCCTTGTTTGTGTACTCACTTTTAAGTTGCATGCCCCTGATCGCTAGGTTCTTCTTGAGCATCCCTTTTCTAGAAGCCAAGTAGCAGCCAGCAAAAGGGAGAAACCAAGGAAGGGGAAACATAAAATTAGAGCTCTGGGCAGAGCCATCTCTTGATATCTGAGAAGATTCCTTGATAATCTTTTCTACTCCTACATTGACATACACTTACAAGATACCATTTAATCGAGATCTCCCCTTTGGTGGAAAATATCCTAGCTATTGTACACATCGATAAAAGGTCCTGCATGTGAATTAGAGTTTTGTCCGTGATTACCGAATTCATTTTGGTCACACAGCTATTATACTGGGAGTACCTTCGTTATGTCTTGTATCTCCCATCAGCAAGGAGCCTGGAGCATGGCATAAGATAATGTTAAATAAGTATCAGCTAACATTAAAGGAAGAAGAGAGAGTGGAAGAAGAGAGAAGGAAGAAGGGGGGTTGGCCGGGATAAACCAGTCTTTTAGATCAGGCGAGGGCCTACAGAGACTGCTTTGGCTGCCGACGTCCCTCAAGAGTACGGCCTTGCCATCAAAGTCCCATTTCAGTTTATGCTGCAGCAAAAGGGCCAAATGAATACAGTTCATGGAAATATTTGAGAAAGTATCAGAACACTGCTTACCAGGCAGGAAGCATCTTCGAATGTGTCTAGCACCGTCTAGCTGCGTTATACACATTCTCTTGAATCCTCACACTGTCACCCGAGGAACGAATAGCCTTCATTCCACATTAGGAAAACAAAATAATAAGTTGAGGTCCAGAGGCTAACTGCCTTGTCCAAGGTCACGGAGGAGGAGAGTGCAGTTGAAGCCAGTGTGATTTCAAAACCCGCAGGATGAGTCCAAAGGTGACATTCAGGTAATGTGTCCTGATCCACCTGCTGCTAAAATTCTGAAATACTTTGGTAAATAGCCCCTGCTCCAGGTCCCCAAGGCACCTCGTCTTGACTTCACTGGCCCCCTCACCCCCACCTGCAGGGCACTTGGGACCCCCCTACCATCCAGCAACCGAGGATAGATGCTCGCCCAGCACCCTATAATCCAGAGCTGTGGCGGTGGCCCAAGTCCAGTTTGAATGGCGACTGTTGAGCTGGAGTGGTTACTAAATATGCTTTAATGCCATCACAGCTTTATCTCATGCTGTTGTCTATCTCCGGTAGGGGGCTGTTACAACTGACTGCTTCTGGTTAATTCCCAGGTCAACCAGTGTGCCCTGGGAAAGGTGGCAGAACAGCTGTTCTCTTCGAGGCTCTGGCTCGAGCGAACAGCTCTGCTTCCATCAGACAGGCAGGGTCTGGGGAGGCTACACCTGGTCCTCTGACTCGCCAACAACACCCTTTTGGAGAGTAAGAGGAATCTCCGTAGCAAAGCCTCACATCATCCAGTTCTTGGGAGAATACCCCATACCTCCCTGAAGCCCGTATTGCATTGAGAGTCTGGTTTCAACATTCATTTCTGGATGTGAGAGGCACAGAAAGTACAACTCTTCGAAGTCATAACCTCTGTGTACCCTCTCATTCATGTGCTTATCTGCACACCACCTGCACGATCGCTTATGCCATACTTTTTAAGTTGACTCATTTTTTTATATCATTACACAAACTGGAAGAGTAGTCTCTCTAGCCATGAAGTGAAGGTAACCTTATAAATTAACGTGCTATTATTAAAATCAAAGTTCTCAACTCTGTAGCCCCTGAAGACTTCTTACAGACAATGAGGAACACCTCACTTGGGGAGACAATAAGCTTAAGTAGGGGCTCAGACCATGGAGTCAGACAGAACAGGGCTTGACCCTCGTCTACTACTTACCAAGTCATGTGACCTGGAACAAGATTCTTATCCTGGACCTCAGTTTCCACATCTTTAATACAGGTATAATAATAATACCTTCTTCTAAGACAGAATGAATGGATTGCCCTTTCCACAGTGCCTAACGTGTAGTAAGCATTCAGTAAAAGTCAGATATTCTATGGCTAAAATTGACAACCCAGGCAACAACAGATGTTGGCGAGGATGCAGAGAAGGAGGATCTCTTCTGCACTGCTGGTGGGAATGCAAACTGGTGCCGCCACTCTGGAAAACAGTATGGAGGTTCCTCAAAAAATTAAAAATAGAACTAGCCTATGACCCAGCAATTGCACTACTAGGTATTTATCCAAGGGATACAGGTGTGCTGTTTTGAAGGGGCACATGTACCCCAATGTTTACAGCAGAGCTATCTACAATAGCCAAAGTATGGAAAGAGCCCAATGACCATCGATGGATCAATGGATAAGAAGATGTGGCATATATATATAATGGAGTATTACTCGGAAATCAAAAAGAATGAAATCTTGCCATTTGCAACTACGTGGATGGAACCAGAGGGTATTATGCTAAACAAAATTAGAGAAAGTCAAATATCGTATGACTTCACTCATAGGAGGAATTTAAGATACAAGACAGATGAACATAAGGAAAGGGGAGCAAAAATAATGTAAAAACAAGGAGGGAGACAAAACATAAGAGACTCTTAAATATAGAGAACAAACTGAGGGTTGTGGGAGGGGGATGGGCTTCATGGGTAAGGGGCATTAGGAAGACACTTGCTGGGATGAGCATTGGGTGTTATACATAGGGAATGAATCACTGGATTCTACTTATGAAATCATTGCACTATATACTAACTTGGATGCAAATAAGTAAATAAATGTTAAGTATTCTAAATGAAACAGCGGTTCCAAATGAAAAATTGAAAGAGATCTCAATGTTGAATAAAAAGTAGCCGTATGGGGCGCCTGGGTGGCGCAGTCGGTTAAGCGTCCGACTTCAGCCAGGTCACGATCTTGCGGTCCGTGAGTTCGAGCCCCGCGTCGGGCTCTGGGCTGATGGCTCAGAGCCTGGAGCCTGTTTCCGATTCTGTGTCTCCCTCTCTCTCTGCCCCTCCCCCGTTCATGCTCTGTCTCTCTCTGTCCCAAAAATAAATAAATGTTGAAAAAAAAAATTAAAAAAAAAAAAAAAAGTAGCCGTATGTATTATGCAGGATTTTCTGAAATTGAGATTTTTCTTGTGTTTCCGTCTATCAACTCATTTGCTCTGATTCTCCTTTCAGGTCTTTGGGTTCTTGAACTTTATCCTCTGGGCTGGAAACATCTGGTTTGTTTTCAAGGAGACCGGCTGGCATTCCTCGGGACAGAGATATCTTTCAGACCCAATGGAAAAGCACTCGAGTAGCTATAACCAAGGCGGGTACAACCAAGACAGCTATGGGTCAAGCGGCGGGTATAGCCAGCAGGCGAGTATGGGGCCATCCTCAGATGAGTTTGGCCAACAGTCCAGTGGCCCTGCTTCTTTTACCAATCAGATTTAACAGGTAGTCTTTGCATTCTTCTGGCGATAGCCTCCCCACCTTCCATTTTAGTTGCAGAAGAGTTTTTTAGGAGTTTCAATCAATTATTAATGCAGAGGGTGTTGAATGTAAGTCAGAGATCTGTAGTCCTCATTAAGGCAGAAAGGCCTGGGTCGTGATAAATGGTACTTAGAGAGGAGACGACATGAGGAGATACATTATTCATCATAGATGCCTAATTGGAGAGTACCTTATTACATACACAGATACTTGTATGGTCGTTGTGTAGGTGTGTGGAGATAATGAAAGCATTTGGAAGCTTACAGTCTCTAGTATGTAATATGCATAAAGTAAATTCTATACCCCTGAGTTTTCCTATGCGTTTTGATGCGAAAGATGTTTTAATGATTTCTATAAGACAATTTGGTGTATCACACATGCATGTGTTATTGTGTTTAGTTGCAGACATTGTAGGACTGTGAGTCTCTTAAGTATTTGTTTCAGACAGTTGCTCTGTATTTTTTTTTTTTTTACTTAATGAATCAGTGCTCATAAGGTTTAGTGCATGAATATGCATTTTCTCACAAAATGAACATTTGAAGTGTATTTATGAAAATTTTCCAGTTTGCACCATGAATTTGTTAAATGGACGTTTAAAGAAATATGTTCATTACTTTGTATACTTGCAAATCTGTCTTTGGCTTTACCCAATTCTGACTGCACCGTAACTAAGGTTTGGGATTTTTTTTCCCTATTAGTCAATATTCAGTGTTCTATATGGTAACTGCCCAATACTTATTCTATCTACTTAGCTAAATATTTACATTCTCGTAACTTTCTATGATGTTTTGTGGCTCTTATCCTATGGACCATAAACAATAGGCCCAATAACCGTTTGTGTTTATGGAGTGCTGTTTTCTTAGAGTAACAGAGATGCAGATATCAGATACCATAGTCGAGAAGCTTTTGTGCTAATGTATTAATTTATAAAGGATGTTCTGTAGAACCTATACTAGCAGCCAAACTTTTAAATCCTATTTGTAAAGCTAATATGTTCCTTGATCCAATTATCAGAAATTCTCAAGTCACAGCTTAACTTACCAATTACTAATTCCGATTTGAATCATAAATTAGAAATGACTTCCATGAGCAACTCTGATCCCAGAGACAGTTCTCATGAAATATTCCTCAGAATTTTTTCATTATCAAGAAAACGCCAGTCTTCCCTTCTTTGTTTTGGCTCAATTGGAACATCAAGGCCTAACAGCAAGGGCAAACTGTGCATCCGTATTTCCAGATAAAAGTTGTTATCAATGTATAAACCCTGTGTGATCTGTGATGTTGGAAGCATTTTAGCACAAACCAGCTGTGGTTCTTAGATGATATCTGTAACCGGTTTCTGGATCCTGTTGGATAAATACTGTATTGTGATATCTATTTGACCTTAATAAAGTTATTGCTTACAGTGCTGGGTGGAGAGAGAAGAATTACAATAGAATCTGGTTAGCTTTAACAATGGAAGAATAAGTTATAAATGCACGGTGTTTCCACGCTCTCCCCATGCCCTTGTTTCCAAGCCTAGGGCTGCTCATTCATTTATTCTCTCATTTTAGGACGCCGTCTGCACCCACTGCTATGCAAGGCACTGGGGCTATGGGAGCGAGATAAAACAGAAACGTGCCTCACCTTGAGAAGCTCACACTCTAGGAGGAGAGGCAGACATTAAAATAAGCACACACCACTTAGGCTGCGTGCAGCAAAGAGAGGCAGAGGATTCCACGAGAACATTTATCAGAGGGGCTTGAGCTAGTTAGAGGGAGGTCAAAGGTGCTTCAGACCTGAGGACTGCACCAGGTTTCCCAGGGACGGAATGGGAGGGAGAGAATCCCAGGCAGAGAGCAGCCTTGTAAAGCTCGGATGGTGGGAGGCAGGATGGATACGTCTGGTTGCCAGAGTGCAATGAGTGAGGAGGCCCCTCTGAGTCGAGGGCCGCTGGTGCCCTGCTAGGCAGCTGTGATTGGGATTTCTGCCTTTATCCCCAAGAGGCTAAGGGAGCTCACTAGTGGATTTTAAGCAGAGGAGGGACGTGATGAGATCAGCATTTTGGAAAGATCTCCGTGGCTGCAGGGTAGAGTGTAGACTGAAGGACAGCCTGGGCGGAGGAGGTGGCCTTGGCTGCTAACATCTACACGGCAGCGGGCTGGGCTTGGGACGGTGAGGGGCAGGGGGAGGGGGGACCTGGCACGAGGCACCCCATTCACCTCTCATTTCCCGGGACATGGCTGGATGTGACCTCTTCCTTCAGCGCTCTCCAGGAGGAGAGAGTGGCCTCTGCTTCATATACCGTTGTGAACTCTCTGATGCGGAGAAACTCGCATAACCGGCACTTCTCTTCACCGGCCTTAGCAGCTCCAGAGGGCCCTGGGGCCCTGATCTATGGAACGCACTGCCTGTCCTGGTGGAGATAGAGACGAGCTTCCACGGTCCGCTGCAGATTCACAATGAGATGCTCCTGTAATCCGACAGGGATTTCACTAAGCTGGTTTTATTCCTTCTGGTTTCAAGAAGAAAAGCAGTAGACCTGGCCTTTAAAAAGGGGAGCAATCAGGGCAGCAGGAGAGCCTAGTTCTCTGTGTCCACCAGACCTAACTTGGAATTGAAGCTTCACTCCTCCTGGATGTATTTCGGGGTAGGAAGGTGAAGTCATAACCTTCTTTCCTTGGAAGGAGGGAAGGCATCCAAGTGGAACAAACAGGTGGGTTCTGCGATCCCACTTGCCTGGGTGAAACTCCCCCCTGTGCTGCCATTTCTTTGAGTGTCTTATTTCTTCCACTGATCCCCTCTCCAAAGCCCTGGGACTTTTCTGAAGCCACAGCCTGAGACAAACACGGCCTGGAAATGTAGGGGAGTTAACACCCCAGGGACTATCCTCAATCACTGGGGGGATGTGGGCAAGTCAATCAATGCCTTTGGCAATACACTTAACTTCTTATTCATTCACCTGCCCTCTTTCTCTGTGATGGGGATAATGGTAACGTCTGTCTCATAGGATGGTATCGGGATGAGAAAGGTAAGGCATGTAAAGGCATGAGAACACCCAAGAGACGCTGAGTTTGGAAGCACAGGAGGGTGATTCCAGGAGGCAAGAGTGAAGGGGTAAGGGGAGGAGAGAGACCGGGAAGGAGAGAAAACGGACAGGATTCCTGAGTCGCGTTCAGAGTGGCTCCAGCGGTTTTCCATCAGGGGAAAGAAGCTGGAGTATTTATCTACCAACCCCCAGGCCCCACTGGGTGAGAGCCCACATGGGGTGGTAATTTTCCCTCCTCTCCCGGTTGCGCTGGCCTACAGATTGAGCAGGCTCCTGTGACTTCAGAGAAACCAGCCTCTTAAGTGTTCGGTGACAGGCTGGGATGGGAGGAGGTGAAGGAGCACGGGTGTCGCCACCACCCTCCCTTCCCCCCACCCCCAGGGAAGCCTTGAGGAGGGATAAAGGGGAGAATTGAAAGGCGCACTCGTGAAGCGGACCCCTGTCAGCATGAGCAGTAACTACCCTTCACAGCTGTGGCTGAAATTCGAGGCCGGCCAAGGGGAGCTACCTAGGGCATTGAAATCACCTTCTGCTGTAATCAGTGAACGTTACTACCGTCAGTCTGTAAAATGGCGATGCAGATAATCTGACCTGATAGGACAGCGACCTGGTCGTATGTAGAAAAGATCGATGGACTGTACAACGCTCTACAAATGGTAGCTGACTACTCAATGTTGAGGTCTAACCCTGGTCCACACTTAAAAAGCCTGAGTGTTTACAAGTCAAACTTCTAATTGTACTGAGATGAGCAAAATATAGCTCCTGGTATCTTTGAGCCCATACTCAAGGTTCAAAGACTCCACTAACGGACAAGTGAGCAAACCAAATGTGTAAGACTAAGCATTGATTCGTGCTATGCAGGGAAGAAATGAGGCACAAGGGTGGGGAGAAGTGGAATACGGTGGTCAGTGAAAGCCTCTCTGAAAAGGTGTCGTCTAAGCTGAGACATGCAGAATGGGAAGGCATCGGATATGGGGAGAACAGGTCAGGCAGAGAGGAGAGCACATCCAAGGACCTCGGAGAGGAGACCGCCAAGCATCTTTGAAGAAATGAATAACAAGAGTAAAGCTGGTGGAGCTGGGACACATAAAGGGATGGTGATGAGATGGGACTGCAGAGTCTGGAAGAACCAGACCACAAAGCGCGGTGAGGACATAGGAAACAGACTTTATTCGAAGTGAAGTAGGAAGCGGCTAGGCAGATAAGCAGAGTAATGACGTGATTCAACTTTCGGTTTGAAAAGATCCCTCTCTTGGGGCGCCTGGGTGTCTCTCAGTTAAGCATCCGACTTCCGCTCAGGTCATGATCTTGCAGTCTGTGAGTTCGAGCCCCACATCAAGCTCTGTGCTGACAGCTCAGAGCCTGGAGCCCACTTCGGATTCTGTGTCTCCCTCTCTCTCTTCCCCTCCCCCACTCACACTCTGTCTCTCTCCCTCACGCACACAAATAATAAACATTAAAAAAAAATTACAAAAAAAAAGGAAAAGATCCCTCTCTCAACTTCCTGGCTTTGATACAGTGCTGCAGCGATAGAAGATGTCAGCATTGGGGATAAGCTGAATAAAAGGCTCATGAGACTCTGTATTATTTTTGCAATTTCCTGTCAGTGAGGATGCCGAGAATGGATGAATTAATTCATCCATTGATTCAATAGCTATTTATGAGTACCTACCATGTGCCAAGCTCCGCTTTAAATTGCTGAGGATTCAGATTTGAAGAAGACAGACATTATGTCTCTGCTTATGGATCTTACAGCCTGGTTGTTTAACAATAGCTTAAGCTGGTTCCTAGGTCTGCAGAACTGGGGTGGGGAAATCTTCAATCCTGACAGAAGAATCAGAAGAAGTCTTCACTGAACCTAGAACACTTGTAGTTTGATGTCCAAAGGTCATAACAACTATAATTTCGTTTGACCCAGTGAAAAGGTGGATGCCTTGTAGCCATGTTCCCCAGAGAAGTAGACCCTGAGGCAAGAACTCAACTACGAGTGGGGGATTGGGAAAGGGAAGGAAAGAAGGGAGGCGAGCCAACTGATCTTGCATTCTGGAGGAGGGCAGAGCTGTGGGCCCCCGGGGCTCAATCCCCCTGGAGAACAGGAGGTGAAAAGCAGCACTGTGTTCACACTTAGTCCCGCCAGGGGGCAAAGGAGGCGTGAGACGGACCCACCAACTCCTGCCCGTCGCTGAACAGTGACTTTGGCAGGGTGAGGATTCCCCAGCACTTTCAGACCACCCTGTGCATGGGGGATGTGGCTACAGCGGATACAGAGCTTCGGGCAGGGTAGCAGGTGCTGGCAGGTAGGAGCCATTGGTGCCGGGTGTGTGCAGTGCTGAGTTCCAGGAGGTGGAACCATGTGTGTCCATGGGTGGGCCATCGACAGTGTCTGCCACACCGAGGTTTGGCTACAGGAAGGAGCTTCACCAACTCAATGCCAGGAAAAGACTAGAACAAGTCCTTCTCCTTTTAATCCTAAGAGATTTTTTTCCTTTTAACTCCCCAGTCTACCTAACATATAAATATGACTTAAACCTGAATATGCCATGGGATATTGTCTAGCTACCCAAAGACAACAATTTTAATAACCACTAACATTTTTTGTGTGCACGTATAGCGCACCAGCCACTGAGCTAAGCACTCGGCAATTTAACCACAAAAGCACTGAGAGGTGGTAGTATTACTCCTATACGAGGTTAGAAAACCAAAGTTCAGAGAATTGAGATGATGACAAAATCCTTGTTGTCACTGTCACTACTAAAAATAGCTCTTAACTGCTAATATCTCCTGAGCCTCCAATCTGCACAGAGAACTGCTGTTCACTTTATACCCATTTCCCTATTTCACGCTCGCAGGAAATGCAAGATAAAATACTATCTTCACACCCATTGAGCAGATGAGGAAAGTGAAATTAGTCAAGGTTAGGTAACCTATAGCTCAAGGTCACTGAGCTAGAACTAGGCAGATCCCGATTTTCAAGGCCAGTTCTCTTTGTGTCCAAAACGCCTTGGTCTAAACCACCTTGCTAGACCCCAACGGTGCTGCCCCACTGTTATACTACATTTTAAGCCAAAAGTGCTTTGTCCCAGTGGGGCGCATTCAACAAAGACCCAGACCATCAAGTGCTTCACTTGACCTTCCATAGGGATGCTGAGTCCCTAAGAGTTGCAAGGATAGCTTTTGTCACAATCATTTGCCAACGTGAATAGAATCAGACCCAATTCACTGAACATGTTGATTAGGTCGTTAAGGTCGCTAAGGGTCCGGCTGAACTAAGAATGATTTCTTAACATGCTCGCCTCGGAGTCTGAGGCTTTGCTGGGTTTTATGGCTCGGCTGAATGCCCCTTAGAACCTCCTGGAAGCAAGTACTTCCAGGAGTGGCCCTGGCACCGGACCTCCATGCACAATGTACAGTGGACATTAAAAGGCCGAGATGAAAATGGAAGGAAGACTTCCTGAAAGTAGAAATATTTTAAGTCTAGTTGAGCAGTTTCACTAAAGGCACAGGCGTCCCGGTTGATCAAACATAACCCTCGAAGGAGGTTGTAACAAATCTGATAGGTTTCCTGGTGGCTGAGAAAGGGTTTGTCTTTGAGCCTCTGCTCCTTTATTCATATTTTTTTTAATGCTTTTATTTATTTTTGAGACAGAAAGAGACAGAGCATGAGCGGGAGGAGCAGAGAGAGGGGGAGACACAGAATCTGAAGCGGGGTCCAGGCTCTGAACTGGCAGCACAGAGCCCGATGTGGGGCCTGAACTCACGGACGGCAAGATCATGACCTGAGCTGAAGTCGGACGCTTAACCGACTGAGCCACCCAGGTGCCCCTCCTTTATTCATATTTTAATTGTCTGCCCTCTTGCAGCCCAGAAGGGTCTAAATGGCTTGTGCTGTGAACTGAAGACACTGGCACATATGACCTTAAAGTCATCTCCCTACTTACCAGAAACAATCTCCTGTGACACATTACTTGTTTTCATGCCACTTTGGGGAGTACACACAAAAAAGTAAAATGCAAACTCAACAGGCTTTCTTACTTAAAACGTTTTCCCTTCTTTTCTGTGAATTGACATTTCTTTCTCCTGGATATTTTCTCCTCTGGTCTCTTCTGACAGTTGAGTCTATTCTGATTGATCCTCACTGTCACATTACTTCTAGAATTCGTTCATTCTCTCTATAGCTCACACATCGCCCCAAGCATCGTTGCCCTTTTTACAAGTCCTTTGTTAATCTTTCTATCTCAAATCTCCTAGATCCTCTTAAAATTTCACATTTATTAATGATATATGTTTCCATGGAACTTAGCGTGGAGCCACATGCCTTCATGAGGAGTGCATTTTTCAATACAGACAATTGCTCAGAGGGGACCTGAGGCCCAGATCTATGTCGTGGGAGCTGAGACCTAGGTAGCATCTTCGTTGGTTTTATCAAAATGCAAATTGATCCTGTAAATCCTAGCAGCAGAGTGTAAACATGGTCTTGTAGTAGACCTGCATTCAAATCTGGATTCCATCATTGGGACCAGCCTGTGTGATCCTGTAAAAGTGCCTCAATCTCTCACTGAGAGATTGAGTCTCTGAGCCCCAGACTCCTCATCCACATAATGGGAGAGCCTGGTCTCTGCCTCTGACTGCTGAACCTAATTACCACAAACTTGGTGGCTCAACACAAATTTATCATCTTAAAGTTCTGTAGGATAGAAATCCAACATAGATCTCACTGGGCTAAAATCAAGGAGTTGGCAGAGCTGTTCCCTTCTGGAGCCTCTAGGGGAGAATCCATTTTCTTGCCTTTTCCATCTTTTAGAAGCCACCTACGTTCCATGGCTCCTGGCCCTTTTATTCCATCTTCAAAGCCAACAACAGCAGGTCATGGGGCATCGCGGCGACCTCCTCTTTCTTCTCTCTTCCACTTTTAAGAATCTTTGTGATTTCTTCCAGCCAATCTGGATAAACCAGAAAAATCTCCTGACTTTAAGGTCAACTGATTAGCAACCTTGTTTTCGTCGGCAACTTTTGCCATGTAACCTAAGGTATCCATAGTTTCCTGGGATTGGGGTATCTGCAGGTTCTGGGCATTTGGGGGTGAGGGACATTATTCTGCCTACTGTACTATCCCCCATTAGGTAAGTCACTTTCCTAGCAGATTTGCCTCGTCAGAGTGCTCAGTAGCTGATAACAATAATAAAATGGAGAGTTGTTTCAATCACTAGCACTAACTTTTCTGTGAGAAAATGCCCAGCCTGTAACACGAATGTGTGGCAACTGATGGGTTTTCAGTGTTCTTATTTGAGACACCAGCTTTGACAATCCCCAGTCAGGTGGCCAGTGTTTATGACATTCCTTGCTGAAGTGCTCTAGTAAATTAAAATACAGTGTTTACTGATGGAATCCTGGAGGTTTCAAACATCCCTTCAGTCCAACACGTGGCTGGAGGAACAGCTGGGGAAACACAGTTCTTCCCTCAATGTCCTTATAGTCCAACGGGAGAGATTACAGATTATCTGAACTTGTGTTATGTATTCATTTATTTATTTGTCCTTCATCTGTCTCCCACTTGAATATAAATTCCATGAAGGGCTGGGACTTTACTAAAACGTACACACCTGTATTCTCAGCACCTGGAAGAATGCCTGGAATATACCAGGTACTTCATAAATATATGTTGAACAAAGTCCATGCAATACGTTATACACGCTATTGTGTTTTTCATAAAATTTGCAAACTAGGCGATGTAACATTTTTGACAACCAGAGAGAGGAAAAAGAAACCTCTCTCCTATAAAAAGCTTCCAATATATTTACAAACAGCTCACCGTGCGCCCACACAGAAAGCTCCCTGCCCTGCAGGGCCTGCAGACCTTGGACCTCACTGGCTCCTCTCAGTGTACTCTTTCTTATCCTTACCACCCTGGTTGGCAAACCTCACCTCCCCAGGTCACGATACAGTAGTCACCTGAAACCCATACCTGCGCATCATGTTAAGGACTATCCATCGTACCCACCCTCCCCCGGTACACCCCCCAGACTCCCAATAAGGAATAAATAAGCTAATTCCATTTTAGGGGCAGTGAAAGATCTGGTGAATTTGTGACTGTGGGGAAACAGGTTCTACTTACATAAGTGGGTTAGAACGGGATCACGAGTAACTTGTTACATCACCTGCAGGAAATTACCTTCCATCTGACGCCAGTATACTGTTGTGCCTTGATCACAAACTCCACTTGCCCCCCTAGACCCTTTGCTTCTTACACACACAAGTTAACGATTACTGTCTGATTGTTTTCTCCACGTTCACGTGTGTAAGATCTTGTTTTCTTCCCGTTCACCACGTGGGTAATATCTTGTGAGCTCAATAAATACGGGGACGAAAGGCCTGTTGGGGCTTTTGTCTTCTCCTAGACACTAGCCTCTCGTATTCAATTCTGTGCCTGCTCTCTTGCTCGACAAGCGAGAACTCCAGACTCCTAGTCTGCAACACGTGATCACCGTGCAAGAGCTTTGCCCGATCTTATAAAAAAGGAGAGATAAAAACAGTGAGGGAGGCAAACCATAGGAGAGTCTTAAATACAGAGAGGGCTGCTGAGTGGGGGCGGGTGGGAGCGGTAAATGGGTGAGGGGCATTAAGAAGGACTTTGGGGATAAGCATTGGGTTCTACTCCTAAAGCCAAGACTACACCGTATGTTAACCTAAAAAAGAAAAAGAGAAGTCAGTCTCCCAGGGTACCAGGGGCCCAGGTGCGGGTTAAACTTAGCACCTGCAAAACTAACCGTTTTCTATCTTTCCTTCAAGTCTGTTCCTCCTATGTTTCCAGTCTCACTTAATCCTCAAATATCCCAAAAATCAGAGCAAGGAAGCCAGATGATGTAACCTATCAGAGATAGAGAAAGAATATCGTCATCTAATTCATTTCAACTCTAAGCCTTGGATGACCGTCATGAGATAGGGACTGTGTGCTTAAAGTCGAGCTTAGGCGTTGCTGGTTTCTTGTGGAATCCAGTTTTCTGGTTCTCCTCTCGGCCGTCCCTGGGCATTCTTAACCGGTCTCCACAGGCTCACCCAATGCTTGGAGGCTAAGGCTAGTCCCCAGCCCAGCACTAGGGACCACCATGGAGCAACAGAGCTCCATCTGCTCTGCTCCGGTGTGGAAGGAGATTCAGGACCAAGCCCTGAAGACAGCCAGTGTGATAGGCTTGGCTCCCCTGAACATTCACAACAGATCCGGAGGAGCCCCCCAGGCCCAGGCTGCTCCCACGACATAGCACACGTCATGAAGCAGAGACCACGTTTTCACAAACAGAATGTGCCAGGATCCAAGGAAGGGTCCTTGTCCGGGACACCAGAGAGGTTCTTAACCACCACAACCGACCATTTAGACCAGAGGCCAAATGGAAACAGCAGATCCAACCCTCCCACCTCCCCCTCACCCAGCCCTTGGCCTTGTGTTTCTAAAAATGACACCACAGCTTTTAGCAAATGCCCAGGCGAAGACCACGCCAAAGGTAGTGTGTCGTAGGAGGCACATGACTGAAGTAAGGCAATCCACGAAGAAGGATCCCAGAGACATGAGAGTCATAAGCAAGCAGGGCTGAGCCTCACCAGGCTTGACTCAGAAAATGACCTTTTTCTGAGGAGCAGAAAGTAGCCGGGGAAAGAAAAGATCGGGAGGGAAAGAGTCAAGTGCGGCAGACTTACCCTTTAATATGCTTTCACTGAAGCCCTTTCCTGACCCCCAGCCAGCACTCCACCATGGTATTCCTGACCCTTCTTCGTTCTATTCCTACAAAGGGGGAAATCAATTACTGTGAATTTTTAAACTGCCAATACTTGATTCTAATAGTCAGAATAAGGACTCTCACACTTTAAGGGGCACCAATGTTTGAAAATGTACTTAAAAAATAAAACGAAAATAACCTTTTCTCTTGACCTAAAAATATGGTTTAATAGCCACCATCGTTTGATAATTGGCCTTACTTGAGCTCTGCTCAAACAGAAAAAAAAAACAAACAAAAACTTAAGTGTAGATATTGATACCAGTGGAGGACTTTTAAAAAGTGTGATGGGGGTGGGGGGGTGCCTGTGTGGCCCAGTTGTTTGGGTGGCTGACTTTGGCTCAGGTCATGATCTCACAGATCGTGAGTTCGAGCCCCACGTCGGGCTCTGTGCTGACAGAGCCTGGAGCCTATTTCAGATTCTGTGTCTCCCCCTCTCTCTACCCCTCCCCTGCTCACGCTCTGTGTCTGTCTCTCAATAATAAACGTTAAAAAAAAAATTTTTAAAGTGTGATGGGATAGGGGCGACTGGGTGGCTCAGTCAGTTAAGTGTCTGACTCTTGATTTCAGCTCAGGTCACGATCTCACGTTTCGCACAGTGCCTGCTTGGGATTCTCTCCCTCTCTGTTCCTCCCTTGCGAGTGGAGTGCACATGCTCGGCTCTCTCTCTCTCAATATGTAAATAAACATCAAAAAAAGGGGTGATGGGATAGAGGATCCCTGGAGGGGTGAGCGTTTATACAGAAGCTGCAGGTGATCACACATGGTCCAGCCACAGCACTGGGGTCCTGTCTCCATGGTGCAGGCACTCTGAACAGTAAATACATTTTGGATGTGCCCAGTGCATGCACATCAGTAAACTCAGTTTCACAAAACCAGTCTTACCTTCACCATAGGACACAGACCCTGTTTTTTTACTGGATTCAATTCTGTCCCATTCCATTATACTTCTTCATGTATTTTTTAATGCTGGTCTCCATTCTCCATGGATTCCCAAACACTGAGGGTCGCTAATGGTTTGATCCAGATCATTGTGGATCATTTCTGCATGACCCAAAGTTTTGACATCAGATCAGAAGTGGGGGGCTTAATGGATAAGAGCAAAGCTTAGAACTAGAAGATTCTTTAGCCTGTTCTAACCAGTTCTCTCTGCCTTCACTCTTTTTTTTTCTTCCAAAATGCCCTGTTGGGTCCAGTGAAGCCTTCATTTATTGGGAAACAAAGAAGGAATGGGAATTATATTTCATTGCAATGACTTTAAACGGGGTGTCTGGGTTCCAGGAGAGAAGAAGTTAAATTACTAAAAATCGATTTCTTTCTTCCAGTTTGAAGTTGCTTGTGAGGGACAAAGTATCCCAAAAGGGGAAAGGGAAGGAGAGGCCGTTAACTGAACCAGCAAAGCCAGGCAAACAGACCCTCCCCTCAGGTATAAGAAATAGCAGCTCTCCTCCAATCAAGGACTTCCCGGGACTCCAGCCTCATTAATGCTCCTGAACCACAGCCAGCTGGGGACAAATGAGGGGAGCCCAGCAGGTGCTCTTAAGGTTGGGCCTCCCTCCCTCCTTCGCTACATGGTTATTTGATTTGGCAAACCTTTCTTTATTTTCTCCTCCTTTTTTGTAGAAAGGAATATAATCAGAGGTCTCCCACTTCTGAGCCTCCCGGGTTGTATCCCCAGATCTTTCATCTAGATCTTTCCAGAGATGGTCCATGAAGATGTAAGTATACCTGTAATCCACTCATTCTCCACAAGGCAGTAGTGCCTCCCAGAAGGGTGGGAGGGCAGAAAAGTCCTACCCCTTGTGTACAAAGCACAGAGAATACACTCCATAAACAGATACGCTGTATGTCCGTGATCTTAAATTCTCACTGGGAGGCCATTAGGAAAAAATGCCTAAAAAGCTTCCTTAGGGATGTTAGTGAAAACTCAGCTGGGAAGTGAGTACCCATTTGTGTACGTAAAGGGTAGAGCACCGTACTGGTGCACCCCGTTCTAGGAGGCAGCATGCGGTAGGGTGGACACTTGTTCTTGGGTTTCAAACCGTGGTTTGAATCCTGGCTCCAACACTTACTGGTGGTGGGAGTTGGCCATGTCTCTTAATGTGTGCCGCTTTAATCTCACCTGGAATGGGGGGTAATAGTGGTAGCAGCTATCTCCTAGAGTAACGGTGGGGATTAATGAATTAACACACGTAAAGCACTTAGAATATCGCCTACACGGTAGATGCTCTGTAAGTGCTTGCTACATTGTGATTTTCCCACTTAATCACGTGTCTTAGAGGTTGTTCTATATTAATGGCGGAACGGTATTCCTGTGTGTGGGTGTACCACAATTTATGTAGGTCAGAAGCAAGCAAATGATTAATTGCCTACAAGCCCAAATCCAGGAAGCCACCTGTTTTTGTTTTTATTGAGAGAGAGAACACACATGGGGGGGGGGGGGCGAAGAGAGAGCGGGAGTGCGAGAATCCCAAGCAGGCTCTGCCCTGTCCGTGTGGAGTCTGGCCTGGCGCTCGAACTTCTAAACTGCAAGAACGTGACTTGAGCTGAAGTCAGAGGCTCAACCGACTGAGCCACCCAGGCGCCCCAGCCACCTGTTTTGGTAAATCAAGTTTTATTGGCACACAGCCGTGGCCATTCATTTGCATATGGCCTGAGGCTGCTTTCACACTGCAACAACAGAGACCCCGCGGCCCACAAATCCTACAGTACTTGCTATCTCATCCTTTATGCAAAAAGTTTGACCCCTAGTTCAGACAATCCCCTTCTAAAGGACACATAGACTGTCAGATCCACATTCTGCTACAACAAATATCAGAGCGATTAATATATTTTTTAATTACTTATTTTGAGAGAGAGTACGAGCAGGGGAGGGCAGAGAGAGAGAGAGAGGGAGAGAGACAGAATCCCAAGCAGGCTCCACACTGTCAGCACAGAGCCTGAGGCGGAGCTTGAACTCATGAACCGCGAGATCATGACCTGAGCTGAATCAAGAGAGGCTTAACCGAATGAGCCACCCAGGCGCCCCAGAGCCATCAATATTCTTAAACGGACATCTTTAAGCACACTAGCAAACACATCTAAAAGATGAATTACCAGAAGTGGGGTTCTTGGATCAAAAACTATAATTTTCATAGATAATGCCAACTCCTTCCTTACAGGTTATATGAATGTACTCCCACCAGCAGTGTTCAAGAGCACCCCTTACTCCCTTAAAAAAAAAAATCCTTAACAGTGAACAAATCTGGGGCACCTGGGTGGCTCAGTAGGTTAAGCTTCTGACTTTGGCTCAGGTCATGACCTCACGGTTCCTGAGTTCTAGCACCGCCTTGGGCTTGCTTCGGATCCTCTGTCCCGCCCTTCCCCCATTTGTGTGCATGCAGGCTCTCTCTCAAAAATAAAAACACATTTAAAAAATGTTTACAAAAAATAAAAGTGAACAAATCCAACATAACTGGCAGATACGTGTCACGAGCTTTAGCCTTGCAGCGACCCCAGTGAGCTAAGTTGCATTATTCCTGTTTCACAGATGAGGAAGCAGATGAGGAAACCCAGAGAGGTTAAACAAACTGACAAGGATCAGAAGCATAGGGGTGCTGTGGTTGAGAAAACTGGCCTTGGTGTCAGACTACCTGAATTTGAACTATAACTTCACTGCAATTATTAGTTGTGTGACCCCGAGAATGTAATTTAACCCCTCTATGCCTCAGTTTCTTTTTTTAGTGAGAATAACTAAAGTACTCATCACCCGGAGCAATATTGGGAAATACACGAGGGCTTTGACGCTAATGGTATTAAGTGGTGAAGCCACTGTTTGACCCCAGGTGTTTCTGGACTGGAATGGAAACTCTTAAACACTTAAGCTGTTTCCCTTGCTGACAACGTATGATAATGAAGCATTGTATATTTGCCGGATAAACAGCTATTTTTGCCTTTCCTCATTCTTAGAGACTTTTAAAACGAGCAGCAACTCTATCCATTGCTGCAAACATGCAAGTACAGAACCATGCCCCCCCCCCCCCCCCCCCCCGAGTCTGAGCATGTCTCCACTCGCTCAGCTACAATTGTTTGGAAATTCTGAAACACGAAACCATTCAGGCGTAAGGACTGCCAAGGAAACACAGAACTATTTATCGTTCAAGTGTTTCAGATCATCCCCATCCGAAATAACACAGACAGTACCAAATTAGCTTTAGAAAGACACAGATAAAAGAGTTTTTTTAAAAATGTTTTGTGTCTACACTAAATATACTCCTTCGGTTCATTTTTCTGAACGGAGCTGGCTCTCCTCACTTAACAGCATCTCTGTCAACTCATCACCTAAAATCTGGTGCACCACTGTCCCATAGAAATTTCTACAGTGATAAAGACCTTCAGTATCTGGGATGACCAATGTGATAGCCACGGGAGCCACACGTGGCTGTCAAGCACTTGAAATGTGACCAGTATGACTAACGAACTGAATTGTTACTTTTCTGTTAATTTCAGCTCACTTACATTGAAATTCAAGTAGCCACACCTGGCTAGTGGCCACTATATTGGGCAACGTGGCTCTAACCACCCCAGGTCTTGTGCATAATTTCAAGAGTTGAGGAAGAGCACTACGTGCCCAGTAAGGATTCCCTTAACACCTGGGAAACGAATTTCTGGACTCTGATGCCCCTCGAAGGGCTGGCGGGTGACCCGGTAGCTTAGGTCACTGAATTGAATCAGGCTGCAACTATTGTGCATTGCCCGCCTGAGGAGGCACAGAATGGAACCAAAGCGACTCTGTAGTCAGTAGTGCATAGGTCGCCAGCCATCGGCCCATAAGTCCCACCCAGCTCACAGAAGTGTTTCATTCGGCCCACACAGTGCTTTAGAATTCGAATTAATGGTCAACATCTAAAATTCAAAAGATGTTGCATTTCAGACTTTATCAGCAAATCCCAAAGTCCTGACAACATTTCTCCCTGTAGTAACTGGAGCTGTGATGATTCTGCTCCCTCTAGAGGGGACTTGCACTCTCCAGGTTGACAAAGTCCCCACCATTCCCTATTGTCTTCCCTCTGTCTCCCTTCGCTCATTTACCCAATGCCTGTCTGGCCCCAGGAGCCATGTGAGCTTGTGACGGCTACTCTAGGGCTTTGATCCGTCTCTGGCCATTTCCCTGGGACTTTCCCATGCGCATGTGCGTGCACGTGTACGTGCACACACACACACACACACAGAGTTTATCCATGTGCCTCACACTAATCACACCTTGTACTTCTGCACCTCTGTGCCTTTGCAAATACTATTCTTCTTACTTGGAATGCCTTCCCCTGTCTGGTTAACCCTGGCTCCTCTTTTGAAATCCAGCCAAAAGAATACCTCCTCCACAAAGCCACCTGGATTTCGCCAGGCAGAGCAGGGCTTCTTGTCCTCTTCAGTGAACTTTGTACATTCTGCACACTGCTGTCATCATTGATTTCCCTCCGTCCTCCGCTCCACACAAGCATTTCCTGAAGGGAAAGACTAGCGTCTTACCTTAGCATCTCTGAACCCTAGCACAGGTGAATAAATTCTGAATGAATGAATGAATGAATTCTGGAAACTGAATCTCTAGCCCAGGCTTCCTACAGGGACCAGGAGAAACTGCCAAGAGTTTTCTAACCTGCTGCCTACTGGACTTTTTTTTTTAATGTTTATTTATTTTTGAGAGACAGAGTGTGAGTGGGGGAGGGGCAGAGAGAGAAGGAGACACAGCTGTCAGCCCATAGCCCGACGTGGGGCCTGAACTCCTGGACCATGAGATCATGATCTGAGCAGAAGTCAGACGCTTAACCAACTGAGTCACCCAGGCGCCCCTGCTGGACTTTGATGATCAAAGTCCCTAAGGCCTTCTAGCCTCCACTTGCCTACCCTCCCCTTTCACCTCCCCATCTTCTCACCAAGCCTGTTACACCCGCTGTTTTCTCTGCCTCTAGAAATAGCAGAGAACCTGTAACCATCCCACGGTTACTTAAGCTAATGACCTGGGAGTTGTTTGAGCCCCTTCTTCGGGAGGGATGTAAAATTTGTCCCCTTTTGTTCCCCACTCTCCCACCATCCCTGGTACAAATGCCTCATTTCTGATCTTTACCATAGGTCAACAGTGGTAACAGTCTCCAGCCTAACTCCCCACCTGTTTTCACACCATCCTGATCTATTCCTCCCCATAATCAATTCCTCACTAACTCCTCTGAAACATTTCCACAACTGCCCATAACCTTTCCACCAAGCATGATGGTTTCTTGGTCACTGTGCTCCAGCCCCAACAGCTTCCTTTCCGCACCTCAAAACGTTACATATGCTGTTTCCTCTGCTTGGAAGTCTTTTCCCACAGCACTTCCCATGGCTGACTCTCATTGTTTAGGACTCAGCTCAAATATCATCCTAGAAGCCATCCCTGATTCTCTCAACTTAGTTTCCCCCACCTAAGGGCGATTGGGTGGCTCATTCAGTTAAACTTCCAACTTCAGCTCAGGTCATGATCTCACGGTCCATGAGTTTGGGCCCCGCATCGGGCTCTGTGCCAACAGCTCAGAGCCTGGAGCCTGTTTCAGATTCTGTCTCCATCTGTCTTTTCCCCTCCCCCGCTCACACTCTGTGTCTTTCTCAAAAATAAACATTAAAAAGGTAAAAAAAAAAAAAATTGCCCCTACCTAAACGGTCACCCCATGCTACTCCATAATGACATATCAGGTTCCCTTATTCAAATCAGTAACTTTCGTGCTTGTTCATTCTGTGTCTCTCCCCCTAAAATGTAAGCAGCTTGAGGTTGGAGACTCTATCTGCAACCCCAAGCCCTATACAGTGACCTCCTACAGCCCCCAAACCCTGCACAGGGATCTTGTACAGCCCTAAGCCTTACACACTTGCCTGGTACACAGCTGGCACCCGGCCTGTGTTGGTTATTGAATGTCAAACGATGAGTAACTCTGTGAAATGAGTGATGGACAGATGAATGGATGGATGGATGGACAGACATATACAAAAAGCAAGCATCTATTCTAACTCCTGCAACTATGAAGGAATCGTTCCAAAATGTGTTCCAGTGCGTTCTTTCCAAAAGCAACGCTTGTTTCAAATTAGATATTTGGAAAGAAGAACTCTCAGAGTGTATAAGGAGATAGGAATGTTCCCTGATCAGTGGTGTCAATGATAATTAGGTGGAGGTAACTAAGGTAGCTGCTAACTCTTATTTGGATGTAATTTCAGGTACTCTGTGCTCCCTGAAACCTACAAAGGGCTGAGAGACTTAAAATTGGTTAGTGGGATTTGCTCAAGCAGACTTGCTATGTAACAATTTATCATCGTGACAGGTGCTGAGGAGTTCAAGGCAACGTGCTGATGCCTGCTTTCCTAAGTCAGAGCTGAGGAGAAAACATATTTTGTTAGGGAAATTAGAATCCTCCAAATAGCTTCTTCAGTGTATTAATCTCTCTGCTGGACTCAAGATTGGATATTTCTGTTTACAACTTCGTTATCTTTATTTGTATCCGTCCAATTTCAAACATGCCACTAGGAGACATATTGCCAGCTGTTTTACATTTTAAAAGTGCAATTGTATCAACACAATGTTTTTTTTTAAACCCACAGGCACCTTATGGTGAGAATGCGACCCAAAATAGAATAAAACAAAAGCACCAGAAAATGCATAGATCTTGTGAGTATTCTGGGTATCCAAGTCTTCCAGGTTAAATCACACTCCCTCCAACACAGAAGCACCAGTGGAGATTTATATCCCATTCTATTTGACTTCCTCACGGCAGATTAGTCTCAAACTCTGACAGCAGCATACAAAACGCTTCCACTGGGTTTGAAAAGTATGTGCTGGAGACCTAAACTGAGAAAAATAAAGATCTGAGTGAAGGCTGCACACTCCAGTTCCCTGGGGGAAGGCAGGAGTACGTAAGAGCGGACTGAACACAGCAGCGAGGAAAGGACTAATAACCGGGTCGGGGTGGGGGGACAGCCAAGAACTCCACCAGGACAATAGGGAAGGCTCACAACACTCCCAATTATCGAGCTAAGCAATGCTATGACCTCTTCGACTTTCAGAAGCACAGAAAGTGGCTCATTAGAACTCAGCAGGCGCACGGCTCTGAAAGGTGCACGGTATAGACAGGGAGGGAAACATCAACCTGTCTGTCGTGTGTCCACGGGATCCCTGGTTTTACAGCTAGGGATTTATGTCTCCATGTATTCTGTGCCTGGTCCCCTAAAAGACTTAAAACAATCCTGCTTCTATATGAAAACCATGCATAAGATTTTCTTGAGGGGGGAAAAGAAATTCAGGTTTTACAACTCATTCAGATTAAGATGGTTATAACTGGGGGAAGAAAGCACTGATCAGATGGGGCACAGGAATAAGAAAGAGGTTTTTTACTATAGGCCTTTTATATGTTTGGTTTAAAGCCTGGGAATATATGATCTATTCAAAAATAAATTAAAAGTACATAGTTAACTGCTCTCTGACGACTTTGAAAGCAAGCCTTTTCCCCACATAAGCTACCATTTGGGGAAAATGCAAGCGAGCACTTCCTTGCCAGGGTGAACAATTCCTTCAGTCTGTCAGCCAGACCTCTTTAAGCAGATTTTGTGGCGCTGAGCTGTCTCGCCTGATTTCTTCACCCTGTGGGTATTAAAATCCTAAATTAAGAAGCCATGGATTAACCAAAGACTTCCAGACCCTCTTAGTGAGTAGTGGATTACTAACAATAACAAAGCCTAAAATCTTGTTTAATTTTCCATGTTAATTGACAGGATAATAGGGGTCGATTCCACACGTACTCGTGTGTCAGCTCCGTCACTGCAATTATAGGGCATGTTTTATGTATGAGAGGCCCCAGATTGTTCTAGTGATCATCAGAACCAGTCCCTCCCTATCAAATGAGCAGCCGAAAAGTCTGCATAATGAGAGTCGCCAGTGGAAAATGGAAGGTTCTTGCTTTTTTCCCCATTACACTGTAAGAGGCTGTAAGCCCAGACCAATCAAATGTCCAGCGTTCTTATTCAGAAATTTAATGCCTGCTACATCGGACAGGCTGTAAAATGCTTTCGGCCATCTGCTGGCAACTTCGCTGGGTGGGCCCATGACAAAGCTACAGTCATTCCAAGTGTTTTTGTGGATGCCCAACTGAAGAGAGAAAAAAGGTCTGGCAAGAGACCCTCTGCATTGTCAGTAGCTTTGGGCCCTGTGCCTGCTGGCTTCTGGAAAACAAATCTGAAAGAATTGTTTCATTAAAAAACAGATAAACAAGTAAAGATGTTGCGTGAAACACATAACATGAAATGATCAAATTCTGCCTGAATCTCTACCCGACTGTGGGAGTGTGCTGGCTGTCAGCACAGGGTTTTAATAGCAAGGGCCCATTATAAAGGCAAGACATCCCAGTGCACACTATTATGAGATCACAACAGCGGGGGCAGGCAGAAAGAGGGCGGCAGAATGTAGATATAAAACTTATTAGAGAAAGAGAGAGAAATAACAAACAAACAAATAAATGCCTGGCTACACGGTCTGAGGGCAATGAGTAGGAACAGAGATGCAGTGAAGTTCCACAAATGGGGTAGTGGCAAAGAAGTATGGGGACGTCGTATAAACTGTATGCCATCAGATCAGAAAATAGACTCTTGAGCAAAGCACTGAGCTCTCTGGGCATGTTCACGAACATACGGCAAGTATTCAAACAAGCTAATGTTTTCAACATTGCAGAGGAACTTTGCTTCCGGGAAGATGGAAATGTACCTATTTTCCCTAATCCTCCTGCTGAGTACAACTAAAAAGCGTGGACATGATACATAAGAGAAACACAAGTGTAAATGCTCAAGAAAAGAAAACAGATCTTCAAGGGGCCTCGGAACTCGGACAACAGGACAGTGGGTTCCCTAGGGTTTCCTTTTGTCTCATGTATTCCAGACTGGGTGAGGGGGAAAGCGATCACCCACCCAAAACACCAAAGGGCACAAAGGGAAAAACCCCTAACAAAAGCCTGCTCTCTCTAGTCGAAGGGACAGGAAGAGACAGCCTAGCAAAACAGAAAACTTGTAGACAATAGCCGCTCTGCTTCAGTTAAACACCATTACACATGACTGTGCCCCACCCACACCCGCACCCACACCCACACCCACACCCACACCCACACCCACACCCACGAAGGTCAAGTGATGGGTCCAGACTTCCACCCTCTTCAGGCTGTATGTAGTAAGTAGCCCCAAACACTCCATCAAGGTGGTGGCAGAGAAGATTGGGAAGGCGGCCAGGACCTCCATCCTCCAGGGCTGATAATGAGTCCTCTTGTCTGCCATGGTGTCAGCTGAGACCACGTGGGGAACTGGATGTCTACCCCCACCTGGTAGTAATAAAACGTCCCTTCCCCCCACCGCTAAGCAAATTTGTTGCCTGCTGATCTATCCGAAAAATATGGCTAAAAGAAGTTCCCTAAACATAATGTATTCTATATTTTCTCTATTTATCTTGTTTATCATGTGTCTCCCTTCTAGAATGTATGCTGTAGGAGGGCAGGGCTCTTTGTCAGTTTTGTTTTACGATTGTATTCTCATTGATTTTAATAGCCTCAGACTCATAGTGAGCGCTCAATAAATATGTGTTTAGGAGATGAATTGCAAGCTTATTTCTCTATGTGTAAAGTTGAGTTACTGATACTTCTATTCCCTATTAATAGGATTAAAGGAGAAAACACAATGTTCCTAAGGTATATAAAGAATTCCTATAATTAAACAATTTTTTTTTAACGAGCAGAGGACTGCAATAGACATTTCTCCAAAGAAGATAAACAAATGATCAGTAGACACATGAAAATATGCTCACTATCATTAATCATTAGGGAAATGCAAATCAAAATCACAAAGCAATTCTATCTCATTAGAGTGGCTGCTACCACAAAAAGAAAGAAACAAAAAATTAGCATTGGCAAGGCTGTGGAGAAATAGAAACCCTTGTGCACTCTTGGTGGGAAGGTAAAATGGTACAGCTGCTGTGGAAAAGAGTGTGGCAGGTCCTCACAAAATTAAAAATAGAATTAGCATAAGCTCCAAAATTCAATTTCTGGGTATTTACCCAAGTGAATTGAAAGCAAGGACTCAAACAGATATTTGCACACCCATATTCACAGCAGCATTGTTCACAAGAGCCAAAAAGTACAAGCAACCCAAGTGTCCACCAGTGGATGAAGGAACAAACAAAGCATGGCATATAGACACACTGGGGAGGGGGGAAATGGACAATTTTGTGTTAATGGGCACAGAGCTTCAGTGTGCAAGATGAAAAGAGTCCTGGTGGTGGGTGGTGGTGATGCTTGTGCAAGGAAAGAATGTGAATATACCTCCCATCACTCAACTATACACTTAAAAATGTTTAAGGGGTACATTTTACGTTATGTGTATTTTGCCATATTTTTAGAAAAGTACACAAAAACACAACTCGCATAACATCAACAACATAGTAGAGACTCGATGGGTGGAGATTATAGAGGTGGAGTATAAAATTTCTATCAGGACAACCTTGTGTTCTTGCCTATAATTACAGGCTAACAAAAGAGGACTTAGCCATGTATGTAGGTCTCGTCCTTTACACCAGCTCCCCACTTTAGCAAGATCAATCAGGAAAAAGGGGAGTGCCAGTGGCTGCCGTGACACTACCATCCAAAAGTTAGATCGCTATTGCCTGGCTACATACATAAGATCGTGTCTCAGCAGGAAAGAAAGGAAGTGTTGGGTTTCCTTATACTGCAGGAAAAGAGCAGAGCTGGCTATAAAATAACAGAATTAGATTAGGCCTTGAGAAAAAAAATCAATACAAGTTATCCCAATGCCCAGAGCCCATCGTTGCAGTTTATTCAGCTGAATTTGTGGCAACAAAATTGAAGAAGAACTCAGTCAACTAAATTATTCCTATCCAGTTCCCATTGGAAAGGAAAGGATCATCTTTACTAATGGAATTAAAGACCTTATTGAGTTGGAGAAGGAACTTCCTAAGGCGTATTCTTGCCTCGTGTAAGGAGTAACAGTGCTCAAAGACCAGATCAGGGCCCTGGTGGGTTGATGAGTCGGGCAATTGCCTTCCCTTGGCTGTGGAAACACAGGAGCGCATGGTACCAGAAGACAAGCAGTGTCTTCCCTGGTGGTAGTCTCAAACTGAGGTGATCGAAGCTTCCTCAACTTCGTTCTTCAAGTGAATTCATTTGGCCAAAGTTTTGATAAACTTCATGAAGTAAAAAGTTTTTATGCAGGTATACACCTATGTGACCACCTTCCGAATCAAGAGATCAAGCATTTTCATTATCCACAAAACTTCCCCCGTGCTGCCTCACAGTCACTGTCCCTTTGTAAGGGTAGCCACTATTTTCACTTCTATCGCCTGAAATTAGTTTTTCTTGTCTTGAACTCCATGTAAATGGAATCACACCGCATAGATGCTCTCTTGTGTGTCTGGCTTCTTTATTCAACATGTGGGTTTTGAAGTTTATACATGTTCTTGTGTGTTTGAATTTTTTGTTATTGATGAGTAGTAGTTCAAAGAGGATAACCAAACAGCCAGTAAGCATGAAAAGGTTCTCAAAGTCATCACTCATCAAGGAAATGCAAATTACAACCACACGTGACACCAGAATGAATAAAACTTAAAAAAGACTGGCCATGCCTCGTATTGGTGAGGATATCACAAAACTGGCATTCACATATTACTGGTGGAAGTGGAAAATGCAGTGATCCTTTTTGGAAAAGTATCTAGCAGTTTCTAAGAAAATGAAATGTAATTTATTCTATGACCCAACAACTCTATTCCTAGATCTATACCCAAGAGATAGGAGTGCACGTGTACACAAAAATACTTACAGAAAAATTTTCATAGCAGCTTTTTTCATAATGACCCCAAAATGGAAACATCGCAAATATCCAGATACCTAACCTGTCCTATATTCAAATGAATCGTTTTTGAGGTCCTACTGTGGGCGAAACACACCCTTCTTCCTTGTCCTCTCTTCCCTTACTGGGCATGACACCCTCTTCTTAGGGATTCCATTTCCTCCTCGGGTCCCCCTGAAAGCAGGGAGGGGGGCACTGGACACTCTGTACCTCCCAGGACCATGTATATGCCCAACTTTCCTTGGTGTATGTCCCATCCTAGATTCTGGGCCACACGGTAGTCCACAAATGTCCAATATCATAAACATTTCCTGAGTAAGATGCTAGACTCGGAGAGGAAGATACAAAGATTAAGATGTAGTTAGTCCCTGCTAAGCAGATGCTGGTTGAAAGTGTGATTCCTGGAGTCCGAAAGACCTGTTCTTGACTCCCAAACCCTATTGTGTGCTCTTGGGCAAGCCCTGATCTCATCTGTGTGAGGCATCCACACAATGCAAACGATAATAATCGTGCCACCAAAAGAGCTTTCTAAGAACTCCATGTGGAGGGCATAGGACAATGAGCCGCACTTAAGAAGTTTTAATTCAATGCTATTGATGGTGATGATGACCAAAATCTAATGAGGAGAAAAGACACACCATAACTAATTACAAACACAAAAGGTCAGAGGTGTTAGAGGTAAAATGTGCTTTGGAGAATTAGAAGAGGCTAATTTGTGCTAGAAAAATTCTAGTACGGTTTCTCATAGGATTTAGAGAGAGCTGGATGTCAGCTTAGGAAACAAGGACTACAGCTCTAATTTTAATGATCAAATAGTGCAGTGAGAGGCAACATGATATAATAAAAAAAAAGCGTTAGGCTTGAGCCCATACAGCCTTAGGCTTGAATCTAGGCTCACTCATTTATTAGCGGTAGGATTTTGAACAAGTCCTTTAACACCTCCAAGCTTGTGTTTCATCATTTGTAAATGATGACAACTCCTATTTCTAGTGGTTGTTGAGCAGAAAAAGAAATCTTTTTTTTTTTTTTTAATTTTTTTTTTTCAACGTTTATTTATTTTTAGGACAGAGAGAGACAGAGCATGAACAGGGGAGGGGCAGAGAGAGAGGGAGACACAGAATTGGAAACAGGCTCCAGGCTCCGAGCCATCAGCCCAGAGCCCGACGCGGGGCTCGAACTCACGGACCGCGAGATCGTGACCTGGCTAAAGTCGGACGCTTAACCGACTGCGCCACCCAGGCGCCCCAGAAAAAGAAATCTTTATCGAATGCCTGGCACACCACCCGTTACTCAAAGCATACACGTTAACAAACACATGAACTGAGTGAGGGACTCAGGGTCCTCCCACCCAGTTCCTCTTGGGGGAACGTTGGTGGTTCTTTCCAAAAAGAAAACATCACGACCAACCTGGTGGCATTTGCCTATAGCCGTGATGTCATAAGAGACGTAGAAAATCTAGCAGTCCTTTCAGGCAGGAAAATGCACACCTATGTAAAAATTTTACATAATTCAAGAGACTGTAAGGCTCCCCAAAATGTGATTCACGGAGTTGCCGAGACTCCAGAGGCCCCAAATAACCTAGCACCAGAAAAAAAGGGTAAGCCAAACTGTCAAAGACCAGTCTCTTAGAACCTCACTCCCATTATCTGCTCTTTAAGATTGGCAGGATTAAAAGCAGGGCAGCGGACCAAGGTGGGAGAGCAAAGCCGGGAGCAAAACCCTCTTCTGTGACTACACTTCTCGCTCCCTTGAATAGTTTCACCAAACGCCAGCACCGTTACCACTGTGCCGACCGTCCGCTGCCTGCGCCCCCTGAGCCCACGTGCAAGAGCCCCCGTGTCGTTCCCTTCGGGAAACATCTTGTGTGCGGGTCAGTAAATGCACGTGGCATCATTTGTGAAACCCCTGCTGACCTGCCACACCTTTCCTTTCCCCCAAACTGGTACCTACCTCGGTACGTTCCTGTGACACCCTCCTATTGCCAAAGGGCCAGGTGGATTGAGGGACTTTTTGAAATTTTTTTTTTTTTTTTTTTTTCCGGACGGTTTGGCCCTGTGTGTAACTAGTATGTTTCATGATGTTACAAGATTATGGTTTCAGAAAAATAATACATTCTCACCTGAACTGTCAGCAGATGCTGCTATGTCTTTCTGAGACCTGCCTTGTTGCTCCTCTTTCCTGTCCCCTCCCCTCCCCTCCTCTTCTTTTTCTTGTTCATCTGCATCATCACGCTGCTTCTTGCCCATTTGTTTGTCCCTCTCTCCTATTCCATCTGGGCCCTCCTCTATGCCCCTGGAGACTAATTCCTGCAGACTCCGCCTCCCAGGCTCCCCGGCTTCCCGGGCTGGAGATCAGAGTGTAGGCTACTTCTTCCACACCCCCTCCCTATTTTGCCTGATTTCTAGCCGTGGCTGCTTTCCTTCAACCACAGCGCTGTGAAGTGGCCCTTGCTCTAGGAATCCCGCTGTCACTGGGCTCCACCATGCAATTCCTCTCCTTGCCCCTTCAGGACTAAGGATGCCAACGGTCTCTTATTGTTGCCAGGCTCTCGGTGCGTCACCACCCATGCTTAGTTTCCTAACTCCACCCACTGGGTAATTCTTCCGTGGGCGTCTCTTGGACCATCTGAGTTAGATTCCGTGTCCTGCCAGAACTCTGATGACACAGACCTCTCTAACGTCATCTCCGTGACCACGACTGGTCGGTTGCTCCTCACGTATCAGACACCGTGTTGACTGCTTCGCCAACATTCACTCATTCTGCCTTCACGACAACCCCGTGAGGAAAGTATTCTTGTACAGCTGGCAAAGTGGACTTGGCAGTTTGAAAGATCTTGTTCATTCCAGACACCACTAGTAAGTGACAGAGTCAGAATTCCAACTCAGACCTTTTTACCATGGAGCCTCTCTTCGACCACTACCAACAGTCCCCCCATCCAGCCCATGTCAGAATCTTCGGGAATATGTGTTACAGGTCCAGGTTCTGGGAAACCTACCCAGAGCCCTCTGTGAGGAAACCAGCTGTCAGTTTGAACTTGGGCAGTGAGGCTGGCTTGAAGTATCCTCTAATCCAACGGAGATCATTGCACAGGCTAACTGACAACGTGCGGAGAGAGCTGGCATTAAAACTCTGACCGGCGTGGGCAACAGTAATGGCCGAGGCCAAATTCTCCGCCACCCTCCCACCTCCAGTTTAAACGAAAAACGCTAAGGGAATTAGAGTTAAGAGGTAGACGGAAGAGGGAAGAGAAAGCCCGTGAAGGGAAGCAAGCGATGAGAGAGTGACAGTGGCCTTATGGACACAGTGACCCGTGATGCAGTAGTAAGATAGCAATGTCCTAGAGCCAACTTACAGCCTGGACAATGACTGTTCTTAGCTTCTGTTGAGATCTGTCTGCTCTCCCCCATCAACTCGCCCGTGATCGAAATAATCATTGGTCACTTCTTCCTCGAACCAGACCTATTTGGCCGAGCTGACACAACCCCTGCGTTTTTTGTTCTTTGGGTTTTTTGTTTGTTTGTTTGTTTGTTTGTTTTTTACAGAAAGAGCTCTAAGCTAACACAAGAGGAGTAGCCTTCCCACCGGCCTTCGTACATTTATACTGCCCACCTCTCTACGCTATTCTTCACATACAAGCTACGGTGATTTTTTTTCAAAAAGGAAATCTAACTTTATTACCCTCCTTGCTTAAAAACCACAAACGCTTTCCTGTCCTTGTGGCCTAGAGTGAAAATCTCCTACCGTGGCCTCCCAGCTCCTGCATGGTCTTAACCACCATGCCTTCTCTTCTTCCTCAGGCAGGGCCTCACTCCCCACCAGCCTCTCCGGTCCAGCCACACTGGCCTTTCCTTTAGTCCCTCCTGATCACCACACTCCCCACTGCCCCTGAAATTAGTACAGGCTATTCCTTCTGCCCACAATGCGGATCCTTTGACTTTTCATCTACTTAACTCCTACTCCTCATCCAGCATCACTTCCCCTGGGACACCTCCCTGGTCTCCCTGGCTGATACCAATCTCCTAGCATCCTCTTGCATGGTAGTGTTCCCAGGTGTGACTTTTTTGCATGATCACTTGATTAATATGTCTTTCCCACTAAGCTGTCTGAGATCAGGCTCCATGTCTGGTTTTGTTCACTGTTGTGTCCCCAGCACCTTGTAGAGTGCCTGGCCTATTGTAGGCACTCAAACGTTTGTTGGATGCATGAATGGTTTAATGTTTACATACAATAACACCAGCAAAAGGCTCTTCTAAAAGTGCCTTATATAGTTGTCATGGAGTGAATGACAATAGTAACAGTGGGCAAGTGACTGTTGCTTAGGAAGGACCAACACACAACAGGCAAGCAGAGTATGTGTGGCTGTATGCACAGTACCCAGGACCAAGCCCTCCACTTGGAAGGGGACCCCAGTCTTCCTGGAGCCCCAACATCCACTTTGGCACCTAGGAAAATGCCCAAAAGGTCAGTGACGCGTGGCTCTCCTTTAATGAGTTTTATTTAAGCCTGCAGGTGCGTTTCCCAAGAGGTCCTGTCAACCTGATGGCCAAGAAATTGCGAATTTGGTGCTTATTACCCACCCCAATCCAGCTTTAAATTGAATTGGGGAAACAAAGGGAACAAATGTGCAGCCTTGATTTCAAACTGAAAAGATGATACAATCAACACAAATATCTTTGATTGCCTCTTGAGAAACATTTGTGAATCAAAACTAGCAATGATTTTAACTGTGGAACAAATACTTGCAGATTATCCGTGACAGAGGGAAATTGATTCATATCATTCAAATGTGTCAAACTATGGCTAATAAGTGAAAAATAATCTTTCTCATGTAATTTTATTTAGATGTCCTGTAGTTCATAACACTCTCTTAAACACTTCACAAGTGCTAGGCAGTATTCTGCTAGGTGGAGGTGGGAGGTGGGGAGGGGAAGATTTTTGAGATAAACTGCACAGCTCTTGCCCTCAAAGTTCTCACAGAATAATGGAGGAGATCATGACAATAGAAAATAACACAAGTCATGTTGCAAGTATACTATATGTAAGCAAAGTAAAAAGATAGCACATTATATGAAGGGGATGATAAGGGTGCAAAATTTCTAGAAAACTAAGAGGAACTCACCAAGAAGACCATAAAAGGTGTAAAATATCAGAGTCCAGCTTCCTAATTTTACAAACAAGAAAAGTGAGGCCCCCAAGGTGATGAGATCTTGACTAGTTAATGCCAAAACCAGATCTTCAACCCAAAAGTTTTCTTTAAGGGGTTGTCTAAGATACGACCAAGTACTATTGTTCTTACTGGCTTTCTCAAAAGCCATCGGGGTTGCAATATGGAGCAAATTTTGATTTGCAACTTGTAAAGGAGTGAGATTCATCTTCCTGCCTCCTATCTGGCCCCTTATCCAATCTTTTTCTGATACATCAGGTGGAACAACTTCCCCAAATGCAAACGTGATCATGCCATTCCCTTCCTTCCCACTGCCCTTAGGAGAACGCCCAGAGTCCTTCGTAGGATTCAGCAGGCTCTGGCCCTGGCCCTTGACTGCAGCCTCCCCTTCCACCACCATCTGCATCCTTCTCCGGGTTCTAGCCACTCTGTGCTTCCTTTGGTTCTTTGATCATGGCCTGCCTTCTCCCATTTCAGGGCCTTAACGCACATTGTTTCCTCTGCTTGGAACACTCTTCCTCCTTCTTCACCTACTGCTCAGATAAAATGCCATTACTCTGACCTGTAGACTGGGTTAGTTCTTCCCTGCCCTCTGTAAATGCTCTGCCAGTCCTCTGTATTGAATTACGTGTTTGAAGTCTGCTTTCTGCACTAGACTTTAAGCCCCAAGAGTGCAGGAACATGTCTCCGTCATTCATGATGTATCCTCTCCCTCCAACAGAGGACCTAGACTCTTAGGTAGGCTCAGCTCCTGGGGCACATAAATAAACTCCAAATCCTTAGTGTTTTATGGAACAAGAAGTTATTTTCTTTTTCTTTCTCATGTGACAGTCCGGAGTGGGGATTCCAGGTCTGTGGCAGACTGACTCCATGTAGCCATGTAGGGACCCAGGATAAGGATGCTTGTGGTTTCAACATGTGGGTTCCAAGGTGTCCTTGATAATTTCTGTGTTAGTCAGCTGGAAATAAGAGAGAACAGAGAAGAGCTCACATGAAAGGTGATCACTCTTTTCTACTCCTTTCCCATTGGAGGGAATTTAGTCATGTGGTTACATGAACACAAGAAAGACCAGGATGTGTGGGCGAGGCACGTTCAAGCACTTCTTTCCTATGTGGCCAGGAGGAAATGGAGTTTGCAAGACAGACGGCTGCTGCACTAGAAGGTTCAGTGAAAGCTTACTGAAAATAAGTTGATTTTTAAATCATTGTATTGCTTTACTTTCAACGCAGAGATGAATACCCAGTCTCCAAAATCCTTATGTTTCTTTCATTTTGTTGGCAGCATTTCAGTATCCAAGCAACTGGCTTCAGTGAAAGGTAAGACATGGAGTGACTGGGATGTGTGTATTTCCCCTCTACCATGATAGTGCACCGGGAGTTAAAAAGAACAGGACGGCAAATGATGCCAGAAATGTAAGAGACCTTGTGGACAAATCATCAAACACCCATGTTCTTTTTATAGAACTCTTTTGAGAACTGAAGTCCAGTGATAGGAATTAGTTTGCCCCAAGTTAGTCCGTTAAAGGCCAAGCTGAAAGCATGGATCCCATGACTCCTAATTCAGTGTTCTTCCCACACGCGCAGTTGCCTGTCTATGGGTAGCATCCTCCGGAGCAAGACCATCCAGAGCAAGACCATCAATATCTACTTGTGAATGGTCACTGGAACTCAGATGCAAACAAGCCCCAACTGCCCCTTATTGGTCGAGTGAAAACAGTGTTGCCAACTCTCAAAATAGAAATACTTACACTCAGAATTCAACTTTATAGGTAAAATATCTTTAGAACTAACATATTGTTCTTTCCGTGGTAATATTAAGAAAAACCCCCACTCATATACTTGGATCATTATCTTATTCCAAAATGTGTGGCTTTAAAATGTTCACAGAATAACAAGCATAAACTTGGATATGACTATATTGAAACTGTTTTTCTTCGTAAACAGCTGGCCAACGTCTCCAAAGGAGACTTGGTATTTTTACTTAAATAAATCTCCATCTTGATGGAACAATTGTTTTTATACTATGACAACAGAATACCTATTCTGTTTCACAATATACACAGTTTCGGACACTCGTGATAATTGTCCCGCATTTCTAATACATCTTATCCCTTCTAGGAAGTTGAGGGGAGTAGTAACTCTCCATCACCCTCACTGCCCCTGAACACACACACACGTGTGCACCATTCTTAGCACCAGATTCCTAGCATTGGACCATTGGGCCACATTTATTCCCATGTCCTAAAAAAACACAGGATAAACACGGCTCAACTTCCCAGAATGTGTTGTATTCAATGCAAGTAGTTCTAAACGTTATCCATTGAAATAAGGCAGGGATAGAGGATGAAGTAGAGGTCAGTGAGAACCCACATTTTCTCTGCTGGCTACTTGGGCGTATGCCCTTGACCTCTTGAGGGTGGGAGTGGGGGACAAGTACATCCCTGCCTCTAGCATCCAAAGCAGTTTTGTGCAGAAAAGTTGGAGAAGCACTAGAGTATTGGGGAAACTACTGACCTAGAGAGAAAAAAAGAGACCCAGTTTTTATTCTTGCCGCACACTACCTGCGTGAACTTGGACAGACCACTTCTCTCCCATGGGCCTCCATTGCTCCATTTGCAAAAATAACTGCTACTAGGAAAAGTTCTAAAATGAGGGGATTCTGACACCTTGCTGTACTGAGAGTTGTGTTCCTGTGACACTAATGTGTCAGGTACTTGCTAGATCCAGTGTTTAGATCCGTGTCCCACGTTCCACGGCAGGTGAGGAGAAAGAGGCAGAGGATTGCCCTGAAATTCCAGTCAGCTCAGTCCAACACACATACACTAAGGCCCACAACACTCCACGGCCTGAGAATGAGCGTACAGATAAATAAAATGTAGTAACTGCCCTTGGGAGTGTGCAGTCTAGAACTGTTCCGTCCAATAGAGCAGCCACTAGGCACATGAAGGTACTGAGCACTGAAATGCGTGTAATAGATAAGTCAGATTTAAGAGACTTAATATGAAAAAAAAAAAATGGAGCCTGTTTCACTAATTGGTTTAGATTGATTACATATTGAAATGATATTTAAAAAAAATTGTTTTAATGTTTCTTTTTGAGAGAGAGACAGAGACAGAGCGTGAGCAGGGGAGGGGCAGAGAGAGAGAGGGAGACACAGAATTGGAAGCGGGCTCCAGGCTCTGTGTTGTCAGCACAGAGTCTGACATGGGGCTCAAACTCACCACATCATGCCCTGAGCCAAAGTCAGACACTTAACCGACTGGGCCACCCAGGCGCCCCAAGTGATAATATTTTTAATACACTGGGTTAAATAAAATGTGTTATGAAAATAATTTTGTATGTTTCCTTTTACTCTTTTAATGTGGCTACCAGAAGTGTTTAGATTATCATTACGGCTCACATTACATTTCTCTTGGACAGCACTGACCTAGAAGGAAATTTAGATAGCTGAAGAGTGTTCTAGTGTGAGGGTTATGATAAATGTATGTCTGGGGAAATCGAGAAGCCCAGAAGAGGGACCTGTTGCCCAATCTGGGGGTGTCAGAAAGAGTCGTACAGAATACACTGCCTGAAAAACAATATCTAAAGGCAGTGTGCATCATGGGGAGGGACCAGACTGTGTGACCTCGAGCGAGCTACCTAACCTTGCTGTCCCTCAGTTTTCTCCTCTATAGAGTGGGGATGATACGGGAACCTACCTACGAAGGCTGATGTAAGAATTAAGTGAGTTGAACCCTGTATATCCTACAGAGGAGGGGCTGACACGTAGAATACCAGCTCCGTGATCATTCGTTTACAACTGTCCTCCAGAACGCAAGCACCAGGAAATTAGAATGTCTCCACTGCTGTTGTTCACGGTTCTATCCCCAGAAGTAAGACAGAGCCTGGCAATAAATATTTGCCAAAAAGTACTTGTTGGGAGAACAGAGTGAGTAAGGGGACTACACACAGTTTAGTATTATCAAAGCGTAAGAAGTGAGATCGGAAATAACAGGAGAGGTTGACATGAAGTACCTGGTTTAACACCCTCTCCGATACACCCCTTCCAGAGGCAAGAAAGCTGATAAAAGACGCCAAAAGAGAAACATCAAGCCCTTGCATTTTTATTAGGACTTAGCCCTTTACAATATGCTTTCACATATTTGCTCGCAACACTGTGAGGCAGACAGGAATTAAAAGGCAACACGCTGGGTTTAGTAAGGGAAGAACCCAGCCATAAAAACAGAAAAACAAAACATCTCGCAAAGTATCATCGGTGTTGGTAAGATAACCAGAGTGCCTTGTTAACTTTCATGTGTGATGTTTTCTAGTTCAGTTTTTACCATGAACATATGCTATTTTATAGTCAGGACAAAAACTGCCTGCCGGGTTCAAAAGAATGGAGGAGAAGGAAAGAGGAGTTGGCTAGTCCAGATGGAGTCCCCATCTAGAAGGCAGCCAGACGTCGAGTTCCTCGAAGGGTTGGAAAATGTCTGGTTCTACAGCCTCCACGGAGGTGGCCTTATAAAGAGATATTCCAAAGTGGCAGATCTTTCTCTGGTCTTTGAAATCAGACTTTCAAATGTTTCCTCTGCCACTTCTGAGCGATGTGACCTTAAAACTCTTAATCTCTCCATGTGTCAGTTTCCAATATGTAAAATTGAGACGCAAATCACACTTACCTCTGTGGGTTTTACTAAGCATTAGATAAGGTTATGTGTGAAAGGCACCTGGCACACAATAAACAAGGAAGGTGTCTGTCATTATTTGCAAGCCCACTCCAGACTGGAAATACACCCCTTCCTCACCAGAAAGAGCCTGGAGAATAGAGCAGCTCATACTAAAGCCTTCCCTAATTTATTCTTGGTTCTTAATTAATGAAGCAACTGGCCAAAATTACAGAAGGAATGTTTACCTCTTAAGGAATTAAGGTATTTCCTCTAAGCAATTTGCTTCTTTTTTTTTTTTTTTTTTTTCAACATTTATTTATTTTTGGGACAGAGAGAGACAGAGCATGAACGGGGGAGGGGCAGAGAGAGAGGGAGACACAGAATCGGAAGCAAGCTCCAGGCTCTGAGCCATCAGCCCAGAGCCCGACGCGGGGCTCGAACTCACGGACCACGAGATCGTGACCTGGCTGAAGTCGGACGCTTAGCCGACTGCGCCACCCAGGCGCCCCGCAATTTGCTTCTTAAAGACAGAATAAATGGAGTCTGGTTTTTGGCCACTTAAGTTCAAGGTTACCGCCATATAGCATCCCACCTCCTCAAGCACACACCCCAGGAAAGACAGACCCAAGCTAGAGGAATATGCTCATCTCCATGGATTTCGACGAGCCGCAGAGTGTTGGGTAATCGAGAAGCGTCTCAATTGTGACTGTGGGTGTCAGGGATGTGACAGAGGTGAAGGGAAGAGGTGGCTAAGGATGGGGGAGAGGGGGAGAAAAAGATAACAATAAAATCCAAAGAAGCAGAGAATGTGGTGAGGTTGGCATTCTAGGCTAGATGGAGGCCCAGCCACTGGGTGAGCAGACAGAAGTGGGAAATGTCAAGCAGAACCATAGGCAGGTAAGACTGAGCATCGGGAACGAGGGAAGAAATCAGGGACTAAGAAGCTAAGGACATAGATTTGGCAGACATTCATTCCATGAATATGTGTGAAGCATGTACCATGTGCCAGGCATTTTTCTAAAGATTCCAGGTGCCATAGAGCAGAAGACAGGCAGAGGAAAAAAAAAAAAAAATCTCTGCAGGAGGCTTATGTTTTTGACCAGGATTCAAATTCAAGCTCTGCCACTTACTAGCGGTGGGTCCCCAGCGAGGTCACATCCTTGCTTCATCTGTAAAGTGCTATGACGATGGAGATACATACTGTGTTCCTGAACTGGAAGAGTCGACACAGTAAATACAGCAATTCTCGTCAAATTTCTGCTAAAGCTTGAGCGCCCGGGTGGCTCAGTCGGTTAAGCGTCAGACTCTTGGTTTCATCTCCGGTCACGATCTCACGGTTCATGAGGTCAAGCCCCACATTCAGCTCTGTGCTGACAGCATGGAGCCTGTTTGAGATCCTCTCTCTCCTCTCTCTCTGTCCCTCCCTGAGCACTCTCCCTCCCTCTCAAAATAAATAAATAAACTTTAAAAAAATTCTCTTAAGGCTTACTGCAAGTCATATATAATATACATGGAAAGCCCTAAAATAGCCAAAATAATTTTGAAAAAGAGGAAAGTGGGGGACTCACTCTCCTCCATATTAAGGCTTACTATATGGAATATACTGGAATCAAAGAAATGTGATGTTGACAGAGGGACAGATGTACAGATCAATGAAACAGAACAGGAAATCCAGACACTGACCCATACAAATATGCCCAACTGACATTTGACAAAGATGCGAAACAATTCAGTGAAGGAAGTATAGCATTTTCAACACCTGATGCGGAAGCAACTGGTCCTCCGCAGGTTAAAAACCTGAACCTCCACCTAAGACTTACACCTTCTAGAAACATGAACTCAGAATGGGCCATGGATTTAAATGTAGACCATACAAACACAAAACTTTTAACTTTACATGGGACAACTCTTTCAGAAGAGGAAGCATTGATAAATCAGACTTGATAAAAATTGGAAACAATTCGTCCACAAAAGATCTCAAAGGATTAAAAACCCAACAGTTTATGAACTGGGAGAAAATGTTTGCAAAGAAAAGTCTGATGCCTTTTTATAGGCTGTAAACTCTCCGTGGTCTTGTTCTCCTTTCTTAACCAAACCTCCTTCTTCTAGGTTTCAGTCACAGCTGTCTCCTTTCAGCTCTCCCGATGTGCCACACTCCTTCTGATCCGAGCCCTCACTATTCTACTTGAGCTTGAGACATTTGGCACAACCCTAATCCTAGCCTGACTACCCCACCCCACCCCACCCCAACCCTTTTACATGGCAGGATCCCTCTCATCCATTAGGTCTTAGCTTAAATGTTCATCTACTCACAGAGACCTCCAAGACCAGCTATCTAAGTAGTTTTCCTCCCAGATGTAACTTTTTTTTAATGTTTTATTCATTTCTTGAGGGAGAGAGAGAGACAGAGCATGAGTGGGGGAGGGGCAGAGAGAGGGGGAGACACGAATCTGAAGCAGGCTCCAGGTCCTAAACTGTCAGCACAGAGGGGCTTGAACTCACAAAAGGTGACCCGAGCCATAGTCAGATGCTTAACCAAGTGAACCACCCAGGCACCCCCCCCAGATGTATTTTTAAAATTTTTTTCTGTTTCTGTGCCTTTTTTGCCTCATACATCACAAGCGGTAAATCCATGTTATCTATGTACATAGAGAAATAATTATTGAATGTATATAAAAGCAAATACGTGCATAAGCACTTATCTTATTGATTATTACTTATTATCTCATTAGATTGTAAAGTATATTGTAAAAGCAGAGGCCACATCTGGGTACTGAGTGGGAAAATATTAGAAATATAGTGGGTGCTCAATACAAAAGTTGTGTTATTCTGTCTGATCATCATTCTTTGTATAAACAATTGTTGCATAGTACCTGGGTTAAAAATGGTAGGATTTTGTTTTTCTTTTCTTCTTATTCATTCATTAAATGGCATGTCCTAGCACCTACTATATAGCAGGACTTTGTGTTGGTCACTGGGAATACAGTGATGAAGAAAGATATGATTCCCTGGCCTCACAGGGCTTGCAATGTAGTTGAGAAGAAAGGCCATTAAAAATGCAATAACTGGGGCCCTGGGTGGCTCAGTCGGTTCAGCGTCCTACTTCAGCTCGGGTCATGATCTCGTAGTTTGTGGGTTTGAGCCCCGCGTCGGGCTCTGTGCTAACAGCTCGGAGACTAAAGCCTGCTTCGGATTCTGTGTCTCCCTCTCTCTCTCTCTCTGCCTCTCCCTTACTCGTGCTCTGTGTGCGTGTGTGTCTCTCTCAAGAATAAATATTTAAAAAGGTTTTTTTTTAATACGGTAACTATAACATGAGAGAAGTTCTATAACAGAGGATGTGTTAGAGCCTCAGAGGACAGAGAACATACAAATTTTTTTTTGCTGTACCTTGTGTAGTTCTCAGTGTCCACTGGGTGCTACCCACTAGAGAGGAATGAGTTAGCATCACCCTTTCAAGGAGTTTAAACCAGAGAAACCAGCTGGGAAATCAGTATGTTTGAGGCCTTAGGTCAAAGAGGTCCCTTATCCATCATGATATCAAAGAGCTTGTTTTAAATGCTATTCTCCTTTATCACCCTGGCCTGAAGTGATGCTTTGATTGACATCGAATATAAACTCCACAAGAGCAGGACTCTGTCTTACTCACTGTGGTACCCTCAGTGCCAGGGACTGAGCCTAGCACCAAGCAGGTGCCCTTTAAATATTTTGCAGATCAAAAAACCAACTGTGAGAGAGGTGAGGTGTTTTCCCAAGGTCACATGACAAGCAGGTGGTAAATCTTATCCTGTTTCTACTAATTCTTATTGCTCCCGATGGAACTTTTGTTTCAATTATTTAAGGACCTGGTGTCAGATGTCCCTACATCCCACTCCCAGATAGGGGGCAAAGAGTCCAAGGGCAGGGCCACATTGACATACATCTTCCAACCCTGCTCATCCCAGTTCCCTCGGAAAATACAACCCTGTGTCTGGGGAAGAACCATTTCTAACCTAGACTACATCATTGTACGTTTCCTCCCTCACAGCTCTCAGGAAGGGCTCAGATCTGGAAAAGGCCATTGCTACCATTGCTCTGATTTTCAGAAACTCTTCTGACCCTGATGGTAAACTTGGAAAAGCTACTGCCAAAAATCTGCTGCAAACCCAATTTAGGAATTTCACGGAGGTGAGAAAATGAACAGGCATGAAGAAACGGGGGCCACGCCATACTGGGTGGCCCAAAGAGCCAACAACTCCAGCGAAAGGGCCCTATTATGTTGTTTCATTCAACAAATGTTTAATGAACACCTACCATTTGCCAGGAAGTGAACTGAGCACTGAAGTTAATGCAGTGAACAAGCTAAAAATCCAGCAGAGTAGAGGGGTGCCTGGGTGGTTCAGTTGGTTAAGCGTGGGACTCTTGATTTTAGTTCAGGTCATGATCTCATGGTTTTGTGAGTTCAAGTCCCGTAGCAGGTTCTGTGCGGGTAGCGCAGACCCTGCTTGGGATTCTCTGTCTCTCCCTCTCTCTCTCTGCCCATCCCCCACTCATGCTGTTTCTCTCTCTCTCTCTCAAAATAAATAAGCTTCAAAAAAAACCTAGCAGAGTAGAGAGATATGCTGAAAAGGTCATTAGAAATATGCAAATAACCATGAAACAGTATGGCATGCATTGAAAGAGTAAAACAGAGGGACCATCTTGGGGCAGTCAGTCAAAGAAGCTCTCCTGGAAAATAAAGGTATAGCTGAGATCTGAAGAGTGAGCAAGAGTTAGTTTTGCAAGGGAGGAGGGTGGGCACTGAGAACGTAGCACTCCAAGCAGAGGCAATGGCATATGCAAATCCTGTAAGGCAGGTCAAAGATCTGGGAGAGCCGAGAAGGGAAAGGAAAGTAGGAAGCACTAGGCGATGAGGCTGAGAAGGTGGAGAGAGGCAAAATTACAAAGGCATAGCCTGAGAGCAGGAGGAAGCCAGGAATGTTTCTAAATCAAGGGTGAAGAAATTACATCACCTGCAGATGGGATTGGGGTAGGGGTCGGGGTGGGGGTGGGACAAAGAAAGAGTGTCTGTGAGGAAGCACTCCAAACAGAGGCCAATGATGTCGGGACTAGGGTGCTGAACAGGAGAGACATCTGGAAGGTGGAATGAACAGGATCCGATAACTGACTGGCTATAGGGTTGAAGGACAGGAGGAGCAAATTATGACACCCCAGTTTCCGACTGTGGGAAGAAATGGGTGGTGGCCTCATTTCCAGAGAAGTCAAAGATTGGGGAATAAGCATATTTGAGGTGAGGTGGGGTGGGAGGAGAAATGATGAGTTCCATCAGAATTTGTCAATTTTAAGATGTCCATGAAACATTCTGGAGGAGAAACAGAGCAACAGGACATATGACTTGGGAGGTCAGAATAGAGATTTGTGTTCGCAATTCGGAAGTCAGAGTTAGCAGTAGATGAACAGTCACTGACCTGAAGGGAGTGACCTAAATTACCTAGAGGCGTATTTTCCAACCTTCAGTCATTTGAATACCTCCTTCAATATCTTTCCCATATCTGCCTAGAGTCTGTATTACAATTCACTTAGAACTTGTCTTCTTTAAGTTAACTTTCTTTTTAAATAAATTTATTTTATAGGAATACTTTATCACTGAGGCACCTGGGGGGCCCAGTCGGTTAAGCACCCGACTCTTCATTTGGACTCAGGTGATGATCTCACGGTTCGTGATTTTGAGCCCCGCATCGGGCTCTGCAGTCAGGGCACTGCCTGCTTGGGATTCTCTCTCTCTCTCTCTCTCTCTCTCCCTCTCTTTCTCCCCCACCTGCTGTCTGTCTGTCTCAGTAAATAAACTTAGAGAGAATTATCTCTCTTTAATAACATCACTATTCTAAGTGTTAATTCAATGGGTAAGAGTGGAAGGTAGTAAAAGAATAGATGACTACTAACTTGTATTTAATAGTTCATCCTGCCTCGCCTAAAACTGCGTTACACTCTACAAGCACACTTAGGGAAATGCTGGCTGAGGGGACATGCATAAGAAGAAAAGAGGGGTTCGTACAGAGTCTAGACCACCAATATTTATTAGTAGGTAGAGCAAGAAAAAGACTGAAAGCAGTCTCTAAAGTTCTATGGGTGTTCGGAGATACTACGAAAATAAGTACTATAATTCCATGAAAATATAAATGTATTGGCTCTAGCATATGACAGTTATATCTGGTGTCATCCACTGGGGGAAGGTGGGCCAAGGGGACAAATTCCTGTGAATCTTGGATTATTTCAAAAGACTGTGTGAGAAATCGACTTTTTTTTTTTATTCCACAAATAAAGTGATTTTATAAAAACTCAATTTCATTAGAACAGAGAATAGAATGTGGTTCCCAGGGGGAGGGGGATGAGGAAGTGAACTGATAGAGGTCAAAGGGCACATATTTTCTTTCTTTCTTTTTTTTTTTTAATTTTATTTATTTTGAGAGAGAGACAGCGAGTGGGGTAGGGTCAGGGAGAGGGAGAGAGAATCCCAAGCAGCAGCCGTGCTGTCAGTGCAGAGCCCGTTGTGGGGCTCAAACTCGCGAGCCATGAGATTATGACCCGAGCCAAGCTCAAGGGTCATTTAACTGACTGAGCTATCCAGGCTCCCAAAGAGTACACATTTTCAATTTCAGGAAGAATAAGTATTATTTGTATGATTGTTTGATTTTTTTTTTTTTTTTTAAGAAAAATCTTTGTAGCCAGAAGTATCAGGCAAGAATTTGCCAAGCGGTAAAAAGTTCTGGGGAGCCTTTAAGGAAAGCGTGGGTGAAGAAATCCTATAACACTTGCCTACATCAGAGGCCAAACGAGATGACACATTCTAGAGAGAAAAAGGCCTCATACTTGGTGGCTGGGCAGATCTTCAGGGAGCTTTTCACACGTATGAAAATGAGGACCTAGTGGATGGTCATCCTGATGTACAATCGCACCCCCTACCCCTCCCCACCCCATGTAAGGGGACAGTTCCCAGGCCCCCGTGGATGCCTGAGACCACAGACAGTACAGAAGCCTCTCTAGACTGCTTTTCCTTATGCACACACGCCTATGATAAAGTTTCCTTCATAAATTAGATGCAGTAACAGACTCCTAACAACAATAATAATAAAATAGAACAATGACCATACACTCTAGTAGAAGTTACGTGAACGTGGTCTCTCTCTCAAAATACCTTATCGTACTGTACTCACCCTTCCGGTGGGCATGTGAGATGATAAAATGCCACGTGACTGAGAGGAAGGGAGGTAAATGACGTAAGCACTGTCACGTCAACTTAGGCTTCCATTGACCTTCTGATGATCATCAGAAGGAGAATGGTTGCTTCCAAATCCCAGTTGACCCAGGCAACTCAAACTGTGGAAAGAGAAACCTCGGACGAGGGGGTTCCTGCTGTAATTCACCATCCCCTCTGAGAACAGCCAAGGGTAAAAGAAAGTTAAAGCCAAATCATGTCCCTCAGTGTAGATTAAACTTGAGAGAGGCAGTCAATTTCTGGATCTCCAGCAGCAGACCTATCCAGGCCTCATGTGAAGTCGGGCTCTCTGCTCAAGATGACAGAAAGCAGAAGCCATATTTCAGGGGACTCTAGGACATTCTCAGTATTAATAGTGGTAACTTAACTTTAAGGAGCAAACATGGAGAGTAATGTCAGGACGCTGCCTTGGACCTAGCACCCAGCTCTGTGAGACTCCTCAGGGCAGGTAGGGGCACACAGGTCAACGGCAAAAGACCGCAGCCCCTTAATGACTAACTGGGCTTTCTCCTACATCCCTACGTGGAGCTCTCTGGTTAACTGAGATGGCACTTTGGGCTGAGGCCTGGGTTCTGAGAGGAACATCTCCTTTCTCACAAGCCTAATGTAATTTGGGGGGATCTTAACACTCTATAGTCAGTCAGATAAAATAAAACTGAGCATTTATTCGCACTGATAAGAAGATACAGAAACAAGATGGCTGATCAGGCCCCAAGAGAACTACCTGGGCCAGCTCCCAGGTACTTAAAATACATAGAGAAAAAAGAGAGAAGATCTACAGCCGCCTCTGACCTTTGAGCAGTGTGTCCTTCCACTAGTAAGTAGTCCTGTCTCTGCCGTGGGCCCCACCATGTCCACAGAGCACTCAGCTGTCATGGAGCGAGGCAGGGGAAACTCTTTTTGCCTTCACTGTTAGGTGTGACCTCTTGAGGACAACCAGCCTGGAGAGACAAGAATGGTCTAGTCGGTAAGAGGAATGTATCATCATTCCTAAAGTGCTCTAGTCGTTGCTGTGATGGCTTTTTACAGCTAGCACATGGCTGAGCATTTGGGGTTGAACTAAATGCAAACACAGCCCAGAATACCAGAGAATCAAACGACCTTAATGTTGTTAATGCCACTTGGGAGGATATTTCACAGGCTGTGGTTGGAAACTAAAAAGCCTCTTTGTGGATGTACTACTCACACGTCTCCCCTCAATCTATTTAGGAGGACTATGGACTTGGGTGTGATTTGTGATGAAACTGAACGCTGGACAATTTTCCAAAGCACAGATTTTTCTATGAGCATTTTTTAATTTCGTATTTCTGGACGGTCTTATTGTTCATTAGAACACGGAGTGAATACCTCTCATAACAGAGATTATATGTTGAAATTGTGAAAAATGTAACATATCTGTGCTTCTAGAGAGGCAGATGGTTAGTAGTTAAGAGTGTGGGCTCCAGAATCAGGCAGCCAAGACCATGAACTCTAGCTTCACACCAATAGCTGCCTAGGTTGGGGCAAGTGACTTAATTCTCACTGAGTCTTTTGATGCTCATCTGTTAAGTGGGGATAATAGTCGTATATTCATAAGGTCACTGTGGAAATTCGGTGAAATAACCCATGAAAAGATTTAACACAGTGCCCCACTGGTAGCCCTGGTAACAACTTGACATGATATTGTTACTACCGTGTTATGCCATGTTACAAGAACATGTTAATAACATGTTTCTTAATTGCTTGTTATCTGTAAAACCAAGGTGACACAATGAATTCAGTTTTTACTTGTTCTTTATTCTCACAGGGACAAGAAACAAAACCAAAATACAAAGACCTCCTTTCTGAACTCGATGAGTACACTGAAAATAAGCTTGATTTTGAGGATTTCATGATTTTGGTCTTAAGCATCACTGTAACTTCAGAGTTGCTACAAAATATATGGAGTGTAAAAACGATGAAGTAAACAGCTTTAAAAATACAATCAGAACACCTGGGTGGCTCAGTTGGTTAAGCGTTCCACTTCAGCTTGGGTCATGCTCTTGCAATTCATGAGTTCGAGCCCTGCGTTAGGCTCTGTGCTGATGGCTCAGAGCCTGGAGCCTGCTTTGGATTCTGTCTCCCTCGCTCTCTGCCCCTCCCCCACTCATGCGCGCTGCGCGCAGCGCTCTCTCTCTCTCTCTCTCTCTCTCAAAAATGAATAAACATTTAAAAAAATTTAAATATGCAAGTAAACAAAATAATGGCAGTAGACTGTTAAATGACTGAAGTCTTTTCCATTTTATTTTTAGCTAATTGAGCAATTAATCCCATGAATCTGGGATTGCCTGGGATGGTTCTGATTGCTAATATTTAGACCCAATAACTCCAAAAGTACCTGCATACTCTCCAGGAATGTTTGAATGATCTAGTCTCTGGGTGCTTTACAATAGGATACATTTGATACCACTGGGTACCAAATTGCTTTTGCTTAGTCAATAGTGACTTAGAGCATCTTCCTGATAGTCTTTGAGTTATCACTTAATGAATGAATGAATGTTTGTTCAGCCTTTTCTGGATGGTACTGAGGATACAGTAACGCCCTAGCTACATACTCTCTGCCCTCAGACATGCCTGCAGAAGTCTAGCAGAAGAGGTGGATATTTAACAATGGATGTCAATTGCATATACAGTATAATTATAACTATAAGGGCACCAGGATGCTAGAAGTGTTTATCACATTACCTGAACTCAAAGGTCAGAGAAGCTTTACCGACATTCTGCAAAAGGCGAAACTACATGAGGGAAAAAAAAAAGATCAGTGGATGCCAAAACTGTGGGCGGGAAATGGAGTTGTCCACAAACAGGCACAAGGGAACTTTTGGGGGGGAATGGCAATGTTTTATATCTCGATTGTGGTGGTGGTTACATGACTGCCTACATTTGTCAAACTCTTAAAACTGTATACTACAAAGGGTAATTTTGCTGTATGTGAATTATACCTAAATAAACATGACTTAAAATCCCAACACCCCAATATCCTTGTAATCTGTGTGTCAACTTTTTATCGTCAACCAGCAACTTTTTGAGAAAGCTTCTAAAAGGTGTGTTTCAAGGACCCACATCCCTATGTCCACGCCTGTGTTTTTGAGTTTAAATTACACACACACACACACGCACGCACGCACACAGGTCAATGCCTGAGCCTTTGAGACAGACTTTCGCAAAAACTTCTACTCATTGTAAAATTATTGTAACTTTGAAAGTCCCTCCCCTTATCTCCCCTTTTCTTCCTAGTCCAGCATGGTAAGCCTCACATACATAATGTGAAGAAACTCAGGAGGGAGACCTTCACCCCTGGTCTCACCCTATAGTGTTCCGAATCCACCAAGATCTGACTCCTTGCTTCTTTCCACTTTCCAAACCTCAGGCATTCTTTTTTTTTCTAACATAACGTATTGTCAAGTTGGCTAACATACAGTGTATAGTGTGCTCTTGGCTTTGGGAGTAGATTCCCATGGTTCATCACTTACCACACCCAGTGCTCATCCTAACAAGTGCCCTCCTCCATTGCCATCACCCATTTTCACCTCCCAGCCCCGATCAAGTTTTTTTGTTCTCTGTATTTAAGTTTGTTCTCTGTATTTAAGAGTCTTTTATGGTTTGCCTCCCTCTCTGAAACTATGTTTTCCCCTTTCCTTTTCCCATAGTCTTCCCAAATTCTACACATGAGTGAAAACATATGATATCTGTCCTTCTCTGACTGACTTCTTTCACTTAGCATAATACCCTGCAGTTCCACCCAAGTTGTTGCAAATGGCAAGATTTCATTCTTTTTCATTGCCGAGTAGTATTCCATTGTGTATATATCCCACATCTTCTTAATCCATTCATCAGTCAATGGACATGTTGATAGTACTGCTATAAACATTGGGGTACATGTGCCCCTATGAATCAGCATTCCTGTATCCTTTGGATAAATTCCTAGTAGTGCTATTGCTGAATTGTAGGGTAATTCTATTTTTAATCTTCTGAGGAATCTCCATACTGTTTTCCAGAGCGGCTGCACCAGTTTATATTCCCACCAACGGTGTGCAAGAGGGTTCCCGTTTCTCCACATCCTCGCCAACATCTGTTGTTTCCTGAATTGTTAAATTAGCCACTCTAACTGGTGTGAGGGTGGTATCTCAATGTGTTTTGATTTGTATTTCCCCAAACCTAGATATTCTACACTGAGAGTTTACATACCACGTAAGAAAACCTCCAGACTTTACCCTCTATCATCCTTTTAACAGGGGATACAAATGTTCAATAGGGCTCATACTAAGTGCCAGGCACCATTTTAGGGGCTTTACAAACATTAACTCTTTCGACCCCCATAACAACCCTCTGAGGTATGTATTAATACTATCATCTTACAGATGAGGAAACTGAAGCACAGAGGTTTGATTTTTTCCAAAGTCCTTGAAGTGGCAAGTTTGAGAGTTTTCTGCCCTCTCTGTGGGTATTGCTAATTTCGTTTTAATATTAGACTTTGTCGTGAGCAATAATATTATAATTCAACAGAAATAACTGCACATTTCAGGCACTGTGTGAGAAAGAGGTATCAGCTGGGTCCTGGGGAACCATTTGGCATTCCTCAAATAGAACTCTGTGGGCTGCTCTCCCTCAAAGCCCTTTGTATCCTAGTCACAAGTAGCTGAATATAAGCAGCCTTGGTGACCAATGAAAGGTCAAATTCACACCTTTCAGAGAAAGAAAAAAAGAGGTGCTGGCCAATGGTGTGATGAGGAATCTTGGAGCCATTCCAACCCTCTGGGCTCCCAGGAAGAATTTTTGAAAATCCATCCCAGATGGAAAGTCACGCTCCTCTGAGGATATCAATTATAGAATCTATTTTAGCTTGATGTAAAGAATAAAAACAGAGCCAAAGCACGTGAAGCACTAGTGACAGATAAATCAATGAGCATGATGCTAAGACAGTAGATCACAAAGGCCTCCCTCACTTCTTGGTGCTCGTCCCAAAACTATGAATTCTACTCGTAAGACAAAGGTGCCATCTTGAAATGTTACTGGTCATCATAGGTGAGATTGTGGATGTAAATCTGTCTTGGGATTTCTTGGTTGCAAGGAACAAAACCCATTTAATCACACACACACACACACACACACACACACACACACACAAAGGAAAAAGGGATGGGTTATACTCATCACCAAGGTATGGGGGCATATAATGAGATGAAAAGTCAGAGAATGCAATTAATGTGCACAAAATACTGGAAGCAGAAACAGAAAGCAAGGACAAGATTTTGCGCTTACTTTCTCCTAAATGAATTGGTTTCTTGTCTCTGCATCTGTCTACATGTGATCATTATTCTGCTTTCTCTCCCTCTGCCTCCTTCTCCTTTCCCCCCACCCCATGCTCCCTTGTTCTCAGTTCTATCCCTATCTCTATCTCCCCTTTTTATCTCTGTGTCTCACTCAACCAGTTCTTTCCCCTCCTTGGCACAAGAGCAAAGACAGTGTCCCCATCGCTAACTTCACCATTTCCTTTAAATGCCCAACAGACCCTCGTAGCAGCTCAGAAACCGGATCCCAATCCCCAAGAGAGAGATCTGATTGTGTGCATTGAGTAGGGATTCTTGATCTTGTCTGCATTCAGAGAAGCAAATCACATGCCCACTCAGCCAGGGACAGTGGGAAATGAGTCTTTGCAAAGTAGATGGGCAGGTTCTCAAAGAAAGAAGGAAGGAGCTGGGGAACAATTGACAGGGGAAATTAACAAAAATCTCTAATGCCAAATCTGTAACTTGGACTAGAAGGTAATGTTATTTGCTTCTCAGGTATAAGCTCATTAAAAGTGTCTTGGTGGAATAATCTTTTTGTTATTCCAAGCGAATCCTTTCTTGCATTGTCACTGTATAAAAGGAGCTAACCTGAGCCTCCCTGGAAAGTTTTCCTGTGATTAAATATAGTTAAAAGATTCCTTTCCAAGAGCTGCAAGTACCCTTGCAATTTGGTGAGTGTGACAGAAACATACCCAGTCCTAGAACCCCTAATTTTCTTTATTCTAGTGTCTAAAAATGGGTCCAAGTATGAGATCAGGAACTGTGCTTTAAATAGTCCTTTGTAAGACAGGGAGAAAGGACTGGCAGCAACCCAACAGGCGTCCTGCTCATCAGCTGACCTTCACTGTCAGTAGAGCTGATGAGTGCTCTTGGGGAGACCAGTCTGCTGAATCCAGAAAGGGTGGCCCAGCCCATGGACAGGGGGAGACCATCCTTGAATTCAGGGAGTTCAGGCCTGAAATATTTATTATGCCAGTCTCCTGTCATCTATTTACAATTTAGGCCACATGGATTCACATCTGTCTTTGATCCTTTAGGGGTACAATTGTGCATAATAAAATTCTGGAGGTGCCGTGGCATGAGGAGGGTCTCAACATTTCTTCTGCTCCAGCATACTTGAGGAATACCGTGCATTCTTGTAACAAGTTTTCAATACTTCATCCACAATTCTGAATCTAAAGAACACACTGCTGTTTTTTTATACTCATTTGCTGACAGAACATGAACTATATCTAAAGCGAGGCTGCTTGTAGTCTTGATTTCCTCTACTTTTTGTGAGTGTTCAGACTTTGTAGCTGGGAGGGCTAAGCTCCCAGAGAAATCACTGACTCAGAGAGGTGGACCAGACAGTCAAAGGACCTGACTCTGGGTCCAAGCTCTGCCACTACCAGTTGAGTGGCTCTGAGAAAGTCCTCCACCATTTTTTTTTTGTTTTTTTGTTTTTGTTGTTGTTGTTGTTGTTGTGTTGTTTTGAGGTGAGCCTTGTGTTTTTTCAAATATAAATTTGGGATCAGAATGGGACCGCTTTTCTTAAAGACGTTGCTGTGAGACTCAGAGAAGCACATTAGGGGGTGCCTGACTGGCTCTGTCCAGCACCTGACTCCTGATTTCAGCTCAGATCATGATCCCAAGGACGTGGGATCAAACCCCATGTCAGGCTCCAAGCTGAGTGTGGAGCCTCCTTGAGATTCTCTCTCTCTCTCTCTCTCTCTCTCTCTCTCTCTCTCCCCCTCCCCTGCTCATGCGCTCTCTCAAATAAAATAAAATATTTTTTTAATTTCAAAATATCCATATGCATATGCTTTCCTTTCTACTTTGTCTGATTCAAGACAAGTTGTTATCATCATTATTATTAATAGCTACCCCATATAGAGCACCTACTATACCCAAGTATTGCCATATGGTCTTTTCCTGAATTCCCTAAATAACTGTGAGATACTGGTGTTATCATCTCTATTTCACACAACAGAATGAATTGAAGGGGTCGAGTGAGTTACTTAGGGTCACATGGCAATAAAGAGCAGAAAAAACCCAGGATTCCTCCCCACGCCTGTGTTTTTTGTGCCACAGTTGGGCTCCTGTCTCTGATAACACGAGTGGATGTAAAACCACCAACGAAGAGCTTCTCCATTATTTGAGGACTATACCTGATTACACCAAATTCTCCTCCAAAGCGACCAGGAAGGAGAAGCAGCAGTAGTTATGTTTCCTAGGCCAGAACCCAAAGGGATTGAACAAGAGTGAAAGCAGAAAAGCAGTAACAATAAAACATGTTTTCCTGCCTCTTTATGCCGTTCAGGGCTTAATTTTCAGGGGGAAAAAGAGGCTGTCTGTGGCAAAGATCAATATATAGAGAGCTAAATGTCAGTAAACCGAGGATGTCCCTAGAGAAAAAAAAAGATGATTCTCCTTTTTTTTTTTTTAGGTTAAAAACAGGTAGATATACTTTATTTATTTTATTTTATTTTATTTTTTTAAGATATACTTTATGTATGTTTGCAAGTGCCATTAAACCCACAATTCATGTGCTCATTTACTGGTCTGTAAGATCTTTATAAGTGGGAGACCTGCCTGTCTTATATGATAGCCTGAACACCCAGAATACCACCTACAGCTTAGTAGCTGCTTGGTGAATATTGAACGAACAAATACTGTAATTAATGAGTTCTTCTTGAATAGAAGACATACGAAGGGAAACATTTAGATGTTTGCTTAGATGCAGCTCGATGTCCTACCAAAGGGTGAGCCGGAATCTTATGCAAAGACCGCTAGTTTTTCTTCTTTCTTCATCATTTTTTTTTTAATATGTATTTCAAGAAGGGGAGAGGGGCAGAGAGAGAGGAGAAGAGAGAGAATTTCAACCAAGCTTCACACTGTCAGCTCAGAGCCCGATGTGGGCTCGAACTCACAAATCATGAGATCGTGACCTGAGTTGAAATCAAGAGCCGGAAGCTGAACCGACTGAGCCACCCAGGCGCTCCCAAAGACCGCTAGTTTTAAAAACTGGCGAGAATGAAGATTTAGAGTTAGTTTAAGATTGCTCTCACTCTGGTTTAGCTCAGAACCAGCATATAAGAAGTGCAGAGAATATTCTCGAGATCAAAGGCACAGACCATGAAACGTCCCCATTGTTTAAACAGGGCCAGTGAAGCCACACAGAGTGGACAACCCATTAGGACAGAGGAACCCAGAACCTGGAACTATCCACCAGCCATGATTATCTGGAGGCAGAGCCACATGATCACTCCTTCTGTGTCTTATTGATTTCTGGACCTCGGCCAGCCCCAGCCATTTTTTTCAAGGCACGTTTTTATAAGATAAAGCCATTTCACAGTGCGCCTGGGTGGCTCAGTGGCTTAAGCATCCGGCTCTTGATTTTGGCTCAGGTCATGATCTCATGGCTGGTGAGATTGAGCCCTGCGCCAGGCTCTGGACTCACTGTGCAGAGCCCGCTTGGGATCCTCTCTTCCCTCTCTGCCCATCCCTGCCCACCAAGGTGTTCTCACTCTCTCTTGCTCTCTTCGCTTTCTCTCAAAATAAATAAATAAGGTTTAAAAAAAAAAGATAAAGCCATTTCCAAACTCAATGATTTAGGGGCACCTGGGTGGCTCAGTTGATTAAGCATCCGACTTTGGCTAAGGTCATGATCTCACGTTGGTGGGTTCCAACACTGCATCGGGCTCTGTGCTGAGTATTCAAAAAGCCTGGAGCCTGCTTCAGATTCTGTGTCTCCCTCTCTCTCTGCCCCTCTCCTGCTCACGCTCTTTCTCTCTCTCTTCTCTCTCAAAAATAAATACACATTAAAATTTTTTTTAAAAATAAAACATTAAAAAAGAACAACAAAAACAAAATTCAATGATTTATATTCAAAGTTACTTCACCAGCTTCATCTGCTTCTCAATCCTGGGTTCTGTCCCTCTTTGCTTCGACCTCAAAGAGATTTGTACCCCACAGCGGGACAAGTTAATCCTGGGAAATTTTTGGCCCTTTCAGCAGGGGAGACAGACACCTCAGGGTTAGGACAAGGGCTTATTTGGTTGTGAGGGTGCCGTATCTCTGCCAGCCTGTAACTGGCTGCTTTCTCAAAATCTCTTGTTTTGAAAGAGAGAAAGCTGTAGGTACTAGGGGCCTCTGAGGGGCTTAATGAAAATCAATAATGAAATTCAAAGTGGAGAAAGGAGAGCCACAAGGAGGATTCTAAAGGATCTTCAATTTCTCTGACACTTTGGTCTTCAAGGAAAGAGTTTTTGATTCCCTCTGAAAAGCCACGTGGAATAGTGGAGACGTTAAATTGAGCAGTAATGGGGCTCATGGTTCAGGAGCTGTCCCTGCTAGATTTCCCTCCACCCACCTCCTCCTCTGAAATCAGGATGGGAGGAGAGGTGAAGAATGGAAACCACTTCCAATCTCAGATGACCATGTATGAGCGAAGGGGGGGTTCTTGGCTCTTAAAATCCTTTTAAGTTAACGTACAGAGGGGTAATTGGGCTGAGAGAGGAGGGAGGGTTTGGGCTGTGCCCTGAAGCCACACAGAACCAACTGGAATCTTCATTTCAACTGTTCTGGGTGATTTGGGGCTGGAAGAGCATGTCAGCGTAGAAATCCCCTCAGTCTTCTTGGAGCAACCCAGCCTAAAAAACTGAGATTCTTATTCACGTCTGCACCCTTAGGACAGCTGATTGTTGGCGTGTCCACACCAGATGTTCACAGCCGGCCTCTGTTCTGAATGGTCTGTGCTCATCCCGTTCAGGTTACATATTTTGAATGTCACCCTGTCGCAGACGCTGCTGATGCCCAGCCTGTGTCTTCTCAGCACACCTGAGTTCATCTGTCATCTCAAGAGACTATTTCCAGCCCACTGACAACTTCCTGCCTCAGGTACACGTGCCTCCCTTCCATGCAGCTCTGGAGCTTGCTCTACAGCAGATGAGGGAAACAAAGGTGGGCTATGATCATGACACAAGTCCAGCAGAAGGACCCCAGGGAAACTGAGCCCCAGTTACCCACAATGGGTCGTCGACCCATTAACACACCTTTATTATCTTTTCTCCTTGCCTTAATTCACTTTCCCTATTTCCTCAACTTTTTCCTTCCTAGGATGGCTTACCTATAAGCTTCCTGTACCTAAATCCTTGTCTCAGGGTCTGCTTTGGGGAGGAACCCAAACAGAGAAAACCCCCTCCCCTGGTCTCAGCACCAAGAATACTATTTTGCCTATCATAAGCTTTTAGACAGTACTTGTGGATGTCTTGGGAAATCTTCCTAGTGACAATTCGAGGCATTCAGTAGAATCTTTTAGAAGATGATTCGCAATTGGGCATCATGAAATAGAGAAGATAAAAAAGGCCTTTATTCCAAGAAGAGAAGCAGCATATATGGGAAAGTAGGAGCATGTGTGGTAAATGCAGGGTAAATCGTTCTGTATGCCTGGGACTCCAGACGAACTGTGGCAATGAGACAAGAAATAGGTCTCTATCAATTCTGTCTCCCGTTGACCCATTTTCTTTGAGTTTACAGCAGTAAAAGACAGATTTCAATATAGAACTGAGCTCAACTTTGGGGCACCTGTGTGGCTCAGTCAGTTGAGCCTCAGACTTTGGCTCAGGTCATGATCTCACGGTTCATGGGTTTGAGCTCTGCCATCAGGCTCTGTGCTGACAGCTCAGAGCCTGGAGCCTGCTTCAGATTCTGTATCTCTCTCCTCTATCTCCTCTCCTCTCTCTCTCTTCTCTCTCTCCCCCTACCCTGCTCGTGCTGTCTCTCTCTCTCAAAAATAAATAAACATTAAAAAAAATAAAGAAAAAAGACTTGAGTTCAACTCAGTAATAAATAGGAAAGGCTTTACATAATAATCCTGAAGGACTCTTAGTGTCTACATAACATTCTTTGAGGGTTTCTTCTCTAGGTCAGTGGTTAGCAAACTTTGTCTATAAAGGGCCAGATAATAAATATTATCTGTTTTGCATGCCAATCAGTTTCTGTCATAACAGTTCAACTCTGTTGTTGTATCATGAAAACAGCCAGAGACAGTACGTGAAATGAATGGCAGTGGCTGTGTTCCAATAAACTTTATTTGCTGTAGTTTGCTGACCCCTGGTCTACATGACCATTCCTCTGGCTCCATCCAGTTCTGCAATTCTAAGATATGTTTGTGATTGTCCTACGCAGCAGAGAGGTCTGGCTGACCGATCTTAGCAAAGCCTTTCCTCCCTCCTCCCCATGTGGACCCACAGTGAATGTGTTCCATATCCAAGGTGCCCAGTCTACCTGGAACCCATCCCAACCAGTCATTTGCAGCAGCCTCTTTATCCAATTTTGCCCACAGTCTCTCTGCTAAGGCAGAGCAACTGAGCCTAAATTTAATTATTCTGCTGGGGAAATAACAATAGTGTTACCCGAGGCTGTCTGATGCCAAGAATTTTCCATGTCATGGGAAGAGAAAAATAAATAGTGACTTGAAGTAAACAAGTCTACCCACACCCTCCTCAGGGGCCTAGAAAGGGATGAAAACTGGGGAAGCAGCAGCCAGTATAATATGGCAAGACCCCACACCACCTTCTTTATTTTTGCGCTTGAAGGTATAAGGACAGCCGTTGCTTCTGATATACCCATTTAGCCTGCATTATTGACCACCTAATGAATGCCAGGCAGCATTCCTTCATTCCCTAAGCACCTATCAAATGCCCACTTTGTGGTAGACGGGACCAGCTACGTAATTTTTGGGCCCGGTGCGAAACGGAAATGTAGGACTCCTTGTTCAACAATTGTTAAGAATTTCAAAATGGTGACAGCGGAGCATTACGCCACGCAGGGGGTTTTTCTAAGAGCTGTGCAGCTGCATAAGTCACACACCCATGAGCCGGCCTTGGTGCTTCATGTTGATGTTACAATGATCCATATGGTGTTCCATAGATGAATCCAGTCCTCACTCTACTAAGCTTACTAAGAAGACAGAGAAGATGTGAGTAATAACGGACCTATCAGTGCTGCCGCCCCCACTCTTTAATTCCTTCACCATTTTTGTCCACATCGGACCCCAATGAATGCCCACATTCATCAGCCACCATCTACATCTGTCTGTCAGCATCTGACGACAGGCTGCCAGAGCCACTCTGCCTGCGAGCTCAGAGAACCAGAAGCCCTTGACCAATGGTTGACTTGTGTGGGAATCCTTCTAGGTGGCTGCCTGCCCCCTGCCGCAGTCAACTTTGAGGCCAGATGTGCACGGATCCCAGACCTCCCCTGTAGCACTACGTCATACCCTAGCTTGGCTAGGGTCCTTCCTTCTTCCCATCTCCCTGCCGGCTCTTCCTGAGAACATTTCCTGAGGGTCACCTTGACCCAAATTCTCATTTCAGGGTCTGTTTTCAGAGGCCCAACCTAAGACACATGCGTATAAGTTGTTCTGGAGTAAGGTACCAAATGAGGGGCAGCACGGTAGAGATGGTGATAAGGAAAGTGTCTTCCCACTGGAGAACAGGGAGCGGCACAGGTGGGGGGAATCTTGGGTGGGTTGAGATTCATGTTGGATCTTGATTCAGGGATCTAATTTTGAAAAGGCTGAGATGAATGGCAGAAGTAGGGGAAGGTATTGTGCTTATTCCGTTTATCCCTCCAGGTCTCCTTGGTACTCTTTTCTACTTACTTGTGTCCAGAAGGGTGACCTCCATGGGTTGCAGCTATCTGCAACTTTGCCTCTGGCTTCTTGTTGGATGAAGCCCATGAGCTTGTAGCTGATAGGGTGGAGGAGACTGAGCTGGACGGCCTTTTCCACACAGCTACTTTTTCTGTATCTGCTAACCTTTTCCATCGTGAGGACCGTACCACTCATGCTGGTTTCCCTAAACCCTGCACACCTCTATGTAAACAGTTTCTTTTCCTAATGCTTCTCAGCTACCTATTTTGAGTGTACCCCTCTGGGGGCGCCTGGGTGGCTCAGCTGTTAAGCGTCCGTCTTCGGCTCAGGTCGTGTTCTCACGGTTTGTGAGTTCAAGCCCCGCGTCGGGCTCTGTGCTGTCAGCTCAGAGCCTGGAGCCTGCTTTGATTTCTGTGTCTCCTTCTCTCTCTGCCTCTCCCCCAGTTGTGCTCTGTCTCTCTCTGTCTCTCAAAATAAATAAATGTAAAAAAAAAAAATTGAGTGTACCGTCTGGACTGTGCGAGGACCCTGGCTAACACAGCTACGAAGGGGATGAGGATAATGCAGGTAAAAGGAAGAGCTCTCCCAAAGGCACGGAAGTCAGGCTTGCAGATGCTAAGGGAATAATGTGCAGCGAGTGCCTGGAGAATGCAATAGGACTCAAACGACAAAGGGATGATGACAGACAAATGGCACAGCCATGGTATGTCTGAACAGAGCTGTGATGTGATCGGAGATGGGTTTGAGGGGAGAAGAGTAGACATGGGTAAGAAGGAAATGGACTAAAGACGAAATGGAAACAGGCTGAAGGATTTGGAGGCTACTTCTGGGATCCAGCAGGAAGGAGATAGATTAAAATGCAGCCAGCTAGGGGCGCCTGGGTGGCGCAGTCGGTTTGAGCGTCCGACTTCAGCCAGGTCACAATCTCGCGGTCCGGGAGTTCGAGCCCCGCGTCGGGCTCTGGCTGATGGCTCAGAGGCTGGAGCCTGTTTCCGATTCTGTGTCTCCCTCTCTCTCTGCCCCTCCCCCGTTCATGCTCTGTCTCTCTCTGTCCCAAAATAAATAAACGTTGAAAAATGCAGCCAGCTGGACAGGGTCCTGATGACAATGTGATAAGAAAGCCATCTGTATCAGTCTCTCCGCCTTGAGGCCTTTGTAAATGCTGTTCCTTTTGCCTGGTGCGCCCTTCCACCTTCCCCTGACTAATTCCTCTCAACTCCACAGGCTCAGCTTCACATTATTTCTCTGGGAAGCATTTGCTGGCCCTCCCTTCTGGATTGCCTGACGGTCCTCTCGTCAATGCTCACGTAATGCCTCGTTTCCTACCTATTAAGAGCTTATACTGCCAGTGACTACTTAATGTTCTCACTGCCGCTTTGTGCCATAAACTCTGTGAGGCAGCGACATGGTCTATCCTGCTCATCATTGTATCTCTAGAGCCCAGCCTCCTTCCTTAGTACCCCAGTGGATGTATAACAGATGGATGGACAAAAGGAAAAATGCCTGGAGGCAATCAGCAGCCTCTGAAGGTTACTGTTGGGCAAGTAGCTTGACCTTGAATTTCTAGTATCTGTTCAGGTGGCATCATTCACTCATCTTCCTGTGATATTTCTCAGGGTCTTATTTATCTCTAGAGCTGAATTGAGAGGCCCATTTGACAGAGTAATAAATAGAGTCGCATTTCTTCTGAGGGATTTGGAATCTCTGAGCTGTTTGTGCTCTTGGCACAAAAGAGGACACTGACAGAAGAAGGCAGTCGCCAACAAAAAAAAAAAAAAAAAAAGGAAATTACGAGAAGCATTTGCAAAGTAAACATCATTAAGAGCAGGGAATGATGACGACTAAAATAATGTTTCCTGTTGAAGCCTACGTTGTATTACAAATCATGAAGGAGCTTGATTGGACAGGCTGTTGGTGACAAATAGCCTGCAATTCATTTCTTTCTTGGCTGACTTTTGGCCAACTCGCTGCATGATTCATGTAAGTGTTATTTAACAACCTCTCTACGTGCTGGGAGAAGATGAGGCTGGGGTCTCCCCACAGAAACATCTGGTTTGGGGGGACCGATTCTGCTGCGCATTATCCCTGAATGTATATGCTGTCGTACCCATCAAGGCCCCCACACTACATAGCTAACACACACCCAGAAGATCATTGCAGGATACTGACAAAGGGACCACTCACAAAAGAGTGGGCAGGGTCAGAGAAGCCAGCAAGGGCTGCAGCACCTGAACTTAGCGACAATGGGAGCTGCTGGGAGCATGTGGAGAGCAGACATAAGTATCCACAGTTTACAGGTGAGAAAGCTGGAGGGGGCCCGCCTCACCAGGCGGTCTAAGCGAGGAAATGTAAGTGACGACACTTGGAAGAATGAAATCCCCTGAAAATATCTCTGTACCTTTCCATTCCCATCTCCATGCTTCTACCTTCTATTTGGTGTTCTTCAAACAAAACACATTTTCATGCCTCTGTGGTTTTAAACAAGGGCCCCTTCATTCTAGAAGCTTTCACTGGCTGCCTCTCCACCGTTCCAGGGGCATACACCCATTGTCTTTGCTTACCTAGCATCTGTTCCCCCTGCTCATGACCATATACCTCAGTTTCCCTTTGGAAAATGGACTGTGTGGTCTGTCAGGGCGAGGGGGGATTAGCATACTCTGAACCTGCAGCGATCGATCACCGTGGTTGGTTCAGGGGTGGACATGTATCCAATTCAAGCGAAAGAGTGCGGAAAATGATGCCATTACTCTCTAGCCAAAGGACTTCTCTTCCAGCCAGAGTTCTTAAACCAGTGGAATATACCTGGAGAGAGGTTCCTGAGAATGAAAGCAACACACAAGGAGCCACAGCTGAGAGATGGAGAGATTCACGGTGATTTGTGCGAGCGCCTAAGTCCAGCCTGGCTGGACGACTGCAGTCCACGAAGCCAGGCTCCCCCTGTGCATCTCAGCGGTGTGAACCAGTAAGCCGCTCTTTGGGCTCAAGCCAGTTGCAGCTAGCTTTCACCACTTACAGCTCTTCCAGCTGTTCACTGCCCTGAGGCCATCCTTCCTGTGCTGTCATTCATTCTAGATGGCCTGCCTTTTTCATGGGACTCCCCCCCCCCCCACCCGGACCTTGAGTTTCTCTTGTTCCTCCTTGCCCAGGGCCCGGCACAAATTTGTAAGTGATTAAGAAACGTGGAGAGAAAGCAATACAAAGAGTCAAGTTTCCAGAATAAGGTAGCTCAGGATTCCCAGCTTTTTAATAGCAGTGATAACCATCATCGATGATGGTGGTGGTGGTGATGGCTGCCATGTATAAAGCACTGCTTTACGGCTTTATAAGCATTATCTCATTAGATCGTCAGAACCGCCACAGCAAGGGCTTGCATTTAATCATGTTGCTTATAAGGAAGAGGCTTGGGGCAGCTGGGTGGCCCAGTCAGGTAAGCGTCTGACTCTTGATTTCAGCTCAGGTCGTGATCTCACAGTTCATGGGTTCAAGCCCCGCATAGGCTCTGCACTGACAGCATGGAGCCTGCTTGGGATTCTTTATCCCTCTCCCTCTGCCTCTCCCCCTCTCGCACTCTCAATCTCTGTCTCTCTCCCAAAACAAATAAACTTAAAAAAAAGAAAAAGAAGAAGAGGCTCAGAGATTTCAAACAACTTGTCCAAAGTGGTGCAGCTAGAAGTGATAAATACAAGATGTCCGCTGACCTCAGGCTCCGAAGTCCATGTTCCCGTCCGCCATATGCACAGCCCGCAAGCCTTTCTTTTCCCCTCTCCACTTGCCTTAAGGAAAGCTTCTATCCTGACTTGGCCTCTCTTGAATGCTATCGGATTAGAGAAACAGGACTAAACTTATGTCCCTGTCTTGCCTTCCTGTGCCAGGCGTGGCCCTGATAGACCATGAGGCTTCACATCAGGCTGGGCCCAGAAGCATCTTCTCCAGTTCAGGAGCACTTCTGAGGCTGCAAAATATAGTGGCACTTAGATCATGGAGTTCAGATTCAAAAGTTCACGGAAAACCAAAAGCTTGAGTCCAACTGCTACAGGCCAATTTGCGCCCCACCCCCACCCCCACCCCCACCCCCACCCGCCCAAATATCCAGGTCTTCTGTGGGGCCTAGAAGCAATGTAAACTCCATATGAGCTTACAGGCTTTGAAACCAAAACCCACTGGAATGTGAATTCTGGTTCTGTAACAACCTGGTTAACCTCAGGCAAATCACATGGACTCTCTCAGTCACAGTTTCCTCTCAGGAAAATGGGAACACCTGCCTCAGAGAAATATCGAGAGAACATAGAATTGACATGAAGCCTGGGGGCACCTGAGTGGCTCAGTTGGTTGAGTGTCTGACTTTGGCTCAGGGCATGATCTCACAGTTTGTGAGTTCGAGGCCCGTGTGGGGCTCTGTGCTGACAGCTCAGAGCCTGGAGCCTTCTTTGGATTCTGTGTCTCCCTCTCTCTCTGCCCCTCCCCAACCTCAAATATAAATAAACATTTAAAAAATTGTTTAATCAATCAACATGAATTTGTAAATTAATGATATCTGGCACACGAGAAATGTTCCAGTGGAAGAAGTTACAATTATTATTATCTAAATCTCATCCTTTTCAGGTGGCTGAGAAATAAGAAACTTCCAGAAGTCCTGTTGGAGTGGGAGAAGGGAAGTTCCTCAGACTCCACACCTACTCCCTATCCTTCCACACACACATTTATTTGTCCACATCTTTTCACAGGTGTCTCCTTCTCCAGGGAGCCCTCTGATCCTCCTTCCCCCAGGACCAAATGGCTTCACTTAAGAATTCTACCCAACATCTAAAGAAGAATTAATGCCCCTTCTCAAAGCTAACGAGGAGAACCTTCCAAACTCATTTTATTGAGTCCAGCCATCACTCTGATACAAAAGCCAAAGGTACCCCAAGAAAAGAGAACAGCAGGCCAATTTCCCCAACGAATATAGATATAAAAAACCCTCAACAAAATACTAGCAAACCCAATTCAATAGCACTTTAAGAGGATCAAACACCATGACCAAGTGAGATTTATCTCTAGGACATAAGGATGATTCAACATAAAAATTAACGTGACCCATCACACTAACAGAATGAAGGCTAACAATCACACCATCATCTCAGATGCAGAGGAAGCACTTCAAAATTCAACACCCTCTCATGGTTAAAAACTCCCCACAAACCAAGAAGAGAGGGAAATTACCTCCAAATCATAAAGGCCATGTATGGACTAATCCACGGCTGACATCTCACTGGTGAAAAGCCGAAAGCTCTTCCTCCAAGATTAGAAATAAGGCAAGGATGCCCGGGCTCACTATTCGTGTTCTGTGAGTACAGGATGCCCGAGCACTTCGACCAGAGGGGACTGTAATGAGGTGTCAAGCCTCGTGCTCTGAGAGGGTGACCAAACCTAGAGCAGCTGGGAGGCTGCCCTTTTCTTTGGAAGGTCACATCTGTGTGCAGCCTACGCCAAAGAGGCCTGCCACATCCCACTTCAGGTGCCAGGAGGGAAAAACAGCTCTTGTTACATTTAACTTTTCGACCTTATGTTTTCACATTTGCAGTGTTCACTCCCCACTTTCCTTCAAAGTTCCCGTCTGGGGCTCCCAAGATTAAAGGTCTTATGCGAACAAAAATAGCTGTTTCTCCCTGTCTTCGGAAGTGCCATCGAGAGGGAAAGAGAACTAGAAGAAGGTGGAGGGCACCATTTGGATGCTGCGCTGAGGCGGTGGTCTGGTTGACCGTGGTTGTGGGTCCTTTTCTAATATCTTTATGGCTTTTGTGGAAAATATACACATACACGTGTGTGTGTTCGTGACTTTTAAAATTCAAGCAAAACAGAAAAGAACAAAAAGGACATTCACAAGTATGCACTACTAGGATTTGGTGATTAAGAGTCTAGGGGAACTCTAGGGATGCCTGGGTGGCTCAGTTGGTTAAGCATCTGACTTGGGCTCACGTCATGATCTTGCGGTTTGTGAGTTCAAGCCCCGCGTCGCCCCACGTCAGCTCTGTGCTGACAGCTTGGAGCCTGCTTCTGATTCTGTGTCTCCCTCTCTCTCTGCCCCTCCCATGCTCTTGCTCTGTCTGTCTCTGTCTCCCAATAATAAATAAACATTAAAAAAATTTTTTTTGAAAAAAGAGTCTAGGGAAACTCCAAGGAAACAGGGCTCCTAGGAGAAATGGCTGATTTCAGAGCAGGGCCAGGGAAGGTACAAGATGAACCTGGAACCTCTTCTTGTACCAGAAAGAAGGGAAGTGCTCAAAATCATCATCACCATAATGGAGGCATGGCATGAGATCACAGGAACCAGCCGGGGCCAAATCGAAGACAATTTAGGCATCAAAATAATCAAGGCTAGTAATGAGTTATAAAAAATTGGCAATAGGAATACAGGAGTCCCTAATGAAAATACACAGAAAAAAAGTAATCAAGGAGGAAAAGGGAGAGCTCTTTCTTAGAATAGAATTCCTAGCACTAACAAATGAATGTCAAGGGAGTGCTGGAGTTGGGAAATCTTCGCAGATGGCTGATGAATTACAAGGGATAAAAATGCTAACGATATAGTGGAGAAGCCACACAACACCTTGACCTAGTGATCAAAATTAACATCACCAGTGAAGGGCATATGGACATCATGAGCCTCCAGGTATGATGCTTGAAAGGACACATCACTTCCATAGTTTTCCAGTCAGAAATGCATAACCTGAACCCAATCATGAGGAAGCACAAGGCTCACTCGAAATGATGAATATCCTATTTTTAAAGGAGGTGCACCAGATTTTCAAAAACTTTCTAGGTCATAAAAGGCTGTGAAAGTGTTCCAAATTAAAGGAGAAGAAAGAAATAGCGTGACTGAATGCAATGGCCAGTATTAGACTGGATCCCGTGTCAGGGGAAAGTAATCTAAGGGGCATTACTGGGTCAAAAATGGCATGTGAACAACAGATTAAATGAAAGCGTGCCAATGTGACATTTGTTGAAATTTTAACTTTACTCTGGCTTTTGGAAGAGAATATTCTTTTTAAGAAATCAACATTGAAGTATTTAGAGGTAAAGGGGCATATAATAAGCAATTTATTCTCTAATGGTTCTGAAAAAAATATCGTAGAGCGAATAGCAAAGTAATTGCAATAAAATGTTAACAGCTGGCAAATCTGGGTATAGAGGACCCATGAGTTCTTTGTGCTGTTCTTGAAAGTCTTCTATAAGATTAGAATTGTTTCCAAGGACAAAGTTGAAAACATTTTAAAGACTCGAGGAGAAACATTCTGAAGACCTAAAATATGGTTGGAGATACGACGTTTCATTAATTCATACACCCTCTTCCATTCATTCAAGCCATGGGCACTCACTGAAGACGCTGAGTGTGTCCCTGCACCTGGCACTACAGCTACAGATGTGAATTGGATACAGTCTTGTCTTCAAGGAGCTCGTTTTAGTGACACGGAAGGAAAGTCATCCAAAAGTTGTTGCAATCTGACAAGCCCGGGAGGCTTTCAAACATCCCACAATGCACAGGGCAGCCCCACAAAAATTGTCTAGCCCGAAATGTCTACAGTACAGAAGTCGAGAAACCCTGAACGAGCCTAAAAGCTTGCAGGAGTTCAGCTGGAGGAGAAGGATGGAAAAGAGAAGGGCAGGAGGAAGGGCCCTTAGGTTCAAGTGCAAGAGAGGTGACTTAAACAAGATAGAGGTTTATTTTTCTGGAGAAGCACACTGTTGAGAAGTCCGGGGCTGGCGTGCCAGTTCTGCAGGCACTAGGGAGCCAGACTCTGTCTTGTTGATCTGCCATCTGCCCCAGGTGCTCTCTTCTCATCATCCAAGTTGGCAGCTGGAACGCCAACCATCGCATCCTCATTCTCGCCCGCAGTAAAAGGAGGAAGGCACGTCCCTCCCGTGAAAAACACATCCCAGAAGCCACGCTCAAGACACTGGCTTGCATCCATCGGACAGAGCCTCTCACACGGCCACCCTGAATTGCAAAGGAGGATAAAAATGTAATCTTTAGTCCAGGAAGTGATGCGGCCAATTAACAACCACGGTGTTCAATTACTAAGGCACAAGGAACGAATGGGTGCTGGGTGACAGCTCGCGTAAGTCTGCCAGAGACGCACGAACTAGATATTTGCTTTGGGACTGTTTGTCATGTTTGTGTCTTTTTATTCACCTAGCTATTTTTCTAATATCCTTCCATTGCACTCGATGTTTGTAACTGCTGAAGCAATGAATGCCGTTTGGTAAAACTGCAAATTACGTGATAAATAAGGGACAAACCCCTTTAGGGAAGGGTGACGGGGAGGAGGACTTGCATTGTCCCCAAGCAGCAAATCAGAAAACTCAGTAGGAGTGTGAAGAACATACAGAAATCTGAGCACGGGAAAACGAAGACACCAAAAATCCTAAAGGACCCACACAACGTCCCAGACAAGATAGTGAACTAATGATACCAATTTAAAACTAAAAACTAGGGGCGCCTGGGTGGCTCAGTCGGTTGAGCATCTGACTTCAGCTCAGGTCATGATCTTGCAGTTCATGAGTTCAAGCCCCACATCCAGCTTGCTGCTCTCAGGGCATAGCCTGCTTTAGATATTCTATCCCCCTCTCTTTCTGTCCCTCCCCCAACTTGGGCTCTATGGCTGTCTCTCAAAAATAAATAAAACATTAAAAAAAATTTTTAAATGCCTTTCCTGCATTTTCAGATGCTCTTTTAGGCTATCAACAGACTGCTGAGGAGTCTGTTGTTCAGAGTGTGCATTTCTCAAAGGTAACTTTCCACCCTAGGACACTGCACTTCATGCTTGCTGGGATAGTCACTCTGGAACTTCTTGGGAAGTACCACCTGCTTCATTAGTCTCTCACATACTGTTTCACCCTTTCTGATAAAACACTGCTGTCCAACTTTATCATCCAGGCCTAAACACGCTGAGTGTAGAGCTGGGTTTATAGGCAGTCTTGCGGGGCACCTGGGTGGCTCAGTCAGTTAAGCATCCAACTTCAGCTCACGTCGTGATCTCACGGTTCTCATGCCGTGGTTTGTGAGTTCGAGCCCTGCCACTGGGCTTGAATTTAAACCCTAAAAAATACATGCAGGCTTGCCATCCAGGATGTCAAGCAAATTAAAAATATTTAAGTGTCAATATCCTGACAGTGAATTGCCAACAATTCTGACTTTGTTTGGGTGGGTGGGTAGGGCTAAATCTAACCTGTCGCTCTGGAATAGAATTCACCCACCATTTCTGCTTACCAATTATGCCAGCTTTTTTCCTTGGAGACTGTTCCTGGTTAGGGAAATCATATTTGTGCCTCTTCTAAATATGCAGATACATACTCTAAACCTCTCATTTGTGATTCTGTAACAAAGAGAAATAAACTGAGAGAAAGGAAGACAACATTCTCATTTCTGGACTTAATTTGAAGGTGGCTTAACTCACCCTGAAGCCTGTATAAGAGTAAAAGCAATTCCTTCTCTTTAGATACCAATTAGAATAAACCCTTCTTATCAGGATGGGGTGCAGGTTTGGGGGAATCAGGTTGACTCTGGTTGTTAAGATCAGCCTTTCGGGTAGCAAGCAGGGCCACTAATCTCCTGAAATTTTGGACAAGGTGTTTTCTATCCCTACATATAATAACAATTTCTAATGTTCACTGAATGCACATTACCTGCCAAGCACAGTGCTACATCCTTCATTTAATCCTTTAACAGCCCTCTGATTTAGAAATTGTACCTTTTCCATTTTACAGATTAAGAGGCAGAGGCTCAGAGAAGTTAAGCAACTTGTTCAGGTCACAAAGCTAATAAATGGCTGGACTTGTAGTCAAGCTTTGGTGAGCCTGATTCACTTGTATTTTCTTAATTTTTCTTTTGAGAATTAAAAAAAAAATCTATAATTTCTCTGGGTTTTATTTTGAAACATGATGTGAAATGAGACACCAATATTTTATTTGTTACAAATGTAACCAATTGGCCTGTCACTCCTTAAAATGCTATTTACTTTTTTTTAAGTATTTATTTATTTATTTTGAGAAAAAACATGAATGGGGTAGGGGCAGAGATAGAGGGAGAGAAAGAATCCCAGGCAGACTCCGCACTGTCAGCACAAAGCCCGATGTGGGGGTCCATCTCATGAACTGTGAGATCATGACCTGAGAGGAAATCAAGAGTCAATGTTTGACTGACTGCGCCGCCCAGGCGTCATTGTTATTTACTTTTTTAATAACTAAATGACAAGGGGAAATGTTTATGACACATGTTAAATGGTGAGAAGGGAGAAGCACTAATCTATATACACAGTGTAAGTATATATATGATATATCTCGTAATATATGTGATACATGTAGAGCCATTGATACGATACCTATTGAAGAACTACATAGAAATATAATCTTGCATAGTGGTGAAGAGTCTGAGAACTGGCATCAGACTGCTTGGGAGGGTCTAAATCCCCCACCTACCTCTTAACCCCTCTGGGTAGCCTTCTGCAAATTCTTTAACTTCTCTGTGCCCTGTCTCTCAACTATACAAGGGGGGTTGAGGCACTTGGGTGACTCAGTTGGTTAAGCATCTGACTCTTGATTTCAGCTCAGGTCTTGACCTCACCGTCATGAGTTCAAGCCCAGCATTGGGCTCTGTGCTGGATGTGAAGCCTACTTTAAAAAGAAGAAGGGTGGGGGGAGGAAGAGGACGGGGGAGGAGAAGAAAGAAAGAAAGAAAGAGAAAAAGAGAAAGAGAGAGAAAGAAAAAGAGAAAGAGAAAGAAAGTGGAGATAATAATATTACTTACCTCTTGAGGTGGCTGAAAGGATTTAACAAGTTGATTCATGCAAAACACTCAGCATAGCCCTTGGCACTTTAAAAACACTGCACATATAAATATGTCAAATAGATTTACCGTTGTTATAGCTGTATGTTATAATTATACACACTTTAATTTTTTTAGGTGGTCTATAATTACTTGTTCTGCTTTTTTAACTTATACTCAGGAAAAAAAAAGAGCAATATTTTTAAAAGTCTGTGTCTTAAGTGTTCCACTAATGCTGAAATACTCTGAAACCAAAAAAAACAAAAAAACAAAAAAAACAAAAACCCTTACCAACTCCCTTTTGAGATATGCCTTCGCTAGGAGAACCCTCTGTCTCCCTCACTGAAGGCAGGCTGTTCTATTTCATAAACTGGATAACGTGGGGAGCATTAGAGCAAGGGTTTGGTGAAAAATAGAATCCTTAAATAACCAATTGGAAGTTTTTGGCATATGAAAGCAAGAAGCAATAAATGTAAATGACTCCCAGGTAAATCATCTCTTCAAGTCCCTGAGGTGTTATGAGAATCGGGGCTGGGTTCTAGTGCATTATAATTTATAATTGGATCTTGAAGTCTGTTCAGTAATAGGTCAGGTAACAGGAGAAAGAATTAATCCTCAATTCACACCTCGTGGCATCCCCGGGAACATCACTGGCCTGGAGTCCACACAAGACAGACTCTGACATAATAAATAAGGAAGCCAGACGAGCCCCTGCAACTCTGATCCAGGCACTCTTACCCGCAGGGGAATGCTGAGGTAGAAAGCTGAGGATTCAAAATCATGCAGTTCTCTTGCTATACTTCTCCAGGCCTCAGATTAGGCTAGTGAAGCAGCGATGTATCCGTGTTTCTCCTGGGATGATCAATGAAAGGAACCAGCTGCAGATACCTGGGGAAACAATTGGGAGAAATATGTTTCCTCCAGCCGTGAGTCCATCTGTCGTAGCCGTATAATTACTAGTGTGCAGAGCTACAGCATGGGAAGAAAAGCTAGCAGACGGGTCCTGGCAACTCGTTACTCTTTCGGGAAATGTTGGTTCGCTGTCTCCTTGCAGGCACCCCTGCTCCCACTGGGAACTTGAAAGGCTGAGAAAGATAATCACTAGCTGTGTGACTTTGAGCTTGTTGCTTGCCCTCTCTGAACTTCATTTTTGCCATCTGTCCAGTAAGAATACCTACTTTGCTGCAGCTTTGTGAGGACTCCACACAATTCACTTATAGGGCTTATCTTAAATAACAGCCAACACCACAGAAATACAAATAATTATAAAGAATATATGAAAAACTGAATGGTAACTAGTTGGACAATCTAGAAGACATGGATAAATGCCTAGAAACATATAAACTACCAAAACTAGGATGGGAAGAAATAGAAAACTTGAACAGACGAATAACCAACAAAGAAACGGAACCAGTAATCAAAAATCTCCCAACAAACAGAAGTCCAGGACTAGAGAGCTTCATAGGCAAATTCTACCAAACATTTAAAGAAGAGTTAATACTACCCTTCTCAAACTATCCAAAAACTAGATGAAGAAGGAAAACTTCCAAATTCATTCCATGAGGCCAGCATTACCCTGATACCAAAAGCAGATTAAGACACCACCAAAAAAGAGAACTACAGGCCAGTATCTCTGATGAACATGGATGCAAAAATCCTCAACAAAACACTAGCAAACTGAATCTAACAATACATTAAAAAAACTCATTCACCACAATCAAGTGGGATTTATTCCTGGGTTGCAAGCGTGGTTCGATCTTTGCACATCAACATGATAAGATCACATCAATAAGAGAAAGGATAAGAACCATATGATCATTTCAATAGATGCAGAAAAAGCATTTGACAAAGTACAATATCCATTCATGATAAAAAAAAAAAAAAACCTCAACAAAGTAGGCTTAGAGGGAGCATACCTCACATGATTAAGGCCATATATGAAAAACCCACAGCTAATATCCTCAATGGGGAAAAACTGAGATTTTCTTCTACGGTCAGGAACAAGATAGCAATGTCCACTCTCACACTTTCGTTCAACATAGTACTAGAAGTCCTAGCCACAGCAATCAAACAACAGAAAGAAAGAAATTTATCCAAATCAGCAAGGAAGAAGTAAAACCTTCACTATTTTGCAGAGGACATGATACTCTATGTAGAAAACCCAAAAGATTCCACCACAAAACTGCTAACACTGATACACAAATTCAGCAAAGTTGCACGATACAAAATCAGTGTACAGAAATCTGTCGTACGTCTATACACTAATAATGAAGCAGCAGAAAGAGAAATTAAGGAATCAATCCCATTTACAATTGCACCAAACCCAGTAAGATACCTGGGAATAAACCTAACCAAAGGGGTGAAAGACCTATACTCTGAAAGCTATAAGCAATCTGTATCAAAATACCAACAGCATTTTTCACAGAGCTAGAACAATCTTAAAATTTGTATGGAACCACAAAAGACCCCTGCATAGCCAAATTAATCTTGTAAAAGAAAAGCAAAGCTGGGGGCATTATAATTCCACTTCATGTTACATTACAAAGCCGTAGTAATCCAAACAGTATGGTACTGGCACAAAAATAGACATGCAGATCAATAAAACAGAATAGAAAACCCAGAAATGAAACCGCAATAATATGGTCAATTAATCTTCAACAAAGCAGGAAAAAATACTCAATGGGAAAAAGATTGTCTCTTCAACAAATGGTGTTGGGAAAACTGGACAGCAACATGCAAAAGAATGAAACTGGGCCACTTTTTTATACCACACACAAAAATAAGTTCAAAATGGATGAAAGCCCTAAATGTGAGACAGGAAGCGGTCAAAATCCTAGAGGAGAACACAGGCAGCATCCTCTTTGACCTTGGCCATAGCAACTTCTTTCTAGATATGCCTCCTCAGGCAAGGGAAACAAAAGCAAATATACGCTATTGGGGCTACATCAAAATAAAAACCTTCTGCACAGTGAAGGGAATAATCAACAAAACTAAAAGACAACCTACTGAATGGGAGAAGATATTTGTAAATAACATATCCCATAAAGGGTTAGTATCCAAAATATATAAAGAATTTATACAACCCAACACCCAAAAAATGCATAATCCAATTAAAAAATGAGCCGGAGACATGCACAGACATTGTCTCCAAAGAAGACACCCAGATGGTCAACAGACACATGAAAAATGCTTAAATCCCTTATTATCAAGGAAATGCAAATCAAAACTGCAATGAGTTATCACCTCACTCCTGCCAGAATGGCTAAAATCAACAACACAAGAAACAACAGGTGTTGGCGAGGATGCAGAGAAAGGAAAACGTCTTGCACTGTTGGTGGGAATGCAAATTGGTGCAGCCACTGTGGAAAACAGTATGGAGTTTCCTCAAAAAGTTAAAAATAGAACTACCTTTCGACCCAGCAATTGCACTACTAGGTATTTACCCAAAGAATACAAAAATACTAATTCAAAGGGATACATGCATCCCTATGTTTATCGCAACATTATCTACAATAGCCAAATTATGGAAACAGCCCAAGTATCCATCAATTGATTCTATATGTGGATACAGACCCACCCACCCACCCACCCACCACACACACACACACACACACAATGGAATATTACTCAGCCATAAAAAGAATGAAATCTTGCCGTTTGCAAGGACATGGATAGAGTTAGAGAGTATTATGCTAAATGAAATAAGTCAGTCGGAGAAGGACAAATTCCATAGGATTTCACTCATATGTGGAATTTAAGAGGTGAAACAAATGAGCAAAGGGATGAAAAAGAGAAAGAGAGGTAAACCAAGAAACAGACTCTTAACTATAGAGAACAGACTGGGTTGCTAGAGGGGAGGTGTGGGGGGATGGGCGAAACAGGTGCTGGGGATTAAGGAGTCACTTATGATGAGCACCCGTGATGTATGGAAGTGTTGAATCACTGTATCGCACATCTGAAATTAACACTACACTATATGTTTATAATTGGGACTTAAATAATTTTTTTTAAAAGTAAAGTACTTCTTTTAGGACCCGATGCCCCATGAGTGCCCTGTAGCTATTAATATAATTACTGAAGTTTTGATTCTAAGAGCCTTAGGCGGGTGTCTGGGTCACCTGCCACCCCAACGAATTTGCTAATGTTTTGAATCCCTTAAGTCGTGAATAGTCTTACTTCACTATTATAAGTAAGGCTTAGCTACAGATATCTAGGAAAGATAGCAACTTACTTAAATTTATGCTAAAAATGATCCGTATCATAAAGAAAGAAAATGCAAAAAGAAATGATCCGTATCAGATCATAGCAAGTTCTTTTTCTTTTTAATGTTTATTTATTTATTTTGAGAGAGAGGGAGTGTACATGTGAGCAGGGGAAGGGCAGAGAGAGAGAATCATAAGCGGGCTCTGAGCTGCCAGCACAAAGTCCCACACAGGGCTCAATCCCACGAATCATGAGACCATGACCTGAGCTGAAATCAAGAGTGGGAAACCTAACTGACTGAGTCACCCAGGTGCCCCATAGCAGGTCCTGAAGAGTTTCCTCCCTTGAGAAAAAACATTTGCTGATCCCTCATTAAGCATTTATTGAGCACCAACTGTGTGCCAGGTCTGGACCAGTCTCTGGGGCGTGGAAAGGTGACAAACCTGTGGACTTTGAAAATGTTCCTCTCTTGCCAGGCTCCCGCTTCTCACACTCCTCCAGGTCTCCTTGGCTTAGGTACACTCATAAGGTTACAAAGGTCCTCGGATTCTAGAGCACCCCAATACTGCAGCTCCCACAACAGGATCTTCCACAGAAGTGATGAGTCTTAGCCCCTACACTCAGGTGTGCAAGAAATCACTACTTCTTTGTTTTCATTAGACTCAGTTTAATCAGTTTCCAAATGCAACCCCCTCCAGGCTAGGTTGAAATTCGATGTTAGTCGCCATTGAGCATTGACCTCTCTGGCAGTCACTTTACAATCCAGGAGAATTTTGTGGTACCCAGAAGATAGAAAGGGCCCCTAACTTCCCATCCCCCATGGCTGTCACCAACCCCCTTGCTGTGGAAGCTCCCCATCTTGGAAGCTCTCAGCCTCTGTGAATGCACGGATTTTGGGAAAGCAGAAAGCCCTGGTGACTTCAGCCCAGTTACCCTTTGATGTCTTGCCTGCCTGAGAGGTACTGTGACTATGTAATGTGAGGGTCCCGCCATTTCTCCCGCCTCCTCCCTCTCCCCCTCATCTCTTTCTGAATCCAGGAGGCTCCTTCCATCACAGAGCTTTGCAAACATTTTCTGTAAAGGGCCAGATAGCAGATATTTTAGGCTTTGCAGACCTGCCAATCTCGGCTCTGTTGGTGGGAGTGACAAAGAAGCCCCAGACAATACATAAATGAACAAGTGTGACTTCATCCCAAGGATCATTTACTTATGGACTCTAAAATGTCACTTTTAGAAAAATTTTATGTCACAAGCTTTTATTCTTCATTTGATTTTTTTAAAAAACCATTCATAGTGTTCAGGCTATTAAAAAAAAAAAAAAGCAGACGGCCAGCCAGATTTGGTACCTTGTCAATAGCTGGCCAACCCCGGCTCTACCCTCTTGTGGGCCTCAAGGAAATCTAGCATCATGTCCTCAGCGAGGGCAGACTTTTGGAAACCAAAAGTCATTCATTCATCCATTCGTTTGTTCAACAAAGCCTTGCAGAGTGAACAGTGAACAACAGTCCCAGATCACCTGGGTTGAGGACTTGTACAGGATTTTCAGTACCGCAATTTGGACAATCCTGGCAAACTATGACAGTTAATTGCCCAACCTGTTAGGTGTAGGTCAATAATGGCTCAGGAGCAAAGAAGACACTGTCTTCCTCTTTATGAGGCTGATGTGCTCTTCCCACAGGCAAATGCCTTTGCCCACAACTCCCGTTCTTGGCTGGGGATCCACACCTCTTCCCACCCACCTCCACCCCCGCTGCAGGACAGGGGACGGAACGGAAAACGCTTGGAGGAAAAAACCCACGTTATCTTCTCAACGGACTGTCCTACCACACAGCGAAGTTGATAGTGTCAAAAATGTTTTTCAGTTAAAATTTTAAAGATCTCTTTGGCTATATTCGGCGATTCCTAAATCAGGCAGCATCCAATCCAGTATATAAAAAGGAGCTCAGAGGGGCGCCTGGGTGGCGCAGTCGGTTAAGCGTCTGACTTCAGCCAGGTCACGATCTCGCGGTCCGTGAGTTCGAGCCCCGCGTCGGGCTCTGGGCTGATGGCTCGGAGCCTGGAGCCTGTTTCCGATTCTGTGTCTCCCTCTCTCTCTGCCCCTCCCTCGTTCATGCTCTGTCTCTCTCTGTCCCAAAAATAAATAAAAACATTGAAAAAAAAAATAAATAAATAAAAAGGAGCTCAGAAAAGCTATGCAAGGTAGGAGATTTTATAGACATAAGGGAACAGGAGCAAGGAAGTTTTACTGGGTAACAAAGCAAATTGGTTTGTTGCAAAGTGACTTTCCTTATAGGGCGTTGTCGGTCCGGCAGATTAGCTAACTAGGCTGATCAGGTGATGCCATTACTGGAATTTACAACCTAAAATTGTAATTAAGTTAAGCCTCAGTTGGTGACATGGGGATTAGCGTAAGTGACTCCATTTTGGGTCTGTTGTCTTATCTTTAACATAATGTTGGTTCTAAGTGTCAAAGGGAGAGCAACGAGAATAAACAGGGAAGAGTTCTTGCCAGTGCAAGGTGAGTGAACTCACCCTAACCCAAAACGTTCCCCAGGCTTCTAGCATGGTCCAAAACACCTTTCATACCTAGACTCTTATTGTACTAGTAAATGAAAACATCCCAAAATCACATTCTAATTTTTTTTTAACGTTTATTTTTGAGACAGAGAGAAACAGAGCATGAAGGGGGGAGTGGCAGAGAGAGAGGGAGACACAGAATCGGAAGCAGGCTCCAGGCTCTGAGCCATCAGCCCAGAGCCCCACGTGGGGCTCGAACTCACGGACCGCGGAGATGGTGACCTGAGCTGAAGTCGGACGCTTAACCGACTGAGCCACCCAGGCACCCCCCAAATCACATTCTAAAAATTATGGCCTGGGTAGCCTGGGTGGCTCAGTCAGAAGAGCATGTGACTCTTGATCTCAGGGTTGTGAGTTTGAACCCCCGCGTTGGAGGTAGAGATTACTTAAAAAAAATTGTGTGCTATCTTACTTGTGCAATCCTATTTGTCTAGTCTATGTTATATTTTTGAAGCTTAAATGGATTTCATGAGAAAAGTCTACATTTGAGGCCCTTTAGAAATGTGAGATCCAGTTAAGGAAAAGCCCTCTCTCCCTCACCCTGTCTCCACCTCACCTTGTCTTTATTGTCCCCCATAATAAAGTTTGGTAAAGTAATACAGCCCCATGAAGCCTTTGTAAGGTCCATTCAAAGCTTTTATTTAATTAGGAAACTTTCTCACCTGGGACCACATGCCAGAGTGGTGAGTGATGCACAGGCTCGATCTCAACCCCTATTAGGCCCCTCTGTCAGGCAGCTCTGTGCAGTGTACAACCTACACCACCATACAAAGCCACCCTGAGACAAACTGTCTGGCCTTCAGGAAAGAAATCAGACCCTTGTCTGAAGTTGAAGAAATAAAAGGGAAGGAGAGTCTAATTGCATCAGATGGCTTGGCCCCATCGTATCAGACATTCAGGGTAACTGGGATCCAAACTACTTGCTCTGACCCCAGAGCAGTAATTTGCTTTGTAAGGAAGTGATTTCTATCTCTCAATCACTTGTGTTTTTGACAACCGGCTGTTTCTTGCCTATTGTTCTTGCTGTAGTTCTACTTACAGAATGTGCCTGCAAAGGATGGGCTGAAGCCTGGGCCGGGAAAGCTTTTGAAAGCCAGCCAGGCGGAAAAGGTCTTCAAACAGATATTATTTGCAAGCCTGGTTAAGCAGCTGCTAGGGGGGGAGGAAGGATAATAAAGAGTGTGCCCTAATTCAAGCTTCAAAGAGGAACTTACTTGGTTTAGTTGAGGGGGAGGTGATTGAAGGAAGCCCTAGAATAAGTGCTTTATCATCCATCATGACCCTCCCCCCACCGAGGACTGTTAATCAGGTACTGGAGGTGACGTCCCCTAAATGAGCAGCCCCGAAACGCTGGCTGACAGCTGGTAGTCAGGTTGCCATGTCAACAGGAAGAGACCCTATGAGATTTTGTTTACTCATCACCGTGTTCTCTGTCTCAGTAGCTCTTAGCTGTGGGAGAGGCTTAGAAACCTGATCTGTGACCCCCAGACTATTTCTTCAGGCACTGGAATTATTTTGACCCCTGTGGGATCCTGCAAAGGGAAGAGTGAGGATAGATGGAGGCTTCGCATAAGGCGTCCTGCTTCACTACGGGGGAATGAACATTTCTGGTGCGGCTGTCACGTGTCTGAAATGCCGCCTGGCAGCTCCACAAATTGTGTTTTCTCTTATTCTCAGGACTATCCTCCAGCATTGCTCTTAGTGTGCTCGTTTTACAGATGAGCAGAGGCAAAAGGGGCCAAACGGTAGAGCCATGGTTAACTAGGTGAGGATATGTTCGTAAGATGGATTATTATGCAACCATTTAAAAAGCATATTTTTGAAAGATGCTGCATGCCGCATTTGCAAAACTATAATACAGCAAACGCAAATGCTAAAATATAGATGATGAATAAATAAACCATAAAAAGTAAAAGCCTAGAGGTGGGTACAATGGGGTCCATTTTAAGGGCCAGGAAACTGGGGCACCTTGGGGGCTCAGTTGGTTAAGTGTCTGAACTTCGGCTCGGGTCATGATCTCATGGTTTGTGGGGTCAGGTCCCACTTGGGTTCTGTGCTGACAGCTCAAAGCCTGGAGCCTGCTTTGGATTCTGTGCCTCCTCTGTCTCTGCCCATCCTCCACTTGTGGGTGCCTCTCTCTCTCTCTCAACAACAAAAATAAACATTAAAAAAAATTAAATAAACGCTAGGAAACTGAGGTAATATGCCCAAACTCACATCGTGATTCCAGATAGAGCTACTGAATGTCAAAGCTCAGACGCCGACCCAATGGTTGATGACACTGGTCTGATGTCAAACAGACAATACTCAAATTCTAGTCCCATCCCTTCAAAGCATGGTGACACTGGGCAAGTTACAAAACTGTCTGAGCAGCACTTTCTTCACCTGTAAATGGAATTGAAACACGACCTTTGGGTTTCAGAGGGGATTCAGACCAAAGAGACACATGGATGAAACATGGTGAGAATGAGCTAGAGTTTCATCTGGTTTGTGGTCCCCAGACGCAGACCCCGCAACAAGACTTTGAGTGCAAGTAGTTTATTTGGACATCGTCCTGCACATATGGGGAGGGGAGTAGGGGAAGTGAGCCAGAATGGAAGGCGGCGAATAAAGGGTGTGCAATGAAGTAGATATCGCTATGGGTAATTGGGTCTCAATCCTGCCGGGACAGCTATAGGAGAATGTGAGTGTCCTCACTTACTGGGCGAGGCAGCCACTGTGTTCCCTGACCGTCTCCCTGTCCATCGCTGAGCAAGGACTGCTCCTGATAGCATGGGCTTGACCGTGCGGTGGCTAGGTCTGGCCCAAGCCAGCTCCCACAGGCAGAAAAACCCCTCTCGCAGAGATCTGCAGACCCTCACAGTGAGGCTCTTCTGTGTATGGAGACGAGTGTGAGAAGTTCCCAGCGGGGCACCAGCAGCATCTGCTACAACTTTGAGCAAAGAACAGGATTCTGATACACAGAAAGAAGCAAGAAGAAAAGAAGCTTGTTGTTTTGGTTTTTTTAAAGTTCATTGTGAGTCCAGGACATTTAGATAATCAACCGTAAGCCTACTTAATTTTTGAACCAGTAGATTTCCTTGTGGAATATTCTAATCCTGAGTGTTTTTCCCCCCCCGGACCTCAGAGCAGAATGATCTGGTGAGGAAAACTATCCATTAGTCTCCACCTCCAGGTCACCCTTGAAGGTTTTAACGCATGAAGTAGAATCAGGCATCTGTGTTCAGATCCCCGTGCACCCCAGACTAACTCTGACTAAGTCACACATCCCTGCAAGCCTCAGCATCCTTCCCTGTGAAATAGGAACAAAGCCTTCACCCCATCTCCCTCTTTCTGACATAATGATTTTCCTAAGCCTCTGCTATGCGCTGCACCCTGTGGGTACCACTGGAATTGAGAGATAACTGAGATGAGGTGCTTGTTTTAAAAGATCTTGCTATCTAGGGGCACCTGGGTGGCTCAGTCAGTTAAGCGGCTGACTTCGGCCCAGGGTCATGATCTCACGGTTCATGAGTTTGAGCCCCGAGTCGGGCTCTATGCTGACAGCTCAGAGTCTGAAGCCTGCTTCCGATTCTGTGTTTCCCTCTCTCTCTGCCCCTCCCCTGCTCGCACTCTCTCTCTCTCTCAAAAATAAAAAAAAAAAATTAAAAACATTAAAAAAATAATAATACAAAAAAGATCTTGCTATATAGAAGACAAAGAAGTAAGCCACCACCACAACACGATGAAAACAGTGTTAGCACAAAGGCAATGACATAAGGCTAAGACAGCCACAAAAAGAAATGGTTGGGAGAGAAAGAGCAAGGCTGAAGGGGGTGACACACTCTGAGCTTCGGGGTGGCCAAGAGAATGCCCCTTGCAGATCCCCTACTGCCAGAGGGTAGCTGGCTGAGTCCCTAGCTGCTGGGGCACTGAGCCCCATCTTAGCAGGGACACCTTGGCCATGCCCCACAGGCCGCTCCCTTCCAGAGACTGGGTGTGGAAAGAATACTAAGGCAAGCCCATTCCTGGGAGCCGACTTTGGCCCTGATGACATTGCTGAACATTTCTTAGCCTGCATGGCAATCGCGGATGCCTCCATTCAACTTTGTCTGTGTCTGCATTGCAGTGTGATAGCTCTCCCAGCCTTTCCGGGTCCCTCCCGATTTCTTTATACACAGGCATATTCTCTGGGTGGGGAGTGGAATCCTCAATGTTTAATCCTGTGCTGGCAATTTGCTTCTTGGAAAACCCAGGCTAACTGTCTTGTAGGATAAGTAGAGGTTAAGTAGGCAAAGAAAGCCAAAAAATGCACACCAAGCAGGGGAGATGGCGTGAGCACAGCAAGGAGGCAGGAAGAAGCTGGTCCTGTTCAGCCAGAGGAACACAGCAAACAGAGGGGTGTCTGTCTAGCACCTGAAGGGCGGGAAGGAAGTGTGTGGGGGTGGGAAGTAGTTCCGGAGCTAACTGGCGCATCAAGATGGGGACTTGGGCACTCATCCAGGACTTGTTAGGGGATTGAGCCTTGGTCTGGATGACAACGGGAGACTTGGAGAATTTTAGGGGAAAAGAGTGACAAAATCAGGAATGCATCGCTTAGGGCAGCGAGGCGAAATGGATTAGTGGAGGGCAGGAGGCTGGGGACGGGGGCCCCAACAGAAGGCACTGAAGGCGAGCCATCAGGAAGGCCTGACCTGAGAGGGTGAAGGTGATGGAGGAGAGACAAGGTAGGTTACCCAGGGTTCTGTTGGGAGCAGCCGATTATACGGAAGCAGACCAGGGCCATGGAAACAATTGCAGAGAAGCTCACCAGCGCTGTTCGCTACAGTTCCTTGACGTCACACTTGGCAATTCACATGAAATCTAGAAACACAAATAAGTCGTCGTTTCCCCCCAAAATAACACGCCCCAATCCTCCAAAGCCACTGAAATCATCTCATGCAACACACGCTGCTAGAACTGTGGTTTGTCAAGTCAGCAGTCTGGCCAGCCAGTCGTGTCATGGACAGCACCTTGGCGGGTGAGGGGGGAGCCCGCGTAGAGCTGTGCCTCACTCATAGGAGGGATCAGGGCTGAAGAAGGGTAAGGAGTGCTTAGTGTACACGTAGAAATGTCAGCATGGGGTTTAATAGGGCGGTGCACACTCACAAGGACAGGAGGCCCTTCTATTAGGTTCCTATCGCTGCTGTAACAATTATCACAATCATGCTGGCTTCAAACCACACAAGTTTATTATTGTAATGTACAGTTCTTGAGGTCAGAAGTCCAAAAGGGGCCTTTGGGGGCTACAGTCAAGCTGTCGGCCGAGCTGCCAGTACAGCCCTAGCTCTAAGGGTATGTCTGTCCCCTTCCTTTTCCTTTCTAGAGGCTGTCTGCGTCCCTTAGCCCCCAGCTGCCTCCCAGCAATGGCCTTGCTCCTACCTCCTTTTTTATTATCCTAGTTTGTTCTCCGATTCTGACCTTACCTCACTCTTTCGCTTGTAAGGACCCCTGTGATTACACCAAGCCCACTCAGAGATTCAGGAAAATCTCCCAACTCAACACCCCCAACTTAATCACAACTGCAGGACCCTTTTGCCGTGTAAGCTCATGTAATCACAGGTTCTGGGGATGGAAGGGGACATCTCTGGGGAAAGTTATCCTGCCTCCTGCAGCCAGGGACTAAATGCTGGGGAAATATGACCATTTATGGAACACCAGTCCCTGGAACAGGATAGGTAAGAACCAAGGGCAAGGATGACTTCCTGGGAGTTACCAGTGATGTTTTCAAATCCAAGAGCATCTGAGCTCAAGTTGAAGTTGCTGTGTTGAGAAGTGAAGTTTGGCTTTTTTCCCCTCTCTTCCTGCCTGTGATCTACTTCACCAGCTCAAGAGTGGGAAGCTATTTTGGGAGGAAGAAAAGCCCTCTAGGCAGTACGGGGACATGCAAGGAAGCAGTGAAAGGCCCAGAATCATATGTCATTATCATTCTGAAGTTCCTCCTCCCCAGAGGGAAATTGTCCTCTTCCAAGGGTTCTCATCCCTCCTTGAAAGGTCTGTGCCCTCATGCTCCTGATGGTGGGATAATTCTGGTTTTTGCCTGCACTCCCAGAACCCAGGCAGCATCTAGCTCGGCCCTTCCTGCCATCGAAAAGTCACGCCTCCATGTCTGATGACTTTATGGCTCTGTGGCAAAGCAAGAAAGCTGGGGTGTCACGTTCTCCTCCTGACCTAGGATCAAAATCAGCAGCCTCTCCCTGACCTGGCTTCAGCAGTTTGGTGATGGACTAGAGAACTGAATGGGACTTGAAGGTCCAGCCTGAATTTCCTCTTCCCCAGATCAAGCAGGCAGTCTAGCCCTTGGAATGTCCTTGCCTCAAGAATTTTTGTCACTTGCGACAGTGTAAACCCAACTATGAGATGACACCAGAGGTCACAGAGTATGTCTCAGGTCAAGTTCCCCACAAGAAGACACTGAGATAGGATTCATTTGCGAGCGATTTCTTAGGACATGCTCCCAGGGACAGCTGCTGAGGCACCAGGGAAAGCAGAGGGAAGGCGGAAGTGCAATATCATGCAAAGCGCCTGATCCCCTAGGGACCCCTGGGGGGCAAATTACACCCCAGAGTCTGTCATGCTCAAAGCAAGGGAGCTGGGCTTTCATAACCCTGCACTCGCTGGTCATTGGCTACGGGCAGCCCTTCCTAGCTCCCTGCACTACACTGAGCATAAACAGTCCCTACAACAGAAGGAGGCACTCAGCAAAGAGTTGTATATATTGATTGACACAGTAAAACCTTGGATCGCGACTGACTTGTTCTGTGAGTGTTCTGCAAGATGAGCAAACATTTCTGATAAATTTTAATTCCATAAACGAGGGATGCCTTGCAATCCAAATAGTACGTGTCGTCTCGAGACCACACCTGAGCCAAAGGCTCTTGAAATTCACTTTGATATACGAGTGCTTTGGATTACAAGCATGTTTCCAGAACAAATTAGGCTTGTGAGCCAAGGTTCTACTGTATTATGATTCTTGTCCTTGCCTTTTCTGTTGCTGCCACATTCAATAAGATACACAGTATGTAAAGCACCCAGTACAGTCTGAGAAGGTGTGCACTCTCCCTCTTCCTGAGGCTGCCCGCATGGCAGTGTGCCCAAGGCATATCCTCAAGTAAATGGTTTATTGTTGTTGTTGTTTTAATGTTTATTCATTTTTGAGAGAGAGGGAGAGAGAGTATGAGTGAGGGAGAGGCAGAGAGAGGAGACAGAGGGTCTGAAGAAGGCTCTGTGCCGACAGCAGAAAGCCCGATGCAGGGCTCGAACTCACGAACTGTGAGATCATGACCTGAGCTGAAGTTGGACACTTAACCGACTGAGCCACCCAGGTGCTCCTAAACAGTTCATTTTTTTGTTTTTTGTTTTTTGGGGTTTTTTGTTTTGTTTTGTTTTGCTTTAACTTTTTAAAATGTCTATTTGTGAGAGAGAGAGACACAGAGTGGGAGCGGGAGAGGGGCAGAGAGAGAGGGAGACACAGAATCTGAAGCAGGCTCCAGGCTCTGAGCTGTCGGCACAGAGCCCAACGCGGGGCTTGAACCCACGAACCGTGAGATCATGACCTGAGCTGAAGTAGGACACAACCAACTGAGCCACCCAGGTGCCCCTAAAATGTTTGTTTTTATGCAGATAGAGGAAGCGGGTCTTGTCGCTCCATAACCACCACCAATATTTTTACTGTCATTTCCCTGAAGCTAAGTGTAGGTGGGACGATGCAGGGGAAGGATACAAAACTGGGCATCGTACACTGGAATTTGCCAGAAAAAGAAGAGGATGACATGAAGCCTGGGAAGGACAAGGAGACCCTGACAATAAATGTGGCCTATTTACTCCCGAGACTCCATAGTTGCTCGCCAGTTGCCCTGGAAACGGAGCCGCCCAGCAATCAGACAAACTTGAGTTGAGAAGATGGCTCCAGCCTTTATTGTCTCAGTGGCCTTGTGGGAGTAGGTCTCAATTTCCTCATTTGTAGAAATGGGGGTGATGTCATTAGTACCCTCCTCCCCTGGTTATTCTGAGGAATGAATAGTTAGCAAGTGAGGGAATGCCTCTACTTTTCCTCACATAGAGTACTCAGGTCATTGCTATCATTTTCATTATTGACTTTTTGTTCCTTCACGAACTTCCCTCTGTCCATATTATTTATTCATTCACTCAATTAATATTTATTGAATGCTGACTCAATGCCAGGTACCAGAGGAGGCCAAGGAAATACAGTCGAATGTGAGACAAGTATTTACAGGCTAATGGTTAAGACGGGTAATAATAATAAAGCATGTGTTATTTACTATAGACCAGCTTCTATTCCAAGTGCTTTCTACACACTATCTCGTTTAATACTTTCACAGCCTGTCTGTAAGGTTGGTCCTTTTGTCCTCCTCATTAGACAGCCAGGATTTGAGGGGCTCATCTACTCACAGCAGGCCACACCATCAATGGTAGAGCTAGGGACTGAACAGGCTGGGTCTAGAGCACCTCTGTTTCATCACCAAGGGAGATGATATAAAACCCAGAGGGCTTTACAGGGGAGTTAGGTTGATCTCCGCTATGTGACACGAAGTTGCCAGCCAGCCTCTAAGCCTAAAGTTCAGGAATACTCAGCACTCAACAAACTCAATGCAATTTGAAGGCTTTCAGGGGATAATACATTCTTCTTCCGCGAGACCAAAGTTGTGACAAATCTAATTGAATCCTGGGAGCTGCATGATTGCTTGTGATTTGCCCAGGATGAATGGCTCCGCTTGTCTTCATTTCAAAAAGCATCGCTTCCTGCCCGTGGCACATGGCCCTAGAGAATACATATTCTCTCCCCAGAAAATCAGCAAAACTAATTTCCAAAATATTTCCAACAATCCGCCAACCCCCAAGCCCCAGTCAAATGAAATTAAATCCCGCCTCTCTTGAAGGTGAGGCTTTTTTAAAGAGTGAGCAATAGCCTCATGTTTCATTTCAAATCCCCAAACATTGAGTATATTGAGGCTGGGAAGCGTAAAGATTAGTACTTCTGAGAGGATACGTGAAAGGAAGTACGCGGGCAATTCCAAGTGACATCCAACAAAGAAACATAAATGAATACTTATTAAGTTGAAGGAACTATGAATACAGGAGGAAATAACAAGTGTTGGAAGATTGGAACATGTATGTGCATCTATGTGTGCAGGTGTGCATACATACAGATGACCGTGGACACAGATATACGCCCATGTGTGTGTATGGAGAGAGAGAAATTTTTGCTTTGAAAAAAACTCCTCTTTCAATTTGTATTTTTATTAGGCTAAGGGAGGGGTCCAGTGCTGTCCCGAGAGTTTGCTTTTCCCTTCCCAGCCCCTTGTAAAACCTAAAAAGTCAGGCCCATGATAAGAAGTTAAGGTAGAACACCCGAATCTGCAGAGACATGTGGCCCTTGGAGCTGGCAGTTTGTCACCAAGAGGAAAGAACTCCTTTCTAGAGAACATCTAGGGAAGAAGAAATGGTGAGACAAAATCAGGTTAGACTTGATGCCTGTGTCCCCTGAAATGCACAGCGCAGAACTTAACTGCGGGCAGGACTTCAAAAGAGTTAAAATGCTTTTTGTACAGAGAGAGAAAAACCTTTCCTTCCAGAGCTTCTGCCTAGATTCGGGCATAGACCAACCCCGTGGGGGGCGGGGGGGGGGGGGGGAAGGCCACCTAAGCAGAAAGAAGTTGTAAGAATCAAATGAGTTACGATGTGGAAGATCCTTAAAAGTGTACGTGCTACGTGTTAGGGAGGGGGAATGGACGATTTCCATTTTTAAAAGATCTTTCAGGCAGGGGGCTGGATGGAGGGTGGGCTGGAGGGTTGAACATGAGGGCAGGAAGAGCTGCTAGGAAATTGTGGACAGAAATCCTGGAGAAAGACAGGGGTGGCCTAGACTTGCTGGCTGCGTAGAAGACAGAGAGGAGGAGAGCCCCTCGGTGAATTGAGGAGGCAAAGCTGACAGGTCCTGGCCACAGCAGACTACGAGTCGAAAAGTGACCGGAGACATCACGGGTGACACGTAGGTTGTTTGGACCGGTGAGAGAGGACTGCAGTGACGTTTACTAAGAGGGAAAACATGCAAGTGAGCGGTTGGTAGGAAAATTCAGGCTTTATGATCCACGTCCTTCAACGATTTTTTTCATGTCACGTGATTTCCAAGTGGCTTTGGAACAAAGGTTCAGAGTGTGGCCTTTGAAATCTTGAGGGTCTGGCTTCAAATCATGACTCTGCTGTTTGTTAGCCCTGTGACCTTGGATATGTCATTAAGCATCTCTGTGCCTCAGTTTCCTCGTCTATAAGATGAGTTAAGGATGATAATCTCCGTCATAGTTCTGGGACTTACATCCTTTGTGTAGGGTACTTGGCACGGAGTCTGGCACGTGGAAATGTTCTCTGTACATTTCAGTCCTTAGGATCTTTGTGTTACCACTGACTACAAAGTCAATACGCAGAATGAGCATCTGTGTTACTCGTCCCGGAATGGACTCAGCTGGTCTAAGCCCCTCTTAAATTATCGGGCCCTCAGGCGTTCACGGCCTTCCCTATCGCTTCTCGCTGACATTTCTCCCCCCCCCACTCACCCTCCATGTCAGGTTTAAGGTTACTTCCTCAGGACAGCTCGCCTGAAACCCTCAGGCCCACCCTAGGTGAGGAATCTGCTCTGATTCCCTTCTAGATCCCTGGCCTCTTCCTGTATATCATCATCGCAAATGTATTTATATGTGTGTATATGTATATATAAATCAAACATGCATAAGGCATATAATATATATAATGTATATGATACAGTATTATATGTAATTATTATATGAACATATACGTGTGTGGAGGGAGAGAGAAATATATTAAGTCATTTAACGTCCATCTGCCCAAACTAGACTTTAATCCCCGTGAGAGCACATTATATGATCACATCCCCCAGGGCCTCGTTTAGGGCTTGGCATGAAACGAGAGCTTGATAAATAATCGTGGAATGAAGAATAGTATGGTGGTATTTTAAGTATTGTTTCCAAACTGATCCTGAATGTTCCTCTCTCCACCAAATACACATAAACCTCTAATCTGTGTTATTTCGTGGCTGTTTTCTCAGTGAAGAAATGGGCCCTCGGGCCCCCAGGTCACACACGTGTCTCATTTTCAGGCTCTCAGATGCTTCTGCCCCACAATTATTCAGATCTTGCACATCGGAGTTTCAGCGCTGCCTTTTACCAGCTGTGTGACCTTGGGCAGGCAACTTCGCCTCTCTGAGCTTCAAGTTCTTTATGTATAAATAATGATAATAATGCTTCCCACTTTGTGGAGATGTGAAAATCGAGTGAGAACAGGTGCGTGAAGTTCTTTGCACAAGGCCTGGACTAGCTAAGTGTTCCAGATGAGTTAGCTACTACTGATATTATCGTGATGATCTTTATTCAGTTCCAATCATACTCTCAGTGAAAAGAACTTGCTCTCCCTCCTCACAGATCCACTGTATTTACACAGAAAGCTTCCCTGCTTTTCAGTCTCATTTTCTCCAGCTCTTTTAAATACCATGTGCTTGCAATTCTCTAAAAATGCATTGGTAAGAAAAAAAATGTTTCCCTGAGTCTCACAAGATCCTCCAGTTCAGGGGAAGAGCCAAAGTGGGAAAGGAAGATGATTGCCATGGGGCACGGTATATATTTACTGATGCAATTAAGACCATCCTCCCCAACGTTGTTCCAAAATTTCTATTAATGGAATCTTGAGGGTTGTTTTTTTTTTTTTTTTTTTATCACAGGGGAAAGGGTGGGGATGATTGTCTGACGAATGAGGATGAGATTGGCTCCCTTAACTCACAAGAATAAACAAAAATGTTTCATTTCCAGATCATTCGTAATAGGTGCTATTGACCACCCACGCTGATCTCCCTGTACCTGGCCTGCATCGTCCCCCGGCTTCTGCAGGTATTGGCTGTTGATGCTGAGACCTGTGGCCTGTCTCCAGAGACTTGCCTTTGGCCAGTGACCCGCTTAGTCAAAAGATGCCTGAGAGTTATGACTTTCGTTCCCAAGGACAGCCTGTGTTCAGCGACTGATACAGGAGCAGAAAACCCTGGGCCCCTGGCCTCTAGGCAGGAGCCCCAGAGCTGCTGCTGGGGTCAGGCTGAACTGAGTGAGGGGTCATCCCCTCCCTCCCTCCCTCCCTTACAGGTCTCGGTGAGGTACCCTCTTAATGAACATTTGCACAGAAATCCCCACTTAGGCTCTGTTGTTAAAGAACTCAACCTAAGATATTGGCCCCAGACAAGTCAAACGAGCTGTTAATAGAGTTAATGAGGCTATTGTAAAAGGGACTTTGATCACAGTGCCTGAGGATAATGGACCAAAGTACAGAAAAAGGAAGAATTTTAAACAATTGATCAGCATCATCTTTAGCCCTTAATTTTCCTTCACTGTATAATTTGCAAAAATCTTTCCGGTACGTTTTAGACACGTGAGCATTGCCCTTCCTTTTTGCGATGAACAAAGTAGATTCAGCATATTCGGCTGCATAGTCAATATTTGGTAGCTATTGCATGAATTAACTGTTCAAATAGCTTGCCTGTTACAGTTGGTTGACTCACTGAATACCCAACCCAGCCAACTTCCTCTACTCTAGAGTCTGGAAAGTACAATGCATACTTTCCCAGAATCCTTAGGACCCAGTGGTTTCTACGTGACACATTCTCCGGCCAGTGAAATAAAAACTCCTGAGGAGGGCTTTTTTCTAGAAATAAAAAGGCAAAATCTCAAAATGAAATGCTTATCTTCTTCTCACCTGCCCGGAACAGGGACATGAGGCCAGAGGCACAGCAAGAACTCAGGAATAGAAGGAAGTGTGGGAGATGAAGAGGGAGATAAGACGAAGAGCCTGAAAGACTATAAACGTCGTGGAGCTGGTACACAAGTCGTGGACCCCGCCTCCTGTTACAGGCAGCCAAACATGAATACTAACTCACTCAGATCTCGAGGCCAGTGTAGACAAATGTGGAAACGTTGCACATGGTTAGAAGAGAAGCTCACGCATTATTTAAAAGGTCAGGGGCGCCTGGGTGGTTCAGTCACTTATCCGGCTCTTGATTTCGGCTTGGGTCATGATCTCACGGTTCATGGGTTCGAGCCCCACTTCGGGCTCTGCACTGAGACCACAGAGCCTGCTTGGGATTCTCTCTCTCCCTCCCTCGCCGCCCCTCCCCTGATCGTCCTCTCTCTCTCTCTCAAAATAAATAAATAAACATTTTAAAAAATAAAAAATGTTAAAAAATAAAAGGTTAGAGAGGAAAGTGCATGAAAAACATCGACAGAGCAGCAAATTTATTCAGTCTGCTAAAGAGGAAGATCATGGACTATCATGACAAATTGCTCTGTTTTCCAATGATGTCAGACCGAACTCCAACCCACCGAAAAATGAGACGTCCTTGCACAAATGCTGGATGCAAATACTTTTCATTGCTACTACCGAACATAGCCCAAACGTTATTTTACATCAGCTAACGTGTAGTGATTAATACACAGCAGCACTATGAGGTAGGTTCCATCATCACTTCCTCTTTATATGAAAAAATCAAGGCCATGAGACTCTATTGTCTGGTTTGGCAACCATTAGACACATGAAGCTGTTTGAAGTTAAGTCTAAATCAATCAAAATGAAATGAAAAGTTTAGGTCCTCAGTCACACTAGCCTTGATTTAAATAAATGCCCAACCGACACACGTGGCTAGTGGCTACCATGTTGGACAGCACAGATGTGGAACACTTTCATCATCGCAGAAAGTTCCAATGGGTGAGGTTGCTCTACTTGATGAAGTAGAATTTACCCAAGATTCTACGATAAGAATTTGGACTGACCCCAGGCTCCACCTTGCAGGACATACAACCTCTCCTTCAGGCAGTACGTTAGTTTCCTGTTGTTATTATCATAAATTACCACAACCTTGGTAGCCTACCCCGCCATAAGTTTATTATCTCACAGTTCTAAAGGTTGAGCATCTGACATGGAGCTCACTGGGCTAATATCAAGGTGTTAGCTGAGTTGCATTTCTTCTGGAGGCTCCAGGGGAGAATGCATTTCGTCGCTTTCTCGGTCTTCAAGAGGCCACTCCGTTCCTTGGCTAGCAGCTCCTTTTCCCACCTTTAGATGGAGACATCAGGCTGAGCCTTCCTCACACTGCCATCTCTCTGGTTCTCTCTCTCCCTTTTGTCTCTCTCTTCCACTCATGAAAACGTATGATCACATTGGGCACACCCAGATCAGTCAGGGTAATCTCTCCGTCTTAAGGTCAGTTGACTAGCAAATCTGATTCCCTCTGTTAATTCCTCCTTGCCATGTCACCTAATACATCCACAGATTCCAGGGCTTAGGATGTGACTATCTTTGAGGGCCATTATTCTGTCTTCTACAGACAACATACCAGGGTCTCCATGATCTGACCCTTCTTTCCCTTGAATCATCTTTATATTCTTTGTGCTCTAGCCACATAAAAATGCTCACCCTCCCCTACCAATGCCAGTCATCCCAGTAAATATGATTAAAGATCTTCTATGCTCTTTGATCCCAGGGAAATAAAGCTGATTTAGAGCAGGTCCCTACCTAGAGGACTTCTCCTCCCTGCCTTTGTTTTAAAATGCTCTCTCTTCCAGAAATGGCACTTCAAAGTCCCACCTACAGTCCAATTTAAGCACACCTAACTTCTACTTATTCTAAAGATTCTGTTCAAATACTACCTTGTCCATGAGACAATGTCTGAGATCACTCCAGATATCAGCTGGTGGCAATAGGTCAGTGATGGAGCATTTGGCCACAGCTCCAAAGACGTTTCCAGCCACATCTAGGCATCCCCTCTGGTGACTCCAAGAAGCAGGATGTGCTCATGCTATAGAGTACAGATCAAGGTATGGACTGAAGTCGGGGGCCAGGGGTTGAATCCTACAAGAAGTGGACTTAACTTCTAAAAACAGCACATCTTTCTCCTTCCCTCTACTCTGTGTATATGTGTGGAGAAAGGGATGGAGGTTAGGGTCAATGAGAGTATTAAGATAAGTGTTCTGCTTGATTTCACCTTGTTTATTTCCCTCTTTTTACGCTTCTAGTTGAAATGGACCTTACCAATATTCTTCATCCTTGCATTTTACCCACATCCTTTTCAGGATCTTTGTTGGGTGGTGGGTAGAGCATCCAGCCAGGTCACAACAACACCAAGGACATTATGATAGTGATAAATGAACTTAGAGGAAATACAGGGCCCCTCCAAGGAGGACGGATAAATAAAACCACACTTTCCAGTGTGATTTATCTAAACTCATTTATGATAAGACATTGCAGGGCAAAGAGGCCACGTCAGAGGGGCATATCTCTCAGAGAAATTCAATAGCACTGAGGCAAACACCGAGGTTTTGGTGTGGCAAGGTCCCTAAATACAAGCCAGCTACCTCACCTGGTGCTAAGCTAAGAAACAGGGAACTTATACAACACTAGAGGGAAAAATGATCTTGTAGCTTTTTAGACTTTCTGAGAGGCTACAGAATAAACACAAAGTCATGGTTTTTCATACTTTTTTGATGATTTAAAGGATTTTCCAGGGTAATTTTGGATCTACACAATTTTTTGCCTTATGTGCTGATTTTAAACACTAACTCCCACAGAAGCTATGACTCTACTCTTAAATCCCTCCGCACCTGAGGCCTTGAGAATCATTCATATTATATGAGTTTCTTGAAAGGCTCTCTGATTCTAATCGAAACTGGTCTCACTAAATCCTAGTATTCATGTTTGCTTTTAAACAACTCACACCATGGTTTAAAGTGCAGGAGCTTTTCCCAGGCTTGTTGCGGCCTCTTTTAGCATGTGGGCCCTGGCCCCAAAGAGCTTAGGGTCAGATGAGCTTTGAAGTTTAATTATTAAAGCAGCAATTACACAACTGAGAAGAACAAAATTGGAAACAAATCCAGCGGTTGATGAGGGGGTGAGCTTGAGAGGAGTCGTGGGGACCATAAGGAATGAGAGCCATGGAAATTACCAGGCAATTCAACCAGGGGTTTACATAACCAAATGAGAAGTAATGCAGTATGCTTTAGACAGTAGCCAAATGAGTCTTTCTTACTATTTCTGCCTTTTTAGCAAAAAAGTGGATGTAATTCTAAAACATGGCCTGGCCTTTGGGAGAGAGATAATGACCCTAGGAGGAAGGAGACATCAATTTCAGGATCGTCTTTCAGTTCAGGGGTGGTGTGGGGCAGGGGGGGCGGTGGGCTTGGCAAATAACCTCTTCCTATTTATAAAGAAAAGATTTCCTCTCAGTGTGTTCCAAGGAACATCCATGTGGAAAGTGTTCTATGTGTAAAAGCCTCTGTAGTCAAATAAGTCTGGCTTTGCAAATTTCCCTTACCACATTCCCCTCTTGGAAATTCACAGCATGGATTAGCATGTTAAAGGCTCTGAGAAGTCCTGTAGTAAAGAAATGTTGCTTAAACTCAGTATTTCGCAAACAGTCTTGTGCACAGATACCATTTTTTAAAAGATTTTATTTTTATGTAATCTCTACACCCAACGTGGAGCTTGAATCTACAATCCCGAGATCAAGAGTTGCGTGCTCTACTGACTGAGCCAGCCAGGCGCCCCACAGATACAATTCTTGCTGAAACACGAAAGGGTGTTCCAAAGAACCTACTTTGAGAAAACTGAACAACCTCCTGTAAGTTCTGTGAGTGTAAAGCCTGTTTCTTTTTGTTCACACCGCACCTGGCACAGAATAAACTAAGCACTGGCAAAGTATGACCAGTTTGCCAAACCCAGCCTATGAGCTAAGCATGGTTTTTACATTTTAAGTAGTTGGAAAAAAAATCAAAGGCTGTATTTCATTACCTGTGAAAGTGATACGAAATTCAAATTCCAGTGTCCATCACCAAATTTTTGGAACACAGCCACAACCACTTGTTGTGTATCCTCTCTGACTTTTGAACTACAGTGACAGAGTCGAGGAATTGTGACAAAGACCACAATGGCCTACAAAGCCTAAAATATTAAACCCTCAGCCCTTTGTGGGAAATATTGAACCTAAAGTACTTAACCCTCTGGCCCTTTAAGGGAAGGCTTGCTGGCCCCTGGAGCAGTTGTGCAAATCAAGTTGTGCAAATGAATGGAAGTCTATTCTTACCACTCTCCAGACTAAGCCATCACATTTTCTGGGAAGATCAAGGTTATAACTGGTTCCAGAATGATGCCGCCTTCTTTTTTTTTTTTTTTTGGTTTTAATTATCTTTTTTCTGATCTCTGCTGTAGCTCAGCATTGACTCGAACTGAGCAACAGCTCCCATTCCAGGTCTCTCCACGCCTCAAATTGACCCTACTTTGCTTCACAAGAATCTTTTCCAGGCAGTTAAGCTCAGGTGGCAAGGTCAGGAATAAGCCAAAAAAGGAAAGGTGGTGTGTTCCCATAGGCTGGGTTTGGCAAACTGGTCATACTTTGCCAGTGCTTAGTTTATTCTGCACCAGGTGCAGGAGACTAAGTTTGGATGGCTTTGGCTGGGACATGAGGCTTGCAAAAGCATCACCCTCCATTTTGGGGGAAGGTAAGGGATGAACACGGGCAGGAAGGGGAAGGATGGCAAGAGGCACTTTTGACTTATTTGTAAGCATTCTGATGGAAGACAGTGAAAATTAGCCCACTGAGAAAAGATCCAGGGGGCGGGGGGGCCTAGGTGGCTCAGTCCAATCGGCATCTGACTCTTGATTTCAGCTCAGGTCATGATCTCAGTTTTGTGGGTTCAAGCCCCCCTATCAGGCTCTGTGCTGACAGCATGGAGCCTACTTGGGATTCTCCCTCTCCCTCTCCCTCTCTCTCTGCCCCTCCCCTGTTCATGCTGTCTCACTCAAAATAAATCCATAGACATTTTTTAAAAATAAAAAAAAATGGAAAGCTCTATATTATTAAAAAAAGAAAGAAGAAAGAAAGAAAGAAAGAAAGAAAGAAAGAAAGAAAGAAAGAAAGAAAGAAAGAAAGAAAGAAAGAAAAAGAAAGACCCAGGACATGAATCCTCATTGCTATAACCCAAACTGAAGAAGAAATGCAGGGCACTGAAGTTAGGTACAGCCTGAATCCTGGCCCTGCCACTTAAGTTTCCATGTAACCTTAGGCAACAGTCTTAACTCACCTGGAAAATGGACCAAACAGAGTCACGGTGAGGGTTAAACAAGTTGCTTATAATTTAATAACCACCATTACAAGCATTAAGTCTTTTAATCCTCACCACCACCCTGAAGAAGAGGCTATTATTGCCACTCCTATTTTACAGATGGGAAGACTGAGACATGGAAATGAAGTATTAGACCCTGGATTTAAACCCAGAAAGTCTGGTCAGAGCCTCTGTGCCCATAACCACTAAACACCCACAAGCTGACACATTGGCGCATTGGATACATGTCATTTTTAAAATGCCTCTTGGGGCGCCTGGGTGGCTCAGTCAGTTAAGCGTCCGACTTCGGCTCAGGTCATGATCTTGAGGTTCGTGAGTTCAAGCCCCGTGTCGGGCTCTGTGCTGACAGCTCAGAGCCTGGAGCCTGTTTCCGATTCTGTGTCTCCCTCTCTCTCTCTGACCCTCCCCCGTTCATGCGCTGTCTCTCTCTGTCTCAAAAATAAATAAACGTTTAAAAAAATAAAAAAAAAATAAAATAAAATGCCTCTTAAAATATAAAAAACAAAAAGCAAAACAAGAAAAATACATGTTATTAGACTTTTGTTTTTCAACATACGTATGAAAGGCAGGGTTTCTGGAGTCAGACCAACTTACGCTCCAATTCTTGGTCCACTGTTTCTTAGCATGATTTAACGACTGTTTACATGTAGACCAGGCGTGTTGTTTCACCCTCAAATGTCAGTGTCATCTGTAAAATGAAGATAACGGCGCCTACCATACAGTGTTGCTTAAACATTGAGACAATGCCTGCGGAGCACCGGTAAAGAATCTGGAAGACCGTAACTCACACTGTCTCATGGCAGCTATGTTTTATTACCTACAACAGCCTGCCCTCCCTTCTCTGCTCGTGAAATCCTACACCTTCTTCCAGGCCCAACTCAATCCCGCTCAAATTCTCCTGGGCCCCTTGTTAGAATTCTGCCTCTCCTGTGAGATGGAGGGAGCTTTGTGTGGCTCGGTCTCCCCAACTTTAGTGAGTTCCTGAGGTCAGCGATAATGACAGCTTCACCTCGGACGGAACCTTAGCAAGATCCCACCCGAAGATACCACCACGGAGACAACTGGATCCCTCCAGTTCCCTAAGGATGGTGCCAACTCTTCAGCCACAACCGTTTGATTTTTTAATGCATGGAATGCATCATCCCTCTGCTCACCACCTCCCCCCAAACAAGTCATCAGGATCACATGGGCCGGGGGACCCCTCCACCTCTCTCCACGTCCCCTTCCTCTCAACTCCTGTCACACGAAACCCTCCGTCTCTTCCTCAAGCTTGCCAATTAGCATCTGCTGTTCTTTTGTCCAGGAAGCTCCTTCCTCTCCTTCCTCTTCACCTGACTCACTCTTTCACATCCTTCAGGTCACACGCCCCCACTGGCTGCCTCAGAGCAGAAGAACCTTCTTCCTAAGCTCCAGCACCGTTCCAAGGCATAACCGCATGTGTACATGGCACCTATAGCCTGTCACCCCTTTAGATCAGCATAGATATCATTTTAAATGTTCTTGCAGCCATAAAATGAAAAGATGCAGGTGAAATTAATCTTATATATTCTATCTAAGCCAACATCCAAAATATGACCATTTCAACATGTTATCGATATACAAAGCTACTAAAGTTAAGTTTTACTTTTTTACACTAGGTTTTCAAAATCCAGTGTGTAGTTTATGCCTACGGCACACCCCAATGTGGGCCAGCCACATTGGAAGTGTTCCGTAGCCACATGTGGCTTGTGGCCATCATAGTGGGACAGCTCAGCACTAGACAATAAACCCTCTGAGGGCACAGAACACGGCCGTCCTATGCGGTATCCACATCACCAGACTATGCTTGGCTCAAAGTAAGAGCCAAATATCTATTTGGTTTAAAAAAAAAAAAAAAAAAAAAAAAAAAAAGAATGTACAAAGTAAGAAGTGGAGACCCCAAGTGAGGAAGTGATTGGCCCAAGGTCCAGGACTAATTAACAATAATCTGCTGCTGGCCCCAACTGGAACCATATGGCCCCAGTGCCTCCTGGAAACTGCAGGCATCTCTCTCTAGTCCTCCCCTCCAGCTGCAAATGCACTCCCACAGGCCAGCCCAGATCATCTTTATTAAAAACTTTACCTTGAAAGACAGGAAAAGTTTGATATCGTGAGAAAAGTTTTCTATTACCTTGTAAATCCTATAGACTGATAGGTATTATGTAAGCGGCATTAACGTGCTATGCGCTTAACGGCTGCAGATGTTATTGTGAAGCTCTCTGTACAGCTATTGTGTTATCAGCAGAGATTTCCTTCAGGATTCAGGCTTCAATTTCTCTAGACGAGGCTGCGAAATGAGTTGGAGTTAGCACTACATCCCAGGGGCTGACGGGGGTGATGCGGGAGTGGGGATCCGTGTGCGGGAGCGTGGTCAGCATAGCTCACAACCCCAACCTTTATTTGTTCCCTCTGAAAAATCAGAGGTAAGGTAGGCCTGAGAAAAGTCTTTCTCCCTCAGAATGTTGCATTGTAAATGAAGGGACGGTCATCACCAAAGAAAGGGGAAGTAAAGATGCAAAAAAATACGGGCTCAGCCTATATTTATAGGTAGAATAAAGAGGGTAACACAACAGTATCACATTATGGCCCTATTTGCATTATGAAATTTACATTTCATTTGCATATGCTGTAAGAAAGAGATCCAGAAGATTATTGTCTGAAATATTAATTTTAGTTATCATTAGGTAGTAAAAAGTATGAATGATTTTTTATTTTCTCTATTCATGGCTGATCTATAGTTTTTAATTTTCTTCAATGAATATATGTGGAAAAAGAGAGAAGTGAAGAGTTTTAAGTAAATAAGGCCGCACACACAGGTATACACTCAACATCTGATCCCGAATGTTCCAATGGTATTTAAGCGCTAATTATTTTTGGAAGTTCCCAGGGACGCCCATTGTTGCATTTGCTCTTTAAGTAAATGACTTTGCCCCTTTCATGCTCAAATTAGCACCGCGGACAGAAAACCAGCCCTGGGTGCTCTCAAATGGCCAGGAAGGCAGCCTCCCCTGGTATGTAAACAGAAACTGCCACCCACCCACCCACCCACCCATGACCTCCTGGGGGTGGCAGGCGCCTCTAAAGACCAGGGTGTGGGAGTCGGAGGCTGGTCCTGAGAGATTTGGCACAGATAACAGAAGCCTTTCCAGGAATTCAGCCTAGAAGACAGGGGAGTGGCCCACCTCTCTTCTGTTTCGGTGATGATTAATTCAAAGAGTCATTGTCCCCCATTAGAATGAGGATCAAGGCCCATGGAGAAGGGGTGTTTCAAAACATGCTGGAGGGGTTTCATTTCCCTTACCTGGCAGCTGCCTCCCCAGGCAAACTCTTAGACGACTGGCTCCCAACCAGGTAGATTTTACCCTCAGGGAGACATTTGGCAATGTCTGGAGACATCTTCGGTTGTCACAAGTGGTGGGGGTTGGGACTGCTGGTATTTAGTGGGTGAGGCCAGGGACGCTGCTAAACATCCTACAATACATAGGAAAGACCCCAACAGCAGAGAATTACCCAGCCCCTTAATGTCAATAGTGCCAAGGTTGAGAAACCCTGTCTTAGACAAAGAAAGAAACTATTTGATTGCTTTGAAGGAAGACATGTGCTTTCTTCGCTCAAGCGAGTCAGATCACCCACAGACACTTGGCTGTATTCTCCACGACCAGAGAGCCAAAGGAGAATTTCGGCTTATCTTTAGAAATTATTGTAATGTTCTGAGTATCTTGGTTATACCACCTATATCAGTGAGCACTGGCCTTAGGAAAAACAGGCATGGAAAATGAGCTGAATTCCACACGTCAGCTCCAATCTAACGGTTGTAACTGCCAGGTCCGGTTCTCCGGAAGCCTATCTCGAGAAGGGCTTTGGGGATGAGATGCCTACCAGGGATCAAAACCTATGACGACAAGGGAGAAGAAGCAGGATGGGGCAGAGGGAGAAGACAAGGCACAAAACAAGCCTGACAAAGCCTCAATCAATCTGGGGGCGCAAGGGTGAGGGGGACTCTGCGGCTACATCTCCCGTCAGAGCTGTCCGACAGTGCACTGGCATGGCTGGGCTTACGATCACCCACTCCCCTACCCACCCACTGGGCGTAGTCATTAGGTAAAGGCATGACTTGGAAACAGCATGGTTTCCAAGCAGGGGTGGCTCTGCAGCTGAGGCTGACCTCACAGATGCTGACAGTGTCTGCTCACCACACTCCCTGCAGCTGGACAGCAACCCTCCCCTAAAAGGAACAGGGTGGCACATTTCCATGTCTACCACTGGGTGCGGCCACGCCCAGCAAAAGGGGTGCTGCAATCCATCTACAATGTCTACCATGGTCCACCTGCAGAACAGCAGCATCTGCACCAGGCACTTGGCAGCTCTGAGTGATAAACAGGGGCCAATGGCTAAGACGTCTAACTACAGTACCACGGTGATCCTTGAGAATACACTGGGTCTGGAAGAAAACCAAAAACAGTATAAGTCGAACGGGGAAAGGAACCTGCCTGCCATCTAGTTAACTCTCTATCGGGCTGGATTAAAAATGGAAACATCCCTTTGGTGTCTGATATGAAATCTCACCTTCCTTTGTTGATTCCACATTCGCTTATTAAATACTCACCATGAGCCAAGCACGGAGCTTGATGCTGGAACACAACAAAGAAGAGGGAGCCATAAGTAATGGATACATTCAGTCCTGAAATCGTTGAGTTTTCCCTTCTTGCTTGATGGATTTGGCTTTTACCCAGTGAATTATGTTTATACCACCAGCCCATGGACCCCTTCGGTCTCTACAGCTGAGCCAGGGGAGCCCAGAGCTACAATAATGAAGCCTTCGGGGTTCTACCTGACCCCCTCTGCTAAGCCTCTATTAACTTAGACCTTGGAAGTCGGGCAAGAAGGGTTTACTGCTATAGCTACGGTATTTCTTGGACCAGATTAAAACAACCAAATTGGGTCTTGGAAGGACAGCATGAAAGTGCTGGTAGGGAAGATTGAGGACATCCTGCTGATGACAGCAATAGCATTAGCGGCTAGGAAAAATACAAGTAGCGGTGGTAACATTTATAATAAATATAACTGATGGCTTTTCTCTAACACTATGCATTAGATGTCTTAGCAATCATCGAGTTAAGATTTCTATATTGACTTAAAACTAAAAGGTTGAGAGAGGTAAAGCACTCAGCTGATAGTGTTTGGCCTCAAGTCTTAACCTGTAGTCCGGTAGGTTGGTGTCCGTTAAGACGCTGCACAATGTTAAGTAGGAGCTGTTTAAATCTAATGGTATTGTTCATCACAATAAACACAAATTAAATTTGTCTTAGATCCAATGGAGTCTCTGGACTGGCCTTGTAGTCATGTGTCCTAGTAAGCAATGTTTGCAATACATCAAGAACACAATAAAACTGCCAATTTTTCTTATTTAAAGCCATCCACAGAGAGTTTGTATGATGAGCTACCACAATGAGACACAGTTAATTACATTCTTAGGTAATTTTGATCCAAAGGGATCATTTTGCTTTTTCCAACTGAAAGTAAATCACTTGTTATAGATGAAGGAGTGTAATTTTGGAGCTGGATGGAATATAAGGTAACAATAATGAATGGAAGCAATTATGCAGATGCTGTGGCCCATGGTACCTTCTTTATCAGCTGGTGAAAATCTCCCCATTTCATCCAAAGGGGTTTCTTAATACAGAAAAAAACACGTTTTTGAACTATTTAGCTTAGATTGCACACGGCCAACTAGATTTCCTCTTTGCTCTAATAAAATAATTCTAATAATTATTGTTGTTCTGCAAAGGAAGAGTTGCCTGATAAGTAGTGAGTTCCCCATCATGAAGATATTTAATCAGACCCAGGGTCAACACTGAAAATGTTGTAGGGGAAATTCTTCTCCATTAGTCTATCAGGCAAGGATTTGACTAGGAATCATTTGAGAGCAGCTGATGTAACCAGTGTTTGCTGGGGCCCTCTCTTGGGCCAGGTGCTATGGAATGGAACTTTGGGTGGGTCACCGCTCCTACCTTCAAGCAAAATATGGTCCAATAGTCCTTTTTAACTCTGAAGCTCTATAACTTCATCTTCCTGGAATTTATACCAGATCTCTCTTTCTCACCTTTTAAATATTTTCTTTGGTGTCAATTTTTATTTTCTATTATTATTTTCTTAACGTCTATTTATTTTTAAGAGAGAGAGAGAGACAGAGAGAGCACGAATGGGCAGGGGCAGAGAGAGAGGGAGACACAGAATCCAAAGCAGCCTCCAAGCTCCGAGCTGTCAGCACACAGCCCGACACGGGGCTCCAACCCACGAACCACGAGATCATGACCTGAGCCAACGTCGGACCCTCAAATGACTGAGCCACCCAGGCGCCCCAGTCTCAATTTTAAATAATACTTATTTGTGTATGTTTTTTAATAGAGAGAGAAATATTAGAAAATAGTATCCCACCTGCTTTCTGATATCAGTTAGCTCTTGCTCTATGGCAAACTAGCAGCTTCGAACAGCAACCATTTACTATTGTAGTTCACGTGACTGAGGGTGGGCTGAAGGCCGGCTGATCTAGGCTGGCCTCAGCTGGGCAGTTCTGCTCCTCGAGGCTAGACTCCTGCATCTATAAGTTGGCTGGGGGGTCTGGGCTGGGGCAGCTTCAGACTGTATACAGATAAGGCATGGAGGGAGTGATTGAAAATCTGCGAAGACTTTTTCCCCACCCAACAAGAGAACTACAGACACTCTGAGCACCCTACTGCGTAGTGCTGAAAGGCAGGATCGCAATCCTGGGGATTAGGCTCGCCGGCCTCCTCCTTACTGCCAGAGAGAGCAGGACATTACCCAACAAGGGGATGCCATGTCTTCCGGACACCCAGAGAAGTACTCAAAGGACGTGAGATAAGGTTCCTCTGTCCCCGAAACTGACAGGCCAGGGGAAGCCCTGTTGTCATGAGGGAGGTGATAGCCTATGGCTGCTATACCAGTAGCCCATGGACAAAGAGACAGCAATGCCCCCACCACTGCTCAGAAAGTCCACAGTGCCTCAGCCCCAAAGCAGATAGGAAAATGACAAGAAACCCCAGGGCCCCAAGAGTCTAAGGGAGCCAGGAACCTTGAGGAAGAAAAATAAAATAGTCACAATAGACCTCTACGGCAATGAGGCAGACACAACTTCAACACAAACAGGACCACGATGACTTAGAATCATGCGTCGCGTGCACATGTGCACACCTTCCATGCGCACGCGCGTGCCCACACGCCCCTTCCTGGAACTAAAAATATAATTTTACACCTTAAAAAATCAGGTAGTGAGCTGAAACGGAGGGTGGTCACTGTTGAAACTCAAGATTAGTGACCCGGAAGACCAGGCGGAAGAACTCTCTGAAAAGATAGAACAATAATTCACTGGGTTAGAAATCATGAGAGCAAAGTTAAGAGATTTCGCTGCTAAGTCCTGGAGACCTAATTTGAGAATAATCGATTTCCTGAGGAGAGACAGAGCCAGGTGGAAAAGCACCAGTAATTATACAAATCGAGGAGGAAAATATCCCCAGCCGCAGAAAGAGCTGAACCTAGTTTCGAGTTGATTCCACAGAAAAGCCTCAGACCTCTTATAAAATTCCAAAATAAGGTATTAGAAAAAAAGAAAAAGAAATGAATGTCCTACATTCTCACTACCAGATAATCCCTACTTACTTTATTTCAAAAATGAAGGTAGCATATGCGCCAGGTTAGAAAATTCAACGGTCTGTAAAACCCTGGAAAGAAAAGTAAGATCTCCCTTTATCCTCTGCATTTCCCTTTCTCCCCCAGACTTTCTCTACAAAGGTAATCCCCAGAGCACCTGGGTGGTCAGTCTGTTAAACATCCAACTCTTGGTTTTGGGTCTGGTCAGGATCTCACCGTTCGTTGGTTCGAGCTCTGCATTGGGCTCTGAACTGAGAGCATGGAGCTTGCTTGGGATTCTCTCTCCCTCTCTCTCTCTCTGTCCTTCCTCTGTTTCTCGCGCACGCTCTCTCTCTCAAAATAAATAAATAAACTTTAAAAAATACTCTTAAGAAAATGAGGGGCGCCTGGGTGGCTCAGTCAGTGAAGCGTCCGACTTCGGCTCAGGTCATGATCTCACGGTCTGTGAGTTTGAGCCCCGCGTCGGTCTTTGTGCTGACAGCTCAGAGCCTGGAGCCTGTTTCAGATTCTGTGTCTCCCTCTCTCTCTGACCTTCCCCTGTTCATGTTCTGTCTCTCTCTGTCTCAAAAATAAATAAAAACGTTAAGAAAAAAAATGTTTTTATGAAAAAAAATCCCCATCACCAGTTCCCTGTGATTTCTCACTGCCCCTCAAATGCATATACCAATATGTACATCTATAGAGATGCTTATTTTAATTTATTTTAATAAAAATTCTGTAGTTTACCAAACTTTATCACTTACTATATCTTCCATATCAATATATGCCTAATACTTTTTAATGACCAAATCTTTTTAATAATTTGGGCATGGTGTGATTTCCCAACAAATCCCTTATTAATGGGCTCTTTGGTTTTATCTTAGTTGTTATTCTCCTACAAACAAGGCTACCATCAACAGCCATCTAAAAAACCTTTTTTTATAGATATACAGGGAAATTCCAAGCATTAAAATTAACAGGCCGCTAGGTATCTGCATTTTTATTGATTAAAGGCCTTGAAACATTCCCAGCACGCAGTAGGCACTTGATGAATATTTTTTTTAACGTTTATTTATTTTTGAGACAGAGAGAGACAGAACATGAATGGGGGAGGGGCAGAGAGAGAGGGAGACACAGAATCGGAAGCAGGCTCCAGGCTCTAGGCTCTGAGCCATCAGCCCAGAGCCCAATGTGGGGCTCGAACTCACGGACTGCGAGATCGTGACCTGAGCTGAAGTTGGACGCTTAACCGACTGAGCCACCCAGGCGCCCCTTGATGAATATTTTTAAAAATAAACTAAAAAGGTCATCTTGTTCATCAGAACAATTGCACTGATTTATATTCCATATTAAGGTCTTTTCCATCATTGTAGTTTGCAGAATGGTGCCCCCTCAAAACATATGTCGGTATTCTGTCCTACAGAACCTATGAGGAGAATCATATTTGAAGAAAATCTTTCTGGGTATGATTAGGTGAAGGACCTTGAGTGGAGGAAAGCATCGTGGAACATCCAGGAACCTGTGTCCTTGTAAGAGTCAGGTGGAGGAACATCGGACAGATGCCTGGAGGAGAAAGACATGTGAAGGCAGAGTCAGAGATTAAAGTGACGCAGCCGCAGGCCCAAGAATGCCAGGACAGCCACCAGAAGCTGGAAGAGGCAAGGAACGGATTCTCCTGCACAGCCTCCAGAGGCAGCGTGGCCCTGGCACCACTTTGATTGGACAATTCTAGCTTCCAGGACTGTTTATGGTGATTTGTGACGGCGGCGTCAGGAAGCCCGCGCCGCCGTTATTACTAAGCTGGAAGCTGTTGATCCCACAAAACGGAGTCTCTGGGGTTTGGAGGCAAATTGATTACGACTCAAAAGAGAGGTCAAATTCCCCATCGTGCCCCCTAGAGCGGCCCTCTTCAGCTTCCCCCAAACATCTCCCCTATCGCTGTCTCTGGCTCAGCCGTTAGCTCTGGGCGATGCGTGAAACTGAGACCCCTCCCCGCCTCCTCCCTCCCTCCCCCCACCCCACCCCCCCAACAGCAACTAAACAAAGGAAAGCAACCCTCCGTGTACTAAGTTTTCTTGGTCTGGGCGCAAGCAGTTTTAACGCTAATTGATCCAATCCGGACTTTGAAAAAGAAGTTTATAAATCCTTTTTCTTTTTTTCCTTAAAAGCTCAGGTGGTGGCAGATGGAGAGTCACATATCTACATCCATCTAATCGTAATTGATCCAGCGAGAGCTTTGCTGGAGAGGGAAGAGCGTTTTCCCAGACAGTCTTTGGTCTCTCCCCTGGTAAAGCATTATGCCATCTGGAACAAGGCAGTAGACTCCTTTCACAGAAGTTGCACAGCTAATTACCAACCATTCCAGCGCGCATTGGCTTAGAACCACGGCGTGACCCCCTCTGTATTCCAAGCCTCTGCTCTCTCCATGGCCAATTTTGACTTAATGAAACTAATCCTTTTTTACACTTAAATAGTGCTTACAGTTCAAAAAGCACTGCCAGATATAGAAGCTCAACTTTTTTATGTTGTTTCTCACAACAAAGCCAGGAGATAGAAATGGGGTAAGAATAATCATACACATTCTCTAGAAGAGGAAGCCCAAACTTCCAGGGGGAGGGAGGGTGCATGACTTACCCAAGCTCCAGACTTCAGATCCACTAATGTCCTCCATACCATAATTCCTCCTGAGGATCGACCCCCCTCGGCTAGACGTAAATTAAAAATGAGCCTGTTTATTTTCAGGTGCTCTTTTTTGTTGGTGAGGTATCCCTGGATTGAAAAGGAATCGTCTGTATGTGTATGTGCAAAGGGGGCTAAATATCAAGGCATTTCTGATCATTCAAACCCCCGTTATACTCTGACTCAAATGTTAGTTCATTTGTCATGGTGCCTTTTACTTTGAATAAAAACACGTTAAAAAAAATATCCCAAGTTGGGGCGCCTGGGTGGCTAAGTCAGTTAAGCATCCACCTTCGACTCAGGTCGTGATCTCATGGTTTGTGGGTTCGAGCCCCACGTCAGGCTCACTGCTGACACCTCAGAGCCTGGAGCCTGCTTCAGATTCTGTGTCTCCCTCTCTCTCTGCCCCCCCCCCACTTGTGCTTTCTCTCTGTCTATCAAAAATAAATAAATGTAAAAAAAAATTTTTTTTTAAATATCCCAAGTTGAACTCTATTTGGGTGTTAAACATGGATATAGCCTCTACCATCAACAACCCTCTGTTTTCCTGCCATCATGTGTCTTCTGACATCCAAGGAGGGAAATCACCAGAAAGCTCATACTTATTTATAAACTTATTTATCTAAGTACATAGCTCTGAAAAGACTGGAATTAGACATTTCCTTGGCGAGCCATTAATAAGTAAAGTTTTCAGGTGGCCATTCTCCACAGCGCTATAAAAAGAAAATTAAAAGCAAGATCAATTGTGCTCTTTAAAAATCCTGGGAAAAAATCCTGCGTTTTTTATGACTACCAGAAACAAAAAAACAAAAACAGACAAAAAAAAATTGTTTTCTAAAGATAATTCCCAGTTTTGTTCTGTGGGTTATAGGATTAACAAGCAACTTGAATTAATGGCAAGAAACCTAAAGTCATATATTCAAATTCATTTATTCACCAAGTATGAGTGGAAGCCCCATTGCGTGCTGAGCATGTGCCGGGGCTATAGCAGTGAGCAAACAAAATCTCCAGTTGTAACTAGCATACATTCCCTTGGGCAAAGTCAATGAATGTATATCAGTTCAGTCTTTGGTTTTCCACAAAACGTAGTCAGAGACGGAAGGTTGGCCACGCCTGATGTCCTTAGGAGACACCCTGAATTGGAAGACTATAGGAAGTTATAAACACAAACAAAGCCGCTAGTCTCACATATACAATTTAATTTTAGATGGCCAAGTTAAAAAAAAAAAAAAAAAAAAAAAAAGCCCATGACAGGGACGTACACAAAAATACTATCCTTGCATAGGAATTTTTAAGGATGTAGACGCCTCAAAAAGGTGTGCCTCTGGGAAACAGTATATGTTTGCCACGGACTCCTGGTGCCTGGGGGACTTCTTCCACTCTCTTGCACCTGTTCTGTTATATTTATACAAATTCCCGAAGACTGTGAGAACACAAAACACAGAAAGTGAATTCTAATGAACTTGCAAAGCGTTTATTCATCCCATGAAGCGTTTGCCGAACATTTGCTATATAGCCAGCACCATGATGAATTGCTTGTCTTCTCAAATCTTGCTCTGTGACCAAAGGAAAAACTAGAAGCAGAAGTTGGAGCGTTTCGTGGTTTCACATGCATTGAAAATTGCCTCTTTAGCACATGAGAGCTCTTCTGCGCTGAGGGAAACAGTTCTTTTTCTTGACTATAGTAGCAGTGGTTCCATGAATCTGTACAGGTGATTAAATGTTATAGAACTATACATACAGACAGATAAGAAAGTAAGTGCATGCAAAAACTGGTCAAATCTGAGTAAATCTATAGTTTGGTTGATTATATCATACAAATGTCAATTTCCCTGGTTTGGGTGCTGTAGTTATGAATCATGTTGCCTTTCGGGGGAGCTAGATGGTGGGTTCTTAGTACCTCTCTACACTATTTTTTACAGTTGTGAGTCTATAATTATTTTAAAATCAAAAGTTTAAAGAATAATATGTCAAACTATTTTTTAATTGTCCCTAAAGTGTTGTCCCTTACACAATGTTGGGTGAGTTTCAAGCAGCCAACTCTTCATAGCAACAGGAATGAATTAGGGGTAATAAACAAGAGGGGCGCCCAGGTGGCTCAGTCGGTTAAAGCGTCCGACTTGAGCTCAGGTCATGATCTCACGGTTCATAGGTTCGAGCCCAGCATGGGGATCTGTGCTGACAGCTCGGAGCCTGCAGCTTTCTTTAGATTCTGTGTGTGTGTCTCTCTCTCTGCCCCTCCCCTGCTCATGCTCTGTCTCTCTGTCAAAAATAAACATTAAAAAAAAAAAGAGTAATACATAAGAGAAGAGAAACAAGGTACATAGGTCTTGATGTAGTAGGAAATCAACCAATTGTTGTTTCTCAGGGGACTAGGATGAAATAAGTAAATAAATAAATGAACTAATAAAAGCTGAGTATTTACTTTCTGCAGTATTTAGTATCTGCCATATGCAGATTCTGTTTCATATTATTAAGTCATTGAATCCACTCAACATCCTTGTGAGATACATCTGTGTTATGAGCCACATTTTAAAGATGAGGAAACTGGGGCACCGAGATGTTAAATAAGTTGCCAGTGGCACACCATTTGTAAGTGACAGATCCAGATTTCGTCCAGCTATGGATTTCTAAATACCAACTGCCTAGGGTAGGGGACCAATGTCTTCTTTTACTTAAATGAGGCTCCGTGATTGCCTTCTGCATCACATTCTGGGTTCCACAGGACATGCGACGAAGGATGGTGTGTTCCAACACGTGTAACTAAGCTTATTTTTATTTTAAAATATTTCTCTCCTCTAAGTGTCACGTGACTCTTCAACGTGCTGAGGTCTGCTCTCGAAAGTCCGTCAATTCATGAAAAGTGATTCCTATGTTAGGGCCACTGAGCTAGGTTGGAGTGCACTTCGCTGCAAACCCCTCCTTTTCACCTAAAATATCTGTATCAATACTTAATAGGGCACGTTGGAACTTGAAAGCTAATTGCTGAGTCACGCATCAAACATCCCATTTCAAAATAAGCCAAATGCACTGGTCTCCATACACAGTAACTCTACCCTTGGTGATGAGAAGACCAAAGGTGGTGAATATCAGTCGAACGCTGAACGGGCAAAAAGTGGTTCAGTCTTCGATTGTTGGCCCTTGAGTGGTTCGTTTTAGGACAGAGTCTCATTATGCTTTGCATGATGAAGAAGTAATTGATCCTTACGGTTTAACACCCTAGATGCAAAATGGGCTTAATCAAAAGATATTTAAGCACCACACCTGGATCGGTGGCTTCTCCATCAAAAGCAGTTTCACACACAATGGTTTCCTTTGAAAAAGCACAAAATGTTAGCAGTAAAGGTTGCCTGGTAAAATGTGTTTTGCCATGTATTGAGCACTTTAAGCATATGACTTTTTTAAAAATTTTCTTTTACATTTATTTATTTTTGATAGACACAGAGAGACAGAGCAGAAGTGGGGGAGGGGCAGAGAGAGAAAGGAGACACATAATCGGAAGCAGGCTCCAGGCTCTGAGGTGTCAGCAGTGAGCCCGACACAGGGCTCGAACCCACAAACCATGAGATCATGACCCGAGTCGAAGGCAGATGCTTAACTGACTGAGCCACCCGGGCACCCCTAAGCAGATGACTTCTTACAAATCACCTCATCTTTCTAGGGTACAGAGAGCTTGCAGCCTAGGCTCCAGAAACTTCTAGCTATTCTTGTCTTCTCCCAGCTTCATCCCCACATCCCTCTGTTCACCAGGCCCTCTCTCAACTCAGATCTTTTTAATGATACAAAGTCTCTTATCTTGGATGGGAGGTGTTATAGGGCTGAATTGTGCCTCCCCTCCCCCCAAATCCATATGTTGAAGCCCTAATCCACAGTACCTCAGAATGTGACTATATTTGGAGACAGGGACTTTAAAGAGGGAAGGCAGAATGAGGTCACATGGGTGGGCCTTAACCCAATATGACCCGTGCCTTTATCAGAACAAGAGATTAGGACCCAGACTCCACAGATAAGGGACGACCATGTGAGGACACAGAGAGAAGGTGGCCATCCACAAGCCAACAAGAGAGACCTCAGAAGACGTCAAACTTGCCAACACCTTCACCTTGGGCTCCTAGCCTCCACAACAGGGAGAAAATAAATTTCTGTTGTTTAAGCCACCCAGTCTGTGGTATTTTTTTTTTTTATAACAGCCCTAGCAAACTAGTGCAGGAGATTAGCCGGCATCCATTTCCTAAAGGAAGAGGCAGGGGAAAAAAACATTAAAAGAGAACCAGCTCACAAAACAATGTCATGGTCAATCAGGGCTCAGACAGGAATGTCCTTGGTAAATGCAGCAGGTGGAGAGAAAAAAGGAGAAAGGAAGACTGAAAATTCCCTTTCTTGTTCTATACTTCCTGGAATCAACCTCACCCTTCTCTAGCTGTTTATGTGGATCATTTAATTAATAAGCCTCAGCCAATTTCAAGATGGATTGTATACTCCAGAGTGTAGATTTTACCATCTGCTAAGAAACTCCAGGGTTGAAGATTTAGCTTTACAGCATATATAATCTATTTTCGAATCTTATTGTTGAGAAATGGTGGATAATGCTGGATTTCCATTTGTCTAGAGTTGTTTTTGCTGAAAATACATATAATATCTGAGGCAGATTTTGACCTAAGCCAAATTCTAAGACTGGATCTTAGAAATCCTAGTTTTGTAATGCACAAAAATTCAGCATAAGCAGGTAAGTTGAAATGACTTTATTTCCTTTCTGTGATGCCTGAGTAGATTTGCCATATGCTTGTATGAAAGAACTTTTCATTGATCAACAATTATGGAGAAAATGTAGTCTCCTTTCTTCTACTGTGGCAGGATCACAAAAATACACTTATTGTTAATACCTCCAGGTTATTTTTAATGGTTTTTGAGAGAGAGAGAGAGTGAGCAGGGCAGGGGCAAAGAGAGAGGGAGACACAGAATCCAAAGCAGTCTCCAGGCTCTGAGCTGTCAGCAAAGAGCCCGACGCAGGGCTCAAGCCCACAAACTGTGAGATCATGACCTGAGCTGAAATTGGGTGCTCATCCGACTGAGCCACCCAGGTGCCCCAATACCTCCAGTTTTTTATTTCTATTTCCAGTCATGATCTTTTCCTTTTGACTTCTATCTCCTGTTGAAAAATTAAATAAAGGAAAGGCAGGAATCTAACCTGATGAGAGGCTTTTTAAAATCACACAATTCATAATAATCGTGTAACAATGAACAATCTGTATCTTACCTGCGATATACCTTCTTGCTCTGTATAAAAAAATTTAACGAAATATCAGCTTCAGTATGCCAACACGTGGTAGGCAAGAATTTCATTTTTTTGTAGCACAAGACTATTCTCACATCTCTCCCACTCCTGATTTTTTGTTTAAAAAACTACTTTATGGGGAATAATAAACGGGTCTCATTAACCATCACCAGCCTCCTCACTAAATCATAATTACCTCTACTTAGTGAATAAAAATTTGCCTCCAGCTCTATTTTTGAAGGCATGATATTCTGTACTCTGAAGAATTATTTTTGGATGGTGATGAAAACAGCTGCATTTCTCCATTCATTTCTTTGGCCTCTCTGCTCAGCTTCACATGGGTTCAAAACAGAAGAGAGAGTACCTGGATTTATCACCTATCTCTAAACTATTCCCAATGGTTGTCGAACACCTGCCTGTGAACTGCTTGTGTCAAAATAGTATGGCGAGCCGTTTGGCATGTCTGCTCCCAAATTGACTTGTTTCAAATATATCCTCACAGAAAATCTATTTCAGACGTTCTAAGGTAGAACCCAAGAATACGTTGTTGCAGTTTTCAAAAGAAAGCTCTCCAGCTGTTTCCGAGACAGAATAGGTGTAGAGCGGTAGTAAAAGGGACCAGTGAGTCTCATATGCCAAGTAGCTTCCCCTGTGCCCCTCAAAAACAACCCGAGGCAGAAGCCTTCAGAGTACGGTCACCAAACCCAACTGATTACAATTCCTTATATCAGAGGCTTAGAAAGAAAAATCGCATACTTGGGTTTGGGCTTGGAGCCTTCCTTAGCCATTTTGTGACAGCATTCCACGGTATTTCCGTATCTCCAAAGCAGGAAACATACCCAAGAAACCAAGCTGGCAAAGAAAACAGTCATCAGAGTGAAGATAAAAGGGCTGTAGCGGTCCCTGGAGTTGTACGTGTTGATAGCTGTGTACGCAATGGTCACAACGTCTCCTGGCTGGGAAGTACTATTTCAAAGCAAACAGAACATTATTTTATGTTTTCCGGGAACATTTGTGTACACATCGCAGCATCAGTATAGAGCCGTGGTCCTCTACAGACAGTGAGGTATCAACTCATGATGTCTGGATGTTTTAAACATCGCAGGCAATACTGAGGTACACCTGAGCCTAGAAAAGCCATCGATCGAAGGATCTGAAGACTTGAATTGTATGCAGTGACTGCCCTGTAAACTTGAACAAAACCGTTTCTCCTCTTTGACCTCCATTTTGTCATCTGTAATATCAAGGGGTTGAACTCGGTGGCACCTGAGTTTCTCTTAGGCTTCTATGCCTCCATTATCTACTCTGCGCAGGATAAACCCTTTAGTGCAGCTTGAGAGAGCAGTGTGTTCTTGAAAATCAAATATTCTAGTGGAAAGATGTATTGTCCATGTTGTAAAAAAAAAGATGCCTCTATTTTAAAGGATAGAAGACCATAAATACACTAACCATAAAGTCTACGGATCAGCCTTTATCCTTGGATAACACAGAAGACATTCCAGAGTTCTGCAGAGGCTTTGCGTGTCTACTCCTGAAATAACAAAACACCAAAGCATCTGTTGAACTTCAAAGGATTATATCAAAGATCAGATGGAATGACAAATATAAGCCATAGAGGACAGTGCCTGGCACATGGTAGGTGCCCGTTACTGTGAATAATATGGCTGCAAGAGAATAATGTTTAAAAGGGCCCATTTGTAGAGTTTTTGAATCGATACAAGTCATTGACTACCGGGTCTCTCGGGTGGGCAGGACTTTCAGATCATTCACACACAATCCCTTGCTTGGGGGTCCTCCGTGCTCCACCTGCAATGATCACAAATTCTCTCTTACCCCCACACTTTATACTCCACAGATGCACACCCTAAAATGTGGCCTGGTGGCTGGATGGGGTGGGGCCCAAGTGGGAAAGCATATGGGTGAAGGCACCACAGCGACTAGCCTTTTAGCCTTTCTAGATGAGAACTCAAATTTGCAGTAGAACATTTCCCACACGCAGATCTGAATTAAATTCTCTAACTCTGTACTTCAGACCTGGCGGTTGAAGGCAGCAGCCTGTTGGCCCACATAAATGTCCACAATAATGGTATCCGTCCTGGGCCTGGTGGCTGCCAGGTTTCAGGTTATCATCAATTATGTGCACAAGGTGGTATTGTTGCTGCACGTCATCCCCAGACTCAAAAGGATTCTTCACAGTGAATTTTGGAGCATTTGAGGGGCGCCTGGGTGGCTCAGTCGGTTAGGCGTCCGACTTCAGCTCAGGTCATGATCTCGCACTTTGTGAGTTCGAGCCCTGCGTCGGGCTCTGTGTTGACAGCTCGGAGCCTGGAGCCTCCTTTGGATTCTGTGTCTTCCCCTCTCTCTCTGCCCCTCCCCTGTTCACACTCTGTCTCTACCTCAAAAATAAATAAACAATAATTTTTTTTTTTTTTTGAAAGGGTGCCTGGGTGGCTCAGTCAGTTGAGTGTCTGACTTTGGCTTAGGTCATGATCTCATGGTTCATGTGTTCAAGCCCCACATCAAGCTCTCTGCTGTCAGCACGGAGCCTGGTTGCATTCTCTGTCCCCCTCTCTCTGCCCCTCCCCGCTTGTGCTCACTCTCTCTCTCAAAAATAAATAAACATCATAAAAACACTAACAGGTATACACGGAAACACATTAAAAAACTTTTTTGGGGAGCATTTGAACCTCTAGTTGGGTCAAGCCGAAAATGATGGCTTTTGTTTCCTTTAAAAGGGATAATTCACAGATTATAATTATACTAAGAGACGTTAAAAGTTTCCTCAAGCTGCCTTACATTGCTTTTGAAACACAGTATGTATAAATAAATAAAACTTCTATTGTTCTCTGAATTTCTATACCTATACAATGCTTATAATAAAGTTGAAATCGGGGCGCCTGGGTGGCTCAGTCGGTTTAGCAGCCGACTTCAGCTTGGGTCATGATCTCACGGTCCGTGAGTTTGAGCCCCACGTTGGGCTCTGTGCTGACAGCTCAGAACCTGGAGCCTGTTTCCAATTCTGTGTCTCCCTCTCTCTCTGACCCTCCCCCATTCATGCTCTGTCTCTCTCTGTCTCAAAAATAAATAAATGTTAAAAAAAATCATTTAAAAAAATAAAGTTGAAATCAACAAACTCAGCATAATAAATTTATTATACACTGTAAGCAATGAATTCAGTTGATTAGGAAAAAAAATTGTTTTAAAGGTTAAGATCATGAGTCTGGTCCCCATATGTGTTCAGCAAGCTTCACACTATTATTAAACTATTCTACCTAGTTGAGTTCCCTTCCTTTATCCTCCTCTCAGAGCAATTTTATCCCCTCCTTCAGCTTGGTCTAGATCAGTATCAAATGTGCCAGTCAGACCACAAGTATCCAGTAAGCCTCTAAGTTTCAAGTCAAGTCTCACTTGGCCTGAAGACCCTATTGTAATCAACGTACACATCGTTCCCACCTTCGTGAAGTTTATCATCTAGCGAGAGAGGCAGACATTGAACTATTGAACTTTATAATGAATTGGCAATGTGTTTAGTGATCACGCTCCCACTCTTTCAAATACAGGACAGGAGGTCTGACCTCCATACTTTGCATACTTCCTGTTATACTGTCTCATGATACCCATCTGTAGTTTTCTTTTACAGAACTTGTCATACTCAATAATTTTGTAATTGTTCATGTTACTACTAGTGTAGTGAACAAGTTCCAGGGGTATAAGATCCACATCTGTCTTGTGAGCTACCATGGACCCATGTCCTAGCACAGATTTAGTCTCCAATAAATTTCTTCCATATGTCATAAGATGATGACTGAAGGTGATAGGAGTCTGTGTGAATCCAAAAATAACACCGTGGAAAGCATCCGTCCTAGTGAATCTGCATTAGCATCATGTGGAAAGGTGGCCGCCGTTTCCAGCCAGTGCTGTGGACAGCAGTCGTCCTCCCTGTAGCTTAACCTTCAGTGTTTTCCCCAGGGGTCCAAAGACCCTAGTCAAGCATCATTGAAATCGTTGGTAACTCCATGAGAGCTACACGTGGAAGTGGAAAGAGTCCCTTGAGGAAACCTAATGCCAAAGCTGTAAAATAGCTTCACTTTTATAAACGTAGTTATTTCTAAGATTATGTCATATTGAAGAGGGTACAACTAATGTCAATTTTACACAATCATGTGATTAAAAGAAATAATACAGGGGCGCCTGGGTGGCTCAGTCGGTTAAGCGTCCGACTTCAGCTCAGGTCATGATCTCGCGGTCTGTGAGTTCGAGCCCCGCGTCGCACTCTGTGCTGACAGCTCAGAGCCTGGAGCCTGTTTCCGATTCTGTGTTTCCCTCTCTCTCTGACCCTCCCCCATTCATGCTCTGTCTCTCTCTGTCTCAAAAATAAATAAACGTTAAAAAATTTTTTTTAATTTAAAAAAAATTAAAAAAAAAAAGAAATAATACAATATTCCGCCAGAAACCTTCTCAACGCGCATTTCAAAATCCTGTGAATCTCTGTCATGGCAGTTCAGCTTGAAGGCCATTGACGTTTGTGCCAGGAACAACATTGTCACAAATGACTGCCTTACACACAGAGGGTATACAGACAGGCGCTACATCATTCTTGTCTTCGATGTCAACGGTGACCCGTCAGCAAGGAGGGAAAAGAAACATCACGTCCATGTCATGTGACTATTTATACACGAACTCAGAAATAAGCATCTGGGTAGAGACAGATCATTTAGGATTATTAAATAAAAAGCCGGGAATTTTGAGTTGGACGAAATGTTCCTGCCGATCTGGGTTCTGGCTGTCAATCAACTAGTCAGTGGGCTTATCATTCCTGGGTCAGCTGTGACATTCGGTGTGGCCATTAGGGAGAGCTTCGGGTTCATCAGAACGGTGAGCTCACAAACTACATAAACGGTAAAAAAAAAAAAAAAAAAAAAAATCACGAAGCTGAAAAATGATGCCTCTACAAACTGTCATCTCTTGAGCCTTTAGAAAATCTATGCTTAATGGCGCACAGACCCTGAGTTTGCTTCCTCTTTTGTAACTTAGGGGTCCCCTCTGCACCATTCTCTGAAGCACAGTATATAATTTTTAGTAACAATGTGATTACTTCAAAGTATGCTCTGACCTTAATTAGGGGCTGCTATCAACTTTTCCTTAATTAAAATATCATAAATGGGGACACTGTGATCTACATGGAAAAAGATGAAAATATCAAGGATTTTAAAATGTCAGTGATGGAATACCCGTCAGCCTGGAAAGGTTATCTGCCCACCTCTTAGGTGAGTAACAGCTTCCTCAGTGACATTCGCAGGAGAATCCCTGGTGTGCTCATATTTGCAAGGATTATCTTTTTAAAATGTGTTCCGTAATGTTCTAACAATACAGCTAAATTCTTGGGAAATGATTCATTGTCTACTGCTACTTGTATAGATTGAATATAGCTGTGTGTTCTATTTAATATGTGAGGTGTTTTCGTGTGATTTTAGGGACGTTGTGATATAAAGCAAACAGCATTGGATTTAGAATCCTGTGAAATCTTTACTAAAACCTCGGGCCTTCTGCTTGCCAGAGCCTTTATTTGGTACACATGACTTAACCTCATTTTCCTCATCTGTAAAAAAAGGAGCTCTTAATCTCTCCCTTCCTGAGGTTGTTAGGATATATTCATCCAGCCAGTGAATATTTATTTAACACTTACTCTGTGCTAAACACTGATCTAAACACAGAAGATACAGTAGTAAACCAAACAGAGTCCCTGGGCCATTGTGATTTATATTTTAAGAGTGAGCAAAGCAGGGGCGCCTGGGTGGCTCAGTCGGTTGAGCGTCCGCCCTCATTTCAGGTCATGTTCTCGCGGTTTGTGAGATCGAGCCCCATGTCCGGCTATGTGCAGACACCTCAGAGCCTGGAGCCTGCTTCGGATTCTGTCTCCCTATCTCTCTGCTCCTCTCCTGTTCACGCTCTGTCTCTCTCTCTCTCTGAAAAATAAATAAAAACATTAAAAAACAAAAAGAGTAAGCAAAGCAATAAATAAATCACCAACAAAGCAATAAATAAATCACCAAATACATACATCGCACAATGTCATATGGAAATTGGCACTCGGTAGGTTAGGGAGATAGAGGGCAGCTGATGGGACCGTTTTAGTGGAGTGTTGAGAAAAGGCCTTCTTTTTTTTTACTCCCTTCTGTTTCCCTCCTCCTTCCCCATATTTGAAACGTGTCTTTAAGCAAGTATGTAGCTTCACAAAATATGTGGTGTTTGGTTATATGATTTTGATTTGCATAAGTGATAATTGTGCTATCAAGTGTTCCTGTTTCCTACTTTTCTCGCACAGCACCATATTTTCTCCCTTTTTCCAATGTTGCTGTTTGTAAAAGCAGTTTTTTTTGAAGTTTATTTATTTTAAGTCGGGGAGGGGAAAATCTCAGCTGGCTCTCCACACTGTGCAGCGCCACAACGTGGGGCTCAATCTCCTGAACCCGTGAGATCCTGACCTGAGTGGAAATCAAGATTCAGATGCTTAATCATTTATAAAACTATTTTTCTATTTCTTCTTGATCCTCAGTATCCCATTGAATGCATCGACTGTATTTTATTCTCTTAAGGATGAACAGGTGGGTTGCTTCAAAATTTCACCATCACGTACAACAGAAAAGACTTTTGTGGGGTACCTGGGTGTCTCAGGGAGTTAAACATCCAACTTCGACTTAGGTCACAATCTCATGGTTCGTGGGTTCGAGCCCCACATTGGGCTCTGTGCTGACAGTGCAGAGACTTCTTGGAATTCTCTCTCTCTCCCTCTCTCTGCCCTTTGCTGCTCACATGTGCATGCTCTCTCTCTCTCTCTCTCAAAATAAGGTTTTTTAAAAAAAGGACTTTTGTGTGTTTCCTTGGGGCACAAATATGATGAGAGAGAGAATGTGAATCACGTGGCTATCTGGAAAACAAACATGACAGCCTTGGGTAAAGGCTCTGAGAGGCAAGCATTCTCGGTGTGTTGAAGAAACAGCGAGAAGTTCACGTGGCCACATTAAAGTAACAGATAGAGAACTAGGAGCTGAACACGAAGAGGTAGCCAGGATGCAGATCGTATGAGGCACTGCCGACCTTAGGAATGACGTTGGAGCTTATGCTAAGTGTGATGGGAAGCCGCTGAAAGCTTTGAGGAAGAAAGAGTGTGACTTGTCTTTTTCAGGATCCCTCTGGCTACTATGTGAAGAGTAGACTGTACAGGGAACAAGTAGAAGTGGAGATTCTAGTCAGGAGGCTGCTGCACTAGACCGGATAAGACCTCGAAGACAGGATGATGCTGGCACAACCAGGCTGTTAGCTGCGGATGGGTGAAGAGTGGAAGCATGTGGGTATACGTTCAAAGTAGGGACAACAGAATTTGCTGATGGAAATGAGACATAATTTAGGGTATAAGATAGTGATTAAGTGCCCAGAGTCAATCCTTCTACCTGGGTAAACTTCTAAGCCTTGGACGTAAGATTCTTCTATCCATAAAAGGAGTAGAGCTAACTACCTCACGGGATGGCATTGAAGACCAAAAGAGTTATCACAGTATTTGGGCTTTACTAGGTTCTCAGGGGGTGGGTGACGATGATGATGGTGACGACAACAATGGTGATGGATTCCCCAACTTTTAGAGTCTAAAGAAGTATTTCTCTTTTCTGATCTTGAAAGTCACATGTATTTATATCACCAATTTACTTGTTACAGGCTGTTTAACTTTTCATGGGTTAAAAATTTTAAGCCCCCCTGAAGGCATGTGTGAAGTCTTACACTTTTTTTGTAAGCCAGGATGCAGTGCACAGAGTAAACGCCCAGTAAATATTTGTTAAAACAGGAACTTGTGCATATCCTCTTTCATTTATCTTTAGATCAGTCACAAATTCTTTTTGTAAGAACAGAGTCACCTGAAATTGTTTTTTTTTAATTACTTGCTTTCCCTTCTTCTAATTTGTAATAAGTGAATGATAATTTCAAGTTGTGTCATTCTATACAATTTTGGGAGTTCATAAATGTCTACAGAAAAAACTGCCACCAGTACGTAGGTATAAAGATCACTCTCAGAGGTACCTTCCTGAGAAAACCAAGCCACATAATCCTGTCCACATGACTGTAGTTCAGTCCCCATGAAAGCCATTCTGTTGATGTAAATGGGCCTGGTGTTTGCCTCACAATGACACACATAGGTAAACTAATCACCACGTAAGCAGCAAGCCAGGGGCTCTGTACAGTAAGAGAAAATGTACAGTGAGTCATCAGGCTGGATGGAGACCTTACCATTCTTCAATCCTACTTCTGTCTCTATGCCAATGACAAAACTTTATAGTCATTAATAACACTTAACACGTTATCAATACAGCACCGGTCACTCTTGTTGTCTTTCAAGAATAGTTTGATGTTGCTAAAATAACTTAGAGGACCACACTTTCTCCTATTATGAGATTCTCCAAAGAATCTACCTTAGTTAAATACCTTCCTGGTAAACACCTCCCAGGGAGAAGCAGCCTGGGATGAGTCCAGTTCTACAAACCCTGAGTAACTTCTGGTAGGTTTCCTAAACTCTGTGCTTGAGTTTCCTCATCTGTCTAATGGAAATGATAATATTGCCTGCTCTGAAGATTTGAGGTGAAGATAAACTCCATGAATATATAAAATGTACCTAGAACTGGCACATGATGAGTGGTCGATTTGCTATTATTATATATTTTTTAACCTCATGAGAATTGTTATTATTCGACCACTTCACATTGTCATTGTTTGGCCATTTCAGTGGCCATAAATTAGAATTTAATAAATCATCTCTAATATATCAAACCCCAGGCCTCTCTACTTACAATGGTCATCGCTATGCGAGGATGAAATCTGTCACAGTCCACACCTTCCACAGTGAGGTTATATCACCTCATGGTCTCATAGTCTGGCTGTGTGGTAAGTTCAGTCATTCCAGAGAGAGGGTGAATCCAGAACCGTTGTATAACCTGGATGTCTCCACTGGTTATTTTGTATGTCACAGTTTGGTGGGTGGTCTTCATCAATGGCAGTCACTCTTCCAACTTTGTAGAAAGCTGCCAATGATATGCATGAAGGTTCGTTCTTGTCATGCAGATACAATACTTTTAATGGCTGCCTAGGTCTTTGCCTTCCAAGTAGTATTACAGTTTCTTGAAGGGATCATCTGAATCCATTTGGACAATGAAATGTGTTTGAAAAACCCAAACCTACATGAGGTAAGGCAGATTTACACACAGCTCTCTGTCACTCTAAATGACATGGTATGAGTCAAATGATGAGTTAACAACAACTTTATAATATTAATAATCAGCTTACATATTTTGCATGCTTACCTTCTACCAGACATTATGCTAAGATTAGCATCAGATAATGGTTCACAACATGCACTACAAAACCAGACTGCCTAGGCTCCACATCTGAGCTCTGCCACTCATTAGCTGTAACTCACTGGAAAATTCTATAACCTCCCGGGGTCTCATATTCTTTATCTGCAAACAAGGAAAAATAATATATATACCATATAGACTTGTTGTGAGGATCAAATATGTTAAATAAAGCACATAGAATAGTGCCTGATACACAATAAATGCCATATAAGAATTAGCTATTATTTATACACATTATCTCATTGAATCTTCTCAACAGCCTTATGATATATGTACTATCACTGTCCCCATTTCACAGATAAGGAAACTACAGCCCAGTGGTGTTAGGTAACATGTCCAATGTCACAGAGCTAGCAATGGTAGAGTCAGGATTCAAATATGTGTCTGCTGAATCTATAGCCTATATTTTTTAATCACTGCGCTATAATTTCAGCGTGTAGTTCTGACAAATAATCTTCTAGAAGAAAGGAAGGTATGGTAGATTGATCGCATTAAGCCCAAATTCTTTATTCTTCCCAGGTCCATGATCTTTGCCCTGAATCTTAGTGTCCTCCCACATGACTTGTTTTATCCAATGGGATATTGGCAAACCTGTCACAAACAGGCCTTAAAAGCATTTGAGTGATTAGGATTGCCTTCCTCATCGACCTCTCCCTCTACCCTGAGAACGTGCTCGGACTAGCCTGTTGGAGGGACAAAGGAGCCCAGTCATTGTCACCCTAGCCGAAGCCAGGCTAGACCAGCAAAATGCCAGCCAATCCCCCTAATTTTGAGCAAGCTCAAGCGAACTCTCAGACTCACATGCTAATAAATGCCTATTGTTGTATAACTCTAATTTTTTGTGAGTTTCATTATACAGCATATGTATAGTGGTAGATAAATGATACAACAGGTTTACTCCTCATTTTCGACCTCAATTATACACTGCAGGGAAGATAATTGTCCTCCTCTATCCAGTGAAGTAAACACCACCACACAGTGACTAGGCTCACCAACACATGTATAGACATTTTGGTTGCTGATAATCAAGACTAAAAAATTATGATGAAGAAACCATCTCATGGCTGTCCCCACCACCTTCAGTCTCACAGGATTTCCTTCTCTGCTTACATGCTCCCTTGCCAGTCTCTGACAAGGAGTTGAACACAACTCATAATACCAAGAACAAAGAAGACATATTTGTGAAAAAGAACTTAGTATTTCATTATGGCAAATCCAGAATACAGAAAATCCAAACAAAAAGCATCATTATTAAGTGAAAGTTGTCATAAAGGATACAGGACGATGCAAAATAGATTGAGGGTGAGCTAGCCATTTCTGTCACCTGTTCCTGGGCAAAGATAGTGTCATTTTCACATTTAAAACCTGGGTGAAATATGGGAAGCCGATTCTTCTGTGCGTGTAAAATTAACCTTTCAATAAAACTAAAAGCTATTTTGAGCATCTTTAGCTAAGTTTAAAATAGAGTAATTATGAAACTCGACAACTCTGCCAACTTCCTCATCAAAAATTATTGGAAATGAAATATGTTTTCCCTTGTGATTTGCAACCTTTCATGATTTAATTTTCTTGTGTTTTCTTCTAAATCATTTCTGTTAAAGGATTTTTTTTTTTCTGCCTATGCCTACCTCTCTCTAGAAGTTTTTTGTCAATGAGAGATTGAGCTGTTCATCATCTACCACCAGAAAAAATTTTTTTGACTTTAAAGATTGTAGATTCCCATAATTTTGTTGAGATAAAACACCTCATGGAGTCCTCAAGGCATACTCAAATTCTCTGTGCTAATCAACGCAGTGTGAGAAAAGACTTCCCCATTAATGGATTTTTTGATGTCCTCAAGGTCTAGAGGTTAAATGTTTGATATTCTGAGGAGTATTTGTTTTCAAAGTTTTAACTTTGTAATTTCCTCCTTTAAAAAAAATTGCCACTGAGTTGTGAAGAAGATTTTGTCTCCTATGATGGGTATGTATGGCCTCAAAACACCAACCCTTCCCTAATTTCATTCAGTTTATGTACGTTGGTAGGGAAGATCAAGGGATGGTTAAAAAAGAAAAATAAGAAGAAGAAAAGAAAAAAGCAAAGGGAAAGTTCTGGTGCATTACAGGTATCCAATAAATGTTAGTGGTTATTATCAATTATTATTATTATTACTACTACTACTGCCAACAATGCTGCCATGGCTATTGTTGGTGGGTATCATGTAGTTTACATACATATGACTATCGGTTAAATCTCATCTCAACTCTGTGACATAGTCATTGTAATCTCCATTCTACAGATGAGAACTTGAAGGTACGTGGAAGTTATGTGACCTTCCTGAGGTCATTTGACTACCAGTGGTAGAGACAGAATTTGAACCCACTTCTAGCTGAGTCCAATACTCTTGGGTTCTCTGCTATATCATGTTGCTTCCTTTTGGAGATCTAGAAGTCTTCTCCCTAGTCCAGAGGGTCAGCAGCCAGCTATTCAGAGAATAGTGGACCTAAGGATAATCCACGTATCTCTTTGTATTCTCAGAACTTGTTTTCAGACTTCTGGTGACCCAGTCATCAAAATCCACTCAAGGAAAGCAGTCTGGAATACTAAACAGAGAACTGGACCAGGAGTTTGGATGTCTGCATTCAGTCACCATCTCTGCCACTCACTAGCTGTGGGACCTATCTGTATTGCCAGCCCTGATTTTCTTATAGAAAATAAAAAGGTTGAATCTTTCTAGCCCTCCCAAATAGACAGCACTGTAATTGAAAATCTTTCTCAGGGCACCGGGGTGGTTCAGTCAGTTAAGCGTCAGACTTCGGCTGAGGTCATGATCATGCAGCTCGTGAGTGCAAGCCCCGCATTGGGCTGTCTGCTGACCACTCAGAGCCTGGAGCCTGCTTTGGATTCTGTGTCTCCCTTTCTCTCTGCCCCTCCCCCCCCCACATGCTCACTCTCTCGTGTGCTCTCTCTCTCTTTCTTAAAAATAAATAACATTTAAAAAAAAAAGAAGATCTTTCTCCTCAGCCATCAAGAAAGTATTAAATTATGCATAAGAAAACATAGAAGTGTTCAGTACATTTAGAGAGTTTTTACCTTCAAATCATTAAATTATATTTCAGGATACATTTTGATAGATGAAAAAGAAACTGACATAACCATAAAACACTAAAGAAATGCCAGTCTCAAAAGTCAAAACCATGGGGATAGTGAAAAATCAGGGGTTTTCCAAGGGTAAAGGGCAAGGAAAGGATGAATAGCCAGAGCAAAAAAGGTTTTTAGGACAGTGAAATGATTCTGTATGATATTATAATGGTGGATACATGTCATTATATATTTATCCAAATCCATAGAATGTATACCACCAGAAGTGAGCCCTAAGGTAAACTATGGACTTTGGGTGATAATAATGTATCAATGTAGGTTGTAAAGTCAGTTAGGCATCTAACTCTTGATTTCAGCTCAGGTCATGATCTCAAGAGCCCCGCATCAGGCTCTGTGCTGGACATGATGCCTGCTTAAATTTCTCTCTCCCTCTCCCTCTGCTGCCCTTTTCCCTCTCCCTCTCTCTCTCTCTCTCTCTGTTAAAAAAAAAAAAAAGTAAGGTGAAAGAGAAACAATGTCAGATCTTTGCCAGTTAATCAATGATGGCAATGACATCTTTGCTGAATTGGATCATAGTTTTTAATGGCTAGAAAAATATTTTCAAAATTTTTGTGATACAAGTATAGCTTCAGACACAACAGACTTTTAAGTTTAATCTTCACTATTAACATTGTCTCTATCACTTACTTAAGTCTACACAATTAAAAAAATAATGAATCAAGCCCTGATATGCTTGATTTATTTGCCAATTTCCATGTTGTAAATACTCCCACCGTTGCCAATTTTAAGCTACCAACATGATGACCCTAAGTTGGAGGCGAGGTGCCATAGCACACCATTCTACACACGGAATTTCAGGTAACAGCAAAAATGTAGTAACATAAGTATGAAAGACTGAGTTTTTAGTATTTATTAGTTTTTAAACATAATTTATGGAACTAAGCTTATATAATTTTGTTTTTAATGACAATTATTAATAATCAGGTCATAAAGTTTCTGAAAATGTAATAATTGGCTCTTATAAGCCAGTAGGGTTTGACTCTAACACACAACTGGTTCCATCCATCCCTTGAGGTATTCAAGTCACACCTGGAGGACCCACCTTCCAGAAATGCCGTAGAAGGGATATGTTCCTCTCCCGGATGACAGAAAATACAAGTATTACCTCTGCTGTCCCTTCCAAATGTAACATTCCTTGGTTTATACTAGCAAATATGTCCTGATGCACACCCAGTTCATGGCTGAGATAGGACCTTGACCAAGATCTTAACTCCAGACCTGAAATCAGACGTCAGATGTCATGGGATTTAAATTGCATGGATGATGCCCATATTATCCCTACTTTCTTTACGCTGGGACCTAATTCAGAGCAGAGTGGGAGAGAAGTGGAATAAAATTTTTATATGTGTTTGCCATGACAAAAATCCTAAATCTGACATCAAATTTCAAGAGAGTCTTTGAGGAACCATCAGGATAATGTCCTGAGAGCATTACTAATGAAAATGAACTTCTCTGAAGATCTGGACCCCCACATTTCTCCCTCACCTGCTTGCGCTTTGTTAACTTATGTGCTCCTTCCATTGGTCACTCATTTGAGACCTGGTAGGAGTTCCCTTGCGTATGCTTTAACATCATCAAAGTGAGGAATCTCTTAACTCCCGAAGTGCCTGCAACAGAGAATGAATAATGTGCAGCTTTAAATATAGGGCTAAAGTCATTGGCAGGAGCAATCTCTAAAATGATGGTCACTGTTAGTGTGAAAGTGAACAGTGAGTAAACACTCTGTTGTCGTGATGGTTTCATTCTACAAACAAGCTAAGTGCCCCAGGAACAGCTTAGTGGTGGATTTTGAAACCATGGTGGGATTCTCTCTGCTCCCAAATGATCCTTGTTCCCAGACTCTGCATTCTCAAGGAACACAAATGAATTCTGGTGCCAGTCAAAGCAAGTAGTCAAAGGTATATAATTTACTGCATGCCAGATTTTATCTTATACAAGTGATATACATATAAATGTATATAAATATATAATTAGTTATCTTATACAAATGAGTTTATTGCATTTTTACAAGTCCAATCTCTTCCGTTAGAAAATACGTTGGGCGTCCCTCTTGACCCATATGATATTCTACATCCTGTTTTTAATGTATATCCTTGGAGGCAGAATGAAGAGAAACTAAGAAAACCCATGTTCAAGAATGGCTTTGATACACGCTCTGTGGCCTTGAACTAGCTTAACGTCTCAGAAGCCCCAGTTTCTTCATCAATAAAAAAGGAATAACATGAGTTTCAGTTCCTACTTCCCAGTGTGTATATGAGGGCAAAATGAGATCATGCCAAGAAGGTTTTTTCACACTACAAAAGGTTAAGTAAAAAGTAGTCATTACGTTTTATTCATGTCAGACAGATGCTTGTATATTGTGCAGTATAGAAAAGGAATTCTGTATCTCAGTCTAACAAGCCCAAGCTAACATATCAAAAAGTTGACAGAAAGGAGTTTGATGGTTACACATAAAAGCAAGCAACCTGCAAACAAGGAAAGTTTTCATAATAAAAATAAAATCATAATCAACATTCACTATGCAAGCTACTGATCCGTCGTTAGTATTGCTATCCCCATTTTACAGATGAGAAAGTCGAGGTTCACAGAGTTAGGTTTTTTGCCACCAGTTAATAAGTCACTGAGTGGGTACTGGGCCAGGTTGTGCCCACCAACATCTCCCAAAATGGCTCCTCTGAGACACTACTATGTCAAATGCAAAACGCGAAGGTATACAAAGATAAAAAGGTTTCTTTATGGCAAGACTTCTTAGGGTTTCTGATGTGTCATTATATATTTTTAATCTCCAGCTGTATATTATCCTTCAAACTTATTTGACCCTGGAAGTCGTTTTTCATGGATTATCTCGTTGAAATCATGCTCTAAGAATGCCTATTAATTGTCTGTCCTGAAAATCTATGCCACCTTTGTCAAACAAGAAAATTTCATCTGGGACCCATAGAACCTTTGCTTCAGAGAATCTGTGGCATTTTTATATCTTGATATATATTATTTTGTGTATTTTTCTAGGAATAGGGTCTATAGCTTTCATCAGCATCTTGAAGGTATTCCACGACCTCAAGAAAGGTTAAGAAGCACTGTTCCACAGAGAAGTGATTTATGTGAAAGCCTCTATATTTCCTTTAATAAATTCCATTTATGTGCTACAAGGGCAGTTGCCATTTATAGCTTTCCCGTACTATGATTTTTATTGCATCTACAAAGAGTCAAAATCATGCTAATTAGCTGGCTTATAAAAACAGACTGAATCACATGTAGAGTGTTACAAGTGTCATTTATGAGCACTTGCTGTAAATATATTGGGGTGTGAGAACGAGAGAGGATGTGGATTTATTATGGTGAGAGTTTTTTTTCTCCTCTACATTGGAGAAAGGTTCAAATCTGATGAGAGGGGTGGATTTCATTAGTTAGGCCCTCAGGAGAAGCTGTAAGCAAAACATTCTTCCCAAAAGGTCGCTTGGACTATGTTATGGGCTTTTGCATGAAACAGTGAAATTCTGCCAGTAAGGAACAGAGAAAACACAAGAACATGCCTGGGCATAGTGTCATGCATGGGTTCCTGTCCTTCACAAACCACTGATTTACCCAGTTGGATCCCTGAATCCTACAAATCACATTTGGAAACTTAGCCCCATCAAAATTCTTGTATCAGTGAGTCAAGAGGGATTTAACAAGCTCTGGATCTGTCTGTTGCTTAAAGTGCAGCATTAAGTTCCCATTAGGTGCAAACATGTACACGCATATCATCATCATTCCATCCTCCTATATCCATGACAAAGTACTCTTCCCCACTGCTTCCAGATGCAGCCTTAGAATCCTCAACTCAATAATCCAGGCAAACACTACCAGTGGATTTGAGCTGGCACAGGAGATAAAACCCAAATACCAGCCCTATTCTGGGCTCTCTCTCACCAAGCATTGACATTCTACTTCCAAGCCCAAGCATCCACATCTTCTTGGACATCTTCGATGTCAACCACCTGCTAGATCACTTATTACCATACTTCCCATATACAGTAGATGCTTGGCACTCATAACAGATGTATCCAGAAGTGTTTGTGAATCTTTATTTTCACAAATATCCCCACAGCCACAAATTCACTCTTAAAAGGTGGTAATATGCAATCGAACACGTAAATGACGCTTTGGGGGCTCTTAATGTGTATTCTTATTTGTAAAACAACAAGCAGAAAGCAGCAGTGGTCAGGTGGTTGGCTAAGCCTCCTCCCCAGTTAGGCACCCTGCCCCGTCTCCACAGCACACAGTTCGAATCTGTGCCTCAGAGTGTTCTGCAGTTAGGAAAATCATGACGGTTAAATTCACAAATGCCAAAGGATTTATGACCATGCAATCTCGGTGGACCTAACCTCGATGTACCACTGTACCCATTCTAGCACAGGCTGACCCAAAGTGGTGGGAGAGCCATGAGAAGACCAAATGGCAGAAAATGAAATGTACTTTCATGAAGGGAATGAACTGTGGAACTTGACAAATGTTCCATGGTTTGCATTAATGGTGGGCCTGCCTATATCATGGGAAATAATTCAACTAAAATAATTTTAAAAAGCATCCAATTACCTATATATCTGGTCTATATATTATTACCCACTATCTTCTCTTATTTTTTTTTCAACGTTTTTTATTTATTTTTGGGACAGAGAGAGACAGAGCATGAACGGGGGAGGGGCAGAGAGAGAGGGACACACAGAATCGGAAACAGGCTCCAGGCTCTGAGCCATCAGCCCAGAGCCTGACGCGGGGCTCGAACTCACGGACCGCGAGATCGTGACCTGGCCGAAGTCGGACGCTTAACCGACTGTGCCACCCAGGCGCCCCCATATTCTCTTTCCAGATAAGAGATGTTTGGCATTACTAAATGCTTTGTACTGAATATTTGTGTCCTTCCAAAATGTGTATGTTGAAACTTACTCCCACAATGTGATGGTATTAGGAGATGGGGGCCTTTAGGAGGTAATTAGGTCAAAAGAGTGAAACCCTCATGAGTGAGATTAGAATCCTTATAAAAGAGACCACTGGGAGCCCCCTTGCCCCTTCTGCCATATGAGATTATAGTAAGAAGACAAATATCTAAGGACCAAGAAGCAAGCCCTCAACAGAAACCAAATCTGCCAGTGCCTTGATCTTGGACTTTCCACCCTCCAGAACCATGAGAAACAAATTCCTGTTGTTTGTAAGCCACCCAGCCTATTTTGTTATAGCAGCCTGAATGGACAAAGACTCTAGACATAATATCATTTAAGTATCATGCATAAAGCTAGGCTCTACATGTCCCCTGCCACTCCCAGCTCCAAGGAGCGCTAGCCAAAGCTTTAAGAATTGTGTATTGTGGGGCACCTGGGTGGCTCAGTCAGTTGAGCATCCAACTTTTGGTTTTGGCTCAGGTCATGATATCATGATTTGTGAGACTGAGCCTCAAGTCAGAGTCCATTCTGACAGTGTGGAATTTGCTTAGAATTCTCTCTTTCCCTCCCTATGTATTTACCCAAAGGATACAAAAATGCTGATTCAAAGGGGAACATGCACCCCAACATTTAGAGCAATGCTATCAACAATAGCCATATTATTTATGGAAAGAACCCAAATGTCCACTGACTGATGAATGGATAAAGAAGCTGTGAGATACACACACACACACACACACACACACACACACACACACACTGGAATATTACTCAGCAATCAAAAAGAATGAAATCTTGCCATTTGCGACAACATGGATGGAACTAGAATCTATTATGCTAAGCAAAATAAGTCAGAAAAAGACAAATATCATATGATCTCACTCTTATGTGGAATTTAAGAAACAGAATAGATGAACATAGGGGAAGGGAAGAAAAAATAAAATAAAATATAAACGAGACAGAGGCAAACCATGAGAGATACTTAAATACAGAGAACAAACAGAGTTGCTGGGGGGGGGGGATGGGCTAAATGGGTGATCAACATTAGGGAGAGCACTCGTTGGGATGAATACTGAGTGTTATATGTAAGTAATGCATCACTAAGTTCTACTTCTGAAACAATTTTAAAAAAATTGTGAACTGTTTAAGTTGCTACAAAGAGGTGAAAAAGACTTCCCAGCTCTAATGACAACTTCCAATCTATCTCATTCACCCCTTCCTCCTTTGCCCAACTTAACGAAACTGTCCCAAATATAATGAATCTTTACATTTTAAAATCTAAAGTAAAGCATCTAAGGAAAAGGCATTTACTGCTCCTTGAAGGGTTTATCAAACCTAGGCCTGGAGGGAGGTGGGTCATCAAATACCAAAATTATCATTTCAGAGGTATGCCCAGCTTCAACTATCTCTGAGTTTTCGTAATCCAGTTCCTTGGCAACCTTGTAGAATAACATTATGTCAGAAAAAATAAGGACTTTTTTTTTAATGTATGTGTTTTAAGTAATTATTCTAGAAAAGGCAAGTGTATGCCCATTTTTACTTAATAAAGATGCCATCAGAAAATTCCTGAGACTAGTCAGATACTGACACACAGAAGTAAGCAATTTGGTGCAAAAAAGGACACTTTGATCTTCTGGAGAAGGCTACTTTTGGACAAAGCACCCTGGCATAGTAGAAGAAAAGCATGGGTCGTATCTGTCTCCATCGCATGCTAATTGCATGACCTCAGGCAAAATCATTAAAAAGAGGAAATATTTTCAAAGTACTTTGTAAGTGATAAAGCACTATAATAAATGCAGTTATTCTGATTATGACAAGGCATTTACCATTTTTAAAATATTTATTGAGTACTAATTAAGTGCCAGATACAGTTGTAGGCATTAGGGATGTAGCAATAAAAATATATGATCCCATAGCAGAGACTTGAAGACAATCTTAATATAATAGTATTGGCAAGAATCTCAGTTGACATTAATTGGATTGGGTCATTATTGATACCAAATACCCAGGTGTTTGGGAACAACTACATTTTTTTTTAAATTGAGCATGTGATTCATTCACTTCATTTATTCATTAAAGTGTATTGAGTACCCACTATGCACCAAGCATTAGAGGAGGTGTTAGTACACAAAAATGAACCACTCAAAAACTTGGGTAAAGCTAGAGTCTAATGAGAAAAGACCAACAATTAAATAGGCAGTTATAACAGAGTGTAGTTAAGTGTTTTGATAGGGGAAGTAGAACTTGTGAGCTTGTAGTAGGGAGAACATGGCCAGTTATGATAAGTAGTAAAAAATAATAATAAAATAAAAATAGAAATAAAAGCTTATAGGAATACATTACATTTAAGACCTAAAGGATAATTATGAAAATGTAGAAATTTATTAGAGGTGGGTGATGGGTGGAGGGATTTATTCAGAAATAGAACAAGCATATGTGACAGCCCAAATGTTACTTGGCATCATGTTTACAAAACTCCCATCTTTATCCAAACTCCATTTTTTTAATGACAGTTTGGCATAGCATTTAAAATGAACATCAACCCAGGAAACCTCTTGGCTCAGTACCTAAGCTACCAAATTCACAGCATATGCAAAAGCTCAACTTATAACTTATAGAGTTTGTCAAGAAAATTTAGGGTTTGGACCAAAGAAAGAGAGAGGTCATCAATGGCATTCTCAGCCATATCTTCTTGCTAAGGGGGAGTGTTTGGTGTTGTTTGGGTTAAGAAACAATTATTTCAACCTTGCAGGGATTGGTACCTTGAAATAAAGACTTATGGAAATTAGGAGTTAGAAGAGGGATTTCTTTCAAGGCAAGAATCCCATAGGGGCGCCTGGGTGGCGCAGTCGGTTAAGCATCCGACTTCAGCCAGGTCACGATCTCGCGGTCCGCCAGTTCGAGCCCCGCGACGGGCTCTGGGCTGATGGCTCGGAGCCTGGAGCCTGCTTCGGATTCTGTGTCTCCCTCTCTCTCTGCCCCTCCCCCGTTCATGCTCTGTCTCTCTCTGTCCCAAAAATAAATAAATTAATTAAAAAAAAAGTTGAAAAAAAAATAATTGCTTCATCTCATTCTTTAAAAAAAAAAAAAAAAAAAAAAGAATCCCATAATGGGAAGGGGGGGGAAAAAAGCTTACTGTGTCCATCTTCGGCCAATGGAAGGTTGACAGTCCTGAGAGGACAGAGAGAGAGGCTGATCTGCCACCCCGGTGCCAGGAGAATGAGCCATCGTCACACGTATAGTCACACAGACTTATCTCTGAGGAAATCAGCATGATTTTTAGCCTCTGATTCATTTTTCCAGTGAAATAGGAAGTAAGTTATTTTGTGCTCATTACAAAAAGGAGAAAAATGACAGCTGGCAGCAAGATAATGAAGGACTTGCCCCAAATGCCTTCCAGCAGGACAGCAGACCAGGTCAGACTCCTCTCTGCTGCATCAGAACTCTTATTGCTGAATCTACCAACCCTGTTCCAACTGTGGCCCTGCGATGATTCCATCTTGGTGGCAAAACTCCTTGGACATACAGCAACCGGTGCTCATCTGGATGAAATTCTCATCATTTGGCACTTGCTCAGAGTTGTCCAGAACCGATCGGCCCAAGCTCAAAGTATAATGGATCGTGTCAGCAGGCTCATTATGATCACGGCACAAAAGGTTTGCAACCACTGTGTCTTTTGCAGTCATCTCTAGGCCTGTGTACCTGTTTTATTTTTTAAAAAGAAAAGCACTTTCGATGAATAGTCCTTTAAAATGTAACGTTTCCCCCCATAAACATCTACTAGTTTGGATAAAGCATGTGTGCCTGCTCTATTTATCCTGGGGCAGACAGCCTAGCTTTGGAACGTGGGAAGCCATTTCCCGAAAGTTGCTATGAATTTGGTAAGACTTTCCTCATTATCTGGAAATATTCCTTTTCTGCACCCAGCTGGGTACTTATTTGGAAGTCTACCAAATACATCACCTCAGTGGAGAAACGCCGAGTGGGAGTCAGATAATGCTCTGAGACTGTTCCAATGCAGGACATGGTATGGTCCAATCCCTATGTCGTCAACGGGGACAACGCTCACCATTCTACAGTCACAGTGGACTTACTTCTATCTCTGTGTATCCACACATTTCTCCACTAGAATCTCTCTGCCCAAAAATGTTTATGGTTAATTCTTCAACCTCTAAATTCTACTCATTCTCCAAAGACCAGCTTAGCGAGTACTCTCTCAAGAAGCTCCCCTGAATACTTCAACCCCACATTTTGTTCCCCTTACCAGCTACAGCACGCCCATATAACATAATTTCTAATTATTTTATATTTTTTACTGCTGTTTTATATGTATTCATCTTACCACCCTGACAATACACAACCTCCTTACAGCAAACGGGATAACAAATACTCCTCCGGCCACCTCCAGGGGCTATAGCCCTGCATGCAGCATGTTTGACTCATTAACTGTGACCCTCCTGGGGGAAGAAAAGGGACGAGAGAGGGAGAGAAAGAAAAAGAACATTTACTGACTGCACGCCAACCCCTACACAGAGCAAATTCCCTGCATTGTTGCGTTTGATCCTTATAACAGTGTCATGAGCTAGGTTCAATGATCATTCTCCATTTGAAAGAGTAATTGGGGCCCAAACAAGACCACATGGGTAGTTATTAGCAGAGGCTGAGTTTTCTTTTTCATTAGATAATGAAGAATAAGGCTTGGTTGGAGGGCCCTGGGTGACTCAGTTGGTTCAGCAACTGACTCCGGCTCAGGTCGTGATCTCACGGTCTGTGAGTTCGAGCCCCACGTCAGGCTCTGTGTACACAGCTCAGAGCCTGGAGCCTAGTTTGTATTCTGTATCTCCCTCTCTCTCTGCCCTCTCAATCTCTCAAAAATAAATAAACATTAAAAAAAAATAAAACAGGAAACATGAGGCAGCTCTCCTATGTGTACCTGAGAGAATGCAGGGGGAGGGGAAAGAGAAGAGTGACAGAGATGTAGGTTTGGAGACTGAGCTTCAAATGGTAAACATAGTCATACTGACAGAAACACAATCCCGTAATCCCTATCCAAATTCCAAAATCCAGGAGCTCTGAAACTCAGAATTTCCTCATAACACATCTGGCACCAAAACCTGATCTGACCTTATATTTTCGATGTTCAAACATTACCTGAAGGATCAGATCTTTCTTTGTCCCATTTGGTTTAAGTATCCCCATGTTTCACAGCAGAGATAAGCAGGAATTTGAATTGGGGGCGCTTGCATAATAAATGGCATATATACCATATACATATCATATTCCTATCTTTCTAATTAAAAACCTTTATCCTGAAACATATCCAGTACTAAGGGTTTTTGATAAGGGATGATAATACTTTTATTAATAGCATTTCTGAAACACACACCACATGTACAGCACTATGCTCAGAATGTTACAGAAATTCTCCTATTTATTCTTCACCACCGCCCTAAAAGGCAAGTACTATTGTTATCCCATTTTATAAAGAAAGAAAATGAAGATTAAAGGGCTGAAATAAATTACCCTAGATCATACAGTTAATAAGTGATAGAACCAAGATTCTAAGCCAGGTCTGTGATCCTAAAGCATAGGCTCTTAACAACTTACTATCAGATCCGGGAAACCCTGCTTTCCGTAGGTCACTGCTCAGGACCAGGACAAGAGTCAAGGTGATGATGATCAATCACATGCCCAGTTGAGCCAATAAATATAACAATACCTCTGCTCTCTACTCCAGTTCTTAACCTTGTCCCACCCCCACCCCGTAGCAGCTCACGTAATCAGATACCGATCACAGAAAGGTGAGTCGTCATTAATGCCACGGATATAGGCAGTGACTGGAGTTGCTGCACACAGCTGGTCGTGGTCACTCGCCTTCACAGAGAAGAACTGAACACATGCAAACCCAGCTGTCTCCACATCAAGATGGGCAGCAGTAACCACGGTCCCATGCTCCGTAACAAAACAGCACCCCTTGTGGCAAACTGGTCCATGCAGTCATTTTCAAAATGACTGTATTACATAGGGATGAAAAAGGTAAAGTGTGAGTTATGCCTCATTCATTAGAACGAAGACACTGATTCAAAATGTAGGCATGGTATAGAATTGTTTATCACCAAAATACCTTCCTAAATCATATTATGTTAGCTGGTGGCAAAAACAAAAGTGTTTCTGGCTTAGGGGAACGGGGAACACTTTCTAGAAGAGGAGGTCCTTGTTTTGTGCCCTGAAGGATGTGTAGGATAAGAAAATGGTTGTGGGTGGGAGATCGTTCTCAACAGAGGGAACATCATAAATATGAATATTGTAATGAGATCATGACTCACTGTACCTCCTTCTATGTAATCCATCCATTCATTCAACAAACATTTACTGAGTGCCAGCTCTGTGCCAGGAATTGTGCTTAGCGATGTATATACCACATCGAAGTCCCTTGCCTTAATGGAATTTACACTCTGACCTGGGACACAAACGCTAAACCAGTGGAAAAGGAAAAATCTTTCAAATTAAGGAAATGAAAACTGATGTGATAAAAATAATGTCTAATGGTCTGGTCCTGAAATAGGCAAGGACAGAGGTCCCGAGGCAGGCAGCTTAGTCATTCGGCTGCAGTGTCATCAACAAGGGGAGCTAAGGAACAGGATGAGATTGGAGAGACAGATAAAAGGGCTGCAGAAAACAGGGTCTTGGGATGAGGTGAGAAGTCTGGATTGCATTCCAAGTGCAAAGGAAAATCACAGGAGGCTGACACCCGGGGAAGGAATATGATCCAATTTGATATTTTTAAAAAATCATTCTGGCTGCTCTGTTGAGATTATTGGAGGAGTAAGAGTGAACGCCTCGCTTAGAGGTCTGGGCAGTAATTCACATACAAGAGGATGGTGTCCATCTTGATTGGGATTCCCCCAGAAGCAGAACCCAAGATGAGGATTTGAGTACAAGCGGTTTATTTGGGAGGTAATCCAGAGCAACGTGGCGTGGGGAAGGAAGACAGGGAAGGGAACGCTGCCAATAAAAAGTGCTTATCAAGCATGTTACCACTGTGGGCAACTAGAGTTTAATACCACTGGGGAACTCCAAAAGCCAGCACATAACACACTCAAAATTTTCCCACAGGAGGGTAAGCAGCTTATACACCAATTCTCTTCGATCATTGACTGGGATCTTGTGGGGATGAACAGTATTTTTCCAACATTTCTAAGTTACTTTTTACAAAATATGTATTTATTTTTTGAGAGATAGACAGCATGAGTGGGGAGGGGCAGAGAGAGAGGGTGACACAGAATCAGAAGCAGGCTCCAGGCTTTGAGCTGTCAGCACAGAGCCCGACGCGGGGCTCGAACTCATGAACCGTGAGATCGTGACCTGTCAGACGCTTAACCGACTGAGCCACCAGGTGCCCCTCCAACATTTGTAACGTGCTGGGAAGGGGGATGTGCGAGGCAAGTGTCAGACCCCAAATAACTCCTCAAGCAAAGAAATGTAGATACTAGCAATTAGAAATCAGGCCACTGAAATCTTAAAGTCTAAGGACGTATGAATGGAATATTAACAGGCTCTACCATGGCTTAAACCTACAGATGTGCTGAAGGCGGCCATATTTCTTCTCTCCTCAACCCCAGAAGAAGCCTTACATACCACATAATCTGATCCACCCTAAGCCTCAGACACAGCTGATTGGACAAGAAGTGAATGACTGACTTCAGAAAGTCCAATCAGATCGTCTCACACAAAAATTGGGACCTGAAGCAGAAAGAAGAGTGCTTTAGATCTGAGAAGATAAGCTAGAAGGTCATGTATGGTGGGGAGCTGATGAGAGAAAAACTCTACAGGCCTGAGATACTCGGGAAGCCATTTTAGGTTTCTTTCTAAGTCAGCATGACTGCACGTAAACTTTGTTTAAACCAGAAGTCTGATTGATGGCCCACCAAGCATACATTATGCACCTGCTTTGTAAATGAGTAGCCTGAAGGAAAACCATCTTGTCCTTAAGATATCGATCAACACCCTCTGCTCCCTTCATTCCTCAACATTAAAACTTGTGATTCCTGCCTGTATGCTAATCTATTATCTTCTGAGCTTTCACAAGATGTAAAAAAGTATCCAGCCCTGTGAAAACCGTTCATTCTCTGGAACATTCTTTCCTCTGAAAAATGTGTTTCCCAGGCGGCTATCCTAACTTGGGCTCGAATAAACCTCTATTTCTTACTTTTAGAGATTCTAAAGGTTTGTTCGTTCTGCATTGACAAAGCTAAGATGGTCATTCTATGCCAGCTGCAAGTGAACAGAGTATCGGGTCTTGCAAAGAGTTATTCAACAGACATTTACCAAGCATCTACTATGTGCTTCTTGTAGGGGTTCTAAAAATGAAGACAATCTGATGTCTGCCCTAAAGAAACTCAGTCTTGCAGAGGAGACAATATAAACACATGATAACAATAGCATAGAATAGGAGATATAATTTGTGGAGTGGAGAACAATGTTCCACCTACCACGGTCAGCTACAAAGTAAACATTCCACGGATCTAGTTCAAAGGTTAAATCTCCCAAGTTATCTTCCTCAGTTGCCTGGCATGCTCCATTGGTTTTCTCAGTTGGAATTTCTTCATCCAGCGTGATGTCAGCTTTCTTGCACAGAGTTGTGTTTCTGAAAGTAACACTCAAGACAGCATTTTCAATATTGAATAAACTTGTTTTGAAAGAAACGACTATTAGAGTAGCATTTGCGTGGAGTGTATTTTTTTTTTCCTACCTTTCATGGTGGTAGAGGGGCAGGGGCTAGAAGTAGTAACGTTTCAGTGGAAACTATGACAATGAAGTTAATAGCCAGCCCATTTGTTGAGCCCTGGCTTATAGTTTAGACATAATGCCAAGCACTTTTCACATGTTTTCTCATTTATTCCTCATAGCAGCCCCCAGGAAGTAGGTACCATTTTGGTCTCCATTTTCCAGATGTGGAAATGGAGGTGTGTGTTTTTTTTTTTAAGTAACTTTTTTTTTTTTTCAACGTTTTATTTATTTTTGGGACAGAGAGAGACAGAGCATGAACGGGGGAGGGGCAGAGAGAGAGGGAGACACAGAATCGGAAACAGGCTCCAGGCTCTGAGCCATCAGCCCAGAGCCTGACGCGGGGCTCGAACTCACGGACCGCGAGATCGTGACCTGGCTTAAGTCGGACGCTTAACCGACTGCGCCACCCAGGCGCCCCTTAAGTAACTTTTAAGTAGCAACGTGGCTGAGAGGTTTGATACCAACCCCATCTGGCTCCAGAGCCTGGAAGCATAGGCACGGTGGTCTCATCCCCCTATTTTAAGAACCAATTTCTTAAAATTACCAGTCCCCAGTATGACTTTATAAACTACTTGGTGATCGTTTTAACCAGAATTTTCCTTGAGGGTAGCGAGAGTTAACCCAGCCTACCAGACACTAAGAACATTTTGCACTAATAGCACCCGATTCTGTTGCAATCTCAATGCATTTTATTGAAACTATGAAAAGCTATTTTACTTTCCATTTTTAAGAAAGCATTTTCTTTGAAATCTTGTATCTTGAGCGACTGTTTACATCTACTTTTTTATTCCCCTTTTCAGCAAAAAAGGAAAGGAAAGAAGAGAAAACCATTTCATTCTGGTGGAAATGTCGCTAATGAGTTTCAGAGACAACATTTTCATATTCAGTTTTCAAGGTCAAATTAAAGGAATTTGTTCTATTTCCTCACCTGCAGGTAAGAATAGGGTCCTTATTGTTGACACTGATGAGGAAAATCTTTAGATTTCCAGAGGTAAACAATCCTCCAGGATCAACCACTTGAATAGGGAGAAACCATGAAGGCAGCCACAGAAGGACACATAGGACTTCACACTCACAGAAACAGAATCTATGGGGCTCACCAACCGGTTAAAACAATTGATTCATTTAGTTAAAATGTCAGTCAAACCAGTTATTGTAGCAGTTGGGAATAGCTGACACTTTATTAGGAACCAAATTAGTCAAATCAGTTGAAAGGAACTCAGAAGAATCTGTGAATCCCCATCAATAATAAAAAAGGGAAGGGAATCCCTTAGCATGGTAGAGAAAACAAAGCAATGGCTGGGGGTTCATACGTTTAAATGTCTGCTCTTCAGTATTGGAAACTGATTGACAAAGGCAAAGAAGGAGGTGTAAGAACACTTCAAAACAGCTTAATGACTACGTGGAAATATTAGGATGGTTAGATGATTAAAGAGTTTTCATTTTAGCAGAGATGCTTGTGGGTTTGAGGACAGATAGCGCTCAAAATGGGGAAAGCAAATGTACTCCAATGAAAGATTAATGCTCACGTCCATAAACTGTGGTTTCAACAGTCCCACACATATCCCAGGAAACTTCTCAGTCCCAGGCAAACCAGGACAGTTGGTCACATGTTAGCTTGAAATGTACTGATGATTGAGACCAAAATTACTGTTTTCCTTTTCTTTATCCTAAAAATTAAACCGGTTCTCAATTTTCCTCTTAGTCTGTAACTTTTCCTAAAGGAAGATGATTATTTGTGAGATAACTTTTGACAAAAATCAAAAAGCCAGTACGCGTTCAAGAATAAAGGTGTTTCTTTAATAATTCTCAGAAGTCTCAAGTATAAGAGAATGGAGGGAATAAGTCATGTGGAAGATCCTGCAGCCGTAAAGACTACAAATTATGTTTGGTCTAGCTGAGGCCTGGAGAGTTGACAGAAGACAGTAAGGAAGAAATGAGCCTTGCTGAAATCTCTTTCATCAGGATTTGGACAAGCAATTCCATGGCCCCTGGATCTCCTTTGAAGGGAGGGAGTGGATAAAAATCAACGAGGCATTCCAAAATTCTCTTTCTTCTCACTAGTGACCCTAGAAACTCTGGAGTTAAGAAGAAAATTAAGCAATGGTGTGCTCTCCATAGAACTTTAGCCGCATGTGGGGTGCATGAGTGGCTGAGTCAGTCAAGCATCCAACTTCAGCTCAGATCATAATCTCGTGGTCTGTGAGTTCGAGCCCTGCATCAGGCTCTGTGTTGGCAGCTCAGAGGGTGGAGCCTGGTTTGGATTTGGTGTCTCCCTCTCTCTCTGCCCCTCCCCCACACGCACTCTGTCTCTCTCTGTCTTCCAAAAAGGAATAAATGTTAAAAAAATTTAAAGAAAAGAACATTAGCCAAATAATTATTTATTCTACTTCTGCAAACAGAGCTTCCTCTGATTCCAAACATATGAGCAAAGAGAAAGCTTTAGTTTTTACTTGTCAGGGGAAAAGTTAATTTCTTAAACTCCATTAATGATCTTTACTCCTATTTGTTAACAAATCCTAAGGTTGTGCACATCTGAGAATGGGCATAATCACTTTTCCATGAGGTATAGCAGGCCAAAATAAAAGGAAATTGTGACCGACATTGTCTGTTATGCCCAGCAATATTTATGAGATCAGATGAGGCAGAGGAGTTTCAGAGCAAGGGAAAATAGATAAAGACTTTTTAATTTTTCTACCCTAAAATACATAAAGATAATACAAATTTAGGAGTGCTCTTCTCCCGCTGACTTTATGATGTGGGCAAGAGAAAGCATATTCCATTTTTGAATCCTGAATCTGTTTTTACTAAAGATGCTAACACTTAGGAAATTTCCTCTTTCTGTGAAGCGCCTTGAAGCAGACCTGTGACGGAAAGGGGGGAGGGTCATAAAAACCATTATAAAAATAGAAATAATAAGTATGCTCCAAATGGCGACCCATTTGGCAGATGTGGGAGAAAGAAGAGAAAATGTCAATCCATTAGCTTTTCAAAGTTGCTGGATTACACTGTGGATGACTTCTGTGTCCCAGCTACCCAGATTTAAAAAACGCCCACTTTACAGCAGGTGGCAAACACCACCGCGGAAATCATTTTGGTGCTTGGCTCGGTGGAAAGGGGATGATGGAGAGAGGGGTCCAAATAGCCACATCGAATACCCAAATAAGCAATTGTGCAATTATAGTTTAAGTGATGAGTTCATGTTGAAGGCAATGCCAAAAGCATCGTCATTGAACATTAAGGCCAGATGGGGGGAATATTCTTGAAGAGGGAACTATGAACCAAAAAAAGATATTTTCAGTGAAAGAAAAGCCAGTAGCAGTATTTACCTTCTAGTTTCACTCTCAAAATCAAAAACTGCTACTGTAGAAATTGTTCCGATGCTGTTGATTATGAAGCCCGAGCCCTCCGGGGAAAGGAAGTACTGTTTATAGGACAGTAAAGAAAAAGCAAAAGATTGCAGAGAACCAACTAGTTCCCTAGAGACATTGTGCATAGCCTCATGAAGCAGGCCTGAAATCTCTTGTGTTCTGAGCCACCTGGTCTTTCCCCTTTCTCATGTGATAGGTGCTCATGAAATGTTTACCAATAATAATGATGATGAAATTATACTCCGTTCAACTGACTTCAGGCCAGACAACCTGCCTTTAAATACTAAAAATGGATCTTCATAATCTCTTACATTCAGTATGTTACCTGAATATTTCTCGCTTACTTTAGCCAAAGCTACAAGTAGATAAAAAGGAATTATAATGAGAGAAACATGCTATTTAATGAGAACTCAGAGATTATTTTGTTTGTTTATTTGCTGGAGCTGAAGATATGCTTGTTTGGGGGGCTTGGGAGGGTGACAGGGAGCTATAAAAGAGAAAAATTGAAATACTGGGGCATCTGTTCATCTTATTTTATGTGCATAAGTATAAGCAATATTTTATCAAGATGTTTTTTTCTTATCATCTCATTGACTTTGATTCATACTATCTCTTAGTTATTCTGTTAAATGCTTCAAATACATTGTCTTTTAATCTTCATAACTCTGTCGTAGGTTTGACATTATCCCTGTTTCACAGATAGGAATACTGAGGCTTAAAAAGTTCAAGCAGTCTGCTCCCAGTCTGAGACCTGAGCTTTTACATAGTGCCTCTCTGCATAGCCTCCCGAAGACAATCTTTTTTGCCAATGAGGGCAGGTGAGGTCAGGGTTTTAGACTAGGTGCAAATCAAATGATTAGAAAAAGCTGGGGCAAAAATCCATGAGGGGATTAGTATCAGGAGTTAATTATACTGAGCCTATTGACTTAATAATTGTGTAGACCCAGAGATAATTTAATCGAGAAGATTAAACCCAGAAGGATTGCAAAGCAGCCTAAAAATCATTTGGAAAAATTAGTGACCTTTTAATCTATCAATTTTCTGATGAATCATCGTGTTCTGATTAATTTAAATTCATACCATCCATTGCTACACATATAACTATGATGGAATTGATTTCTGCTTTTTCTATTCAACAGTGTTGTAGAATATTAGCACTCGGGAACTGCAGAAATATCCATCACATATTTACTTTTAAGGCGAACACAGGAATAATGATGCCCATTTCATGGCGGGAGGTCAGAGAATGGTTGGTGGCTACCCTACCCGAGAGTGCTCACAAGCACTAGGTCCCATTAGATACAAATATATATCATCTTTTTTTAAAGACACCCGCATTTATGTTTGTAGCCACTCAGGAATTGGCAGTTCCCAATTCAATTTCGGTATCACCCAGTTGCCAACAATTGTTTGGGATCAGCATATATTGAGAAGCTGTGTTTTTATGAGGTTTAATTTTTCATAAAATGAGATCGTCTTAAAAAAAAATAATAAAACCTGAAAGCACTGATACGAACAACCCCTGCAGTTGTTTGGGGAAGGCTGGAGCTGGTAGTTGCTAGGCAGCCCGGGCCATCACTGGGAAAGCCACCCAAATGAACGATCCCCTGAACAGGAAGGCAGTCCAAAGGACAAGAAATTAACTCTTTGTGGGGCCAGACAACTTAGATTAATTTTGATCTATAATAACACCATCGGTTAGTAAAGAAATAAGAATAGCATCCATCCATAAGAATAGCAATGGCGGCCCCACTGTCAAGCTCAGAGCCATGATGAAAGCTTACAGTGGAGACAGAATGTAGAGCAAGGGGAGTCTTCTGTCCTTCTGGATGGACTTATCTTCAAAATCCAGTTTATTCCCTTCTCTGAAAGACTTGTTCATGACTATTTGTTCTCAGAGAAGCTTGGGAATGAGAAATGTCAGAGCCCGAATTGGAGGCCAGACCCAATGAGAAGAGGTAGGACCTCAGTGCTTCAAGACAGCCACGGGGAACCACAACTACAGTCTTCTGTGTTGTTAGCATCAGAGGGAATAAAAACAACAACTGTGATGGCTACCAGTCACTGTGGCCCAGATTCTGTGCTCAGCACTTTTCATGAATTATTTCACTGAATCCTTGAAATAATGCTGAGATCGGTCCTCTCCTCAGCCCCATCTTACAGTGGGGGAGGCTGAGCCTTACAAACATTAAGAAAATGGTCTAAGAATAGTGGGTGGAGAAACTGAAACTCAAACCCAGGTCTTTCTGACTCTAGAGCCGTAATGTTATACTGTCTTTCTCGTGGGAGACTGTCTCCTGGGAGAAAGGCAGTATATATTTCAATTGTTTTAACGTTTATTTATTTATTCTGAGGGAGAGAGAGAGAGAGAGAGTGCTCACACGAGCTGGGAGGGGCAGAGAGAGAGAATCCCAAGCAGGCTCCACACTGTCAGCGCAGATCTCGATGTGGGGCTCAAACACATAAACCATGAGATCATGACCTAAGCTAAAATCAAGAGTCAGACACTTAACCAACTGAGTCACCCAGGCACCCCTATATTTCTATTTTTAACAAATCGTATTGAAACTTGTTTTTAAATGTTTTCAGTGGGTGTTAAAGAATCTAAGGTGAGGACATAGTGACAGAACAATCTGCTGTTACACTTTACAGAGGAAAAGAAGGGCAGGGCAGGGAAGGGCAGGGCAAGGAAAGGAAGGGAAGGGGAGGGGAGGGAAGGGAAGGTGGAGCCCTAAGAAACTTTCAGCATTTGAAGATCCAACAGAGGAGGATGAATGAAAAAAGAAAATAAGAAAGAGTACTCAGAAACGTGGGGGGAAAATAAAAGAAAAAAATGTTACCACAGAATAATGCTAATGGCATGATCTAATATTTATTAAGTCCTACCTGCCAAGCACTATTCTAGGTCCTTTAATATATTACCTCATTTAAACTTCATAATAGCTTTGAAGTAAACGCTATTATTAGCCTCATTATAAACAAAGAAACTGAGGCACAGAGAGCTTAAGACTTGCCCAAGGTCAAAAGCCAGAAAATGGTAACACCTAACTATGTTTTTTTAAGTTTATTTATTTATTTTGAGAGAGAGAAAGAGTGAGCAGGGGAGGGGCAGAGAGAATCCCAAGCAGGATTCGCACTGCCAGGGCGGAGCCCCACTCAGGGGCTTGATCCCACGAAATGTGAGATCATGACCTGAGCTGAAACCAAGAGTCAGACACTCAGCCAACTGAGACACCGAGGCACCCCTAAAACCTAAATATTTTCACCTAGACTTCCCAACATGAGGATCTGAGCTCATGTGCTGATATGTTGTGTCTGCTTTCATAGTCGGACCAAGGTAATACTTTCTTGAAGGAAATTAGTACAGAAATATGATCTGAGCTAAATTTTTTCTGTATAACAAGATATTCTGTGAGGTTTTTTCTTAAAGCACAAATATCAGCTTATCACTGATCGCCTACAAAACCCTTTATAGGAGAGATACATTTTCCAGAAAATATTTTCAAACTGTAAGCACAGATGTGATTCTAAACGAATCATTTATTATGTTAGTGTAATCTTTCTTTCCATCCTAGAATGATGCAGAAAGTAATAGCACCTTGCCGTGAGCATTGTCTTCAGCAGAAGCACCATGGGACTGATGTTTGTCCTTGAAGTTTCACATGAGATCACTTTTGGTTTCCCCCAGAGTATTAGAGCTCTCTCTTACGTTCGCTTTACAAGCAATAAGAATGTTTGCTACCTGCACACCTCAACTGGACTATTAGAGTCCTTATTCTTCCTAGAACAAAGCCTTAATAACCACATGTGATAAATACATTGTCCCAATGACTAGCTGAATTTAGGGACCCCTGTGCAAGCGTTCGCTATAACAACTTGGCTAGCTGAATCTACCCTCAGCCTCAAAATTCGTCTCAGCACTCCTTAGAGCATCTACCCATCAATCACACAGGATGTGCAAGTTGAAATGGATTTGCCATCCTGCACCAAGCCAGTTGTTGGACTTACCCAGGTGTTTAATGTTCACCTGGCCACCATTACGGCCTCTGAAAAGCAATCTTTACAAACCATTTTTGCAGTGTTTTTCAGCCTGTGGCTCGTGGACCAAATGCATATTTAAAACTTTCATCTATGAGTTAATTGTTGAAGCTGATAATTCAATGGGAATGCATTATACTGTTATCGCTACTTTTATGAAAATTTCAAAAAATATTTATTTGATATGAAAACCTACTTCATTCAAAATAGTGGGGCACAGAGGCCTGGGAACATGAATTTTTAACAGGCTAATCACAGTGATGTTTATGCATTCTAAATTTGGTTCTTTTATATTTTTAATGTTTGTTTGGAGACAGAGCACAAGCGAGAGAAAGGAAGAGAGAGAGAGGGAGAGAGAGGATCTCAAACAGGCTCCATACTGTCAACACGAAAGAGCCGATTTGGGGCTTGATGTCACGAAATCAAGAGTTGGATGCGTAACCGACTGAGCCACCTAGGTGTCTCTAAAAGTTGGTTCTTTTAAAATGACTCTCAGGGCGCCTGGGTGACTTAGTTGGTTCAGCGTCCAACTTTGGCTCAGGTCATGATCTCATGGTTCGTGGGTTCAAGCCTCGCATCGGGCTCTGTGCTGACAGCTCAGAGCCTGGAACCTACTGTGGATTCTGTGTCTCCCTCTCTCTCTGCCCCTTCCCCTCTGTTTCTCTCTCTCTCTCTCTCTCAAAAATAAATAAACATAAAAAAATTTTTAAATAAAAATAAAGTGATTCTCAATCTCGGCTGTACAATAGATTCCCTTGGGAGTTTTAAATGTTCCACTATCCAGACCACGTCCCAGACTAATGAAATCAAAGTCCCTGGGGGTCTAACCTGAGCATCTGTATTTTTTTTTAACTCTTTAGATAATTTCACAGTGCCACCAAGTCTGAGATCTATTGAGAGAGCACATTCTACCCCTTCTTACTTGTCAATCCAATGGTCTATTCAGGTCCCACATTCTTCATGGATGGGGGCAAAACAGCATCATTCATACTCTTGAAGGTTCTCTCCAGACGGGTTAACGCTGCATGATTTAAAGCCTGGTTTACACTGATGCTCAGCCCAGTGGCCTTAGGTTTTGGCATTGTCTTGGGGACCCCCGAGAAACAAATACTGAGATGAAAATTTATGTGCAAGTGACTTATTAATTAAACGCTCCAGGAAAACTAGGGTGGAGGTGGGGGAATTAGGACAGAGAAGAGGAGAAAGCCAAGCAAAAGTGCTACCTCTGAGTTCCTTAGAAGCAATTTCAGCCTGATTCCTTGAGGGAGCTTACTGTGGACCTTATGCCTCTCAGTTGTCCCCACCCAAGGAAAAGGAGGCGGGGCTTCCCTACTCCTCACCCCTCATTCAGTGGTAAAGGGCCACCCCAGGAGACACAAATTTCCAGGTACTTCCTCCCCTTTGAAGTGGAAGAAAAGTCTGAGGACAGTCTTTCTCTTGCTGAAGGAACCAAAAGCACATGGTGGTTGGCACGAGAGAGAACAGAACACAGAAACGGTCCGGAGGTATCTGGGAAGAGAGCACAGATATCATCATGAACTTCCTTCATTACAGCAGCTGAAACAGTTTCTTGGCTGAATCATGCTAGAAAGCAGTGTTAGCTAGCACATGAAGAAACCAGCCACGTTATGTGGGAGTAGCATTTAATCCTGTCCCAAATTCTTTGATAATTCTGATAGCAAATTGGCTTCATTTCAACTCTCAGTAGATTGGGAAGGGCTACGTGGAGCATGACATTGGGAAAGACTGTGAGCTCCGCGGGGGAAAGTACTACATTCTATTAATGACACCTGCCACTAGCTGACGAGCTATTGTCCGTGAATTTGGGCATCTAAGGTACCACTAGAATGTCTGCGGAGCTTTTCAAAAATACTGGTGCCTGGGCTCCACCTTCAGAAATTCTGGTTTAATTTATCTGAGGAGGGGCCCTGGCAGCTGTGTTCTGTTAAAAACAAACCATGTGAGGGGCACCTGGGGGGCTCAGTCGGTTAGGCGTCCGACTTGCACTCTGCTCATGATCTCACGGTTTGTGGGTTCACACCCGCATCGGGCTCTGTGCTGATGGCTTGGAACCTGGAGCCTGCTTTGGATTCTGTGTCTCCCCCTCTCTCTCTGCCCCTCCCCTGCTTGCTCGCTCTCTCTCCCTCTCTCAAAATCATAAATAAAAACATTTAAAAACTTAAAAAAAAAAAAAAACCATGTGATTCTATTATTGCAGCAAAGTTGAAGAACCACAGTCGTATTCAGGATGAATGGCCAGGGTAGTTCCCAGCTGTTCCAAGAAACATTTTCAGGAATACTTAAAAATAATGATGTAAATCCTCCAAAAAAACAAATATTTTCTTCCCAATTCCCGTCTTAGTGTCATAAAAATGTCTTTTCGACATGAATAGCAGAACATTTTTGTTTGTTTTGCCTTGTCGTTTTGGGTCTTCAATACAGTGTGGACTTGGAACAGGCTGGTCATTGCCAAATCTTCATTTGTCTTGTAAATAGACTGAACTTATTGATCTCTATGCTCATAGCCTTCAAATAATGACCCTTGAATATGCGTGTCTTTGTAAGTGTCTTTATAAGCCAATAACATTTACCTATAGGAAACGTTATTAGAATGTATACATTTGCCATTTGTAAGGCAAAATCATTTATTGTATAATCATTCTGCGTTGCTCTTTGTTACAAGACTGCAACAGCATGACTACTGGCTAAAGTATGTTATAAACTTGCATGCCATCTTGTGGAGGGTGGTACGAGTTGTACAGTTATGAAGTAAATACTCCAAATATTTATGAAAAAATATGACTGTGGTCTTCTCCAAACATCTGCCTTTCATGTGAAGAATTAAAGCTTATTTTCTAGGTAATGAAAGCTTTCCTTAAGATCACTTTTTCCCGAATCATATACTATTTGAAGCAAAATTGTTCTTTAGCTTGAATACCCAGATAATTGCCTCAATTCTCAAATTCGTTTGCCCAGTAGATGCCTACACTAGATATTTCACCACACACTAGACTGTTCTAAGAATGTCGTATTGAATGATTCAAACCTTTCCTCCCTTTCTTCTGGTGTTACAAAGAGGTGAAATTTTAAGGCGAAGTTAGGGTGGAAGACCAGGCCACTGGGGGCAACTCAGAAATGAATCTTTCACGTAAATACCCAGAAGTGAGACTGCTGAGTCATACTGCTGTTCTATTTTTAACTTTTTGGGGAAACCGCGGACTGTTTTCCACAGTGGCTGCACCATTGCGTATTCCCATTAACAGTGTGCAAGATTTCCAATTTCTCCACAGCCTTGCCAGCATTTGCTGTCTTTTGTTCTGTTTTGTTTCGTTTTGATAGTGGCCATCCTGACAAGTGAGAGGTGATATTTATTGTGGCTTTGGTTGGCATCTCCCTGACAGTTAGTGACATTGAGCATTTTTTCATATACCTTTTGGCCATTTGTATGTCTTCTTTGGAGAAATGTCTGTTCAAGACCTTACCCCATTTTTTAAGTAATCTCTATGTCCAATGTGGGGCTCGAACTCACAACCCCGAGAACAAGAGTCACAGGCTCTACCAACTGAGCTAGCCAGGCACCAAATGCTGTTAATTTCTGATTAACTTTTGTCATGTGAACAGCAGAATGTTTTTGTTTGCTTTGTCTTGTTTTGTTGCGCCTTTGATATAGCTATTGACTTTGAACATGAATCTTCATTTTTCCTTCTATAAATAGACTTAAATTATGGATTCCTGTGCAGTGGTTCCTGGGACGCTTGCCCTACTCCAACCCTGTGACACTGATCACAATGGGTTTTAAGAGAACCACAGAGAGCTCTTCCTGCTCCCAATAGGATGGCCACCCATAGTGTCCCCTCAGAAACAGTGATTGTATCAGTGATACAAACGGCTACAGAGACCCATCTCAGGCAGTGGTTAGGACCAGTGCAGATTATCCACACCCTGCCCCTTTTACGAGACCATCAGGACACCTCCCGTCGTAGCTTATATACCTCAGTCACCCTGAGACCTCAGTGTTCACCACCAGGACAATTGTTCATCCCACCTGATACCCAAAGGCTCCCAATGTCCTCTCAAGAATTCAGTCTGTCATCAAGAAACTCCTCTATATCCTTCACCCCTTCTCTGAACGTTCCGTTCATCTTTCACATTTCTCTGGACCATTCACTCTTCTCTCTTGGAGGGAGCAAATGCATCTCTTGCCTCAAATTTCTAGCACTCCCAATGGCTTCTTCCCTGTCCCCAGTCTCTGCTGCTTGTCTGGTTTTCTATTTCACTGAGACAAGTAGAAGTAATCAAAATGTCCCCTGGCCAGTCTATTTTAAATCATCAATTACCATTTTAAAAATTAAAATGACTCTCTTAGAGGGCTCCATATTCCCTTCCTGGCTTTATTTCACTCCATAACCTTCGCAGCACCTGATTTACCCAAATATATAGTCTATCTTCCTGCCACTAGAGTTTAAGCCCCATGAAGGCAGGGGCTCTTGTCTGTTTCTTCACTGCTGAAGTCCCACTTCCTAAAACACTGCTTGGCTGGCACAAGTAAATGCTCAACAAATTATTGTTGGATAGGCAAGAGAATGAACATGCGACCACTATATCTATTAACTTATTTGCATATGTCTCCTTATAGTCTGTATTCCTCCCTGTTTCTGTAGAACAGACTGTGTCACCCATGCCCTGGATGCTGTCACTCCCTGCGTGCACAGGCCATCACTCCACAATCTTTGCTACTTCCTCCTTCACTGTTAATTTTCTCCTCTCTACTGGATTATTGCCATCAGCATAAGACACGTTACAATACTTCTCATTATTCAAAAATAGAAATTTCCCTTGGTTTTACAACCTCCTCAAGATACTGTCTGGTTTCTCTGCTCTGCTTCTTAGGAAATCTCTTTGGGTATTGTCTTTGCTCACTGTACCCGCTTTCCTCACCTCTGATTCTCCTGAAGCTTCTCCAGTCAGACTTTCGTTCTCACGACTGCACTCAACCGCTCCACTTATCAAGATCACCAAAGATCTCCATTCATTCACTCATTGAACATCTGCTATGTGCCAGGCACTTAGCCTTCGGAGTTTCAGCGGTTGACATGGTGCCAGCTTCCGTGATCAATAATCTTAGTCTTTACCATTTCAACCGTTTGGCAGTATTCTCTCAATCCCTCCTTCCTGAAATACACTCCTGGAGACCCTCCACTCTCCTGATTTTCTTTTTACCTTACTGGCCTCACTCAGTCTCATTTTCTCAATCTTCTTTCTCTTTCTAACTTCCAAATGTTGGGACGCCCCCAGGCTCAGACCTTAAACTTTTTCTCTTCTCTCGTATATCCACGCTTTCTCCCTAGGTAATCTCATTTAGTCCTGAGCTGTAAATATAGTTCACCCTTAATCAACATGGGCTTGAACGGTGTCGCTCTGCTTATACGCAGATTTGTTTCAAGAAATACAGCACAGTATTACAAATGTATTTTCTCTTCCTTATGATTTTCTTAGCATTTTCTTTTCTGGGGTGCCCGGTTAAGCATCTGACTGTTTATTTCAGCTCAGGGAATGATCTCACGGTTCATGAGATTGAGCCCTGTGTTGGGCTCCATACTAACAGCGGGAGCCTGCTTGCGATTCTCCCTCCTCTCTCTGTCCCACCCCCGCTTGCACATGCATGCACTCTCTCTCTGTCAAAATAAATAAACATTAAAAAAATTTTCTTTTCTCTAGTGTACTTTATGGTAAGAGTACAGTGTAATAATACATATAACACAAAAAATGTGTGTTAATCCACTGTGTATATTATATGAGTAAGTCTTCTATATTGTATGAGTATATATTATATGAGTAAGTGTTCCTGACAATAGTAGGCTATTGAGAGTTTTTAGGGAGTCAGTTATACTTGGAATTTTGACTGTGCAGGTGTCCGTGCTGTGTTGTTCAAGCTACTGACTCCAAATTGATTCTCTAGCTCCCCTGTCTTTGCTGAGCCCCAAATATTTTAATCTAGCTGCCTACCCTTCCTGGATGTCTAACTGGCTTCTCAGTCTCAACAGGTGCAAAGCAAAGCCCTTAGTTTCCTCCTCAATCCCATTCCTCATCAACAGGGTTTTGCTCCCATCAAAAACCTAGAAACCATCTCAGTTCCTTTTATACCTTTACACCCTACATCCAATTGGTCTACAAGTCTGACAACATCACTTTTAAACTATATGCAAATTGCCAAAGTGTTCAGCAGTGAAGGGTATTATGTCTATAACTTACTTTGAAATGCGTAAAGGAAAGAGGAGCCATTGATGGATACATACAAAGATGGATGGCTATATGATATGCAGATACGGTAAGATATTAACTATAGAACCTAGTTCACTCTTTCAATTTTCCAGCTTTTCAACTCTTCTGTATGTCTGAAATTTTTCATAATAAAATGTCGGAGAAAAAAACCTGTAAAATTCAATCTCTCATCACCTGAATTCTAGACCAGGCCATCATCGTCTCTCACCTGAACTATTGTAATCATCTCTAAATGGTCTCCCAGCTTCCACTCTTGCCTCTATACAGTCGATTATTTCACACAAAAGGCAGCAAAATCTTTTAAAATGTAAATAACATCATTTATTCCTCTACCCCAAAACTTTTAAGGAAATTCCACATTAATCAAAATAGGATCTTCAGAACTTACCAAGTTAAAAATATTTTTTAATGGTTATTTTTGAGAGAGAGAGAGGACGGGGGTGGGGGGGGGCAGAGAGAGGGACAGAGGATCTAAAGAGGACTCTGTGGTGACAGCAGAGAGCCCAATATGAGGCTTAAACTCACGAACTATGAGATCGTGACCTGAGCCAAAGTCTGATGCGCAACGGGTTAAGCCACCCAGGCGCCCCCAGACCTCACCAAGTTTAAAAGGACCTAAGTAATCTGGTTGCTGGCTACTTTCCAACATCATCCTTCCAACTCTCCTTACTCTGCTTTGCAGTCAAATCAGGATTTTTTTAGTTCCTTAAATATGCCTGTTTCTGCCTTTGCTCTTACTGCTGTCTGTCTGAAATAGTCTACCCCAAGATATATGCATGGTTCCCTCCCTGACTCCATTCAGGTCTCTGAGCAAATATCATCTGCTAAGAGAGGACTTACCTAGCTACAATATACAAAATAATGCACACCATCATCCCTTCTCCTTGCCTTTCTCTTCACCTTTGCCCTACTTTATTATTTTTTTCCCACACCACATCCTATTTGACGTTATTTTGTTTATTTGTACTTTGGGTTGTAGTCAACTTTCCTCACTAGACTGTAAACTCCATGAGTAAATCTGCCTTATTCATGTTTATTCAGTGTGGTATTCTCAGCACCTAGAACAGTACACCCAGAATAAGCATTCAAGAACTCTTCATACAATGGATAAATTGAGCTTTCAAAAACAGCTCTAACTGCTTTGTGATCAATAGGTTTGCAAAATGTTTGAACGCTCTATTTAGTATAAAAAATTTTTGAGCTATTTTATTGGAAAATATTTTATGATCTCTCTCATTGATTTTAAGTTCCATTCATTAAGGGCTTCACAGACACTGGATCACTGTTGTGAACAAGGGAGATCCAATCCCTGCTTTTATGCAACGGATAGTTCCACAAGAGAGGCACTTTTTAAAGGACGAAGAAATGTGATCCCTATTTAGAAAGGCAAGAAAAAAATAATCTCTTTGTCGAACAATAACCCACACTAAAAGTTGATTATTTTGAAACATTTTTACTTCTATAAATGTTTTCAGGGGAATGTGAACAGTTTTAATATTGGCCAAATGTACAAAGGGAGAAAGGATCTTGAAATTTTCCAGTTATAAACAGGCTCTGTCTAGAACAGAGTCAAGTTGAGGACGATTTGGTAAGTTTGGGGAGGCTGATTCAACATGAACGGTCTCACTGTAGTGAGCAGTATTTGACTTAGGACTGTCATCTGGCTTCAGATGTGTCTGAAACAACTAGCTTGTAGGGACTCAAATTCCTACCACAAACTTGTTACCAAATGGAAGACAGAGACGATTGAAGGTCCTGGGTTATTGTAGCCACAACCCTCGTTAGGGTCAAGATTTCTCCTGGTTGCACCACAAGAGCCCTAATACACATTCTGAGATATTGAGGCTCACAAAAGGAAGAAATGAGCTCCTACTTACTAATTCTGTCTGCAGAATAGGTGCAGAAATGACACAACCTGATGCTTTCAACAGTTGAATACATTTTACCTTTTTGATGGTTTTCTCCCCACACACGAAACCTTAAAAAGTTGAAAATGCAGATGCTATTCAAAAGACATATGCGAGCCCTTCCCCGAAAGTGATTACGCTTAAAAGCAACCCTTTAATACCAGAATTGCCCCCTCAAATTATAAGCAAAATTTACATATTCTGGTTTCTAACTCAATAGACTCATTTTTTCTCCCCTTTAAATGTTTGTTTTACAGCTGAGTTAAAAAATAGGAGTGTATAATTAAAATTCTCAGATCCATAATTATAAGCTCTACTGCAGTATAATTGTTGATCCTTTTGATGAGCCCATCACTAACTGTGCCTCTTAGAATTTCCAAATACCACGTCACCACAAAAATCTGATCATTGTCAGTCTTCAGTCAATATACTTGACTGACTGGAAAATATTGTTTATTTCCATATATACTCTGTGGCTGACATTGATTCATTGCACTTATTTTAATCAAAGAGGGGGAAGTAATTAAAGCATAGAAATAGATTTCTATTTGTCATTAAATGGTGTACCTTTTTCTCCCAAGGGCTCGCATGAAATTTTAAAAATTATGTTTTATTAGAATTTTTAAACATCTTCCCAATAAGTTAACAAAATATTGATTTGGCTGATTACTTCCTTGCCTATGATAAAATTCTCAAAAGGAAATAAAAGTTTACTAATGGAATGACAATATATAGCTAAGATATATATATTCTGAGGTTTGTCACTAATTTGGGGGGGTAACTTAGAAGAAATAGTACATCTTGAAATGGAGATACCAGAACAGATACTCAACGTCACTCATCACCAGGGAAATACAAATCAAAACCACATTGGTCAGAGAGGTGAAAATTAACTCAGGAAACAACAGATGTTGGTGAGGATGCAGAGAAAGGGAAACAATTTTGCATTGTTGGTGGGAATGCCAACTGGCGCAGCCACTCTGGAAAACAGTGTGGAGGTTCCTCAAAAAATTAAAAATAGAACTACCCTATGACCCAGCAAATACCTAAAAGCTAGGTATTTATCCAAAGGATACAGGAGTGCTGATTCATAGGCGCACATGTACCCCAGTGTTTATAGCAGCACTATCAACAATGGCCAAATTATGGCTATTGTCCATCAAGTGATGAATGGATAAAGAAGATGTGGTTTATATATACAATGGAATGCTACTTGGCAATGAAAAAGAATGAAGTCTTGCCATTTGCAACAATGTGGTTGGAACTGGAGGATATTATGCTAAGTGAAATAAGCCAGTCAGAAAAAGACAGATATCATATGTTTTCATTTACATATGGAATTTGAGAAACTTAACAGAAGACCATTGGGGAAGGAAAAGAAAAATAAGTTACAGAGAGGGAGGCAAACCATAGGAGACTCTTAAACACAGAGAACAAACCAAGGGTTGATGGGGGGCAGGGAAAATGGGTTATGGGCACTAAGGAGGGCACTTGTTGGTATGAGCACTGGGTGTTGTATGTAAGTGATGAATCATAGGAATCTACTCCTGAAGCCAAGACTATATATAGTATATGTTAGCCGACATGACAATAAATTATTTTTTAAAAAGAAGCATTCAATCCCATTTTCTTCATAGAACACACTAAAATGTAAGAGAAATTCTAGAGTAAATTCCGTAAATAATAGAACTAATTAAATTAGGCAGATATTATACAAACTGAGATAACTTATGTTTAGAGATAATTCTTTCCCCTTCATTATAGGAGATTCTACTGCATAAAAATCGAGTAGCATGTCTCAACTATAATGAGATATCACCTCCTACCTGTCAGAATGGCTAAAATCAACAACACAAGAAACAACAGATGTTGGTGATGATGTGGACAAAAAGGCACACTTGTGCACTATTGGTGGGAAAGCAAACTGGTACAGCCCCTGTGAAAACAGTATGGCATTTCCTCAAAAAGTTAAAAATAGAACTACCTTATAATCCACCAATTGCACTACTGGGTATTGACCCAAAGAATACATGAATACTAAGTCAAAGAGATACATGCACCTCTATGCTTATAGCAGCATTATTTATAATAGCTGAGCTACAGAAGCAGCCCAAGTGTCCATCAATAGATGAATGGATAAAGAAGATGTGGCATATATACAATGGAATATTATTCAGCCAAAACCAATAATGAAATCTTGCCATTTGCAATGACATGGATGGAGCTAGAGTATAATACTGAGCAAAATAAGTCAGAGAAGGACAAATACCATGTGATTTTACTCATGTGTGGAATTTAAGAAACAAAACAAACACACAAGGGAAAAATAAGAGAGAGAGAGAATCAAGAAATAGACTCTTAATTATAGAGAACAAACCGATGCTTACCAGAGGGGAGGTGCGTGAGACGATAAAGGAAATAGGTGACGGGGATTGAGGAGGGCACTTGTGATGAGCACGGGTGTTGTATAGAAGTACTGAATCACTATGTCGTACACCTGACACTAATATAACACTGTATGTTAACTGGAATTAAAATTAAAACTTAAAAAAAAAAAGGAAATGGCGATATTAAACCCTTTTTCATGAAAATCGCCCAATCCCATCCCAAATGGATCTTTCTTACCTTCCACCCAACTTTCGTCCCTCCCCACTGTCCCGCCATGTTACTTGTCCTCAAAGCCTGGGCTTAATTTCCCAAGGTGCTACTTAACTGTTTCCATAGACAGAATAAGTAAGGCACAACACACCTCTCTGACAGATAACTGTTAGGGAATAAGTTTATTTTACCATTAAGAAAGGAAAAGAAGAATACATGGTGAGCCAGAAAGCTCTCTCCCCCCAGTTTCTGTTCATGATGGTCAGAGGCATCTCTATTCCCTCAAGAAGTAGCATTTTTAAAGCAGATTTGTGTTGAAATAACATGCATTTAAACTTCCAAAACTGACTTTCAAAGTAATAAGAGAGAAAGCTACATGCTAACCCCCTCACCCCCACTCCCCTCACCCCTGAACAAGGAAGCTTATGAAGGTTATACGGATGGCAGTGGACAAGGTTTGTAATGTGGATGGGTTATGACATGGATAGGTGGGGTATAGCTGAGACCCAGGGAAGCATGTGGAAGACCTCCATGGGGAGGAGTAGGGTCAGCCTCAAGTCACCCAGGGATCTCATTACTTCAGTGTGGGAAAGGAAGTGTGGCCATTTTTTAATCATCCCAGAATGAACCCCAGACGTTGCTGACTTGCCCTTTCTGGACGTTCCCTGACTACCCCCTCTCCACTCTGATTGACATTAATGTAGCTACCCCAGGTTTGCTTGGATTGGTATTACCACAGTATATCTTTCTCCATCCCTTTACTTTTAACCTATTTGAGTTTTTATATTTAAAGTGCATTTCTTACAGACAGCATATAGCTGGGCCTTGTTTGCTTGCTTTTTTACCCACTCTGACAATCTCTGGCATTGAATTGGTGCATGTAGACCACTTGTGTCCTTTGAATTAATATCTACTGTAGTTCTAATTCTTTTCTATTCATTGCATTTGTCCTTTGTTTTTCCCTCTTGTTTGTTTTCATCGATTCCTCTTATCTCTTCTCGTAGCATATCAACTTTAGTTCCTTAAAATTGTTTTTAGTTACTATCCCAGTGTTTCCAATATGCATCCTTAACTAATCTAAGTATAGCTTCAAATAACGCTGTATTACTGTATAAACGGTATAGGTATTTACCTTCATTTATTTCTCCTCCCATTCTCTTCCTTTCTTTATGTGGATTCATGTTTCTGATCTGTATTATTTTCCTTCTTCCTAATCAACTTCCTTTCATATTTCTTGCAGGTCAGGTATGCTAGAAATTAGTTTCCTCAGCTTTTGTTAGTCTGAGAAAGTCTTAACTTCTCCCTTGCTTTTGAGAGATAATTTCACTGTATACAGACTACTTTGTTGATCATTTCTTCCTTCAACATTAAAAAAAATTTTTTTTTAATTTATTTATTGGAGCGCCTGGGTGGCTCAGTCGGTTAAGTGTCCGACTTCGGCTCAGGTCATGACCTCACGGCTTGTGAGTTTAAGCCTCATGTCGGGCTGTGTGGTGACAGTTCGGAGCCTGGAGCCTGCTTCAGATTCTGTGTCTCCCTCTCTCTCTCTCCGCCCCTCCCCTCTCACACTCTGTCCCTCTCTTAAAAATAAACATTGGGGCGCCTGGGTGGCGCAGTCGGTTAAGCGTCCGACTTCAGCCGGGTCACGATCTCGCGGTCCGTGAGTTCGAGCCCCGCGTCGGGCTCTGGGCTGATGGCTCAGAGCCTGGAGCCTGTTTCCGATTCTGTGTCTCCCTCTCTCTCTGCCCCTCCCCCGTTCATGCTCTGTCTCTCTCTGTCCCAAAAATAAATAAACGTTGAAAAAAAAAATTTAAAAAAAAATAAACATTAAAATATTTTTATTTGTTTATTTATTTTTGAGAGTGAGTGAGCAGAGGAGGGACAGAGAGAGGGAAAGAGAATCGCAAGTAGGCTCCATACTGTCAGTACAGAGCCCCATGTGATCACCAACCATGAGATCATGACCTGAGCCAAAACCGAGAGTCAGACATTTAACCGACTGAACCACCCAGGCGCCCCTTACCTTCAACATTTAAACATTTTATGCCACTCTCTTCTAGCTTGCATGGTTTCTAACAAGAAGTATGTTATATTTCTTATCCTTCTTCTTTTATAAGGCAAGGTATTTTCCTTCTTGTGACTTCTCTTAAAATCCTGTCTCTGTCTTTGGTTTTTTGAGCCTTTAATATGGTTTGTCTTGGGTGTGTGTGTGTTATGTGTAGATAGATACTTTCTGGCTCTTGATTTCAGCCCGGGTCCTGATCTCACAGTTCGTGGGATCAAGCCCTACATCGGGCTCCATGTTAACAGCACGAGCCTACTTGGGATTTTCTCCCTCCCTCCCTCTCTCTGTCTCTCTGCCCCTCCCCTGCCTGTGCACACACACACTTGCTCTCCCTCTCTCTTGCAAAATAAATAAACACTTAAAAAAATAAATTAAATAAAGTAAATCCACTCTTGTCACATTAATTACTATGAGCTAGGTCTTCCCCTGCAATTTCATCTTTCCTCATGAGAGCGACTCCAGATTTGCCACATTACATCAGTCTTACAGTGGGATCTAGTATAATCTTTCCACTCTGTGGAATGCTAATTAGGCATTACATGAAATGTTAGCAGGTGTTACATTTTATTTAAAAAGCGTTATGGACAAAAAATTACAACAAATCTGATTAAACAAACATGTCCCCATTAGAGAACTCTTCAGGACATTTAGTATGCTGTGAATTGTGAATTCAGAGGAGACAGGTAGACATCGTTTCCCAAAATCATTTGATCACAGACTCTTTTTTTTTCTCATGGAGCTTCTGATGGAAAGTGTATTTTGAGGACTACTCTCTGGTATGGCTTTGTTGGTATGATAGGAAACACACAGGCTTTAGAGTAAAAGGGTCACGGGTTTGAACCTCAACTCCATAACATACTCTCAGGCAAATTGCTTAATCCTATTAGCCCGCTGTTCCTCACCTATGAATTAAAGACATAATAATCTAGTGTGTTCATCCATGAGTTGATATCGTAGTAGACAATAGCATCCAGTTCAGGGATTAACGTGAGGATTCAATGATATAAAGTGTGTGCGTGTCACATGATAAACACTGAACAGTCATTAATGTCACTGATCATCACACAGCAGGCTTTGAAACAGCAGTGAGCTCTTCCCCAGAGGAGAACCAGTTTTTCTTTGAAAAACAGGAAGAACCAGGGGCGCCTGGGTGGCTCAGTCGGTTGGGCGTCCGACTTCGGCCCAGGTCATGATCTCTCGGTCCGTGAGTTCGAGCCCCGCGTCGGGCTCTGTGCTGACAGCTTGGAGCCTGGAGCCTGCTTCGGATTCTGTGTCTCCCTCTCTCTCTCTGCCCCTCCCCTGCTTGTTCTCTCTCTCCCTCTCTCTCAAAAATAAATAAAAACATTAAAAAAAAATAAAAATGCGAACCAGGAAGAACACCAACCTGTTAACAATAAAATTAAAAAAAAAAAAAAGAAAAAAGAAAAACAGGAAGAACCAATAGGAAGGCACAAGCAAACGAAAGTTATTGCCCAGTCGTGAGTACTTGAATAACACAGCTGGTCTGATCTACTGTGTCAGAAGGATGTGTGTAGGAGTGTATCTAAATGTAAGTTCCCACAGCCTATGTCAACACTGAAATGTCATTCCATGTTTGGCAAAATTCACAAAGAACATTTCATGAGCTTTCCAAATATGGCCCAGGAACCAATTCCCTTCCACGAAAAGTATAGGGCCAGGGCCAGAAGCATTTCATCTGTAAGAGCAAGCATTTAGGAGTCCTTCATTTGAAACGAATTACTTGTGTTAATTGGCTAGTAAGTCATCGTGATTGCATGGTAGAGTCACAGCTAAATCCTATTGGACTGTGACGTGTTTTCTACCCGAAAATGTCAACATGGTGGGTGAGCTGCCATCGAGAACGCCAAGGAAACAATTGAGATATGATATCTGATTCCCATATGGTTGGAGTTGCTCAGGGCTGGATTCAATACTATAATCTTGAACAGGTTGATTTGCAGCAATACGCATGATTAGGTGGCTTAATTGCATATTGTAAAGGAAGCTGTGACCTTTCCAGTCCCATCCTGGATGCGGTATTGTGCTTTTGGGAGGAGGATGAGACAAATGTGTGGGGGGGAGCTTGACAACAGCAGTCTTCCCTTGTGTAATTACTTGAGTGCATTCAATGCTTTTGGAAACCCTGTGGACAACGCCTCAGATATTAGTGGCCATCAACTGTTGGAAGAAAATCTGTAGAAGTCGAGATGCCTTGAACAAGGATTTAGTAGCAATACCAGTAAATTGTAAACGTTGCAAATACATCACCAACATGTATAGTTATCTAATTTTTCACCAATGTGGGAAGGTAATACAATATTAAAAATGAAAGACATAATATTCTTGTCTATAAAGCCATTAGCTAAAAGTGTTATGGCCTAACAAGGCCATAACGATTCCATATGGTACCAAAAATTAAGACATTACTATAAATCCTGTCATTTGCAAGATATTTTGCAGTTTAAAAACTTCTTTCACATTCATTATAATGTGAGAGAAAGCAATATGAGAGGAGACGAAGCACCTACTCTTTTCCTAATTGTACAGTTAAAACAGAAAAGCAGAAAAAGTTAAATGACTTGCAGCCATAATGTTAGGACTTAAATCCAAGCCTTCTGAAACCAAGGCCATGGTTTTCTACCTGCTCACCACCATGGTGTCTGTAATGGGAAGACACCTATTCTGAAAAGCAGCTCATGGGGCATTATGGGCCCTGATGATGAGACCCAGAGTTTTGAAACACAAACTAATTCTGAGAGAAAGCTGTATTGTTTCTTGACAGTATGTGTAGCCAGGAGCCAAGAATGAGATGAAATGGCGTAGCATCTTTTGTCAAAAGTTACCTAAGGATTAGGCTGGGCCTGCCTTCACAGGGTGGAATGTGCTAGAAGGGAAGCAGTTTACCCAGACCACGGGGCCCTCAATCATTTTTACCTGAAATGTCCTGATAGTTGAAGTAAAAGATATGCGTGGAACCTGAATTGTGGGGATAATTGACCTGATTGTCTGCATGGCTTTGTATGTGAATGCAGTTACACATAAAACCACCAGGAACGGATACCCTCTGCTCCAACCCATGAATTACCTTCAAAACAGCATCCTCCTGGTCCTTGGCTGCTGCTCTATAAATGTCTGTGCCGGGGGCAGTGTCTTCTAGAATATAAATCTCAGTAACTGCCAGAAAATGTATAACAGATACGCTTGAATGAGTGTCACCATGATAGACCCAAAAGCCCTCATCCAATCCAGGATTTGAGATAAAACTGAAGGTATAGGGCTTGCTCGGCACAGATGCTTTTATAGGGTGTTTCCCATTAATCAAAATAATCGTAACCATGATAATAATAATCATTAAATAGACACCTTTCATCAAGTATCTATCATGTGTCAGGTATAAAGCAAAGAGGTTTGTAAATTTAAACAATAACAATGTTGAATATTTCTGAGTGCTTATCAATTACTAGGCACTTACTATCATTGATGAGTTTATTATTATTTCATTTTTACCGAGGTTTAGAATGATTAAGTAACTTACTCAAGGACACACAGCTAATCCATCAAAATTGTCTTATTATTTTATCAATGTCTGTCTTTTTCTTAAAAGCAGTGTCTAGAGGCACCTGGGTAGCTCAGTTGGTTAAGCATCTGACTTCAGCTCAGGTCACGATCTCACAGCTCATAAGTTCGAGCCCCTCATCGGCTCTGTGCTGACAGTTCAGAGCCTGGAGCCTGCTTCAGATTCTGTGCCTGCCTCTCTCTCTTCCCCTCTTCTACTCATCCTCTGTCTCTCCCTCTCCCTCTCCCTCTCTCTCTCTCTCTCTTTCTCAAAAATAAACATAAAAAAAAAGCAGTGTCTATATCTCCACGCCGTAACATGCACACATGACTTGCTTTTACCAATGAGATGTGAGCAGAGTTCTTGAAATGTGCCTGTTGACTTGTGCGTGGCCTCAGTGATATAGAAGGATGAGAGGTAGGAGAAACAGACCTGAACCCCACCCAAAGCCTGGAGCAGAACCAGGTTAGATCAGCTAACTGCTGACCAACCCACAGATAATTTTTTTTTAACTTTTTTAAAAGTTTCTTTATGTATTTTGAGAGAGTGAGAGAGTAGGGGAGGAACAAAGATAGAGGGAGAGAGAGAGAATCCCAAGCAGGCTCCACACCGCCAGTGCAGAGCCTGATGCGGGGCTCGAACCCATGAACCGTGAGATCATGATCTAAGCCAAAATCAAGAGTTGGGCGCTTCACTGACTGAGCCACCCAGGCACCCCTATGCCACTGAGTTTTGAGGTGGTTTGTTATACAGCATTGTTGCAGCTAGAGGTAAATAATGTCTTACCTTCCTCAGAATACATCCAAAACTGTAGCTAATTCCCATAAGGCTTTCTAAGGCCTCTGTGTGTGACCACTTTTCTTGCCATTCCTACTTGCCCACTGCTCTCAGCCACAGTAACTTCCTACTGTGTTTTCAAAGCATTTTAATGTGCTTTACAAAGTATTTTATACCATTTGATACCCCTAATAATCTCATGAAATTATGAAGGAATAAGACATTTTGATCCCATTTTGCAGATGTAAAAACTGCAGATCCAAACCTTGCAAAAGGACCAACAACTAGTTAATGATAGCACTGGGGCCAGCAACCTGTCCGCTAACTTTGGCGAAACTCTGGATCCTGTTTTTTGGCAAATGACTTTGGGCAAATGACTTAACCTCTCTGTTCTAACTTTTTAATCATCTATTCAGTTAGTCTCATCTGTAAGTTTTATCTAGAAAGCTTATCGATAGGGTTTTATCTATTTTTCTATTCGGATATTTTAAAAGTAGGTAAACAACTATATTCCAAATGATGGGTTTAAAAAATTAAGGGGAGGGTGCATTATATCTCCATATACAAATTGGGGCAAACATTTAACTGAATCTTAAATTATGGGAGTCAAAGTCGATCAGACAATTAAAGCCAAAGAGACAGCGTATCAGGGAAACTGCTCCCTGGAAGGTAGAGTTTGAGATGCACAGACCCCTTTCCTCCACTCACCTCTGGCTGCTTCCTCCCTCACACTCTCCCAGCCACACGGGTAACTGGTTTTTATGACATGTCAATTTTCAAACTTCCAGGCTTTTGTTGATCGTGTTTCCTTTGATGTAATGCCCTCGCCCTTGAGTCCTCTTGAAGGAATGTTAGCTCCTTGGCAGAGTCTCTCCCAAGCTTTCTCCTCTGGGAGGAGTTTGGATTTCTCCTCTGGGTTACAACTGCCCTTTGGGCCAACCTCTGTCCTGCCCGGATCACTGTTATAATGACAAAATATAATATAATAACACTAACATAGTACTGACTGAATACCAGGCTCTCTTCCAAGTACTGTATGTACTTAATATCGCCTAAGAGACAGCTTTTGTTTTTATTCCCTTTTTATAGGTGACAAGAATTAGAACAGAGGGGTGAAGTCATCTCCCCAAAATAATACATACAAAGCCAGGATCTGAACCCAGGGAGTTTGGCTCCAGAGTTCATGCTCTTGACCCCTATTTCCTGCGGCCTGTCATGATTCATCACGACTGATCATTTAAATATATGTTCATCCTATCAGTTTTGGACTCGCCTAACGCCAGGAGCCAATTCAGATTCACCTATGTAAGGCCCTTTGGTGGGAATGACAGATTGCTCTGAAGGGTTTTATCACTCAGAGCATAGCAGGCAGCATGGGTTTCATGCTCACATGGGTTCCCCTTGCTGTCTTGTCCCATGAGGGTAACGCAGAGGGGCCCAGGTGAATGTTGTGCATGTAGCAGGGTGGCGTCATATTTGAGAAACCCCAACGTTGGGAAAGCCAAAGCTTCTAAAATGAGCAGTAACTCTACCTGACCATTGTCCCAGAGGGAGAAAGTAGCTTTATTATATGAGGAAGGAAATAAAACTTCCTAACGTGGCTCATAGGCCCTGTAGGTTCTGCCCTCCACCTCTGTCACAGTCTAATCTCTCACTACACCTCCCTTTAGTTCCCACCACTTTGGCCTTTTCTTAGTCCCTTCGCCTCACTCTACTCCTTCCCATCACAGGGCCTTTGCACATGCCATTCCCTCTACCTGGAGTTGTCTCTTTCTCTTCATCTATTTAATCCCTACTCATTTTGAAGTTTGCTTCTCATATGGGTCTTCCTCAGGGAAGACTTGCTAGGTCAAATGTCTTCTTTAGGTGCTCTCACCGACCCATGGACCTCTCTTTCAAGGTTTTTATTACATTCACAACTGTACATTTGTGTGTATTCACTGATTAATATAATTCCCTGTGAACCAGGAAACACCATAAGGGCAAGGACCATGTTCCCCCATGATAGTCCCAGTTCCTTGCCCTGTGTCTGAGTAGGTCCCCAAAAGATACCTGTAAATAAGTGGATCTTGATGTCCCCAAGGGTTTTTAGAGTGTCTGATGCATAATGGCATCCCAGTGAGTGGGTGCTAAATTACTAACACACACTAGAAGATCAGAAGGGAGAGGATGGTAGTTTCCAATCTTAGGACCATTGTGGTACCAGGTGATAAAACTTGCCTACCTACTTCCTTCCCAGTGGTGTGCAGATGAAGGAGGCATCACAATGGTCGGATTACAGGCCTTGCATTAAAGATGACAGGATCTCCACTCAGAGAAGCATGAGGTGAGACAGACACAGTGATTTTGGCAACCCGTGTATGTTCAGAGGCATTTTCCCGAAGAGGGCTGGCATTTTCAATGGCAGAATTTAGGAAAGCGAAACCTCTTGGAGGAGACACAAAATTTTGCTTTTTATAAGGATCTTTGCAATGTTTCCCAACCTCTTTCACATTGTACAAGCACGAAGGAAAAGCACAAAAGTACCAACAGCTCCTTTTTTTATTAAAAGTCTTCAAATCAGTCGAGTTGGCTTGGTAGGATCATCAGGAACTGTGAAGGATCTCATAACTTACTCTACTTACAAGCTAACAAGTTAACCTGCCACAGTTCCATGGATGCTGACAGAAGACACAAGATGCCTGGGTCAGAGACTATGGTGATTAATTTTAGGCTCCACGACGAGACCCATACATTTGCCCAAACATTATTCTGGATGTGTCTGTGAGGGTGCATCTGAACAAGATTAACGTTTATATTAGGGCCCTTGAATTGAAGCAAAATGTTATGGACTGAATTGTGCCCTCCCAAAATTTATGTGTGGAAACTAACCTCCAATATGACAATATCTAGAGATGGGATCTTTAGGAGGCAATTAAAGTTAAATGAGGTAACAAGGGTGGGGCCCTTACTTTTCTTTTTATCATGCTTAGAAATGTAGAGCAGATGCTCAGTATTCCGCCCCCATTCTGTCCATACTCCCCTCTACTACATGCAGGAGGCCACTGACAGCATTGACACAGCTCAGCTTGGGTGGCAGTTTGGCCTGCCCAGTGCAAGCCAGGGTGCCAGACGGTTCATGGCCCTGGAGGTAGCCCTCCACCAACGACCAGCAGGGGCCTGGTGGTTGAACACAGCGGCCTCCTCTAATTCATAGTGGGTAACTCAGGAACTGGAGATGTGCTCCTGCATGGGATTGCTGCGTCTCCCAGCAGGACTGAGCTGTGGTCGCCCTAGGTGCTAAGGTGCTTGGTAACACACTCTTTACCACCTGCCTGTTACTTCTCTCATTTTCTTATCTGCCTACCGGTGTTTCTCAGGATCACCAGCCCAAGTTACTTGCACTTGAATCCATCTCTTTGGGTTCTGGTTCCAGAAGAATCCAAACTCCATTGACATGATAAAATCGTTTTGGGGTTTTTGCAAAGTACAACAAAATGCAAAGAATATTGCTGTGGCCATTCACAGTGAGACAAGAGCATCTGGGAAGTCAGGCAGCCATCTTTGGTTAACACTAAACTTTGGAAAGGTCTTCTGGTTGTCCTTGGATCCCTGCTCACTTCTCTGGCTTCATCTCTCCCTTCTCCCCTCTTTTTACTCTCTCTGTTCCAATAATCCTGACCTTCTTTCCTTTTCTCTACACCACCTCTGGAAAATTATGCATATGGTTTCTAAAATTCTTTTTGCTTTCCAAAATTCTACCCATCCTTCAATTGCCTTTAAAATATCACTCCCTTCAGGGGAGCCTGGCTGGTCCAGTCAGAAGAGCATGCAACTCTTGATCTTGGGGTTGTGGGTTTAAGCCCCACGTTGAGTGTAGATATTACTTAAAAATAAAATCTTTAAGGGGCCCCTGGGTGTTTCAGTTGGTTAAGTGCTCGACTCTTGATTTCAGGTCATGATCTCATGGTTCATGGGTTCAAGCCCCACATTGGGCTCTGTGCTGATGGTGCAGAGCCTGCTTGAGATTCTGTCTCCCTCTCTCTCTGCCCCTCCCCTGCTCACTCTCTCTATCTCTCTCTCAAAATAAATAAATAAACATTAAAAATAAAAAAATAAAATCTTAAAAAAATAAAATAAAATAATAAAATAAAATAAAATATCATTCCCTTCAAAAGTGTGCTCTGATCTGCCCATGTTGGATTAGATAGTCTTTCTCGGTGTTTGCATGCCACCCCATCGTGACATGTGACCCATTTTATCATTACTGCCTTTCACTTGTGTGACTCCCCAAGAAACCATACACTTAAATTGCAAGAAATGTGTTTATCCTGGACACTAAATAAGCACTTAATACATATTTGTTGAATGAATAATAGATAATACTAACAACTATTTATAGAACATTCTTTCACATGAATTTTTAAATTTAATCCTCACAACTCTAGGGCAAGGGGTACAATTATTATCATCTCTGCAATGCCCAAAATAAAACAAAGGCACAGAAAGCCCAAATGGCCTTAAATTACAGAGTTAATAAATGGTAGCAGAATTTGAACTCCAAACTTGTTTGATTTTTTTTTTAATTTTTATTGCCTATTTTTAAATAATGGAGAAAAAATTGTTGGGGTAAAAACTGGGGAAAAAGCAAAAGCGCTGAGAGTTTCAAATTTTGAGAAAGCCCTCACCAAATTGATAGCAATAGCTCTGGAAAGAAATGAGAGAGACACATCAGGAACGGGCCTTTTTTTTTTTTTTTTTTTTTAAGCAGTCTCCACACCCAACGTGAGGCTTGAGCTGGTGACCCTGAGATCAAGAGTCCCATGCTTTACCAACTGAGGCAGCCAGTCATCCCCAGGAATGGACTTACCAATCAAGAGGACTTTGGCTTAGATACCAGGACTGCATTTTACTGACCACATGACCACTTGGTCAAGCAACTTATCTGGGAAGCTGGAAGTCAACTATGGCTTGATAAAAGGCCTCCCTGGGGGATCAGGTGGGGAGCAGAACACTGTAGTTAAGAGATAAGTGATTTGGAATGTTGGCCATCATTTTAATAAAGATTTGCCATTCACTATCATAAGAAATGTAAGATTTCTTTTTACATCAATTCATTGTAAGTTTTACTAGACACGATGCGTAAAATTCTGGGTAAAAAATTGTTCCCTGAATGATGGTATTCTATACAACTTGTGTCGAACTCTGCAGAACCAGGAGATTACTCAATGCTCAAATTCACAATGCATTCAGAGACAAAAGTCATTATATGCTCCACTGAGCTGGCCTACTTTGACTCTGTTTTTCTGTCTTTCCCTCCCTTTTATTTGTTCCCTGCTTCCCTTAATTTCAGCTGGGCCTTTTCCTGCTGGTAAAAGTGATGTTTCACCTAAGGTGGAGTAAGGCTGGACTCCCAAAACACCTTTGGAAAATCAGAGATTAAGATAGTGCCCCCAATTCAGGCCCTGTTGTTTCTCTCTTCCCAAATTAAAACTCTGTTCTGGTTTAACTGGTCAAACAATTATTGAGTGCTTAGGAGGTAGGCCAGATATTGTTATACGATCATTTTTTGCAATGTACGACAAAACCAAAACGTAACAAATATTGTAACGCCCATCCACAGTAAGAGAAGATACATAAGCTCTCATACCGTGATGTATAGGGCTCTCTTAAGTGCTTCCTCTCCCTCAAACCAGGCACTGCCTATCTAATGGGAGGTGTGATGTATTAAGGAGAATTAAAGACGCTGCTGCTGCCACTTTTCAACTCTCAAGTTATTTCATGAACCTGTCTCTAACGATGGTTGCAAGAGTCTCTCTGGTCATAGGTATTTTCACCACCCTCTTTCCTATACCCACAAATCCCCGTCTGCTTCCAAATAAGTGCTTTCGGTCACACCATAGCCCTTCTGTTTAAGCAGTGATCTGATAATTTCTGAACCATGACATTTGTAAATAGAAAATTTCTATTTCTGCTCACTGATTTCCCTCCGGAACAGCATTTCCAACTCTTATTGAGAATTTTGTTCTCTATAGCTGAAACGTGCATCTTGTTAGGTGTTCTGTGCATGTGTGTTGGAGGTTGGGGGGTGTGGTTATTTAGCAAAGTATGATGCTAAAGAGAATAACAGCCCTGCCCCAAGGATGTCCACTTCCTAATCTCCAGAGTCTCTGAAGATGTTACCTTGCACGGTACCTGGGACTTGCTTTGCAAATGTGTTTGAGGGTCTTGAGATGGGAGATTATCCTGGGTTGTTTGGATGAGCCCAATGTAATCACGAGGGTCCTTAAATGTGGAAGAGGGAGGTGGAAGAAGAGAGAGTCAGAAGGAGATGCGAAGAATGGTCAGAAAGATACAACTTTACTGATTTTTGGTTTTTAGATGGAGGAAGGGAGTCACAAGCCAAAGAATATGGGTGACCTCTAGATGCTGGAGAAGGCAAGGAAATGGATTTACCCTAGAGACTCAGAAGAAAGGGAGGCCATACCAATGCTTTGATTTTTAGCTCAGTGACACCCATGTCAGACTCATAACTGCAGAACTGTAAGGTATACATTTCTGCTGCCTTAAGGCACTTTGTTTGGGGTAATTTGTTAGAGGTAATTAATTATGTAAGAGCATCTTAATTAGCACGTTTGACACAACTGAGCTGCCCATCCTGGAGGTGACAATGTGCTCAAACAAATCAAGCGACGTCACTGCTTTTCTCAAAATCTGTGAACAGCTCTTCATATCACACAGAGTGAAAGCCACATCCATACTCTGGCCTTCAGGCCCCACATGATAGGTTAAGTCCCCTATTATCTAACCGGCTCATATTCTAGCACTGTTGTGCTCGCTCCCTCTGTCAGCCATGGAAGTCGTTTTGATCTTTAAACATAGCAAGCGGGTCCTGCCTCAGGGCCTTTGTCCTTACTATATTCTGTCCAAACTGTATTTCGCTCATTTTCTTACGATTCTGATATGAGGTCCCTATATGAGAGAGGTCTTCTCAGGCCACGCTTACAAAAAATAACAACATACGCCACCCCTGCAGGCATTTCTGAGCCCTTGAAATGTCACATGTTATTTATTTATTTTCTGCGTCCTCCCTCCTACCTCAAATACGCACCTCATGAAATTGGGGATTTTTATCTGTTTGCTCCCTGCTGTATCCCCATTAACAAGAACGGTGTCTGACCACAGTGGGCATGTAATAAATATTTGTGGAATGAATAAGTGAATAAATGAATGAATAAAACGATTCTTTCTGGCTAGTTGAAGGAGGTTGATTAAGTCCTATTGACCTAATCAAGACTTTATTGACCTAATTAGGTCCTATCGACCTAATCAAGACTTTATTATTTTGTGACACCATATGCACTTGAAAACTTGCAAACAAGTACATATCATTTCATTAGTTCAGAGTTTCTATTGAGCTCTACAGCTTGAGTCATGTCAACAAGGACTTCTTGGCATTTGATAGTGCCTCACTGCTACCACATTAAAGCATGAATTTCTCTTAAACTTTCTTTAATATATTTTTATATGCTCAGAAACTTAAGACTATTTAGTTTTTTGCTAAAGGTATATTCTGAAAGATAGCTCAATACCTTGACCATATAATAATCTCTAGAAGAGAAGACAACTATGTTCAGAGCATAGTAACCCACCCACCATGTTGTTATTTAAACAAGTAGAGTTGGCATTTTATTATGCATTTCCTATCAGAATAGGTCCATAATAAACTCTCCACTTCCTGCAATTAAATCCATACGTCAAAATAGAAAGGATAAAAACGATGGACGTCCCATGGTGGATCATAAGGAGAGATTGTGAAAAAAATACTTAAAGCCATGTTGAAATGCTGGCACATGATTTCATCAAGTGATGGAGACTGAGGGGCTATATCTTTTTACCCAAGGACAAGAGGATATTTGAAAACTGGTTGAACTTCTTCCTTCCTTTATTTTTTTAAAGCCCTACTTGGGACTTGAACTCCTGACCCTGAGATCAAGAGCTGAACTGAGATCAAGAGTTGGATGCTTAACTGACTGAGCCACTTGCACACCTTGAAAAAAACTCGTTGAACTTCTTTAATGGAGTTTGTGAAATAATGGCCAACCACTGGGTAGAGGACATCCAGGTTTAGTGGAGACTTTGGTGGAAAGGCAAACTTGTCCCCACCTAAACGGGAAAAGCCACCACTTAGCCCGTGTGCGAATGTGGACTGAGTTGTCAGATGTTTTCATTTTTTGTGAGGATCCTAAAATGGAGACTTTTATGTGCAATGTGATATTCAAAACGTCTTATAGACCAAATGCAACTGACAATCCCTAGCTTGTGATCCTAGGTTTAAGATAAAAATCTTCACCCAAACACCAATAAGTCAAAATAGAACAAATTAAACTGAAATGACATCTTTATTAAACTTCATTATATCCTATTTTACTATATGTCCCACCTGCTTGAGTGGATGTGACCAATTCACCGGTAATTTTAATCTCTAAAAGACCGATGTATATACAAAACTGCAACAATGGATTCAGGCATTCCACACCTTAAGAAAAATGCTGTTAACAGAATTTCTGGAACTACAGAATAGCTCTGTCCATATGTAATTTCACATTTTCTAGTAACTACATTCTTCTTAAAGACTTTTTTATTTTTAAGTAATCTCTACAACCAACATGGGGCTCAAACTCACAACCCTGAGATCAAGAGTCACACACTCCACTGACTGAGCCAGACAAGCACCCTTCTTTTTTAAAAAGAAGGTGAGGGGCGCCTGGGTGGCTCAGTCGGTTAAGCGTCCGACTTTCGCTCAGGTCATAATCTCACGGTTTGTGAGTTCGAGCCCGGTGTCAGGCTCTGTGCTGACAGCTCAGAGCCTGGAGTCTATTAGATTCTGTGTCTCTTTCTCTCTCTGCCCCTCCCCAACTTGTGCTCTGTCTCTCTCTGACTCTCAAAAAATAAATAAACGTAAAGAAAAAAACATTTGAAAAGAAGGTGAAATGGGACACTTGGCTGGCTCAGTCAGAGGAGCTTGTGACTCTTGATCTCAGGGTGTGAGTTTGAGCCCCATGTTGGGTGTAGAGATTGCTTAAATACATTTTTTTAAAAAGTAAAAAAATAAAAAGGTGAAATTAATTTCCATGTAATATTTTACTGAACTCAATGCATTCAAAGTATTATTCCCACATGTAATCAATATTTTAAAATGTTAATAAGATATTTTATATTATCTTACACATATGAAATCTTCAAAATCCTATGTGTTGTAGACTAATAGCACATCTCCATTCAGACTAGCCATATACAAGTGGGTAATAACCATAAGTGCATGGTGGGTACCATGTTGGGAAGCACAGCTATAGAAGTTTGTTGCTGTTTTTGCAAATATTATTATTTGTTTTCATTGGACATATCAAATTTAATCATGCCTAAGAAATTGGAAATGACCTCAGAGAGGTTTTTTTCAGTTTTAAGATACGCATCATTTATTCTTAGAATATCAAGCACATTTCACATGGCATTTTTTGGGCAATGACGACAGTTCGATTTTCACCCAATTCTCAAAGTGACTGATTCTAAAAACAGATGGTTAAACTCATCAACATCCATTCATGCAATAGTGAGGGAAAAAAACATCACTTAAGCCAATGTCTTGGTATTATGCATTCAAAATGTGGGTAACTGATTTTTAAATGCTTAAGTTTGCTTTCTTGGGGGCCCCCGGGTGGCTCAGTCAGTTAAGCATCTGACTTCGGTTCAGGTCATGATCTCCCGCTCATAGGGCTCTGGGCTGACGGCTTGGAGCCTGGAGCCTGCTTCAGATTCTGTGTCTCCCTCTGTCTCTCTCTGCTCCTCCCCTGCTCTCACTCTCTCTCTCAAAAATAAATAAACTTAAAAAAAAAAAAAGAAATGTTTGAGTGTGATTTTTTTTTAGTATAAATGTAGTACCTGCTCATTATTTTTCTAAATCAAACGATATAAAGTATATAAAGTAAAAAAAGTTTTAAATCCCCTCATTTCTCCCTATCTTTGCCACTCAACCACCACTTCCACTGTCAATCTTCAAAAATAACCACTGTTAAATCTCTTCTTCCAGAACCTTCTATGCCTGTTTGCATATGAATGTAGAGAACAATTTTTAAGGGACCGCTTCATGGTCAAAGTTTTAGGACATCCTGTCTCCACTCCACAGCACATCATAGATTACCTTTTTACTCACACATCGGAACACATACATCTGGCCTTCTTTTAAATGGCTCCAGTGTTTGTAGTCGGTCTGTAGAACCATTTGTTTAATCTTCTATTGATGAACCTTCGGGTTGCCTCTAGTTTTCACTGCTGCTAATAAACCTACATTACGATGTGGGGATTTCAGTAGAATCGGTTCCCAAAGATGGAATGCTGGTTCTGCCATCTCAGATTTCACATGCTAGTGAATATTGCCGAACTGCCCTCCAAAGACCTTGCACTGATTTACGCTCATAAGAACTGCACCTGAGAGGATATTTTGATTAAAACATAGGCTTTCCAGTGTGGCACAGCCCAGAGCACTTGACAGCTTCTAGGACCAATACTGAGAAGTCGTGAAGGAGAGTAAAAACAAGCCAAATGATTATTTCAAAGCTATAGGGTGGGAGTCTCAGTCAGAGATCCCAGCGGGGGGCAGCGGGCAACGCAAAGAGCAAACGAGAAAAAGGCATCATAGACTTGAGTCTGCGGCCTCCTCAGAGACACTTGGCTCCAGCCTCGGCTTTCTCTGATCTCTAGGGAGTCGAACTATCCAGATAAGCACTCTTCTCTGTGGAAACACTTTGTCTCTAGGCACTCTACGTACACTTCGGCATGACACAATTCTTACTAACGGGCTGGTAAAGCGACGCCTTCTTCTCTCAAAAAAGGCAAAAGCTCCAGTAAGATTTGCTTGAGCGAGGAGAAGTCCCCACTTCATATTCCCTTGCAACGCAAAGGCCTCCCGAACCCCGGTGCCTCCGGGGTGGCCAGAAGTAGTGGGGACTCTTCAAAAACTGGCCAGCTTGCTACGTTCATTCATTTCCAAAATCATTCGGTTTAAAAATGACCGCGGGTCACCAAGGTACGTGGTCCTGCCCTGTTCTATGTGTTTATCTTTCCCAGACTTGGAGTAAGACCCAGAATCTCTGTTAACAAAGTTTGCAGAGGGCTTAGTAGTTGCTGGGGGAGGTGAGTTTGCAGCCAGACAGAGATAAGTTGCAAAAAACAGTTTAGTAGTTGGCCAAAAAGCCAATAGAATGCAAGTCAACACATTTAAGTTACAATTTGGGATGGAAATCAGCTTTGGGGTCACCGATGGGGAAGACCCGGCTGACTGAATGGAAAGGTGACGTAAAAAAAAAATCTCTGGGAGCAGTAAATAGGCGACCCACAGGCTAAATATGACCTGCAGGTCATATTTTTATTTTTTTTATTAAGTTTTTTTAATGTTTTATTTAGTTTTGGGAGAGAGAGAGAGACAGGGAGACACAGAATCCAAAGACAGGCTCCATGCTCCGAGCTAGCGGTCAGCACAGAGCCCGACGCGGAGCTCGAACCCACAAACCGCGAGATCATGACCTGAGCTGAAGTCGGATGCTCATCTGACTGAGCCGCCCAGGCGCCCCTGCAGATCATCTTTTTAAATGCATGAGGATTCTTAGAAATTGGAAGTTGAGTAACGTTTGACCAGCCTAGCACTCTACAGTTTGCCACACCCCCCACCCCTTCCTACTGTTTCCCACAGCTTCTCACATCTACCTGCCTGGCGCCTGCAGGCATTCATTCCTGTTGGCAATCTCTGACTTGGTGGTTTCAGTCCTCTGCTATCTCACCAGGAGTCAGCTGTTGTTATGGTTACCTAAGTAGGATTATGCAATCTCAGCCGCGTTCAAGAGAAGGATAACGTTGAGAACAATAAAGATGGTGTTTTGACCAGATTTGGCCCTGCTCTGTCTTTTTGGTTTTTCAGAGGAACATTTACAAGCGTCCAGGGAACGACCATATGGATGTGACTCCAAGCCACACCCTGTGCAGGATGGTTGAAAAGAAAAGACAATTTACCAGGGTCTCTTTCTGTCTCCAGTAATCTCTTCGTCATTAAACCACTGCAGTCTCACACTTGAACTGCAGCAACAGGATGCCTGCCGGTGTCTCTCTGTCTCCTCACCCCTCCCCAGACTCTGTTCATTTCAGCCTTAGTTATTTCCTGAATCTACACACTCTTATCTCAGTCTGCTCCTAGCCACCATCGTCTCCAGCCTGGCCCAACTGCCTGCCTAATGACCTTTTGTCAACCATCCTTTGTCCTCTTCAACGCATTTCCCAAGCTGCACACAGCAGTCTCTTTAAAACTCCAGCATCTGGGGCACCTGGGTGGCTCAGTCGGTTTAGCGTCCGACTTCGGCTGAGGTCATGATCTCACAGTCTGTGGGTTCGAGCCCCGCGTCGGGCTCTGTGCTGACAGCTCAGAGCCTGGAGCCTGCCTGGGATTGTGTGTCTCCCTCTCCCTCGGCCCCTCCCCTGCTCACTCTCTGTCTCAAAAATGAATAAAACATTTAAAAAAAAATTAAAAAATAAATAAATAAAACTCCAGCATAATGTTGCCCTTCCCTTGTCACCTCTGTTGCCACCACATTGGTCTCCTTTCTGCCCTCAAACATGGCCTGGCCCCCACCCATCGGAGAACGTTTGCTCTGGAGTTTTCCATCTGTGGAATACTTTTCCTCTCAGATTTTGCCCTACACTGCCTCCTTCTCCATGTGAAATGTCTCACCTCCAAGTCACTTCAGTAAGACGTCTTCTTGATCACTGTGGCAGAAACAGCCACTTCCGCTCCCTCTCTACCATCTTTTCCTGGATTTTTCACAGCATTCTTTTTCAGAGCCTGCAATGCTTGATCTATGTGCTAACGTGTTTGGTGTCTGTCTCCTCCACTAGGATGTAATTCCTGGGCAGAGAATCGTGAATTGCACAGAATAAATGTGCATTGAGTAGCTCCTTAAAAACCCTTATCGGGGCCCCTGCGGGGCTCAGTCGTTAAGCATTTGGCTTCGGCTCGGGTCATGATCTTGGAGTTCGTGAGTTCGAGTCCACATCAGGTGAGCTTGAGCAAGCGCTGTGAGTGAGCTCGAGCTCGGTGTCAGGTGAGCTCGAGCCCGCGTTGGTTAAAAGACGAGCCCCGGGTGAGTGCTGCTTCTCTCTCTTTCTCTCCTTTCCTTTCTCTCTTTCTCTCTCCCCCTCCCCACCTCGTGGGATTCTCCCACCCCCTCTCTCTCTGCCCTTTGCTCACTTGCACTCTCTCTCTCTCTCTCAAAAAAAAAAAAAAAAAAAAAAAAAAAAAGAAAAAACTGTATCAACGTCATAGAGACATGAAAACAGAATGACGGTTCCCAGAGGCTGGGGGCAGGTCAGGGAGGGGTGGGGAGGGAGGAATGGGGAGTTATTGTTTAAAAGGTTCAGCGCTTCAGTGTCGCAAGATGAAAACAGTTCAGGAGACAGGTGCCCATGGTTGCGCGATAACGTGAACATACGTCATGCCACTGAAATGTACACTGAAATCCGGTTAGGATGGTGGATTTTATATCATGCATATTTTCCCACAATCAAATGTTTGTTTAAATGATTTTTTGAAGACACTTAACAACCTCTCCATTGCTCTGAAGATCAAGACCACAATGTTTACTTGTTCTGTAGGAACCAGCCTGTCTTTGCTGCAGCCACTCTACCTTGTACATTTTCAAAGACATCAGACTTCTTCCCCCCGGGGCTTTGGCGCCTGCTGAGTCATGTACCTGGGACAGTCAGATCTTCACATGACTGTACCTTTTCCCATGTTCAGTTCTAAGGCTCCGTGATTCCGCAGGCAGAACTGCCTTCCCCGGCTCCTCATGTGAAGTTGAGCCTCACTATCCTACCGCCCTTGTCTATTTTCTTCGTAGCATTGCTTCTAACTAGCTGATGTTAATTTCTTTGGTTCCTCATTTGTTCCCAGCCTTACCCACATCATTTTAAGTTACGTTAGTTCAGAGATTCTGTGTGTTGTCATCCCAGTATCTCAGGCGTCTAGAATCGCACCAGCATGCACTAGGCATTTGAGTAATTGACAGCTGATTGAATAAAGCATTCCTGGAAGGTAGCGGTTACTATTCCTGTTTTATGGATGAGAAAATGGGGGTCCAGGGAGGTTTTATCACTGCCCAAGGACCCATATCCTGTTAACGGCAGAGCTAGAGTTCAAAAACAGAATCGGCTCAAATTGGTGTCTGTGCCCGAGCTGTTCTCTTCATTCTTCTCTGTTCTACCTCTAGCTTCTCCGCCTGTTCCAGGACACCCCGGAGAATCCGTGCAATTTGTCACAAAAGCCAAAGCAGCAAACGGTGCTGCCTGTCACACACACACACACACACACATACACACACACACACAGACTTGCGCACTCACCAACATGTGCGAACACAAGACACACACACAAATAAAAACCAGCTCTCTTCCTAACGTAGAATTGATCTCATTCATCTAGATATTCGACAAAACCCAACAGAATTAAGACCACTATTCCAGTGATCGATTGGAAATGATTGGCTCGTGGTTAAAGAGAATGCTCGTTCATTTATTCCTTCATTCAAGCACTAATCATTTATCACACTCTGGGAATTCCAACAACTGAGGAAAAACAGACCAGGGAGAACCACAAGCCATTTTGGCTAAAGCACATCGGGTGCGCTGCATTTCATTGTTTCCCAAAGGACCACCTGCACCCACTCTCCGAGGGCTTGGGTGCTATTTGTAGCCCTGGTTTACAGATGCGAAAACAAGCAGATAGGGTAGGTGAACTGACTGTGGCACTGGACCAAGAAACCTCTTAATCCCTCAATGTAATACCCTTCGTTCCTGACCCTTTTTAAGCTCTTTCTCACAGCACTGGAACATACAAGACCCTCACTACTTCAGGTGTGGTTTGTGGACCAGCATCATCAGTATCACCTGGCAGTTTATTCGAAATGCAAATTCATGGATTTCACCCAGACCTCCTGAATCAAAATGTGTATTTTAATAAAATCCCCAGGTAATTCATGCGCACATGAAAGTTCGAGAAGTATGCTTCAGATTACTGATGAGTACAAATGCAAAAAACAGGGTAATCCATGTATCTCTCTCTCTCTCTCTCTCTCTCTCTCATAGTTTTCTAGAATTTTCTTTCTTAGCATAGTTATTTCCTACTGAAAAACTCAAAAACGCTAGGGAGTGCGATGGGAATAAATCCTAGTGTCTGCTGCCACCTTGTGGTAAGAAGAATTTGCAGGCAGAATTTGCTCTTCCCCGGGAAATAAAGGGGGAAATCTTAGAAAGGAAAGGGATGGACGAGGCACTCAACTTTTTCAGCCCTGTGCTTTGGAGAGATGGCTACAAAATTCTACGATATAATAAAATAACCTTGGGGTGTACTATGAGATGGCCAGATAACAACTGGCCTTTTTACCGTGTGTCTCCCAGGGCCGAGAGAGTATTCATCAGCTCTAGCTGAGAAACCTGGCGAAAGCTGGGATCATTGATATTCCTACAGGGTCTTTTCTTTTTGGGACTCAAACATGCACATCTGAATGCCATAACCCATTGGTGCGTGATTATTTTATTACCAACCCAAATGGCAGTGGTTAGGCAATCAGGCCACCTTTTCTGCATTTGCCTTGCCCAAGCATCAGTGTTCCACAAAGCCAACCGGAATTTCCCACCGCCCTGTCAAATGCATCATCCCCAACCTCTGAAAAGTGGTAACAGGGCCAGTCCCACCAATGATGTCTCTCACACCTAGAAGGGAATAAGAACAAGATTCCAAAACTTTCCTACATACTTCCTGCCCCCGCCCCCAACAGCCCAGAAGTTAAAAGCGCCTGTGGCCCTGGCTATTTTGCTTTGCTGTTGTGAGCTGAAGACCTGAAGAAATCCACAACAGCTACGGCAGGTGGACTTGACAGCAATGGACCCCCCTCAACTGTACCTTCCAGAGTCTTTTAAGGGTGCCTGTGGAAGAGTTGGCCAGTACCGAAGACTCCAGCAACCCAGAAAGAAAAATGGCCCCTTCAAAAGGAAGGGGATGGAAAGGTAGGTAAACAGGAGTCATCTCCTTTTCTGTTAAGGGAGATACTTTGGATTTTGCATTAAACGATGTTCACTGGGATGGTGAGAAAGGGTGGCATCTCTGTTTCAGCTTTGCCTTTAGAAATGAAGTCTCTGAACGGATCGGGGGTTGGGGGAGGCGCTGCATTTATACATTGGTTGGGAAGCCTAGTGCCACAAGGGAAGCCTCATTTAATAGGAAAGTGTAATCGTGATGAGGAAAACCTTTCCTTTCCACCTGAATTTGGGTTTTAATGCGACATAGGACGCTAAAATAAGCACTAAGTTGTTATTTCAGTCTCAAAATTTTAGACATCACATGTCCTCTGTAAATACTATGATTTTGAGAATTCAGTACTACATTCTTTGGGAAGAGGCCGTGATGAATGAATGCTTTCTGTTCCCTTGCCCAGCAATAGGTACCGAAATACGTACTAATTGTACTTCACGCTGTGCACGTTCTTTAATCTAATGTTAAAACTGTCTTATATCTGGTATTTCCTGCCAATGGAAAAACCATAGACACGGGCATGAAATACTCCAAACATAATACATTTTAATTTGGAAAATCAATGAGATGATTTATTTTCCAATTTCTTTTGGCTTCTTTCTTACCAGGTTCATGAGCAATAGCTCAGACATGTAGAAATGAGGTGTTTTTATGAGGCCTGAATCATCAAACACCAACCTTCTGAACTTCCTTGGACGAAATGAAATATTGCAGAGATTTCCACTTTCAATAAGAAAATGAGGTTAAAAGGGGAAGCAGTACAACAAAATAAGTTCATTACCAACCAAGATACTTGAAAACTTAAGAAGGGAAGGGTTCTTTTCAAGACAGAAATTAACAACAGTTCTATTCCAAGGCCCTGGAATAAACTCACCTTTGTTAGTTATGTTATAAGCAGATTGGGGGGAGCCTGTGTGGATCAGTTGGTTAAGTGTTCTACTCTCGATTTTGGTTCAGGTCATGATCTCATGGTGTGTGATTTCGAGCCCTGCCTTGGGCTCAGTGCTGACAGCATGGAATTCTTTGTGTCCCTCTCTCTCTCTGCCCCTTCCCTGCTCACACTCTGTCTCTCTCAAGTAAATTTTAAAATAAACAAACAAATCAATAAATAGGGAATGAGGGTGCAGGGCATGGTGTGGGAGATACATTCTAGAGATTTGGACTCCTTAGAGCTGGGCTTTTAATCTGAGAGATGACGTGGATGGCCTTTGGGGTTCTTGAGCCTCCTCAAGTTGTATTTCTATTATTTTGGGAGTGTGCATGTGTGTGTGTGTGTGTGTGTGCACGCATTTGTGTATTTATGGTAGTAGAAATTGATGGCTTTGTTAAATGATTCTCACAGGGCTCTATGGAAGATTATTCTTAGCCCATAAATGGTCTTTGGGCAAATTAGAAAATGGCATTCCATCTTTCAAACACTTTACTGCCATCTGCTAGAAAGTTATAGTAACTATACACCTCGATGACTGAATGTGAATAGCACCCCCTAGCGTTTGAGTGCATGTGTAACTGGAAGAACTCCTGTTTTTAGAACTCCAGTCCTAAAAGGGAGGCTGGCTACCCAATATGGCCTCCCTTCATTTGACTTCTAGCTTGAGGTCCCTCCTTGCCTTTTACATTTTTTCCTCACTCATCTGAATCACGTATTAGTAAAAGCTATCATTTATTAGGTGCCAAGTACATGATTTTTTCTTTTTATTCCCACATTTCTGAAAACAGTATACCCGTTTTCAAATGAGAAAAACCTAAGCTTATAGAGGTTAGATAACATGCCCAAGATCACGTAACTAGGAAGTGTGGTGCAGGGTTAACAAGACCATTTAACTCCGGTGCCTGGACTCTTCTGAACCACTTCCCATGTGTAATTACAGAGAAGCTGAATGATTTAGGTCCAGGTTAGAGCAGTATTTTCTTGGAGGATGCTGTATGGTGGTACTCGAGATATTTTAGGTAGCATATGATGAAGGACATCTTTTATTAGTTATGAGCTTATTTTAATCCGTATTAGAAATACATGTCCCATATATTGCAAACATAACATAACATAATATAAAATCTGGGATTTCATCCAGAGAAATGAAAGTTTATATTCATACAAATGCTTATGTGTGTATTCATATTAGCCCCACACTGGAAACAATCCAAATGTTTTTCAATGAGCGAATGATTAGACAGTGGTAATCCATATCATGGAATATTACTCAGAAACAAAAAGGAACAAATAATTGATACATCCACCAACCTGGATGAATTTCCAGGAGATTTATGCTGAGTGAAAAAAAGTAAATCCCCAAAAGTTCATAGGCTGTATGATTCCATTTATATAACATTTTTGAAAGGACAAAAATTATACAAATGGAGGACAGCTTAAGGAGACGGTGGGGGTGAGTGGGGAAGTGGGCGTGGCCATAACACATGAAGGATCCTGGTGGTGACGGAAATGTTCTATATCTTGACGGTATCGATGTTGTGACAGTTACACTTTTACAAGAGGTTACCATTGGAGGAAACTGGGCAAATCTCCCCGTATCACTTCTTAAGACTGCCTGTGAAGTGACAGTTATCTCAAAATAAAAGGTTTAATTTTTTTTAACCAATCGAGCCATCCAGGTGCCCAAGATTTAACTTTTTTAAATCCCTGGGATTTTATGGATATTATTGTTTTGGATGACACTAAAGATAACAGCTACTTGAGGAAGAATATTAGCTAAAGAATGGTTATCATGATATAGATGATATTTACTCTAGAATAGTGAGTAACGCAGACATTGGGATCAGATCCTGGGCTTATTTAACCTTTCGAAGCTTTAATCTGTCATTTATAAAAAGGAGATGACAGTAGGAAAAGGGTAAATTACATAAAATACAGGGAAGAACTTGAAAGAGTGTTCCGTGCATAGAAAGCTGCTAAGGAACGTTATCTATTTGTATTACTGAGATATGCCAAAATGATGAAGATGGTGTGTGACTATTTGCAATTTTAGAAACAAGAGTTTAGAGTTACTCTATCCAAATGAGTGCTCTGTGTACTTGCAACATTTATGGGGCTTTGGGGACTGCGTCCCTTAACGACTACTCTAGCCGACTCTTCTCTCTCATCACTGTAGACTGGGAACCACCAAATCCAGCAAAAGCCATCATTGAGACAAGGTTGCCTATTTGCCAATATGTGTTCTAACACTCACAGACCCGGATTAAAATCGGCATTCTATGCTTGGCCAAATTAACTTAACCTCTCTTTGTTTCAGTTTACTCGTTAGTGAAACAGAGATAACAATATGACCTACCTCTTAGGGAGCTAAGAGGATAAAACGAGAGAGTGGCCAGAAGGCACTTGACTACAGTTGGGTAACAAAACACCAAGGAGTTGCTTTGGCTTGGTTTTTCTGTGATTTGATTCTTGGTCTACAGTTTTACTTTTTGGAATTGTGTGATTAGGTCACAATTCAAGTTTAGATTTTGATGATTTCAGTCATTTGTTTCTAACTTTTTAATTTCCTTAAAACAAATTCTTTTTTAATTTTTAGATGGCATAGAGCTGTGTCTACCAACCTAGTAAAACAAAACATATTGGTGCCCAAAGACGAAACGTCCGGGGATAGCGACATGGAATTTCATGAAAGCCAGCAAAATACAAAAAAAAACTGGATGAAGAAAGTGAAGACTGTTTTGGGAAGGATGCTGTCCTACAAAAGTAGAAGCAAGTCAGCAAATGGCAGCAGAGGGGCCTCCGCTAACCCTAAGGAAAATTTCCTTTCAAACCCTCAGAGCCTTCTTCCTAGAATTGTCAAGGACCTTCCATCCGCCAGGTTATTCATGAAACCAAGAATGAGAAAGCTGTCACAGAATGGTAATCAAAGGCAACTCATGGTTAAGTGTCAAGGCCAAGGGGGAATAGTGAAATTAGGACGGCTTTGCTTGCTACCCAAGTGTGGCATCTCCTGGGAGCTTGTCTGAAATGCAGAATCTCAGGCCCTGCCTGGGTCTACTGAGTCAGAATCTGCATTCTATACCTAGCCCCAGATGATGTACTTGTGCATACATTTTGAAGAGCTCTGCATTAGATTGCCTTTGAGGTCCTTCCCAGTCCAACTGGTGGTCTTTTTTTCTAAAGCCCCTGTTTTATTTAAATGTGCACCCACATGCCTATATGTGTATAGACACATATATACATCTATATGTATATGTACATGTATATGAGAAAATCAAACTAAAGTAGGATTTTTCTTTTGTTTCTGGAAAGAGCAGTAATGCAGCCTTTGAAATAGTTATTTCCTACAGTGGAGGGTATGGGAGATTTCTATGAATATAATTTATGATTGGTAAATCCTAAGTAACATTTTATTTTATGTATCTAATTCCCACGTTCCTCATGGAAGAATCAACATTTGAATTGTTTTTTTTTCCTTTCTTTTTTTTTTTTTTAATTTTTTTTTTAACGTGTATTCATTTTTGAGACAGAGAGAGACAGAGCATGAACGGGGGAGGGTCACAGAGAGAGGGGGACACAGAATCCGAAACAGGCTCCAGGCTCTGAGCTGTCAGCACAGAGCCCAACGCGGGGCTCAAACCCACGGACCGTGGGATCATGACCTGAGCTGAAGTCGGATGCTTAACCGACCGAGCCACCCAGGCGCCCCAACATTTGAATTGTTGACTTGAAGTCTTTTATGCAATGCAGTGATGCTGTTTGGTGGGGGGGAGGGGTCCTATCAGTTATAACGAACATTACCACAAATATTTGCATTCTTCTCTGTAGCTTTTCTAAGTTAGTAGACTATTTTTTTTAGAGCAGTTGTAGGTTTACTAGAAAAATGGAAGATACAGAGATTTACTTCCCATATACCCTCACTCCTTACCCCACCCACACAGCTTCCTCTAACGTCTTGGCTTAATATGACAACGCCATCATGTGATGTCCTATATCCACCATTACAGTGCCAGACAGGGCAGCTTCACTGTCCTAAATATCTTGTGTAGCTTCTTCATGTCCTTTATAGCAGAGCACCAGGAAACGTGTGTAGCCCTAAGATAGGGAATCCACACACAATCCCACATTTCACACAGTGATAAGGCTGCATACCTGGTGAGTACTACTTTTTCAGAAAATAAACAAATAAACACCCCCAAAAATGATGGCTTCCAGGTGACTGATGGCCCTTTTAAACTCTCTCTTCTGGAAAAAGCAGTCAGTAACGCTAGGATCCAAGCCTCTAGCAATTACCTGGTATGGATGGACTTACCTATTTTCATTGAAAATAACAAAGACAACATGTTTCTATACTGATGGGGCTGAAGTTGAAGAGTCTAACAGGACATAGAGGATCCAATTCTTCCTTCCCATCTGTGTGCATTGGCTTATTTTTGTCTTAGTTGGAATAACCAATATCTATACCAAGATTTCTTCCAAAAACATGCCTTTCAGGCCATAGCTCTAACATTACGACACTGTCTCACCTGTGGCTTTTCCCTGTTGACCTTCCGAACATTTTTAACAAATATTCACCAAATACTTATTTTATGTCCGCCACGCTATTAAGGATAGAGTAGCGGGTGGAACAGACATGGTCCCGGATCTCATGAAGTTATAGAATAGAGGGACGTTCCAACACTAGGCAGATAATTACATCTGATGCCAAGTAGCAGCACAGGGCACCTACAGAAACCCATCACGGGTGCTCTAACTTTGGGGGAGGAGCCCTAGGAAGGCCTCCCTGAGGAAGGGACAGCTCAGTTGAGATTTGAAGGACAACTAGAGTCAGATGAGGAGAGTGGGAAGAGTTTTCCAGGAAGAGGGGAGAGCATATTCATATCCCCATCTAAAAAGAGCACTGAGCATAATAAAGAAAAGAAAGTAATTCAGTCATTCTCTCTACACTCACCTTTACAGACTTTCATATAAGTCAGTGTTCATAATAACAATTAAGCTCTCATAATAAAGCCTTTAAATCTGCTACCTGTGTCCTCCTCTCCAAGAATTTAGGGCACAGCAAACAGGCTTTCTGGGTCTGATTCATCTACTTCTGACTCAAATGGTCCAGCTTCTACTATAATCTGGGCAATAGTAGAGTTCTGAGCTTTCCACTGATTTGTCAACTATTCAAATATCAAGTTAGTATGTTATTAGCATCAGGTCAATCATACATGGTATGTGGAGAGGAATTCACCACTGCCCAGTAGAACTTTGCATGAGGATGGGGCGCCCGGGTGGCTCATTGGTTAAGCGTCCGACTTGAGCTCAGGTCATGATCTCACGGTTTGTGAGTTCGAGTCCCGCATTGGGCTCTGTGCTGGCAGCTCACAGCCTGGAGCCTGCTTCAGATTCAATGGTACAGGTACAATGTCAAGGAAGAGCCGGTGAATAAGGTGGTCAGGATGTTGTTAGCCACATTAACAATTTTTAACTTTCTCCTAAGAATTTTTAACTTTTTGATAAGAAACCATCAAATACTTTCAAGCTGGGGATTTATATAACCTGATTTGTATTTTTTAAAGACAGCACAGGCTGCAGAGTAGGGAGGGGATGGGAGGTCAGCAGATCCAGGAAGAACGATAGAGAGGCTCTGAACATTCATTCCAGCAAGGAACGATAGTAGCTTGGTTGGTTGCCAACAGTGGGGATGCGGAGGTAATGGGAGAAGCGTTCATAGGTTGAAGTTGTGAGATTTGGGGAAGACCTGGAGAGTGGAGGGCAGGGAGAGGGAGGAGTCCCTGGGTTCAGCATCTGCTCGGAGGGCAGAGCCCCATTCACTTAGGAGCCACCACTCCTCGAGAAGTTCTCATCAATGGACCTTAAGCAAGATTGTAGGTGTGAGCACGGGGTGAAGGCACTGAAACACAGAGCGAATTGCAAACACCTTTTCCCCAATGCCCTGGTCAATCCCTTTGACTACATGAAATAAAAGCCTCATGCCCTGCCTTCTTTTTTTAATAAAAAGGAGAATAACCTAACCTTAGTCCCTTCTGCAGGCAATAACATGGTTTGTTTTTACCATATTAATTTTAATGCCTATTTATGATGCTGTTTTATTTATGCTAGTGTTTCAAGGATTCCTTTGTAAAAGCATGTATTGTGTTAAGAATTGAACTGACATAAAGAAAAATATTAAGGAGGCTGGGTTTCACATGGCTCCTGGAAAATGAGTATGGTATTTGATGACTGAGCCTTGAGCCACATGGCTGGGGAGTGAATAGCTTTAAACATTGTTTCAATTAATGACAAGTACTCAAGGGATGGTCTTATACATTAGAGGGGTACTTTTTCTAATTCCACAACAATTAAAGGAAAAAGTAATCCAGGGCAAAAACAATGTCTCAAACACAGAGACATAACCACCTTGTCAGAACGCATTGGTGACCACTGAGGTCATGACCACGAGAAAAGGCAGATGTGTACAGGAGAAAGTGTAAGATTAGAAAAAGAAAACTCAGGGGCGCCTGGGTGGCTCCGTCAGTTAAGTGTCCAACTTCCACTCAGGCTGTGATCTCAGGGTTTGTGGGTTTGAGCCCCACATTTTGGCTCTGTGCTAAGAGCTCAGAGTCTAGAGCCTGCTTTGGATTCTGTGGCTCCCTCTTTCTCTGTCCTCCCCTGCTCACACTCTGTCTCCCGCCCCCAACTCCACTCAAAAATGCATAAACTTTTTTTTTTTTAAGTTAAAACAGAACAGAAAAGAAAAAGCAAACCCATTTTTTGTCTTTAACCCTAAGGACAAAAGCTACTGAGGGAGCATGGAATGCTGTCTTTTCAGAATACTTTCTTTTTTTCTTTTTTTAAGTTTGTTTATTTTGAGAGGCAGAGAGAGAACATGAGTGTGAGTGGGGGAGGGGCAGAGAGAGGGAGAGAGAGAATCCCATGCAGGCTCTGCACTGTCAGCACAGAGACCGACGTGGGGCTGGAACTCACGAACCCTGAGATCATGACCTGAGCCGAAATCAAGAGTTTGCTGCTTAATCGACAGAACCACCCAGGCACCCCCACAGCTCTTTCTAGTAAGAAAGTTGATCATTGTGATCCTTACAAGTTCTTTTCCCCCTCCTTCTTTCTAAGCAACTATACAACTTGATGTTGTAGAAGCTGAGACAGAGGAGATAACCCAAGGAAATACTCTACTCCGGGCCAGGAGAACCACCAAGCGGTTGTCTGTGACATCCCTTCCTTCAGGACTGCAGAAGGTACAATGTTAAAACACACTCACCTCTACAGACTTTCCTCTAAGTCATTGTTCATAATACTAATTAAGTTCTCATAATAAAGCCTTTAAATCTGCTGCCTGTGTCCTCCTCTCCAAGAATTTAGGGCACAGCAAACAGGCTTTCTGAGTCTGATTCATCTACTTCTGACTCAAATGGTCCAGCTTCTACTATAATCTGGGAAATAGTAGAGTTCTGAGCTTTCCACTGATTTGTCAACCATTTAAATATCAAGTTAGTATATTATTAGCATCAGGTCAATCATACATGGTATGTGGAGAGGAATTCACCACTGCCCAGTAGAACTTTGCGTGAGGACGGGGCGCCCGGGTGGCTCATTGGTTAAGCGTCCGACTTCAGCTCAGGTCATGATCTCACGGTTTGTGAGTTCGAGTCCCGCATCGGACTCTGTGCTGGCAGCTCACAGCCTGGAGCCTGCTTCAGATTCTGTGTCTCCCCCTCTCTCTACCCGTCCCCTGCTCATACTCTGTGTCTCTCTGTCTCTCAATAATAAATAAACATTAAAAAAAAAAAGAACTTTGTGTGAGGATACAAGTGTACACTGTCCAATATTGTAGCCAATAGCCACATGTGACTTTTGAGCCTGAAATGTGGCCAGGGCAATTAAAAAGTTCAATTTTTAATTGTATTTCACTGTAACTGAAATTTAAAGATAGTCACATGTATAGACAGTGTAGCAGTAGACAGTCCAAGAGTTTCCAAACCAAAGCCTATGCTTATTTGTGCATATATAAACTTCAGCCTAAATTGCCCAGGCTATTTTTTTTAAATCACCTGAACTATTATTTTTTCAGTTTATTTATTTATTTTGAGAGGGAGATTGTATTTTGAGAGAGAGTACAGGAGGGATAGGAAGAGAGGGAAAGAGAGAGAATCCCAAGCAGGCTCCACGTTGTCAGCACAGAGCCCAACGTGGGGCTCAAACTCACAAACCATGAGATCATGACCTGAGCCGAAACCAAGAGTCAGATGCTTAATCAACTTAGCCACCCAGGTGCCTAATTATTTTAAATATAACAAATAATGGGGCACCTGGGTGGCTTAGTCAGTTAAGTGTTCGACTTCGGCTTAGGTCATGATCTCGTGGTTCATGAGTTTGAGTCCCATGTCGGGCTCTGTGCTGACAGCTCAGAGCCTGAGCCTTCTTTAGATTCTGTGTCTCCCTCTCTCTCTCTGCCCCTCCCCAGCTCATGGTCTGTCTCTCAAAAATGAATAAACATTAAAAAAATTATTAAAAAATACATAAATACAGCAAATATTTACTTAAAGCTAACTCTGCTCCAGTTCTAAGTGTTTTATAAATATTAACTCAGATAATAATTACAACAATCCTATAAGATAGATAGCAATACAGGGGCGCCTGGGTGGTTCAGTCGGTGAAGCATCAGATTTTGGCTCAGGTCATGATCTCACAATTTGTGAGTTCAAGCCCTATGACAGCTCAGAGCCTGGAGTCTGTTTTAGATTCTGTGTATCCCTGTCTCTCTGCCCCTCCCCTGCTCATGCTCTGTCCCTCTCTTTCAAAAATAAATAAACATTAAAAAAAAAAAAAAGGTAGATGGCAATACTATCCTTATTTTAAGGATTGCCCTGGGAGGTTAAATAATTTGCTTAGATAAGTGGTAGAGACAGGTTTCAAATCCAGGAAGGTCTGGCTCTTGAGTCCTTAATCTTAATTACTATGCTGAATACTAATTGTACTGTCTCAAATGATAGCCACTAGGTATATGTGACTGTTTAGTTAAAATTAAATAAAAGTTCACTTCCTCAGTTGCACTAGCTACATTTCAAGTTGATTGCTAATGACATGTGGTTCATGGCTGTTGTATTAGGCAGCACATAAAGAAAGAAAATTTCCATTTTTGCAGAAAGTTCTATTGAACAGTGCTGTTCTAGAGTATCATTGTCAGAAGGCACCAATATTAGTTTTGAGTTTTGCCTTTTGTGTGTTAGGTTCGCGTTCATTTTATTCCTATTATGTACTGGGCAATTTCTAGGTTTGGGGACTAAAAGACGTAGTCCTGTTTTGTGAACCTTATAGTTTAGTAGAGGGGATAGACATTAAACCATGGCTCTGCAGAGCACTGAGGTAAGGATAAGTTTTTGAATGAATGGCAATGGGACAAGTAGATGTTCATAGGGGAAAAAAGAAAATTGATCCCTATCTCACACCATATACAAAATTAATTCCTGTTGGGTTCTAGATCTGTGTGGAAAAGGTAAAAGCTTAAAACCTCTGGAGGACAATAAAAATTATTTCAGTATAGAGAAAGACTTCTTAGGAACAAGTATCACTGACCATGAAAGAAAAAAATGGATATATTTGGTTATAGCAAGAATTGCTGGTCAGCAAAAGACATTAAATCGAAGGTTGTCAACTGGCTGTGAAGAGTTCTGTTTAGTTCTCAGAATGATCTCAACAATGTATGTGAATTAATTGGTCACACTGAAAAATGAGACTATTTCCAAAAAAAATCAGGATTTTAAGCCTTCTTTTGAAAAATGGGATTTGGGAGCATTAGGCCCACAGTTTCTCATGATTGACAGCAGGAGATGTGCAGAGGCTGGCCCCTTGGCAGGAGGCGCATTCTCTCCAGTTTACCACCAGCTGCAACTGGTTCTGTTTTACACAACCTGCCTGGACCATCTAGGCATTTGACATTAGAATAGTGGTATTCAACAAACACAGATATAACTTAGCAATTACCACATGTGCTGAGTGTTCAGTAGGAAAAAGTACTGGGTTTTATGGGAGAGAAAAAAGAGGAGTCCAACTATATAGACGGACTGGGGAGGGTCCGGCAAGTGACATGCGAGCCTGGGCAAGTTGGCTGGGCAGAGTGGTGGGTCAGCAGACTCGTCTGTAAACTCAGACACAGGGTAGGTCCCAGATGTGATTCCTCCTCCCACTGTGTGTAGGTCTAACAATAATTCCAAATACTAGTTACTAAGCACAAGGGGAAGGAAGAGTGAACCCAGTAAGACCAAAAGGAGCCTTTTAGCCAGGAGCCATGACCTAGGAATGATTTCCAATAGCAACACTATTAGGGCAGGTACTTAGAACCAGCAAGCCAGGGACGATAGGAAAATATCAGGCATGGGGTGAAAAGAACCCAGAGCTTCCTTTTTATGTTTGGAGACATGTCTGCCATGAAAATAAGGAAACCTGCAGAAAAGAGACCAAATTAACAACTGGATCCAGTGCTAATGAGCTTTCTGGGGCACTGGTCCTCAGCACCCCCCACTCTCACTGTGCTCAGCAGCTGCAGAGGCAATGATTTCTTCTTCCCCTTACGAATGACCTGCTTTTCCCGACACTGTATATTCTTTCAGAACCAGACAATCTCATTTCTCTGCACCCTATAGATCTCTTCAAAGAGAGCTCTGGGCACAAAGGAGATACATGGGGCGTGGAGAATAATATGAATGCTGTCTCCAACCCAATGTTGTTATGTGGCAAATGTTCAGTTTATAAGAGAATGTCCCAAGGGTGAGAATTCTTAGTTAAGCACGGTCACAGAAATAATGTTGGTACTTCTTAAGCTGAAGTGGTTTTTTTGCATTTTTATGATAGGTTCCGTACTCATCAAAAAAGAGATCCCACTTTCCAGCACTCAAAAAAAAGAAACATAGCGTGGAAAACATCCTCCGAAAATCAGATTTGACAGTGGGAAAGCTTCAAATGCAGGTAGTGGACAAAGGCTTTTGCTTTGTGTTTTTCAGAAGCATCACAGAGGGCCCAGTTGAACTGAACACGCAGCCCTGCTAGACAGCATGGCTATGGGATGGAGTTAATGATTAGCATGAAGAAATCATGTTAGTGGGGGGCATTCTGAGGGTGGCTGAAGGATTGCTAAGGGCAGCTCGGATGATGCTGTGTGCCTGATAAATATTGAGTGAATTCAATTAGAATGAAGGCATGCACACAGCCTTCTTTTGAGAAGAAATGAGATCGTCTTTACCGCTGGGTGGTAAATGCATGTTTTCAAGCTCTGTTTGCCATGACTTGAATTAGAATAATACTTTGGGATTTACAAAACGTCCACCAAGTCCTGAACTTGTCTCTCAGGAAAAACAACCGCCCCTTTGGTTTCTACAAGGTTTTCCAACACGCGGCTACATTTCTTTGTATCTGTCATAGGTGGATGACCTCATAGAAACAGTGACAGATAAATCCATGAAGTTATTGGCCCAAAGACATGCGGAGCTTCAACAGTGTGAGTTTCTAGGGGATGAAATTCTTCAGTCTTCGAAGCAGTTCCAGAGGATATCCAAGAGAACCATGAGGAAGTATAAACTGAAAAATGTATGTTTCCCATGTACCCGCTGCTGCTTCTGATTTTGTCCCTGATTGCACAGAACTTATCTTTATGGGAATTCTTATCTTTTGGTACATAATCCTGAATAAATCTAAGTGAATTAATCAACTGGGGAGAAGGACATTTCTTAGAATATTCTGCCCAACAGTCCTTCAAAAAAATTCTTTTTCGAAAAACTGATTTTTAATTCTGAGTCAACGTAATCAAGTTTTTGCTTCATAATTCTTCCTAATATTGGAAAACAGAAACATTTATCAGGGCATAGGAGGTCTGCAAGGAAATTTCTCCCATGATTTGCCAGATGAAATTAGAGGAAGCCAGTTAAAGGTATTATGACACTTTTAATATGACTACTACTGAGCTAATTTTCAACTTTCATATTTAGAGATAAGAATTCTTAAGATTACAAAAATTTAACATTGTTTAAAGTATGATTCATGCGAACTGTCATGTTTCCGAACTAAAATAAATGGTAAGGATGGAACCTAACAAGTACTGAGCATTAAATTCCATACTTAAGAAAATTACAAATGATTCAGCCTTAGCTTAATTTTTAAGATGATGAAATCCTTTATGCAAGACCATCTTAACAGACTGTTTTTCTGAGACTTTTTCTTTATCAATTTTTTTTTTCTGCTGAAAATGACCCCTACATAATGAAACAGTAGGAGAAAACATATTCACAAAACATTTTATAACCACATTGCTCAAGTGTTGAGGAGAGAGATCTAGAAAGCAATGCATATTGATTTGCTTTCATCTTATAATTACCTCTTACACCACCGATTGTTAGTATCATGCAACTTCTCCCCAAATGAGCATATGCTACCCCTATTTTGAACATAATTTCACAAATTTGCAGCCCTCTTGAAGCCTATTCATGAACTCCATTTTCAAAAGTGGTAACAATTTCCAGATTGACTCATTTTCTCACCCACATCCTGGAAATGCCGCTTTCTCACAACCTTCAACATAGTTTATAAGCCAATCAGTGTTACCAGTTAAAAACTACCTACAACACTACTGAGCACAAAACATATCTGGCTTGAAAACATTCTATTAAACATTTTGGGATGTTGCTTCCTACCTTTCAAGAATAAAAAATGCATTTCAATACAAACAAATCGATATTAAAGTCTTTTTCCTTTGTGTAAAGAAATCGGAATGAACTGTACATTAATATTTAAAAGCAAAGTAGTTCACTGCCAAAACTTTAAATCTCAAGAGTGCAACAAGTTCCAAACACAGTGAGCATGTTGTTACTTCTGTTTTCTTGGGAATGGTGAACGATTAGCCTGTCTATGGCTTGGAGTCTGTTTCCATGCTGGTTTCTTGAGCTTCTTCTACTTCGGAGAGCTTTTCATCATCTGTAGTTGAGAAAGAACCATAAAACTGCAGTCAAATTTTCTTAAGTTATATATTTAGCGAATACATGACAACATTTTTATCCTTTATTAGCTGATATATCTAAAAAGATGGCAAAATGGCAGTCCATGACTGCAATTGGCCCACACAGTGTTTGGTTTTAAAAATGCTGTTTTGGGGGCGCCTGGGTGGCGCAGTCGGTTAAGCGTCCGACTTCAGCCAGGTCATGATCTCACGGTCCGTGAGTTCGAGCCCCGCGTCAGGCTCTGGGCTGATGGCTCAGAGCCTGGAGCCTGTTTCCGATTCTGTGTCTCCCTCTCTCTGCCCCTCCCCCGTTCATGCTCTGTCTCTCTCTGTCCCAAAAATAAATAAACGTTGAAAAAAATTAAAAAAAAAAAATGCTGTTTTGGCTGTTGGTGTTTATGAGCATAATCAAAATGTAAAATTTATGTGATAGAATACATTAAAAAATTTTTTTAATGCTTATTCATTTTGGAGAGAGAGAGAGAAAGAGAGACAGAGCATGAGCTAGGGAGGGGCAGAGAGAGGGAGACACAGAATCTGAAGCAGGCTCCAGGCTCCGAGCTGTCAGCACAGAGCCCGACGCGGGGCTCGAACCCACGAACTATGAGATCATAACCTGAGCCGAAGTCGGATGCTTAACTGACTGAGCCACCCAGGCGCCACTAGAATACATTTTTTAAAATGTATGTGAGAGAGGGGCACCTGGGTGGCTCAGTCAGTTAAGCGTCCGCCTTCGCTCAGGTCACGATTGAACTGCTCTTGGGTTTGAGCCTCACGTCAGGCTCTGTGTTGACAGCTTAGAGCCTGGACCCTGCTTCGGATTCTGTGTCTCCCCTTCTCTCTGCCCCTCCCATGCTCACGCTCTGTGTCTCCACAATGAATTAATGTTTAAAAAATGTAAAAAAAAAAGTTTAAAATGTATGTGAGAGAATACATTTTTTTAAAATCTAGGTTTTAGGCTTTTCTTTTCTTTTTTTTTTTAATTTATTTCTTTATTTTGAGAGAGAGAGAGAAAGTGTGTGAGCAGAGGGAAGGGCAGAAAGAGGGAGAAAGAATCCCAAGCAGGTTCCTCCCACTCTATCAGTGCAGAGCCTGACGCAGGGCTCAATCCAAAATCAAGAGTGGGATGCTCAACCAACTGAGCCACCCAGGTGCCCCTAGGCTTTTCTTGAAAATGATCAGGAAATCAGATAGCATAGAAATTTCCAATTTGCTATAATCAACACAAAGAGCAAGTCTCCAGTTCCTGAAAGTACGTTCCATTCACTGACTAGGCAAATGTGCTTATGTGCTAATTACTTCACCTACTCACCATTGCCTGCCTGCCTGGGTCCTGAATTACTTCACAGCATTACTTTACAGCAATAAACTATAATAAACCAAGAAGAATTCCAAATCTATCACCTTTGCATTTCTCTTTATATGAAACACTGGTTATGTATTTAAATCATATATTGTTACACCTTCAGGCTTTTCTGCATATATACGGAAAGTTGAACTACATGAATGCCTTCTGGCATCATCCAGCTATACTCCTACTCTGAAACTGCAGGTATGCTCTGTCAAGAAGACGTATATTTTAGAGGGCACACACCCCTGGATCACTTAAAAGTCCTTATAAACATTCATTCCGTGACTTCTACTTACTTTCCAGCGTTTGCTGAAGTTCGTGGATGGTACTAAGTAGAACGTGAAACTGTTTCCGTCTCAGTTCCAGCTGTGTTCAGGAGAAAAGAGTTAATGCACACCGATCTATAAACATACACATATCACAGAGGCTCAAATACGTGTGCAAATTACCTTATCTTCCACACTTTCTTTAATATGTGAAAGATGCTCCAGTTCTTTTCCTAGAGACTCTAGTTCCCTGAAAATAATAAAACAGTGTTACATTTTGCTAATTGGGGAAACAGAATTCACAATTAATGGCTAAATTTTTAATTACTTAAGAGTATTTAAAATTTTTTTTTAAAGGATAAGAAGTTCTTAGACTCCATTATGATGAAACTTTGAAGCGAGGGATGATTTCTTAACTTCTAAATGTGCACTAATTTCATTAAAATCAAATTTCTAGATAATTTTTGAAATCTAAGAAGACACAGATAATAGGATATCATACCCCCAAGAATTGACAACTTTTAATGTTTTGTCATTCTTATTTGACAAAATAAGTCTTTCTTCTCTTTTTTTTGGTAAAAGAAATAAACACTGCAGATTAACTTGAGATACTAGAACCTTATTGCCTGTCCTCTATCTCAGGCCTTTTATCTTCCTCTACTCCCCAGTCAGGCAATCACTGTATCATTCCAACCCATATATTTATTTGTCCCTCTAAATTATATACAGTATTAGTAGATAATGAGGGGACGTTAACTTTATAAATGGTTACTATTCTGCAAGTATTACAGAAGATCAGGAATAATTTAAAATTCATTGTATGTCTTCTGTTTTTCTTTTCACTGATTGTGTTTTGAAATCTGAGCTTAAAAAGTATATAAGATGCGCCTGGTGGCTCAGTCGGTTAAATGTCCGACTTCAGCTCAGGTCATGATCCCACAGTCTGTGAGTTCGAGCCCCAAGTCAGGCTCTGTGCTGACACTCAGAGCCTGGAGACTGCTTTGGATTCTGTGTCTCCCTCTCTCTCTGCCCGTCCCCTGCTCATGCTCTCTCTCTGTCTCAAAAATAAATAAAAACATTTAAAAAAAATGTTTAAAGTGTATATCTAAAAAATAGTGTATATCTAATTTGTTTTACACTCCTCATTTAGTATTCTACTATATGAATACACCATATTTTATTTATCCATTTTAGTGTGATGTATATTATATGAATTTATTTTTTTAAGTTTATTTATTTTTGAGAGTTAGAGGGACAGAGAATCCCAAGCAGACTCCACACTATCAGTGCAGAGCCAGATGTCGGGCTCGAACTCACAAACCACAAGATCATGACCTGAGCCGAAACCAAGAGTTGGATGCTGAAGCAAATGAGCCACCCAGGTGCCCCTATATGCATTTATTTTAGACCTAGAGGCAGTTAGATTGGAGGAAGGAAAAAATTTAATCAAGCAGCATTAGAATATGTTATCGGGAAGATGTGACCCCTCCTTCTGAAACATACTTTGTACTCCCATAAAAATGGAAAACATAGGCAAGTATGTGAACATTTATGTATAAAGATTAGTTCCTTTCAAAGTAAACTCTAAACTTACTTTAGTGTCTCATGTCTGTCTGGATGATGCTGGATCACTTTTGCCAAAGCATCATATTCTGAAAGATATAAAAATACTTATCAAATTAAGGTTTTTTTGAACCTGGATATGAAAACAAAATGTATAACATGACAGATCTCTCTTCATCACTTTCTGAGTGCATAAAGACATAAAAACAACTTGAGGATGGAAAGAGTATTGCCAATGTCACTTGGTTGGCCTATAACTATAATCCATTATTTCAAAACTTTTTTATTCTTTTTTAATGTTTATTTGTTTTCGAGAGACAGAGAGACACAGAGAGAGAGAGCAAGAGAGCAGGGGAGGGGCAGAGAGAGAGGGAAACACAGAATTCAAAGCAGGCTCCAGGCTCTGAGCTATCAGCATAGAGCCCTATGCAGGACTCAAACACACGAACTGTGAGATCATGACCTGAGTTGGAGTCGGATGTTTAATCAACTGAGCCATTCAGGTACCCCTATTTCAAAACAATTTTAAACAAGGACTTTTGCTCCCAATCTGTTTTTCCATTTACCTATCCCTAGGTAGGATATAAGAAGCCAGCAGAGTATAAGTGAACTTAAGCCACTATTGATCATTAAGCAGACTGATTCTGATGAGGATCTTACTACCTATTTGCCCAGCAAAGAAAAGATCAGCTAGGTAAATATATCCTATCATTAATTTTGGATCTTAACCAGGGCAAATTACACATCTCATTCTCATTCTAAAGGTAAAGATTTCAGAAACTTAGAAATGATTTAAAATTCAGAACTGATAAAATTCCTTGTTTCTGTTCCACTGAGACTTTCAGGTTTCCTTGTTATTTCCTGTTGGCCTTTCTTATGAAATGATGAATGGCAGCATTCCTTTAAAAGCCTCAGCTAATCCAGAAAAAGCACTGTAAAACATTTTTAAATTATTTTAGAATCGGTATTAATTATTAAATACATTGCTGTAAATTGGCCACTGAACTTGACCATATGCATTTTAGAACCAATTCAAAAAACAATTTTTTTAAAATAAGGAATTAAGCATCTTAATTGGTTCATTAAAATGTAAAATTCATTGTTTTGAAAATCAGCATATTAATTCAATAAAAGTGTGACTAAAAAAGTTTTTTTAATGTTTATTTTTGAAAGAGAGAGAGAGAGTCGGGGAGGGGCAGAGAGAGAGGGAGACACAGAATCAGAAGCAGGCTCCAGGCTCTGAGCTGTCAGCAAAGAGCCCAACATGGGACTTGAACTCACAAGCTGTGAGATCATGACCTGAGCCAAAGTCACATGCTTAACTGACTGTGCCATCCAGATGCCCCAATAAAAGTGTGACTTTTATTTCTTTATTTAAAAAGAAAAATTTTTTTAATATTTATTTTTGAGACAGAGAGACAGAGACAGAGACAGAAATAGGGTACGAGCAGGGGAGGGGCAGAGAGAGACAGAGACACAGAATCCGAAGCAGGCTCCAGGCTCTGAGCTGTCAGCACAGAGCACGACACAGGGTTCCAATTCACAAACTGTGAGATCATGACCTGAGGCAAAGCCGGATACTTAACTGACTGAGCCACCCAGATGCCCCAAAAGTGTGACTTCTAATAAAATTTTTTTAGATTACAAAGTAATACGTGATCAGTGAAAAAAAAAAACAAAAACAAAAAACCCTAAGCCATAAAACCCCACAGCCCCAAAATAATAACTGTTTACATTTTCTATTTCCTTCTAGTTTTTTGTATATAGGTTACAATTGTGATTATGCATTATATTTTTTACCTTTCTTTCTTTCAGTTTACATTATAGGAGAAGCAATGCCCCAGCCATTAAAAATTATTTTGGACTAGTTTTTATGGACTGCAATGAGGACAAACCCTGATTAAAAAACAAAAGAAATCAGGGCAAAACTAAACTTTACTTCTCCTCTTATTAGATATTTAGGCAGCTTGCAAATGTTTGCTTGCTTTGTACTTAATAAAAACTCACTGAGCTTAAATTCTTTTTTTTTTTTCTAGCAAGTAGTTCCGTGAAACAAATAACAAACAAAACCTGAGGTCTAGTGTATTTGTCTGAATTGCCTTTGCTGATTAACTGTAACATTATTTAGGCAAAGGGGTCTGAAGAGTAAAAAGAAAAAATGAATACTTAAGAAATATTTGGATAATCAATACCATCCAGCAAACAAACAAACAAAAACACAAAAAAAAATATTTTTTTCTAGCATAGCCTTCCTTCTCCACTATTTTAAGGAATACATAGCTTTAAAGAATTAAGTTTAGCTCCTAATTCTTTTAATAATTCAGGTTGATTCTTACTGAAGATTTTACCACACAACATTAACAACTGCATGAAATAGTACTCAGTAATAAAGCATTTGCACACTAAATTCCACAAAACCCTTACCTTGGCGATTTTTTCGTATTCGCTTTGCTTGAAGAATTTGCTTTTTGCACTCAGCAATTTTTTCATGTGCTCCTGCAATGCTACATTCTATATGAAAAGGTTTTTTTTAAAGACAGTTGTAACAACATGTATAATCTCCATCCATTTTTAATTTTAAAATGTGTTTTTATTTAAAAAAAAAATTTTTTTTAACGTTTTTATTTATTTTTGAGACAGAGAGAGACAGAGCATGAAGGGGGGAGGGGCAGAGAGAGAAGGAGACACAGAATCGGAAGCAGGCTCCAGGCTCTGAGCCATCAGCCCAGAGCCCGACGCGGGGCTCGAACTCACGGACCACGAGATCGTGACCTGAGCTGAAGTCGGACGCTTAACCGACTGCGCCACCCAGGCGCCCCTAAAATGTGTTTTTAAATTAAGTTCCATTGCTAATAAAATAAATGCTGGTGGTTTAAAAAACAGCTGTAACCCTAAGTATTGTATCATATCAGAATACATTTTTGTAGCTAACATTTACTATATTCTATTAACATTGTTATTATTTTACCACAAACCAAAGAAAAATGTTAGCAGATATTGTCTCCTTTGGGTCATAAAAATTAAAATTACATGGAAACATTAATTGCTTTAAGTTTCTTTACCTATTTCTTTGTAAATTTTTTCATAATTTTCCATTTCTCTGAGATTCATATCATATACCAGCAAAGTTTTCCCCATTGAAAATTCACATTGGGACAGCGTGCTCAGCATACGTTGGTACTGGCTGTATCTAGCGAAAAAGAGAGAAAAAACAGAATAAAGTTTTTTGTGAAATACCAAAGTTGGACCATTATAGTACAGGCCAAAATTTCGTAATTAAATCCTATCAAGTTCTAAGAGAATCCTTTGCTTTATTTAAAATAATTTTTAAAAAATTAAAAAAATTATAAAATAATTTAAAATATCTTTCCCTTATGTTCTTTCTCCAGATGTGATGTACTTGAATTTATAAACTGCTTTAGTTACACGTGCAAAGATGAGACCACTGTTCTTATCACTATAAGCTAAATTCAAACAACTACTTGTTTGAATTTTGTTTAAAATACATTTTAAAATGTTTTCATTAAGATGTTGTTTTATGCTCCCAATTTTATTTTCACAATTTTTTTCACTCTTTACAAAGATCTATGTGAAAAGTTAACTCAAATGAGGGAAATTTTTCTAACGCAAGAAAAATTATTAAATATGTATAAACCCTTGCAACAACTATCTATTAGCTTATTAAAAAAAGGGAAAATTGAGGTGCCTGGATGGCTCAGTTGGTAGCACAGGTGACTCGTGATCTTGGGGTCATGTGTTCAAGCCCATGTTGGGCCTACAGCTTACTTAAAAAAAAAAATAAAACAAAGACAATTTCATTTAGATACTTTGTCTAACTTACCTGCTAAAATTGACCAAATTAGTGAGCCAAAATTTAATTCTCCTTTCTTACCACCACACCTTCTGCACATTTTAATAAACATAAAGCAGGCCTCTGAATAGAAAGAAAGACCAGAAAAATCTATAGCTGATTAACCCCAAATTGCCTCCACTGGACACTGAAGGTGAGTGAAAATCTGAAATATTGATAGGCTGTATACAGGGTTTAAATTCTTATCAGCCCACTGGTGTAGAAACAAAAGTGAGATGAAATAAATACCCCTCTTCCTGGGACCCAGAGTTGCACCATTTAATGAAACTTTTCACTAGCAGATTGATTCTCCGATCATCTCCAGCGCCGTCTCCATCAATTAGGAGGCGCTTCCGTATGACTTCGTCTGGAGGAAAGAAGAACATGAATTAAAATGATGGTCTCACTCTTGTTGACTTTCAGAAACAAGTAACTGATACCACTATTTATGCATTCATCCGAAAGAAAACCACTGAGATGTGAGTGTACTTCACGCCTCTAAACTGTGTACTTAAAGGTGGTTAAGACGGCAACTTTTGTTATGTAGGTTTTACTGCAATTGACGTGTGTTATTTCTATGTCTCTGTCAAGACAGTTATTGTCTATTGTGTGCCAGGCAGTGTACTAAGGGGCCAGGTTACAGCCTGCGCTAATGGATCTGCTCTTGTTGGGTTGCTAAGCAGAAATCGTTTCCGGGGACCATCAAAGAAATAAGCCCAGAGCTCTTGGAGAGCTTTTTTTGGGAAAAACCTGTCCACACAGAGGGCTGAGGTGTTCCTATCTCTGACTAGTGTGAGGTAGAGGCAGAAGGTACAGAATGAAAAGGTTTGAAAGAGGTAGTGGCAGACTGGGCAAAGAGAGGTGGGTCAGAGAAAAGAGAATGGGTTTATCAAAAAAAATAAGTGTCATTTAGTCATTATGTCTGCGATGTTTCTTTCCCCATGAAGATTTTTTTTTTTTTTTTTTTTTTTTTTTTTAAAGCTAGGCTGTCTCACTCTCGCTCCAAGGAGAGGAAAAAGGATAAAACAGAAGAGCAGGGCAGGTAATGACGAGGAGCTCTAAGAGGGGCTCTTGTCGGCCTGTCCGGCAGCCCGGAGCTAGTGTTCTTGCTGGACAAAGTAATCCTGGATTGCGACAAGAGAAAGGCAGGTTGAAACCCAATAAAACATAAATTTTCATCTACCAGATTTGCGAAGATCAAAATACCCGATAAAAAGGGTTGGCAAGGATCCTGAGAAAGTGCACTTACACACACTGATGGAAGATACAGTGACACCCTCTTTGTGGGGCAAATGCGCGACAACAAACGGTGTTTAAAACATACATCCCGGGCACCTGGGTGGCTCAGTTGGTTAAGCGCCTGACTCGATTTCAGCTCAAGTCATGATATCCTGGTACATGAGATCGAGCCCCACATCAGGCTCTGAGCTTACAGGGTAGAGCCTGCTTGGGATTCCCTCTCTCTCTCTCTCTCTCTCTCTCTCTCTCTTTCTCTGCCTGCCCCTCCCCCACTTGATCTCTTTCTCTCCCCACTTATCTATTTCTCTTAAAATAAATAAATGCTAAAAAAAAAAAAAAACTAAGATGCACCTACCTTTTTGACCCCGTAACTCCAATTCTAGGAATTCATCCCATAGATAACATCCCATAGATAACTGTGCACCCATGCACAGAGATAAATGTAAAGGGATGTTCTTAGTGTTGCTCATAGTAGAAAGATTGCAAAGCTAAACATTTACCAGTAAGAGACTGGTTAAATTATGAAACGTTCATATAATGTATTATGCAGCCAAAAGAGTAACGTGGATGTACATACTGATGCCCAAAAATCTCCTTTGATACATGAAGTGAAATGAAAACAAAACAGGTGAAGAGAAGCATACAGTTAGCTGTTATCTGTGTGGAAAAGGGGGAGGCTTTGTGTATGTGCATATGTGTGCACATCGCACATGTATGTGTTTGTGCATTCAAAGAATATCTTTGGAAGGAACACAGGAAACTGGTAATAGTGCTTTCTTCTGGTGAAAAGGACTACAAAGATGAGAAAAAAATTGAATTTTCTGTATTATTTTGCAGAATTGTGTTTGTTTTTCATCATGTGCATGCATTATTTTTTTAAAATAAATTTTAAAGTGTGAATAATTCCTGGAGAGCCTGCATGATGAATCAACAGCAAAATCTTTGAACAATAGTTCCTGTGTGTGGGCAGAAGTATTTGTGAGCGCAGGTGCAACGGAGATAAACTTTAGAAGGCCAGGTGGCTGCAGTTTTAAAATCTATTCTGTGACAACATCAGATAAACACTTTTAGAATTGGGTTTTGTTCTCGGAGTCATGGCTTTGACAGGCAGCTCAAGTTATCGATTCATCAGGTATTTAATGTTACACTTTAAAATACAAACTAATGCTTTCAGTTTTTGACCACCAACAATGTTATTTGAGGAGCCTCAGACAAAACAGTCCTTGAAGAGATTAAAATGCAGAAAATGAGTTGATTTTATTTTTATTGCAAACATCCTCTAACTTTGTTAAAAGTTAAAGTAATCTCTACACTGGGCACTGGACACGGGAGCACCTGCTCCAGAGGGTGCATATTCTGATGTTTGATGCTGTTCCATTCCTTTCCTTTCTTTTGGTCAATTTGTTTTCTTTCTTTTCTTTTCTTTTCTTTCCTTAAGTTTATTTATTTTGAGAGACAGAGAGAGAGAGAGAGAGAGAGCAAGCAAGCACATACCAGTTGGGGAGGGGCAGAGAGGGAAGAGAGAGAATCCCAAGCAGGCTCCGCGACGTCATCCAGGAGCCTTACGTGAGGCTCGACCCCACGAACTGAGATCATGACCTGAGCAGAAGTCAAAAGGCAGACACCTAACTGGCTGAGATACCCAGATGCCCCATCAATTTCTTGTTTTCTTATCTCTGCTCTCCCAACCCCCCCAACAAACCCCATCTTCCTCCAGATACTGGGGCATCCTACTTTATTGAGGCCCAGGGATTTCAAATATAAATGCATCAGGGAATAGGATATAGGAAAATTGGGAATGAGTACCCACCCAAAGCGGGGGAAACTATTACCACAGATGGCTTTTCAAGAGCTTTTTAAAGTTTGGTGACTAACTACAAATGTTTCAAGCACGTTTTGTGATCATTCCAGCTGCATATTTAAGATCTGGGTACCTTTATATATGCAATATATATATTATAAATAATATATATTTATAAAAATTACAAAATTATAAAATTTAAATTATAAAATTATAAAATTTATAAAAATTTATAAAATTATAAAATTATAAAAATTACCAAAATTTTACCAATTATAAAAATTTCTGAAAAATGTTTTGAACACTGTACAGGCCAAATAAACTTGGGGAAAAAGGTCATGAGGTGCATGTCTTATTCATGGTTTCCTCCTCAACCTCTCACACTGTGTCTTTACACTTCTGATGCTCAATAAATATTTTTTACATTGGATTTGTGGTGCCTGCCCCAGACCATCTGCCCTCTGAAGAGCTTTGTTTCTTTTATTTTTTTTATTTTTTTTTTTAATTTTTTTTTTTCAACGTTTATTTATTTTTTGTGGGACAGAGAGAGACAGAGCATGAACGGGGGAGGGGCAGAGAGAGAGGGAGACACAGAATCGGAAACAGGCTCCAGGCTCCGAGCCATCAGCCCAGAGCCCGACGCGGGGCTCGAACTCACGGACCGCGAGATCGTGACCTGGCTGAAGTCGGACGCTTAACCGACTGCGCCACCCAGGCGCCCCTGAAGAGCTTTGTTTCAATAAGATACTAACAAGGATCAGCAGGCAACCATCTTTATTTTCAGGTCCAAAGCGGAGATTTCTCTTCTTGTACAAAAGACAAGAATTCTTGATCAATGAGCAGATGTGTTCACCACGGTACCAGGAATTCTAAGGATGTGAGATAAAGAATTGAGCTCTTTTGCTCTAGGTGGAGACATACATGCATATGAACACAAATACAGAGGAGGCTGGGAATGTTAAATAAGTGCCGAAGACCCATAATAGAGGAGATTAGGAGGACAGCTCCCTTTGGCTTGGGGGGAGTTAGGGGAAGTGGAATTTGGGGCTGCTCTCTTCATACTTAAAAATTACCAACCAAGAAAGCTAAACGGTATTTTAACAATATCTACCTAAACTTCAATGACATATGCCTTTGCCCCAAGAATCCTAGATAAACTTGCACATATGCAGTATGACATATGCCCCATCAACAGGGGACTAGATAAACTTTGGAATAAGGATATGATGGAATACTATGAAGCCAAAGAAAAACAAAGAATGAGGAAATGTCTATTGTACTGATACACAGAGCTCAGTTAAGATAACTTGATAAAAGAGCAAAGTGAGGCAGTATGCATGGCATGTTTCCTTTCACATATAAATGGGAGGGAAATGTATCCATACAGATATCCTAGAATGATATATAAGAAACTAATAGAAGGGGGGGCGCCTGGGTGGCTCGGTCGGTTAAGCATCCGCTCAGGTCATGATCGGCTCAGGTCATGATCTCGCGGTCCGTGATTTCGAGCTCCGCGTTCAGGCTCTGTGCTGACAGCTCAGAGCCTGGAGCCTTTTCAGATTCTGTGTCTCCCTCTCTCTCTGCCCCTCCCCTGTTCATGCTCTGTCTCTCTCTGTCTCAAAAATAAATAAACGTTAAAAAAAAAAAAAAGAAACTAATAGAAGGGGTTACCAAGGGAGAGGGGCAGGGTAAGTGGGATAGAGAACAGTTTGGAAGATGGGGAAATATCTTTCTATATTATTTGACTTTTGAGCCATATGAGCACTCAAAATCTGTTAGCTGCTGTTTGAAAAAGAAAGCTATGATTATGGTGATGGTATCACAGCTGTTTGCATATGTCCAGATGCAGTGAATTGTACACATAAAATATGCAGTTCTTTGTATAAATTATACCTCAATAAGCTGTTGGAAAACAGAGACAAAAACAAAGGGGGCCCCCTGGCTGGCTCAGTCTCTGGGTTGTGAGTTCAAGCCCCATGTGGGTGTAGATATTACTTAAAATAATAAAATCTTTAAATAAACAAATAAAACGAATTTTTAAAAAGAAAAAAAAAAAAAAAAAGAAAAAAGAAAGCAAGCTAAAGTCCCTTTCCCTGCCCCCACCACAGGCAGGGAGAAAGCTGTGAACTCCAGCAGAGGTGGGGAATCAGAGACTGGATTGTAAAATGTGTACACGTGAGAACATCAGGGAGGCTGCACAAATCTTGGGACCCAAGGACAGAAAGGCAATTAGAGGTCAGAATGTGGGCGTCTCCACTAGTGAATGCCAAACCAGCAGACTTGGACCTTGCCGGTGGGCACCTGGGAACTGCTAAAGATTCAGGAGCAGGACTTTCTAGGAAGATTAAGCTGAGGACAATGTACAAAATGGACTGCATCTGGGAAAAGCCCAAAGGCAAGGAAGCTATGAGGAGGCTACCAAGGCACAGGCAGTTGGAGGTAAAATGGCATGAAAATTAGAGATTACAATCACAGGTCCTGGGGCTCCTGGGTGGCTCAGTTGGTAAGCAGCTGACTTCAGCTCAGATTATGACCTCATAGTTCGTGAGTTCAAGCCCCGTATGGGGCTCTCTGCTGTCAGTGTGGAGCCTGCTTGGGAACCTCTGTCTGTCTGTCTCTCTCTCTCAAAATGCCAAGGTGGCCTGAGTAGGAGTGTGGTCAGACCAATTCTGGTACCACTGGGGATTCCCTGTCAAGGCAGTTCTGGGCCCTTCTCCCAATTCAGTCTCTTCCTTCAAAGCCAAACCCCTGGGCCAAAGTCAAAAACTGGGACCAAACATACAGTGTTTGCTTCGTGGTGTGGCACCAAACTTCACTTCATCAATAAAATGGGAAAAAAACTTCTTCCGTAAAATGGGAATAGCATCTCCACTGTGAAGGAACTCTGCTGTGAAACTTCACAGAAATGAAATTACACAAAGGAGCACAATGCTTTTTCATGGTGGGAAAGCAAGAAAAAGAGAAAAAGAAAGTTACTTATATGTTTATTTTTTTTAATGCTCACTTATTTTTCATTTTTTTTTTTACTTTAGAGAGAGATTGAGTGGAGGAGAGGGGCAGAGGGAGACAAAGAGAACGAGAGAGAGAAAGAGGAGAGAGAGAAAGAGAGAGAGAGAGATTGCGAGCATGGGAAAGGGGGAGAGAGAGAGAGAGAGAGAGAGAGAGAGAGAGAGAGAGGAATCTTAAGCAGGCTTCATGCTCAGCATAGAGCCTGACACAGAGCTTGTCTCCACGACCCTGGGATCATGACCTGAACCAAAATCAAGAGCTGGAAGCTTAAACGACTGAACCACCTAGGCATCCCATATGTTAATTTTTTAACATTTTATTTTTAAGCAATCTCCATACGCAATGTGGGGCTCAAACTCACAGCCCTTGAGATCAAGAGTCACTTGCTCTACAGACTGACCCAGCCAGGTGCCCCTGCTTATGTTAAATTTAATCCACAACTTGTTCCATCCTAAAAATCTGAGAGTGAGTAACATTGTGGAAGGTATATCTGTAGATACATCTATACAACTACACAGGTATATATTAGGCACTTACACATACAGAGTTTTAACCAGTTAGGATTTCTCCCACAATTTGCTTCTATCTCAAGCTTCATATTGCAAGGTCACAGTATTTCTAGCTTAAACTGCATAGACAGTGTTGCCTAGAAAATTCTCTGGGGATAAAAATTCCTGAAATAACGTAAATAAAATAGAGCACAGCTCCAACAGCAATAAAATAAAGGGTACAGTGTCAGTTTGAAAACAGCTTTTTCTTTTTAAATATAAAGATGGGCTGCTGATGGTTCCCAACAACAAATGACATGAGCATTGTTATTTTTAATGATGCCTCATCAATTGGCGCTAGACTGAACACACCTAAAATAGCTTTGTTTACTACATACGTTGACTTCAAAAATTATCATCATGCTCGAAACTATAAGCAACTTAAATGCTAATATTAATAATTTGGGACAGGCCTTGGCCCACCCTATAAAAACGTAGGCATGGCTTAGAAAACTATTTTAATGATGCTATCAATATATTCCTTAGTTGTCATGATTGCTTCTTTACTGACTATGAGGACCAGTGCCTCTGGAAAGAGCTTCTAACCCCAAATACCTAACATTTGTCCTGAGATGGTGGTTTTCCGCCTGACTTTAGGATTATAGGAAGATTTCCTACTGGATTCAGTTATATGTTGTGCCACAATACACCCACAGTCTGCCATTCAAAATCACTTTAAAATCAGTTATGACACATGTATGCCGACAAGCAAATATTTACTCGCAAAATTGGGATGCATTTTGGACCCCTTTCTGTCTTCTATACTGACCTATTTACTACCTAGAAGAAATATGTAATCACTTAAAACACCAAATAATCCTCAAAAAGCCCTTGCAAGGGGTTAGATTTTAATACCCCATTTCTATAAACAGAGAGGCAGGAAGAAATGACTGCTTTACAGTCACGAGACCAACTCCCCTCCTCCAAGCCTCGCGTCAGTTGACATGGCCATTTTAGCTGTGCTCTCATTTTATCCCGGAAAGGACAATCTCTCATAAACCCAGACTAACATTCTTTTCAAAATTCATCATTGTTATTAAAACCCTGATTACAAAACAAGGTTTCAGAACACCTTGGGGCAAATATTCAAAATAGGAAAAGGAAAACAATGGAAGATAATAGGAAAATGGAAGGTAATGGTGGGCCAACTTTCAAAACACTTCTTTAGGGACAGGTCAAGGCTTCACAACCAGTGTCAAGGGCCTCACGGTGAATGTAACTTCCTCCTAGGGCTAAGCTACTCTCAAGTGTGCCCTCCCTAAACTGCTAGACCTTATAGCAACCTATAAGATTGCTTAAAAGCAACCTCACCTGCTTTTAGGAAATAGCAATTCTGTGACCTCCCAATGAAGATTAGCATTTCCTTTCTAAAGGCACTTTAGCAAAGAATTCTGTTAGCACAGAAATGCACCACTGAATTTTTCTTGGTGTTCCAAACCAAGAAACTGGTGGATCCAAACTGAAAACCAGAGGGATAAATTTTATTTAACACTTTCAGACAGGGTGAACTTGAAACAGCGGGCTACTACAGCAATGTAGCAACATGTATCAAAATTAAAATACGTATATTCTTTGACCTGACTTCTAGAAATTATTCCCACAGGTGTGTGAAGACATCTATACAAGTATCTCTATTAGACACTACTTGTAAGAGAAAACAACTGGAAATAATTAAGTGCTTGGCAGAGAATTAATTTTAAAAATATAACAGAATACTACACAATTGATACAAAATAATGAGGTAGAAAGAGCTTCAAGATGTAGTAGAAAGAGTTCTAAGATGTAACAATTATAGAAGTATATAGCACAGGTGTGCCTGGTGGCTCAGTTGGTTAAGCATCCAACTCTTGTTCTCAGGGTCATGAGTTCAAGCCCTGTGTTCAGCTCCATGCTGGGCATAGAGCCTACTTGGAAAAAAAAAAAAGTGTAACACAGAAGAGTTTGTAAATGTTTGCATAAAATTTTAAAGTATACATACATAGTGGCCTACGACTAACATATATATAATGTTTGCAATATGCTATGTGTTTTTCACATATAAACACGTTGAATCTGCACGATAGCCCTATAAAGTAGATATTACTACCCCTATTTTACCCATGAAGGAACTGAAAGTTGCTCAGATTAAATGTCACCGGAAATAAGGAGTAGAGCTGAGACCCAAACTCAGAAGTTTGGCACTAGAGAAAGTGTTTTACCCTTTACAGGCACTTAAAAATCATTCTGAAAAGGTGCACTCACACACACAAAAACAGTTTCTAATAATTACCTCTGGGAAGAGGGATTAGCCACGGGAGGTGAAGTGGGGAGGGTTTTCACTTGTCACTTGATGTTTTTTTTCCCTGAATTGTCGGACATGCATTACTTTTCTTTTTAAAAATACCAACAGTGGTTATCTGGAGAGTGAGTTTATTGGTCATTTTGAGGTATTTTTCTTCATTTCTTCTGCATTAAAAATTCTATTCTATGTCCTTTAATAAATCTATCATGTGTTAACAAGAAAAAAGGAAACTTTTGACCAATAACAAAAGGAAACCAAAGGAAAAAAGGAAACTTTTGACCAATAACAAAAGAAACTAGGGCCGTGCAAAACCAGTGTGCATGCAGACTGCTGTTAGATCTATCACTGGATCACCCCTGCTTATGGGTTATTAGGCTGAATTATGTGTGTCTCATTGTTTAGATTACTTATGGTAAAATAACAGGTAGTCCCTCCTTTCAAGAAGCTTAAAATCACTAAAACAATTTTGAAGGCCAACAATATCAAGAAGTCACAAAAAGGCAGTGGAAAGAACAGTAAATATGACGGTTTGCTTTTTCCATGTAAATATTGATCTCTTGTGAGATACTTAGAGCTAGTCTAAATACATTGCTGATGCCAAAGTAAATTACTTAAACCAAAATTAAATTTAAAAAATTTTAATAAAGCAAAAATAATAGTGTTGAGGTCCTTTGTTTATCTCTAGATTTACTGAGACGTTTAGAGAAAGGTGCTAATAAAGTCAAGATTGAAACTCCAATCTTGCTTTGAGAAACCATGTTATCTTAGCTAAAGAAACATTATTTTATAGTTGCACTGTTAAGCCCTGTGCTGGGATCACAGCTGAAGGAACAAAGTGGCCAAACTCCATGACCACGAATGGAGTCATTCATTGATCTGCAATTGAAATAGGAATAATAGCAGTGGGCACTTGTACAGCATTTATAAGCTCCTATTTGATGACCATACATCCTGTTTGTTCCTTTCACTCTGAAAAGTTTGGACCATAAATTTGTCCTTCAATTTCGAAGTGCTTTACGTGTATTATCACGCCTCACTCTTGAAGAAACCCTATAAAGTGCGTATTACTATCTTCTTTTTACCCAGGAGTAGTGTTGCCTCTGCAGTAACAGGAAAATATACACAATCACATTATCAGAAAGTGACAGTACAGCTGCAACTGTTCTGCATATTGTTCACAGGCATGTTAAAAACCATTATTTCCGGACGCCTGGGTGGCTCAGTCGGTTAAGTGTCCGACTTCAGCTCAGGTCATGATCTCACAGTTCGTGGGTTCGAGCCCCGCGTCGGGCTCTGTGCTGACAGCTCAGAGCCTGGAGCCTGTTCAGGCTCTGTGTCTCCCTCTCTCTCTGACCCTCCCCCATTCATGCTCTGTCTCTCTCTGTCTCAAAAATAAATTAACGTTAAAAAAAATTTTTTTAAAAACCATTATTTCAAGTTGTAACAAGCATGTATTCAAGCATTATACTTTCTAATTAAAAAACAAAGACATATATACAGTAGAATACCACTCAGCCATAAAAAAGGAAATCTTGTCACTTACAAAAACATGGATAGACCCTGAGGGCATTATGCTAAATGAAACAAGTCAGACAGAGAAAGACAAATACTATACGATTTCACTTACATGTGGCACCTAAAACACAACTGAAAAAACAATAAAAAACAAACAAACCCATACAGAGAACAGATTAGTGGTTATCAGAGGGGAATGGGTTATTGCAGGATAGGTGAAATGAGGGAAGGGGGTCAATTGTATGGTGATGAATGGTAACTAGGTTATCAAGGCAATCACTTTGTAGTGCATTCAAATACCAAACCATGTTGTACATCTGAAATATTATGTACTCAATTCATCTCAATTAAAAACACTACCGTCAAAACCAAAAAGCTCTATTATATGGAACGTAGAGCCACAGCCCGGCTCCCTGCCACCCCTTTCCCATCTCCCATATGTGCTCTGGCACATAGATATATATACCTAATGTTCTCTGTACTGTAAGAAGTGCTTTTGAAATGATTCTATCAGGGTACTAACACTGTTTAACACCCAAATACAAACTGTGAATATAGTTTAAATTAACAGTGACACCATTTAAACTATTTTTGCAGTTCGCCAAAATACTGGGTAGCAACAGGGGAGGAAAGAGAATGACTTTGCCAAGAACTAGCTATGTGACGTAAGTCACTAACTTCCCGGGACCTCTATTTTTCCATCAATAAAATGGTAGTGTTGGTGATGATATCTATAGTTCAGTGTCCACAGATAACAAATACAGGGTCTCTCCACTTCCCTCTGAGGAGGGGCACTTTCTCAAAGTAACCAGTGTCCTTGTACAGGGGACAGGGAATAAAGAGCTTCTTCTCCAAGAGCTCCCAGTCCAACTGGATAGGCAAATCCGTATGTAAGGATTACACGAGGGCACGGCACCTTGCCAGGCACTGCAAATCTGTAAGAGGGCATTAGCGGTCCTTTAGGCTCCAGAGACATAATTTTTCAGGATGACTGAGCTATCCAGGTCACTCCTCCATCTTCTTTCCTGCCATCATCCTAATCCAAAATCACCTCAACTCTTGGATACTTCTTGTTGGCCTCCCTGCTTTGATTCTTACCATCCTAGAATTCATTCTATACACAGGAGCCCCGAATGATCCAAAAGAAGTGTGGGAGGGGTGCCTGGGTGGCTTAGTCAGTTGGATATCGACTCTTGATTTCGGCTCAGGTCAATGATCTCATGGTTCCTGAGATTGAGCCCTGCATTAGGCTCTGTGCTGACAGCGCAGAGCCTAATTGGGATTCTCTCTCCTCTCTCTCAAAATAAATAAATGTAACAACAACAACAACAAAAAAGTATGGGATCACTAATTTTTCTGCTTAAAATCATCCAATCATATCTAAGTATCAACAGAAGACAATCCAATCTCCAAGGCTCTTGGCGAACTCCTGTTTACTTCTCTGACCCTCCTTTTCTAGCATATCCCTCCTGGCCCACCTGGATACTAGCCCTTATCTTACTCCTTAACCCTTATTCCTTATCTTCTCTAAAGGGCACAGAGCTTATTTTCGCCTCAGGCCTTTGCGCTAGTTGTAGCCTGTCTTGTATACTTTCCTGGGCTCTTCACAGGGTTGACCCCTTCAGGCCTTACTCTAAAGGTTACTTTTCAGAGAGCTCATACCTGACTGTTGGCAGCCCTCCCCCATTATTCTTTCATATTCCATCCAGTTCTTTTTCAGAAGTTATTTCAGAACTTCATTATGTTCTTTCTCAGAAATGATCTTACTTATTTGATTTTTATGCTATTGCTCCTGTCCCTCCAAGCAGAAGCCAGGTCTTCCTTGGTAGTTTACTGCTATAGACAGCACCCCGAATTGGGAACTAGAAGGTATGTGACCTATCATACCACTCCTCACTTCTGCTTGAATTTTTGCCAAAAGCCCATTTGAGGAAAACCATGTTTACCGTATCTATAGTTCAGGGTCCATATTGCCTGAAAAAGTTATATTTCATCCTTTCTTCTATGATCTAGTATTCTTAAAACAAATTAGCAAAAAAAAAAAAAAAAAAAAACCCACACAAAAACCCACAAAAAGCCCTCCAAAAAAACGAAAACAAAAACACACCTTGGTCTGAATTAAGGCAGACCAGTAGAAGTATTCACCTAAACCACATGGCCTATTGGCTTCTGGATGCCTTTCTAAATTGTGAGTTAGCCTTCTTTGACCTAGTCAGGGATGTGCTAAGTAACAGCCCTATGATCATCAGTGCCGATAAAAGGTTACAGATAGGATACTGCCTTGTCTTTATGGAGCCTCTACAGATCAACTTTTCTCTCGTGTTTAAATCACAAAGAACTGCTTATCCTGTGTATCTAATGTTGCCTTCTCTCATGTACACGAGATCACACAGTGGAAGTGGACCAGGTTCTGCCTCTTGCTATGAACTAGACAAGAGTCACTTCCAGCTGTCTTCATTAATGTACCAGATTTTACCTCTTGCATTTTGAAGATCATACACTTCTAATTCCTCTAGTCTTCCTTACTTTCAGTGCTCTGTTTTGCCATTTTCCCATCCATTTTTCATGTTTTCATATTATGGTGAACTGCCTTAAATATTTTCTAGAATGTATCATTTAATTAAGTACTGAGGGCTACAACAGCAACAGGCATAAAATAATATGGTTAAGAGGTGAAAGATCAACTGGTTCTAAAAAGAGAGGAGGTGAATATTTGAGGTGGGTGTTGAAGAATAAATGACAGTTACCAGGCTGGAAAGGGCAATCTGTGCAAATACAGAGATAAAGAAGACACAGCCCTCATCAAAGGAAAATGGAGAAGAGACGAGAAACCAATTCTTAAATTTAATAGTATTTGCTGAACATTTCTATATGTTGGACTCAGTGCAAAGCACTTTACAACTTTTATTGCATTTAAACCTCTAAACAACCCTTATGAGGTAGATTTTATTATTATCCCCATTTATAAAGAATAAAACTGAGGCCCAAAGAGGTTAATTAACCTACACAAGGTCAGACAGCTTTTAGTGACGAAGTAGGGATTCCTGTGGCCTCTAAGGATATGTGGGGGGTGGGGCATTTGACTGAAGTTACTACTGTTTCTAGAACTCATCTTCCCTTCCCATCTTCCATGTTGACCCTACCTCAATAAATAGAGAAGTAGTACATTTAGCACATACTCACTCAAATCAGCAGCCTGGATTAATACTCAGTTCTTCCCCTTACATCCACTCAATCAGTCCTGGCATTCTATCTTATTCTACGTCTCTGTATTGTCTGAGCTCCCGTTATCTCTACTAGGACTAGTGTAGCAGTAGCTGAGAGACGGATGCACAGTAGTGAGGGACAAAAACTCTGCAGTCAGACTGCCTGGCTCTGAGCTCAGGCTCTATAACTTACTAACTGTGCAAACTTGGGCAAGTTACTTAACCTCCTTGTGTCCCAGTCTGTAAAGTGGAGTTAATGATTAGAACACTCCTTGACGCGTGATGATACTATACAAATGTTAGAGAGAACCTAACTCCTCGCTTCCCCTCATCATTCTTCACATAGTAGAGTGGGGTGGTGGCTTTTTTTTTTTTTAATGCAAATCTGATCATACCACACCAATGTTAAATTGTTTCCCATTGCCCTTAGAAATCGCTGGCTATAACTTTTTTTTTTTTAATTTTAACATTCATTTTTGAGAAATAGGGCGTGAGCAGGGGAGGGCAGAGAGAGAGAGAGGGGAGACACAGAATCTGAAGCAGGCTCCAGGCTCTGAGCTGTCCACCACAGAGCCCAACGCGGGGGCTCAAACTCAATCTGTGAGATCATGACCTGAGCCAAGGTTGAGGCTCAACAGACTGAGCCACCTAGGGGCACCGCAACTTTGTAAATTCTAGCCAGCATTGGTCATCTTTGAGTTCTTTCCAACACTTTGGGGCTTTTGCATAGGGGGTTCCCACCTGGAACACGAGTCCAACCACAACTATTTATTTTTCAAAAATGTGACTAAGGTGGCTTCTTGAGTTCAAGCCCCACATCGGGCTCACTGCTTGTCAGCCCATTGGCACGAGCCTGATTAGGATCCTCCGTCCCGCTCTCTCTACCCCTCCCCAGCTTGCACTCTCTCAAAAATAAATAAATATTTTAAAAATGGGATTAAAGTAACTGTCTCACGGAGGCTAATCTTCGAGAATGGATAAGCCATCTTTGCTACATGCTGCTATAGTTCCCAAACTTGTACTTCCCCTGTGGAAACATATGCCACCCTTAAAACTAATTATCCAAGGCGTCTTTCTACCAGAGTGCAACCTGAGAGGGGGAAACAGTCTTGCCTGTTGGTTCTGGACTGTAATTCCAAGGCCTAGCCCAGATGGGGTAAATAAAACTGGAATGAAGCAAAGATAAAATTTCCCATGAAGCTCCTGGACCTGTAAGTAAGCCCTCCCACTTCACTACTTACTGCAAATGCCCTCTTATTACTCTTCTTCCCATTGCTGGCCCTTTCATGTGGGGATCCTGTGGACCCCCAACTTTTCACAAGTGGCCGGTCCACAGGCATCTACCCTTACTGGTCACCTTCTCTGCAGATACATCAGCAGCCCTAGACATTCCCTTCCCACATGGTAAAGGACTTCTTCGTCCTTAGGTTCTCCCTCCAGCGGCCCATCAGCCTGTCCACATTCCCAAGAGCCCTCTGTTTTATTTGTTCAGTCCACAGACCACCCCTGGGTCTCTCCTCACCAGGGCCCACCTCCCTAAACTGTCCTCAAACTTTGCACAAACCCAGCCTCTGCCTGCGACCCTCCCCCCATTCCTGCCACAGACCACCGTACCCAACACATAAACACACACAAACACATCTTTTATTGTCTTGATCTATCCTATCCCCGCACTGGCTCCTCCTAAATCCCCCAAGCACACTCTAGATTGTCCTCGATACTCTGTCGACATCTATCCTTTTTTAGATAATTGTCCCTAGTTGCTAATCCAGGGCTAGTTCTCGGGCACCGCTGCCATCCGCCCCAATCTATGGGCCCCCACCCCCCACCTGTCCAGAAGACCCCTGCAGGTGTCACCCTCTGTACGCTGACACCCCTAGAACCGCCCTGGAACGTGTCTCTTTGTCCGAGCTTGGTCCGAAACCTCGTGTCCTCACTCTCCAGCCCCTCCGAGGCCCTCCGGACCCCGGACGGCAGGGTCTCCACCATTCCCTCCCCTTCGCCACTGCTCGGACCCCATATTCTCACCAAGCGCTCCCTCACCACATCCGCCGACGGCCCGGACCCCTTCCTGGTACCACCCCCACGCACCCTGCACCTTTCCCGGCCGCCGCCGACCACGTGCTCCCAGCGCGACCATCCTCAGCACACCGTCCCAGGCCGGGGCGGACTCCGGCCGGGAGTCCCAGGGGCAGCAGGGGCGGGGAGACGCCGAAGGACGGGGGGGGGGGGGGGTGGGAAGAGGCCGGGAAAGGCCGGCTCTCCGAGGGGGTCTGATCACGGAGGCCGAGGGGCTCCCGGAAGAGGCCGATGAGGCCGGGGGCCTCGGGAAGGAAGGGGAGGCCGAGGGGCTCGGCGCAGAGGGCCGGGGTGGCGGGCGAGCGGGCCTCACCGTCAGTCACGGCTCCCATGGCGTGCGCGGCGGCGGCGGCGGCGCAAGCTGAGGCGGCGGTTGGCGGCGGCGGAGGTCAAACTCCCACAATGCAGCGGGTAAACAGCCAGGGAGGAGGAGGAGGAGGATCGAGAGGAAGAAAGAAGAAGATAGGAGAAGAGACAGCAGAAGAAGAAGAAGAGGGGAGAGAGAAAAGAGAAAAAAGAAAGGACGGGGGACGGACAAGCAGGCCGGCGAGTGTGGGGGGCGAGGAAGGCGGGCGGCGGCGCGGCCCGGCTACAGCCCGGCCCCGCCGCCCCCCCTGCCGCCCCGCCCGGCCCAGCCCAGAGGCCGCCCCGGAGGCCGCCGCCAGCCGCCAGGTGAGCTCGATCGGCCGCCGGGGGGTTCGGGGGCTGCGGGCCACCCGGCTCCGGGTCCCCGCGCCTTCCCGGGGAAGGGGACCGCCGCCCCCCTCCCTCCCCCGCCGCCCGCATCCCGGCTGCCGCAGCTGGGGGTGGGCTCGCTCCGCCGCGGGGCGGGAGGGTGGCGGGGACGCCCGGCCCCGGCTGGCCCGGGAGGCGCAGGACTAGGGGCGCCGCGGGGGCACGGCGCGAGGTCCCCGCGAAGTTGGCGCCCACACGCGCCCGGGGTCTCGAACGCGGGCACTTGCGCCGGGCGCGGCCGGCGAGCCGCAAAGGCCCAGGGTTTCAGGTCGCTCGGTTCCGGCGCCTGGGGCCGCCCCCTTCCCTCCCGGGCTCAGGCGGGTGCTCGCGGAGGGGGGGAAAGAGAAACTTGGGAGACCTCCGGGAGGAGTTGGCGGAGCGGCCGGGGAGCGCGGTGCCCGCGGACCCCCCGGGGCGCCGGGAGCCCATCGGTGACCTGGATGCGGTGCTGTATTTAATGCTCTCTGCGATTTACAAAAAAAAAAAAAAAAAAAAAGTCTCTGTGATTGTCCGCATCTTAAGGGGAAGTTGAAAGTGAAGTTGCGGGGGGGTGGGTGTTGGTGCCCAAGGAGTAACGTTGCCTCGTGTGTAGAGTTACACATTTTCCGGAGCACTCTGTAGATATTGGCATCTCTTCCCAAAGTCACTTTGATTCACTTCGATGAGTTTCTCGTAAATGGCAACATTTAGGTGGGGAGAGGCTGGAGGAACCAGAACCGGTATAGCTGATTTGATCTCCAGCGGGGGAGATTCACTTTGGCAGAAGGAGCGTGTGTGAGTTTTAACCCAGGTTTGGTATCTTCTTGAGCGTGAAGTTATTTTCCAGTTTTCCTGCCCCCCCCCCACCCCCCAAGTACCCTGCCTCTTTCACATCCGGGCTGAGGCAAGTTATGTGGGTTGGATTTGGTTGTTTTTGGTCTTTGCGAAACCTTGGGTTCATTCTCCCTGTTTTGTCTCCGTTCTTCCGAAAAGGGAGAGCTGTAAATGCAAATGTATGGCACTGAAGTGTGTTTAATCCCTAGCTGGAGATCTGTATATGTAAAATTTTATTCACATATAGGAAGTCGAAACTCTAATAATGCTCTAAAACCTTGCTCTCAAGAATTAGCACCTTCGACTTTCGGCACAAGGAAAAAAAGATTACTTTGAAGGTTGTGAGGTATAACTTGACCTCCGCTAGGGTGAAAAGCCTCCCCTGGCCTTAAAATAATACTGACTTAACCGCTGTGTGTGCACGGGCCTCAGGCTGTGTTCATTTTCTTGGTTTTAGAAGGAGAGAACATATTCTAACCAAAGCAATACTTACTTTAAATCTTAGGACTACAAACTGTACATTGAAGTGTTGCTTGATTATACATCCCAACTGCATTTTGGTGAGGGTCAATTACTGTTTAAAAGATCATTGTCGGGTGAAATGATGTTCTGTGTAAGCAGCTTGTACTTCATGTTATCAAATAATGATTTTGAAACAGTATCTTAATGATTTAAAATAGTCTTTGGTGCTGTTGATAGGAGCGTATCACTGCCCCTTGTAACTTAAATTTTTATCTGGTATTCACAGGTGGAGTTCTGGCCACTTTTATAACTTCATTTTGTAACTAAAAATATGTTGGACAGTGCTAGAAATTTTATAAGCAGTAAGACCAAGAGACATTTGAAAGACTTTAAAGTTTGAGGTATACCTACAACTAAACACTTCTGAAAGCTCTTGACCCACCTGGTTGGAAACACGTCAAAATTTGAGCCTTTATGAAATGTTTAAAGTCTGCTTGCCAACCACATAATTTATCTTGCAAATGAACATTTGTGAATTTCTTAATTGACTTTATTCATATGTGTAGTAAAAGGACACGTTTTAGTAATTTAGAAGTAGTCCTTTTTCATATAATTATCTTAATATGCTCACGAGTGTTAAAGTAGGAAGGACTAAGCTCTAGGCCATACTGATGTTTCTTTTTTAAGGAAATCTTTGTGGGCAGAAAGAAGTAACAGATTCTAAGCTCTAACAAAAACCGATTTGGACTTTGAATTTATATGACTTTAGATTTGGTGACTTTATTCAAGTCCTTAGATTGCTGGTTTCTTGGAGAATATGGGAGTCTACTTGTGGAAGTTTATTTGAGTGTTCATTTGTTATTAGCCTTCTGAAATTATAAAGGATGATGGGAGAGCTGGCTATAAGGTCTTTACCCTGGTCCTATGAAATGATGTAGGCATTTCTGCAGTATGCTTTTCTTTTTATTTATTTTTATTTTTTAAGTTTATTTTTTTTTGAGGAGAGAAAGAGAGAGACAGACAGAGCGTGAGCAGGGGAGGGCCAGAGAGAGAGGGGACACAGAATCCGAAGCAGGCTCCAGGCTCCGAGCTGTCAGAACAGAGCCCAACACGGCTCAAACCCACAAAACCGTGAGATCATGACCTGAGCTGTAGTCGGACACTTACCCAACTGAGCCACCCAGGTGCTCCCTGCAGTATGCTTTTAGAATCCGGGTTGTCATGAGGTCTTTGGACCTCTCGGGATCCATGAATTGACTTCAAGAGATTCCGGAATTTCCTATAGTTGTGACCAAACTTTTGTGTGTGTGTGTTGCCTTTCTAGGGAGAAGGTCTGTGGTTGTGTTATAAAAGAGGTCCAGGGCCCCAAAATGTTAGAGTTGTATGTTTTTCTTCAATAAATGGGAGAATAATCCTTGAAAGGAAAAAAGAAAATGTAGGTCTTTGTGCGCAGTACTTGATGTTTAAAGTTGTCTTGGGTCTAGTCAAGTGGTCTTAGAGGTACAAAAACACTTCCCACTTTGTTGCCACAGGAAAGGCATTGCCTGTTAGTTGATTAAACCATTCACACACATAAAGGGCTCTGACATGCTCTTCCTGGGTGCGTTGTGGCTCTTTTATTTTTTAAGTTTATTTATTTATTTTTGAGAGAGAGGAATGGGGGAGAGAGAGCATGTGCACGTGTAAGCAGGGGAGGGACAAGAGAGAGAATCCCATGCAGGCTCTGCACTGTCAGGGCAGAGCTTGATGTGGGGCTCGAACCCATGAGCTGTGAGACCATGACCTGAGCCGCATTTGAGAGTAGGATACTTCACTGACTGAGCCACCTAAGTGCACCTGTTTTAAAATTATATTTAAAAGTTTAGACCAGATAGACTGATGGTCAGTAAGCAGAGATTTGATCTTGACAACCAGCCCTTGAAGCAAATGGTTCGCCCAGCTCCACTTTCTTATTGCTGTCCAGCAAATCTGAAACGGGACTGGGAGGTAAGCATTCTGAGCAGAGCGTGATGGGAAAAACAGTTTCTCAGTCAGACAGATATAAGTTCGGATCTGGGTTCTTTCATTCAGTGTGGCTAAGAAACCTACCTGACCGTCCAGCTCCTCATCTGGGTAAAGCCTATGCGGTAGAGGTATGGGGAGGCTAGCATGAAGTTTCCTGTGTAAAAAACTCTAAATCCCTCACTTGGCCCGTATGAAGGACTTGGAAGCTAGGCGCAGGTAACACTAATAAAACACCTGAATGAATGAATGAATGAATGAATGTGTCTAAACATGGTATGTGGTCATGATTATATTATTTCTTAAAGTATGATGAAAATATTAACAAATTGAACATCTTTTAAAAATTAGGTTTTCAAAAATGAGTTTGGATTAAGTGGTCCTTCTCTTGTAGAGGTCCGGGGGAAGGTTGAGGAAGATGATGGTGATTGGTGAAATTGAGGACGCGAGTGCGGGGCAGAAAGAAACAGTGCCAGCCCACCAATATCATAGCTGTCTCCTTGTGTAAGATTCCGCTTAACTTTTTCTCTCTCATTTGTAATTTGAATGAAAAATCTAAACTAAGAAACTGCCCCTATACTTTCTAGTCCATTGCCTCTGAAAATGTTTGCTCCTCTGCTCCTGACACGGACCCTCACAGGTGTTCCAGGGACTTCATGAGTGGAAATTACACCTATAACTTTGGCTGCCTAGTTCTGACGTCTTTAAAATGGCTCCACAACTGGGTGCCTGCATTGATGTTTCTTACCAGGGAAAGGAGTCTGGAAGAACTGAATTATATTTTCCTATCTCTAAACACTGAAAGAAGAGAAGGTGTTACTAGTTTAGAAGACAGATGTGATTAAAATACTTATAATGCTCATTGGCTGTAAGAGCATACTTGCTTCCACTGTTTCTGTGGTCTTTTCCTTTCATTATTCGTGGTGAGCCTTCATGCCTCCTGCTTTCAAGTGAGGGTAGTGGTATGGACACAAGCTGTGATGGGGTTTGACTCCCATTTCCTAAGCTTTCTGGCGTGTTCAGCTTGAGCCATCCAGCCTCTTTGAGTCAGGAGGAGGTGACCATTAAATGAGATAATAAAAGCAAAAGGCTTTGCTCAGCCCTAGGCCCCTAGTATAAATCTTCAAGGTACTAGGCATCTTGAGGCTGATTTCATTCTTGTCTTTCAAAGGAAAAGCTAATACGGTTTTCAAAATATTCCCGTGTAACCTTTAGGGACCATCCTAATTCCAACTCATTAAAGCCTTTCAAATCTTGCTGGTTACCATGGCCAGGTGCCCCAGCATCTACAGGACCTGTCTGCTGTTCTTAGCAGTGGGGTTGCATTCTCTGTTAGGCTGGCAGGTTATGTCTAAATGCTGGGTATTTTAGGGGCGAAGCCGACAAGCATGCACAGGTTTGGAGCTGTGATCCATTAAAAAACTACATGGTTTTATGGCCTAGACAGAGGTCAGCAAACTTTCTATAAAGGCCATTTTCCAGTTTGTCAGCCACCTCTCCTACCCCCCATCCTTTCTGTCATACCTGCTCAACTCTATCAGTGTATCTAGAAAGCAGCCAGAGACATAAGCAAATGCCGTGGCTGTGTTCCACCAAAACTTTATGGACACTGACATTTGAATTTCATATAATTTTTATGTGCCATGAAATATGTTTTTATTTTTTCAATCATTTAAAAATGTAAAAGCCATTCTGGGCTCATGGTGTGTACAGACAGCGGGTAGATTTGACCTATAGCCCGTGGTTTGCTGACCCCTTGCCTAGAAGAATGTTAGACTCCTAAGTCCTATAGGTTTGTGGCATCATCAAGCTACCCCCTGCCCCACACCCTGCCTGCACACAGTGTCATTTGCCTTAAGTATTCTATGCTTTTGGTATGGCCGCATTACCTAAGGCCCCTGTCTCCCTCTATCAGGATGAAACTCCGTCAGGTTAGTTGTTCTCAGTTATAGTGTGTGGCTTTCCCTTTTTAAAAAAAAAAAAAATTAATGTTTTTATTTACTTTTGAGACAGAGAGAGACAGAGCATGAGCAGGGGAGGGGCAGAGGAGAGAGGAGACACAGAATCTGAAGCAGGCTCCAGGCTCTGAGCTGTCCGCACAGAGCTGGACGTGGGGCTCAAACTCACGGAGTGTGAGCTCATGACTTGAGCTGAAGTCAGACGCTTAACCGACTGAGCCACCCAGGCGCCCTATCCCTTCTTAGCAGTATATACTATATCACCAGTAAGTTTTATGTATTGTTAAAAATGTTCTTACCTTGCCCAGCTTTCCATAGGTCTTGATGTTTGACCCCTGTCCTGTGTGATGGTTTTGAGAGGAATCAGTGCCTTTGGAGCTGTCTTATGCTTCAAGTTCCTGTTGTCCCCTTGTCCTGACGGATGTAACTAATATACTAGGCCATCAATCTGCTGACTAGACGCTCTTACCTTAAGGAAATCTGTATGTGGACTCCCCCACCTCCTTTCTGCATGATGTTTGGTTAACTAAAGCACACAAAGATTCCTCGTGCTCTAACCTCTGGAGACTAGCTCCAGGATTGATGTGTACAGAGCATGTAGATGTATATGTCTGTGTGTAATTTCATCCGGCCATCGCTGCAACGCTGAGGGCTGCTGCTTTTAGTTTCCCTTTTTCTGTCTCTTGACCCTTCTCTCTTGGTCATTGTATGGGATGCAGATTTGGTGACCTGGTAATTGCTGTAACTAATTCATTTATATTTTGCCTCCCTTTCTGCCTTTTAATATTCTCCACTAATTTGCTTGTTTTGCCTCAACTATGTTTTTTTTTGGAGTTTAACTTTTCAAAACAACAACATTATGCTAAGAATAAAACCACTAGAAGTTACTGGGCAATTTAGAATTCCCCCCTCCAAATATAAACTGAATGTAATATCAGTTATGCACCAATATTTTAGATTTAAAGATAAGATGCAGTTTTAAATCTTTTTGCCATTTAATCTAGATAGTAGTAAAATATGTTATTGCTCTTAGAATTTAAGGGTTTCTTTTTTTAGTTTTCAAAAAGTGTTATTTTTGAGAGAGAGAGTCAGAGTGTAAGTGGGGGTGGGGGGCAGAGAAAGGGAGGACAGAATCTGAAGCAGGCTCCAGGCTCTGAGCTGTCAGCACAGAGCTCGATGAGGGGCCTGAACTCATGAACCATGAGATCATGACCTGAGCCAAAGTCGGATGCTCAACCGATGGAACCACCCAGGTGCCCAAGGGTTTCCTTTTTTTTTTTTTATAAATTTTTTTTTAATGTTTATTTATTTTTGAGAGAGAGACAGAGCATGAGCAGTGGAGGGGAGGAGAGAGGGAGACACAGAATCCGAAGCAGGCTCCAGGCTCTGAGCTGCCAGCACAGAGCTGATGCGGGGCTCGAACCCACGAACCGTGAGATCATGACCTGAGCCTAAGTCAGAAGCTTAACCAACTGAGCCACCCAGGCGCCCCTCCTTTTTTTTTTTTTTTAAAGGCAAATTTGGTACATATTTTTGGATGACAATTTAGGCAATATGCATTCAAAGTCCTAAAATGGCAAGTCCACATCTAGAAATTTATCTTAAAGAAACGGTCAAATGTACATAGGTGTGTGTGCTAGACTGCTCATTGCCCCATTTTTTAATAATAGCAAAACAGGGGGCGCCTGGGTGGCTCTCTAGGTTAAGCGTCGGACTTCCCCTCAGGTCATGATCTTTCAGTTCCTGGGTTGGAGCCCCTCGTTGGGCTCTCTGCTGACGGCTCAACCTGCTTCGGATTTTGTGTCTCCCTCTCTCTCTGCCCCTCCCTGCTCATGCTCTTTCTCTCTTTCAAAAAAATAAACATTAGAAAATTAAAAAAATAGTAATAATAGCAAAACATAGAAAGTAAGCCAAATGCTTGTGAAAGGACTGATTAAGTCTATCAGGACCTAACCATGCAGTGAAATATTGTGCAGTCTTTAAAAGAGATGATGCGGGGCGCCTGGGTGGCTCAGTCGGTTAAGCGTCGACTTCAGCTCAGGTCACAATCTCGCGGCCCGTGAGTTTGAGCCCGCGTCGGGCTCTGGGCTGATGGCTCAGAGCCTGGAGCCTGCTTCCGATTCTGTGTCCCTCTCTCTCTGTCCCTCCCCCCTTCATGCTCTGTCTCTGTCACTGTCTCAAAAATAAATAAACGTTAAAAAAAAAAAATTAATAGGGATGATGCAAGGGGTGTCTGGCTGTCTTAGTAGAGCGTGCAACTCTTGATCTCGGCGTGAGTTTGAGCCCCATGTTGGGGTAGAGATTACTTAAAAATAAAATCTTAAAAAAGATGATGCAGGCCGATATTCATTGACATAGAATGATGTTTAGGAAAAGAGGGTAGTATGAGAATATGTGTAACGCATGAATTTTTTTGTTATTTATGTATGATTTCTTTTTTTTTTTTTTTTTTTTTTCAACGTTTATTTATTTTTGGGACAGAGAGAGACAGAGCATGAACGGGGGAGGGGCAGAGAGAGAGGGAGACACAGAATCGGAAACAGGCTCCAGGCTCTGAGCCATCAGCCCAGAGCCCGACGCGGGGCTCGAACTCACGGACCACGAGATCGTGACCTGGCTTTAAGTCGGACGCTTAACCGACTGCGCCACCCAGGCGCCCCTGTATGATTTCTTAAGGTGGACAAAACCCCGTGTATAGAAACTTAAAAGGAAGTATCTGAAAGGATATATCCCAAATAATGGGAATTTGTTATCTTTAGGTAATAAGATTGTGGGTTGTTTTAAAAAAAATACATTTTTCTCATGTAGCAGTTGCTTTTATAATCAGGAAAAATAATAAAGATACTGAAGAATAAATATAGCAATGAAAATATCTGTTTGTGACTAATTGAACTGCCTTGACTACTTCCTTCATAGTGTGTGTTGTATTAGATGTGAAATACGCTTTCTCATATATCTTAAAAATGTTTTCTGTTTTTTTAAAAAAAATGCTTTCTATTTTGCTAATAAGAATATTTTCCAGACCTTTCTAATAGGACAGAAAAAATCCATACAGAATTAAATAAGTTTTCAGAAGAAACTTACTGACACATTTGCATGATAGTACAATGTGCCCCATTTCTTGTGAAAGATTCTCCCCCTGTTGAAATTCCTGTAATATCATAAGTAATTTTGTGTGTACGGAGGCAGTATAGTGTAGCATTTAAAACCTGAGCTTCACACACTTACTATCTGTGTTACTTTTCTCCATTTAGGGCCTCAGTCTCCTCATATGTAAGATGTTGGCAATACAGGGGCGCCTGGCTGGCTCCCTCGGTAGAGCACGCATGCAACTCTTGATCTCAGGGTCACGAGTTCAAGCCCCGTTGGATGTAGAGCTACTGAATGAATGAACAAATGAACGGATGAATGAATGGAAATGCAGGCAATACCTTGGTAAGTTGTTGTGAAGATTGAAGGCAGCAAGTGGTTAGTAGAGTGCCAGATACTTAGCAGTCATTAAGGAGGAAGAAGTGGTGGGACGGGTAAAGGTACATGGTAACAATGGTAATGATAGTGATAGTATCGGTGATGATAATGTCAGCTGCTAATATTTCCCTCCTTCTAGAGGCATGCTTGCATGAGGGCAGAGCCTTGTTTGCCACATTCACCAGCCTAAACCCTCTAACCAGAGCGGGTACCTTGACCAAGACAGGAGTGTGATCGAGGTTCAGCCTAGTCACGTCATGCTCCCTTTACCTGTGCTGTCTCTGTCCACTATCAGGTTGTTCAGGGGCTAACAGCTCACTAGCTTAGACGTGGTACTCCATAAATATTTGTTGAATGGATAGTGACCTAAAGTAAGCATTTCCTTCCTGTTGACAATGCATAGTGACAAACCTTTAAAAGAAGGTTTTGGGGGGCGCCTGTGTGGCTCAGTCAGTCAAGCGTCTGATTTCGGCTCACAGTCTGTGAGTTCAAGCCCCGTGTCGGGCTCTGTGCTGACAGCTCAGAGCCTGGAGCCTGCTTTGATTTCTGTGTCTCCCTCTCTCTCTGACCCTCCCCCATTCATGCTCTGTCTCTCTCTGTCCCAAAAATAAACAAACGTTTAAAAAAATAAATAAAAGAAGGTTTTGGTCATCTTTAAAGTATATGGAAGGAGGAGCACCTGGGTGGCTTAGTCAGTTGAGCGTTGGCTTTGGCTCAGGTCATGATGTCATGCATGGTGAGTTGGAGCCCCCATTAGGCTTTGCACTGACAGTGCTAACCTGCTTCTGATTCTCTGCCTCCCTCTCTCTCTCTCCCCCCTCCCTCACTCATGCCCCCCCTCTCAAAAATAAATGTTAAAATAATAAAGCATATTGAAGAAAATGCAGGCACAAAAACTGCTAGAAGGGAGAGTCTGTTTTGATTTCTATTATTGAATGAAACGGAGCAATTTTGTTTCATTTTTTTTTTTCTTTCAGCCAGTTACTTCATTTTTAGCTCAACTATGTTTGCACCTGCATCCTTGTGGTGTACCTGTGATAATTTTAGAAAATTTTCACTTTATTTTCACTTAAGTTATTTTGGTTTGGGGGTATGTTTTACTTTCCACCCTAAACCCCAAGTTCTGAGATATATTTCAATGTTTCTGTGAAATTAGAAACATTGACCTGGTGATGATGAATGAGAAGTACAACCACAGCAGGCTGTGACATACTTATTTGCAAAGATAGGGGCTTTGGGTTTGTTTGTAGGGAATTTTAGGAAATGAGTAGAATAAAAAAATCTAGAAATACTATGGTAATTCACTAAGTGTACATATCAGTTATGTATTGTAGACTAAGAAGAATCCACTCCAAAACTTTGTGGCTTAAAATAATGACCATTTACACAGAATTAGGGTAGGGCAGTTCTGCTGCTGCTCTTGTTGGGCCTGAGGTCACTAATGTGGCTGCTGCCCTCTGAAGGCTCCAGTCAGAGCTAGTCTAGGGAATCTCTAGGTCTAGGCATCTAGCTGGGACAGCTCATCTGACCACCATATGACCTAGCAGCTAAGACCAGGTAAATACTGTCACGTGGAGATGTTACGTTTCAAGAAGGTGAGAGCTGCAACGCTACTTGAGGCCTAGGCTTAGAAGTCCCACAGGGTCACTCTGCCACATTCTGTTGATCAAGGAAAGCCACAAGCCCAGTCCGGATCCAAGAGTTGAAAGTAGGCACCACCTTTTGATGGGAGATGCTGCAGAGTACATATGACAGGTCATGCTGACTGCAGGAGCGGGGTGGGGGTATTGTTGTGGCCATCTTTGCAAACAGTATGCACCTGGCTTTTGTACATTAGCCCTTGTTTGCCATGACTGACAAACTCTGCTGTGAAGCACAGTGTTAAGTGCTTCCCTGTGTTATCTCTTAGGATAACTAACGCCTCTATGAGATAGGTACTATTATTACTCCCATTTTAAAGTTGTGATAAGTGAGCCTTAGGGAGGTTAAGTAACTTGTCCTAGATCTTTAAGAAGTTAGAGGCAGATCCTAAAAGTTAAGGAAGGTTTTCCCTGGATCAGTGCTTCTTAAATCCATTGCTAAAGAAACTTTCCTGGGAGAGAGGGAGAGGGAGGAGGGGGGAAGAAGCATATCTTTAAAAATCTCAAAAACAAAATCCAGTATCTCAAAATTTTACATGAATTCTGTAGCCTACTCCATGGTAACATCCCTTTGTTTTTGTCATAAAACTAATAGTTTAAAATTACTTGTCAAATTACATTTTACCCCCCAAATCGTTGAGAAAATAGACTCTCCTAGACAGAAAATCATGGCTGATCGGTTAAAGGTCTTCCATTGTAAGTAGTAGAAACAAAATCGGGCTACTAGAAGCAAAAAAGGAGGTTATTCGAAGGATGTGGTGTAGCTCTTCTAATTGACAATAGAGAACCAGCAGGCCTCAGTGGACAGTCTTCTCAGGGTGCTGGACTTATTAACGTGTCTAACTCTTTTTAACTACATTCTCTACCGAGAGATCAGACCGGATCCTGGAAGGTGCCTTGGTTCCTGCTTCACCAAGAAACTACCTGCTGGTGGTGGTGTTTTTGGGGAGCGTGGCAGTGTTCCCCAGCAGGGGAGTGAATGCAAAGTTGATAGAACCCACAGATGTCTACTGTCTGAACATTTGTATGAGCCGCTTTGTGCTTTATTAAACACATCTATTTGCAACCCCTTCATGACCTCTGGTTCACCCCTTTCCCTCCTAGCCCCACATGCCTCTAAAGGTTCTTAAACCCCAGTTTGAGAAGTACTTTTGTGACTCTTCACCATCTATTTCCATTTCTGCTAGTAATAAGTGCTTATCATTCTAAGAGCAATAACAAATTTATCCATTTTTTACATAGTCATCTTTTCTATCGTTTCCCTGATTTTTAAAAGAAAATCATATGAACTGTAATTTGACCATTTATTGGTTACAGGGTTCTTGTTAGGAACATTTTTACCTAGTGCATAGTGATCTCCTTAGGATACAGATAAATGTAATTATTGGCTCCTGCACTAAATGTTCCCCATACTGCCCTGCTTTTCTTTTTCTGTCTTCTCCAGGTGTCTATTGGCTGTCGTTGTAACCTTGCTACTTAAAAATAAGTGTTTTATTTTTTTGTTATTTAAACTATTTTTTTAATGTTTTATTTATTTTTGAGAGAGCACAAGCGGGGGAGGGGCAGATAGAGAGGGACAGAGGATCTGAAGCGGGCTCTGCATTGACAGCAGCTGGCCTGAGTTGGGGCTTGTACTCACAAATCACAAGATCATGACCTGAGAGGAAGTCAGATGCTCAACCGACTCAGCCAGCCAGGTGCCCCACAAATAAACATTTTAGGTCTTACAAATAAACATTTAGGTCTTATGGGCTGAAGGAACAACCTGCATCTGTATAGCCTTTAGCGTAGAAGTTAAACTATGTTTCTAGCAGTAAAATGTGCAAATGCAGTGTGATTTTTATTCAGAGCATTTTCACACACACGCATATATATACACTCATATGTATCAAATATACATGTATCAAATATATATACATATATATTCCTATTTTGTTTGATAACCATTTGAAGTCAGAAAAACGTATTTTCCCTATTTTTCATCTAAGCATATGGTTTTAGGAAAGGTGAGCCATTTCCCCTGCAACAAAGGACTGTTGGCAGGAAAACCGAGGTGTGACTACTCATGCCTTTGCTGAGGACTGTTCAAGAAGCCTCTCTTGTGGTTTCTCAAGTTTTGGGGATAAATTGGAGCTAAGTGAATATATGTTTGGCCTTTATTACTGTGGGGACATTGTTGTGTGATGCAGGTAGTTCCCTTTCGTTTATTCTTGATGTGGAGAACCAGTGTGTTTTATTTCCCCACAGTCCGTTGAGAAGCTGATTTGTCCCACCTCTTCTTGCCACGATTAGATTAGCTGGTTTTGAAGTACCTCTTGGAGCCCTTCAGTCTGGCCTTTTTTATTTTACCACGGTGTAATTACCACCTTGTGGTGTAGTCACTTGTCTTCCCAGCCCCTGGACTCTTCTTTTAAACGGTCTGCTCTGTTTTCTGCTGTTCAGGCCCACCACTACGAGTGATTTTGAGAGGAGTACTTGACACTTTTGTTTAATTAGGGTCTCTAGACAGTGTTGTGTTAACAATAGGGTTGTATGTTAGGCCCTTTCCCCTTGCTTGTAAGGTGTCACTGTAGTTTGCACCATTAACACGGTCATAGTGGTAATGTGGTGGTTCTTATTTGGCCAGAACTTTTTGTAAATAGACACATCTTAAGACTTTCTCCGTAGCTTCTAGAACCTTGTCCTGACATTTAACACTAGTTTTTAAATGCTCTTTTCCTGATTTGTTTCAGGTGCTGATTTCTACAGCTTCTAAACATGTTAACACTAGTCAGAGACTGTCTTTTTTTCTCTTGCATTTCTAGTTTGCCTCATTTTTGCAGGTATTTTGAACCTTTAGAATCCTTGAACTTAATCCTGAAAAGAGTGCCTACGAAGTTCTTCATTGAAAAATGCATACTTTTCATCTCTTTATATTTTGTTCACTGCTGTGTTTAAGTTTTAACATTCTGAACACAAAGACATTTTTAGTGTTTTGGAACATAGCTCTTCTTAGCTGCTTTGAAAGGAGATATTTAAGACTCCATTTGCTACTCCCTCCACTACCCATCCTGTTGATTATTATTGTTCTGGTACTTATAACTATAAATCATTTGGAAATCGAAGTTAGAAAAGAGACCATTTGCCATTACATTAGGACAGTTTAAAAGGAATCACTTGTTCAAATTTACTAGCTTCCTGAAGCTAGTAAAAATGTTTATGGTTTTTGAGATTCCGTGTGAATATATTTCATCACTACAAGACAGTGAGTAATATGTGTTAGTTATTATAGATTATGAGAACAGTAGCTCCTAGAAAAGATAGTATTCCAGTTTTCTGTTTAGAACAATGATGGAGCTAAACTGAAAAATCCGTTTGCATAGTAAACAGCAGTCATGATGTGATAGGACACAGTTTTCTTAGTGTGTCTGTTGATTTAGCTAACAGCCAGCAATGATTAGCTTTCCTTTCCATAGACCAGGTATCAAGTATTAATCAGCTGTAGACTGGAAAAATTTTTTTTTTTTTTAATTTTTTTTTTTTTCTATGTTTATTTATTTTTGGGACAGAGAGAGACAGAGCATGAACGGGGGAGGGGCAGAGAGAGAGGGAGACACAGAATCGGAAACAGGCTCCACGCTCCGAGCCATCAGCCCAGAGCCTGACGCGGGGCTCGAACTCCCGGACCGCGAGATCGTGACCTGGCTGAAGTCGGACGCTTAACCGACTGCGCCACCCAGGCGCCCCGACTGGAAAATTTTTATTGGCTAGCATTTGTAGTGGAAGAAATGCCACTCTTTGTATCTGTAGTCTCTTAACCATATAACTACATATGATATTATCTGAGTGGTGTATTTACAGAGAGAAACAGTCCCCCCCCCCCCTTTTTTTTTTAATCTGTGTTAGTACTTTAGAGTATGAAAAGAGCCTACATGATCTCAGTGAAGGTTGTGATATGTCCTGGATAAAAATTACATGCTAAATCCAGTTTAGCATTTGTTTTTCACATTTTGAATGGTTTTATTTTATTGAGGGAGAGGGAGTGCGAGACGGGGAGAGGAGTAGAGGGAGAGGGAGAGAATCCCAAGCAGGCACCACACTCCAGGGCAGAGCACAACGTGGGGCTCAATCCCACGACCCTGGGATCATGACCTGAGCTGAAATCAAGAGTGGGACAGTCAACTGACTAAGCCACTGAAGCACCCCTGGTTTCTTATTTTAAAACAAAAGTTATAAAGTATAGTATTGAAAATCTTAAAATACACAAAAGCTAAAAAATATGATTTTGATTTTGAGTTTTAAGAATTCCGTAAAAAAATTACATAAATCTGGTTCTCGTGGAAAACTGAAATATTTGAATGTTTGCAGGGTTTTTGGTTAATAACTTTTTCCTGATTGCAAAAATCAAGTGTTTGAGTTAACCCCCTCTTAGAACAACTAAGAAAAAATAGGTATTTGTAGAAAAATTAGAAAACTTCACAGGCACAGAAGGAAATAACAGTTACTCATAGTTCCACTACCCAAAGATACCACTATTAATATTTGATGTAGATCCACCCAGCTGGTTATAGAGTTTCCCAATTAAATATCCTTTGGAATGAATGTTTATAAGTAAGGGTAATTAATGAGTGATAGGAATGGATATGTAGTGGGAATCAAGTTTTGTTAATCTCACTGCCTCTTAGGTGTTGCCCAAGGCAGGAGAGAGAGGCTTCTCCCTTGCACCCCAAGGTGGGAGAAGAGAGCTATCTTGCCGCTTGACTAGGCTTGGCTGAAGTGAGGCAGAGCATCTTTTCTGCAGACTACTGTCTGTCTGCCTGTGTCTTTATCTTAGCAACTCTTCTATGTTAACTCTGAATGTCTACTGGTTGCAGCGGGAGACATTTGGAGTTCTTGGTGGGGTCGCTTGTTAAAGAAGCCACATCAATTCTTATCAGCCCCCTAGAAGAATTATTTAAATCAACTCTTGTTCAAAAAAATGTCCCAATATTCAGAAATATAGTCATCTTCAGGTTACTTGTACTAAGTGAAAACAAGGTGGAGTGTTTAGATACTACCAGGTGAGGGGCATCTGTGTGGCTCAGTCAGTTAAGCGTCCTACACTTGAGTTCGGCTCAGGTCATGATCTCAACGGTTCGTGAGTTGGAGCCCCACATCAGGCTCTGTGCTGGCAGCGCGGAGCCTGTTTGGGATTCTCCCTCTCTCTCTGCCCCTACCCTGCTTGCACTTTTCTCTCTCTCTCTCTCTCTCTCTCAAAATAAATAAACTTTTAAAAAAAACAAAAAAACAAAACTTTGTTTAGATATTCCCAGGTGATTTCAATTAACATCTAACCTCAAATCCGGTCGCCTTGATAAAAGAAGAATCCGAAGGAGCTCAGAGCAGATTATGGTATAAGCATATGCCAGGCCTCTCCTGTGGAAAAGAAAAGTGCTAATCTGGTCAGATCTGTTAAAGCGACAGGCAAGGCTGAACAATTAGAATTTTCTCAACTTGCTCATCTTTTGCCTTAGTGTAGAAGAAAGATTTATCCCGGGATGAAAGATCGAAAGAAGGAAAGCTCATGGGCAAGTGGCTAGTAATACAAGATGGTTGGCTCTCTTTCTGTGTGCCTTGGCCTAGTGGTAAGCAGATCCTCAGGTCGGAGAAACCAGCAAAGTGAGGTACCACGCAGGACGACTTCCCCAGGCAGTGATACAACTTCTTGGTGTTCTGTGTGAAAATACAATGCTGACTTTGACTCCAAGCCCTTAGTGAGAGGAAACCCAGGGAGAAGTAGGAGGAAGTAGCATCTCTTCATCAAACGTTTTCTTCTTGACACGTAACAGACTCCTGCCTAGAGAATTGCGTTGGGCTCTCCATTCTGCCAGCTGTCTTTCAAGAGCACCCTCCAGTGTTCTCCTGTACTGACCAGTTTAAAAGGTGTCATTTCTTTTTTTTTTTTTTTAATGTTTATTTTTGAGACAGAGAGAAAGTGGGGGGAGGGGCAGAGAGAGAGAGGCACAGCATCCAAAGCAGGCTCCAGGCTCTGAGCTGTCAGCTTAGAGACCGACGTGGGGCTCGAACTCACGAGCTGTGAGATCAGGACCTGAGCCAAAGTCGGACACGCAACTGACTGAGCCACCCAGGCGCCCCTAAAAGGTGTCATTTCTGCTGGAGCATTGTAAGAGCTTACAAGCAAGGCTAGGTCTGAAGGTGTTGCTTTGGGAGATGAATAACCATTGTGATGATAACTGTTATATGCTAAGGAGGGAGATTGCTGGTTTTGCAAGTCTATAGTTTTAATTCTTAGGTCTGGCAGGAAACTGAGCCCATTCAGATGGTTCTGAAGACTAATGAAAGGATTATTTTCAGAGGAATGTTAAGGGTAACATGCGGTTCCTGTCACCCAGGAACTAATAGCAACAGAAAACCATTATCACTATTAGATCCAAAGGAGCAAAGAGAAGAGGTAGCTTTACTGAAGTCCGGCGAGAGACCTGGAGCCGCGCGGGGGGGGGGGGGGGGGGGGGGGGGGGGGGGGGTGGTACGACGCTGCCTGCAGGAGCTATAGCCCCGGAGGGTTTCAGCCACTGCCTGAATCTGTAGGCCAGAGCAGAGAGGGAATAAGAAAGCAATGCTCCCCTCCTCCACTTTCTTTCCTCCCTCTTTGATCTTCTTTCAGTGCCTTCTATTGGCCAAACTCACCTGGAGGCCTGCCTGTATTTTTAAAAAAATTTTTTTTACATTGATTTATTTTTGAGAAACAGAGTGAGACAAAGCGTGAGCTGGGGAGGGGCAGAGAGAGAAGGAGACACAGAATCTGAAGCAGGTTCCAGGCTCTGAGCAAGCGGTCAGCACAGAGCCTGATGCGGGGCTCGATCTCAAACTGTGAGATCACGACCTGAGCCAAAGTTGGATGCTCAACCGACTGAGCCACCCGGGCGCCCCAAGGCCTGCCTGTATTAACCCAGTGATGCTACCCATAGACGTCAAGTCTTTGGTGCATTGAGCTGGGCCAGAGTGGTGGCCGATGGAGAGTTACTAACACACCCTAGGCATATTCATACTCGTGATTTCATCCTGCTGGCTCACCATTCTCACCTCCTGAAATCCCCAAACAAACCATGAAGCATATGAGCTATTGATTATGACTAAGTTCTATCTTTTAATAGAGTCCAAACAGTTACCCTACTCTTATCAGAGTAATTAAATATTCTAATCTGAACAATTCTCAGAAGAATTGGAAAATCACTGAAAGACCTTCTCCTGGGGCATTTTGGTTTTGGTTAAAATTAAACTAAGATTAAAAAAAATAATGCATGTGAACTGTACAAGTGATTTATCCTAAAATATAAAAAGTATACTTTTGGTCACACATTGGTGAAATGGGTTTTTATTGTTAAAGTTAAGCTGCGGGGGTGCCTAGCTGGCTCACTCAGAGCACGCAACTCTTGATCTTGGGGTTGTGGGTTCAAGACCCCATGGGTGTAGAGTTTACTTAAAAATAAAATATTTCTTTAAATAATTCTTTTTTGAGTTTATTTTGAGAGAGAAGGAGAGTACATGCACGAGCAGGGGAGGGGCAGAGAGAGAGGGAGGGAGAGAGAGAAAATCCCAAGCAGGCCCTGTGCTACCCGCACAGGAAGCATTCCTGTGCTACCCGCACAGTCTGAGTGGGACTCAGTCCAACAGTCTGAGTGGGACTCAGACCCATGAACCATGAGATCATGACCTGAGTTGAAACCAAGAGTGGGTTGCTTAAATGATTGCGCCACCTAGGCGCCCTTAAAAATAAAATCTTTATAAAAACAAGTTAAGCTGTAAAAGTGGAACTTTTTTTTATCCTTGCATTTTATCCCTTCAGATCTATTTACCATAGATGAATTGGCAACAAAATTCTTACTCAGCTGATTTATTTATTTATTTTTTCAACATTTATTTATTTTTGGGACAGAGAGAGACAGAGCATGAACGGGGGAGGGGCAGAGAGAGAGGGAGACACAGAATCGGAAACAGGCTCCAGGCTCTGAGCCATCAGCCCAGAGCCCGACGCGGGGCTTGAACTCCCGGACCGCGAGATCGTGACCTGGCTGAAGTCGGACGCTTAACCGACTGCGCCACCCAGGCGCCCCTCTTACTCAGCTGATTTAGAAATATAAGAAGGATTTTAAGCTATTAAAAGAGGGTCTGTTTCGATCCTTGACTTTATTGAGCACGTGGCTTGGAGAGATGAAAAGATAAATAAGATACCTACTTTGCTTTCCAGAATTTAAGACCAGTGAAAAAAGGTCCACACCCAACTGCAGTAATCAGTGATAGGTCCTTTAATAGAAGCATCAGCTGTGGGATTAATGAGGGAGAAGTGGTTTAGTCTGGTCTTTACCAGAGAATCTTTCCTATGGCTCACAATAACTTACCAAACGTTTACACCTTCCTATGTTTTAGAAATAGAGATGACAAAAAGATACCAAAAGGCCCTGAGCTCAAGGAGCTGGGATCAGAGTGAGTCTTTTAATACTGTTTCATCACAGGCAGCCAATCTTTTGGTGGTTTCCCTTGCTTCAAGGACGGATGGTGTTGAAAACCCTTACCATGTCCCTCTGTAGTCCTCTGATCTGGCTCCTCCTGTATCTCTAGCCTCAGGTGCTCTGGCCTTTTAGTTCTTCAGACACACCATACTATGACAGTCTTTTCTCTTGAGATTCCCTTGGCTTCAAGGTTGCCTGCTCCACCCTCATCTAAGAGCGTCTCTTCTGCCTCCTGGTCCTAGTTGAAATGCTGCCTCTTTACCAAAGTCTTACCTGACCTTCCAGACAAAATTCAGGGATCTTATTACTTGTTCTAAAACCCATATATAATCAGGCACTTTGCTCTTCTTCCTCAAGCACTTTCACATTTATCAGTATAAATGATGGGTGTCTTCATTACCAGAATGTAAGTACGTTGAGAGCAGGTTACATGTCTCTTTCACAGCAATGGCTTCAGTCCAAGCATGGTGTTTAATAATGGTGCTCAATAAAGAATTGTAGAAAGAAGGAAAAAGAACTGTCGTTAAGCCTTGACCGCTACCACTCATCAGCTCTGTGACTTGTGGTATCTTGCTAATTGAGACTTCAATTTCTTATCTGTAGTATGGCACTTAGTATGTGCTATGCACTGTGCTGGTGTTATCTCCTCAATTAAACTTTATCATAGAGGTGAAATGACTTGCTTAAGGTCATTGTAAATAGAAAACAGGATTTAAATCCTGATCTGTTTAATTACAAAAACTGATTGCTCTTCTCCACACCTCTATGTGATTGTCCTAGGGGTAAAACCTGTAGGGAGGTCTTTGATACAGGGTAGTATGGATGCTCACTCTTAGGATATTGACATTCATGAAGAAGTGGACTGAAACCAGTTTTACGGAATCAGAGTATGGGATTACTCCCATTTATATGAAGGGGTACATGACTTCTAAACTGAGTCCTGAAGAAGTTAGCTGGGTCCAGGGGCACCTGGGTAGCCCACCAGTTGAGCATCTGACTGTTGATTTTGGCTCAGGTCATGATCTCAGGGTTTGTGGAATTAAACCCCCTATCCGGCTCTGTGCTAACATGGTGGAGCCTGCTTGGGATTCTTTCAGTCACTCTGGAGTGCTCTCTCTCTCTCTCTCTCTCAAAATAAATAAACATTAAAAAAAAAAAAAAGTTAGCTCCATCCAGAAGTAGAATAGTACAAATGTCCCAAGGCAAGAACTGGGGTGACAGGGGGAAGAGTCTTGCAGGCTAGGCCGGGGAGTTGCTGCTTTCTGTAAAACGCTGTAGGGAGACCTTGATGAGTTTTATGTATTGAAAATCTTTTGGAAGTGGGAAGTCCCACTTTGCAGTCCCCTTTGGGGGCCAAAGTGTCTATAGCCCTTCTCCCAGTTTGCATCTCTGTAGCAAAGGAAGCATTTTAGCTGATGGTTTCATTCCACTGTAGCACCCAGCACTAGTGTTTGAAAAGGAATTAGCAGCGTGAGGTAAGGAATGGATGTTTATGTTCAGTTGTTTGGTAGAATTTTGTTGTTTGGTGCTGTTTTTCTGTGAGGGTAGATTGCCTGGCAACCTCACGCAGGTTACTTTACCTCTATAGCCTCAGTTTCTCATTTGGAAATTAGGGCTCATTAAAATGTCTGCTTCGTGGGCTTTTGGTGTAACATCCACACAGTGCCAGGCACAAAAATAAGCTTTCAGGGGCGCCTGGGTGGCGCAGTCGGCTAAGCGTCCGACTTCAGCCAGGTCATGATCTCGCGGTCCGTGAGTTCGAGCCCCGCGTCAGGCTCTGGGCTGATGGCTCAGAGCCTGGAGCCTGTTTCCGATTCTGTGTCTCCCTCTCTCTCTGCCCCTCCCCCGTTCATGCTCTGTCTCTCTCTGTCCCAAAAATAAATAAAAAACGTTGAAAAAAAAAATTAAAAAAAAAAAAAAAAGCTTTCAGACAATGTTAGCTGCTGTTGTTAATACATGTTTCCTGTCCGTTCTGGCCCATGCCTCCTCGATGAATGTGCATTGTTTATCAAACACAGGTTGACTTGGACATAGGAACAGACATTTTTTTATTTTTAAAAGATCGTGATTTTAGTGTTTACAAAGATAATAAAATTGCCAAAAAAAAAAAAAAAAAAAGACAGTGAACCAGTCACCTTACTGGTGCAGTCCTAGTGTTTCCTGGGTATGTTTATGATGAAATGCAAAATGTGAACATGAACTAATACTTACAGAACCCATTGTGTATGCCAGGCCTGTGCTTTCCATTCAATATCCCTGTGAAGTAGGTTTGCTTAGATCTGTTTTACAGATAAGGAAGTTATGATCTTTCTAAGGTGTTGATATCAACATTATAAGTAGACATTAAACCATGTGCTTCTTCAAACCATTTTGTACCTTTAGCGTTGTAAAGTCCTGACTTATCTCCCAACAATTTCAGCATCTCTGCTGGGAGGTAAAAATGGGAACAGGGCTCTTGATTGTTTGTCTAATCTATTGGATTAATTGGAAGCACCAGGCATAATGTGCTGCCTAGTACATAGTAGAGGCTCAAGAAATGTTGATTGAGTATAAATGTCAGATGAGTGAGAAAAAGATGACAGAGAAAAGCAGTATTAGGGGCTGGCTCCAGCCTATTTTCTTCTAAAAAAACAAAAAACAAATCCGAGGTCACCAAAGATTTTATTAGCATTGCCTGTTTACACAGACAAACGGTTGGAGTCTGAGGTCGAATTTTCCTGTGTGTGTTGCAGGGGATTAACTCCAGTCTGTAGAGTTATCTACAGTTATCTACAGAAATCTGTTTGCTTCCCCCTAGGTGCCCCCACTGCTGCAGAAGCTCCTGGTTCTGTCCTTGTGTTGGGCTGATCAGTTTAGTTTCAAAGAAGAAAAACTGTGTAACATTAAAATAAACAAACCATAAATAGGAAGGTGTAGCTGCTGCCATAACTCCTCACTAATATATTTCAAAGCCAGACCCAACTGATATTTGTATTTTCCTTTAGCTCAGGTAATTAAGAGTTGACATACTGTTTAATGTTAATGAGGGGAGAAAGGAGGAGACCTTCTTGATTAGAACAGCAAGCATGCTGCATTTAAATCTAGATTTCCTCTCTCTTCCCCCTTAACAACAGAAAAAAAATTTTTTTTGGAGGAATTTGATTATCATAAGGCATTTGTTGTCCATATCAAACCTGAAAGGTGGCCAGTCAGATGGTAGTTTGATTACTGAGCATCGTCATGATTTATCATATTATACCACAAAAGGAAGATACTTAAAAGATAATTGTTGATTTACTATAGAAGTAGTTTACGTAGAAATTTTAAAGTGTCAAACATTAAAAGACTATATGATAAGACCCAGTTGCCCAGACCTTGGTTTCTAAATCCATTCAGCAATAAAAGGAACCAGACATGACTTAATTCCACGGCTGGGGCAGGGAATAAACAAGATGAGCCTGGAGCATCTTCTGATGCCAGAAAGCAAGAAAGTGCTAAAACAAAACACACCAATTAAAAACAAAAACACCACACAACGTACCTGATGGGGTGTGTCAAAGGGACACAGGAGCCTAAAAGAGCTCCCAGTGGGTCAAAGCTAGGACAATTTAAACAACTAAATAATATAACTTTAAATTATAACCCAAGATGTAAAATAAATACAAATGAAATATGCAATATACATATCTAATGTAATGGTGCTAATAAATATATAAACAAGTAAAAATAAAATATTAATATAAAAGGAGTATCTGTGTGTCCATACTGATGTAAATAAATGATTGGCCAAGTATGCAAATAGGAAAGAATAGATAATCTTCCATGTAGAAGAATTTCCAATGATTTCTAGCAATAATCTCCCAAAAGGAGGTAAAATATAACTGTCCATCCCCTAAATGTGGGCTGTACTTAGTGACATCCTTCTGAAGCATATAGTAGGGAAAGGGAGGAAATAAACCTTTACAGTGGAGAAACGTGACAAACGCTACCTCAGCCAGATGATCAAGGTAACATGAACAATGATAAATGTACACTTGATATGATGCAATTAAAATGGCACTTTACTGTGGTCTTCCTCCCCAAATCTGATAATCCTATAATCCATGAGAAAGCCATTGGACAGTCGAGACTTTCTATAAAATTTCTAACTAGTACTCCTCAAAACTGCTGTCAAGGTAATCAGAAAAGGAGTCTGGGAAACTGCCGGTTTCAAAGAGGAGTAAAGAGATATGACAACTAAATGTAATGTGATATTCTGGATGGGATTCTGGAGCAGAAAATGGATATTAGGCAAAAACTAAGGGAATTGGAATAAAATGTGGACCTCCGCTAAGAATGATATGTCAGTATTGGTTCATTAGTTGTGGCAAATGTAGCATACTAATGGGAGAGGTTAACAATAGGGGAAACAGGATGTGGGGCATATAGGAACTCTGTATGGTCTTTACACCCTATTTGTAAACTTAACATCATTGTAAAATTAAAAGCTTATTTTTACAAAAAGACAGTTGCACGGACGAGAGTCTGTAGTTCAAGTTTAATTTTCATCACACTGGGAGCCTGAAGTAAATAAAAGCCCTTGGTGTTCTAGGCTGATTATGGTGTAAAGTGGGGCAACTCTTCTTTGCTGTCATCTTGTAAAGCCATGACAGTTTGTTTGCAGAATCAGAGAATGCAGGATTTTTAAATGTTCTCTTGTGGAATTTCCTACTGGCATGACTTTTTCCCCCCTTTGCTTCTGCCCAGTAGCAGTCCCTTGAGTGGCATTTGCTGTCCTAGTTAATCAGAGGGTAGGAGAAATGAAAAACTCTCCTCTTCCCCCTCCTATGAAGTTTCAATGGGCACTGGAAATGTAGGTCAGATTGCATCACTAGAAAGGAGCGAACAGGAAGGTATTTATGAAGTGCTGCCAACCTCTCTTTAGATTCCGAGTTATGATGAGCCAGTGTTGAGCCAGCTTAGGTGTGAGATACATGGAATCGGGGAGTCATGTTTTTGATGTTGTCCCAGTATGTTACATTTAATCAGTGATAAAAAGATTTCTGTCTAAAGCTCAAGTGAGAAGAACTTATACTGGCTGTGTTTAATTTGCATCCCACCTTCTGGAATTCTTTTTGTCTCTTATTTATTACTGGTATGTGGCAGCAATTTATATTAATTTAGCCAGAGAGATGTTTGAATTGTAGAAACTATTGCCATGTGTACCTACAAAAAAAAAAAAAATCTCTTGTTTGGTAATCATATAAGTCTAATAATGTATTTTGCAAATTACACATAATCATATGCACAGTGGGATCTTCATTAGCATACAGAAATCATAACATTTGTTTTTTATTTTTAAGGCTTCAGGTATGCTGTTCCATGGCTTTCTACCTTTTCTTTCTTTTTTTTTTTTTTTTTTTTTTTTGGCTTTCTATTTTGTTTTTAGTGGCAAAGTCTTATGGATTTTAAGATAAGCCTTTAAGTGCATGTTTTTGTTTTTTGCACATCATATATTACCTGCCCTTTGTAAGACATGCAGATAGTTGCTGCTGCTTAAGTGGTCTATGTTACTCATGTTCTCATGAACAGCAAGCATCCTGACAGCAAGACCAATCATAAAACCTATTCCATTTCTACTCTTTCCTTGCTTTTATCAAGATCATGGGTAGTTTGTATACAAAATGGAAAATCAGATGATAAAAAAAATAATTGTATAGGCTTGAGTTTTATTTAATGTTACAGGTTTCATAAATGATTCTGTGAAATATGTTTATAATCTAACATACTTAGTTTAGTTTAGTTTTTTTTTTTTTTTTTTTTTTTTTTTTTGAAATAATTAAAGATTCACAGGTTGGGAAGACAGTTCAGAGAGGTCCTGGTTACTCTTCACCCAGTTTTTCCCATCAATTACATGTTACCTAACAATATCAAAACCAGAAAAATGATGTTGGTATAAAGTATGTGTGTAGTTCTGTGTCATTTTATATCATGTGTAGATTTGTATGACCATTACAGTAATCAAGATACAGAACTATTCCATCACCACAGAAATCCCTGTCATGCTACCCTTTTATGGTTATAGTCATTTCCGTTAGCCTCACAATGCCTAACTCCTGGCAACCGCTAATCTGTTCTCCAACTCTATAATTTTGTCATTTTGGGAATGTTACATAAATGTGATTTTTTGAGATTGGCTTTTTTCATTCAGCATTTAAAAAAAGAATTTTATTTTAAAAACAGCATTAATGATAAACTTTTAAAAAACATATTTATTTTCAAAAGAAGTTGTTGCCCAGAGTTTAATTTTCAGACCTGTACTTTTCTAGCTTGGGTGTTCTATACTCTGTTGCTATATTTGAACAACAGCTAAAGTCGTATGTGCCGACGTAATAGCTGATTATAGCATTAACCTTATTGCGTACTGTTAAAGATGATACTACAAAGTTAAAGGGAAAACTACCCAGGGAAAAGTCCATCCCATCAAAAATTGAATACTACAACTATTTACCGAGCAGGAGTAAGGAAACCAAATGTATACTTTAGTTATACCAAATGAAGTAACTGACCCACATTTGTGTTCATTTCTTCTCAAAAGAACTTTTCAAAGAGAGATGTTTTGGAACATGATATTTAAGTGAAAAGTTTAAATATTTACATTAATTAGCGAATGTAAAGATCAGAGAATTGCTATACAGATCTTCCTCAACTAATTAACGGAGTTATATCCCAATAAACCCATCATAAGTTGACAATATTGTAAGTCAAAAATACATTTAAAACACCTAACCTGGGGACACCTGGCTGTCTCATTCGGTAGAGCGTGTGATTCTTGATCTCCAGGTTGTAAGTTTGAGCCCCAAGTTGGGCGTAGAGATTACTTAAAAACCTACCTAACCTCCCTAACATCATAGTTTAGCCTGGCCTACCTTAAATGTGCTTATGAGAGCCTACAGTTGCACAAAGTCCCCTAACACGAAGCCTGTTTTATAAGAATATGTTGAATATCTCATGTAATTCATTGATTACTGTGCTGATAGTGAAAACCAGTATGACTCTATGGGTATGCGATGGTTGTAAGTGTATGGGTGGGCAGGTGGTTGACCCTCATGGTCGAGTGGCTGACTAGGAGCAGTGGCCCCGCTGCTGCCTGACATCACGAGAGAGTGCCACACTACAGATAGCCAGCCTGGGAAGAGATCCACCTCCAAAATTCTAAGTATGCTTTTTACTGAATTTGTATTAATTTTGCACCACGGTAAAGTTGAAAAATCGTTAAATCAAAACATTGTTAAGTCAGGGACGTTCTATATGTGGTTAGTGTGCAATGTCACCATATGAAGGCTAGTGTCTGCATCATGTTAATAATATCTTATGTAGGAAATGGAGTCCTGTGGCTAGATGAGGGATGGGAACAAACAGCTTCAGAAGGAACAAATCTTCCTCAGATGACTGTATATTGTTTTCTAACAAAATATGAAAAATTCGGTAGGAGCTGTAGGAGGGCACATTAGTGTTTTGCTGCAAATAATGATATCATGGCTCTAGGGAATCCCATGTGGCCAGACCTGTGTAACTGAGCAAATAGAAGGTGAGTCCCCAGGCACCATTCTGCAGCTCACTAAGCAATGAAATGGGGTTGTGAGCACTGCTCCTTGGCTTGCCCAGAATTTGTGTTCCTGAAGGTTGTGCCCGAGCAGAATTTTTTTTTAAGTTATTTATTTTGATAGAACGAACTCGTGTGCACCGGGGCAGGGCAGACAGAGAGGGAGAGAGAATGTCAAGCAGGCTGTGTACTGTCATAATGGAGCCCGATGCAGGCTCGAACTCCCAAACTGTGAGATCATGACCTGAGCCAAAATCAAGAGTCTGATGCTTAACTGATTGAGCCACCCAGGCACCTAGAACAGATTTTCATAAATGAGATACTCTTGTAACTGGCAACTGATCTTCATTTGGTTGTAGCTCCTAACATTTTAGGCAGTCTTCCTCCCTGATAGGAAAATACTCTTTGTAATTAAAGTCAACCTCTACTTACCATTTTAACATTTTCTTCTGATCATCTTTGTTTTCTTCTCGTAACATAGGATTGTACTTGAAGTAGCTGTTGGGATAGAGGAGAGGGGAAGCAATCATTTATCGATCACCAAATGTATACCAGGCACTGTACAAAATGTATTAAGTAACTCTTCATTGCAAATGAGCGAGTTTTCTTGGTCGGATTTAGTTAAGAGGCCTGCTGCCCAAACAGAATGTGTGTGTCATAAATAAATAAATAAATAAACAAATATGTATATATATATATATGTCACGTATATGTTATTTATGTCATATATGTTATATATATAATTTAATATATTTTATATAATTTATATGTATAAGTTGGTAACCTAAAGAATATATATCTGTTGATTTTTATATTGATGAAGCAATGTATGAAATATAGAGATGTAAGACCTACATTTCCTATTAGGAGCTCTCTATCCAGATGAGGAAAACCAGTTAAACTCCAGGAGTGAAAACTGCTTGACCTATCAATGCAACATATATAATAAGGTAATCCATAATTAATTACCAAATAGATCCTTCAGATTATAAATGCTGTAGTTTAGAGAAGGAAAAGATTATTGATCTCTGACCCTTGGTTGTGTCCCCTGTAAAATGCAGTTGATACTTACCTCATAGTGAGAAATGAATATGTACGTAGAAGACTTAGTATCTATATTGCCTGTTAGTACACCTTCAATAAATTATAGCTGAACTGTTAATAACAAAAATTAAAAAAAAATATTTTGCCACCCAATGCCTCAGTAGGTTAATAAAATACATGTTTATTTCTCATTCAAGTCACTGCTCAGTGTGGGTTTGGCAAGGAGGCTCTTGATTTATCCAGTCACTAGGGGTTAAGTTTTGTGGTTCTGCCCACCTCTAGGTGCTGGGAGCTCTCTCCATTGTACCAGCAGTGGAGGGTATGAGAGATAGCATCAAAACAGGGGTTTGTTTATTTGTTTACATATTTAAAATTTTTTTTAATGTTCATTTATTTTTTGAGAGAGAGGATGAGACAGAGCAAGAGCAGGGGAGGGTCAGAGAGAGAGGGAGATACAGAATCCGAAGCAGGCTCCAGGCTTTGAACTGTCAGCACAGAGTCTGATGCGGGGCTCAAACTCCCAAACCATGAGATCGTGGCCTGAGCCAAAGTTGGACAGTTAATCAACTTAGCCACCCAGGTGCCCCAAAACAAAGTTTATGTGGGTCAATTCTAGAAGTGGAACCCAATGTTTGTCTTCATGTTTTAGGACTCACATAGCTACACCTTACTGCAATGAATATTGGGAAATTTAGCCTAATTGTGTGTTCAGGAAGATGAGAATGTGGATATAGGTTAGCATTGGCCATCCTTATCACAAATAATACTTAGAAGGGCTTAATAGAAGAGGAGGGACTTAAAGTAGGTAGAAAGAAGAAAGTAAAAGTTGTAGTAGATTGCCCAGCCAGCCTTTATTTGAGGTGGTGTTTAAAAAGGAAGGGTATGGGACGCCTGGGTGGCTCAGTCAGTTAAGCGTCCGACTTCGGCTCAGGTCATGATCTCGCAGTTCGTGAGTTCAAGCCCCGTGTCGGGCTCTGTGCTGACAGCTCAGAGCCTGGAGCCTGCTTCACATCCTGTGTCTCCCTCTCTCTCTTCCCCTTCCCTGCTCATGCTGTGTCTCTCTCTGTCTCAAAAATAAATAAACATTTAAAAAAAAACAAATTTGGGGCGCCTGGGTGGCGCAGTCGGTTAAGCGCCCGACTTCAGCCAGGTCACGATCTCGCGGTCCGTGAGTTCGAGCCCCGCGTCGGGCTCTGGGCTGATGGCTCGGAGCCTGGAGCCTGTTTCCGATTCTGTGTCTCCCTCTCTCTCTGCCCCTCCCCTGTTCATGCTCTGTCTCTCTCTGTCCCAAAAATAAATAAACATTGAAAAAAAAAAATTAAAAAAAAAAAAAAAAAAACAAATTTAAAAAGGAAGGGTAGAGGGCGCCTGGGTGGCTCAGTCAGTTAAGTAAGCATGAACCCTTGATTTTGGCTCAGGTCATGATTTCATGGGTCGTGAGGTCAAGCCCCTGAGTTGGGCTCTGCTCTGATAGCAAGGAACCTGCTTGGGATTTTCTCTCTCTCTCTCTCTCTCTCCCCCTTTCCCTCCCTCTCTCTCTGCCCCTACTCTGCTCATGTGCACACACATGTACTCTGTCCCTCTCAAAATAAATAAATAAACTTAAAAAAAAAATAAAGAGGAAGGGTAGGGGAATTAAAAAACCCTGCAAGCATTATTAATAAAAATTACATATTTATCACACTAGCCACTGCTTTGACTGTGAGCCAGTTGGTAGTAACCTCAGGCAAGCCATTTAACTATTTTAGACCTTCATTTCCTCATTTATAAATGTTCTTCATAGTGCTGTGGTGAAGATTACAAAGGGTAGTACATGTAAAGTATTTAGCACAGGGGCTGGCCCAGAATAAACACTCAGTAAAAGTTGTTACTATTATTGGTAGTGTTAATAAGTATGCCTCCAGTGTTAAATACTGGCTAGCTGTTCATTTATTTGACATCTTTCCTAAAGGACAGTGCTAGAGTAGCAAAGAATGATTTGACTAAGTATATTTATGTGGATTTTAGAATTTGATAACCCTACTCCAGTGATAGGAGGTTAATGTCCCCCTGGCAGAATATTGGGGGGGAAACCCTTTCTGTCCCTCTAAGGCTCCCCTCCTCCCTGTCAACACCACCGAATTTTTATTCCTCTATCAAGAGGACAGTAGGAGTCGTGGCCTTGACTTCTCATCCCTCCTTCCCTTTTTTCCTCTATTGGTGGATTTGGCCTGGAAGAGTGAGGGTGGATGGCAGAACAGCTACATATTGCTCAGGCGTAATTGCAAGTTCTTAGCAAGGCAGGAGCATCCCACCCCAGGCCCACATTATCTTGAGTGGTTGGGTAGCTGTCAGAGCCTGTGGTTCCACTGAATTCAATTCTGTTCAGCAGGCATTTATTAACACTTAAAATACCAGGCCCTGGGGATACAAGGGTGAAATGTTGCAGACCCTGCCTCTAAGAAGCCCATTGAGGGACTTAGGTGTGATGACCTGAAGAGGTTTATCGGGGTTTGTTTTGAAGGCTGGATATGAGTTGCTTGGAAGGTAGGAAGGAGAAGTTTCCGGTGGCAGGAACAGAGGTAGGGATTGCTGTGCTGGGTGGCAGTAGAAGGAATGGTTTTAAGCTCCACTTTGGTATGCAGCTGCCTCACTGTTACCCCTTTAGGGCCTCATCTCACAAGTCTCTGTTTTTTCTCTGCTAAAGGAGTGCAGTGAAAGTTCCTATATCATAGAACGGGGAGGATTACGTGAGAGAATGCATGTAAAGGATTTACTGTGTGTTGAAAATGGGCACATAGTAAGTGTTTAGTAATTGTCAGCTACAACTTATTGTCATGTGCTTTTGTAATTGACGTACAGATCTACTGACTTGAGCAAGTATTTTGCGCAAAGTGGAGAATTATTGACAACTGTATTATATTTTTGTTTCTCCTTTAGGCTCATGGTGAAATAGTGTACCATAGTTCCAATTGATGGAAAATGGCTTACCCCTCAGCTAAAAAGAGAGTAAACCCAGTTAACCTCAGCAAAGCCTGGGGAAGTTGGGGCTTGAGATGGGAGAGCCACGCGACCTGAAATGGCAAGGGAAGTGAGGGATAGTTACATGGAAACCTTTCGTGAGAAGGGAGGGGCTGAATGTGGATGGAAACCTTCTAGTGCCAGGCACTGTCAGAAAATGGAGGCTGTTTTAGAAGTGCTGAGATTCCATGTGCAGATTCACAGAGAATCGAGAAAGCCCTAGTGACTGACTGCAGAGACTAAAATGTACCCATGAGGGGCGCCTGGGTGGCGCAGTCGGTTAAGCGTCCGACTTCAGCCAGGTCACGATCTTGCGGTCCGTGAGTTCGAGCCCCGCATCGGGCTCTGGGCTGATGGCTCAGAGCCTGGAGCCTGTTTCCGATTCTGTGTCTCCCTCTCTCTCTGCCCCTCCCCCGTTCATGCTCTGTCTCTCTCTGTCCCAAAAATAAATAAACGTTGAAAAAAAAAATTTTTAAAAAAATAAAAAAAAAAAATAAATAAAATGTACCCATGAAACCGATGCCAGAGGTGTTGGGAGTCCTTACTAGTAAGTGATTTCAGCTTCCTTTTTATTTTTTAATATTTATTTTTTGGAGAGTGAAAGTAGGGCAGGGACAGAGAGAGGGGGACAGAGGACCTGAAACAAGCTCTGTGCTGACAGGCTGACAGCCCGCAAGCCCAGTGCGGGGCTCGAACTCACGAATCATGAGATCATGACCGGAGACGAAGTCGGACACTCAATTGACTGAGCCACTCAGGCGCTCTCTCAGCTCCCTTTTTAGCAGTTATGTTTTCCTATTCTCATTTGGTGTTGAATGGAGTGACCTGGGGCAGACCCTGAAGCTCAGTAGGTGGAAAACTCCAGCTGACCTTTGAAGGGGTGGATACCCAGTAGCACCACTGAAAGTCAGGCTGTGGGGAGTATAGAGTTTCATTCTTAAGTTTGTTTTGCCAGGGTGAAAGCCTGTCAGGTTGAAAGCAAGGAAGAGAATGAGTAAACCACATTAATCCATATTTCTGGAGAATTACAGGTGACATGTCATCTGTTTTTAAAATGTTTAGTCTGTGGTGTTTCATATGGGAGATCTTAGAAGAGCCTTAGGATAACAGCATGAGCTCAGGGTCACACACAAGAGACAGGTGTATAAGGGAAACAAGTGATACAGCTAGGAGGGAACTTTGAAAAGAACGTGCCTAGTGACAAGGGGCAGCCTGTGACAGCATCAGTCAGTTATCCCCACGCAGGAGAGCTGGCCCCAGGGGCCACATTTATTAACTTTCCAAAAGCAAAAGGGAATACGGAATTTTATGTAAACCTTCCCACCTTTTAAGTATTAGCAGCAAATTCCTCTTTCCCCCTAAGATCGCCAAAGAAACAGACAATAAGGTGAACTGTTTTAGGCCTGTGGACTCTGTAGCGAGGGTCAAAGAGCGGAAAGAAAAATATGTAGCCCAGGGGTTAGGCCTTTCAGCTGAACACGTGGTCAACTCCAGTGCCAGGCATGGTACCTGGCGTGGAGCACATGCTCAGTACGTTTTTATTGAGTAAATAAATGGAGCAAACCTCTGTTCGTTGTCAGTCTTTCTGTGGGCAGAATGGAGAGACCGGAGCTGGCCTCCCCTTAGCTCTAACTTAGAGAATCGAGTCAGAACTTGCGTTGCCGCCCTTGTAGGGCCCTCTCTACCCTCTTCACTTCCCTTTCATGCCCTTGAAGAGGGCACCTAGGGTGAGTAGCTATTCAAGCTCCTACATTTAAGAAGGTTTAAGACATAAAAAGAAGTTTATGCTGTTCTGCTTCAGTACGGGGCCAACTGAGTTTAGTGTGTTTTTCTTTCCTCTATCATGGTTAGTGCATTTTTGTTTAATTTTGACAGACTTGGCGGTATAATAAGTGATCTAGATTATGCCTTAAATTACAGTAAGGCTCTCAGAGTCTTAAAAGTACATAAAAATGTTCTGGAAAATAAGTCATTTTCCCTGTAAAGGTTGATATTGTTCATGTAACAGTGTGGGCTGGTCTCTGTTTAAAGGTAATGAGGGGCACTTGGGTGGCTCAGTGAGTTAAGTGTCCCACTCTTGGTTTTGGCTCAGGCCATGATCTCGTGGTTCAGGAGTTCCAAGCCCCGTATCAGGCTCTGCACTGACAGCATGGTGCCTGCTTGGGATACTCTCTCTCCCCCACTTTCTCTGCCCCTCCCCTGTTCATGTGCATGTGCTCGCTCTCTCTCTCTCTCTCTCTCTAAATAAACTTAAAAAAAATAAAGGTAATGAGAGGATTTTTCTAAACCCTCGGACATTCCGCAGAATCTTCTTGTACAACAAATGCTGGTGGTATCTGCCCTTTAAAAAACAAAACGTTTGGTTTCCGGCGGGCCTGGACTCCACACCTCACGGCTTGTGCGCCATGGGTGCAGTCTTAGGGGAAGGAAGTGCAGGCCTGGTGTACTCTTGTATCTGGTCGGAGGGAAAGAGAACAATGCAGAAGGACTCTGGCCCACTAGTGCCTTTACACTGGATTGGCTTTGGCTATGCTGCACTGGTTGCTTCTGGCGGGATCATTGGCTTTGCAAAAAGCAGGTAACGTCCAGTCACGGGCTGCTGGGCTTGTTTGTGGAAGTGTAATAGGCCTGGGTGCTTATCAGCTGTCTCAGGATCCGAGGAACATTGGGTTTTCCTAGCTACATCTGGAACCTTAGCTGGCATTATGGGGATGGATGAGATTCTACCACTCTGGGAAATTTCTGCCTGTGGGCCTAATCGCGGGTGCCAGTTTCCTGATGGTCGCCAAACTTGTGTGTTGAATAGACCCCATCAGTAGTGGTCATGTCCGAGCATGGACTCATGAAGATTTTAAAAACTTCCATTATTTTTTAATGTATTAAGAGAAACAAATGCAGCATTTTCACATATTCTGACATTTTACTTAAAAAAAAAAAATGACATTGAACTTTCCAGAAGAAGAAATCATTCACTATCATTATAGCCTTAAAGAGACAGTGGTTTGTAACCCAAGAGCTCCTTATTACTGTTTGATTCTTGTGTGTTGATGTTCTCTCTTCTCTCTGTGACTGTAGGTAAAGCCTCAAGGGGTAAAATGTTAGGTATCAACTTTGGGGACCCCAAAACCCCATGCCCAATCAGAACAGTGTGAAAAAAATCTCTTTTGAGCTTTAGAGTTTCTGTTCTTTGGCTCATCTTAGAACACAGACCTAATTTGAAATTATGTCAAATGGAATATCAATGAAAATAAAATTTATCGTAAATAATAAAAAAATTTTTTTGATCTTTATTTTTGAGAGAGAGAGAGAGGGAGGGGCAGAGAAGGAGAAGGAGACACAGAATCTGAAGCAGGCTCCAGGCTCTGAGCCGTCAGCATAGAGCCCGACGTGGGGCTTGAACTCACGAACTGCGAGATCATGACATGAGCCAAAGTCGGACGCTTAAACGTCTGAGCCACCCAGGGCCCCAATAATAAAAAAAATTAAAAAAAAAAAAAAACAACACCAAAACTTTCTACTGTCTTGAACAAGATTATTTTTGTTGCACTTAATCAAGAATCACTTGAACTTTCAGGCTCAGACCTGGGAAGCCATTTACTCTGTAGGTCCAGGGGATTCTTTTTTTTAAAATTTTTTTTTTTTTCAACGCTTATTTATTTTTGGGACAGAGAGAGACAGAGCATGAACGGGGGAGGGGCAGAGAGAGATGGAGACACAGAATCGGAAACAGGCTCCAGGCTCTGAGCCATCAGCCCAGAGCCTGACACGGGGCTCGAACTCACGGACCGCGAGATCGTGACCTGGCTGAAGTCAGACGCTTAACCGACTGTGCCACCCAGGCGCCCCGGTCCAGGGGATTCTTAAACACTTAGGGAAGGAAATGCTTTGGGCCTCTGGTGGACCATACCTGGGACAGGAAAGTCCTAGAACCCCTTCCACCCACCTCCCCGCAGACCAGCTTTTTCCCTTTCTTTGCTCTGGAACTTCGTGGGCTCCTGGGTCAGATTTGCTCTGAGCAGCACTTCCATTCTTCTCTTTGCTGACAGGCTTTTTCCTATAGACTGAGAGTACATGGGAGTGGCTTGCAGCCTAGACCAGAGTAGACCCTCCTCATTCTAAACTCTAGTTCCAAGGAGGACAAATAGAATGTCTCACTTTGGGTCTTGTGTCCAACTTTGGCCAAAACAAAGGAGTTTGGAGTAGCATAATACAAATATGACTGGCATGGGCTTGAGAAGTACTTAGAAAAAAGGGTCACCATAGGCTAGGCAGCTCCTCTAGAAGAAAGGCATCTGCTATAGTCTTGTACCTGACCTCCCCCTCCCCCAAAAAAGAGTAAATAAATTTATGCTTCTCAGGAGTTTAGAGGAATTCAAGTTATGTCTTTTTTATTTCCTTTTCTCCCATCTTTAATTGGCTGTCATTTAAAAGAAACATCTGGAGCACCTGGGTAGCTCTGTCTGTTAAGCGCCCGACTTCGGCTCGGGTCATGATCTAATGGTTCATGTGTCTGAGCCCCACATCAAGCTTTGCACTGACAGTGCAGAGTCTGCTTGGGATTCTCTCTCTCCTTCTCTCTCTGCCCCTCCCCCCTCAAAATAAATAAACTTTAAAAAAATAAAAAGAAAAAGTCTTGTTAAAAATTCTATTCATTGAATGTTACATAGCAGGTGGTGAATGAATGAAAGCTGTCAAGTTCTATGTTTCTATTCTTAGCAAATGCTTTGCAGTCTACCTTTTAAACAATTTCTCTTTGTCTTTGCAAAACAAAATTAAGTTGCTGTTTAGGCAGATTGGTGTACTGGCAAGGGAACTAAAAGAATACCAAAGGCCTCCATTCTAGTTCCAAGTCCAAACCATTTATTTGCTGGGTAATCTTGAGCAAATTATGACCTCTCTCCGTCTGTTTCCTTACTAGTAAAATGGAGATCATAACAACAGCTCTTTCGAGCACAGTGGTCTCGTGAAGATAAAAAAGGAGGACATATACAAACAAAGGATAGTTTTCTTCCCCCTATCCCGAGAGAAGTTACTATTTTTAAATGCTTATTTTTAGTAGCTGCCACTACGTTTTTATCTCTTAGAGTCTCCCTTAAAGCATTTTTAAGGTATGCAGGCCAATAAGTGGTGAATTCTTTTAAAGGTAGAAACTATCTTGGGGGCGATTTCGTAGAGTACCCCAAATCTGGTGACTTGCTTGGGTACTTTGGCGATCTGGCTAGATTTCCTGAGGGAAAATGGGAAAATAGTTGACCTAACAACATCCTGTCAAGCACAGAGTTTAACCTGAGGCCAGTGCTGTTCAACCTCCACCTGGTCAGCTCTGAAGCAATCAGTCACCAGGCTGAGTGGTTACTTCTAACAAAACATCTTTATTGGCTGTCTCTATCCTGGTAATTTGTAGCTTCCTTTGAGTGATTTTGCATAGCTGTAAAGTGTTTAGGATGCAAAGAAATGAATGTTGGCTTTTATTGGAAATAAGGCAGAAAAAGAACACTAAAATGGAAATCAGAGAAAAAATTTAAAAGATAGGAGACTAGGAAGGAATTAGGAATCCAGGGAAGGGAACATCTGGCTTATAAAGATTGTAGGAATGGTTACTGAATGATTACATTCCTGGGTAACATTTTGTGGGTGAATGAAACAAACTGTTTTTAAAAGGAAGAGGGAAAGGATATGATCCAGGAATAACTTAAAAGCCAATAAAGATAATTATGAATAAATGTTCAAAACATGGCATAGAATTTCAGCCGCTGACTTTTCAAAGATGCTTTATTAGTGTCTCAGACCATAGAAATTTTTAGCTTACTCTCCTAGATTATATGAAAATAAATAAAAATTAAGCAAAGCAACCTTCTTGCCACCCAACTTTGGTATGTAGCTTGTGAGAATTATAGGAAGAGATGTGTGTTAATAGTGAATTTTTCATATGAAAGTAGCCTGCCTTGTGCTTTATACCTTGACAGCATCTGTTCCAAAGCTGTGTCATTACCTGTATTTGCTGTTGTTTCTCTTCTGCTGCATGTCAGACTTGAAAACCAGCTTAATTTCTAATTCTAGATTATTAACCTTCAATCCCTTGACTCCTTAACTCAGTGCTACTCTACAAATTAATTTTAATAGTAGCCACATTCTACTTGAAATTTATATATACACATATGTATGAAAATATGTAGATGATGGAGTACATAATTCCTTTGTGCTTTTTAGAAAGATGGCTTAATTGAGTTTTTGTTTTCTGTTTGTACTGTTATGAATTAATTGTTTATATAAATTGCTGAGTGATAAAGGATGGAGTGAGCTCTCTAAATAATAATCTCATTCGGTGTGTGTGTGTGTGTGTGTGTGTGTGTGTGTGTGTTTTAAATTTCTGATACTGACAGGTTTCATAAGGGTAGGCTTTCTGAATAACCATTTCAAAAATTAAGTGAAAAGTCATTAGTGGCAAATTACACACAATGATTTTAAGCCTCAGGAGACTAACTCTGTGTACACATTGAATAGTCATTTATTCTTAGTTTGTTGTAAATATAGCCAGTTAAATTCACTGTAAAAAAAAAACCAAAAAACAAAACAGAAACACAAACAAAAACAAAACAACAACCTGAATTGTGTTTGTTGTAAAATTGGTAAAGTGCTCGAATTTTAACACTTTGACATTTCAGAGCACATATAATAATTTTGGAACATCTGGCAACTAATGAGATTGTAGATTTCTGATTAGCTTTATTCTTTGTTTCATCCTTTTCCCCCTTTCTCTTTTTGTAGATCTGAACAGAATTAAGAAGAAAGAACTTCCACAATCATAGCAGATGAAGATCCACTGGTAAATCAATCAGAAATTTTGGCCTGCCCGCCAAGGAAAAGGTAATTAGCTGTCTCAACATAGCTCAGCTGAATGAATGCAGTGCTTCTGATTATAATAGAGTTTGAATTTTACCAAAGGATGATGGTTTTTAAAGTTCAGGGTACCTGTGTAAGATCTCCAGTATAACCTTGAATATGATCTTACTAATATGACATGACTGTGAATTTAAGAGTACAATATTATTAGGTATGTGTTTGTCAAAAGAAAAAGTGCTAAATAACCATCCGCGACTTATAGGAGAACTTTGGAGATAGGAGCATTCCCTGTCCCCCATACATGTCTACTTTTTGCTAGGAATTTGTCCAAAGACATGCTCTTATGTTTCTGTCCAGTTCCACTTTACCTAGCTTCTCTTTTCTTTTCTCCACAAGCAATATAGAGCCAGCTGCTCAGAGCAGGGAAGATCCTAAGCAAAGTGTAAAATAGGCAGGAGTTCTTCAGGCACACTTTCTGGGCCCAGTGCCTTTGCCCAGGTCAGTACAAAAATAGCAGCCACTATTAATTGAGTTTCTCACTATATATTTGCCATTGTGCATTTACTATTTGGGGAAGAAGGTGGTAAGTTTCACGTAATGTGAAAAAGAAGAAAAGTTCCTGGAGGAAATTTTTTTTTAAGTTTATTAGTTTATTTTGAGAGAGAGAGCTAGAGAGAGAGACAGCACATGCCTGAGTGAGGGAGAGGCAGAGAGAGAGGGAGAGAGAATCCCAGGCAGGATCCACGTAGTCAGCACAGAGCCTGACATGCGGCTTGAACTCACAAACCCACAGATCATGAGCTGAGCCAAAGTAGAGTCAAACATTTAACTCACTAAGCCACCCAGGCATCCTAGGGAGGAATTTTTATTAAAACAAAACAAGAAAATCCATCTTCCTATCTACTCCTGAAAGGACTGAGGGGGCTTAAGATGCAGTTTAAGATGAGTCATTTAGGGATAAAATTGAACACAATGCCAACAGGGAAGACCAGAGTTTCAATTTCTGAAATTGATCAGCTTGTATATTTAGGCAACAGACAAATGCAATGCTTCAGTGAAGTTTAGGCAACTATAGGAAGATGGAAGGAAACACTGTAAACAACACGAACATTCACCTTCAAAGATAACATTTTGAACAAAACAAACAGAAACAGGAACTTCAGGAAGGATGTAGCTTTTTTTTTTTTTTTTTTTTTTAATGTTTCTTTTGAGAGAGACAGAGAGGGAAGGAATAATCCCAAGCAGGCCTCACATTAGGTGCAGAGCCTGATGTGGGGCTCGATCCCAGGAACCATGAGATCATGGCCCAAGCCAAAGTCAAGAGTCGGATGCTTAGCCATCTGAGCCACGCAGGCGCCCTAGGATGTAGCTCTGTGTTTAGAATAAGTGACTGGGCTTTTCTGAAGTCTCTGCCTTCAAAAAATGGGCCTTTAAAATTTTCTGACCTGAAGGTGAAAAAGCAGACTCCTCACAAAGGATGGCGTTCATTGAGGAATGTCTGAAAAGTGCCAGAGAGGAGAGGAGCAGGGTTTTCCTAGATGGTAGGGAGCACCTGGCAGTGGTGGGATGTGGGGGTTCAAGGGGAGGTAGAGAGAAAACACATTTGACCAAAGTGCCAAAGGAGCTGTTTAGCCTGTGATTTTCATTGAGCGTCCACTCTGAGCAGAGGGATTGTTCTTGAGGAGGAAAAGAGAATAGGAGGTGGTTTTCACAGACTACAAGTATGACTTCCTCTTTTTTGAATAGTGTTCAGATGAAAAGACTAATATGATACCAGGAAGTCAATGACAAAGGGCAGGGAAGGAAGAAGTATAACAAACTCAAGTCTGCCGGAAGAAGTGTGACGAAGTCACATCCAGACAGGTAGAAGCATGAAATGCGCCAGGAGAACTGTGAGAAACTGTCAAATTCATGGCCAGTGTAACAGGGCAGCCCCTTTTTAGTGTCAGCTGATTATAGGCCCAATACCTATTCAACAAATGTTTCTTGAGTACCCTCTTGTGTCATGCTGTACTCTCTGGGCATTGGGGATCAGAGGGACAAAAATCTCTGCCACTGTAGCACTTCTTTTTTAATGGAAATAAATAGATAATAGATAAAATATAGTAAATAAATATATTGTACTAGATGGTGATAGTTGGTTGGGAAAAGCAGCTTAGGATAATGAGAATCAGGTGTGCTGATGAGGGCTGGAGCTGCAATGTTAAATAAAGGTGATCAGGGTAGACTTTTTTTTTTTTTGATGTTTGTTTATTTTTGACAGAGGGACAGAGTGTGAGCAGGGGAGGAGCAGAGAGAGAGGGAGACATAGAATCTGAAGCAGGCTCTGGGCTCTGAGCTGTCAGCACAGAGCCTGATGAGGGGATCGAGCCCATGAGAGATCATGACCTGAGCCAAAGTCAGACACTTAACCGACTCACCCAGATGCCCCCAAATACTTGCATATCTTAAACTTACATAATGTTAAATGTCAATTATATTCCAATAAAGCTGGAAAAATGGAAACATTATACAAATTGTATGTTAATAAGAAGTCCCTTTAATTACATTCTTTCACTTCCTGTTCTCCCTAAGTCCAGAGTTACCTCAACTGTTTTCTATGCATAGATTTGTCATTATGATTATTACGTTTCACAAAAATAGGCACATAGTCTGTAGTATTTTGCATGTTGCTTTTAAAAAATTTATACTTTGGCTGTCTTTCCACTTGTTTCTTTTGGGCTGCTACATTATATGTTGTACTTTCATTTGTAAAAAAAAAAACAACAAAATGTGAGAAGCAAAAGTGGGGCACCTGGGTGGCTCAGTCACTTAAGCATCCTGATTTTGGCTCAGGTCATGATCTTACGGGTTTGTGAGATCGAGCCCCCATGTCAGGCTCTGCGCTGACAGCATAGAGCCTCTTTGGGATTCTTTCTCTCCCTCTTTCTCTGCCCTTCCCCTGCTTGCTCATGTGCATGCACTCTCTATCACTCTTTTTCAAAATAAATAAGTAAACTTATTTTAAAAAAGAAGAAAAGCAAAGACCTCTATTACAAAGAGGATGAGGTATCATAAAATATAAGAAGAGCTAACACTTAATGAGTACTGACTATGTGACAAGTGCTCTTCTGAACATATTACATAATTGACTCCTGGTAACAACCTTGTAAGTTAGAATACTGTTGGGATACTGTATAGATGAGGGGTACATACCCTTGTGGTCCTCCTTTTACAGAGAAGCTAACTGAGGGAGAGACAAAATGTGTCCTGTTCAGGCCCAGAGTTAGGCAGTGGCAGAAATGGGCTCTGGGACAAGTTTTACCTCCCCCTGATGGTCGTCTCCCACCATCACCTCTTTGTAGGTCTAAACATTCTCATCACTCCCAAAGGACGGTCCTGTTTCCATTAAACAGTAACTCCTCGTTTTCCCCTCCCCTCAGGCCCTGAAAGCCACCCGTCTGTTCTCTGTCTCTGTACATTTTCCTATTCTGGATATTTTACATACATGAAATCATACAGTACGTGGCCTTTTGTGTCTGGCTTCTTTTACTTGGCTTGTGTTTGAGGATCCTCTGTGTTGTAGCATGTACCAGAACTTTACTCCTTTTAATTGCTGAATAATACTCCATTGTGTGTATACATTGATCAGTTGATGGGCCTTTGGGTTGCTCCCACCTTTTGGCTATTTATTGTAAGTAATGCCATTATGAACATTGGTGTACAAATATCTGTTTGAGTCCCTGCTTTCAATTCTTTTGAATATATACATCTAGAAATGGAATTAGAGGATCTTATTGTAAATCTGTGTTTAACCTTTTGAGGGACTGCCAAATTGTTTTCCACAGGGGTTGTACCATTTTGCATTCCCACCAGCAATGTACAAGAATTCCATTTTTCTCTCACATCTTTGCCAAGATTGTTTTTTTCTGTTTTGCTTTGATAATAGACATTCTTTTGGTTGGGAATTGGTATCTCACTGTGGATTTTCTAGTATTTCTCTAATGACAAATGATGCTGAATATCTTTTCATTTGCTTCTTGGTTATTTGTGTTGTCTTCTTTGGACAAATGTCTGGTGAGATCCTTTGCCAATTTTGAAAATTGGATTATTTGCCTCCTTTTTTTTTTTTTTTTTTGAGTTGCAAGATTTCTTTATACATTCTAAATACAAGTTCGTTATCAAATATGTGATTTGCAAATTTTTTCTCCCTGTGGAGTCTTTTTACTTTTTGAGAGTGTCCTTTGAAGCACAAAGGTTTAATGGTTTTGGTGAAGTCCAGCTTATCTCTTTGGCTCTGTTTTTAAGAAATACTTGGTAAGTCAGATTCTAGACTCTAGCTTATTAACCACTGATTTAGGATTGCTGCTCTCTGCTGCCACTCCCCCCAGAAACCATTTGGAAAAATGCTAATGCTTTGTGCAAATACCTGTTTTCTGAAGTGGAGAGAGGCAGAGAGCTCTGGAGAGTAGGGAGGGTAGATATCTCACCAGTAGCAATTTTGTTTCAGTTCGATTTTTTCCTGCTCCTGAAGTTCCTTCACTTGGACCAGTGTGGTGGGGAGGAGGCTGTGATCAAAGTCTCTGGGTCCTGCAGGTTTTACATTGATCAAAATAGAGGCTAAACTAGGTTAAGTAGGTTAAAATGTCAGAAACTTTGCCTTCTGTCCTAGATTGTAGCATTTAAAATCAGAATGTCCATGGGATGTAGTAATTGTGTGTTTCTAGGAAGAAAGGTTTAGGGACTGTCACATCTAGAGGGTCATTTGGGTTAAGGTCTCCCCTTTTATATGAGAAAATATGTGTTTGGGGTAGGATTTGAAGACAGAAAACTACATTCATTCATTCACTCACATGTTTGGTGGAAAATAGTTAAGTCTGCATGCCATTTATCTCTACCAAGGAGAGGAATGTTTTATTTTGGAGGTGGATGGGGGATTAAAGCCTTTGTGGAATAGTCTGTCCTTTGGGAAAGAAGCAGTACAAACCCCGATGGCTATAGGATCAGGGTGTACACAACAATGGGGAAAAGCAAGGGGGTCATGTTGGTGAGGTCTAGGACTTTGCTCAGAACTGGAACTTTGCTGGGGGAAGGGGGAAGAAAGTTGTGTTGTTCCTTCCCTCTTGTACTAACACACCTGCACTGTTGGTCCTGGAGTGTAGCCTTAAGGCATTTTGCTGACGAGCTTTGGGACCTGGCCACCACACATCTTATGGTAGGTAGATTCCAAGTTCCCAATGACACGCTTAGGTTGGGAATGCAGACAGTCGATCCCTGGGAAAAGTAAGCATATATCTCATTGCTACCTTGCTTTCAGAACCCATACTCTTAACCCCCAGTCCATGAAGTCCTGTGATTTAGAGGTGGGGATGAGTTCTCATGGGCTTAGTGTGAGGGATCAGGAAAGCTTTTGTTAAAGAAAAGGGATTTGAGGAAGGACTTGGCTAAACAGTAGGATTTAAGCCAAGGGAGGGAAAGTATTATAAATAGAGTGACCTTTATGAACAAAGCTTGGGGGCTGCGGTCTGGAGTGGGGAGCGTGTTTGAAGCTATCACTTGGTCATTTTGGCTGAATTGTAGAGTACCTGCTGGAGGGAACTCTGTGGGCATGGTGGCATGGGACCAACTCTAGAGGACCCTGAGTGCTAGGAGAGAAGTTTTTACTGAGTTCAGTGGTCAGTGGGGAGCCCCTAAAACTGTTAGAGCAAGAACTGACATAAAACTAAAGCCATTCTTCATTCTGCAAGACTGGTGTGGTAGTATAGCATGGGTAGGTTAAAATTGGGGCTTTCCATGTGACAGCATAAAAATGGCTAACGGTGCTTTTGTACTATGAGCTCTCCTGATACTCCTCATGAAGCAGATAACTCCTGTTTTACTAATTTTATAGATGATGAAACTGGTACAGAGAGGTTAAATATGTAACTCCCCAGAGTTACATAGCTAGTACGTGGTAGAACGGGGATTCAGCCTGGGCAGGTCAGCTCTAGAACTCCTGTTCTTAACTGGTAGTAACACTTACAGTCACTTCAGTGAAACACTGAACACTGCAACAGTACAAAGAAGACATAGGAAATTATTTTTAACAGTGTGTTTAATCTTTGCATTTTATTGCATCTGAGGCAGTGCACCAGAACTTTATATAGTCAGCCTCTCTTTATAGCTAAACGCTGGTCTGACTTTTTCCATTTTTTTCCCGTAACTTTTTCCCCCTCTATTCTTGTTTTTCTTTTCTTTTCTTTTTTTTTTTTTTAAAGCTACTTAAAGGCTTTAAGTGAAGATTTGAAATCAAGTTTGTTAGTAGTTTAAATTTGCAGGCCAGTATTAAATCCCTAGAAACACTTGATCTGTATTCAATTTAAAGTTAAAACTTATTACTTTGCATTTTTAAATCTTTCTCTTCCTTCAAACAGTCTGGTATTAGTGGTGAATGTTTCTTTGGGAGAATTCATCCGCAGCTACACACATGTGATTAAGAAAACAAACTCAGCATTCAAAATTTTGCGCCTCTTGGCAAATGACACAGCTTGTAGAATGAATACGTGTACGGGTTAAGTCTTTAAAAAGATAATTGCCCTCATCTTTAAATTTCCACCTTTGCAACCATCCTTATTATTTCTGATTTTGCACTTGATTGTCAGGAATGCCAGCCACTGAGCTGAATTCAATTTCCTCCTTCCACTGTTCTCCCCCTGCTGGAATAGAGGTATTCATGACAGGCTTTAAGGATTTCACTAGAGGGAGCACAGTTAAAGGGTTCTTGCCTGCCAACCTCACATGCAGAAGAGAGCCCTGGCTCTGGAGAAGAAAGAGGGAGAGAGAGAGGTGTGGTCAGAGGAGGGAGAGAGGATATGAATTAAGGCTCAGCCAATTTTAAGAGAAATAAACCAAAACCAAAATACTCCTAATTCAGGGGATCTGAGTTTCTTGTTTCTCAAATGACTGCAGTCCTTTGGGGTTGATAATGGAGAATCTCTGTTACCAACCCTGTAATTTGCACAGATAAATATACCGTGGTTCCTGGTTTTCAAGTTTATTAAGATGTTGTAGTGGGACCAGTGGGGATTTTTTCCAAATAAAAAGGAGGTTGTGTGGGCTCTTGCATCTTAGAGGTTTTGGACAGTTTCAGCCATTTTACATTAAACCAGATTTAAAGAGTGGAAAAGATCAACTTTTATTTTTGCCACTTTGTGATGCCTTTGGCCTTTGAACAAAGCATTTTACAAGTAGATCTGCTGTGCGAAGAATACTTTTTGTAAAGAGAGACCTTGTTACCCTTGGCACCTACTGGGAACGTCCCTAAATTTGGATGGTGAAGTCAGGCCATATTTTAAATGCATCCCTGGAAGAGATGAAATGTTCAGAATTTGGCAGCATTTCGCCTCTGACGGCCTAGTTCTTAAGCCACATACAATCTAATTGGTGGTGACAGCCTTTTGCATAAGAGCATTTTGATGAATTAAATTATTTCCAGTACTTCTTATTCTTCTCATGTCATCAGCAAAATCGCTATGTTGTGTTTACCTTGTGCCTACCAGGTACAATGTGTTAGGCAATAAGGAAATGTTTGATCAATTGAGTCCTCATTAGTCAAACCTTATAAAACATAGCATTCTATGCAGATAGATATTGAAGATCCTCATAGCTGTGAGACATAATCAGTATGCTGGCAGGAACACTGATAGCATACAAGGCACACTACTATATTAAAATAATTACATTAAATGAATATAAATTGTATTAGCAATTTTCTTTTTATATTTGGGGGAGGTATAGAGGACAGGTACTTAGGTAAGAAGTCCTTAGGGTTTTTTATTATGGCCTGGTAGGTAAAATAAGTATTTGAGTTTCTGCTGTACTCTTGTTTACAGACTGTGCCCTTTGTATAAGGAATACTTTGGAAATATTGCCCCAATTTGTGTATCAGAACACTGGACTTTCTCAGCTAACAGTTTTGACTTTTGTTGGTGACTCATTTGTACTGTGGGAAACCCAAACCAACTATGGATATCAGAAACTGCCTAATCTGGAAGGGTTTAGGACTTTCTTATGGGTGAAGAGAGTGTGGTAAATGCATTGGCTTCAGCAGAAGAAGATTGGTGGGGAGATGTCATGGAGTTGCCTGTTATCCTTCAGCTTCAAAGTTAAATACATTTCACAGATAAGAATTGATCTGGATTGCTTAGTTTGATATAAGACACTTATGTATACTGTTCACTTTGTGTTAAGCTTTGTACCAACTTTCCGTGGATCTTTTCACATATTCCTCAGAAGAAACCTAGCTTTATCTCCATTTTACCTATTAGGAAACTGAGGTGCAGACAGGTTAGGTAATTTGCTCCGGTTACACAACTTTTAAGTGGAAGAGCAAGTACATGGACCCAGAAAGAATTCCTAGCACCTAGGTCCAGAGCCCTCCTAAATGGTCGTTATTTGGTTTTTTGTTTTGTTTTTGTTTTTAAAATTTTTTTAATGTTTATTTTAGAGAGAGACAGAGATAGAGCATGAGTGGGGGAGGGGCAGAGAGAGAGACACACACACAGAATCTGAAGCAGGCTCCAGGCTCTGAGCTTTCAGCACTGAACCCGATGTGGGGCCCGAATTCATGAGCCGTGAGATCATGACCTGAGCTGAAGTTGGATGCTCAACCAACTGAGCCACCCAGGCGCCCGATGGTCCTTATTTGTAAGTTGGAAGTAATACACCTTCCCCCTTACACAGTTTTGCATGTTAGTTGAGATAACGTGAACAGTACCTCTGGCAATCTTGGCACCTAGTAGGAGCTCAACAACTGAGAGTTGCTATTAGTAACAACTTCTCTTAATAAAGTTCATAATGCTGAGAGGATACTTATTACATTTCACTTTATATTCTGTTGTATTTTCTTTATTAAACGACTCAAAAACTGTAAAGAAAAAAGAAAGATGTGTTGAGCAACAGTAAGGACAGAAGCGAAGTATTATAAAGTGCCACATTGAGCCCATTGGCCAGAGGTTATATTAGTGATTCTTGAAGGATTTTCACATGTAAAAAGAGGGAAATCAAGCAGTGTCTTGAGGAAGTGGGTCTGTGCTTCAAGTTTGCCATTCTTCCCCTTATTTTCATTCTCACACTGTACTCAGAGGCGAGAAGGGCTGTATTCAACTGGCAAGCTCCCTTTGCTATCTATATAGCTGGGTTGTTCTAAGCTCTTTTAAAAAATGGCAGCTCCAAATGACATTCAAATTCACAAATTTTCATTTCTCTCAAAATTTTTTTTAATGTTTATTTATTTTTGAGAAAGAGCGCGCAAGGAGGGGAGGGGAAGAGAAAGAGATAAACATAGACTCTGAGGTAGGCTCCGGGCTCCAAGCTGTCAGAGCCTGACATGGGGCTGGAACCCACGAACAATGAGATCATGACCTGAGCTGAAGTTGGATGCTTAACTACTGAGCCAGCCAGGTGCCCCTAAATTTTCATTTATCTTAAAGGTAGAACTATAAAATTCAAAGTTGTTAATAAACTGTGTACTTTAATCTAGGAAAACTGAGAAGGTGGATATTTTAATATAATTTTACAGATTTCTCAGTAATTTGGGATGAATTAAAAATTCAAAGTATGCTGGGGCTTCCAATATTGAGGGCCTATTTTTTTTAGTGTTTATTTATTTATTTTGGGGGTGGGGAGGGGCAGAGGAAGAGGGAAGAGAGAGAATACCAAGCAGGCTCCACACTGTCATCACAGAGCCCCATGTGGGGCTTGATCTCAGGAAACCTGAGATCATGACATGAGCAGAAATCAAGAGTCTGATGCTTAACTGACTGAGCCACTCAAGTGTTCCTGAGGGCCTATATTAAGAGTTAGGAACCCTATTAGTACCAAACGAATTAAATGTTTTGCCCCCACATTTTTCTCACTGAGTATCAGTGAGAAAAGGAAGTTAAAGCCTTAGAAATGATTTTTTTTTTTTATCCTTCCAATAATTTCCACCATTTTTGGGGTTATTTTGTTTCTACTACTTCTTAGATAAAGACAGGAAGCATGCATCATTTCAGTTTTTGGAACTTATGTTAGCATGCAATCCAGGAAAATTTTACAGAGTTATTTCTAAATCTTTTTAAAATAAAAAAATCGTGTGTGTGTATTTTTAACGCTTGTAAATTTTCAACTTAAGCCCTTTCTTATAAGAGCCCTGCGTTGTTTAGATTGCAATAATATTTCCTTATTAATTTTTACTCTTATTTAAACATTTTTGTTGGACTTTGTTTCTTTAGCAGAGAAGTTGGCCACCTCTATCATGCCAGATGTTCCAGATAAAAAACATGAAACCCTCTTCCTCCCCACCTAGAGAAAGCACCTGTAAGCAAACAACTATGACAAACGTGCCACACGAGTGCTATTATTGCCACGTGAAACATGATGATCAAAATCCTTGTTTCTGTCACAGGCTTCAGATTCTCACGTCAGTTTGAAATAACAGAGCACTTACTGAGAGTGATTGGTGTGGTCTGCTACTGTTTCAAGTACTTCACACGCTTTGGTTATTAAGTAGTCTTTTATTTTGCTATCTTTACCTATCACTTAAGCAAAAGCTTTGCAGGGCGCGCGCGTGTTTGTGTGTGTCTGTTGAGGAGGGGTGCTAAATTTTGTGGGCTAGTGCTTAATTTAGTATACAAAAATCTGACAAAACTCTTCTAAACACATTTTTTAGAAGTGCTGTATATTCTCCTAAGCCCTGGGTCCCGCCCCTGCCGAAGCAAAGACAACCATAAAGAGGGAGGGACTAACAACTCCATCTGAAAATGAACCCGATTTTAAAATGGCAAGATTTTTTAAAAAAAATTTTCGGGGCGAACGAATCACTTCTAGGAGCAATGGAAGGGGAAATAGAAAAATTTCGGGTAGTGTCTCCAAAACCTGTACACAGAATCACCGCCGCCTGTCTCTCCATCTTAAACTGGTTTCATGATCTCTCTTTGCTAGACGAGAAGTTCAAGTTCGCAGGGCGCACGCTGTGACCTCTAGTGGTGGGCATCCGGCGAACACCGGGGCTTCGGGCTGACACCTGGGACGGCACCTGGGCCGCATTTCCTTGCCGGCCCGTGGTTTCCTACACATTAGGCGGCGGCTTGCCATTCATGCTTTTGACAGCTGCGTGGCCGCCCGCGAGCGGAAAGCGAAGTGCTCCCTGCATCAGCCTCTGGGCCCCTGGTCCGAAACCTCGGGCGGGAGGGCCCGACGGCGACCACATTCGATGGTGCCCCGGGGCGGCCAGCCTGCTCCTCCATAGGTGGCTGCGTTTCCGACTTCGCCCTGGCTCCACTCCGGGGGCTTGACGTGCAAACTTCGCCGGAGCGAGCTGAGAGGGAGGGACCGGCGTGGGGGAGGAGGCGGCGGGAGGCGCCTCTGCTTAAGGGAGCCGGCCGGGCGCCGCGGCTCGGACGGACGCGCGGACGGAAGGAAGGAGCGGGGCCGCCGGGCCCGGCCCGGGGATGCGAGCGGCCTCAGGGTGGGCAGCTGGAGGGCCGGGGGTGCGTCTTCGGGCCTCCCCGCCGTGGGCAGCCGTGGCTGGGGCGGGGGCGGCTCCGGGCGCCGGCCTCCGTGCGGGTCTCGGCGGCAGAGGCAACCAGGGGACCCTGCGCCGCGGTGGCGGGCCGCCGGCGGCTCGTCCCCTCCCCCGAGGGGCCGCGGGAGTCGAAAGCGAAAGCGAGCCCGGGCCGCGGACTTTGCGCCCGGGGCGGGGGGTGGCACGGGAGGAGGCGGGTTGGGAGGGCTGGGTGGCCGGGGGGCGCTGTCAGCGAGCCCCACCCGGCCTGCGGGCCGCGCACGCCGCCGGAACTCCCCGGCGCCTCCTTAAAAGCGGCCCCCGCGCGACTCTTTTCCCCCTTTTTTGTTACATTGTAGGAGCGGAAAGAATGTCGGAGCGGGCCGTGGATGACGTCAGGGGGGAGCCGCGCCGAGTGGCGGCGGCAGCGGGCGGAGCAGCGGCGGCGGCCGCCCGGCAGCAGCAGCAGCAGCCGCAGCAGCAGCAGCAGCCTCCGCAGCCCCAGCGGCAGCAGCCGCCGCCGCCGCCGCCGCGGCGCCTCCGGCCGGAGGACGGCGGCCCGGGCGCCGCCTCCACATCGGCCGCCGCCGCAATGGCGACCGTCGGGGAGCGCAGGCCCCTGCCCAGTCCAGAAGCGATGCTGGGACAGTCGTGGAATCTGTGGGTCGAGGCTTCCAAACTTCCTGGGAAGGACGGTGAGTGTCCACGCCCTCCTTTTCCCCAGGTCCCTCCGTCCCCCATCCTCTGACCCTCCTCGCCTCCCCGCCCCCACCCTGTGACCCGCCCCCTCGGGGGTCAGAGATGCTATCGCTCTGTTGGGGTACGCAGAGGTGCCCGCAACTACTCCTTGCGTGCGTGAGCGTGCGTCACACTCCCGGCCACTGATCTGCCTCTCCCCTCCTCCTGTGTGTGTGTATCTCCTAGGGACGGAATTGGACGAAAGTTTCAAGGAGTTTGGGAAAAACCGCGAAGTCATGGGGCTCTGTCGCGAAGGTGAGTCCAGCCCCCCCGTTGGAGTTTGTGCAAGCCCCGAGGAAGTTTGCTTGCCCGCTTCGTTTGGGTGGGGAACTTGACCCTACCTTACTCACTCCTTACCCACGCGCGAGGATGCTGCTGCTTGAGGAGGAAGAAGGGGGAGAGCAGAACGATTGGAAAATCTGGTTTCCGGGTCTTCCTGTAATGGGGAGCGTCCTAGAACCCATTGGTGGAGGCCTGGTGTGGTGCAGCCTGAGCTGCGTTGCTCAGTGATAAGCTTTGGGGACTAGCAGTGAGTTGAACCCAAATCCCTTCTGGTCTCTCTTACTGAAAAACACAAGTGGAGACGGGAATTACTAGCTTGGAAAGCATTTCCACGAATGCTTTAGGCGGCTCTGGGAAGGAAATCTTGCCACCAGGAATTTTCTGCTGGCAATCAAAATTGATTTCAAACTTTAGAAAAGATAACAGTTTATCTGTGCGGCCTTATTTCTGTGAGATTCAAGCTGCAAAGTTTAGGATGCTACAGAAGGATCACCACAACTGAGGAGCAGTTGGCCAGACTGTGTGTGTGACTTGCCAAGATCAGGGTGCGAAAAAGGCCAGAGTTCCGTATCGTGAAACAAGCCTTTAGCGTCCATAGTTAGTGAAACCAGTGTCTAATTATTGGTCAGTTTTTAATAAAACTGATCTTTAGAGAAGGATATTTAGGGAAATATTTGTAGCTAAAGGTGTGTCTCCAAATGAAATGAAAGGTCAGGTATCTAGAAACTGTCAGACTTTTTTTTTTTTTTCTTTTTTCCTCCTAAAATCCTCCTAGATTTTATTTTTCTTTGAATAGTCAACTTTGCTATCTAATGCCTGTGCCAGGCTTGGACACACTGCAGTCAGAAAGGACTTCTGGAGGCCAGTGAACTTTAGGTTAGTTTAAGTTGCTCTTTCAGTGGTGGTAAGGACAAGGCCTTACATGAGGTTTGGTGTCCAAAATCCTGAGTTTATATTCCCTAATGCAATTTCATTGCTTATATATAGCCGTTTACTTTGGCATAGTTATTGTCCATGGCCCAAGAATAGGTAGAGCCTTGGCGAGCTGAATGTTTTAAAGTCCAGAGTTGGCCCATTGTTACTCTGTCTCCATATTTACTTCTTGTTTTTAGAGCCTCTCTTTTTTTCACGTTTGCTGTTTTGGTTTTTTGAACTGGCCTCTTGTTGGCCTCTTGGCGCTGAGAAGAAGAGTAATACCAGTGGCAGCTCTGTGAGAGCTTCCAATTGGAACAGATTATAGAGCAAATTAGTTGATTTTGAAAATGAGAATCGCTGTTTGAGAGCAAAGGAAAGAGAGGGAAAGCACAGGACTTGCTGGCGATGTTGCAATAGGAAAAATCAGTTGTTAGTCCGGTTTTAGTGTTGAGTTGGCAGTCCGCCTGGGCTTAAAAAATTAAAATCACTAGGTGGCAACTCTCATATGAAGCAGTTGGAGTAGAGCATTAGAGGACCTGACCCACTCCTGTTCTTAGTTTTTATTCTTTGGGTGTGGATACATTTCCCATAAGGGGTTTCTAAATCTGTGTGAAAACAGCATGCTAGTAATTATTGGTAATTCCCCAATAGAGGATGAGTAAGGGTATTAGTGTTTCACTGGGCAACTTGGTCTAGACTGAGACCCAACCACATTTAGTGGCTAGAATGCAGTTATTGCCATATTTATTATTTTCTGCTGGGACATATTCATCAACAGGTTTTATTTACCACGAGGATCTAAGACCTCTTAACTACCTTCTTGAGGCAAAAAGGGCTCAGAGATTTGGTTGTGTGTGTTTCTGACCTACCAAATTACTAATGATTATTAGAGGTGCTGTTTTTTAAAAGTTGCTCTCACCATTCAGAGGATGCTGAAGGGGCCAGGATGGCTGAAATTCTGCCTGGCTGTTTGGCTTAGAGACTGAAGTTTTTAATTCGGTCACTTCTTGATTCATTTGTGATTTTATGGATTTTCTGAAACAGTTGCAAAATTCAAGCATGAGGATATTCAGCACTCATGCAGTGGGCTTTGTTTGTCTAACAAACAGCTCATGTTGGGCTGTTTAAGAAATGAAAATACGTTTTAAAATCAGCAAAAATTACTAGTTATCTTTTGTCTTTAGTGACGATTATTTCGTACCAAGAAAATGTGTTGTGGAACTAAATCTGTACTAATTCCTCTTGGCAAGGAGGTTAAATGTAGATAAATTGACCACATGATTGAAGCACTAAGAATCAGGAACTGCCCATCTTGGAAGATGTTTGGGAATATTAACCAGACTTGTTGAGTTCTCATCCAGTTGCTTTATGATTGTGGACTTAGGGGTCAAAGCCTGGGTATGAGAGCAAGTTGCTTAACCTTGTACTTGTTTTTTACCTCTCAGAATCTGGCTTTCCCTCTTTGTAAAACGTGATAATACCTGCTTCCCAAGGTTGTAGGAGTGGAAATTAAATTAGATAACATACTGAAAATGACTCAGTGCATACTAATTTCTTCAACCCTTTAAACTGCTGATAATCTTAGACTTTATTTCTGAATTCAGTATTTATTTGGGTCAGGGGGTTAATATCCGGGACTTGAATGGGCTATAGTGCAGTCATAGTTTCCTTGAAATTGTAGGCTAAACTACGTACATCTACTGTTTTTTTAAGTTTTTTTTTTTTTTTTTAAATGATTATTTTTGAGAGAGAGAGCCAGGGACGGGCAGACAGAGAGACAGACACACACACACACACACACACACACACACACACAATCAGAAACAGGATCCAGGCTCTGAGCTGTCAGCACAGAGCCCGATGCAGGGCTTGAACTCACGAGCCATGAGATCATGGCCTGAGCCGAAGTTGGAAGCCTAACCGACTGAGCCATCCAGGCACCCCTGTATGTCTACTTCCTAGTAATGTCTACAGCTTCTCTTGAATTCTCAGAGATCCTTCATTTATCTTGACCCCCAAAATTCAAAACTGGTGAGCCATGATTTTTGTCTTTTTTTTCTCTTGTAGCTTAGTTTGGCCAGTTCTTTCATGGTAAGACTGCCCAAGGGTTAATGCTGTGGGAGAGGTTAGAACTATTGATTTAGATGGAAGTGAGGTTAGTTGTGGTTTAGCTAATGTATCATCCCTTTTTTTCCTAATTAGCACAGGTAGGCAAATGTTAGGATAAAATTTCAGTTATCTTTTAGAGGTCATCCTGTTTCCATTTGCATCCTCACATTCTTATTGCCTTTGGTTTCTTGTAATTTGTAATTGTAGTTGATAACACAGGTGATCTGAGTGGAAACAGGTGGATAATACATTTTGGCTGTTTTCAAACGATTAAACTTAGAAGATAAATTACCCTATTTTCCAAAGGTAACTTGTGAAATTCTATATCTAACAAAATTATTTTTAGATGAAATTGATTGGTATGAGTAACTGATTAAAGTTTCCATATTAGTGACTGAACATATATAGGGAGCCTTAAAAAAATAAAAAATGCCTTGATTTCTTGGCAGATTTAAAAAAAAAAAGCAACTTAATCTGTCACCATTTGAAAGTATATATTATGTGGTGGCTCTTTCATTAGAATGTCGGCTCCCAGAGGACAGGAGCATTGTTGATGGAGGTATAGTCATCTTCTGCACCATTTGTGCTCAGTAAATATTTGCTGCCAAAAATGTATTAATTGGGCTACTTAGAAAGATTGAGCTGAGTCTCAAGGATGAAGAGGTCGAATCATCCAATTTTCCATTGTCTCCATGCCCTCCTCCCCCAAAGGTACCTATTCTGTGGGAGGTATGCTTTATGGCCCTCGGAAGGCCAGAGGCTGTCTTTCAGCACTTCCTGTTGATTTGTCCTGAGTTTAGCACTCCATTTACACTTGCCAGAAAGTGCAGACAGGACACCACCTCTCTTATCTGTGATATTTAGGCAAGGGAGTGGAATGGCGACCCAGAGTGATAGCCACACTTGATGACAGGTGATTTCCCTGTCATAATAACAATGACATAATTGAGCCTAGGGCAAGATGAAAAAGAGGTTGGTTGGCATCTATAAGCAGCTAGATTAAAAGAAAAGAAAATAAAAGACTGACTGGGGCATGGGCAGCCTCAGTCAACACTAACTGAGTCACCGTATCAATACTAAATTTTTCTTGCCTAGAGAAGAAAATGGTCATAGTTAACTGAAAACAAATAGGTATTTGTGTGAAATACTGTTAAAGTAACTGCATTATAAGCATAAAACCCTCTTCCTGAAGAACGTTTCTGTTTTTCTGTAGGGTTTCTTTCATGTTCCCCCCCCCCCCCAGCTTTTTCTTATGGACAATTTGAAATCTACAAAAGATACAGAAAAAATTTTAATGAGCCTCCTTGTATCCTTCATACAGCTTAAACACCTAATGAGTCATGGCCCAATCTTGTTTCATCCCTACCCCACTCCCCACACTGAATTATTTCGAAGCATGTCCCAGACAGCATATCATTTCTTTAGGTTTTCTTCTTTTCTGCTTACATGGACTTCACCTTGTCTCCTGCAGAATGGAGTCTTTATGTGTGCTGTACCTTCTTTTGAGGCAAGCCAGGCTGCCCTTTCTGATATCTTTCATAGGTGTATGAGTGTTCTGCAGGTGGCAGTGTTTGCATTCTGCCTACATCTCAAGTGGAAATCGAAACTGAGCCTTAGGAATCCATGAGATCCAAGTTCACTGTATCTGAATCAGGTTCATACATAAGGAGCACTCAGGTGATTCGATTGCAGGTCACCCACACTTGATGCCTCACGGATGAGAGCTAGGGCTGCACTGACAATGGGCAGTTGTCTGACAGTTGATGTATGAAACTCTCTAAAGTCTGCACGAACTCCAGAGTGAAAGAGCCCCTGGAGACCTAGTGAGACACTCCCACAGAGCAGGGATTCCTTCCTCTTAGTTCTGGTTCCTTAGCTCTTTTAATGTAGATGACAGCCCGTGGACCAAATCCTGCCTGCAGCCTAGCTAAGAATGGTTTCTACATTGTTGAATCATTGAAGTAAAAACTCAGAAGAAAATGATTGTTTGATGATATGTGAAAAAATATGAGATTCAGATATTAGAGTCCATAGTAAAGTTTCATTGGAACATAGCCACAGCCATTCATTTACTTTACTGATGGTCTGTGGCGGCTTTCTCCCTACAAGGAACAGCAGAGTTGAGTAGGTGCAACCGAAGCCATACAGTCTGCCAAGCCCACAATTTACTGTTTGGCTCTTGACAGACAAAGTTTGCCAATTCTTGTTGTAATGGGTTCCTTGGTTAATGAAGGAAAACTCATTCTGCAGAATGTGATTTTGGTACTCCTCAAACTTGTTTTGAAGGGGAGAATCTTTAAAATAGTAAAAGTTATTATTCTTAAACCAAAAATTTATCCAGTACTGAAGAAGTATGTTGGATTAGAAGGAAGATGAAAGAATGTATGTGAGGTTTTGTGTAAGAAGGATCCCGTCCTCGTCCTCTTTTGTCATTCACTGCCACTTCTCTAGGGTATATGTCTGTTTCAGGGCAGTTCAAATACAGAGCATCAACAGAGCTGTCATTGTCTCAGCTTTTAAGAGCCTTAAACTGTGAGGATGGTGATCAGCTTCTGTTAAGCCCCACTGGAGAAAGAAGCAAACTTTCATGGGATTTTAAAAAGGGTACCTGACTCAAATTCTTCAGAGTTTCTGCCCTTGTAGTTTGGAGAAACTAGTTTGGAGCCCCATTGGAGGTCATTTTGGGAATTAGGAGGCTGCTTCACCAGGAACCAGATCTGCATTTTGATTGATGAAGAGGGTATACAGCATCCTTGTATCTCACACTTTTAAGATTTTGTACTTGCTGAAGAGTTAACACCTGGCACAATCCATGCTGAATTTCTCCACCCTCTAGGCTTTGTTGTTAATGGAGACCGTGTGCATTACCTGTGATGGCGTGGGGTTCCCAAACTTTACTCAAGTTACAGTTTTGTTTCTTGTGAACTCTAACTTTGGGAGAAATTTGTGCATCGTTATTGAGTGTGACCTACATGTTCTATGGCCTCATTTCTTATAAGGATATCCTGCTTTCTCAATGCCACATCTCACAGCATACCTGTGTATATGTGGACAGCTTAAGCTTGGTGAGAATGTTTATTCTGTGCCAACATATGCTTTACCTTATGTCATCTTGTCAGCACTCCTGTGATCTCAGCATTCCCATTTCCCCCTTTTACAGATGAGGAAACTGAGGCTCAGAGAAATGAGGTACCTCAGTAAGATCATGAAGCATGTAAGAGACACTAACCCAGATCTGCCTGACTCCACAGTCCACATGCTTGACCCACTGCCGTGCTGAGCCCATTCCAGAACGCTCGCCTGCTTTTCATGAGCTTGAGCAGGTTGCTATGACCTTTGTTTTCTTTTCCTCAGCTAGAAAAACTGAACTTTACTACCCCTGCCCCCACATTTATTCTAAAGATACCAGAGCCTTTTCCTTGCTGTGCCTTAGAACAGTCTATATGTTGTGTTTAGCAGTTCCTTTATACAGATCTTTTCTTGGAGGGGGAGGGGACATGTATGCGGTTTGCATTAGAAGTAATTGACTTTAAAAAAAGATGAAATCTAAGGTTGTAGCAGATAGGAAACACAATCATCTGGGATTTGTGCCATTAGGAAAAAAATCTTTTAAAAAAGAAGTGAAATTTCACTATTTAAATAGCATTTCAGTGCAAGATTGCTTTTAATCACATTGATATTCAAAGTTTATGGCAGTATTTTTAATAAATGTGCCCCTCTGATTATTAAAGTATTTTTTGATTGAAGTTCTAAGGAGAAAAAGAAGCCTGTTAGTAGACTTAACAGTTGGAGTTACTGTACTTTTGAGAGAAAGGCAGAGGATTACATTTATATTCATCTTGTACAGCAGGGATTATTATAAATGAGCAGAAGAAGGAAAAGAATGATTTTTACATTTCAGGCACTCAACATAAAACTAGATTAAGTGTTCTTGTTCCTTTTTGTAATAAAGACCCTGCTAACACGAAATGCTTTTGTGTTCTGTGTAAGCTTATGGCAGGCAAAAGTCATAGGTTGTTATCGATTACATCCACAATCTTAAAGCAAAAAGTATTTCCCTCCCAGGCTACACTGATGTTTGCCACAATCTTGAACTCCAGTAATGCAGGCGGGGGGTGGGGTGGGGGACAACCCCCCAAAACGAATGTTTTTAACAGTGGTTCCAGGCTTTTCTGTTTTATACCAGGAAGTTTCCTAAATAAATTGGGGACCAATGATAGGGTTGCTAGCATTTTGAAATATAGATAATTAGACACACATATAGTTATTACCATTATAAAAGTATGAGGGCCATTGTTTTGGAATAAAGGACAGTTTTTTAAATTTGAAGAAAGTTTTGAAAAGACACAATGCGTTATCCTTACTTTTCTCATTTCTTTGTGGACTTACTGGAGATCATTACGTATTTTGCCATTTGAGAAGCACTGCTTTAAATCAGCTTCCTAAAATGTCTATCATGCAACCTTGCTTCTGTATGCTTTTTTTTTTTTTTTTTTTTTTTTTTTTTTAAATTTTTTTTTAATGTTTATTTATTTTGGGGACAGAGAGAGACAGAGCATGAACGGGGGAGGGGCAGAGAGAGAGGGAGACACAGAATCGGAAGCAGGCTCCAGGCTCTGAGCCATCAGCCCAGAGCCTGACTCGGGGCTCGAACTCCCGGACCGCGAGATCGTGACCCGAGCTGAAGTCGGACGCTTAACCGACTGAGCCACCCAGGCGCCCCCTGTATGCTATTCTTAGGAGTCAGGCAGGAAAGGGGTTCCATGTGGTAGGTTTAAAAAGACAACTTGCAAGGCAGTGGTGGGAACTACTGATTCTGGAGTTAAACAGACTTAGGCTCAAATCTCAGCTGTGGCTGGTGAGTTAACTTGAGGAAAATTAAATAGCTTTGCTAAGCCTCAGTTGACTGACTGTAAAATGGGAATAGTGGTAGTGCCCCATAGTGGTTGGAAGGTTTAAATATTGTAGTGCTGTTTCAGCACTTTGTGCAGTGGCTTGCAGAGTAACTGTTCAACACATGTTAATTGCTGAATCTGTTCATTTTATCAGTAATGAAAATGGGGTGTCCTGAGCGTGCTTCTGATCAGGTGCTCCTGCAGGACGTATAGGGGAGCAAGCAGCAGGAAGGGAGATGGCCGTTTTCCTTGAGCAGGCAGTATGTTGGCGGTCAGAGGAAACCTCAGTGTGCTCGGGAGGGCAGAGTGTAGGAAATGAACCCAAGTTTCGAGTTGTCTTAAGACTCCAGTGAAAATGAGAAGTGGGAATTGACATTTCTTGTTTCCTCCTTTAGACCTCTCCTTTTGACTTGGAGAGAGAAGCCCCGTGTGGTTATTTACTCTCTCCTGCTTGTACAGAGTGGTGCAGCTCCTCTTCTGGAAGCCTGAAGTTTGTCTTTTAGATAGCTTCTTAGAATGTTCCACAAACTTCTTTTTCTGAGCAAGAAAGGTAAATTGTAGCCAGTAGAGTAAGTTGTCTTCACTAAATTGTGAAAGGGATGGGATAACCGAGGCTCCTATTTGTATGATGGTGTGTGTTGGAGGGGAGGTGCTGGGGACAGGGGATGGTAGTCACAAGGGGTTTTCTGCCTGGTGAGGGAATTTAGAAAATTGCCTGGTCAATTCTTGTAAATTTCCATTCTAACTGGAAGCAGTTCTTCATTTAAGTTACCTTGTTCTCTTTGGAAACTATATGGACAGATAGGTTTTAATGGGGAAAAAATCATCATTATGATAGAAGTTAATACATATTCATTGTAAAGATTTTACTAATGAAATATGGAACATGAAAACCATCATTCTTTGTAACCCCATTCTAGCCAATTTTAAATCTTTAATTACAGGGTTTGTATTTAGGGACGTTTATACTTGATCAAGGACACCCATGTTACTGCTTTGGGCACTTAACGACAGGCAGGACTTGAACTTGCTAGCCTGGTTATTTTATTTCCTGACGAGGTCCGGGCCTTGTCTCTCGGCAGGCCCCAGAGTATTTTGTCCAGCATGATTCCTGCTTTGAGAATCCTCTGGCTGTTTTGCCTTTGTTCATTTAGCTTTTCTCCCACAGACATTTGGTAGACACTTTATCTGTGCCTTTTGCTGGTCTGGAGTCTGAGGGTACAACTGCAAACAAGGTAGGAAGGCACAGCCCTAACCCTCAGTAAGGCAGCTGGTCAGCAGATATTTGCAGACTTACCCACTAAGTGCCAGGTTCTCTGATGGATGCTGGGGATAGAGTGACACAAGTCAGAAGGAGCCCCTGCCCTCTGCCAAAGGGAGACACAGTAAATACACAAACATTTTTCAAGGACATAGAGTGCTGTAAAGTAAGCTAATGATGTTGGGGGGGGGGTGGTAGTTCTAGCTAACATGATGAAGGAAGGCTTTTCTGGGAATTTAGCATTGGAGCTGAGATCTAAATGGTGTGAAAGAAGCTGTCACTGGGTCATCTGGGATGGGGGAAGGAATATTCCATGTGGATGGAAAAAACAATTACACAGCCTCTGTGATAGGAATGGAGAGGAGTAGAGGAAAAATGAAGCTTATGAAGGTCAGACCACAAAGGCCAAGGTTAGGATTTGGGTTTATCCTATGCGTAAAGGGAGCCTACTGCAGGGGAATGGCCTGATCTGTGAAGTGTGAAAACCACCAGCTCTTGTATGCTAAGTGTTTCAAGGGAAGGGTGTGGAGACCAGGCGATTAGGTGAGAGGTGGTGATGGCAGTGGCAGGGTATCCTGTGGAGGGTATGGTTTGGAGGTGGATTTGACATGATTTCGTGAAGACTTGGATGTGGGTGGGGGAGAAAGGTAAGGATTGAGCAGCCGAGTGGTGAGGAGTGGCAGAGACAGTGGAGACTTGGTCAAGGGGCTCGGGTTTCGGCCACAGTGTGTGTGAGGTACTTAGCCTTCGCCTGCAGCTGTGGAGTACACAGCCACCCCTGGTGGGGCAGCCTGGGCTGGCGGCGTTGTGCGCATCCGTGTCACCTGTGTACAGAACCTGGAAAGCTACAGGACAGGGTGAGTTCCTCCAAGGTGCGAGTGTGGACAGAGAGTAGAAGCGGGCCAGCGGTCCTCCTTGAGGGGGTGGGGTTGAGGAGGAAGCTGTGGGAGGAGGGAGGAATCGCTAGGAGATGGGAAGGGAATCCAGCTGAGCGTGGTTGGTATAGAATTCAAAAGGAGAAGCACTTGAAGTGAGGCGTGATTGCCTGTGTCAGATGCTGTGTGAAGTAAAGCCAGGCCAGGGAACTGATCTTTGGCTCTGGAAGTGTGGAGGTGATTAATGACCTTCATCAGTGGATGAAATGCCTCAGTGGAGGGGGCTGAGGGAGGGACTGGGGGTACTGTGAGGACCAGCACTGAGGAAATGGAGACGACAGATGTGGGCAGGTCTCCAAAGGGTTTTGCTCTGAAAGAAAATGGGGAAATGTGGCAGTAGCAGGACAAGAGTATGGATAAAGGGGAATAGGGAAGGTTTATTTTATTCCGTTTTGTTTTGTTTTGGATAATACTAGGCCATGTTTGTCTGCTCCTGGAAATATCCAGGAGTGGGGGATAATTGATTGCATGTGAGAAAATAGATAAAACTACAGGGATTATGCTCTGAGATGAGAAAAGGGGATGGGATCAGTGCCCAAGTAGACTGGTCAGCTTTGGATAGAATGGGACTTTATTCTGGTATTCTGAGAGGAAGAGCCTGTAGATGCATTGCAGGTAGAAACATGGAATTGGGGAAGCATAAGGTAATTAGTTCTTTCCTGTGAAGTAGGAGAGAAGTTAGGAGGTCATCAGTTAGTTGAGAGTGGATAGGAAGAATTTTGTCTGCCAGTTTTCCAGAGAATGCAGCTGGGTGGAAGAGGGTGGATAGCCAAGTAAACTGGCAGTTACATATCCCTTGGAGGCTTACCAGTGCACTTAGAAGAAATCCAAACTTCCTAGCAAGGCCTGCGAGGCCTTGGGTGGTGAGAAGGTAAGCCCAGAAAATCAGGAATCTCCATTAACTTGGCAGGGAGGACAGGGTGAGTTGGTGGGAAAGCAGGGGTTAGTTAAGGAAGGCTTCCTGGAGGAGATGAGTGGGGAAGTTGCTGCTGTTGTTAATCCTTGAAGGAGGAGTTAGCCAGTCTGGTGTGGAAGCAACTTCTGAGGTGGGGACATCTCTGCGACGGAGCCCAGAGCTTGGCTGGACCACTGGAGGGTAGGAGACAGAGGTGCAGCAGGAGACAGGTCACGCCAGGGGGTGGGCGTCAGGAGACCAGCATGGTAGCTATGTGCAGATTGAACTGGCAGGGGCAAAAGTGGAGGCTGGAGGCCAGTGGGGCATGGAGCCTGCCTCCTTCATGTGAAATCCTCAAGTGTTTATTTAGGTAACGAAAAACTGAGGGAGTGGGGTTTTAAGATACAATTTTACAGTCTAAAGTGGATTGTTTCTGTCTGGTAAAACCCTCTCATGTGTCTTTTTGTTGGTGTTCGTTCATTAATTCAGTCAGCCTGTATTTACTGAACACCTACTTTGTGCTAGATACTGTTCTCATTTTCAGAAAAAAACAGGAAATGTTCCAGAACTGCCCTTATAGAGCTTCTATCTAGTGAAGGAGACCGGTAACAACAACAAATTGGAATATATATGTTAGGTGGTGATGAGTGTTCTGGAGAAAGATAAAGCATGGAAGCGTGCAGTTTAAAATAGGGTGAGGAATTTTCTGAACCAAGGCTTAGAGGATATGAAGGCACGAGCCATCTGGATGTCATGGATGAGCTTTAGGCCGAAAGAACAGCAAATCCAAAGGCCCTGATGGGAGAGGATCATAGGGTGTTGACAGAAAGGCAGGGGACGAAGGTGTCTGGGAAGATGAGTAGGAGTGTAGAAGTCACTTGCTGAGGGCTTAGGGGTGAGTTGGAGAGGGAGACGCCACAGGGCTTTGTGGCCCAGTGAAAATTCAAATCCTTTTACTATGGCCTACAGGCCCTGCTTGGTCTGGCTTCTGCCAGGCTGTTCACCCTCCCCATCTTCCATTTTCCCCTTTGCCTACAGTGCCTCAGGCCTGCTAGCCTCCTTCCAATTCTTCACATGCTCTGGGCTCTTTCCCACCTCTGAACCCTTGCCTGTTCCGTTCCCTCTGCCTGGGCTACTACTGCTTCTCCTTCTGACCCCACACCTTCCTTAGCTTAGGAGTCACCCTCCTAAAATTGAGTCCTTCATGTTGCTATCCCTTTAGAGCCCTTATCAAAAACTGTCCATTAGTATCTTCTGATGACGGAAAGCAAGCTATCACTCTTACTAAAACGTGACATTACTGTTAGATTGGGATCTAAATACTGGGTACAAGGAATTAACATGACAAATTTTTACACAAGTTGGCTAAATTTGCGAAATTGGTGTCTGCATGGAGGGGAAAACAGTATAGACCACCTGGTAATAATAATCTTTGGCCTCTTGTTGGGGAGGCGTGGTAGTGTTCACTGCAATAGCATTTCATTTCCTTATTGGTGATAAAGCTTGGTAGACCCTTTTTCCTCTCTGCTTCCAGTGTTCTAGCACCCTCTTTTTGGTCAAGTAACAGTGTGCTGTGAAAAGAGAAATGGTTTTGGTTTTGGAATAACTGGTTTTGTAGGAATAAATGACAGTGTGCCTGAATCCCTCTATTACATCATCAGGGGTTTCTTTCCCAAGATAAACTCTGTGCTTTTTTCGACCTCTACATAGGAAATTTATTTTCTTCCTTCTCTTTATTCCTATTTCTAGGCCTTTTTCTGTCTCCTCTGATGAACCACTGTACTAGGGACAGGCTCGGAGTTTACAGCAGATTTTAGGTACTACGCTTACTCTCCTTATCTCAGCCTCACGTCTGAGGAGCTTTCCATTGTTAACTGGCAGCTGCAGTGGCTGTGTCTTTAAAAGATCTTGTGTGTTGGGTAGATGTTTTCCTAAAAGCTGTTGGCTGTTACTGAAAATAATCTGTTGTGTGAGTTTACAATCTCTCCGTGAATCATAGTTTTCTCATTAAGGAGATAGTTATGCGAGGGTAACAAATAAAACAACTAATTTTTTTTAAACTTTAAAAACCAAACCATCCAGCTAGATTACTCAAGTTGGTAAGCACTAGTATTCATCAAGTGCCATGTAAGGGTTTGTAGAAATTTCACAAAGATCTTTTTTTCCTCACTAGTAATTCTGAAATAAGAACAGCTTCTTAAATACAGGATTTCAATAAATGACATTTAAGAATTATGAAATCCTGATAGCTATATGCTTTACTTAACACTGGGAAAATGCCTTTAAGAAGAATTTTAGGGGGGCGGGGCACCTGGATGGTTCAGTCAGTTAAGTGCCCAACTCTTGATTTCGGCTCAGGTTATGATCTCATGGTTCATGAGTTTGAGCCCAGCGTCAGGCTCTGGGCTGACAGTGCAGAGAGCCTGCTTGGGATTCTCTCTCTACCTCTCTCTCTGCCCCTCCCCTGCTCACACTCTCTCTTTCAAAATAAACTTTAAAATCTGTATATTGGAGAAAAAAATTAGGGGCCCTTGGGTGGCACAGTCGGTTAAGTGCCTGACTTCAGCTGAGATCATGATCTTGAGGTTTGTGAGTTCAAGCTCTGTGTTGGGCTCTGTGCTGACAGCTCAGAGCCTGGAGCCTCTTTTGGATTCTGTGTTTCCCCTTCTTTCTGCCCCCCTCCTCCACTCATGGTCTATCTCTTCTCTCAAAAATAAACAAACATGAGGGGCACCTGGGTGGCTTGAGCGTCAGGTCATGATCTCGTGGTTGACAAGTTTGACCCCACGTAGGGCTCTGTGTGGGCAGCTGAGAGCCTGGAGCCTGCTTCGGATTCTGTGTCTTCCTCTCTCTCTCTGCCCCACTTGCGCTTACACTCTCTCCCTCAAAAAATAAACAATTTTTTTTTTACATGCAGATTCCCAGGGGTGCCTGGGTGGCTCAGTTGGTTAAGCATCCAACTTCAGCTCAGGTCATGATCTCGCGGTTTGTGAGTTTAAGCCCCGGATTGGGCTCTGTGCTAACAGCTCAGAGCCTGAAGTCTGCTTCAGATTCTGTGTCTCCCTCTCTCTCTGCCCCTCCCCTGCTCGTGCTCTGTCTCTCTCTGTCTCTGTCTCAAAAATAAATAAAAACATTTTAAAAAATTAAAAAAATAAACATGTAACAAATTTTTTTATAAAAAGAGGAATTTTACAACTTGAAAAATTAAGCATCTTAGCCAATACCTTGTAGTGAGTAATAGCAGTATTAATGGCTGTCATCGTTTGACCACTTCTGTGAGCCAGGCACCACACACGGATTGCCTCCGTTAGTCCTTACAAAGTACTGCAAAGCAGGTATTTCCATCATCCCCATTTTAAGGATGAAAAAACTGAGGCTCAGCTCAGGAAAATTGACTTGCCCCAAATTACATAGCTTCTAAGTGGCAATGCTGGGATTTCTGGTCTGGCTGACTCCAAAGCCAGATGTTTCCCTGATCTGTTTTTAGCAGTGGCTAATTTCTACGTGTTGAACACTCCTTTATGAGGAGGCACTAGGAATTGGCTTTAACTTACTGGCAAACAGAGTGTCCATGCACCCACCAGAGAGCTGTTTAAAGTCAAGGAACTTGGTGTTTTAGGGACTAGCAGCAGCAGCGAAGTTCTGGTGGGAGAGCGGGTGTACTGTCTGAGAACTTTGGACTTGAAATGTTGGGACTGGTGGGTTAGAGAGAGAGAGAGAGAGAGAGTGTGTGTGTGTGTGTGTGTGTGTGTGTGTGTTAGGCCATGCAGGGATTCACTTAAAATCCATAGTAAACATAATTTCTAAAGTGCACAGTGGAGAAATGGTTAACTCTCTGAAAATAAATCCTAATAGTTTGTTAGCTGAGACAGGAAAAAATAATTTAGACATTTCTTAATATAACAGGGAGGTGGCATGCATACTATGCATACTAACCTTTTAGGACAGTATCTGTTTTTTTTAATGTTTATTTTTGAGAGAGAGCATGTGTGCACGTGTATGAGCGTGAATGGGGGAGGGGCAGAGAGAGAGACAGAAGATTCGAAGTGGGCTCTGTGCTGATGTGGGGCTCAAAGCCATGAACTGTGAGATCGTGAGCTGAGAGCCCAATGTGGGGCCAGAACCCATGAAATATGAGATCCTGACCTGAGCCGAAGTCAGATGCTTAACTGACTGAGCCACCCAGGTGCCCCGAAACAGTGTCTTTATCTGGGCAGATAAATAAACACAGCTAATACAGTCTTTTATAATAATGCATAAATATGCTAACTAACTTGGATGTAAATTTAAAAAATAAAATAAAATAAAAAACAAACAAAAAAAATAATGCACAAAGATACTTATAATCCAGAGATTCTCCAGGAGTCTTTCTTTCAAAAATTAGACTCACTAAATTTTACTACCTTACTTGCCAAACCATTTTCTGGTTGGTATTAAGTAGCTGAATTGATCGATCGATCTCTTGTTTTCCCATCTCTGCTGGTCTTGTTGGTAGTGCTTCCAAAAGAGAAATAGGTTACAATAACAACAAAACTTTCCATCAAATGTTTCTCTCTGCTTTGGTCATGTCGCATTACTGTGGTCTTGTCTACGTGCAGCACGACTGGCACAGGCATGTGGGAGTTTTCTTGAAGGCCAGGCCGGCTTCCTCTTGTTGGCCGCAGAGCCACCCCCAGCTTTCTGTCTCTGCTCTGCACACAGTGGGTTCGCACTGCCCGTTGTCAGTGCAGAGATGATTGAGAACTGGGAATTACCTGCTCAGTTGCCTTTGATAGGAATCTACGGTTTTGAAATAGTTACGACTAAACTGGACATAATTTTTCTTTCTTTTTGTTCTTTCTTTCGTTCTCTCCTTTCTTTCTCTCTCTCTTTTCTTTCTACAGGAAAAATAGATCTTAATATATATTTTAATGGTTTTCAAACAGTGCTGATTACTTTGAGAGGTCAGACTTTCATGTTTGACTTTGGTAGAATTTAGCAGGCCCTGTTAAGAGACAGCTTTTCTTCCATTTTACAAGATAACAAGTTTTTATTTTTATTCCCAAATCCCCAGGAAATTTTCAGTGCTGTCAGTTTTATGAAAAGGTAATTAGGGAGCGAGTAGGGAATATGTCTTGCAAGCGGTTGGTTTGGCATCTTCCCTCCAGTTCTTATTTGCCTGATGAAACTATCTCGTAATAAGATCCCTTTGTGTGCAGCCCCTCTGCAGTTCCCTGGAAGGCCTTGGCCATAATTATGTCTATATCTGGGCCCTGTCAAATGACGAGAGGAGCCAGAGTAGAAGAACGGCCACCTGACCTTTTGCAGATCTCACAGTTTAAAACTTGAGGTGGCTTCTAACAGACTCCTATTGCTTAAGGGTTTTTGTACCAGTGTTGAAGGCACTGAGCAGGTAGCTACTTCTGTGGAGACATACCAAGAGTGTGTGCACTGATTTTGTTAAATATGGCTGCAAGAGGACCATATGGGGCATGGGAGAGTGGAGCAGTCTCTTTCAAAGAACCACTAAGGGATTAAAATGAAACAGGGGTCGAGAAGAGGCCAGCCCTTAAAGCTGGAGTCAATGGAGTGTATACTGGAAGTTCCAACTTCTTGTTTCTACTGCTCATCCTCGTATTTACTTGTGAGCACTCCCCCCCCAACTCGCCCCCCAGAAAGTGGAGGGGATACATGAAGTTTAATTACTCAGAAATGTAACTGAGTTCTGATCAAGGGTTTGCGAGCACTAGCTGTAGATACCCACGTGTGGAGTCTGTGCATGTAGGGTGCCTAGCCTTGACTACGGTGTCAGGAAGGAAGAGCCCCTAAGACCAGAGACGGTGTTCATGGACTTGCTCTTCCTGCAGAAAACAAGCCAGATCCCTGGCCTGTGAGGCCACCGAGGGTCAGATCAGTGTTCCCCTTTCCTTACAGCCTTTTGCCTTCTTTTAGGAAGAAAGGTGCATCATTGCCATCTGTTGTGGCTGTTGTTTGGTTTTCTCTGCTCTTGGCTGTATTTTTTCTGGGTTAGGTGGTGTCCGTTGTACACCCACACCCTAAATTGCCCCCAACCCCTCTACTCTTACTTAGGAAGAGCTCACAGGGAATCCTGCTCCCATTCAGTGTTTCCTAGCTTGTATTCTGATGTGGGTGACCAATGCAAATTGGGACTGTGACACACCTGTGTCAGGACAGGGAGTCCTTTAAGTATAGGTGGAAGTAGACCATGAAGAACTAACACACACAAGGGTTTTGAAACAAGTGGTTCTTAAACTGGGTTTATTTGAGCAGGGGGAGGTCCTCGAACCCCTTTGTAGATATATACGAAATACTGGCCGTGTTTGCCTAAGTACAGTTATCTAAAAAGAGAGAATATGCTCTTGAACAGACACTCAAAAGCCTTTTAAAACCCAGTAGGGTTTGGCACCACCAATAAAAATACCCAAAGACTTTTTGCAAGCTTACAGCAAGTCTCCACTGTTATTTTGTTTGTAGTTAAAGTAGGTTTTTGGGTCCATATTCTAGATAATTTTAAAAATCTCCTATTCACTTTCTAAATCTTGTGGTTTGGTTACTTAATGTTCTCACAGCAGTATTATTTTCTGTAATTTTCATTAGAAGCCTAGTGGTATTCTGGCTACATTAAAGGTTGTAAGAATCCTAAGTTGGCCAGCTTGAGAAGATACCCATTTTTTGTCATAGTGGTGTCTTGGGCATCTGCATCATTGCAGATAGACAGGCAGATAGATAAGAAGCTCAGTCCCACCTGACATTTTGAAATGAACCTGTTTATAAATTCAGGGCAAACGAGGGACAGGCTTTAGGACATGAGGTGGCCACCAGGGTAATTTTTGTGAAACTCACATCGAATATTGTTTATTATTGCTTAACTGACTTCACGGATTCCCATTGCCCTTTGGGTAAAACTAAAACTACTTAATGTGGCTGATGGACAAAGTTCTGTTTGCCTGAGGCCACCATAGCCTCTCAGCCCCTTAGCCTTTCCTTCTGGGTCATGTATGTCTATCTGTCCCTATGTGCAGGGTCACTACCCCCTTACCCCAGACACCCTTCCCTGCCCTGCTCCCTTCTTTCGTCTAATCCCCTCCCCCGCCACAAAAAAATTAACCTTCATTTCTTAGGTCCTCGCTTTGACCTTAGTTCTTCCAGGCAGCCTTTCTTGGGCCTCTGGTCCAGCTTTATGTCTGCAGCATCCTTTTTGTGTTCAGCCATAAGGAGAGCTTCCCATGTCATTGCATAGAGCTTTGCTTTTGTTTTTCTTTCTTTTTTTAAACTGCGTAGTGGTTTGTAATATGAATACACTGTGGTTGTTTAAAACTCGACCTCAGTGGATGGACATTTAGGCTCTTGGTAGTTTTGCTGCTTTTATCGACAGTGGTACAGTTCAAGTGCTTTTACAAGCTTCTTAGCACTAGCGAAATTTTTATTTGCTGGTTTTGTAAATGAGCAGACAAATGGAAGGTATATTTAAGTAGATAATGCCAAAGCGCCCTCCAGAAGGACTTTCCTGGTGTCAGAGGTCCATTGAGATGACAGAAAAGTATGTTGATGCCTGGGAGTGCAGTTCCTTTCTCTTGGAGTCTGCCTCTCCATAAGGAACTGGCAGGGTCAGCTTTTTTTCCCTGATCTCCTACTCCCCAAGTACTGGGCTGTTGAAATTGCAGTCTTCTATCCTGTAGAACCTTAGAGCCCTGTGATTTGAAGGTGCATTCTGACCTTCAAAGTGTTGTTGTTAACAGAAGAATTAATTTTATGCTTCCTGGTTACAGTGATTTGCTTCATCTGAGAATTGCAGACTACTGGAGTATTCCTCTTTAATCCACACAAAATCTGGGGTACCATTTTTGCCGACTTACTGTTGACTTTCTTCACCTACTCTGTAAGCCTCAGCCTCCACAGTCTCAAAGGCAAAAGCTGTTTTCTACCTTCCTGAAGATAGTCTACGATGACTGAACTGTACATCTCATAACAGGATTTGGGGTTGAATAAGGAACAGACTGTTAAGTGACTGTCCTCTCAGCTATTTTTCTTTTTTTTTTAAAAAAAAGAGGAAATAGAATTTCCCTGTGACTGCGGTAATCTCCCTTGTTTTCCCTCCTGATAAAATGGTATTCTTCCTTGGGTCCTGAAAAAAACCTTTGCAGAGTAGTTTGTTAGATAATCTTTCTTGGGGGGGGGGGGTGGTAATTGTTCCTGCTGAAGGAATAATGAAATTGATACCTCACAGATACCTATTGGACCAAATGGCTGGTTGATTTTTGTTGTTGTTGTTGTTAGTTTGTATCATATTTAAGATGGAACCCCCTCCCCCCTTTTTTTTAAGGTAATTGGAAGTTGGGTGATTGATTCACAGATTTTGCACTTGAAAAGCTATGGATGTTGATCCTAACTTTCAGAATCACCAGTTGCCCTAACTCCTTTGCAGCTAATGGCCAACACTGCATTTGTACTGAGAAGCCAAAGACTAATTCCTCTAGGAGCTGGGGAAGTCTGAAAACCACCCCCGTGTGTCCTGTCCTCTCCTATCTGCCTGCCAGCTGGCAGCCTCTCCCACCTCCCACTGCCTCTTCCACCCTGCCTACTCGGAGGTTATGATTGCGTCTGGCCTCTCGGGCACACCGTGTGCGAAATTCTGCCACTTCTGGGAAGAGAATTCACAGAAAGAGTTGAATTGCCTGTTTCTCTGGGTCCTTGGGGGCAGGGGATGTTTTTGTTTATGTTGATGGGAACCACTCTCGGAACGATGAATGGAGAGATCAGAAATGAGACAGTCATCCTACTACACACTTCTTTCCAGAGATCAAGATGGGATGGGGGAGTGCTGGGAAAGAGACGGCCTTTGTGAGAGGCAGAAAGGGAATGCTTTTGGTTGGTAACTGAGGGAAGAGAGGGTGAAATGAGGAGTGTTATATCCTGGTGACTCAGTTGTTTTTAAATACTTCCTCTCTGGGTTCCTGTAATCACACCAAGAGTTTTGCAGGGTGTTAATGCTTGTTGCACAGCGCTTCGCATTTCCTGGGTTACAATCCCTGCTCCATCACTTCCCCGCTGACCTGGTTATTTAATACCTCTTAGCCTCAGTTTCCTCCCAAGTGGGCATCGGTTAGAGCAGAGTTTCCCCCATAGGGGTTTTGAGGGTGCTTTAATTAATGGAGGGTTTCTCAACCTCACTGTTAATGAAATTTGGGGCCAGATAATTCTTTGTTGTGGGAGAACGTCCTGCGCATTGTGGGATATTTGGCAGCATCTCTGGTCTCTACACTAGGTGCCGGTGGCACCACCTGCTCCAGATGTGACAACCAAAAATGTCTCCAGACATTGGCACCATCCCTCTAGGGGAAAAATTGCCCCTAGTTGAGAACTGCTGTTTTAATCATAAGAAGCCCCTCACTCAGTTCCTGGCATAAAGGAATGTCCTTCAGTGTTTGATGCCTATGAGGTACTTGATAAATGTTTGGATGGATGGATGGATGGATGAATGTTGATGTTGCTGGTGTTAGGCTGTAAAAGACTGCTAGCTCTTTGCTTAGACATCGTACGGGGGCGCCTGGGTGGCTCAGTCGGTTCAGCATCTGACTCTTGATTTTGGCTCAGGTGATGATCTCATGGTTCATCAATTCGAGCCCCGCATCGGGCTCTGTGCTGACATTGTGGAGCCTGCTTGGGTTTTCTCTGTCTCCTGCTCTCTCTGCTCCTTCTCGCTCGTGCTCGCTCTCTCTCTCTCTTTCTCTCTCTCCCGCTTCCCTCTCTCTCTCTCTCTCTCTCCCTCCCTCCCTCCCTCAAAAATAAATAAAAGAAATTGTCTTGTGGAGGAGATTCCTTGCTGAGACTCTTGTGGCATATTATTAACTAAATTCTTTTGGGTGACTACCAAGAGGAGCAACCCCTTCCTTCTCCTGAGTTTCACTGATGTAGCACAGCCGCACCCGAGAGGTACCAGAGTAACTCTAATTGCATATCCTTGATTCCAAGATGCCTCTTTTTGTTGTTAATATTCCTGAAATCAGAGTTGGTTATAAAGTTGAAAGGTGCATTATTTATACTTCCTCAGAGGTGGATATTGACACACTCTTGGTAGCAGCTTTGAAATGAAGGGATGTGGTATTTCTGGGGATGTCTTGGTTTTGCAACTGGATTGGAAGCTCTTTATGGGCAAAGGCTGTTTTACCATGCTGTTTTTTCCCCCGTACTCAGCACAATGCCACAAACATACAGTCTCGAACATTTGAACAGCCTGCACTTTTCACTGTTCTGTGATGATGCCCTTACTCTGCTTTTCGTATGGTTTTGGACCTTCACACAGCTCAGGACAAAAAACGGTGCAGCCTCTCACATGACGTCGGTACCAACAGTGTTTTCTTCCATAGTCCTCATTTTGCTCTTTCAGCAGTATGTATGAGTGGTTATTTGACCGTTCTACCGCATTTTGCTCACGGAAGAGAGTATACAGTACAAACTAGTTTTCTGACACTGCTGGTAAGAAACAGAGGTCTCAAACTTTTACAGGAGGGTTGCATCGTATGTGCTTGTAACTTAGATTCTACCATATGAGGGTACAAAAGAGAAAAACCAGTGTGGCTAATTTCAGTAGTCAATCAGTGCATATTGCTCTGACATGAGCTTGAAAGGGAGGTGTGAATCAACTAAGATGTAAGTTCCACGAGGGCAGGATTTTGCTCACAGGTGTATTTTCAGCATCTTGGAAAAGTGTTTTGAGCATAGTAAGCACACAAATTCTTATGAAATATTGATTGCTTTTCCTTTATTTGGACTCTGTTCTCACAAGCATCTCACAGTGCAAGCATCTCATTGTCCTGTGCTTCTGGAGTTGAATTACATGGATTTTTTTTGTACAGTGAGGCCCCTAAATATAAGCCAACCATTTCATTTGGTAGGAACAGCCATCTGTTCTAACATCAGTGACACAACTGGCTATGTGGGACTTACTGGTTGGCCTCCACACAGCATCTGAGAAATTTTCAAGGATGATTTCAACTGACGTGAGAAACTAACCAACCAATTCCTCTCTTAAAATGGAACTCCAGTGTTAAAAATCAAGACGGATGGGGGCGCCTGGGTGGCTCAGTCGGTTAAGCGGCCGACTTCGGCTCAGGTCATGATCTCCCGGTCCGTGAGTTCGAGCCCCACGTCGGGCTCTGTGCTGACAGCTCAGAGCCTGGAGCCTGTTTCAGATTCTGTGTCTCCCTCTCTCTGACCCTCCCCCGTTCATGGTCTGTCTCTCTCTGTCTCAAAAATAAAATAAATGTTAAAAAAAAAAAATTAAAAAAAAAAAAATCAAGACGGATGAAAATCATTAGGCATGCAGAAAGCTATATAACATCATTTATATGTTTGGTGGACTTGAGCTGGGTTCAGGGGACCGTTGTATTTACCTTGAACTACTAGACCTATATCCCTGGAGACTGTTTCAAAAGTGATCTCTAATTAGAAGAAATGCTGTGATTTGTGTGTCGAGTACAGAATCCCAGTAACCTCTTGTTTGATACCTCTTGATGCAAACGGTTTTGTGTAAGAAAATAGGAGATTGCCTATGGTAGGTTCTAGGTAAATATGTGTTGATCGATTAATCTGAGATTATAATATCATGAAAGAGATGAAGGTCTTGCCTGGAATAGAGCTTGATTTTTCTTCATAATTCTACTCAGCCCATGTTTTGTGCCTTTGACTGGTTGGTCAGTTTTCAGTCAGTCCCTTTTCTTCCTGATTGCGTATTCATGCTATAGTGAAGAATGGAAACATTATAGTCTTCTAATGACTTTAATCTGATTCGCAAGCCTTCTACAACTCAAACCCATTTAAGGAAAGGCAACAAGCCCCACGATAAGAAATCTCAAAAAGAAGAGTGAAAACATTCCCACTTTAGCATGGTGTAATTATTTTTGCTGTTCGGTTGCATAGGCAGGCTGCCAGAAGATAGGGGTACAAATTAATTAACCAACTGTTTGCAGAGATATGGCCATGTCATTACCGATAAGCACAGACGTAAATAAGGCAGCATGTCGGCTGTGTTTTTGAAACGAGGGAGGACAGAAATATGTTAACTAAAAATAAAATAGACCAAAGGCTTACTGGAGTGAAGAGGCTTACTTTGTTAGTTTCCATTTATTAGTACATAAAGTTCTTCTTCCCTGTTGTCCTAAGTGCTTCGTGATGTGTTGAATGAGGGGAGAAAGCGTGCATTGTCATGTTAGTCTTGTAAGAGTATAGCTGAATGCTTTGTTCTTCAATGGAACATATTTAGATCCCATCCCCATCCACTGAAATCATTTCCCGTGTAATTTTTAAGGTACTTGGGACTTAGTAGGCCAATGGTGAATTTTACCTACTACGTGTAAAGTAATATATGTGAATAGTTTTGCCCACACAACTGCCTTACAGTAAACAGATTTCATAATGTCAGAAGCTATGTCCATTCTGTAAGGGTTGAATCTTTGTATTTCTTGTTTACCCTTCCCCTGAGGTGACCTAGTAGGACCCTTAGTAAATACTTGTTGAAGGAGGGAGTGGAGGAGCTCTGTGAATGGTGACATGTTCTTACATGCTGGTTAGGGACTAGATCTGGAGTCAACTAGATTTCACCTTTAACCCCAGCCCCACCTCTTGCCAGCTGTGCAGTCTTGGGTGAGTTACTTAATCATTCCGTGTCTGTTTCCTCATTTGTAAACTTGGGCTAATAATAGTACCTATACCACAGGGTTGTTTTGAGGATTAAACAACATAAAGCTTGTAAACTACTTAGCACACTGTCTGGCCCAGTGAATGCCTCATAAATGGTTGACACGGTGACTAGTGTTATTCCATTGTATTTTAAACATTGGTCTGACATTTTACTTGATGAATACTCAGACAAACAGCTGAGGAGAAATGAGTGTTTTACTTGAGGCATTGCTGTGAATTGTGACTATGCAGGGTGTTATCTGCTAGTCACATCTGTTTGTGTACCGTTGTGCTAACTGAGCTTTGAGTACCTTGTTCAGGTGTGTGCGTGCAGTTGTGCTAACTGAGCTTTGAGTACCTCGTTCCAGCTTGCCCCGGAAGGACAAGGAGTGAAACTACACACTCTGAAGAAGTAAAACTCAGATAAGAGAATGCGTGAAGTTTTCTCATGAAAGTATTGCCCATTAACTCAGAGTTTTTGAAACAGAAATGAGCAAACAGGCAAAACAAACTTGGAATACTTAAATATTTCCCAGTAGTAATAAACTACACCTAATCTGTTTAAACAGAAGAAGCCTTCGTAACATTAAGAGAGATTAGGAGTAGAACTAATTAACCAGAAGTCAACACTCCCCTTTCTTTCTCCCCTTAGTGTTCTTACAAGCCTCTCCCCTCCCCCATATCCACCGGAGACAGCAGTTAGACAAGTGAGTTTCCTGCACAAAGGGAAGACTACCAGAAATGATTATATACAACTAAAAACATGTGATGTTGAGAAAAGTTGGCATTAGGACCAAAAGAACAATTTGCACTTCAGTGATCTACTCTGACCCAGCTGCCTCCTAGGTCAGACCAACTGCTCTCAACCAGGAAGCATCTAGTATTTATGGAATGAGTGGAGGCATGAACGAATCTGATTGATTTAAGCTATTTTCACAGGCATCGATGAGAACATTAAATTGACGTGTATGAGTGCAACCGCATCTTTTTAGACACAGTGAAGATTTATCTTTATTTTTTATTGTAATTTCTCGTTAAATAAAACTGCCTTTGGGGAAAGCTTTAATTCATTTGAGTGTAAGTAGCAAGTAGTTTCAGGCATTTGTGCCTGGGTCTCATCATTCTTGGAACCATATTTTAAATTCCTGGGTGACTTTGAATTATTGAAACTTAGTATTTATTCCTTGCCTGTTGTTTTTGTTTTTCCCATATGGGGGGAACACTGTTTTAGGACTTGATTTGTAAAGCATTTCTCTAAAGGTCGGGAGTCTTCAGGATGAAGGCTTCGTTGGTATCTTCTTGGAAGTCTCAGAGGCACCTAGGTTTTAAATGTCCCAAATGTATGCTCCTCATTCTCAGACCTGGCATTCTTCCAGAATTCCTTTTCAGAGACTGGTACCACCCATCCATCCTGTTCTGCAGGACCGGAGACTTGGCGTCATTCTCTGCATCACTCTTGTATCCAGGCCAATACAAAGTTGTGCCGATAGTGCCTTCTCAGTGTCTCAGAATCATACCTGTACCATCACACTGCCATCCCCATGTGCGTACTACTCCCTGTCTCCCACCTGTTGTTACAAACAGCTCTTGTCTAGTTTTCTCACTTAGGCTTTGGAACCATGAACCTCCCTTGTCCGCAGTGCAGTCTGAGCAGTGTTGAAAATAGTAATAAGCAGACTGATGACGCTATCTTCCATTAAGGTACTTGAAGTAAGCACTTCCAAACGGCAGAGTAAGGACCTCTGAAAATCTCCTCCCTAAAAGCAGTGAGACCACTGTTCCGAATTGTCAAAATTAACTTTTTCAGCATTCTGAAAATGAAGACTGGTAGGATCTGTTGAAAACTGATACAAGAAAGAAGGCTGAATCTCTGTAACTACAGCAAACTCTGGGAGGTTTTTAACTCACCCTCTTTCAAACCCCCCCACCAGCTGTATAGTAACTTTGAAAACCAACAACTGCCCCACAACTATGGTACCTGTGAGAACCAGCAGCCTAGAAGCCACCAGAAGGGACAGAAGGGGTTTGGAGCTCCCCCAAAGTCCTATTTCCAAGCATTTGTCACTCTCTGAACTGCCTGGTAGCTCCCTAAAAAGTTCCATTCTCAGAACTTGGCTTTACTTGAGCTGACTCAGAGTTCACTATGTGTCCTGTCCCTAGGGTGTTTATTTAAAAAAAACAAAAACAAAAAAAAACCTGTGGCAATTATTGAACATTACAATGGTCTGAGGTGGTGACAGTCTGACCATCAAACTAAAAGGCAAACAGTGGGGAAAAGACATCAATTGGGGGACCTGAGAAAGCCCTCATTGCTTACCTTTGGCTGACCTTGAGGCTGTAAGCAAATGGAAGTGAAGGCTAAAGCAGAGTTGTAAACTGCTTGCTAGCACACAGAAGGCATGCTCCAACACACACGTAGAGCCGCTCAGCAAGGGTTGGGAGACACACTGGTTCAAGATATTTTAGGAAATCCCTGCCTAATAATTAGCTAACCACACAGAAACTTTTGACCTAACCACACGTAACAGAGAATATAGGCTTTAAAACAATTAGAGTGGGTAAGTCACTTAACAAACAAGGACAGGTGGGTGTGATTTCCAGAGTTGCCACATTACATTATTTAAATTGTCCAACCTTCACCAAAAAATTAAAAGGACAACAAAGAAACGGCAAAGTATGGCCCACATGCAAGGGGAAAACACAAATTAGAGCCATGTCAAAACAAAGCTTTTTTTATATATTAAAATTAAGTTGGTTTTATTCAGACTGGATTGTTTGAAGTTGTTAATTATAATTCCCCAGGATAACTACTAAGAAAATAACTTGGGGGGGGGGGTGGAGATAAAAAAGGAATGGGGCACCTGGGTGGCTGATAGGTTAAGTGTTCAACTCTTGATTTTGGCCTGGGTCATGATCTCACCGTTCATGAGATAGAACCCGGAGTCAGGCTGTGCACTGACAGCATGGAGAGCCTGTTTGGGATTCTCTCCCTCCCTCTCTCTTTGCTCCTCCCTCGCTTGCACTCTCTCTCTCAAAATAAATTAACTTAAAAAAAGAAAAGAATTAAAAAGGCCTATTAGACTATATCAATTTAACAATAAAGGAGGTAGTAATAGAGGAACTACAACAAAAAAAGACACAACACGTATAGAAAACAAGTAACAAAATCACAGACCTAAATCTTACCAGTAATTACATTAAATGTAAGAGTAAGTACTACTCAACAGGAGGAAATTGGCAGAATGAAGTTTTAAAAATCACCTAACACTATGCTGTCAACAGGAGACCTACTTCAAGTTCAAAGTCAGAAATGTGTTAAAGTTAATAAAAATTCAAATAGTAGTCAAAAGAAAACTAGACCAGGGACACCTGGCTGGCTCAGAAGCTTATGTGGTTCTTGATCTTGGGGTTGTTTGAGTCCCACATTGGGTGTAGAGATTATTAAGAGAAAAAGAGAAAGGAAGAAGGAAAGGGAGGGAGGGAGAGAGAATTAGATTGGCTATACAAATATCAGACAAAATAGATTCGAAAAAAATGTCATTAGAGATAAAGGAAGACATACTATAATCATGAATAAGTCAATCCATCAGGAAGAAGTAACAAATTACAAAGGCACATGCACCTAGCAACAGAGCCTCAAAATACAAAAAGCAAAAAACAAACAACTAACACCAAAAGGAGAAATGGACAATTAAAAAATAATAGTTGGAGATTTTAATAACTCATTTGAAAGAATAGATGCAATAGGTAGGCAGGAAATCAACAAGGAAGACTTAAAAAACATAAACCAACTAGACTAACCAACAACAGAATATATACTCTTCTCAAATGTCCATGGAATATTCTCCAGGATCATATGTTAGGTCGTAACAACATAAGCCTTGGTAAATGTAAAAGGACTGAAATCATACAAGTACCAAGTATGATTTTTAAACACAGTGGAGTAAGATTAGAAATTAACAACAGAAGGAAATTTGGGAAATTGACAATTAAATAATATACTCCTAAATAAGCAGTGGGTCACAGAAGAAATCACAAGAGAAATTAAAAATACTTCAAAGTTAATGAAAATGAAATACAACATACTGAAACTGTTACACTGCAGCTAAAGCAGTACTAAAGGGAAAATTTAAAGCTGTAAACAGCTCTATTAAAAAGGAAGAATGATCTCAAATCAGTCATCTAACCTTCCACCTTAAGAAACTAGTGAAAGGAGTAAACAGCATGAAGCAAGCAGAAGGAAGAAAATAACAAAGATTAGAGTGTAAATAGATGACCTAGAGAACAGAAAAAACATAGATAAAATCAGTGACGCCAAAAGCTGGTACTTTGACAAGATCTGAGGGCTTTGATTTTGATAAAACTGGTAAACCTTTAGCTAGATTTCCCATTACTCATACTATTAAAATCAGGAATTAGATGGCATCAATACTGACCTTATGGAATAGAAAGGGATTGTATAGGAGTGCTGTGAGCAACTGTATTCCAACACATTAGATAACTTACATGAAATGGACAAATTCCTAGAAAGATACTACCGAACCACCACAATTCACTCAAGAAGAATTAGAAGATCCAAATAGACCTAGATCTGAATACGTAACTTTAAAACTTCTCACAAAGAAAAGCCCAGACCCAGATGGCTTCACTGGTGAATTTTACTAACTGTATAAAGGATTATAACCCATGCTACACAAACTTGTCTAAAAGATAGAGAAGGAGGGAACGCTTCTCAACTCTTTCTATGAGACCAGTACTCTGATCAACAAAACCCCAGACCGAAAACTACAGACTAATATCTTCAATATACATTATACATAAGATATTCTACAAAGTACAGTGTACTAAGTATACACTGGAGCAATATACATTTGAGCAAGTATGCTCAAGATGGGTTTGCTAGATGGTCAGACTGAGAAAAGTCTGGATTATGATATGAATAATTTCTCTAATATTGGTAACATTATTCAACTTTCAGTACAAATTGTATGATCTATTTTCAGCGCTTCTCAAACAATGATGTAAACCATCTGGGAATTTTGTTAAAATCCAGATTTTAGTTTACTTGGTCTGAGTCAAGGTCTGAAATTCTGTAGTTCTAAACAGGTTCTTGGTGGTATGTAGGGTATGGTCCATGGGCTATACTTCAAGCAGCAGAGCTTTGAGGATGAACATAGAGTTGTGTGTGCTTTTTTTTTCATTGTGATCATTAAGATAGAAGATCTACAGGGGCGCCTGGGTGGGTCAGCTGGTTAAGTGTCTGACTTCGACTCAGGTCATGATCTCGTGCACAGTTCATGAGTTCGAGCCCTGCGTTGGGCTCTGTGCTGGCAGCTCTGAGTCTGGCTCCTGCTTTGGATTCTGTGTCTGTCTGTCCTCCCTCTCTCTCTCTCTCTCTCTCTCTCTCTCTCTCTCTCTCTCTCTCAAAAATAGACATTAAAAAATTTTTTTAATTAAAAAGAAAAGAACATCTACAGATCGTTTTTGTCTCTGATGTGATGAATCTCAGCCAAACTCAGGACACTTACTATGCTTTCATTATCTATTAAAAGTCAACCTTCTGGGGCATGTTTTTGGTAAGATATTTAAAGACTTTATGAATATGAGCTAATTACATTTTATAACATCCCCTTAAGGTACTTAATGAAAGATACAGATCTCTGGTTTGCTACATTCTTCACAGCCACATGGCTGCTGAACAATACTCAGCTATACCGTGAAGCAGATAGCATGCATAACATACTAGCTGAAGGCTAGCCATTGAATTTCAGCTTTCACGTGTTTATGACTAGTATGTAGAAAGACTGATTTTTGTGTGTTGATTTTGTGCATAGGCTGAATGTTTGTGATTCCCCCCCAAATTCATATGTTGAAACATCCCCAATATAAATGATTTTTGGAGTGAGGCCTTTGGGAAGTGGTTAGGGCGTGAGGTTGAGACCTCATGGGATTAGTGTCCTCATAAGAGAGGCTCCAGAGAGCTTTCTCACTTTCTTCATATGGAGTACACAGGGAAAAGGAGACGGTGATCCAGGAAGCAGGCTCTCACCAGACACAGAAGAAGCTGAATTATAAAAATAATGTTTTTGTTTTGAGAGAGAACACAAGAAGGGGAGGGGCAGAGAGAAGGAGAGACAATCCCAAGCAGGCTCTGCACCATCAGCCCAGAGCCTGATGCAGGGCTCGAACTTAGCAACCGAACAGTGAGATCAGATCATGACCTGAGCCCGACATCAAGAGTTGAACGCTTAACTGGCTGTGCCAGCCAGGTGCCCCAGCTGGCACCTTAATCTTGGACTTTGCAGTCTCTGGAACTGTGAGAAATATATGTTCTTTATAATTCACCTAGTCTATGGTATTTTGTTACAGCAACCCAGACAGACCAAGGCAATTTTGTATCCTGTTATCCTTCTTGCTAACCTGGTTGATTCTGGGAGGTTTTCTTTAGATTCCTTTTGATTTTCCGCATAGACCATCAGATCCTTTGCAAATAGAGATAGTATTTTTATTTCTTCTTGTCCAATCTGTATGCCTTTTAATTCCTTTTCTTGCCTTATTTCTCTGCCTAGAGCTTCCACTATTATGCCGAATAGAAGTGGATATCCTTGCTTTGTTCTGAGCCATATAGTCTTTGTTCATTAAGTATGATATTAGTTGCAGGTTTTTTGGTAAATGCTCTTTATCAAGTTAAGGAAGTCCTCTTTACTCCTGGTTATGTGGAGGTGGTTCTTTATCCTAAATACTTTTTCTGCATCATTTATAATAGTATGATTTTTCTTCCTTAATCTCTTAATGTGATTACATTGTGTGATTATGAGTTATTTGAAATGTCTGTTTAGTTTCCGAGTGTTTAGAAGTTTCTTGTTATGTTTGTCTGATTTTTAATTTGATTCCACTGTGGACAGAGAACATACTTGGTATGATTTCATTTCTTTTAAACTTGATGAGGTTTGTGGGGCACCTGAGTGGTTCATTCGGTTAGGCATCTGACTTCAGCTCAGGTCATGATCTCACGGTTCGTGGGTTCAAGCCCCGCATCAGGCTCTGTGCCGACAGCTTGGTGCCTGGAGCCTGCTTCGGATTCTGTGTCTCCCTCTTTCTCTGCCTCTCCTCCTGTCCTTCCCTCCCTCCCTCCCTCCTTCTCTCCCTCTCTCTCTCAAAAATTAACGTTAAAAAAAAAAAATTGACGAGGTTTGTTTTATGGACCAAGGTATGATCTATATAAAGCTAACCATTTAACAGCAAAGATGGCTTAGTAGTCAATGCCATTTTATAGTTAATGCTGTACTTAGTTATATGAGAGCCATGGATTTTCTGCATAAAAGATACTGGGAGATGTGGGGTTGCGTATTGACTGCCTTTTGAGCAAAAGAAGAAATGATATTCTTAATTGGGTCATGAAATTGTAACTGAAGTTATAGTGTTATGTTATGTAACCATAACAATAATAAAGACAAAATTAAGAGCACTCTTTATCGAGTCCTTATATACACTCTGCTTATGGTACCAGCAGAGTGGTAACACTCTTTTTTAGTTCGCAGCTTACCCATTGGCTGCAAGCTTAGCTGAATGGTAGTGTTGCAAAGTGATTGTGGCAGCACTTCCAGATTTAGGACATGTGGCATTTTAGGCTTGGTTTCTGATTTGAAAGGTCAGAATTTACTGACAGTGTTTGGCGTAGCTTAAGGTACACATGTGACAGCCTGCCATGTTGGTCACCTTTGTAGCCGGACGTGCCTTCCCTAATGCAAATTCCGTAGCACTTTGGTACTTGCCTCCTCTCTTCTGTCCCAGGCACTGTATCTCAGTTTCAGTACAAGCAGTGACAACATTAGCACTTGTGACTTTTATCTAGGGAGGATGACTGTAAGACTGGCTACTCACAGTTACTGATTCATAAATATTAGAACTATTTTCTTTGATCTCATTCTTTGGTCTCCTGCTGTTTGGTTAATTGCTTTTTGACCTAAAACATCTCATTTTTCTTTTTCTTTTCTTTTTTTTAATCCAGTCTTTATTGACTATATTAGTTTAGACAGGGCCTTAAACCATGTATATTTTAGAACACTGTTGATTGGCCAGTTTTGTCCCTGGTTGGTTCTATTGTTTAACATCTTATGGTCAAAGGAAAGTCTGATTTCCTTTAATTATTGGAGCAGAGGCTATGAATTTGGGAAAACTGTGCAAGGTAGAAATAAAATTCTATTTTATCCTTTCCCAGTCGCGACATTAAACTTTATTAAATAGCAATTAAAAGCTTTTATGTTACTGATAATTACTTTTGACTATCCAGAATTGAGATTTTGAAATAAATTTGAAATAAATTTGGGACTGACTGCAGTAAAAGCTTAGTATGTGCAGAGACCAGCCTTCCAAGTCTATCAGGTTACTTAGAAGTGTTTCAGACACTAATGGGGCTGAGAGTCCTAGTATCTAAGCACAGCTTAGAGGAACAATGAGAGCAGACCATCCAGAAGTAGCCTAAACAATCTGCTGTCTGATAGGATGCTTTGGTTGACTTTGATTAAACAAGGCAGAAGAGCAGAGATGTCCTGAGAGAGGCAGGGAAGGCACAGAGCAGTGGAGAGGCTTGTGCACTGAAGTGAAGAACTTGTACTTTTGAAAGCCTACCTTCAACCTTCAGATCCCAGGTCCACCACCTACTGGCTCTGTCACTTAAAGCAGGTAACCTCCTCGGTGCATCTCTTGCTTTTTCTGTGAAGTGTGGGGATGGTGACCTTGAAATGTGCAGGTAGTATTATGAAGATCAGATGACTTAATGCTTTAGGCACTCTACCTGAAACTTAGGATTTATTTAGTAATTGTAAAGTTTTACTATTTTTTATGTGTTAATACCTCTTAGAGTTTCTTGTTGTGATTTTTGTTCACTGATAGATACCCAGTGCTCAGAATAGTGGCTAGGCATAGTAAGGATCCAATACATGAATGAATGAATGGTGTATAGAGAGTATTTGCCAGGATACTTCACACACAGTAAGTACTTAATACATACTGTTGTAAGAGGTGCTGGCTGTAGATGGCAGAAATTGGGGGATTGTCAGTGTAACTCATTGACAGTAAAAGTAGAAATAATTATAATCATAATAGGTACGGCAGACCTTTTACATGTCAGACACAGTTCTAAGATCTTTACGTATAGTAAATTACTTTGTCCTCGTAAGTACCCATTAAGGTAACTGCTAGCATCACCTCGTTTTATGGATGAGAATACCGAAGGGAACTTGCCCAAGGTCATACTCCTGGTGAGTGATGATGGCATTGGGATTTGAACTCAGGAAGTCTGATGCAGAGGCAGGCCTTCCTCAGATTCTTTTTTTGAGAACCTACTGTGTGTTGGGCATTGTGCACCCACCCTCATGGAGCTTACATCTTAGGGACGGAGCCAAAACACAAATAACTAATGAGTGAAGAAAGGGAATTAGCTGAAGAGATGGGGGTCTGCTATCTCTATCTTTATCTTTTATCTTCTCTATCTTTAAATGGGGTGGTCAGGAAAGGTCCTTTTCTTGGAATATAAGCCGAGACCTGGAGCCAGCCAGGCAGAGCATTCCATACAGAGAAACCAGAATTAGCAAGGGTCCTGAGGTGGGAAAGTGACTGGCATGTTGGTAATTTTCAAGGAGACTAGAATTATGGAATGGAAATTAGGGGGTGAGTGCCATGTCTTGAGGTTGCAGAGGTCAGGCAGGGCCTTCTAAACATTGTTTTTCATTCTGACTACATTGGAGAACCACTAAGGGGTTAAGTTAGACTAGGTGAAGTTTCACTTAAAAACATCACTGGTTATTCTTGGGGTGGGGGGGCATTGGGGCTTGGCGTGGGTAGAAGGGAACATAGCTACTGTTTAGATCAAAGACCAGAGAACCATGATAGGGAAGATGATTTAAAAAAAAAAAAAAAAGGCTCACATTTTAAAGGACTTTGCACTGTTCTAAGCATTTTATATTCATTAGTTCCTTCAACAACTTATGAGGTAGGTACAGTCACTTTACCCATTTATAGATGAGGATACTGAATAAAGGCTAGTAGGTGGCAAAAATGGGATCTGAATGCAGCCAATCTAGTTTCAGAGGTTGTGCTTTTAACCACTAGGCTCTCTTGCCTTTACAAAGTTTTTCCATCTTTGGCTTCCTCCCTTGGCCTCACCCTCCACCTACAGTCTCCTGGGTCTTGACCTGTCAAGTTCCTCCAGAGCTTGTCTTCAGTCTGGTTTCCCCCATCTTCATCGCAAAGGCACTTCGTGTCTCACTGTGACTTTTTCATCAGCCCTTAGGGACCACTGTCCTCAAATCTGTGCTGCTCCCTGCCCCCCATTACCTAAGTTGATCCGTACTCCTGCCAGAGTGGCCTTTTGTATCATGTGGCTTCTCGCTTACTGGATTCTCCCTGTGTTGCAGGGTAAAGCGTAAACTCCGAAGCCTGGGCTTTGACCCTCTACAGTGAGAGGGGTGCCAGCAAGCCTCCTCTGCTGCACCCCCCCTCCCTTTCATTGTTTACAGGAAGGAGTGTGTGACCAGCAGTAGGAGCACGAGACCGCTTGAGAGTTTAGCTCACATTGTAAAATAGTCACTATTGTGTGTATGGCAGTCTTCTTTGAGTTTAATTAGTGAGAGCTGGGCCCTTGCAGACATTTCTGTGTTTTTGTTTCTTTTGCTCACAGGTATTGAGTATTTACTACATGCTCAGCACTGAGTGCTCCTCATGGATTAGTTCATTTAATCCTCAAAATAACACTGAAATATATTTCACAGAGGAGGAAACTGAAGTTCAAAGACATCAAATAATTTAACCGTGATCACCTAGCTAGTAAGAGGAAGAATAGGGACTTGAACCCAGGTACTCTGACTCCACAACTGCTCTTTGTTACTGGACTGCACTACTAGCAAAAGAGAATTTGCTGATGAGAATCAGGCCCTGAAACATGAGTTTTTTGCCAGAAACGGCCTCCAGGAATGGGATTGATCATGTGTTCAAGGGAACCGTTCTCACCCTTCAATGTTTGTATCACTAAATGTATCACCCAATTCTAGTGGATGACTCTATGTCATTAAATGACACAAGGCACAATTATAACTTTGACTTATGATGGTACCACAGGGACTTTAATACTTATTATTCATCAAGTGATGTATAACACATATTTATTTGCTGCTTCCTGTCGGTCAAGTTAGACATTGTCAGGCACTGTCACTAGAGCAGGAAGCTGGATAAATACAGAACTTTTTCTAGTGGGAGGAAATTGAGGTTCACACAACTAGATGGATTGTTATAAATTGGGCATGGTACATTGTGGCAAGGCTAGTAACTAAGTCAGTGCTCTGGGAACATGTAACAAACAGGGCCTGTCTAACCAAGTCTCCAAGAAAGTGACCTTGAGGCCAAGACTGAATGTCATAAAACAATAAGGCAGGTAAAGGTGTGGAGAAGGTGGTGATTGCAGGCAGACAGAATAGCAAGTGCCTGGGTGCTGTGACAGGAGAGAGCATGATGTGCTCCAGGAACAAAAGAAAGGCCAGAAGGGCCAGATGCAAACAAACAGCCAGTAGGGAGAGACGCGGGTCAAGGCTGTTCAAGGCCGCATGGGCCAGTTTTTATTCTAAGAGCAACTGGAAGCTGCGGAAGAGTTCCAAGTGCCAGTCATGACTTCACAAACACACAGCGAGAGCTTGCGTCTCAGGATCTGTGCTAGGGAAGGCAAGAGGTCAGCTGTCAGGCAGGACTACAGAGGCGTCTGCCTATAAATGACCATTCATCAATCAGTGAGTGAAGGACTGCGATGGGAAAATGAATGGTATGAGGAAGAGCACAGCAGAGAGAGCGGTGGAACGGGTTCTTATGAAAAGGCGGGAGTTCCAGGAAGAAGAGGGGAAAGTTTTCCAGGCTACTGGAACTGTTCTGGCCAAAAGATAGGATTGTGGGAGTATAAGGCAGGCTCTGAGAAGGCCAAGCAGTCTTGAGACTGGAGCAGGTTGACTCACACCAGAGAGATGGGAAAACCAGAGTGATAGGGGTCTTGCTTGCAAAGAGGTGGGTCAGGGATCTGAGCCCTGCTTTGGAGCCAGCAGAGGTCTTCAAGGAGAGGAGTGGTGTTATTTCTTTATAGGCCTGTGACTTTGGCAGTAGGGTGGAGGAGGCTGAAAAGGGAAGAAACGCTGGGTTTGGTAGGAAGTCTGTCCTGGTGTGTGGAGGCCACTACCAGGGGCAGGGGCAGTAGGGTGGCATGGAGGAGGCAGATTTAGGCAGTGTTTCTAGAAGAATGTTGGGAGTTTCCTGGGCTTGTGAGCCCTGCAGAGCTGGTTCGGGGCACCTGGGTGGCTCAGTTGGTTAAACAAACCATTCTTGATCTCAGCTCAGGTCTCCGTCTCAGGGTCGTGAGTTCAAGCTCCAGGTTGGACTCTGCATTGGGTGTGAAGCCTCCTTAAACAAACACACAAACAAAAACCAAAACAAATGTCAACTCTGCCACTTAGTAGCTTGTAAAATCTTAATGTCTGTGTGTCTTAGTTTCCTGAGCAATAGTGTGGGTGCATGACCGCTGTCTCACAGGCTTGGGCGGAGGTTGTTGTGTGAGCACTTTCTGTGGCATTCTAGGGTTTTCCCTATGTTCTCTTAATCTTCCAACCCTGTGAAGTGCCTAGTGACCAGTGAATTAGGTACTGTTTATCATTACCATATGTATGACACAGGAAGGAACTGAAGTTCAAAGAGGTTATAGAACTTGCCCAGAATGATAGGGAGTAGTCTTCTGTGTTTGCCACTCTGCTTACATACGATACCTGTGATAGAGCGTAACTAATTGGGGGAGGGGAAGCCCTTTGAAGAGAAGAGCTTTGAGCCAGACCTGCTAGTGTGTGAATGAATGTGCTAGGCATCTTATGAAGACGAAGGGCAGAACCTAGCTGAGAATAGCTTTCTGGGTCTAAGGAGAAAAGGGAAGACAGTGTGCTCGAAGCAGAGTGAGCCAAGGAGAGAGGAGCAAGGAGGGAATAAGGGAACAGAAAGTGAGAGGGAAGTGGAGGAACATCTGGCAGGGCCCTGGAGGCTGTGGTAAGGGCTGAGATTTTATTCCTAAAGGAGTGGGAGGCCCCTGGAGACATGCTAATGGTAGTGATGTGATCTGTTGGAGGACTTCACAGAACCGCTCTGGCAGCCGTGTGGAAGTGACTGTAGACCACCTAGTAGGTAAGACTTTTTCCACAGTCTGTCAGAAAGGTGCTGGTGGTAGGCTCTGTAGCAGTGGTCTTAGATAATGGAGGGAAGTGGAAGGAGGTTTTAGAGTAGAGCCAACCAGACAGGCTGGTGGCCTGGATGTGATGAGGAAAGGAGGAGTCAGAGATGACATCTGGGTTTTCAGTTGGAGCACTCAAGGAGATAAATGATGTCATTTACCGAAGAGAGGGAAGGTTTTGGGGGTGGGAAAAGGGCAGGGTGGAAAGTGGAGTTCTCTTGACCATGCTTATTCCATTTGAGATGTGTATAAGCCATCCAGATGGCGGCGTCTAGTAGCAGTTGGATATATGAGTCTAGACAGAGCTCAGGAGCCATCTGGGCTAGAGATGGAAATGTGGAAGTCATTGGTATGTAGAAGTTGGGGAGCATGGGAGAAGGGAGACACCCACGGTACTGCGAAGGTGAAACACTTTGTCACAGTACACGAGTTCTGCTGTCGGACTCAGTCCTCAAAACGGGGAGAGTAGCAGGAAAGTAACTGAACACATTCCCTCCTGTTTAGGGTCTGATTTCAGGCAGAGAGCCTTCATTCTACATTTGCCTGTGGAGATCTGCACATGTGCCCATGTGTCCATGTACTTAAACCCAGTCCTTCCTAGTATGCTGGCCTGGGGTCTCCAAAGTACATGATGGCCTAGATGTGGGTATTGGTCTACGTGCTAATTGGAAGATTGGAGTGATCTGAATCCTGAGAAAGATTTAGGGCCTACACACAAAAAATCTATTCTTTCAAACTAGTCAGAGTCCATGGAGCCAGGTATGATTTTAAAACTACGTTATTTTGAAGTATATAATGGTATAAGTTGTATGTTTGCAGTGTATTTTACAAACTTTAAAAAAAAGTCAGTGATGGGGCACCCGGGTGGCGTAGTTAGTTGAACATTCAGCTCTTGATTTTGGCTCAGATCATGATTTCACAGTCCATGGGTTCGAGTCCTGTGTCAGGCTCCGCGTTGACATTGAAGAGCCTGCTTGGGGGTTCTCTCTTGTGTTCCTCTCTCCTCCTCCCCTGTTCTCTCTCTCTCTCTCTCTCTTTCTCTCTCTCTCTCAATATAAAGATAAAGAAACTTAAAAAAAAAGACAGAACAACTCAATAGTAGCTAAGTAGTTGATAGTAGCTTATCAATTCTTTTTCATATTTTGATATAAATCAATCTTTTACCTTTCTGCATTTGGGCAAGTTTTATATGTTAATTTGTAGATGGGCTCATTATAAATTTATGCTTTAAAAAAATTCAGAAACATACATACTGTCTCTCACAAAAATTATTTCATTTTCTCTGTTGCCACAACATTCCACATTCTGGTCCTGTTGCTAAGGCCTCTGGAATGTTCCAGTGCAGAAAAGGGATATAGAACTCCTTTTTTTTTTTTTTTTTTTTTTTTTTTTTTTTTTTTACTCCTGGAGACATTTTATTTAAATTATTTTGTGTCTTCTGGCTTACTTTCCAAATATGGATATCTGAAAGTAGAGAATTTAGAAAGCTAAAATTAAAGTTGCTTTAGATTTTCGTAACAGGAATTTGATTTCTTAGGGTAGCATGAACTGGATTTAAGTATACCATGTTTCTTTCCATGGGGATTATGTGTGCATGTGTGTGCATGCGCTCATGGCACACGTGCACACACGAGTGCAAATTTTAGGGAGTGTGATGAGGTAGCTGGTGAGATATTCTGAGCTCACAGAGAGAGTACACTTGAGTTTGAGTCCTGCTTGCGCTTTTTTGCTGGGTGACAATAGACAAGTTGATATTGCCTTCAGTAAAGTGAGGATTATATTGTAGGATAAACCATGTAATAAGTGCTTACATGTGCCAGGGCTTGTCAAATAGCAGTCTCTCAGTAAAGGCCAACTGTTGATCATGATTACTGTCATCATCGATTGCAAATGATCTTAAGTTATTGAGGAAATTAAAGTTTTTACACAAGTACAGATTCCTGGTCCCTTACAGAATGACCCCTGCCTTCTTAATTTTACTAGTGTTTCCAAGTCTCACAACAGGATCAAAGGAATCAGAGTAAAAACAGTTTCCTATATAAACACTATTGTGGCCAGTTGAATTGTTACTACTTGAAAAGATTGGCACAGGTTTTAATTTGTAAAAATGGGTTTATTTATAAAGGGTAGGGGGGCTAGTCCCCAGAAGTATCTGGTATCTGGCAAAGTGATATATTTGAAACAGCATTGCTTGACATTGAGTGCTGTGGGAAGCCACACAAACCAGCACGCAGAGGCCTAACTCTAAACTGAGACCATTTGACTTAATGCTGTTTTAACTACTGTTTTAATTAATAAAAATAAATGAGCGAATTTCATTAATGAAACTGTTGATTTGATATTTATAGGCATTTCACACTATAAATTATGAATGCCATATTAGTTCTGTAATTCAGATTTTCTTTAATTTGTCCTGTATTGGAGGCATGTAGCACAGGGGTACATGGAACTTAAGGAAAGTACTTAAAATACATAATTTTATTTTTAAATGAAATGTCATGTCAAGAAATTGTAGCCATGGAAAATGGCTTATTATATGTTGATCATTGCATGGATATAACCTTTCCTTTTCTCCCACATGCACTATTTTTAACTCAATGTGGGCATGCTTTCAAGGAAAATAGCACATTGTTTGGTTTTTATTTTTCATTAAATTATTAAGCTTAGTCACAGAAGTCAGTAGTCTACTAGAAGCTTCTTACATTATCAGTCTATCAAAGGTGTTCAGCTCTGACATTCCAACTTATTGGAGGTGGAAACTGGAAGGAATTTCTAGAAATCACGTTCCTCTGATCTTCAAGGGACTAAATCCAAGCCATTGTTATGAGTCAGAATGGAATCCCAGCTATTGACGTAGACGAAGTACTTCATCTCCCTGTGAATCAGTTTCCTCGTTTTTTAGAGTGGGGTTGTAATGGTATCTACCTAGGCAGTTGTGAGAAAAGAGTGAGATAATAGCACCTAGAAACTGCTCAGTGCTGCCACCGCATCCCAGAATCTTGTTGGTCCCTGGTATATTTCAGATTTATAGCTGTCTGTGCAGTTTAGTGTAATAGAAACTGTCTAAGAAAGTCTGAGCTATATCCTCACGTAGATATTCGGTCAGTAATTTGATACTTGTGAGACTATGATCACTTTACATCTCCTCAGGGCATTTTCCTGTAAAGCTACCAAGATCACCCAAGCTGGAGAAAGTGTGAAGTTCAATCTTACAGGAAGGAAAACAGATGCTAATTAGATAATGAATCTTTTTCCCCCCTTTAAACTTGGTATTTGGTCTCCTAAACTATTTGCCTAATTTTGAAATGTGCTAATTAATCCATTCATTGCAAATATTCTAAATAGTGTAAAAAACCTGTTTAAAATCACCAGTTGTCTTCTTTTAAGTAATCTCTTTGGCCAACATGGGGCTCAAACTCACAACTCTGAGATCAAGAGGCCCATGTTCTACTGACTGAGCCAGCCAGGCACCCCTAAAATTGCCAATTTTGAAATACTTAAGAGATTAGATTCTCGATCTGAAATGTTAGCGCTCTTCCCTACCTAGATTGTTGTTAATAAGTAACGATTCATGGTTATGACACTTTAGTTAGCCATGTATTACCAGATGTCTGGGGCACCTGGGTGGCTCAGTCAGTTAAGCATCTGACTTCTGCTCAGGCCATGATCTCATGGTTCGCGAGGTTGAGCCCTGCGTCGGGCTCTGTACTGATAGTGTGGAACCTGCTTGGGATTCTCTCTCTGCCCCTCCCCTACTTGCATGCTCGCTCGCTCGCTCTCTCTCAAAAATAACTAAAAAATATGTATATACATATATATGTGTGTATATGTATATGCGTGTATATGTACATATAGGTATGTGTATGTATATATAGGTGTATATATGTGTATATATGTGTATGTACATACACACACACATATATAAATTACTAGATACCAAGTCACTTTCAGTTTTTGTGTTTATGCAGATAGTTTAGTTTCACGTTTGTGTTTTAATTAAGTTCTTAACTGTAAAAAAAAAAATCCAACTTGTATCTTGCCTTATTCTAGTAAATGAACTGAGATTAATGTATGAAATGCTGTGTTTGTACACGAGTTCCATGTGTCCAGGAGCATCAGTATGTAAGTGAAAGGACTAGAGGTTCTTGTGACCTGAAAAAAGAGTATAAAAATAATTTTCTTTGTATTATACTCTGACCAAACCGGCAGTTTTACTCTTCAGCGAAGCCTCTGCTTCCTTTCTTAACTGTTCCATGGAACTCAGAGACCAGATGGCTAGAATAGAATGCATAGTTAAACAAATAAAACCATTAGATGATAGAGCTTTGTGAATCGTTAAGCATTTTATGTGGTTGCAGATTCTTCCCCATAATCCTTGGTCGAGTTCACGTAAAGTTGCTTTATTTTATGAATGTATTAATTGTTTGCATTTTAGTAGATTTGTCTCTTTCGCCTCAGACTGATGATTTTTGGTGCCTTTTATTTGAGCTCTCTGGACAGTGTTTCTGTAAGTCTGATTTGATTTCTCTCTTAATAGTCATCGTGCCACATCAGGTATTTTTAAATGTTACTGCAGTAACGCTTGTACTGCTACACTTCATCTTAAGGCAGCTCCTTTAGAATGTACTGCTGCCCCAAACGGATTCCTATTAATCAGAACCAGATGAGTGAGTGATGCTCTCTTCTTTGTTGCAGACATGCCAATATTTGGTCTCTGTCCAGCCCACGATGATTTCTACTTGGTGGTGTGTAACGACTGTAATCAGGTTGTCAAACCGCAGGCATTTCAATCACATTATGGTAAGTGCTTAACCATTTAAAAATCATTACGAGAGGGTAAAAGGTAAAGCAGGATTAAGCTGAAGGCCAGTGACAGCATGGATGCAGTATAATATCCCTCCCTCTGTCAAGAAGTAGGCTTTCTAATTCATCGAATGGGTTAATGTCTCTCAGATGTTGGGTATTTTCTGAATTTTATTGAAATTGGACAAGGAATAATGTATTTTATGAAAACTCTTTTGAAATATTGAGTCTGTATAGTGAAAGGTTTATTTCCTTCTAGACCTCACCTCATGGTTGTGAATTCACTGGCTGGTAAAATTTCATATATATATACATAGTATGGATACATGCCTTTTTAAAATGAAATGTGATTTTGAAACTTCCAAGTTCAATAATTCTAAATACAGCGTGACATCGTGTTCTAATCTGTGAATGTGAGGAAGCTGTCACATCTTATCCATTAAAATGCACACGTACTTAGAATGAAATGAAGCATTGCGACTTGAGGGATTTCATGAACCCCTGAGCCATCCCTGGGCTTCAAGACTCCATGCCTGCTGTCTGGGTGTTTAATCATGGAACAATCCAGATAAGATGGTTTTGCTTTGTCATAATGCCACCTAAAGTGCTTACAGTAGAAAAAAATTTAATGAGAAGATGTAGTTTTTTACCCAGTTGGATTCAATAACAGCTCAGAAGTATTTGAATGACCACCTTGTTTCAGGCACTTTGATGTATAATATGATTCTTACGTCCATGGGGTTTATAATTTAGCTTATGAGACCAGCAAAATTAGCTAGACATACTTTTTAAATAACTTTAAGTTGTTTCCTCATTGTCCTTATTACTACAGATATGAGCTTGAGACACAATAATAATGAGATCCCCTGTAGATAGTGTTTAAGTAAAGCTTCTGGGGAGGTGACCCTGGTGACTTGAGCTTTAAGTGATGGGACAGAGCCACCAGCGTGGCATTTGGGAATTAAAGCATTCTTATACAGAGGGACGAGCTGAGGTACAGACTGAAAGAAGCTCACTGTAGGTGGAGGGAGGTCAGTGAAGGTAAGTACACACTAGAGAAGTTTGCCCTTGTGGGCAGGGACCCTGATCGTGCACAGCCTTGGAGGCCAGAGTCAGAAGACCCTTGGGGGGCACTCTAGGGCTTTCCTGCGTAAGGACGTAACACAGGCCCACCACACTGGTTAATTTGGTGTGAATAAATTGTAGAAGGGGAGAAGCAGGGAAAATAGTTCAAAGGTAAGACATGATAATAGACTAAGACTAAGGTGTGGAAATAGAGCTGGGGAAGATAGCATAGCATTGAAAGGCATTTTAAAGCTAGCACCTACATGGCTTGCTGTTGGGACAGTCGTTGTTATAAGAGTCACACCATCATATCCACATCCCACCATTTTCCCCCCCAAGGAATAAATTTTTTATGTAATCATACAAAGGTTTTTTTGAATTTCTGATTCTGAGTAGAAGCCCTGGGGTGAGCACGAGAGTGAGTACAAAGATGAATAAGATATTATCTTCCTGATGAAGACCTGTGGAGGTTAGTATTAGAAAAGGCAGTTAGTCAATTGCCACATATTTTGGAGTTAAGGATTTTGAAGCCAAACTAGACTGGATTTAAATTTAAACTTGGGGGGCGCCTGGGTGGCTCGGTTGAGCGTCCAACTTTGGCTCAGGTCACGACCTCATGGTTTGTGAGTTCAAGCCCCGCGTCGGGCTCTGTGCTGACAGCTCGAAGCCTGGAGCCTGCTTCGGATTCTGTGTCTCCCTCTCTCTCTGCCCCTCCCCCTGCTCGGGCTCTTTCTCTCAAAAACTGAATAAACGTTAAAAAAAAAAATTAAAATGTAAACTTGGAAGAAGCCTAAGTTGGTTGTTTTGCCTTGTGCAGATTTTCCAACCTCAGCTTCCTTTGTTGTAGTGTCAGAATGGTAATAGCAACCTCATAAGTTCTCGGGATTGATTAAATGAAACAACATAGGTAAAGCCCCTCATACAGCGCCTGACACATAATAGGTACAAGAGAGAGAGATAAAAGTACAGCTGTGGATTTAGAAATGTTTGTGTCTGAAGTCAAAAAAACGGTGCAAGGTCTTAAGAATAAGGAGGAACACAGATTGCTTCTCAATGAGAAAGCTTCTCAGAGAAAATTGCCTTCTGGTTAGGGTATTCTGAAGAGTAGAGTGGATCTGTTGTCACATGTGCACAAATGTTTTTCCTCAGTTTTTTAGATGTGTGATACATGTCCGTTGTGGAAGATGCAGAAAATCGTTTTTAAAAAATCACCTATAATCCCCTAAAATGGGAAGTGTTTCGATGGGGATAGATAGGGCTGCCACATACAACTTCACAGTCTGTACGCTGAACGGCCATACTTGGTGGCCCCAGGTTGGCAGTAGCCGTGATGTGAGCAGGCGCAGAGGCAGGAGATTGCCCGCTGTCTGGGATGTACTGCAAGGAGTCTCCATCAGCCGGAGCTGAGCAGTGTGCAGAGACAGGCTGGGACGCGCTCAGAGAGCCCCAGTGCCCACCCATTAGACACCCCTGGGCTCAGTGCAGACCTGCTGCAGGTTTTTCTAGCACCGGAGTGATGTGACTTCATGATCCTCCAGGGAGGATTGGTGGGCAAAGTGGATTGAAAGGGAGTGAGAGAGGAAATGGGAGTATGAAAACAGCTGGCTTGGCTCAAGGCCCACTTAAAGGTGTTACCTCTGCCAGGACTTCCTTAGCTAGAAAGGGTCCCTCTTGGTCCCCTCTTCCAGAGGCACTGCACACAGTTGTTCCAGCACATCTTACGGAGATGATTTTCTTTTTCTTTTTCTTTTTTTTTTCTTTTTTCTTAAATTTTTTTTTTTAACGTTTATTTATTTTTGAGACAGAGAGAGACAGAGCATGAATGGGGGAGGGTCAGAGAGAGAGCGAGACACAGAATCTGAAACAGGCTCCAGGCTCTGGGCGGTCAACACAGAGCCCGACGCGGGGCTCGATCTCACGGACCACGAGATCATGACCTGAGCTGAAGTCGGACGCTTAACCGACTGAGCCACTCAGGCGCCCCTCTTTTTCTTTTTTTAATGTTTATTTTTGAGAGAGAGAGAGAGAGAGCGAGCGAGTGAGCACGCATGTGGGGGAGGGGCAGAAAGAGGGAGAGACAGAACCTGAAGCAGGCTCCAGGCTCCCAGCTGTCGGCATAGAGCCCAATGTGGGGCTCGAACCCACGACTTGTGAGATTGTGACCTGAGCTGAAGTCAGACACTTAACTGACTGAGCCACCCAGGCGCCCTGCCTGGAGATGATATCTTGATCTCACTCTCTCTTTAAGAATGTCAATATATTGAGGGGCGCGTGGGTGGCTCAGTCGGTTGGGCAGCCGACTTCGACTCAGGTCATGATCTCGCAGTCCGTGAGTTCGAGCCCCGCGTCGGGCTCTGGGCTGACAGCTGGGAGCCTGGGGCCTGTTTCAGATTCTGTGTCTCCTTCTCTCTGACCCTCCCCGGTTCATGCTCTGTCTCTGTCTCAAGAATAAATAAACGTTAAAAAAATAAAAATTAAAAAAAAAATGAACGTCAATATATTGGGGCGTCTGGGTTGCTCAGTCGGTTAAGCATCTGACTTCGGCTCAGGTCGTGATCTCACGGTTTGTGAGTTCAAGCCCCGCTTTGGGCTCCGTGCTGACAGCTCAGAGCCTGGAGCCTCCTTTGGATTCTGTGTCTCGCTCTCTGCCCTGCCCGTCCCCTGCTCACGCTCTGTCTCTCTCTGTCTCGAAAATAAGTAAAATGTTAAAAAAAATTTTTTTAAAAATGTCAATATATTGGGGACAGGGCATGAAGGAGTGTCATAAAATCATATTTCTACCCTTTTTCTCTAACAGTGTCTAGTACACCAAGTATCTTTTGATAAGATACTTGTTGAAGGAGAAAGGAAGGGTGGTCATTTCAAACATGTAAGTGAGAAAATACGAATGCAAGGTTCATAGACTCAAAAGTCTTATGTGGACAGGCAAGGGGTGGGACTGATAAAGCCACTGGGTGGTGGACCTTGGTCCATCTAGTGGCAAGGGAAATATTAAAACTGTAAGAGAGAAGAGTCCCTGGCAAAAAGATGGGACCCGGGTGTTCTGAGAAAGGGATTCAGCCGGGAAATGTTGAAGGAGTTCTGAGACAGCACCAGGGAGAAGGCTAATGGAGAATAAACGGGAGGTTTGGCCCTGCGTGGGTGTGTAGGGTTGGGAGCAACTGCATGAAGTTGAGGGAGGCACCATGTGATGACCCTGGAGTAGTTTGGGACTGACACCCCCACTCACCTGGAGAGAAGGAGAGGTGGGCAGTGCCCTAGTATCAAGAAGCATTTTCACTGCGGCCAGTGTCTTCTTCTATCTTTGGGCATAGGGGTTGTAACAGGAAAAAGGGTTTTTTGGAACCCGTGTGGTCGTTTGTTAGAATTCTAAAAGGCCCATTCTTATGTGTTAACACCAAAAATAGTTTTCAAATTCAAGATCCTTCCCTGTGGCCATTGTAGTCTGTTTATTAGGTATTTGGAAGAATCCATAGCTGCCAATGGAGGGATTCTGTTTTCTTATCTTTTAGTGAAGTTGATGAAAATGTGTGGGCAGTCTTCTGTGAATTAAGGTGTTAGTAGTAGTCATCTGTGACTTGTATGAACAAGTGAGCAGTTGCTACAAAATCAAACAGGCATTTCCTTTAAGAGCATGGCTGCCAGGGGAGAGAAGAAAGCTACAATAGCAACAAGGCTTGTAAATCAGTTCCTGTTGGTGGTAATGTTCTTGGGAACTGGTGAGAAGCTTATTTATCCATAGTAGTAAGAGACAGTCTACTTTCTTGCTAGCCGAACTGCCTTTTTTGGAGCTAACGGTTAACCAAGATTTCCATGTGAACAGTGATGGTGAATGATGGTAGTGTCATTTTGGCATTTCCAGTTGCTTGCAGGTCTGTTTGCTTTCGTAGTATACATTGCTTTCTTTCTTGGAAGCTGCCTAGTAATACCATATACTTTCTTGATGTTTTAATGTTTTGAAGTAGTCCAACATACTTCATATTTTTCTTAAGTTAGTCATTATTTTTGAGAGCAAGATGTTCCTTACTGTTAATTTCAAATTTAAAAGTATAATTTGAATCCTTGGATCCCAAACCTGCTGTGCATCCAAATCAAAGGGGAGCTTTCTAAAAGGGCAGCTTCCTGAGAACCATTCTGACCAGCTAGATGGGAATCTCAGGGATAGGACTTAGGAATCTGCATTCTAAACCACTCCTGAGACCTGAGTCTGACCCACAGGCTGGCTGGGGTGCATTGGGATAACGGCAGATCCCTCCCCCCGTCAGGAGTTGTGGCTGTGTATTCCTGGTGCCTGGCACAGTGACTGACGCAGACGGGCACTCCAAAGTTTGTTGAGTCTAGCAAGGATGGCATGAAAGGAGGCCCCTGGTTTTTTAAAACTGGTTTTTGACTTTGTGTTACATGCTGGAAACGTCCTGTTAATTGCCTCCAAAACTTTAAAGGAGGGCTGAGATGGTGATGTTCCCTGTGGCCAGAAGCACCCTTCTTTTGAGCTTGTTTACCAAGTCGGGAGTCTCCATAATCAGTGTGTTGGTCCTAAGCTGGCTACTGAATAGCATCAAATGTGTAGTCCTGTTTACATCCATTGGCTATGGGTCTGAACAGATAGGATCAGCTGATGACTTTTGGGGTGCCTTTGGGGTTCTGTGTTGAAAGAACGTCCCATGTGATTGTGACACACTGTGTGCTTGGGCTTCTCTGCTGCTCCTCTTGGAGTTTGCTTCCAACGAATGCCTCGGTTCCTCCCAACCTGTCTTTTGTAAAGCAGACATGAGCTGATCTTAACCTAGGTGAAGTAAACGAGTGCTGTTCATTCGGCTTGGGCAGATGCCACAGTTAGAATCTGTAATAAGTTGAAACCCTGCTTGCATTGTCAGCTGTTGAAGTATTTTGCCCCAGGTTAGTTACGTTGACCCGTGTGTTCACCTTTTGGCTCAGCCCTCAGTCCCTGAGCAAGGCCTCATAGTCACATGTGCCTCTGCCACCTTCCTTTGATTTTAATCAACCGGGTTCAATGTTTATGATTTGCTTACATAATTCCATTTAGTATTTTTCTTTAAATCAAACCATTTCTATTTAAAGTCAGTCCGTTGCAAACAAAACCTTACCACAATCATCAACAGGAAGACTAGTGTTGTTTGCCGTACATGCAAGGCGTAAAAATAAATACAGGGAAAAGATGATTAAATTCTTTGTTACTGTTCTTGCCGGTGCCAGCTGTGAGGCCTGCTCCCTTTGTGGAAGGGGAGACTAAGACTAGCACGGTTTAGGCAAGTGTTATCCACACAGTAGTTGTGATGTTATCAGAAGAACTGAAAGAGATGCGGAGAAAGGAGTAAGTTGTCACTTGAGCTTTAAGGTTGTGAATGTTGGGGAGTGATACCTGCTCCATGTTTTAGGAAACACCAGCTCAAGCTATTGGATTTGATTTCCTCTGGTGCTTAAGGAGCTGTCCACTGAGGCCAACCAACCCTAGCGGTAGGATTTATCATGCCTAGGAAGCAGAATTCTCCAGTCACATTTTGATCTGCAGAAGGATCACAGAGGACAAATACCCTTGGTCTTTTATGTATTGATAACGTACTGAACCCCTGCCAGTCACTGTGAGTGGAACTTGAGTCTGGTCCTCAGTGTGAAACATCTGTCCGTCCCAGACCTCTGTTCATAGATGGGCGTGGGGGCAGGGAGAGTGGGTGGCATATCATCAGTCTGGGTTTTTCAGAACTTGGTATAAGCAGAGCTAGCAGAAACACTGCGGTGATCTTGCAGCCCTCTCTACTTGCAGATATTATGATCCTGCAAAATTAACAGCCCCACACATTGCTTGGATTTAATGTTCCTTGAAGTGCACTGAGGTGGTTTGGATTCTTTTAGATGCCAGCATAAATTATATTTTTCAAAAATGTCATTTTCATCAGAAGATCAGTAAGTTGAAATGACTCCTGCATTTTTGAGCTAATTTAATTGATTTCAAAGAATGTTAGTATAAGAGCAAAATGAGTCTTAGTCTATGAGATGTGATGGGCTGGTTCTGGCATAAATGCTGATTCCCGTTGTTGACACCACTTAAAATAGTTGTGACCAGTGATTGCTGTCACCTAATTCAATGAATCTACATCACAAAGCAGAGGTTTTGCTGTTTAATAAAGAACACCCCTCCCCTTTTGCCATCTGATGGAAAGTAACAGTTTCGGGTATTTTCAATGAGTTGTTTTATTTGGCTGTTGAGTAACTTTGTTTTTGTATGAAGAAAAAATGCTTCCCTGTTCGCTCCAGTGTGCCAGCTAAATTTGGTCACTGCATTTTTATAATCTGGGCCTGTTTCTACTTTGAAACTTTTAGTGATAGTGAATCTTTTTAGGATTGCCATTCACCTAAAAGTCCACAGATTAATGATGATTTTTAATAGCACTTTGATGATTCAGTAAGCATTTTTACATGTATTGTCTCATTTCCTGTTCTTTGAGGCCCATCGAGTGGATAGTTCTATTCCCAGTTTACAAGTAAAACTCCTAAATTAAATTTCTTTCACATGGATAAAATGTACCAGGCCAGGTTTTCTGGCTACTCCTATCTATTTCTCTTGCTTGTAATAAGGATGTATAGAGTTAAAAGAAAATCTAGGGAAGGTGTAATGAATTCCACATGTCACAAAGCTATCATTAGTGACAGATGTCCTAGCTCAGGTAGATCTTTAAAGGTGGCGTAGAGTAGCTGGGTCAGCATCATAAACCCATTACCTCAGAGCATTCAGTAATTTGAAGACATAATGGTAGTAGGTAGATAATTGATTTAGCATAGTTGTTGGATTTCTCTTTGGCCTGTTCTACTTTTTTAATCCTAAATCCGTAGTAGCTATCCAGAGCCAAGCGCCTCCTCTTTTTGTTCCAGCCCCTAACATTCTGTAGTTTCTTTAAAGAGAGTTGGTTGGCATATTTATTTCTGTAGTCAGTATAAAGATTGAAAGTTGTTGCCGAGCCAAAAATACTTGACTCTTTTGCTTGGGAGACATATGCCAGGCCTTTGTCCTGCAGTCAGAGCTGAGTCAGGGAAGGGAGCTAACCAGAGCAGGCACATCAAAATGTGAATGATGTCAAGGTAGACGTTAATTTAACTCTCCGTGGAAATTCGAAGTTGACCATGTGACCTAAACTTCATGTCACGGAAAATAACATGATATAAAATAAATGCAGTGAATTCAGTTTTTCTTTGCCACAAGCCAAATAGTGCTAATTAATCTTTTCATATAATTTCAGTAGCATCAAATAAAGGACCAGTTTGTCCCTAGGTAATAAATTTTATCTTTTTCCCTCAGTTATGTAATAAGTAGTATCTTTAAGTAGTAGTATTTATGCCATTTGTAGGAGCAGCATTTAAACTTATACTTACAAAAATGTATTGATTTTTCCTCTTAATGAAATCTGTCTTTATTACTGTGCCTTACCAGTTACTTTAAAAAAATAAATAAGTTGGCTGTGATATTATTCATGCATTTAACAAATACTTACTGACTACCTAATGTCTGTTGTAGGCGTTGCTCCCCCTGAACGAAGAAAACAGTGTCTCTCATGCAGCTTATATTCTGGTTAGGGAGGGTGGAGACAAAATCAAGTAACCTAAGATTACTTCATGTGGTGATAAATGCTGGGAATAATGTGAGAGAGAATGATGACCCCTGGGCAAGACCCTTTAGATAAGGCTGGTCAAAGAAAGCTGCTCTGAGTTGTTGATATTGAAGCTCACTGAGAAGAAGAGCCAGCCATTTGAAGATGTGGAGGACCATTGTTGACCACAGAGAAAACAGCAAGTGTAGATATGCTGAGATGGGCATGACAGGAAGACCAGTGAGGAGGTGGAGAAGCAGTGTGTCAGGAAATGAGGGGTCTGGGTTGAGGTTCCATAAAGGGGGGACTGGGGCCAGGTCGTCCTGGGCTCAGAGGCTCAGGATTGGACAATGCAGGTGATTCGAAGTTGCTGGAGGGTTTTGAGCAGGAAAGTGACTTGATCTGATTTATGGTTGCTCTGTGGGACACGGGCAGGAGTGGAAGAAGGGAGCCCAGTTGGTAGGCTAGGCTGTTCTGCCCTAGTCCAGTTGAGAGCTGGGTCGGGAGGAAAAACTCAGATTAAGACTGTGGCAAAGGCTTCAAGCTGTGGCTGGAATTGCAGTCTGTGTGGAAGTAGAAAGCCAGCAGGGCCTGCCCATGGTCTGGGGATTAGCAACATGGGGGAAGCAGGACGACGGATGACTCATGGCAATTTTGGCTCAGGCGGCCGGATGAATTTACCTAGTTTACGGTGCAGGGGCTTGTTCTTTCAGTTTGTACGTGGGCTTTCTTTTTCTTTCTTTTTTTTTTCAGCGTTTATTTATTTTCGGGACAGAGAGAGACAGAGCATGAACAGGGGAGGGGCAGAGAGAGAGGGAGACACAGAATCGGAAACAGGCTCCAGGCTCTGAGCCATCAGCCCAGAGCCCGACGCGGGGCTCGAACTCACGGACCGCGAGATCGTGACCTGGCTGAAGTCGGACGCTTAACCGACTGCGCCACCCAGGCGCCCCTCTTTTTCTTTCTTTTTTAAGGAGGTGTGCTGACCTGAATGAAGAACCTTGATGTATTATATTCAAGTCTTTAGGCATTTTCTAAATATTGTAGGGGTTGAAGATAATTATTGCAAAGATACCAAGCTTTGGGGTCATTTATTTTCCTTTTGTTGTTGTTGTTTTGATAGAACAGTTACCTAGGCATAGGGGCCAGGAAACAGAAGGGGATATGTACACTTTCCTGGGAGGGGAGTTCTCAAGTTCTCATTTGGGTAACAAAAACATACTGATTAAAAAACAAAAACACATGCATTTTGGTTTGTTTTCATTACTAGGGTAGTAACATACCTTGTAAAAAAAAAAAATAAGTATGAAAGAGGAGGATAAACATGAAATCAGAATGAATAAAGCTCCTCCATATTTTCAGGGCTGCAGTCTGGCATACACCCTGGGAAGGTTTCTAGTTCCTAGACTTACGTGGCTGCATGTTTCTTGTTTTCCCTCAGACACAACCACATCAGATTTGTTACAGATTTACTTTTTTTAACCTAATAATCTTATTTTTTCATGTTAATTCTTATTACATTATTTCTTTCTTTTTAAAGACTGCCTATTATTCCATTCACTAGTGTATTTAAACTAATGCCACCAGTTCTCTATTGATAGACATGTGGCTTTTCAGTGTTGCATTAGGACAGGCAGTGCTTTCAAGAACATTCTTTGGGAATGTCTGACAGTTATTTCACTGTATTGATTCTCCACACAGAGGCTGGTCAGAGCTGCCCTCCAGGTTAGTATTATGGTGATTTAATGAACTACTTCAACAGATCTGATTTGTGTCACCAGAATAAGACAGTGAAAATGTGAGTTTCTAGCAGCATCAATCAATCAATAAATAAAAATTGGCTATTTACCCGTGCTGTTCTTGACTTGTCTACTCTACATAGAAATCATTAGGTTGGCTGTGCTTCAGATTTTAAAGCTGATATTTCAGGATATAAAGCCACATTTTAGTTATATTTGCTAAAAGATGTTTATCCTGAGTCATTTCACGAGACTTAATTTGTATGGTTAGTAGTTAAGATACACACACACCTGCTTTTTCCACCCTGTTTAACTGTGGTCTTACATGTGACCAGAAGAGGGAGTTTTTATCACTTCGTGATGCTGTAACACCTGGCTGGGTGTCCCTGGCTGGGACACTTCCTCCCAGGCACGGGCTAGTCCAAGCCCATAAAACAAACTGGTTTGAGGCAAGGGAGCAGTGGCTAAATTTAGCTCTTTCCGTCCTCATTTCACATTGTATATATAGAAATCCCAGTCTTTGGGTTTACTTCTGCGTTTTGCTATTAAGGCAGCAGTTCTCTGAACTTCAAAGAAATTTTATACCTTTTCCTCTTGTGTGTTTTGAAGTTTAAAAATAAAGAGAAAGGGGCACCTGGGTGGCTCAGTCGGTTAAGCATCCGACTTGGGCTCAGGTCCCGATCTCATGGTTTGTGGGTTCAAGCTCTGCCTCGGGCTCTGTGCTGACAGCTCGGAGCCTGGAGCCTGCTTCAGATTCTGTGTCTCCCTCTCCCTCTTCCTCTGCCCCTCCCCCGCTCGTGCTCTGTCTCTGTCTCTCAAAAAATAAATAAAAATGTTAAAAAAAAATAGAAAGATCAGGGAAGGTAACTATCTCAGTTTTAAAAGTTAAAATACAGTCAATAAGCCCCTAATCACACATGATAGAGCTCTTGATTTGGAATCTCCTAGAGTCAAAAATAAACTCTGGAATGAAATTTGTTTATTGCTTCTTATGCTTGATGTTTTTAAAAGATTGTTAGAATTTGTAATACTGGAGATTTGTAGTGGGCTTTAGAAAGTTAAAATATTGATGGGGCACCAGGATGGCTCAGCCGGTTAAGCATCCGGCTCTTGGTTTTGGCTCAGGTCATCATCTCAAGGCTTTGTGGGTTCCGGCCCCTCGTCGGGCTCTGTAGCAGTGCAGAGCCTGCTTGGGATTCTCTCTCTCCCTCTCTTGCTGCCCCTCCCCCACTCGTGCTGTCTCTGTCTCTCTCAAAATAAATTAAAAAAAAGAAAAAGAAAGTTAAAATATTGTTTCACCAGAGTGACTAACTGGCCTTTTTTCTACGTGATCCTTACTGTGCTTAGTTGTGCTACTTGAATCTCAGTCTGTTTAGCCAAACAAATGAAACGGGAGCCCTAATCAGAATATGCTTGTTTGATGTAATCACAGAATTTCACATTGTCTAAATTTTTCTTCCTCTCACAGTGCATTTTTTAAGAACAAAAATTTGTTCCTTATGGAGTTTTTGAATAATGCATGAATATATTAAATATGTAAACATCATGTATTTTTACATAGACAAATATATTAATCTCAAATATGCTATTTTCAGTTCAGCCTACTTTTTTCTTATTTCATTGGCTTTCTGCCTACCCACCTTTTCCAGCTGTAATAGTCTTCTGTCTACTGTTAAACCATCTATGTAACTTGGTACATTATTAGTACATAACTTAGTATATACATGCTTCTGTATTTTTCTCATGCTAATAACTTTATGCAGGCCCATCTAATCCTTTCTTAGTAAGGACTTGTGGTCATAGTTTTACAGAAAATGGATTCTATGATGCACACTTCTTCTTTTCTACTCAGCAATACCACGTGGGAATTTATTCACAGGCCAGGATAACACTATTCGCCCCTTTTTAATGGTTGCTCACTATTCTAAGTTGTGGCTGTACAGTAGCTTCCTCATTGAAGTCCTCTGTGGACATACACTTATTTCCTCCTTTTTGCCTCCATGAACAAAAGAGCAGTAACCATCCTCCTACATATGTCCTCACCTATTTGTGGTTTTGTTTCTGTGGGATTAGTCTTAGGAAGGGATTCCTGGGTCAGAAAGGGTACTTCTGTGCATTGTTAATAGCTGCTACTAGATTGTTTTCCCCAAAGGCTATCATCCTTTATATCTATTAGGTGTGCTTGAGAATATCACCACCAGGAGTATTCAGTTTCTAAAATTCAGTTTCTTTTTCTAAAGTGTCTTAAAGTGTTTCAGACACACACACAAATGTAATTGATTGTGATCTAACTCTGCACTAAGTTTCTGAAACAAGTGCAAACTTTTTTACTATCAGTGTTAGCATGGATGTTCTGAGTTTGAGTAATATGTAACGATAGTAGGATTTCAAGAGATCTTTCAAAACAAGTGATGATTTAAAAAAAATACATTGATTTAAGCAATCACAGGCAATTTTCCTGGCATCTGTGGGAAATTTCTATTCATCCTGCTTGGAATTTACCTTTGGGAGAAATCTAGGTCAGCTAGGCTGAGATCCCTTTCTGCAAAATGTATAGGCTCCTAGAAGATAACATTTTGGGGTGAATTTAATTGCAGAACTGATGATTTTAAGAATCTGTTTGTTTTATTTCTGATCTCATTATCCTCCTTGCATTTGGCATGATTGGTCACCTTCTAACAGTGTTCACTTTGTGTATCAGATAATGACTGGACTGAGGTCAGACTGTGGTTAACACAAAGCCTATGTAAATCAGGCCATGAGGTTATACTTACTTTATTTCCCTGCCTTTGAACAATTTGAACAGTTGAAAAGGGATACACGGATGAAGTGTGGCAGAGCCCTGAAGAGCCGTCCACGGAAAGATCAGATGATGGCAGCCAGAGGAAGGCTGCTGCATGGTATTAGCCCCCAAGGTGAATTATCCCCATTTAAACTTCATCTCCCACCTCTCCTAATCCGGCGTGAGTACCTAATGAGCACTGGATAATAACATAGCAACATTTCTTTGGTGAAGCTAATCTGATTCTGGATAGCAGGCTTCCAAGCCCACAGCTGAATGAATCGCTTGGTATTTCCAAGTTTGAAAATACTTTCTCCCCCTTTCAAGTGTTCCTTGGCAGCAGGTAAGGAATGTTAAAGCTCCTGTAAGTGCCAATTAAGGCCAATTATAACTTGCCCGGCCTGCTGAGACACTGAAGTGAAGTCAGTGGAGACTTGTGGCTCCTGTAAACTGGAGAACTGGCTACCACCAGTGACAGGAGCACAGCCTTTACCAACTGCCAACAACTTGTTGGTTGCTGTGCTGAACACCAGATGACACCTGCCGGCCTCTCAGGGATTTGATTTAGGAAATCCCAAGATTTGCTGGGGACATCACTAATTTCTGTAGCAGCAATCTCTTTCTCCCGTTCCTTCACATGATGCCCACCATCCAGTTTCTCCTTGATTCCAATCATAAAAGCTAACATTTATTGAGCACTGAAGATGTGCCAGTCCCTGTATCATGTACGTCACCTCCTGACCCCTCACCATGGCCCAATAGGAGGAGGCAGTCTTAGCACGTCCCCAGAGAGGACACCAACCCTGAGGGACACAAGTGTCTTGGCCAAGGCAGCACAACTGGAAGTGATGAGACTGTGGGCTAGCTGCCCCCTGAACCCAAGCCTTCAAGGCGCTGCCCTCCCTGGCTGCTGCTGGTGTGTGTGTTTGCTGTGCGCAGACTAATTCACGGAAGAGTTTTGTCAGTTCGGGACTCCTTTGTGCACCAGAATAAATGTGATGCCTGCACGCCATCTGCAACACCTCCGATACCTATAATTTTTAGTCTGTAAGGCATGGATATTATTCTACTAAAATGGTATTTTAGTCTCGGGCTTTTTTTAGTCTTTAGTCTTTCAATTTTTTTTTTTTTTCATAAGAGAAAAGAAATGTGACCATGTCCCCATACCTAGACATTTAAACATGAGCCATCATTGGGAAACTTAATACCAAATAAGCTTCATTTGGATAGGATATTGGGAGATGGTTTGTAGAAAATCGTAATCATGCAGAGCTCCTGGGTGACTCAGTCGATTAAGCATCTAACTCTTGATCTCAGGGTCATGAGTTCAAATCCCACTTTGGCCTCCATGCTGGGTGTGAAGCCTACCTAAAAAAGAAAAAGAAAAAATGAAAATAGTACTAATGCTGTCCAAGCAAAACAAAGTAGTATATAATTAAGCATTTGCTTAACCATTTTACTCAGGGCATTCAGAGAGAAGAATGTGTGTGTTTGAAAAAGACCAGCTTTTGTGTATTTGTATATGTTCTTATTGTACAAAGTTATATTTTCCTGGCTTACACTATCAGTCATCCCTTTTTTGGATATAGGTCTTAAAAATTTAAGTTTAAATTGTTTCTCTCTTGTTTATGCAATTGACTGTTGAACAACATGGGTTTGAGCTGTGCAGATTTTACCCATTTATCCGCAGGTTTTTTTCAGTAAATGTAGTACAGTACCGTAAATGTACTTTTCTTTTCCTTATGGCTTTCTAAATAATGTTTTCTCTAGCTCATTTTAAGAATATAGTATTTAATACATATAACATTGAAAATATTAAGTAGCTTTATGTCAGTGGTAAGACTTCTCACCAACTGTAGAATTTTAGTAGTTAAGATTTTGGGGAGTCAAAAATTTAACAGATTTTTTCACCTGGTAGGGGGGGCAGCAGTCAGTGCCCCTAACCCCAACATTGTTTAAGGGTGAACCATATGTAAAATTAAAATATATGTATTTGTAGCCATTAAGGATGTTTGCTGAGGGACACCGGGGTGGCTCAGGTCATGATCTCACGATTTGTGAGTTTGAGCCCCGTATCTGGCTCCACGCTGACAGTGCGGACCCTGCTTGGGATTCTCTCTCTCTCTCCCCGCCTCTCTGCCCCTCCCTGTGCTTGCTCTCTCACAAAATAAATAACATAAACTTAAAAAAAAAAAAAAAGAACAAGGTTTGTTGCAATTCACCCTAGTTTTCACCAGGATTATAGAAAGATTTGATTATCAGAACTCGTGGATTGGCTGGGTTGTGTAATGGTATTTTTTCCCCACAAAAGCGAACATTAGAAAGGCACGTATTTGTGCTGGGAGAAGAGCGAGGACTCTGGGGTCTGGCCTGATAGGTGCAGTGATGTGGAACGGAGTCTTCGTCTGAGAAAAGGCCCCTTATCTGTTTTGTCCTGTGACCAATGACATCAAGGAGATTCCTCAGCTGTCCCTTGGGAAGGGTGGGTGGGTGCAGACCTGTTGTAATCAAGTAGGATAGCAATGGAGTTTTTTCTTCTAGCTTAAGAAGACCTTCAGTGAATTAATCTAAACTTATTTTTGCTAAGTAATTTTGAAAGATGTTTTCATCCTGTGCTTGATCTGCTGATGCCCCTTACCTGGTGTCCTCCTGGAGTCTTTTAAAGACCACTATAGCTTTGCATTATGTGAATGTGATTATAAGAAGCCTGGCGGGGGGGTGGGGGTGGGTGGGGGGGGGAGTAGGTTTGAGAAAACCCTCTGGATCTTAATATTGTTGCCATGGTCAGGATCTGATTGCTTGCCATGAAAATAAAGCAGTGTGGCTATTACTCTTTTGTTTTAGAATAAATTTAGAATTTGTGTCTGCTCTAATAGAAACCATTTCCTACGCCTCACAACTCTTTCCCACCCCTTCCAGGCCAAATCTTTTCCACACATGTAATTCATGACTTCTTGCCAAATATTCTCTATGGGGTGATGGGATTCTGTAGAGGAATTTCCCCCCTCCTTTTGACATTTAAAAGTGTTCATTCTGAACTATCAGACATCTGAGTCTATTTATGTGTGCAGCCTTTATCATCATAAAACTCAGATCAGTTGGCCATTTTTTCCATGTCTATTTGACAGTAAGATTTGGGGATTAAGAGTAGGAGAATAGTTTTATGGGGAGTATAATAGGGCTGACATAGAGAAACAGACCAGGAAGACACTGTTTATAAAGAGTCATTAGGGAGACAAGTTTTTGGATTAAAAGTATAAAAGGTCCTAGCTTTAGTCAGTCATCTAGTGATTGAGCACCAGGCTCTGAGCACCAGAGAGTCAGGTGTATATTGTTCTGAAATAAGATGTATTTTACAAATATGCATAGAAAATTGGTTAAAATTTTTGTTACTAGATTTAAGAAAGGAAAGTAGACTTCAGAGTGACAAATTTTAGTTATTTTTAAGTATAGATCATGGGGAAATGAAATGTCGAAAAAGACTGCAACTCTTTGTAGAAATGCATTGACTTTAAAACTTTCCAGTTTATCGAGGCTTAAAATGTAGGCTGTATAATGAATCATGTAAATTTTCCAATATACCTGGAAGCAGCAGTGTCCATTTTAAAGGTATTCAGAAAAATCAGGGTGTGAGTAAATTCACATTTTAGGAGGTTAAATTTATAAATTCCATCTTCCCCCGTTTGGGCAAGTTGCCTTTCAAATAGAAGGATTAATTTACACCAGCCAGGACGCCTTGTATGACCATATTAGTTGAAATTAGACTCCACCCCTTGTTTTCTGTTGATCTGCCAGGACCTTTGTAATTCAAGTGCTTTTTACAGTAGTAGCAAATGTTACATAAGACCAAACATGGAGCATATTTGGAGTTGGTGGGCAGACCCAAGTCATGATGCAAGCTTGCAGTAGCAAGTGTGCAATGAAGCACAACCAGATTATGTGAATGGAAGGTGACAAGAAGCCTCTCCAGAACAGCCCTTCCTCCGCACGAGGGCTGAAAGCTCCACTGGGTAAGTTTTCCGAGGCAGTTTTCAGAGGCTGGGCTTGGCCCGGGGCCCAGTTGGGGATGAGCTTGCGGGAGGTGGGTTAGGTCTTTGCTAACATTACATGGAAGCAAGCAGAGCGGGAGGAGTTCGCGCAGGCCTCTTTCCTCCTGGCGTTTGGCCTCCCCTGCCAGCAGGCCCTGGGCTGTCTGTTGCTGGAGTGGCAGAGGGAGTGAGCTCTGCAGAGCTGGTGGGTCCGAGCGGGTAATCACAACAAGGGGGATTAGCTGCTGCAAGCCGTCCGCAGGAGCCATTCTGAAATGTCATTTGAGTGATCTGGACAAAGTTCAAACGCAGACAGGAGTCTAGTTTGTTATTAACTCCAACAAAATGCTGAGGTTTGCACCACACGGTTCCTGTATCTCAAAACAGGGAAAGCATTAGTTACGCCGCTCTCTAAAAATGGAGGAACGTTGTAACACGCTTTAACTGTTTGTTTTTTATCTCACTTGTGGTAAGTGAGGTTTTATGACAAGCAGTTCATAGTGTTTCCTGTCGAATGTGTTTGAAAGCTGTTTGGTCAGATACTTCAAATCCATAGCAAAGGTTCCAGCAGAACACTGTGTCAAGAGGAAGAACAACTTCAAGATACAAACAGTAGCCCTGAAAAGTCATTCAGTTACTTAAATTGAGTGTATAAAAATTTAATTACAGACTGACTGCCAGAAAGGACGACTTTTTTCAGTTGTGTTATCAAGGTAGCCGGTACAGCCAAGCTGATTGTTTTGGGCTCTGTTGGGAGGCTCTTCTCCAAGTTACCCTGTCTCGTGCTTCTGTCGGTAAGCAGGGAGTGAGGTGACAGTTGAGTTCTTTACTTTTCACTGGATTCACATTTCATGGCTTCTGCAGTAATGAGCTTGACCAGATAGTTTTAATTGAGGTTAAAATTTACCAGTTTGAAGGACTGTAAACAGATCTTAAACCTTTAACCAAATTGCTGTTAATTCCTTAGAATTTATCTTTTTTAAACTCTCTTTTGTCAGGCAGTTTTAGTTTTGCTCTTTGTAGTTTCGTTTTTGAATATTGGGTTTTTTTTGTTTTTTTGTTTTTTTTTGAATATTGCTTTTGATGTTCATTAGTTGACAGCCCCAGCCTATAGGTGGGGCAGATACTGTGTTTCTCTTTTTGGGGAGCATTGCGGGCAGGGGTGGGGGTGGGGGGGAACAAACCTATGCTACAAACTCATTGAAAACATTGGCATTGTTAGGTAATGAATCATCGGTTCCTTATTAAACAGGGTGCTTAATGAAGGAGGCATTTTGGACTGCGTTCTGAGTTTGAGGTTTTTGGTGTTCCCGTGTTCACTGTCTCCTTCCCTCCCCCATCCAAAATAAAGTGAAATTAAAAGGATACCGAATTAGCAGGGACTAGCGATAAGAATGTGACTTCCACTGGATGCAGCACTTTGCAGCAGATGATGCCGTCATTCCTTTGCACCTTGGACTTGCTACTCTTTTTTGGCCTGGGAAGACCATGTTCCCTGTGGGGGTTCCTGCACAGCAGTTTTCATTTTTAAAAACACACCAAACAAAAACAATGAAAAAGAGAACTCGAATTTGAGTTTTACCGGTTTCCTTTAATTCTGTCTTTCCTACGTGTGTGTGTGTGAGTGTGTGTGTAAAATTTGGATTGCAGTGGTAAAGACATCCTTTTTTTTTTTTTAATTCCTTTTTGCATTTTGATATAGCTTTGTATCTTTCATTTGGGTAAAACTGTGACCAAGGCCCAAAATGTGACTAGAGAGAAGTTTGTGGAAGGACTGAGTATATTGATGCCTGAACCACACATGCTCTATAACAAATTTTGGGAGATTAAACTCCTAATGTTAGACCACTGAACTGTAGGATGCTTCATTCCCTAACCAGTGGAGGATTAAATCAGAAGTAACTAGAGACTGGTCGATTTTTGGTTTTGGCTCTTTTTTCTTTTCACATGCCGATACCGGAGAAACACAAACATTTCAAGTCATTGATGGAGTGGGAGGGAGACGGGAATGAATTCAGCGACAGTGTTGTGCACATCACTCGGTGAGATCATGTTTGTTTCAGGCAGGGTGGTTGCTTGCTGTACTCTGCCAGCATCCTTTGGGTAACACTGTGCTTCCTGAGCACAGCAGAGAGAGGACCTTAGGGCTGTTAGCAAAGTAGAAGTGTCAGCCAGCATGCCATTCGTTGCATGATAGCCCATAGTCAGAAATGGTGGCAGAAAATTAGAGTTTGGTGGCTGTGTTTCGCTCAAGGTAGAAGCTGCCTTTTCCCCCAAGGTGCTTTCACTGAAAACATCTTTGTGTGCCTGTTTGAGATCATGATGATAACCCGCAGTTCAGAGTCTGTACCTTGAACAGGGTTGCGAGAGCATAGGAAGGGCCCCATTAAGGAAATGAACTGATCATTCCGACCATTCACTCTTCCTGAAAACAAGCTTTCTTATGACGGTGATTATGAAGAAATGATGCTTCACACTCACGACCAAGGTGATCTCTGGTGTACCTTCAGCACCTCTTCTTTTTTCTCTATCATTTCCTCTACTTTAATAAAAAAACTTGGATTTTTAAAAAGCCATTTTAGCAGTGTTTGCAAAAGCCACAAGTTAAGATGGCAGGGGATGAGGACCCCCAGATATTCAGTAAGTTTTTCATATTTCTCACTTGAAAGCAAAGTACGGAAAGAACAGTCCCCACGGGAAGAATTCCTGGCAAGAGAGATTATTTGAAGTTGCCATATTTCTGCTCCCTTCTTAGCAACATTATTTACAATCCATTCACGCCTGTCCCTTCCCCCACTGGAGTCGGAGTCGTTCTCCCTTGTAATCTGCCCTTTGTGATCTGTTCTCTTTCATGCTGCTAGTGTGAATGGGGATGCTGCAGGGCGCACCCTGCCCAGAGACGTGGAAGTGCCAGGAGACCCGGAATACTTTTCGTGGGGCTTTTATTTTCATCATAAAGCACTGGCTTGAAGAGCTTGATAATTTGATTATAGACCTTTGGTGAAAAGTTGTTTCAAGTAGCCCAAGTGCTGTAAATGACTCTCTTTTCTGCACTTTCCCCTTATGTTTTAATTTAAAAGCACCTCTGCATTAGGGGGAGGAGAAATGCATTTGGCAGAAGTCGCAGTTGGAGACTAATTTGTTAGGGCAGCCAGTGTTGAAATCATCCTTTTCAATTAAATCTCTCTAGTGGAAATGATGCTGAGTGCTTTGTGGTAAAGAGTTTTTCTTCCTCACTGTTTTTCATTGCTGTTTGTAACCCACCTAAGCATGCTTTTTGAGGCTGCCTCCCAGCTCCAATTTTGGCTAATTGTCCTTTGAGGCGCTGCCTGTCAGAGGTCAGTTTGGGATTCCCCAACGTGAGATTTGAATGTTACAGAGACAGTCTTCGTCCGTTGGGTGTTTTTTAGCATTAGACTACACCAGGCTCTCTCTGGAGTAGTCTAATCAAGTGTCCAGGGACCCTAAAGAAGTTGGATCAAAGAAAAAGCAGATCTGGATTAAAGAGAAACTGTGAGGACAGGGAGTAGGGTAGGAACACGTTTGCTGGTCAGACACACACGGGTGCCTTTACATAAGAAGAAGGAAGTTTACAGGGAAAAGCTGACAGTGGAAGTAGTGAGCACATCATTAATGCTTCATGTCCATGGTGTGAATTTACATGGTATGCCAGTTTTGTTTTGTTTTTTATAATTATTAGGAAAAAAACAGAAGTACTTTGTCAAACCAAAGTCACGGCTTCACAGAAATTGCTGAGGGTAATGCTAAATTAGTTATGCCTAGTCAGTCACTGAATTTTGAAGAATATATTAAGTAAATAATAGTCTAGGTAAGGTGCAGAGACGACGAAAGATCTGGAATGGGATTCAGCTTTGAAGGTCAAAAGTCTTAGGCAAAACACTGATGTGCAAAGTAGATGTGGAAGGAAGACGCTCTGAGAGTTGAAAAATGTATATGTAGTCTTCCTTTATAGTTTCCTGACCTTAGATGTTTTTATAGGGGTCGTCTTTAAGAAAGACTGCTAATGCCAGCTGACCCTTCAGGAGTTGTGTTGGCAGCCCGAAAGTGCACTTGTGACAGTTTGGGTTAATTGGGAGCTGGCAGTATAACATTGCAGTTATTTTTCAATCTGGATATCGAAATAGGCAATTTAATAAATTCTGTGAAGGGCCTGCTTAAATGAATGACCCTAACTTTCTAAACTGAACCTTTTGTTACATGCAGGGATTACTTGCTATGCCTGGCCAAATGATCCATACGTGTGCATTTAACGTTTTATAGCCATGTGTGAGCTTGATTATTTAAAACAAAAAGACAAACCCCTTATTTTAAAAGGGGGCAATTCTAGAGTATTAGTGGGATGGGACTGTCAAAGACCCCATGAAATCATACATTCCTTAAAGTGTGGATTGATATTTTTCATAAGGCCATTGCATACAGAATACACACTCTTTTTAACCTTACCTGACCAAATCTGTCCAAAAGGGTGAGTTTCATTTAGAGAAAAGTTTGTGAGTTTTAGGAATCATTTCTTCAATAATCTGCCTAAAATTTCCACCTTTGGATCCATAAGCTGGATTTGAGACCTTCCCTTCATTCCATTCCATCACCTGCAGTTCCTCCTGGATATGACTCGTTTCCATCAGGAAAATGAACCAAATTTTTATTTTCAAAATAACTTTAGCTCAAATGAGCATTCCTTTTTTGGTTGGCGTGAATGTAATCATTTGTAAATGAATTCTAAAAGTTATTCCTCTGAGCTTTTATGAGAAGAGCTTGGATTGACACAGAAACTAAATATGTAGCTTCTACCTGTACTCCACTGGAGAAGATAAAGTGGGTTAGGTTTGTTTGTAAGTGATTTCTGCCTGCTTTGATAATCAGCATGCCTTTCTCACAGGAGCCTGTAATTGGCATTAGCTGAATTAACAGGGGGCATGTGTCTTAGTGCCTGCTGAGTTCCCAGTGCCTGGTCTGTAGTCGGCCCTGAGCTGCGGGCTCTACAACTCTCCTTTAGCTAATCCCCAATAGCCCTGCCCTGCAGGGTAGGTTTGACGACAGATGAAGAGGCTGCCAAGGTGGGTGGAATCAAGTTATTGCCCAGTGTTACCAGCTAGTAGGTTGCAGAGCACGGCTTTGAACCCGTCTGTCTCTGATTCCAAAGTTCTTGCTCTTTTAGGTAATCTATTTAAAAAGTACTTTTAATTTATGTATATTTTAATGTGTATTTATTTATTTTGTGAGAGAGGGCAAGAGCAAGTGGGGAAGGGGCAGAGAGAGAGAATTCCAAGCAGGCTCAGAGCTTGGTCTCACAAATTGTGAGACCATGATTTGAGCCAAAGTCAAGAGTTGGACCCTTAACCGAGTTACGCCCCCCCCCCCCGCAAAAGTATTTTTTTTTATTTAATTTGGATTCTGTTCAGCCTAGTTAATTACTTAGCTCACATCAACACTGTGCCTGACAGCTCTGATCCCTTACTGGAAAGGCAGCCATGACTGGCCAGAGACCAGAGAATGACCAGAAACATGCATTGTGTTGGTCCAGAGGGGGCCAGCCTAATCCTATAGAATAGTTATTCGCTGTTCTTAGTAAAACAGACCCATCTGGGAACTTTGTAAAATGATTCTTTTTAGCAAGAAAGACAGCCCTGACGGGTACTTTTCTACCAGAATTCACTCTGCAAAGCATCTTTGATGGTTTAAAACCCTCCTGAGCAAAAAAAGGAAAAAAAGAAAAAAGCTATCCTGGCTGACATGCATAGCTTATCTTTAGGATAGATAGCTTGCAAAAGGGAAAGATAAAATCTCAACAACAACCTGGGTTTCCCTTAAACAGATTCTGTATCCCCATCCTGAATTTACTAATATTCTGTCTCAACCTTGTGTGTTGAACCTTTCCAGTCTTTTGTGCTGGCAGTTAGCCTATTTTGCTGAGCCCTTGGGAAGATGGATGGGCTTCTTACTGATATATGCCCCAACCCTCACCTTTCCCTTACCCTTTCCCTTTCCCTTTCCCTTTCCCTTTCCCTTTCCCTTTCCCTTTCCCGTTCCCGTTCCCGTTCCCGTTCCCGTTCCCGTTCCCTTTCCCTTTCCCGTTTCCGTTTCCGTTCCCTTTCCCTTTCCCTTTCCCTTCTGCCCCTTTCCCTTTCCCTTCTGCCTGCCTTTGGACCATGTATTATGGCTTGCTAATAACACCACACAAGGACAGGTGGAATATAGTGTGGCCCAGCCTGGGTACGAGAGTCAGCCTGCCTGGGATTGCATCCCAGCTATGCCTTTTAACTAACTGGGTGGTGTTGGGCAACCAACATGAGTCCTTTAAAGCCTTAGCTTGCTCATATGGAAGAGGGGATCATAACAGTATCTGCTTTGTAGAAGGATGGTCAAAACTGAATGAGATAACGTCTGTAAGTTACGCATTGTGGTGCCTGACACATGGTTTATGCCCAATAGACAGTGACAGCTGTTGTTAATGTTGTTGAAGGTGAGACTTCTAACCAGTCAGTTGTTTGAAATATAAAACATTAGTGAAAAGAGCCCTGAGCAAAAACAAGTTTGTGAAGTGGTCTTAATTGCTATGCGATGCTCTTGCCTGCTCTTACCTGATAACCACTGAGAATGGGACGGATTGATTCTGTGCTTACAAATGATAATACGCCTTTATTTTGGCATGTGTGAAATTGAGGCTAGAACACCAAATGAAAATTTCCCCCCTTTTAAAGTATAATCAAGTAAATCATATTCATTATAGAAAAATTAACATACAGAAGTTTTTTAAAAAAAATTTTTTATGTTTATTTACTTTTGAGAGAAAGAGAGACAGAGCACAAGCAGGGAAGGGGCAGAGAGAGACAGAGGGAGACACAGAATCCAAAGCAGGCTCCAGGCTCCGAGCTATCAGCCCAGAGCCTGATGCGGGGCTCGAACTCACAAACCCTGAGATCATGACCTGAGCTGAAGTTGAACACTCAACTGACTGAGCCACCCAGGCGCCCAACATACAGAAGTTTTTAAAAATAGACCCAGGGCACCTTGGTGGCTCAGTCGGTTAAGTGTCCAGCTCTTGATTTTGGCTCAGGTCATCTCTCAGGGTCATGAGATTAAGCCCCTCGTGGAGCCTGCTTGGGACTCTCTCTCTGCCCCTCCCCTGCTTGCGCTTTCTCTCTCTCTCAAAAAAAAAAAAAAAAAAATGTGTACACACACACACGCATACACCCTAATCCCAGGGATAACCGCTTAAAATTTGATGTATTTCCTTGTAGATTTTTTTCAAGAATGAATTGTTTGAAGTTAAAATTTGCTTTGACAGCTTTTTAGGTTTGTGCCCTAACTTTTACACTTGTGCATCTGAATTATTTTTCGTTATTTTCAAAGCAATATTTATTTATGACTTAAGGAGATCTAATTATTTGCTTTGAACTCCTTTTTGGTTTGTACCTGGGTATCAACACGTACATATGTATATTTTTAAACCTCAGCGTGAATCCCAGATTGCAAGCTCAGTATTCTTGGTTGCTTTCCATTTTGGAAGACATAAAGACAGCTATCCTCTACCTTACCCTCCCCGATTCCCTGCTGCTCCCTTCAGTGCTATCACATGTTCAAGCCACAAGGGGGAAGAAAGTCCGACGCATCCATCTCTTACACACTTCACACAGTCTCTTTTTCTCTCCCTCTCTTCCACCTTTCACCTCTACCTCTTTCTTCACGTCTGTCTGCCCTGTTTACTCCAAACCCCCAGCGCCCCTCCCCCCTCCCCCCCAACAACACACACACTCACCCATGTCTGCCTCTCTGTGTTCTTTCCCTGTCTGTACTGTCTGTCTTTTGGGCTGCCTAACTATCTCTCCCTTTGCTGGAGCCATTCAAAGTACCCCTCTCATCCAGGGACAACAGAGTGTGCCTTCTCTGAGCTGGTGCCAGACCCTGTAGAGAGGAGTGCTTTGAAAACTCAACTTGGACTCCTCACCAAGCCACACTGCAGTTATGCTCAGCGCCTGGCCACCAGTTTGCCCACTTAATAAAAGGTCCCTAACCCTACCCATAACTTGCCCATTTCTCTTTTGATCTAGGAACAAACACTTTTTTTTTTTTTTTTAAGCTGGAAGCCCAGTTTAAAATCTTATGAAAAATAAAGGCCCACAGTGAAAGGATGGGGAGATTCCAACTGAGCTGTAATTAAATGTTTTTTCCTCTTTGCTTTCTCTCAGAGAGTAAGCCAGATGCTGCTCTTTCCAGAGAATAAGCTACCAGACCATGATGTGAAGGAACAACTTTATTCAGCAGCATGACAAGGATTTGAGCTGGCACTTTTCAGCCAGAATCCGTTAACACACATGAGCACACACGTGCGTGTGCAACACACACACACACATGCAAGTCTGTTTCAAGTTTTAATGAATGAAAGAAATTCATGTAATAGATTGCCATTCTTAGTTTTTAAATGTCTTTTATTACTGAAGTAGAAAATATAAATATTATCGATACACCAGCTGATTTTTAATGCTAGAAAGCTTTGATCCTTGATTTTTCTAGTGCAAAATCCCCGAAACAAGTGTTAATAGACTAGAAAAGAAGCATCAGCTGAAGAAAATGGCGGGAATGGACTATAATGGGAATAGAGAATTAAAAGGACAGACTTGAAGAAAGTTCTGCTGTCCTACAGCACACATTCCTAAGAAATTACTGCACTGTGCAACATTGTGTAATAGAATCCACATGAGACTCATTAGGGGAATGGGGTTACGGGCACAGCACTCAAAACTTCATTAGTGACTCACACAAAAAAGATAGGAACCTAACAGAAACAGTAGCACAGTTTTCCGCAGATTAAATGGTTAAAAATAGGTGAATACTAGAAAACGAGCCGACATTTGCTTCTGGAAGCAGGTGTTGGAAGAGCTGCAGCCTGTGAGTTACTCTGAAGTAGTGGACGGAGGTTATCTGAGATCAAGGGAAAGTTGTAGCACCAGTTGTGGGTGGGCGTGGCTCCTCACATCCACGGTGAACTGGGATGCATGGTGGGTGCTTGGGGGAGGGGTGTGTTTTGTGTATGCCCATGTGACTGGGTGCAGCCAGGTGTCATTTTCTGCATTGGCGCAGTACTTTTTGCAGATGAAATCTTGTGAGAGCAGATGCAGTATTTCATTGTTCAAATTGTGCCTTAGTATATCAGTGGCTTCAGAATAGATTTACTTTCTGAAAATAAGCTTTACGAGCAAAACTGTATTTCATTAGATTGAGAATCTTATTTATATCACTTGATATCAAGAGAAAATACTTTTCAAATACTTTAAAATCACATTTACTCTAAGACACTTGCTTGAGAATTCTGATCCCCAGAGAATAGTAAAAGGGGTGTACTTCATAAAAGTAAGTTTTAGTTGGGAGTTTTCTCCCTGTTCATACCACAAACATGGTATTATTCTTCCTGCAGCACACACTTGTCCTCCATGAGAAACAGGATGATTTCTGTGGGTGACCATGGAGGAATATTTTAATATTTATTTGAATGTATATAGAAAAAGTATATAACAAGCTCATCAGACCTACTGTTTCATAGATACTGTTGTTTGGAGAAATAGTTCCCAGTTGAGGGTAGTACCCTGCGTCACAGTGGGTGATATGAGAATGGATTGGAGGGTAGGTTCAGGCTGCCCCTGGCAGAGGGGCACCACTGCTGGTTAAGGGGCAGGGGACAGGACCTCTGATCATCCTGAAATCCTATACAAGAATTGTCCTGTCCAAAATACCAGTGATGCCCCCAGAGAGAGACTGGTTAATGGCTGAGGAGGAGGAGAGAACAGTAGAGCTGATAAATTAAATTAAAATGTTAAGTAAAAAATACTATTTTATGTGGCTTTGGTAAGAATGATGGAAATAATTTGCAGTTGATGGAAGTCCGGAAAGCGGTAGTTGAGGACAGGTAGCAGCAGTGAGCTGTATTTAATAGACCCTGATAGAAAGCACCATGTGCCAGGCAGTGTTCTCATTGCCCTACAAGTGTTAACTTACTCAGCCGTGGCTAATGGTTCTGGAGCATTAGCCTAGTATAAGGCTGCTCTCAACCTTGACTGCACAGTGGAATCACACAGGGGCACTTATAAGAGCCTGCATACCCAGACCACACCCCAAACCAGGTAAATCAGAATCTCTGTGGGTGGGACTCAGGCATCAGTATTTTTTAAGCTCATAGGTTATGCCACTGTGTAGCCAGGGTTGAGAACTACTGGTCCACGGATGTTTGAAATCACTCCTCCTCACAAGACAAGCTGCACCGATGGTGCACATGTTAAGCGAAGGTCTGCTCCATGCCAGGTCTCACAGAGGCAGAGATGACCCAGACAGGAAGTTTCACCATCCAAGGAAGGCAGCAGAACTGGAAACAGATTTTTACGGTCCTGCCTGACAAGTGCTGGTGCTTTGGAAGGATATTCAGATAGTGTTTGGGGATCACAGAGGGGAGAGAAACTAAATTAGAAAAGAAGAAAAAAAAACAAAACCTCAGATGCCAAATTTGGAAAGTTACTAAACTTAAGTTATTTTAGTATTCCTTTCCATGCACACAGCTTTCATCAGAGTAAAAAAAAAAAAAAAAAAAAAAAAAAAAAAAAAAAAAAAAAAAAAAAACACAAAAGCAACAGGCGCTTAAAATCACTGTCAATTTAGGGGTGCCTGGGTGGCTCAGTTAGTTGACTGTCTGACTCTTGATTTCAGCTCAGGTCATGATCTTATGGTTCATGGGTTTGAGCCCTGCATTGGGCTCCTCGCTTACAATCCAGAGCTTTCTTGGGATTCTGTCTCTCGTCTTCTCTCTCTGCTCTTCCCCCACTTGCACTTCTCTGTCAAAATAAATACATAAACCTAAAAAAAAAAATCACTGTCATTTTAGCCATCCTAACTTGCTTGTGGCCTTTGTGCGGTCTGGTTGGACAATTGGAATTTTGTCTGTAGATCAGCATTATAATTTTGTCCTGTTGTGGAAGGTTCTTAAATACCTCATAAAGCATTGTTGAACTAATGGCCTTCTGGGAATAAGTCATCTCAGCTTCCCAGAGAGCCTCAGGACTGGTTAAAAAAAAAAAAAAAGACTTTAGAAATAAACCGTTTGTGCAGTGCTGATAGTCACTGATTCCAGTTTGTTTAATTTTTTAAATATTCATATAGCTTCTGTGAAGTGGTAAGTAAATGTTGGATCACGTACATTTTAAAACTTAAAGCTAAGCCATGTGTCATTTTATTTTAATTTAATTTATTTATTTTGCCACGTGTCATTTTAAATCACAACTTTAATCGAAGGCAGTCATCACAAGGTACTTAAGTAGATAAAGTTCCTAAATAATTGACTTGTTTCAGATAGTACCATTCCTCAGCAGCTCTCAATTTATTTAGTATGGATTGCTTTATGACCAGAAAACCTGATTCTCCAGTGGGTAGACTTATTTTCAGGTAAACCTGTGTAGTCTGTACTCAACTATGAATTACTTCCGGGTTTAAAAAACCAGCGTAGCTCCTCATGGTATTTTTGTCTTCTGCCTTTGGCATCTTAGCAGTGTGAACCAGAGCTATGCCATCTGTACCCAAGTGAGATTATTACAAAAGAGGGAGTAAAGTGATTCACTGGAAAATTTCAGCACAGGTTCAGAGGATGATAAAATAACCCTAGAAACATTCTTATTTGGCGTCACATGCTAGTGGGTAGTGACAGAAAAAAAATTAAGGTACAACTCGTTTTTTGACGTTTGCGATTCAAAAGATTGGGAAGATGCTATGCTAGAAAGGAAGGAAGGAATCGGTGTGGTGTCAGTTCGTATAGCTGCGTGGATGAACGAATAATTTGCCTCTCTGACTCCTTGTTGGAGCGAGTGAGGTTCATTTCTAGGATACAAAACCAAATATTCTCAGGTTTAGAATGGCTCTTTAATTTCCTAATGGCTATCTGCGTATGATAAACCGCTTTATGCTGAGATGTTTCCGAAGCAGAAGGACCAGTTCCTAGAATCCTAAATAAGTCTGTGAGGCCTAGATAAGCCGTTTCTGAAAGCTGCTGAGTGAAATATATTTTCACTTAGTGACGCATATTTGAACCTAAATGTGTTGATTTCAGGGGACTCTTCCAGGATTCCACTGGAGACTTGCCTGAAACAGTGTCTTTTTTTTTTTTTTTTTCCTGTTTTTCATTTCAGAAAGAAGACACAGCTCGTCCAGCAAGCCTTCTTGGGCCGCTCCTCCCACTTCAGTATTTCCCTTCTTCCCTTCTCTGTCCAAAAGCAAAGGAGGCAGCGGAAGTGGAAGCAACCGTTCTTCCAGTGGAGGTGTTCTAGGCGCATCCTCATTAAGTTCCAAGTTGCTGAAATCACCCAAAGAGAAATTGCACCTCAGGGGGAACACCAGGCCAATGCATCCCATTCAGCAAAGTAGAGCCCCCCATGGTAGAATGTGAGTATGGCCCAGAGGGTTCTTCGAGCTTCCCTGCCTGTTGTGGAACTGTGCACACCTGTAGCACCTGAAAGTGTTGTGAATCATGTGGGGATTCTGTTCCTGTTTTGGGGAAAGTCAAGTGTATGTTGTTTCCTCTTGTTTCCCTGTCGTATTTTGGGAGACTTCACAAAACAGCAACAGCAGTAATAAGGTCAGTGGTACTTGTTGATTGACTCTTCTTGTGCGCCAGCTGTGGAAACTTGGCTCTTTTTGTGGGCTGTCATTTCATTATCACAACAACCTTATGAAACAGGTCTGGTTGTTATGCCCATTTTGCAGATAAGGATGAAGGACACGTAATGCGGTCGAGGAGCTTTAGCCAAACTCTGCAGGCAGACAGGCCTGGGTTCACACGCCCCTTCTATCACTTTCTAACTGCAGGGCTTTGAACAAGGCCCCGTTGCTCTCACAGTTGGAGAGTAACAGCCAGTGTGCAGTTATTGGGAGAAGTAGAATTAATACAGCAGTCTCAAGCGCCTGGCGTCATGTCTGACCCATAGGAGACAGTAAATGAATGGACACTGGTGCTTCTGCTGCTGCCATTGATAACGGTAGGAATAAAAAAGTGAGGTGATTCGCAGATGCTGTTCTGGGATTTTCTGGAGCCTGCAAAGCAGACAGGGAAACAATGCCTTCCTCCCATCCCCTCCCCACCCCACCCCCGCCAGTCTTGGGTTCACATCACAGTAGTGATGAGGGAAGACGGGAGGAAGTTCACACCACCAGGCAAGGCTTTGGCACTTTGGCACAGTGGATTTGTAGGCTGCCAGGCACCGTGCGGTCACGTGAGGGCTCAGCCACGTACTCCACAGAAACCTATCTTGCCTCGTCATGGTAGCCCTCAGCCCTGGTGGCGGGTGGCTTTTCCCTGGCCTGCCTCCCTTTGGAGGGTATGCCCCACATCTCCGCCCCAAGGTCTGCTAACCTGGCTAATCTCAGGGCAGTATCTAGCACCTGCTGCCGCTCACGGACCTTGCCAGCTGGGAGAGGCCATCGCTTCTTGCAGTGTGTCTCTTGCTGTCGGGCTGTTCCAGGTACAGCTGTTTGGTGCTGTTTGTCCCGGTTGCTAAGCCCCGCCCCCCCGCCCCCCCCCCCCCCCCCCCCCCCCGCCTCTGCTCATTTGTCAGAAGTACAAGTACAGCAAGCTTGGCTTTCGTTCCTGGACCTTTCTGAAAGCCAAAGAAAATGCCAGTGCTATGTGCAAGTCACTCGCCAGCTTAACAGCTGTTTGAGCACAGACTCTACTGAACAAAGTTTAGAAAACCTCATCAATCTGAATCTTCTTTATTTGGAGCTGGGTTTAAGAGGGGGACCAGGCCAACTGGTAGCTCCATACCAACATTTGCCATCCAAATGCTAGTGTCAGTAAGATTCCCAGAAAAATTAATTCTTTCTTAGTGTCACAGGTATTCAGTGCTCACCAGCTGTGTGCCAGACACTTATATTCTGAACTCTTATTATAGAAACTTTTTCAGAGACTAGAGAATTATCACTTCAGTGACACATTACATAACTAAATATTGGTGTCCCTCACTGATGGGCAGAGAGCCTCTTCTCAGAGATCTGGTTAGGCTCATTTGAATTCATGTATGTCTTTAGTGACATTTCTTGGACATACTATCTAACTCCAGTTATTCTTGCCCCTGTTCACTCAGTTTGATTTGTTTTGATGGATCCTTTCTTTAAAATGATAGTTCTCTGAAGATATACTCTAAAGGTTTTACAGATAGTCTCTGGTCCTTTTAGACCCTTTCCCGTTTTGCGTCTTACAGGAATTGAGTTGGGTATCAGGCTTAGTTCCCCTGTGGACTCATGCGTAAGATTGTCCTGGATGATGAAAGACCACATCAATCCGATGGTCCGCTGGAGTTTTTTTGCCTCACCAGAAGGGCTTCTAGTTTGAATGAACGTGAATCGTACTGAGTTTTCTGGGTAGTCCTGACACATTTTCAGAAGTCGCCTTTGGGAGCCTAGCCCTGTGCAGGGTGTGGGTAGATCCGGGCTCTGCCTTCAGCCCTCTAGCTCACCATTCACCCGGGGCTGCTGGCGCACTCGGGTGCTGATGTTCCGCTTCCCCCTGTGACAGCATGACGCCCTCTGTCAAAGTGGAGAAGATTCATCCGAAGATGGACGGCACACTACTGAAATCTACGGTGGGGCCGACCTGTCCTGCTACTGTGAGTTCCTCAGTCAAGCCTGGCCTTAACTGCCCCTCGATACCAAAGCCAACCTTGCCTTCACCTGGACAGATTCTGAATGGCAAAGGGCTTCCTGCACCATCCGCTCTGGAAAAAAAAGTCTGAAGATAATTCCAGTAACAGGAAATTTTTAAATAAGAGATTATCAGGTAACTTCACATTTTTTCTCCTCGTGTTTCTCTGTATATAATTGGGCATTCACGAGGGAGCAAATGGACTGCTGTCTGCAGGTCCGCTTTTTCAAAACTGGTCAGCTTCAGCTTTACGTGGAAGTTCCTTAGGTGCTCTGCCTTTGCTCTTCACTCTTGCTTTTAAAGTACACGTGTCTGTGGGTGATGTAAAAATAGCTTTCGAGCGGTGTCTTTCTGAATGGAGCGCGGCAGGAACGCTGACGCGCACACTTCCTTTCCTGTCAAGCGATGGCAGTAGTCCCCCGCGCTCTTTGTGGCGTCTCTTGCTGCGGCTTGGCAGCACTCGCACGTTGTCTATTTTATATTTATTGATGATGTCGTAGATTTTATTCAAGTTAGAATTTGCCTGTTTTGAGAATCGTTCTACTGTTGTCAAAACTAATGAAGGATGAGCCCATCGATGAGCCCATTGTAATGTCTGTGTGCTTTTGGCAGAAAGAGAGTTTGATCCTGACATACACTGTGGGGTCATTGATCTCGACACCAAGAAGCCCTGCACCCGGTCTTTGACATGCAAGGTAGGTGGGCTCCTCGACAGGGCTGGGCACACTGGTGAGTGAGTGCAAGGAGCTGGGATCGATGGCATTGCCCCAAGAGGGGATCTGATCCGTGGAGCGTTGTGGGTATTGTAAATGAAGGGACGAAGAACGCCTCGCGTTCAGGAAACGTGGAGCCTTTTGTTACAAACTGCCCCCGTAAGAGACGTTTTGCTTCCAGTGTCCTCTCCAGGGGAATAGTGTTGTTTCCTAATCAGTCTGTTATTTTCGAAGACTGAAAGTATTTCTTCAGAGAGATTTAAAATGAGAGCCTACCCTTTACTGTGGTTTAAATTGTATGGATTGAAAATAAGTCCAGAAATGTCCTTGGTATATGTGTGAATACTCTTAAAATGCTCTTGTAGGGGCGCCTGGGTGGCTCAGTCAGTTAAGTGTCCGACTTCAGCTCAGGTCATGATCTCATAGTTCTTGAGTTCGAGCCCAGCGTTGAGCTTTGCGCTGACGGCTTGGGGCCTGGAATCTGCTTCGGATTCTGTGTTTCCCTCTCTCTGTATCTCCCTTGCTCACGCTCTGTCTCTCTCAAAAACAAACATTAAAATAAAAATGCTTGTGCAATCGGTGGCTCTTAAATTTTAAAGAGCCACTTTAAAATAATGTGATTTTGAGATACTTATTTTTCCAGTTCCAAAAAAAGTACTGTGTAACATACAATCTAACTTACGTATAAGCTACGAAAATGTTACCATCCTCCTTTCTGTCCTGAGTTTTCCTTTAAAATGCCAGTATGCTAATAAGGTGGTATATTTGCTGCAAAATAAGAGTTGAAATGGGGTGGCTTCAGTGGAACCCCTACATGAATGAGCACATATGGTTACATATGTTTCTCTGGAGAGTATCCCCAGCTATCCTTCAGAAGAGTCCAAAAACTATTGAGAATCAATGCTTTAAAGTAACTTGAAAACCCTTGTTTGATGGAAGGGGTGAAAACTGTAAAAAATTGTGTTTTCTAAAAATTAATAAAATTTTTGGTGTAATATTTTAAATCTTACCAAAGATTATGTTTGGATGAAGGATTTCAGGCCCCATTCCACCCCCTAACAGAGGAATGTTAAAATCTTCAGAAAGTGGAAGTGTTGTTTCTTGTTTTTGTTTAATGTTTGTTTAGAGAGAGCGAGACACGACAGAGGCAGAGTGGGAGGGGGACAGAGGATCCAAAGTGGGCTCTGTGCGGATAGCAGACAGTCTGATGCGGGGCTTGAACTCATGACCTGCGAGATGGTGACCTGAGCCAAAGTCAGACACTTAACAGACTGAGTGCCCCAGAAATGTTGTTTCTAGGTAGTTCTTATTTAAAAAAAAAATTTTTTTTAATACTTATTTTTGAGAGAGAGCGGGCGAGTGCGCATGAGCAGGGGAGGGGCAGAGAGAAAGAGGGAGGGAGACACAGAATCCGAAACAGGCTCCAGGCTCTGAGCTGTCAGCACAGAGCCCGATGCGGGGCTTGAACTCATGGACCGCGAGATCATGACCTGAGCAAAAGTCAGAGGCCCAACCAACCGAGCCATGCAGGTGCCCCTAAGTGGTTCTCATTTTAGTTTAAATGTCAAATTTAATTTTAGCGTGTAGATTTTATCTTACAACAGTGGTTATGAATCTTTAGAGGAAAGGCGCTGGCTAAGAGCTCCTTTAAATATCTAATTAAAAAAAATTACAGACCACGTTCCCCAAGGAGAAAATACACACACATATATGTTCTGAAATTGACATTCCGTCTCAGGGTTCACAGATATCTTACCCCAAACCTCCCACCCTTGAATCTCTAGGCTAAAAACGCCTATCTCAGGACAGATTGCTTTTATATTTATTGAGCACCTGTAGTGGTCTCTTGTTTGAAGGTAACCGCTCGAGCTCTGTGGAACTAGATGCCCCAGTGTAGCTGCCCCTGAGGGAGTTTGTGAGGGCGGGCCTCAGCCCCGTGCCACGCTACGATCACAGCTTGCCAACTGCTCTCGGCCGTCTTCCCGCCTGCCTGGCTCTCAGTACATGGGTTTCCCGATATTAGGGTGCCTGAGGCCAATGAAGGATGCTTAGTGTATCCACGATGCCTTCCTTCAGTCAGCTCTGGTGGGGCATGCTGGTGAGCCAAAAGCTTTATCAATACATAATGTGCAAGACTGACCAGCCTTCCTCCCGAACCTTTATTGACGGGTAAACAGGCTTCATGTGGATCCTGCGGTGTTCTCCTATCTTCCTTTTCAAGTCGTGTGTGCTCTCCTTGTGTTCTGTTTCGGGTGTCGTCTCTGTGTGAGCATGTATCTGCAGCCCTGGTGTGTCGTGAGTTCGGCATAGAACTGGCAGGCCTGGCCCTTCCTTTCCTCCTGTGTTCTGTTTGTCCCTGCTTCTTCCTTTCCCTGCCTCTGTTGTGGCCTGAACCTGTTAAGCTGTGGAGGGCTGCCCATGCCTGAGTGCCTCTGCTGAGTGTCTCCCACCATGCTGCCCAGGTCTCTCCTGCCTCAGACCGACCATGTAGTCCTTCCTCTTCAGTGTCAGGGGACTTGGTGCTGCCTGCCCCTGTCACTCGTTCCCTCCTGTCTGCCTGCCACCCTCGCTGTCATCTCCTCGCTTCCTTGTCTGTCTGATGTCCTGTGTCCTGTCCTCTCTGTCTTCCATACAAATAGATTCTGGCTCTGGTATTCTTGCCCATTAGTCATTGTAGAAAGTTCTATTGCATATATCTTGAGCACAGGCCTCATTCTGGGTCTCAGTGGACACAGGCTTTAACAGAATCCAGACACCGTCCCTAGCCTTGAGGGGCTTACAGTCTAGTGAACGAGATGGAGGTTCACTTCGTGATGACTCATGTATGTGTGAAGTGACCACTGCTGAGTAATAAAAAGGAAGGAGGCCTGTGTTATGACAGCCATCAGTAGGGGGACTGAGCCAGGGAAGTGTCCTTTGCCGTAGCAGAGCTGGGCTGAAACGAACATGATTTATCTGGGTGAAGAGGGTTGTTAGAAGCCCATTAAGCAGCATGTGTAAATATTCTGTGATGGGGCAGAACAGACACGTTAGGACCTGAAAGGCCAGCCAGGAGGTTGAAGAGCAAGAGGAAGAGGCACTTTGTATGAAAGGAGTGGGCGGCAGTGAGCCACGAGGAATAGAGGACCCCGTTACATACCCAGTCGTGGCTGCGTGGTACTTGGGTAGCCCTGAAGAGTTCTGATAGGAGTGAGGGGCTCAGTGGAAATCCTTCCGATTTAGTCTTCAAACCAAGCTGGGAAAATATTGGTCATCTCTGCCTCCTTTCTTGGCTTGACTTTGCTATGTTAAGTACTAAGGGACGTTCAGAGACAGATGCTTCGACGTCTGTCCAGAGAGATAGGCAGGTGGACCAGTGATGTTATATGTTCATTCATTCATTCAACACATATTAGAGGGCCATTATTTTTATATACTTCTTGTCTGAAGCATTTACTGAGTGCCCAGAGCACTAGTAGGTAGCTGGTACAGCCCTGAACAAAACAAAGTTCCTTATCTTCATTTAGGTTACTTTCTTATGGATATATTACATATTAAAGGAAATAAAGTGAAAGTTTAAAAAGAAACTAAAGTCACTGATGTAACTATCTCTGCCAGGTTAAATTTTGAGCAGACCTCGTGTTCAGTGTGTCCAGTCAGGAGGTAGGTTGTTACTGAATTGCAGAAGGACAGTTAAAGCCTAATTCCCCTCCAACCCCTAAATTATATCAAACATAAAAGCTTATAGAGCAGCAATACATTTGTATAATGTGTAGGACCATAAACACACACAGAGTACAATTTGTGTTACTTTTGTAACATAAAAGAGTGAAGGAAATCTATAGATGAATTAACTTGTATTTACGGTATGTGATTTGGGGTCACTGTCTAGTTACATTTTTGACAGACTTAAGACCCCAGCAGTAAGGAATAGTCAGGTTAACTTGATTTTATCTTCTTCTAGGAATAGTGTTAGTCCCAAGGGAGCCTGAAAAGGCAAACAAACAAAAACAGGAATTATCAAATGCATTTGGTTTATGAGCCTCAAGCAGGGGGTTATGTTAGTTACCCTGTTGGCATGACTTTTCTTTTCCTTGATGTGCCCATCTCCCAGTTCTGAAATGGATGTCTTAGCTGTAGCAGTGCTGTCTGTCCATCTCCTTGGTTTCCATAGTGAGTGTCTGTTTATAGGGATTCACTCTGCTTCATTGCCCCCTCGTGTTCACAGCCTTTCTCCCCGTGGCTTTGTAGTCTATGTGTCTCCCCAGGCTTCCTCAACCAAAGCAGGATGCTTCCCTGCTTGCAAGATGCTTTGAGCCGTTTTCTCTTGACATGGCATTTTCCCCGGGATAGAGAGAAACACTTGTCTAATTTTTACTTTCTAGTTGTTACTGGAAAAGGACCCCCTTTTTTTTTTTTTTTTTGAAGTAAGCTCTATGGGCAACGTGGGGCTTGAACTCACAACTCCACGATCAAGAGTCGCATGCTCTACTGACTGAGCCAGTACATTTTTTTAGGGCATAAGCATTTCTTCCCTTTTAATATTTAAAGTGTAAATGGCCCAGAAAAGGATTTTTCTATTTGAGCTGGTAAGAGCCCCAATAAGTAAACTGTTACAATGGCAATGTCACCTGTTCGTTTCTGCTGTTTGCCATTCACTTATATACCCGGTGGCACAACTAACATTCCTTTTTTCTTCTGTGGAAATAGCCTCACCAAATATGTGCTTCTACTCTAGCTAAAGAAAAAAGGTCACCGTCCTATGATTTTTAGCTTATCAGATGGTGAACAGCCTTTATGCTGTTGGTCCAGATTTCTTGTTTTGTTTTTTTTGTTGTTGTTTTTTTTAATTGGGAATGGTGTTTTTGGATATATGATAGAGAAAAAATTATTACTGAGATTCCTCAGTTTTTCTATTTTTTTGGTCTGTAGACACATTCCTTAACTCAGCGGAGGGCTGTCCAGGGTAGAAGAAAACGATTTGATGTGTTATTAGCCGAGCACAAAAACAAAACCAGGGAAAAGGAATCGATTCGCCATCCGGACTGTCAGCAACCAACGCAGCCTCTCAGGGACCCGCATCCCGCCCCTCCTAGACCTCCACAGGAGCCACACCAAAACTCTCACGGAGTGATTCCTTCTGAATCAAAGCCTTTCGTAGCTAGTAAACCTAAACCTCACACCCCCAGTCTTCCAAGGTAAGTCAGAGCCTCCAGCTCTATCCTTCCTTTAAAGAACAGACTGGCAGACACTGTGAACCCCCAGTGCAGTTATGAGATCGAGGAGTGTACATCAGGCTCACTCTAAGAAGATGAGAGATTTTTCTAATTGGGTTTTGAGGGAAAAAAAATTGTCGAGTTCATCAGTAACTTCCAACCAGGGCTCTTCTGGGCCAAATGCAAGCAGCACGAAGCAAGAGTGATCTCCACCTCTGCTCAGTGTCAGGTGTCTATTCTTAACCCCGCTGAGCAGGGCCCAAAAGCGGGTGCTGACCGCAGGTTAGTGACTGGAATATTTCACATGGCTTTGGCAGCAGTTTCCCATTCATTTGTCTCACTTGTTGCAAAAATAGGGCAGTGGGAGGCCTTGCTGGGGATAGGCATTCAGCCTGAGTTTTTATAGCATCCCTTTATCAACCTATGTTTTCATTTATTCATTTGGGACCTTGGCCTAAGCACATACTAGGCATTTTAGCTGTTTAGTAAGTAGTGGACCAGAATGTCTTATGAGAACTTCCCTACATACCTCAGGGACAGTGAAGGTGGTACATGTGCATTTGCGCTTGTGTATTTAACGAAGTTAAAGTCACGGACCCTGTACCAAATTTCCAGAGAGAAAGGGAAGAGAAAGGTGTCAAGAATGAGGGCCTTCACTGTCGGCCACTGGCAGCAAGAACTTCAGCCTAGGAACGTGCCAACTCTTGGTTGCTGTGCCTAACCTCCCTGCTCGTGGGCCTGCCCCGATGTGAGCCCCGGGTGTGAGCAGCCCGGGAGGGCACCCTCGGAGGTGGCTCCCGAGAATGTGGCCGAGCCCGGGATGTCAGTTCCTTGGCACAGCCTTCCTTTGGCCATCTTCTCATTGAAATTTTTCCGTCGATGCAAAAGTCAGCCTAATTCTAGAATCAGCAGGCATGTATCCATGTAGGAAGCACTCCGTGCCGCTCTTGGCAGTAGGCCGTAGATGGTCCACGTAAAGCAGTGATGCTGCGTCCTCCTCTGAGCGCCTCCTGTCCCTCTCGGGTGCGGAGCACATTGCCAGCTATCGAGTTTATTGCCTCTGTAACCCTCATCCAGGTGAAATTTGAGGAGGAATCAAAGAAAGAATTCTCTTAAATTCTACTTCTATTTCCCCTTCTTTGGGGAGAATACAAGAGGCCCTGAGCCACCCAGGTGGCTGTAGAAGGGAGAACCCTTTATAAGTTCCTTTGGGTAGATCTGGCATACAACTTCATGTGACACTGTGCGGTTCGGGAGAGTGGATTCTGCACTCCCACGCCACCTGATCAACATCTGTTGCCCCAGTGCTAGTGGGGGACCCCAGGCCTCCCTAGGCAGTCTTGGCACGTTGTCATATCTGGGTTTGAGGCGGCTGGTTGCCGGACGTGTGATCTGATCGTTGCTGCACTTTCTACTCACCAAGGCCTCCAGGCTGCCCTGCACAGCAAGGCGGGAGTGCCCCCATTGACCCTCCTCCAGTCCATGAATCTCCACACCCTCCCCTGTCTGCCACTGAGCCAGCTTCTCGGTTATCCAGTGAGGAGGGAGAAGGCGATGACAAAGAAGAGTCTGTTGAAAAACTGGACTGTCATTATTCAGGTCATCATCCTCAGCCAGCATCTGTAAGTTCCACATGCCCCCCCGAGTTGACCCTCCCCACACAGCGGAGACAGGGCACTGAGGGCGGGGGGTGGGGTGGTTGCCAGGGATCTTGGCGTGCGTGCGTGTGTGTGTGAGACGTGGTCAGGGTGCGAGAGCAGCTCAGAACAGGGTGCCCCAGAGGCGGCACGCACTCAGTCCTGGGACACCTCCGGCTTTTGCCTTTCTCTTCTGTGGAACTCAGAGCTGGGCATCGTCACTCTCGTGCTTCACAGCCTGTGATACACAGCGTGCGAGTTCTTCTGTGGTTGGCTTCTCTCCTGAAGGAGAGAGATCACAGACAGGCCGTGCCGCTGCCGGGATTAGCGAGCACGTATGGTATGTCCTCTCTTGCAGTTTTGCACATTCGGGAGCCGGCAGATTGGAAGAGGCTATTACGTGTTTGACTCCAGGTGGAACCGGCTTCGCTGCGCCCTCAACCTCATGGTGGAGAAGCATCTGAACGCGCAGCTGTGGAAGTGAGTGCCTGTCCCAGCGCCTCTGGGGCCGGGAAAGGGGGCTGACCTCACCTGGGGCCGCATCCTCTTTATGTCTTAAGGGACTGGGCTAATGAAGATAAGCTTATCTAAAATGAAAACGTGGCCTTTGACTATCCCTGAGAAGGCCCCTCATCATTTATTCATTCAGTCTTTTCAGCAAATATGTATTACTCTGGATGATGGGGTTCCAGGCAGTGAGGGAGTTTCCACCTGTGTGGGGTTTGCATTTGGGGGAGGGGGGCACAAAAACCACCAAACAGCGAATCCGTAGGGGTTATAGCTCGTCATAAGAGAGATCATGGAAGCTCTAACAATCACTGAGACTTACTGAGACCTTACTGTGTGCCAGGCAACTTGCATTTAATTTTCACAAGGCGCTGCCTCTGGTGACCTCGATTATCCCTACTTTACAGATACTGAAACTGAGAAGTCACACAGCAAGTTGGTGGTAGGGCCAGGGTTTAGACCCACAGGCAGTTTGGTTGCAAACAGAGAGCTAAGATGGAAAAACAACAAGCTGGAGAGATTCAGGGCAAACCTCGCTGAAGAGGTGATCCTAGAGCAGAGATGGAGAGAAGGATAGAAAAGGCAGCCAGGGGATGGAGGGGCAGGCAGAAAGAACCATGTGTGCAAAGGTCTTGAGTCAGAAAAGATCATACTTGTCTGAAAAAAGCGAGAAAGCGATCATGGTGCAAGATGAGACCTAAGAAGCTGGCAGGGGCCAGATGACTCTGAAATTGATTCTGAGTACAGTGGGGAGCTGCTGAGGGCCTCAGGAAGTGGAGCCATGTGCTCTGATTTACAGTGTAAGATGGTCATCTTGTGTGTCCGTATGTGGGCTGGTATTTCCTACGTGGGATTTTAAGTGGAAGAAGAGTTCCATGGCCAGAAGGCTCAGCTTTTTCTCAAGTGACATAGTTTTCATTACCACAGGACTTCTCAGAGTCTTTAAGGGGCACACTGTTCATTATACCTCTCAAAGCAGGAGATATTATTTATAATGTGGAACATCTCCCAAGCTCTTTTGACCTGGGAACGTCTTTTAGGGGAGTATCTTTGGGAACTTAACGTTTGGTGGAACCTATTTTTGGAAATACGGAGTTTTGTTAAACCAAGGGGGCTGTCCACTAATTCACATGTCATTCCATATTCTCCATTTGGGCATCATTTACTAGAGCCTCCCTGAACAGACTCTGCCAGTACATCCACTTGCCTTGCTGCCTTGGTTTCCTGATAAAGTCAAAGGAAGCTGGTCAGAGGCCTCGGATAGTCTGCAATCTGAAGAACCGCCTCTGTGATCATGAACAGGACTTGAGTTTATTCACTTAGAAAATCAGACCCAGAGCAGTGGTGCTCTACTTTTCAATTTCACATTTCTTCCTGGGTTTTACTAGATAAGAGGCTCCTCTTTCGTCTTTATGAAGGAACATTGCCCTTGCTCAGGAAAAGCGGGGCACTGGTTTGTTGGGATTCTAGGGGTCTGTCAGCATCAGAAAACCCCCAAATACGTGAAATCTCAGCTTCATATTTCTTGAGACTGCCCACCAGGACTTGGAGAGCTCATTGAGCACCCTGAAATGTGGATTTAGTGAATTCCTAAGAGTTGAGAAGTGTCCTCAGAATGACTTTTTCCCATTATCCTGAGAAGTGGTTCGTGGCCAGTAGTTGGGGTGCATATGGTTTCAGTTCCTAGTGGCTTGTGGGGGGGGGTGTTGTCCTCTTTGTGCGGTGGACCTGGGAAGACACAAGATCATGAGGTTGCCTCTACTGTCTCTCTCTTTGTTCTGTCAGAGGCCGACGACCTTATCAATCACTTGTTCCTAGCAAAGAGGAAATCGTGCCTTTCCGCTAACATGAACTTAGGTTTTAAAAAAAGGCCAGTACAGCAGAGACAGATGTTTTGCTCAGTGATGAGCTGGCGCACAGGCCTGGGGCAGACGGTAGCTTGGAGTGAGGTGCTGCGAGTGAGGCTGGCCACTGCAGGCAAGCTTCTCGGGCAGCCCCTGAGATTTGGTGGGAGGAGCTGAGCACTTCTCAACTGCAGGAGAACAGTCCTCAGGTGGCATCTTTGATGCACTCAACAGAACTCCCAAAGTGGTCAAGTTCCATCCTGCTGGCTCAGCCAAAAGTCCTCTCTTCCAGGAAGACCCCCGGTTTGGGTGCCACCCTCCTTAGTTCCTTACTCCTCAGTTACCTATTGCAGCTAAGGATATGTGGAAGTGGGATTTGAGTATGACAGTGAAATAAGTCATCTTCAATATAGGAATCTGGACACTGGTCAAATTGGACTAGCACTTCCTCTGGAGCATGCCCAGGACCGCAAAGGCCAGTTCCAAACTCTGTGATTTCTGTCTAGTGCTTGTCCACTTTTGACTGGGGACCATGATTCCACATTCCTTAAGGAAGGGATGGGATCATCAGCAAAAGGTTTTTCTTTGGTGGGGCGTGGAATAGGGGGCAATGTCGAGGTTACAGAATTTGTCAGATTGGTAATAAATTCACTTGGGTAAAAAAAAATGAATATGAAGAGGTATACAGTTCAAGGTTTTAGTCCCCCTGGTCCCCACATTCGTTTTGCCCACCCTCCCCGCCACCACTACCCCCAGACAGAAGCATTTTTATTAATTGCTTGTATATCTTTGCAGAGTTGATTTGTATGGACGTAGATCAGTACAACTACATATTCTTTATTTGTCTCATCCTTACGCAAAAGGTAACGAATGACTTAAAAGAGCTTTTTTACCAGGGACCAATATGTTGTGCAGAGAGATCCACATGTCTCCCTGTATGGAAGCTTTTCCTTTTCCCAGGATTTGGTTCCAGCTGCCTGATATTTAGGCTTCGTTTCCCTAAGCCACCTGGTGGCCGCGCGAAGCCAGTGCGCCCAGTGAGCCCGAGCAGTGCTACACGCCTCCATTTAGAGCAGGGCTTCTCAGAGGTGCCAGTGCCCACAGATTGCCTGGGGATCTTGTTGAGATCCAGATTCTGATGAAGTAGGTCTGGGTGGGGTGCAGGGACTCATCGTTTCTCATAAGCCTTTCAGGTACTGTCCGTGGTTGTCCTCTGTGAGTAGTATGGGGATAGAGCCCAGCTTCTCGGTCTTTGCTTCTTGTTGGAATCTCCCAGAGAGACTGAGAAACTTCTCTTGTCTGGACCCCACCCCACAGGGACTTGGGTGTGGTCGGTCTGGATGCATGGATCTCTAGGGCCAGAGCTACACTCCTGAATGGGGGGGGGGGTTCTAGCTGGGACAAATACAGTAAATAGTTCTTTTTATTAATAGTTACAGGCCTTAAAAAGCATCTGGAAAGCACTTTGGCAGCAGTTTAGGGCAAGTCTCACTTGGAAGATGAGAAGCCGGAACCCTAGCTGATGCAGCGACTGGATCAGCTGTTGCTGCCCTGTGAAGTCAGGACCAGGCCGGTCTTGGCGCTTGCCTTCCATTCAGGCCATTGTCTGTGTTGCTACCTCGCTGTTGGTTCTGCCATAGGGGTTTTTGAAATTTTGGTGCTGTCACATGTTAAAATCGTAGCAAAAATGGAAAGAGGCCTCCCTGTTCTGCCATCTGAATGACTCTCTAATCCCCAGGTTGGTCCCTTGCCCGGACGTTAGTAACAAAATACACCGTGCCATCATTGTGGCTGGAAACCCCGAGATGTGCTTCAGGCCTGAAGTTAGGACCTAGCAGTTGCTATGAAATTGTTCTGCCCTTCCTTTCTCCTCTTTGTTCGTGAATTCTCTCAACATTAGTGCGCCTTCTGTACTGCAGGTGCTGTGGGCGCAGTTTTAAATAAGGTGTGCCCTGCTCTCTAGAGAAGTTAGTGATCCACAGTTACATGTGGAAGCTGCCTTGAGTTCCTCCAAGTCTGGGAACTGGCAGAGTGAGTCTGTGGAAAACCAAGCGAGTCTGGGTGGTCAGGACAGATTTCCTAAGAAAGTGATGGTGGGCCGAAGGTACGAGCTGAGCAGAAGTTGGGGTCATAGTATTGTAGGCGGAAGATGGACAGGGCCTCACGTCCAGGCCTGTTGTTGCGATGTAAGAAGGGTTGCTGGGTGGAATCTAGGAGGCAGTGTGAGGCTGGGGACCGGGTGGTAGGTGAGGCACACCGGGCTTTCCACACCATTGTTCTGAGAGCCCCGGCAAGGCCTTGCAAAATTTGAAGCAGAGAAGCGGCAGGATCGGCTGTGCGTTTCAGGTTGATCCTCTGACGGGTGTGTGCTGCTCAGTGCCAGAGATGAAGGGTCACCCCTCCGTGCGTTTCCGTGAAGGGCTCTGCTGACGATTACTCACTGCCCCCTCTTTTTGCAGGAAAATCCCACCAGTGCCCAGCACCACAACACCCGTCTCCACACGTGTTCCTCACCGGACAAACTCTGTGCCCACATCGCAGTGTGGGGTCAGCTATCTGGCAGCGGCCACTGTGTCTACGTCCCCAGTCCTGCTCTCGTCCACCTGCATCTCCCCAAACAGCAGAGCGGCACCAGCTCATGGAACCACACTGAACGCACAGCCCGCCGCCTCCGGGGCAATGGATCCTGTGTGCAGTATGCAATCCAGACAAGTGTCCTCTTCGTCCTCCTCCCCCTCCACACCCTCTGGCCTTTCCTCAGTCCCCTCCTCCCCTATGTCCAGAAAACCTCAGAAGTTGAAATCCAGCAAGTCTTTGAGGCCCAAGGAGCCTTCTGGTAACAGCACTAACTGTCACAATGCCAGTAGCAGTACCAGCGGCGGCTCAGGAAAGAAACGCAAAAATAGCTCCCCACTGTCAGTCCACTCCTCCTCCTCCTCCTCCTCCTCCTCCTCCTCTTCCTCCTCTTCCTCCTCTTCTTCTCATTCCATGGAGTCTTTTAGGAAAAACTGTATGGCACACTCTGGGCCTCCCTACCCCTCAACGGTAACATCTTCCCACGGCATCGGCCTCAACTGTGTGGTTACTAAAGCGAACTCGGTGAGTGTCCGGCACGACCAGTCAGGGAGGGGCCCCCCCGGTGGGAGCCCCGCTGAGTCCATCAAGAGGATGAGTGTGATGGTGAACAGCAGTGACTCCACGCTTTCTCTTGGCCCGTTCATTCACCAGTCCAGCGAGTTGCCCATCAACTCCCACGGCAGTTACTCACACTCTCACACTCCTCTAGACAGACTCATAGGAAAGAAAAGAAAGTGTTCGCCCGGCTCAAGCAGCGTCAACAACGGCAGCAGCAAACCCACAAAGGTTGCCAAATTGCCAGCCATGAACAACGTGCACATGAAACACGCGGGCGCCAGCCCAGGGGCACAAGGACTGACGAACAGTTCCCTCCTTCATCAGGTAGGACATGGACTGTGAGCCCCGCGGGGACGCCCCCGTTTCCTCTCCCTTGAACTCTTGCACCAGCTCGGACGTGCCGTGCGTGGCAGGGTTGGTTAGTTTGCCTGTAAACACGTGTCCAGCTTTGTGGTCTCCTTTCAAAAAGGAAGCGTTCACGGCCATGTGAAGGTAAAACAGTGTATCTGCCAGAATTTCTCATGACTTGGAAGATGCTCCTGGGTAAGGAAACCACGCAGTGTGTTTTAGCAGATAGGGCTGCAGAAGCTGCCCAACCTGCGGGACGGCAGCATGCCCTCCTCGGTCGGTGAGCGCAGCCCTGGGGGGCACGTCCCGTGCTGCTGCCTGGGGAGGAAGGCGGGCTGTGTCTTCCTGGAGAGTGCGTCTCTAGTTTGTTCCTCTGGAGAAAGCTGGTCTGCAGTCACACTGGTCTAGAAAGGGATGGTTTAAATTTTAAAGACCTTTTAATAATTTTCCCATCAAAGAATTTGATTCTCTGGTTGACTCTGTCCTTATGTTCCCTCACAGTTTTCCAGGGAGGCAGGAAAACAGTAAGTGTGGGTAGAGACGAAGACTAAAATCTCAAATTTCAGAGCTTAAAAAGAGACGTGAACGTGGCCCATTTGTACAGCAGTGGCTCCCTGGGTGTCGGGTTCATATGGAACTGTGACTTTCTCTCGTGCGTTCTTTGTTCCCACTCTCCTACCTGTTGCTGGTTTCCCCTGACCCTCTTCCCCCTGGAGCCCCTTCCTCCAGCATCCTTGGCTCTGAGTCCCAATCTCTCCTCTCCTCTCGTTTCTTCAGTCATCAGCAGATCTCCTCTGCTTGCTGTCGAACAGGAATTTCAGCAACATCACCCCGGAGCCCTGATTTGCAGTGTGGGGGCTGCTTTGATTTGTTTTGTTTTTCATCTTCAGAAGTTAACTCAAATGGCAGGTTAGGACTTCTCCAGAATATACTGGGAAGCTTCTTTCTGTGATAGATTTCCTTCCAATATCTGCGTGAATTAATACCCAGCGCCAAAGATACAGCGAACATAATTATCGGTGAATTTAAATAGCAACTGCTTAAATTTTTCTCTATGAGCCTCAAGTCTATAGGGGTTGTTGGTATGTTGCTTGGCTCTTTGAGCAAGGCGTCCCTGGACATGTGAAAATGGGCTTTTACTTCTTGGTTTGTAGTTACTCATCGTAGTTTATGAGCATAAAAATTCAGTGCGAACACTGCAGGAAGTAGTATAGCCATCCTTTAAAAACTCCCTTCTGAGTGTAGTTTCCTGATTCTGTGTGAACCTGGAGGAGGGATGTTCCGTTTTGCTGTGATGCCCAGTACATTACGTTACTGAGTGCGTCTGTCTTCACATAGACATTGCTGTGGCCTCAGTACTCCACAGGTGACAGGAGGGGAAGAGACTGGTGGGCACAGCAGTGCCTGTGGAAAATGAGGAAATAGGAGCCCCATCCACACAGAGCAGAAGCTCCCAGAAACTGGTTACTGATTTCAAAGAAACTGCAGATTTGGACTTGCATGAGAAGTTTGACCACTTTTACAAGTTATGCAATACTTTTCTTTTGTCTTTTAACCTGGTATAGCCCACACATCTGCCCAAGTACGGCTCTTAGCGGTTTGCCACCTCTGATGTCCACCATCTGTGAGGGCTCTGTCCCACTAGGACAGGCTGAGTTTGGGGTATCAAAATTTGTTTCAACTTCAGTTTTATTTGAGAAAGATTTTCTCTGTGTAGTGGAAAACTTTTTTATTACGCTGCACAAAGCTTAGGGTGGCCCATGACTACAGATCAGAGGATCGGTAAAACCCCAGAAACGTGTTGCATGATTTTTATGTCTGTGCTCGTTTATCTGCAGAAGGGATCCTATAGCTTCCATCAGAATCTTAAAGGTACCCATGACTCCAAAATGCTTTAAAGAATACTCCTCTCAGAAAAGTAGGAACCTCAGTTCTGTTTCTTGTGGAGCTGATTTTAAAATGGGTAAATGAGCTGGTTGAAGCCCTCTATGCCAGGGAATGCTGGGGGACATACTGGGAAGCCTGGCAGGTGGGGCCTGGCAGCTTCCCCTGAGCCCTTAGTGTGCTCACGGCTTCTGCAGCCAAGGGCTTATGGTGGGAGAGTGGGGGGTCTGAGTTCCCGCTCCCCGGGCAAGGGCACTGCGTTGGGTATGAGTTTGCGCACCTGTGTGTGCTAGCCCACGTGACCTTGTTCAGTTCTCAGCTGACAACCTGGAATACCTTCAAGGAAATGAAATCAGTAGATAAAACCAAAAGGCAAACATGAGAGCCTTTTCTCTCGGCTAGAAACCTGGCCTGCATCTCTTCTAGACGATTTTCTAAAACTTAGTCTTCTAGAATGATTGTGCCCAAGGGTGATGAAGGCTTTTGAAAACTCAGGCCCAGTTCTATAGCTGACTGCCCCTGACATCTGGAGATTTTAGTGGCGCGTGGCCTTTGGAATATTCGTGTTGAGTATCGGGGCAGTGCCGCGTACAGCTGCTTACTTACCTTTTCATTGTTTCCCCACCCCCTCTTCTTTGAAAGCCAAAGGCACGTCCCTGACAGCTGAACATGGCACGGGGAGGAATAATCTGGACACTTTTGACGACAAGTTACACCTCCACTCAGCACTATGGACTCCACGATGCCTTTGAGTCTGTTTTCCCAACCTCCTGTGGGCCTCGAGGGTAGAAATCTGCCGGGCTGTTGTTGTAACGAGGATTTCCCTGAAGCTATGTCAGTAGCAGTGAGTACTCGTAAAGGACACTGGATCAAGTTCAGCCACCGAAATTGCTTTTATCAGTGTTAAAGTGGTCTGGACTGCTTGCTACCAATCTGTGAGAAGTTTTTGCTTTGTTTTTTAACTTGCAGCACATCATGGAGCCGCTCTTTGAGTAGATTGGCTGGGGGAGAGCATGTCTTGGCAAAAGCATTACTGTAGACTTTCTCCCTTCCTCCTCTCCCTGTCCCAGGTGTTTTTCTTACACTGTCTTCTGTGGGTCCCTCTCCAGCAGTTAGGTACCCCAGCTGGAGACGCCTTCTGGAGGAGGGCAGAGCTGCCCCCTGCACAGCCCTTCGCAGAAGGGCTCGGTCGTTAGGTATCTTACAGCAACACTCCAGGATTGGAATACGGACGTTAGCGCGAGGCACCGGGACAAAATAGCCTGTGTTTTCCCCCAGCCTTTTGCAGGTGATTTGGGATAGAAGCTGTCAAGAGTTTCTAACTTACAAACTGGTTTAAAGCCATTGATGCCCAGAAAGCGAGTATATGACATTTTAGAGGCTTACTTTTCATGGTACAAAAGCAATTCTGTGTGATTTTTTTTTTTAAAGAAAATGCAAATGCAAACTAGTTTTGATAATGGAAAGCCAAATTTTGGTTGGGGAAAGGGGGGGGGGGTGGATGAAATCACTATGGGGGGAATGTTTTTCCAAGATTTCCAAAGAGATGGAATTTTTTATCCTTCAAGTTTTCATGTTAAACAGTATGGTAGATTGGGCTGGCTGTCCTGCTCAGTCTCCCATTTTTAAAAAATTGCCTTTGTAAAGTGAAATTATTAGGATGCAGCAGAAACTGTCATTCACTAAGTCATTAATATACTTAATGTTTCCAGGGCACTCTGTGCATTACCCTCAGTCTCTGTGGATACTGTCCTGGGACTCTGTAAATTTCTGTGTCGAGTGCTCCCCATATTGTGTGTGTATCTGCACTCCCCTTCCTGTCCACGTGTTCATTTGGATGCCAGTGGGTGGGGAGCAGGCACCCAGGGAGGGGAGTAGGCAGATGTGTACGTGTGCCCATGCACAGATGCTGTGACGCATATACAGTGTCTCCCTGACAGACCCTCCTTTCTGGGGATTAATGCCAGCCATCTTCCTGAGAGAGATTTGGAGACCTTCGTGGTTATTCGTTTATTTTTTTTGAATACCCCATCCCAAAAGACAGAGCTTAATATGTTAAAACGTCATTGCTTAAGAAGGTATCATTGAATTTGGGGGATGAGCTGGGGCATTTTAACTGGTGATTCCACTCTCACAGCTCCTGAAACAGCAAATAACCCAGGCACTTGTACTCAGAAGAACACACAAAGTTGCCGAACACCACAGGGTAAATTTCCCAAGGCTCTGATCATTGTTCTGGGCAGAGCCTGGACAGAGCAAATCAGTGCATCCTTTTTTTCCCTACAGTTTTTGAGTTACAGACTTCAGTTTCAGGGAATTTCAAGTCAACAACAGGTAGAATGAATAAATACTTGGTTACCAGCCTAATAATGTGAATTGCTACAGAATTACTCTTATTATGTAAGACAACGAAAACTTTATGCAGATACTTTAGCTATAAATTGATGTAAACTATTGATTTTTTTTTAAAGGAAGGGGAGAGGAGTATCTTGTTCACTTATTATGCAATCAGTAAATATTTTTAAAAAATGATACTATAGGAGAGCTTATTAAGGAGAGCGCGTGGATGGGCCAGTTTGGTGCAGTTAGGAGAAATCAGTCTGGTTGTTCCGTCCCAGTGGAGGGAGAGAACGGAGGTAAGGGGGAATCAGAACGTCTTTAGTTGATTCCTGGGTGACAAGTGCAATGGGGTATGGGTAGAATTTATTTTCAGAGCCAAGGGGACTTGATGGATATAAATAAAGTTGCTTTTAGCAATGGAATTTATAGACAGATCATGTTGTTCCGAAAGATGTGAATAGGACCCATGATAGCAAGTTGATTCAGAATTATGTAGATATTTAGATAAGCGAGTGTTGATCATTTGATTTCTTAGACTGAGGTTTTAATTGAATTTCATTATGTCTCCCGGTAGTACACAGATGATCGGGATTAGGAAATTAGCCATTTTGGATTCTGCCTGCCACAAACAGACCTATTCTAAACAGTGCTATTAAATTTTAGACTGTTCAAATATTTTATTTTCTCCTACAACTACTTTTTATTATAATGAACAATTAAGACCATTTAAAACACGGGAGTACAAGTATTTTTTTGAATTAAATTAACTTGCAAAAACCAAATTTGCAGTGGTTGGGTTGTTTCTAGACAGACTTTGGTATCAATTTAAAACCAAGATAATTTTTATATTCTTTCCAATAGAATTTCATGACAACTCCTGCAGTTTTCTTAACCTACAAAAAAAAAAAAAAAAATGTGCTGCAATGATGAACAAAGAATTCTACAAAACCTACTTTTGTATCTTTATTTTGGAATTTCTTGTTCTATTATAAATATGGAAGTATCCCTATTTCAGAAGACATATTTTGTTAAAAATGAATTGTACATATTTAAATATGTATTTTTGCACAGGTCTTTTTTTCTGATATCCTGTTTTGGTACAATTGAGATCATCTAGTATTTATTTATTAATTAATAAAAGTAAATACCTTTTTATAATTTGAAGTGGTTCACTGCCAAGCCAATAGTTCTAGAACCTGCCTCCTTTACAGTTTAAGGGATGCCTCTGTTCTGTGAAAGTCTTGTTGTCCCTTTTCATGTCTCGGGAGTGGATTCGTACAGACGAAGTGGGCATTGCTTCTCTCTAGTTGCCTGATTTCCCGATAGACTACATGTAACTAAGTGACACACTGCTTTTCTTTCGTTAGTGTTTTGTGTGTGAGTGTGCGTGTGCGTGCGTGCGTGCCTGTGTGTGTGTGTGTACGCTCTGAGCACATGTGTGTTAGTCTGTGATGTGGTTTCAAACTAACGGAAAAAGTGCCTGAACCTAGTTTTAAGCTTCGACAGATTCTTTAAAAAGACTTGAATGTTCAGTTGAAACCTTTGGAGTTTGCTTTTTCCACCTTAATATTGTTTCTAAAATTTTAGGGGAGGGGTTGAAAACCACCGATGCTGGTAATTTTATAAGGTATTTTAAAATTAAGGCCTTTTGGTTCACGGTAATTCAACTGGTGACGTATTGCCCGGTGGCAGCAAGGGTTACAAATCTGTTTTGTCAGCCAGCAACTTAGATGATATATCCGTTTTGTTATTCACTCATGAAATACAGAGTTTAAAATAGAATATTTAAAATATTTTCTATTCCAAAAATATAATACAAAGTACCTCTGAAAACATTGCAAAATGTATAATTTGAAAAATGTAACTTATAAAGGCAGCTGTCTTCCTGCAAGAGTTCTGTTGCCAAGGAATTTCTTACTGTCTCATTATGTCCGGGGTGGGGAAGGGGGGGTGGGAGGGTGGGGGGCTTTGGAAATGATTGTGAAAAGTTTCATTGTTTAACAGAAAATAATCATTTTTACATTTTGTGCAAAACATTTTACATTTTCAGATCATTTAAATGAGCACTACATACTGTCAGTGTGAATGTAGGGCCTTGAAAAGCATTTTGCTGTTTTTTTGAGCTTGGTTATAAAAGCAATCTCCTGTGTTGAAATGTGTGAATAGTGTGATAATTTGTACACATAATCAAGAGCATCTCAGCTGGACTTCGTGTTGGCTGCTGTATAGAAACATGAACAAATGTCAAGGGATAGAAAATTACTTTGGATATTTAAAAGAGAAGAAATATATAGTCTATTTGTTTTGTAACAAGTTTCTGTAAATAAAATAATTTATACTATTTATAAGAAAAGGTTGTGCTTTGCTTTATGAGAAATTAGTTTGTGGAACAAACATGTTACTAAATGGGCAATAAAATTAGGACTTCTCAATAAATAAGGCTGGCTGCATGAAATATTTTACATGTTTCTGCCTCGTGATCCTAAACCCCTTTCAATCCCGTCTGACTTGCATTCATTTTTGGCATCAGACCCCCTTGTGAAGCACCTATGTTTACCTTCCCTTCTGTATAAGCTGAGTACTTGTGAGGGCTGAGGATGTTTCATTCTTGGGCACAAAGCTTTGCTTCGGAGCAATTGATGACTGGGTAAACTGTGAACACTACTGCATTCTTGCCCTGCAGGTTTGTCAACAAAGGGAAGTCAATAGATTGGGAAACACGTTCTCTTTGTGCTTGCTTTTGTGTAAATGCGATGGCGTGTGGTCGGTTTTCCGTTTGTATCCCGAGGTAAGTTTTGTATCCATGGCTAGTCCGATCTCTTCCTTGCTTTTACGTACTTCTTCCTTCACCGGCAGTGCTGGTGCATTTCGGTATTATTCAGCGCACAACATAAACTTTTTGTCTCTAGAAATTGGACAAGTTTGACAATTTACAAATCATTCTAAAAAATTAAAAATTATTTTTGTTGCTTAAGATAACAAAGGAAGCGACTGATTTGTGTGTTGAAGAAAATGTCCAGATACTAATTGGAGTGAGGGTAGTTTCAACCGCCCACCACACCATGGACTTCCCATTCCCTCCTTAGATCAACCAACTCCTAAATCATCCCTAAGAAGCTCCTTTTGCGTTGGGCGTCCTTCTTCAACTTTCTGGGAGGAGGTTCACTCAATTTTTTTTTTTTTTTTAAGTTTATTCACTTCGGGGGGTGGGGGGGTGGGGAGAATCTCAAGGAGGCTCTGCGCAGTCAGTGCAGAACCCGATGCAGGGCTCGAATTCGTGAACCACAAGATTATGACCTGAGCTGAAATCAAGAGTCGGACACTTAACCAACTGAGCCACCCAGGTGTCCCGGTTCACTCAATTTCTTAACGCTTTTTTATTTCCCTTCCCTTGCAGGTAACCTGGCCGTGAATAGCAGGAGATGCTCCCAATGCAAGGAAGGGGGGTTGGCAGGAAGGCAGGGTAAGGTCATTCTCGGCAGAGGGAGCAAACTGGGCAAGCATAGGTGGGAAGAAATGTGGAAGAGAGATCCATTCTAGGTGAAGCTTCTGGAAAGGAGGGGCTAAAGGGTTGCAGAAGTTGGTACCACATTGTCAAGGACCTTAAATGTCATGGGGCCTTCATTCTCAGGGACATACCGTTTAACCAAATGTAGCTGTCAGCGCCCTGAGATTGTCGGGGCCTAGAGCCAGTGTGGTGCAAGTGCCAAAAGTCAAAGCCATTTCGATCTTTGCTGAAAATCCCTTTTTCTTGCACTTCCCTCTCTTTTGCCTTACACCACCTCCTTTACACGTCTCTGCCTTGTCTCCTCCTCTCTGCCTCTGCCTATATATATATATATATATAAAATTTATTGGCAAATTGGTTTCCATACAACACCCAGTGGTCATCTCAACAGGTGCCCTCCTCAATGCCCATCACCCACTTTTCCCTCTCCCTGACCCCCATCAACCCTCAGATTGTTCTCAGTATTTAAGAGTCTCTTATGGTTTGGCTCCCTCCCTCTCTGTTATTTTGTTTTCCCCCTTCCCCTCCCCCATGGTGTTAAGTTTCTCAGGATTCACATAAGAGTGAAAACATACGGCATCTGTCCTTCTCTGTATGACTTATTTCACTTAGCATAACACTCTCCAGTTCCATCCACGTTGCTACAAAAGGCCATATTTCATTCCTTCTCATTGCCAAGTAGTATTCCATGGGGTATATAAACCACAATTCCTTTATCCATTCATCCATTGATGGACATTTAGGCTCTTTCCATAATTTGACTGTTGTTGAAAGTGCTGTTATAAACATTGGGGTACATGTGCCCCTGTGTGTCAGCACTTCTGTGTCCCTTGGATAAATTCCTAGCAGTGCTATTGCTGGGTCATAGGGTAGATCTATTTTTAATGTTTTGAGGAATCTCCACCCCGTTTTCCAGAGCGGCTGCACCAGTTTGCATTCCCACCAACAGTGCAAGAGGGTTCCCGTTTCTCCACATCCTCGCCAGCATCTATAGTCTTCTGATTTGTTCATTTTGGCCACTCTGACTGGCGTGAAGTGATATCTGAGTGTGGTTTTGACTTGTATTTCCCTGATGAGGAGCAACATTGAGTCTCTTTTCATGTGCCTCTTGGCCATCTGGATGTCTTCTTTGGGCCCCCCTCCTCATCCTAATCAAAGAATTCTCCCTTCAGCCAAACCTACAGTCTTCCCCACCTTACCCGACTTGCTACTCTGTCAATCCTTTCCTTCAAGAAAGAAACTCTTGCTTCCGTTGCTAATGGGAGTTCTTTAAACTTGTCTTTCACCTTAGAAGGCTGTGATTTTTTCTCAGATGGTAAATGAGGTCACGGGAGTATATGAGTTTACCTAGGAAAAATAGGCAGCTATTAGATTTGGCTCATTATTATATTAAAATAATGCCCATCTAGTTGAATGCCTGAAATGCCCATTGAAGCATGTTGCAAACAGTATCACTCACAAAGCTTCTCTAGAGTAGGAATTTTGATCCTGTTCATATGGATGTGAAACATCTACGAAGTTAAGTGTCTTGCCTACGGTTCCACAACTCCTGGTGACGTCGCCAGGCTGTGAATTCAGGCCTATCAGATCGTGGGTTCTTAATCTTTTTATTTCTTTCACAGATTACAAGAATCGCATGAAAGGAGTTATGGATTCTCTCTGCCAGAGGCACAGATGCACCGCATTTTATGTTCCACTTCCAGGACTTCACAAACCTGAAGGCCGTCCTCCACAGCCCAAGGATAGAAGAAAGCGCTCGATGAAACTTGGGAGAAAGAGTGTATTTTGATGAAGACAGATCAGTAAAGAGTGAAGTAAGCAGCTCAGGGAAGGCAGAGGATGAGGTGGAAATGGTTTCGTTAGAAGTTTAGACAGATGACACCCCGTCGTCATTAACCCCGTTGTCATTAACAACCCAGTCATCAACCCACTCAGGTAAGGTTTGCATTTCCTCCTCCCTCTTTCTCCAGCATAATTGGAACAACAGGTATTGGTTGAGTGGAAAAGGTAGAACTTGAGCAGGGCGCTCAAGCAGGGAGCAAGGAATTAAGGCCTGTGAGTGAGGGTCTGGCTCAGTCCATGATGATGGGCTTGATTGGGTATTCAAGGGATAGAACCGGAACCGTATTTGTAATCACCCTCCCGGTAAAGTCTCCTGATCCCCCTTCCAAGTAACTTGTCTGTGATGAGACAAGTTAAGTGATTTGTTCAAAGTCACAAAGCCAAGTCCATGTTTAATTTAGTGTGGCCGTTAACGGATTAATCCGTTAGCGGATCCGGATTAAAGAGTTAGGAGGGTGGCACAGCACTTTAAGGACAGGTCAGGGAACAGAGGGGTCAGATGGTGGGGTCAGAGTCGAATAGCAGGTTTCGGTTTTAACAACAGAGCTGTTCAGAGGTGCTTGTGATTCCTGCGTCCTGGGAGATAGAGACTACGGCAGGGGACAGAAGTGGCAGGGGGGAGAGCCCTGGAGTTCAGCCTAAGGAACCGTGAGGCGAGGCTCTTACTGCATAGGTTGCCAGTTTCAAAGTCGTCAGGGTTGAGAGGAAGACCGAGCCAGCTGCTCGGTCAGGCGTAAATAGGATGGAGAGCTTGGAGGTCTAAAGGCAGTGAGCACAAGTGAGTCGGTGGCATTGTAGGTGGTGAACAGCTTCATAGAGAAGCCATTTTGAATGAGGGTGGAAATCCTAGGGCCAGGAGAGAGCAACGGTCTAGCAAACGGTGGACTGCGTGTTGGCCCCAAGTTCTGCGGTATATATGAGGGAACAGCCCTTAACAGAGGACTTCAAGAAAAGCAGAGTCCTCAGAAACCAAACGCAGAGTTTTATCAGCCTCGATGTTACACTAATTGCAGAGACCCTGGAAAAGCGGGCCTCTGGCGAACTCTTAAGGGGGTTGGCAAAGTTGCCAGGATGCCACGTAGTGGCAGTCCTGACGACGTGGTCACTTCCCTGAGGCGGTCTCAGGATTTAGAACTGCTGGACCGAGACTGATCACGGAGTGGCCCATTGCCCACCCTTAACTTTTCACATGCAGTGTGTACTGGGAGGTTTATGGCAGAGCTTTCTGAGTGACAGGAGGTAATCCTCCCCCTTGACCGTGTACTTCCAGGTTACAGTGAGCTGGACCAAACTTCTACAATTCTTGGTATCCTTTGTAGGTCTTCAGAAACACAGTAATGCAAACCCATGTTCTGTCTGTGTCTTTGGAACCTAGTGGTTATCTAAGCTTTTCATGTTTTCCAAATAGGGATTTAACTTCATTCCCCCATGGCCATTGTGGAGGTGGTGGGTCTCCTACAACTTGTAGTTTGTACTGCATGAGGAAGGTGAGAGATTACCTTATCCCCCTCTCCCCCCGACCCCTATCATGGAGGAAGCTAATATTTCAAGCATCAGCCATTAATCCTCTTTAAATTTTTTTTTTCAACGTTTTTTTATTTATTTTTGGGACAGAGAGAAACAGAGCATGAACGGGTGAGGGGCAGAGAGAGAGGGAGACACAGAATCGGAAACAGGCTCCAGGCTCCGAGCCATCAGCCCAGAGCCTGACGCGGGGCTCGAACTCACAGACCGCGAGATCGTGACCTGGCTGAAGTCGGACGCTTAACCGACTGCGCCACCCAGGCACCCCCCATTAATCCTCTTTAAAAGATAAGTTGGTGTCACCTGGGTCGCTCAGTTGTGGCTCAGTCGGTTAAGCGTCCGACTTCAGCTCAGGTCATGATCTCATGGTTCGTGAGTTCGAGCCCCACGTTGGGCTCAGTGCTGGCAGCTCAGCCTGGAGCCTGCTTCGGATTCTGTGTCTCCCTATCTCTGCCCCTCCCCCACTCACGCTTTGTCTCCCTTTCTCTCAAACATTAAAAAAAAAATTTAAGAGGTAGGTTAAAAACAGCACCAAGGATTAATTGAAAATTATACAGTTGGTTTGCTAATGATCAGTAACCTGATCCGTTAATGCTTGGTCAGGTTATTAAAGACTAAATGCATTCAATCATAAAGTGTGTACAATATGGTGGGGGGGAGGGTAATGCAGGAAAAACAAACTCACATGCCACCAGGGCCGGCAAGCAGTAGAAGGCAACAGGGAAGGCCAAGTGAACCAGGCCATGATGGAGAGTATGTGCTAACCATTTAGCTTGACTGGCAATATGAGACTGGAGTTAGCCTAATGTGTCCATTCTTCCAGAGAAGCTAGATAGGTGATTTCTGAATTATGTTTTCAATTTTTAGATGGTGACCATAAATTATTATTTTTTTCTTGAAAACTTTGGGGGGGTGGGGGGGACAGCGGTGGCATCACAGTTTGTAGGTGACCAGTATGCAAGTTTGTATCATCAGGAGGCATCTTTTGCCATCCTGATTGGCTTTAGTGTTTTTGAACTTTTTGATCCCCACCTGTGGGAAACATGAACTTGGACCTAAAATTTCCTCGGCAAGCCTTTTATCAGATTGAAAATACTCTGTCAATAAAGCAGACACTAGCAATCCACAGTCCTATTTGGTAACAGACAGAAGTGTGTTAAAAACATAAGTTTTGGGGCGCCTGGGTGGCTCAGTCTCTGCTAAGCGTCTGACTTCAGCTCGGGTCATGATCTCACGGTTCAAGAGTTCGAGCCCCACTTCGGGCTCTGTGCTGACAGCTCAGAGCCTGGAGCCTGCTTTGGGTTCTGTGTCTCCTTGTTTCTCTCTGCCCCTCCCCCGCTCACACTGTCTTTCTCAAAAGTGAATAAACGTTAAAAAAAACATCAGTTTGGTGAGATCAAATACAAAAATCTCGACAATTGTTTATCCTACAAAAGTTGGCTGAGGTACCTCAATTTATTCATCTTACATGATAACTTTCTACTAAACACTCAGATTACTGTACTGAGAAATGCATTTTAGTAAATTGCTGTTGTGTTTAGTGCTGTAGTGGTGTTTTCACGTAGATGAGCCACATAAGCCTGATTTCTCCTGCACTTTACAAATGAGGGGGAATAGGCTGAGAGAGATGAAGGAGGTTATTTCTCCCAACATCAGGTGGCCAGTGTGAGGGCAGCTGGGACCAGAATTGGCGTTTTCTAGCTTTAGTGTCAGTCCTGTTTCTCCCACAGCATATGGCCTCTTAGAAAGAGACGGGTTGGATGCCAACTTTATTTTCACCTCCAGATTACTTTGAGGTATCATAGCAGTCCACTGGGATTTGTAATTACATAGAATAACTCGTGAACATTATGTAACAAACTCGTGAAATTATGTCCAATTTTCTATTAAAAACTACACGTACAAGGGATTAGAAATGGAGAGCATCAAAATGGTGACCGGAGCTGCCTCTCTAGGGTGTGGAATGACAAGGCAATCCGCTTTAGTATCTCCTTTTTTTTTTTTTTTTTTTAAAGTTTATTTTGAGAGAGAGCACGTGTGCATGAGTGGGGGAGAAGCAGAGAGGGAGAGAGGATTCCAAGCAGACTTCGTGCTATCAGCTCAGAGCCCAGGTCGGGGTTGGAACCCACCAACTGCAAGATCATGACCTGAGCTGAAATCAAGAGTCGGTGGACACAACCGAGCCACCCAGGAAGGTGCCCCCCCCCCACCTTGGTATCTTGAATTTTTTTTGCAATGAGCATATATTACCTTTTAGAAAAAGGACAAAATGGACTCTTCACCTCAAAACTGTATTGTTTCCTTCATCTGTAAGGTCAGTTATTCTACTAGACAGTTATCAGCTACTAGAGTTGTGACTCTCCCTATCCTGAACTAGATGGCATGTTTCTTTTAGCTTAGCGTCTAAGTCATCCTCACCTCATTTTATGCAGTTGGGCTAAAATAGTGAAAAAAAAAAAATCAAGTACATTGAAAGCAAGTGGGGAAAAAGAAAAGTGTTTTGGGAACTCTCTCTCTAGACCAGGGGTAAGTCTAAGCCTTGAATGAAAAGCCAGAACCACTCTGTGATCACGTCAGGCATGGCGATCTTAGAGGTGGGAGCGGAGGAAAAGGGCTATTTTAAGAAACTGACATTTCAATCCTTTTTTTTTTCCTTTAGCATGCACTGCAGTGAGTCAGTTTGCTATGAACAGAATTCTACTCTTTAAATGGACACAAGGAACACAGTACGTTCTCAGTGGACTACAAGATGTTGGCTTTCACAAATTGCCCGGATTTTCAGGATCCTGGGTTAAGAGTACAGTACTTCTATTCACGTTTTCTTCAAGAAATTATAGTGATCATTAAGGTTTTGTAAGTAAGCGTTTTTGGGAATCCGTTAAGTGGATATTCTCAAATGTGTGAGGCGTGTCCAGCAATTTACTAGCCTGCCACCCACCATACAGCGCCTGCAGGAAGTAGACTTCTGTCGGAGCACAGCTCTGGTCACGTCACCGGCCCCCTTTATTATCTGTAGTTTGCTTACACGTTTATCATGAATGAATGTTGAATTGTGTCAGTTACCATCGATTGAGATGTTTTCTCCTCTGTCCCTGAATCATTCTGATCACAAAACACCACCGTGCAAACTAAAACATATTTCTCTCCCCGTTTATAGTAAAATGCTACTTCAACTCAGATGGCTGTTGTCAAACTCAGAATTTAAAAAAGCTTCAGATCAACCTGGACTCACTCTCTCCCCACATTCTCATCTTTCAGCAAATTCGGCTCCTGCTATGGACCGTGACACTTGAAAGGTTAAGTCAAATCGGGTCATTCGCTGCTTAAAACCTCCAGTGACTTTCCATCTTTCTCCTCCTAGATATTTGCAGGTTCTTCCTCTTTCTTTAAATGTCACCTTAGTGGCCTTCTGTGACACCCCCTAGGAGAGCTCTTCATGCCCTAATTCACTGTCTCGTTTATCTGGTTTTAGGATTTCGTTTTCATTGGGTTTTAGATTTCGTTTTTCCTAGCACTTCTCCCCATCTGACTCACAGGGTTTATATTCTAATTAAGAAAAAATAGAACATCTTTGTTTTCCTTACTGTGGTGGTTTATTGGGGGAAAAAAAGATCCCATTGCCAATATCGACATAGGTTGTTGGGTTTTTCTGATCAGTGTTCGATGAGAGTGGTATATTCTGGACTCGAGGGTTAGGAAGTTACTCCTTTGGAGGAGACTACCATGTCTTCTATGGTTATTCATTTGTGAGGGAAAGCTTGAGATGCATTTCATTTATCTACTGTCTGGTGTACTACATGGGACACGCGGTGTTTAGTTATGGACTACTATATGGCACGTATTCTTATTTATTTTGATAGACTCCCAAGCAGCCCGTGCAGAGCCCAATGCTGGGGCTCGAGTTCACAAAAGCGCAAGATCATGACCTGAGCCGCAACCAAGAGTCGGTTGGTTAACCAACCGAGCCACCCAGGCGTCCCAAGTATGTACTCTTCTTCTTTCTAAAATTCAGGAGACTTTTGTATAAACCTCAGATGTGAACTCCGGCTCTATCGTCTCTGATTATCAAAGTGGCATTATTTTAATATCACCAGCCTCCGTTCTTTAAAAGTAGGTATTAATAAGAAAAAAGTAAATCGAAAGAAACAACAATGCAGTGTTTATTTTATACAGTTGAACTGGGCACATAGTAAAGTAAGCTATAAAAATTCCAAATAGTTATCTCTAAAGGAAATCCTTGGTTTACATGGTTTTACATATTAATTACTCTGGAAAGTTTCTGAACTCTGTTTAGTAGCAGATCTCCTTTCTTGATAGTTTCTTGGTACTGCCAGTTCTTGCTATCAGGTCTATAAATAAATTCAAGAAAAAGATGGCATTATTTACCAGTCACATTACTCCATAACCGTAGTCGGCCTGCTTTTAAAAAAATGCCCCTTATTCTGATACACAGTGATACACAAACTTAACAGTACCTGTTGGTTTCCACTATTTCATTTACTTTATCTATTTTGCAGTGTAGTCTCCCTGCAGCAATAAATCTGGAGAGTTCCCTATAATCAAGAGGGGGGAAAAAGGCATTAGTGTTAGCCTCATACAGAATTCTTAAAAAACATAAACTGCCCTAAATACATGTTTCCACTCTCTCTCAAGGGGACATTTAGTTTGCTTCCAGGCTGAGCTATTGAATACGCAGTAGCAGACAAGATCTTGGCATACTGCAGGCTCCTCTGCTAAGATGAGTACGAAATTTCCTATTTAGTGAATGAAATTATTTGTAAGCACATCTTTAAAGCTCCAAAGAAAAGCCTGGAGGGAGAGAAACAAATGGGGCAGGGGCACGTGATACAACAAGAGCAGATCATGCTCTGGATTTTCAAAATCCCTTCTGAGCATGGAGGTGAAAAAAAAAGCTGGCAAATTATTTTTAAGACCTAAGAAGATGCCAGGCTAAATTAGGATCAGGAATGAACAGATGATAGTAGTCTGTTGTGAAAAAGGTCTTTCGGAATACCTATACAGTCATGACCCCAAACCTCAAACTGAAGCTATCTAGAACATGGTCAGACAGGACTAGCGTTAGCAATGAAGCACGGTCAGAGATCGTCTACCAACAGAGGGAAAAGTAAATGCTTACAGATGTACAAAAGCTGAAGACTTTGCAATGCTACCCGAGAGAATAAATGGAAAGATGACTTCTTTAAAATAATCTACTTGTAATAGAATAGCTCAATTTAAATACAAATTATATGACAGATTACTTTCCCAGATGCTAAAACATCCTGATCCTAGCATACGAACAACAAAAAAGAGACTGAATCTTAACAAATCTCTGACAAAAGTGCTGAGAATGGTATTAAGGCAACTAATTGTGACAAATCCCAGAAACTATATTTAAAGACCCCCTGATAAACCTGGTTATGTAAAGAGAATTTCTACATAGGATACCATCACCAAAACCAAGTCACAAACTAAATGACAACATGGACAGAAGATGTTGGCAGTGTAAATTACAAAAAAAAAAAAAACAAAAACAAAAACCCACAGATCAAATGGCTCATTAAAATGTGGGCAAAGTTATATACACAAGGGAGATCCATTTTACTCATTAAAAATGCAAATCAAAGCTGTAATGCCATCATACTGGGGAGAAGCAAGTATAATGCAATGCTGAGGGATGTCTCCCACTTACAGAAGAGGGAGTGATATAATAAGATGCAAAGGAACTAAACGTTATTATTGAATCTTGGTAGAAAGAATTAGCATTTTTAATAAGGAAATGTATAATTTTGGAAAATCTGGTTATGAGCTTCAAAGAGCTTGAAAGCTGAAAAGGCTATGCTATTGGGAGATAGGTACAGACAGATACACAGGTGGCACACTTACTCTCCCTCAAAAATGTATCTGATCCAACCACTGGTCTTTTTCAACTTTTTTGGGTTTTCTAAACTCACTTGTGTTCCTTTTGCAAAGACTGAAATAGTTCCATTTCCAGAGGCAGCTGCTAACCCATTTACAACTACTACTCCGGCGCTGAGGTTCACATAGAAAATTACACCGAATGTAACCACCGGCAGCCTTAATGGTTGCACCCAAATCTATCCGGGAACCTCTGAAAGCAGCTCTGACTTACACACGAGCTCTACAAACTCCAGAATGCCCTCTGCTGAGGTTCGGACAGACTCCTCAACCCTAGAGCCTGACCGTGGATGCCCAAGGTGCTTGTCACTCCCAGCACCCCCAGATTTCAGAGCCTCACTTACCTGTGCCTGGACTGGTGGGGCAGACTCCTCAGTCTGGCATTCAGAACCCTGCTTGTCTGTTTCTGAACATAACGCCACACCACACCCTCCTACGTTTTTTGTGCTACTGCTTCCACCGAGAAAGCCCCCTATTCCTTACCTTCTTAGGGAAATCTTAAAAATGCAATGACCTCAAGTCCAAAGGCACACAAGGAGCCATCTGTGTCCGTTTCTCAGGCACTTGAATCACACATACTGACTCCCAGGTATGCTCACTCTGAACTCTACACCCCAAGAATAATCTGGGCGCAGCTTCCCTGCTGTTTACAACAACAAAACTTAACTGGTAAGTCCCCCAGTTTGCATGCAGGTCCCATTTCCCTGCTTTAGATCCAAACCACCTGTCCTCTCCTCTGTGCCAACTGAACACATCCCACGTTTGCTCGTCCTGCCAGCAGGGAGTATTTCCCCAAGCCTGCAGCATGGTGCCACACACACAGAAGGTACGCAGTAAGGATGAACGGAGTACTTACTGAACAAATAACCTAAAAACCAGATTTGCATCTCAGGTTTCAAGCAGAAGACCTACCAACACACAATGGTGTAATGCAGATCACGGGTAACCTTAAACCTGTCAACAGAGTAGTATTTACTCAAGTAATGGCCCCTTCCCATTCTCCAACAATATCTAAGGAAGTGGAAGAGTGATGGAGAATTATGTTCAAAATTACTAATTCAGACCCTTCTTAAAGGGAGGAATAAAAAGGATCCAGGAAGGGGTGCCTGGGTGGCTCAGTCCATCAAACCTCCAACTTCGGCTCAGGTCGTCATCTCGCAGGTTCAAGCCCCGCCTCCAGCTCTGTGCTGACACCTCAGAGCCTGAAGCCTGCTTCAGATTCTGTGTCTCCCTCTCTCTGCCCCTCCCCTGCTTGTACTCTGTCTCTCCCTCCCTCTCGCTCTCAAAAATAAACATTTAAAAAAAAAGAAGGATCTAGGAAAAACCCAGATGTGAATTGGGTGTCAGAAATTTATTTCTAGGTAACAACTAGAGCTCTGTGTGTACATACAACTTTTGCCTTTAGAGCCGGCCTGCAAGCATGAAGGAAAAAAGTCACATACCATCTGAAATACACCATCCAGAACTCAGGTCACCGTAATAAGTTGAACACTGCAGTATGTCTAATGGCACATTCCTGCTGCTTTTCGGCACCTATCCACAATGTCATTTTGAGCCTCAAATAGCCCCCAAGTAGCGAAGGCTGGATCACCTCCGTGGCACAGTTAAGAAACTGAGGAAGGGGCAGAATCAGACCAAGGCCACATAGCTATTCAGTGAGAAAGCTAGAAGCAGCCAGGCCAGCCCTGGTTTTGCATGCACCACTCACCACAGTAAGCCACCCCTTCAGTGAGTCCTGAACAATCACATTCTTAATGGACACCCCCCATTCCAGGAACCAACTCTGCGGGGCAGTAGTTACCAGATTGGAATTTCACAGGCTAGTTCAATTCAGAACTAAAACCAACCTAGGCATACCAGCCTTCTATTTTGGTAACAATAATTTTTAAAATGCAAACAAAACAATCACTGCCTTTTCTCTTTCAAAGGAAGAGTATAAGGGGATTTCTGATAGTGACAGCTCAATAGAGGAGCTCAGGTCATACTGAAGATCTATGTCTCTCACCCAGATGTAAACATTACCTCCAAACAAGCCTATAAGCAAATATGCATGCTGAAGCAAGTAGGGATGGAATGTATGGGTGGCTAAAATTTACTTTGAAATGTTGGAAACCTAGGATATACAGATACAGAGTAAACCAGATACAACAAAATGTTAACGATACAGTCAACACTGTAACCCCTTAGCACTTCCTACAGATGTGAAATTTTTCATAATAAACCAGAAAAATCAAACCCCTAAAATGAGAATGTTCTTTTTTAAATGAAATATAGCATGATTTAACTTTACCATCTTGTTCATTGTGGGCCACTGAAAACTATCACCGACATTTATAAGACCTGTATTTGGGAAGCACTGATCCAGATACTATAAGGACAGCACCTATTCTGAATGTGTACTCCTCCCACACCCTTGTCCAGGCCACCACCTATTTCCTCCATGAGCTACTGTACTGAACGGCCAGCTCAACTAGCCTCCCTGTCCCCTTGCAGTCTAAGACACAGCATGAAAACGTATCACTCTCATGCGTAACATCCTCCAGGGGCTTTCCACAGGGCCTAGATTAAAACCGAAGCTCCATACCACGGCCTACCAGGCCCTGCACAAACACGTATCTGCCTGACTCTCCCACAGCTCCCCCCCCCCCCCCCCCCCCCGCCAACACTACCAATACACTGCAGCCAAACACATCTTTCTGTTCCATTATCTCCACAGATTCATTTCTATCTCAATTTACCTTATGTATTGATTTGCCTACTAGCTAACTCTCCCCATATAAAGAGTATTAAAGTCCATAACGACAAGGACCTGGAACAGTGCCAACCATAGCATAAAGGCTTAGCAAGTATCTGATGAATCACTGATTCAAGGGCTAAAAGTCCCATTTTTAACAACTAATGTGACCGGAATAGGAGCAGTAGCCAAAAAACCTGAGGCATTAGCAGAGAAAGTAGGATCTTAATGTGAGGTCTAAGAAAGGCATCAGAGTCATTACTATAGCAGCAACGTAGTCCACAGAGAAGGAACACAATACTGTTGTAGTAATAACTGGTCCTAACAACCTTTCGCAAAATCACTTAACCTCTCCACAACGTGATATCCCCATCTGTTACTAAAAGGCATATCATGAAGGCAGAAATAACAGATGACTGTTTTGATAATAGAGAAAAACTCACTTTTTTTTTTTTACAATTGAGGGAAGCAATGTCCATTGAGAAAATGTACAAGTTGACACATAACTTCAAAGGATCTATATTAATTGTTAAACTTACTGATCAATGAATTCCACACCAACACCAAAGGCTTCTGCCATATAGCCAAGAGTTAATGACCTATAGGATTCCAGCAGCTGGCTGTATGCATGAATTCTCATTTCTCTTACATAGTATCGATAATGAGGAGCAAAAAGCCAGTCCTTTTTCATTTCCTGTTCCACAACAGCTGCAACAAATAAAATGACAAATTGTAAGAGAGAAATCAGAGACCATGTTTATAACATAAGAATTAATAGCTTTGATTCTAAGGAGCTCTTAGAAGTCACTAAAAGTGGTTAAAATATATAGGATATTAACGAGCAGTCCACACAAATTATTTTACTACATAGTTACTGCATCACTGCTCTGAAGAGTAAGGACCTGGCAGTAAACCAAAAAGCCAAGACCCTGCTACCACAGAAACAAAGTTTTCAAAGAAGAGAGAGAAATGAATATACAAGACCTTCTTAGAGAGTAATAAATTCTGTGTAGAAAACAGAAGAGCGACGTAACAGTGACTAGGAGGCCTTCCTGTGGTTTGGGGTGGACAGGGAACCCCTCTGAGGAAGTGGCCAAACAGCAGGAGGCACAGAGCAATGCAAATAATGCAGAAGTCCCAAGGCAGGAAGAGCCCAGTTCGGCCCAGAATAGAAAGGAGGACAGATTCAAAACACAGCAACACAGAGACAGATATGGGGAGAAGGTAAACAGGACCAAAAAAATAAAAAAAATGTACTTATGTTTCTGGCTTTAACAAGATGCAAATCCCTGGAGAAGGAGAACTGTTTTGTTTTGTTTCTTGGTTTGGGAGGTTTTTTGGAGGCAGGGAAAGGGAGATTCACAGTGTTCATGTGGATTCCCCTCTTAGACATCCAAGTGAAAATATCAAGGAGACATTCAGGCATGGGTCTGGCGCTCACTGGAAAGTTTGAGGCTGGAGACATGAATTTGGAAATCACTGCCATCCAGATGTACTTGACAGAATGAAGACGGGGACAAGAGCAATGACCAAGTCTGAGGCAGTCACTAAGAGGTCTGACAAAGGATAAGGTGGTAGGTCTGGGGAAAACAAAGGTGTGTTATCGTTCAAGAGAACAAAGATGCGGGCATGATGCAAAGGCTGGTCAACATCAAAGGAGAGAAGGATGAGTGAAGCAATGCGTGGTTTAGCAACATGGAAATCAATGGCCCTATAACAAGATAATGCTTATTCACATGAATAAAATAAACGCATAAATATCAAGTCATTATGTTGTATAGCTTAAACTTACACAACATGTCCTATCTCCATAAAACTGGAAAATACAGCAAGAAAACCCAGGGAAGAGACAGGGAAGCTAACTGTTCGTCAGGATGGGTCATATCCATAAGCCGAACATAAAACATCTTCTGTCATTTATATGCCATTTAAAAGACTGAAGAGTTAAATATAAACTATCCCTGGAAACAAGAAATGAATAAAATATCAACATAATTATTTTCCTCCTCTCAGACTGGTTAGCAGTACGGGGGCAAGGGGCCAGGCTCTCTTAAAATGATTTAAGTTGAGAGTAGAAATGGTTTATACATAAAATAAATCCATGGGGACACAGAATATAGTCAATAATGTATTAACTTTGTATGGTGACAGATGGTAACAAGATTTATATGGTAATCATTTCACAATGTATATAAACATCAAATCACCATGTTGTCCACCTGAAATTGACATTGCATTTCAGTTATACTTCAATAAAAAAGTGTAAATGTAAATTGGCAGAGTATTTCTGGAAGGCAACAGTGATCAAGATGCATTGTGTTTATACTTTGTAAAATTCACTTTCTTAGGCTTCTTCCTAAGGAAATAAGTGGAAGTAGAAAAAATGAATTATAAGAGAATGTTCAAAACAAAGTTGTTCACAATAGGAGAAAACTGTAAACAGCGTAATTTTTCATCAGTAGAGGATGGATTATGGCACATCCAACACGCTGAAACAGAAGGTCTTTTAAGAGGGTAACCAGAACGTCCAAGGAGCTCCACGTGTTTGATTTGCCACCACATATGCAGTGTCTGATACGTGACAGCTGCTTACAAATACTGACTCAATGACCAACTATTTTTATAGAGACATGAAAAGATATTCACGTTATACTGAGAAGAGAAAAAAAAGCGACTTAGAAAACAGCATGTAAAACACACCCACGTATGTTTAACGATGGTGTTACATGCTTGTATCTCTGGACACAAATGTCCCTGAAGGACACATTTGAAACTTGAGAGCAGCAAACACCTCTAGAGAAAGGACCCTGGCAAGCATCAGTTAGGGAGACCCATTTTCTTCTTTAAATAACATTGTTTGAAATTTCTCCATGCGTACATACAACCTTGGGTTTTTTGTTATGTTGTTTTCCATTTCTTCAAGTATGTTTGAATGAATAAAAGATTTGGAAAGATCTATAAAATGGTTCTCTCTGGAAGAATTTGATGAGTGAACACAGGTATGGATGTGGGAATAGGATTTTCTCTATTTTTAATTTTAAAAACAATCATATATTACCTAGAAAAAGATGCAGTTTCCTTTTTCAAACGAAATATTTTAAAGCACACACACTATGACCATCTGGAGAAGCAAAAAAGGCTCATAAAACCCAATAAACCCTACTTGTCTCACTATACTAGAGAAGAAATGGTACAAATAATGACTTTGTCATCAAAGAAAATTTAACCATTCTTCTGCATCTAAAGTATCTGGGCAACATATTAATCTGGTAGAGATAAAAACTGTTATCCACAATGTTTAAATAAAAGACTGATTATGGATGGGGAGCATAGGAGGAGGTTAATACTTTAGCCAGTTTCCAAAGCCATCAATTTCCTATACAACGATAGTATTTTTCCTCACTTTTCTCTTAAGTTATTGATTTAATTAACACAACAGACATTTGTCCAGAGCACTTCCTAATATACAGGCAATGTACTGGTAGTCAAGTTCATTACAAAGATTAAAAAAAAAAAAAAAACTCCCAACAATTCTAGTTGGAAGAGACAAACTAAGAAAGAACCACAAAGTAATGTGCTCTTGTAAAAATGGGGCATATGACCAATAAGCACACAAGAGGTTCAACATCAGACAGATCAGAGTCAGAGAAATGTCAAAACCACCAGATAGGGGCGCCTGGGTGGCGCAGTCGGTTAAGCGTCCGACTTCAGCCAGGTCACGATCTCGCGGTCCGGGAGTTCGAGCCCCGCGTTGGGCTCTGGGCTGATGGCTCAGAGCCTGGAGCCTGTTTCAGATTCTGTGTCTCCCTCTCTCTCTGCCCCTCCCCCGTTCATGCTCTGTCTCTCTCTGTCCCAAACATAAATAAACGTTGAAAAAAAAAAAAAAATTAAAAAAACCACCAGATAGCACTTCACACCCACTAAGATGTCTATAATCACAAAGACACAGTAACAAGTACTGGACGTGAGGAAACAAACTCGCACACGCTGCTGGTGGAGACTTGAAATGATACAGCTGCTTTAGAAAACAGCTTAGCAGTTCCTGAAATATTAATCAAAGAATTACCACATGATCCAGGAGTTTCACTACTAAGTACATATACACACGAGAGAAATGAAAACAAAGGTCTGCGCGAAACACACACAAATGCCCATCACAGCCAAAAAGGAGAGAGAACCCAATGTCCATCAACTGATGAAGGGGTTTTAAAAGTGTAGTATATCCATACAATGGAGTATCATTCAGCCATAAAACTAAATGCAGCACTGGTAGATGTCACAACAAGATGACCGATGAAATGGGCAACAGAAACCAGGCACAAAGTGCCACATATATGTGACGCCATTTATAGGAAATGTCAGAGTAAGAATATGCAAATCCATGGAGATAGAAAGATTAGTGGTAGCTGGGGGAGGAATGGGAAGTGACAGCTCAATGCTTCCAGATTTCCTTTCAGGGTGAAGATATTTAGGAATTCATGACGACTGCACAACTTTGTCAATAAGGCCACCAAATTTTACACTTGAAACGGGTGAACTTTATGGTATATAATTTATTTCTCAGTAAAAAAAGAGGAAGGGGCATGAAATAAGAGCTCCTCAGGAATGCAGGGGAGGGATTCATTCTGAAAAGGGGAAAGGCCCCACATTTGAGCGCAGTAATGACCAGGAGACCCACAAGCATAAAAAAGGAAGAACGATAATTCTGCAATACAATCCTGTGTGCAAACACACCTGAGTACGCATGAGAAGATGAAGCCAAGCAGGAAACACATCATGGTAACGGCCCTGTTCCCACGTCACATAAGGTAAGTAACATCAATTCTCAAAAAGCAGCCTAACTTTTAACGCATAGAGAAAGCACTCCACAAACATCAGGCCAAAACCCACTTCAAAAATCGAACAAGCATTAGAGTCCCATCCCCACCCTTAACAATTCTGGTGAAGGCTATCTATTGAAGCAAATACTTTCTGGAATTTGCTGCATAAGCAAGAAAATGTATCAATGCCAAGTTCTTCAAGTTTCAGGAAGATCATTTAGGAAGGACCTTTGGGTTGACTTGACGCAAGGCAATTTTTTTATCATCTTAGTATTTGTGCTCAACAACAGAAAACCAAATGACCACAAAGGAATGGGGGATGACAGGAAAATCAAGCAGATTTGGGTAGGATCATTTAACTACTTTTGGAGGGATACCACAAGTACTTTCACAAAATTATTTTTCTCAACTCACAGCCCTTGGAAATGATTTGCAAATCAGCCAAAGATTTACATACTGCATAAAGAATGACTCACTGCTGAATTCAAGGCTCAATTAACATTAACCCAACAGGAAATGAAGGATTCCCTCACATCTTTCCCCATAAAACTCAATACTTGTAACTGACTATGTGCTCACTTCTGACTTCTACCCCCTTAAGACTCTAAATCAGGGAGTCTATCAAACTTCTTCATCAGAGGGCCAGACGCTAAACATTTTGAAGCCACTGACGGGCACAAAGCCCTCTGTCACATATTCTTCTCAGTTCTTTAAAAAAAAAAACATTTTGTTATTTTTTTAGTTCTTTAAAAAAAATTTTAAATGGGTGTCTGGGTGGCTCAGTTGATTAAGCACATGATTCGACTTTGGCTCGGGTCATAATCTCACAGAGATGGAGACCCGCATCAGGCTCTGTGCTGGACTGATACCGAGGCTGCTTGGTATTCTCTCTCCCCCTCCCGCTTGCACATGTGCACTCTCTCAAGATAAATGAACTTAAAAAAAACTTTTTTCAAACAAACCTTTAACGGTGTGAACATCAATCTTGCCTACTGGGCTATACAAAAACAAGTCATAGTCTGCTAACCCCACTCCCTAAACAAAAGGGGCAAAACATTAGCCACACCGATCGAAGACCAGCAGCTACCTGTGCAGTGTTTTTCACATATATAAAAAGTCACTTTAGTTATCTGCACACCGAATCAGGATTAAGACGAAGACAGACAACCGACATGAGCAACTGAACTCTATCCTTACCTAACGACGGAAGAAAACCGAGTAACGGCATTCATAGAGGGAAAACAGATACTGCCGACTGCCGGAAGGCTGTGCAACACCTCCAGGATCTCTGCTCCTTTAATCACCTACAAATTAAAAGAAACAAACACAATTGTGTGCTTTCGTGAGTACTTAAGTTAGAAAAGCAGGGAGTAGTTTTTAAATAGGAGTATTAAAGATGTAGTTGTTACCTTTTCCCGGAGATCAGGTCTTTCTAAGGCAATCATGCTGACATAGACAGTGTAAGTCACAAAGGTTTTATAATCCATAAGTTCATAGGATGTAAATGTTGAAACTGTGTCAAGGAAGAGTTCAGCTGCCTGTTTGAAATCACGAATAGCCACACAGTAAAGACCTTGATATACTTTTAGGCGGTTTCTCCTGTCCCAATCTCCTCCTTCCTCTATTAAGCTATAAATAAAAAATAGTAAGGTCACAATCTGGAAATAGACAAGGCCACTTTTTATCAATTTTGTGTTATTTTCAAAGAGAAAACAACAACTTGAATCAAAAGAAAATATTTAAAGAAAATATTTTACTAAATAAGTACTTGAATTATTTGACCAATTTATTAGTTGTAAATAAAAGAGGCAAATTTCTTACATCGGTTTCTTATTTATAGCATAATTGAGAGAGAATATATCCCCAGCATTAAAGAGTACCTTTTGGCCTTCTCTGTGTTTCGTGTGATGAGATCATTATCCATATAAAATAAGCCAATCCTAAGAAGATAAAACACAATATCCAGTCGGTGACCCAAGGCACGGTTTTGTCATATGTCTTGCGAAAGGCTGTCAGAGCACCCTCCTGTCAAGAAACGCAAGGCACAGGTGAGAAAAGTTGAAAGTTTCAAAAACTATCAAATGTCTGGAATTTTCTTAACAATGGGTAGAAGGAACAGGTAGGAGCAGGGATAAAATAACTTAGGCATAAACTGATAACTGTCGAAAGTGGGTGATAACTACATGAAGGTTCATTGTACTTTTCTATCCACTTGTATAAAAAATACATCAAATACGCCTAAACATATACTCAACATTCTAAAAATAATGTAAGAAAAATAGTCACAATTTAGTCACAATTATTTCAATATTCTTTGCTCCACATTTTCAGTACTTTTCCCCTTAATTATACTATACTACTTTATTGTAAATGATCACACTACTTAAAGGTTAATAGAAACTTTCCCTAAATCATTGACTATGAAATACAAAGGAATGTTTATACAATTTTGTGTTAAAGCACTGTGGGATGAGATTTTTTTTTTTAAGTTTATGTACTTTGAGAGAAAGAGAGCATGAGCTGGGGAAGGATGGGGGAGTGGAGGAAGAAGGGGAGAGAAGGGGAGAGAGGGGGAGAGAGGGGGAGAGAGGGGGAGAGAGGGGGAGAGGGGGGGAGAGGGGGAGAGAGGGGGAGAGAGGGGGAGAGAGGGGAGAGAGGGGGAGAGAGGGGGAGAGGGGGGAGACAGAGAATTGAATGAAGAATATCCCAAGCAGGCTCCATTGCCAGCTGGAAACCCAACGCAAGGCTCAAATGCACTCACCGTGCGATCATGACCTGAACTGAAATCTAGGGCCAGAGACTTAACTGACTGATCATGCAGGTGCCCCTAAGATGTTTCTACTGCTTTAAAAATACCAACATAAATACAATCATTTGTCTATACTTGGTACTTCTTTTTTTTTTAGTGTTTGAGAGAGAGAGAGAGAGAGCATGAGCATGTGCACAAGACGGGGAGGGATCCCAATCAGGCTCTGCCCTGACAGCAGAGTCCGATGTGGGGCTCAAACTCATGAACCCTGAGATCATGACCTCAACCGAAGACAGGGGCTTAACCCACTGAGCCACCCAGACACCCCTATACTTGGTACTTCTTAGTATGTGTCTGGCCTTGTTTTATGTAATTATAAATTACACCTCTTAAATTAATAATAGGGGCTAGCAAGACAATAATGGGCACAGCCAGCACTCAGATCTTGGTTTCTAAGTACAACTCCCTTCCCACCCTGAGAAACAGATGATTCCAGGTTTGGAGAGTAAAAATAACAAGTGAGCCTGTAACATCCTCTCATGTGAGAAAATAAGGATGACCAATGAGATGTCAAACAAAAAAAACCTTCTTGAAGGAGTTTCCACTAACCCATCTGTAACAAAATGAGCACCATGAAGAATAAGGACTGTAGTCAATGGTAATACAGTGAATAATAAAAATCCATTAAGTAAGAGTAAATAACATATTAAAAATGAGAGTAGGGGCGCCTAGGTGGCTCAGTGAAGTGACCGACTCACGATTTCGGCTCAGGTCATGACCTCAAGGTTCCTGAGTTCAAGGCCCGAGTCGGGCTCTATGCTGGCAGTGCAAAGCCTGCTTAGGATTCTCTCTCTCTCTCTCCCTCTCTCTTTGCCCCTCCCCTGCTCACGCTACCCCCCCCCCAAATAAGCAAAAACACATTTTTTAAAAATCAGAGTAAATAGGAGGGAAAAAACGAAAAGTTACTTAATAAGCATGGAAAATGATAGGAGCACATCACCAAGGGATAACCCCTGATGGTGACTCAACCGTGTCCTTGTTGAAACTCCTCAAATCCAGAATCAACAGCTTTAAGTTGCTCACTCACACGTAATAACGTACCCTCTTTAAAACCAAAGCACATCACACAACTGGGAAAACCACACAAACTATCAGCTATTTTTAAACTCTTCTGATTTTTCCAAATTTTTAGTGACCACATATCACATTTACAAGAAGAAAAAGCTTGTTTTAAGCCTAAAATAACAATAACTCTGGTCATTAACATTTAAGCACTCTTTGCCGGGTACGAAGCTAAGCTCTCTGCCCCCATCTTTAACCCTCACTAAGTACAAACTGTCGTTATCCCTATTTACAGATGAGGAAATGGAGGGTCCAGTAAGTCATAATTACTGAAACCAGAACTCTACCCGGCCCATCTGATCCAAGAATCCACACTATGACGCTTTTTTATACTGATGCCACGACATCTGTCATCTAAATACTTCAGGAGGCACAACTTAAAATTAATGACATTCAAAGCCCATCCTCTTACCCACTATTAACACAGCTCCTAAATTAAAAATTCAAAAGGTCTAACACCTGTAGGTATTTCCTCTCATGCACTGACGGGAAAGAAATCAGGTTGCCTAATATGTGGAAAAACCGGCCATATATATGAGACAAAAATCCTTCCCTGTCCCAGCAATGTCATTTCCCAGAATCCTCTCGAGAGAACATGAGCTATATACACAAGGAAGCCCATTGAAGCAACCAGCACAAACAGCTGAAAAGAACATACACGTCCACTAGTGGCTGAAGGGCCAAGGAAACAGCCCTACAGTGGACTACTAGCTAGGAATTACCCAGAATGAGCGAGAGTTATGTACGTTAACGTGGAAAGATCACGACGTGATGCTGAATGAAAAAGTAAACAAGAAAACATGGTGCCCTAACGTCCCACTTATTTAAGACAATTTTTTAAGTAGTGTCTACGGGGGCTTCAAACTCACGACCCTGAGACCAAGGGTCACATGCTCCACGGAGCCAGCCAGAAGCCCCCAAAAAGTTTTTTTTTTTTTTTTTTTTGAAACACTATCCTACCCAGTTTCTACAGGTACATTTACATGCCTGTAATAAAAGCAAGTAAAAAAGGTTACCTTTCAGGAGGCAGGGAACAAAGAAAAATCAAATAGAACTTCAGCATTAAGTGTAATGTTCGGTTTCTTATAAGGCGACTCTTACTTACATAAGAGTAATTTTTTAACTCCTCCAAAAGAGCCGATGCTTTCCAAGCAAGGTGAGAAAGAAAGGTGCACTAACTGGGAATGATCCCATGGTTGTCGAAGCGGTACACAAAAACGTCTGCACCTGCACTTCCGTGTTTAATGGCACTCCTGACAGACTGGAGCAACAAAACTTCTCTTTACCTCACTTTTGTGCTCATTCACGAGGCCAGGTAAGCACATTACCTTTGTATTTTAAGAAGGATGTTAATTTTTTACGTGAGACGTTATTCACCTAGAAAAGTGCTTATCTGCGGCTATAGAAGGTGGAGGGGGGGCGGGGTGGACCACCTCGGCTCACCTTGTCACCTATCCGGCACAGGTACTCGGCCTTCGCCATCATGGCATCCCGGATTTCGCTCTCTCCCAGATTTCTTCTCTGCATCTTCCAGCTCCTCGTCCAAACGTTTCAACTCTTCCTCATTCGCCTTCTTCATCTTACTGAGCAGGTCTGTATCCATCTGCCAGTCGAGGGATTTGCACAGGGCTTCGTAATAAGGAGCCATGTCTGCGAGCCAAAGAGAGGGCCGTGACTTACGAGCGGGCGCCCCTGGTACCCTCAGGTCCGTGCCCACCCCCCTCTTCGTCTCGCACGAGCCGCTGTCCTCCCCGTCACCGGGAAGGAACGGGACAGAGCCCGGCGAAGGGCCTGGCGAAACGTAAACGCCTGCTGCTGGGAGGTTGGCATCGAAGCCAGTCCTGGCTGGGGACAGGGCAATCCTGTTTGCCTCCGGCCGGCTTCTGTTCCAAAAAAGCCTTCAAGCAGCGGAAAGAGGCCAGTTTGTGCACACGCGCCGCCAGGCCTGTTCAAGGATACAGAGCCCAGGGCCAGTGCCTGCGACGCACGACTCCGCGACCCCAGACTTCCCCTCCGTGCGGACAGCTGGCCCCTCTTACAGGACCGCCCCCGCCCAGGCCTAGCCGCTGAGGACGGCAGGTCCCGAGCCCTTCTTCTGTGCCGGGCACGCAGCTCGGCACCCTCGGCACTCCGCCCAAGCCGCCTTCAGAGGGGAAGGGCCGCCACACACGCAGACCCCTCTGACGGCACGGCGGCAGGGCCCCGAGGGCACCCCTAAGGGAGGGAAGGTCCTGAGAGCCCGAGAAGGCGAGCCTGGTCTCCGGGGGCCCGTCACGGGGCGCCCCGAGCCCCTGCGGGGAAAATGCCCGCGGGCTCCGGGACGCGGGGCCAGCCCGGGCCTAGGCCGCTGACTCGGCGCTCGCGCGAGCCTCACTTATCCCGGACGGCCGCCATCAGCTCGTCGCGCACGGCCGTCGCTCCGCGGTGCTCGGGCAGGCTGAGCAGGAAACGCAGCTGCGCGATGCGCAGGTCGGGGTTCTTGGGCAGACCTCCTCCTCGAGGTTCTCCAGCGGCTCGGCGGCGGGGGTAGCGGCTGAAGGCGGACGGCAACTCGGCGCTGATCCGCGGCGGCTGCGGCAGCGGAAGCGGGAGGAGTCGGCGAGCGCGCCGGCAGCCTCCGGCCCGGCTTCCGGTCCCGGGTCAGCCTCCGCCAGCGGCGTCCTCTGCTGGACGCGCTACGGAACACCGCCCGGCATGAGCGCCGGCGCCCCCGTGTGGTCCCAAACGGCTTTCCCTCGCTCTAGGCCCCTAGAGTCCTGTATGCTAGAGGCCCAACTCCCAAGTTCGATTTTCCAAAAGTCTCCCTCCCTCGCTTTTAGCTAGAGTACTTTTCATTCCGTTCCTAAGTGACAGGACCTGGCAAACGTTTTTGAAAATATCGCCACCACCACCACCATCATCATCGTCAATAACAGCAACAATAAAAACAGACACCAAAATTTGTGGCATCCTACTCTGCCCGAGCAAAGCCGTGTATCAGCTATTCAGCAATGCCAGGGGAAAATCCTCTGTCCGCAGCTGCAAAACCCACGTCTTTCCTCTAGTCTAAGGAAATGGCACCCGATAATTCCAGCCTTAATACAACGACATTACATTTTGTTATGCAATCATTTAAACCATTGCACGCCCGCATTTTCAGCCTTTTTGTTCATGTTGCTATAGGGGTCTTCCAGACTCGGTACTAGTTACATGAAATTCCATCTGGTGAATTTGCCATAATTTACTTTTACTCTCCCTCCATGAGAGGTACCTTTAGGTCGGCCATGGTTATTGTTTTCCCTACTATAAAAACTGAGATGAGGCGCCTGGGTGGCTCGTGGGTTAAGCTTTGGTTCAGGTAATGATCTCACGGTCCATGAGTTCGAGACCGACATCAGGCTCTGTGCTGACAGCTCAGAGCCGGGAGCCTGCTTTGGATTCTGTGTCTCCCTCTCTCTCTGCCCCTCCCCCACTCGTGTGTGTGTGTGTGTGTGTGTGTGTGTGTGTGTGTGCGCGCGCGCGCGCGCTCTCTCTCTCTCTCTCTCAAAATAAGTATTAAAAAAAATAATGAAAAAAACAACTGGGATGAACATCCTTGGGTGCGTACATCATTTGATATTTTGCGGGTATTTCCCTTAGCATGCATTCCCATGCAGGATTAACAAAGGGAAAGAACGTTCTATGAGTTTTAAAATGTAATGTCACATGGTTTTCCAGAGGAGTTGAGCCAGTTTATATAGGCAGTGAAAATTTGGGACAGCAGTAGGCATCCATACCACACATTTTTAAATTATTTACTTGTTTTGGTAAAAATAAGCATTTCGAGGACCCCCTCAGATGATAGAGAAAATAAAGAACACAGAAAAAAATTACTAGCACTCCATCATGTTAAACTTTCAGTGAAGAACTCTCTAAACCATCTTTCATTCATTCACTCATCAAACAGATATTATCGCTGGTGCAAGTACCAGGTGCTATGAACAGAGAGAGAGAGAGAGAGAGGAGAAAGACGAGAGAGAGGGAGAGGGAATCCCAAGCAGGCTCCACACTCAGCCTGCTCCCCAATTCAGGGGTTGATCCCATGACAGTGGGATCATGAACCTGAGCCAAATCAGAGTCAGACGATCAAGTGACTGAGCCATCCAGGTACCATTAAAAAAATATTTTTGTTTTAGATTTCATTGTTTTCATGTGCCAACTTTTATTCCATCAATCCTTAATTGCTATCAATTTGGATAATTTTTATTTCCTCAGTCTTATAAATCCATACTATGATCATGTATGTGTATAAATTTACATATTTATACAATTATTCCTTAATCCAAATCCCTAAAGGTGTAATTTCTGAATAGAGAGTCTAGCATTTATATTTCGACATACTTGTGTAAGAATTATATACATTAGTTTTCAAAAAATGACAGAGCAATTTACGGTCCCACCAGTATTAAACAGAGGACCCATCTCCCTCTTTATCAGTACGCTTCTGTCAACCATTTTAAGCTTTGGCAACAATAGCAATGTTGCTTTTCCTTTACATTTATTTTATTATTATAAGGTTGAATTTCTTTCACGTTTCTACTACTATATGTATTTCCTCTTATGAAATGCCTCTTTTGCTTTGTCAATTCTTCTATGGAATTTTCTTATTAATTTGTAAGCCTCTCATATCTTAAGGATCTTAACTGTCAAGTGTTGCAAATTTCCCTATTGTTTTACATTTTTCTGGAATCTTCTCAACATAAAAGTTTACCATGTTTATATAGTTAAATTTATCAATCTTTTCCTTTATGGTCTCTGTTCTCACAGTCAGGTCTTAGTAAGATCTTTCCAACATCATGGTTTGGAAAGTATTTAACCCACGTTTCCTTAACTATCTTTCTTCTTCTTCTTTCTTTCTTTCTTCTCTTTCTTTTCTTTTCTTTCTTTCTTTCAGTACTTTAGTCTTGATCCAATCTGGAACATAAGTCTAAAATACATAAAATATTTTCATAATTTACTAGGCAAAAATATACATATTATTCTGATCGTATTTTTCTAATCAGAACTCATTACTTGACATAAGACTTGACAGCAAAGAATATTTGCAGAAGCTCTATCTTAACAAATAGGCCTGTTCTCAATGTCTACCCTCATGCTGATGGAACTCCTGGGAAGTGGCTGCGTGTCACATGACACAGAACTCATTAGGACCAAGTGAAGCCAAAGGAAACCAATTCATTGTCTGGTTGGCAGTTCATGACTAATCTGGCTTATCTCAACTAGATGAGCTGGTTGGGTGAATTCTGTTCTCTTCAGGAGAATTTGAACTAGGAAATTCCCTGGTGGTGTACAGAAAGAAGCAGTCCAGAAAAGCCAATATCTGAGTAAGAATTCTAGAAAGAATAGAGAAACCTGAGAAGACAGACGTCCTAGAACTGAAGGAGACGGCATTTAAAGTTTCAAAGAATCCATTGCACAGACAGCAGTGTGGATTTTTTTTTTTTAGGATACTTCACTGTGCAAACTTAAAACACTGGGTTCAAGGAGAAAATTCTGAAGGTTTTCAAAGAGAAGAAATAAGGTCACTTGGACAGGAATAAGAATCAGAATGATAGGTAGCTTCTGAAATGCAACACTGGTGACCAGAAGTCAATGGGACAAGGCCCTCAAGATTGAAGTAAAATGGTTTCCAGTCTAGAACTCCAGACTCAACTCTTATTCTACAATGAATATAGGGATTTTAAGACCGGCAACATCTCAAAAACTTACCTCCCATGCACCCATTCCTAGGAAGGAAGTCACAGAGGATGAACTCCCCCCAGAAAATGGGAAATCCCACCCACGAGAAGAAGTATCTCTGGGAGGGTATCAAGGTACATCTCAGGATGACAACCTTGCAGGTGACCTAGAGAGCAGCTCATCAAAATTGGAGTAAGGGTAGCTTTTCCTTGACAAGTCTCTCTCTCTCTCTCATACACACACACACACACACACACACACACACACACAGGCACACACACAAGCAGGCACACACACATATACACATGCTCAGTCCACCAGGAAATCTTACTCTAACTCCCAAATCTATCCAGACTCTGACCACTTTCTACCATCCCTACTGTTGTCACCTGGTCCTGCCCACCATGATCTCTTACCTGGATCACTGTGGTCTCCTATCTGGTCTCCCTGCTTCTCCCCTCGCGATCTTCTTGACAAAGCAACCAGCAAGGCATCATCATTTCAAAATTTAAGTTCCCCATTTTACTTGTGAAATCAAGCCCCCGCAGTGGCCCGCAGGCCCTGCAAGATGGCATTTGCCAAAGTCCCTGCTCTTCTTCTCCATGTTTCCCTTCACTCACTCTGCTGCAGGCCCTGCCTGCTAGCCCTTGCCTGCACATACCTGGCATCTACTCCTTGCAGGGCCTCTGCCCTGACTACTCCCTCTGCCTGGAATATGCTGCCCCAAGACACTCTCGTTCCACTCAAGGCTACTCAAATGTTACCTCTCAGGGGGGCCATACCTACCTGCCTCTTTATTTAATTTTTTAATTAATTATTTTTTAAATTTACATCCAAGCTAGTTAGCATATAGTGCAACAATGATTTCAGGGGTAGATTCCTTAATGCCCCTTACCCATTTAGCCCATCCACCCTCCCACAACCCCTCCAGTAACCCTCTGTTTGTTCTCCATATTTAAGGCTCCCTTATGTTTTGTCCCCCTTTTATATTATTTTTGCCCCCCTTCCCTTCCCTTATGTTCATCTGTTTTGTATCTTAAACTCCTCATATGAGTGAAGTCATATGATATTTGGTCTTTCTCTGACTAATTTCACTCAGCATCATACCCCTCTAGTTTCCATCCACATAGTTGCAAATGGCAAGGTTTCGTTCTTTTCGATTGCCGAGTAACACTCCATTGTATATATATACCACATCTTCTTTATCCATTCATCTATTGGTGGACATTTGGGCTCTTTCCATACTTTGGCTTTTGTTGATAGTGCTGCTATAAACATGGGGGTGCATGTGTCCCTTCGAAACAGCACACCTGTATCCCTTGGATAAATAACCTAGTAGTGCGATTGCTGGGTCGTAGCGTAGTTCTATTTTTAGCTTTTTGAGGAACCTTCTGACTGTTTTCCAGAGTGGCTGCACCCGTTTGCATTCCCACCAACAATGCAGAAGAGATCCTCTTTCTCCGTGTCCTCGCCAACATCTGTTGTTGCCTGAGTTGTTAATGTTAGCCATTCTGACAGGTGTGAGGTGGTATCTCATAATGGTTTTGATTTGTATGTCCCTGATGATGAGTGATATTGAGCATTTTTTCATGTGTCGGTTGGCCCTCTGGAAGTCTTCTTTGGAGAAGAGTCTATTCATGTCTTTTGCCCATTTCTTCACTGCATTATTTGTTTTTTGGGTGTTAAGTTTGATAAGTTCTTTATAGATTTGGGGTACTAACCCTTTATCTGATATGTCATTTGCAAATATCTTCTCCCATTTCATCGGTTGCCTTTTAGTTTTGCTGATTGTTTCCTTCACTGTGCAGAAGATTTTATTTTGATGAGGTCCCAGTAGTTCATTTTTGCTTTTGTTTTCCTGGCCTCTGGAGACGAGTAAGAAGTTGCTGTGGCCAAGGTCAAAGAGGTTTTTGCCTGATTTCTCCTCTAGGATTTTGATGGCTTTCTGTCTGACATTTAGGTCTTTCATCCATTTTGAGCTTATTTTTGTGTATGGTGTTAGAAAGTGGTCCAGGGTCATTCTTTTGCATGTCGCTGTCCAGTTTCCCCAACACCATTTGCTGAAGAGACTGTCTTTATTCCAGTGGATATTGTTTCCTGCTTTGTCAAAGATTAGCTGGACATACGTTTGTGGGCCCATTTTTGGGTTCTCTGTTCTGTTCCATTGATCTGAGTGTCTGTTTTTGTGCCAATATCATACTGTCTTGATGATCATAGCTTCGTCATACAGCTCGAAGTCCGGGATTGTGATGCCTCCAGCTTTGGTTTTCTTTTTCAATGTTACTTTGGGTATTTGGGGTCTTTTCTGGTTCCGTACAAATTTTAGGATTGTTTATTCTCGCTCCGCGAAGAATGCTGGCATTATTTTGATAGGGACCCTCCTGTCTCTTTAGAATTTCATTATGTCTCGCTGCCTGCCTTCCCAATCCATTTTACCAAGCTCATTCTTTTTCCCATGAAATAGACTATCTTCTAAAATAATACTTTTTAGTATACTTATTCCTTATTCATGTCTCCCCCAACACCACTATAAACTCCACAAGGGCAAGATTTCTGTCATGTGTACTGCTATGCCCAATGCCTACAACAGGGCCTGGTGCCTAGCAAGCACCCACAGATATTTCCTGAATGAAGGAGTGAATAAATGGGGGTGGAGCTCCAGAAAGGAGTTTCCAAGAAGAAGGAACAGATCAAGTATATAATGAGGTTTTTTTAAATTTTTTTTAATGTTTATTTTTTTTTTGAGAGAGAGGCAGAGCACGAGTGGGGGAGGGCCAGAGAGAGAGAGGGAGACACAGAATCCGAAGCAGGCTCCAGGCTCTGAGCTGTCAGCACAGAACCCAATGGGGGACTCGACCTAATGAACTGTGAGATCATGACCTGAGCTGAAGTCGGACGCTTAACCGACTGAGCCACCCAGGCGCCCTCATGAGGAGCTTGAAAATAGTGAGAACACGTTTATACTCTTGCCTAAAATTTCAGGGGTGAGGCAGTCATAAGAGTTTGGAAAACCATGCCAAAACACATGCAGATACCACACACACACACACACACACACACACACGACAATTATTATTCCAATTGTACCAAAGTTGTACAAGAAAAATGAAATGTAATTCTAAAATACTCCATCATGAGTGACATTTATATAGTTACAAGGTAGGCACTGGGCAAGAATGGAAGGGAAACGATGGTAGGAACAGACTGGTGGGGGGAGGGGTGGTTGGTGGGACTGATGAAGGTGAGGCCAGCCATTGAGAACGGGGCAGACTGCTGTTCTCTTCATCCGCACAGATCCCCTTGTGTTTTCGTCCTTTTTTTTCTCCCACCTGAGAAAAGACTTCAACGACTTCCATTCTGACCTCAGTCAGTACTTTCTAATTGATTAAGTTTGTCTTTTCAGCTTATCTCTTAACTCAGGCAAAAGACCCAGGAGGGCCAAGCATCCAGGGCTGGGGACAGATATGACCCCTCCAACACGAGGGACCACCCAGGCGCCAGGAGGACCCTGCGTGATTGACCCCAGGACCCTGCGTGATTGACCCGCCTGACCTTTCCTGCCCACCTGCACGTACCTACCGGCCATGGCCCTGCAGTCTCCTTATATAAACCGAAAATTATTTTCAGCTCTTTTGGAGACAGTCTTTGAGGCACGAGTCTACTGTCTTCCCGGTGTTGGCCTCACTGAAATAAATTCCTTTCTTGTTTCCCCACCACTTGTCACTCTACCTTTGGCTTTTGTCACTGGTGAGTGGCGGAAGCAGGTCTATTCGGGCCCTGGGGCCACATGCTCCAGCACCCCTGTGCCTGGTAACAAGCCCAGGACCGAACCTACCCTCAGAGAGTCTGAGAACATGTACATCTGGGCGGGGCTCTATCTTCCCTAGCGGGGACTTAAAAGTTACTATTTACAACTGGAAAAGAAGAGGATGTAGCAAAAGCAAATTGCTTAGAAATATGGGGGCCAACCCCCCAAAACACAAGGTGAGAAGTGATGCTCTCCAGATGGCAGGATTCTATTAGGGAGAAGCTGTCATCCAACCCTGTGGTTTTGGTTTTTCAAGATCAATCTTTACAAGCCATATAGGACTTGAATAATTTGAAGAACATATTTAAATATTTGAGACAAGAAGACGAGGCTCTGCTTTTTTGTTTTACTGCCCTCTTTTGAACTCAGAATTGTAAAGACTTTATATCTGCAACTCTTATGTTTCTTCACAGTTATATTACGAGGGTGTTTTTGTAAATGCGTTATTGACTGTGGACACTTCTAGAAACCTGTGTTTCTGGTGGAGTCTCTCCATTGGAGGAATGATTTCAACCCCGCGGTCAGAGAGGTGGATTCCAATAGCAATGAGCACTTTTTTTTCTCGAAGTTTATTTATTTTGAGGGGGGAGGGGCTGAGAGAGAGAAAGAGAGAGGATCCCAAGCAGGTTCCAAGCTGTCAGCAAAGAGTCCCACTTGGGGCTCGAACTCACGAACCATGACATCATGACCCAAGCCGAAGTCTGATACTTAACTACCTGAGCCACCCAGGCACCCCTGCAATCAGCATTCCTGAATGAAAATAATGCACAGATTACAGCGAATGCAGACGACATTTTGGCATTTATACTTGGCACGCTTTTAGTGCTCATTTATCGTACCTCTCACCTCTGTTTTCATACTTTCCTGTGAAGATATATCTCTTGGGTAATTTGTGTGAAAATATTCATTTCTGTAATTTGATGATTTCAGGTGAACCCCAGTTTTAAACAAAACCCAATGTAAATATTGCCTAATGTGATAAAACTGAGAGCAAAAACAAGAACTGTTTCCAAAGAGAGGAATGGATTAACTCAAGTTCATCAGCGAAGAATTAAGAAAAAAAGTCATCAGAGATTCAGATTTGTGATAAGAGCCGGATATATGATCAAAAATTCGTTACTGAGTTAAAGGGGAAAACCTGCGTATATCGTCATTAATACAGAGAAGGCAGTTTCAGTGAGATATGACTAATATATTTTGGGTTCCAATTCTTCCTACAACAGATTCTTTTTTTTTTTTAATGCTTATTTATGTTTGAGAGAGAGAAATAGAGCACGAGCAGAGAGAGAGGAGACATAGAATCCAAAGCAGGCTCCAGTCTCCAAGCTGTCAGCACAGAGCCTGAGGCGGGGCTCGAACTCCCGAACCACGGGATCATGCGCTGAGCCGAGGTCGGAAGCTTAACCAACTGAGCCACCCAGGCGCCCCCTTAGTACAGATTCTTAACCACACTGAAATGGCCAGAGGGTCGGAATTACAGGGGATTCTGTGACTCATGCCATGCCAGGTGCCAAGGCCCTCCGAACCACACGCATAGTCCTGCTCTCCACTCAGCGCACAGGAGACAAATTTCCAGTCAAATCTGTCTTTTTCCTTGCTTTTTAGCACCGTTACCACTAATTGCTAAGAAATCAATCGAACCCTGAACTGTTGCTATGAGTTCGTTGACCACGGCAGCTCTTTGCCCCTTATCGACAACTCATTATTGGACACTAAATCACCCATTCCGTGAATCTCTCTGCAGCCATTAGCTCGATTTGACGGCATTAACTCGTTTTACAGAGAGCCTTCTCTAAGCTTGAAGTTTGGGAATCTTTGTACTCTCACAGAGGGAAAATAAATAGGCATCTTCTTTTAGAATCCTGCTCCGCAGAAATTAGAATGTTTAATCGAAACAGGCTACGGTGAGCCGAGGGCACGTATGCCTTCTTTATTTGCACTGCTTCTGGGGCTTATTTTTAAATCATACTTTCTTCATTTATTATCAGGATCACAAGCGCTTTTCTAGTCGGGCCTGGTTTTATTTAGAGAGCCTAGGAAGCAAGCCCTCCTCCTCCTTCACAGCCTTTGTACTGCGCCTTTATGTGAGAGCATTTGGCTCTGAAAAGGATGTTGTGTCTCAGGGCACTGGATTCTTTCATTCTGAGCAGACCGTCACCTGCTCCCTGTACCGGCCCTGCTGGCTGTTCTTGTGATGAGTGCCATACCCACTGCAAAAAAAAAAAAAAGTTCCTCGTACTGTATAATTAACTTTATCTGCTCGACTGTGTTGGTACTCACTTTTGATTACATGCACTTTGGGGTTTTTCACTGAATTTCAAAGACTTGATGTGAGAGGCCCTGGTCACAACTCCCCTGCCTACGTCCGGGATGGGTTTGCGTGCACGATGATCTTTGCTCCTGCCAGCGTCTTTCCTGCTGGCCAGTTATTAATGACGCCTTATGGGGTGTGTTCTTTACAGAAAGCATCTGCTTGGAGCACACAGGATGTCAGTGTGATTGCAGCATAACGGTCAGCCGATCCAGCATGCTCATTTCTTCCTCACTAATTACACCTTTCCAGAGGAGCATTTTGGAGCCCGAAGAGGGCTTAGAAAGTGCTCTCCTTCCTGGATCCAGTTAACAAGCTTGAGTAATTGATGTCATCAATATCAGTTAGGTTTTTTTTTTTTTTTTGGATTACAAGAAGACACTTGCACAGAGCAGGAAGTGGCAAACGTGTGGGCACAGCACGACACAAGCACGCAACGCCACGGTTAGTATACTGATGTTCTCAACAAGTCTCTGTTGGGCTGCCGCTGTGCGCCCAACTGTGGCTCGTGCCAAATCGTGTGCCAGGTAGGGCTGTACTAATGTAGTCTGGGTTCCGGGGTGCAGAACAGGCCAGTGGGCACCAGGTTCACGGGGCTCACATTCTGGTGGGGGAGAGATGGGGAAAGACACACAAAGAGGGAACCACTAAATACACGGTTCAGACAGTGGCGAGAACCGCGATGACATGAACACATTAGTGGAACAGAGATGCCAAGGAAAGGCTCTTTGGTGAGGTGACAGTTAGGGCAAGACAAAAAGGATGGGCTTGGTTTGGGATCCCCCTTAAAGGACGTTACCTAGTATCAAGTTTCTTGATTCCGTGAGTAATTACCTCCCTTCATATACAGAATAAGTAGTAATGAAAAGGTTTTAAGGCTTTTCCTCCCTTCACTGTTCAAAAACCAGACAGCGACGGGAAAGAGCAGAGACTTGCTACGGCCTTGTGCAGCCATTGGGAACATACCAGGTGAAGTCCGAAATGAAGGGTGGCCACTGTTCCATTCCTGGTAAATTGCTACCTTGCACCTGTCAGTCATGTTACCTGTCATAGCTCCAGTCCCACCCATAGCACCCCTGGGAGGGGCTGATCTTGGAGATGCAGGACCCTGGGTGCCGTACTGTGAATTGCAGGTGGACGTCTACCTCTGGCTGAGGAGAGGTCCTGGCATGAGAAGTTCTGAGCTGAAGGGAAGATACGGGACACTCAGACTTGTGCTTTTCACACCTGGAATTCGAAATGGGTGAGTGGGCAGAGAAACCGGTGTCATGGAAGAGAGAGGATGTGGGGACAGAGTAGCCCTAAGTTCAGAGCAAGCTGAAATCATGAGCAAGGAGGAAGGAGCAGGAGGAAGGGGTTTGTGTCTGTAGAGCAAGGACGTCAGGTGGTGACCTTGGGAAGAGCACAGGGACGGCAGGGAGTGGCTTCACGCCTTTATGTGAGAGCATTTGGCTCTGAAAACGATGTTCTGTTTCATGGCCCTGGATTCTTTCATTCGGAGCAGACCGTCACCTGCTCCCTATACCAGCCCTGCTGGCTGTTGAATGAATATTCATCAGCCCCGTGTTGAGAAGGGACCCAGGGTGCTTTAGGTCCAGAACCAGCAGCAAACCTATGAGGGCAAGCTGTGTTACTGCTTCTGACCTTCCAAGGAGTTCTAGGCGCAAGCCTTGCCCTACCACACCAACCAGCCTCTTTTCTGGAAGACTCAGGAGACAGGACCACATGGCTAGTATTCCAGTCTCCCTCCCTCCCTCCCTCCCTCCCTCCCTCCCTCCCTTCCTTCCTTCCTTCCTTCCTTCCTTCCTTCCTTCCTCATCACAAGTATCCTTACAATAAATGCTAGTCACTAACAGTCTCAGAGTGTATCTCTGCCCCCAGGAAGAGCCATTGGGTAAAAGTGAACAAAACTGTGAACACCCTCACCGTTTCGTCTAGCAATCACTTCTAGCAGCCTGCCCTGAAGACAAACCTCCAGGAACACAAAAACACGTATGCACATGGTTCTACACATGTTATAGATGACAGCACTATTTGAAATTGTACCATATCAGAAACAATTTCAATGCCCAAATATAGGAAATGGGCTGAACAAACTATAGCCTATAACGCACTATGAAATACTGCACAGGAATGAAAAAATAATGAAGAAGATCTTTATGGGCTCTGATGCAGTGATTTCCAGAAACCAAATGTTATCATTTAATAACGAAAATGATAAAGGGAACAAAGGCGGAAAGGCAATACAAAAGGTATAAAGCTGGGCGCCTGGGTGACTTGATGGGTTGAGCATCCGACATTGGCTTAGGTCATAATCTCATGGTTGGGGGGTTCAAGCCCCGCATAAGCCTCGCCACTGTCAGCACAGAGCCTGCCTTGGATCCTCTGTCTCCCTCTCTCTCTGCCCCTCCCCCACTAGTGCTCTCTCTCAAAATAATACACGTTTTTTTGAAAAGGTATAAATTAAAAAAAAAAAGGTATAAATTCAGAGGTAACTGCTAGGACACAAAATGCCAAAGAGAAAAAGAAAAAGAGTGAGTGTCCGATTGTGGTCATCAGAAGAGTCTAGGACACAACCACAGAGCATGACTGTCACAGGGTGCTGCCACCAATCTAGTGGGACATGCCCCATGCGAATTCCCATTTCTCAAGATAAACTTGAAAAACCTACGCGGGACCCCTCGAAATGGCACTGTTTCCACCACCAGCAGATTCAGCAACCCAAAGGCAGGAGAAAGTAAACTTTGGGAAGGAATTAAATAATGAACTTTTAAACAAGATCTGTGGTCTAATCATGGCATAAATCACAACCGTATTGGACTTCTTATTTCTCATTTATACTACTTAGTACTGCTTTCTTGGAGCTTTTCCTGGCAGGGCGCACGGCGTAGGCGGGGAGTTGGAGGGTTTCAGAGGTATTCAGCTCCTTTCTTCTGAAAATCAGCCTGGTGGAGGGTAGGGAGTGCGCTGTTTCTCGAGACTCCCAGCAGAGGGCAGCAGTGCCCACTGAGTCGCGCAGAGCCCCAAGTGTGGAGTCCTCGCTCCCGGGCTCCAGGCCCGCAGTGCAAGGTGGGTCGGGGGGCCGCCCAGGGCCAGGGGGTAATGGGTGCAGGCACTCGATATTAAGAAGAGCGAATGTGGGCTTCTTCCTAATTTCACAGGAGAAAAATCATAGGAAAATCCACTTATTAAAAAGTTGGATGTGACCTTTGAAACCCTGCCCCTGATTTTAGTTACAACGGAAGCAACGGATACAACGGAACACGTGAATAACTTAGTATATTCTTCATGTAGTCAATCCTGTATTGCTTCAGCCCCTACTATGGGCTCAACTCATCATCGCATGTGGTAGGCAAGCAGAACAAAATAACCCGAAGAGGTAGACCCCGGCGGTGGGGACAAACCAAAACTCCCTTAAGAAAAAAAATATTGGGGCCCCTGGATGGCTCAGGCTGTTAAGGGTGGGACTCTTGATTTTGACTCAGGTCATGATCTCATGGTTTGTGGGTTCCAGCCCCGCAGCGGGCTCTGCTGACAGCGCAAGCCTGCTTGGGATTCTCTCTTTCCCTCTCTCTCTCTCTCTGCCCTTCCCCAGATCTCTTTCTCTCTCTCTCTCTCTCGAAAGAAAGAAAGAAAGAAACTTAAACAAATTCCAAACCAAAGAATTTTTTAAAGTGACTTATGATGATCCCAATTGTGTATTTTTAAGATAACGTTTAACCCAAAGGAGAGTAATTAGCATTGACCTGGAGGCTAGTGTCCTTGAAGGGTCAACTCAAACCACGGAGAGTAGACCCTTTCACCGTGGCTGCTTTCTAAGACTTTGTGATTTCTTCATTTCTGATTTTCTTGGTAAATTAAATTGTTCAAACTTACAGGGAAACCTTTATTTTGCTTTCTATTTTGAATTGCCTTAAAAATACTAATAATGGCACCAAACTCATTCAGCATTTACCATGTACTGGGTACTTCGTTAAACATTGGGCGAATATTAAGTCAACAAGTATAATGAGATAAATGCTATCATTTACCCATATTACAGAGGTTCAGAGAGGTTAAGTACCTTGACCAAGGCCACACAGCTAGTCCATGACACTGTAGGATTTGAACTTAGGAAGTCTGAATCAGACCGCGTGCTCCCAGCCATGATATCACACTGCCTGGTGTCGAAGATTAACAACACCATACTCCCCCACCAGCATGGAACCTCCATATGGAATTGCCTCCCTCTCCTTCCCCTGAATTCTGACCTTCAGTCTCCCTACACTGATTGATGACCCCAGGCTTGTGTACCTCTTTCCCGTCTGCAAAGTGCCGTGTTCACGTGAACCTTGACATAGAAGAGAAGAGAATTCTCTTGTTGTCTGATGTGGGTTTTACTAATTCTGAACTTGGGCTCCTACTCTGTGTTGATCATTTAAATGACTGTTTCTGTGTCTTTTAAGTAGCAGCCCAATTTCAAATGTATAGTTTAAAAATTAGTTAATAAAAAAAAAAAATGAATCACCTGAGTTATATCCAGACTCAAAACAGCTGCCCTCTTCCCTTCCCGTATCCCCAAGGCATTTTTGCCAGGCCGTGCAATGGCTTCCCTTATATGTTCCCCCAAACGCCTCTTAAATCTTCTTTTCCATTTCAGTAGCAGTACAAATTCTCCCCCCCCCCCCCCTCAGCCTGGGCCTTTATAACAGCCTCTCAACTGGTCTCCAGACCCCCATTTGTCTCCCAAACTTCTGCCAGATGAAGCTTCTGAAAGCAACATTCTGATCAGGCCATATTTCTTGCGCTGCACTCTTACATGGCTTCCCTTGTCTGCACAATTAAGTACTGAATCCATTAAGGATTAGTCTTTTCACCCAGGCTCCAACTTTTTACTACTCCCCAGTCCAAAGAATATTTCATTCTATAGGCAAATTCATAAAGACAGCAAGTTGAATAGAGGTTCTCGGGGACCAAAGGGAGGGACGGGGGGTGGTTAGTGCTTCATCATCGCAAGGTTACTGTTTTGGGAGATGAAAACATTTTGGAAACAGTGTGAAGGTTGCACAACACTGTGAATGTTATTCATGCCACTGAATGAAACACTTAAAAATGGTTAACGTGGCCAATTTTCTGTTATATATATTTTACAATTTAAAAAATTCAAAAATATACTTTATTCTAGTCCAAGAGACCAATGGCTTCTTCTTCTTTGAACCCCACCCCCCCCCCCCCGGTATTTCTTAGCTTTATACAAGACACAAAACAGTTGTGTCTCCATATAGTCAACTATTTCTGTCTGTCTCTGTCTTCTTTTAATATAAGTTGTTGTCAAATTGGTTAACATACAGTGTGTAAAGTGTGCTCTTGGTTTTGGGGGTAGATTCCCGTGGTTCATCGCTTACATACAACACCCAGGGCTCACCCCAACAAGTGCTCTCCTCGATGCCCATCACCCACTTTCCCCTCTCCTCCACCCTCTGATCAACCCTCAGTTTGTTCTCTGTATTTAAGAGTCTCTTATGGGTTTGCCTCCTTCTCTGTTTGTAAGTATTTCTTTTCCCTTTCCCTCCCCCGCCATGGTCTTCTGTTACGTTTCTCAAGATCCACATATGAGTGAAAACATATGATATCTTTCTCTGACTTAGTCAACTATTTCTTGAATCTTGCAAGGTTTCCTCCTTCCCCCTTTCCTACCTCTGATCAGCTATATATTAAAATACAACTTTCAGAAGGTCTCTAAGTGGCTTTTATTGCTTTTCTGTCACCAGTGGATAACAGTCTTTTCTTTCTTCTTAGTGAGCACAGGCCTTACAAAAGGATGCAGAAATAGCCAAACAAGTTTATTTCGTGGATTCTGCTTTCTAATCAGATGGTCTCTTGTGGGGTATTTTCTCCAAGGAGGTCACCAATGCTCTGGACTGTCACCCCATGCACTGTGGGGCCTTCCCTTTTCAAAAGCAATCTGGCTGGTAGATTTCCTGGACCACATACAAGCCAAATGTCTGAAATTTTTAGTGCTCTTTTTTTTTTAAGTTTATTTATTTTGAGAGAGAGAGGAGGGGGGTGGGAGGAGCAGAGAGAGAGGGAAAGAGAGTATCCCAAGCAGGTTCCATGCTGTCAGCCCAGCCTGACGTAGGGCTCAACCTCACAAGGAATGAGAGTGTGACCTGAGCCGAAATCAAGAGTCAGGCGCCCAACAAACTGAGCCACCCAAGTGCCTCCCATTCTTTTATTTATTTATTTATTTATTTATTTATTTATTTATTTATTTTATTTATTTTTGAGAGAGAGAGAGAGAGAGAGAAAGAGCACAAGCAAAGGAGGGGCAGAGAGAGAGGGAGACACAGAATCTGAAGCAGGCTCCAGGCTCTGAGCTGTCAGCACAGACCCTGACGCTGAGCTGTAAGAGGACGACCTGAGCCGAAGTTGGATGCTTAAACACTTAACCGACTGAGCCACCCAGGCGCCCCATATATATATATTTTAAGGAGAACACTGATTCCATGCATTCAGCTTTATTTTAGGGAAACATTTAGCACCTAATCTGTTTAAAAGGATGCTCTGGCTACTGTGTAACAGCTTTGTCATTACTGAGAGATCTCTAAATATGGGGAGTACACATCTCGAGCGAGACTCGCTCCAAGAGCCCTGTGCTGAGAGGGATGAGGAGGATTCTGGGAACATGGAAGACAGCAACTCCTTGTGTGTTCATGCTCACTCCATCTCTCTGCCTCGCATGGGGTCCTCCTGCCGAAGTCTAAGGGTAGTGGGGTTCGTGTGAAGCCTTCAGCTCTGAGGACTGTCTGGTGGAGAAACCTGTGGAAGTATTTCCCCCCATGCACTGGGTGAGTACAAGAGAGTGGCAGGTGCTGGGAAGAGCTTGACTCACAGACCTGTGTTTCTTGTGAGGACAGTGGACAGGGCTGGTGCCTCCTGGAATTCTGAATGGTGGCATCACTGGTTGATACTCTTTCCTCCTCCTCCTCCTCTCAGATTGCATCTCCTTCCCCAACATGCACATGGAGAAAAACTCATCAGGAGGGCCTATGACTTCTCATCTGTGACACTGACGTGGTGGGGTGACATCTCAAAGAGCAGAACTGCAGCCTAAGATTCCTGTACCCAGCCATCTCCCATTGGGCAGGTTGAAAGAACGATCTCTGGAGATAAGCAAAGGGCCAGCAACTCTGATACCCAAACACTCCTTTCCAAGGCTTTAACTGAGACTCAACGTCAACCACAGATGAACCAGAAGAGAGATCTCCAGATGGGAAAAGATGAATGGAAAGGTCACAACCATTCAACAGGATGTCAGCGCCATTTTGTAACCACAAAGCTGACACTTGTTAAACCTATGTAACAGACACAGCACGTATGTACCAAACTCTAGAAGCTAAAAGCATAAACCAAAAATGATTACAAATTCAAGAGGAACTTAACAAAATCACTATTATAATCAGAGACTTGTAGGATGTCCCCTTAGAAAGCATATCCAGCATGAAATTTAAGAACATAGAGGAATTAGAAAAAAAATACAATCAATAAACCAGAGGTAACTGGGACTTAGAGAAACTTGCATCCATTGAGGAGGGAATACACATTATTTTCAAAGGGACAGGCATATCCTAGAGATATTAGAGACGATATCCTATCATAGAGAAAGAGAAGTGATATAAGTCCACAGTTAAAACTTTAAAAATTCAAAAGCAATGAGATTTTTTCAAAGTTTATTCATTTATTTTGAGAGAGAGAGCATGTGTGTGCATGTACACACAAAGTGGGGGAGGGGCAGAGAGAGAGAGAGAGAGAGAGAGAGAGAGAGAGAGAGATTGAGAATCCCACAGGCCCCACACTACCAGAGCAGAGTCCAATGATCTCATGAATCGGGAGATCATGACCTGAACCTGAACCAAGAGTTGGACGCTTAACCAACTGAGCCACCCAAGTGCCCCCACTGAGATCTTGTAAGACACACTTTCCCGAGTGACAATCCAATAAAATCAGACATAAGTAACTTAAAAATGACTGAAAATATTTCCCATTTGGAAACTAAAAGGGGGCTGCTGCTAACGTTGGATTAAAAAAGAAATCAAAAAGGAAAGTTATTCGCTATCTAGAAAGCGACAGAGAGCAGTACGGAGCTTACAAAACCTTTATGACACAGGGTGACCTATCCTGAAAGTCCAAGGTCTTGAACGCCTTCCTGGCTAAAGACAAAAGACCAAGAGGCATTAAAAACTTACAATTTCCTAAGAAGCACAACAAAATAAATCCAAAGAAACTAGAAAGAGAGATAAAATAAAGGTAAAACCCTGACGTAATAAGGTAATAGAGGTAATAATTAGATGGCGGAGAGGATAAATAAATCTGAAAGCTACTTCTTGGCAAAGACTAGCAAAATTAAAAAACCCTTTAAAATCCTGATTAAGAAACCTCAAGAGAGGTAAAGAGAGAAGATAAGCAAAAATAGGTCAGATTAGAAAGAAGAAAAGAGAAGAAATTTTTAAACATTTTTTTTAAAAAAAGGAGAAAGAAATAACCACAGAGACAGAAGTAACTAAAATGAATTCAGAGATTGAGTAATCATTTTTACAGTAACAGTTTAAAAAACTTGGAAGGATTGGGGCGCCTGGGTGGCTCAGTCGGTTGGGCGGCCGATTTTGGCTCAGGTCATGATCTCGCGGTCTGTGAGTTTGAGCCCCGCATTGGGCTCTGTGCTGACAGCTCGGAGCCTGAAGCCTGTTTCAGATTCTGTGTCTCCCTCTCTCTGACCCTGCCCCGTTCATGCTCTGTCTCTCTCTGTCTCAAAAATAAATAAACGTTAAAAAAAAAATTAAAAAAAAAAAACTTGGAAGGATGAATTCCTAGCGCTATGATCAATTACAGAAATTGACCAAGGAAAAAAGTTTAAACTTTTGAATTATCCAAGAGTAGCTGGAGATATTGATAAAAACATATTGATTCACATGTTTAAAAAAACTAGAGATGTTTGGGAGACGTTAGAGATATTTGAATATGGACTATATATTCAATGGTATTACCACTCATTTTCTTTGCTGTCACAAGTATGACAACACCCTTGCTCTTAAGACTTTTGTGCTGAAGTATTTAGGGATGAATTGTTAGGATATATGCAATCTACATACACACACACGCCTACAGCAATATCATTATACGACTACAGTAATCAAAATGGCATGGCACTGGTATAAAGACAGACAAAGCAAGTGAAGGAACAGACCAGACGGTCCCTATTTACCGCCCCTCCCCGCCCACCATGGACAACTGATTTTGGACAAAGAGACAAAGGCAATACAAAGAATGGTCACTTGTCTGCAAATGAAGCTAGAACTGGATATACATATGTAAAAAAGTGAACTCGGATCTCTACCTTTCAGCACATTACAACCTAAGTCTATACAACTCCCAGAAGAAAACAGGAGAAAATCGTTGATTAAACAGAGGTTTATTAGCTATAACACCCAAATCCATTAAAGAACAAACGTATACATTGGATTTTGTGAAAATGTACAATCTCTGTTCCTCAAAAGACACCGATAAGAGAAGAAAAAGAAAAGCCACAGGGAGAAACTCTCTGGAAAGTGTGTATCTGATCAAAGACTTGTATCCAGATTATATAAAGAAATCTCAAAGCTCAACAAGAAAGCAAACAACCCAATAAAAATGAGCAAAAGACGTGAACAGACGCAACACCGAAGAAGATAGATACAGAAGGCCAATGAGCTCATGAAGAAATGCTCAACACCATTAGTCATTGGGGGAAGGGGGATTAAGACCTCAAGAGACAGCCACTGTTAGAAAGTCCGCACCTGCCGCAGGGTGGCAAGAATGTGAAGGAACTGGGACCCTAACCCACTGCTGGTAGGAACGCAGATGTTAGGACACCTTGGCAAATAGTATGGCACATTCTTGAAAGGTAAACATATGATCCATCAATTCTACTTCTAGTTATTCACTCAAGGGGACAGGAAATAAACATCCGTTCTGAAATGTGTATACAACTATTCCTGTAAGCTTTATTTGTAATAGCCCAAACTGGAAATGGCCCAAATGTACATCAAGAGATGAATGGATAAACAAACTTTAGTGCGTCCATACAATGGAATATGGCTCCTCAGTAAAAAGGAAGGTATACAAACAACATGGATGAATTTCCAAATAATCATGCCAAGTGAGAGAAGTCACTCACAAAAGACCACATATTATGTGATTCCATTTATATGAAATGTCCAGAATATGTCCATATGTAGAGACAACAAATGGATTAGTGATGCTTCGGGCTGGGGGTGGGCGGTGGGGGATAGGGAAGTTGGAGGTTGGTAGATAGACTCTGAGGTATTGTTTTGGGGTGATAAAAAGGTATTAAGATCGACCGTGGTGATGGTCACCCAGCCCTAGGACTTTACTAGAAATGAATGCATTGCACTTTAAATGAGTGAAATGTATAGAAATTATATCTCAATTAAACTGATATGCAAATAAACGTTGCCCTCTATTGTCTTAACAGGTACAAAGGGACAACATTGTATAATCCCGAGGTCTCAGCTTGTTTGTTTGAAATTATGCTGGAATTCAATTCCACAAGTGCAGGGAATTTTCAGTGGTTTATCAGCTGCTGATAACCAGGTTATCCAGGTTCTGAAACCTAATAGGTATTCAATAGATATTTATTGAAAGAATAAGGAAATGAATTAGAAGCACTCCTTCTGGCAAACGCCTCTGAAATAAAGCCCACTTTTGGTTGCAAGGGACAATCGTGGTTTCAGCTCTAGGGTCAATGGCCAACTGGAATCTCAAAATTCTTTTTTTTTTTTAAATTTATGTATTTAACAAATTTTTTTTTTAACATTTATTCACTTTTTGAGAGGCAGAGACAGAATGTGAACAGGGCAGGGGCAGAGAGAGAGGGAGACACAGAATCCGAAGCAGGCTCCAGGCTCTGAGCTGTCAGCATAGAGCCCGACCTGGGGCTCGGACCCACAAACCCTGAGATCACAGCCTGAGTGGAAGTTGGACACTTAACCGACTGAGCCACCCAGGCGCCCCTGGAATCTCAAAGTTCTTGTATTTAAATTCAGCATACTGACCCACCGATGAAGGCAATGGGCGCCCGAAATTTTCAATAAACAACAGGCTATGACGTCCCCCAAATTTTGGTGATCACGATCTACTGTTTTGGTCTTAACCTCCAGGGTCGGTCTCCACAGTCACTGTACTAACTCAGGCTTTGTGGTTGTAAGGCACAGAAACAGACTCTGGGGGACTTAAGCAAAAGAGGAAACTCGTCTGAAGGAGGTGTGGACCCCCGAGGGAGGCCAGAGAAGCCTGCGGAACTGGTTTCTGGTTTCATTACTGGAGCTCTGGCCAGTTACTTCAGAGAGTAAAAGTTGGGATGAATTAATTGCATCGTCTGCTCTTCCCCAGATTACTTCTCTCAAGATTCAAAAGGGGGAGAATCCAAACGGGTCCCACTGGTCCCAATCTTGTCCCCGGCGAACTATCATCCTGGCTCCTCCAGGACCACGCCCTTTTGGGGAAAGTCATTCTTCAAAAAGGTAGCAAGGTGCGTCACTAGTGGAAGAAGGGGACAGTGCGGGACAGGGGAGGGCAGTGGTAGTCATTGCCGTCAGCTCCCTGTTTGGGGCCTTTTCAAGGTGATCAGTCCGTGTGTATGGGGTATGACTTCACTCATGTTCTACTCAACAAGCTTGGGTGTGAAAACTGCCTCATTACGTTGTGAACTCATAGTAACAGCCAAATTATAAATAACGCCCGCCTCGGAAGGAGGCACTATCTGACGGATATGGCAGGATTTCCACTAAGCCATATTGGGCACAGGAGTACGGGGTGGTGAAAAGACTGGGGCCCCAGTATCTAGGCGGAGGCCTTCTCCTCCTGGAGCCAGGTGCCCTGCTTGCTGGTCTGGGGGAATCTTTTCCCCTCAGGTTTCCTCACTTCTGCCCTCCACCCCTCCATTCCTGTCAAGAAATTCAACTTCCTTCCTTTCTCCTAAGGTAATTTCTAAATAAGCTTAAGCTTTGGGGGAAAAAAAACTAACAGGTAGGAGGCTGTTTTCAGGGACTTGCTACTTAAGACTCTGAAGACAGACCTCTTTGATCCCTGGCTTGGTTTTCTAGGGCTGTCATAACAAACTACGGCAGACAACGTGGCTCAAATAACAGAGATGCGCTCCGTCTGCGTTCTGGAGCCTGCAAGTTTGAGGTGGACGTGTCTGCAGGGTTAATGACTTCTGAGTCCCTTCTGCTTGGCTTGTGGAGGGCTCTCTTCAGTCTCCTCATGGTCTCTCCTCTCTGTGTCTGTGTCCTAAACTCATAGGGACACAGGTTTTCTTTGCAGGGCCACATGACCTCCTTTTACCTTAATAACCTCTTGAAAGGCCTTTCATCAAATATAGTTACATTCTGAAGTCATGTAGGGGGTGAGGACTTGACCATATGAATTCTCAGGGGACTAATTCAATGGAAACACATGGCGAGAACCTTGGTGCAGGGATGGAAGAAACACAGCGAGGGCAATGCGCAAACGCATATGCCTCCAGGAGTCAGCTGGGGACACGCTGTTAGAAAGGCAACGGTCACTTGGCCCCCCGACCTCTGCTTCATCCTGGTGCTGCTTTTCTGCGTTATCAGCCAAGTCAGGGGGCTGCACGCGTGTGTGATGTGGTTGATGCCTGTGGGCTGTGAATTTAGAGGAGGGTGTGGCAGGGGGGTTGAGACTGGGTTGTCCTCCCAATACACCAGAGTCGTTATGCCCGAAAGCCTCACAGAAACGATGTGCAAGTCTGTCCAAAGCCCCATTCACTGATTTAACCAGAGAGACTCTAGGGCACTTGGGTTGGCTGGCATCCACCCATGGCCCGTTTTGGGGAGCAAACTGTTACGGACACGGGGCCTGAGCTCAGATGGCTTGCATCTGAATCCTGGCTCTGGTGCTAATGGACTGCGTAGCCTTGGAAAAATTACCTCTTTATGCTCCTTTCTATCTATAAAATGGGCAACAAAAGCCCTGCCCGACCCTAGTGCCACCACGCTGGTCCCTAGTGATGTTGGACGAAAAAGGCTTAGAACGGGGCCTGGTACCTACTAAGCGCCCGGCAAACGTCAGCTATTGTAAGTTCTGGGGCGGCCAAACAACTGTGAAATCTACCTTAAAAATTCATCAGTGGATGATGTGGGGAACGGTTTTATCCTCAAAGTTGCTATACAGAAAGAAATGAATATCTCTTTAGCTAGCTGAACCCCAGATCTGTGAGGACCCAACCCATTTAAAATTAGAGTCCTTGGAGGGGCGCCTGGGTGGCGCAGTCGGTTAAGCGTCCGACTTCAGCCAGGTCACGATCTCGCGGTCCGTGAGTTCGAGCCCCGCGTCAGGCTCTGTGCTGACGGCTCAGAGCCTGGAGCCTGCTTCAGATTCTGTGTCTCCCTCTCTTTCTCTGCCTCTCCCCTGCTCGTGCTCTGTCTCTGTGTCAAAAATAAATAAAAACAATTAAACAAATTAAAAAGAAAAAAAAAATTACAGTCCTTGGAGCGGCCCCGACAGCAGGCACAAGGCTGGTACTTTATAACACACAACGGTCCAGGACCATCGCTTTGCCCCTATAGACTCTTGCTTTACACACATTTCTAGCAACCTTGCCGCTCGGGTGTTTCAGAAGTAGCCAATTAGAAAGTAAAGGAGGGAAATGCTTAGAAGCAGGCACACTGACAGTAGCGAGAGGTGACAGCTGACAGTTTGTCAGCTGGGGTAGAAGCAAGAAAATTAAAAAGCAGACCAAAGAGTCCAGCAAGGCTCAATAACCCCCAAGGGCTTCGGAGCACAGCACGGTGATTGATGTTCTCAAGGATGACCCAGGGACCTGAGTTCCTTGCTGTGGTAACGGTCTCTGCATCCACTGGGCTGCCCGAGCCAGAAAAATCAGCACGGTCCTCAGCTCCTCTGTCTCTCTTTTCTCCTAAATCTGCTCCATCACCAAGTCCTATGAATTCCCTCTTAAATGGGTCTGGAGGCTCTGGTGCCGGACAAAAGGAGGGCTGAGGTCCTGGGATATTAACACATGGTTCCCCATGCTCTGCGGCTACTACTTTATTATTGTTTGCTGGACAAGCGCACAAGACGTTTCATCTGGCCTCCCTGCCTCCAGTCTCTCCGTCCGAGGACGATACAATTGAGGTGCAGGGCACACACTCCTACTTGTCCGGTACCTGTCATGTGTTAAACATGGGCTCATCGCTCTGTTCAAATTTTAAAAAGGCGCCCCTTAACATGGGCACAAAGTCACCATTTTATTTTACTATTTAAAAAAAAATTCTAACGTTTGTTTATTGCTGAGGGAGCGAGAAAGAGAGAGAGGCAGAATCTGAAGCAGGCTCCAGGCTCCGAGCTGTCAGCACAGAGCCCGACGCGGGGCTCGAACTCACGAACCGCAAGATCATGACCTGAGCCGAAGTCAGATGCTCAACCGACTGAGCCATCCAGACGCCCCTGAAGTTATTTTAGAAAATAAGACTAAGTATATGTATTTGGAGTGAATTAGAGCAAGTAAGGTCGTTGCTTCAGTGAGTCAGACTCCAAATATCAGTGTCACTTCAATTGTATAAAGAACGAGGGAAAACAGACAGAGGAATGTGTGTGGTGTGGAACAGACCTTCATTCCTCACTGTGAATAGAACAAGATTTGGTTTTCTGTTTCTGTATCTCGCTTTCTTCTTCTCTTCCTATGCTCTCCTGAGCAGGAGGAAATGTGAATCTGGTGGCTTTTCCGCCCACGGTGTCAACTCTCTACATTGTGGCGGCACCGGGTGTCTTTTGGGCACGCTGGCTTTGCCGGTGACACAGGGCTCAGATGTGATGGTCTCCTACTGCGGAAACCAAGGAGCTCTCTGTGCAATGATGCAGCGTCCACGCTCACATCTGGGGTGAGTGGTCTTTTCTCACCTTATGTGAAGCTGAACTCCAGGAGAGCCCTCGACACCAAGGTCACAAAGACCTTAAGATCCGCAGCCTAAGAGAATCCCTATTCTTTTCCTTTCATTCTAACTCTGAACCGAATGCAAATGTATTAGCGCCTTTAATGTAGGCATCCCTAATGACCAGCATCCTCCTGGTGCCTAGGTGGATAAAGTGCCTTCCAATTATGAATCTTCAATAGAGCATTTTTGCCTCCGCTCTGAAGCAATTTGCCTTTTAGCTCAAAAAAACCTACGAATACGGTGATTAGTTGACCCCATTGAGGTATGCACTTGTTCTGCCCTTTGTTAACAACTGCCAGTTGTTCGCAAAATACGACTGCCAACACACTTGTCATCACTTCTGTCGCCGGCGCACAGACTTCTACCTTTGGTTTTCCTGCTCTGACCGTGGGTGCCGGGAAGTTTCCTGCACTTGCTCAGCTCCTCCCTGATCTCAGGGCTCGTGCCCTTAGATCAATAGTGCTGGGTGATTGTGTTCTGAGACTCCCTCGGTCCCCAGGCGGCACCTTGGAAGGCCATGTCGCACTGCCCTTACACTGTGACATTTTCCCTGCCATATCTCAGAGCCTCGAGGCACATGTCATGGAATGTCACAGAGCCACGTGAGAGCACAGCTTCCCCGCCAAAGCAGAGCAGAGGGTGGGCACGCTTCCACGGGCAAGGCAGCAACCAAGAAGAGGAGATTTTATTCTTTTTTTACAAAATTTTTTTAACGCTTATTATTTTTGAGAGACAGCGAGCGAGCGAGCGAACAGGGGAGGGACAGAGAGAGAGGAAAACACAGAATCTGAAGCAGGCTTCCAGGCTCTGAACTGTCAGCATGGAGCCCGACATGGGGCTCGAACGCCCGAACTGCGAGATCATGACCTGAGCCGAAGTCAGAGGCTTAACCGACTAAGACACCCAGGCGCCCCAATATTTTATTCTTAATGTCTCTTCACCCACCGCCCACTCTCTGCCTTGCCTTGATTTCCCAGGATGACGCCTAGTGAAACTCGAACCATATTCTGTTTTATTTTCATCTATGATGTGCTCACATTCGGAACAAGAGACGGAGAGAATGAGAACGCTTTTCTTTCTCTCTCTTTCTTTCTTTCTTTCTTTCTTTCTTTCTTTCTTTCTCTCTCTCTCTCTCTCTCTCTCTCTTTCTTTCTTTCTTTCTTTCTTTTTCCCAACTGTTTGGGCCAGTTTTACATTTATATGGAATAGAAATTAATGCAAATAGAATACTTTTGCTTGGTGAGGGGATTAAGATTACAAACTTCCCGTTAAAAATAACTAAGTCCCAGGGATGAAAAGCACAACCTTGGGACTATAGTCAAACTTTGGTGACATAAGGTAAGTACACTTACCGTGATAAGCACTGTATAATGTATTTGTCAAATCACTATGTGGTACACCTGAAATTAATATAACATTGCATGTCAACTACACTTCAAAAAAAAAATGGAAAAAACTTTTGCTTTGAATTGCCAGTGTTTTCTTTTTTTTAAGTGTGGCTTTTGACCTAAATTGGTCGAGTAATTGCATAGACCCAGCTTAAATCACGTTCAAACTTTGCAGACAGTTATAATGTAACTAGTTTTTGCGTGTCGCCATGCATAATTTTTTTTTTACCGCTCTCTTCCCTCTTTTTGCTGAATTTTCTTTTCTGATCCTTTTATAAACAATCTACAACACATGTGAGCAATGCCCGAGAAATATGCACTCTGCCTCCTCTGAATGCTTGGGAACACAAGGGAAATAGACTCTTTTCATAATGTATTCCAAAATATATTTAAAAAATAAAAAATGTTTTAAAAAACATTTACTTTTTTCATTAGACTTCTTGCCATTATCCAAGAGAAGGAGATTAAAATTGTCTGTAGTTCTACCTTCCAGAGACAATCACTTTCACCATGTTGTTGTAGGGCAATATAATCTCTTATAAACAGAGAGAGTTTGGTAAAAAGTTTCTGCAAATTTTTAAAGTCAAATTTGATGGTAAAATGAAGTCCAGATTTGGTAGCAGATTGGCACCGTTCCAGCAAGCGTTCCGATGATAATATTATTATTATTATTAATGAATTAACTCAAACTGATTTCTGAAAAGCTGAGGCCAGTTCTGATGGAGCTGTCTGGGAGGATTACCTAAATACACAATTCCAAGCGGCTAATTACGGCGTTTATGCTAAGTGTTCTGTAATGAAGGTGGGAAAGCTTAACCTCAAAAGAGCAAGCTAAGAAACAGGCAAGACGACTAGATTTGTATAACAGAAGCAGAAGCTGATGTTCTCTAAGAAATGGTCCCTTAGGGAAGTGTTTTAAAAGATCCTTCTTCAACGATTGTCAGAATGCATTTTCTTTCATATTTTTGGTGGATGCTTTCCTTAAGAGTAAATATAATGCCCTCTTGGGAAGGGTGGACACATCACCTTTCCTTTGAACAACTGGAGAATGTCAGCTTTCCTTTCTTGGTGCAATTAAGGCAGCATATTGCAAAGCTGAACCTTGGCCATAATGTGATAGGAAGAGAGCTAGCCTTTTTCCATTTTGTGCAGCCGGGGTGCATACATGCCTCCTACGATGGGGGCTTCTGCAAACAAAACCAGAGGTGTTAGGAGAGGTTTGCGGACCAGAGACCGTTCACCAATATCTTTTGATGGAATTCAGTAGCCCGGTCGGGAAAAGAATGCTGGCATTTTACCTATGTTTTCTATCTTAGTTCACAATGCCACCATTAGTTTATGGGGAAAAAGAATAAACACGACGAATATTGTTGCCCTGGACTTAACCTCCAAATAATGTGCCCCTGGGTCAGTGTCTAGGTCAAGATTGTGACTCAGGACTGGCTCCATTTGGGAAGCTAGGAGACACAGCCCCCGTTACTACAAAGAGGAAATTGAAGGGGCCTGTGGGCTCTCTGAACTGTGCCCGTGCCTGATTATGTCACACGTTTATAGACACCAACATTGCTGCCTCTACGTAATAGCTACTCTCTTACCAGGCGCTCCAGTGAAGCAACTCTCAGCATCCCACAGAACAACAGCACCCAAGAATTTGAGTGTGAACCCAACTGACCAGCTTCAGCAGCACATAACACAAGCATAACTGGGATCCCACACAGCTGGGGCTCTGGGCCGTGTCAAAGAAACAGCAGTCTACCAGAAAATGCACATCAAAAGCCAACAAATCTTGCTCAGGCTCACGAGAAAACACTGAATAGCACGTTTCCCTTAAAAAGCCTCCGGAGGGGCGCCTGGGTGGCTCAGTCGGTTAAGCGGCCAACTTGGGCTCAGGTCATGATCTCGAGGTCCATGGGTTCGAGCCCCGCATCGAGCTCTGTGCTGACAGCTCAGAGCCTGGAGCCTGTTTCAGATTCTGTGTCTCCCTCTCTCTGACCCTCCCCCCGTTCATGCTCTGTCTCTCTCTGTCTCAAAAATAAATAAACGTTAAAAAAAATTTTTTTTAAAAAAGCCTCTTGAGGGGCGCCTGGGTGGCTCAGTCGGTTAAGCGGCCAACTTCAGCTCAGGTCATGATCTCGCGGTCCATGGGTTCGAGCCCCGCATCGAGCTCTGTGCTGACAGCTCAGAGCCTGGAGCCTGTTTCAGATTCTGTGTCTCCCTCTCTCTCTGCCCCTCCCCTGCTCATGCTCTGTCTCTCTCTGTCTCAAAAATAAATAAGAACATTAAAAAAACTTAAAAAATAAATAAAAAATATAAAAAATAAAAAGCCTCTTGAGACGACACTCCTGCCGGTGACGTCTACCCAACGCTGTCTTCTCTCTCTCCTCTTCCGAAGAACCTTCTGCCCACATCCAGACCCAGTGGGTTCCTCTACCTCAGCTGTCCCTATCCTCACTCCCTGCCTTATTTCTTCATTATCTGGACCCGCTTATCCTCTCTTGCTTTATTATTTCTTGGTTTTCAACTCTCCCACGGATAGGATTCAGCACAACACTGTAGAGTCCGAAAACCTGTGACCAGCCAATGAAGAATCCAAGAAAAACTTTCCATTCTGATGGAATTAGTACGGACAAAATTATCAGCTTATGGAATTCTGGGCACGCCTGCCTCCTGTAATTGTTTGACAAGGCCAACATTCTTTTCTCCCATCTACTTGCTCCCAAGACTCTGTTCTTCCAGGGAAATGCCATATTTTGCTTCACACGCGTTCATCCTTCATATCCCACCTGATGCGTCCAATAAGCATCGTGTGCCATGTGCTGGGTTACCAAGATGCATAAGGCACATGCTACAATGGTAACATACACAAACAGCTAGTAGAATCTGTACTATGTTCACCTTTATACACGGAGGACAGGGTTAAAATACGGTATAAATTACTCCGATGTGGAGAAGCTTCCTAAAGAAGGAATCGGAGTTAGAACACAAAGAACATGGGAGGAAAAGGTGTCCTAGAGAGAAGGAAGGGCATTTGCAAAAAGCTCTCTTCTACAATCTAACAAGAACAAAGAGGGACAGGATAATTATCTTCAGATGTTTGGTGGGTACCCATGTGGAAGGCAGACTAGCCTTGGTTTGACTTATTTCAGAGCTGAGAAATGGGATAAGCAGGAATCAGAGAAGCCAAACTCACTCAATCTGAAACAGAATTTTCTTATACATGCAACAACCTTACAGCAGTGATAATAATAGCAAATACTTATATGATATATATTATATACCAGGTAGTGTTCTAAGTGATAAATATCCTTTATGAATAATTACAGACATATGTAAGATTAATTCCCATAACTACCCTCTGCTATCACCAGCTTCGATTTATGGCTACAAAACCTGAGGCACAGAATGTCAGGTATCGTACGTAAGGCGCCCCAACCGGGAGGTGGTGGCCCCTGGGTTTGGACCTGGGCCGTCTGGCTCTAGCATCTGTGCTCTCAGCCACTTTTCTACACTGCCAATGCAAGACCACAGTTCCCATCACCAGAAGTTTCCAAGTACGGGTTGGGTGGCCCTTCTGCAGGCGTGCCCTAAAAGAGTTTTCCACATCGAATGGGAGGCTAATCTCCATCGCTTCAAATGCCCCTTTCTCCTGGCACTCTGTGAGGCTGGTAACTCATCCCAAATCTTCCTGATAGACTCCTAACTCCTAACCATACTTCTCACAGCCTCCTTTTTCTCTTCCCCAATTCAAGAGCCAGACCTACCAAATCAGTCCTAGTTGCATGACTTTCCCCCCATACTCTCTTGTTCGCTCCCAAATCTTGGTCACACAGATCAACTCAGAGTTTCTGGAAAAGCCTTTCCACCTCGTTTTCTGCCTCTCAGCTTCTTTCTTGTATATCCTCTCCCTGTCTCCCCGACACCCTTCTTTAACCACATCACCAAGATCCGGAAATCCATCTGGTGAGGATGGCATGGGACTCTGAGACTGTGAGGGGGAGAAGGTGGGCCGGGGGCTGGGGGATACGGCCGGCCATGCATGCAGGAGTGTGGCCCTTTCCACGGCAGTATCTCTTTGTGGACATTGTACCGTTGTGACTAAAAGCTCCTCAGGTTTTGAGAGCAAAGCAAGAGGAGAGAGGAAGAGGAAAACGTGACCTCTGTGTGCCAAGCTTGGCCACTCAGGCCTGAAGAGCTTTTCACTGAAGGGTCTCTCAGATTTGACTCGAAAAGGGGGAGCCATTTTGCCTGTCTCCACAGAACCGGAAGAGACTTCAGATATTTCTGTTTGTCTTATGAACAGCTGGTGGCTCCTATATGAATCTAATTAAGCATCTTCCTGGCTGCAAACACTTCAAGTTCTATTTTTAAGATAAAGAATGTTTCCCAAAATGTATCTCACAGACGACTGACTGGCTTCCGACATTTTATCCCCAACACACCATTCTGTGGCACAGGCTAAATCGCATTATAGAGATTACTCCAACCTGAAGCTTGGCCAAGTCAATAATATTGATTGATGAACTTAGGATGTCAACCGTCTGAATACAATGCTTCAGACCAGACTCATTGTCCTTTAACCTTGTCATATTTGTGGCTAATGCCCCTTCCCCTGACAGCCCTTCCCCCAAATAATAAATGTCAGAGAAAATGAAAACTGACTGTATTTGCCTCAGTCAAATATAGCAAGATACAGCTGTGTCTCCATCTGGAGCCTATGCTGGAATCAATTCAGTCACTGGAACCAGGATGGGGTTGGTCGGTCACTTGTGTGCTCCCCTCCCCAAGCACCGAACATGGCTCTGCTCGGTCCCTTCTGCTGAGACCTGCAGCGTGACATTTCAAGCAAAAGGGACGTGCAGGTCACAGGATGCCTAATTGTGGAAAGTACAATTGTCAAAGAAAGACAATTATTGTGAGGAAAATTCCAGGGCTCCTGGTGAATCTGTCTTTATGCTCAAAAATACACTGTGTACCTAAATCAAGAGGTCCCTCTAGAACTCTGAATGAGTCTCCTCATTTCTTCTGCTACTATCATTAAAGGGTATAATCAGGCGATAGGGGTGCCCGGGTGGCTGAGTGGGTTCAGGTCTGATTCTCAATTTCGGCTCAGGTCATAATCTTGGAATTCGTGAGTTCGAGCCCCACATCGGCCTCTGCTGATGCCAGCGTGGGGTCTGCTTGGGATTCTCTCTCTCTGCCCCTTCCCCGCTTGCTCTCTCTCAAAATAAACAAATAAACCTAAAAATGTTTTTTTCAAAAAAGGTGTAATCAGGTGACAACCTCCCCTTCCCCAGAAAAGGGAGCAGAAACCAAAGCTAGAGAGATTGATACCTACTGATAAATTTTTCCACCTCAGAAAAAGGTGGGGGGAATAAAATAGTAAAGCAAAGGCTATATAGTAATATACATATATATTATAGAGTATTATATTAAGAGTATTAATATACTCATTTTTTTTGTCCCCCAAAGGGAAAGAATTTCAGCCAATTCAGAGTGGAAGGCTGCATATTAGAGGTCTCGCGTTCATCCAAACGGAGGGTGGCAGGGGTGAGGGGCAGGGGTCAGGGGCAGGCGGCAGGGGCACAGCCCTAACACTGAGAAAAGGAAGCAAAATGAGGGCCCAGAGCCAGACTACAAGGCAAAGGGAAACAGTAAAAGAGCCTGAAATTCTTCCTTAAGAATTCTTTCTTTTCAGCTGAGTGGAGCCAGGATTTCCTGTAATTATCCAGTCACAGGCTGGTGTGGATATTAAGTGGGGCTTCTCCTTTGAAAAGAAAGAAAGGGAGAAGGGTGCTGGGCTGTAGTTGGGTCCTGTCTTGCCAGTGAGATAATTTCACCAGATCTCACGAGCAGCTCACCCAGGGCCGGGATGGGCCAGCCTCAGAGCTCCTCCATTACCGCCTGCAACTTCCCAGTGGACAAAAACGGTCTTCTAGGACCTTGCCAGTCCATAAACCAGAACGATTAGTGTGCAGCGCTCACAAGTCGGCTCTGCTTTGGGTTGACATGGCAACACAGCCTTAGCTTCTCTCTGTTTTCCAAGTTTCTGCGCTAATCTGTGAAAAGGAGCAGCTCTCGTATGTACAAGAAGGGGTGAAAAACGGAGACAATCTTTCTTCAGCTATAATGGAAGCAGAATGAGAGTAGGAGAGGGAGAGGAAGCAACATGGGCCAAAGAAGAGGAGATCTAAATAAAACCCAGGGTCCACTAAGGCCACCTCAAGAAGATGGCAAGAGATATAAACATGGGTGAAAAGGATCGGAGTCACTGAAAACCAAAGGAAGAGCAACCACAGTGAGGAAGAGGTTCGAGCTGCTGTCATAAGGGTTCCGGACCTCCTGGAATTGATGGTTTGGCACGATGAAGTCAGGGGCCAAACCGGCGGCCAAAAGTGTTGACAACCGTATTATCCCTGGGTTTCCACCAGCTCATGGGATTCATGTTACAAAGCATCCAACCACACACCCCAACTTCCTGCCCAGTAGGGAACCTGCCCACCTGCCAACTGCCCACTGTTGTAGTAAGAAAAGCCTTCACCCATGCATTTCTCTCACTCCTTCTCCCTCCCGATCAATCCCGGGGCTTCCCCAGGTGGCCCTGCATGGGGTGGTATGGCCCCTTCTCTTGAGAAAAGTGAGTAATAAATTCTTCTTTCCAAGGTGGTTATCTCTGTGTCTGTCATTGTATCATCCCCGATGAAAACAAAATGAGAGCATATCTAAAATAGCTACGAAACATCATCCTGGATCCTCAATAGCGTGTGTGCGTCTAAACTGTGCTGGCACCACAGTGGTCTGTGAGACAGACTTTGCGCTCCCACCCTATGTGATTTTGAAGGCAAAGTGTACAAACCAGCTAATTGTGATAACAGCCAACCTTGTCTGATGACCTGCAAACAATGAGTGCTTCACATGACTCAGCTCATTTCGCCCTCAACCAGCTCTACGCGGTAAGTACCGTCATCACTCCCTTTTTACACAGGAGCAAACTGACTCAGAGAGGGTGAGGAAGGAGTTCAAGATGATTCAGCTCGTGGGCAACGGAGCTCAGAGGCAGTCTGGCTCCAGCGGCTGGGTTTTTAATGTTATGTTTGTATTATATTGGCTGTTCCCTCAATCCCACCTGCTACACCTTTACATCTTGACTGCCAGGTAGTCATGGGCGTCAACAAGTATTTGCTGAGGACCAAATGCATACATTGCATGACCCCAGGCACCAGGAGTACCCGACTAGAAGAAAAATAAGCCCTGCCAGCTCTTGGGGAACATAATGAAAATACAACAGTCCAAGGGAGCTTCCGGTAAGAACCAGGTAATAGACAACAGGAAGATGAGGGGGTGGGGGAATTCCAGGCTTTGTGAGGAGCTGAAGGAAGGCACACGGGGCAACAGAGGAGACGGGAGAAGGCTGGGGACATTGAGCACGTTATTCCATGGGGTCTCGGAGTCTAGTGTCCCAGGATGGATGGAGGGCTCTCTGGTCAGGATAAACGGTGTTACAGAAATTGCATAAAAGCACTGGTGAAGTTCTTGCCCTCCGTCTTTATTCCAACTCCTAGTAGGGGTTTTAGAAACTGCTGTTATGTAGTGAGTCTTTAATGATTTGGATTACTAACACTATGTGCTAGTGTTCTATTTGCCAGTATACCTTTTGTTTTAAGCAATTTTACTGTCAATTTTCAGGTTTTACTGGGAGAATAAAAAATATTGAAGAAAATAGAAAGTATGTACAGGTATTAAAAAGGAATATTCTAGGGGTGCCTCAGTGACTCGGTTGAGCGTCCAACTCTTGGTTTCAGCTTAGGTCATGATCTCATGGTTCGTGGATTGAACCCTGGGTTGGGCTCCATGCAGACAGCGTGGAGCCTGCTTGGGATTCTCTCTCTTTTCTCTCTCTTTCAAATAAGTAAGTAAGTAAATGAACTCTAAAAAAAAAAAGGAATATTCTAAATGACATATAAGCCTACCAGCTGGAGATAATGATTTTTTTTTTTTTGGTATAAGCTAGCCTTGCAGATGTTTACACACACACACACACACACACACACACACACACGTATATAATATACTTATATCGTAAGTATATTTTTATACACGTGTATACTCATTTAAGCATTTAGGTGTGTGTACTTACATGAGGGTACTCATATTATATATAATTCATTTACCAGCAGATTGTTTCTATGCCAATAAATTTTATATATACACATATAAAAATGGTTTTGACTTACAGCTATATGATTATACCATGATTTTTTGGATATTTTACTTGCTTTCTGTTTTTAGGTATTATAAGCAATTAACATTTTTGGACATATTTCTGAGCCCTTGCCTGATTATTCGGTAGATTTTATAAATAGATGAAAAATGTTCCTCAGACTTCTTTTTTCTTTGTTATTTTCAATACTTCCTCTTCGTCTCTACACATCTGTTGAGCATAATTTTCTCTTTGGCCAATTTTCTCGTACAGTCTCACTTGAAAAATGACTTTACAATTCTCCCATGAAGAAGGACTCCAAATAATTTATGTAGACATTCTGCCCTCAAGGAGGGAGAGCAGGACTCCCCACTCCTTAAATGTGGGCTGTATACAGGGGGTTCCCTCTGAAAAGTGCTATATGGAAAAGTGGGGCCAAGAGGAACCTAAAGAGATATGTAACTAAATGTCATCTGCTGTCCTGGAGCTTCAGGTAAAACGAAGACAATCTGAATAAACTAAAGACATTAGGTTAAGAGAAAAAAAAAAGACAGGGGTGCCTGGGTGGCTCCGTTAAGCATCCGACTCTTGATTTTGGCTCAGGTCACGACCTCATGGTTCGTGATACTGACAGTGCAGAGCCTGCTTGGGATTCTTTCTCCCTCTCTCTCTCTCTCTGCACCCTCCCCCTCTCTAAGAGAAAGAAATAAACTTTTAAAAAAAGACAGAGCGAGACATTAGTAAAAACTAAGACAATAGGAATAGAGTACGGACTTTAGTTAATTACAATACATCAATATTGATTCATTAGCTGTAACAAATGCACCATACTAATTAAAATATTAGCAAATGGGAGACTTGGCACCTGGTATATCAGAACCCTCTGTTCTATCTGTTCCATTTGTCTGTTAAAAAAAAAAAAGCTTTCTAAATATAAAGTCTATTAAAAATGAGCGGAAGAGCACTCTCTACATGGCTAGAGAACAGTGTTATTTCAAAGCTGTCTAAAAACCCAAAAGTAGAAATGTGGACTGAACCTCAGGCTACCAGAGGCCTCCTTGGGCCCTCCCTGGGTGGTTCTGTAGGGAAGGGACGTGCTGAGGCCAGTCCTCGACCCAGAGAGAGAGCTCAAGGTACAGGAGCCACTCCCTCTTTCTTAACTTTATTCCATTCCATTACCTTTTCCCGAGTCCAGATTTTGTTAAGATTAGCGGTATGTGTGTAACTTCCTAGATACTAATAAACTGAAGAAAGGCTCACCACCGCAACCCCTGTCATCATCAACCACCACTTACTCTGAAGTTCAAAACAAGCACCCCTACAAATCATCTTCCCTGGAGAGAGCCTTTTCTGAAATTCCAACCCTGCTTGAATCATACGTATCCATTCTAGAAGCTCCACATTCTTTCTGGTGACACCAACAACGAAAAGAATTTTCAAAACAGAGTCAAACACCACCATCAGGACCACTGCCAACAATTCCAAAGAGTCACCGCCCTGTACCAGGTTTCTCTGTGTTGATTTCACTTGCTCCTTCAGAAGCTGAAGCCTTTAAGGGTGGAATGTCCCCCTGAGCGGCTAACTGTGCAAAAGAAAATCTTGAACCAGGGGCGCCTGGGTGGCTCAGCTGGTTAAGCGTGTGCTTCAGCTCAGGTCATGATCCCCAAGTTCACGGGTTTGAGCCCTGTGTTGGGCTCTGTGCTGACAGCTCGGAGCCTGGAGCCTGCTCCGGATTCTGTGTCTCCCTCTCTCTCTGCCCCTTCCCTGTTTGTGTTCTCTTTCTCAAAAATAAATAAATACTAAAAAGAAAAAGAAAACCTTGGAACCAGATTCAACTCTCAGAGGGGTGAAAGCAGAGAATACCACAGTAGAAGGACACCATTTATTCTCGCTCTCCTGTCACAGCAAATGACAGCAAGAGGCTACCTATTACCATTACTAACTGGTACACTATACAAAGCACACCGGTACGTGAAATGTTTTTTCTTTGCAGGGAAGTCAATTTTTTAAAATATTGGTCATTTAGACTACTTCTAATAAAACTGGCTAATATCTACTGAGCGCTTACTATGTGGCAGGCTCTAAGCATGAAGTGTTTATTAACTCATTAATTACCACGCAGGTCTATGACGCGGTTGCTATCCTTATTCCCATTTTACAGATGGAACTGAGAGGCAGAGAAGTAACTTACACGAAGTCACACGGGAGGCAGAAATCACACCATGACAGTTTAATTCCAGACCCCATCCTCTTTACCTCTGTACCGTATAATACCCATGTATCCTTACACACAATTATGTGTACGTATGCACCTGTACATATAAGCATATATGTGCATACGTTTGTATGAATACACAGATGCCTACCTTCACTGTAAAACCCTGAAATTAATACACTGTTAAATTTTTCATTAGAACAAGTTCTGTTTCAACTGCTCCTCAAATGAAAATCATTGATTTTTAAAGGGTTAGAATGACATTTGTAGGTAATGCTGTATATCCAAGACAAAGGAAAAAAAAAAAAACGGTTTGGCACTTAAAGATGATTTCTTAAGTAAAATGCAATTTTCATATCAGTTTTAGCAGATAGAAGCCTTTGAAGATTTTTTAAATGTTATTTGGAAGAAGGGACCTCTCCCTTAGGACAACTATTACCAGAGATACAATATTTAAGTACACTTGGAAAATTTGAAATCCCTTTGGAGTTGGAGCAAAGTGGGTTTCTCTAATGAATGCTATTTCTGATTCTTCCAAGAAAAATAATAAAGGCCAGATTGATTTTCTTTTGCAGGGACTGAGTAGGCTTTCTTCAACCTCACACACAGGTAGCAGACCTTTGACTTGGTATTTCGAGTCTGTAGGTCACAGACACGTCATTTTCATGAGTGCATGCATAAGTAACCCGAGAAATGGATGTTGCTGGCATTCTGAAGCCTCTTTTTAAAGATTAGTTCTAAAATGACATATAATTTCAAATAACTTTAAAGTCCAGCAGAATTATTTTATTTCTGTACCACAATCCCCTAAGTGAGGAAAGGCCCCACTTGCAATGGTCAAAAGAACCTTAGAGAGAACCATTTTCCCCCCGGAAATTAGAACCACGGCCAAGCACGAGAGCTGGAGTGCCGTGGTCCTAGGAGAAGGCTGATCGAAAGAACAGATAGGACGAAGATTAGAGAGAGTCTGAGATAAACAGAGCCCGTGAGGTTATTGGAGGGTCATAGGCTGAAATGGTCCCAGGGTGGCTGAAATCCTCCTGAGGGGTGCCTATCGCAAAACCGCAGGTTTCCCCTCCATGATTAGGAGGACGGCTTTTGTTCATGTTACCATGGTGATGCCAAGACTGATTCAAAGGGAGTTTTCTGAAGTGCTGTGTGTTCTGTATCTGTGTTTTTCTCTATGTGTGTGGATCCGGGGTGATGCACACGCGTGCACACATGCACATACAAGCCAAGTCCAATCACAGATTCTTTTGCTGGGTAGAAATCTCACTCTATTGTTGACCTAATTTGAATCTTTCTTCTTGTGAGTGGGTCATGAGTTGGAGGGAGGAAGATTTTCTGTGACACAGAAATTGTCATTGTAACTATAGGCCTCCCCGAGGCAAAGTTCCCTCTTCCAAGACTAGAGGTGAAATACAGGGTGGAGAGAGGTGCGAGGTGAAATAGAGAACCAACTTAAGGCATTTTCTTTTTCCCTTTTTTTTTTGGTTGGGGGTAAAATCCATTGGAAGTTGAGCAAGTCAGAGACATACTTCAATGTCTGGGCAAGTGTTCCTAAAAGGAAATATTATAAAGAGGTGGATGAGACCCATCCACTCTTAATTTCTCTTTTGGTTAATGGAATCATCCAGTTGCCTAACTGAAATCCTCATGTATTTTGCCTTTGTCCTTGCTCCCGTCCCCAGTATTACCAGCCAGCCAGATGCTCAAATAAACCCCGGTTATTCTTGCCTTCTCCCCTTATCTAGCTTCAATACACATTCAGTCTCTAAGTCCAGGGTAGTTTCTTGTCATAGCCTCTTAATTCAAACTTCTCTACATTCTCATAATCAGAGCATTACTGCAAATCCTCATCACCTCTACTAGGACTATTGCAGTGGCCTCTCCATGAACTTCTGTACTCCTGCTATTCCCTAAGCCGTCACTCACATGGCCACTAGATATATTGTTCTGAAAGAGATACAGTCTTGTCACTACTTTACTCCACAACATCCTTGGCGGAACATTCGAGGCCCTCCACCATCACAGTCCGGGGCGTTTCTCCAATTATAATGGAGAGGCCAGCTGAGGTCAACATTCCACTTTGAGACTTAGCCAAAATTTAGCTTGAGGCCCTATCCTGGTTTCTGAGGAAGGTTTACCATTCTCCCTAAGATTTTTCCGAATTTCTAGGGCTTCTGTTCTCTTGGTCTGGACTCCCTATAGCTGATTCATGACATTAACACATCATACTGAAAGCTTATTTTGTGGGAGGCACCACAGTAAATATTTTACACACATTTTTTTCATCTAACACTCACAACAGCCCAATGAGGTTGTAGCTGCTATTCATCATGTTTTCTGGACAAGGACACTGAGGTTTGGGAAGAAACATGTCCAAAGGTACCAAGACAATAAGTGAAAAGGAAGTGGGCAGTCAGGTGTATCTGACTCTACCATTACTCTACGTTCTTTCTTCATATTTTGACCATTCACGTATTCAATGAGTGCCTCTTGCATCAGGTACCATGCTACGAATGGGGGCAGATGTTGGGAAGAGTAAGAAATGAACCTGCTCCTAGAAGGAAACAGGATTCAGCAGGATATTACAGCATCTCAAGAGCAAAGGGAGCCCCAAATGCAAACTGCTCTGAGCCAGCGTGGCCCAGCTCCAGAGTCTTAGGCTCCTCCCTGTTCTTCCCTCGGCAGCCACGATCTCTCCTAATGCCCCATCTTCTCTCCACGTTCATCCAGCTTTCTCTTCCGATACACCAGCAACTGTACTCCACCCTAGGTGGGCCAGTTTGTCCTGCAAATATGCCAGAACATTCCCACCTGTCTGGCTGTAATCGCCCTGATGTGTCCCTGCTGAGAATATTTCCTGCCTCCCTCGGTTCTATTCTTCAGCACCCATCTCCAATCCCACCTCCTCCAAGAAGCCTTTCTAGATGATTCCTGATGTCAACGATCTCTCCTGTTCAGGTATTGACTTAACACATTTTGTTTAATCCATTTTGGCCGCGTGTTATTTTCTATTTGGCCTCCAACCCACTGCTTTGTTGTCAGGCCTTTTCCTGACAGGCCTTTTCCTCCTTGGGACCCTTTGCAGAATTTCACCCCTTTTCGGTGGGAAGACAGCTCAGCACCTCACTCAACAGGGGAGGCTATTCAGCTGAACAAGGCCAAATTTGAATCCCAATATCCCTATTAGCTGTGTGTCTTGGGACGTTTAGGCAACGTCACCAAGTCTCAGTTTCTTTCTCTCTAAAATGATGATAGTAATGGAGTCTACCTCTTAGAGCTGACATGTAGATTAATGTGTGTAAAACGTGAGAGCAAGTTAAGGGACACACACTGGATACACAAAGGATGGACTCATGGTATGAGATGATAATCACTATGCGTACGTTGCAGAGAAAGTCATGAAAAAATAAAGCCCAAGTTACATCACAATCTGGAGTGAGAGATCTCCAAACATAGAAGCAAAGGAAAACATGTGACCGTGAGCAAAATTCCGTTGTTTGGATTCATAATCATTTGAAAGGCTGAGATGAGCTATGCACAAAATATAGGGGTCACCTGGGCTCCCTTGCTTGAACCACATGTGCTTCTCACAGATTCCGAGAAGTCCACTGCTGTCCCCGAGACTTCTCTCAGTTCCTCGGGGACTTAGGTGTTTGTGAATCACCATGGCCCTGAATTCCCAGGTCTGGATCAATCTTCTGCCACCTCAGTTCCCATGCCTTCTCGGTGTTTTCTTAATTTCCTTTGAATGAATCTCTTACACAACCAGGGCACTTACTGAAAGTCTTGAAGAAGATGTGTACAGAGATAGACGTAATAGAAGATTTCTATCGCTGAAATTCAAACCGCTAAAAACCTAACACTAGAAAATCCTATTCTTTTTTTTTTTAAGTTTATTTATTTTGAGAAAGAGAGTGGGAGAGAGAGCATGAGCGGGGGAGGGGCAGAGAGAAAGAGAGAGGGAGAGAGAGACTACTAAACAGTCTCCATGCTGTCAGCACAGAGCCCAAGGTGGGGTTTGGAACTCACAAACTATGAGAACACGACCTGAGCCAAAATCAACAGTCAAATGCTCACCCAGCTGAGCCACCCAGGTGCCCCAGCCTTATCTTTTCCTTTGGAAACTCATCAAGGTATTTTTTTTCAAACAGAGACAGTTCTCTTTCTAAGAGGAACTCTGGTCCCTGATACTACTCCATTTATTAAAACTTACCACATCTAAACGATTGAAGTTATCCATCCTAATCAAACACTGGTATTTCTGCTACTAACTGTCATTTGGGACACAACTAGGCCACTTTTGACACATCTATAAAATGAGGTGACTGAGGGGCGCCTGGCTGACTCAGTCAGTGAGCATCTGACTCTTGATTTTGGCTCAGGTCATGATCCCAGGGTTGTCGGATCAAGCCTCATGTTGGGCTCTGTGCTGAGCAGGGAGCTTACCTAAGATTCTCTCTCTCTCTTCTCTCTCTCTTTCCTTCTGCCCCTCTCATCCACTCATGCTCTCTCTCTTTCTCTCTAAAAAATAAAAACAAAATAAGACGAGATGATAGAGAGGATAGCTGGTGTCTACCCCCTCACAGGTAGCAAGGACACAGCTGAATGATGTGAAAGTGACTGCGTCTGTACAAAAGCAGCTGGGGAGCCCACATCTCTCTCAAATATAGAATCATGAAGGTGCACAATTCTTCACAGTAAATCAGAAACAAGCCCAAGGTTTAAATTCGTAGACAACCCACTCAAGAGGAATGTGCGCTTATCTAGCCCTCAAGAGAAAAGTTATCAATGAAGTGATCTCAGCAGTTAGATCAACACATTTTTATGATGTCATGAAGTTTCTTTGGAAGAGGGAGTGGCTGAGCTCACTGGTTCGACCTCAGTCTCTCCTGAGGATGTTGGACGGAAGTCATCTGAAGGCTTGGCTGTGGTGGGAGGGCCTGCTTCCAAGATGGCTCCTTCATGTGGCTACTGGCCATAGGACTCAGTTCCTTGCAGGTTCTTGGTAGAAGTCCCTCACCACACAGACTCCTTCACAGGACCACTTAAGTGTTCTCTTGATATGGCTATTGACTTCCCTGAGACTGAGTGACAAGAGGGGGTAGGGGAACTATAACTTTCCTGATTTAGTTTCAAAAGTCTCATGCCATATTTCATTAGTTAGAATCAAGTCACCTAATCCAACCCACACTCAAGGGAGTGGGAATTAGGCTCCATTTTTAAAAGTGAATTTAGAGAGTATGGGCATATTTAAAAGCACTGTGAGAAGGATACCTTTAACCTCAAAGGACCACCCAGAGATAACTTCAGGTGAAAACTGAATCATATACTACAAAATTTAGGGAGGACTCCTTCTTTTCTCTCTCTCTCACGAGTCCTTGAGGAATCCTGTCCTCTTTCTATAGGGAAAAATCTGACAGAGATGGATAGGAGACAGGATGGAGGAGAAGAATGTGAATGTGGGGCATGCTGATTTTTACTATTCTATGCCATCCAGAATTATGTCAGAGCAGAGTGAGATTAATTGGGGAATTAAATCTCTTTTCTTGTTCTACTCTTCCCCCCCGCCCCCCAAACCCTTCTCCTTAGCCATGGAGGCTATCAACTGACACACAGTGTTTTTTCCTCCATTATTCTTCACGCTAAGGACCCATTAAGCAGTATTGATGCTTCCAGGGATCAAACAATCAATCATTTCTTTCTCTGAAACGGGGCCAGAGTGATCACACGTTTTGCTCTGCTTGATAAAGGCTATGGCTGGGGAGCTAGTACACACATGATAAAAATACTTTCCAATGGATACACAGCTATTATTAGAGCTGGTATTTACTTAAACGGTTTGTGTTACCATATTGCATTTACTGTATTGAGTCAAAGAAGGAATGTTTAGTTCCAAAAACAGATTTCTTTTTTTGAGGCTGGTAAGCTGCTCTGATTTACATCTGTAGTTTACAGTCACTGTTTCCTCCTCCTAGAAAAAAAATATTCCTCCCTTGATTTGTTTCACGTATTCATTTAAACCAAAGAATTCTAGTTTTCAACAAAGATCTAAAATCAGAACTCTATATATTAAAAAAAAAAAAAGGATCTAGCCTAATAGGTTAATTCATAGATGTTTGCCAAAGACCTTAAGTATTTCATGAAATAAGGTCTCCAATTAGATGCGGCTGGCCAAAGGAATTTTTTTCCAGAGCAGTGATGGCTAGATCAGATTCAGTCATGGTTTCAAGGATGAACTAAGAGACAGAGGACTCAGACTTAGGAAGGTAATGCTGACCTTTCTTACGGGAATTGCGTCAGGTTTCTGCTCTCACTTCCAACTACTGCATTTAATACCATTTTTAAAATGAAGTAGGTCACTTGCTAAGCCAAAGGGTCTGCATGTTGTTTCATATGTGAAATCTCATTTATGTTAATAGGGACTGAAGCTATCAACCTAGCTCCAGATGTGGAGCAAAAGAAGGAAGGGAAGAATGGAAGAGCTTGGAAGGACTTGTGGAATCTGTCTGGACCCCTTTGACGACTGTAGCCCCTGAGATAGAAGTCTAGAGGGGGAATGAGGGTAATGGGGCACTCCAATGAACGAAGACCACCCAAAGATGATAGTGTCCTTCAAATAGCACCATCACCATATCTGGTGTGAAGGGGAGACTCATTATGTATTTTGTGAGCAACATAACTTAGATCAGTTTGGGAGGAATTGAGAGGGTATTTGAGCTAGGTCCCAAAAGATAAATGTATTACTCCCCAAGCATAAGTTAGGTACCTTGGAGAAACCTCAGCTATTCCAGGAATTAGGAGTAGACGTCATTCCTGCAGGAAAAATAACAACATTTTGGAATTTCATAGAGTTACCCCTACCCCCACCCCACCTCACACATTCCTCACCAAATTTCAACCCTGTAAAAATGTTTATTATTTAAGGATAACAACCCTGCAGAGGCTCTTGAGAGAGAATATGACAAATACAGAAAACTAGGAAGAAAACCAAAAACAACCATAAGGACTTTACCTAGGTACAGACATTATAAACATTTTGCCTTATTTCCCCCCAGTTCTTTTTTAAAGCACCTTGTTATACAGCAAGGACAATACTACAAGAAAGCCTTTGCCTCCTGCTTTTTACAATTAAAAAAAATTTACACTTTATCCTGACTAAAAAGCGGATACATGTTCCCTGTAGAAGATCTGAAAACCACTAGAGAAACACAAAGAAGTGAAAAATCACTAGGAATTTTCTTGCCTTGCATCATCACCGTTAATATTGTGGTGGCCTTCCAGGATTTTATTTTTTTCTGGTCCTTAACAAACCCGTAGATTCACATAAGAGAGTGGGGTCATTCCTTAAGGGTTCAAGTACCATTTACCCAAGGTGTGAGTGCAAACCCCCTGGAAAAGTCAAGTAGTTTAAGTGCAGTGGAGTGGCTTTCTTGACGGGGATGTGAAGTATTATCTGGGAACAAAGATGTCTCTAGAGTTGCAACCCGTCTGCTCCTCCCAGGTGGGATCCTTTGTGTCCCCGCTTTGAGAGAAGGGCTGGGCCAAGGACAGGACAGTGGAACAGAAGAGACAATGCAGGAATGAACATGCGAGGCTAAGAGGCAGCTTGAAGTGCGATGAGGGCTGCTGTTACTAATTCTCACTCGATGCCTCTGCTACCAAAAATTCTATTTAGCTAATAAAACTTATATTGAACAACAGCAAAATTACACTGACCAACGGCTCCTATTTTTCTCCCAGGGGACGCTCCCTATTTCTCCAAGCGAGGATCACACAGATTATCGCCAGGAGGAATTCAACGCAAAGGTCTCACAAGAGCAGAAATAGAAACCAAATGCTGATTAATCTGGATTTCACGTTTCACCGAAATACAGTTGTATTACGATAGTTTCCAGGAGGCGTGGTGGTGCAGAAGAGGCACCATTGCAACTCTCCCACGTGTTTTCTGTGACCATGGGAAAGTCACTTGCTCGTCCAGCGGTCTGGATTTATCTCAGTAGAGCCACGGCTGCTGATGCCTTCTCTGCATGTACCTATGGCTCACAGTGGCTGACCATACAAAGAGCCTTTCTCACACAAGGGTATTAATGTTTGTTCATTCCTTGTTTTACATTCACGGACTGCCTCGCACAAGAGCAGGTGTGATGTGCCATGGGGTCATGTGCACCTGTGTCACCGCGGGTTAGTTTTAACACGGAGAACAATTATGGTCTTTTTCGCTCATTGTCGGTCTACAGAATTGGAGACAGAAGGAAAAAAGGGATTTAAGGTAGGGAAGATGTTTTAGCTATTTATATTCAGTAAAAGAAAATTTGAAATGGGGGGGTGGGGGATGGGTGAAAGGCATGAAAGGGATTAAGAGCGCACTCATTGTGTTGCGCACAGAGGAATGTACAGAACCATTAAATCACTATCTTGTACGCCTGCATGTTCACAATACTGGAGTTAAAACTAAAAACTTAATAAAAAAAGAAAAGAAAAACAAGAAAACCTGATTACAGATGTAACGAACCTTTGTCATTACAAAGTGAAAGAATATATAAGTATGTGAAATAAATGGCAAAGCTGGTCCCATCCGTCATCACCTCCACCTTTCCAGAAGGGACCGCTGTTCCCAGTTGTGTGAACGTGCTTCCAGCACGCTTTCTAGTCATCACAGGTGCATCAATACACACGCTGGTGTTTTCACGTGTTCTGCGCAGCACTGTGGGACATCCTTGGGCTCCTGGCCCACGGCGGCATCTCGTTTTTTCTAAACAACAGTGATAGCTTTCCCTCAGTCAGATGAGCAGTAATGGGACCGACCAGTCCGAGGCGAGAAAAACATGCAGGGGCCAGGGCCTCACCTTCTATCAGAGGAACTAGAAGCAAATAAACGTATGAAGCTCTTGCAAGACTGATTCACTTCATCTGCAAAATGGGCAAAAGAAGACCCCTTCCCCCTCCCGCTATGGCATTTCCGTGAAGCCCAGGGAGTTAATATACATCAAGGTGTCTCACAAACTGTAAAGCAAAACCTGGCACTGCCTTCTACGTAGCCCCATGCGTGCGTGCGTGCGTGCGTGTGTGCGGCGTAAGGCAGGGGAAGGGGAGGGCTGATCTTAAAGCAGGCACATTGTAACTCTTTAGATGCCACATGGTAATGTTGACCGCCAAAGCTCTGGGCGATTCCGTGATGAAAAAGTCATGACAACTTGGTCTAAACCAAAACTGATCGCCTTAGTATTTCACATTTAGTCAGCTCCATATTGACAGAACCTCAAAGACCTTTGTTCTAATTTTTAGGATGGTCTGTTGCTCACGTAGGCAGAAAGCATGGGGTTTAGAAGGCTCTTCTTTATTAATCAAGAGGAAACAGCAAAAGGCTATTTTCCTGTCTGCCTTATGGAGATAAGACTGAAACGAAGCTGGGGTCTTTTTTCAGTACCCTTCAGAGAGGTGGGCTGGCAAAGGACCCAGATTACTTAATAAATGGTTAATGCCAGTGAGGGGGGGGGAAGATAAGAGCCTGAAGGAAAAGTCATCCGTAGGTCAGATTAATAAGGGCCCTATCTGCGCTCTCTCATGCAGTAGTGACCGAGGCATCAAGCTTCTTATTAAGACCAGGCTGGGGTGCCTGGGTGGCTCAGTTGGTTAAGCTTCTGACTCTTGGTTTCAGCTCAGGTCATGATCTCGTGGTTTCACGGGTTTGAGCCTCGCATCGGGCTCCACACTTACAGCGCAGAGCCTGCTTGGAATTCTCTGTCTCCCTTCCTCTCTACCCCTCTTCCACTCGCGCTGTCTCTGTCTCTCTCAAAATAAATAAATAAATAAAACTTAAAAAAAAATCCTTCGAAAAGGTGGGATTTCCAGCTTTTCTTTAAAGAAAAAAAAAAAAAAAAAGACCAGGCTATTCCAAGATAGATTTGACTTTGCCTTCAGAATGGCCTACACCCCTATTTCCAGGTCATGGGCTCATTTGCCCATGACACCCGCCAATGTTTCCTCAGGCTTTATATTGAATTTGGCATTGAAAAAAAAGACCAAGATAGGAGCGCCTGGCTGGCTCAGTGGGTGAAGTTTGTGACTCTTGATCTCAGGGTCATGAGTTCAAGCCCCACGCTGGGCATACAGATTACTAACAGAGTAATAACAACAATAATGAGACCAGGACACAAAACTAGGGCCTTTGAACTTTAGGAGGGAAGAAAGGAAGCAGGGTGGCTTCAGCGTCCCAAGTTATTAAGGAGACATGCTTCACATCCCACCAGGTACCAGTGTGGCTCCAGTGTCACCAGAAGGGATAGTTACTGTCACTGAGACAAACGTAATGCAATGCTGCAGAAGCACAGCGTCCACAGACACCCTCTAGGGACCTCAACTGCAGGCCAAACTAAAGGTCAGGTTAGTGTACTTGGAGATGAGCAGAAGGAATTTAGTCATCAGACAGACTGTTGGTCATGAGGTTAGTTGTCTTTGCAGTCCATTAAGGAAATTTTCAACTTTTTTGATTCTATCCTTGGAAATCAATCTTATCATATAATAACTCACTGGGTCTTTTAAAAAAAATGTTTTTTTTTTTTAATTTTGAAAAAGAGAGCGTGCATGTACGAGCGGGGGAGGGGCAGAGAGAGAGAATTATTATTATTATTATTATTGATAAGAATGTGGTAATTGCAGGGGACTTTAACACTCCACTTACAGAAATGGATAGATCATCTAGACACACAGTCAATAAAGAAACAGGGGCCCTGAATGATACATTGGATCAGATGGACTTGACAGATATATTAGAACTCTGCATCCCAAAGCAACAGAATATACTTTCTTCTCGAGTGCACATGGAACATTCTCCAAGATAGATCATATACTGGGTCACAAAGCAGCCCTTCATAAGTATACAAGAATTGAAATTATACCATGCATACTTTCAGACCACAATGCTATGAAGCTTGAAATCAACCATAGGAAAAAGTCTGGAAAACCTCCAAAAGCATGGAGGTTAAAGAACACCCTACTAACGAATGAGTGGGTCAACCAGGCAATTAGAGAAGAAATTAAAAAATATATGGAAACAAACAAAAATGAAAATACAACAATCCAAATGCTTTGGGATGCAGCGAAGGCAGTCCTGAGAGGAAAATACATTGCAATCCAGGCCTATCTCAAGAAACAAGAAAAATCCCAAATAGAAAATCTAACAGCACACCTAAAGGAAATAGAAGCAGAAGAGCAAAGGCAGCCTCAACGCAGCAGAAGAAGAGAAATAACAAAGATCAGAGCAGAAATAAACAATATAGAATCTAAAAAAAACTGTAGAGCACATCAATGAAACCAAGAGTTGGTTTTTTGAAAAAATAAACAAAATTGACAAACCTCTAGCCAGGCTTCTCAAAAAGAAAAGGGAGATGACCCAAATAGATCAAATCATGAATGAAAATGGAATTATTACAACCAATCCCTCAGAGATACAAACAATTATCAGGGAATACTATGAAAAATTATATGCCAACAAATTGGACAACCTGGAAGAAATGGGCAAATTCCTAAACACCCACACTCTTCCAAAACTCAATCAAGAGGAAATAGAAAGCTTGAACAGACCCATAACCAGCGAAGAAATTGAATCGGTTATCAAAAATCTCCCAACAAATAGGAGTCCAGGACCAGATGGCTTCCCAGGGGAGTTCCACCAGACGTTTAAAACAGAGATAATACCTATCCTTCTTAAGTTATTCCAAGAAATAGAAAGGGAAGGAAAACTTCCAGACTCATTCTATGAAGCCAGTATTACTTTGATTCCTAAACCAGACAGAGACCCAGTAAAAAAAGAGAACTACAGGTCAATATCCCTCATGAATATGGATGCAAAAATTCTCAATAAGATACTAGCAAATCAAATTCAACAGCATATAAAAAGAATTATTCACCATGATCAAGTGGGATTCATTCCTGGGATGCAGGGCTGGTTCAACATTCGCAAATCAATCAATGTGATACATCACCTTAATAAAAGAAAAGATAAGAACCATATGATCCTGTCAATCGATGCAGAAAAGACCTTTGACAAAATTCAGCACGCTTTCTTAATAAAAACCCTTGAGAAAGTCGGGATAGAAGGAACATACTTAAACATCATACAAGCCATTTATGAAAAGCCCACAGCTAACATCATCCTCAATGGGGAAAAACTGAGAGCTTTTTCCCTGAGATCAGGAACACGACAGGGATGCCCACTCTCACCACTGTTGTTTAACATAGTGCTGGAAGTTCTAGCATCAGCAATCAGACAACAAAAGGAAATCAAAGGCATCAAAATTGGCAAAGATGAAGTCAAGCTTTCACTTTTTGCAGATGACATGATACTATACACGGAAAATCTGATAGACTCCACCAAAAGTCTGCTAGAACTGATACATGAATTCGGCAAAGTTGCAGGATGCAAAATCAATGTACAGAAGTCAGTTGCATTCTTATACACTAACAATGAAGCAATAGAATGACAAATAACGAAACTGATTCCATTCACAATTGCACCAAGAAGCATAAAATACCTAGGAATAAATCTAACCAAAGATGTAAAAGATCTGTATGCTGAAAACTATAGAAAGCTTATGAAGGTAATTGAAGAAGATATAAAGAAATGGAAAGACATTCCCTGCTCATGGATTGGAAGAATAAATATTGTCAAAATGTCCATACTACCCAAAGCTATCTACACATTCAATGCAATCCCAATCAAAATTGTACCAGCATTCTTCTTGAAACTAGAACAAGCAATCCTAAAATTCATATGGAACCACAAAAGGCCCCGAATAGCCAAAGGAATTTTGAAGAAGAAGACCAAAGCAGGAGGCATCACAACCCCAGACTTTAGCCTCTACTACAAAGCTGTCATCATCAAGACAGCATGGTATTGGCACAAAAACAGACACATAGACCAATGGAATAGAATAGAAACCCCAGAACTAGACCCACAAACGTATGGCCAACTCATCTTTGACAAAGCAGGGAAGAACATCCGATGGAAAAAAGACAGTCTCTTTAACAAATGGTGCTGGGAGAACTGGACAGCAACATGCAGAAGGTTGAAAGTAGACCACTTTCTCACACCATTCACAAAAATAAACTCAAAATGGATAAAGGACCTGAATGTGAGACAGGAAACCATCCAAACCCTAGAGGAGAAAGCAGGAAAAGACCTCTCTGACCTCAGCCGTAGCCATCTCTTACTCGACACATCCCCAAAGGCAAGGGAATTAAAAGCAAAAATGAATTACTGGGACCTTATGAAGATAAAAACCTTCTGCACGGCAAAGGAAACAACCAACAAAACTAAAAGGCAACCAACGGAATGGGAAAAGATATTTGCAAATGACATATCGGACAAAGGACTAATATCCAAAATCTATAAAGAGCTCACCAAACTCCACACCCGAAAAACAAATAACCCAGTGAAGAAATGGGCAGAAAACATGAATAGACACTTCTCTAAAGAAGACATCCGGATGGCCAACAGGCACATGAAAAGATGCTCAACGTCGCTCCTTATCAGGAAAATACAAATCAAAACCACACTCAGATATCACCTCACGCCAGTCAGAGTGGCCAAAATGAACAAATCAGGAGACTATAGATGCCGGAGAGGATGTGGAGAAACGGGAACCCCCTTGCACTGTTGGTGGGAATGCAAATTGGTGCAGCCACTCTGGAAAACAGTGTGGAGGTTCCTCAGAAAATTAAAAATAGACCTACCCTATGACCCAGCAATAGCACTGCTAGGAATTTACCCAAGGGATACAGGAGTACTGATGCATAGGGGCACTTGTACCCCAATGTTTATAGCAGCACTCTCAACAATAGCCAAATTATGGAAAGAGCCTAAATGTCCATCAACTGATGAATGGACAAAGAAATTGTGGTTTATATACACAATGGAGTACTACGTGGCAATGAGAAAGAACGAAATATGGCCCTTTGTAGCAACGTGGATGGAACTGGAGAGTGTGATGCTAAGCGAAATAAGCCATACAGAGAAAGACAGATACCATATGGTTTCACTCTTATGTGGATCCTGAGAAACTTAACAGAAACCCATAGGGGAGGGGAAGGAAAAAAAAAAGAGGTTAGAGTAGGAGAGAGTCAAAGCATAAGAGACTTAAAAACTGAGAACAAACTGAGGGTTGATGGGGGGTGGGAGGGAGGGGTGGGTGGGTGATGGGTATTGAGGAGGGCACCTTTTGGGATGAGCACTGGGTGTTGTATGGAAACCAATTTGACAATAAATTTCATATACCGAAAAAAAAAGAAAAAGAAAAAGAGAGCGTGCATGTACGAGCGGGGGAGGGGCAGAGAGAGAGAGAATTTCAAGCAATCTCCAGCCTCTTAGCAAGGAGCCCGACATGGGGCTGTATCACATGACCGTGAGATCATGACCTAAGTAGAAACCAAGAGTCAGATGCCTAACCGACTGAGCCACCAAGGCATCCTAGTAACTCACTGGATTTTAACCAAATCCTGCAAATCAGCAAAATTGCCCAAGCAAATAACCTAACTTGCTAACTTGAAGCTCTCCTCCCTTTTCTTCCCTCCATTCTTATTGCTAATGAGTATTTTTTATTTCTTACCAGTTGCTGACACCTGCAAAACTCTCTAAAAATATACCGAGGCTTCCTCAACTGGGAAAATGTTTTCTTTTCCTTTTTAATTAAAAAAAATGTTTATTTTATTTTTGAGAGAGAGAGAGGCAGACAGAGAATCCCAAGCAGCCTCTTTGCTCCCACTGCAGACCCTGAATCAAGGCTCAAACCCATAAACTGCTGAGATCATGACCCGAACTGAAATCAAGAGTGCGATGCTCAATCAACTGAGCCACCCAGGCGCCCCTGGGGAGATGTTTTCTGTGAGCAAAGAGCAGCCCTCCCCATTTTGTCAGGAACAAAAATCCAGGCTCCAGAGAATTCTGCGAGCAGTAATGATATTCTCCTGCCGCTCGTGGGCCTGGCTTTAGTCCATGCTAAATTTTTTTTAGAACAGGAAAGTTTTCCTTAACTGGAGAACCATACGCTTATCACAAAATGCAAGACATTTCTCTGCTTTAATTCTCAGGTGCGCTATTTGTTCTGTTGGCTCAGGAGCAACTTCCAAACTCAATGCCGAAGTGTCCTCGGAATGAAGAAGACAAACCAGCCCATCAACCGAACAATAATTTCCACTTACGGGGGGAAAATACGTCTTGCCAATTCAGTTCACATTTTCCCAAACACATTTGTAAAACTCTTTGCCCTGAATAATCTGTGATGCACAGAGTATAAAGTAAAAGCCCCCACAAGAAGTGACAAACGAGGCAGAGGCAAAGCAGTAAACAGTAAGAGCAAACACAAAAATAAAACAGCATCCGTCAGGTGCCAAGTCAATCACATAAGATTGTTTTTCGCAGCTCATCGTCAAAGATTAAAGGCTGGATATTTAAGGTGTGGGAAAGAGGGGGTCACTTAATAATTTCAGCAAGGTGAGGAAGCGGTATGGTGGGTTTGGGGAAAAAGAGATTTGGAGTCATACTTGGGGTCAAGTACCATATATTCTATGACTTAGCTGGGTCTCAGGAGGTCACCTGACTAGTTTCTCAGCCTCATTTCCACCAGACATAGATGAGGATAATAGAAATGATGGCTCTCCATCCACCTTGTTGGGATCTAGCAGGAAGCAAATGAGATGTTGGACACGAAGTTACTGCACGGTGCTATATGAATATTAGTATTTCTAAAAAGAGGTCATATGAAAGAACAGAGGTGGGGAGTCAGCGGATGGGACTGTGGCATGTGACAGCCCCTTCAGTCTGCCACCCACGTCCCTCATTCTAGTTCTGGGGGGCCAGGTTATCACACTTTTCCACTAGGGTGCAGGGGAGACTTTGGGGGGCATGCCACTCAGCTGTGGAGCTAGCCAAGGCCCTAGAATTTCCCTCTGGCTCAGGATGAGAGCCCTCCTTCATTGTTTTTATGGAAGACTCCAGGGTGTTTGCACTTGAAACTGTTCATTGAATTAGCAACGGACAGGGTTAAGGGCAGTTGGAGTGTTGGCTAGGGGAGGTAAATGGCTTTGAGATTCTCTCAAAGAGAGAGGGGGGAAAGCAGTAATCTGAAATAGTTTTGTCGTAACTGTGCCTGGATACTCTGTTCCAATTACTATGGGGCTTCAGGAGAAAGTAGAGAAGGAAAAAGCACAGAGAAAATAGAAAAAGGGGAGACATTCTAGCAACAGCAAGTGTGCATTCTGACTTAGCCAAGAGATGGAGTATCACTTCCCTCCTTCTACACCTCACTTGTGTCACATACTCAGGATTCCTGAGTCCCCATGACCATGGCTGAGCCATCAACTCAAGAGGCATAGGAACCTAAATGCATGGACATACATACCTTATACGTGTCTTCTCCATGAGCCAAGGCCATTCTTGAGGAGGACGCCCAGGCTTTGTGGGCCAGGAAATGATTTTGTGGGTTTGAGGTCTTAAGCTGAAGTTTAAGGATCTTTCCAGTCCTAAAATGTCCATACGACATTGATTCTTGTGATCTACTCAGAGCGGGATACTGGAGCTAAGCTTTCGGCACTGGGCTTAGGTATGGGATAAGAGTGAAGTCCACTGTAGATTCAGGGCTCTCTACGAGGCTGTCACCAGAAGGAAGACCCCAAAATAGAAGCATGGGGTCCTCAGGAGATGATCTGTGAAAACCCTCCCTGCCTCTCTAATGGGATCTCCTAGACGTGTACCCCCATGCACACAAGCAGTCCCCAAGCCTGGCTGTGCCCCAAGAATCATGCTGGGGCCTTTATTTTAAAACTACAGATTCTCTGGTGTTCCGTCTTCTTGCTGCCTTGCCAAAATGAAGTAACTGGGTCTTGGATCTGAGAGCCTGGTGGTTTTTTTTTTAATTGTTATATTAAATTATTTTTAATGTTTATTTATTTTGAGACAGACAGAGCATGAGCAGGGGAGGGGCAGAGAGAGAGGGAGACCCAGAATCCGAAGCAGGCTCCAGGCTCTGAGCTGTCCACACAGAGCCTGACGCGGGGCTCGAACTCATGAACCAACTGTGAGATCATGACCTGAACCGACGTCAGATGCCCAACCGAATGAGCCACTTAGATGCCCCTATGATATTAAAGAATGAGCAACTTGAGTAAAAGAGTAGCTCTACCTCCCAAGCTAAGAACACACAAATTTTTTTTAATTTATTAAATGTTTTTAAAAGTTTATTTAATTTGAGAGAGAGATGAGAGAATCCCAAGGAGGCTCCACACTGTCAGCGTAGAGCCTGAGGCAGGGCTCGATCTCAACAACGGTGAGGTCATGACCTGAGCCGAAATTAAGAATCGGACGCTGATCCGACTGAGTCATCCAGGTGCCCCAGAATTGTTTCGTTTTTTTTCAAGTCTACTTGTAACCCCTGCCTGTGGCCATATTTATATTTAGTATTTTTGTATTTTTCATATTATCATATAGAATCTGATTCTATTCTTATATTCTACGCTTTTCATTGAGCATTTTTCTAGTTCACCCTAGTTTTTTAGTTTACCTCCTTACTCCCCTTCCAGGTTACCACTGCTACAACATGTCACATTTTCTTGCACACATCTCTGTGCTTATACATATAGGCTACCATACACACACGTTCTCGGCTATTGCTTCTTTTACATAAATCTCTGTATATTGCTTTATTTCTGCCTAAAACATCATGGCAATTCCCCAGGTCCCTAGGTGATGACATAACTCAAAGATGCATAACGTTTCGTGGTGTATTAATTAGGGTTCTCTGGAGAAACAAAACCAACGGGATGGGGGAGAATGGAGGGGAAGGACAGAATTTAAGCAATTGGCTCATAGGATTAAGTAAGCTTAGCCCAAAATCTGCAGAATAGGCTGGGAGGCTGGAGACCCAGGGAAGAGCTGGGGTCCAAACCCAAAGGTAGTCTGCCGGCCGAATTCTCTCTTGCTATGGGCAGTTAGTCTCTGGAGCATTAGGGAAGACGGTCACTCACATTACGGAGAGTAATCTGCTTTACTCAAAGCCCACCTATTTGAATGCAAATCTCATCCAAAAATACCTTTGCAGAAACATCCAGAAGATGTTTGACCAAACATCTAGGCACTGTGGCCAAGACAAGCAGGCACATAGAATTAACCATCACACATGGTATGGGTGTAACTCACTTCACTCACTGCCCAATTCATTCCCCTAGTGATGGACTTAAAGAGTTTTTTTTTTTTTCTCCTATATTCATCTTGCCTCTACAAACATGCTCATGTATCAAAATCTTTTTATTTCCACAGGATAGAATCCCAGGAGATTACTGGGTCCAAGGGTATGCTTAGTTGTAATTTCAACAGATGCTGTCAGATCACTCCTGAGATGAATTTTTGGTGCTGAAAACAAACTCTTAGGGTGACTCTTGCACAGCCAGGTCAGCCCTCATCCGTGAGAGCACAAAATTTAAACATCTTCCTCTTAGGCCAACGTGGAAGTGTTTACAAGAAACTTTCTCCAGGGCTGAGACCTTAAGTGTGAAGGGGTAACTGAGGCCGGCACATGGGATGACTTCCCGTTACCCACAGACATGGCGAGCAGTATCCTGGGAAGAGGGCAAGGAGCCTCGGCTATCTCTGAGAGACCCGGGTCAGGGATGGTGCAAGTTGCTTCATGTGACTTCACCGTTACCTTTGTGACTACCGGTAATATTTTGAGAGGTTAATTCTTTCCCCCTCCCATTCTGTCCTATTCCTTGCCTTCCCTTTGTTCAAGCAAGGAGCTTAAACGAGCTAGGTGCCAATGAAGACACTCGAAGTGGCCTGGGCGGTTTCTTGTGTTGGACGGAATTTAGGAAATTTCCGCAGTGCCAGGAGGAAGCAAGACTTCTAAGTGAAGGCGGTGGCAAAACAAGCAGGGGGAAGGGGCTAGGTCAAGGGCTGTGCCTAAGCTACGGGCAGCAGAAGAGAAAAGCCTGCAGATTCTGGAGCCATTTAACTATCTGGCAGAGAAGGGAACAGAGGCTGAATGTCAGGCCTTGGCTGCCTCCCCAAAGATTCCCCCTTCCAGGCATAGCACCCCCTACCCACCCCAGGCTCAGCCCGAGCCCCCAGAACTATGGCACAGCCCTGGGTTAAAACCCCAGTCAGAAGTGACATTAATCATCTTGCCAGCAGAAAGGAAGGCTTGGAGTAGAAATCATGTTGATTTATGGCAAGGTTTTTTGACACCAGCTCCATTGATGTTTTGAGCTGGGGGGTGATTTTTTTTCTTTTTTCTTTCTTTTTTTTTTTTTTGCTGTGAGGTCCGTCCTGTGCACTGTAGATGTTTAGCAACATTGTTGGCTACCCAATAAATACCAGTAGCACCCCTTCCCTGCCCCCAGTTTTGGTGACCAAATGTCAGACGTTGCCAAACGGTCGCTGGAGGTGGGGTGGATGGCACCTGATTGCGATTGAAGGGAAACTAAGGAAAGGCTGTTAGTTTCGAGTTTATGAGCAGAGACTCTTGGGCGGGATAGGCCTTGACATTGTTCTCTTCCTTGGGGAAGGGAGGCCGGCTAGACATCCTCCCAGATTTGCCTCCCTGATGATGTTTTGCTTGGGCTAATTATTAAACATTACCTTTCATTCTCTGAACCACTTGTCAACAGCAGATGCCATCCAGAAATGGAAGGACATGTATCTTAATTACACCTGTGGTGGTTAATGGGTCAGCGAGCATTCGGGGTGCCCTAAGCCCTTACTGACCTTTCCCAAGCTGGGGCCTGTCAGTTTCATGGCTGGGCCAGACTGCAATGAATGCCAGTTCTGGAAATGCTGGCTGCCCTCCAGGGCCTTTTAGTTCCACACTAATAAGCCTGATTTAGGCTTTGCATTGCAGACCAGCAACCGAGTGTTATTGCCAGCCATGGCAAATAACTGATGTCCGCGGTCTTTTCAGAGCAAGCAAATGAACGTGATATTTTCCCCGCCTCCTCTCTTCTCACTGAGAAGATGATTCTTGGAGATAATCCACTTGGTTATCCATGGATGTGAACATAATTTGGAAGCAGCAGTCATGCCAGATGGCCAGCTCAAGCTGGGAGCCCTGAGTAGATTCCTGAGCCAAATTTCTCATTCCCTGGAGGAGCAGAGTAGAGGGTGTGTATGGCTGGGGAAGGCCAAGCTTTTATTTCTGGAAAAGAAGTGAAGACAGGGAGAGGCCGGCATGAATGGCCACTGTCCTTGCCAAATATGCATGGTATGACTTAGGTGAATGATTGAGAAAGCTTCCTGAGTGCCAGTGTGGACAGATCCCTGAACAGGACGCCCCAGGCAGCTGTGGAATGCCCTTTCCTGGAGGTCAGGGCCACCTGGGTGGTTCTGACTCTCCTGCTTAACTCAGCCAGCCCAGACAATTGGAGTGACCTCTCAAGGTACGTCTCCCAGCTCGCAGAGTCCTAGATACGGGTGGACCCTAACGGTCAGCATGAGAGGCGAGGCACAGGGCCAGTAACGTACAGTTATGGCGGGTTGGTAGCTACAATGGGCAAATGAGGGATGCTGGAGAAACTTACATATTTGAGTATGCACAGAGCTCACTGGAAGAACAGGCCTACAGAGAATGAAAGAGAAGCACAGAGAGAGTCAGAAGCAAAGGGAACTGAAGTGGGTGGGAGGGTCTTTGGAAAGCGACACACAAGGAGGCACCTGGGTGGCTCAGTCAGTTAAGTGTCAGACTCTTGATTTCAGCTCAGGTCATGATCTCACGGTTCCTGAGTGCAAGCCCCGTGTCAGGATCTGCGCTGACAGCGTGGAGCCTGCCTGGGATTCTCTCTCTCTCTGCCCCTCCCCTGCTCACTCTCTGTCTCTCTTAGTCTCTTAAAAAAAAAAAAAAAGCGAACTACATGGACGAAGGACAAATGAAAGGCCACCAAGACTATTACGGTGACACCGTGATTTAGTAGTATGGAAATGAAGAAAAGTAGGCTTCAGGATAATGAAATAGGTCTATTTCATTGTCTCAATTTTTAAAATATTTCTTTTCGATTGATTACTAATTCATTACTGAAATCCATCAGATTTTCATCTTTTATCTTACAAACTAGGTCCTGGGACAAAAATCACCTGGGCTTTGGTCTTAGAAGTCCTGGTTCTGTCATGTAGTATATGACTTCGGGCAATTTTTGTTTCCTCGCTGAACATCAGTTTTCTGGTATTTAAAATAAGTATATACAATACCTGACTCTTGAAGTCAAATGAAAGTCAAATAAAAAGGCACAAACCAGGGGTTCCTGGGTAGCTCAGTCGGTTAAGTGTCTGACTCTTTATTTTGGCTCATGTCACGATCTCACAGTTCATGATTCTAGCCTCTTGTCGGGCTCTGTGCCGACAGCATGAGCCTGCTTGGGGTTCTCTCTCTCCTTCTCTCTCTGCCCCTCAGCTTCCCCATTCTCGATCCTGCTCTCAGAATAAATAAATAAACTTAAAAAAATGTACAAACTAGTAAACTATACACAAAATGGTGATTACTTACAGCAATGACACAGTCTCATCCAGCTTTCAACAGGAAAAGGGGAAAACTTACGTGATTAAGGCACTCACATGTCTCAATCCTGCATGGTTCCCCACCATTTTCCAGAAAATGTTCAAACCCCACACCTGAGCCCACAAAGCTTCCCCAGTCTGGCTTCTGTGCATCCTTCTGGCCTCGTCTGCAACCACTCTAAGACTGTGCACAACAGGGTGACAGTCCTAATCCATCTGGTCTGCATTCTTGAAATGCAGTTAACTCTTTGTTCCCACCTCCTTGCCTTTGGAGAGTGCCAGCATAGGGAGTTTCCCACCACTCACGATGGCAGGGTACCTTTGTTTGGGGCTGAAAACCCAAGTGTGCACAGGGCCGGGGCCGGGCAGGGAAGGTCAGCAGGGAGTGAGCCAAGGGGAAATGCAGATGAACAAGTGAGGCAGTCACTACTTAGCTCACCCTCTTGCCTTGTACCAGTAGGGTCGCAATGCGGGAGATCTTCCAGAGAGTTCCCTCCAAGCCAGATTCTTCTACCAACACTCATTTTTATTTTTTATTTTTAAAAAATTTTTTTTAACGTTTATTTATTTTTGGGACAGAGAGAGACAGAGCATGAACTGGGGAGGGGCAGAGAGAGAGGGAGACACAGAATCAGAAGCAGGCTCCAGGCTCTGAGCCATCAGCCCAGAGCCTGACGTGGGGCTCGAACTCACAGACCATGAGATCGTGACCTGAGCTGAAGTCGGACGCTTAACCAACTGAGCCACCCAGGCGCCCCACCAATGCTCATTTTTAAATCTTGGCAAGGTATTAAGAATTTTTTAAACCCAGTGTTGTCCAAACAGAATATATCATAGAGTTGGACAAGATCATGAGCTACCATTTTATTTTCTTTTAATGTTTATTTATTTTGAGAGAGAGAGAGAGGGAGAGAGAAAGCACATGCATGTGAGAGAGAGTGAGCCAGGAAGGCAGAGTGAGAGAGACAGAATCCCAAGCAAGCTCTGTTCTGTCAGTGCAGAGCTTGAGGCGGGGCTCAAACTCACAAACTGTGAGATCATGACATGAGTGGAAATCAAGAGTCGACACTTAACTGACTGAGCCATGCAGATGCCCCCATAAGCTACCATTTCAACTCCTAGTGTTCTTCGTGTATGTTGAAATCAACACAAAGCCAAACTTCTAAAAAACAGCAACAAATGTTAATAGCTACCCCGATGTTTCTTAATCAAATCATTCTTGTCTTTCAAAACGCTATGCAAGCATTCCCTCTCAGGGGAAACTTGACTAGACATGCCCTCCTCTTCCCACTCCCCCACCATTTCATCCCCTCTGCCACTTCCCTGGTCCAAGTCATTATCATATCTGATCAGCTCATGACCCACAATGGCTGCTGAAACTCCAGCCATCGTATCTGCATTCCAAGCATCAGGATGGGGGAAGGAGGTGAAATGCAAAAAGGCCTCCTCCTAGCTAAGTCAGTTTCTCTCAGAGAGTTTTCAGAAGCCTTAACTAAAAACTTCACTTGCTTAGTTACATCTCATTGTTCACTCACAGCTCCAAGGGGTTAGGGAGATACAATCTTATCACCAGCTAGAATAAAATCAGAGTTCTAATGTAGAAGGGAAAAATGGTTATTACATGGGTCGTTAGCACTCTTCCATACTTATGGACTTGTTTTCCAGTTTGTACTATTGTTCATATAATTCATTCTGCCAACAACCATGGTTTCTAAGTTGGATTATACGTCCTCTCCAACTTAAACACCTTGAATGGCTTCCATTGTCCTTTGGACAAGACCATAAACATCCAAAGCTAAAATGCCTGGGTGACTTGGCATCATGGCTTTCCTCCTCGCGCCCCTCCGTCCCAGTCTCTTCCTCTACCTCCTTGTTCTCTCTTCCACCTGCAATGGCATTATTTCAGTTCCTTGAATGGGTCTGGCACTTCCCCGTCTTTGTGCAGGCTGTTCCCCATCCTCAGTTCTCCTTTCCCAATTGGCTGATGCCTCCAAGGGTCAAGTGAAGAACCAAATCCACAGGGAGGCCACCCTACCTCAGGCAAAGCACCTCCTTATCTCCCTTCTTCTTGGGCTATTTTCTTTCTCATGACGTCTCCACAGCTGGGGACACTGTGTTGATGTGTGTGACCATCAGTGATGACCAGTCTTCCCCACTAGACTCTGTAGTAAGGACAAAGGAACATGTCAGATCCGGTCCCTTCTGCACACGTTCCTGTGCCTGATACGTTAGAGGCGCTCAGTAAGAACCCATTTCCTGAATCTCTGTCATAACTTTGTGTGTTTATTTAGCCCCACTGGACGTAAAGAGGCAAAGGATACCTGAGAGTCAGTCAAACACTTACAAGCCACCCCCACTCTCCAAATCCATCAAAAAAAGTTGTGAATCTAGATTCTATCAGATCCTGCCCAAGTAGCCACTGGTCAACAACTAACAGTACCTTCCCCTTCCTCCTTGTGTGGAATAACCTCTCTCAACCTTCCCAGGTCAGCTGTTCTAGGCTGGGTTATGAATACCAAGTGGCTGCTATCACATCCCAAGTTCAGTCATATGTATTAATCAAACCTCAATAATTAAGCATTTGCAAGGAGAGTCTCTCTCTCTCTCTCTCTCTCTCTCTCTCTCTCTCTCTCTCTCTTTTTTTACAGCTTGGGAAATCAATTCTGTTTGCTCCAACCTAAAACAAAAACTAGCACAAAAAAACAAAGCAAACACAAGTTCATGAAACGATTTTTCTTTAAGCCTCTGTCTCGAAAATGAGAATAAAACAAAACAAAACCCAGGCAGAGAATTCCCAAGGGATGTTATCATGCAGCCTTATCTGAGGATGCAAACTGAACATGATGGGGGAACACAGTGTCTGCAGCTGGGGCAGGGAGAGGCCGATCAGTTACGGATACTTCTCCTTCTCTAGATGTGTGTGATCCATTCCATCCTGGGCCTAATGTACTCAGAGGAGAAAAGAATGTTAAAATTCTTGTACAAACCAGAGTGCTGACATTGGTTTTCTGCTCCAATTAATGTGGGACCTTGAGAGTTTAGGGCGACGCTCTGTCCACATGAACTCTGGCAAAGTGGTGGAGGATGGGAGGCCCAGATGCCTTGACCCAACAGCAGATGTCAACACTAGGACGGTCCAAATGAATGCAAGTTTATGCCTTTCCCTCTCCATGGGAGACCTCAGGAGATAGCATCTCACAGCCCTACACCAGATGCTAATCAGATTATATCCAGATGCTCTATAAACATGTGTCAGCAGTTGAAAAGACCGATCCTAATTGGGACAAAATTACTTTTTCCAATGCTGTAGGTAAAATGCACAAGTAAAAATATAACTGTGGTTGTTTAAATACACCCTAAGGTGCTTTATTTTTCTTTAGCACAGAGAAAAGTCCAGTTTGAGCAAATGCATGTGCTTGCAAGAAGTCTGAGAGAAAAGAGTGGAGAAAGAAATTAGGCAGCCTCTTCAGCTCCCTGAACTTACAGATGGGATTTCTCATTGCTTGAGGATTCCATCACCTGATGTGAAGAGTGTGCAAGTTTTAATCTAGGGTCTTTCTTTCTTGCTGATCGAGGAGCTCTTAATAGTACCACACATACTCATTTCATATGGAAGAACCCCCCAGAATGGTTTCTTGTGCACCTGGGGCAGAACCGGGTTTTCAACAAATGCTTCACCTTCCGTTTGTCGTGGGCCTACGTAACGCACAGAGCAGTGGGCAGCAGAGGGACAGCAGTGAACGGTGTCGTAGACAGCTGTGAGCTTTTAAAAAATGCAGTGTAGGACCAGAGACAGATAAGTAAACAGGAAATTACAACACATGTGGAAACAGAGTAAGATTAACATGCTATGGGAGCAGAGAGGGGGTTCGCGGGATTCAGCCTGGGGATTGGGATGGCCTTAGCTAGCCTCTAGGAGGAAGAGGCAGAGGGTACAGGACCCAGGTAAGTAGAGGGGAGGGAACGGTGTACTTTAGGCAGAGGAAACGTGGATGCCGTGCACTGTGTCAGTGGCTATAAATGACACAGATTTCAACTAGGAGAGAAGGAGCTAAAGATGTGCCAAAATGGAGTGAGCTTCCCCAGAAAGCAGCAAATTCCATTTACGAGAAGGGCGCAAAGGCTGGATTACTTTGGGCGGAATTATAAAAATAGATTTCTCACCGAAGCAAAAGAAAAGTGAAAGTAAGTAAGTGGGAAGACGTCAAACCGAAAAGCTTCTGCACAGCAAAGGACACCATCACCAAATGAAAAGGCAACCTACCGAACGGACGAAGGTAATTGCGAATCTTACCGGAAAAGGGGCCGATACCCAAGACATACAAATGATTCATACAACTGAACAGCAAAAATCCAAACCGATTAAAGTGTAGGCAGACGATCTGAAGAGAGACATTTTTCTGAAGAAGACGTACAGATGGCTCAGAGGTACATGAAAAGGTGCTCAACATCAGTAGTCAAGGAAATGCAAATCAAAACCACAACAAGACATCACCTCACAGCAGTCGGGACTATTATCAAAAAGACAGTAAGTGTTGGCAAGGATGTGAAGAAAAGAGAACCCTCTTGCACTGTTGATGGGAATGCAAACTGGTGCAGCCGCTCTGGAAACCAGTGTGGGGGCTCCTCAAAAAATTAAGAAGAAATCTACCATAGGATAATGCAAAATTATTCAATCATATAAAAGAATGAAATCTTGCCATTTGTGACAACATGAATCGACCTTAAGGGCATTAAGCTAAGTGAAATAAGTCAGGCAAAGACAAATGCCTTATTATATTTTTTATATGAGGAATCTTCAGCAAAACAAATCCCAAGCTTATAGATACACAGAGCAGATTGGTGGATGCTCGAGGCAGGGGATGGGGAAAGATGGGTAAAATGGGGTTTTGTGTGTGTGTGTGTGTGTGTGTGTGTGTGTTTGGTTTAAATTGAATAAAAATTTTAAAAGAGATTTCTATAATAGGTGGGATATTGTACTGGGTCTATGACCCCAACCACAGACCCAACACAAATATTCAAAGGTAGAATTCAGGAATGGGTTGTTGTGGAAAAGCTCCATTGTCCGTCATTAAGCAAATCAAAACCAAGGTAGGAAAACCATTCCACACTCATTAGGTATATGAAGCCATTGGGATGGGGTGTGTGTGTGTGTGTGTGTGTGTGTGTACGCATGCGCTTATGGGAGACAAAAAATGGCAAGAATATAAACATTTTGGAACCCTTGTGTATGGCTGGTAGGGAAAATAGCACAGCTGATGTGGGACACTGTGGGATGGCTCTTTGACAGTTAAACACAGAATTACCATACGACCCAGCAATTCTACTTTTAGGTATATGCCCAAAGGAATTGAAATCAGTCACCTGATTTGTACCCCTATGCTGAAAGCAGTGTTGTTCGCAGTAGCCAAAAGGTAGAAACAACCCAAATGTCCATCAACAGACGAATGGATAAGCAAAACATGGTATATGCATATAAGGAAAGGTTGTTCTACCACAAAACGAATGCAGTTCTGATCCCTGCTACACCATGAATGAACCTTGAAGACATGATGCTAAGTAAAATAAGCCAGACAGCAAAGTACAGGTATCTCAGGATTCCACTTACACGAAGCACCTGGAACAGGCAACGGAAGGAGGACTAGAGCTTACCAGGGGCCGAGGGGAAGGGGGGTGGGGAATTACTGCTTAACGGTTATCGAGTTGCTGTTTGGAGTAAAGGAAAAGGTTTAGAAAGAGAGTGGTAATGGTCACACAGCAGTGTGACTGTATTTCAGGCCACTGAATTATACACTCAGAAATGGACAAAGGGGGAAATTTTATGTTATGTATATTTTACGACCGTTGAAAAAACAAACAAACTCCCCAGCTGATTTTGAGGCTGTCCACGGAGCAGTTGTGGAGAACCACTGGACTAGTTTTTACCATACAGCTCTTAAGGTTTCGGAGGCTTAAAAAAGCCAAAGTGGTTGCGTGGCGTTAAGTTAAAACAAACCACAGGGCCTCCAAGTCTGTTTTGGTATCTGCCTGAGCCAAAAGGCCTCGCTCTGATGAAAGCGGTGAGTTGTCAGGTCTTTCTCCAGGGAGGGTGGCAGATTGGGGGTATTTCAGCTTCTGTTGCCCACTTCTACAAATCACTTATGGGGAACTTCATTTCTCAGCGTCGAAGCTACCCAACAGAAGCCAACAGACTCCCCACCTTGAAACTCTGGACTTGCAACCATCTCGGAAAGGTGGGAAAGGAGGAAGGGGACTACAGTGTGGGTCTACGAGTGGGTTCCCTCAATAGCAAAGCCTGAGACAAAGGCTGGGGTGTGGGTAGGTTTCTTTGGGAAACGATCCCAGGGAGGAGTGAGCGATGGAGGGATAAACAAGGAAGTAGTGCGAGTCTATTCTAAGAAGCGTTATTTAGTTGGACACCTCGATGGACGATAAAAAGTCCCGCAGGACATTTTGAGAAGCTGTACGATCCAGTAGCCAGAACTATCCACCTATGGACTGAGAAGAGAAAATATTTACACTCCTGCTCAGTTCCTTAATGTCAAAAACAGCCTTACGGGCAGTAACTTCTCACGTTACACACTTGGGTTTGAGAGTGTGAAGAGTCAGAGAAGAGTCAGGGCAGGAAGCAAGAGGCGAGTGGCACACGGCCAAGACCCAAAGAGAGGCATCATCAGGCAGCAGCAGGCTGGAGCTCTTGGATTCCCTGGGTGGCCTCATTGGAAAAGCAGCGGGTGCAGTAAGAGGCAGGGAGGGTGTGAAGCTGTGTACAGGAGGGGTTCGGGGGTTACAAAATGATCCTGCAGCTCCAACCAAGTTTGCAATTCTCGCACAGATCCACCATCTCAAAAGGACCTCAAAAGGGCTGCCTATGAACACCGTTATCAATACACAGACTTGTCTACACTCAGAGGAATATGGCAGAGGATTGCCTGGGAGAAGAGGTAATACTGCTCATAGTTTTCGTGCATTCGATTTTTAAGTTGGAATCCCCGTAAACCAAAACAAATGAAAAAAAATTTATTCTCTCCATGATTCATTTATCCCAAGTAGGGTTCTTTTCCCCCAATCTCCCCTAGTTTCTAAAATTAGGAGCACCTATTTCCCTGTGTGTATTTGTGTGTGGTGGGGAGTTGCAATCTGCAACTCAGTGGTTCTCAAAGTGTGGCCCAAAGTAGCCTCATCATCATCACCTGGAAACTTGTCAGAAATGCAGATTCTTAGGCTGGTCTACCCCAGACTTCCGGGATCAAGCCCTCTGGGGGGTAGGGCCCAGCGCTCCGAGGAGACATCCAGGTGATTCTGATGCACGCTGCCTGAAAACACTTAATGAATCCATCACATGCTCTCAACCAGGTCTTTAGAATCTTCTAGTAGAGAAAGAGGCATGAAACCCTGACTCAGTTTTTACTTAAATATCTGCAAACACTGAGGATGCCTGGATTCGTTTTTTTAGGGCTCCTGTCAAAAATTACCACACACTTATGAGCACTGGGTAACATATAGAATTGCCGAATCTCTACATTGGACACCTGAAACCAATATAACACTGGATGTTAACTATACTGGCATAAAAATTTAAAAAACAAAGAAACCCCTCAGAATAAAAACGAACACCCAAACCAAATTATCACAAACCCCGTGGCTTACAACAATAGAAATTTTTTCGCTCACAGTTCTGGAGACCAGATGTCCAAAAGGAAGGTGTTGGGAGGGCCACACTCCCTCCAAAGACTCTCAAGGAGAGTCCTTCCAGCTTCTGGTGTCTTCCAGCTTCTGGTGGCTCTCGGTGTCCCCCGGCTTAGGGGCCACCTTATCGTAGTCTCCACGTGACCTTCACAGGGTCTTGTCTGTGAGTCTCCCTGTGCACCCTTCTGGCTCCTTTCTCTTACGTGAACACCAGTCACCGGCTGCAGGGCCTGCCCTAAATCTCGCGAGATCTCATCTGGCAATCCTTAATTTAATTACATTGCAAGGACCCTCTAATAGAGGTCACATTCACAGGTACTGGGGCTAAGGCTTGGACTTATCTTTTGGGAGGTTAAAATTCAACCAACTACAGTGTCCAGCATACCAGAATCCAAATCTTCATAGAACTCCCCAGTTTTGTTGGTGTATTTTCCACAGATAAAGAAACCTAAAATCCACATTTAGTCATTGTTTTCCCCTCCTTGGGCTACAGGCTGACAGAATCACAGGTAATTGGGTTGTTAATCATCTAGCGTGGAGAACAAACGTTGTCACCCACACTGATGCTCCAAAGTACAATGACTCAGTGCCCCCGGCTGCTCAAATGCGCCCATCTCCCTCCTTCACCCCAGATGTCCAAGAAGCATGTTAATTAATCACATCCAAATGCCTGGTGGCTCACAGGGGATGCTTGCCCCATGAAGCTGAAGGACCCAGTTACTACTTCAAATGCTCACCGCCCTGGAAATCTGCCACCTGTGCTCCAAAGCGAGCACCTGCTATGTGCCAACCTTGTGTCCCAGGGGCCACTGTGGCTCCTGATTGCAATGCCTTGTTCTCCGATATAGCAGTGGGGGAAATATGGCTTCCTCTCTGCCACATTACCCAAAAGGTGGAAACATGCTCTCTCAACTTATGCACAAGTCCAAACCTGTCCAGGTTCTCCAAAGGAGTCACTTCTTCATTGAGTGGTGCAGGGCCAACGTCCTATATAACTCCGGGACGCCACTCATGCTGTATCCCCTGAGAATTGTGCCCTCGTGGGCCATGACTGCCAACCCCTGACATGGCCAGAGAGTGCATCCACACTTGGGATCTCTCCATACCTCAGAATCTTGACTATATCCATCCTGACTATAGAGGAAATCCTTCCTTTCCCCAGAAATAACATATGCCTAGTTCAACTGGCAATGGGCAATTCCATTGCCTTCTTGGGAAGTGCCATCCCAGCCTCATTCTTGAGAATGTGGTCTAACCCCATGGCACAGGATGACAAATTCCAAAAGCTGTGACGTCCCAACAGGTCCCAAATTAAACACAAGTTCAACGTATCCATGCCATCCTTGTTACAAGTATAACGAATGAAAGACATTTGTAGGCATTTGACACCATGGTGTTGGAAACCAAAAGAGTTGTTAAGAAAGGAAAGTAAACTTTCTCATGTACTTGCCAAGTGTCAACCAAAAGGTGCCATCTGGAAATGGCGTAAATATGCACTGGCCGCCAGCAATGGCCAACTTTGTGGGGGCTTTTAAAGTTTTTAGTTAAATTCCAGTTAGTTAACATACAGGGTAATATTAGCTTCATGCGTACAATATAGTGATTCCACACTTCCCTACAACACCCAGGGCTCGTCACAATAAGGGCACTCCTTAATCACTATCACCTATTTCACCTGTCCCCATCAGACTTCCCTTCTGGCAACGATCAGTTTGTTCTCTATAGTTAAGAGTCTGTTTCTCGGTTTGCCTCTCTCTCTCTTTTATTTTTTCCTTTTCCTTGTTTGTTTTGTTTTTTAAATTCCACATATGACTGAAATCATATGGTATTTGTCCTTCTCTAACTGATTTCTCTTAGCATAATACTCTCTAACTCCATCCATGTCCTTGCAAATGGCAAGATATCGTTCTTTTTGATGGCTGAGTTATACTCCACTGTATATACACACCCCCTTTTCTTTCTTTTTTTTTTTATTATTTGAGAGAGAGAGAGAGAGCACGTGAGTGGGGAGAGGGGTGGAGGGAAAGAGAGAGAATCTTAAGCAGGCTTCAAGCTCAGTGTGGAGCCCAATGTTGGGCCTTGATCTCACAACCAGGAGGTGAGCAATGTAATAAGTGTGCTCGGATCATGACCTGAGCCAAAATTGGACACTCAACCAACCGAGCCACCCAGGCACCCTAACACCACCTCTTGTTTATCCATTCATCTGTCAAAGGGCGCTTGGGTGGTTTCCATAGTTTGTCTAGGGTAGATAATGCTGCTATAAACATTGGGGTGCATATATCCCTTTGGATTAGTCTTTTTGTATTCTTTGGGTAAGTACCTAGTGGTGCCATTGCTGGATTGTGGGGTAGTTCTTTTTTTTTTTTTTTAATTTTTTGAAGAACCTCCATACTGTTTTCCAGCGTGGCTGCACCAGTTTGCATCCCCATCAACAAGCACTGGACAACTTTGAATCTCCCTGAGGCTCACAGAGACAGATGCTGTATGGATCAGATCCAAAGGCTTGATTACTTGGTTCCCATTCTTCCCCAGATTATCCTGGTTGGAAGAGAGTGAAAGGACACGATGTGGTGTTTCACTGGGAAAATAAACAGGCCTATACCATCTGCAGTTTCACCAGCATGTCCAAAGAGACCTTCTCTTCTCCCTCTACAGCTCCCATCCTTCCTCCAGCAGAGCCAGTCCCCAGACTGGGAAGCTGGGTGATCAAATTCACCTGACAGTCAAGAAGCTTGATAGGAGCAAGGACAGGAAGAAGTAACCGGAACCAACCAGCTGACCCAATGAGCATTTCTTTCCTCAGCTCAGCCTACTTGGGCTTCCTTTGTACCCACTCTCCTCTTAGTAAATGAGAATCTCTCTTTGCCTCTCACGTTTTGTGTCTTTTTTCTTTCTGGGGCATAGAGAAAGCAACAAATGTGCCCAATGGCACATTTGGACAGAGCCAAGAGATAAGATGTGAACCGCCTGAATCTATTCCCATTTAAAGGATCCTGGGGCCGCAGAAGGCCACAGCTACCGAAAGAAACATCCTCACACCAGTAAAGCACTCTACCTTCTTGCTGGTTCCTATTGCCCATCTTCAATGGCTCTGCCACACTCTCTCTTCTCACCAGACTTTCCAGCTTTTCTTCCCAATTCTTCCCTTCCGATGCCCATTGTTCCGGTCACGCTGGACAGTTCAGGACCTCAGCTTCCCTTCTTAGATTGATGGATGGATGCAACAGTCTCTGCCCCGGCTCTCAATTTTCCTTCCACTCCCAAAGTATCCTGCATTCTGCTGGCAGAGTAAGCTTTCTACAGAACAAATGGAATTCCTTCACGTCCTTTCTTAAGAACCTTAAAGGCTCCTCACTGCCCAGAGGATGAAGCTCACTCTTTTGCCTGGCACCCAAAACCTTTCAGTGCCCACCCCATGTGTCTCTCCAATGCTGTCTCCTGGCGACAAGGCTCCTAGCCACACTAATGGCACAGTATTCCCCACACACATCACACTGTTTTGTACTGGGGAGCTTTGTGAAACCTCTGTGAGTTCCTCTGCCTTTCCATATCATCTTCACCTGCCAAACTGCACATCCTTTAAAATCGAACCCAAATAGTTCTTCTGAAAACCCTTTATGTGTATTCCTCTTGTTAGACCTCTGACCGTGAATTCCTCAAGGTCAGAAGTGATAGGTATCCTTTTAAGTATGTTCTGTACTGAGTACCTTGGCTGTACCTGGGAAGTTCTTAACGAAATTTGGGGAAAGAATGTTTTATTGAGCATTTACTATAGATCAGACCCTCTGCTAAGTGGGCTCTAAATATAGAAACATTTAATAATGAAAATTCTTAGGATGCTCTTTGGATCTGAATGGTAAATGCGCTCTTTCCTATTACAGCAGCCTTACTTCTTTGAAGTTTAATTGCAACACTTAAGATTTGTCACAGGGGTTGACAGTACATACACATTCCTGTATGTGTCCCATTTTAGCAAAAAATTTATTTCTAAGAAGTAAAAAAGCACTATTTAAAGCACGGTTTTTATTTGAGTATAGTCGATACCCAATGTTCCATTTATTTCAGGTGTACAACATAGTGATCACCTTCTCTTTATGTTATGCTGAAAAGCGGTGTTTTTATAAACCTTTTGTATATACAACAAGCCCTTAAATAGAGATCTTTGGTGGGTTTATTCTAATGCAACCCATCTTTTTGCCTTACTATACATGCAATTCCTAAAAACATAGATCCTTACACATGCGCATCCATGTGGGCATGTTATTAATATTCTTCCGGGGTATAGTGGGGCAGGCCCTGGGTCCAGGAGACCATGCTACTGAAAGCAGAACATTTCTCACGCAGCTGTTATCCCTGACCACTTAACCACTACACTTCTGTCCTTTGTGATGGAAGATGATGGATGCGAAGGAGAGAAGGTGTGCTTACAGCCCAACTTTCTTTCTCATCGGGCGAGGTCTCAGAGAAGGGAGTGAGAAGAGAAAAATCATGCATCCAACTGAAATAAAAAAAAAAAATAGAACTGGTAAACATGCACAAACTATGACAGCTCCCTTAATTTCATTCCAGGGAATGGGGCTCAAACAAAAATTAACGTCTACTGCTTAGAAGCCTGCTCATGAGTGCAATCATCTGAGAAGAGAGAGTGTACTTGGCTCAATCCAGTGCTAAGTTTTCCCCTGGATACTATCATCATTCTTGACAAAGACCCATTCAGAAGATGCAGGGAGACATATCCTGTCCAGATTTCAAACTTGTGGAGCCCTGAGTGCTGGGGTCTGGAGGTGGCTGTGCCCTCCCTGCCTTTCCCCCTTCCCTGTTGGTCCAGGTGACTCACATTCTCAGCTGAAATCTAGGTTCCACAGGGGAGGCACACACTTGCCTAGGTGAAGGAAGCACGAAGGCCCCTTCTGCAGTGCTTCTGAGACGTTTCGAAGGCGGTTGTGTTATTTGTCATTATACCTGTTATTTATCTGGATGGCCCAGCTAACAGAAACAAGTCTTCGCTATCCCTCATGGGTCACTGGCCCGTCTTCAGGGCAGGGAGTGGAAAACAGAAGCAGGAGACCCGCCAAGGTAGCAAATGAAGACTTGGATGCCTCCAATGTTCCCGCTCTCTGGGGACCTGTTTCTTCCCAGGCTTCTTCTATAGCTGGATCTTTACAGCGCATGTCACTGCCCACACTAAAGGTTTTATTTTCAGCTGTCAGCACACAAGATTGAAACCTTGTTTGTGTCCTGGTTGGTGTGCCTGGGAATTGTGAGGAGCCCTTGGCCTCAGTCTTTGGTGGTGGGGGGGGGGGTGGGGGAGAGAACCACCCTGATGATATCAGGAGGACTCCTTTCAGGGGAAAATATGCTTCTGGTATCTCATGGGTGAGCTTGGGTCCCCTCAAACCTGGCCAAGCAGTGGAGGGACTGCCAGAGGCACAAAGGCAGGACTGGATGATGGAGAAGTTCTCCGCACCCCAGCTCCCTGAGGGGGGTCGGCTCTGTATTTACAGCTGCTGGGTGCCGCTGCTGTGGGGTGGTTAGGGGAGGAGGGTGCTGGTGGGAGAGGGGTAATCTAAAGCTGTGCACCTGTACCACTGCCCCTCTGAGCACCCAGCACTGTTTGGATACTACCCTGTGTGGTCTTGGCCAATACTCTGGGGATCAGATGGAAGAAGCAAGCTTTTGTCCGGAGTCTCTGGGCCAGTCCAGGGCAGACTTCAGTTAGGACTGCTGGGGAGCATCTCTCTGCAGATGCAGTTAGCCCCTGGCTGGGGATGTTTAATACACGGTTGGCTAGCAAGCCATCTCCAAAACCACTGAAAGAAAACAAAGAAACGAACAAAACTCCAGGAAACTAACTCATGAGTAGATTAGGAGAAGCCCATGGAAGGAAATAGCTCTTCCTAAGAATGAAGACGGACAGGGAGGAGGGTAGGGGTCATCAGCTCAGTTTGTAAGAAACAGGAAGGTGGGAATCTCCAAGGTGAAGCAGCAGAGGTGAATGGTGAAGCAATTAATCGGGGGCTCCAGGGAAGTGGGGTTTACAGAGTTAATCTATCGGAGGATACTTGGACCTTTCGCCATGCATTCTTTTTTATACTGGATAACTCAGATAACTAGATAATTGCAATTTTTTTCTTTCTGCAGGCCTAACTTTGGCTTTAAAAAAGGACAAGAAAGAAAAGCAAAGAGCTCCAAGAAAACAGGAAATTTGTCTACCTTATTCACTGTCTTATCCCCAACCCTAGAATAATGCACACAGTAGGTGCTCAATAGATACCTGAAGAATGAATATGCTCTTCAATGAATTAAGCTTAGTGGTTTCCCTACACAGCTCTGCTTTTGTGCAGAGGAGAAAGTCTTTCCCTGTCTTTCTAGGGCAGCACTTGGGTTGGAGGAGGCCTCCATGAGATCTAGATACTCATGCCATAGGTCATTCAATTATTTAATTAGTTCTTTTATTCTTTTTGTTCAACAAATATTTATTGAAAACCTGCTCTCTATATGCACTAAGCTTAGCATGTGTAAATGCAATGGTGTACCTACACACCTGCTTGGAGTAGACAATCTTGTAGAATGTAGTTCTCTAAGCCCATTATCAAGGTCGGAGGCTTAAATAACCCAGTAATTTAACCAAAACAAGCAACCAACAAACCAAATCAACCAAGCCAGTGAACAAAGGCGCTAAATCCAAAGCCTTGACCCTTTAGGCCTTCAGAACTTCTCGTGGCCATCAACTGACTCAACATGACCAGATCATCCAGACTAGAAAGAACCTTGAGAGGTCATTTTAGATTTGTTCCCACGTATTACTCACAATAGGCTGGGTTATGCTGTAGCAACAAATTAACCCTGAAATCTCTACCATTTAATACAACAAAGGTGTACTTCTTGTTTACACAAGACTTGTTGTGGATGGCTTCTTCCATAGAGTGACGCAGGGAGATCTGCTTCTGTCCAATGACTCAGCATCTCAACCTGAGGCATCCAGATCACGTGGCTCGGGAGGAGAAATGGTAGGCAAATGAAATGCATAGGGGTGATTCACCGCATTAGTCTGGAGGTGACACCTCACTTCCTCTCAGTTCTTTGGCCAGCACTAGTCACATGACTCCACCCAGCCGCAAGGGGGCTGGGAGTGGAAGGGAACACAGGCTCATTCAATGTGCATTAAATGTTGCAGACATGCCCATTCTTTATACAAAACTTCTTGTGAATTATTGTGGAGAATTGAGAAACAACTTTGACACAGTTGACATGATATTTAGGGGACAGATTTTGCAAATAAATGAGCCAATTTCTTTCCTGGTTCCTTTTTAAAAATTTTTTTTAAATGTGTATTCGTTTCTGAGACAGAGAGAGAGAGAGCATGAGCAGGAGAGAAGCAGAGAGATAGAGGGAGACACAGAATACCCAGTGGGCTCTAGGCCCTGAGCTGTCAGCGTAGAGCCCAATGTGGAGCTGGAACCCACGAACTGTGAGATCATGACCTGAGCCCAAATCGGGACGCTTAACCAACTGAGCCACCCAGGCTCAGCCACCCCTTTCCTGGGTTCTTTATCTGGGAATAATTTTGAAATGAAAGGAATATAGTTCTTACCTCTCTTTCTAGATCAGAAGAATTCACTATTGACTTTGGTGTGGGTCCATAGTTCTTGGATCTCTCTTATTGGCTAGGAAAATGTCATCTTACACTGTGTATTTTCAGGTGACAAGGTCTGTTTTTCCAATGTGGCAAAAAGAAATGAAAGAAACCTCTAGATTGTAGAACAAGTAAACTGGTTTCAGTATCTCTAAAAATATTGTGGCAAGAGCATTATCGACCTTTTTAAATTTTTTAAAATCAAAAAAAATTTTAAATTTATTTTTAATAAAATAATTTATTTTAAAATTATTTTTAAAAATAACTTACTGTCAAATTGGCTAACATACAGTGTGTAAAGTGTGCTCTTGGTTTTGGGGGTAGATTCCCGTGGTTCATCGCTTACATACAACATCCAGTGCTCATCCCAACAAGTGCCCTCCTCGATGCCCATCACCCACTTTCCCCTCTCCCCCGCCCTCTGATCAACCCACAGTTTATTCTCTATATTTAAGAGTCTCTTATGGTTTGCCTCCCTCCCTCTCTGTAACTATTTTTTTTTTCCACCTTCCCTTTCCTCATGGTCTAAGAGCCTAAATCTCCATCAACTGGTGAATGGATAAAGAAGATGTGGTTTATACATACAATGGAATACTAACCTGGCAATGAGAAAGTATGAAATCCTACCATTTGCAGCAACGTGGATGGAACTGGAGGGTATTATGCTAAGTGAAATAAGTCAGTCAGAGAAAGATATCAAATGTTTTCACTCATATGTGGAACTTGAGAAGCTTATCTACCTTTTTTTAATTTTAAGTTTGTTTATTTTTAGGAGAGAGAGAGAAAGGGGGGAGAGGCTGAAAGAGTGGGAGACCGAGGATCTTAAGCGGGTTCTGTGCTGACAGCAGAACGATCGCGGCGGGGCTCAAACTCACCAACCATGAGATCATGACCTGAGCTGAAGTTGGACGCTCAACTCAGTGAGCCACCCAGGTGCCCCAACATCATCTACCTTTTGAATGCACACCATTGCAAACCTTTGTCTGTGGGGCTCCTGTTTACTATAAATAGAGTTGATTTTATCTGAAATGTTAGAAAAACATTTGCTTCGGCTAGGCTCACTTTTCATTACTAGGTAGAAAGCGTCAACTTCTTTTTTTGTGTTTCTTCTGCCATTGGGGCTTTTATTAAGTGTTGTACCATTTATTTCTAATTCAGCTATAGATTTCTATTACCCACTAAGTGTGCTTTGATTCTGTCCTGGCTTGCTCAGGCACATTTTCCAATAAACAACGGTGGTGTAATTAGCACTAGACCCATGAAAGAAGTATGTTGAAATATGGTAATTTATTCCATTTGCTGATATAAGTTTATTCCTGGGTAGCATTTTTCCAGATCAATACGGATTTGATTTTCTTAAACCCTCACTTCCTAGTGATGGATCTTTCATTATATCATAAATCATCTGGTTATAATTCAGTGGCATAAGCCCTTCACTTTAGATTTTGCATTTATAGTTGATAGTACTTGAAATGTTGGTGGCTTCATTATGGAGTCTAAGGGCACGATTACTCCTTGAAATTGGAAAATAGTATGCTTAGCTGGAGTTAAAAAAACCAATTTGGGGTAAATTCAGTAATGCAAACCTGATCACAGCCACTGATAGGGGGCTTGGAGTGAAATTTTGCCTTGTAGCAACTCATCATCCAGAGGAAAAAAGCCTTCACCTCAGAAGGAAAGCTGGAGTGTCATAGGGAACTTGAACACTCAGGGGTGTATAAGACTCAGTCCGTGATCTCTCTTGGCCCTTTTAATTTACTGACCCAACATTTTTAGGAATCTTCCTTTTGACATCCCTTCAAAATATTTTTTGAGCGTCTATTGTACGTTAGGCCCCATGAAAACCATGTGCAGGATAGTGGGGGTGCCACTATGGATAGAGAGAATCTGAAGATATATGTCAGGCCTTAAGAATTCACCTTTTCCGGGATGCCTGGGTGGCTCAGTCAGTTAAGCATCTGACTCTTGACTTCAAATCAGGTCATGATCTCACAGCGTGTGAGTTTGAGCCCCGCCTTGGGCTCTTCGATGATGGTGTGGAACCTGCTTGGGATTCTCTCTCTCCCTCTCTCTCTGCCCCTCCCCTGCTCACTCTCTCTCTCAAAATAAATAAATAAACCCAAAACAACAACAACAATCAGAATTCACCTTTTCCTTTGGTCTTTCCTTTTTTTTTTTTATTTAAAAAATTTTTTTTTCAACGTTTATTTATTTTTGGGACAGAGAGAGACATAGCATGAACGGGGGAGGGGCAGAGAGAGAGGGAGACACAGAATCGGAAACAGGCTCCAGGCTCTGAGCCATCAGCCCAGAGCCTGACGCGGGGCTCGAACTCACAGACCTCGAGATCATGACCTGGCTGAAGTCAGACGCTTAACAGACTGCGCCACCCAGGCGCCCCTCCTTTGGTCTTTCCTTGAGAGACAGTAAAGATTTGATAGACTAAGTATAGATTTATAATATTTTTGGTTCCTGGATTGTGTTTCTTTGAATGCAATACTTGGCTGAGACTGGGCCAGCGGGAGTCGGGGGGTTTGGGGGCTGGAGACACTTTCCCTTGAGAGGTGCCTCCAATCTGATAAGTAGAGCACGAACGACTGTTTAGAAATACATCCAACAGATAACAGTCCGGGTTCTTCCCTGGGGATGTTATAGGATAGTTCTTATAGGAGATACATTTTGGGGTGTCCGCTCACCCCAGGACTCTCTGTCTGAAAACTGTTTCCTCACCTGCAAACACTAGCATGTTGCCAGCAGGCTAGCACTAGGAGTCATCTCCTTTCCTCCAACAGGAAGGAGTGCCTGGTCCAAGTTGGGCTAACCAGAGGGTTTTTTCCGGAGAACGAGGGGTTCAATGTGGGGGATGGCCACTCAGGAGCTGTGGGGGGCCACAGATGTCCATGAGATCCTCAAACGCGCACAAGCAAAGGCAGAAGACTAAGGAGACAACTGGAGGAAAACAGGTTCAAAAATTGGGATAGAACACTTTTGACCTCTTGCTGGTTTTCCTCTTCCTGGTTCCAGGCTCTCATGAAGAGGCTGCCCTTAGGTTCTTATAAGACACGTAATACCCGGCAAAGAAATTCTGTTTCCTTATTGCTCAAGTTACCTCGAAGTAACTTTTGACCATGTGAAATCCAAAGAACGTGGCCTAAGACACCTGCCTTTTATGGCCCCAAATCCTCAGGTTATTGTGTTTACTTTCGGATACTTCTGGTCTCATCTGTTGGCTAACTTGTTGCGTGTTAATGGCACAAAGTTGCCCATCAGCCTTGATGACCTGTTTTCTCTCTAGAATCACCAACCCAGCAGGGGAACGAGTACCTGCTAGTATTTTCCTGAGAAAGCTCTTAAATCATCTCCTCTCCCGCCGGGTATGATTGTGTCATTTAACGGTTTAACCACCTCCCCCTAAACTTCAGCCTGTGTTTGTTTTTGAGTATTTATCTATGGCATCCTCCCAGAAGCTTTCGTTGTGGGGCTCTAGTCTTGACATCTCTCTCAGACAAAATTAGTTGTATTTAGAAGTTACCCTGGCATCGGTTTTCCAATGGGCTGCATTTTCTCACTGGGGGCCAAAAGTAAACCAGTGTCCACACCTATGGTAGATAAACATTTGAAAAGCATCTTCCACCGTGAAGCTTTGTAACACAAGCTGGACCGCATGCAACACAAAGGGCTCTCAGGGGACGGGTTTCCCATGGTGAGAGAGGCTCAGAGCCCTTTCTCCCAAGGGTGGCCTCAGATCCCTGAAGGTTTATGAAAAATGCAGTTTGCTGCTACAAACCTGCTGAATCAGACTTTCTAGGGATGGGGCGAGGACCTCTGGAATTACATAATTACTACCTAGGTAATTTTGATGCATGGAACCCATTGGCTCTGAGCCGAGAGTCGCAATTCTCAGATCCAAATATAATTGTTAGACTGTATTCTGAAAAATTAAAGTCAGTTAAACTACACTTCTATTTGTGAAGAGTGTCACTCCTGGGAAAAACTGAACATATCTCAGATCCTCCAAAATTGTATTATAAGCCCCAGGCTCAGATCTTTCCATCCTGACCACTGGGATCGATATCAGATTGTCCTGAAGCGGGTGGGACTGGCAGCCATGTTTTTTGTTTGCTTTGGGAGAAGACAGACAAACATAGGTTAAGGCAGAGATTCGTCATGTGTGGTCCTTAACCCTGCTGGACCGGAATGACTTGAAAGACCTTATTAAAAAAGCATATTCTGGGCTTGACCCCAGAGCCACTGAACCAGACAGAACGTGAGTAGGACTAGGAGACTGGCTTCGTTTAGTAAATTGCGGGCATTTCTTACACGTGGTAAAGATGCAGGCCTTCCTGGGATGTCGCTAACTCCTGTTTAATGCTTCATTAAGATAAAATAAATGAGGCCGGGATACCAATGGCATCTACTTTCTGCTACTCTTTGAGTTGTTGATGATGATGATGGATAGTAACGGCAGCGACAGATAACGTTTCGAGCTCTTATGGTGGCAGACACAGAACTAGGAGGTTGACCTGCATTATTCCTGTAAACCCACACAACTCCATTACTCTCCCTTTAGTGAGCTAAAAACTGAGGCTCAAAGAGGACCGGCACATTTTCTGAGATGACACAACAAGTGGCCGAAATGGGATTAAACTGCTCAAGGGGAGCCAAATAAAAGGTGTGGGAGCTGCCATTCAGAATTCATCCTTCATGTATATATTTTTTCAAGTTTTAATCTTTTTTTGGGAGAGAGAGAGAAAAGGCGTGAGTGCCGAAGGGGGAGAGAGAGAGGGAGAGAGAGAGAATCCCAAGTAGGCTCTGTGCTGTTAGCACAGACCCCAACACAGAGCTTGAACTCACGAACCAGGAGATCATAACCTGAGCTGAAGTCGGACAGTTAACCTAGGTGCCCCCATCCTTCAATGTGTTAATTAGGGTTGCAAGGAACACTTGAGTGCAAGTAAGAGCTGATAAAAGCACGGGTGGCTCAGTCAGTTAGGCGTCCGACTTCAGCTCAGGTCATGATCTCACGGTTCGTGGGTTCGAGCCCCGCATCGGGGGGAGGGATTCCGTGTCTTCCTCTCTCTCTGCCCCTCCTCCACCCGCACTGTGTCTCTCTCAAAAATAAACATTAAAAAAAAAAGTTGATGGAAGTGCATGATGTAATGATACACAAGCACAGGGTGTGTGAAGGACCTAAATTGCGTGCTGATCCTAGAAGAGTACCTCTAGGGCAGGAAGTGGAATGCGTTCAGAGGTGAGGAAGTCCCAGGGACCAGCTCCTGTGGGTCACATGTGATCTCCCTGGGGTCACATGCATCTGTATTCTTGGTCCTGCTCTCTGCCTGAGCTTCTGCTCCTCCATCCTTCATCCTACCCTGATGCTGTGGGTCCTGGCTGCCCTCCCTATACATCCTCCCGGCTTCAGCCTGCATTGCCAACAGCCTCAGTCTCTCAGGATTCCTTAGTTTACATTTTGGAGAGAGGGAACCTGGTCCATTTTACTGGTTTGTGTTACATCACTTATGGATTGCTGGCTAGGTGCCACTCTCGACTCCAATCATTTTGGCTGTAGAGGAGGAAGAGGGGGGTCATATAGTGAAACCATGGCTCCCTGAGGGCCATGGTCCCCAGGAAGGTCTGTGAACAGAACAAGCACGGTAACTTGTCATTTCCAACACAACTCGAGTCTTCATGCAAAGGCTCTCAGAAGGCCTTAGAAAGAAGTAAGTCTTGTCTGGAATGCCAAGTCCCCGTGGTTAGGATGGGTGACAATATTTGTTATTTCAGATTTCATTCCTGGTGGCAAGTTGAGTTTGTAAGCTCCTTTAGGGTAAAGTTTTGTTTGTATGTTGCTGTATTCCAAGCACCTAGCATGTGTCCAGCATTCAGCAGGTTCTCAATAAATACTTGTTGAAAGAACGTTATCACAGTTTTCCAGCAACTTCCAGATGTCATGGATCAGACATGGGAAAATCTGATTTACATACTGCTTTGGTCCTGGCTCCTAGACACTATGAATGCCACCCTAACCATAACATATTCGTGGACAGAATTCCCTAGATGACACATTTCCTTAAAAGCTAATACGGATATTTTGGAGTCACTTGTTTTCAACTCCTGCTAATAACTGAAAACTAACCATGTGGCCTGGGTAGGAGTCGGTTTCTAGAATCCTCAAGTAACAGAGATGCTAAGAAAGCAAAACATTTAAACCGATGGTTCTTGGGGCGCTTGGGTGACTCGGTTGAGTGTCTCTTGATTTTGGCTCAGATCGCGATTTCACGGTTTGTGCGATCGAGCCCTGTGTTGGGCTTTGCGTCAAAATAAACAAACATTAAAAAAACAAAAACAAAAACAAAAACTGGTGATTCTCACCCAGGAGTGATTTTGTCCCCAAGGGACGTTCAGCAATGTGTCGAGATATTTTTTTTTTCAACGTTTGTTTATTTTTGGGACAGAGAGAGACAGAGCGTGAACGGGGGAGGGGCAGAGAGAGAGAGGGAGACACAGAATCGGAAACAGGCTCCAGGCTCCGAGCCATCAGCCCAGAGCCTGACGCGGGGCTCGAACTCACAGACTGCGAGATCGTGACCTGGCTGAAGTCAGACGCTTAACCGACTGCGCCACCCAGGCGCCCCGAGATATTTTTTAATAGTGGTAAAATAAAGATACAATTCACCATTTCTAAGTGCAGAGTTTGGTAGTATGTTGTACCAACAACTGCTAGATTTTTCCTCTTGAAAAACTTTAAAACTTGGAACTTTATACCCATTACATAACTTCCAGTTCTCCTCTCCTCTCAGCCCTTTGGAAACCCCCATTCTATTTTTCATCTCTACGAATCTACCCTTGGTGTCTCAGGTCAGTGGAGTTAGGAATTATTGGCCTTTTTGTGACTGGTTCATTTCACTGCACAGGAGGTCCTCTAGGTTCATCTACGTTGTAGCATGGGACGGGATTTTCTTCTTTCTAAGACTGAATGACACGGCACGCTATATGTCTACACCACATCTCGTTCATCCATTCGTCCACTGATGGACATGTGGGTCGCTTCCACCTTTTAGCTATTGTGGATAATGCCAGTACGAGTGCAGGGGCGCTCCTATCCTTCTGAGGCCGTGCTTTTAATTCTCTTCGGTATCTGCCCACAAGTACAGTAGTTTGACGTTTAAATTAGTGAGAAACTGCTGTAGTGTTTTCCACAGAGGATGCACCATCTCCACAGTCTCACCCACGGTATACAAGGGTTCCAATTTCTTCGCATCCTCACCCACACCTGTTTTTATCCTTTATTTTTTTGACAGCAGCCATCGTGTGGGCGTGATGCACAGAGAGATTTTTGGTTGTCACAACTCGGAACAGGGGGCACCTACCACTAGCATCTAGAGCGTAGAAAGGTCAGCGATGTTGCCAACCTTCCTACAAGGCACAGGTCAGTCCTCCGCCACAAAGAACGAACTGCTTCTAACCGTCGATAGTGCTGAAGTTGAAAAATCCGATCCGCACTGTCAGGTTCATCCTCCATAGGAAATCTTACCTCCAGACATGTGCAGCCTCTGTCTTCTTTGTTGAGCCACTCAAAGGCAGAGATTTCAAAAAACCCGGAAAGGGAAGGAGGGCCGAGAAGAATGGCAACATTTCTTTTATTCAAATTTTATTGGAAGTTTACAAATGTATTACAGACATCAGTAAAACATATCCATTTTACAGGGCACGGATCTCAAGCAAAGTGTTCACAACAGTCTCTGGCAGAGCCCACACCAAAGGCCTGTTGCAGACCTTCTTAACAAATGCCTTGACATTCGACACACAACACGGAGTCTGGCCTGCCTCACCTTCTCAGACCCTCTGAGGTTTTGTTTATGCACTTGGAGTTAAAGCAGGAGATGGGCAACGCAATTCTGTACAGGAAAGAATGTGTTTGGGAGAAGGAAAAATGCCAAAGTCCTAATTTGCTAAGGAAAATGAAGGACTTGTAGACCTTAGAGCGTTAAGTCAGGGTCCACGATAGAACGAAAATGCATTGCGGAAACACATGAGTAGCAACTAGAGAGGCTGGAGAACAGACCTTGCTAGTGGGTAACTCTCTCCAAAAAATTCTCAAAAGGTTGGTCAGTGTGACCTATTGAACGTGAATGGCCAAGTGCCCAGTAGGGTGAAGGGATGTCTCTGAAAAGTCTCAGGATAGAGCAATTTTTTCTACCCTAAATCACCAGAAATGTTTTCCTACGCTACATGACTTCCCTCCCTCCTTTTTTTAATTTCCCTTGGGGAAAGCTAGTTTTGTCAGCAGGAAGTAAGCTTATAAAAGACTATAGCTCCCAATAGTGAGTCATGGCTTATGGCAGTCTTGTGTTGACTGGGCTACTATTATGAGAAAATGAAAAAGGAATCCAATCGTTTCTTGGTCCTACCCTTGACAACTGCTTCCAAGTGGTCAGACAAACCAGTTCGGGTGTCTGCTGAGGCCCCCAAGGGACCAAGCACTGGAGGCAAGGCAAAGCTCTCATTTCTACTTCCCCGGTACTTCCAGAGACGCACCTCAAAAGGTGGCAATCTGAAACTGCCTTCCAAATCAGGAGAGGAGGCTTAGCTGAGCCCTGCAGCCGGAAGGCTGTCCACAGGGCCCATTTCAAAGCCCTGAAGGTGCGAAACAGTCGCTAACAGCAACTCTTCCGGCACGAAACGGTCAGATAACTGGTTTCATTTTCCACTTTTCCTTTGTCACAGATAGATCCTCCTTCGCAGGCGTTAGCATCTGGTTTCTGTTAGACAGAGATATGCAAAGAGCACTTCTCCTTGGAATCAAAATGCTTGTGCTATTTCTTGTTAGAAGGTGGGATTGGACAAAGAATGAGATGGCCTCTCTTATCTGACCTCTGCAAGAGGATGAACAGAAGGCTGCCTGTAGTAATTGGCAAGAACACGAGAATGGAAAAGGAGGCCACGGAGACTGGTCTTTGTTTTGCTTTAAGAAGTCAGCCTCCACTTTTAGCATCCACCGTGACTTACGAACGATGCTTCCTAAATGGCTGGTGTACCGTTTGGGGGCCAATGGCAAAAGATGGAAAGATACATAAAAACTGGTTCACAGATCAGCTGTGTTATCAAATAACCTCAGTTCTAGTCGACCGATCCTGGCTGGTTGGAGGGTCACAAAGATTTCTGAGGCTGTATCCACGCTCTCTGGGAAAGCACACAGGGACACTTTGATGATACCTGCCCAGGCTGCAGGGACTACAGAGCCTGTGCCACCTAGATGTCATCACCGGCTGCACCTGAGCTCGGCAATGGCAAGTGGTACCCCAGAAGCAGAAAGCCACTGCAGGAGGGGAAGGAAATATAATTTGTTGCAGTGCAAGAAAATCCTACAGAATGTGAAAAGAAGATGAGAAGGAGCTGCCTTCTGGCCCCCTACTGGAAATGTTCACGGGGCTGGCTGAGAGCAGAAAAGAACGACTAGAGATGAGAAGGTAAATGTAGAAAGCAGGCATCGACCAACCAACGCTAGGAATTCTACTTGCCTTGAACCTGCGCATGACCAGGAAACATGGTTCTGATCTCCCTCACCTCGTTCACCTTCACGCTTGGTAGAGATCCCAGAAGTATATGACAGAAGGAAGGGGGGGTACCTGAATGCCACACTCGATGCCACCAGCCTGCCAAGAAACCTGTTCACAGTATCAAGGGTTGTATGTATTGGCAGGGCCATTCAGGAAACTGTCAATGGCTACTTCTTCCTGGGAAACAGCCAGGTCTGTTGCCAATGAATTGAGCAGCGATAAGAAATGAACTTAACTCCAAAGTTGTGGTTTTAACCAAAAGGCAAGAAGATCACTATGAAGAGAGGTAGAAAAACCAAACAAACCTAAGGCATTAGAGAAGAGAGGAAACTAGGAAAAGAGAGATTACTTTTCTAGAACAGTCTACTGAGGATAATATGATGATCTACGAAGAGGTGACTGCAAGCCCCACTCGCAGGCAAAACTCGACTGAGAAGAGCTCATGGTTATGCGGGAGGAATCCGGTAAGGACCCAAAGTTCTTGCCTCAGAAAAGAATGCATTGAGTGTTTGGGAACAGGATTCTGCGATGTTACGTTTAAGGTATCACGAAGAGGTGTAATTCGTAACACAGTGACATCCTGCTTTCCCCAGGGCACTCACTTGGAGGTCCCGTCATCTTTGTGACGATTTAACCGTCCTCGTGGGCATTCTCTGTAAGGTGCTTGGCTGCATGTGGGGTGGGGAGCAGGGATAGAAAACATGGAGGTGACCTTGTTTACACACAGTGTGGCCCTGAGGCCTGCCTCTCACTACATCTCAAGCTCGGACCAGTTCGGCTGCCGGACGCTCCCTGCACCGCTAGATCCGAAATCCCTTATTCCTCCCATCCCTTGTCGGGATATGGTTCCGTGTTGATTTCTGGCTACCATCTTCTTTCTGCGGATGGTGGCTAAAGCCTCATCTGGGGAAAGTAAGAGGTACTCTGAAAAGGATGGAGTTAGAAAGCAGCTTTTTTTTTTTTTTTTTTTTTTTTTACCAGGAGAATTTCTTTCATTGGATTCCAGGCTAGAGAGGACAGACGTTATTTTTCAGCTGTTGGCTACGTTAAGTGATCTACTTTTGTCTCTCTTTTCTTTTTCCAAAATGCCTTTTTATTCTCGTCAACCAAGGAACTCAAAACTCCACATTGGACTCGCCCGATTTCTACCAGAAACCGGCCACTTCAGTAGCATGGTGCTGCACAGTATTTCTTAATCAGTTTTGCCAAGCAGTTTACAAACTTACTATACAAACGTAATAGAGTTAATTCTCCGGAGGCTTGGATAATTAATGAAGCATTTAGATAATGAAGATAGCATGCGGAAAACAGCCACAACCAACATTTGCATTGCTTTTTTAAAAAATCAGTGACAATGACAAATGTCATATTAATACCTGAAAAGCAAATTATTTGTATACATCCTGAATGGAGTGCCATTTCCACATCCTTTATAGCCTTCTATTCCCCAGACCCATTTGGGATGGTGTCTGAAAAGCCACTTTTCACATTCTCTCCATAAGAAAATACTAGAAAATATTAACTACTATACTGAAAAGAGACCACACTCACCTCACCATGGCAGATGGCCACTGAGATACGCCGTGTACTACATCCACAGTACATCTCACTAAAGGTGGGTCCTCCAATGGATTATTTCAACCACCACAATCCATTAAAAGGAGGAGGAGAATGGAACAGAAAGCAAGCGCTTCATTTTGAACCGAAGCAAGGTAGGAAGTTTTTTTTTTTTTTTTTTTTACTATAAACAACACAACCGCTAAATGTCTTCTTTAAGCAAACTCACTTTTGAGCCCATTTTCTGTCTGACCAACAGTCCCCAAAGTTCAAAATGGAAATCCCCTTCTCAACAATGGTTGGTTTGCAAGGCCATTATCCTGAAATCTCCTGAGCAGCTCCCTCTCCTGGGTAACCCAGACACTCTGGTTACGGGGTGGGTTAAACTGGACTCCTTCCACAAGCACTGTGGGGTTATTCAAGGTAGTGGTCACCGCTAGTCTACTTCCTTTCCAGAAGTTCTTTGCTCTGACCTTCCTTCATATTCCCCTTCAGTCTCTACCCTTGACCTGCTTTCTGCTTTGAAACTGCCTTGTTCCTTCTCCATGCACGGCATACAATCTGCGTGTGACCCCCCCGTCACTCCCAGAGCCCCTCAGAACCCTTCTGCCCCTAAATGTCTAATGCCTAAGTTTGCACTGAGGACAACCGGTTGTCAGGCTAAGGCAGCTGTTCCGTCTGCCTTGGTAAAGGAAAGCAGATAATATAATCCAGGAAACATGAGCACCAGAAAATAATGCCACATTCAAAACAACGTCATGCGGACATCACACAACGGCACCACTCACGGGCACTTTCACTATCCCCAAGGGACAGGTCAACAGTGAGCAACTTCAGTGTTCCCAGCAGGGATGGCGTTTCTCATGGGACTTGACTGACACTGGTTGGTTTCTCTAATTGGCAAAAGTTACGTTTGCAATTTTAATAAAAATTACTATCACTTTGTAAAGAATAAATTCTACCGAGGGTGGGAGCAGACCTAAGGATGTCTCTCCTAAAGATGGAATGGAGCATAGAATGCTTTGGGTGTAATAGTTAATTTTTTTTTTTTCAGCCACAAAAAGCCAAATTGAATAAACTCCTTTGAAAAAGGTCTCACTGACATGTAACAAATTTGGATAGAAAAAAGAAAAAAAAAAAAAAAAAACAGTGGTCCTGGACCACCTCTGAATACTACTCAAAGACGACGCCGGGTATGCATGCAAGGCTTCACTGAGTCCTACGATATAGAAATTCCTTTGATATTACAAAATACAAAAATATTTTATCAGAACTCTCATTTACATTGCATTTACAATGGACATGTAAATAACTTAGTCTGGGGTCCTGGCTAATAAACAAATTACTTACTGGAGAAAGGGTCCTAAAAGTAAGAGAGAGCCAGAGAGGATATAAGCGAGCGGGAAACAACTTGCCATCTTGCGAAAGGCGACTCAACACAGACTGACGGGAAGGAGGTGACCAACTCTGGCCTCCACAGAGTCTATAGCGTTTCCAAAGTGAAATGTGCAAATAATATTCAACATGCCGAGAACTGCGACTACCTATTGAGTCAGTCTATGACCTTGCCTCCATCAACTGCCAGCGTTTCCCTCTTCTCCTCCAGCAACCACCCCCCCCAAAAGCGCTTTACATTTTAAAACAGTGCAAGTTTCTGACTTTACATTCTTAGCTCCCATCTTCCCCCATTCCCTGACCCCAATCGTATTAGGAAATGATACAGTTTTTGCTCTTTTGTCTTTTCCTGCTGTGCACCTGTCCCCTGCCCCCTAACGTGGAAGACTTGGGGAGGCCGTAAGAGCTGTATTTGTGCAACAGCTCGTCGCTCGTGACGTAGCGCAGGCGGGCGGGCTGGGGGATTGGTTCTCCTAGGAAATAGCCCTCGTTGTCAGACTCCGAAGAGGAAGAGCAGGTGGAACACCAATCATACTCGGTGAAGTAGGGTCCCCATCGCTCCCCAAAGGCATTCTGCAGAGCCAGGTCCGACACCGTTCTCGGGCACTGGCCGTACAGGTCCCGGCGGGAGCCTTGGCCCAGGCTCTCCTGGAAGCTCCGCTGGCGCATGAACTGGTCATAGTCCTCCCTGGCTCTGAGGGGGGGCCTTTCTTTTAACCGGGAGATGGCCTCGCGCTCGCTGGCCAGGTGCAGGGCGTTGTCGGAGCGAGAGCGCCGGGAACGCCTGGACCGGTGAGGTCGGAAGCGGCGACTGTCATCACGGGAGGTACTTCTCCTCCGCGTGCGTTCGCTCATGGGCTGGATCCTCATGCCGTCCTGCCCCGGCAGCTTGCTGCCTGCCATCCCTCCATCGAAGTCAAAGCTCTGGTGCATCCTTCCGTGGGACTGCAGGTCTCTGTACCCGATGGGGTTGCCGAGCTGGTGGAGGTTTCCCTCCATCTCCTGGTACTGCTGGGCGGAGAGCAGGCTGCGGACGGACTCTGCGCTCCGGAACTGCATGGACGAGTTTAGAGTGCCCATGTTGCTCAGCTTCTCAGAGACATTCATTCCAGAGTCTTTGCTGAGGTCAGGCATGGAAAACCGGGACAGGTGCTCCTGGCGCTTGGCGCCACCATCTGCGGACAGGCCTGGCGGGATGGGGAGAGAGAAGAGAGGACCGTGGAGGTTAATACGAGTTGCAGTCGGGTTCATCTGAACCACCATCTACCCAGGATCGCTGCACGCGGCTCTGCAGCTGTACACGGCACAAGAGCTCTCTTGGAAAGCGCGTGGGAGGGCTTTTCCCATTCCACGCGGGGGGGGGGGGGCGGGGTAGTGTCCACCCAGAGAGGGCACCTGGTTAAAAGGCATCCATAGAGATGCATTTTACTAGTTGCTAATTCCTACAAAGGCTCATCGGAGTTACTAAGGGTCCACTGTGCCTCTTACGCGTGATGCTTCCTGTGTTTAGAATTTCTACAAAGGGCTTCAGATACCTCTTTGATCTAACGCTGTGCTGTAAGGACGGAGGACAGATATTCTGGACGCAGAAGGTTTGAGCTGCAGAGGCTGGGCCATGCCCAAGCAGTTCCTACCGACGCGGAGCCTCGTATCTAGTCCCATGATACCAGACCGACTCACTTTCCTGTTGGCCTCCAGCAGCTTTCTCCTGCGCCCGCTGTCCCTAAGCCCCATATCTCAAATGTCTGGAACACTAAGTGACTCCCTGGGTGTACACACAGGGATATTTAATCTCTCAGGCTGCTGCGGGAATGACTGTTCCCAGGGTTTTAAATGGGCCCCTAACGGCCAGAAGATGTGAGTGGGGCCCTGGGACACCCCTTCTTTCCCTGGGGAGGCACTTTTAAAACAACACCGTGACCCTAATGTTTGAGAAAACAGCGGGTACCCCCAGCAACGGCCCTGCAGTTCCTAAGTGCCGTCACTGGCACCACTGAAATAAAAACTGTTTTACAGATAGCGGGAGATTCTTGACTTGAGTAACTTCCATCTTGCCCATCCTAAAGCAGCAGTCTCTAAAGAGATGCTTAAGAGCAGACCAGGTGGTAAAATCTCAGCATTTTCCACTCATTATCTGTTGGCAGATGAGCAGTTCTGCCATTGCTAGAAAACATGTCTCTGGATTGCAATGGCCCATTATGACGCCTGCCACTGATTATTCTTCCCTACCTGCCAGGACCAACAACTTCCATGTCCCCAACAAAACTAACGGTATGAACACTTTGAAAAACTACTTAGCAGTATCTGTTGAAGCTAAATACACACGCATAAACACACACACACACACACACACACACACACACACACACGGATAATCAACAAAGCTGCTTTGAATATCTGTGTCCGTTTTTGTGTGTGTGGACTTCATGTTATTTCTGTTGAGTATACACAGTGGAGATTATATGACTTTCCATTGCTTCTCCTGATTATAGACCTAACAGGAATCAGTGCACAGGTCCAAGAAAATGTAAAAGAGTGTATTCAGAGAATATTTTACAATAGCCTAGAACTAGAAACAACTCACATGTCAACTAATAGGAAAAGGGCTAAATAAATCGTGCTATTTTCTACCATTCTCCCTTAAAAGGAATCAGAACTCTGGAGGGATGGCTGATTCTAGGACAGGAGAAGGGAAGGTATGAGCCTGGAACATCTTGTTATGCCAGAAAGGAAGTGTTACAAATGAAAAAGGATTTTTTGAAAATCACGAAAAAAAAATTTTTTTTAGGTTTATTTGAGAGAGGCAGAGATACAGGGCAGAGAGAATGGGAGAGAGAAGATCCCAAGCAGGCTCAGGGCTATCAGCACAGAGCCTGACGTGCGTCTTGAACTCACAAAACCGTGAGATCGTGACCTGAGCCAAAACCAACAGTCAGATGTGTAACCGAATGAGTCACCCAGGTACCCTGAAAACTGATGGAGGCTTGCCAGAAGGACACCAGGCACAACCTCAAGGGGCCCCCACTAGCCAAAGCTAAGCAATTTGAGCCTCAAATCATTGAAAACAGTAGTGATTCATAAACCACTGAAAAAAGAGGAAATCATGAGTCCATACCAGTAAGAGATAAACCCATCAGTAAATAGACGGTGGAGGAGAATAGGTTCTTGCCTGCAGTAGAATGCTGAGCAGAGTAGAAGGAGTGCACACAGAAGGGGTGCTGCATTTGGAAGATCATCATTCCGTAACCATTGTAGGTAATGATGGATTTCGTGCGAGAGTCAAGGCATGCGCAAGTTTGGGGGTAAAATTTAATGGGGAGGCAGGATATTTGCATGGTGTTAAGTGTTTTTCCACGCACTTACTAACTGTAAGGGAAAATTTAGTAGCTACACAATGGAGAAATCACACAGCACTTTGACCAGGAGATCAAACTTGACCTCGCTGATGAGGGGCGGCTGGATACTGTGGGCCACCCAGTGTATGTCCTAAGAAGTCCACGTTATCACTCATGCAGTGTTCCAGCCAGGGAGACAGATCCTGAATGTACTCAGAAGGAAACATCAGGGAAACTCCCAAAGGAGGAAAATTCTATTAAGAAAAAATGGGACTATATTCTTGAATCATTTTTCTTTTTTCAGTATCATAAAAGTGTGAAGGAATATTCGACACTAAAGAACACTAAGGAACCAGGGCAATGGTACAGAATACACGATCCTGGACCAGAACCTATTCTGTAGTGAGAATGTCATGAAGGATAACTGTGGAGAAACTGATGAAAATTGGGACACGGGCAATTAATAAGTATGCTAAATTTGCTGTGTTAATTTTGATAACAGTGATAATTATGGTAATGTTGGAGAAGATCCTTCCTCTTGGGAAATACACATGGAAGTATATGGTAGTAAATGGCCGAGGTGGATGCAACTGCCTCTTGAATGGGTCAGAAACAAATTGCATGTGTGTATGTGTGAACAAGAGAGAAGCAATGATAAAACGAATAGGGTAAATTGTTAATCATATGTGAATCTAAGTAAAGAGTACATTCTGGTTATTGTTTGTTTCATTTCTGCAACTTTTCAGTAAGTGTGAAATTACTGCTAAATAAAAAATCTCCTGGGGCGCCTGGGTGGTTGAGTTGGTTAAGCGTCTGACTTCGGCTCAGGTCATGATCTCGCTGTTTGTGAGTTCAAGCCCCGCGTCAGGCTCTGTGCTGACAGCTCAGAGCCTGGAGTCTGCTTCGAATCTGTGTCTCCCTCTCTCTCTGCCCCTCCCCCGCTTGTGCTCTTTCTCTCTTGAAAATAAATAAACGTTGAAAAAAATCTCCTGAAATTTGTGGCATATGATGCAATGGTTTTCAATGCCTGGGGAAGTTACTGGGGCTGGGGGGCGGGGGGTGGGTGATAGATGCTTTTGGCGTCTAGTGGGCAGAGGCCGGAGAGATGTTGCTAAACATCCTACGATGCACACACAGGACAGTCCCCCCAAGAAAAATGATCCAACTCCAGATGTCAGTAATGGCACAGCTGAGAAACCACGACAGGATGGCATCCCCCACAACAGCGAGAATGAACGACTACACCCAGCCACAGGGATGAATGTCACATAGAGAATTCTGGCAGGCAAAAAAGAGTACGTGCTGTGTGATTCCGTTTATATGAAGTTCAAGAACAGCCCGAGGCTGTCTATGGTGGCTGAGATCAGGACAGAGGGAAGGGACATAAAGGAAACATGGAGGGTGCTGGAGATGTTCTGTATCTACATCTGGGTGGTGGTTAGAAAAGGATACACACAGAAAAGTTCCTTGAGGTGTGGATTTAATATTTGGTTTGCTCTATCTTAGGTAAGCCACGCCCCGATAAAATGGCATAAAAACAAAGCAGAGCTCGCATTAAGGAGCCAAATTTAAATGTTGGATATGCCTGTGGAGAAAATATTCTGCCAACCACCATACTTTCCAGTCATATATATTTTTTAATTCCATTACTGGGGTAACTGTCAGGGCAAGAGGGGATGAGTTCTTTAACTCCCGCTTTCCCCGCTGCTTATCTCTGACACACACATCATAAAAGCTGATTTACAACAGCCTAATCACTTCCAGAACTGCCCCAACCTGAAGGCGGAGAGGACAGGACAGCAACCAAGGATGATGAATGAGTCGTCGGAGCAGATGAACTCCATGCAGTAGGGAAGGAAAAAATTCTTCAAGAATCACCGGGAGAAACAAAAGCTACACACGTGTGGGCACAACGATCTTTGCTGGGCTTCCTCCTCAAGCCCTGTTATAGAATCAGGGTTGTTATCAACAAGCTAGCAAAGTACCACAAATCCCCAAACAAGCTGTTTTCCTGACCCTGACTTTTGTAAGTCTCCAAGTCAAGCATTTCTGAGAACATCCTGCATGTGAACAGATTCTTATTTCCATGAGGAGGGTGTAACGTGAAGGAGGGCAGTTTCAGTACCACTGGGAGGTGATCTGGCCCTGTCGTGTTGTACTTCTGTGTCCTGGGCAATCTCAGGATAACCTTGACCACCTCGACCCTCCTCAGAAAAAAAGAACGCTCTGTCAAGTACAGGAGGCTCCCACTGTTCAACCCAGAGCCTAATGTCACTTATCCCAAACATAAACTATTCTCCCGGGGACGTGTGAATGGGACTGGAAATGCTAGACGCTCGCTGTGGACATTATCAATACATTTACTTATTTATTTTATTTAAAAAAATTTTTTTTTTCAACGTTTATTCATTTTTGGGACAGAAAGAGACAGAGCATGAACGGGGGAGGGGCAGAGAGAGAGGGAGACACAGAATCGGAAACAGGCTCCAGGCTCCGAGCCATCAGCCCAGAGCCTGACGCGGGGCTCGAACTCACGGAGCGCGAGATCGTGACCTGGCTGAAGTCGGACGCTTAACCGACTGCGCCACCCAGGCGCCCCCATTTACTTATTTATTAATAAAGCTTCTTATTGACTCAGAGTTTGCTCCACGGTCTTCCTGCATGCAGGACATGAACAGAATGGCCAATGTTGTCCACAGATGAGCAACCATCATGTACCTGCCTCTGAACAGGGTGGCTCTGTGGTTCGTTTCATTCTTGGCAAAATCCAGAGTCCTCAGGCAGCCCTCAAGGCCCTCTGGTCTCTCAAAGATCACCCACTAAACCCTCGTCCCAGCTTCCTTGGCGTCAGCTGTCCTTACACACGTACCAGAAAGCTCATCTCAGCCTCTTTTGGAAAACACTCCCCTCTGCACTGCTGACTTCCACTGACCATAAAGGCCCTCACATAAATGTCACCTCTTCAGAGGGAGCCGCCCTGATTGCTCTTTCTAAAGGAGCAGGTTGTCCCCCAACAACCAGTCACTCCGCAGCCTTGACTTTCAAGGTTCCCACCGTGACTTGTTTTAAGTTCTTTCATATGTTTGCAAGTTGAATGGGTGCCTCCTGGGAGCAGGCATCACGTCCCCCTATTCACTGGACTCCCCTAGAACTAGGAGCGAGCCTCCTTGGTGCTCAATCAATATTTGTGGAATTAAGGTCAACGAATCCTCATGCTGCCTGCCAGGAAAAGGTAGCTACGCTCTGACCTGGAGTGGGCCAGGACTTAACAACCAACTCTAATTCAGACGGGTGGGATGCCAGCCATCAGGACCAGAAACACACGGTCACACCTGTCAACCTCATTGTCTGCGATGCTTCATTTTGCAACCTACCATCTGTGGGGTTTCTCCAATTTTAAAGTTGAAGAACGTGTGGTTTATAATTAGCTCCTCGATCTGCACAAAATGTTTTGGGCTTATTAATCCCAGCTCTGGAGATGCGTTTAAATCACCAGCTTCCATGTCTCCAGGACTATCACAGATCACACTTCAACTTGAGAAACCGTCCTTTCCTCTCTCTGCGCGCTGAACTGGAGAGCTACTTCCTGGCTGGCAGCAGGGGGGCAACCTTTGAGCCTCTAGAGACACATCTCCAAAATGGGTATGACAACAGTATCTGAGTTTGGGAGTTGCAGTGACATAAGATGAGGAGAACAGTACTTTTCCTCGTTAAGACTCATCACAACGGTAGTAGGTGTGTGTCATGTTTCTTTGATCTTCAACTTCTTGGCTAGTCCATAACCTCCAAGATGGCAGAAACAGACTCCTGTTTGTCAACCCTCATCTCACCACCTCATATTCTGGTACTTTATATGCTGGAAGAGGGTAGTAAGAAAGACCTCAAACTCCCCAGTGAAAGGAAGCAGGCCCCAAGAATTTTATACTCAGCCACCTGCCAAGGTAGACAAATACTTGAAGGTGTGATCGTATGACTGAATGAGTCCTAGAATGATGACCCACACAGGCCACACGGCAGTGTTCACTGAAGATGGGCCACCGTTCAAAGAATCTGTGGCTCCCGACTGCAGTTGGAGACTGCTTCTCCACATAGATGAAATACAAGTCTTTCTTCCATTTGTGCAGCAGGAGACCCTGTGTCAGATCACTGCATATAGACAGAATCCACCCCAATGGAGGTCTACAATGCTACTCTCTCCTGCTGCCAGAGACCCACCTTACTTTTCTTGCTGCCTGAGCCCTGATGTGCGCATGGGAATGCCTGCAAGCAAGGTGTGGTGTGGGAGGCAGAGACTGCTAACTAAATTCCCCAGGGAGCCCTTGGAGTCTGACCCCACATTTGATGATCACAGAGGTGATCACAGAGGCCCAACACATTCTGGAGACCCTGGCTGAAGAAGCCTATCTGCCAGCATGAGGCATGGATGTTAAGGCATTCTCCTCTCCAAATAATGCAGGATTTGTGACGAGTGCTACATGGCCTCAATTCAGCCTGGTCCCAGTGATCTGTGTGGCCGGGAGCCACACAAACACCCAGGGACTGCAGTTTTCTGTCGGCATGCGTGGCCCTGGCCCCAACAAGGAGAGGTCCGTGTTGAATTTAGCCTGCGATTCTCTATGGTTTAAACCATCAACGCAAAGCTACGGCCAGGATGCTCTAAGCAATGCCAGCATTTCAGGCTGAGCAATATCTCCTCACTGCAAACATAAGGCCTCACAGAAGTCAGTGACAGCGAGAAAAATCAATACCTCCAAAGAATGCCCTGGGTCTGACGGAAGAGAAAGGCAATCTTTGCGGTGTTCGCTCTCTCCATTTATTCCGAGAGCAGAAGAGTGCTCAAGACCAGAGAAAAGCCCACGCGGACTGCAAGGTAAGATTAGCCCTTTGGTACATCTTTCCGTTCCTTATTCATTGCCCTTTCTAGTCCTATTCCTACCCCCCTCAAAGAAATTGGCATACAAAGACATCGCTGTTTCTGCCAACTTAAATAACGCATTTCATTTTACAGTTCTGTGCAATAAACGAAAGAGTAACTACTCACCTTAGCCCTATAGACATTTATGACTCGCACGTTCAGTAAGGTTTTCCCTATATGACTTTTTTTTTTCTTTCTGAAGCAGAGACATGAATCGGAATGGTTTAGAATAGGGGTTTGCAACCTAGAGCCCATGGGCCAAAGCCAGCTCACTGCGTGTTTTTGTAAATAAAGTTTTACTGCAACACAGCTACACCTATTCATTTGCGTATTGTCTAGGGTTGCTTTCTCACTACAATGGCAGGAGTGAGTAATCGTGACAGACTGTATGACCTACAAAGCCTAAAATATTTATTACCCGGTCCTTTCTAGAAACAAGTTTGTCGCCTCTGGTTTAAAAGGCAAATGTGCTGTGAAGCTGTAGCAGGCCTAAGCATCCCCAAAGTCATGTGCTCTACATGGTCTATCAGAGCATGCAAAAAATGTCTTTGAGGTACAAGTTGATTCAAGTGTGTGGGGGTAAGTTTGATCAGGTCCCTTGGGGTCCTTTTTCCAACTCAGTCAATTGATTTCATCAACACTCAGAATCTCAAATTGGCAACATCTGGAGAGAAGCTGTCATCCGGGCAGTGGAGTTTAACCACCACCAAATGTTCCTTAGTGACAGGGCACGGAATGTTCGAACTGAGTAGGCTGGGGAAAGCGGTGGGGCGGGAACGGAAAGAGAGGGAGAAGGAAAAGGAAAGGCAGGGAGAGATTATGAGCACACTCAAAATCCCTGGCTGCTGACAGCGGGACCTGGGACGAGCGGCCATGGCACCCTAACCAGACTGGCAGAATCCCAACCTGCATTTGCACCAGAGCCACCCTGGTGATTCACATGCCCCTGAGAGGTAGGGCCCCACTGTGCCAGAGCCGTGGCCGAGTTTCGAGGACAATCTTCTCTGCAACGAAAGGTGCTTCTACCCTAGGAAACCCCACACCCTCAGAGACACTGATTCAGAGTCTCTCAACTTTGGTGCTATTTGCATCCTGGGCAGGAGAATTTTTTTTTTCCTTTTTCTGCCTGGGGGCTGTTGTGTGTTGTGTGATGCTTAGCACCAACCCTGCTTCTACTCACTAGATGCCAGCAACACCCCCCCTCCAGTTGTGACAACTCACATCTCCAGACGTTGCCCAATGTCCCGCGGGGCTAAAACTGGCCCAGCTGAGGACCACTGCACAAACAGATCTGATCCTGGAGCTGCTGCTGACCACAGGCTAAGAAGCACTCTGTTCCTGATCTTCCAGCGAAACTGGGTTAATCCTGCTCTACACCACCCCGCAAACATGAGCCTGAGCACCAGACACGGTGGACACGTTCTCTTTCCAGAGAAAGATCAGTGCGTTCCATGAGGTTGGGGGTGGTGTATCTCCCAAATCGGGGAACTACGAAGTTGTTTGCTCTCTAAACTCCCCTCCACAAACCCACTCCTGACAGTCTGTCTCTCCCGCGGTGGGCGTGAAGAGTTCCCTGTGGTTAAGGCCTTCGCTGTCTTCTTTTCCCTCCCCCATTTGAAGCCTTTGGAATCTCGAGCCCTTGATGCAGCTCTCTTACTTCCTTACTCTGGTCACCAGCCTGTCTAGTGGGTCCCAAGTGAGGAGGTGGTCATGAGTGCTTACAGTCACGTGTCTGCCATCTGCTCCTGTGGTTCCAGGAAAAGTGCTGGCAGACGAAAGACACAATTTCCTTCAGGCAGCTGCTGCCGCGAGGGAGGCTGAGACGGGCTGGTGGGGAGAGACGCCCGCTTCTGACTTCACGCCTCCCCCGTGCCCGCCTGGATCCCCCTCGAGGGAAGGGCCATTTCCCCATCCCTGACCACTCGGGGAGACTGGCCCCAAATAAAGCACAGCTGCTTGACAACCAGCTGGTTACAAAGGCGGCCATGACCCATTCGGGTTTCCCCAACAACAGAGTCGGTGGTTTTTAGCAGCATTCATTCTAGAGACTTGCCTTTGAGCCAGAGTGGCTGAGAAGTGACAAGTGTCACAATAGGACTAAAAAGTCGCTTTTCTTGCAGACCCAGGAGAGTTGAAAGGAAGAGCCTGGTCGAGATCAAAACTCTGATTCGACTGGAGGTCCCTTACCTTCTATCTGCGGAACTGCTCCTTAACTTCCCAATAAAGACCCAACGTGTAAAAGGTAGTGAAGGGAGAGACCAGGAAGTGACATTTTTAGAAACATGTGGGGTCAATTTTAACTCCTTTTCAGCCCTGTGGGGGATTGTGGTTGTGTAGCCACAAAGCCCATCGCTAATTGAAAGGATGCGTAAAAAATTCAAACCAGGTGAAGATTGTTTGCCAGGGTTTGCTCTGGGCTCACACTGACCCCATGCTGCTTTCCAGAACCCATTTACCCAAGTCAACGGGCAGACCACACGGGAGTCTGTGCTCAGGAAACACTTGACTACACGGCCCAGAAGCTCAGCGGCTCCCCAGCGGTAGGGAGCAGACAGCCGGGGACTTGGAGACCCATCTGGTTTCTTCAAAGATTCTAGATGAAGTCCTAACACTGCCAGGCTCTGTGAGCAAGGCCATTTCTGGCGACACCTCAAAGGGATATTACACTATAGAGGGAAGAGAGATAACTCAATCAGGAGGTCAGTACAGCCATTATAGAGAGTAATCACAGGAGGGAGGAAACACAATGCTCTGACAGGGCCAAAAGATTAGCTCTATCCAAACAGAGTGCCGAGAAAGACCCCTGTGATGGTGGTGACAGCTATCCTAACACCTAAAGGACCTATGGGCACCTGGGTGGCTCAGTCAGTTAAGACTCTGGCCTTGGCTCAGGTCATGATCTCACGGTTCGTGGGTTCGAGCACCACGTCGGGCTCTGTGCCGACAGCGTGGAGCCTGGAGCCTGCTTCGGATTCTGTGTCTCCCTCTCTTTCTGTCCCTCCCCTGCTCATGCTCTATCTCTGTCTCTCTCAAAAATAAATGGACGTTTAAAAAAAAATGTTAAAGGTCTGAAGGAGACAGCCTCACCAATAGTGGGGAAAGCGCTCCAGGGCAGATGGAACACTTCATACCAGGAAAAGTTCCTAGTACTCTACGAAGTGACAAAAGGGCAGTGTGGGAGCCCGAGAGAGGTTCTTCCAGGCCACCTTGGCTTTGAAAGTATCCTTCCCGTGCCTGTAGGCAGCTTTAATAAAGCACCTGCGTGGCAGCACAGGGGAGTGGAGAGGAGCACTGGCTTTGAACTTCACCTTCCGGCTCTGTCTCCTAGAGCTATGCCTCCACAGGCAAGACCCTGGCCTGCTTTGTGCCTCAATTCCCTCACCTGTAAAATGGGAGTAAGTAGACTCTAGCTCATTAGGATGACAATGAATAATAAGTGGGTACTTAGTGCTGGTGTAGGGAGATCAGATGGAATGTTCTCATGGTCTTTCACCACTTATCTGTCACTTACAAAGTATTCTTCGGAATGTTGTCCTACATGAAACAGCTAGGCATGGATACGCAAGTTTTTCAAGTGTGTAACAGAGAGTTGGAAGGATTTGCTCAAGGTCACACAGCGGCCACTTGAGAACTATTACTTCCTACCTTTTATTTTTGTCAGGAGAAGGAGTACAAGGAGTATGGCCGCAAGGCTGTTATTGACTTGAGTGACAAGAGGCAAAGAGAGAAGTAAAGAACCATCCACACATTTGAGCTCTGAACCAGCGGCCACAATTCAAAAAATCCTTTTCATTAATGGATAGTTTCCTATTGTATAAATAAGAATTATTGCTATGTGCAACAGCAAGGATGAATCTCATAAAGTGAAAGATGCCAGCCACAAAAGAATACAAACAGTAGGATTCCATTTATATCAAGTTAAAAACCACTGCAAGCGAACTGTTTGAAGTTAGGACAGTGCTTGCTTTGGAGATGAAGGAGGAGGAGAGAGTGGAAGGGGCAGGAGGGAGTTTCTGGGGTCCTGGTGGTGGTCTACTTCTTGACCTGGGCAGTGCTGACAGGAGCATAATAATTCACTGAGCTGCAACTCATGATTCCTGCACTTCTCTGCTGGTTACCCATCCATAAAACGTTTATTAAAAACGACCACCAAGAGAGGCAAGAATGTACTCACGACAGTTTGCAAGGTGAATGTGCATAAAGCATCCCCCTCCTGGGACACTGGACTGGTAGGGCTGGGACACGGGCCCCAAACCAGCAGCTAATATGTTAGGCCATGTTCGGTCTGAAGGGTTACGTTTCTTTCTTTCCTTTTCAAGTTGGAATGCACAGGGGCCTTCGCCATCTGTGGTCTTAGCCCTGGGCACATTTACACATTTGTCGTACCTGCCTGTCCACAAGCCTCTCTTACCTCTCCCAGCAGCGTCAGCCAACTTGATAAGAGGGGTAGAAGGTTGGATGAAAGCGGTTTATGGATGTAAGGCCAGTACACAATGTGCTCTTCTAAGCTTGGGGAATCCTTGCTTCTCAAGAGCCTACTTACACACAGCTGAGGGTTGACAAAACGCTATTCTTGGCAAAAAAGTTTATGATATCACGTATGACAGAGCCAATTACCAGACTGACAGACGGGCAAAAACATAAACATCTACTCCGTGGTAGATGGAGTGTCTTTTTTTTTTTTTTAATGTTTTTATTTATTTTTGAGACAGAGAGAGAGAGAGCATGAGCAGGGGAGGGGCAGAGAGAGAGGAAGACACAGAACCCGAAGCAGGCTCCAGGCTCCGAGCTGTCAGCACAGAGCCCGACGCGGAGCTCGAACTCACAAACCGCGAGATCATGACCTGAGCTGACGTCGGACGCCTAACCGACTGAGCCACCCAGGCGCCCCTGGGGTGTCTTTTAAAAGGATGGGTGGGTAGCATGAAGAAGTGATGAAAGGATAGGAAAGGAATGGAAAACTGGTTATATTAAAGAGTGCGTGCAAAATGGTGCATGTACAGAAAGAGACATGATTTGGGGCTTTCATCAAGAGCTTATAAAATCAAGCTACAGAATACAGTTCTTGGGTAAGAATTAAGTTTTCAAGTCATCATTATCACTTCTATTATTCATTTACACTTAAGATACTCTTCATTGGTACCTCCCTCTGTGTCTGGAGGGGAAGCCAGTGGGGTACCTGTAGGTGAAGAACTGAAAATAGAAAAAAAAAAAAAAAAAAAAAAGGAGCAACTTGCCCAAGGTCAAGAATGATGGGGATGGGTGACAAAGGCAGGGACTAAATTAGTTCTCCAGACTTCCAAGAGGCAGCTGCTTCTCAAATTTGAGCAGGCATGCAAGTTACCTAGTTATCTTCTTAAAATGATGATTTGGGTCCACTACATTTGGGGTTAGACCCAAGACTCTGAATTTCTAAGAACCCCCTAGGAGAGGCTGATGTTGTTGGTCTGCAGACCACACATGACACAGCAAAGGTCTGGGTGCTTTCTCCTTCATCATGAATTTGCAAGGGAAGCTTGGTTTCCCCGGTTTCTCACAACACATTCAGGAAGGTGTGGCTCACACACCAACCAGAGGGCTGTACGTGAGCATGTGATACCCCCAAATCTCTGGCCAGGGAACCAAAGAACTCTGAGGGCAAGTAAGGTCGTGCTCTACCCTGTTCCCTTCTTCTCCACTCAATGACATGAGGCTGCCACGAACCTATTTCCCTGCTTCTGACAAGAGCAGAGCCAGGGTGGCGTTCTTGGAAAGCATAAAGACACTGAACCTGGCCATGCAAACTTCCCTTCCTGCTCTCGATCTGTGCCCTTCACCTGGCTTCCCGAGGCAACTTGGGCTTGGCTAGACTCATCCTTCACGCAGATGGAATAAGCAGCTGCTAGCCCAGGAGGAGATGGGAATCCAGAGTCCTCCAAAGCCCTCAAATCCCTCTCCTCCTACCCTGCCAACCAATCGCACACATATCCCAGTCTGGGAATTAAGGAAGCTTTTCCAAAGGATCCTCTCTGGGTTATACAAAAAAAACGATTCTGTAAGCAAGGAAGTCTGGCAACTTCTGAAGAACTTCTGAAAACATTTAGCTTAAATGCAGTGGAAATTATCATTAGGAAGATACTATGACAACAGAACCCCTTCCCCACCTGGCTACATCCCCACCCCCACTCAAAAGGACACATTCTGGGAAATGGTGGCTTAGCGCTAACTTCCTCTTTAAAATCCAAACATCTCTGCTTACAGTTTCTAACTCCATCACTGTAACAGCGCCGTGTGCAGTGGAAATTAACGCCTAAGGCCAAAAGAAACGGATCCTGACTTTATTTAACAATTTTCAAATTTTCTTAATCATGGATTTTTACATGAATTTTGATTCTTTTTTTTTTTTTAATTTTTTTTTCAACGTTTATTTATTTTTGGGACAGAGAGAGAGACAGAGCATGAACGGGCGAGGGGCAGAGAGAGAGGGAGACACAGAATCGGAAACAGGCTCCAGGCTCTGAGCCATCAGCCCAGAGCCTGACGCGGGGCTCGAACTCACGGACCGCGAGATCGTGACCTGGCTGAAGTTGGACGCTTAACCGACTGCGCCACCCAGGCGCCCCTACATGAATTTTGATTCTTAAAATGCAGCCGTGAAATACTGCTTATCTTGATTACTGAGTTTTTGGTACCCCTTTCAATTATGTGCCCACGGAGGGTGCCTCATTTGTCGCACCCTGGTCCTGGCCCAGGACCTTTTTACCTTACTCAAATCTTCAACTTCCTTTGTAAAATTCCAGGGATTGTACTTCCTCTTGTATTTCCTATAAACTGTGTTTACTAGGGTAGTGGAAAAAGTAATTGGCCCGGATACGAAAGGCCCTGGAGTCTGCTCACAGCTCCGTCGCTGCAAACTCCAGGAAGACTTTGAATAAATCGCTTCTCCTCTCTGAACTCAGCCTTTCTTCCCTTCTGAACCTGAACTAGGGATTCTCCGATCTTCTCTCAGCTAAGAGTCTGTGATTAAAAAAAATTTATTTTTTAATTATTTGTTTTTGCGGGGGGAAGGGTTGTGGGGGGAGGAGACAGAATCTCAAGCAGGCTCTGCACAGCATGGAGCCCAACGTGGGGCTGGAACCCACAAACTGTGAGATTGTGACCTGAGCTGAAGTTGGACACTGAACCGACTGAACCACCCAGACGCCCCCCTTTTTTTGAGATGATTCAAAATGCTTTTTTGTTTCTACTGACACGTATTGGACACATAACATTGTACAACACGATGACTACATATACGTAAATATTGCAAAATGATCACCACAATAAGTCTAGTTAATACTCATTACCACACAAAGTTACAACTGTTTTTCTTATGACGAGAACTTTTAAGATCTTCTCTCTTAGCAATTTTCAAATACACAGTACAGTATTATTAACTGTAGTCCCCATGTTGTACATGACATCCCCAGGACTTTTTATAACTGGATGTTTGTACCTTTTGACCCTCTTCCCTCATTTCTGTGAGAGTCTGATTTTGATTCTACGATCTAAGGCAGACAGACACCTCCCACGATCAGACCGGTATGGATCAGCATATGGGTACCAGAGCAGACTCTGCCCCTCAAAAGAATGGTGTCTGACCGAGGGAGTAAACGAGAGAGAGAGAGAGAGAGAGAGTATTGGAGGGTTGTCTGAAATGAAAACACTTGGAAGGGTCCCAGACAGGGAACACTTAAGGATGTAATCTGTTGACAGAAAGAAAAAGGGAGCAAAAAAAAAAAAAAAAAAAACTACACCCAAGATTGGTCTGTTTTGTCACCATTTATCACAGCAAACCTACTGCGAGGTCTCACGTCGAATGGGTACTTATCTCTGGCCTGTGCTTTGTCCCCAGCAAGTCAGAAGGGAATGGTCAAGGCTCACTTTAAAATAAGGTGTGGTCCTACATCCAGACGGCCAACTGACACATGAAAAAATGCTCAACATCATTTATCATCAGGGAAATACAAATCAAAACCGCAATGAGATCCTACCTCACACCTCTCAGAATGGCTAACATTAACAACTCAGGCAACAAGAGATGTTGGCGAGGATGCGGAGAGAGAAGATGTCCTCTGACTGCTGGTGGGAATGCAAACTGGGGCAGCCACTCTGGAAAACAGTATGGAGGTTCTTCACCAAATCAAAAATGGAACTACCCTATGACCCAGCAATTGCACTACTAGGTATTTATCCAAGGGATACAGGTATGCTGTTTTGAAGGGGGCACATGCACCCCATTGTTTATAGCAGCACTATCAACAATAGCCAAAGTATGGAAAGAGCCCAAGTGTCCATCAACGGATGAATCGATAAAGAAGATGTGGTATATATATACAATGGAGTATTATTCGGCAATCAAAAAGAATGAAATCTTGCCATTTGCAACTACGTGGATGGAACTAGAGGGTGTGATGCTAAGCGAAATTAGTCAGAGATAGACAAGTATCATATGACTTCACTCATATAAGGACTTTAAGACACAGAACAGATGAACATAAGGGAAGGGAAGGAAAAATAATATAAAAACAGGGAGGGGGATAAAACAGAAGAGACTCTTAAACATGGAGAACAAACAGGGGGTTGCTGGAGGGGTTGCAGGAGGGGGGATGGGCTAAATGCGTAAGGGGCATTAAGGAATCTACTCCTGAAATCACTGTTGAACTATATGCTAACTTGAATATAAATTTAAAAAAGATTCAAAAAAATAGTGGAAAGAAAAATAAATAATAAAATAAATAAAATAAAATAAAATAAAATAAAATAAAATAAAATAAAATAAAATAAAATAAAATGTGGTCCTGGTACCACCTGTTTCAGAATCATGTGGGCAGTTGGTTTGAAAATGCAGTCTCCTGGTTCCTGTCCCAGATCCAATGCATCAGAATTTATAGCAGTGGAGCTCAGGAATTGGCATTTTCAACAAGTTCGTCAGTTGATTTTGAAGCCTATTTCAAATGAAAAAACCCGCTGCTTTGAAGTCAAATGAGTGTGAATAAATAAACAAGTGAGCCCCCTCTCACTTGCCGGCAACCTCGGAATTCGGAATCTACGAAGCTGCCTGTTATATAACTGCCTCTCTAGCGCCAAACAAGGTGTGAGGATATTCTGTGACCTGCCAAGCTGTGAGCTGCTTTCAGTCGCAGGATCTCCAGGACAGTTTGAGTTACCTTTCCCACCAGATCTTGGCTGGTGGAGACTGATGACTTAATTCCCCGGCCCCTGTCACTGTGTGGTCCCTGTGCCAACCCAGCCAGGGTGGATGGCAACACAGCTCCCCTGGAAACTGTTCAGATGGCTAGCTCCCGAGAAACCCATCAGGCTGCTGGAGAATGCAGAAAGGGAGGGATTTTACTTGGTCTGGCTCCAACTCTTGGGCCATCGGAGCTGTTCTCTGCTCTATGAGCACATAAAACCCCCAAATATCAGAGCACATGGGTGACCACACTGGGTATGTTCTGTAGTCCCTGTCTTCAAGCAGGATTTGGTTCTATCAAGTGCCCAGCTCAGAGGACCTAGACTTTCGATGAAAGTACAAATCTGTATTACCTAGAAAAAGGCAGTATCTACAGAAACTTGCAGTGTGCGTGTCCCTTGATGTACAAGTCCCATTTCTAGGGATTTATGCTATGGAAAAACATGAACAAGCACACAGATATATGTAAAACAATGTTCACTAATGTAACCATGAAAAACTGGAAAAAATTCAAGCATCCAGAAACAGGGGATATGTTAAAAAAAAATAATGGTACAATCATATAATGAGACAATATGTAGCTTCATATAGGTAAGGAAGACCTGTACACATCAACAGGGAAAGAACAAGGTATACTGTTAACTAAAAAAACAAATTGCAAAATGGTACGAGAGCTTTTTTGTTCGTAATTATATATCTGTCAGTGTGTGCCCAGAGACAAATGCTAAAGGAAGAGTCACCTAATGGTGGGGGGGAGGGGGATGGAAATTATGGGACAAGTGCAACTGATATAGTACCTTGACCCTTGAATAACATAGTTTGAAAAACTATACATTTTTTTTGGATACAGTTCAGTGCTGTAAATGTATTTTCTCTTCCGTATGAATGTCTTCACATTTTCTTTTCTCTAGCTTACTTTATTGTACGAACACAGTATACGATACAGTCAGTATAAAAAATGTATTCATTGGGAAGGCTTCCAGTCAACAGGAGGTTACTACTTGTTAAGTTTTGGAGGACTCAAATATTATATGTAGACTTTTGACTGTACAGGGGTTTGGTACCCCCAACCCCGAGTTCTTCAAGGGTCACTTCTATCTATTTCTGTAGTTCTATAACATTTAAAAACCTACTTTTGTGCGTAATTTAGAGGAGACAATAAAATTGCATGCAAAAAAGTTGGGAACCCAGGCCTTTTCACCCTGGCCTACCTCTCAGGAAAGCTAGAGGCAAAATACTTTTCCTGGGGCTGAAACAGAGCACAGGACAAGGATGTGAGTCAAAAAATCTACTCTTTTCAGAGTGCTGTGAGGCAGAGCAAAGATAACAAATCCCACCTCAAATCTTGTGCTAAGTTATTCGGAGCCGTTTGACATGGAAAATATCTGGAGTTCACAGAGAGGCGCAAGAAATCAGGGCTGGTGGTTCCAGATCTCACACCATCCCATCTCCACCCCCACCTCTACCCAAAGCTCTGAGCCCAGTCAAAGGACCTGCCGTCTCCAGAACTGGTTTAAAAAAAAAAAATTTTTTTTAAACATTTATTTATTTTTGAAAGACAGAGACAGAGCGTGAGCAGGGGAGGGGCAGAGAGAGAGGGAGACACAGGATCTGAGGCAGGCTCCAGGCTCTGAGCTGTCAGCACAGAGCCTGACACGGGGATCGAACCCACGAATCACGAGACCATGACCTGAGCCTAAGTCAGAGGCTTAACCGACTGAGCCACCCAGGTGCCTCTCAGACCTGGTTTTAAGTATGAGCCACAGCACATTTACCAGTGGTCATCACTACTGGCCAAACAGCACTGCACAAGGAACTTGGCCCTGGTGGCTAAAGGCTCTGGACTCAGGCTGCCTCTCTCATTGGCCGTGTGATCCTGGGCAAATCCCTTAACTTCTCCCAGCCTCTGTTCTCCCATCTGTAAAATGGAGGCTCACTCATGTACCAAATATTCCATGAACGCAGACCATGTGTGAGATTTACCAAATACGTGCGACGTGTCAGACAATGCCCCAGCTGCTGGGGCAACAGCAGCAAGAGCAAACCAGCTCCAAGCCTCTGCCCTCAAGCAGCGTTCCTCCCAGGGGGTGAGGGGGACAATACACAAAGTAAGTGTTAAGTGGCAAACAGTGCTAAATGCTATAGAAGATGACGTGGCCGGGAAAAGGGGAGGGAAACATTTTGTGGGGGGCTGGATCAGGGAATAAGGACAGACCTCACTCTTACCAAACGAGCTAATGCACACGATGTTCTAGACATCGCCCCGTCCCACAGCAAGTTCTCAGTAACTGATGCCATTACTAGCATTATTACACTATTAGCCCCCTGTCCCAACCCGCCCCCCCTTCCTCCACAGCCACGTCCTGTCCTTTTAAGTTTTCCCTCACTGGCATTTCCCAGGAGGCACCCTTTTGAACCTTCCTCTCGGACAAGGCATGCCGATCAACAATTTTCGGTATCTGACTTCATCTGATTTTCATGAACCCCCTCCGAGCAGGTCCTCTTGCTGTTTTCCTCTGGGTTCCTCTTGCTGTTTTTACGCAAAGGAATCTGAGGCTCAGGAGGGTTGTGGGCAGGAGGGGGGTTCCCCTCCCAGATCACACAGGGAGCATGCAAATCCTAGTGAGCCTGACTGAATTCAGAGCTCTTCTGCCTCCTGGGCCAGAAAGTGGGGTCCCACCCGCCCAGCTCAGAGCAGGCAATGCCCCTCCTGAGGCCCTGGCAGCGATGCCCATGTGCCCTAGGGCGCCACTGGTGAGGGGTGCCTGGTGAGTCGCAGCACGCCGTGATGCTGAGGACCGCCAACTAAGGCAGATGTGGAGTCCTGACCTGCTTTCTCTCTCAGTCCCGTTGTGGGATTTGGGGTCTCCCAATCAAATGGACTTGGGAAGTGGTCAGCCGACGCTGATTCAACAGGGGCCCTCATGGAGGGATTAGAGGCGGAGTGGGAGCGGATTAATTGAACAGCTGAGGCCACGGCTCCTGACGACTGCCTCAGTTTATATGATTAAAAAAGCTGTTCCTTTTCATTGCAGATCACGGCATCTCAGGCTGCCCCGCGGGAAAGCGCTTGTAGCCTCACAGAGGAGAGGAAGAGGAGAAAGGCAGCGGGAAGGGCTGGCCTAGTCTGACGGTGCCCACGGTCGATCGGTGGGACAAGAGGTGCCCCCTGCTTTCTCCACTCCCGGAAAAACAGAGTCCCTGCGCCTGGTACAGCACATACATGGAACTTCTCTATGGGCAGAAAAACACTTCTGGAGACAGATTCAGCTTCTGTTGCTGAGGGGGTGTGGGGACTTTGGCGAAGTCAAGCCAGGGCTCATCAGGGTGGGGGAGTGGTGTGGCTATGCTTCCCTGAGCAGGGGAGAGGTGTAGAGTGCAGGAGGGGTTTGGGCACTTTAAAAGGCATATTCAAGTCTACTATGGTGTTGACTACCCTTTCCCGAGTACAACTAAAACCAGGGGGGTGTAGGGCAGGCATTCTCAACCTCACCAACATTAGGAGCAGACAGTTCTCTGTGGTGGGGTGGGGCTGCGCCCTTGAGGATGGTTTCGCAGCCTCCCCAGCCTCTACCCACTAGACGCAGTAACATCCCACACTCTGTCATGACAAATTAGCATATTCGCAGACACTATCAAACGTCCCATGGGGGGTAAGAGCACCCTCACGGAGAAGCACGGGGTTATGGCTGGAAGCATAGGACCCAAGCGCTGGGACCCTGGCTCACACTATAGGCTGCGTTGTGATCCTGAACACGTCATTCAGTATCTCCAAGCCCTGGATTCCTTACGTGTGAAATGGAGATGATGGGATACGTATGTTTCAAGGCGTTATTAGCAAGATTAAGGAAAGTCTGCACTAGTTAACAGAGTCCCACAGCTGTGCGGCCAGCTCTGTTTATGACCGTAGATCTTTGTCGCCTTCGGGACGGACAGGGGATGGTCTCTGAACAAGAGGGTGGGAATGCAAAGATTCAGAAACTCTGGCAGGGTGGGAGTGTGAGATTCTTATGTTTAGTTTATTAAAAAGAGGGCATGGCTTATTTAAACACCACCACCACCACCAAAACTTGGGAAACACTGATCTGAATCAGTGCCGTGTGAGGCAGAGTTGCAGAGGATCTAGTTTCTATTAGAACAAGGGAAAGCGAGCAGGAGGAGGTGGGGCTCTCCTGCCCCAGCTGGGTGCCCTCATCTTGCAATCGCAGCCAGTGAGACTGTGTTGGCCGAGCCCAGGTTGGCTGCTGTGGGCCCCGTATGGGCTGGGTGGCTGTGAGGAAGGGAAGCAAATGATACAAGGTGTGGAAGACGAGTTTCCGAGGGGCCTGTGGCAGTCGGTGGACCCTGTCCATTTTGGCTTCCCATGCTGATGTCTCTCTGGAGAACCCTTCCTAACTGAGGAAGACCTAAGCTGCGTTGTAAACTCCCTTTTCTCAGCCACGATGAAGGGGCGATGTCACCAAGAGCTCCCTCCTTCTTCAAGAGCTTTCAATTGATGGAAGGAAATATGGAATAGTGGTGAATAGAGGGAAATATGGAGCCATAGAGACTGGCTACGTGACCCTGGCTATGTGACCCTAGCTATGCGACCCTAAACTCTTTGGCTCTTACTTCTCTGGTCTCCAAGAAGGGGAGAATAGCTGTAATTGTTATTGTTTATTGTTGCCCGCTTGGCGTTTCCATTTTGGTCCTTAGCTACAACAGCATCAAAATACATGGGTCTGGAGAATATTCCACGTCTCTGTTTTTTTTTTGTTTTTTGTTTTTTGTTTTTTTTTAATTTTTTTTAACGTTTATTTATTTTTGAGACAGAGAGAGAGCATGAACGGGGGAGGGTCAGAGAGAGGGAGACACAGAATCTGAAACAGGCTCCAGGCTCTGAGCTATCAGCACAGAGCCCGACGCGGGGCTCAAACTCATGGACTGTGAGATCACGACCTGAGCCGAAGTCGGACGCTTAACTGACTGAGCCACCCAGGCGCCCCTAAATATTCACTTTAAACCCTCTGAGTTTGAGGTGGGAAATCCCATGAGATACTGTCTCCTTTTTCCATGTTAACAGCAGCCAAGGGCCTCAAACAAATGATGAGTCTTGGTCACCATTCAATGAATCCGACCTGTGAATTAGTGAAGGTCTCATCTCCTGTCTTATCACAGTGATGAGATTCTATAAGCAAGGGCGATGTTACATGGTAGCTTTCCCCCCAACAATACAAAATCCTCCTGCTGAACTTCTGGATGTTGGCCTTAGGAAAGGGATTCTGAGGAAAGGTGGGGAGGGTCCAGAGCTTTGAAGGTTAAGTGAAAGCCTTCTGTAATTTCAGCAAGATCTACCCAGGAAGAATGACAGCTGCACAATCTTTCTTCCTTTTTGTTTTTTTTTAAATTTTTAATGGTTATTCATTGTTTTTTTTTTTTTGAAAGACACAGAGAGAGCACAAGCAGGCATGGGGTGTAGAGAAAGGGACACAGAATGTAAAGCAGGCTCCAGGCTCTGAGCCATCAGCACCGAGCCCAATGCGGGGCTTGAACTCAGGAACTGCGAGATCATGACCTGAGCCGAAGTCGGACGCTCAACTGACTGAGCCAGCCAGGCGCCCCTCAATCTTTCTTCTTAAGGACCAACAAACATATCCCAAGAGCCCTGGAGTCTATTTGCCAGGGCTAATACTAGCTAATTTGTGAGATAAAAAAAGAAGGGGTTTGGGAATCATACTTCCGCATAGCATATGTTTTCAAGGATTACTGTTTACTTAAGGAAAGGCTTTTGCATTAATCAGATTTCTGTATTAATTGCTTGGCTAAGCCAGGTTACCTGGGGTAAAAGTCAAACGTACTGCACATGTGAAACCCAGGATATGGCTGAGCCAGAAATCAGCACTGAAAGAAAAAGTAAGAGCAATAGAAAGATCAATAGAAAGTGTTCACACACACGTTTTTAACAAAACTTTTTAAAGGGGCATGTTCTTCCCCTAATCTCCCTAACACAGGATATTTTTGACCTTCTTTTGATGCTTCTTGGTACACCTGCATTTGCTTTCTCAGCTCACTCTGCAAAGTCACCTGACTTTTTCTACTTTAAGACACCCCACTGAGCAAGGGGAGGAGGACAGGGTTCTCAGAGGGATTCCAGGGGGTTGAACTGGAGCCAGCAATAAAATGTGAGTGCTTCAGAGCTCTAAATATAGCTCTCTCCCCCTTGACAACTATGGTGGCCTGCTTTCAGTTGCTGGAACTGCACAAATTCTTGCCTCAGGGCCTTTGCATATGCTATTCCGAAGGCCAATGGCCTCTTTCCCCTCCCCTTTTCTTCCTGTGTAACGCCAAGTCCTTCTTACCCAATTCAATTCTTTGCTTGAACATCACTTCAGAGGGCTTCCTGACCTCTATTCTTGACCTTGCTTATTTCCTTCATGGCACTTATCGCAATCTGTCTTTACGTGCATGTTTGTATATCACCTGCTAGATGATAAACCATCTCTATCCTGTTCTCCCCCTGAAAGTTGCACCAATGGCTGGCTCTCTTATCCTCTGGCTTCTAGTGGGGCTTGACTCGTGGAAGGGGGTCAGAGGGCAGAGCGTGAGAGAGGTCAAGATGTTGCCCTGGCTCCTTCTGCCAGGCCACAGGTAAGGCCTTCGCTCCTACTCATTGGCCCTCCTTCATCTGGCTTTAATTACTCTTGGTGTCACGTATTTCTACCCAGGGCCCTGACCCTCATAGAGGCTGGGTCTGATTTATTCACCAATGTATAACTGAAACATGGCAGGTGCTCAATAACTATTTGTTGAGTAAGTGAATCTAAAACAACTAAGAATCAAGATTTTTCTTAAAAAATAAGGAGGGCGCTCATTGGGATGAGCACTGGGTGTTCTACCTAAGTGACGGATCACTAAATTCTACTCCTGAAACCATTATTACACGATCTGCTAACTGGGATTTAAATACAAGTAAAACAGACAAAAATGCCTTTCTCTTCCCTGTTCTGTTTCCAAAAACAATCTTGTATCAAACTCTGGTATAGGAAATGGATAAAACAGGGTTGTTGGGATTCTGGGTGGTGGGTGGAACCACACAAGCATGGTCCCCTTTCAAAGGGCAAGGCCAGCAACCCAGCGTATTAAAGATGAATTTGGAGGGAATGCCATGGAGGAGGATGTGGCATCTTATCCTGTGCATACAACTGTGGCACAAGGTATGAGGGGCTGGATGGAGAGTGAATATTTACATCTCAGTGCTCCCAGGAGGACTCTGGGTTCAGCTGGTGGAAGACAGCGGGGGGGCTGAGGGGGGTGGGCAGGAAATGGCACTTCTGAGAATGAACGAAGAGTGTTTTGTTTTGTTTTTGCCTTAGTCTTGGGGCTCAGAGGAAAGCTGGAGTGAAAAACGTCCTCTGATCTCACATGCTCCATCTAACAGTGCAAGATAAAGTTGTGTCACCCATGTGCCCCAACGACAAAGGCCCCCACCATAAACAGATTCAGAAGCCAGAAAGTGACAGAGGAAGCCATCTGCTTCTCGGGCAGCCCTAATCCCAAGCAGAAAGGAAGCCACAAAGGACAGTGCTCAGGTGACAGAAAGCCCAGCCGCTGACGGGTCACGGTCCACTCAAGGATGATTTGGGTTCACTCAAGGATCTCAAGGGAGATTTGGGTTGTTGAAGGAGAATGCTAGGGGAACCTCGGGGCCAGGCTGGAATCCCTCTCCCTGCACAGGGGCCTGGGCATGAAACACATCTGCAGATGAGGGCCTGGCTGGGCCGGTTCCTGGGGCTGATAACGATCTCAGCGGGAAACTTCCATTGTCGTCTCCCCTCATGGCTTCCTAGCTCAGGGCCCAAAGCAGGGTCTGTTTCTTCTCTGAGAAGTTAATTGATGCTGGGGGAGGGGGGGGTGTGAAATCAGCGGGGAAAAGGCTGAGGACTGGGAGCTGGCAGTCCCCTTTGTCACATGGGGAGGGCGGGCTCCATTAGCACTAATAGGTGTTACAGAGGCATAATTAGGCCACAGATTGTGGCAGCCTCTTTAGGCTCGGATAAGGCTGGAGATTGAGATCCAGGGAGAGAGGGTTCATCTTTCTGGCTGCAATCATTACCCAAGATCCAAGCGTCAGAGCTCTCCAGTTGTGGGCGCCGGCGTGGGTCTGGATCACTAACACCTACGGACCCGCCAAGCGCCATATGCCCATCCTTCCCTTCCTGCCCTCTCCTTCCAACCCCGTATGTGAACGATTTCTGAGTTCCATTCCATCTTCCCTCTCTTGCTAAGTGAGCAGTTAAAAGGAAGGTGGCAAGAGGCTGGCACTCTGGGGCACTTGATAGAAGGAGTAACAATAATAACTCTCAAATATTGAGGTTGTCACGTGCCTGGCACGCAATTAAGTGCTTCCTGCAGATGACTTCACGATTCACAACAGCCCCAGGTGGCAGACATCGATGTGCTCCAGGACGCTGAGGGGGTGCGAGGTTGAAGCCACCAGACAGATCACGCAGGTAGAACCTCAGTGGGATTCCAACCAGGTAGGTGTGAAAACCTCAATGTGTGCTGCAGCTGGGGTCCGGACAGAAAGCAGAAAGGCTCTTTCTGGAAGGGGTTTCTGAAACGCCTGGCTGGGGGCGGCTCCTTGACATGACAGCAGGCTCCCCTCAGACGTGGTTCTGAGCACCTTCCTTGGGAAGTGATCACTTCCAGGGCGACAGCCTGTGTCTAGACCAGGCTTTCTCAGCCTTGGCCCTACTGACTCATGGGACCAGATGGTTCTTGGCTGCGAGGGAAGGTGCTGTTCTGTGCACTGAGGTATGGTTGGCAGCATCCTTGACCTCTTCCCGATGGAAGGCCCTAGCACCCTGCACCCCCAGTTGGGACCATCAAAAATGTCTCCAAACATTGCCAAATGTTCCCCCTAGGTGACACAATCCCCACCCCTCCCCACTCACCCCTACTGAGAGCCACCGACCTGGGCCACCCCAGTCACACTGGGAGGGCATTTGTGTACAGATGTGCATCCCAGGTAAAGGGAACTTCTCCCTTGGTCTTTTTTTTTTTTTTTTAATGTTTATTTATTTATTTTGAGAGAAAGAGAGTGAGAGAGAGAGAGAAAGAGAGTGCACACATGGATGCATGAGTTGGGACGGGAGGGAGAGAATCCCAAACAAGGTCTGCACTGTCGGTGCAGAGCCCTACATGGGGTTCGATCCTAAAGACCATGAGATCATGACATAAGCAGGAATCAAGAGTCGGGCGCTTAACTGAGCCACCCAGGTGCCCCTCCCCTGGTCTTCTGACCTAGGACCCAGTATCCAGATATAAAGGGAGAAATTTAAAAAATGAGTTATTCTAGGCTGTACTCTTCTTCTATCCTCTCCCAGCTCTCAGCTCAATCTGCTCCCAAGGAAAAGACACAACCGAAGCCTGAACTGGACTTTTCTGCCTTTGAAAATCAGCACCTCTGACTTAAAAGGCAGCCATCAGATAGTCTGCTCCTGCCAGGATGAAACACCCTGGCAAGGTCTGGACTGCTCACTGCTAGGCAGCACAGAATCACTGCCAGGAACACTCTCACGGAGAGCGTGCCGTCAGAATCAGAGTAAGTCCTCACAGGTGGCCTTGGACTGATAACACCCTCAGGGGGGGTAGATGGGTCTGGGCAGGATGACTGACTCCAAGAAGCAAGAATCCCTTAGACTCTGCACAGGGGACAGTCAAGGATCTGTTCCAACGAAAGGCCCAGAGAACAGAAATACACCAAAGGACATTTTCTACTGCTTTCAGCAAAGAGCAAAACGAACAGGTTTTTGCCCCCACTCCTTCTACACGGGAAGAATAAAGGAGAAAAAAGGAGACAGGAGCTGGGTAATCTGCAAACTGGGACACCAAACCCTTGGGCGGCCAAGAGTTGAGAAAGGCTCTTGTCTGGAACCGAGGAAAAGAATGGGGGAAGTATGCCCGTTTTAGCTAAGTGGATGGGGAATTTGGCATGACATTTTTAAGCTGTTCAAAGTTTTTGGACCAAAGAAAACGCCAGGCTTTGTCTTGGTAATTTTGTGTTGGAAGGCACAGACTTTATCTTCTAGACGGTGCCCCGCCTGTTTACTCAGCCCAATCGGTGACGGCTGCCTCCCAGACACATGTCGTGGTCTGGTTCTGATTTGGGAAGGGCAGGAGGGAGGAAAAACACACACGCAGACAGCTACCTGGGTGTTCAAGGTGATGCTCATGAAAATTATATTCGGTTTAACCACCAAGCAACCCACCTCAAATTCATAGGCAGCTTTGGTCTCTTGGCCTTTTCATTTTCATGTTAATTTACAGCTGAAACAGGCCTCATTTGGAGAGTACAAGGTTTTATGGTCCACTTTTTCTGCGGCATTCAATGACAATGCCAAGATCACCAAATGCCTCTGGCACATGGTACTCTCTTTCATGTTTAGTCCATACAGTGTAATTAAGAAACAAACCATCCGTGTTTTGGATAATGTGCCCTGAACTTACTAAGATGCTATTTGCTATTTGCTGTCAGGGACATCGTCAGGGCTTTTCAAAAGCAGAATAATCTAATTTTTCTTTTGTCTGAGAAGGAGGCTAGACTCACGGCTAAGAGAAGAGGCAAAGGAACATGATGAGAGAGAAAAAAGTTCCAACCACAGACAAGTTGGCAAGAGGACTGATCACTCAGGCACGAGGGGAGGAGTCTGGGTTTCTCTAGCTCAGGGCTCCTTAAACTTAGCAGGCCTAAGAGTTCTGTGGGGGCATTTGTTAGAAATGTTGATTCTCAGGTCTGGGCCCTGAGAGATTCTGTTTATGGGTCTGGGATGGGCCCAGGAATGTGCACTGTTGACAAGCATCCCAGATGAATATAATGTAGGTGGTCCTCCAGTTACTCTGATGGAAGGGATGGTGACTGTTCACATGGACAAACAGATTCCCCAAAACTGCCCCAGGTGGCTTGTACTAGGAAGTGGGTTTTATTTGTCTTTGAGAGAGAGAGACAGAGAGAGAGACAGAGAGATGGGGGTGGGGTGGGGAGAGGGGCAGATGGGAGAGGGAGAGAGAGAATTCCATGCAGGCTTCACATTCAGTGCAGAGTCCTATGCGGGAGTTGATCCCATGACCCTGAGACCACAACCTGAGCCCAAACCAGGAGTCAGACACTCAACTAACTGAGCCACCCAGGCGCCCCAGGAATGGGGTTTTAATCACACTCCTTTCCAGTGCTCTGGGAGGCACTTCACATATGGGCAGAGGAGGGGTGGCTAGGCCAGGGATGGCTGGCACATAATCACTGATGGGCCCCCTAGTCCTACCAGAACACTCTGGGAAGGAGATGCTCCAGTGAGAAGGTCAAGCATCTGGCTAGAAACTGAGCCAAACTATTTAGAAGGTTTGATTATGTTTATAAGGAAAGAGAGAGTCAAAAAAAGTACATTTTGTTGATGTAAGTCAAAGGAAATCAAGATTTAAATACAAATCAGTTTGGGAATGACCTAAATATCCAATTCCAGAGATGTGGTAACATCCATTTGATTGAGTATTAATGCAGTCATTAAATGTGATGGTTACAAATGCTATGTACAAATGCTATGAAAATGAGCTAATGACAGAATGCAAATGAAGGAATTCAGGACTCAGAATATTCAATATGTTTACAATTCAGAAAAATTAATGCACCAGTATATAGGGAAAAAACCCGAAAATTCACCAAAATATTAGCGCTGGCCAAGTGGTAAAGCTGGTGTATTTTCCCTATTTTTATCTTAATTTTTCTCTTGTACATTTTCCTAGCTGCTCATATGTTAAAAAATAAACCATAAAAACCTGAGTTTCAAAGCCATTTTCAAGTGGGGATGGGAGCTATATCATTTCCCTTTGTGAGATTCTCAAATGCAAAAGTTCCAAGAGAAATGTACAGGTTCTTTAAAAATCTACTCTAGAAAATGTTGAACTCATCTGAAGAGCCCATCAGCCCCCTGCCTCCACCCTGGACCCATTTTCCAGTGTTGCCTTTTCAGTATTGAAATGAGTAAAATCAGCAATCTTTCCTCTCCTGTCAGCAACCACGGTTACTTACTCTGGGTATAGATGACTGCTCACGCCCAAGGAGGTTATAAATAAGCCTCCTGAATGGTTATTAGAAACCAGGACACCGGAAAAATTTCTCCGAAACCAGAAAACATCAGACAGACTATGACCTAGAGCAGGCATGCATCAGTCATTCCGGGGGAGCTCCGTCCTGACTGGTCTGTCCATTGCTCCCTGTCTCGCTCACCTGGCTCTGAGAATATCCTCTGCTTCCACACATACCACAAAACTGACCCCAAAAGAGAAACGTGAGATGAACAGATTCTGCTACGATGTTCATTCTGCTGGTTTTCATCTGGCCCCTGGTCTGTGAGTCTGGTTCAGAGCCATGAAGTACCAGCAAGAGGAGGCAGCTTCCCTAAGGAACACGGAGAAATTCACCCTGCGGGATCAAGTCAGAAACCTGAATCACATTCTCAACGCTGAGCAGAGGGTTTGGGCTCTGTCCAGTCGGCGCCTTGAAAACATCTCCTTGCTGGCCCGAATCGCCTACCTTAGAGTCACCACAGGGACGTGCCCCTTTGTCTCCAGAAAGCCATGGCTAATATGCCTGACGGACATCTGACGTCAAGTTCGCATGACAGGGACAGAAGTTCCTTCTGGAGGAAGGAACCAGATGCGGGGTCAGTCCCAGAAGGATGGGATGCCAATGACACGGGGCTGTTTACTTCCTTACAGCACAGGGAAGGTGTGCTTTTGAAGCACATTTCCTTTGAAGCTACTACCTTGATTTCTCTTTGAAAAGCCCATCTCTATTTTCAGGTCCCGCAGTACGAATGGGCTTAACCCCACTGCCTCAGGCCCCGGGGATGGGTGCGCGACTCCGAACGAACGGACCAATCAGAGCCATCATTCCTTGGCTCCTCCCACCACAGCGGTTAAAAGAATTGTTAGGTGACACAAGTTGGGCAAATGAGACTCAGATGAGCTCCCATTCCCCTTCAACTGGTGCTAATGGATGTTAGTCAGCCTAGAGCTGCCGATAGTCATCTCCACCACCCTGGGAAGAGCCCGCCTGAGAATGAAGCCAGACGGTGGGGAGAAAACAAGAACCAAGAGAAGAAAAGAAGGACATCATTTAGGCACCTGGATCCAGCTGTTCCAAGAACCAAAATTCTGCGACATTTGTAGTCACTTGATTAAAAACAAAACAAAACAACAAGAAACTTATTTGTTTACACCAGTCAAGGTGGGATTCTGACACTTGGAAACCAGAGTTCTGTAATTCCCGAGAAGAAAGACAATTCCAATGCATTTTCCAAGTAGCTGCCAAGCTGGCCCTGAGGCCAACGGGCAGGACTCTCGGTTTGCTAATCTGTAATTCCAGACTGAGCCACCCGTCCTTCTCAATGGAGGGAACGAACAAAGGATCTGGGCCGTGCAATTTATGAGCACGACTGAGGTGTGGCCACTCAAGTTCGGGCGCCAGCTGGTTGGGAGGTTTTACCCAACAATTTAAATAAAGAAATTGGGGTAGAGGATGCGTATCCAAGCTATGCAGAAGAAAAGGAGAAATGTTCCTGCCCAGCATTAAATATAGAAATGTTCTGCATTACAAGGATTAAAAAACATTTCAGACATTCTTGGTAAAGGGAGCTGTTCCAGTTGTTGCTTCAGAGCCCCACACTGTCGTGTCTCATTCTCTTCCAGTTTGCCTGCAATGCTAAAAAGTCACCCCAGGACCCCTAGCAATCAATAGGTCTCGGTGTTGCACAACGAAGCGTCCCTTGTCAAGCTGTGTCGGTAACAGATGTGTGGAGGTGCCACAACAGTGCAACACCGATCAAGGACAGCAGGAAGCCCTTTTGGACTATCTCTGCTGTGTCTCTACTTACCCAGGCCAACGGCGCATGTGCTTTCGGCTGATGCTGTGATTTTTGGGTCAAAAATCACAGAGTAGGCAAACTTATACACATTTCTAGGTTTTCGATTCGATCTTCTTCTGTCCCTCAGGACCCCTTCCCCCAGGGGCACTGTAAAATGCCAATTTCCTCTCCTAGGTCATCATCACATCCATCCTCTTCTTTCATTCAGTCTCCACTGTTGTTTACACTGTGGACCTTCTTGCAGGCCTTTATTCTTGCCACACATTCCTACCACAGGGCCTTTGCACATGCTGTTCTTGGTGCCTGGAATCATTCCCTTGTCCCTCAAGCATCACTTTTTCAGGATACCCTGTCTGACCTCCCTGATTCGCCTATACCCCTCTCAGCGCACATTTGCCACAATTTCATATCGTATAATTAGATGTTTACTATCTATTAAACGCCACGGGACTGAGAGGGGCAGGAAGGTAAGCCCCTTGTCTACTTTACCTCAGCAGTGCATCCCTAGCACCTTGCACAGGCCATGGCACCGACTTAATCATGTTATCAGCTAACGGCATTGAGCACTTAGGGGATATCAGGTACCGTCCTAAGTTCTTTGTAGGAATTAACTCAAGAATTCCCACAACAACCCTCTAAGGCGCTGCTGTCACTTCATTTCAAAGATGGGGACACTGAGTCACAGAAAAGATACGCCAGCTGCCCAAGGTCACATAGGTATTAAAGCACGAAGTCCAATCTCCACCTCTGGCAGACTGGTCTACTGTCTGTGCCCTCATTCACGCTGCTGTACCTCACGGGGGAGGCGCTCGTACCACACTGGCAGGCAGAATGAACGAACGAACGAATGCACACAGACCTTCCTTTCTTTCCTCCATCCACATCTGCATTTGCTTCCTTTAGGCCCCAGCTCTGCCTGACCCAGCCACTCCTGTGGCATGTGGCTGGTCCTCAAGGCAGAGCCGCGTTCCCAGCCACATTGGTTGCTACACACCAGGGCCCTTGGCGGGGGACCAGCTGACCGTCTGCAGTTGTCCTTGGGTGGGGCCTCTGCCTGAGGCAACCAGTCCCCATGGGAACTCTGCTCTGCACCTGGCCCAGGCGTGACCTGAACCGTGGCCCTGACTCGCACTCCAGCCTCTCTCTCCATTCTGTGGGCGCCTCCTGCCAGGGGCCAACCCTTGGACAATCTGCACTTGTCTCCGTGGTCTTTAAGTGCCTCTGACCCAAGCAGGTCGCCTTGGACTGCCAGCTTGGCTCCTGCCCTGCCAGGGCCAGACAGACATCAACAACCTGGCTATGGCAGGAAGAGAAATCCTTATCTTTCCAGATACGGTCATTGTGCAAATCCTGATCGTGACCATGACCCTACCTGTGAGGACTGTAACAGAGAGGTTAAGAGCAAGGGCTTTGCAGACCATCACACCCAAGTTCGGGTTCCGTTGTCAGTGGTGACCACGGGGAGGTCACGACTTCTGTGCACTTGAGAGTACTTAACTGTAAAATGGGGTAAATCATCAGACTTATCTCACAGGGCTATTATGAGGATTTAAAGAGACGCTATATGTGAGATCATCATCATGTCAGACCACACTCTGTGGTCTCGTGGTTGTCCTTGGCCACTCTTATCACCACCATCCACATGTGCCATGGTATGCTGATTAAGGACCCAGGCCTGCAGCTACAATGCCCAAATTTGAATCGTGCTCCTTCACTTCCCAGCTCTGTGGTCCTGAGCTATACATAGGCTCTCCGTGTCTCACTTATGTCATCTATGAAATGGGCAAATCAACAGTGGGATACTGAAAGGGCGGGCCTACGCCGGCCAACTCCATCTTGTTCTGTCCCCTTCACCTAGACCACGCCTCCTCTCCTTGAGTAACCTCCCTCTCACCCATTCAAACTTCCTGATCAAAACACGCCCAGCAACCTGCGTAACAGGACTCTGACCCTTCCCCAGCCAATCGGCCGAGGCCACGCCCCTTCCCCAGCCAATCGGCTGCCCCTAGACCCCTATAAAACCTTTGTGCTTTTGAAACTCGCTCTCTCTCCCTGGTATCTCACCGCTGCGTCGGTGCAGGTAGGGGATTGAGCTTGAGCTAGCTCGAATAAAGGCTCTTTTGCTTTTGCATCGGACTCGGCTCCCTGGTGGTCTTTGGGGATCACGAATTCTGGGCATAACAATACTAGAAGTTCACATAAGCCCTTAGAACTGTGGCTAGTACAGGACCAACACCCAATAATGTCAGTTGCCGGTGACGCTGTTACGGCTATCTGCGAAACTGTGATCACCCAAGGCTGTAAGCTGCTTGGGAGGGACGTTTAGGCAACGGCAGAGTTCGAGAGCTTCTGCAACCTACAACCTACTTCCAGTTCCACACAATGCTATTATAAATGGCGACCGTGCTCGCCTGACTCACTCTGTGTGAGCGTAAGGGATGGACTGCGTTTTCCAAGGAGAAGGGACAGTATGCTCCTGGTTGTAAACAAATCAGTAGGTGTCAAAGCCAGATTTAATGCTGGCAAGCCACTGCGGCTGTTTTTCCAGATCGGTTCAAAGGAAAAATGCTGTCTACGAAAAGATCATGCTTCGTGCCAGATTAAACACTACAGACTTTTTCAATAACATGATTTATTGACCATGGAGGAAAAAAAAAAAAAAATCCGTCATCCTGAAAGCTAGCTTTCACCTAAGGATCAAGGCTTTTTGACAAAGCCTTCTATGACACATACCTGTTACTCACGGACTGGGGTTCCAGGATTTAAAGACACACGGTTCTGAGCACTGCCTTCTTTTGAGAATCTTCTAGCAAAATTTAAACGCCAACAGTGGGCGTTGGCAACAAAATGACCGACTTTTCCAAGTCTAGTAAATATCATGGCTTTGGGGTGTGTGTGTGTGAATGTGTGTGTACGTGTGTGCAACACTGGATCTGGAAGGCTATTTAAGCTTTGCCCCAGTGACCAAGGAGGAAGCAGTGTTTCGAATATTAGCTGCAATCTTTCTTCCACGCTGCTGTGTCTGACAGATCTATGGAAACACAGGGGCACAAAATACATTTCTTCAGTTCCCTACTTCTCAGGCTCTCCACATGCTGGTTTAAAAAAAGAGGATCCCACAGGAACGTTCTCAAACCTGAAAATGCAAACCCGCACAGCTGGTGGGAGCTGGGAGATGTCAGTAACCAAAACACTCTTAGAGGCCAAAACTGTGCACCAGTATGTTTGGGAGAAGAATGAAATAGTAACAAAAAGTATCAGGTAGCCATTACAGAAGGTCTTACGTGTCACAGACTACATTAACAAGTTTAAACGCATGATCACGTAATTCACCCAAAAACACAATGAAGGAAGTACTGTTATTTACCAAATTCCCTGGATGAGGTAAGGAGCCTTAGACAATGTAAGCAATTTGTTCACACAGCTCCCACGTGAGGAACGCTGGATGTGAACTTGTAACCCCAAAACGTCAGCTGTCAGTCTGAACACGGGGGCTCATGTGAGAATTTCCAAAGAGACAAACGATGGGCTTAAAAGTGTGCCCATCCTACAAGCTCACGTCTGCCATCTGTGCCGTCCAACAGAGTGGCTGTGAGCTCCGTGTGGCTACCGAAATCAAATGCAATTTCAAATTCTGCTGCTTAAACTGTTGTTGAACACTTAACATGTGGCTAGTGCAGCCGATGGCCTGAAATTTCAGTTTCATTTAATTTTCATTACTTGAAATTTCAACAGTCTCATGTGGCTATGGCCTCCATTGGACAGTGCTGATGGTGGAATTGTTTTTGCTGTATCAGACATGGTTCAGGGATGCTTCACCAAAATCTCACAAACAGTGGGGCATGAGGGGCTCTGCCCAAGGGCCCAGAGAAAATCATGGGGATAAATTCTGTGTCTCTTCTCTAGGATCAGAGACAGTATGTTCTTCAAACACAATCACGTGGCCTTTCCAATATCCCCAACGCCCAGATCTCCTGACTTTCTCCTAAGTCACAGCATGAGGACAATAAAGTCACAAGAGACAAACCCAAGAACAACTGTTCTCAGACGCTGGTTGCATCAGCTTCAGCTTCAGCGGGGGCGGGGTGGGGGGAGGGGCGGCTGGTTGAAAAGCAGGTTCCTGGGTCCCGCCTCCCCTGGGCCTGGGGGGAGGCCTTGGGTTCCATGTCTGAAACAAGCAGCCAATGTAGATTTCAATGCAAGTGGTCTAGCTTCAGAGGCTGAATTGCATATTTATCTCCTGGCCTCTTAAATAATTATAGCATATGAAGTTTTCGAGAATAGCACAAACTGGGCTGGAAGCCAGACAGTCATCACTCTGCACTAACTGCTCACTTCTATGACATCGGGCAAGGTGCTTAGTCACTGAGGCCTCATTTTTGTTTCATCTGAAACAAAATACTTGCTATTTGTCCTCTAGGACAAATGAGAGCACAAATGTGAGAGCATTTGAGAGGGATAAGGGCTTAAAAACACACTGCATAGACATCCTATGAGTTAGAGAGATGTTTTGCTTGTCTCGCAGAGTTTAAATAGGTTCCACATTTAAAAAAATCCACATTTTTAACTTGTCTGGAGAAAGTGGAATGGTTGGCAATTTGGTACGATTAGGAACATGGCTCTGGGGTCATAGGCACAGGTTCAAGCCCCCACTTGACTTTTTAAAAGCTGGGTGACTTTGGGCAAACGGTTCAACTTCTCTGTGCTTCAGTTTCAACTCTGAAATGATAATCTTTTTGTTTAAAAAAATTTTTTTTTAAACATTTATTTATCATTGAGAGACAGAGAGACACAGAGCGTGAGCAGGGGAGGGGTAGAGGGAGGGGGAGACACAGAATCTGAAGCAGGCTCCAGGCTCTGAGCTGTCAGCACAGAGCCCGACACGGGGATCGAACTCACAAACGGTGAGATCATGACCTGAGCCGAAGTCGGTGGCCCAACCGACTGAGCCAGCCAGGCACCCCTGAAATGATAACCTTAATAGTATATCCACCTCAGAAGGCTGTGAGGGTTGAATTAAGTAAGCTAATATAAAGTGCTCAGAACAAAGTCTGGCACATGGTAAGAGCTATAGAATCGCTAGTTGAAGAAATAAATATCTTTGCACATGGCCACCACAGCTGGAGCTGAGCGCTGGCTGTCATCGCCAGATAGGGTTGACGTGCACATGTTTATCACAAGCTCCACCAAGAACCATTTGACGATGGGGTCCCTGATGGAAGGGGTAGACATGTGTCTCCCTCCTTGGGTGTTCTGCCCATGAGGGGCAGACACACTTAGTGCGTCTCAGAAAAGGACTTCTCAGTTATCCATGGTGAAGGACCCGTTTTTTATTTTTAGTCCATTGCAGACAGACATGTGGTCCTTCTGAGCAAGACTGACACACAGCACATGCGACATACAACTCACTCATGGCTTCCACAACACCGACTGGTCTGTACCTGCACCGATAAGACAAGCCCACTGAGCATGCATGTGGATGTTGTGGCAATGTCCAATTGTTCTAAGAGTTTCTTTTTTTTAAATTTTTTTTTTCAACGTTTTATTTTATTTTTGGGACAGAGAGAGACAGAGCATGAACGGGGGAGGGGCAGAGAGAGAGGGAGACACAGATTCGGAACCAGGCTCCAGGCTCCGAGCCGTCAGCCCAGAGTCTGATGCGGGGCTCGAACTCACGGACCGCGAGATCGTGACCTGGCTGAAGTCGGACGCTTAACCGACTGCGCCACCCAGGCGCCCCTAAACGTTGTCATTTTCAGTACGTATCTCACGGCGGACTGTGGCTAGCTTCCTTCCTCAGACTACGCTTTGAGTAGTGCCATCTCAGAGAACATCTCCATCAGTCTTCACATGCACGCAAACTAGCTGGACAGCTTGGCTGGAGAAAGCAGGCCTCGAATTTAATCTCTCTCACGCTCTCCCCCTCTTCTGTCCTTTTCAGCCTGCCTGCCCTCTGCTGTCTATCCATATTTCTTTTGCCTCTATCCACACATCAAAATGAGCTCCCTAATGAGATACTGGGGTTCAGAAAAGCCTTGGAAGCTGTTGTGGATGCTCCGGTGTCTCAAGCATTACCCAGCTTTGTGAGTACCATCCCCAGCTCACAGCTGCCTCTGCTTCTGAATGTTGTCTTTGGCCAATAGCACCTGCCGTGTCCCATGCCCACATCCTCCACAACCTCATCCCCAGGCTGTCCTCCAGCAGCCCAAAGCCAGTGACCGAAGGACATGGTGGCGTGGGATGACAGCCACTTTGTCGCAAGAGGGAAGCAAACGTACGATGCAACTCAGCCTCCAGAGCCCCCGTGGGATCAGGGTGAAGTCAGATTCCAGCCCAGAGCTGGAGTCTTCGCCTGGCCCCTCCTGCCGCCCTGGGCCCTCACTGTGCCTCCCCTTCCCTGGGAGCACGCCCTGAACATGCCACAGGCGTCTGCACCCGTCTCAGGCTCTGCTTATAGGGAATGCGTTCAAAGACAGAAGCCATCTGAAACTGGGGTCCCCCTTCCTCGACAATCTGTTGGAGGAGGGCACGTGGCAGGAACATGAAAGTCCTGAAGACCAGCATCTGGTCACCCAGAGACTACCTCTGCTCTGTTTGCCAGGTGAAGAGGACCTACCTGTTGCATTCGACAGGGCCAGTGATTCCATGGAGCCAGGAGGGGTCTGCTCTGTGGGCGTCACGTCCTCGGTATATTTCAGGGAACTGATTGGATGGCGGGTCCGACACTGCTGAGTAGATATGCCCCCTTCCTCTTCCTCCTCCTCCTCTTCGTATTTGGGGACTGGGATGCTGCCTCGGGTTTCACTAAAGCTCTGACTGGACATATCGCTGTAGCTCTCCTGGGATCTCAGCCTTCCCGGGTAATAGTCCTCACGGCATTCCTTCATGAAGCTGCCGCCGTGCCCCTTCATGGCCAGTGATGAGCTCCTCTTGGGGTTGCTGAAGTGCTTGCCCCACATGTCGGGCTGGGCCCCAGCCCCCTGCCCTCCCGGACTGTAGGAAGTTCTGAGGTTGCACTGGCTGAGAAGCTGCAGAGGACTCTGGGACTGGTTCTGCTCCATCTTGTTCCCGTAATGGTAGGACTCGTCCCGGCTCCTCCAAATGGGGTCCCGGCTGAGGCTGGGCGTCTGGCTGGACAGGCTGAGCAGTTCCATCTGCAGCGACAGGGGGTCCACGTCGGCCGACAGCCGGTTGGAGCCCACCTGCAGCTGGCTGTGCTGGTTCAGCATGGGCTCCTCCGTCTTGCCCTTGTTCTTGCCGATTTTGGCACTGCGCCGGGACTCCTTGGCCCTGGCGTTCTGGAAGGCCGAATCGGATGAGTCAGAGCCATTGGGGTCCTCCCCGGCGCTGCAGGCCCGTGAGCAGAATATCTGGCCCTGCTTTGGGAGGAACGGCCGCCCCAGGAGGGACTTCTTGCAGTGAGCACAGCAGAAACAGGTCTCGGTGGCATGCCAGTGTTGGCCATCGTAGGTCATCTGACCTTGGTCGATCCCTGGGGATAGAGGAGACACGGGAGAGAGGCTGACAAGCTGCTCAGAGCCCTGTATCACCGTGTGAAACACACAGCATCCTGGTTTGGCTCAGGGTTCCAAACACAACAGAATAAACTATCAGCAGATCCATAATCAGGACCTCACACGAACGGTATTCATGTCCTATCAGGAGAGCCCCCTGGTTCCACCAATCAGCTGCCTCTGAACTCATCTGCTCCGAGCAGAGAAAATCTAGATCCAAGGGACGTGCGCATGGATCCTTCCACCTGGGATACATTCTCCCAGACAAAATAGCACTAATGACACTAACACACGCTTTCAGTGCTTTGCGTGTATGTAAACTCCTTTGACCCCTCCACTGTAATGAGGTAGGTTTCTAGTATCATTTCCATTTTTCAGACGAGGACGCAGGGATACGGGAAGGGTAAATAACTTGCCTAACTTAATACAACTAGGAATCACAGGTGAGATGTGTATCCACAAGCCTTGCTCCTAACCATGACATTGATACTTTCTCTTTCACTCTACTTGGGGGTCTGCTCAAACGCCAACTCCTTGGAGACGTCCTCCTGTACACCTGAGGGCATCCTCTCCACCGTTCTTTACCCGGACCTGCTGGATTTTTCTTCACAGCACGAACTGTGCTAGACATTGAAGCACTCCACATGTACAGCTGTTTGTTAATTCTCTCCCCACCCCTCCCAAACGAAGTTCTAGGAGAAGAGGTTCATTAATTTTCTGTGGCATGTCCAGGAACACAGCCTGATGTACCAGAAGGGCTCTTTATACACTGAATGGATGAACTGAACCCCATACCGGCATAGGCCATTCAGATGAAGAGATCGCTGTAACAGTTCAGTGGAAAAGAAAAAAGTAGATTTCAACACTCGGCAAGGAAACGCTTGGGTGTGGTTCGCCAAAGATATCCTCCATAAGCATGCACACCCTTTCCTTAATATCATCAGGGAAGGAAGAAACACATTTCCTCCCCATGCCAGGGCCGTCCCTGGTTTGCATAATCCTGTTACACCTGCCCTACAGGAACCTCCCAGAGCCCCAAGAGTTCTTCCTTCTCAGCATCTCTTCTGCCCCTTGCTGGTTCTAGGGCTTCATCCCCCTGTGGGACACCATCTTCTCACCCCCCTTGGGCCATGAGCTTTGGGCAGGGCTAAAGCCACTCCTGGACCTAGCAATGGCCAGTAAAGAACTGTATCTCCTACCCCAGAGACTGCGGCAGAGGTGGGCACATGACTTGCACTAGTGCAATGCCAGAGTCACCTGGGACTGTTGCTAAGACAGTGATGTATGGAGGCTCTCTTTTGACAGCAGCTGCTAAGCTGGCAGAATGGAAGTCTGGACACGTTGGGGTCCCCCCTCCTGTGGGGTGAGCCTGTGGAGTATGCAGTTACCGTGGGATGGAAGGGGGCCTTTGCAAGCCTCCTGCTTTCTGATTATAAAAATCTTCCCAGAAACATAGTAGTACTAATTCGGCTGATAGTCCTGAACCTGGACTTCCCAGGAATAACTTCGGGAGACTTGTCTAGAGAGGTGGAAACAAGAAACCAGAGAACAAACTCTACCCAGAAGAAGAGAAAGGCAAGAACAAAGGGCAAAAGGCAAAACAGCTGTCCCAGCCTCCCATGCTCTCTCCCACCTACCTTTATATCCCTGGAGCCCAGGGAGAGAGAGAGAGGCACAAGGCAATTCCTCTCCTATGAGCTTCGCCCCAAACTAAGGGGTCTCTGTTTATTTGGGAGTCTGGCTCTAGAGACTAAGAAGGGAGTTTTAGAGGGACAGGAGCAGCCACAAAGTCGGCTCTAAGGCCAAAGGGCCACTGTGGGAATCAACCTGGCCTTCCCAGGCAGGAGAAGTGGTGGGCGGGGCTAGAGACAGGACCCAGAGCTGCTGGGCTCAGCCACATTTTCTCCGCAGGCTCCTGGGAGGAAGCAGGGCGGGCAGTACGGGGAGGCAGAACTCTGGAGCAGTACAGAGGGAGGCTTCAGGAGTCAGAGGAAGGAAGGTTCGCATCCCATTCCAGCTGGCTGGAAAGATGCCGAAGCCCATCTGCTGAGTTCCCGGCTGGCTCTGAGCTGCGTGACCCTGAGCGAGTGGCCTCAGTCCCCGCTGCAGTTAAAACCTCTGACCTCGCCCGGCTGCTATGAGTTAATACGCAGAGAGCGCTCACACCCGCGTCTGCTAGCTCCTCTCGCTCTTCTCCTCTTTTTATGTGGTCTTACTGCCCTTCGCCCTCCCCGCTCTGGGGGCCGCTGCCCGGACGCAGTCCACGAAAGAACGCCACGGCTGGCTCAGTCTGCCTTGCCCTCCCGCCTGGAGGCTGTGCTGGCATCCCGGCTGCCCTGCATCCCAAGCGGCCGCAGCCTTGCCCACTCCCTGTCGCAGGCACACAGGAAGCCCAGTTCCCGGATCTGTCCTCCACCAGCTGCCTCTCCGTGCTTCTGCAAGCAAGCGTGCTCAGATGTGGGCAGCAGGGGCCCCTTCTGGGGACGGGGCCTTGCAGAAAGGCTGGGCTGGGGTGGGGGGAGCAGAGGGGAGGCGGGTTACAAAGCGGCCCAGCAGGCAGCACAACGTGGTCCCTGATAAACATCCCTGATGTCAGAGGGTCCTCTGAACTGGTCCTGAACTCTAAACATCTGGAAGAGGGCTCTGCTCTTCCACATCTAAGCGCTCCTCTTTAATTCCCCCCTCTAAGCCCCCATAAGCCCTTCTCGGAGGGTGTGTGTGTCTATTGCCTGCTACAGCCTCGGTCTGTTCGTAGGACTGTTTACTCTGCTGTGCGCAGGCAAAAGTACTGTTGCCCTAGCAACGGCTGCCTGATGCAGGGTCCACTCGGAGCGGCTGTATAAATATGGAATATTTGTGTAATATGGTCAGAGCAAAGCACCAGGAGACGGTGGTCTGCATGATATACAGAGCACACCCTTCTGCTGTTGCAGGAAAATTAGGTTTCACAGAAAAGTAGATTTCGAAAAAAAAAAAAAAATCAGGGACAGCATTTTAACTGCAGCAGTGAGAATACTATGGGCCTCAGAGGTCCCCTTTTCTGGTAAAACACTGATGCCTTTTTACGCATTTAAGACGGAAGGAGAAGGGAATGCCAATCAACGTCTCAGATAGCTAGGAGAGAGAAAGAGAAGAGGACAGAGGGCCCTTCTGCGGGGGGTACAGACAGATTTTCTCTCTTCCAAGTTGCTGAGCAAAAATCCTAAGGGGCAGTTTCTGGAGAAGCTTTTGAACTTCAAAGGAAAGGGACAGAAGACACAGCAACACCAGTGGGGGGGGGGGGGTGTATCATGGCTGCAGGTAAGCTGTTTATCTGTACACTCAGCACCTCTCCTCTGAGCAAGTGCCGACTGGCAGACCCAGAATCCACAGCGACAAATGCTGGGTTCAAAAGCTGCACCATTTTCCTCTGACGCACCCCACCCTGTCCGTCCTCACATGGCCAGCCACCTGTCCAAATCAAACTCCCCATTTCCTAACTCTCAGCATAAAGGCAAGCCCGTTTCCCTGTTTTGATCTCGCGAGAAGTGACGGTTACTGGGTTCTTGGCTGAAGCACCAGGCCTTGAGGCGGTGAGGCCTTGAGGGGTTGGGGGAAGGTGGGTTTGCACGGCGCCAGGCCCCGGGAAGGGAAGAGTGCCGGATGATATGGCTGCATAGCAAGGTTGAACCCTGAGCCCGGTGGGGACTCCAGCTCAGAAAGGCCTCATGGAGGCAGGCCTGAGTCCCGTGGGACGGATTGCCCAACAACAAAGGACCGCCGAGCACACAGTAGGTGCCTTGTCCACAAAGCTGTGATTTTTACCAGCTCACAGAGCTCTCCCAACTAGTCGCTAATTTTTCATTTAAAAATGCCACTTGAGATGAAGCACGGAGACGAAATCAAACTCTTTCCGTTTCTGATATAATCTTCTAGGTGGGGCAAAAGGGGCGCCCAGACCGATTATCTCCACGTCTGCCCACTATAGGTAAGGAGCCGGCAGGTTCTGAGCAGATTTCTGGGAACTGCACAAGCCACAGGAAGAGCAGACTGCTAGTCTTACAGACACTCACCCACTGCCAACTCTTTCATTTTTCTTTTCAAAGGGTGGCTCATTCTCAAGGTGCCAGAACAGGCAAGTTGAACGAACAAGCCACAGACGCAGCGTGATCTGGAAGAGTGCTCAAGAGTTGAACAGACTGGTTATTTGCGAAGAGAAAATGATTCCCACCGTCTCAGATCTGCGGCTTAGTCGGGAGAGTTTAGAGCTTATCAGCTCTTTCAGGTTCTCTTGCTTTCTTTGTATTTGGCTGGGTCAGCTCTTGCTGATTTTTTTTTTTTTTTAAAGACGTGCTTGCCAGAAACCATTTGGTGTTCTTGACTGTCCCTTTCTACAAGAGGACTATTTTGGGTCCTCCCTCCATGGATCCTCAAGTTTTTCCAAGGAGGCTGTGGAAGACATCTGTTTTATCTTCTCCCTCTTGTTTTCCTTCCGGGACCACTCCCCCTCCCCTCGGTAGTGGGGCTGTACCTCACATAACCCCATCTCCGGGCTGGGCCTATGACTCAGGCAGACCAACTGAAACACCTGTGCTCTTGTTTCCAGGGTGGAACACATGACCCAACCGGGGATGATAAGGTTCCTATCTGGAGGAACTGATTCGGACGCGAAAACATCCACGGCCCCACTCCTTTCGAGAATGCAAGTGCCGAGACCATGTAGAAGTGGGGAGTCCTCTTGGCCAGCATGCGAAGACAGCTTGCTTTTTCACCGCCGCCAAGAGAAGGCGAGCTGAGCTGAGACACAAAGGACCCAAAACCCCAGACTTTGTCTGAGCCCTGAGCCACCCCTATCTGAAGCGAGCACGCTCTTTGGCCTCTCTAGTAACGGAGCCAAGAGATTCCCCTTTTTCAGTGAAGCCAGGGTGGGTCGGCCACAGGGACTGTAACTACACCAGACACCAAGGAGATCCAGGGGCAGGAGGACCAAGCTGAGCACCCGGGGCCGCCTCACCTATGTGTTGAGCACAGGTGTCGCAATATTCCGCGTACAGGGACTCGAAGCAGTGGCAACAGTAGGGCCTTCCCTCCTTCATGATGTAGCGCTGGCCGCCGAGCACTGTCTCGCACTCGAAGCAGCAAAAGTGTTTCATGTGCCAGTGCCGCCCCTCGGCTTCTGTGCATTCGTCTGCAAAGATGATCTAGAGATGGGGAAGCCAAATGATCAGTGGTTAAGACCCAGCTACGATAAGGCACTTTAAAGGACAACAGCTGTGGGGGCCCCAAACGAGAAGCATGGGAAAGCAGGTCCTTCCCACAAATCCCTCAATAAAAAACCTGGACGTATATGCATATTCTAGATCTTTATCAGTTGGGATGAGCCTACAGCACCACGAAACACAGTTTCTGGTCTGGCCAGGTATGAACTTAACCACATTTAATACGAGAAATCATGTTCTACCCTGAAGAATATGAAGCAAGACCAGAAACTGATAGCTCATGGGCACTCCAGATAACACATATATGTTTTATTTGGCGGATACACAATCTTTTTTAAAAACAGGAAATGTCACATTAACGCCTGAAATCCTGGTTTCTCTGTTGAAAACACAGCATTTAAGAAGAGGGATTGCTATTTCCAGGTGAGTGGTGAGTTCTCCAGCTCAGTCCTATTTTTCACCACTCACTGTTGTCTTAAAATGTGTCACCTTCACGGACAACACCTGCCTTGTCCTCAGAAGCACTTGTGTTTTGACCTCCAATATGGAATTTTTGAAATTTCAAAGCACAGATTTCAAAGCTTACTACAAACCACAATAATCAAGACAGTGTGGTGCTGGTATAAAAATAGACATACAGATCAATAGAAGAGAAATAAAAGTCCAGAAATAAAGCCAAACATTTATGGCCAAGTGATTATCAACAAAGACGCCAAGGACATTCAACGGGGAAAGAATAGTCTTTTCAGATGTGGCTGGGCCAGTTGGATAGCCACATGCAAAAGAATGAATCTGAGCTGTACACAAAAATTAATTCAAAAGGGATCAGAGACTTAATGAGCCAAATACGATAAAGTGCTTAAAAGAAAACACAAGTGTAAATATTCATGACCTTGGACCCAGGTTTCTTAGCTGTGACACTGAGAGTGTAAGCAACAAAAGAAAAAAACAGATATATTGGACTTCATCAGAATTAACAACTTCTGTGCTTCAAAGGACATCCTCAAAAATGTGAAATATAACCAGAGAATGGGAGACAATAGTTGCAAATCATGTATCTAGTAAGGAACTAGTATCCAGAATATACAAACAGCTCCACAATAAAAAGAAAAGCCACCCAATTAAAAAACAGGCAGAGGATTTGAATAGACATTTCAAAAAAAGAAGATACAAAAACAACGGATAAACATATGAAAAGATGCTCAACGTTATCACCCGTTATCACCCGTTAGGGATATACATAACCAAATCACAACGTGGCATTACTTCGTACACACTAAAATGAAAACAATGAAAAAGTAAGTGTTGAGGAAGATGTAGGGAAAGTGCAACACCATTCACTGACGGTGGGAATGTAAAACAGCATAGCTTCTCTGGACGAGAGTCTGGACTGCCTCAAAAAGTTAAACACAGAATTACGGTATGACCCAGCAATTCCGCTCCTGGGTATATGTTCAAGAAAACTGAAAAGATACATGCACACAAACACCTGCATATGCATGTTCATACACTACTGATCATAATAGTCAAAAAGTGGAAAGAACTTAAATGTCCATCAATGGACAAAGGGCTCAACAAAATGGGACGTATACACATGACTGAGTATTATTCAGCCCTGGGAAGGAATAAAGCACCATTACATGCTACAACGTGGATTAGCCCTGAAAACATGGCTCTAAACGAAAGAAGCCAGACACAAAAGATCCACTTATGTGGAATGTCCAGAATATATAAATGCACAGAGACAGAGAATAGACCAGCGGATGCCAGGGCTGGGGGAAGGGCGGGCGTGACCGCTAATAGATACAAAGTTTCTTTTTGGGTGATGAAAATGACCTAGGATTAGACAGCAGTGACAGGTGTACAACTCTGTGAATATACTAAAACCCACCAAATTGGACACCTATAAAGGGTGAATGAACCCTATGATGTGTGAATGACATCTCAATAAACAAAAGTTGCAAAACACTTAAATCATCGTATTCCTTGGCCATTAGATAACAGCAAGTGTTAGGAGCACAAATCTCCAGCAGGAGAAGAAACTGAGGCAAAGCGGCGGCCTGGAATTACAGAGGTGGAACTGAACTGGGTTTCCCAAATACCTCTCTAGAGGGCCTCTTTAGAACATCACCATTATTAGCATTAGAATCCAAATTACTTAAGGCTGGTCAACTTCCTCCTGGAGAAGGGAACCTCCCTAGGCACGTAGTGGACTAGGGCTGAACAAGGGCAGGGCTGCTTCCAGAGGCCCACATTGCTGTCTGCAAGGTCAGAACCAAAAATCCATTCTGTGTAGGAGGAAACCTCCATCCCAGAACGTTCCCCAAATTATTCCATAAAAGCGGTCAGGTTTAGAACATTCTCCTTTCTCCTCCAAACTTAAAAAAAAGAACGAAAGAGAAAGAAAAACTTTTTATAGGAATATAGGCAATAGAAGCTCCAAACTTCTGAAGCCAAAGCACATCTCCTATTCTTGCAGCTTACAGATCATACTGCCATGTGCTCCCGGTGGGAGAAAACACCAGGCACGGGCTTTGTACTCCAGGGTGCTTTGTGACCTGGGGTAGCACATTCAAGTACCTCCCAGAGCGTGGGGCAGAGCTCTCCACAGGAAATATGCCTCCGCCTCCTGAATCCTCATCGGAGCTCTGCTCAATCATGGGAAAGCGAAATAGTGCCATCAAATGTCTCCCTTCTCAAACCAGTTTGTCCCACTGAAGCTTTAGGAATCAGAACGTCAGGGCCACACCATTACCGAAATCTAACGCTGCACAATGCCTTTCTTTAACAGTTCAGAACTGACCCAGTAGCAGGGACTCCCCTCAGCTACAGAAGCTGCTTTCCTACCTGGATGCCCAGGGGATGGCCACTTTCAGGCATGCTAGCAACCAGGGATGGGGGTGGGGCTTGCTTCTTGCAAGGTTAATAGAAGAAGGTGGAGGGGTCTAGGGTTTTCTTCTGTGCGGGGCGGGGCGTTGGGGGTGGGATGTTGCCTAAGGCACAACTGAGGGGCGACAGGCAGGGCTTGAGCCCCCATGCGGCGTGCTCTGACCTCATCGCAGGCTGCGCAGCGCGGCTTCAGGCACTCGGCGTGGTGCCTGCCACAGTAGATCTTCCCATCCTGGTAAAAGTAGATCAAATCCACCAGCAGCTCGTTGCAGACGGTGCATATGAAGCACGGCGGGTGCCAGCAAACCCCGTGGCCGGCGCGCGATGCAAACACGGCGATGTCCCCGCCATTAATCTGGCCTCCGCACTGTGAGGCAATCAGACACGTCAGCACAAACACCAGCCCCGTCTCTCAGGGCTGCACGTAACGGTAAGAGACCACCACCACCACCTAGAGCGGGTCACCGTGCACTGATTTTCAACCCGGTGACTGTGCTCCTTGTGTCACATATGTGGCAGGGCGGTCTTTGCTCTCCCTCCCCTCCACTCCCTGCTCTCCTTCCCTGCAAGGAAGGCGAAGATGAAGCGACTGAGAAAATAAGGAGTCACAAGGTGGGAAAGGAGGACAAACTCTTTTAGCATAACAACCACACAGGAGCTCTACAAGCAGGAGGCCAAGTGACATGTGGTGAAGGCGTCCTTATCTTTGAGATGCTCCAAACTCTATGTGGAGGCACAGGGGAGTTTAACACCAGCAGGAACAGGCGGCAGGGGGTGGGGGGCTGAAGAGGGGGGCTGTAACATGGGAGAGGGGGTGGGTTCATAAAAGCATGCCCCCCTTTATTTCTCCAAAGGCCTTTGAGGCAGGCTTTTAGCCTGTTTTCTCTAACTTCTTTTTGACTTAGTCTTGACTGACAAGGCACCACTTTTTTTTTTATTATTTAAAAAAAAATTTTTTTTAATGTTTTTATTTATTTTTGAGACAGAGAGAGACAGAGCATGAGCAGGGGAGGGGCAGAGAAAGAGGGAGACACAGAATCTGAAGCGGGCTCCAGGCTCTGAGCTATCCACACAAAGCCTGACGTGGGCCTCGAACTCAAAGACTGTGAGATCATGACTTGAGCCGAAGTTGGACGCTTAACCGACTGAGCCACCCAGGTGCCCCAACAAGGCACCACTTCTAAGGCCAGACTATGGAAAGGGCTTCTTGTCTCCCCTTCCCCTATCTTCTTACTCATGTTCCAAAGTTCCTTCCCTTACGCGGAAAAGAACGAGGCAACAACCCTGACAACCCACACGTGATGGCTGAGGTCGGGGCTTTGAAGCAGGAGTCAAGTGTGAGGAGGTAGGTCCAGGGAGAGGTTCTCTGCTGACGATGGTGATGGCCATGAGGTTCACACCTGAGGGTCTAGTTGGATGGCCCCACATGAGTGGCTGAGCTCCAGTCACCATGTCTAAAGAATAGAAAAGCTGCCTCTAAACCTTTCCCACACCGTGGCCCTGGCCATCATATAGGTTGAAACGTTTCACAGAAAATGAAGTAAAGGTCTTGTGGAACAGTTTCTGGGAGCTCATTGGTGGAAGTGACTAGACCAAAGGAAGACGTTTTGTTACAAAAGGTACTGTCCGTGCTTTTCTAACATTGGTAGACCTGGGATAAGCATAGTGATAAAAGACAAATGGAAGCACATTAAAATTTTTAAGAGTGTATTTGAGCACATATGATTGAAATTGGGTGCCTTAATCAAACTTGAAGTGGCTAAGAGGGCTCCGCCTACCTGGGACTAGGAGGGAGGTTCTCCAGAGAAGACAGGGATGCAAAGCAAGGAAATTATTTGATTGGCTGTAGCTTAAGTGGTTGCTTTATTTGAGAAAGCCTAGTTACCTATTGATGATTGGTTGGTTTTAAGGGTCATCTTCTCAATACTAAGGCAATGTCTTTGGCTTAGGCTTTGGTTTGCTTAGGTAGGCTACAAAGGTATTAGAGACACCTCAGTGTAATGGCTTTGTTTAATTGCTTTAACAGTACGGAATCTCACGTAATCATCACCTTAATTCCACCACGTAGGCATCTGTCATCTACAGTTTGCAGATGACAAATGGAGGAAAAACAACATGGTCAGGGTCATCTGGCAGGAACATGAGTCAATCTTGTCCTTCTGCCTCCATGCCCTTGTCACTATCTTATACTACTTTTGACACCTGCCCATGAAATGTCCAACCTTTTCTTTCTCCTTAGAAGAGCCCAGCTGGGCTGGTTCCAGCAGGCTGGTCTCAGAGCAGCCAAATTCTGGATCTGAGGACACTGAATCGCACATCTTATTTTTTTTTTTTTTAAGTTTTATTTATTTATTTTGAGAGAGAGAGAGAGTGAGGTGGGGATGGGCAGAGAGAAAGCAGACTCTGTGCTGACAGCAGAGAGAGCCCAAAGCAGGGCTTGAACTCACAAACCATGGGCACATGACCTAAGCCAAAGTTGGACTCTTAACTGACTCAGCCGCTCAGGTGCCCCTGAATCTCACATCTTAACCAGTGACCACCCCCATATCAAGGGGAAAGACTCCATTGCCAAGTCTCTGGGCCTGTGGCTCCCCTATTAAGGAGCTCCTGTATTTCACCCACGTGAACCTTCTCACACCGCCCCTCCGAAATCTAAAAAGGGCAGTCAAACGGCACCCACTCCCCTCAGGCAGTATCTTGCTTTCTCTTCACTGATCCAGCTCATGTATCTTCAGCACCTGAAAGGTTTCCTTAAGAGCTTGAGGAGGCAGAGGAGGCTTTTCAAAGAGCACCAGAGCCAAAGAGCAGTGCCGAAAGCGATGATCAGCACCAGAAGGCTCTATGGCCAAGAGGAGGGGCAGGGAGAACACAGGTGGGCTGCACGTCCACCTTTCTTTGTTTAAAACCCTCCACCACCATGCCCTGAGCACGCTACAGGAGATGAAGAGAACACACGAACCCAGACTCTTCAACTCAGTGAGGTCCCAGGGAGCATTCAGGGGGACTGCATGCATGTTGCTGAAGAACCCTCAAACCCAAGGAGATGGCCATTCACCACCCCCTTTAAACGGTCCTGGGATGAACCCATGGTCCAAATTCCTTTTTCTAAAGGGCTCATTTTAAAATAGAAATCCATGGGGTGTCTGGGTGGCTCAGTCGGTTAAGCGTCCGACTTCAGCTCAGGTCATGATCCCACGGTTCATGAGTTCGAGCCCCGCGTCGGGCTCTGGGCTGACAGCTCAGAGCCTGGAGCCTGCTTCGGATTCTGTGTCTCCCTTTCTCTCTGCTCTCCCCTGCTCACGCTCTCTCTCTCTCAAAAATAAAATAAACATTAAAAATAAATTAAAAAAATAAAATAGAAATCCATCATGTCTTTCCTTTGCTTAAATCCTTCAAATGACTCCCCATCTCCTTCCAATGGCTTATACCACTGGCCCTCCATGAACTCACTTCACCTGCTACTTCTCTCCCTTTGCTCCCTCTGCCATGCCACAATGGCCAACTCTGCTGTTCCTTGAGCACAACAGAAATGATCCTGCCAAGGGGCACCTGGGTGGCTCAGTTGTTTGAGCGTTTGGCGACTCTTGGTTTCGGCTCAGGTCATGATCTCGCAGTTTCGTGAGCTTAAGCCCTGTGTTGGGCTCTGTGCTGATGGCATGAAGCCTGCTTGGGATTCTCGGTCTCCCTCTTTCTCTCTGCCCCTCCCCCACTCGTGCTGTCTCTCTCTCTCAAAATACATAAACATTAAAAAAAAAAAAAAAAAAAAAAAGAGGGGCGCCTGGGTGGCGCAGTCGGTTAAGCGTCCGACTTCAGCCAGGTCACGATCTCGCGGTCCGTGAGTTCGAGCCCCGCGTCGGGCTCTGGGCTGATGGCTCAGGGCCTGGAGCCTGCTTCTAATTCTGTGTCTCCCTCTCTCTCTGTCCCTCCCCTGTTCATGCTCTGTCTCTCTCTGTCTCAAAAATAAATAAACGTTAAAAAAAATTAAAAAAAAAAAAGAAAAAAAAGAAATGCCTCAAAGCCTGTGAGATGCCTGTTCCCTCCACCCACTGAGATCTGCAGTACCCCCTCCCGCAGTTCCTGGGAACCTCTGCTCAGAAACCGCCTTCTAAGAGGCGCCTTGAGCAGCCACTTTTCTGAAAATCGCAACCTCCTCAGACTCGCAGTGTTTGGAGCCTCCTTTCCCGCTGTGTTTTTTCCTCTCTTCTTTATTTTATTGTTTGACTTCTTCCCCTAGAACCGAACCCCACACAAGGGCAAAATCAAGCTCTCAAGTCTTTTGTTTGCTGCTGTATCCCTGAGAGCTAGACCTGCGCAGGACGCACAGTAGGCACTCAATAAAAGAACTGTTGAACAAACAAACACGTGCAAGGAGGTCAGAGCCATCCCTCCTCCCTCCCTGGAATCCAGGCTCACCTGCTCACAAATAGCTCCTGTCATCGTGACTGGGAAGGGTCTGACATTCCCTCGGCCCAAGTTTTCCCGTTTCCTCTGGTTGCTGAAGAGCTTTAGCTCCCTCTTCTCTTCCTCATCCAGGGAGTTGCAATATCGAACCTGAACAGACACAGAGAGCGGCAGAGTGGATGTCGCCCTTGCTCCATGGGATTTCTGAAGCCCATGCCCCAGAGTTTTCTTCGGTAAACACGCTCCCATTCCGTTGTACTGCTCTGGTCTGCACGGTCCCACCAGCAGGCTCGGGGCTGTTTAAAGGGAGTCTCTACCTAGGATGGCGGACAGCCAACACAGCTTACGAGAGGCGCCAAACTCCGGAGCCCACGTCATAAGCAGGCTAAAGGTTCTGGAACTGTTCCTCATCCCTACCGCCCTGCTCTAAGCCACACTAAGGTTCACATCATGCGGGATAGCTCTGATGCTGGTCAAAATCGGGGACGTTTTCCTTCTTTAAAAATGAGGTGGCTCTTCAAATGGATGGCAGGGTCCAGATATGTTCACCTCCACGTGCCCACGTGAGTGATCCTCGACACCAACGGACGGCTCCATGGTAGCAAGCCAGAGCAGCTCTCAACTTCTGTTCTCCCATCTTATTTTGCCAAAACGGACAACCAAAGCCTTGAGGCTAAGGAGTTGGACCAGAGGTATGGTTGCTGCTTCATGGAAGTCCCTGCATGTTTATCCGTGTACAGGAGGGAAAAGGGCTGCCCACTGGGCTATGGCTAACACATCGACTTGCATAAGATATTTTCCTTCTCATTAAATACAAAAACTCGGAGAAGTAAGCAAGGGACACTCGGAGACACTCAAATCCAGCACTCCCCAGGCTCTCCCCTTACGAACTCACACAATGGGAATTCTGCCGTAGTCCTGAACTATTATTTACTTAATGCTGGTTTTAAAACGGACTCACTTTTTAAAAACTTGAATACATTTAAAAAATTACAGTATATTATGACTATAAGTCGCAAGTCCGTATCACCTACCAAAATCAGATGGTAACCATAAAACTAAACAGTGTAAGAATGAAACCATGTTGCTGGATTCTAGCCACTTCTGCTTGTGGGAGACCCTAAAGCAGAGATTCTTAACGTGTAACCACGTTACAAGTGGTTACTTGGTTACTCACAGGTAAGGACTGGCACGAGTTGGAGAGGTGTGAGGAAACTGACAGTCCAGAATGAAATTCCCCGGTGCTTATGCAACCGCTCGATCACGAGGAGTGGAGCACACTTTAAGTGGGAGGGATTCTCTCCTTACATGGTTCACTTTTCGTTCACTGCCATGTCTGTGTGTCACCTAAAGTTGTGTGTCTGCCACACTTTGGGCAACATGGATCCAATCCCGCCTCCCTGTCTGACTTTTGAGAAATGTGAACATCAAGAAAGGTAGGTGAGATGCTCAGATGGTTTGTGATACAAGGGTTAGAGGGAAACTTCTGAACCAGGACAGTCGCATCCCAACTGGAAAACCAGTGCCTCTGTACGTATCTCAACTGTTTCATCGGGGCATATGACAGAATGATCAAACATTGATTTGAGAATCACTCTTTGTCCTCCAAAGGGCCATGTCAAATGGGCGAAATCTGCCCACGGGCTCATGAGTAAGGAAATCTCACCAACAGGAAGAAGGAATTTGAATGGCCTCTTTTCATGAAACCACAGTTAACTGTAAATGGAATAAATCATTAACAGCACAGAACAGAGAACCTTGCTCTATCAAGTAAAAAAGAGTTTAAAAAAAAAAAAAAGTCCTCATGTGGATGTCCCTGAGGACACTGCCGTGACCCGAACAGCCCAGAATATACGGTGACACAGCTGACATTTTATGGATGTGCTTTTAAAGAAAGGCACACCCTCTCCTGCTTGTAAAAACCCGCATTTTCACTTCCAAATTAGTTAGCTGGGCATCGGGTTACAGTGCTCGCTCTCAGCTTTAAAAGAGGAAACACTGTTTGTATTTGTTTTATGAAGTCCAAATGAGCAGCAGGAAACTGGCTCTCTTTCTAGGGACGTGCTTCAATTTTTTAAGCTTTTGCTTCACTTACTCAAATTTATTTTTCAGGCGTCTGAATTATCCCATTTGATCTGAATATGGCAATATAAATAATAAAATAGTACCTACTCCTTTCCCTGGAGATCCGGCTTGTGGGTGGGAGCCGTCGGTAGAAAGCTGGGGTCCACCCAGTTCTCTTAAGGGGTTATTTCTCCTTTCAATTTAAATTTATGTTTTTGTTTCGCATGCAATCAGAGTTAGGTGGACAAGTCCATTCTAGAAGAGGACTGTTTTTAAAAACCAGATACTTAAAAATTAATTTCTAGTTTATAAACCTAAACCCCTCAAGCAGGATGATCTTTTAAAGACGCATTCACGTATTTCCCTTTATGGGCCATCTGACTTCAGAGATAAGAAATGCCTGCTTACAGTGCCTACTGTCTTGGTCCAGAAAAAAAAAAACCTACGGCCTGCAAGCCATTCTTCCACGTGTATAAACGGTGACCCGGCAAGATGGCCTTTAAACGACAAAAACACAGACGTTCGAGAGCTGCAGATCTGGACATGTGACTTCTAAGGCAGCATAATGTGGAAAACTTGCACACTCGTTTAACATGAAATGATGCTGAAAATTCCAGAGAATCACAGGGTTTTTTCAGGGCTTGAACTGGCCCAGGGAACTGCAATCAGCTAAGGGACTCTGGCAACTAGCTCATTCTTCTTCACTGAAAACCTGGACTTGAGCTTTTAACTTTTAAGGCTCCCTGGTTACCCCAAACTAGCTAGCAGCACCAGGCAGAGAGGCAAGTCCAGTCCATAATGAGATCTGCCTTTCGAGAATTCTCTCCAGAAAGTGTCGGGCAGTTTCTCTTGGCCCTAATTAAGGAAGCTAAAGCCTAAAACGAATGCACCGGAGTTTTTCTTTGGAGAGCTCACGGATCACAGCATTCTGATTATGAAGAAGGTGACAGTTCACAGAAGCTTCCACGCACAGTCTTCCTAAGGCCCCGCTAGCCCCTTACCTCATTGTCATGTGGCGGCAGCTGGTGTAATAGCTGCTTGATCCGAAGTTTCTCTCCAGGACTGTTGACATAAGGAACCTTCTCTTCTGGGAGACAGCTGTAGTACTGGTGAACCTGAGGGATGGAGAGCACAGGGATCACTTGACATGCCCATTACTCAAACCACCTGCCCATTCCCACTCCCCGGGAGGGTCATTCCTGCAGCGGGACACCGTCTACTCTTCTACTCCCCCTTCTCTCCACCCTTCCGAGACTCAACGGCATATGCGTTTCTCACTGCAAGCAGACGGACTCATCCTTGAAGAGGCAGTGGGGCAAATCACCCCTCCTGGGGTTTTCCCTCTCTTGCAGGGGGGGAAACAAAGCCATCATGCTTTCTAGAAGAAGAGAATTCGGCAAATAGGCTGGTAGGGCTTTGTCGTCAGGCTCCCCCCGCCAAGAGAGAGAGAGAGCAACTTTACCATTTTCTCTGTGAGTCTCCGGCATGCTCTGTGCCTCCCTAGCCAAAGGGATGTGTCAGTGCCTGCCTCACACTCGAGCCAGAGCCAGACTCTGGCACTGGGTGAGCTGCTGGGTCCCTCAGCCTCCACCTACATGAAAAGCCCTCTAGGTTTTGAGCTCTTTGTAAGGGCAGGTAGCAGCTCACATCTGTCGGAACACAGAGTCACTAAATCTGGGATACTGAGTATGTAATTAAACATTGTCATTAACATGAGTATTTTTGCACATCCTAGAATGCTCCTCTTTAAAACTGTTAGGACATATTCTTGCACTTTTTGAGGCTCATTCAACTCTAACAAAGACTTGAGAAAGCACCTAGATTTGCCTGGGGAAAACAAAACAGACATTCTACTATCCAGCTGTATGCAAAGCTAGGGTAAGAAAAAATCGGCCAAAACGGAAGGTATGTTATTATATAGGAGAAGCCAAAAACAAAACAAAAAAAACCTCACAAGCTCAGATGACATCATGGAAAATTCTTTTCAACTATCTCTTAGCATCACTACCAGCTCTTGCAAAACAAGGTATTCATTCAACAAGACAGAGAAGACAGAAGACTTGTGGCTCTGAATTCATCATATTTGTTCCACTTCACAAACTTGGTCTAATTCCTTTGAGTTCAGGGAGCCCTGGATGTGAACATTTGTTTTGGGAATGCTGGGGCAAAGAGTTAAAAATCTCTGTCTACTTTGATCTCCAGAAACTAAACCATAACTGTTAAAGTGTGAGGGGTGGGGGTGGGTGGAAATAAGGCTTTGCAGGGACAAGGTCTCACCAAAATGCGAAAGCCACCCTTATTTTCATAAAAAATGGTTGTAACCATTCACCATCATGTGTGGCTACCACAGTCTTCAGCAAACCTCAAAGTCAACCATATAGACTGCTCGTCACAGACTAGGTGGTTTCTCAAGACAGGGCCCTGCAATACCTCGCCAGAGGGACTTGGCGGGAAGCCACGTCCTGGATGAGAAGGAAGGGCTCTGGGTTTTGAAAGCAGCCCACAGGTTATCAGCATTCTCTCGGAGAAGAAATGAAAGCCTAGATCACGAGTTAGTTTGGGATTAGAAGCTGGCCACGGGCCCATCAGAGACTGGCACGCCATTTTGCGCTCAGAGGAATCCGGGCATCATACACTATAGCAGGTAAGTGCAGGCAGAAAACAGAGCACTGTGTCTTAGGGAATGGGCCTTACCTCCCACGCCGAGAGACTGCTTGGAGCAAAACCTTGCCTCAGTATCCCTCTGACATTTTCACAACTCCTACCCTAGTGACAGAACCTTAGGATAGATGCTAATAAGAAAGGAATCACTGCAGACGCTTGATAACAGTCCAATTTGAGCTTGATGGAGCCTCTCCTTTCTCAGATACGCCTCTTCACTGCCCAGAGCACAGGTATCGCTGAGAGCCCCTGTGACTGCGACACCTTGAGCCAAGCCTTTGCTGATACTGTCCAGGGCTGACCCCAGTTGGGACCTTCTCTGCCTCTTCTGCAGCTTGGCCAGGTAGACCAGAACCCCCACGCATGGCTCTGTCACTTTCCATCTCCGTGCTCCTGAGTGAGCTCCATAACCTCTAAGAATCCTCATCATAGGACCACGGCAATTAAATGAGGCGAAGGCTGGGTACCTGGCCCTCAAAACAATAAATAACATGAATGCACAGTGGTGAGTCTATTATCCAGCCCGCGTGCTCCAAAGGGAACAATCCGGATTTTCCTGGCCTCTCTTTTCCATTTTGAGAGATACAGCAACGCTGTCAGCTTGCAGAGCGAGACCACACCCCGAGGCCCCCACCCATCTTAGTCTAAGAAAGAAGGCTACAAGGGAGAAAGATGATATTTAAGCTGGTCTGATTTCAGAGGGGAAAAAAAAGTGCAAATTACTGTAATGATGTGCTGTTGTCTCGAGAAACCCAGTGGTGTAGGAGGGCCTCATGAGGAAATGGAACCTGTACCTGGAAGGTGTCTGGTGAGGGATTCTCATCTCTCTATGCCCAGTGTCCTCTGATCTCTGCCCTAGTCTTCTTCCCTTCTGCCTGTTGGCTTCTCAAAGTTTAAGGTTTCCCATAGCACCCGAATTTACACCACCTCACTTCAGATCCATCCTAGAATGACTCACTTTGCTCAATTTCGAAATCGCCAGAGAAGGACCCTGCTTACCCCATCTTGTGCCAGGTCTACACCTGCAGACTGGAATGGAGAAGTTCCACCCTGTTTTAAGACTGGAGATAAAGGAGTCCCAACACGACAGGGCTGGGCAGAAGCAGAGGCGGCCATGACTGGAGAACTCCAGAGACAGTTAGCTAAATAAATACCTTGACGTGCTGACGTCCATCCTAAAGACTTAGAATTCCAAAGTCAACAGAGGCAGTGACTACTCTTAAGAACATAGCTCCATCTTCCCTGGCTGGGCATCTTGTGTTGTCGTTTAGGTTTCAAGCCCACTGATCACCATTGCTGAAAATGTGTCCTTTCCACCAGCATTCAGTAACTCCATGAATACAGGATGCACGAACAATAGTTTCTCAGAAGGCAGTCAACCATTTGGTGGACGACTTAAAAACTTTCCTAGTGAAATGCACCATTATTAAACCAAGTCAGCTAATGAGTTCATTGGTAAATTAACAACCTTCCAAAGCATCCCCATGTCACACGGTAGGCACTCTGGCTTGCTCTGAGGAAGGGGAATGAGTTGGTCCTTCAACCCCTTCCAGTGGTCCTGCCACTGCTTGGCTGGTTGTCCCCTCCTGGTATTCAAGGGCTGGCCTTTGCAAGCTCTTCCTCGAGCAAAGGGACGGGAATGATGGAGAAACTCCTCTCTTCAATTCCCACTCTGTCTCTGGCTGAACACAGAACTGCTGCATTGGAGTTTCCCCTGGCATCCTCCAAAATAAAACTACCGGGTAGCCCAAAGCAAACACTAAGCAAACCAACGGTAGGGGGAAATATTTAGTATACTTTCTGGCAGTACAAAAATGAAATCCGATACCACCCCTGAAAATACTGCAGACTGCTCATTTTCATCCAACCATGTTTCCCTAGTCAATTTTCACGAGTAAATAATCAAGTCCAATAGAATTTTGCCAAGGATGACCATTTCCAAGCTATCACCTGGTATGGTGATAACGTTTTCCTCCTGTGTATCTGGAGCATCACTCTCCGAAAGCAGGACTATGGAATGTGCTAGAAACTTTGTTCCATTTACTCATCGCTCAGGTAGGGGTGCCCTGTGCTACTGCCCTGGGTTGAGGTGTATGAGGTACACTTCCCCCAAATAAAAGCATTTTGAACACAATCAGCTGGCCCGTGACAAAGAAATTGCTGAAGGCCTTTGTTTAAGGTGTCACTCCCAGCAGTGAGGTTTGGCAATAATTTCAGTGTCTATCAAGATGGATTGTAAGAGCTTTAGTCAGTGTGCAAATAAAATCTACAAAGCAAGGCCTCACCCAGTTTGAAAGACTGGGTTTGTTAGAAGCAACTGCACATTTCACAGCATTTCTGCCTGGGCAGAGACGGAAGGCAGGGAGTCAAATGACTCCCCGTTGGAAAGAAAAGTGTGCTAATTAAAGAAAGACAAAGCGTGCAAAGTGCTTAATTTAGAGCAGTGGTTCTCAAATTTTAGCTGGCATCAGAACCACCTGGAAGGCTTATTAAAACACACATTTCTAATTCCGCAGGACTGGGGTGGGGCCCGATGGTTTCCATTTGTATATAACCCCTCCTTATGGGATGCCCCTGCTGGTGGGCCTGGGAAAATATTTTGAGAGTTTTAGAGTCATGCAACTGTTCTCCCTCAACGGCCAACCCCATGAGGCTGCCAGGTAAATGTTAATATTCCTCTGCTCTCCAGGACATCCAGGAGGCTCAGAAGACGGGAAGGAACTTGTTCAGTATCACCTAATTTTGCAGGCGTCTCTTACTATACCCACATACATATATGCTTAAGAAGGGGGATACCACCAGCTCTGGCAAGGATGAGAAATTCTAAGGGCAAAGCGCTCCTATTTTGGGGCAGGTCATTTTCCATATCAAAAGCATCCATGTTTTTGTTTGTTTGTTTGTTTGTTTTAAGAATGGGAACCCAACAAAGAAGTGAGATATTCTTGGTTGATCTCAGATTCAACTGTCCTTTACCATCTCAATGAAGGAAAGGATCAGTGAATATATTTATGTATTTAGTGGCTCTGATGGGCAAAGTGTTGTTGCATACAATATCTCATGGACCCTCCCCACACCCTGGAGGTTGGTACATTGTATTCACTAGACTGAGCAAAAAGTGGAAAAGTGGAAAAGTCATTTTTGGACTTGGCTTCCTCATCCTCTCCCTTTTTTTTTTTTTTTTTTTTTTGTGGATTCTTGGCCTTCTTTATCAAGGAAAAAAGACAGTGGCAGATGGATGGAAAGGAACAGAAAAAAACCCAGATATAGTAGATTCCCAGTATGTATGACTGACCACATATATGATGAACACATTTTCCTTTCGTGTTCTTCATAAGATAACCAAAACATGGTCCAAAATGAACAGGCAGTAGTTAAAAAATGATGTACCCCAAATTAAACTGTCTTTCCACAACCCCATGGAATGATGGTATAAGGGAGTATGGCAGAGATGGCTGTCTACCCATATCCATTTTCCTTTTCTTCCTTAATAAGAATGCCAAAATTTTACTTAAAGCATCAATATGCCCAACACAGAATAATATTTTTGCAACTCCCTAGTAACTATGAATGGGCACGCAAATAAATTCTGGCCAATGACACATAGCATGTGACTCCTAGGAGAATTCTTTCAAAGGAGGCCAAGCAGTTGGCAAAAGCCTTTTTGGCCTATTCCCCCTTCTTATGGTTTCCTGTCTGGAATGTAACAACAATGGCTACAGCTCCAGCAGCCATTTTGTACCATGAAGTTCTTTATTATACCACGGAACACCATAACAGCTCTGGATTGCCTATCTCTGAACTTATTTTATCAATGAGAGAAATAAATGACTTCTTTACTTGCAGTCTCAGTTACTAGGAACGGACGGCAATTTCTAAATGATACAGCACTGGTTCTCAGAGTTAGCGTACTGCAGAATCACGGGAAGCCTTCATTCAACATTATCCCCATTTTTATTCTTCTGGGACTGAAAAAAAAAAAAAAGCCCAGAATTCTTAATAAACACCTGACACCACATCAGGAGATACACCAGCTTAAGAGGAAGGCAGATGTGACTCCACAAGGTGAAGGCAAAATCTCCTGACGTGTAATCTCTGATGTGGGCTGACATACTTGAAAGGCTTTATGAAAGCCCATCTTAACCCAGAGACTAACTGGAAGATTGGACCTTATTTCATATTTTCCCTTTCCTGCAGTTTGAGAAGCTTGGAACCTCAGTTAATCTACCTCAATTCAGGGAGGCAATATCTAGAAAATGCCCGAGGTCTCAGAAGGCAGGTGCCACGGAGAAGGGAAAGATGTTGCTTGAATCTGCGGCACGTGGAGATTTTTATGAAAAGTGCACGCGAGTTCTGAAATGGAGACCTGGAGAACAACTGGGGAGCATCACAGCTATAAGCAAGCGGTGATGGGCTGCTTTTAAGGGCCATTTGTTCACTGTGCCCCCACTTGCCAGAATTTCATTACCCAAGCAAGAGGAGAAAAGTGGTGTTGAGTGGCATCTAAGAGGTAAAATTGTACCAAGTTTGGCTCCTCTCCTTTTCTCTTAGAGACCCACATTATAATTTTAATTGGTTGACTCAGGAAGTAATGTAGGAAATAACAGTCTAATATCTAATGCCTACACAGTACCTCCATCATGCTTCAAGTCCCATAGGATTAGGATCAAAAATCAGGAATTAAAGCTCATTTGAGGCATTTTCAAAGAAGGGTATTTCAAAGACTGCCCCCCTTTTTTTCTTCTCCCAATGAGACGAAACATAAAATCACGTCTGATGTAGGTTCAAACATATCCGGAATCCAGTCGCTTTCCCCCACCCCTATAGGACCGTCCAGCCACAACTAAGCGCTCACTCGAATTGCTGCCATGGCTGCTTCTGGACTCTGGCTTTCACCTTTGCTCCTCTGCAGGTGATTCTCTATTCAGCAGCAAGAATAACCCTATCTGAGCATTAACCAGGTCATGTCAGTGTCCTTCTCAAAACGTTTCATGACTTCCCATTCCTCTCTGATTCAAAGCCAGAGTCTTCACTATAAAGATTATGATCACGCCTCCTTAACACTGGCTGATCATATTGCTTACTATATTCCTGGGGTCCAGTTCCACTCCCAATGGCCTCCTTGATAGTCCTCTCACCTCAGGGCCTTTGCACTAGCTATTCCCTTTGCCACGAACATTCTTCCCCCTAGATATTTATGTGACGCCCATCCGCACTTCCTCCAGTCTTTGCTCAAAGGTCACCTCATCAGAGAGGTCTTCCCGATCAGAGAGGACTACCCTAATAAATCAGCACCCCCACCTCTTAGTCTCGAGACTAGGGCTTCTCGACTGGGGCTAATGTTGACCCCCAGGGGTTATTTAGCAATGTCTGGAGACTTTTATGGCTGTCCCAACTGGAGTGTGTGTGCGTGTGCCAACGTGGCAGGCTAGTGGCACACGGCTGGAGGGCGGGGATGCTACTAAAACTCCTACAGTACAAAAGAGGGCCTCCACGGCGAAGAATAATCTGGACTGAAGTGTCAGTAGTGCTGAAAGTGGTAAACCCTTAACTTGCTTTTCTTCAGAGAACTTACCATTTGCTGAGGCATACTTTACTAGTTCATTTTCTCTCTCTTCCCTCTAGAACGCGAATACCCGGGATTTGGTTCACGATACACCCCCAGAGGAGTATCTTGTACCTAGCAGGTACTCAGCACCTGTTTGCTGAGGGAATGCACGCTGTACATCCTCCTGCCTTTCCAGTTTATCGAAGGACTGGGAGAGACATGGAGCAAGAGAACACACAGGTGAGGTTTCCGGAGGGGCCCCGAGTAAAACTCTTAGAGCTTCCCTTTCACCCCATCAAAGCACTTCCTTAGTTCCTGATGATTCCTGGGGTGGGGGGATGGGGAAGAGGCTAAAAGGAAGAATGGAATAACTGCCAAGGTACTGTTTCTTTAAGAGGAAGGGGCCAAACCAACACCCATTTGCATGTGAAGTCAGAGATTTTCTTTCAAGCTGAATCGACTTTGTTCAAATTAAAGAAAATAATCACATTACGTCCTCCAGCAGCTCCTATAATCCCAAGTCACATGACTTGTTCTGCTTCTAGGCCTGCTAGCTCCACACACTCGCTCTCTTCCCAAACCTTTAAGCTCTTAAAATCTTTTACTTACAGTATTAAACTTCACTGTTTAGTTAGAAAATACTTTTCATTTAGTTTGGAGCATTACCTGACAGTTACTTTATCCTGTCTTAAAGAAGAGGCCCCAGAAATGAAAGACCCTGGGGTTTAAACACGTCCCCTTTAAACTGCAACTACATAAAGACTCCCCTACCCCAGTTTTACCAAAACATTCTTTGAAGAATGTCTACACATTTGCATACAGGCTAAAAATTCCCCAACAGTTGCTTACTTATTTTTTTGGTAACAGTTTCAATATTGCCTTTAGACAAAATATACCCATACATATGTAAGGAAAAAGCAGGACGGTAGTTTCCTATAGTGCTTGTTTGGGTCCTGCAGTCACACTGTTTGGGTCTAAATACCGGATTGAACACTCCCCATCTGTACAGAGTTGGGCAAGTCATCTGTAAAATGGGGACGATAATATTTACCTTAATGTATTGCAATGAGGCTCAGATGATATAATGCGACTAGTACAGAGGCAAGGCACAGGGAAGGCTCTATTTCTTAGCTTTGAAGCAACTGAATGCATAAGTGATAGATGTCTGTGTTATGTTGTGGACTGAATCGTGTCTCCCCCTCCCACCCCCACACCACTCATATGGTAAACCCCTTAACCGCCAATGTGATTGTATTTGGCGGCAGAGACTTTAAAGAGATGATTCCAATTAATTGAGGTCAGAGTGTGGGGCTGTCATCAGAAAGAACCGATGCCCTTATAAGAAGAGGAGGAGACATCCAGAATGTACATGCACAGAGAAAAGGCCATGCGAAGACATACCCAGAAGGCAGTCATCTGGAGGCCAAGAAGAGAGGTCTCACCAGAAACCAACCCTGCCGGGACCTTGATCTTGGATTTCCTGCCTCCAAGACTGTCCAGGAATAATGTCTGCTGTTTAAGCCACCCAGTCCGTGGTATTCTATTATGGAAGCCCCAGCAGAGTAGACAAGACAGTCTACTATATGCAAGGAACTGTTCAGAGCTTTTGCGGAAAGGACACGTATACAAATAAGAAACTCCCCCTGGATGAATGAAGTTATATACGAGTTACAAGAAAAGTATGTAAGTAACCATAAAGCAAAGTCAAAATAATGCCAGAGCCATCAGAGGCAGACGAAAACACTACTGTCAAAGAACAAGAAATCAAATCCATAAATGTGTACCCCTGCCAATTTCCATGGTGGAAACAATGCTGGGGTGGATGATTTTGAGCTACCTGTAGGGCTGGGAAGAGATGCACAGCAGTATAACAGATAAAATAAACCCAAAAGCACAGATAATGGTGAAACACAGGAAAGTAATTATGAAGTGATAAGTTCTCAGCATCTATTAGCTTTGTTTTTAATATAAGTTTATACAATTAAGTTTTAAAAATGGCCCAATTTGGGGCACGTGTGTGGCTCGGTTGGTTAAGTGTCTGACTCTTGATTTCAGCTTAGGTCATGATCTCTCAGTTTGTGAGATCGAGCCCTACATTAGGCTCTGCACTGACAACACAGAGCCTGCTTGGGATTCTGTCTCTCCCTTTCCCCTGCTCTCCCTCTTTCTCAAAATATATAAGTAAACTTAAAAAAAAAATAGAAAAATACAATTAAAAAAGAGATTTTATTTTATTTTATTTTTTAATTTTTTTTTTAACGTTTATTTATTTTTGAGACAGAGAGAGACAGAGCACGAACGGGGGAGGGGCAGAGAGAGGGAGACACAGAACCGGAAGCAGGCTCCAGGCTCTGAGCCATCAGCCCAGAGCCCCACGCGGGGCTCGAACTCACGGACGGTGAGATCGTGACCTGAGCTGAAGTCAGGCGCTTAACTGACTAAGCCACCCAGGCGCCCCAAAAAAGATATTTTAAAAAATGGCTGGATTTAACAATCAGCTTATAGAATTCCTGAGAACTGACCAACTAGATCTTGTGAGGTCAGCCACTTCTATCATACCACTGTCAGAAACTTACGTTGTCAGTTTCTTTGGCAAACTCTCTTTAAAAAGGTAAACACAGTAGACGGCCTGTAAACACCATGCTAGCTCTTTGATGGTTCTGGCAAATAGCACATTGGGCCAAGTCATCTACCTTAGCTAATACATACTTCGAAACATTTATAATTCTCACTCTCTTAGTCCTTTCCACATTCCTTCCATGCATGTGCCAACATTTTTGCCCTCCCTTTGTATATCTTGTCTTTTGCTCCCTTCTTGTTTCCTTTAAAAAAGCTTTTTTTTTAAATGTTTATTTATTTTTGAGAGAGGGAGAGGCAGAGTGTGAACAGCGGAGGAGCAGAGAGATAGGGAGATGGAATCATAAGCAGGCTCCGGGCTCCGAGCTGTTAGCACAGAGCCCGACGCAGGGCTCGAACTCACAAGCCGCGAGATCATGACCTGAGCCGTAGTTGGATGCCCAACTGAGTGAGCCACCCAGGTGCCCCGGGAACCCATTTTAAAATACAGGTTGGTGATCTTTATTTGGAATCAGTTCATTTAAGGCAGTTTTATTTCTGCACATTAAATGATGGTTATGAGCCCACAAAAAAGTAGGAAAACTAAGGGGCTTCATATATATTACAAAACAAGTATTTCTGACCGCCATGGCTACCCTCAGCCCGAGTTACACTGCCCACTCCATTAAGTTTCAAATGTGTTATGGAAAGAATTGCAAGTATTTAGTCTTCCCCGTTCTGAGAGGCCAAAAGATCAGTGAAGGTTGGCCTGCAGGTTCAAGGTTAGATATGGTCATAAAACTCATGGTCAATACTATGCTATTTTAGAGAAAAAGATGGGGAAAAAAAAGGTTTGGTTAGGATGAGCTAGAATATGCCACTGTAACAAACCACAAAATATTACTGGCTCTGCACCACGGTCATTTTGTAATTAGAAAAACACTTTTCTTGGGGCCCCTGAATGGCGCAGTTGGTTAAGCGTCTGACTTCAGCTCAGGTCATGATCTCATGGTTTCTGAGTTCAGGCCCCACATCAGGCTCTGCGCTGATAATGTAGAGCCTGCTTGGGATTCTCTCGCTGTCTCTCCCTCTCTCTCTGCTCCTCCCCCTTTGGACTTTCTCTCTCAAGATAAATCAATAAACCTAAAAAATTTTTTTTCTTAATGCTTTTATTGTGGCAAAGCATATTTAAGATTTGCCATTTTAATTATCCTAAAGTGTGTAATTCAGTGGCATTAATCACAATCGCAATGTTGTACAGCCACCACAGTAATCTACTACCTCAATGTTTTCATCATACTCAACAGAAACTCTCTACCTTACATTAAGTGATAATTCCATTTTTCTCCCTTCTTCCAGCCTCTTATAACCTCTCAACTACTTTCTGCCTCTATGAATATACCCAGTATGGATAATTCATCTAAGGGCAATCATGCAATATTTTTCTTTTCTGGTTTATTTCACTTAGCATAATTTTTCCAAGGTTCTCTCATGTTGTAGATCTATTGGACACCATTACTTTTTATGGCTGAATACTATTCCACTGCATGAATAGACTGCATTTTGTTTATTGATTCAACTAGTGATAAAACTTGGGTTGTTTTCACCCTTCGACTATTGTGAATCACGCTTCAATGTAAAGTATTTGTTTGAATCTCTGCTTCCAGTTCTTTGGGTATATACCTAGGAGGGGAGTTGCTAGATCATATATTTCATTTCTGTGAGGACTTGTCAAACTGTTTTCCACACTGGCTGTAGTGTTTTCCATTTCCACCAGCAATGTACACGTACGAGGGCTCCCATTTCTTTACATCCTCACCAACACTTGTTATTTTCCATTTTCAAGAACTATAGCCATCCAGGGTACCTGCATAGCTCAGGTGGTTGAGTATTCAACTCTTGATTTTAACTCAGGTCATGACCTCATGGGTTCATGAGATTGAGCTCCAAGTTGGGTTCTGCACTGACAGCGTAGAGCCTGGTTGGGATTCTCTCTCTCCCTCTCTCTCTGCCCTCCCCCCCCCCACTCTCAGAATAAATAAATAAGCCTAAAAAAATTATAGCCATTCTAGTAGGTAGGAAATGGTATCTCCCTATGGTTTTGATTTGCATTTCCCTAATGACTAATGATGTTGAGCATCTTTTCAAGTGCTTATTGGCCATGTCTTTATCGCTTTTGGAAAAGTCTCTATATTCTAGTTCTTTGCCCATTTTTTAAATTGTTTTTGTTTCTGAGTTATAGAAGTTCTTTATACACTCTGTATATGAAACCCTTATCCATACCGCAGTTTAATTTCTCACTCACACTAATTCTCTGACATGAGTAGGCAGAGTCCCAGGTAACTGAGGCTCTGTATTAATATGTGCCCCACAATGATGGCAGCAGAGAAAACAAAAGCCTGGAGCTGAACACCGGCAATTAAATGCTTTTAATGGGGCACCTGGGTAGTTCAGTCGGTTCAGCGTCCGACTTTAGCTCAGGTCATGATCTCCCAGTCCGTTGAGTTCGAGCCCTGTGTTGGGTCTCTGTGCTGACAGCTCAGAGCCTGGAGTCTCCTTCAGATTCTGTGTCTCCCTCCCCTGCTCATGCTCTGTCTCTGTATCTCAAAAATGAATGCTAAAAAAAAATTTTAAATGCTTTTATCTGGATGTGAACTATGTGACTTCTGTGTACATTTCATTGGTTAAGGCAAGTCACATGGTTGTGCTTAATTTGCGTGGGCATAATTTGCATGTGCCTGGAAGAAACAGGAGTAAATCGTTTGTTAGCAACCCTACCACCCGATACAGCAGAGAAAGAATGGAATCATGTGTGAACAAGGTATTAGCTTTTGGAAAGGAAATCATGGTCAATTCTTGGTATTCACGGTAGTTAAATTCTATAAAGCAACAACACACTCTGAAGTAGTGAATAGTAAACCACTGTTTCTAGGGGAAATACAGGACTAGATTCCTGCCAGCTTCTGGTCACAACATTTTTATCAGTGGATCAATCTATGACCTTGTCTTAATGGTTTTAACTACGTATATATAGTTGATTCACTAACAGTGAATCCACAGTCGACAGCACTTCAACTTACGCTGAGTTGGGATCTATTATTATCTACGGCACATATATTCTCCATGAGACATCTCATAGGTGTTTTGCCTTCAGAAACATGAGACGGCACTCTAGCACTAAGCTTGAGGGGCATCTGATACAGCAACATCACCACGAAAAAGCACAAACGCAAAACAATTAGCACTAAACAGACGACAAAAGGCATACTTCTTCATTTTATGAGAGGTAAAACAAAAGGGAGAGTACTGCCTTGCTCAACCTCAACTGGCAAACATACATGCTGGGCGATTCCAATCTTTCGTCCCTCTACATGTGTCTCAGGGTAACTGCAAAAGTGCTGTGGGTATTGATTTTGGGGATAACAAATTCTGATGATGAGTAGGCAAATTTGCAAATACTCTGTGAATACTGAGGATCCAACGAGATTATAATCTATTTGACCTGTTCAGGAGTAAGGAGCTTTCGCCAGGATTCAAGTTTAGGTCTCATTTCCAAGCTCATTCTCTTTCCACTTCTCCCCACCGCCTTCATCAATTAGTCACAGGATTACACTCTGCCCTGAGTATTTGATGAATCAATGGCCAAGGTGGTCATAGTTCCCTCTTCAAGCTTCAGATTCCTGCTAAAGCCTTAAACATTGAACAGGCTAGAATGGCTGCTTAATCACGAAAATGACATGGATCCAATGGAATGTAAAGAAGGTGGAAATCAACCAAGTTACTTGGTAACGTGCATGCTTTGAAAATGTTCCATGGTAAGGATTGCATGAACTGATTCAGCTTGACAAAGTTTTATTTCTTTGAGGTCTATGCAACAGAAGTTAATGTGTTCAGGCTTATCCTCAACAAAGATCGCGTGGTCCTTGAAGCAACTGCTCCAATTCCTGAGAGTATATTCTTAAATTTTATTAGTTTATTATCATTTTATGTATTTATTTTGTGGTAAAACACATATAATATAAAACTTACCGCTCTAACCATTTTTAAATGGCATTAAATACTATGTTGGTAAACCATCACCACCATCTATCTCCAGAACTTTTTCATCTTTCTGAACTAAAATTCCATACCTATTAAATATTAACTCCCCAATTCCCGCTCCCACCACACAGTCATCATTCTCTTTTCCGTCTCTATGAACTTGACTACTTGAGGGTAATTTTTATTACATGTTGGGACCAAATGTTTTTCAGCAGTAACACTTCTCTGAAATTATGGTGAAAATCAGTGGGAAAAAAATGAGTCAGACAGTATATCTATACTTACACTTAAGTATTTTTATAACTGTTCTTCTGTTTTGAATAAGACAATTAAAGATTCCAAAGGAGACACTGGCCCCAGCCATCAGCATCTATAACAAACGAGCATGTGGGAACTCAGTTGTTCACAGAGAAGACCCATAAGATAAATCGCCAATGATAATCGGGCAAGTTATTTCTCCTGACTGTTGAGCCTCGGGGCATAACTTAACATTTCACAGATCATAGAATTGCCATGATATAGCACCTCTTCCTTACTCAAGGCAGTTTCCTGATCATTCTAGAAGAGGTACGAGAAGCATTCAAAAGTGTTAGCCAATAACTGCAAGAAAAGAGAACCCAATGTCAACGAGGCTCAGACCCAGAGAGTCAGTTCTGGAGGGAACTCTTCAACATCCTGACATTCCTGACCATCTGGCATAAAACAATGCTCATCCGCATGTGATCACAGTCTCTTGCAAACAACAGTGGATGTTGTTATGTGTTAGCCAACAACAGCATCCAGTTGTAGTAGTATCACGTAGCCTTGGTCTTCTGTGATGACTACGGTATTTTCCCTTGTTGCCTATACCATTCTTTACTCTTGTTTTAGTTTACTGAACACTCCTCTAAACCTTTTTTGGGAATCAGCAGAAAATGGATTAAAAGGGAAAGAAAAGCCTTAATTTTACTCATATATTTAAAAAGTACTTTTTAATGTTGATTTATTTTTGAGAGAGAGAGAGAGATAGGGTGCGAGCTGGGGAAGGGCAGAGAGAGAGACAGAATCCAAAGCTGGCTCCAGGCTCTGAGCTGTCAGCACAGAGCCTGATGAGGAGCTCGAACTCAGACCGTGAGATCATGACCTGAGTGCAAGTCGGACGCTCAACTGACTGAGCCATCCAGGCGCCCCTCATAGATATTTTAGAAAGCAAACCTATCAAAATGGGGAGTTTCCACGTCTGTTCTTATCTATATTAAGAAAAGGAAATAAGGATATAAACTAAACAGGAAATGATCTCAAAATTATTAATATTCATATGATTTTGTTTTTAAACTGTTTTACCGAGGCTTGGGCAAATACGAACTCAAGTGAGGAGGCTGAAACAGCATACGGAGATGCAGGCTATTCAAGATGGGAGAAAAAAAAAAGCTAAGAAATGCTACTAAAAGTACATCACCTAAATTCCCTGTCATAATCAGAAGGATGGAAACACCGATACTTGTTAAAAATGAATGACGTGTAAATACCGTGAGGCTGAAAGAAGCTCGTGGTACTTGAACAGCGGCAAGGGGTCCAGTGTGGTTGGATGTGAGGAAGTAGTTAGCCATCACTAGAGAAACAGGAACGTAGTCTATAGTTTTCCCAAAGTGAAGGAACATGAAGGAAGCTTCTACTCAAAAGTAGAAGAAAATAGAAAAAGGGAGAGGAAAAAAGATGGCAAACACAAACCAACAAAAAAGTGGTAGTAATGATTATCTAAGTGATCACAACAAATGTAAATATATTATATCCACGGATGAAAAGATTATCAGTTTAGAAGTAAAACACAATATCCATCATGTGCTGCTTACTGAAAACACACCCATGAGAAAAGGTTGAAATAAAGGAATGAAAAAGCATACTCTTGCTTGTTATTATTCACCCAAAGGAGGCTAGTGTGCAATGTTAATACTGTACAAACCAGAATTTAAGTGAATATAATTAGTAGTGAAAAAAGAAATTTTACGTGTGATTAACTGATCCTTGGTCACTTCAACATCATTAGTGGTACATTTGTCGATCACTTTGTAATAGCCACTGGTCCACTATTTATATTCTAGGACAATATTATTCATGCAGCATTCATAAGCTTTTTAAAAACCATACAAATGATTTTCGTGTTAAAGTAAATCAAATGCAAAAAACACTAAAAAGAGATGTTACAAAAACAATTAAAGGAAAAATCTAGAAAAATAAACTTGCAGGCACCCAAAATACAGCCACAAAACATATAAAGCAAAAACAGAAATTCAAGAATAAACAAACCCATAAATACAATGAGGGATTTTAAGATACCTCTCTCAGGCAATAGAAGACCAAAAGGCAAAAAAATTAGGAAGGCAACAGAGAATATCACATCAATAGTGATTATTGCTCACTATCACATTTTTTCCTAACAATTTAGAAACATTACCTTCCTTATTCTTACTTTATACTGGGAAGAAAATACTTAACATCCTTATTTTCTAAATGAGAAACAGAAGCTATAAGGTGCTAAGGAACTTGGTCAAGGTCACTTAGAGACCACTGTCTGAAACTGAAATTTTCTGATTCATAGTTCTTTCTGGACTTGAATGCCCCTGTTTCTATCTGCCTCCTCTACAGTCCTTAGGTATTTTCCCTGATGTTGTAGGGGGAAGACTGGTAAGGGAAATAAACTCTACTCCTTAAATTCTGGCTCCATGTGACAATGTGCAAAGTTATACACTTTCTCTCATGTCGCGTTCTTAAACATCAAACACAAGGTTCAGGTTCAATCATTTCTTTCTTTTTTTTTTGTAATGTTTGTTTATTTTTGACAAAGAGAGTGAGCATGAGCAGGGGAGAGGCAAAGAGCAAAGGAGACAGAATCTGAAGCAGGCTTCAGGCTCTGAGCTATCAGTGCAGCATCTGACATTGAGCTCAAACCCACAAACCATGAGATAATGACCTGAGCTGAAGTCAGATGCTTGACCGACTGAGCCACCCAGGCACCCTGAGGTTCAATAATATCTGTGGTCTTATTTCTATAGTTCTTGTGTCTGTCCACCCTCTCCCCCATTCTCTAGACTACCATTTCACGCCCCTATCAGACGGAGATCCCAGTTTTGTTATCTCAGATGGTTTTTTCCAGGTAAAGTGTATTCACACCAATTGGACTTCCTATCGGTAATTCTATTTAACGCTTCTTGAGATGCCAGGTGTTAGTTGCCCTCTAAGGCAGGAACCATTACAATCTCATTTTATAAATGAAGAAAAATGACTTCACCAAGGCAAAAAACCAAAAATCAAGAAACAAAAAAACAAAACACCTGCTCCAATGACAAATACAGCCAGGGAGTGGCAGATGTGCATCAGGTCCCAAGTGTGTCTGATACCATAGAGATGGCTTTCAATCCCTATGCTTGGGAAAGACTACCCACTGATCTTATTTCACCAGAATTGTTTCTTATGAAATATTCATCATCCAGATGAATTCTTGATGATCCACACAGCAATGGAATTCAGGAGAAGATGGATGCTTCATAACCATGAACAAACTCAAGGTCAAATTTATCTATATCGATTTGAACCTCTCCCTCAAACAGGAAGAGAGTTGCCAAGTGGTTCGCAAAATTAGTTGGTTGGTATTTCAGCTCTTATCCCTTCCCGCCTCCCTGTCCAAGGCTGTGATGCTTGCCATGATTTGTTAAATGTGAAAGAGGAAGGAGAAACTAGAAAAGGGCATTGGGTGTTCACAATCTTGACCATGAGAACTGGGGAAAAAACCCTCCCTCCTTTCCCTTACCACTTACTCAATGGAAACACCACCTCTTCTAACATTCTTTGGCAAGAGTCAAACAAGAGGTTTCCCAGAACCACAGGATTGCAGGGAAATAAGAAATAAAGTAATCAATGAGCTGAGCTAGTTAATGCTCACAGTCCTTTACAGGTTGGTGCTAGACTTTTCGGTACCTTTAGGGAAATTACAGATACCCTCCCAACTACAAATTAGAAAAAGCCCCCAATCTCTTGAGATAGAGTCCTGCCTTACGGCAAGGTGAGCTGCAAGGTGTCTTATGCTAAACAAGATGTGCTCCTCCTTTTGGGAGTCATCAGAGCCTAGGTGAATATCAGCCTCCAATCACCTCCTAGGCCGGGCACCTTTGTGCAGTGCACAAACTGTACAACTCTATGTGGCAGCCCTGATCTTCTCTCAAGCGAGAGCTTATGAATTTATGCATGCATTTCAGGAAATGCAGGTTTAGCAATTTCCCGAGTAATTAGCTTCTCTTAACAAGAGCTGATCACTGAGTTTCAATCAGTCTTTCTAGGCGCCATAGCAGTAACGACAACCACTGGTATTTACTGAGTACCAACTACATGTTAAGCACTGTCATAGAGAATTTACAGAGATGATGAAATGAGCCAGTTTGTGGAACTGAGTTTTCAGTGCCATCCATCTGGATGTTGACGAGTTTCTGTCCCAAATCTCCTTTTTATTGTGTATAATTAATACTAAGCAAATTCTTTCTGACAGTACTTGGCCAAAAGGCTCGCTTAATTTCTGAGGCAACCGTGGAACTCTAGGAAGACCTCAGCATTGGAATGAGATGCTTGCCTTCCTATCTGCTAAAGAGCAAGTCTGTTTGTTCATTCATCCACTAGTTCATTTGACTGAGGTATTTGAAATATAATAAGCTGCACATATTCATAAAACATAACTTGATAAAATTTGATATACATATACACATATATAGCAACAAAGCCATCATCAGCATGATCACAAGAGAGAAAAAAAAACCCTATTATCCTTGAAAGGCTCCTCTTCCCTTTTGCCTTTCCTCCTTCCCACTCTCCCCACCTCTCCTATCCCTAAATAACCATTGATCTGCTAGTGATTGAATTTTCGAGAGTTTCATATAAATGGAATCGAGTGTGTAACTTTTTGGTCTGATTTCTTTCACTGAGAATAAAGATTTTTAGATTCATTCATGTTGTTGCATGTGTCAAAAGTCCATTCCTTTTTATTGCAGAATAGTATTCTACTGTACGAATACAACACAATTTATCCATTGGTCCATTAATGGACATGTGGTTTGTTTCCAATTTTTGCCTATTCAAAAGAAAGCGAAAAGCAGCCATTTTTAAAATTTTTTTTTTTTCAACGTTTATTTATTTTTGGGACAGAGAGAGACAGAGCATGAATGGGGGAGGGGCAGAGAGAGAGGGAGACACAGAATCGGAAACAGGCTCCAGGCTCTGAGCCATCAGCCCAGAGCTTGACGCGGGGCTCGAACTCACGCACCGCGAGATCGTGACCTGGCTGAAGTCGGACGCTTAACCGACTGCGCCACCCAGGCGCCCCAAAGCAGCCATTTTTAAAGCTCCATGCTTAAAGTATTGTCTCATTCAATCCTTACAACCATGCTATAGTTACATAATGATATCCTTGGTTTTCAGATGATGAAAGGAAGGTTCAGGAAGGCGGATTACCTTGGTCAATGTTTGGGAGCAACATAGCTGGGATTTGAACACAGAGTTAGTGAATGTCAGTGCTCAAACTCGGGAATACCACGAGCCAAGAAGAACGAAATGGAAGTGAGAAAAATGGAAGCCACAGGAGACCAACACAAAGCCTGAAGTCTCTGTGGATCTTCCACAAAGGGGACTGTCTACATCTGCCTGCGAATGAGTCCACATCATACCATGCAAAATCTCAAGACAGGAGCTGGGAAGCTCCTGGAAAACAGCCACACCGGGATCACACCTGGACCGAGGGCTTACAGGTAACGATTACTTAAAATATAACTGTCAAATGAATAAATGGGTGAGGGTATGAGCGTATAGCTGAACGGATGGACAGGTGGAGAAAGTTAGTTATCAGTGGGCTTGATGGTAGATTCATCCAACCATCCCATGAAACTACTCAAAATATCTCACGAGTCATAAGGCAGAGATCATCTTGATAGTAAATCAATTGTCACACCAGCTCACAGGATAGGCTACACAGTCCGCAAAAAGGGCGGGCAGCAGTGAACACAGGCAGCAAGTCCAAGTCCTGAGGCCCACTCGCAATCTTGAGGATCCCAGAATGCATTTAGTACAAAGGCCATCCGTCTTGAAAGCTGGAAAATCCAATGGCAGCTAACCTTTCCTGTGTTTGCAAACGAGCCTTGGTTTCCCCAGCATCACACTCTGGACACAAGTCTTGACAAGGCCCTGCTGGTAGAACTTGGCCGCAATGCTGCTGATTTGATCCGGCAAAGGCCCTGAAGCCTGAACCCAGCTTCTAGGCCCATCTCTGACAGTTCTGTTGAAAACAAGTTCATTAACAGGCAGTTTTACTGAATACCGTGCACGGGCATATTTCCCATTGCCATGTGATGATGTCACTGCATTTACGGAGCCAAGATCAACACGGCATCGTCGATGTGACTGGTTTCCTGAGAACTGTGCGGGAGATTGCTTTTGGGCCTCCTTCTGCCTCCCTTCCCCACTCACGTCTCATGCTGCACCGAAAGCACTGGGATGAGTGACGGCGAAGGTGAACGCAGGAGAGGCCGCTTGGAAGCAATGTAATCCAATCCACTTGGAGAGCGGTGTGCCTTACTGCGGCCATGAAATTCCATTTTGAGCTCAGCATGTGCTGATGGAATAATGAAATGAAGATGGTAGTGCAAACGGCTGGTGAGTCTAATGATGGTGTTTGTGGGATTTTTAAAGGGGCTATTAGACGGAGCATTCCCGTCTTATGAACCAGAACCACCCAGCGGGCCCAGAGAGATGAACCACTTTGTCATTCGTCTCTCCCTTCCCCCAGATCTACCGGCCTCTGTCCCTCGTGGTATAAATAGCTTCGCATGTTAAAAAAAGACTAAACTGTCAATAGCCTGTAGTGAATTGCAAAGCTGGGTGCTGACACTGGGGACCCAGCCCAGGGGTGAGTCACAGCTGTAAAATTCATGGCTTTGCAACAGCAGGGACCGGAGCATTTTCTGGGTCAACAGGCCAAGCAAGGGGCTGAGGAGCAGGGCCGGTAAAAGGATTTTAAAAGCATCGTGAATTCCCCTTTAACATTAACAACCTTGTCTTCAGGCTGTGTCCAAGAGACGTCAGTCAGGGGCAAGATGCCAGAGATGGAAGGGGATAGTTTTGGGGGTTCATCCCATTACGGCCCCCAGGCAACTCTGCTGCAGTGTCTTAAAGACCCAAATAACGGTCATGGTGACGACAGTAGGTACCATTCGATGAGGACCTGCTAGGGGTCAGCATCCCCTAGGCTCTTTAAAGAGAAACTTAGGTAGTCTTCATCGCTACTTTAGACTTAGGCAAGAGTCTCTTCGTTTTACAAGACAAAACAAGTGAAGTTCAGTCCACTCAAGGTCACAGAGCTAAAAATGGGCAGAGCCAAGATGTGGCTCCATGTGTTCCGAACACCGGTTTTTCCCACGACCCTCGAGCAGCCGTTCTCAAGCTTTGGCACATATCAGAAACACCTAGAGTCCAAAAAGAATGGTGGGCCCACCTTCAGAGTTCTGGTTCAGTAGGTCTGGGACAGAGCCTTGGAGTCTGCATTTTTAGGAAAGTTCCTAAGCGGTACAGGACCCTTACTTTGAAAAACCACTGGACGAGGCTGACAAAACGTGGGTCATCTAAGGAACAGCTCAGCCTGAGGGGCGCCTGTGTGGTTCAGTTGGTCAAGCATCTGACTCCTGATTTCGGCTGAGGTCACGATCTTAAGGTTCGTGAGATCGAGCTCTGTGTTGGGCTCCTCCTTGCTGAGCATGGAGGGAGCCTGCTTGGGATTCTTTTTTCCTCTGCCCCTCTCTGACTTGCTCTCTCTTTCTCTCTCTCCAAATAACTAGAAAACATTACAAGTAATAATTGGAGCAACAACTCGGCTCAAATGTCATCTCCTCAACGATGCTTTCCTTGGCCAGCCCATCTAAAGCAGCTTCTCTAAATGAGGGACCAGGAAGCGATAGCCTTTGAGTGAAATCAGGCCCACTGACTATTTCTTTTACACCAAGTTTTACTGTCATATGCCCATTCACCCACAGGTTGTCTCTGACTGCTTTTCCACTACAGCATCAGAGTATTTGTGATAGAGGTTACATATGTCCTCCAAAGCCTAAAATAATTACTGTGCGGCTCTTCGCAGAAAACGTTTGTCCTCTCTGGATCTAAACCATATCACCCTTTTTTATTGCTTCTCTAGCACACATCACTTTCTGCAAGTCGTCTGCATTCACGCTACTGTTAACAGCATCCTCTGCTACGATGTTGGCTTCGTAAGGGGAAGGATACTGGTCTGCTCGTGGCTGTCCCTCAGCACCCGGAAAAGGCCTGGCATATAGCTGGCACTCCATAAATACCCGCTGAATGAATATCACCGGTGAGTGTCCAGGTATGTAATACTGCACAGGAACATGGGGGCCACTGGAGGGAGTAGAGGAAATGTGGTTCTCGCCACGTGGGCTGTCGGCCAGGATCGAAGAGTGAGAAGAGCCAGAGATAAACAGAGACTGTTGATGGGGCAAAGTTAGCCTTTGAAGTTTCCTGCTTCCTGCAGGGATGGGGAAACTGGAGGTGGAGAAAAGAGAAATCCCTTAGTCACCAGAGTCAACCTGAGATTAGAAGAAACTTCCCTCCCCTAAGAATCAAAGGGCCTTGTGTGATGCATGTGGCGTGTACTTCCAACATATGCCAAGTCGGCTTCCTTGGATCTGATAGCCTGGGTGGGTCACCGGAGAAGAAAGAGGGGTGGAGGAGGAAGAGCCCAAACAAGCAGTGGAGTTGCAGAGACAGCTGGTGTGAATCCTGGCTCTGCCCCTTACTACCTGTGGCAAGCGAGTGGAGTTTCTGATCCTCTCTGAGTGGCGAGGTATTCCCTGGAGCAGGGAGGAACTTTGTACAAGGATCGGTACAAGACCAATGTGATGGTCTATTCAGGTAACATCTGTTTCACAGAACGAGTAATCGGCATCAGGCATTATTTTAGGCACCGAGTACCTGGGGTGAAAGAGACAATGTATGATTTCCTCCAACAGGCTCACGTGTGAAAAGGGAGGGCACGTGATAAAAGGGGTAGACATCAACCTATTGAGAGTATCTATACGGGGGCTCTCTGTTGCCTTACCCCCACTCGCAGGCAGGAACATCAAGGCAATGGGTGTGAGGGCTCCTTCGATGTCCCAGAGGCCACCAAGGCCATGGGGTTTTCCAGGCTTCGCATCCCTGGATGCCTTGGTAAGAGCTGGACACTGCATGGGCTCCATTCATTTCCCCCCAAACCATCTACGACACCCTGCCCAACATTTTTTAAAGTTTCTTAAAAGTTTATTTGAGAGAGAGAGCGCGCGCGCAAGAGAGCACAGGTGCATAAGAGCAGGAGGGGGGCAGAAAGAGAAGGAAAGAGAGAGAATCTCAAACAGGCTCCACACTGTCAGTGCAGAGCCAGATGTGGGGCTCAATCTCACCGTTGAGATCATGACTTGAGCTGAAATCAAGAGTCAGACGCCGAATCAGTCAACTGGGGCACCCAGGTGCTCCCCTTTTTAAAAAATATATGTATTTTTCAGTTTATTTACTGAGAGAGAGAGAGAGAGAGCGAGCGAGCACATGCATGTGTACACGCACACAAGCATGGGGTGGGGGGCAGTGCAGCAGGGTGGGGAGAGGGAGAGAGGAAGAGAGAGAGAATCCCAAGCAGGTTCAGTGCTGTCAGCACTGAGCCTGACTCAGGGCTCGCTCTTAGGGACGGTGACGGTGACATCATGAGCCGAAATGAAGAGTCAGATCCTCAACCGACGGAGCCACCCAGGCGCCCCCCCCGCCCCGCCCAATTCTTGATGCAAATACAAAGTTGGTACTGACTTCATTTCCCTTCTGAGCTTCACAAAATGGAAACTTTAACATCTTCAACAAGCCAGATCTTTGCATGGCTGGCTTCTTCAGGTCATTCCGCAGCAGTTCAAATACCGCCGGTCCGAGAGGCTGCCCCTGACCAATCAATCTAGATTAGCCGGTCTGCCCGACATGCCAGTCCACGTCCATTATCACAGAAGCTGCTGTATTGTCTTCATGGTATGGATTACATGAGACACAACGTGTAAAGCACCTAGCACAACAGCCGACACATGTAAACATGAGTCCACTAAACGCTTACAGCACTGTTATTAAAATGATTGTTCTTTTTGCACATATCTGGAACATCTATTTGCTTTCTAATTTAGGTCTCCAACACCCACCCCCTTACAACTACAATCTAGCAGAAACCTTAATTACCGTGTTTATAGTTTTATCCTCAGTGCTTTGGACAGTGCCTGAAGCATAGTAGGTACACACGAGTATCTGCTGAATAAGTGAATGGATGCATGAAAAACTCTCCAGCATAGTCTCTGATTCTCTCCTTACCCCCTCAGGGGGAACACAGTACAGGGGAGCACTGCCAAGAAGCCCACCCATCAGAGACGGGTGCGAAAGAAGCTCTAAGCGGGAAATAAAGAGAGGCCAGAGCCAGAAGTGATGCCCCCCGCTGACTTGCTGATCCCCTGAGGGGCAGCACAAACGGCCTATGAGCGGCCTATGGACTCACTCCTCCTAGGCCTAGTGACGGTGATGTTGCAGATTTCAGGCACCAAGGAAGGTGGGTGGGGGAGCTTATCTCTTCAGCAGACAGCTCTGAAACCTGCTTGGGGCACGGGAGAGCTCAGTCAGGTGGCCCCATCTGAGCCCCTGTCCAAGTAGCTCTGACTCAGTGGAGCCAGAACTTCATTAGAAAGATGTTGCACCTTGGGGCGCCTGGGTGGCTCAGTCGGGTGAGCGTCCGACTTCGGCTCAGGTCCTGATCTCACAGGTTTGTGTGTTCGAGCCCCGCATCAGGCTCTGTGCTGACAGCTCGGAGCCTGCAGCCTGCTTTGGATTCCGTGTCTCCCTCTCTCTCTGTTCCTCCCCTGCTCTCACTCTGTCTCTCTCTCTCAAAAAGAAATAAAGATTTAAAAAAAAAAAAAGAGGGGCGCCTGGGTGGCGCAGTCGGTTAAGCGTCCGACTTCAGCCAGGTCACGATCTCGCGGTCCGTGAGTTCGAGCCCCGCGTCGGGCTCTGGGCTGATGGCTCAGAGCCTGGAGCCTGTTTCCGATTCTGTGTCTCCCTCTCTCTCTGCCCCTCCCCCGTTCATGCTCTGTCTCTCTCTGTCCCAAAAATAAATAAACGTTGAAAAAAAAAATTAAAAAAAAAAAGAAAAAAGGGGCACCTGGGTGGCTCAGTCGGTTAAGCGTCCGACTTTGGCTCAGGTCATGATCTCACAGCTCATGAGTTTGAGCCCCGCGTTGGGCTCTGTGCTGGCAGCTCGGAGCCTGGAGCCCACTTTGGATTCTGTGTCTCCCTCTGTCTCAGCGGAGGGCGGAGGCCCCTCCCTGCCTCACGCTCTGCCTCAATGAAAAAATGTTGAAAGAAGGAAAGATGTCGCACCTTTACGACACTCACACAGCAGGCGACGTTGGGAACAGAAAGGCCTCTGTCTCGGCAGAATTCGAAATGATTTGACTGAAAGCTTTGGAGAAGGCTGAGGAGGAACGTGGGACTCCTGTTAACTGTCCTCCACCTTCACCCAGCCTTCCTCTGTCCCGGACAAGCAATTGTTCCTTTCCCCCTCTTGCTGCCTGCTCAGTTCGGGGCAACAGTTATCGGTGACACGACAGCTTCACAGGAAGGGCAGTAAGGTGACAACCATTTCAGCGAGCACCTTCTGTGTGCACACGCTCCTTCATTCGGGGTCCTGGGGCCTATCCATCGAGGAATACCAACTCCCAGGGTGGGTTGTTGGAGACTGAATCGGTCTCTGCTGCTCGGTTGTGTGGCCGGGGGCACGTTGTTAAATCTGAGCCCTGCTTTGTTCACCTCTGACACAGAGACAGGAGTGACAAGGACCCGGTAAGGCTGATTCGAGAATGAAATAGGGTAATGCAAGCAAAGTTAAAAACGGTGGTGGGCACGTAACAAGCGCTGAGGATTTTCTCCACTGTCATCATCATCATCATGAGAAAACCAACACCCTTGGAAAGTGAGTACCTTTCTCGGTCAGAAAGGTACGGAGGAGGGGCCAGACTGCAGAGGTGAGGTTCTTCCCGCTGGACCATGCTGCTTCTTCCTCCTCGCCCTGTGGCTCCCAAAGGGCTCCCCACATTTGGACTGAGGTGCAAATGATTCCCTGCCAGACCCTAGGCTCCTGCTACCATGCTCCAGGCCCGGGTCTTAGAGTCAGCAGCTTTCATGCACGTGTGGGCAAAAGCACACCAGTCTCCCGTCCCCCGTAAGCTGAGAAAACCCTGAAGCCACCGAAATGGTTAGGGGAATCTGCTTAGAACACATACCTTTAAGAGAAACACAAGGAGCAGGAAAACCTGATACAGAATAATCCTTCATGTTAGGAAAAAAACAAAACATTTTGATGACTTCTGTCTTTTCCGTGTGATGCAATCCTGAACGTTTCTGCTTCTGCCGAGCATCTGGGTCATCTGCCTGTCTCTTAACAAGTATCTGCTGGCTGGCTGCCATGGGTCAGGCACTGTGCTAGGCGCTGGGGGATTCGTGAAGAACGAACCAGACAAGACCCCTGCCCTCTCGGATCTTAGAGCAGAGTGAAGGAGGCCAACACCAAGCAGATAATCACACAGGTATTTAATTACATTTGAAAACGTGCTAATAAGGGAAGTTGCAGGGACTGCTACCCAGCATGTAACTGGGGACCCAATCTCACAGCGGGTGTAGGCGGTGGTCAGAGACGCGCCTTCAGGAAACGCATTTAATCTGATACCTGATGGATGAGCAACGGTCACTAAATGAAAAGCCAAACAAAGACTTTTATGTACCTCCAAGAGAGATACTCCATACTTTCACGGGGCTCGAAACCAACTAGTTCACCCCCTCCTGTAGGCAGCACTGGATGATCTGGCTTGCCACATGGGGCAGAATTATGAAAGCCGAACGCTGGACGCTGACTCCTGGTATCTGCCGCCTTCCTGTGGTCACGTGATGCGCGAGTTGAGACTTCTGGACGCATGACCCAATCACTGCTCTTTAGGTGCAAAGACACAGTTTTAGGCCAAGGGAATATTACTAACGTTTGGAAGCCAAGGATTGGGGACGTTCATATTTGAGAACTGTCTACCGTCTACAGATGCTGGAGTGTCCAAAACATCGATAGAGAAGAATTCACTCAGGAGAAGCAACCTGAGGGCATCTTCAGGCTTGCATGGAGCACTGAGCAGAACGAACAGAAAAAACACATCCACACGTGCCCGGCGAAGACTGTGTACCCAGAGGACTTACCAGTTATAACCTTTCTGGAGGACAGTTTCCCACAACAAGTCAAAAGCCTTAAAAAGGCTTACGTGTGACCACTCCACCTCTCAGAATTGTTCTTCAGGAGAGGAAAAGGCAAATGCACAGGGTCGACGGCTGCCCCCACCTTATTTAATGCAGCGGAGAGCTGCCAACAAGGCACCCTTCAAAAAGAAACCGTCAGCTCAGGGTGCTCAACAGTGGCACTCTTGACACTCCGACTTGCTTTGTCTTTGTAGAAACATCTGGCGATTTTCCGGATGCTCAGCATCCCAAGCTGCTACCCATTTTAATGCTAGTGGAATTATTTTGACCGTTAAGTACCCCCTTCTAAACGTCCATTTCCAAATGCTCCCCCTAGTGGTGGGTGCTACCACTAGGTTTCCACGCTGGAAACTCCCAGGGAGGACCAAAGAACTCTTCCAAAGGATAACCTGGATCTAAATGTACGGATCCCGAAAAATGTTCACAGGAGATGAAGTGAAACAAAGTCAGGGTAAATGGACGGCATCATCACATTTTTTTTGTCCGAAACAAAAGAGAAAGTACTCCTTTTACAAAGATACTTGCTGCACGCCTATTATAAAGGTTGCAAAACAATACTCCTCACTGGTGGAATTACGGGTGATTTTGATCCACTTCCTTAGGTATCTCATATTTTCTTTTCTTTCTTTCTTTTTTTTTTTTTCAACGAGCCAGTTTTCCCTATATCAAAGGAGAACTCGATTTCTGTTTTGGAGAATAAAAGGTGGCCCATGTGCCGCTCCCTGGTCCTCACCCCACTCCAATCCTTGTTTTGACTCACTGAGGATAGCAGGGTCTGTTTGTTTGGAAAGCATGGCCTCTGCTCAAGCAGCAAGGGTTCCCCCCTTTTTCACTCTGCCAAATACCTAACCCTGTTAGGAGGGAGCAGCTATGCCACTGGAACTAGAACATGGTAGGCACTCAAGGAACTGCTGATCTAGGTCAGCCTTTTATGCCTCGACTGAGCCAAAATTTTGCCAACTGACCCTTTGGGTTTTAACGTCACTTGCATCCAGTGTTTCTCAACCCCACTTGAGTGAACCCCCGGGGTCACTGGGCACTGTCTGGAGGCAGCTTTGGTCATCCCAAGGTGTTGGGGAGTGGGTGGCTTGTGCTACTGGGATCTAGTGGGGAGAGGCCAAGGAAGCTGCGAGTAATCCTACACTGAAAGGGGCAGTCCCAACAGCAAAAAATTACCCAGCCCCAAATTCCAATAGGGCTCCGGTAGAGAACCCCTGCTCACCATCTGCAGTTCTTACGGCGTCCTAAATATTTTTCCAAATTCCTCCTGAAGTATCACCCACTATAAATTTATCACCCCGACAGCTCTAGGAGACGGGGCACATGCTATTGAGCGTAAAGACAAACTAGAAACGAGCACAGATGGTCAATCAGGGCAGGTTAGGTCGCGGAGGGCTCTCCGGATGACAGGACACACACCTTGTTTGAAGCGAACGGCGGGAGAGGGGTGTGAGCAGCCCCAGTGACTAAAAATCCTTAAAAGTCACAACATGAACGCCCTTCCTTTCTGGCATCATCGGTCATACGTACCATTTCTCACGCTACTTTAAGAAGGTTGGGTTTTGAAGCTAGGAGATTTTTTTTAAGATTTAAAGAAATGTGTTATTTATTTTTGAGAGACAGAGTGAGAGAGCGGGGAGGGGGGAGGGGTAGAGAGAATCTCAAGCAGGTTCCACACTCGGCGCAGAGCCCGATGTGGGGCTTCACCCCACAATCCTGGGATCGCGACCTGAGCTGAAATCAAGAGTTGGACACTCAAGCTGACTGAGCCACCCAGGTGCTCCTCAGCGAGGAGATTTTTATGAAATTAAATGCCCATATTCAAAAACACTTCTCTAAATGGGAGGTGACTTCCATGTGCATTATATATAATTGAAGGCATTTCTCAGAAGCAATAGAATAATAAAGAGTATCACCTGAAGGTATACTACCAACCCCGTGATCGGGGAGTAAAATGAAAGGTTCTCACAGAAATGAAAGCACATTACTCTTAACCCTAACTAGTCTTTAGTATTTTGCCTGCAGCACAGAGCATTTAATGTTCACTGTAATTTCTCTTGGTAAAAAAAGGAGTTTTCTCAAATCAGAGACGACTAACATGATATTAAACATCAGCATTTTCAGTGAAAGGCATTCAGGGTCCCAAATTGTTTTAATCTTAGAATGTTCTTAGAACATTAGAGTTTTTTTAAAAAAACCTTTAAATGTATAAAAAGTTCCATAATAGATATTAAAGAATCTCATAATTTTATCTTCATTTTTATTATTTTTTTTGGGGGGGAGAGGGAGGCAGATGGAGAAGGAGAGAGAATCCCAAGCGGGCTCCATGCTGTCAGCATAGAGCCTGACACGGGGCTTGATCCTACAACCATGAGATCACGATGTGAGCCGAACTCAAGAGTCATATGCTTAACCAACTGAGCCCCCCACACGCCTGAACGATATCATAATTTTAAAATTTGATTCCATTTCTTTCGTCCAACATGATCCCTTCAAACACCTTTAAATATAGACTCGTATTCTATTAGGCAAATATACAGTCCATCAAAGAGTCTGAAGAGATAATCTCTCACTCTCTGGAGAACAAATGCCCTTTCTTTTTTTTTTTTTTTTTTTTCAACGTTTATTTATTTTTGGGACAGAGAGAGACAGAGCATGAACGGGGGAGGGGCAGAGAGAGAGGGAGACACAGAATCGGAAACAGGCTCCAGGCTCTGAGCCATCAGCCCAGAGCCCGACGCGGGGCTCGAACTCACGGACCGCAAGATCGTGACCTGGCTGAAGTCGGATGCTTAACCGACTGCGCCACCCAGGCGCCCCAACAAATGCCCTTTCTAACTCTCTGTGTCACATAGGTTTGACTAAGTTCAGGGAAGAGAGGAGACCATCCAAGGAACAGGAGAGTTATATAAGAGATGGGAATATCCTGTCACTGGACATAATTCAACCCATTTGTTGAAGAGCATTAATTGTTTTCTTGCAAAACAAATCAAAGAAAGTGGTTCTTTGTTTCCCTGTAACGTTCCTTTTGGATGAGACAAGCGGCCTCCAAAAATACTGTAAGCGCTCACTTCAGAATTGGCGAATTGAACCAAGACTCCAGTTTCCACAACTGCCTGTTTTCTTGGTCCTACAGAAAATTTTCTCCACATCTGAAAATCACAGAATGATGTTTCATGGTCTTAGAGAAGAGTCTACCTAAGCAGGGAACCCAAAATAGCTTAACTTCAGAATTTCAGGGCCCAATTTCGCAGAAAGCAATGTGAACAAAAGAGAGATGGGTCTCTTAGAAGTTGCTGGAAATGAGGTTAGCAAGAAAATGAAACAAGCTCGCAGATGTATCTAGGTGTGAAAATTCACTGCTCAAACACTGGCAGCAGGGCGATGATGTCAAAGATTCTCAGTCACCCACCACCTCATTTGACTTTTCAGACAAACTCAATCAAATACTCTCATTTTTCTGAAGCCTACTCTTTAATAACACAATCTTCACTGAAGCAGAAGAAAATAAAGATAGAACCTTAGCCTGTAAGCTGAGAGACAATGGTTTTATTTCTTCCTGCTAATATCTCAGCACAGAACTCCCTTAAAATCTCATGGAGACCATTTTCTGTGAATGTTGCTGTTCTAAAACATTTTCTTCCTATTAAGAATTAGGACAGAGATCACAAAAACGAAGTGCCTGTAGGGCTTGGGAAGGTAACATCAAAGGCTGAAATGGACTGGGCGATCCAGAGAGATCCAACTGTCTAAAAAGAAGGGCCAGCATCCAGCTCAGTGGCCGGCACCAATCCTTGCAGGGATGAGATGCCAGATCCTCAATTCTTTAAGATACAGCTATGAACTTTTACATTAAAACTCCTCATTTTTAAGGATTAGTCACTAATGCAAAATTTTAAAGAAAACTTTGCTCGCTGAGCCAATCCTGCCAGTGTGCTTGACTTCGGGTGCCAATTTGTGACCTCATATATTAGAAGACAATGAGAAATGGCTCATCAAAGAGATGTTATCCGTGTCTAACTCGGGAGTCACTTGGGAATTCTTGGGTCTTTCTTAATCATAAAGAACTTTTTCCAGAAGCGTTATCGCGCAGAGATTTCCTGACTTCACATTTTAGGGGTATTTTAAGCTTGAAAACATTCTGTCAGACATAGAGAAGATCACTAGAGGAAGAGTTTTCTGTGTCAGAGGGAAAAAGAGGGGTGCACCGCTCAGAGCTCATCAAAGTATCCAGCTAAAAAGAGGGGACTTCTAAGCCAACGTGAGTCTGTGGAAGAGAAAACGCCAACTATAGAAATACAAAGCAGAGGCTGTACATCCCTGAGAAAAACACAATGAAACAGAGAGAAACAGAGTTCATCTAATCAAGCCAATAATATTTACAGCCTGTAGGAAGTGCCAAATATTTCAGGAAATGCCAATGTCTTTCTTTGCAGAGCAAGGCCAAACTTAGTATTTAAACACAGCATATATCACTGGGAAGAATAAGGCAAATCCCTATTTCCTCCCTCTTCTTTAACAAAGAATCTTAGAGATTCATGGCCGATGTAGAAATCCCTTCCACCCTTCAAAAATCAAGTTTCTTTCTCTCATGTTTTAAAGCCACTGTTCCTGAGAAGTTTCTAGTCAGTCTTCTGTTGACAGTTAATAATGGCAATCCAGAATGAATTAACAGTGGCCCACGCGGGACTCAGTTCCCACCGGGGCCCCCGAAGCCGTTCAACCCATGGAGCCCCAACCACTTCTCTGAATCAGCAAAGTTAACTCTTCCCTCTGAACTGGAACGAGGAAGGACGGGCGGCCCAAACCACAACTGCCCCCGCCCTACCCCCCCTACCACCCCCCCCCCCCCACCGCCCAATCAAGAGTGGTACCTGTTCAGGCTTCAGCCCTGGTGGGATCCAGGCGTACTCCTCCAGGGCGCAGCCTGAGTCGTCATCTGAGGTCGAGTTCCTCTGGAAGTCAAACATGAGTTTGCTGACAGTCTTCTCCATCTCTAGGGGCATCACTGTCACCATGTGCTCCTCCTGAGGGCACTTGCAGTGCAAGCAGATCTTCCTGTAAGCAGCAAAGGCGGTAGGTGAGAAGGAAGGCAAAAGAAACCATTTTCAACTGGCTGCTAGTCACCAGCCCTTGGATCCCAAACCATAAACACATTCCTTGGCAACTGGCTCTTGGCAAGAGCCTCTAAAGCAGCGCTGCACAGCACGCCTGTCTTTGGAAAAGGTGTGGCGGTACACATGTGGAAACGTCACGGAAGGTCAGAGGCCGCCAGGTAAGCAGGATGACAATGTTCAAACTTGGATTTCAACCTTTCTTCTAAATCAGTATCCCAAAAGCCATGCCAAAGTATCTTTTACTAGACAGAGCACTGGACATGGACGGCGGCAAATGTGCTTGCCTGTAGTAGTAATTAAGTAGACATAATACATATGCTGACCAGAAATATTACCTGTGGATGTAACAAATATTGACAACACACCATTTTTATAAAAGCTTCCTAGAAGCTTGGCAAATGGAAGTGGTTATAGAAAGAACTGCAGGTGAGATTTTTCTTGAAGAAAAAGAGCGAAAATACGTTTTTCCCACGAAATAAATCTGGCCCCAAGATCTCATGGGAAAGACATTGTCACCTGTACTAAATATCCCCATGGGTTTGAAATTCTCATCAGAAACCCAAATCTCTATGTTTTTTTTTTAAATATGCAGTATAAGAGGATCATGCATGTGCATTATGTGAAAAGGTAGCAGCTGAAGATAAAAATCTGGCCCCAAAGTTGAAGATTTCTCTTTTAAGGTTACCCTCTGTTCTTTTCCATGCTTACAAAAATGATGAAGCAGTAAAAAGGTTGATATCGGCAACACAAAAGCATTTCTAGCTTCCAATGATAAAAAAAGAGGGAAAAAATGGGAGGAATAAAATTTTAAGAAAATAAGTCGTTCTATGTGGTACTCAGATCTTTATGATTAGTTTCGGTAACATCATATCCAGGCAATGAGAGAGCCCAGAATCCTAATCCCCACATGCGCCTAATTTTTTTGACAATAGCTTTCTTCAGATCTAATTCCCCTACCATGAAGTTCACCATTTTAAAGTGTACAAATCACTGGCTTTTAGTATATTCATAGCTTTGTGAAACCATCACCACGATTTAATGTTAGATCATTTTCATTATCCCCAAAGAAACCCAGGGCACATGAGTAGTGACTTTCCACATTCCCTTCCCTCCTGTCCCTGACAACCACTAATCTATTTTCTATCTCCAGGGCTTTGCCTATCCTGGAGATCCCACACAAATGGAATCATGCAATACGTAGTCTTTTGAAACTGGCTTCTTTCACACAGCATGAGATGTTCAAGGTGAATCCACGTTGTAGCATGTACCAGTCTTTCCTTCCCTTTTATTGTATTATAATATTCCATAGTGTGGATATGTTACGCTCTGTTTATTCATTCATCAGTTGGACATTTTGGCTGTTTCCACTTTTTTACTTTCGTGAATAACACTGCTCTAAATGTTTATATACAAGTATTTTTGTGTGAACATATGTTTTCAATTCTCTTGGGTATATATCCAGCAGAATTACTAGGTGATATGGTAACTTTACGTGTAACATTTTGAGGAACTGTCAAACTGTTCTTTAAAAATATCAGTGCCATTGTCCATTCCCACCAAGAACGAATGAGCGCTTTATTTTCTCCACATCCTTGCCACACACGCTATTATCTTTCTGTTGGTGCCATCCCAGTGGGTGTGGAGTGGCATCTTATTGTGGTTTTGGTTTGTATTTTCTTAATAGCTAATGATATTGAGCATCTTTTTATGCGCTTATTATAAATTTACTTCGGAGAACGTTCAAACTTTTAGCCCATTTTAAAAACTGTTATTTTCTGTTTATTGCTGAATTATAAGCATTCTTTAGATATATTTCTGAATACAAGTCCTTTATCAGAAATAGGATTTGGAGAAATATTCTCACACTCTGTGGGTGGCCCTCACTTTCGTGACGATGCCCACTGATGCACACATTTCTTATTACGAGGAACTCCCATTTATTTCTTTTTCTGCTGTTGCTTGTGCTTTTGGTATCATACCTAAGAAACCACTGTGTGACTCAAAGTCATAAGGATTTACTCCTATATTTTCATCGAGGAGTTTTATGGCTTTGGCTCTTGTATTTGGGTCTATGGGTCATTAACTCATGCATGGCGTGAGGTAGGAGTCCAACTTCATAGTTGTGTGGCTATTCAACTGTCCCAGCACCATTTGTTAAAAAGTCCATTCTTTCTCCATTGGATTGTCTGGTCAAAAAGCTACTGATCATAAATATAAGGGTTTATTTCTGGACTTTCAATTCTATTCCACTGACCTATGTACTTTATGTCAGCATTACTCTGTCTCGATTGCTGTAGTTCTGCAGTAGGTTTTGAAATTGTGAATATAATCCGCCAACTTTGTCCTTCTTTCAAAAAACTGTGTTGGCTCTCCTGGGTCCCTGACATTTGCATCATGAAATATGAATTTTAGGATTATCCCGCCATTTTGCGCAAAAAAAAAAATCCAGCTGGGATTTCAATAGAGATTGCAATGAGTCTAGAGATCAACTTGGAGAATACTGCTATCTTGACAATATGAGATCTAACCCATGAACAAAATATGTCTTTCTACTTATTCCAGCCTATTTTAATTTTTTCAATGCTATTTTTTGCTTTTTAGTTACAAGTCCTGCACATTTTTTGTAAAGTTTATCCTTAAGTATTTTATTCTGTTTGGTGCTATTGTAAATGGAACGGTTTGCTTACTTTCATTTTCAGATTGTTAGTAGATAGAAACACCAATGGTACTTGTCAATTCATCTTGCACCATACAATCTTGTTGAACTCATTTTTTTTAACATTTTTTTAACGTTTATTTACTTTTTTTTTTTTAATTTTTTTTCAACGTTTTTTATTTATTTTGGGGACAGAGAGAGACAGAGCATGAATGGGGGAGGGGCAGAGAGAGAGGGAGACACAGAATTGGAAACAGGCCCCAGGCTCCGAGCCATCAGCCCAGAGCCCGACGCGGGGCTCGAACTCACGGACCGCGAGATCGTGACCTGGCTGAAGTCGGACGCTCAACCGACTGCGCCACCCAGGCGCCCCAACGTTTATTTACTTTTGAGACAGAGAGAGACAGAGCTTGAACGGGGGAGGGTCAGAGAGAGAGGGAGACACAGAATCTGAAACAGGCTCCGGGCTCTGAGCTGTCAGCACAGAGCCCGATGCGGGGCTCAAACTCACAGACTGCAAGATCACGACCTGAGCCGAAGTCGGACGCTTAACCGACTGAGCCACCCAGGCACCCCTCATTTTTTGTAGTTTGAAGAGCATGGTGTGTGTGTATGTGTGTGTATTTTCTTAGGCTTTCCTACATATGAGATCATGTCATCTGCAAAGAGAGATAGTTTTATTCTTTCTTTCCTAATCTGATACCTTTCTAAAAAAATTTTTTTTTCAACATTTATTTTTGGGACAGAGAGAGACAGAGCATGAATGGGGGAGGGGCAGAGAGAGAGGGAGACACAGAATCAGAAACAGGCTCCAGGCTCTGAGCCATCAGCCCAGAGCCTGATGCGGGGCTCGAACTCCCGGACCGGGAGATCGTGACCTGGCTGAAGTCGGACGCTTAACCGACTGTGCCACCCAGGCGCCCCTAATCTGATACCTTTTATATCTTTGTCTTGCCTTACTGCTGTGGCTAGAACCTCCAGTACAATGGTCCACAGAAGTGGCAAGGGCGGACATCTTTGTCTTGATCTAAAGGAAAAGCATCCCATCTTTCACCATCAAGTAGTATTGAGCTGTGTGTTTTTTGCAGATGCTGCTTCTCAAGTTGAAGAAGACTCGTTCTACACCAGTTTTTGGGGTGCTTTTTTTTTAATCACAAAAGGGGGTTGCTTTTTGTCAACTGCTTTTTTCCATCTATTAAGATGATCGGTTGGTTTTTGTCCTTACTCTATTAACGTCTTTTGCCTGAATTTTGACACCAAAATGTACTCAAGAAACAAAATCAGTTTAGTTCAGCCAAGTCAGGCTTGTCAGATTCTCCCACCTCCTGCTCTTCATCCGACTGAAAATATACACAGACAGAATGTACACTTGGATCTGGTTTGCGTCTCGAAACTCAAAGAGGTTCCTTCCAAACCCTGGCTGCTACTTTTAAAAATAGTCAGAGCCCATTTTAAGTAACTCTTTAATTAACCGGCTACTGTAAAGAAGTCAAGGGTGTCAGGAAGTGGTCAGGGATTTTTTCCCTCCAAATATTTTTATACCAGTTAATGACTTAAAGAAAAAAAAAAATCAGTGGGCTTAAGCAAATTTAGGAAGCTCTTTGGTGACTAACAGTTTATACTAGAAGGCCATACTTTAAAAACAAGATGTAGAGGAATTTCTACCAAATTCAGTCTCCAGAATATTAATCAGAGCAAGTCACGTTTCCAGCGGTGCAAGGAAGAGCACAATATTTAATGTCTGATGGACATAACCCAATGAATGCAAGCCCCAGGAAAAGAAAAAAGACAAGAAGAAAACAAAACACGGAATTACAGAACCAGATCCAGAATGAATCTCACGGAGTAGAACGATCAACAGAACAGAGTGAGGGCAGAGGGCTAAAGGTCTATTTAGTCAACAACTATCCAAGCCCCTATCACGTGCGATGCTAAGCGCTATGGGAATACAAGAAAGGTGAAGCAGCATGAAGGTGATCAGAATTAGGGAAGGTGCATACATGTGCAGAATGCACACATTTGCCTAACTTATACCTTACACCCAGAAATCCAGATTAACACGCCATTCCTCCAACAAAGAAATTACCATCCCCACTTTCTAGAGAAGAAAACAAAGGCCCAGAGATATCAAGCAATATGTTCAAAGTAAACTCTAAATGGTGAGCAGAACTGAGACTCAGAGTAGGATCTATGTGACCCTTGAACCCAAACAATTAACTATAGAAACCATGGCTGATCCCAACCACAAGTACCTTTGTGCCCTCGAATAACAAACACATTCAGAAAAATCAAAATCAAAGAGGAAGGAAAACAAAAATGGTAAACAGAAACCATGAGGATCTCATGTATTTTCCCTCCTAGCTGCCTCCCTTCTACTTCTCATTTATAATTAACAGGCACTCCTGTGGCAAGGCATTTTTATTTGCAAAGAATTTTCCATCTTTGAGGGATGCCATGACAGCCTTTGGAAAGACTAATTGAATAACCCCTGTTTACAAATAGGGAATCCAAGGCTCAGATGCTCAGACAGGAGTGGAGGGTCAGAGATAGGCCACGAGGATTTCTCTTGATCCTCAGGTCTCTCTCCCCCTCTTGGCAAAATGTACACAGCAACACCTAACAGCTCTCTCTTTCAACACACTGATTAAAGCTTTTCAGGAGTGTGTGGGGGAAATAAATGATTTGGCTTAAAAAAAAAAAGACATTTATGAAAATAGAACCTGCTAGTATAGCAGGATTTCATTAAAAAAAAAAAAATAAAAAAACCAACCATATAAAGCACACATTGGTTTCATTCTGTCAGAGCTGACACTCTACCTGCACATAATTGGGTTTGTGAATGACAGGTTTCCAAGGAAGAAGGCAGGATCCCGGGAGCAGTGATCCCGCATTCCCCTTCCTTCCCTCCCTCTGCCCAGCAAAATCCCCTGCAACCCCCTACCCAAAAGTTGCAGCTATTAATGCATTTGCCTCCACATTCAGGAGCCATGATCTGCTTTTGCACACAATACTGGTGGCCAGGTGGAGGCTCTCTTTTTAACTATCTCAAAGTATTCTTGTCATCTGCGCCCATGACCACAGCATTTGAAGAGTAACTAATTTATGCTAATTAACTTACATACCATGCGGTGGTGCCGTGGAAGGATTCATTATAAATGGCCTGGGTGGGTGTGCGTGTTGGGGGGGGGGTGGATGTCTCATCTTGGAAATGTTGACAGGTTATTTACAACACTGAACCCTGGAACCACAATGTCTTGCTTTGTGTGAGAGGTGATAAGATGAAGGCAAAAAGGGATCCTCCTTTAGACTGTGATTCTGACAAGTTCACGTCCTAAATGGCAGGATTCTAGATTCCGATGTCACTGTAAACATCATTAAGACCTTTAAAAAAAAAAAAAAATCTTTCTCTCCTTCCCCCTCCCCCTCACTTTTTTTTTTAACGAGAGGAAAATAATTTTCACGGAAGAACTCCTATGTGAAAACAGAGTTGCCCAAGGTGATGTGAGGGAAGGAGGCAGACCTCTCTCAAGCTCAACCTGCTTTCCACACTCCAGGCATTTTGGTCCTAAGGTCCCAAGGGTCCAAAGACACAAGTTTGGAAACCAGCATACATCCCTTGATGGCTCAAGGTCATTCCCAGCACTTAGCAAGATGTGAAGGAGCTGCTCAATATTTTAATAGATGATGGAAAGACAAAAAAACAAAAACAAAAACAAAAACAAAAAAAAACAAGCTCCTCACGGCTTTCAAGACAAACAATTCCTAATTGTGAAACTCTATCAATAATTGTTCTACTCATGGGAAACTGTAAATCTGGTTGCCAAGACATGACACGGAGATGCTTACAGAGGAGTGGGGTCACCCAGAGACCCAGATCTGAGAGATCTGAGACCAGAGCCCAGGAGAGCATTTCTGCCAGCGTCCCAGATGCACGCTTGGAGGACACTCTCTGTCGCTGGCCTCCAGTTAGAAGGGAACACCAGGGTCAGGGTGTGTGTTTTACCAACATCCTGGTAAAACAGGTCTCAGGAGCCCTGGGCAACGTCCATTTTTAAAACTGCTCCAGGGAACCTATGCCGATCCCTCCCGACTGCCATGTCACTGAGCCCACCTGGCACTCGGCTGGGCACCCGGGGGGGCTTGCGTGTAAAAGGGTGCTGGACAGGCACCACCACATGAGCCACCAGAGGGGTGTCTCACTTCAGCCCCACCATCTGTCCCATATGGGTCCCAAGTTCGTGGCCAGATCAGGTCCAGGTCATTTTCACGCAAAGGATCCAAGGGCAGACTGCTTAAAGGGCAACAAAGCCCCAACACACGGTAAATGACTGATGAGGAACACGAACACTGGATATGTGGTAATGTGGCAATGCCTCAGGCAGCCGAGATCAGGTGTGGGAGAATACACTTTTGTTAAAGACAAAAGGGATAAAATAACCCAAAGTCTTCCATAGCTTTTTGCTACAGAACGAATGTGTCCTCGCTGTGTCTATTCTCCCATGACTCCAGCTCATTGTAGACAAAAAAAAACCAAAACTCTTTTTATTCTTAATAAGAGGAAAAGGGGAACCCTTTTTCTCCTTATTATAAAGTCACTGCTTCCTTATCCTTAAAAAAAAAAAAAGTAACACACAGTTGATATAGAAAAGAATCAGGAATTGCAGATAAGCAAGAAGAAAAATATTTCAAAACACTCACAATCCCAGGGATAATCACTGTTAAACAGAAACAGCTGTTGGTCGTCTTTTTCTTTCGTGTTAAGAAACTGGAGACCAGATTTTATTCTCTGTGTCCGCCATCAGCAAGTACCAAGAGACAAGACTGGCCTGGAATGACAAGGCATGAGCCAGAACACCCACACACGTACACACAATCCTCTCAGCAAACAGAAGAGCATTATTCAATCCAGATAAGTGGGTTTGTTCTGAGCGGTGCCCTGTAACAGGATTAGAGAACTTATTTACGTAGCATGGAAGATGCCAGCAACGTGGGAACTGCATATGTATTTATGGGCATCACAGAGTTAAGTTAGGTCCGTCAGATAAAAAACATCTGAAAACCAGATTTCAACAGCTATCGACTTTCAATTTTCTGTGCAAGTGGGGAGAGATGGGGCATGAGTAATTTAAAACCACTAAGCCTTGGCTCTGAATTGAGTCTTTGTACATCAGTCACATACTCTCAATGCTGCGGCAACTTCCATCGCTTCAAAACCACCTGGGGGACCCACCCTGGGCAGGACGGACTCAGGAGGAGCTGGGCAGGAGCTCGACCTTCTCAGTCTGCTCGGTTGCCCAATTTCTTCAAGTTTCCCATGACAGCATCAGCTTCTCACACGCATGCAAAGCACGAGCCTAAAATGAGGCGAACGTTGTTCTGAGTTCACTGTCCCGTGGGGACGCCTCTCTTGGGTGTTGCTGGGAGGTAAGTAAGCATGTCGGGAGAAGAGAGTTTTTACTCTCCCGAAGTCGACCAGTAAAGAGACAGTGGGTATCAGCAGAAAAGGCGCTGCCATGCTGTGCTTCAAGTAAGTCAGTAAGAACCGCAGGTGGGGTCTGCCTGCCCGAAGGTACGGTTGAGCTAATCATGTTGCGAGTAAAGCAGACTGTCAAAGCTGAGCTGTGACACAGAACGCCAGCTATTGCCCCGCAGCGACCACACAATGATATAACCCGCACATGGGGTTTCTGTTCCCACCTTCTCCATCCTTCAGGAAACACACGTGGAGGGTCAGAATGGCAGAAATGAAGGCAGGCAAGAGATCCGTATGTGGTGGATGGCCTGATGAAGTGATGATATTCCAGGAGGTAAACTACCCCCAAAGGAGAGTTCTGACAGCCAGGGGCTGGGCTCCTACCTCTCCACTCTGACATGTGCTTTGCGACCGGAGGATGCCAGGAAAGGGTGAACACAGTGGCTGCACCACTAGCATCATTTCCACCACTAGCATCATTGCTCACATTTACAGAGGATGTAAAATGTTCATATTATTAAAAAAAAAATTTTAATGTTTATTTATTTTTGAGAGGGACAAAGTGTACATGCGTGCATGAGGGCAGGGGAGGGGCAGAGAGAGAGGGAGAGAGAATCCCAAGCAGGTCTGTGCTGTCAGCACAGAGCCTGATGTGGGCCTCAAACCCAGGAACCGTGAGATCACGATCGGAGCTGAAGTTGGTCACTCAACCGACAGAGCCACCGAGGCACCTCTCATATCATTTTTTTGTATCGTTTATCTCATTTGCTCATTCTCAGCAGTGCTGTCGAGTTAGCCTTTTAATCCACTGACCAGAACCAAAAATCAAGGCTGTAAACTCACCCATGACTTCACTGAAGTTGGACAGATTAGAACCTAAGTCATCTGACTCCAAGAAGAGTGATCTTTCTAGCACCTCGTTGTAGGCAGCGTGGCGAAATCTTCCTTCTTTTTTTTCCCACACATCCTGCCCTCCATCTGTCCGTTCATACATCCGTATCAGTCCGTCGATCCAACCTTCCCACCAGGCAAGCAGACCACAGGGAATGAGGTCCGCAGTACGCAGGGCACAGTACGAAGATACCGGGCACAGAGCAGCTTTGAAGACATATAATAGCTTTAACCTCACGGAGCTTAGGGTCCAGGGAGGCAGACAGGAAACAGGCAGGTGAACAAAGAGGTAAACCCGCCACATGTAGATTGCGGTAAGTATCATGATGGAAACAAACAGGGGCGTGAGGAAGAGAGGGGTTGAGGATGGGTCAGGACAGGCCTCCCCGCTCAAGTGACGTCTGAGCGGGGCTCAGAAGACAGAATGTGAGGCAACTCCGAGAGAACCCAGGGGGAGACTTCTGCAGGTGGAGAAAAGCAAGCACGAAGGCCGTGATGAGGGTGAGGGTGCTCAAGAAGCCCTCCTTCCCCCATCGCTGTCTGCAGCCGTGACTATGACCGAACCGGATGAGCGGCTGCCGGTCCCAGAGCTGAGGCACAGATGTGAAATTCAGAGGATGGCACCACCTAAGTGGGTGCAGTCAAGTCCCTCCGTTCGCCCTCATTCCCTTCCCCTGGAAATTCCTGTGTCTTCCTGCCTCCATAGCCAGACACCAGTGTGTCCTGACTGGCTCCTTAACTCTGTCCCCGGAGCCACGATGCTTTGCTTTCCCCGTTTTGGCGAACACTCAGGCTGAACGAAGGACCCAGGCACGAACCCTGACACTCGCCATGTCTGGAAGCAAGATTTCTAGCTCTGTGAGAAAGGAAGAATGGTTTCCTAATAAACACGGAAGCTACAGGGCGAGACTGTGACAGGGCCAGCTGGGTACGAGGCTGGTATGTGCTCAGAGCCAAGGCCATGCTGCCTGGCTCCCTCCAACGCCCTGCCCTCCGCCCGGGCTCCAGCGGCTCTGGCCATCTGCACCAAGAGGAGCTGCTCTCTGCCAGGCACTGCCGGACTTGGTAGAGGGCAATTTTCAGCCGCAGCGACTTCCTCTTGTAATATGTCAATTCACATTTCCACGAGCAAATATACGGAGCACTCTCCTCTGAATTTATCTTGTAATTTCTGACACATTCCCTTTTATTTATTTATTTATTTTTAAATTTGTAATGTTTTATTTATTTTTTGAGAGTGAGAGATGGGGGGGAGGGGCAGACAGCGAGGGAGACACAGAATCCGAGGCAGGTCCCAGGATCTGCGCTGTCACCACAGAGCCCGACGCGGGGCTTGAACCCACGAACTGTGACTTCATGACCTGAGCTGAAGTCAGATGCTTCACCGACTGAGCCACCTAGGTGCCCCTGAGCCGTTCCCTTTTAAAAATAAGCCCTCTGGATGGCCGTAGAAAAACTTATTGTGAATATGTCTTACCATACTTTGGTTTAGGGGTATGATGTCTCAGTATCTGAGGGACAACGTCTGAGATCGGCTTTCCCCAGAATCAGATTCTCAGGAGGTATCTGAGCATAAACAATTATGGGGGGACGATCCCCAGGAAAGTCCTAACAGGAAAATGGGAAAGGGAATTGGCAAAGGGAAACATGCCAAAGTAAGGTGAGGTCACAAGCAGCTGCGGCTTTGGACAAGTGCGACTCATTTCGGTCGAGGAGCGAGGGAAGATGGTTTAAAGCCTTCCTTGGAAATATTCCACGGGAGAGTCCAAGAGGCAGAGGTGCTTATCCACCAATTACCAACAGTCATTGGGTAAGGACCCCTCCTGGGGCCCTTTGGCTTACCCACAGGCCAGACAGGAAGGCTGCAGCTCTTGCTACAGCAGGAACCATGGGTCACAGTAAACTGGGCTGGTGAGTGCCAAGGGGGGACAAGGAGACACCAAAAATGTCTGCTGCAGGCAGCTTCATTTATTAAACAATAATTCCCTGAACATCTGCATACTATACATCCCGATAGGTGTTGTGAGGGATTAAAGCAAGCCAACAAACGAAAACAAAAAACACCCACAAGAGTCCCTTTGACTGGGACACAAAGATATGCTCACAAAGAGCTGAACCGTATGCATCAAAGTGCAGAGTTCTTTGCGGGGATAGTGAGGAGAATGTCCTTGTTTCCAGGAGGTACATGCTGAAATATGATGAGGCAAAGGATGACATTTGTAATTTATTTTCACATGGTTAAGCAAAAATATTCATACCATACATATGCACATGTTGGGGAAAGAGAGAAAAAGTAGCAAATGTGGCAAAATGTTAACAGAGACATCTAGAAGAACGTATGGAAGTTCACTGTACTATCTTTTAACAACTACGCAACACGGCAGTTTTTCAAAATAGTAAGTTTCAAAACAAACCAGCTAGAAAGTCACTGTCTGTGACTTTGCTGTAGGTCAGTTATTAACAGAAAACCTACCATGTGCCAGGCACCGTGCGACAGAAAGCTCCTAGTTACCGAGAGGTCAGGGAGGGCTTCCTTGAAGAAGCTGGATTTAAAGGTTGCCGAGTAGGAGGTTGCTAAGCAAAGAGAGAAGAAAGGAATATTCCCGACAGGTGAATAGAAGGCATGGAGGTGGGAGAGAACAAGGTGTCATCGAGGTATGGAGAGGACTCAGAGGTGGCCGCAACAGGGCGGCTAGAGAATTACGCGCACAATCCTTGGGAAGGCGTTTTAACTTCATTGTAAAAATGTTCCCTGGCCAGTGAGGAATCTGCCCGGCAAACACACAGCTAGCTAATTCAACATCATAATGAGTACACACAGTGAGCCCTCAGAGGAGAAAGCTTGGCCATGGATGGTGTCTCCATGGCAACAGTGCTACCTGCACATCACTGCATCCCCAGGAAAGGCTATGGGTATCTCGAGCAGCTCCGATTTCCTTATCTGCCTGTCAGACTTGCTACCCTGCAAAGAATAAACCAAGGTAGACGGAACAGTTACTCTTTCTGGAAAAAATTCTTCGGCTTCACTTTGTCCACATGCTAAGTGTGGTTTTATGACACGTATGTTTTGCTTCATTGGTCATTTAGGAGAGCACGTTCCAAGAGAATTTCCTTTCCCTGTGAGTCCTTCAGGAGAACAGTTTGTGAGGAAATCACTGCAAATGAAGTCTCACACGCACCTTCAGACTTCATGGCAAGGACTGGAAGGCTCCAGAAAGTATCTCTTTGTGTGTCTTCCCCTTCCATGCTATCTGCTGAAGTACTTGTTTAGTTTCTACCTCCCCTGTAGAAGAAGTTGGCTGATCTCAGGAAGACATGATCTGAGAATGAAATATTGCCGAAGTACTTAAACTCAGTGCATGGTGCAATGGCTTAAGATCTTAGAATCTGGAGGCACAATGACTTGGGTTCAAACTTGCCGGTGGGATTAAAAAATGAATACATACAGCACACTTTGTGTCGTGAAGCCTGACGATGTATGTGCCAGTATATCACACCCTATGCTATGCAGAGGGATTTAAAATAAAAGAAAGAAGTCATGGTCCCTGTTCCCTGGAAGTCGATCTAGACCCTACTCATGTATTCCAGTGAGGACAGAAGAGAGATCAACAGAAACCAGACGGGGAGCAAACAGGTCATTTCTACAAGTCTTTATTAAACACCTACTATATACTTAAAGCTGTGCCGGACTGAGCAAGGTAACTTGATTACCGTCCTCACCAAAGGATTACTTACCTTTAGCATGCTTTTAATATTTCAAGGTCATGCAAGTGACTTTCTTTTCTTACCAGGATATATTGAGGTAGAACAGGTTATAGATTAAATTACTGACCCCAGGGACTAATCAAGCACTTCAGAGCTTACCATGCATTTTCAATTTCGGTAACTCTTTTAATTACCTTTCTGAACCTCTACAACGTTAGTCAGAATAGCATGGGCTATTATTGCCCTTTTATAAAAAAAGAGAAGCTCAGAGAAGCCATGTACTATGGGTATTACTGCTCAGTGCTGGGGTGTCTAGAACCCCAAATAATTTTTTTCCTGAGCCAGGGGAACAAGAGTCCATTTGGTTCCATTTCTAGGGTATGATTTCCCCAACTTTTCTATTTAAGAAAGTACTTTCTGATTGTATGCTGGGCTCTATGCTAAGCACCTTCCATACATTCCTTATTCAATCCTCAAAGCACAGTATGAGATGGAAATTATTATTATCCTCATTTTACAGATGGGAAAACCAAGGCTCAGAGAGTACCTGGAACTTACTCACGCTTCCACAGCCAGGAGATGATGAAAATGGAAATGCAAACGTAGATCCGTTGGACTCCAGAGCCCTTCACCGAACACCTGAATGCCTTTTTGATGCCCTTTCAGACTGACTGCACTGGTCCCCTAATCCATGTAAAACAAGTTGTGCTTTTCTCCCTGTTCACATAGAGGCCCCCAAATCACTGGCAAGTCATAGGAAATTCTTAAGTGGCTGCTTATTAATAACATTTTCAGTTTATATTAGGCTGCCTTTCATCCAGGGGAACTCAGCCAGCTGCATACACAGAGAACCACTGAAATCCAGCCATTTCTGGTATGGCTATGGGCCAGCTGGCAACAGCATCCCTCAGGGGCTTGGCTTGTGGGGATTCTGGCAATGGTCACACCCTTCAAAACTTGACAGGGGCCCTTTAATATCCGTGCTGAAGGGCTTGAGGCAGAAACTTCCCAGAAATCCATGTTCCTCAGTGAATGGGGCCAAAGGCTCAAGACAACCCCAGCAGATTTGGGAAACAAGAACATCAAGAAATTGGGTGTTTACCAAATACCGACGCTGGAAGTAAAGCCCCGCGATTCAGATTGAGTTAGACACAATAGGGAAAGACTTTATTTTCAGGAGAGACCTGGCTTCAGTCAAGTCCAGGGGAAAAAACAAAACAAAACTAATTTCTCAGGGTTTCCCACAGGGGGGCTAGGCAAAAATGGCAAGATGCTGACTTTCCTTCTATGGAAGCTGGATCTATGGAATGGTTTTTGTGGTTTTGTTCGGAGCCACAACTAGTTTCCTCATTCTGCAGCAGCAAGAGGACTGAGGGAAGTCCACAGAAAGAAAATAACATTTCCTAGTTTCATATTTTATTGGAAAGAAGCCCTTGATGAATTGAATTCACATGGTCTACAGGAGTAAGGGTTGGAAAATACTTAAGAATTGGTTGTATTCAGATTTTAACAAAGTGATGGGTGAAGGATATATGCCCCCTCGACGTACCCCCAAGCCCCAAAGTCTACAGGAAATAGCCACGCCCACACACTTTTGGCCTAGTTGTTACCATGAACAACGGTCCAGACTGTGGACTTCCTTGGTGGATGGGATGAGTCTCAGTCATCTCTTCACTAGCTCTTCTCACTATTCTAGCCTTTACTCTCCTGCCAATTCACCAGGACCTCCTTCCTGGGCTATTGTAACAGCCTACTTCTAATTCCCTGCTTCCAGCCCTTCCTTCTAGAATCTATTTTCTACCAGCTGTTTGTTTTTAAAAGGAGGGAGATAACACTCAGCTCTCTTGCTTCAACTGCTGGCTTCCCAATGCAATGAGAATCCTGGCCCATAAGGTCCAGTATAATCTGCCCCCTTCCTCTCTCTCCAACTTCATTTGGTCCTACTCTCCATATTGTCTACTGTGTTTCAGCCACGCTGACTTTTTAAAAAATTTTTTTAACGTTTATTTATTTTTGAGACAGAGAGAGACAGAGCATGAACGGGGGAGGGTCAGAGAGAGGGAGACACAGAATCCGAAACAGGCTCCAGGCTCCGAGCTGTCAGCACAGAGCCCGACGCGGGGCTTGAACTCACGGACCGTGAGATCATGACCTGAGCCGAAGTCGGCCGCTGAACCGACTGAGCCACCCAGGCGCCCCCACGCTGACCTTTAATGTGTCTTCTGAACTTGCCAAGACCATCCTCCTCTTAGGATCTTTGCGGTGGCTATTCCTCTGCCTGGAACATCGTTCCCTCAGCTCTTTATGAGCTGGCCTACTCTTTACCAGTCACGTCACTCAAAGTCACCTCTGACAAGGACCCTACAGAGAAAAGCCCTCTTCCCCTTCTCATTCACTGACTGTTCTATTATCCTTCAATTTTTTTTTTTTAACATTTGTCACTATCAGAAACTGTCTTACGTGTCCATGTGTTCATGATACTTTTCCTACTCTAATGTAACTTCCACAAAGTCAAGGAGCTTATCTTGTGTCAAGAACAGTAAGCAGTCGATAGGTATAGTTCTTTAAAATTTTGAATCCCTAATGCCCAGCGCAGAATCTAGCTTGGCAGCTCTCAACCAGAAGGCTCTGAACCCTTCGTGGGCATGCAAACCGATCGCTGTGTAAAGTTTTCTTTTCTTTACACTTATTTTTTTTGCAATAACTGAAAATGTATATTGTTACAAGGATGCCATAAATGTAGACTGTGAGTCTACTACACTCATGATCGGTAGGAGATCATCAAAACCATACCAAAGACACACTGCCTTTTTCCTGGATTAAATGAAAGTATTCAAAGAGGAAGGCAAAGGTGGAGAAGAGTATATTTATTGTCAAGAATGAATGAGAACCGTACCATAGCTAGAGTGTAATGTAATTCTGTGAAGTGCATTGCAGAATGTCTAGTGTTTGGAAGGACACCTTGGATATACTGAAAGACTGAAAACCTCTGACTGAACCCAAAGCAAGTATTCAAAAAATTGTTCAACTGTCAAACGAACACAAAAAGGTCTCTGAAACACCTAAGAAACAAATACCGCCTTGGCCTTGGGACCTATGACAGCAGACCTCAATTCACCCATCTGCAGAAGGAAAGAGAACCAGGTAATTCTCCTGGCTGCACAGAGTTTAACATTAGCTCCTGGGCAGTCACGCAGAGAAGCGTTGTGCTTTCACACAGAGTGGGAGGATATAGTTTTTTTCAGTCCCATAGTAACCTTTAGAGATCTTCCTGGATGAGGTTACAACCATCTACCACCTACCATCCAGTTAATCTTTGGGGTTACTTTGTCACTAGGAATCTGATGGAAGTGGAGATCCTGTCCCTTAAAAAAAAAACATAGACGTGTTCACAGAAATTTCTGCATTTAATTTCAAAAAGTTCATTAATCTTTCCTGGTCCTTTGGTGCTCATGGATTGCAAGTTAAAAACACCTGGTCAAGCATAAAAGAACTTCTCTGATATTCCCCATAGGGCCAGAGACAGTGCCTTGTATCTTGCAGATGTTCTACTTCTCACTCTCTTTAAAAAAAAAAAAAAAAAAAAGAGCAAATGATATCATAGTTACCACTCAGGAAGCTGAACCTTAGCAAGTCAATGGTGCAGAGTTTAAAACAACATTTAAGCCTGCAAGGGCAGACTGTGGTGGTGTTTAGGCAGCAGGTCAGGCCCCTGAAATGAGACGACAAAGTGCAGGGAAGGCAGGTTGAAGCTAGTCTGATCAGTCAAGCCCAGCACGTAGGCTGCTTTCCACCTATTCTCCTTTCAGAAGCCATTCGAGCAGGAACCTGAGCTCCTTCACCAGGAGAGGAATATGTGAATGCTTTGCATTTTCACACCACTTCCTAATGAGGCAGGTGTTTCAGAGGGGCCCAAGCTCCACAGGAAGCATGAGGGGCGGGTGGGGGCTCACTGTTCCAGTTGGTGGCAAGCATCGAGGCCAGACAGGCTTTCCAGGCCACTTCTGAGACGATAAACTCAAATGCAAGTAGTAGACTTCAACCGTAATTGAACTCCTGAACCGTGACGGATAAGCTATCAGGGAAGGGCTGGAACGCAGGGCCGGGCAGTGGCTGAGCCAAAAGCAGCCATTCCAGATGCACTGACCACCTAACCAGTGGCTCAACTGTCCAGTGGACGTCTACGGAAAACAGTTCATTGTTAAGTGGGTCTTCCCCCGGGAGCATCACAGCAGGAAAGCTGGATAAAGACCGCACACCACGGGCGATGGGAAGTGACAGGAACCTGAAGAAGCCTCACCAAATTAATCAGAACAACAGGATGCATGTATCCCAGGGAAACAAGAAAAAAGCCCTGTTAAAGCTTCAATTCACGGACAATTCAACTAATACAAACTTCCAATAGGGTAGACATTGAGGGTAGGTTAAATCTCTTGGGCCAACTCCAAGGGATGGGCCCAGGCTGCCTGGTGAGCTGTGTTGAGAAAGACTCTGAGGTTTTGCTGGGGGGTGACAAGGAGAGCGCAGTATTTCATCAGTGGGGTCTGCAATGCACAGGGAGCCGGGCCTGGCGATACAGGTACCAGGGATTTGCCACACGAATTCTACGGTCGGGATGCTTCTGAGAATGGAGTTCAAACATGAAAACACATTCAAATAACTTTCCCCACTGAAGAAGATTTCCTCTATCCATCAAATAGAAGCTTCTGGGGGGAATAACAAGGAGGAGTGAGGGGAGAAAGCAGACGTCTGCTTATCCTGCCAGATCAAAGCCTGGTGTCCAGTGAGGTGACAGATATCAGAGCCAGAGAAAGCTCACAATCAATCTCTTATGACTTCCACTGGAAGAACAAATTCCCTGGAATTCATGTTCAGGATCATAGTTTGCACGCCTGCCATGTCTTAAATCACAAGGAACCCTCAAATGGGTAACCCTGCTCTTCCTATTAAGGCAGAAAGGCGATGGGGTATATTGTCCAAAAATAAGACTGAACACCAACTTGGATTTAATTCCAAAAAACCAAAACTTTAGGAAACCAGAACCTTGCTTTCTCTGAATATCCCTCTTAGGTAATAAGAGGGGGCTAGTTGAACTACCCAAGACAACAGTGCAAACACATATGCTTTTCAAAACTTCACAAAGCATTTGACTTTAATTCATATAAACTGGAACATTTTTTTACTTAAGACAAATACAACCTCACCTGGAAAACGCCTCACTGACTTCTTATAATTTCAGGGGCCCTGACTATTTAAACGGGCATACCAGAGAAAAAAATACATCTAATAAATTTAATAAACACATTTAATATATTTAATAATTAAGTGTATTTGTTTCTATGGTATGTTTGTGTACACACACACACACATACACGCACACACAAGTAAGTTCCAATATCTTTCACATCTATCATCCCTACAAGTTGCCAAAGTTCCAGAGTCAGATGGTATACATGCAAATCCCAGCTTGACCATCTACTAGCCGTGGACCTTGGACAAGTTGTGTGACCTCTCTGTGCTTAGCTTCTGTAGAATACAGATGATAACAGAGTATTATCATGAGTATTAAATAAGATACAGCACATACAATTGTGAGCACAATGCTTGGCACACAATAAGTAGTCATGAAATGTTATTAATTATTTTTGTAACTCTGTAGGAGAATCTCTGTAGGAGCTAAGTGATTTCTTTGAGGTGTACTCGAATAAGGAATGATATAATTAGGATTAGAACCTGGGATTTCTGGGGGTGCCTGGGTGGCTCAGTTGGTCAAGTGTCTGACTTCGGCTCAGGTCATGATCTCATGGCTCATGGGTTCGAGCCCCGTGTCGGGCTCTGTGCTGACAGCTCAACGCCTGGAGCCTGCTTCAGATTCTTGCGTCTCCCTCTCTCTGTGCCCCTCCCCCACTCATGCTCTCTTTCTCTCTCTCAAAAGCAAACATTAAAAACAAATTTAGAAAGAACCCAGGATTTCTGAATTCAACTTTCTTTCCTGTGGAACACTCCGTTATAAAAATGGCTAAGAAGGCGCAGCATTGGCATCACCAGGAACCGTGTTAAAAATCCTGACTCTGGGGGGTGCCAGTAGGTTGAGCGTCCAACTTCAGTTCAGGTCATGATCTCGCGGCTCGTGAGTTCGAGCCTCGCAATGGGCTCTGTGCTGACAGCTCAGAGCCTGGAGCCTGCTTTGGATTCTGTGTCTCCCTCTCTCTCTCTCTCTCTCTCTCTGCCCCACCCCTGCTCATGTTGTCTCTGTCTCTCAAAAATAAAAGAATATTAAAAAAATAACAATTTAAAAATCCTGACTCTGGGAGCGCCTGGGTGGCTCAGCCGGTTAAACATCTGACTCTCGATTTCAGCTCAGGTCATGATCTCACAGTTTGTGAGATCGAGCCCCGCGTCGGGCTCTGCGCTGACAACACAGAGCCTGCTGGGGATTCTACCTGCTCGCATGCAGGTTTAATTAAGTAATTAAGTAGGTAATTGATTAAATAAATAAATTTAAAATGAAAAGAAAATCCTTTAGGGAAAACAATGCTGAGTCTGACTTTTAGCAACGCCCCAAGATGCACACACATTCAGCCGGAGCAACCTCACTGTCTGGCACTCTGCAGGATGCTTGCATAGGTGACAGCCCTGGAGGACTTCTAGGAGTGAATGAGCAGCCCCAACACAGGGCAGGATCATGCGGACCCGCTTCACTAGCGTGAGGCCTCCAAAGGTCAGATGTGCCTCCAGGAAGCTCCAGGTCACTCTCTGCAGGGCCGCCGCTTCTCATCTTGCAGCACATATCCACAGCCCAGAGGGTCAGGTCCTGATATAAAGCCTGACCTTCAAGTTCTCTGTGCCAGAGCAACCGACGGTGCAAATCACATGCCTCCACCGACGAGGTGGAGTTTCGTTCGGAAAGTTCACACTCATCAAGGTCAGTGCTGGAAGAGAACTTATGGATTATTTGATTCAGGACCTCCCTTTTAGGGATGAAAGAACGGAAGCTCAGAAAGGGAAACACATATATTCTAGTTAGAACCTGATGTGCCTGCAACTGGGGATCAAAAGCTAACAAGGTTGGCCCCTGTCTACACTCCAACTGGGTTTGCCCATGTTTGCCTACAATTTCAGCACAGCAGAATTTCCCACCCTGCCTCTGGTCCAACAAAGGGCTGCTTCCACTGGCCTTTAGCTTTTACTCCACATCTCAGTGTCTTAACTGACTTTCCAACCAACCTCCCTTCTATTCTAAAAGCCACATTCAAAACGGTGTTCTGTTTTAGTCTCTTCATGGTTGCTTCTCATCTTATCACAAGATTAACTGAAAGGATTTTAATCTGAGAGCTAAATAATGAAATGTTCCTCAAATGAGGGATCCACAGAAGTGATCTAGAAGACAAAGAAAAAACACGTGCAGCGTATCTTACGGCAGGAAGTGTAAGCAGGTCCCAAAATAACGGATGTTACTTAGGCTTTGGACGATGATTATCCTGGGTTTGAATCCCAATTTTACTCTTTCCTGTCTGTGTAACCTTGGGCAAGTTACTTAACTTCTAGGAGTCTTGGTTTCTTTTCTAGGCAACAGAGCTAATAATATCTAGCTGCATAATTGCTGCAAGAATTAATGAGGCAAGGTATGTAAAGCATCTTATATGTCAGCTACCCACAGTAGGTGCTCTATCGATGACAGTTATTGCTTTTTCTACATATTCACATAAACGCTAACACACAGACTAGAGACAGATACACAGACGCCCAAAACATTCTTACACGTACACTAACGGCTACTCTGAAAACCTATCTGACCCTGTGACCACAGAAAGTATGGTTGTTTCTCAGCTGAGTTCTGGAACTTTCCTGAACAAGCATCTCTGAGGACTCGCGAGTGATGAATGGATGCCAAGAAAAGAGTTGGAAAAATGGCATCCTGCCCAGTTGAAATGAAATGCTAAGAATTCCTGTCCTAGTTACTTTTAACCCTGGATGGGGCCGGATCACATTTGTAAGGTTTGATTTTACGAAGCCCAGAAGGGGTGGGCACTCTGGGGCCAGGGACGTTCCCGGGGTGAGCGATATGGAGGCTACTCAAGTCAGACATCCATCATGAGGCACAGAGAGTGCCATACTGTCAAAGGTACCAAGCTGGGCTCCAACCCTGTGCCATATTCCAAGGAGTAAATGATGCCTGTGATCCCTCCGGTGCCTCGGGATGCTTTACATACAGGAGCTCAAATCTAGGACCAGCAAAAAGGGGGATACCAGAAATCGCTATTTTTCTTTCCTCCTACGGGTTCACTCTGCTGTTCCGAGTGAGCACGACTCTGGTAACACTTTCCCATACGAGGCCAGCCCTGACTTCCTTGAGGCCCCCACTGCCAACTAGTGATGTTTCCGGATTCTGTGCCCCCTCCAGGGTCATATCTCCTCATAAAAGTCTCAATCAATCAAGTCTCAACCAACTTGATTTTGACGGACTTTATAGCCACACATGTGCTGGAAGTTTACCATCTAGACCCACCATGGAGAGGCAGGTTCATGTTGTACCTGAAAACGTGCTCTTTTTAAATAATGCATTTTTCGGGGCGCCTGGGTGGCGCAGTCGGTTAAGCGTCCGACTTCAGCCAGGTCACGATCTCGCGGTCTGTGAGTTCGAGCCCCGCGTCAGGCTCTGGGCTGATGGCTCAGAGCCTGGAGCCTGTTTCCGATTCTGTGTCTCCCTCTCTCTCTGCCCCTCCCCCGTTCATGCTCTGTCTCTCTCTGTCCCAAAAATGAATAAACGTTGAAAAAAAAAAATTAAAAAAAAAAAAAAATAATGCATTTTTCAAAATGGCCCGTGGTGCTTTGGTGGGAAACACATGCTGTGTTTAGCCACCAGTAGGGCTTGAGGATTTAAAATGGCTGCACTATGAATTCTATAGGACAGATGGGGAGAGGAATTTCTAGCTGAAGGAGAACAGAGGCTCCTGCCTTTGAGTTGCAACTTCACCCACGGGGAACCTTCAGCTTTACACTTTTATGGTGGATTGGAGACCGCTCTGATATTCTCTCAGCTGCTTCTGCATTCTGGCTGCTTCCCTCCTCCCCTCCTCCTAACCCTTCCATCTAGCCCCCCCCCCCCCCCCCCCCCCCCCCCCGCCCTTTCCTTGCTTCTTTCTCCCTCTGCCTTGTCCCCAGGGAAATAACAAAATGAGCAAGCCCCAGGCTTCAGACTCCGAACAAAGAGCTGCTCAAACAACAGGCCCAAGAAAAAAGAAAACCAAGTCTCCAAACTCAACTGACCAAGTCCGCAGCGAGATTTTGGAGGGCTTACCTTGTTGGAAACTCAGTGTGATCTTATCCAACATTTTCTCTCCTGCATCATTCAAACGCACACACACACACACAAATTATAAAAACATGAACATTTCATTAAAAATCTTTACAGGTTGAGACAAGAGCAAAGCGGCAAGTACCAGTCATGAACATGAATGAGGCAAACACTTTCCCAGGGCCTAGCCCCAAAGCTTCTTAGTTTGTGACAGTTCACAGTCACCAGGACCTGGCTGATTTTTAAGTAAAACCATCAGGGAGAGAGGGAAGAGGGAATGATTTTTGAAGGGGCTTCAGACACAAAAGAAGAGTCCTCGGCCAAACGAAAGCCACAATTCTGTCTGAGGGACAGAACAGTGTCACTGGCGTGTGTTCGAAAACAACCGAGGGGAGAGAAGACCATGTCTTCAGGCTTCTGAAGACAGCCATTTCTGCTAATCTGCACCTGGCAGTGCAGTGGGGTGCTGAAAAGCTCCACTCCAACTCAGACCCTTCGGAACTGATGTGTGTAGAAGCAGCATTATACTAGGCACCAACATTTGTCACCGCTGTGTCATTTAAGGTAAGGTGTTTTCCCTCTGTGGTCTTCAGTTTCCTCCATCAAATGAGCACGTTAAGCTACTACCTCTTGCTGCTCACAGGTTTGGATTTAGTGGGAAATATGAACGTTACTGCTACCAGCAAGAAATAAAGTCCCAACACCTAGTAGGTACCAAGAATTGGGCAAGGACACCACAGCCACCATTTCACAGCCAGTGAGCTCAGGAGAATTGATTTCCTATTTTTACACGAGGAAACCAAAGTTCAGAGTGGTCAGGCAATGCTCTCAACACCACACACACCATCAGGAGATGTACGGGAAATGGGCTGTTATCAAGATATAAATAGAATTCTCTCTGCAAACGCAACTTGACTAAAAAAACAAAAGAAACCAAGAGTGACCAGCTTCCAATTCTGAGTCTCCTGAGATTCCTCTGGCTCCTTTAATCATTCCCCATTTGTCTTGCAAACCCCCACACTGGAGCTCCATTTAACATAAATTTAAAAGATGTTCAGAAGAGAGGCTAGAAACAGCTGTCAAACTGTGCGACTACACTCACAAGTCTGGAAGAGACCTATTGTGTCAGCGGAGACCAGACAAGGGCAGGATGGCCTATTCCTTTCCCCTCACGGCACACCTCCACACTGGAGACACCCATATGGTGATATATATTCAGCCCTGGAACTTCTGAGGACCCAACCAGCAGCTGAAGCCCACAGCCAAAGGCCTCTCAAGATGGAGAAAAAAAATGCGAAGTGTCTGCACTGAAAAGAAGAAAGAAGAGGACCGCCTCTCACAGGCAAAGTTGGAACTGAAGAGAAACGCGCACAGAAATCCAGAAATACGTCAATTCCAATTTGGATCCCACAGCTTTCTGCATGTGACTTGTCAGCTGCCCAAACAGGAGACCTTCTTTAAGCATGCCTGAGCACCAGCTAGTGCTAAATGATTTTCATTGTACCATCCGGCCACTTTGAGTTCCGCAAAATCCGGCAGCCCTGGATGGCACCCCTTATTCTGTCAATCCCATCAGTAGGGTGCAAAGTTTCCTTGAGTGGGAACGGAGGTGGACATTACAGGAACTCGAGAGGACACCTCTTCTGCTAGCAACACCCCTTTGCAGACAAATGGATGGAAACATATTGCCTTTCCAGTGGACCGTTTTGTTTTTAGCAACGATGCTTATAATAATAAGGATAAAAAGGCAACAGTGGAGGCAGTAATGGCTAACATTTGCTGAACATTTGCCACGTGGCGAGCACCGTGCTGGGTGCTTTTTCTGTCATCTCCGTAAATCCGTATACCTGCCACACCACCTATAGGTTCTAGCGCTCTCCCCGTTATACAGCCAGGAATCACTCCTCAGAGAGAGAGCGCTAAGTATCTTGGGTGCTGTCTGAATCCAGAGTCTGAGTCCTCGGTCAACATTATGCCGTCCTGCCTAACCCCTAAGCTCCTTTCTCATTCTTTAGGCTTCCATCAACGTATCTTCCTTCCTCCATTTCTATTTATTCCCCTCCACTGTATGGTGAACCTTCACAAACCTGCCATTCCAAACAATGCTATTTTATTAATTTTGGCGGCCCCATGACTATTTATAGGCCAAAATGCCCAAGGGAGCCTACATGTTTTAATTAAAAAAAAAAAAAGAATTTCTGAGGGGAAGGAGCATTTGACGGAAAGGCAAAACCTTTGCAAGCACACGAGGAGCCATTAAATCCAAATTTCCAAAACATGGCAATTCTGTCAAAGTTGTGACTTACTCTGGAGCCCATGAGGACACTCATCCTGACGCATCTGTGAAAGCCATCAGCAGCCAATAAACCTTCTGGGGAGCAGGATCAGAGCTGCCAATTCGGCCTCCAGCAAGGAGGCCAGGCTGCTTCATTTAGTTTAAGTCTCACCGAGATGGTTTACAACACTCTCTGGGAAGAGATGTTCAAGCAAAGCAAATTGCAGCCTTGCAAGCTGAGGCTTTGGTCCACGGCAGTCCGTGCCGACATTTTCACGGCACACTGGGGCCCTCCCCTGACTGTGGTCATGGATGCACCGCCTGGAAGCAGAACTCTCTTGCCGGGGAAATAATATATGTGCCTAAATTATACAAGAGCCACGCTTGGACCGGCGGATGGCATCGCATCTGGTACAGATCACTTACCCTGGTGTGATTTGGCCCAGCCCAGGTTATTTATGGTTCATAAAAGTCCCGTCAGACCCCAGCATATTCTAGGACCACACAACAATGAGTAATGGGATTAAAGATCTGGATTTCATCGCAAGACCTCCATGGCAGATTAGTAATGCTATGATTGGTTTTTGGGAAACCAAGAGTGGGGAGCACCAAGTATGAGCACTCCTCTAAAAACCCAACGTAGAGAACACAGTGAGTCATGTGTTTCAGCCCGGCTGTGCAGTCGTATTTGGGAGCTCTGTCACCATCTCTAATATGAAAGCACTGGCTAAAATTAAACGCGAATTAACCAAGCACCATTTCTTCACCTGGAAGTCTCAGCTAACTCCTCATTCCCCAGACGCTCTAATGGTTTCTGACACCCTGAGCAGAAATGACTACTGGGGATGAACACTACCAGGTGTTTGGTTTTTAAACCCTCTCCCCTTTTATTATTATTTTGCAAAGATAACTGCACTTCCTTTACAGAACGGCTGCTTCTAAAGCACTAAGACTGAAGCGTTTCTTCAAGACTCCCTACAGCTGTGACATGTCACTCTGCAATTGAGCTTTCTAATCAGCATAGAAAAGGTAAAAGGTGCCAGAGGACCACTAAAAATGTCACTTGACCAAGAGAATGGAGCTGTGATAACCTCTCCTAATGCAAACCATTTACATCCAGCCTTCTCATCCTCCCTAGAAAATACACAGTTGTCTAATATGTGAATCAGAACAAATTTCTTACCTATCTCCAGGGAGGATAAAATGCTCAGTCTTGGGAGAAGCTTCAACCAGACCCTCTGAGCTTGTCAATTGCCACAGTTCACTTTCTCCCCGGGTCTGGCTTCTAAGAACGCAAGCAGGACCGCAGGCAGCCAAAGCATCTTCTTCTGGAAACCCTCCTCAAGATCTAGACCCTTCCCGACAGCAGAAGCAGGCTCCAGCCCGAGCTGCTCATGGAAAACAGCACTGCTGGATGGAGACCCTGCTGGGCACCCACCAGGGGAGGGGAGAAAAAAAGTGTGACTTCTACCCTTCCTCTGGATCCGACTGCCTTCCAGAGAACCCAGCTTCTCAATCTGCAGGAAGTCACAGACCCCAGCTTCAGCGTCACCAACTGAGATCCCGAGCCAGACTCAGGGCGACCAGTCAGCTGGTCGCAGAGCCCAAGACACTGAACCAGGAAATGTGCAGCTCGGCCAAAAAAAAAAAAAAAAAAATACTAATAATAATAACTGTCGCTGGAGAGGCTGGTGGTGCCGGAGAAGTCGCTGTTGCAGTGCCCACATCCTCCGCATGCTAATGAAGCCGTGACGTCAGCAAGTCAGTCACGGCATCTGGACGTCCCGTCCCGCTGCCCAGCACGGAGATTTATTTACATGTAAATTAGCCTCGCCTTCCAAATCAATAATCCCCGAGCCAGGGAGAAGGGAAGAAAGCCTTCTCGGGATGCAAAGGCCCTAGCTCTGTAACCTCTGAAGGAATACAAAAATAACACCGGTAAGAAGAGAGGCTTTAAAGATACATGCCTTTTTTTTTTTTTTTTTTTTTTTTTTCTTTTTTAAAGGCTGTGCTCTTATGTGCTGGGGATCAAATCTGGGCAGTTATCAACCTGAGCGCCTGTTTCAGATTATATTATGCACCAACCCAGGAGTGGAATCCTAGCTCGTCTTTTCCTCCCCCAAAACTGTGTCGAGTCTTCAAATGCCTCTACTTTTCTCTTTTTAACTTTCATTTCCGGGTGTTTGCTGGCTGGAGACTAGGTCCTCCTCGAATTTTTGTGCACGTCTGAAATAAAACACAAGACTACCTTCCTCAGGTGCCTGGGTGATGAATGAGTCATTCCCTCCCTTAACCCCTGGCCCTAGCTCCTCCAGAGTAGAAGAGACGAGAAAGCATAAATCAGCCCAGGGGCATTTGAGGACCCTGAGACCCTTAGAGAGCACTGCTTCCATTCTTCCATTTTACAGATTCTGAAACTGAGGCTTCGAGTAGAGAAGGGTTTTTTTCCCGTAGTCACAATGGGACTTCAGCAAGGACAGGCTAGAACTCACATTTTCCGAATCTCCGACCAGACCCTTGGGTCTCTAATTGGATCTCTAACTCCCCATCTGCTGCACCAACAGGGGCCCATCCAAGGAATCATGAAGAAAGAACTCAACAGGGCTGGGAAGTCCTGGGTCCGAATCCCAGCTTTAATTTATGCAAGTGATGGGACCCTGGACTAGTAACTTAACTCTCGGGGGTGTTCAGTTTCTTCACGTGTACCAACCCTTCATTTAGTACGTTCTGAACACCTGCTCTGTGCCGTGCACTGTTCTGAGGACTAAGCACAGACACAGTGTTTGCTCTCTCCTAGCTCAGAGTCTGAGGCAATAAAGTAAAAATACTGAAGCAACCGTAGTGAGGATTGACACGATATCACACTCACTAAATAACAGTTCTTTCCGAAATTTTGGATGAAGTAAAAAAAAAAAAAAAAAATCACCAAGGCCTTCTTTCCACTAGGATGGTCGTTGTTGCTATCCTTGGAGTATTTCCATGGTCATCTTTTACTGTTTAAAATCAATTGTTCTGGGGCGCCTGGGTGGCGCAGTCGGTTAAGCGTCCGACTTCAGCCAGGTCACGATCTCGCGGTCCGGGAGTTCGAGCCCCGCGTCGGGCTCTGGGCTGATGGCTCGGAGCCTGGAGCCTGTTTCCGATTCTGTGTCTCCCTCTCTCTCTGCCCCTCCCCCGTTCATGCTCTGTCTCTCTCTGTCCCAAAAATAAATAAACGTTGAAAAAAAAAAATTTAAAAAAAAAAAAAAATAAAATCAATTGTTCTTTCAATGCTGCCTAGGCAGTATGCTGGGCCAGGGGAGAGCCAAGTGCAAGCCAACATGCCGACCCTGTGCCTGAGATCAAGGGAGTGCTGCGGGTTCCTTAGGTGGTGCGTGAGGGGGGTAGGGGGGACTGGGGAAGCTAGGAGACAGGTGTAGTCCATCATGCACAGACGCGTCCCCGAGGACAAAGCAGCCAGCACGGTTCCTTGCCCATACTCCCCAGACTGAAGAACCCACTCTGATGAGCTCTGCCCTTCCAGCTGGAGTTCCTGAAGCTTCAAATGAATTTCTTTGTCAGATGTGGGGAAGTTTAAATTATGTCTTTTGTTATATGTAATTGTATTAATAATGCTTAATAACTTCTTTCAGAATGCCTCTCTCCGGTTCAGAGAAGACCTTTCATGGTGAAAATCACGGGACTGGCGTAACTTTTCACTAAGAGAAACAGAGTACAAACCAACGAGCAACACTCTGTGTTCGGTCTCCATCGTGCAGAGCTCAGGGCATGTGGGGAAGCGGATGGTTCCCCTAGACCTCAGTATCCTTCAGGATACTTCAGGATCAGCAAATACAACAACTGGGGGCCACCAATGGCGATGAGGCATCCTACCCCGGTGTGGCCATGGAGAAGTCACTTCAACTTTCTATGCCCGTGTCCCAGTTTCTTCATCTGAAGGCGAGCCCACTACTCTTTGATGTACTTACTATCATATGAGAATGCTGAGAAGCAGTTCACAAGTGACTGGCAGGAAAGCAATGAAGAGGCAGGCTGGCACGTGACTACCAACTTTACAAGAGTTCACAAAATAACATGGGGGAGGGAAGCTATGGCCTGGGGACGGGCCCCGGCTCTGATATTAGCTGACTGCAGGATGAGGGGCCATACGTTTTCAGGTACAGAGGAGGGAGAGTAATAGTGCCTACCTTTGCAGAGCTGTTTAGAGAATCAAATAATCCTCCGTAGGAAGCATTTAGCACTGAGCCTAGCACACAGCCAACATTCCGTAAACGTGAGCTCTTGGTAGGGGACGTAATGATGTTTTTGCCGTTAACTTTGGCATTAATTAGTTACCTGACTAGGCAAGGTTCAAAATATGGGGGCAACCGGGTTGATGGAGACTGCAACATCCTCCCTACTCCTAGGGTAGAACTCAAAGTTCCACCCAACGTGGGTGAGCTGCTGACCTGCTCTTCCCACGTGAAACAACACAAATATTTGCAAGCACTGTGAAACTAGGGAAGACAGCAGCAAAAATGACCAAGAGGCACTGGGGGCCTCCTCCTCTGAAGCTGCACAACACGGCCAGACAGCTATATTTCTGGCAAGCAAAGACACTTCATCCATCATTCAGGTACCCATTCACTCATTAAATGAGCTCCTACTATTAGTCACTGTGTGAGGCCTCAGGGACATCACGGTGACCAAGACAGACGTGAACCCTGCCTTAAAAAAAGCTTAGGAATGAGAGGGGAAGACAATTAAGCAAGCAATTAGAGCAAGGGTGATGCATGTCAGGGGAGGGCACGTGCTGGGTTCTCAAAGGTCTAAAGGCAGTCAGGAGGGGGACGGTGCAAAAGCATGCTGAAGTCCTTGTGACAGCATGTGCTCTGTGAGCACAGCTTGGTGATGGGGAATCTGGACAGCTATGCATCATCCTGTACAGATTGCTGAAATGATAAAGCCTACAGATCAGTAATTCTTCATGACCATGATATTCATCCTGGGCACCATTCTACTCAGAATTTTTATTTTTACTTTTTTAAATTTTCTCTTAACATTTATTTATTTTTTAAAGACAGAGAGGGGCGCCTGGGTGGCTCAGTCGGTTAAGCGGCCGACTTCGGCTCAGGTCATGATCTCGCGGTCTGTGAGTTCGAGCCCCGCGTCGGGCTCTGTGCTGACAGCTCGGAGCCTGGAGCCTGCTTCAGATTCTGTGTCTCCCTCTCTCTCTGACCCTCCCCCGTTCATGCTCTGTCTCTCTCTGTCTCAAAAATAAAATAAACGTTAAAAAAAAAAAAAAAAAAGACAGAGCATGAGCAGGGGAGGGGCAGAGAAAGGGAGACACAGAATCTGAAGCAGGCTCCAGGCTCCGAGCTGTCAGCACAGAGCCCGACACGGGGCTCGAACTCACAGACCGCGAGATCATGACCTGAGCCGAAGTCGGCCGCTTAACCGACTGAGCCACCCAGGCACCCGCTACTCAGAGTTTTTAGAAAATATACTATTAGTAGGGTGCCTGGGTCGCGTAGTCAGTTAGGCATCAGACTCTTGGTTTTGGCTCAGGTCATGATCTCACAGTTGCTGAGCTCAAGCCCCCACATCAGGCTCTGTGTTGTGACAGCTCAGAGCCTCTTTGGGGTTCTCTCTCTCTCTCTCTCTCTCTGACCCTCCCTGGGCTTGTCCTTGCTCTTGCTCTGCCCCTCTCTCCCAAAATAAATAAACTAAAAAAAAATGAAAAATAAAAGAAAATACACTGTTAGGTACTAGACAAAGTGAGACCACAACTTCTTGGAAATGTCAGAGACCTGGCAAACTGGGACAAAACTCACAGTGGTTTTTACAAAAACAGAGTGGAATTTCACATTCACAACAGCAAAGCTCTTGGTAGGGGGTGGCAGGGAAAACAGGCGATACATATGAGACACTCAGTAAAGTATCTATTGGGATCTGTGAAATTTAGGACACTCTTGTGGAGACAAGGACACAAGTGCTGACCGTCAGAACTTTCTGTTTGGATAGAAACTAAGCTATTTACATAAAGTGGCTGAAACTGCACACTGCATATAGGAAGAGAGGCACAGAAGACTAGATTAATTGCGGCTGACATGATCAGAAGTCAGGGAAAGTAGGATTTGAGTTAGGTTGAAGGTCAAAAAAATCTTTTTTTTTCTTTTGGAACAGGAAAACATTTTTATATTGGGGGCGGGTGGGGGGGGGGAGGCCTTACACAGCATGACACAAAATCCAGAAGCCATAAAGGAAAAGTCTACTCTAATTGCCAAGGTCAAATTTGAGCTGCTGGAAAGGGTATTGCAGGCAGGTGGAACACAAACATGAGAGACCAGTGTTAGCATCAACGCAGAATTCAAGATTTGTCTGCAAGGACACAAGACAGGGGAAAAGCACCAAAGGTATGCTGGCGAGGGCTGACCAAGAGGGCGCTCCCCACATTAAGGGAAATCAGATGGGCTTTGCATTCCGGCCAGCAACTGTCAACATCTTGCTAGAGGATTGCAGGGAAGGGTGAGCGAATCACTGCTGGGCGGCTTCTAGAACAGAAGGGTACATGAGGACTGTGAGGCAGTGAGGACTGTGGCCCCCTAGATGAAAGGCTCTGTGGATGATAGTCATGGTGACAACCGTCTGTCTCCACTGCTAGAGGGGTAAAATAAGATGGAACGGGGACTTAAAAAAAATTTTTTTTAATGTGCATTTTTGAGAGAAAGGAGAGAGAGACTGAACACAAGCGGGGCAGGGGCAGAAAGAGAGGGAGACACAGAATTCGAAGCAGGCTCCAGGCTCCGAGCTGTCAGCACAGAGCCTGATGCGAGGCTGGAACCCAGGAACCATGAGACCATGACCTGAGCCGAAGTCAGAGGCTTAACAGACTGAGCCACCCAGGCGCCCCCTAGAACGGGAACTTTAAATGAACTAAAAACAAATTTCATCTGGACTCAAGGAAGACTTTTGACCACTGACATGGTAAGAACTGGCATGGGTCACCCAGAGCAATGGAAGCTTCTTGGTCTCAGGAGCACTTTCAAAAAAGAAAGAGCACCAGTCCCCTCTGGTTTAGATTAAGCACCTCCTGGCCCTGCTACTGTGAAATCCTCATGACCGTAAGGGAGATCACCTGTGTTTCAAACCATGCATCTAACAAAGCTCATGTGTTCAGTTTAGTTTATTTTATTAAAAAAAAAGTATGTGTGTAGAATATATTAGATATTATCCACGTAATTATAAAATATAAACTATACATAATTCATTTTATAATTACGTGGATAACATCTAATATAGCCTACACACACACTTTATATTATACATATATTTATATTTATTATATATTATATATATATTATATTTATACTATATTATATTATATTATATTATATTATATTATATTATATTATATATATACTATATTATATAAAGCACATTCTTGAAAACCTTATATATACATAAAATATATATATATGTGTATATATATATATAAGGAGGGATAAATATATATACATATGTATAGATTTTATATAGTTTCAAAAAATCCCCAAATTTCAAAATGTAGTAAATTTTCTAGAGAGGGGGAGGGGAGGCTGACAAGTCTTTTATCAGCAGGGGCTGGACTGGGATGCAGTACACACACAGTTGTAATGTCAGTGGTGTCACATTAAAGATTGAGTCCTCATTCATGCAAAGTCAGCTGGAGGTGCAGGTGATCTCCAGGCACCTCCATTCCAAGCAGTGACTCAGGGATCTAGTCTGCTTCCTCCTTGTGTTTGTGGCTTCAACACCTTTTTAATTTTTTTTTTAACGTTTATTTATTTTTTTGAGACAGAGAGAGACACAGCATGAACAGGGGAGGGGCAGAGAGAGAGGGAGACACAGAATCCGAAACAGGCTCCAGGCTCCGAGCGGTCAGCACAGAGCCCGACGCGGGGCTCAAACTCACGGACTGTGAGATCACGACCTGAGCCGAAGTCGGACGCCCAACCGACCGAGCCACCCAGGCGCCCCTTCAACACCTTTAATATCCAGGTTACAGCGACAGGAGAAGAGAGAGCCGGGGGTGCGTATAGGTGCTTTAGCCTGGAGGCAAATGATGCCACTTCTATTGATGAACTTGTCACATGACCTCAACCGACTGCAGAGGGGCTGCGAAGTACAGGCCCCGGGAAGAAGAGGCAAGAGATCACGGGGAACCCTGTTACCATGTACCACAGCTGTCCATTTTTATTTTCGCCACGTAAATCCATTAGCACGCTATACTAAAGCCATAATGTCTTAAAATAAAGGGATATTTAATACCAAAAAAAAGATGATAGTTCTAAATGAATACCAGAGATCAAAGACGCATCAGTTTTGCTCCAAAAAGAAACAACAAAAACCACAGTCAGGATTTGTATGAACTCTCAAGCAATAGCAGCCAGCCCACAAAACCACACAGATAATAAACTTGGGAGGCATCTATAATGCAGGTAAAGATACACGCAGTGCCCACCAAGGGCAGGTAAAGACCCACAAGGCACCCATAAAGGTGGAGCTGCCTGCCCAAGAAAGAAATGCTCCAAAGAGATTCTCCTCGATAGTTCCTAACCACTTTTCCAATTAGGACTTACAAGAAAAAATCTGCCTCTTGCAACAGAAAGACCTAAATTCCAATGTGCCTCTATAACCTCCTCCCTGCATGACGTGGTAACAACAGCCACTCATCTTTTCTAAGCCTCAGGTGTTCCATCTGTAAAATGGAGACATCCATCTACCAAGGGTTTGGGTAAATGAGATGAGTTAAAGTATATAAAGGACTCTGAAGAGTATCTGGCATCCAGTTAGTATTAACGTTACTCCCCACTTGGTTTTCAGACAAGGGGGCAAGAATGAGAGGTGCCAACATAAACTATACAATCGCTTGTGACAGACTTAAGGAAGACCCACCCCAGCACCCTTATTTATTGCCCATTTAAGATTCTCAATCATAAATGTTTCTCAGGCCACGGACGCATTTCTGAATCTCATGAAAAATAATCTGGCACACCCTAAAACTAAAAGAAAGGCCTTCCTTTCCTCTTTTACGCCATTTTAGGAATCTGCCTCATCTCAGACATTTTCATTATTCTTGATCCCGCTAACCTAATGCACCAAATTCTACCACGGCCTCTTATCCTTTTTTAATTACATTAATTAAAAGGAGAAGTGTGGACAGGCGAGCATGGACAAATCAAAATGAAAGACTGCTAAAGATCTTGCTCCCTCCTCCCAGAAAGATTAAAAGCTGCATCAATGATTTAAACATGCTCTGCACTGCACATTTCCATGAAAATATTGTGAAACTGACACGATGTGGTAGCAAACATTGCTTTTGTTTCAGAAAAAGAAAGCTGTACTTATTACAGCAGCTTTTTGGAAGTACTCATTTTCATTAAACAGCTGAGTAGCAACCTGAATTTTCTCTTGGAAAGGACCAGAAGAACGAGCAAGAGCCACACAGGGATGCTTCGTTTTTCCAGCACTTCCTAAATGTAAGCACGAGAGCTTCTACAGGCTTCTCTTGGGAGAGAGAGCTGGCAAAATGGAAGATACCCCAGAAAAAAAAGCTGAAAAACTCTCTACCTCAGAAAATAGCAAACTTGAAGCACCCGGGTGGCACGGTCAGTTAAACATCCAATTCTTGGGGCGCCTGGGTGGCGCAGTCGGTTAAGCGTCCGACTTCAGCCAGGTCACGATCTCACGGTCCGTGGGTTCGAGCCCCGCGTCGGGCTCTGTGCTGACCGCTCGGAGCCTGGAGCCTGTTTCCGATTCTGTGTCTCCCTCTCTCTCTGCCCCTCCCCCGTTCACGCTCTGTCTCTCTCTGTCCCAAAAATAAATAAACGTTGAAAAAAAAATTAAAATAAATAAATAATAAATAAACATCCAATTCTTGATCTCGGCTCAGGTCATGATCTCACGGTTCGTGAGTTCAAGCCCCACATTGGGCTCTGCACGGACAGCTCAGAGCCTGCAGCCCACTTCAGATCCTCTGTCCTCCCCACTCTCTCTGCCCCTGCCCCCCCAAAAGTAAACAAACATTAAAAAAAACAACAACAGGTGTGTCCCAATCAGGATGTGGTGTGTTGGGAATCACTTATTATTAAAAAGAAAGAAAAATACAGAAGGTTCCCTGGACCTCCAGATTAGTTCAATTCTTTTGTAGAAAACTCACAGTATCGCTTTCTTAGGTAAGTCCTTTGCTTTAGAACTCTTGTCCTGTTTCAGAGATCTGCATCCATCACGAGCGACTATGATCCATCCTTGGTTAATGTTCATGATTACTTGATTAACATCTCTCTCTGACCAGACTGCACGCTCTCTGAGGGCAGGGATTGTGCCTTTTTTTTTTTTTTTGGCATGTTGTTCTGTTCCAAGCATCTAGCACGGTGCCTGGCGACCTGACAGCTTCTAAATATTTGCTGAATGAATAAAAAGTCTGACGATAATTCTATCTGGAAATCAGAGGGAATTCAGGATTTCTTCTCTAAGAACATTTCTCTGCTCATTTGCATACCCACATGATTCTGTGAGTGGGAAAGAAAAGGACAGATTTACCCTCTCTGAAGCACTTTCTTAGCTTAGCTTCCATGATGTCACATTCTCCTGGCCTCCCTTCTACCTTGTAGCTGTACTTCCGGAGTCTCTTTGGCTGGTTCCTCCTCTTCTTCCTGACACGGAAACACTGGCATATCCCTGGGCTCAGCCCTCAGACTCTTGCTGTCCTCTATCTACGTGCACTTCCTCGATCTGCTCTAGGGTCTTCGATTCCACTCGAGACCAGCCTCTTCTCGAACTCAGGGCTTACGAATCCCCCTGCATTCACATGTGGATGTCTAAAGACTTCTCAAATTTAACAAGAGATCAGTTCTTCATACCCTCTACGGACCTGTTCTGCCTGCCAGATTCACTATCATGGTTAATGGCATCTCCATTTTTCCAATGGATGAGAACAAACACCTTCAAGTCATCCTTCACCTGTTTCCTCCTCTTCCCCCTGACATCGAATCCAGGAGTTGGCACGCCACATCCCATTGGCCAAACCTGCTCTGCTTCGTGTTTTTGTAAACGCAGTTTTACTGGAACACAAGCATGCTTATTTATTTATGCATGTCTACGGCCACATCCAGGTTTCGACAGCCGTGTGGAGTAGTTCCAACAGGGACTGTGTGGCCCCAAAAGCCTAACATATTTACTCTCTGACCCCTTTCACGGAGTATTTCTCGACCCTTGACTAGTCCTGCGGGCTCTACCTTCAAATGCAGAACCGAACACTTTCCCACTACCGCCAATATCCAGCCCCCGCTCCAAGCCAGGCTATCTCCCTCCTGGATGGAGACGCAATCCACCATCAGCTCTTCCCTCCACCTGGACCCTTTGTGGTCTATTGCGCGTCACACTTCTGCTTAAACTTCATCAATGCTGCTCTTCTCAGCATATGCGCCTTGGGACAGATCCCCCACGGCTTCTCTGATACTACTCTTGCTACTCTCTGCCTTGCTGGCACATGGACAGGGGTCCTCAGACACACCAGGCACATGCCTGTTTCCAGGTCTTTGCAATGGCTCTACCCTCTGTCTGAAAGGTTCCTCCCGCAGACAGCAGCATGGCTCCCTCTCCTACCTTTTCACGTCTTAAAAGTGTCACTGCAGTGAAGCCTTACTATCCTATCTCATGACGTCCTTCCTCCCACCTTCCTAATGCTACCAAACCTTTACCCTACTTTCTGTTTCCCTTAGCACTTGGCACCCCTTAGAAAAGTTTTACTGAAATATAATTTACAGATCGCACCGTTCACCCATTTCAAGTATACATCCGATAGATTTTAGTATATTCATAGACTCATGCCACCACGATCACAATCTAACTGTAACACACTTTCACCAGCCCTTCATGCCTCAGCCGGGAGTACTCCCTCCCCATTCGTCCCACTATGCCAGCCCCGAACAGACACTGGAACATTCTTTGTGGCTACAGATTTGCCTATTCTGGGCATTTCACATAAATGGAAGCATACAGTAAGTGGCCTTCGGTAACTTTTTTTCTTGCACTTAGAGTAGTATTTTCAAGGTTCATCCACGCAGTAGCTTGTACCAGAGTTTCATCCACTTGTACTGATGAGCAATATGCCATTGTACAGATGTACGTTTTATTCACCAACTCATCAACTGATGGAAACGTGGGCAGTTTCCACTTCTTGATTATTACCAATAAGGCTGCCATGAGCATTTGTGTACAAGTTTTTTTGAGGATGCATGTTCCACTTTTCTTGGGGATGTATCAAAGAATGGAGTTGCTGGGACATATGGTAATTCTGTTTAACATTTAAAGGGAGCACCCATATCTCTGCCAAGACTTAAGAATCTTGTTAATTCTGTGAGGGCTCACTTGTTTCTGAAAAGTTTTCTCCTGCTGCTCTCAAGATTTTCTCTTCGGGGGGCACCCGGGTGGCTCAGTCAGTTAAGCGTTGGACTCTCGATTTTGGCTCAGGTCATAACGGCAGGGTCCTGAGTTCAAGTGCCGCATGGGGCTCCGTGCAGACAGTGCTGAGTCTGCTTGGTATTCTCTTTCTCTCTCTCTGCCCCTCCCCCACTTGCACACGCGTGTGTTCTCTCTCAAAACAAATAAATAAAAAAGATTTTCTCTTAGTCTTTCAGTATTCTGACTACGATGTTATCTCAGCGTAGATCATTTTAAATTTACCTACTTGGACTGCATTAGCTTCTTGGATGTGTAGACTAATAATTTTCATCAGATTTGGAAGTCTGCCACTATTATTTCTTCAAGTATTGTTTTTTCTGCTCCTTTTTCTCTCTTTAGCTGATCCCAGATTTCTAAAACATTCCATTCAGGTAATCAAACCATCACACTGCATACCTTAAACCTTATGCAATGACGGATGCCAATTGTTTCCCAATAAAACTGGAGAAGTTATTTTTTAAAAGGCTCTTTTCATTTTTCTTTTTTCTCCCTACTCTTCAGATTGTATAATTTTTATTGATCTACCTTCAAGTTTTCAGTTTCTTTCTTCCTCTGGGCTAAAATCTACCAATGAGCCACTCATGTAAAATTTTCATTTCAATTATTATACTTTTCAACTCCAAAATTTCCATTTTTAAATTTTTTTTTAAATGTATTTATTGGGGCACCTGGGTGGCCTCAGTCGGTTTAGTGTCTGACTTCGGCTGAAGTTATGATCTCACGTTCATGAGTTCAAGCCCCGCATCAGGCTCTGTGCTGACAGCTCAGAGCCTGAAGCCTGCTTTAGATTCTGTGTCTCCCTCTCTCTCTCTGCCCTTCCCCTTTCATGATCTGTCTCTCTCGCTCTCAAAAATAAGCACTAAAAAAATTTTTTAAATAAAAGTTTATTTTGAGAGGGACAGAGAAAGTGAGCAGGGGAGGGGACAAAAGAGAGAAAGAGAGAGAGAGAGAGAGAGAGAGAGAGAGAGACAGAATCCCAAGCAGGATCCACACCATCAGTGCAGAGACTGATGTTGGGTTCAAACCCACAAACCGTGAGATCATGACCTAAGCTGAAACCAAGAGTCAGATGCTTGACTGAGCCACCAACACGGCCCGAAAATTTCCATTTTTCAATATTATTTTTTAAAACAGTTTTGCATTATTGATATTCTCTATTTGATGAGGCAACGCCATCATGTTTTCCTTTCACTCTTTAGACATCGTTCCCTGTAGTCCTTTGGACGTATTTAAAATTGCTGCTTTAGAGGCTTTGCCTGCTAAATCTGACATTTAGACACCTTCACAGGCTGTTTCTTTTCCTTGCTTTTTCCCTATGTGCCAGACTTTTCTATTTCTTTGTATGACTCATGGTATTTTGTTGAAAACTGAACACTTCACATAATATAGCAATTCTGGATACTGATTCTCTCCTCCCTTTTCTGGAGCCTGCTGTTACTGATGTTTATTTGTTTAGTGACGGACTAGGCAAGGTGAGTGAAGTCTATCTCCCCCGCAGTGTGCAGCCTCTGACGTTGCTACTCAGAGGGCATGACTATAGTCTCCCGGAGCGCCTGGCTGGTCCCTATTGGCATCACACCCAGCTGTTAGCCTCCACTAATTGTTACCTGACTGTTCTATTATTTTTGACAACACCCTGGGGCACACAATGCTCCACTGTTTGATCTAAGGTAGGGCTTCTTGGTAGCGTGTAGGGTGTTGTCGGTCTCTGAGGTGCCCTTCCCAGGGTGAAATTGTAGCCCTGGACTGACAGGTCGGTAGAGAGAGCGCCCCATCTTCTTGGCTGCATACTGCCAGAGCACAGTATGCATCACGATGATTTTTGATGGGGGTAAGGGGCAGGAGGAGGTGAGGGGGTCACGGCTCACAAGCCACAGACTCACTCTTCTTACCAAGACTTAGTAGATTTTCTTGAATAGGTATTTCCGCATTTGTTACATACCCTCAGGACAATTTTCAGAAACCTTAAATAGTTGGTTTTTTTAAAAAATAGTTTTCACAATCAAAGGATTATTTCCCTGGTTAAAGTGTCTGCTGTGTTCCTCAAACCGTCATTTTGGAAGTCGATGCCCAGGACTTAGTACTCTTAAATCACTATGTATTTTATTTGTTTATGTTGCTATACGCTCTGTCTCCCTATGGCGACCTAGAAAGTAAGCTCTAGGGGACGGCAGGCAGGATTTTTGCAGTTTCTTTGAGCACTCTGGAACAGTGCCTAGCACACAGTAGGCCCTCTGAAAATATGGTTGAATGAAGTGCCCATGACCCACAGCCTATTCTATGCATGTCACGGTCCATCATAAACTGCCAGGGCTGATGATCCATTTACGGTTGTGACAATTATGAGTAACTGCAGTCCTTCATGTCCACGTAACAGATTTTTTTGCAATTTTCTCAGAAGCAGATCACAGCCCTGGGAAACTGTCACACCTGTGAATGTCATCAGGCAGATGACTGATGGAGGAAAAAAAAGAATGAGAAGTGCAGATATGGTATACGTATCGCTCAACCCACTGTACTGGATTCTGCCTGTGTTCCTTTTCACCTTAAATCTGCTTAGCATCTATAAATAGCTATAAAGGACATCTAGTTTAAAAGAGAGCCCTGCTACAATGAAACTAGCCCTGAACTTGCAATCAGGAAATCTGTGTTTGATTCTGGACTCTGGCTCTTGCCGTCTGTGTGACACTGGGCAAGTTGCTTAACCTCTCTGTTCTTGAGAACGCTTCTCTGAAAGATGTGAGCAACGGTTATAACTGTAACACCTCTTGTTGTAGGAGTTCAAATCATCTTCACCAAGCACTTTGTGCAGCAGGAACACTCAGTAAGCTTTAGAAGCTATTATTATTATCTGTAAAACAGTCATCACAGGCCTGCTACTTAGGGCATGGGGATGATCGGTCCATCCAATGGCATCATGTGATGCCTTGTGCAAAATGGCCTATCAGAACTGCAGAAGCAAGTCTTCCTGGGCTGAGAAAAAGCCCTGCTAATGTTTGTTCCTGTTCCAGTCCACCTTGCTACTCCTGCAAGCCTGTGTTGCCACTTGTCAACCTTCAGACTAAATGAGGCCCTGCAGCAGAACCTGGGAATCCTGCCTCGAGACCCTCACTTGCCCCAGGCAGGAAGTTCCTGGGACGAGGCCACCATTTTCAACACTGCCTCCCAGCTACCATCTTGCTCAGCTGAGAACCAGGACAAGACAAGGTGCTGACTACCAAAACCAGGAATCAGAACCTGAGAGTCCAGCCCAAAGGAGCAATGGGAGAGGTTCAGTTGTGCACCGTCACACGCCTCCCTATAGAGAAGCTGGTAGCGTTCGACCTAACATGGGGGAGTCCAACCCGCTGAGACAGCCAGGATCTGGAGGAGAGAGAAAAGTTCCCAGGTAGCCAGGGACCTCTGGATAACAGGGGGTCTGTCAGGCAGGATGTGTTCAAGGGCAAAACCGGACTCTGCCCCCTCGTTGGCTGTATGAACTCTGACAAGACCCTTTCCTTCTCTGAGCCTCTTCTAACAGTCTCTGCCTCATGGACTTTATGGATTATAGGAGATAATACAGGTAAAACCGCCAGGCACACAGCAAGTTCTCAAAACAAAACAAAACAAAAAATGCTTATGGAATCTGAATGTAAACATACCAGCAGTCGGCCTCTGCACAGCGAGGGTGTCTGGAGCCCTCCGGTTTGAGGGACCATCAGCACACACACCATCGGTCTGCCCAGGCTGACGCTTCCCGGCCACTGAGATCCGGACAACCAGGCGATTTACATGCTGACTTGTTTATTCTTCCTGCTCCTCTCGATGCCACTGCGCAGCAAGCGGGAGCCCTGCTGGGGCATCCTCAGGGTCGCCAGGGGCCAGGCCCGGGTGGATGTCAGAGCAGGCTGCCGCGGTGAATTATTTAGCACCCCTTCTTCGAGGCAGCAGCCGGGCTCACCCGCCAGGAGCCACATTCCTCGCCCCTTAAATGGCACACACAGAGCCCTGCTGGGGGCTGACGCTGGCGCTCTTCACTGTTCAGCTCAGCACAGCTGGAGAGGCTGTGCAAGGAAAGGCTGTTAGGAGCCCGGCCAACAATAAGATACACAGAGGGGGTTCGGCTAGCTGGGATGAGAGTGAGCCACATTACTGGCAACCAGAAACACCAAGAATAGAAGCTTAGAGTCAGCCCGTGGCTGGAGTCAGCTGCTCAGAAAACACACACACAGGAAAAGGAATGTGTCTTGGAGAGATCCTTGGGCACAGCCAAATCAGAGCCACCAGGTGCTAGCACAGACCTTCCAAACACCCAGTCTTTGGGGATCTCTAAGCTGCTATCAGGAGTGCGTAGCCCTAGGGACAGAGCTGGAGACATTTACGAGCCGAATTTACAGGTGACGTTTACTACATACACAACCTCTGATAGAATCCTCAGGACAACCTTCAAGGTTATACCAACAGTATAAGGAAAAGGAGTTCTAGATAAGGAAACGGAGGCTTGGAGAAATCAAAAGTTTTGGAAACTATTTCCTTCTTCTTCTATTCATCGCTCCTCTGAAATTTTCTCACGTAGCTTGCTGAGCCCATTCTTCCCGTTCCACCCGAGGTTCGGGTCGATCTTGGTGTGAGGGATCTTGCTCCAGAACTAGCAGGCAAGATCCCTGTGCTTGTCATGAATGCAGGGTGAGCCGGCTATCGCCCCTCTGGACGGCAACGCTGACGTCGGAAATACTGAATGCTTTGCACACAGCTAGAAGCCCTTTGCAGGCTGTGGAGTTGGTCCAGGACGGATCCCAAAGGATGCTCTTCAAATTGAGGAAATGTAACAGTTCTGGAGGGCTAGAAAGATTCACAAAACTCCTCAAGGTTCCTGTGTGGGCTGTGCAAGGCCTCAGTGAGTCTGACCTAGGGGTTCTACGGAATTCATTGCTCTGCACTGGCCAACTTAAGTCACCCACTCGATAGGGCTGGAGCTTTGGGACCCTCCCAAAAGCATGGTGTTTCTAAGTCCCCGCTTCCCAAGGTAGCATCTTGGGCAGGCAGCATCGGCTTCACCAGGGAGCTTGCTGAACGTGCAGGTTCTTGGGACCTACCCGGACCCACTGAATCAAGAGTGGAGCCTGGCGGTCCAGAGGAACTGCACGCAGATTTAACTGTGAAAAACGATGGTCTAACTAATCTCCAGCACCGGCTGTTGAGGCCAACAAGAGGAAGAAAGTGTGAAACTGGATGACCAATGAGGTGTCTCTGGTGAATTCTGATGGAGGCCGAATTCGGCCCACTTGTGTTTTGTTGGACCTACATCGCGGGCAGGGAAACTGTGAAGAGCCCAGCAGTATGGATGTTAGGCTCTGAAGGCCATAGAGTCTCTGTCACAACTCCTCAGTGCTGCTACCTGAGCAGGAAAGCCGTCACAGACCATCTGTGAGCAAGCAGGGGGCGGGGCTTATTCCTCTAAAACTTTAAACAGGTGCCGGTCGAAACTGGGCTGCAGGGTGTGGTTTGCCAAACCCCCATCCGTACAACAGCTTCTCTTCACCAAAAAAGAAAAGGAAAAAAACCCTCAGAAGATCTGGCCATTCTGAGCTCAAGGTCCCAAGGCACACTGATTAGCTAGACGAGCTGAATGGGGCAGCCTTCCTCTAGCCGGGGACACTTTGGTCATAGTTCCTACCTGTTCTCTCCCAGATACCAGGGCAGAGTCCGTTCCCATTATTGTCCTGCTCACTGTCTCACTTATCTACTTACACAGACCTCAACGTGCAGGTGTTCATAAATGTGTGTATATGTGTGTATTTGTGTACATGTGCATGTATATTTTTGTGCTCACCGGCTTTCAGTACTTTTGCACTATGGAGCTATCTCAGTGATCTCTAATGGGCTTTAATACCACAGCAGTATGAAGCCTGGTTTAGAATCCAAGGATAAGGGCCCCAGCCCTCGAGCTGTCCATGAGGCTGTAACCTGAACAAGAGTCTGACTCTCTCAGAGGCACAGCTTTCTCTTGTGTCCAAAGGCGGGAAGCCATCCCTCCCGGGGTCGCTGTGAGAACAAGCCAGCCTCACACTCCTGGACGGCCACGCACATTACGCCTTTAGGATCAGCCAAGCAGAGGAAAGGGTTTGGTTTTGGTTTTCTCCCTCCTACATCAGGTATCTAAACAATTTCTGGAATCAAAGCGGGTGCTATTCCACTGGTCCTGTCCTGATCCACCTCTGTGCCCAAGAGTCTGGGAAGAAATCCCTGCCTATGTATTACCTTGCTCGGATCAGCCGGAGGGTTCTTTGGAAAGCTCAGGACGCCAGGTGTGACTTCTGATCCCCATTTCTCTTTGCCGTAAGCAACTTAACGGATCAGAGGTCTTACTGGGAGCCGCCACCCGCATCCGGTTTTCTTTCCTCCTCTTCTCATTTCACACTGACCCAAAAAAATAAATAATGTGCACATAATGATAACGATCCTTTTTTTTAAAAGAAAGAAAAGGGAATATTCAACATGACCTTCTTAGCAGTCTAGCTAAGGAATCCTGCATTTTGAGTTACGTGAAGCGAACACAACATTGTGAACTATGCCTTTTTTTTGGGGGGGGGGGTCCTTTCCATGAAGGAAATTCCTCCACCTAACCACCTCCATCTTTCTTCCCGCAGACCCTTCTCCTACGGGGTCTACTCCAGAAAATACATAAATCTCTAACTTATCTGGGTGGTATGTTTCACAAAGAGTCACAAAGATTCTTTGATTAGTTACACAGTTAATTTTCCATTTACATTACGGAGCAACAATTTATTCTACAATAAAACTAGCCAACCCTGGGAGTCCATTTCAGCCAACGCCTTGGCCAAGGGCCAAGATTCCTGGATTCTTTTGCTTTTCCCACCCAGACTCCTGCACTGGCCTGGGCCACCAATACTTCCCAGCTGCTTCTCTCTGAGTGCATTTCAACTGCTCCATCTCCTGTGTGTTTGTGTCACCGAGCAGCAGTCTACGAATGGCAGTCGGTGGCTCCTGCCAGCATGAATGGTGGAGCCAAGAACATACCTGGCCATCCATAAGAGCATAGGCACACTGAGAGGTTTATAAAAGGCAGGAGAGACAAGGACGAGAGAGACCGGTACGGATGCTGAGCTCTTGCCCTGACCCCGTCATCCCACGATGGACGATGATCATCTCCATTTGAGAGATGAGAAACATGAGGCTTAAGAGCAAAAGTGACGGCCCTGAGGACAAACACAAAGACACGGGACAGAAATTTGAACATGGGTCTGTCTTGCGCCGAGGTCGGTGGCTTATGGATGCGGTGATGGACTAAGAGGGTTCGACTGTGATGTGCCTGTGTACACGACTCTAAAAATAGGGCTGTCGTCCCTGGAGTATGGGCACTTGTTGTTTAACTTCTGTGGACAGCGGTGAAGAGGGTGTTTCTATGCTGGGCCTAGACGAGGGTTTCTTGACCTTGATGGTAAGGACAATCTGTGCCAGGTAATTCTTTACTGTGGGGGTCTGGGCCACACACGGTAGTGTTTGTTAGTCTCTCTGGCTTCTATCCACCAGGGAGGCAGGTAGCACTGCTGTTCTTAGGTGTGAGAACTAGAAATGCTGAAGACACGTGTCAGGACAGTGTCCTAAAGACAGAGCCAAACGTCCCCTCAGGGACAAAAATGCCCCTGCTGGCAACCACTGGCCTAGAAGTAGGGCCTGCCTTGCAGAAGGTTGCTAAGGGCCTCTTTGGGGATCATATAATGTGGAGGTGAAGGGCACAAATTTTAGCATCAAACACACCTGAGTCAGAATCCTCAGGCCTGCCCCTTACTAGTTCTGTGGATGAATTATTTCATCTCTTTGAGCTTTTCGATTTAAAATGGGACAGAGAGTATAGTATTTTGAGGATTAGAGGAGAAAATGCATATGAAGGCTTTAGCAGAGCGCCTGACATAGTAACAATGCAATGATGTCAGCCGCTGTTATCATGATTAAGAAAAACAGATGTTAGAAGGTATCTAATCACATCATCCCATAGATAAATAAACTGAGGCTCAGAAACAAGAGGTATTATTTTTAATTAGGATTTGTTCTACTTCCCCAAGAACACACATTTTTGGCCAGTTCTCCAATGTCCATGATCACTTATGCCCCATAAAATTGGGTCCTGGAGCCTCCTAGTGTGTGATTTCTGAACCCCCCATGTTCGTTCAGCTCATAATTGCTAGCGTGCCAATCTGTGGTAGTCACATTATGAAACGGGACAAGCTGAGTCTTTTAGGCAAGGACCTACCATCCATTTGATGGAGCAGTGAATCAAAGGCAAGAGAACACAGGAGAAAAAGAAGCATGCAAAACTTGCATGAAATCACAGCCGTGGCTCACAGAGACCCTTCCAGCATTTGTGAAGGGACAGTATCGTGGCCTTGATAGTCTGCTGAAATCAACCCTGGTTGTGGAATACCCCACGTTGTTCGAGTGTGCTCAGTGAAAACGTTTGGCCACCGCTTGGTAACCACAGCCAGAAACCCTGGGATCTCAGTTCAAGTGGGAAAACACCACCTCGATATCCTCCAATTTGTAACTCGTTTGTGCCTTGTCATTTTAAGGGAAGTTATGAGATGCGCTAGCTGGTGGAGGGAGTCGTGTAGTAACTAATGCGGTAATTAGCCTCTCGCTTGAAAATGTCCGGGATAATTATCAAGTCATATTTAGAAAGGAGCGCTCTTTGGCTGGAGTTGACATTCAATTACCCTGGATTTCGTGAGCACGTGCTAGACCTTCTGATGTCAGCCACCGGGTGATGAAAAGTAAAGGAAAAGTAGTGATAAGCCTAGACGGAAAAAAGCACATGGCTGGCGTGTGTGTGCGTGTGCGTGAGAGAGAGAGAGAGAACGAGTACTGGTAAATTCCTATATTCCTTTAACAGGCCACATCTTAGCATGATTTACGCTTCATTTGGTCATGAGGAGACATGAAGAATAAGGCACAGCCCTTGACTTAAGCACATCATAGCTCAAAACAGAAGGATATACTTGCATACATAATACACACACATGATCACACGGAGGCTGTCGCCAGACCAATGGTTCTCAACCGAAGTGTCGTGGCATACAACAGCGTACCCTGCCCGCCTCAAAAGTGGGCCATCAGATGTTGATTAATGTGTAGAAGTTGGTTTTGCAGCCAAAGCTGTCCACCTGATACCCTGCCTGAAGGATGTAGAATTAGGTTATTTAGCCACCTGGTGTCAATGGGGTAACTTATTAGTAATAACAGCTAAGGGGCATATTCCCTTAAAATTTCCTGCCAAAAATTCCAGTCTTGCTAACAGTTCCACCACAAAAAGGGCGGGATGGGTAGAGGAGGAAGGACGGAGACCTGCTGGGGGTTTATACTGGGTTTCTCAATCTGGAAGAAACTGGGGAAAGATGGATTCGAATTCTTTGTCATGAAGGATATATAAAAGCTAGTGGCCCTCATCTCCTACCACCATCCTTCTACTTTTAGAGCAATCAGGATTCTCAAAAATCCATGTCGAGTACACGTCGAGTGCAGCTCCTGTTTGGAATCAGACTCCAAGCTCATACCAACAGAAGATCTTAAAGAAAAACGAGAACTCTGAAGAGCTGAGATGTGTTCAAGCAGACGTCAGGAGGATGCATTGAGCAATTCTGCCGTTTTGACTCAGTGCTAAAACTAGTCCCTCAACCAAGCCAATCACCAAAATCTAGGGAGGGAGGCACGGGGGAGAGTCTTCTTATGGACCAATGGATGACTTCTGAGTAGGTTTCCAAGCCAATGTAACTGGCAGCTAAGCATTCTCTAGCTGAAGGTTCTGTGGCTTGAAATCCAAATTTGGTCTCAGACGTTTCATATGGTAGAAAGCGGGGGTGAAAGGACCGCGTATGTGCATCACCGTGTGCTCGCCATTTGGCCAATAGCTCAGGTGCTTCCGCAAACATGACTTTCTTTTTAAAGACTATTCACTCAGACTTTTCCTGTCAGTCTGGTCTCTCCTAAATATGATTAAAAACAAAATCCCTCCTGTGTACCCTCCTTTTCCTTAAAAACCTCACTGCCGTAGTTGTCATTTAAAAATTTTATCCCAGGGATCTTGGTGATGCTATTAAAAACAGAGCTCTGGGGCGCCCGGGTGGCTCAGTCGGTTAAGCGGCCGACTTCGGCTCAGGTCATGATCTCGCGGTCAGTGAGTTCGAGCCCCGCGTCGGGCTCTGTGCTGACAAGCTCGGAGCCTGGAGCCTGTTTCGGATTCTGTGTCTCCCTCTCTCTCTGACCCTCCCCTGTTCATGCTCTGTCTCTCTCTTTCTCAAAAATAAAAAAAACATTAAAAAAAAAAACAAAAAACAAAAAACAGAGCTCTGGGGCGCCTGGGTGGCTCAGTCGGTTAGCGGCCGACTTCGGCTCAGGTCATGATCTCGCGGTCAGTGAGTTCGAGCCCCGCGTCAGGCTCTGGGCTGATGGCTCAGAGCCTGGAGCCTGTTTCAGATTCTGTGTCTCCCTCTCTCTCTGACCCTCCCCTGTTCATGCTCTGTCTCTCTCTTTCTCAAAAATAAAAAAAACATTAAAAAAAAAAAAAAAAAAACCAGAGCTCTGGGGCACCTGAGTGGCTCAGTCAGTTAATCCAATTCTTGACTGTCGCTCATGTCATGACATCGTGGTTCGTCAGATGGGGCCCCGCTTTGGGCTCTGCGCTGGCAGCTTGGAGCCTGCTTGGGATTCTCTCTCTCCCTCTCTCTCTGCCCCTCCCCAGCTTGAGGGTGCTCATTCTCTCTCTCTCAAAATAAATAAATACATTTAATAAAAACAATACATAAAAAGAAAAAAAAACCCCAGAGCTCTGGATCATCTCAGACAGCCCTAACCCAACTCCCAGCCCCACTTCCACCTTTGAACATCAGAATAATGTTCTAAAATTCTCTTTTCTCTTTTCTTGATCTTCTAGTGTCTTGATGTGATAAGGCCTATGGTCTGGGTTCAGTTATTTCGTGGTTTTGAAGTTTTAATGTGCAACAGAAATGTTGGGCTTGTTAAATGGAGAGCTTGTTTACGGAGGGCTTGTTAAGGAGAGACTATGGGGCCCCAACCTCAGAGTTTCCACTTGTCAGTGGGTCTGGGGTGGGTGGAGCCTAAGAATTCGCATTTCTAACAAGTCCCCATGCGATGGCAAGCCTAAGGCTGTGAATCTGGGGATCACACATTGAGGACCACTAAATTAGACGCTCAAACATGAGAGACAAAGTCGGATCTGGTTCACAGACAAATTGTGGGTAAGCCCGGTCTTACTTGCCCAGGTGACACCCCTGCCTTTGTTTCAATAAGGTCCCTGGTATAAAGTGCTTCACAAAGTTCTCAGGTTCCCCTGGACTGTCCTGCCCATGAAAACAAGGACGAATCCCAGAGAAGGAGGGGACAGGATCTATGCACAGGGCTCATTCCAAGGTTTACTAATACTTATTCACAGGGAGGTCTTCATGGGTCAATGTGAAGTTTTTCAAAACTCATATATATGGGATCACATATTTCAACATCTCATTTTGCAGATGAAAATCCTGAAACCAAAGCAGGTCATGTGACATGTCCGAAGCCACAATGCCAGCTAGCTGTAGCCGGCAGGGTCACGCCTAGAATCCAGGAGTCTTGATCAGTCAGTTTCCAGTAGAGAATTCTCCAGAAGGCCAGGTTCCCTGATCAGATGATACATTTTAGTGATCTATATAATATTTCTTTCCTCATTTGAACAGAAAGCTCCTAAAATACAGTTTAATAATTGCTGCTATTACTATGCAAGCATTTTAATGTGCAAGGAAGACACAAACGAAGTTCTTTTTGAACCAACACCATCCTATTTATATTACCTTGCCATGTATTTATAGGCTACCGGTTACCTTTAAGCATTGTGATTTTAAAAGAGTAACACTCAAAAATGACTATTATTCTCAAGGGATAAAGACATTTTATTTTGCAATCCTTTTGTCTTGCACCATATATCACCTCCTGAATTGTAGGTGGATTCTTTTGATTCCATTGTTTAGCTGTGCAAAATTCTGCAGCACTTAGGAGCAAGGCACAAAGTTTTTTCCCTCACTTATCACAACACCATTTCAAAGGGACCGAAGTATTGTAGGTCGTAATTAAAGTGACTCGGGCCACCACCATGACATAGGCTAGAATTAACTGTTTTCCTCCTAAAGTGTCTTTAGCAATGTGATGAGACACAGACTTTCACAGGAGACAGGCCTTCGGGTGTGGGATACCACTGAGCTGACAACTCAAATTGATTCTTAATGAAGAAAATTAATTTAATTAGGCATTACAGCATGGAATTTCATTTTCTAATGTGCCTGAAACACAAGTGGCTACAGAAAATAATTTTGAGATCAAAGTGACTTCGGGCCTGGACTGGTTCTCACCAGCTTGTCACCGACTGAGAAATCAGCTGTTCCTTCTTTAGATGGGTCAGGAAAACAGACAAAACTCCCCCGGTCTGCACACCCCAACCATAAAACTTGAAAGCCCATCCTCTATAAAACTTATATAACTCAAACTTTACTCTCTGAACATTTTTGCAATAGAAAGCTGAGCACTTAGTACTTCTTTTTTTAAAAAGGCAGCCCACCCTCTCGCCAGATAAAAATTAAAATGCACATGATGCACATTAGAAATAATTCACTTAACATCAGTTAATTTTCATGAGTCATTCCCACTAACTTCTTGCTAATGATCTGTCTTGGCAGGAACCTGTTTCACGTAACTCCTCTTCAGTCTTCCTTATTCATTTCAAGGAAAGCATTTAATAATGGGCAAATGGCAAATAATTGGGGGGGGGGGGACCTTCCAGTCAACTCCAAAGGGAAATTGCCTCTCTTCCCCAATGGCTTCCCAATCAGAAAGGACCAGGGAGAGTTAATGAATGTGCAACAGCATGTGAATGTAAGTTGCAGGCTAATAATTAAAGTCTGCCACATGAACAGCAAAAGGTCGACCTCTCTGGCTATCAGGCAGGTGGTGACTTAGAGCACAGATCAATCACCGTTCACATCAAGGGAGTGAGAGGTAAAGCCAATGAGACAAATCCAGCTGGAAAACTGTGTCCCTCCATTTGATAATGTATCACCCCTTTTAAAAGGACACCCCCCCCCCCACATGACTCCCTGTTGCAAAATGTGGCAAATCTTTTATCCCGATGGACTCTTAAGAAAAGAAACCATGACCAGACTGGCCATGTGTTGATAACTATTAAGGCTGCATTATGGGCACATGCAAGTTCATTATACTTTTATATGCTTGAAATAAAAAAAGGAAAGAAAGAAAGGAAAGAAAGGAAAGAAAGGAAAGAAAAAGAAAGAAAGAAAGAAAGAAAGAAAGAAAGAAAGAAAGAAAAGAAAAGAAAAGAAAAGAAAAGAAAAGAAAAGAAAAGAAAAGAAAAGAAAAGAAAAGAAAAGGAACGAAACGAAACGAAACCATGATCACACAATACTTTGGCTAGTAACAGAACTTAAGGGAAGCTGAAAGATATGTTGAGAATTTAACTCTTAAAAGGAGATTCTGCAAATCAAAGCTGTCATTTAAAACTGTGATTTAAAGTGAACTCCTGTGATGTACAAACGTATCAAACATTTCCTCAATATGATGAACTACCTTTAAAACTCTGACAATCTTTCCCCCTTCCATAAAGGAAAATACATACATTAACGATCTAAGAAAATAAAAGCAGCTGCATTAAGTGTAGTACCGGTCATAGTCTTGTCAAATGGAGGCTCAGTGTGAAACATTATTACTTACCAATAAACCACACACCCAACCGTTTGTTACTGCAAGGCCCTGAAAGGAGAGAAGCTACACAGTAAATGCCTTTGAAGGCTACACCACTCTTTTTCTTGAGCCTTATAGCTCATTGCTATAGCTCACAGCACCCCAAGAATATTCTGTGGTCCAAGTCTGAATCCCTCCCACTTTTGGGGGGGGGTACTTTTCTACTTGCTGTCTTGTACTGTAAGTATGTTCCTATCACCCACACTATGATGGATGCTTCTGGAGGATAGAGCCTCTCTTGTGGAACACATAACGGGGAGCAAAGCCTCCTGCACACAATAGGGTGTCTCTAGCACGCATTACTTGTGTAGATTATCATTTATAAATTGCTCTCACATGGAGCTTCAGTTCAACCCCTTCCAGACACGTGGTAAGATCCGGTCTTTTTCTACCTATTTTCCTGAAGAGAAAACAGAAGCTTAATGACTAGCTCAAAGCCTGAAAATTCTTAAGGAGAGAAGCAGGAGGGAACTCAGGATTTCAAATGCTACTACTGCTTCCTTCCCCTTGACCACCAAAGGAAACGCTGATTTTAGCTCTCAACCATGGTGTTACCCATCAGCGGGTTTTACGGAAGGCTACGAGAGCCAGGCCATTCCTGGGCCTACGTTACGAGTTCTCCTTGGGGAGCTATAGTCTCATGGGGCTATTCTGGGTTCCTCTCCTATTGGTATTTTCTGACATGGGCAAATATCCCCATGAGAGGGGAAGGAGTGGACCACATTGGGAACCAAAGGACTGTAGAGAGACCAAGTTTACCTTGCCTGTAGGTGGGCACAGGACCCAAATCAACTAACCAGAGCATCCCACACTACTCTCCCCTGCTCTTGATCAGTCCGTGTGTGTGTGTCAGCAAGACGGGGCCAGTCAGTATTTTTTTTCATGGGAAGGGCACTGGTAAGGACACCGGAAGACTGCGAAAGCCGTGCTCCTCATGTCACGGCACCCTCGGGTGTGAAGCTGCCAACGGTCACCTTTGGTGAAGAGTGGAGAAAGCCTGCCTGGAAAGGAAGCCAACGCACAGCAGAGCAGATGCGAGAGAAGAGTCCCTTGGGACATGGTGCAAGAATACGTACACACTCAACGGACCCTGAAGTAAGATCCACCCCTCAGCATTCCCAAGAGCCAATACATTCCTTCCTTCTTAGCTTGTACTGCTCTGACTTGCAGTTCTGCACTTGGCAAACGAGGGCGGTCTCATTTACCGCACAGTGTGAAGGCCTCCATGGGCTTCCCTTCCAGCTTGGAGCGAAAACCCAAGTCCTTTTCCAGGCCAGCAAGGTCTTCTGTGCTCTGGCATCTATCTCCCCTCTTCCCTGCTCACCCACTCCCGCTCTAGCCCCAAGGTCCTCCTCCTCACTGTTCCTCGACACCCCGGGCATGCTCTGCGTGCGCTGGTCCCTCCGCCTGGGACACGTCCCCAGTATCAGCGTGCCTTATATCCTCCAAGTTGACATTCAGCACACTTCCTCTGGAGGGAGAGCAGCAGTCACAAGATACTCCTTAACATTTCTGTTAAGGGGCAGACGGTCCGTTTTGCACGCAAGGCTGAGAACTACAAGGAGGGGTCAGAGGTGACCGACTTGCTCACATCTGGGTGTCTGTTGCTCACTGCTGCTCATTCTGATCTGCAGGCCTGAAGCTTTCAGTTTCCAAGTCTGCGTCTGGGCCCCTTTGCCCATATTGGGTTTGCCTGTTGAGGGGAGCAGCCCCGTTGCATTTGATGACTTAAGCTGATAACATTTCACATCTTGATTTCTACTTTGTCCAATACACCACAAATATTTACTAAGCTCCTAATACATGCCAGGCCCTGTTCTAGGCTCTGGGGACACATCAGTGCACACAAAGACATATCCTCCTCCTCTGATGAACCATCCAAGGACAGGGATCTCTTGCCACTTTGGACGCAGCCATGATTTATTGCTTTTCTGGTCAGACGTTCCTATGGGTGAATTCACATTTTAATGGAATACACTGAAGACATTATAGCAAACAGATTAAGAACGTGTATGAATCAACCCACGATGGTCTTAAAAAAAAAAAAAGAAAGGTAATAAGCATAGCCAACGCCTATGCCACTGGTCTTTCCTCACCTCTAATATAGGCCTTCTTTTCTCTTCTTTGGAACCTGACAGACCTCATTCAGGCCCTTGGTTCCACCAGTGATCTTATGATCTTGAACAAGTTACTGAACCACTCGGAGCTTCCCCTTCCTCCTCTGCAAAGTGAGGGTCACAACAGTTTCCTATCTTCTAAGGCTGCTGGAAGAATTAAATGAAGTGCTTCAAATAGGAAGCTTAAAATGACAAAAGAGGCGGCCATCAGCATAGGGAGAGCCTCTGCCACCAAAAGCCTGTGAAAATTACTTCCCCCACGGGCTGCCTCTTTCAGGAAATGCCATACTTGGTCACCACTGACTGTGCCCAGCCAGGTCTACCACAGGCGGGGGGGGGGGGGTCCTATGGAAAGATCCCCTCCCCTTCAACTGGTTGACTGGTTGGAGAGAACGGAGTGTGGGACTGTAACTCCTTCAGCTGAGCTGGCATGAGGAACAGAGTGGTGGGCATGATCCTGTATCATCCCAGGGTTGATCCTTTACCTCGAAGAGGGTGTCTTCTCCATGGTGAGTTGGTCTATTGGCCAGGCAAGAGCACTTCGGCAATGGTTCGAAAGACACCAGTGGCATGAGCCTCGCCCACTGCTTCACACATCCCTTTCCTGCCAAACCAGGAACCAGGATGCACAATGGCACGGGAGCAGCCAGGGAGCTTGTGATCAAGACTTGGCTGTGTGGCCCTTCGAGCCTTGGTCCCCGTCGGGGGCCTGGGTTTTCTCAGGGGAAAACCCTCAGTGGATGAGATCAGGGGTCAATAAACCTGTTCTGCTGAGATCAGAGAGTAAATCTTTTAGGCTTTGAGGGCCATGTAGTTCTTACCATCTCTGTCACAACTATTCAATTCTGCCCTTGCAGTATGAGAACAGCCATAGAGAAATAGACAAAACATAAGTGAATGGGCATGAACGTGTTCTGATAAAACTGTGCACCAAAAAAGACTGCAGGCTGATCGACTGACGAACGGATAAAGAAGAGGTGGTGTGTATATACCGTGGAACATTACTCAGCGATCAAAAGGGAGGAAACCTTGCCATTTGCAACAACGTGGATGGAACTAGAGGGGATTATGCTAAGCGAAATAAGTCAGTCAGAGAAAAGACAGAGATCATATGATTTCACTCATATGTGGAATTTAAGAAACAAAACGGATGAACACAAGGGAAAGGGAAGCAAAAATAAGATAAAAACAGGGGGCGGGGGGCAAACCATAAGAGACTCCTAAATACAGAGAAATGAGGATTGCTGGAAAGGTGTTGGGCGGGGGGTGGGGGGGGGTGGGGAGGGCTAAATGGCTGAGGTACATCAAGGAGGGCACTTGGTGGGAAGAGCCCTGGGTGTTACACATAAGTGATGAATCGCTAAATCTCATTCCTGAAGAAAACAAAAATTAAAAAAAGCATAAACACCGCAGGCTGGATGCAGCGGGAGTGCCATACTTTGCCGACTCCAGATTCGACGATCTTTTCTTGGTACCTTCCAGTTCTGAATGTCCATGATTTAATGACTCGAGATTCACCTCCCACCTGGCCTTACAGGAAGTCTCAGGGGCTAGAAAGTTCTAGGTTAGATAGAATTAAAACTTTAAGAAATAACAACAGCAGCTACCCCCTAACAAGTGGTTACTGGGTACCAGGTATTCTCCCGATGGCTTTATGTGCATTATCTCATTTTTTCCTCAGAGCAATTCTTCGAGGCACATACCACAATTAATCCATTTCACGGGCAAAGACACAAATGCTTATGCGGCGTAAGTGACCCGCCTAACATCATAAAAGTGGGAAATGGCAGAGCTGGGATGTGAACTGCTGTCTGACTCCAAAGTCCTTGTTAAAAACTCATCAACTATGGGATCATCACGAAGTTGTTCGGAGACCGACCCCTGCTGGTCTCTCTACCTCCTACCCTGGATAATCCATGAACCCTCTGCAAGTTCACGTGAGAAACCCTGTTCCTGCATACCACATAAGTTAAGAGCTGGCCTAAAAATAACACAAGAGTTCACTACCTTACACGATGAATTGCCTTTTAATGCATAATAATTGACTCCTTGACCAGCTCAAGACTTTACAGCGGCTAGAATACCTACAGCAAGCCTTATTTGGAAGGTGACCACAAGACAGGCCCCGGGTCTGCTGACGCGGCCTGCACTCTCTCACCCCAGGCGAACACAGCCCCATTTAAAGAATTTTTTAAACTAAGAAGGGGGGGGGGGGGAAGAACCAAGGGTCTGCATCTGGCTCTGCATCTTGCCGTGGTTTGTCATAATGAAACGAATCATAAACAGAACCCTCAAGAAACAGTGGCCTTGGAAAAAAATCAAAGGGCAGCTTGGAATGTGCACGGGACCTGCTGGCTGATCACACGAGAGGCGTTTCAAGGTGGGGAGTCTGCTGATGCTCCATCAATGCCTGTGCACTGTCTCACTGTGTTCAACTTCAACCAAGTCTCCATGAACAACTGGCGATTATTAATGCGGGCTCCTAGGGCCCCTCGGAGAGATGGAGGTCTGTAATAATAGAGGTGGAGGGTTTGGTTCAGCCACGGCTCCCTTCCCTGTTTGGTGGCAGACAACTGAACCCTCCAGAGAGTTTTAGTGTCCACAGCAGGCACAGTGAAAATGTTAATGCAACAACTGAATAAATATTTAATGGCTCTTCCCTTCGCTTGCTGATGCGATTAAGCAGAAGCCTCATTACTAAAACCTACTTTCACCTCCTCTTTTATTTATGAGCTTGATTCCTTTGTATTATCACACAGCCCAGTTTAGACAAACCAAAGTCCTGAATACAGCAAAAAGAGGAACAAACAATTCAATACGAGACCATTAGAACTCAGTGTAACTCATCTCCTGGCAAGAAGCTTTGCTCCTGGCTCCCAACCTGACACGCGAGACAGATCTGGACACGAAGCCGCTTCGGGAATATGGACCGGCTATGTTTACGGTGATGGGAATCTTCAGAGGAAGGTGAACAAAAAGATGGGCCCCTGAATCCATTTCTCACCTCCTCACTGGCCAGGACTGGTTACTTATTATTACAGCAGACTGTAGAACACATTTAACCAATAATAATCTGCGTCAATGGATTTCCTTCTCCACCCCCCCCCCCAATGACCCCTATGCACTGAGTCCAGCCCAAATGTCACCACCACTTGGGAACTTGGCCTATTTTTCCCCCCAAGTCAAAATTAAATCATTCCTTCCGTCGTAATCCCGTATGTTTTGTTGAAAACGCGATCACAGCTTTTCTCTTACAGGGTGACTGAAGTATTCTAGTCAAAAGCAGGAGAGTCGCAAGTGAAGACTCAAGTCTGCGTGCCTGGGGTTGCCATGTACAGCCCTGTGGTCCTGAACAAGGGACTGACCCTCTCAACACTGTCCTGACTTGTCCTTAACATGGAGGTGACAGTGGTACCCCCAAGGACTGCAGGGAGGTTACCGGAGTTAAATTGTTTGGTACTTAGCAAGCACTCAGATGTTCTGATAGCTGGACATCTGTACCTATACCTATATTATTCATATATATATATATATATATATATATATATATATATACACACACACAGACCTATATATAGGTACGAGCTTTCAGATTCTGCCCACATGCATGGAATATGTACAAGTATGTCAGATGTGTAGTAAGCAGAAGGCGACTGAGACCTCGTATCCACCGTTCCCCCGCTTCCCAGGTAGGATAAGAAGTTGTGGGCCGAGCTGGCTAAATGCCAAGCCAGAGTTGTGAGGACGATCAGGTTAAGAGGCCACAGGCCCAGGCACTGTTTCCTTGCTCCTATGTCTGCTTCCAATCTACCTTGGTAGGTAAGTGGGCTCATGACAAGGCCCGCTAGCTTTCTCTCTGCGTGCCTCAGCTTCTTGGTCACTATATTTGCTTCCCGTTCTGTGTGACTCCGGAAAAGGTTTGGTAGGATCTCAAGATTTGCATTAGTGTTCAGGGGGAAGTAAGGAGGCCTCCTTTAGGCTTCGGCCACAGCCACGTGCCCTCGTCCTGCCTTTAAAGGGCCCTCCACTGAAGGATGATGGGCATCACCCCTCCTTAAGGTACTGTGGGAACGTCTCTGTAAGGAGCAAGGATACATACAGATCACTCACCACCTCATTCCTAATGTTACGCACGTAGACCTCCCCACAAGGCTTAAGGGTAGACTCGGAGAGAGGGAAAGAAGACTCTGAAGTTAGGTAGAGCTGGTTCAACTCCCAGTCTGCTACCTCATGGCCTTGGGGAAGATGGCAATCTCCCCAAGGTTCACCTTCTGTCCTTGTTACATATGGCAGAGATCTCCGGTTATGGATCCCAACTTATCTCCTGCCCCCTGCGTAGTTAGGATTCCAACTGTTCTCTCAGCACACTGACATCTGGACAAGACAACCTCTTCTGCAGAGATGTGTGATCACGTGACCACGTCCTGCCAACGAGACCGGGGTAGGAGTGGGTGGCACTTGGAGAGGTTGCCTTAAAAAAAGGAGATGGGCACTTCTTCCCTCCTTTCTTCTTGCTTACTGAAATGCAAATGTGCTGGCAGTGGCTGGCACCAGGGGGTGATTTTGAGGACAGAAGCCATATGCTGAGGTTGGCAGGGCAGTTAAACTAAACCTAGGTTACTATGACACAGAGAAGCTGCCAGATCAGCCCTCATAGTCACCTCTAAACTTCTTTTTACAGAGAGAGAAATACATGCTTAACACATTTACGCCATTATGGAGTTTTTCTCTGTCCTATGCAGCCCAACTTAATCCTTACTGATACATAAAGCTCAGCAAAAATGTAAATAGGACTATGGCCTGCAGGCCCAATCCAGCCCAGCACCTGCTTTTATAGGGCCCACTGGACAAAAGTGATTTTCTGAGATCAGCATTTGCCATCAATTTCACGAGAGGGAATAATAATGCCCATCCCACCTCCTCAAAAAAAGAATTCCTTTCTTCTCATTAGTAGGCCTATATGATGGAAAACATTGCTCTCAGTTATTATCACTACACTGTGGATTTTGTCAATAAAAATTTCATGGAAATCTGATCTGACATTATTATGTAAGTACCTACATTCTGTCCCCCCCCCCTTTTTTTTTTTACTTGCAAAGCCTAAAATATTTACTGTCTGGCCCTTTACCAAAGAAATGTCTGTTGACTCACAACAGAGACCCATGACCCTGCTGGTCATATTTTTAAAAGGCTTAATAGAGGGCAGCTATCATTATAATTATATCTCCAAAGGAGGTTGGCAGAGAAGTTCCTCAAACATTTGTTCATTTTTGTGAGAGATGATAATCCTATAGAAAAGTATGGCTTAATTTTTTGTTGACTTTAAGAGATAAGAAATCTTCCAGAGTCAACCTCACCCTTCCCAAGCAGCCCCACTTGCTTCCCACTTCTTGGACATCAGGCAATAGAAAATAAACCCAAGAGCATTACAAAGACATTGACAATGTATTGTTTCCCAGGCCTCCCTTCCCACTCCACCTGTCATAGGCCAAGTTTAAGGCCACCTATCACAGAAAGGGACAAAATGGATAAGACAAAGCGACACAATAAGCCTAATTTTGTTTAGACCTCTCTGGAATGTCCCCAAGCCTGATATCCATCCTCTAGGCCCCCAGCTAATTCCAGATTTGACACGGGTAACCTTGCACAAATTAACACAACACCAGGCAAAGCCACAAATAGGATTCTACCGTTCACCGTATGGTAGTAATGCTTCATCCATAATTAAACTCAATTCAGGGATCTAGGAAGAATCTCTCAGGCACGTAACACCAGGAACGGTTGAAGTATACGTTCCCACCTTCCCCAACAAAAGGAAAATTATATGGCTGAGTCAAACCAGCAGCTCCCAACCTTTGTCGGCAATGATGCCAAGTTTCTGGCTCATGCCCGCATCACCTACCAGGCTGTGCCAACTCTTCCCTCCACTCTTCTGCCCCCAACCTTCAGATGGACACACGCTCTAATCTATAAGACAGTCTGGGTTGTTCTAAATGCCAGACTTGGGATTATGAAATGGGCATGTACGACTGCTTCAGTGGAGGCCTCGGGTGTTTGTGACCCGTCTCGTCTCTCCTTAAGCCTGTCAACAAAGAATGGGTGCACTGGCAGTGGGAGCGTGGGTAAATGAATGGGGTGGCACTGAGTGGGATGCCAGGAGGTGGAGTTGTATCCCTGGCTGGGTGTTAACCGACTACTTTGAAATTACCACATTTGGTTCCAGCCCACTGGAAAGCAGGCCAAGGGAAGAATATTCTGGAAAGTGTGGTCGTTCAAGAGATTTCAACCATCATGGACATGTAGGATTGGCCAATAGTTTAGGGGCTGGTGGGTAGGAGGGAAGGAGAATGGTTCCTTCAAAGCAGCCATGACCCTTGGTTATGAGACACTCTCCATGTTGCAAAAGCATCTGGAACAGGCTATTGGCAGAGGGGGGCGGAGGGAAGAGTTCTGGACTAAAAGTACTATGGATTGTGTTCTAGCATTATATATTCCCCAAAAGGATATATACTCAAATGACCACTGTAGTACTCTTGTAATAGCCTCTGATCAGAAACTAACCAAACACCCCTCAACAATTACATGGGCACAATGTGGTCTAGTTAAGAACAGAACACTAAACAAGTACAGCTAATGATCTGCAACTACATACAACAAAATGATGGACTCTCACAAACCAAACATTGAGTCAAAGAATCCAGATACAAAAGAGTGCCAGTTGTAGGATTCTGTTTCTAGAAGACGTAAAAACAGGAAGACTCTGTTAGAAGTAAGGATGCTAGAAGTGAGGATAGTGGTTAGTGTTAAAAGCCTGAAGAGGGGCACAGAAGGGGCTCTGGGGTACTGGTGACGTCTGATTCTTGATCTGTGTGCTAGTGACGTGGGTGTGGTCAGTTTACCCAATCTCTCTGAGCTAAACGCCTATGTTCACTTTCCTGTATGTATATTATACTTCACTCAGAAGACTTAAAAAATATAATGAGGCCTTTGAGAGATCCAGAACCGTCTACTAGTTCTAAAAGGAATGTGGAAATTTGGTGTGAGGAAGCAGTCTCTATTACCTCACGTGACAATAAAGTTCAAAGAGAAGGAACAAGGTAACAGTGGTAGGAATAACAGTGATAGTAAAAACATGTAATTACAGTAATAAGCTAATAGCACTTACCTGTGCCAAGCACGCTGTAAGAATGACCTCATTTAATCTTTTTTGTTAAAAAAATTTTTTTAATGTTTATTTATTTATTTTTTATTAAAAAAAATTTTTTAACGTTTATTTTTGAGACAGAGAGAGACAGAGTATGAATGGGGGAGGGTCAGAGAGAGGGAGACACAGAATCTGAAACAGGCTCCAGGCTCTGAGCTGTCAGCACAGAGCCCGACATGGGGCTCGAACTCAGGGATCGCGAGATCATGACCTGAGCTGAAGTCGGCCGCTTAACTGACTGAGCCACCCAGGTGCCCCATGTTTATTAGAGAGAGAGAGAGAGAGAGAGAGAGAGAGAGAGAGAGAGAGAGAGAGAGGCAGACTATAAGTGGGGGAAGGGCAAAGAGAGAGGGAGACACAGAATCTGAAACAGGCTCCAGGCTCTGAGCTGTCAGCACAGAGCCCGACATGGGGCTCGAACTCACAGATCGCGAGATCATGACCTGAGCTGAAGTCGGCCGCTTAACCGACTGAGGCACCCAGGCGCCCCATGTTTATTAGAGAGAGAGAGAGAGAGAGAGGCAGACTATAAGCAGGGGAAGGGCAAAGAGAGAGGGAGAGACAGAATCAGAAGTGGGCTCCAGGCTCTGTGCTATCAGCGCAGAGCTTGACACGGGGCAGAGGGGTGGGGGTGTTGAAACCACAAACTGTGAGGTCATGACCTGAACTGAGCCACCCAGGCACCCCTGTTTTTTGTTTTTTTAAATGTTGGTTTATTTTTGAGAGAGAGTAAGAACGCATCGCACGAGAGGGGGGAAGGGCAGAGAGCAAGGCGGGGACACAGGATCCGAAGCAGGCTCTCTGCTCTCAGGACAGAGCCCAATGCAGGGCTTGAACTCGTGAACTGCAGGACCATGACTTGAGCCAAAGTCTGACACTTAACTGACTGAGCCATTTAGGCATCCCACCTCATTTCATCTTTATCATAACCCTATGAAGTATGCACAATCACATCCCATGTAATAGTGGAGGGGACTGAGGTTTTGAGGGGTAAAGAAATGGTCCTTGTCTCCTGATTTAAGCATTCTACTTGCTTCCCCATGTAGTTGTGGGGGGTGAAGCTCTTGGCAGAGCAAGGACTTGATCCAGGTCTCCTGACTCCTGACTCAAATGTCCTTGTGCAAGGGTGAAAAATGACCCCGCAAAGATAGGTCCATATCCTAAATCCTGGAACCTGTAAATGTTATCTTATTTGAGAAAAGGGTCCCTGCGGATCAAATTACGGATTTTGAAATGAGAAGATTCTTCTGGATTGTCTGGGTGAGCCTAAATGTCATTGTAAATATACTGATAAGAGAAAGGCAGAGGGAGATTTAACACACACACACACACACACACACACACACACACACACACTCATACAGAAGGCCCTGTGAAGACAGAGGCAGGTACTGGGAGTGATATGCCCACAAACCAAGAAACAACAAGGACTGCTTGCAGGCACCAGTATCTCCCAGAGCTTCCGGAAGGAGTATGGCTCTGCCGACACCTTGATTTTCAAAGCTCTAGCACCCAAAACTGTGAAAGAATACATCTCCTTTGCTAAAAGGTACCAAATGAATGACACTTGGATACAGCAGGCCTAGGAAACTAATACACTCCCCACCCCCTAAATATCATTTGGCATCATCTCAAGACGGTGTTCTATCAGGTGGTGACAAGTGTCCCCAGGATCACGCAGATTTGGGAAACAAGGTTGGATCGATTTCTTTATAGGTGAACTTCTCAGGACCTCTCCTGTGTTTCCTGTGCTGCACGTATGTTTCAGAAGGGATAGGGTAATGCAGAATTTCCCAAACTTAACTGGAGGATCCCACCAAATATTCCTAGGAAGCGCTGTACTGTACCATGCAGAAAGCACTGATGAGACCCACGAGGGAAACAAAGGCCTAAAAAGTTAAGGGTTACTACTTTGCTAAGCTCATGAGTATTTTTCTAAAGCCCTCAAAACACAGCTCAGTAGTTACCAGGTCAAGAGAGTTGGACTGGATAATCTCCTTGGGCCCTTCCAAATCTAACCATCTCATTCCTTACAGACAGGACCAAAGATGATTCTTGTCCACACACGGCAGACATTACTCATCAATCACAGCACCGCCCCCTGAGCTCTGTAAGGGCCCTTTAATGCTTCCAACCAGAGCTCCGAGCAAATAAGCCCCCTGCACTGTTCCTGTTCTAGTGACTGGATCAACAATACAAATAAACCGTGGTCACTGCATTTCCAGAAATGCCTGTATCAACTGTCTTCCCACTCAGAGAAAGACATCCTCATCCCCACCAATACTTGTTGATTTTTACTCTTTACAATCCTTTGCTTTGATTATTAAATGAGTATTCCAGTAATGGCGTTGGGTGAGAGTCTTTGCGAACAGGGAGGGGAGGAAGTTTGGGGCACTATACATCCAGGGCAACCTTCGTTCTCTGGGCAAGATTTTCTCTGACAGATTAAAATACACACATGTTTACTGCCCTCTGAGTTCCAAAGCCACTTTGTGGGAGTTTCAGTAAATCTTAAAAATCTCTGCATCTCAAGTAATGTTCCCAGAGCAGCAGCAGATCTAGTAAGGTTTCCTCAGCAGGAGAGCTAGGGTCTTCAAAGAAAACCATTAGCTGTGGGGACAATTTTTAAAAGGTGATAAAGCACTAATGCCTCACTCCTACTGAGATAACACCTTCCTCCAAAGAGTTTATAGACCTCTACAAAGGGCAGCTGTCACTGACCTTGTTTTGTAATTAAGCAAAACAAAACAAAGGGTCAGAAACATTAAATACGTGGATTTAGTGGGGTCACAAAGCACATAACTCTTCCCATCCCCAAGAAGGACAACGGAGACAAGAAAAGGAGAAGAGTAATAAAAACAGAACTTTAAAACTGTTGATTAACAATTTTCTTGCAGTTGGGTCCATCAGACACTGAGCTCGGTGACTGTCATTCAACTTAGTGAGCCCCTACTGTGCATGGAAGATGGGAACTGAATCACAATCCCTGCCCTTCAGAAGGGGGAGGCAGACAGCACACTGAAAAACAAATACTTCTATCTTGAGAAGTGCTTGGGACAAAAGTTAATAAGGTTAACATGGCAGAGAAAGATACAGTGTGTGTGTATTGGGGGTGGTGAAGCAAAGCCAGGTAGGGAGCCCTCTTGGTAGAATGACATTTAAGCTAAGAAAGTCCATGATGAGAAGTTGCCAGCCAGGAACAGTTCCAGAACATTCTGAGCAGAACCAATAGCAAGTACAAAGGCCCAGAGGCAGGCAGGGGCTTGGGGTGTTAAAGGGCTAGTATGACTGGAGCACAGATACTAGTGGTCGGGGTGGGGGGGGGGGGACATGTCTGTACAGAGACAGGTTTGGGCCCACAAGGCTGGGGTGGGAGCGGGGATCTCATAGCTCGTGGTAAATTGCTTAGAGTTTGTCTTTACCGTAATGGGAAGCTGCTAGAAGGTGCTAATAAGGGAGCGAGATATCTGATGTAAGCTTTAGAAACTCTAGGTATTTGGGAAGTTTACTGAGTAATCAAGGGGAGGCATGATAGTGGCAGTCTAAAGTTATGCGTGCAGATGGTGAGCAGTGGTCCCGTTTGGGATATTTATCTTTTCAAGCATATTTTTTTAATTGAGGTGTAATTTACATCCAGCAAAATGTGTATTTTACACGGAGAGTCTGATCGATTTTGACAACTGCCTATACCCGCGATACCTGCACTCTAATCGAGATAGAAGCATCTTCGGAACCCCGGAAAGTTACCTGAAGCCCTTCTCCAAGCACTTCTCCCTTTTCCCTTCCCCATGTTCCATATGGAATATATTTTTGAGGTACAGTCACAAGGACTTATTCCCACTGGATTGGACAAAGGAGTGTGTGGAAAAGAGAAAGACGAAAGATGGCCGAAGTATGTAGAGCTCAGCAGCTGGGTGGCTGGGGTGTCTATGTGCTGATGTGGTAAAGGCTCGGGCAGGGGGATAAATCTAGGGTTGTGCTTGGACACATGAAGTTTGAGAAGCCTATTTAACACCTAATAAAGACACTAAGAAGAGAGGTATGTACCTAAGCGTGGAGCTCAGGAGAGAGGAACAGGCTGAACATGTCAACTGGAGAGTCATCAGGAAGTGACAACATGCAGCCAAGGACTGATGTCACACGAGAGAGCAAGCAAAAGGAGCGATAAAAGAGCACGAAGAAAGGGGACAAGAGCCGTCCAGCTTTGAAAGAACAAGTGGAGGAGAATAAAAAAAGGAAGATAGGGTGAGTGGGACACACAGAAGCTCAGAGGGGGAGTGAAGAAAACCAGGAGGAGGCAATGATGCTCCCAGAGGTCTCAGAGGAATGTTTCCGACAGGTGGAAGGCCATCTCTTAACTTATTTAACTTGATGTAAAGCTCTGTGGGGTAGGTGCCATCATTACTCCCATTTCAGAGAGAAGGAAGCGGAGGTTCACAGATGTAAGTGACCTGTCTAAAGGCACACCACCAATAAGTAGAGCTAACATTGGGAAACACAACAGTTCCTCCAACTGTATCATGCAGCACAGTAACAGGTGACCCTGCAAAGGGGTTCTGGGGTCACATCAACAGGAAACACGTACAGCGAAAGAGGTTTCTCTACTCCAGGGCTCAGAGCCTTGAATATACTCCTATGAATTGTGACTCCTCAAAAAAGGATGTGGGATGTCCCGTTTTGCACACACACAAGGAACTCATTTTTTGTTTTCTTGTTTGGAAGTGCAAGCTGCCAACAGGTGCTCCCTAGAACACGGACCGGGAACCGCTGCTTGCTGGAAGGCAACATAAGAGCATCTTCAGAATGTGCGTGAACAAAGCCCAAAGCGCCTCCTTGGTCGTTCCGTCACTTGTACCCAAAGGAGAAAGGGTTGACATGAACATTCCATTTTACAGATAATGGAGGCAAAGCTCATGAGGTTAAGTGGTTTGTCCTATATCACAATCTTGCAGCAATTAAGCAAGATAAATCGGCACTAGTCCATGTGCCCAGAGGCAAGGGAAATCAGGTCAGGCCAAGGGGGAATCAGGCAAGAGGTCTAAATGAGACTCCTCCTCTCTGCCTCTCCTAATCACAATATTTCCTTTGCGTTTGTTTTCTGCAGGAAATCTGCCCAGATTTATACAGAATACGAAGGGAAATGAGGGACTTGAGGCGGGCTTATGCCATGGGCAACAGGAAAAGGCTTCTACCTTCTTGGGCACGTGAACCATGAGGGGTCACGTGGGGGGACCCTGTGGAAGTGGATGGACAGATGACAGGTAGTGGCACAGGCATTGGGAAAGGGCCCAGGGAAGGGAACAGAGCTGCCTTAAAGATTTCAAAAGCTGGGGGACTGAAAAGCACCTCACAAATCAATCAGTCTGATCTTGACTTGTCTTGGTTCAGCAGTTAGAGAACTCAGGGCAAATTAGCTGGACACTCCTCAAGTATTAACATGAATGCCTACACTCCTACTCAGTCTTCCTCAATTCTGCCTCAGCAGACTGTATAAAAGGGGTCCCTGTCGACTAGTGTCTTCTAAATGCCAGCATCTTAGAAAAGGGGCCTTCAGCAGAGAGAGATGGGGGAAGGGTCACTCAGCCCAACTTGTAGGAGAAGACCTCCCAACCACCACGAGCATAAGCTTGAGCACATGGACGATGGAATTGGACAGTTACTGGTTCAGGTCCCTCGCGTGGCCACTTAGTAGCTGTGTGACCCCAGGGAGTCACCGAACCTCTCTGAGCCTACCCTTCTGTAAAATGGGCATGATAACAGCACCTATTTGGGTTACTGGGAGGATTTTAAATGATAATGAACAAAAAAGCAAAAGCTGTTTCAAGACAGAGCCCAAGGTCCAGCCTGGGATGCTTCTTAAAATGCAAATTCCCAGGTCACACCACAGATCTACTGAAACAGACTCTCTGAAGGATATTCTTATGTGCGGTGCAGTCTAAGAAAGGTTGGTGAGACGTTTAGCCTGTGCTTGGCAAAACGTCAGTAAATGAACAGCTACCATTCTGTTTATTATCATTTACAACGCGCAAATAGGAGACCTTTACTCCAGCCTTAACAGCCAAGTGCTCAAAAATGGAACTGTCTGGAATCCAACTCAACAGATAACTTGCTCATCCTGAGAAGCCTGAAGAGAACCTTGATCAGTGAAAACACTAAAATGAGTAATTACAGCAGCCCAGGTGAAAGCCAAGTAAGCTAGCAACCTTTTGCAAATGTTTCCAACCAATCAAGTCTTCATAAGTGTACGGTTTTTGAAGAAAACGTGGCATGAAGGAAAATCTTCAAAGACGTGATAAGCAACGTCACGTGCATACATGGATTAGCATCTTCTTGGAAGGTGCTTTGTGAGGAGAGAGACCCCCGTGACGGGTACCATGATTTCTACACAGAGGACGACTGGTAAAAGTCAAACGTGAAGCAATTCTCAAAGGCCCACGGGCTAAATTTGCAGGGAAATCATTCATGAGTCTTCCCAGACACCGAGTCCCACAGTACTTGCATCTGTCTGTCCCCTCCGCCACCCCGACACCTTCCGTTGTTCTGGAAAATGTCCAGATACAATCTCTGCAAAAAACAAGTCTTCCCCTGCTTGTCACGCAGAGCAGCAGGATATGAAAAAAAGAACGTCACCAAAACAACTGCATGGTAATCAAACGCTCAGTGTCCTGAAAAAGAATCCCTTGCCATTTAGATTTTGAGAAAATAAAAAATAGCAGAGAAACGTTTTTTGAACGTTGCATTTAAACTCGCACTACCATTTTCATAAAGTTTCATTTTATTCAACAAGGGTTACCATTCTGTGCTCTGGCAGCTAAAAACATGACTCCCTCTGCTTCCTCTCATTGACATTGGAAGAGTGCATGGAGTTTATTTTCACCCAGAGCTCTCCTATTTGATGATGTGGCCAGGAAGTGCTCAATGGGAGGGGGTCAGGGAAGATTAAGAAAAATAGCCTGGGGAGCACAGCATCTCTAAGCTTTGGTTTTCCCAATTACTAAAAACCATAGATCTCTAAGCACAACTTGACAAAATGGTGCGTTGCGTCCCCTAGTTGTCCCTTCCAGGCTTTTAATTGCCCACCCTCCACACCGTTGATGCACGATGCACTTTGTGGTAAACTCAACACAGAACCCCTCTATCTTCTCTGCACACAGCTCTACACAGACCATAAATGTCACCACCAAATTGGTGAGCACTAGATCCAACCCTGGCGCATCTCCTTCCTCGAGACATCTGTGTCCCTAAGGATAACAATCCCGGCTTAAAGGAAATCTTGGGAAAAGCAGCCAAGAGCTTTTCCTGCTGAGGCTGGTGGGAGGAGGCCAATGGGGAAGTGCGCTCGATAAAACTGTCTCAAAAATAAGTTCCATCTTAAAAAGCTCATGAAGGGAATGAGAGAGTTATTTCAGTCTTAAATGAAAGCACAACCCCCAAAATAAAAAATAAAAGGCTTGTTGATGGAGAAGCTTGAAAGACTGGGAGTTGAGGTTATCAATGCAGAAAGATTGCCTGGTAACACAGCTTTCTTGTATTACACCCAAAGCTGTGTACCATCTGAGGCTGATTCAGGAAAATACTCAAATCTCCTGGTAATTTCCTGCAGACAGGACGTTTAATCATCTCCAAGCCTCCACCGCAAAAGGGGGGAAAAAAAAAAAACAACAAACCCTAAACCAAATGATTCACACTCTTAAAACGAATCTGCCTTCAGAACAAGAACCATTTTCTGCTCTTGAAAAGCAGCCACGATTTGTTATTCTAACAAAGTGTTCCTTTCCTCCAAACAGAAATAAAAGTCACTCGAGGAGGGCTTGTACTGATTTCTGTTCTGCATTTCTTGAAACTTCCATTCAGTCAACAGTTTCTCCTGGCAGGTTCTCAGAAATCCAGGGGGAGCTGGGTAGTCAGTGACTAAGAACATAGGATCATTTTTATAAGCCTCCCTTCCCCCGACTTTTTGGCCCCATGGGAAGATGTTTTATTGTAGGACGAGCAGAATTAGCTGCACATATAAATTCTTCATTGCTCAGCTCACTTGACACCTTTATCTGAATTGCCCAATGGCTGGGAAGATTTGGCAACTGACAATTTGAAAAGGAAATGCCCCCGTCCTCCCCAAGCGCTATTTGTTCGCTCTGTACATACACGGGGCCATAGCCATCTTTCTCAATATTCAACCAGTTGCACAGATAAAAACATCTGTTTGCAGAAAGCAGGGAACCCAAAGCATACAAATGATACACACCACCTAAACAACTGGAAAGGAAGGCCAGTCCAGCAAAATGAGGTCTGCTAAAAGTCAAAATATTTTCATATGGGCAGAAATGGAGTTTGGCAATCCAAGCATCAGACTTTGCTCCAATTTTGGAAGGCATTTCTTCCAGCTGCTTCAATTTAAAAAAAAAAAAATCTCTGACCCTTTGCATTAGGCTTCCAGCTTCTTGCTTCATTTATACACAAGTGAGCAGACTGGGGAGGGAGAGGAGGGAAGCTAAAACTGTGTCTTTTCAATAAACCTTCCCTCCTCCCCTCCTCCCCCCAACCCCATGGATTATTTTGGTTTTAAAATGTCCTAGGATAACAGCTTCCCCGGGCATTCTAGATTTGCATGCTTCCTGTCCTCATCAGGTCCTGACTCCCAGAAGTGGAGGGTGCCTTTGGAAACTTGCAACAGGATTCCAATAACTATCCCCCAATCCCCACATACAGACAAAAGCTTTCTCCATCCTATAGGCTCCCCTAACTGAACTTAGAGGCCAGGAGACGGGAGTCTCTTCCCCACTTCCAGGCGCCCCCCCCCCCCCCCGCCCACCCTAATTCATAGAGAATACATGAACGTTTCCAGACCTGCTTAATTATGCACATCTACCAAGGAGAAAAGAAATGAGTATTAAAAGTTCTAGGAAGACAAGCAACGAGGAGCATGGGGAGAAGACTTCATTTTGGATGACCTTCGGGAAGACACTGAAAATATTTTTTGATAGCGTAAGGGAAAGAAAGAAGTAGGTCACTAGCAATAAATACGTTTTACATATTTGAGGAAAGTGAATTCTAAGATCATGATGAGTGTTTCAAAGGCAAGTTCAGAGAAGTTGAAATGTTTCCCCCAAAGTCGTCCTAACACAGGCACAGCCATCCCCCCCCCCCCACGCCAAGGTATCATTGTCACTATTACCGGTTCATGATGGTGCTGCGCAATAGCCGGTAGACAGATCAAAACGATCTCTAGGTCCCCTCCCCAGAGCTCATGACCTCCTCAGTGTCTCTGTGTTGCAAGGCGCATCACTACCAGGGGTTAGCGTCCCAGCAGCTCAAGGCCCCCATGCCTGGGAGGGTCGTGAAAACCAGAAGCCACGGTGCCCCAGCGCCCCCTCGGTGCTCCCGGGCCATAGGGGGGCCACTTACCGGGCTCAGCCTCGCATTGCTCGCCGCTGCGGCGCCTCTGCTGGCGGGGATGTGGGGGGAAGGGGGAGGGGGCCGCAGACCTGGGGACAGGGGGTGCGGCCGGCCGCGGCTAAGAAGCCCAGCGGGGCGTCGGCCGCCAACTGCCCCGAGCCAGAGGGGGCCCTGCGGGGGCTCCGCGCAAGGGGGGTGACATTCCCGGGGCTGTGGCAGCTGCTCCGTGCGCAGCTCCGGGTCCAGGATAATCACTCAGGTCCTGGGGAGAGAAGCTTCAAGCTCTCCAGGCTGCCTCCCTGCTGCTTAAAGGGACGCCTCTCCACCTCCCACTCTGCTTATTGGTGAAAATTCCAAGCCACAGGCCAATCCTAGGCCTGTTCCCAAATTGAGATTTCAATCAAGGGAGCTACTGCTTTAAAATTAGAAAGGGCTGATGGCTGGTGGGGGGAGGGGGGGGGTTCAGCCACCTTTCAGAAGCAGAAGGACCCAGGCTCTCTGGCTATTGCATGCAGAGGTCCTGGGAACTGGCAGTGGATGTAAGAGCAAGATGATACTGGAAGGAGAACTGCAGGAAGACAGGGGACATGCTGGACCCTCATCCTTCACCCCTCTGCTCCATCCCCCTCCCCCCCAGTTCACTCATCATTCAAGGGTCATCCAATTTATCACAGATGCTGGACACCCTCTATTCCTCGGAAAAGCCTCCAAGCCATGCGCTCCTAAAGCCTCCGCATTATCTCCCCTTCCAGACACTCATCACATTTTGTGTGTGTGTTTTTTTTTTTCTGAATCTGTCTGTGCCTTTACAAGGCATGTTCCACCAGAGCAGGAATGTTTTCACCAATAATCACACTGTATCACCCCCTGCCTGGAACACTGTGAGCTCTCAGTAAATATCTGAGGGAGAAGGGGAGGGGAGGGAGGGAGGGAGGAAGGAAGGAAGGAAGGAAGGAAGGAGGGAGGGAGGGAGGGAGGGAGGAAGGAAGGAAGGAAGGAAGGAAGGAAGGAAGGAAGGAAGGGAGGAAGGGAGGAAGGAAGGGAGGAAGGAAGGAAGGGGGAAGGGAGGGAGGGAGGGAGGGAGGAAAAGGAGGGAGGAAGGGAGATGTTCTGCATTATTTGTGACAATACAAATGTAAATTAAGAGGTAGTATTCAAGAGGCCAGGCAATGATTTCAGACACAACTGTATTCAAATGTGGCCTCTCCTTCTTACTAGTTATGTAAACAACCTGTACCTCAGTGTCCTGGTCTGCAAAGCAGGATGACCCTCTCGCATCTCACAGAGTCGTTGTAAAGATGGCATTACCTCATGTCTGGAGTAGAGGAGGTGCTCAGTCAAGAGCTTCAGATGACTGAATAGTCAATGGCTGTTGTTATTACTAAAATCAAAATAAAAGGGTCTGAGGTTGAGCCTGGTCCGACTGCTGGTTCAGCACCAGGCCCCGTGCAGGCTGCCACAGTCACCAACGAATGATCATGTTCTTGCCCACAAGGAACTCATAGTGGGGCTGGGGGTGTGTATTCGCCAGGGATTTGCAGAGAAACAGAACCAGTAGGATATACATAAATTGGAGATTTATTAAAAGAATTGGCTGAGAAATCCCACAATACACAGTCGGCAACCTGGAGAACTGATGGTGTAATTCAGTCCATGAATGAAGGTGTGGGAATCTGGAACCAATGGTTTAAGTTCCAGTGTGAAAGCCTGAGAACCAAGAACAATGATGTCCAAGGGCAAGAGAACAGGGAGGTCTCAACTCAAGTAGAGCAAGAGAACAGTAACCCCTCCTTCACGTTTCTGTTCCAGTCTCTGCAAAGTCTACTGATTCAAATGTTAATCTCTTCTGGAAACACACGGACACATGCCAAAATAATGTTTTACCAGTCATCTGGGCAAACCTTAGCCCACTCAAGCTGACACATAAAATTAACCATCAAAGGGTGGGGGAGAAGAGAGAAAAAGAGAGAAACAGGTCAAGAAAGAAAACTATGTTAGATGATATGCAAGCAGAGACATGTGTACAGGAAAATGTTTATTGTAGGCTAGTTTATAATACCAAAATGACTGAAAAAATTATCCAAGGGGGGACATTGCTAAATAAGTTATAGTACATCCATTTAATGGAATACCATGCAGTGATGACAAGAAAAGAGGCAGAGCTGAGTACAATAATATGTGGTAAACTCTAAGGGGCGCCTGGGTGGCTCTGTTGGTTGAGGGTTGGAATTCAGCTCAGGTCATGATCTTGTGGTACGTGAGTTCGGGCCCCGTGTCAGGCTCTGTGCTAACAGCTTGGAGCCTGAAGCCTGGTGCCTGATTCAGATCAGTGTCTCCCTCTCTCTCTCTGCCCCTCCCTGTGCTGTCTCTCTCTCTCAAAAATAAACACATATTAAAATTTTTTTAAATACTATAAAATATGCTAAGTGCAGTGTAGATGATAAAATATATTTTCACCAGCATAAATAAGTCTTCATGTACTGTATAGACATATGTACCCTGTATACACATAAAATGCTTCTAGAATGATACCTCGGGGAATGATAAAGGTTATTATATCTAGCAAGGTGATTTGAGCAGGTCGGAGAGGTGAAGCATAGGAGTATTCCCTAATACGTCCTTGTGTATTATCTGATTTTTTTTGTCATGAACTTGTAGCAAGTCCCTAGTTCAGGGAAAGATGGCAAATGATGCCAGCATGAAAATTCCAGCCCTTCAAACACCTAGATATACTAGATAAAATGTTTAACAAATACTTTAAGAGCTTCACTGACCCACAATATAGAAAGGAAAACACCCAGGTGGTAGAAATAAAGAAGTATCAGAAGAAAAGAATCCTAAGTATGCAAACCCATGCTGTGACTATGGGATAGAGGGCACTGTGGTTGCAGCAGGGGAAAAGCTTGTCTTGATTCCCGAGGGGCTAGGGTTTTAATGCCCATGCAGGACAGAAGACAAGGCCTTGGGATAAGGAGAAGCAGCAAGCTGCGATGTGACCCCTGCAGAAAACCAGCAACATTTAGTGAGGGTTGCACCCTCAAAGAACAGATTAGAAAAACTGTCAACCAGCCCAGTGAAACAGGTCTGTGTTTACCTGTGTTCTCAGCAGGAGGGAAGGGTTTAAGCTAAGAATTAGAAACCCTAAGCCTGTGTCCTTCTGGAGAACAGAGAACAAATAACGAAGGTCAGAATCAGGAACCCCTAACTGAAAAATTAATATAAAAATTGTTCCTGTTCAGGATAGGCCTGGAATACATCACAGAAGCCGATGAAAAGTTGCCCTGGAAAGCCAGTTCCACAACCCAGGCTACAACCAGCCCTGCAACACGTGAGCTCCCAATAGTAAGTTACAGGACCCAGGAAACTGGTAAGCCTCGTGTCAGCAAATATGAGGCTGAGCGGTTCAAGAGTTCAGGGTCATGAAATAACTTTCTCAGAAACAACATGCAATAAAGTCTACAATGATTAAAAACATGACAGCTAGAACTGAAAGCCTAAAAGAGAACAAGAAGTGATTTCTCTCTCCCCACTGAGTCATTAAAATTAAAAACCCGATGGACTGGTTAAGTAGGAGGTCAGACACTACTGAAGAGAGAAATACAGATCTTAGGATGTACTACAGAATGAAGCACAAAGGGATAGAGTTGAAAAAGATAAAAAAAAAAAAGACGTTAAGAGATATGGAGAAGAGAATGAGAAGGCCCAACATATGTCAAATAGGAGCCCCAAAGGGACAGAATAGAGAATTTGAGGAGAGGCAATATAGCTGAGAAATTTCTAGAAATTTATAAAACTCATGAGTCCTCAGATTGAAGAAACACAAGGTATCTGAAGCAGGATAAATAAACATCAGAACATCTGCCTGTATTAATTATTCATAAATGTACAGTCAACACAACAGTGAAGTGTTAAAATATGGAACAGTTTACTACTGCGGTGACAGAGGGAAGCAGAAGGCACTTGGTACACAAGACAGGCAGCGCTGCCTTCCGCCTTTAGAGCTGGATTACATTTCCCTAAATCCGTCCTTCCCAAGTATAATGAATTCTGAACTACAATAGATTGCTCTTTTTTTTAATGTTTATTTATTTTTGAAAGTGAGTGGGAAAGGGGTAAAGAGAGAAGGAGACACAGAGTCCGAAGCAGGCTCCAGGCTCGGAGCTGTCAGCACAGAGCCCGATGAGGGGCTTGAACTCACAAACCTCGAGATCACGACCTGAGCTGAAGTCGGACGCTCAACCGGCTGAGCCACCCAGGCGCCCCCAAACTACAAAATAGATTCTTGAAGGCACAGCCGTACATTCTACATGGTGCCCAGGTAGGAAGGCAAAGTAGCGGAGGTCTCCTGGCAAAAGGTACTCATTCAGCCAGCAGACAGAAGTGGGGGGGTGGGATGGCAGCAGACAAACAGGCTATGTGAGGATGGAGAGTATCATAACAAGGGAGGATAAACTGCCATGGAAACGCAGAGGAAGAACATCTCAACCAGCCTTGCAGGGATAGCGATTACCTCAGGGAAAGCTTCCCAGAGTAAGGAGCATCTGCATTGAGAGAGTGGTTATGTTCAGGGGAAAAGATGTTAGAGTTAGGTCTGGCTTTAAATCCCAGAGCTGCCACTTGTTATCTTGTGACTTTGACGAAGGTACATAACTTTCCCAATCCTCAGTTATCTCGTATATGAAATGGAATTCGTAGCACTGGTCTCGGGGTTGTTTTGAGGTTTAGGGATAATGTCTATAAAGCATTTAGCAGAATGCCCTGCCTGTAAGTGATTTCTCATTAGAGGGGCAGCCAGTATTCCTGTTAGATGAAATCCAGTGCCTGGCTGGGGAAAAAAATGCCTTCTGTTTTTAAAAGAGGACTTTCTTCTAAAAGTTAAAGAAGACCGAGGTTCACAGAGGTTTTATCAAACTACCTTGAAGAATATTAAATATTCACTGAGTATCTACCCTGCAAAAGGCATATTATCATGCTATCAAAAAAAAAACTTATCAGATCTTGTCCTTTCCATAAGAAATCTAAAATCTACTTCTCCAAAAATAACTACAGGCTGCATTTGTTGTGTCAAATACATGATTCCCTGCAGTGTTAAAACCTGAAACTGACAGGATTCCTATCTAAATCATTAAAACTTCAGATTCCCAGCCCCAAGTTGTAAGAATTCAGAGTCCAGCAGGGGAAGGATTAAGTGGACTCCCCTCTGTATTACTCAATAGGTTTATGAATGACTGGGGACAACGGATGGAGGAGAAACTCATCAAGTGCAGCTAATGATGCCAAGATGCTGGGCCCTGCCAGTGCGTGGTGGATAAAAGCACACATCGATCTAGCCAGTCTACAGGAATGGCCAGAATGAAAGCAGATGAAATTCAGTCACGGTACCGGTTGTGCCTGCCCTTCGGAAGAAGCACTGAAGCGTGCAGTCCTAGGGAGGGAAGAATTGGCCAAGGACATGCTTTCCATTCACTCCTTCATGCATTACTTGACAAACATTTGTGTAATGTCTACTGTGAGAAAGGGTTTGGCTTATAGGCTAGATAAACATGGAAAAAGAGGAATAAAACACAATGCCTGCCTTCAAGGAGCATAAACCAGAGTGATGTGAAACCCTCTTCATTTGAAACTACCCATGACCACCAGCATTCTTCCTTCAACCATGAAATGGTGACCTAACCTCTACAGATTAAACATCATCATGTTTCAGAATGGCAAACAGATTTCATGTCCTGGGCTAACACTGATTGATTAGCCGTGGCTTCCTGGAGTGCTGACTTGACAAGAAGTCTGAGACTACATTTGGCAGGGAAGCATGCTGTGATTGATTAGTGATGTCTGTCATGTGGATGGAAAAGGAGTGACAGCACTGATGCTGTAAATGTGACCTCTCCCATCCAGTTCAATCCTCTCGTTCCACAGATGAGAAAACAGAACAGATCTTTCTTTCTTCCTCTGGCATTATAAATTCAGCAACTCTAGCAGGGGCAACCAAGGAGAACCTCCGAATCAGAAATGCTGCTGAGAGAGGGAAAAAAAAAAAAAAATCTACGGCTTGGAATATTTCTGATGAGCTTTTAAGATAAGCACTGGAATCCTTTAGCAGCCTTTGTGTTCTGCAGCCAACGGACTAAATGGAGAATGCTACCAACTTTGATCTGGTTAGCTACAAAGTGCGTTCTCCCACCCCTAGACACACACAAGATGAAATTAAATATATATCATTTGAATATGCTTGAGGATTTAAAATGCACTGGGGTACGGAGAGGTCTATAAAGTAAGTATATTTCAGAAACACAAAATGAATAAATACCTAGAACAGCAATTAACATGTTATTTAAGAAAGGACGAAGATTTTTATCATTTTATTCTATTAAATGGTATTGATACCATCAGCCAAAGAAAGGAAAAGAAAAGCCCTTATTTATTTTCATACAGACACCTTATATCCTGGGGACTCTGTAACACTAACTAAAGAGATAGGGTCTGTCCCTGTTAAGCATTTCCACACCCAATCTATCAACACTCACAGGCATCACCAGGCCCAATCACAAAGAATCCAGGCCCATTTGCTGCAAAGGACAAAATGGTATAAACAGACAACAGATAAGCAGGAAGCCCAATCCCAGCCTGATTCAGATACAAAGAACGAATTGTAGCATTTGATTAATATACCGGCTCTTCTGTCATGCCAACTGCAAACTGAATTTTACGGAAAACCAACTCTTTGAGGAATAGGTCTAATTGATTCAGTTACATAAACTCCAGTGAAATATTAGGGGGAGAGCATGAGGGGAGAAAGAGAAAGAGAATATGAGGAGGAGGAGGACGACGACGATGATGACAAGGAGGGTAAGGAAGGAGGCAAGGAGGGAGGGGATGAATGAGTAAAAGAATATGAACAGGATGCTCTGAAGACCACTAGGTTTACCTTAAGGCCTTGGAAAGTATTTTCTGACTCAAGAAGACTGGAAAACTAATTATATTTCAGTCAAACATATTGTTTATGTTTTTTTTGTCTTAATTTATTTTTGAGAGAGAGAGAGACAGAGTGTGAGCAGGGGAGGGGCAGAGAGCGAGAGGGAGACAGAATCCGAAGCAGGCTCCAGGCTCCGAGCTGTCAGCCCAGAGCCTCACATGGGGCCTGAGCTCACGGACTGTGAGATCATGACCTGAGCCGAAGTCGGACGCCCAACCGACTGAGCCACCCAGGCGCCCTGGTCTAACATGTTGTTGAAGGTCTGGATAAGAAATGAAAAGAATGCCCACCACCACCAACTCCTTAATGCATAAATTATACTGGTTCCTCCCTCCCCTGTAAGACTCACTCCACTGGCATACCAGCTATAGGATTTCTGCCAAGTCTGCTTTCACTAAGTACCAGTTCATAATTTGTTATATTGAATATGAATTCTGTTATTATTTAGAATTAATATATTGTGGTATATCCATATAATGGAATACTACTCAGCAATTAAAAGCACTGCGTATGTGCAGCAAGATGGATGCATCTCAAAATGCATCATGCTATGAAAAAGCCAGACTGAGAAGGCCACACCCCAGAGGATTCCATCACCAGACATCCCAGGAAAGGCAAAACTAGAGGAACACCGAGTACATCCCTAGTTGTCAAAAGTTGGAGATTGCAGGTAGGACGGAGGGGCCGGGGTGAACCTTGGAAGGTGAACAGAACTGCTCTGTATCCTGGCTGGGGGCGTGCTTACATGACCACATATTCGCAAAAACTCGTGAAACCGTGAACCCAAGAGCGCATTTTACCACGTGCAAAGGTAAAATGTGGGAAAAACAAAAAAACAAAAAAATGAAAGACGGGCAAAAGACTGAAAGTCAAAAAAATCATCCCTAGGACCACTTTGGTTTTAATTGCTCCTGTGTTAAACGTTTTTCTGTTGTCTTGTTTGTGTAAAGGTGTTTAACAAAATGCTCAAAAAAAAGAGTTACTTAGGACCTATGGCTGTCCGAGGCTGTGACCCTCACGTTGTTCTTTCTTTGCCAAAAAGGAAGACGATCAAGTTTTAGAGAAGTGGCAACACTACCCTCCCAATGACATCTCCTTCTTGGTGTACCTGCAAGGTTTAGAATATTAAAAAGAGAATTTTTAATTAGGTGGGACTCAGTGTTGGCTCATGAACTAACGGACTCTGTGCCACCCAAAACCACCTCACGTTTCGGGAAACACTGGTATAGACTGGAAACCCCAAGGATTGTGTCCGTGTCGTTTTTCCATAGTATCCTCAGGGCTAATATAGCAATTGTTCAATCCGTATTCGTAAAATAAAGGAAATGAATCTTTGTAATGTGGCCCCCGCTCCAGCCCTCCAGGAAGGAAAGCTCCTGAGACAGCTCAGTTCATCTCTGGACAGCTGGCTCCTGGAGTAAGTTCCTCCTTCCAGTAAACTCGCAGCCAACACTCTACCAACATGGATCACACAGACCCAGTCCAGCCGACTCTCCCACTCAACATCCTTCAAAAACCCAAACCTTGTCTTCCGTCAACTTACTTCTATCAACTGTGTCTCATGAGGCACGGTTTCGAACTCGCTGACACCCCAGCCACACAAAATAGAGTGACTGTGGGGGAAAATTTGCCCCTGTCTTTTCCGGAATATTCTTTTAGAGGTCTATGCCACTTTCAGCCATACTGACCTGCCTCCAGATTTTTTTTTCGGGGGTGGGGGAGCCCATTACTCTGGCATTTGGGAAACAAGGAAGCGTTATGCAAATAGCCACCCCTCCCTACTTCCTCAGACCCTGCCCTTAGATGAAATGAACTTGCTCTTTAAATCCTTACAACAGCCCTTTGAAGCAGGGAGTATGACGACCCCCATTTTTCAGAGGAGGAAACTGAGGCACAGAAAAGTTTAGTAAAGTGCCTCTAGGAACACAGCTTGTTAGTGGCATGGATGGGATGGAAACCCAGGCGGTTCTGCTTCCAGATCCCTGAGATGCACCTCCTGGCAGGTACTAATCACCGGGGCCAATTAGTCACCAGGGACATTCAGAAGAGAGGCAGGGAGGAAATTGAGAACCGTAGTTTACTTCTTTGAACTCTTCGTGCACTCCTACACTTACACACGCACCTGTCCACCTTTCACTTACTCAGTATCAACTATATACAGGCATTGCAGTAATAAGCTCTGGGGACAAAGATACAAAAAAGACACTGCTTGCCCTCAAAAGAGCTTACAGTCTTCTGAGGGAGAGGCAGATCTGTTACATATGCATATATCGAACGAAGTCCTGAGTAACGGAGGAGCATAGGTATGAAGACACCCTACAGAACGTAACTCGGAGAAGGCGCCTGTGTGGCTCAGTCGGTTGGGCGTCCGGCTTCGGCTCGGGTCATGATGTCACGGTCTGTGGGTTCGAGCCCCGCGTCGGGCTCTGTGCTGACAGCTCGGAGCTCGGAGCCTGGAGCCTGCTTCGGATTCTGTGTCTCCCTCTTTCTCTCTCCCCCTCCCCCACTCATGCTCTGTCTCTCTCTGCCTCAAAAATAAAAATAAACATTAAAAAAAAAATTAAAAAAAAAAAAAAAAGAACGTAACTCCGAGCAACCAGCACAAGGAGGGGGTGGTTAGCAGCAAATCTTGAAGAACGAATAGGAATCCTTGAGGTGGAAAAGGCGAGAAGTATAGCCAGGCAGACACAACAGTATGATCAAAATTAAGGAGGCTAGCGAGAGACGCTGGAGGGGCAGGTAAGAGAACATTCCATAGAGCAAATCAACCTTGGCACTGGGGGCCGGATAATTCTTTGTTGTGGGGCTGTTCTGGGCATGCAGGATGGTTAGTAGCATCCCTGGCCTCCACCCACCACAGGCCAGTAGCATCCTCTCTAGGTGTGTTGACCCAAACAAATCATCTCCAGACATTGCCGAGTGTTTCTGAGCAGCTCATCCCACTGAGAACGTGGACAAATGGGAAAGCTTGGATGCCACGTGACAGAAGAGAGAGAAGCAAAGAGCTTACTACTAGACTAAAAGAACACAGCAAGGTAGTTCGGTCCTAGATGGTGAAATAAGATAGTCAGGCCCCTCAAATTCTAAGTCCCCATCTGGCCACTCTGAAGCTCATCTCCTCGAAATGGGCCTCTTCCCAATTCCAGACTGTGCATGGGATCCTCATTTGGAGCCATTATTTTGATAATCTGGTTACCAGCTTGGACATTTTGTGCCTTCTACCTAATCACGTGGCAGGCAGAATTCTGAGATGGGGCCCCAAGGCTCCTGGCCGGGGGGTACACACACGTTCTTCTGGTTTCCCAATCAAACACAAATGTAGGAGCTGCAGAGAAGGGGCTTTACATCTGTAATTGAGGTCCCAAACCAGTTGACCTGAAGACAAGGAGATTATCCTCAGTGAGCCTGATCTAAGCTTACGAGCCCTTAAAAAAGACTAGGATCTTTCTGGAGACACAGATTCAAAAAGACAGGGACACCAGCTGGGAGGGAGGTTGTCAGTCATCGGCTCTGGCAGGTACCAACACTTCCTGTTAAGAGCAGAGTGTGGCCCCTTGGTGACAACTAGCAGGGAAACGGGGACCTCGGCCCTTTAACCGGCGTAAGGAACTGAATTCTGCCAATGACGCGAACGAGCTCGGAAGAGCAGAGGAGGACGCGGATGTCAGCACCTTGATTTTAGCTTTTTGAGAATGTGAGCAGAGAAGCCAGGCATACTGTGCCTGAACTTCTAACCCATGCAACCGTGAGACAAGAAATAGACGTCGTTTGAAGCTGCTAAGTTAGTGCTAACTTTTTACGCAGCAACAGAAAACAAATACAACTCAGATCCCCCCAGTCCTGCAAGGTCCACCTAAAATCCTTCCTCCTCCATGAAGCCTCTCCCCACCATGCAGAGGGCAGGCGGGGCCATTTCGAGCTTTCCTGAATTGCCACCCACCCTCTCATGCTGATCCTGCTGCCCCTAAATACTTTCTGGGGCGTCTCATGTTGATAATCTATCACCCTATCTACCAATGAATAGGTCTTGAACGGCTTCTTGCTTTTCCAGTTGTTTGCTCTTCTCCTCTACTCCCCTCTGCAAAAGTCAGCATCTGGAAGACACTGGCCGCTTCTTCAAGGTCCTCTTGAATTTCTCCATAAGGCTCGTAACAGAGGTAAGCCCACTGTAGACACTTAGTAAATCATTTCTGATTGATGGCCATGGGTTCCTTCCCTCCGCCACCCCCATAGGAGGGGAGAAGAGGTATTGCACAGTATTGCCAAAATTCACATTAGGATTGAACTGACTTGGAGCGACACGCTAGCCTTCCGAAGAACCATTTATATCTCAATAATTACATGACATCACTCTCAGGGGTGATCGTGACTCTCAAGTTATGGTGACCTCTCACGGGTCACTTAACTTCTCTGGCTCACGTGATTGATCAGTTACAGTGAGCTGCCAGCCAAAAACGTCTCAGCGCTTTGCTGCATTTCAGACGGTCTTCTCGCTTCTCCGTTGAGACGTGAGAGCTTGAGGTTTCTAGTTACTGGCTTTGCGGTGTAGTCTCCTCATTAAGAGACCCAACTTGGGAGGCGTCCGTTAGCACCGTCTATCGAGTATGCTACCCTCCTCTGGAGAGGCGACATGAGAATTCCAAGAATTCACCTTTCTCTGGGGCAGTGGTTAGCAGGAGTAGAGAGGCATAATTAACAGAAACTATTAGCCAAAATAAGTTAAACTGGGATGCTTTAGGTCTCAACATTATCTGTGCTAAAGAACAAAGAGTTATGGACAAAACTCAGCACCTGAACTTATAAGCTGTGGAGTCACAGCTTACCAGGGTGGCACGAAAACTATCAGGCTAGAAGAACTCAGGGCTTCAATCTGGCTTCATTCAACTCCCTAAACCAGTGGCCCACAAGTTAACAGGCAGAGTACCAGGGACTGAGGAGAGCAGGATTCCTGTTTGGGGAAATGCATCCTGTACAGATGGGATGGAAGTATTTCTGGAAAATTATTACTCCTAGTAACAGGTTCTCCAGAGGAGGGTGGTGAACGTTTGTTACCTCTGGTGCCACCCAAGGGCAGTTTCCACAGCAAATACCACGAAGGGCCCACAGCACTCTTTCCACCTGGGCCTGGAGCCAGACTCAGAATCGTTCTCAGCACAACTCTCTTGGGAAGAAAGCGCCTACCAAATGATCCCACTGGCCAGCAAGATAAAATCAATCTGCCCCTGTTGAATTAAATGTACTGAGAGTTCCCAACTCCTTACAGACAGCCGTGCCTACATTTGGCTGATCTTTCTCTTTTTAACGTGGGGAAGGAAAAAGAAAACAAACAAAAAAAAACCCTGAAGACATCACCTACTCAGTTCCATCCTGCTGTGTTTCCAGAAACCATCAGGTTCCCAAGAGCCACTCTTATTGGATACTTGAAAGTTCTCAATGTTTTGCCATTCAAACTTCAGAGCAAAGAGAGGAAGCACCTTCTGTTTTCTTTGAAGGCTCCTTTTGCTTGGTCCTTCCTCTTACTGGAGTCCTGTTCAAGGTTCTGTCCTAGGCTGTTTTCTACATTCGCTGAAGGTAAAGCTGATGAACTCCCCTTCTCTCTAGGGGCACCTGTCACCCTCTGTGGTCTGGCTGATTCATTTACTGCCTGACACTGTTCTAAGGGTGGGGGTGGGGGGGTGTGCCGGTGAAAGAAAGAGATACATTTGCTGCCCTCAGGGAGCTTAAAGTCCATTGTGGTGGAGAAAGACAGGAAGTAAATAAGATGAGAAGTACTAAAGGGTCAAAGGAGGAGAAAGAGAGATGAGAAGATGCAAGCTGAGAGGGTGCCCAGCTCTCCAATCTTCTTTCCAGCCATGAGAGGTCTCCTAAGGATTAGACACGTGAGTCCTCACCACCTTAGGGGCACCTCCACCAGAAAGTCCCACAGGTACAAGATCACCAACTCTACCACAGATATTTCAGCCTCTTCTAGGCCTTCTTCTTCAGTGCAACCATCTATCCAGACCCCTAAGTAAGACAGCAGATGGGATCCTCTAACTCTCCGCCCCCTGCCCACCATCTACATCCAAACAGCCTCTACATGTCCTTCCATGCTACTCTCTTTATTTCCGCTGCGGTGCTCTGGTCCCGACACTGGTGTCTCCTTCCTGGGCTGCTGTGCCAGTCTGACTCGCTGCCCAAACTCCTGCTTCTCTTCCCAGCCCAGCCCAACTCCATCTAATTAACCGTGGCTGGAATGATCTTTTTCCTCTCTTTTTTTTTTTTTAAATTTTTTTTAACGTTTATTTATTCTTGAGACAGAGAGAGACACAGCATGAACGGGGGAGGGGCAGAGAGAGAGGGAGACACAGAATCGGAAGCAGGCTCCAGGCTCTGAGCCATCAGCCCAGAGCCCAACGCGTGGCTCGAACTCACGGACTGCAAGATCGTGACCTGAGCTGAAGTCGGACGCCTAACCGACTGAGCCACCCAGGCGCCCCTGGAATGATCTTTTTCAACAAACCATTTGATCAGGACCTTCCCTGCTCAGAACACTCCTATAGCTCCCCATTGCCCTCTGGTAAAGGACCTGGACTCAAAAAGACCTCTAGGATGTGACTCTTACTGACAATGCAACTTTACCAAAATTGTCTCCCAACTATAGCCAAACTGACCTGTTCGCACGTCCTCTGGTTTCTTGCTTTTGCTATTCCTGCTACCTGAAAAAGTTCAGTCCTTTCTCCTGAGCAATGCCTACACATCCTCCAGGATTTATTTTGGACCTCCAGGAAGCCTCCCTGAACCTCAGAAGACCCTCCCTAGTGACCCATATGTTGACTAACACAGCAATCAGCATGCTGTTAGGTACACAATCAGTATTCCCCGAATAAATGAACAGGTCAATGTGTAAGCGGATTTATACAATTATAACCAACGTCTACAGGTTTTAGGTATCCTGATTCATGTGCTCTCAGGGATCTAAGCCTCTGAGGGCAGGAATTCCCACGCTTGGGCTAAGTCATTTCTTCTGTGAGCCTCAGTTTCCTCATTTATCAAAAGGGAATAATGGTTCCCACTTTGGGGAGGTGTTGTGATGAGAAAGTTAAATGGCATATTGAAAGACTCAGCCCAGGGCTGGAAGGAAATAAGGAGCTGTGCAAATGGTAGCTCTTATTGTTTAAAAAATTTTTTGCCTGCAAGTCAGACAGAGGACAGAAACGCTGTCAGACATGAGTGTCATTTCCCGGAGGTCACCACAACGAGGGGAAAATGAAAAGAATGAGGAAAAATGCATCCTCTTTATCAAATGCCCTTCTTTCCTTTGAAGATCTCTCTGGCACTTTGGACTTGCTATTCTGTTGTTATTCTGAGTTCATTTAGCTTTAAGCTCACAGTCTTTATTTCAATACACACTGCATTTTAACAAGTAGGTCAAAGCCATTTTATACTTGCAATATGATTACCATAGTAATAGCTGTATTTTATAACCTGCAAAATGCTCCCAGGGAGACCAGTAGGGACAGCTACAGTTTGTAACAAAAATAATAATTTCAGCCCTGCAGAATAAGCTCCTCTTAAAAACTCTCTTGTTGCAAGTATTAATTTTTGAGGCTCCCACAATATCTGGAAATGGCAAATGCTAATGACTAACTTAAGACATACTCAAGAGCTTTCCTGGAGTATGTCTTTACTTTTAGTGGCTTGATGTTTGGAGAGCTAATATTAATATTAATATTAATAATAGTAATAGTAATGATCATAATAAGCAGAAGCTAATGCTTATAGAGTGTTTGAAGCAGATTGTCTGCAAAAATGTTCTGGTCTGAATAATTTCCTTACCTGCTCTTGAGGAGTCCTCTCCCCTTCTGGCTCTGGGCTTGGCTGTGTGACTTGCTTTGACCAATGCAATATTAGCAAATGTGACAGAAGGAAAGACTTGAAAAGAAATTGTGCGTTTGGCCTTTTCCCTTTTGCTGCTGTTGAAAACTCTGTGACCACAACCATGTGTGCAAGCCCAACTGCTACTGCCCCAGCTGCCGTCACATTAAACAAGAAAGAGAAGCAATTCCATAACCCAATCCAGCCCCAGCCAAAGTGACCGAGACCAGAAGGACAGCCCCACCAATCTGAATCATGAGAGATAATAAATGAGTGCTGTTTTAAGCTACTAAGTTTTGGGGTGTTTTGTTATGCGGCATGAGCTAACTGATACAATGGCTACCCTGCATCAGGCAGTCTTCAAAGTGCTTTATACAAATAAACCCATTTACCCGCTATCGAAAACTTCTGGGGGCAGTACTATTCTTTATTTTACAGATGAGGAAATTAAAGCACATAGACCTGGTAAGTAGCCCAAGAAGGTGATAGAGCCAGACTTTGAAACCAGCAGCCTGGCTCCAGAGTACCTATTTCTAAACTACACAGTACTAATTTCCAAATGTCCTCATTTTTCTCCTACAGAAATATTTTAAACGTTATGAAAAGCACTGTTTAAGGTAAACAATTATGTCAACAATCAAGATCAGAAAATACTATTTTTCCATAAGGAATACATTTTGGATCCATAAGGCAGTTAATTAAATGTATTCCCAGACATCCATGCATCAAATTCCACTCAAAAATTCTGATGGATACATTATGACTGCACACTTAAAACCCCTATCAAATATACAAAAAAAAAAAAAAAAAAAGAAAAGAGAAAAGAAAAGAAAAGAAAGAAAGAAAAAAAGAAAAGCTGACTGATACAATGCAGCTTTTAGAATGAATTTTGAAAATAGAAAGTAAATAAGTTTCCATCAGAATTTATTAATTTGATTTTTTAGGTCATGAATTTCCTCAATTCTTCATACATTTTATTTCAAGTAAATCACAAAATCACTACAAACTTTTTAAACATAAAGTAAAAGTGAGTCTCTCCCTCACTCACCTCAACTTCAGCTTGTTAATGTGACAAACTGTTATAATTTAATGTGTATCCATTTATACTTTTTCTTTAATCATGTAAACATACTTATTAAAGGATTACCAGGTTATTTTTCTTTCAAATTGAAAATAAGAAAAAAAATCAGTTGACTATCAGCTCAGGAGCCTATTTTAACAGCCTTGTCATTCACAGGAATGTTATAAACGCCTCGGTGCATGATATCAAGTATCTACAACATTAACTGTATTTTAATTCTCAAAGTGACAATTATGCCTTCACTTCACACAATCAACAGAATGGGTGGCTTCTCTGACACACACGCAAGAAACCAATTTTGGGGATTTTTTTTTGGTCTAAAATAGAATTTTTTATCTGAAAGGCACTACTCCACCTTTCAGAATTGAAGTCAAACTCTCACGATGGCCATGCGTGATGGCAGCCTAAGACTTCTAAAAACAAGCCATTAAAATCACAGACACACATCTCCACACACCACTGCCCAACAAACAAACAAACAAAAACCAGTAAATGCACAAATACAAAAATGAGAGGCCATCCCAGTCCAGAATGAGAGTGTGTCACTGAAAGGAATGAATTCCTTTGAAGCTAAGAGTGCCATTATGTACTGCAAGTAGACAAGATCCCTGGGAAGTGAATTTCCATCCAGCGAGAGAATCACGGCAAAGCAATTCATTCTCCATAACACTCAAAAATGTCTGAACTTGATTTTTTGGGAACCCACACTAAAATATTTTTGTCTGGATCAAAAGGTTTTTGCCCTGATGATAAAATCAATTTTGTAGAGAGCACATAAAAAGTGAACACTAACACAGGAAAGAAACATTACCTTCGTATCTGCTCTGGTCTGTTTCCCTTCTCTTCACAATGTGCTATTCTAGACAACGTGTAGATAAAGAATAGGAGATCAGGATAGTTAAGATCCACTTCAGATTTCGTAAGGGCAACCTACTGAGACAGGGAAAGGGAAATGCTCCCGCCCCCTCTATCTGGACAAGATGAACACGAAGGTACTGTTCCATTGTTTCCATAATTGAATGCGCTCTACATCTTCAAGGGCACTAAAACCCCATTTAATTCACAGCAGTGAACAATATAGCTCCAGTTTTTTCTTTACGTCCATAACGTAGCAATGAGTCTATAGTGGGAATGGGTAGTTAAGGGGATGATAGTGAGAGGAGCATTAACTTAACACAGGAACCAGTATTGAACCCTTTGCTTTTACCAGTTCACCCATTCAAGACATCCTTATGGAATATCTACTATACAGCATGTCATGGGACAAGTCTCAGGAATGTAGGAGCCAATAAGATGGACAGTGAGATAGAAGATATATCCCAAAGGAGTCGTCCAGAAGACTGCAGGTACAAAAAACCTTGTGCCACTGCAGTTTCCTCCTTGAACGAATCTAATTAGACCTTCAAAGAGTAAAGAAGTTACCATGCAATGTTCAGTAACTGAGCGGAGGTGCTCAACTGAGCCTGTGTGGCTCGGTCGGTGAAGCCTCTGACTCTTGATTTTGACTCAGGTGATGATCTCAAGGTTTGTGAGACTGAGCTCCTTGTCGAGATCTGCGCTGACCGTATGGAGTCTGCTTGGGATTCCCTCTCTCCCTGTCTTTCTGCCTCTCTCTCTCTCTCTCTCTCAAAATAAACATTTTTTTTAAAAAAAAGTGATTTGAGATCATGAGATTTCAATGCATTCATTCATTGGTGCCAGGCAGTGTGACAAGCGCTAGAAATATAAAGGGAGCAAAACATGGCCCCTGCCCTCCCTCATGGGGCCCTCATGTCAAAAGGAAAATAGAAGAACAGGTAGGTAGGATGAAGAAAGGTAGGACGAAGTCACACAGCAAGGACACCTAACCTAGTTTCAGGGAGGAGGCCTCCCCGGACAAGTTATACCCAAGTTAAAACCCCAAGGATGAGGTTCTCTTTGGGGTTTCTAAACAGACTTCTGTTTAAAATATTTCATTTCTAGCCAATGACTTGAAAGCTGCGTCTTGCATCGAGGGAGTGCTGGCCTGCATCAGGTCACCAGCACAATATTCTCCAACTTCCATGCTATCCAAATTACCTGGGATCTTATTCAAATGCAGATTCTGACTCAGTAGGTCCAGGGTGGAGCCGAGATTTTGTAGTTCTAACCAGCGACCAGAAGATGCTGAGGCGGCTGGTCTGGGGACCACACTTGGAGTAGCCGGGCCCTAGCATGAAAGGGCCCCTGGCCAACAGATGTGTTGTGTTTGGCTCGGGTAGCGTTCCACAAAGTCTCCACTAGTTGGCAACTTACAAAAATGAGGAGATTTTATATGAAGAGCAGGATTTCCAGCCTCTTTTAAGAACTTTACATCAGACAAAGAGGGCTCTAAATTTCCTCAAGGCAGTAGTCAACTGGAGGCAGGTGGACGCCTGTGATCTTTGGTTCTCCACAGGGGCCTTGCTCCCGCAGGAGCCCTTGCCTGTGCTGACTTCGTTCCACACGCCTTCCCTCCCCTTAGGTATCTAGCAGCTTGAAAGTGTTAACAACCCACCCAACCACCCAACATTCTTCCAGGAGCTGCCTGCACACCTGGCAGGAACTGGCACCATTAATTTATAATAAGAAAGGACCAACAGCCTTTTATGGAAACAGCACAGGCTTCTGCTGCCAAATTCGTCTGACTTGGCAAGCATCTGAACTGCTCCAAGGTGGCATTTCAGTGTGCTCCATTATGGAGATAACAGGGCATTTACAGAAGGACAAGCATGGACAGTAAGATTGCACGGCCTCAGGCATCAGATGCCAGTCGCGGGTGCAGCCCAGGAAACTCTCAACTGGCTGAGCATCCAAAGAACCCACTCTCATCCTTTAAGAGGTCGGCCCCAAACGCATCTGGAAACACTTCTCGGACTCAAGTGTTGGCCAGAAGTGGGGGAGGGACTCCACCTGGAGAGAATATGTGTGTCGGCCAATGCAGGAGTGGGTACAAACCGACAGACCACACGTCTTTTCGTCGTGGAATACTAATCTGCGCACTGGCACTCGGCTATTTTTACATGTGAACGATGTCTCTGCATTTGGATGAGAGAGAAACGTTCTGCTCCATGGCTCAGGCTTCCACAATTGCCAAAAGCCCTCACGAGACATCCCTGCCGTCTGTGTATTAACAGACAGAGTGAAACGGAATGATAAAATTTTAGTATCAATTGACGAAAAGTATACCAGAAATCACTTAGTCTCTGGCGCTTCTGACGCCTGATGTGTCTGTCATTGCCTATGATGGGAAAGATCTATTCTTCCTGCATTGGACTGGAATTAGGCTTGTAAAAACTAAAATTGGGTAAGTTCCTTCTGTTTGTGACTGCCACCATGCGTCTTGCTTGTCATTACTTTTCTTTACTAGGGTCATTTTGATACGCCTTTCTTGGATTTGAACGTATCTTTACCTGTCCCTGAATTGTTTGACCAAAATGTCTCAGGTTCACAGAACCCATGATAAGATATGGGGTAAGGGGTTTTGGGTTTGTTTGGTTTTGTTTTGTTTTTAGAAAAATCACTGACAAGGAATAAATGCTTATAGCAACCCAAGGGAGGGAAAACGAAGCTTACAGCACACGCATATAGATGAATACGTGGGCTCATGCCACACGTGTATTAATTGTGTGACAATAATAAAAAGGAACAGAGAGAACCCGTATCCTATGGACATACACATGATTAGGGAATATTAACATAACCTAGTTTTTCTGCCTGTTTGCTTATAGTAATGAAATACCTATTTTTCAAGCTTTCTAGATAGTGGACTTTGGCACAAATAACAAACATAGAAGAAACTGCTCTAAAAACCATATTGCCCAATAATGCAAGGCAACCTAACTGAGTCCAACTAAGTGGACCCCGGAAGTTCCTCTCCAGTTATAATCAACACTTTGTAATCATATAGCCAATGAGTGAATGTCAGTGTATGACACGTAATACACAGTGGTATTCACTCATCACCAACTGTGACTAACTGATCATGTGATTATCTGTTCCGTGTTGATATTCCCTTTTCTTTTTTTAAGTTTATGTATTTATTTTGAGAGCAAGTGTGCAGGGGGGAGGGAGGGAGGGAGGGAGGGGGAGAGAGAGAGAGAGAGAGAGAGAGAGAGAGAGAGAGAGAGAGAGAGAGAATCCCAAGCAGGCTCTGCACTGTTAATGCAGAGCCCAACGTGGGGCTCAGATCCATGAACGGTGAGATTATGACCTGAGTCAAAGTCAAGAGTCAGATGTTTAACCAACGGAGCCACCCAGGTGTCCCCATTCTAGAACATAAAAGCACCAGCTCGTGGGGCCCAGGTTTATCTACGTCTGTAATCGAGGACGTATGCAATGCCTGGTAGGCACACAAATATTTACTGATTCATTGAATGAAGAGAGATTAAACAAGTGGATAAAACTAAGCTAGGAAACTGTTACTGCCTTTAAGGAAGTTGAACTCAAAATGGAAACTCACTCAGAGGACTACAGAGTTCCTATTACTATATTTAAGGAGGGGATGGACACACTGGAACGACATCCTCCCACTTAGCACTGAGAAGAGAGCTACAGGCAAGCAGATCAGGTAGGATTTTCAGAGACACGAGCTGACTAGGACAACTTTCCTAGTCTGGCACATAAGAACTTGTATCAGATCTTAATTCTGAGCACTGCGTTTTTTCAAGAACCCAATGAGACCTTGGGAACTCGAATTTTGAACTCAAGTCAAGGCTGACATTTTTCAAGATTCACTAAAAATCACCTCTCTTCCTTAGTCAACCAGTTCTCAATAGGTTCTCAAAATTCCCACAACTACAGCGCATTCAGGTATTCTGGGCAGCGAGGACTGCATTGGGAACTTTAATGAAAATCTTAAAGGTCGATTTGACTCTCATGCGCTTCAATAACAGTAACAGCAGCGACAACATGGCCCAAGAAAGAGTTCCGGAAGAGAGTGTGTAATTTAAAAGCAATTCTAATGCAAGGGGGATGGATTCCTGACAGAAAGGAGGAAAGTCATGTGTGTTGGCGTGCTAGGAAAATTTACAACGTGCGTGATAAATGGGATAAATATCAACTGTGCACGTATCATTTGGAAGAGGCTTCCATTGCTCAAAATTGTCCAATGTGGCTAAACGTTCGGCCTAACTACAGCAGTTTTAATCCTAACCACGGGCAGGAAGGAAATGGTTTAATTCCTTAATTTCTTTTGAGGGAGTAGGATCATATTTAATACCTCTAACACCACTGACGGGTGTAACTTCTGGGGCCCCCAAGTATAAATGGCCAAATATCTTCTTTTTACCCTCAAGAACAAAATGAACCCATAGAGAGTAAAGAAGGCTTGAGATGGCCAGGTGTGAATTCCACACAAAACTCTGCTTACCTTTAGGTGGCTGAGAATGGCATGAATTATGGTAATATGATCCAAGACCTACTCATATTTTTGAATACTGAAATGCAGGCAGAAATTAATCACCTGGAGTCACTGCTCTCATACCAATTATGAGAAGCTTCTATGAAAAGTTCAATTATAAAAAAAAAAAAAAAGGTGGCTATGGATAGCACTGGTCTCCCAAACAAGACTCAACCATCTAATCTACCTGGTATACATTTAGGCATACCTTAGGCCTTCTCTGGCTCAGTCTGAACTTGAACCTTCCGTGGTTCATCTGTCTTTTCTCTTCCTTATAAATGAAAAGGTGGGGGCTACACAACCTAGACAGTCTTAACCACTTGTAACTATAATACAGTTCCCCTCTAATTGGGCTACCGAAAGACACCATACAAATAATATTTAATTATTCTGATTATTGCCAATACCCAAGGAGTTTACTGATCTGGGCCACGCCCACCAGTAATTGAAAATTGAATGACCTTCGAAGTTGTCACCACATGTCCGTCAAGATATCCAAAATTAAACGGGTCCTTATTCTGGTATCCAGAAAACTTGTGGCCCTAAGAGATAAGCTGTTTTTTAAAAGATTTCATTTTCCAACAAGTTCAACAAAGTTCCAAAGTTCAAACAGCTGGGAAGATGTTTACACTCCCTAGGAGACAAAGAAATGCAACATCCAGATAGTAAGCTTAGAGCAGCTTCGAAGAGTTTTCTATGCTTCTTTAACCTCCAACTTGCATGTAAGGGTCACAGACTACCTGACCATTCACTCTATTAATTTATGAAGTCAATGATGTAGGGATTATTAACAGGGCTTGGGGTCTACCAAAAGTATTAAGGACAAGAAAATGATCTATATCCCACCTGAAATTTCCCATCATCATGCAATCTCAAGGTAGCTGACAAGGTATCTCCCAAAACTGCTTAGGATGACAAATGTTTCCTTGGTGGGTAAGCATCTTTCAACCCTGCTAAGATTTATCTGGACATAAAGAAACATTTAAAAGAACCAAACCTATAATCTTTATAGAGTTTGCATGATGGAATCTGCACATATTCAGTACTCTAATCATTTTAACATTTAAGACGGTTTGCCCTATTTACGTAAACAGCTTGCGTTTATAATTCCAATTTAAAACATTTAATTAATTGGTACAGACTTATGATTTTAAACTCAAATCTTAAAAAAATTTACATACAGTTTTAGAAGACTTCAGTCAACTTTATGTTCACCATAGTTCTTTAAGAGAATTGCAAGAGAATTGCAAGTTTAAGAGAATTGCAAGAATTACCAAAAGTGAACGGGAAGGGTGTTTTCTGCGGAAAGGAGGGGGCCAAGTCAGAAGAAAGAAAAAGAAGCCAGATATTTTACATTTATGAACGCACCTTAAAATGCAAAAAATTTAATTATTTAAATTCATAAATGGGGACTATTACAGAATACTAAGAACTGAATGCTGAACTTAAAGAAGAATTAGGTTTTTTAATTACTTGAATATTAAATTTTAAAACCAAAGCAATCTCGAAATAATCTTCCCTTGAAAAAAACAACTGCCCTCCAGTAGCTCCAAAAAAACTCACAGAGACCCTTGTCACTAGGGTGGGAGGCCGCAATAGGGACTGTGCTTCACCCCCCACATGGTAATGTAACAGGTCCCAGGGTAAGCCCATGTATCAGCTGCTCACAAGCACCGAATTCACACTGGAGGCCAGGCCCTGACTAAGCACTTTGTAGAGTATGGCTCTGTTTTATAGAACAGCAATCCAAAGCTTAGGGACAATGTCTCTCTTACCAAGATGATAAGGTAATAAATGCTAAAAACAGGACTTGAACCCCATGCTCTTAACCACCAAGCATCCTGCCTCCTGTAAGAACAACATCCCATGAAGCCACTGAGTTTCTAGAACCTTGCTACTCAGTACAGATCATCAGAAGTGACAACACTGGAGAGCCTGTGAGAAATGGAGCTTCTCAGGCCTCCTGAATCAGACTCAGCAGGTGAGGGGCACCTGGGTGGCTCTTTTTTTTTTTTTTTTAAGTCCATTTATTTGAGAGACAGAGAGAGGGAGAGAGAGAGAGAGAGAGAGAACACAAGTGGGGGAGGGGCCCAGAGACAGAGAGCCAGAATCCCAAGTAGACTCCACGCCACGAGCGCAGAGTCTGACGCGGGGCTCAAATTCACCAACTGTGGGATCGTGACGTGAGCCGAGATCAAGAGTCGGACCCTTAACTGACTGAGCCACCCGGGCGCCCCAGGCAAATGGCTCTCGATTTCAGCTCAGGTCATGATCCCAGGGTTGTGGGATAGAGCCCCACATTGGGTTATGCCACTAAGCATGGAGCCTGTTTAAGTTTCTCTCTCTCCCTCTGCCCCTCGCCCCTGCTCACACTCTCTCTTTCTCTCTAAAATAAAAGAGCTTGCACTCTCTTCTAGAACAGGAACTGGCAAAGTCTTTCTGTAAAAGCCAGACAGAATGTAATTTGGGCTTTCTGTGTCATATGTTCTCTGTTGCAATCACTCAACTTTGCCATGAAAGCAGCCACAGGCAATATACACATAACTAAGCACGGCAGTGTTCCAAAATTCTTTATTTACCAAAAGAAGGTCATGGGCCAGATTTGGCCCAAGGGCCACAGCTTGCCGACCCCACAGTCCAGGGTACAGTGGCTATCCCGTTTGGACAGGTCCACTGTCTGACCTGCTGGAAGACAAGTGAACACACTGTCCATCTTGGAAGGTGGGGGATCCTCACCCAACCTGACCGCACCCATCAGTACCAAGCAGCAAATTCCCAGTAATACCATCTTCTAACCTTGTCAAATGCTTCCTTTTTCTTGAGGTCAGAGGACTATATCTCAATTTCAGCATCATTTTACAGTGGGCTCAGTGTTCACAAGGCCAGTGAGAAATTTCCCCGTATGTTTTTCCCCTTTGGTACAAGACATCAAATCTAAAAGGTTTAGGTGTGTTGTTCAGTTCCTTGGGGAGTTAAAAAACAATTGACCCTGGGGTCCCTGGGTGGCTGAGGCAGTGAAGCATGTGACTCTTGATTTTGGCTCAGGTCATAATCCCAGGGTTGCGGGATCAAGCCCTGTGTGCTCAGTGCTGAGCGTGGAGACCGCTTGAGATTCTGTCTCTCTCTCCCCTTCCTCTGTCCCTTTCCCCTGCTCTCACTCACGCCCTCAAAACAAAAACAAGAAAAAACCCCGAAAACTCAAAAACCCTAAAACAACAACAAATGATTTCACTTTTCAAAAAACACAACTGTGTGAATGCAGCTGGCTTTATTTAGCACATTAACATACTAGGATGCCTCAAATTCTGAAGAACTTCTGAGCCAATTACTACTTGGTGATTAAGTATGTTGGACAGCAGGTCCACGGCTGACAATTATGCTCTATAGACGTGCTCAGTCTTGCATTCGGGAGCACCACAGTGATTGCTCAACGGTGAGTAAGGGCTGAACGCCCCATTTCAAGGGCTCAACTTTTCCATCTGATGTTCCCACAAAAATCCCAATACTACAGTGAAAATGAACACTTACTGCATTGTTTTCTTTTCTGTCATGTTTCCCGTCACAAGCAGAAAAGCCTACTCACGCTCAGCGGGAAAACTCAGGAAAGGAGTTTCAGAGTTGTTTTGGTGAAGGCACTTGGGTCAAGCAATTTTATGTCCCATGCTTGTTCAAGAAAATGTAGAGACATGGGGCGCCTGGGTGGCTCAGTCGGTTGAGCGTCCGACTTCGGCTCGGGTCATGGTCTCACAGCTCCTGAGTTCGAGCCCCACGTCGGGCTCTGTGCTGACAGCTCAGAGCCTGAAGCCTGATTCGGACTCTGTGTCTCCCTCTCTCTCTGCCCCTACCCACTCACGTTCTGTCTCTGTCTCTCTCAAAAATAAGTAAACATTCAAAAAAAAGAAAAGAAAATGTAGAGACACTAAAAATGACATAAACAAGGCGACTGAGAGAAAAAAATGTTTATTATAGGCATTTACTGAGTGATTCCCATTTGTAAGATACTGTGCGCAAGCCTTCACAATGACTGTCTCCCATGATCTCTCACAGGTTATGAAGGGACAAACAAATATGGAGATGAAGACACCAAGGCACGGTGAGGTCAAAGGTCAGGCTGCCAGAAGAAGACTGTGGGGTTTGAACCTGTGGACACTATACTTGAACTTAACTTAATCTGAACTAAACGGAACTCAAGGGCTATTCCGGGACTTTGACAATGCCCTCTGCAAACTTTGCTAAAAGCAGACACGTCTGCATTCTCTTCCTCCCACAACCAACTTGGGTTTTGCACCCCGTACCGCCATAATGCCCTGCTCTTGACCTCTTCACACCGTACTATTAACTGTACTGCTTGGTCCTCTGTCTTCCCAGCTGAAATATAAACCCAGGTTCTCAACCTCTGCCATGTGGGGACACTTAAGGCTGTAGAGTTCTTCACTGTGGGGCCAGGCCTGCAAGTCGTAGCATGTTTAGTAACCCCCATGGCCTCTACCCACTAGATGCCAATAGCCAACCCCACCAAGTGGGGTCAAATAGCTTGTGGCTGACAACTACCATTATCAAACCTTTTGAGCACGGGATTTCTGTCCACCTCATTGTTTACCTACTGCCGGACGCAGGGCCTAGCACACAGTAGGTGCTTCATGAATCCTGAAATCACCGTGTAATGTCTTTCTCCGGTGACATAGCTAAGCACAGTGTTAGTGTTTGTCAGATGACTTTAGAGGGCCCGGAATGAAATCTGCATCTAATTCTTTGTTGTGCCCTTTTGTTCAGAAGTTTGGTTGCCATGACTTCTGGAGTCATCTTTGCCCCCTCCACATTTCATCCATGATAAAGTGATTTTATCCCCCACATACTTCTCTATCTACCCTCCTCATCTTCACTGCCAGCATCGTAGCCCAAACATCCTGCCTCCTCTTCTGCGTGGACTCCAAGATGAAACTCCTTACTGCCATGCCAGTACCCTCTCTGGTGACCCTCCCATCTGTTCTGCCTGAGACACTGGAGACATGTTTTCAAAACCCAAATTCATTCATTCCACTCTCCTGCTGAAAGCTATTCAGTGGCTTTCCATTACTTGTCAGGTAAGTCCCCTTAATGTTTTATGGAGCCCTCAGAGGTCTGCCTTGGCTGACCTCGCAGCCTCCTCCTCTTACTACCTGAGCTGCAGTTCCTGGAAAAGCCCACGATCCCACCTGCCCCCCGGCTTTTGCATATGCTGTTCCATGCATAGAACACCATTTCCATCTCCCTTTGCCTGTCTTCCCTGTAGACTTCAGCCTCAAGTGTTGCTTCTTCCTGGCCTGGAACAGGTATCTTCCTCAAAGGTCACTGTGGAACCAAGTTTCATTCTTTCCTACCATTTATCCGCATGACCACTGACCACAAAAGAGAGCAAATTGTCTACTTTTGTTCACCTCTATAATCCCAGCACCTGGCCCACAATGGGTGCTGAATGAATGTTTGTTGAATACACTTGCACAATCAGTAACTTAACAGAGAGACACTGTTTGAAAATAAAGAGGTTTCATGGATGAGATGCACAGAAGGAAAGTGCTTACATGCACAAATTAAGGAGTTAAATTGCCTGGGTTCAAATTCCAGCCATGTCACCTAATAGCTGTGAGACCTTGGACAAAACAACCTCTCTGTATCTCACTTTCCTCGTAAAGTGGGGAAGAGAGTACCTATATTCACAGTATCCTAATAAAGCATATGAGTATATAGAGTATATAAAATATAAAAGGTTGTTTTCACTATTATTAATACTTGTATTAGTAGCGGTATTTTTATTTCTGTACAGCCTGCAGAGACAGGGTGACATTTTGTGATCTCAGCACAGGTGACCCCAGCAGCCATAGCAGAGTTCTTCTGTTCCCGGAGGAAGAGAGAGATTCGCCTCCTCATTCTACAGACCTCCACACCCTCCCCACGGTCCTCTATAGATGGGCTGAAAGCAGCTTTGCCAAGGGTTCCCGGATCAGGTTCCAGAGAACCAACTCCCGAGCTCATAATAACAGCGCTGCTCCTTCAGCAGCTCCGTTCTTCGGGAACCGGCTGGCGGGCCCTGAGGTGCTATCAGCACCTTGGCCAGTAGACTAACAAAAGACTGGACTTGTTTGCAGCGCAATTAAAATCCAGCCTCTTTGGAAAGCCCGATGCTCCCTGTGGACCTTTTTCACCCAGAGGGAGGCTCTGGAGACACAAGTCAAAGTTGTTCCTGGTCTCTTCTTCATTCAACAGGTATTTCCGGAATGCAACGTAAGTGCCAGGGACTGTGTTGTGGGGCAGAGATTGGCAGCTGTCACTTGTTACAGGAGCCTGAGCTGTGGATTGCTTTGTGATGAGAGGCTTTTGCTAATCTCCTGTGTGCTCAGGAGAATTCGCCACGTTATTATAGGGTTGCTCCGGTTCACTGATAGCATATTTCAGGAAAAGGCAAATGAGGCCTTGCATTCGTGTGCAGAATCACTACTCCCAAAGCATAATTCTAATTCCAAACATAACCGCAGGTGAAATACCATTATGAAAACACTCCTAATGCATATGTAGGCCCAGGATTTTGTTGCCTGCAACCAGTCGGCCATTGTTTGGCTGCGGTTTGGAAATCTGTTGTCTGTCGTATAAAGATTCTGTTGTGTTGGGATTTGTCGTAATGGGATTTGGCCTATAACTTTAACTGAGAATTAGCAAAGGGCCACTTTTATTTCCTGAATCCTAGTGCCTGAGGGTACTGGCACAAGAACCAGGTTGCTCCTAACGAGACAATTAATACCCCAACATGGGCTGCCTAAAACACATTTTACTGCTTTGCTCATCAGAAGGTAGGTAGGGTGAGTGGCAAACTATCAAAAGGCAGCCAGATAAACATTAAGGTAAAGGGGAGCAAGGCTGTCGGTAAGAGATTATTTTTAGTCTCCCTTTATGTCACGAAAAAGGGTAGATCACAACTCAAGGCACCTTTACAAACAAGCATTATCAACAGCCAGGTTCTCCTTGTACTGTTACTTTTAATCATGCTCTAATCTCACCCAGCTAGAGGAGCATCTACGTTATAATTTAAGACGCTGAGTCCTTTGGGTAACAAATCCAGACAGGTGACTCATCCCACTACAACTCACTTGAGAGGGAAAAATAATGAAAAGGAGCAAATGAAAAATTAGGCTTTCAGATACCAAGAAGGGTCTTAGCCCTTCAGGTTGGTGCCAGGTACAAATGTTATGAGTCAAGGTAAAATAAAATATCTACTTGACAATCTACAGGAAGTTCAGAAATTTGGGTACTTTATGAGAAATAGTGTACTATCTACCTTTCACATTAACAACTTTTCCCCCCGGAACCTTGTATTCAGATGTACTTCATCTAAAAAGATGACAGGAGGATACAGAAAAATATATCTGAAAATATAATTAACAGGGCATTTAAAATTACTTGATCTTACTTCTCAGTATTTCAGACATTCTGTACATACTTAGGGCCATTTCAAATAAAGGATGGGGTGGGGGGGCACCTGGGTGGTTCAGTCAGTTAAGCATCTGACTTTGGCTCAGGTCATGAACTCGCGGTTCATCGGGTCGAGCCCCGCATCGGGCTCTGTACTGACAGCTGGGAGCCTGGAGCCTGCTTCCGATTCTGTGTCTCCCTCTCTCTTTGACCCTCCCCTGCTTGTGCTCTGTCTGTCTCTCCCTCAAAATAAATAACAAAAACATTTTAAATAAATAAAATAAAGGACAGGGACACCTGGGTGGCTCAGTTGGTTGAGCATCTGACTCTTGATTTCAGCTCAGTTCATGATCCCAGGGTTGTGGGATCGAGCCCTGTGTTGGGCTTGGGGCGGGGCATGGAGACTGCTTAAGACTCTCTTTCTCCCTCTTCCCCTCTCCCTCGCTTGTGCACTCTCTGTCTCTCTAAAATAAAAATAAATGAATACATGCATACATACATACATAAAGGACAAAAACTGACCCATAAAGAAAAATACTCCTAACACTGGCATGAAAAAGAAAATATAAACTTTAAAGACACAAAAATGAATTTGTTAGTCTCCTATCAGGATTTAAATACACCTACCTTTTGAGCTCACACATCCAGTTCAATGGGTTATCTGACCAAATGACTTATACACACAAAGATATGTGCCCAATAATATGCCCTATACCACTATTTATAGTAGTGAAAGCTTGGAGAAAAAAACCTCAAGTTTCATGAGTAAAATGTTAGTACACAGCCATATAAAAGTAACACTATCCAGTCATGAAAATTTAATTCACAGAAAAAGTGAGTTCTTAAATGATTTGTAGCATACACTAACTACAAATGTCTTGAGAGTCTGGAACTAGAAGGAAAAAACTTATATCACTTCTTGAGTTCTTCTGCAAAAATGAATTAAAATCCTACAGACTTCCACTTTCATTCATAACTAGGTCTTCAGAGTACTTATTAAGAATTTTTTTTAATATGTGTTCATAAATTAAAACCGGATTACGTGGAGAAGAAATTCCAGAAGGACAGAGGAAAGGCCTCCAAAAATCCATCCCTCCATAAAAGCAATAAGAATACTAGCAGAAATGGTCAACTTTTTCAGGGCTCTGGAAATTAAAGGCTTGTAACAACTAAACGAGCATTCATTTGAGAAAGCATAATCTTGACGAGAACAACAAAACCTATAGCATTTTAGCTGGTACAATCCCCATCCTCTTCTCCTGTCTGCAGTAGGTCTTAAAACCAGCAGTCTTAAAATAATGGTAACTATAAAAAACAGTAACCTGGCAGTCACTAGAGGGATGGCTGAAAGGGCTTGGGCACCCCCCCCCCTCACCAGCCCCCTCCTCGCCCAGAGGCCCATCCCCAGAGACCTGTCACTATTTGACCAGTATAGGAGTTTCCAGAAAAAGCCCCATTAATAGGGCTTGTTTTCAGTTGACCTCAATCAGAGTTGGCTCAGGGGTAAAAGCCCTAGCCCCCCAGATGTTTGCTGAAAATATTTAGCAGCAATTGTTTAACACTGCAGGTACCTGACGGAGTAATTCCGTGTGGGGGGAACAAGAGTGTGGCCTAAAATCTTAAAATGAAAATTCAGAGAATGAAATGAATAAGGAGGGCTTGGGAAAGCTCCAACATATTCTTGGGGCTCTACAATGTCACAGGCATGCAAAGGGCTGTATACATGCCCAAGAAAGACTTAAGACGGCTCGCTTACCTCTAGGTGACCTTGATGTTCTGCGTAAGCGGGAAGTGAAAGCTAATGAGAGGTGTAAGCCACCTGAGTGTTGAAGGTACACATCAACACACACACCAAGCCTGCTGGTGGAGGGGGGACTTCTTTGTCTTAGGTGTTTAAGAATATCTCTATCTAATTACTAGGTGGCTACTAAGATAACTCTATATGAAGACCTTAGTGAACACACATGACACAGAATACAGACACTATAGAATTCAGCCAAGAAAGTCACCGACCAGACAATATGAGTACAACCACAAATCCTTTGCTGGGGTGGGGCGGGGAGGGGGGGCGGGCATTGGGCAGGTATGATTTCCAGAGTTTTAAGAATACTGTTTCAAATGTTCAGATATCATTTCAAATTATGAGACCAGAAAAATATGGCCTATACATAGAAAAAAAAAAAGCATTTGGTATAAACTGATCCTGAAAAAGCCCAAATGTTAGATTTACTGAACAAAGATTTAAATTATTAAATTATTATTATTGACAGAGTTAAAGGAAAACATACCTAACGTACTAAGGGAAAGTATGTGTACAATGTCTACTAAGTACAAGATAGGAACGAAAAGATGACCAATGTAAAAACAAAAAAGAAAACACCCAAATTGAAATTCTTGAGTTGAAAAGCGTAACAACTGAAATAAAAATTTCATTTCACTAGAGATTTCTGTCCTGGCAGAAAAAACAATTGGCAAGCTGGAAAATAGACTAACATTATCTGGCCTGAGGCATACAAAGGAAAAAGAATGTAGGAAAATGAACAAAGCCTCAGAGACCTGTAAGACACCATCAAGTGTACCAACATATACATAAATAGAAATCCCAGAAGGAGAGGTGAAAAAGAAAGGCACAGAAAGAATACGTGAAGACATAATAAAAAGTACCTAGATTTGACAAACATGAATCTACATATCCAAGAAGCTGAACAAACATCAAATAGGATAAATTCAAAAGTATCTACTCCTAGGCACAACGTAAATTGTAAAAAGCCAAAGGCAAGAAGACAAAAGTAACTTCTCAAGTACAAGGGGTTCTTAGTAACAATTAGAGCAGATTTCTCATCAAAATCCATAGAGGCCAGAAAGCAGTTGGATGGCGTATTTGAAGCACTGGGCATGGGCGGGGCGGGGGGCGGGGGTGGTGGGGGGAGACTGTCAACCATAAACCCATTAAAACTATCCTTCAAAAGCAAAGTAGAACTTCAGATACTCCCAGATAAACAAATATTGAGAGAATTTGTCATTAGCAGATCTGTGATATAATAAATACTAAAAGTACTCCTTCGGGCTGATATTCACATGCAAAAGAATGAGGCTGGACCCTTTCCTTATAATATACATAAAAATTAACTCAAAATTAATCAGAGACCTAAATATAAGAGCTAAAACTATAAAAATCTTAGAAGAAAACAGAGGAACAAATCTTCATGATCTTGGATTAGGTAAAAGTTTCATAGACATAAAACCAAAGCACAAGCCACAAAAGAAGAAAATAGATAAATTAGATTTCAAGGATTCTATCAAGAAAGCAAAAAGATAACTCCTAGAATGAGAAAAAAAATTTATAAATCACATATCCAATAAGGAATCTGTATCCAGAATATATAAAGAACTCTTACAACTCAACAATAAAAAGACAAATAAACCAATTTAAAAATGGCCAAGGATTTTGATTGATAGATCTTCTAAGATGATATACAAATGGCTAATAAGCATAGGAAAAGATGCTCAGCATAACTAGTCATCAGGAAAATACAAACCAAAACCATAATGAGACACTACTTCACATATATTAGGACACTGATGATAAAAAAGACAAGTGTTGTTATCGATGTACAAACAATGGAACCCTCATGCATTCTTGTTGGGATTATAAAACGGTGCAGCTGCTTTGGAAAACAGTTTGGCACTTCTTCAAAATACTATTCGATTCCTAAGCATGTATCTAGGAGAAATGCGAAGGTATGCACACACACAAACTTGTACACGAATGTTCACAGCCGCACGGTCATAACAGCCAAACATTAGAAGCAATCTAAATGTCCATCAACTGACAGATGGAAACACAAAATGTGGTAAATTCATACAATGAAATATTACTCAACAATAAAAAGGGGAAGCGAATACTGATACATGCTGCAACATAAATGAACCCTGAAAATCTTATGCTAAGTGAAAGAGAAGCCAGTCATAAACAACCACACACTACATGATGCCATTTACAAGAAATGTCCAGAACAGGCAAACCCAGAGGCTGGAAGTAGACTCAGAGACTAGGGACAGAGGGCAATGTGGGAATGAATGCTAATGAGTACAAGATTTCTTTTGGGGTGATGAAAATATTTTGGAATTGGACATTGGTGTTGGTTGCACAATTCTGTAATTACACTAGAATGTACTCAAGTGTTCATTTTGAAGGGGAGAATTTTATGATGCGTGAATCATACCTCTATAAACTTTTTTTTTTTAAGCTGATAGGAATGAACAAAACAAAAACAAAAACAAAAAAAAAAACCCAACAGATTGCCAGGATTCTGGAGCCAGACTACCGGGTTAAATCTAAGTGAGAACATTTGATAACTGCGGGACTCCTGCAAATTATTTAACCTCTGTGTACCTTCCCGTCTTCATCTGTAAAAAGGGCATAAGACGGCACGTACTTCAAGGAGTTGTAGTGGATTAACTGAATGGGCTATTGTTATTATTTTGGTAGGGGGAGGTTCAGGCTTTCCCTGACCTTCTGAGGAAGAAAAGAGAGAGATGATGGAGCAGATTTGTCTAGAACTGGAGGAAAATGAAGTTGACGATAGAGCCCATGAGTGCCTTTAGTTTTTTTTGTGCTGAGAGAAGGGCTGTGGGGGGCTGGGAAAGAAGTCGCCTTGGCAGAGTTGACAAGTAGGTGAGTGGCCAGCTGAAGCACAAAACCACACTCACAGGGCTGTGAGAGTCCTTTCTGACAAAAACATGGCGACCCAGAATCAACAACAGGAAAGAGGATGACAGGATTTTCCAGGGCTGGTGATGGGCTGGGGCTGTGGGCAAAGAAAAATGGAGCGAGGGAAAAAGAGTCTGCTCACAAATGTCACTGAGGGATTGGCAACGGAGCCTCAGTCAAGAACAGAGGAAGGATGTTTTGCCTACGGAGCCAAGAACGAAACAATGCCATGAAATTTCTCAAGAGACGGTTCTTCCGAAGCAGAGCTTAGCTATCCAGCAGGAAAAAAGGAACTAGGATTCTTTAACCAAGAAATGAGTCAAGTCAATGATGACGTGTCCACTGTCGCAGAGATTTTTATTTCTTTCAACATTTTCTCCTATACTTCTTTTTCTCTAAGACTGTCACATTCTCTCGCTGGAAACGGATTTTACTACTCAGCCTCATAGGTACTGTGAATTTTAGTGGAGGTGGGATGTTTGAAATAGTACAGTGAAGAAAAATACATAATAATAATAATAATAATAATAATAATAAACAATCCATGAATTTAGCCTGTACTTTTCTCCGAAACCCAAAGGTCCATAACACTATTGTATAATTTCCCCCGGGCAGCATATGCTATCACCATGTACAGACCTAGTATTCCCTGGGCAAAAAGCACTCTCTAGTCAAAATGATTTTTAAAAATCATTATGAAATATTCCTCTTTTTAGATATTTACAATGAATAGTAGCATAATTAAGGCTCTGAAAAGTCCCGCAGTGAGGAAAAGTATTATATTTATTTAACCTGAAGTTTCCCCAATTTATTTGATCATAGAATCCTTTCTAGAGAAACTGTTATTACACAACTCAAAAGTGGGGTCTGTGAAGCATACTTTCAGACATATTACTCGATGAAAAGGCGGCATTATCCACGGCAAACAAATGGGCAACTAGAATCCCAAAGAGGAGAAGCAACTTATTAGGGCTTGGTAAGGAAAAGACTCCACAGAGACATCCAGTTCTGTTACCTTTTGTCCTGCAAACTGAGTGAATTTCCCTAGGCTCGTGCAAATGGTACCACCAGACTAGGAATCTGCGTAGGTATTTCCTCAATGACATGAAAGCAGGCATATGTAACAGATTACCGCGGCATCTGGGTATACGGAGGAATAAACACAAGATGGCATGATTTTACCAATCTCAGTGTTCAACGCTGCTGTGTCAAACTTACCTATCAGGTGGAAAGCTCCCCCAATAAACATCTTAATCCGACTCTCTAATTTTTCATTAACTTCCAATTATTTCAAGCGTCTCACTCTCGTTTTCTAAGGCTAAGCCCTGTTCTTTGGAAAACTCCTATTTTGTATTTGGATCAACATTCCTTCCCCCAGACCACCAGGGCAGGTGGCTGAACCCTTAAGGCACAAGGTGAGCGGTCTATCCTCGGGGGTACTCTCTCTCTCCTGAACCTTCCGCCCTGGTGTTTGGGACACAGAAGATGAAAGGAAAAATGAGACGTGCCTCTTTCTCGGCTCCTGTGGTAGACGAGAGATGGTTCAAAAACACTCATCTCTCCAATATACCTCCTCGGAAAGAGTGTCTTCCTCTGCCTCCCTGATGTTGGGATCGGTCATGTGACCGCTCTGACCAAGAGCATGTTAGTGGTCATGACACCAGCAAATCTTCGTGCGTGCATGAGCAGGACCGCTTGGTTTCTTGCACTTCATTCGTTGCCATGAGTAAAAATTCCCCCGGGGTGGGGAGACTGCCCCCGCTTTGGCCTGGGTACCAAATTAAACACATGGGAGCAGATCAGAGGCTCACCCAGAGTGAAGAAGCATAGCTCAACTCGCTGCTTGAAGTATGACACCAACCCATCCTGGAAAAGCTGACACGAGCCAAAAGAAATGATCATGGTTACAGACAGGCCACTTGGATTAGGGGTAGATTGCCACGCAGTATTCTTGCAGGAGAAGCCAATGATACAGTGGGATCACACACAGAACGTGGAGAGCTAGTATGGTTTCCTTACGCGCATTTGGTGTGAACGAGGGGCACCGAGCTGCCCTAGTCGCTGGAGGTCCTCTGGAGAGAATTTAGCTGCATGTGGCTGACTCCCAGCGGGTGGTCTAGGGCCACTTTCCTCTAATGCAGCATTTCTCCACCAGCCAGGGCCTCCTCCTCCGTCTGTCCTCCAAATCCAGCACACTCAGGAATGACAAGGGGAGGTCCACACCTCTGCAGAACTAGAAGGTACCCCAGCCCAATGTGTGCCTGGCCATCCCACGGGTCACTCTGCTCCTGTTTTTTTTTTTGGTTTAGTCTTTTGCTAAGGCTCCATGAGGTAGTAAGTCCCTGCAGTAACTCTGCAAAATGCAGACCAGAGAAGATCACCAGGCCCGGACTTGACTGGAGGGCAGAGAGGGGATGATTGGCAGCTGGGACATGTCCAGACTTTATAAACAACTCTCTTGGAACATCCCTCCTGCGGCCTTGAAGAAATGCAGCACGATACGACTATAATTTTGTTTAAAATACATTTGCATAATTAGGGTGATATCATGCGTGTGCCAGTTAGCTTAGCCTTAAATTTAGGGGTTGTAAGCTAACATGCCACCAAGAATACACAGATTCGGGGAGGCCACTTAGCCCCGCACTGGAAAGGACCATAATCCAAGGACAGCTACCATATGCGCGCTTTCCTTAGCTGAGTTTAATCAACAACCGGTCGTTGTTAATTAGCATCAGCGATGCCAAAACAGGTTCTTATTGGTGAAACTAATGACTTGTTAGTTAGCATGATGGATGTTAGAAATAAGGTCTAGTTCGTGAAATCCAAGGTATTTAGAAAGCTTTGAGTGGCAAAAATAGTCTGGATATACTTTCCACCTCTGCATGGACTGGAAATAAAAGTCCACTTGGGCCTGTACCCTGTACCCCTCATGACATCACCGCTGACGTCGTCCCCAACCCTAGGTGCAGAAGCTGGTTTAGGAGATTTTCTACCTGAAGAGTCCTAACTACGGGAGTCAGAATCCTGCCTCTGTCGTGGTGATTGGCTGGCCTTAAATGAACCTTTCATACACGGTACGATGGAAGTTTCTAGAACATTCGTTCTCAGCCCTGGCAGAACACGAGCAGGGCATGGGGAGCCTTTAGAATCCCGATAGCGGGCCTCACCCAGAGAAATGATGCAGGGATCTTGTGAGGGAGGACCAGTATGAAGACCTTATTAAAGCTCCCCTGACGGTCCCAGCGTGTAGCCACCACCACTGAAGAGCAGTACAGCGTGCTGGGACGGCACCGGGCTTGCAGAAGGGGCTGATGAGCTGTTTTGAGCCTGCTCTGCTAATGAATATTCATTTAGTAAATGTCTGTATGCGTGGGAGAATTTGGTCCAAGGCCTGCCTTCATTAAATTGGAGCAAGGTTACAGAAGAGCAGCTAATACTCACCAACTCTAGCTTCTTTGGTGGCTTCTAAAAAAAACTAGAGGGATCAAATTGGCTGTGGTCAGCTCACAGTGAGGGGACAACCCCCTACTTCCCTTACAGGAAGGGAAGAGAGAGAACACCTTCTGGGAAACACTCTTCTCCCTAAAAAGACAACCTTTCTCTCTTTCCAGTTTTTCTCTTTTATCAGCTCAGTTTGTGGGTGAGGCCAAGGCCCACCCTACTGAAATGGAGCCCTTTGGCAAGGGCTGGACGGCCCCAACGTTAGGGTTTAGAATATAGGGTATTTGCACTCTGTCCAAATCTGGGTCTTGGCCCAAATTCTGGAACAACAGGGGATAACTTGCATCAATTCTCAAACACTGTCCTATTAGAAACACATAAACAAGTGGGCACATACAGGCAGAGAATCAGAGGCCAAAGCCGAGAACGTGGGAAGATGCCCAGTCTCTTGACAAAGACGAGATTGCTGAACACAGGGCTCATCTCCACACTAAGCAAACCTCCTCTCCCCGGGAACCGCCTCTGTTATTACCACTTCAGGGCCCTATCCACTTTAATAACAGGCATCCATCAGAAGAGGCCGGAGAAATAAACAGACAGTTACAAATAGGACAGGCTGCATTTACAGGAAAGGAGAACAAGAAGAGATGAGATTAAATTTTCTGTGCTTTTAATCTGGCATGCCACTCTCACCAGCTGAAATAGTTTACCATGTCCCTTTTCCACCCACAGCATGCTTGCTGAGCTCTCCCAGCAGAGACTGTGGTCGACAAGAATGCCATGTGAATTCGAAGCACAGAAAAGACTTTCACGTTACCCTTCGAGGAAGAAAAAAAACAAAATAATTCCAATGTCCTCCCAAAATTCATATACTGCAGCCCTAACCCTGCACTGTGATTGTATTTGGAAGATGGGGCCTCTAAGGAGTTCATAAAGACGGGGCACTAATCCCATAGGACTGGTGTCCTTATAAGAAGAGGGAGGAGGGCCAGAGATACCTGTCTCCTCTCTATCCACACAGAGGGAAGGGCAGGCGGAGACATAGCAAAAAGGTGGTCATCTGCAAGCCAAGAGGTCTCACCAGAAACAAATCCTACTGGCACCTTGATCTTTAACTTCTAGCCTCTAGTACTGCAAGGGAATAAATCTATGCCACTTAACTCACCCGGTCTGTGGGACTTTGTTACGGCAGTCCAAGCTGACTCATGCAACGATATTGAAAGTGCTTCTCTTCCTTTTTAAATTTGATTATATTATTTATTTGAGGGGCAGGGGAGAGAGGGAGACAGCATGAGCTGGGGAGAGGGGAAGAAAGAGAGAGAGAGAGATAGTCCTAAGCAGGCTCCATGCTCAGCCAAGAGCCCAACGTGGGGCTCGAACCCACAACCCTGGGATCCTGACCTGAGCTGAAATGAAGAGTGGGCCACTCAACCGACTGAGCCACCCAGGTGCCCCCAAAAGAGCTTCTCTTCTAATGAAGAGGGATGGGTCTCCATTTCATCAGGTGGAGTTCTACTAACTACAGTATGGAGACTTTTCTCTACCAAAACGGGGGGTGGGGTAAGGAGTGGAAACTAGGGAAAAAAATGCCCCCACAATGTGCTATCAAAAAGCAAGTTCCGAACGGAAAGTCCAAGCTAGTTAGTCCTTACCGCTGACCATTTAGGACTCAGAGTGAAAGCAGGGCTTAAGCCGATGCACGTAGCGCAGTTTTAAGTATCAACAAAAAAACCTGGAGATAAAAGCTTCCAACTGGTTGTAGAAATGCCAATTTCTTCCTGGTTTTTTTTTTTTTTTTTTGGTTTTTTTTTTTTTTTTGGTTTTTTTCTTTTTTTGCACCGGAGTGAGTGAGCATTACAATGTCTGAGCAAGAAATTTCGATCTGTGCATGTTTGGGTTGGAAAAGGGAGCTTTGGAGAAAACAATCCCTGAACATTACAAAGCAACGTCTTCAAGTAAAGACTAATTCAGAGTGGCTGTTCTTGACGCGTGAAATAAACGGAACAATACCGGAATTCCTAAAGCTCAGTTAACAGCTAAACAATCTTCACGAAACACAAGCTCCATTTTTCCTTCTCTATTGAAACAAATGCATCACAGCAGTTAATAATAATGCTCAGTCATAACATATGAAGTGCTTGAAATATTTTTTTAATTACCCTTCAAACAGAAATCCTAAGTTGCTAAGTAACATCTTGTTTAAATCAGAGTTTTAATACTACGTCGCAATTTACCCGTATACAATCACAAAATTGAAGCCATGGCGGTTTATCAGTACCAGTATTGTTGAAATGTCTGATCCCAACAACAAGTCATTTGCTCCGCTGAATTACACCTTTTCCCAGGGGAAGCAACAACCATCCCAACAAATTGCTTGTCAGGGTGCAGGACTGAATAGTCACCTGGACACCAGTTGTGGGAAAATGTACACATTCGTTATGTGGGGGCAGCAAAATGCAAAGAAAGGGGATGGCGTGCTTCTCAAGTTCTACGTGGACATTGCAACTTTGAAAAGGATGCAAATACCAACAGCGATTCATGAGGGACGGAGGGAGGGAACGAGTTGAGTCTCTGACTTCTAACTCCTACTCTTTCAACTTCAACCCCTTCCTTATCTCCCAGGAAGAGAGATGCTGACTTCTTTAGGACACTCTTGCAGAACAAAGGCCACAGTGTGCCTGTTCCTCTGTAATTTATACATCAAACATGCCGTGCCCCAAATTTGTGTCTATTGTGACTCTCTACACAGTCTCTTGGCTCACAGACAGTTAAGCTGGACTGTTGATTCATTTTTAATGAACTAATTTGTGCACTAACTTGTTGCTTGGCACCTATTTTCAGAGCATTTTGTGCCTGTGTGTGTGTCTGATGCATCTCCAGGACAACACTGTAAGTTCCTTAACAGCAGAGGGCCAAGGAACATTTTGATAGGACCACGGCATCCCATTTAACAACCTGGTAGAAAGAGAAAAGGGGAGGGAGGGAGGGAATCACTGGATTCCATTTAGGGTATGAACTTAAAATGGTATACATGAGACAAATGAGACCCACCGCGGGTATCTGTGGGATTTTACCAAATGGGTTTTACCCAGTTTAGGGGTAAAAACACTCTGGTTTTCATTTGGGAAGTGCCCCTCCACCACTCTAAGATGAGATGACTGAGGCTAACATAAGAGTAGGTGGGTTAACCTCGCTCCTGGCAGAGTTCTTTTATTATTATTATTATTATTATTTTAATGTTTATTTATTTTTGAGAGACAGATTGAGAGAGAGAGACAGAGTGTGAGCAGGGAAAGGGCAGAGAGAGAAGGACACACAGAATCCAAAGCAGGCTCCAGGCTCCGAGCTGTCAGCACAGAGCCCGACGCAGGGCTCAAAGTCACGAACTGTGAGATCATGACCTGAGCCGAAGTCGGAGGCTCAACCAACGAGCCACCCAGGTGCCCCAGGCACAGAGTTCTAACCTTGGGCAACCGCAGCCCGCTTCCTCCTTGGCCCAGGGATTGGCTTATGGGTAGCCTTTTGTTGCAAGGAAGAGCCATCCCCAAGACAACTGCTGACACTCTTGAGAAAAATTCATTTCCTTTTTGCAGGATTTGTCAAGCTGGTTAGAAAAAGCCTAGAGGCGTCAGGGTCAAATCCCGCCTAAGAATTATGCCAACTTTTAAAAGGGAAGCCAAGCCAAAGGGATGAAGAGAGAAAACGTGAGGTCTGATTTTGTTACAGGACAGATGAGCTTCTTCATCTAGTCATGCTTGACGTTAATCTACTGCTCGCTTCCGCTGGCAATAAATTTACCTTTTTTGGCTGAAATAAGTTTGAGGTGGACTTCTGTCACCAAAAACCCCCAAGTCCCGATTAATAAAGGCCCCTCACTCATAGTGGCCTACATAACAATGTAGTATGTCCACTACTTACTGGGAGAACAGCACGATGGGCAGGTTACGTTGGGCTCAGCTCTTCTAGGGGTCTCTGAGCAAGATGACCTTTCAGCATGATTGTTCTTCACTATAAGATGGATATAAAACATCTTTCTCCTTCGGCCGAATCATGTCAATTAAATTAGAAACAGTAGGTGAAATTAGTCTACCAACAGTGTGCCAGCCATTCCTGTACCTCATTTGGTGGTTTAGAAATAGCTATTAATATGTCTCCCCTCCTCTGTTCTAACTAGACCATACACTTCTTACCTGAATAGCAGGAAAAGGTAGATACTCGTTCTCAAAGTGTCGTCCGGAAACTCCCAGGAACCTCCAAAATCGTTCCGGGGGGTCCGTGAGGTAAAGCTATTCTCATAATACCACCAAAGATGTCATTTCCACCCTCATTCTTTTTTGAAATAACATTGTATTCCTTTATTTTTGAAGCGTGTTTATTTTCAAAGGGAGAGAGAGACAGAATGTCAAGCAGGTTCTCTGTACTGTCAGCGCAGAGCCTGATGTGGGGTTCCATCTCACAAGCGTGAGATCGTGACCCGAAATCCAGAGACGGAAGTTCAAGGGACTCAGCCACCCAGGCACCCTTCCACCCTCATTCTTCAATGGATGTTCAGTGAAATTTTCCAGAAGTCATTTGTAACATCATAAAAATTTCAAGGCAGAAGCTGATATGATTAGCCAGCTCTCTTAGCTATTAAGCTAAATGTTAAAATATTGAAAAACAATGCCAAGAGGCACAGTTACTTTTTTTTTTTTTGCAAAATATGGTATTTATGATAGCATGTAACACATTCCTTATTTTCGTATTTTAAATAATTAAAAGTTATTTTTAATTTTAAAAAGCTTTTTTTGACATTTATTCATTTTTGAGAGACACAGAAAGACAGAGCATGAATGGGGGAAGGGCAGAGAGAGAGGGAGAAACAGAATCCGAAGCAGGATCCAGGCTCTGAGCTGCCAGCACAGAGCCCAATGCGGGGCTCGAACCCACGAACCATGAGATCATGACCTGAGCCAAAGTCTGATGCTTAACCGACTGAGCCACGCAGGCACCCCTATTTTTAACTTTTTTTTAAGTTTATTTATTTTGAGAAAGAGCATGAGTAGGGGAGGGGCAGAGACAGAGGGAGAGACAGAGAATCTCAAACAGGCACTGTACTCTCAGCACAGAGCCCAGGGTGAGGCTTGATCCCATGAACTGTGAGATCATGACTTGAGCTGAACTCTAGACTTGGGGGCTCAAATGACTGAGCCACCCAGGTGCCCCAATAATTCATTCATTCATTAAGTTTATTTATTTATTTTGAGAGAATGCACATGTACGTGCATGTAGGGAAGGGGCAGAGAGAGGGAGAGAATTCCAGACGCCTCTATGTGGTCAGCACCGAGCTCAAAATGCGGATCAGTCTCAGGAACTGTGAGATGATGACCTGAGCTGAAATCAAAAGTCAGAGGCTTAGCCAACTGAGGCACCCAGGCGCCAACCCCCCCCCCCAATTATTTACATCATATTTTGCACCAAACACTCTTATGTGACTATTCAGGTCAAACTCCTGAGGTAGGTACTATCGATTTCTGCATTTTATAGAGGCAGTAACTGAAATCGACGAAGATGTAATAATTTGCCCCAAAGCATACAGTTAGTGAGTAGGCATATATCGAATGAAACCTACATGTGCCAGATTACAAAGCCCTTCCTTACTCTATTCCGTGTGGAATCCCTATGGGGGTGGCTGAAACCTAGGAAGTACTAAACCAAAGTTTACCTTCAAAGGAAAGTGGAGGTATGTACTTACTGCAAAAAGGCCTTGAGAAATCCCAGCACACTCACCTTTACAGGCCTCCTCCCAATACTGAAGGCTTTAGGGGTACAGAATTATATTGTAAATATGACGGGTAAAATCCTTCATCCCATTCTTCAAAAAAATAAGGGGTATGCCTGCTTGTGAGAAGCATCACCTGCTTTCAAGCAATGCCCACGAAAGAAAAAGCTCTTCTTAGATAACCTTAGAGATAAGAACCACCAAGCAAGATACAGAAACGTCACACACAATTTGTAGCCTAAATTATAAGCTATTCCCCCTCACTATACAATCTTTCAGCAAAAACGAAATGTGCCCCAGGGGAATGAATAATAGTTAAAGCCAGCCAAAAATATGGCCTTTACAAAGAGAAACAATAAAGCATCTATTATTTTTAGCAATTTCTCATTATTTGTCTTGGGAGGGTGCTTTTCTCTTTCTCTTCTTTTTCTCAAAAGGTTCATTTTCAGATTAGTCACAGAGGGCTGGCAAAATGCTAGGAAGCTGAAGGTACTTCAGAGCCATTCTCTGGGGCAATTCTCCAAAGCTTTTCAGGGAAATGATGCTGCCCTTGCCCAGAACTCTGTGTGAGGTGCAGAGTTGAAGCAAGGCAGAGAGCAGAAACCTTGGGGTAAGTGACCCTTGCCATTTAGCTGAACTTGGCATAGATCTTTGCTGCGCTAAAAAGAGGAGTTACCTAGGAACGGTAGAAAACCTGACACATTGACGTTCTCCAGGACCATAAATACATGTGGGAAAAGAAAGGAAGAAATTACAAAAAGAAAGTAAAAAAAAAAAAATGTGTATTATAATCTTTTAAGCTTTTTTTTTCCTGCTGAAACACAATTTTTCATAAAAGTGGTGAATCTAGGTTATAAAGAGAATGAGATTATATTATTGTGGCATCGTAGATTCCTTGAAAAAGTTCCCTCTCTGTGAAAACAGTGCACTTGCTGTGGAAAACAGTATGGAGGTTACTCAAAAAACGAAAGAGAGGAGTACCACGTGATTCATCAATTCCACATGCGGGTATACACCCAGAAGAACTGCAAGCAGGGCCTCAAACACGTATCTGTGCACCCACGTTCATAGTGGCATCATGCACAACAGCCAAAGAGTGGAGGCAACTCAAGTGCCCACTGGAGGATGAATGGATAAAACAGGGTACCTGCCTCCAAAAGAATGTATTAAGCCTTGAAAAGAAATACAATTCTGACACGTGCTACAGCATGGATGATCACTGAAGACGTCACGGCAAGTAAAATGAGCTCCTCCAGAAAAGACAAATACTACATCTTTCCACGCAAAAGAAGTGTCTAGATAGGTTATACCTAGAGGAGTCAAATTAATGGAGACAGAAAGCAGGGCGCCTGGGTGGCTCAGGGGGTTAAGCGTCCAACTCTTGGTTTTGGCTCAGATCTCACAGTTCATGGGTTCGAGCCCCACGTCGGTCTGTGCTGACTGACAGCATGGAGCCTGCTTGGGATTCTCTCTCTCTGCCCCTCCCCTGTGTGCGCATGCTCGCTCGCTCTCTTTCTCTCTCTCTCTCTCAAAAGTAAAGAAAAAACAAAAACAAAAAACCTAGAGACAGCAAGCGGAACGGTGGCTGCCAGGGGCTGGGAAGCAAGAGTGGAACGGCGGATTGCTGGTCAGTGACAAGGAAGTTTCAGCTTGGGGAGAGGAAACCAGGTCTGGTGACGGTCCCACAGCAATGGGAACATACTCGGTGCCACTCAACTGTATGGTTAAAAAATGACTAAAGCGGTAAATGCTATATCACACGTATTTTACCACAATAAAGCAAAATGAAAAACAAAGCAAAGCAAAGCAAAACAGACCCCAAAAGGAGGCCTCTCTCCTCCAACCACACTCAACGTCAGGTGCCAGTCCTCCCACCAGGGGGCAGCGTCCGGGTCCCCAGCCCTGGAATCTGAGCTGGCTCTGGGGCTGACTGGCTTTTCCCAAAAAAAGGTGGCAGATGTGACATGCTGGGATGTGGCGCTGAGAGGCCTCGAGGGGCCCTGCAGCTTCCACCTTGGCCCTGGGAACCCGGCCATCACATAAAGAAGTCCAGGCTAGCTGGCTGGGCACAGAGACCACATGGAGACAAAGGCCCTTGCAGGATCAAGGGCCATGTGCACAGGCAGGCCACGTGAGGAAGACTAAGGCACCCCAGCCAGGAGTCAGCACCCAGCACCCACCTGAGTGAAGCCAACTGGGATTCTCCAGAACCAGCGGAACGGCCCCCCGCCAGCACCTCGCGGCACGGAGGCAGGTCACGCCAGCTGAACCCTGCCCAAATTCCCGACCACAGAACCGAAGGCAGGCAGAGGACTGGTTGCTGTCCTAAGCGGCGACATTTCTGGAAGGGTCTGTTCCACAGCAAGAGACAAGTGAAACAGCCGTGCAAACGAAGGCCACCATTTTCAAGACTCTCCTCTCATCTAATTCTACTTCTGCTACTATGTTTTACAATCACCCATTCGTTCAACACCTATTCACCGAGAGCCTACCATGCGGCAAGACTCCTGCTGACATTTGAGATGTGGCACAGAATGAAACAAAGACTCCTGCTCTCAAGGAGCTTACAATTTAAGAGGAGGAGGACAGAAGAGAAATATAATTAATGAAACTTTAGTATTTGTAAAGGTGAGATGGGGCGGAAAAGGAAAAGGCAGCACGGAGCCCTGGGGGCTGGCGGGGAGGTGGGAGGGATACAGACGTTTGTTCCAGGTGGGCCTGCACAAATCTTTGCTGGGAAAAGATAATTCATCTTTCTATCCCGTGTTTTTTGTTATCTGACCTTTTCGGATGATGCCTCAGTTTTAATTATATGTAATCATTGTGCTAATGGAAATAAATATAGGCAGCTCAGTTCATTATCTTGATTACAGAAAAAATTATAGTTCTCTCATACTGCTACTACATTAAAAAAAAAAAAAAAAAGAAGACAGAAACTTCATCTACAGGCAAAACCTTGAGGAAACAGGTGGAGATCTAAAAATTCCCGAATCCCACCCTGAAACTAAAAGGGTACCTGCGGAGCCCCTGCCTGGGTGGCTCAGTCCATTGAGCGTCCGACTCTTGATTTCAGCTCGGGTCATGATCTCACAGTTGTGAGATGGATGGAGCCCCATGTCGGGCTCCACGCTGGGCATGCAGTCTGCTTAAGATTGGCTCTCTCCCTCTCCCTCTTCCCCACACATAGAAGCTCTCGTGCTCTCTCAGTCAATAAATCAGTAAGAGAGCATCTGCAAATTTTCTACAGTCGTCATGCCTCACCCTCTGTAATGCTCGGTGATGTGCAAAGGGCTTTTAGTGCTCACATTCTATCAGTTTCACATAAATCTTTAATGAAGACCATAGACTTTGGTGTGGGGCACACCCTGGTTCAAGTTCAAGTTCCATCACCTACAACCTGGTTGACCTGTTCCCTAAGCCTTGGTTTCATGGTCTATAAAATGGGGCTAATTACCCCCACATTTCACAGAATGAAGAATTAAATGAGAAGTACAACTTTAAGCATTTAGCCAGAGGATACAAAATGACAAGTAGTAGATAAATGTTACCAATTAACATGGGATTATTTTTTAGAAGGCATTCTCAGGTATAAAAACCACAGGAACAGAATGACAGTCAACACTTGACTTTATAACCAGACAATGGTTCACCCTTGGACATTTCACAGGACGGCACATGTCCTACACGAAGCATGAAGGGCAAGAGCTCTGGAACTGGGTTCAGATACAGCTCATGATTACAGGTGCCTTCCTGCTCCAACCACATTCCGAAGTTAGACATAAGTGACCCTTTAATTATGCATGACCCTGGTACAGAATTAATCATAAGATGTCAAGGTAAAAGCCAGTGTTAAATGGAAAATAAGACACCTTCCTCTACATCTATTTAAGGCCCCCATGAATCATCCCTCTTACCTGGAATCATCCTGAGACTAGGTCCTAGAGCTTTCCCTGACCTCTTGAAACAGAGTTTCTGACCCCAAATCTGCAACTTGATGATGAATACAGGGGTTTTTGTCTTTGGGAGGGGAGGGATGTCTCTGCCATCTAAGTTCTTTTTTTTTTTTTTTTAACGTTTATTTATTTTTGAGAGAGAATTTTTGAGAATGCAAGTGGGTTAGGGGCAGAGAGAGAGAGAGGGAGACACAGAACCCGAAGCAGGCTTTAGGCTCTGAGCTGTCAGCACAGAGCCCGACGTGGGGCTTGAATTCACGAGCTCTAAGATCACGACCCGAGCTGAAGTCAAAGCTCAACTGACCAAGCCGCCCAGGCGCCCCTCTAAGTCTTTTAATATTTGGAGAATCCCTACTTTATAAATGGAAGACAGAGCCTATTTTGCACTAGAGAGGGTGGAAAGTCAAAAGCTCACAGGCATGAGCCAGGCCTGACCAATCACAGGTAGCTGTCCAGAGACGAGAATACGGATCTAATGACACGAACGAGCAAGGATGGGGTGGGGGTGGGGGTGATGTGAGTCTTTTGACCAGCTGCAACTTGGGCTTCTGGAGTGGCAGGGTGGAGGCGGGGTCCAGGTCAGGCACACCGAGGGGCGCTCCAGCATATGCGCCGTGGGCAGCAATGTCCATGCGGACCCACTTTCTTCCCTGGTGTGCTTCTGGTTCTCTGACTCAAAAGAGTGCTTGCTGCCTTTTGATCTGTCTGCACTCAGAATCTGACTCTCCAGCCTTCCTGGGGATTCAGTAAGCTTCCTGATAACCTTTGAATGGAGACCTCCCTGATTAAATCGGCCTGAGCTCAGGGCTGCTACTTACAACTAACAACCTTGACTGATAACGGTAATTCTAAAATAGCTACCAAGCGGCAAATCCGATCAGGTGCCAGGCCCTGGGTTCAGCAATTTATATTGTACCATATCTCAATTAATTCTCATGACCACAATGCAAAGAAACCCTCTTGTCTCCCCCTCTTTGAAGGGAAGAAACTGTTCAGTGGTAGAAATGGAATTTGACTTCAGGCCACTCTAGCACCAACACATCCAGTTAACAACTGGGCCAAATTTTCACTCTTGTCCCTCGTGACCTAGATCATCAAGTCAAAACATTTTACCAAGTATCTACTATATGCTAGGCACTGTTCTAGACACCAGGGATAGGAGAGGAATTACAACCAGCTCTAACAGAATTTACGTTCCACGTCTTTGCCGAAGACCAGACGTTTGTGCCCTCCGCTCCCCGAGTCACCTACTGAAATCTTAACCTTCAGTGTGATGGTATTAGGAGGTGAGGTCTTTGGTAGGCGATTCAGTCATGAGGGTGGGGCCCTCACGAATGGGATTAGTACCCTTATAAAAGAGACCCCAGAGAGCTCAGAGCAGAAAGACAGCCGTCTGTGAGCCTGGAAGGCTGCTCTCGGCAAACATGGAATCTGCCAGCACTTTGATCTTGGACTATCCAGCCTCCAGAACTGTGAGAAGGAGATAAACGTCTGCTGCTTATAAGCCAGCCAGTCTGTATTTTGTCCTAGCGGCCCAAAGAGACTAGGAGAGACTTACATAATTCTTTTTACTATTTTTTTTTAAGTTTACTCATTTACTTAGGGTGAGAGAGAGCAAGCATGAGTCTAGCAGAGGCAGAAAGAGAAGGAGAGAGAGAATCCCAAGCAGGGTCCGCGCTGTCAGCACAGAGCCCAACGTGGGGCTCAATCCCACCAACCGTGAGATCATGACCTGAGCCGAAACCAAGAGCTGGATGCTCAACTGACTGAGCCACCCAGGCACCTTGAGACTCACACGCTTGATTCTTATTCTGCTGGCCGGTCTTCTTTAATGACACCATCCATGTTTTCTGTTTTTGACTCCAGCCCAATAACTTCATCAAGTCCAAGTAATCCCACCATTCCAGTCAGAGGAACGAGCCCAGACCAGGAATGTACCAACATGCAGCTATTCTCAGACACTCGGAACCATCTTGGAGTCTTAAGACAGGCATCCGGGCAGGCACTGCTCAGGGATCCAATCTGCTAGGAGAGGTGAATCCTATCTGCCGTATCTGTTAGTTTTACTCCAGCAAATCACCACGGACTAAGCAGCCTAAAACAACACTCATTCGTTATCTCACAGTTCTGTCCGTCAAAGTCCAGGGGGCTTTGGTGGGTTCCCTGCTCGGCTGTCCCAAACCTGAAATCAGGTATGTTACTGGGGTGGGCCTCTTATCTGGGGACCCTAGAGATGTGTCCACTGCAAGCTCATCCGGTTGTTACAGAATTTATTTCCTTGTGGTTCTAGACCCAAATGGCCTTCCCTTTGCCTTTGGCCGTACCATGTAACATAACCGTGGAAATGACATCAGGGGAAGAGGTCACGGAGGCTATCGAACAGTTTCTGCCTACCACGCCACCCTTAGCCCGAGCCTATGGTACAGCTAAAATTTTCAGGAGTCTGGACAGAGTCTGTCTCACTGGGAAGATGACACAAAGGATGTGAGCAAACACAAAACATGGAAGGGCTTTCCAGGCAGAGGGAACTCCCAAGTGTAGAGTTCGGGGAGAGGAAGTCATTCTAGGTGTTCAAGGACCAGCTGGAGGCCAGATGGCTGGGGTGGAGGGAGAAGAACAGGAGGGGAGGCAGTCCCCGAGGTTACCACTGTGGTGCTGAATGAGGCAGGCCCTCTAAGGACCCCGCAGACCATTCCTTTGCTCACCGTGTTGAGTAATTCTGGCAAGAAAGGAGCCTGGCTCAGATGGGTTGTTTCTTCTGAAGTGGTCAGATACTCACTATATTTGGAAGGTGGAGTTCCCCCAGGATGAGAGAAAGAGAAGACAGACAAAAATGAACAATTCTGACGTTAGCATTTGCAATCTGTGCATCTTTGGGCAAACCATCGAAACTTTCCCTGCTCAGTGTGTTGGAACAGTAAAATAAAATGGGCAGTTCAGAGATACCTGGCAAGGTTTTTGTGAGAACTAAATACGGTAATAGTGTTTGGAAATCTAGCAGGTGCTCCCAAACGGTCAGCTTTTCTTTCGTAATCGCTTACTATTAAATGCCAGGTTCTGCCCTGTCCCATTATGACTTCCTCTTTCTCCAAGCTCATTCTTCCGTAAATGCATTAAAGCCCAGCTCAGGTCAGTTATAAATGCAGAGAGGAGGGGCCAATGTCTGTCACAATCTATACCTTTGCTCAAGGGGTTAAATAAGAATGTGACAGGCTCAGAAAAGCCCCCAAGTAGGAGAAACATCTAAGAGCTTCTAGCCCGCGGGTATGAAAACGGGAATTAAGGAGCTGATTTTTCTAGTGGGGTTCCCCCTCTGACAGTAAAGGTGCATATCTAGCAGAGAAGGATAGCTCAATAAATACCTGTTAAATGAAAATGTTAATAAATATTTATACCTCCAGTGTGGCGCTTTGGTATGGGGTCTCCATGTTCCATGTGTACTTGAAGGACACCCAAGAACAGTGCCTAAAGCGTTAAGAAATGAAGCACCTATTCATAATTTTTTAAAAGTTTGATTTCTTTTGAGGGAGGGGGGGAGTGAGGGGCGGAGAGAATGAGCAGGAAAGGGGCAGAGAGAGAGGGAGCCAGAGAGAATCCCAAGCAGGCTCTGCACCATCAGTGGAGACACCTGCTATTTACATGGCAGAAGTGTTAAGGTCTTCATTTGCATCCTTTCCTTGCCACTTATGAGCTGGAACACCTTGGACAATCAAACTGAGCCTCAGTTTTGCCAGTTGCATTTCCTCATGTAGTTAGCAGTCTACAGATGTATATAAAATGCCAAGTAATAGTGCCCGGTTATAGTAAGTAATCAATAAATAGTTAACTGTTATTATGATCACCGTTCCTAATAATAAAAATAGCTTCCGGGTAGAGAAACCAGAAACTTCACCGCAGCCTTGCTCTGGCTGCTCTGCTCTATTTTTTCCTTTTTCTCTGACATACGAAGAATCAAATTTGGTACACAGTTCCAAGAGAGAACTTGAGATGATTTTTGTAGAAGGCCATTTAATAACACTGCTACCCTCAAGTTTGAGTTTGGTTTCTTTTCTGGTACTAAAAATGCTAATTTCTCTTTTCAGTCCCAACGCCACCCAACCCGCAGACTCTCCATTGACCAGTCTGAGTGACTCACACGGTTTGCCGTGATGCATCTGGAGTTTCTCACAATCCTGCCTTCTCCCAAACCTACGCAGATTTGTGTCATCAGCAAATTTCACCAACTTGCCAGTGAGAGAGTTGACATTTACATACCCACAGCTTCAGGCGGCAATGACCAAGCCAGTGCATTTCTAATGAGAAAGGTTTGGGTCTTGGGAAATAAATATTTGACAGCTGGATGTCTCCAGAAGAAAGTTAATCATTTTAACCCATTTTCAGCCATTACCCTTCTTTCTTTCTTTGTCTGTTGCTCTCTTCCCTTGCACATTTTTTTTTCTTTCTTTTTTTTTTTTTTTTTTTGGCCTATAGAACTGACATTGACTACCAGTGTTCTTAGAGGAACAGCCCAGATGGGGGGCATTCAAAGGGGACAGGTCAATGGATCATGAGATAAAGTCTGTTATAGGACTGGTGGGAGAATGCCACTGTGTCGGGCATCAGGAACCATTCTTTACAAAGATGCACGGCGGTGCGGGAATGAGAGCAGTGCTGTTTGTGTCTACCCAACCTCCTTTGCCGCCTTCTCCAGAAAGACCCATTCACGTTTCCCTGGGTAGCACACTCCCTCCCCGGTTTTGGTTGAGAATGTCAATCGGATTCCATGCCCCCATCCCCTACCAGGCACGTGACTCCAGGCAAACCCATTTCTGCTTCTCTCTCTCAAGATTTAAAATTTTCAGCAGAGAAGCACAGTATCACGTAAGGCGGACCACAGGGCATTGGTTCCTGCTCCCCCTGGTCCTCAGGTCGTGCTCTTCTGAAGTCTGCTTTTTCTGCTTTGCCTTAGAATCTCGAAGGCACTCTGTACCCCTCCTTTTTATCGAAGCTAGCACAATCAGTTTCTGTTGCTTGCAATCGAGGACTGAAATGATAGCAGCTCTAAATCTAGCCTTTCCAAGGAAATAGCAACAGTTCACAAAAACAGTAAGTTAATATGTTTTGCATTTAGCAGCTGTGCACTGATTTTTTTTTTATTGCAACCAAGGAGTTATTTTCAAGACAGCTGTAAAATTGTCACTTAGGGTATCTTAGCTTAATAGTTTTAATTTCTCCTGCCAGTTACTGGGAAAGAGCAGAGTTGAGGGGGAGGCAGGAGGGCACAGACATAGCTGATAGACTAGCACTCTAGTGGGATTAATTAAGCAAGGCCAGTGGGTTTTATCAACATAAGAGAAAAAACAAAGCTTGAAAGGAAAAGAGACGTCAAAACCATCGAGAGATGGATTTGTGAGAACAGGATAACAGAGACATCTTAGGGGTTAGGTTCTGAAGTCACTGTAGAAGGCAGAAATAACTGAGTCACAATTAACTTCTCTCCTGAATCACCAACGAGGTAGAATATAACTGATGGTCCCATGCAGGGAAATACTATAATAAATGTATGACATTGACTAAAATGTACACTGTGTAATATGCGAAGTATAATTTTATATTTTTAACAACGTAAGACAGACAGAATCTGAAACGTGAAATCTCCATGTGTGAGAAGCCCACACTACCAGCAGCAGCAACCGGGTTCTAGAAAAGACAGACACGTCTCTTGTCTCACACATAATCTGGGCACAAATGTTACAAATAGAATGGCAGGCAGAATCACCTGAAGTCTTTTAAGTGTTATTTTTATCTTGGGAAGGGTGTTGATAGCCAAGTAGGTTGTCAATGCAAGTTAGAAGTAATCTAATACAACACCTGGGACCTTAGGAGGGGTTTACTTTACCAAGGGAACTGGCTGCCATCAGACAAGCTGCTCCCTATTTAGACAGCACTGGAAACTTCACTGAGCCCACTGAGCTGGCCTTCTCCTGGGCTTTGAAACGCTAATAGATAGAGACTATCCTCAAGTTCTTTACTGGGTTTTGCCCTCTTTAATAAAACACAAATGCAATCTCACAAATAGGACATTTTGACAAAATACTAAAGTAAAATTAGCAAATAAATGAAGTTAGATACATAATTTAGAGGCAGAGATAATACAGAAACACAGGTACAAGGAAGTGATTTACTCACTGATCCTAGAACCCACAAATTAATTTCGCACTGAAAGAGGACTTAAAGGTAACCCGATTTAATTTTCTGAAACAATAATGCCTCCTGCAGAGTAGGCCCTCAGAAATACCCGTTGAGAGGATAAATAGCTTAACTTTTGGAATTAGGAAACAACACTGATTAAAGTGGTTCTCGAGTTCGACATGATATTCAAAAGAAAAAGATTAAAAGGGGGGAAACGAGCAAGGAGACATTTTTTAAATATGAAAAAGTAAAAGGTAAAGGTGGAGGATGAATGTGGAATTAGACAATCAGGGGCACCTGGGTGGCTCTGTCAGTTGAGCGGCTGACTTTCGGCTCATGTCATGATCTGGAGGTTAGTGGTTCGAGCCCCAAGTTGGGATCTGTGCTGACACCTCAGAACCTGGAGCCTGCTTCGAATTCTGTGTCTCCCTCTCTCTCTCTGCCCCTCCCTCACTCACACTCTGTCTCTGTCTCTTTTTTTTAAAAATTTTTTTTTTTCTTCACGTTTATTTATTTTGGGACAGAGAGAGACAGAGCATGAACGGGGGAGGGCAGAGAGAGAGGGAGACACAGAACCGGAAAACAGGCTCCAGGCTCTGAGCCATCAGCCCAGAGCCCGACGCGGGCTCGAACTCACGGACCGCGAGATCGTGACCTGGCTTAAGTCGGACACTTAAACCGATTGCGCCACCCAGGCGCCCCTGTCTCTGTCTCTTAAAAATGAATAAACGTGGGGCGCCCGGGTGGCTCAGTCGGTTAAGCCTCCGACTTCAGCTCAGGTCATGATCTCACAGCTCGTGGGTTCAAACCCCACATCAGTCTCTGTGCTGACAACTCAGAGCCTGAAGCCTGCTTCGGATTCTCTCTCTCTCTCTCTCTCTCTCTCTCTCTCTCTCTCTGCCCCTCCCCTGTTCACACTCTGTCTCTCTCTCTCTCTCTCAAAAAATGAATATTAAAAAATAAAAAAATAAAAATGAATAAACATTAAAAATTAAAGAAAAAAAAAGAAAATCAACATTTTGCAACCCCCAACTGTATATACCCGATTCAGACAAGGCTCGTTAGTGCATGCTACAAACAATTGGGGGGGAAGGTTCGGTGAAGAAAACAGACACATGGATTACGTTTAACTATAGTGGGGCAAAGTTACGTCTACAATGGAGAGAATCTGGCAGCCTACCCCTTGATCAAATGATCAAACTAAGCACTGCCAATGCTATGTACGTCCAGCTGGGATGCAAGGAAAGCATTGCAGCGTCCTCCATGCAATATTCATACAAGAAAAGTCTGTCCTGATTCCAATCACAGGGAAAACAATCCAATAAACCCAGAATGTGGATCACTCTACAAGGTTACTAACTTGGAGGCTTCAAAAAATATCAGTCACAAAAGACAGAAAGGGGAGAAAACTTCTGGCTTATAGGAGGGTGAGAGACTACAAAAAGCGAAGGTAACGGGGGAATCTTGAATGGATCCTGGATTTTTTTTTTAAATGTGTATTTATCTTTTGAGAGCGAGCATGGATGCCCATATGTGAGCTGCGGAGGGCAGAGAGAAGGGGGGGTGGACAGGGGATCCCAAGCAGGCTCTGTGCTGACAGCAGAGAGCCCACAGGGGGTTTAACTCACGAAACCGTGAGTCCTGAACTGAAGTCAACTGAAACCGAAGTCCAACGCCTAACTGAAGGAGCACCCAGGTACCCCTGGATCCTGGATTTTTAAGGAAGAAAGGACATTTGGGGGAATACTGGAGAAATCTGAATAGGGACTATATATTAGATATTACTGAATTAAGATGACATTTCACAGATGTGAGAAAGTTAACGGTGGTTATGTAGGAGCATATCCTGGTTTATAGTCCATATATGCTCATGTTCTTCAAAGTCATTATGGCTGCAAATTACTTCCTAAGGATTCAGCTGTGTAAAGGTATATACACACACACCACACACACACACAGAAAACAAGAAAGCAAATGCAGCAAAATGTTCACGATTAGTGAAACTAGGGGAAGGTATAGAGATATTCTCTGTGCTGCCCTTTCATTTTGGTAATTTTCATTTTTTTTTTTTTTTGAGGAAAAAAAAGAGGGAAATAAACAGATTCAGAGACCTTTTTTGAGAGGGGGGGAGAGAGAGAGAGAGAGAGAGTGAGCGAGCAGGGGAAGGGCAGAGACAGAGAAAGAGAAAGAGAGAGAGAGAGAGAGAGAGAGAGAGAGAAAACCTTAAGCAGGCTCCACGCTCAGTGTGAAGCCCGACGTGGGGTTTGATCCCATGACCCTGGGATCATGACCTGAGATGAAATCCACAATCAGACTTTCAATCTTTCAATCGACTGAGCCACCCAGGTGCCTTCAGAGACGTCTTTATTATTTTTTTTTTAATTTTTTTTTTCAACGTTTTATTTATTTTTGGGACAGAGAGAGACAGAGCATGAACGGGGGAGGGGCAGAGAGAGAGGGAGACACAGAATCGGAAACAGGCTCCAGGCTCTGAGCCATCAGCCCAGAGCCCGACGCGGGGCTCGACGGACCGCGAGATCGTGACCTGGCTGAAGTCGGACGCTTAACCAACTGCGCCACCCAGGCGCCCCTCAGAGACGTCTTTAAATGACACACCCAAACCACTGGCAATGTTATCACTAACAGCTTAGTCTATCCCTTGGTTTCCCCTCAGGCTTGAATAAAAGATACTCTCATTAACCCAGAAGCTCTGAAAAGTCAAGGCCTCACTGGACTCGAAGAATCAATGTCACATGTATTTGCAACCAGAATCTATCAAGAATATTTACAACTCAATAATAACATGACAACCCGATGAAATAATATGTAGAAGGTATTTTTCCAGAGAAGATACGCAAATGGTCCACGAGCACATGAAAAAACACTCAATACCATGAGCGACCAGGGAAATGCCAACGAAAAGTACAACGAGGCTCCAATTCCCATCCACTAGAATGGCTGTAACCACGCAGACAGACATTTACAAGGGTTCATGAGGATGTGGAGAAACCGGAACCCTAAAACACTGCTGGTGGGAACGTCAGTGGCACAGCTACTTTGGAAAACAGCCGGGCCGTTCTCCAAATTTAAGCACAGAGTTACCCTATGACCCAACAATTCCACTCCTTTCCTAGGCATATATGCAAGAAAAATGAAAACATCCACCTATACGAAAATTTACGCACACACGTTCACAGCAGCATTATTTATAAGAGCCAAAGAGTGCACCCAGTTCAAACGCCCATTGGCTGTGGCATATCCATGCCACGGAAAATTATTTGGCAACAATAAGCAACGGCATACTGAGAGATGCAATGGCGTGGATGAAAAGAAGAAAACAAACTGAAAACGTCACACTACATGCAAGAAGCCAATCACAAAAGCCTACGTACAGATGTTATGACTGCGTTGATATGAAATGTCCAGAGTATGCAAATCCCTGGGGATAGACGGTGGATGAGTAGCCGGCCAGAGGCTTGGAGGAGGATAAGGGACGCTGAGGGCTAATAGCTAAGAGATTCCTTTTGGGGGGGGGGGGAAGAAAATGTCCAAAGTTAGACTTTAGCGATGATTTCACAACCGTAGGAATATACTAAAAATAAAGAACTGTATACTTTAAATGAGTAAACTGTACGGTCTGTGAATTATCCTTATGAAGCAGACTTAAACTCAAACATATATATATATATATATATATATATACACACACATACAATTATGACCTCAAAAAATATGTTCGCAGGTAGTTTTTCCTCCAGTCTTTGATGTTTCTGGCAGGAAATTTCGTCCTGTCTGCTACAATTCACAGGTAAGTCCCAAGCGTCCATCCTTAACTCCCTACCACAGTCCTCCGGCTAAGTGGACAAAGAGAAGACACGGGAAACAGAAACTGCCTTCTGGCAGCATGAGTTAGGGCACAGTTACTCGGGGTTCCATCCTCCCACACCAGGAACATAAGCACTGAAGGATCAGCTGGGACCAAACCGTCCCTGGGCAACGATCACGCGGACAGGATCAGGCTCAACACTGCTCTCTGAGGCAGCCTGCTTCTGAAGCATCTGCCTTCTTACATGACTTGGGAGTTTCGAAATTAGGAAACAAAGAGGCAGGGTTTTAAAGGGATAGAAAGTGGTTCAGGCACTGATGAGGAGAGACAAGGGGAAGCGAAAAAGGAGAGCAACGGCACAGGCAACAAGGGGAAGAGAGCTGTGTGTGTGAGGCTGGTGCAGTTCTATGATGTTTTAGCCCCTGTGGCAAGAGGTCTTCGTCTTTCTGGAAACTGTGATCTGATCCCCGCACCCACCCCCCCCAAACACACCCCTCCCCCAGAGAAAGTGCTCTTTCTCGGTGCTTCAGATCACTTGGTTTGGGTGTTGCTGAAGCTCAGCCCCCAGGGGAGGCCCCACGACCTGGTGGTCTAAGCCCATCGGTACATTCACTCCCCTTGCCCCAGTTCAGGGACAGGCACATAACCCAAATGGGCCAAGGAGATTAAGGCCCAGGATTTCTGCAGGAAGTTCTGAGAAGAAGACGACTCTGTGAAGATTTTTAAGCTAAGAGTAGCTGGCAGCAATCTAGCCTGCCCAGGGGAATACGTGTATGGGCATGGAGAGAGGTCTTCCTACCATATGGGACCCTGATCCAGAAGCTAGAAACCCCTGATAGTTGGAGCTACTGAGTCAGCCATTCCTCCCACCTCTACTGCCCCCACCTTTTTATTTTTCTTAAACCAGGTTGCTTTAGTGTTATACCCCTAGCAATATAAAGAATTCTGCTCAACGTTGAAGAAAATCAATAGAGTTCTACTAGTCGTCACCCAATGACAGGGAGGAGTGTCTAGGATAGATAACTTTATGTGTCAGTTTGATTGGGTTATGGTACCTGGATTATATTCTATGGTATGACATGATGTGTTTCTGTCAAGGTGCTTTTGAGATGAGATTTTCATTTACATCGGTAGACTCTGGGTAAAGCAAATTACCCTCCACAATGTGGGTGGGCCTCATGCAATAAGTTGAAGGCCTTTAGAGAAAAGACGGACCTCCTTAGAAGAGGAGGGAGTTCAGTCGGCACACTGCCTTTCTACTCTTAACTCCAACTCTTCCCTGGATCTCCAGCCTGCCAGCCTACCCTGCAGATTCTGGACTTGCGGGCATCCACAGTTGCCTGCATCGGTACCTTAAAATGTTATCTAAAATAAATCCTTAAAATAAACCTGCATCAATCTCTATCTCTACCTATAGATAGAGAAACAGACATAGATGTAGGTACAGACAGAGAGGCAGAGCGAGGTTTCTCTTGAGAACCCTAATACATCATCGAATGATGGTCCCAGGGCAACATGTTGGGTTTCTGCGCTTGAGGTGGGAAGAACATACGTGAGCACTCTTACCAACTCTACCTCCGTCCTCAACAATACTCATACCCACTGCAGGTCTGGGTCTGTGCGACACCTTGGCTCCTGTCAGCTTAATTATCCAATATACCATTCCCACGTCACAGATAACGAAAAGTTGCAAGACTTGTCCCAGGTCAAAACACTGGTAACGGAGACGCAAGAAACCAACTCAGGTCTCCCTAGGTCCATCCCAAAGACCTCACCCACTAGGTCAGCTGCCCAATTGCTGGAAGAAAATTCCAAAGGCTACTCTTTTCTCAGAGATGTGGGGCACCGGGGTCCCAAATGCAGTTATAGGCAGCAGCAACACCACACCCACCATCCATGCCCCTGCCTCGCTTTCCTCTCACACTGTTTTCCTATCAGGGTCCCTTTGTCATTTTAAACATTCACACGTGGGTGGTGCTGGTCTACAGTGAGTCACTGAGTCACAGGCGCATGGTCTCTGCCCTTGGAGAGGACGATTCAGCTCCAACTCCTGAACCACTGCGTAGGCCCGCTGACAGGCGTTAACTCACCCCCTCTCTACCTTTCCTTGACCATGGCTTGATTTTTCCAGATCCCTTGCTGTCAGGTGCAGCTTGAGGGCACTGCGGACCGTTAAGCTACCGGAATGGAGAGAGAAGGAACTGGGGGCAGTTCCCCTCGGACATCCAAACAGGGGCCTAAGGACTCTGTCTGGGGAGAAAGACAGATATTGGTGTTCTGCCTCCCTATGATGGCAGGAGCAGCTGTTTCTAAACGTCTGTCATTTATACCTCACCTCCATGACAAATGTCATAGCCACAGACTATCTTTAATATTACTTACCCAGCAGAGTTTTACCTGGCTCCTTGATTCATTAAAATAAATCTGTTTGAAAAAGGAGTTTCAGGGATGCCTGGGTGGCTCAGTCAGTTAAAAGTATCTGACTTCAGCGTAGGTCATGATCTCACGGTTTGTGACCTTGAGCCCTGCATCAGGATCTGCACCCTGTTCAGCTGATCTGCACACAGCTCAGACCCTGGAGCCTGCGTCAGATTCTCTGTCTCCCTAGCTCTTGGCCCCTCCCCCGCTCATGGGGGAAAAATATTTTTTTATTGCAAAAAATAAAACACTAAAATAAAATGGAGTTTCATATAATTATTATATGTGGAAATTATTCTTACTTGCTATAAATAGGAACAACATTGCAGAAAATAAATTTTAAAAACGTATGCAATTTTACAAAACATACTTGTCCATCAAAGGCCACGAGCCTGTGACTGTCGTTTTGTTCGAGAAAAAAAAAAAAAAAGCACGAGGGTGCGTGGGTGGCTCAGTGGGTTAAGCATCGACTTCGGTTCAGGTCATGATCTCATGGTTCGTGAGTTTGCACCCCAAGTCGGGCTCTGTGCTGACAGCTCGGAGCCTGAAGCCTGCTTCGGATTCTGGGTCTCCCTGTCTCTCTGCCCCTCCCCCACTTGCGCTCTCTTTCTCAAAAATAAACACTAAAAAAATTAATTACAAAAAAGCAAGATTAAAGGAATAGAGAGGTGCTTAACCTTGAATGATTAAAATCAGACTAAATGATACAGTGTTTCAAAGGCCCAGGGGTACATGAAGCACTTCAGGTCAGCGAACCCTGAATAAACACCTATTTTGAGTCAAAACCGGTGCTGGTAACCCTTCAAAACCATTTAATCGGAAAGGGTTAAATAAAAAGATGTGGCATTTACTTCAATTATGTTTCAATATGAAGAAGAACATTTTCAGGTGCTCCGATTTTCAAGTGCCGATATCAGTGTAGAATTTCCCTTCATTTTTTCAATGCCACATCCAGGAAAATACATCTTCAATTCACGTGACTAAAACATAGAGTCTCAAAGACTATTAAACTGGAATTTCAGTGAAAAGAAAAAAGACCTACTAGCACCAGCTAAGACTTTCCCGTCACTTGCGGAAGAATGAAAAATGCGTTAACTTTTTCATTACGTACCTTATTTTTATTTAACGCAGAATGTGTGCACCAGCTGAAACCATCTTCCCTACTACTACTAACAAAAACAACGAAAGGCCATACAAAAGCACTGTTAAACTGCAGTGGCACGAGTCCCGTTTGGGGGAACACAGATGAAGAGAAAACAGAACAGGCTTCGGAGTTCAATACCTGGGTCGGATTCCTGCTCTGCCACTTAGCAGCTGTGTGGCTCTAGGCAAATTACTTAACTTCTCTGAATTGCCAGCTTTGCATCTGTCAAGGGAACACCACGATATCAGCTTTGCAGGGACAAAACTCACTAGCTTGGTGCTGGGTACACAGCAGGCACACAAGGGTACGTGGTGCTGCTCTGTGATGGGAGAGGGTCAGAGTCACTGCTGACGCGGGCAGTGCGGCTTCCCGCCAAAGATGACAACCTGAAGGCCCACAGGGGCCCAGCAAGTCACATGAAGGAAGTCAACGTGTTCAGTGGTGTCCAAATAAAGTGGACATTCAGCTAAGGTGGTATCTAAAAGAGACAGCTGCTTGTTTGGCCTCAGCTGACCACGGCCATGTTAACGATCAGTAACATTCATTAAGTTAGTACCCTTACTTACTTAATCTTAACCCTGGGAAGGAGGTCGTATTGTCACCCTCACGTTATGTATGAGCAAACGGAGGCACTCTCAGTTAAGGAACCTGTCTGATGTCTTTAGGAAGCGGCAAAGCCAGACCCAGGCATTCTGTTTTCAAAGTCAGTCACTCTCTTTACGCTCTCAGGGCAATGAATGGTTCTCAAGCTTTTGGGTGCATCAGAACCACCCAGAGATCTTGTTAAAATAAAAACTGCCAGGTGATTCCATAGGCCAGGAAAGGGGGAAGGACTGAGAATCTGCATTTCTAACAAGTTCTCAAGGGACGGCTGCTCAAGAGGCTGATCTGAGGATACACTTTGAGAACCACCGATCGAAGCTCCTCTTCCGCTCCTGAGCTGGTCCAGTGTTCCAGGTCTTCTGAATTTTAAGAGAGGCCAGAGATGTGGTCTTCTGTATGAAGGCTCACCATATTTAAATGCTGGCCACTAATTCAATATTTTGAACAATATTATGCAAGCCAACAACAACAGCAAGAACAAAATCCAGAAACATGCTAGCAAAGCCAAATCTGGCCTCTGGGCTGTTGGTTTGTGATTTGTGCTTTACGTGTCAAAAGCATTTTTAACACATTTACGCAACAAATGTTTATCGAGCACTCGTTACACACCAGGGGCCCGTATGGGAAATGAGTCGAGAGAGGAGCCAGGGAGATGAGAAGGTCTCTTTGCAGAGGTCACAGTTGGGGTGATGGCGGGGAGGGGAAAACAAAAGCTAGCTAAATAAATCAAAACCATCTTTCCAGCTACGGTGAGCTCCCTGAAAACAAAAACAAAAAGCCAGCAGGGTGATAGGTTGGATGATTTCCTTGATTATTGACAACACCACGGCGAAGAACAGCAAGTGTTATTAACACGCCTCTATCGCAGATGAGAAGCGGACAACAAATGGCTGAATTCTGTGCCGCGACCAACGTCCCCCAGGCGGTGGAGGTCGGCCAGGAACCACACCACTGCCTGACCTCCTTGCCAATGCCAAATCCGCGACTTCATTCCATCTCCCAAGGATTATTTACCTCATCCCAAAGTGTGGAAGGTCAAAACGCCGGTATTTTGCAGTCTGCCTCTGCAGGTGGAATTTAGCTTTAATTGTCTAATTGCTACTGTGGCAACGGCTGCCACGGATTCATTTTAGAACTCGGCACAGGTGTGCTCCGTGGCTGATGTTCTATTTTCAAGGACGAAAGGAAGGAATTAGGAAACCTGATGTCTTCTGCTTCAAGAGTTAAGACGAAGTTATTTTTTCCCCCCAATCAACTCGTGTTATCTCGTTTCAATTTTCTAGAGTGTCTTCTCATCATAAATTAAACTGGGTTGCCAAATCCCAGAGCAACAGAAATGGAAAGGTAGTCGGGAGGGAGGAGGAGAAGAAAGTTGGGGAGCTTATTAAAGAAAAATGTTTCTGTGTCCTTGAAGTACAGTTATTACATAAGCAACTGTATGTGATGATAATCATAAAAATGATGAGGGGGATGCTGTGGACCATGGCCGGCATTTACCAAATCTTCATTAATTAAAGCCACAGGATTCTGCTTTGAGGTAAGTAAGCAGCCCTAGGCCTATTTTACATATTAAAAAACAGATTTAGAAAAAAAAAAAAGTCTAAGTGAATTCCTTAAAATAGTTACTGCATTCTTGATTCCAGCAGTTCATTCAATTTCAACAAGATACCGTTTTGTTTTTGTTTTTAAACACTTGGAAGACAGATATGCTGACTGTACAGGTGCTTTAATTCTTTTCAATTTCGCGCTAAGGGGATGAGCGGCCGCCCGTGGTATGTGCCTTTGCAAACTTGCCGAATGGGATGACAATGCCAAGGTGGAGAGAGTTAACCAAGAGGACGCCCATGAGTCCACCCCAGCGCCCCCTTCCACATCATGGCCCATTTCAGAAATCCGTTCAGGTTCACACTTCGTCCCTGGAAATGGAGCATGCAAAGATACTGGGTAGAAGAGAAGTCATCCATCAAAACTCCAAGGTATACACCTGGCCATGAGCCAGGTGGCTTTGTGTTCTCGGACTGTTTCGTGGGCAGAAAGGCAGCATGGGCGGAATTCAGTCTGGGTGTCAGTTGCGGTGACCACGTCAGAAGCCCTCCGAGTCTCAGTTTCCTCACGTGGGGAACAGAGGTCACGTGATGCTCACCACAGCTGCCCTATGTACCCAGGGGCTCCCACAAGGATAACATAACCATACAGGAAACCGTAAAGGGACAACCAAACAAAAGCAAGGGGATTATCATGACCCTCTTCTCCTCAAAAGGGCTTGTGAACTATGTGCGTATACAGAAGAACGTCATCTTAGATTTCTTTGTACCTTTTGCCATGTTATTGCCACGTAATAACGTCAAGTGCAGAGCACAGGCGTTTTGGGAGTTGTTGGTTTTCAAAAATCTTTGGCCCTCCATGAAAGGGTTCACCCAAGGTTTTCTTCAGTAACTCTACCAATAGATTCGAAATATGATCTGATTGCTCCCAAAATAGAAAAACTATTTCTAAAATGGAAAACTGAGTTCTTTGGATTTATTTTCTCACTTAATCTTCCCCGTAGCCCTTTGAGATTGATATAACTAGTCTCCGTTTTTTATTTGAAAACTGAGACCCACGGACTTTAAATAAGTTGTCCAATTTCATACAACTAATAAGCAGCAGAGGCGAGATTTGATTCCAGATCTGACTGCTCTGGAGTCAGACTGCTCGCGCATTTCTACGTTGTCCTGGCCAACGGACCTAACTGTCCATCAAAGCGCCCATACAGTTTAAGTAACTCCTAAACTTACTTGTGGATATTATGGATAACTCAGCCCTCCCTACGAATGTTTAAGAAACTATTCCTCTTACCACAAAGAGATGATCATTCTTTTGGGCGTGTATTCAGAATATAAATCTCAACCATGTAAGATACTAAAGACGCTTCCCATTTATTCTTCAATTTCTAGAACACTGTTAAAAACGGGTGTGCAGGGTGGAAGAATATTGCAAAATGGCAGCTTAGGCCAGGACAATGATTCTCCAACAGGAGCTTGCCTCAATGAGCATGTATCCAGGGAAGCTGCTCAAAAATGCAGATTACAGGGGCACCTGGGTGGCTCAGTCCGTTAAGCATGTGACTTCAGCTCAGGTCGTGATCTCACGGTTCATGAGTTCGTGCCCCTAGTGCGCCCTGTGCTGACAGCTCAGAGCCTGGAGCCTGCTTCGGATTCTGTGTCTTCCTCTCTCTCTGCCCCACTTGTGCTTACACTGTCTCTCTCAAAAAATAAACCTTTTTTTTTTTTTTTTTTACATGCAGAGTCCCAGGGGTGCCTGGGTGGCTCAGCTGGTTAAGCATCCAACTTCAGCTCAGGTCATGATCTCGCGGTTTGTGAGCTCAAGCCCCACACTGGGCTCTGTGCTAACAGCTCAGAGCCTGGAGCCTGCTTCAGATTCTGTGTCCCCTTCTCTCTCTGCCCCTCCCATGCTCATGCTCTGTCTCTCTCTCTCAATAATAAATTAATGTCAAAAACATTTTAAATGCAGATTCCCAGACTCCCTTATCATTATCCCATCATCATTCAACCTCCTAAGGCAGAGCCCAGGAAACTGTTTTAAAAGTTTATTTTTGTGAGAGAAAGAGCATGTGCACACGCATGAGCAGGGGAGGGGCAGAGAAGGAGACAGAGAATCCCAAGCAGGCTCTATGCCATCAGGACAGTGCTTGACACAGGGCTTGAACCCACAAACCGTGAGATCATGACCTGAGCTGGAAACAAGAGTCAGACGCTTAACCGCCTGAGCCACCCAGGCGCCCGAGGAATCTGAGTTTTAATAAACACCCTAGTTATTCCCAGGGCCGGTGGTCTCAGACCACGCTGTGTTTAAACAGGTCAAGGAGAAGCAGGTGGGGAATCCGGAACCAAGAGCCTAGCTCTAAGGTCACGTCTGTTGTAGGGCCTTCAACAACTCAAGTAACCTCTTTGGATTTTTGTGTATGGAAAGCAACTCTTTCTTGGATTATCTCTGGCCCCCATCTTTTGGGGACTGACTGGGCCTCACGTGCTTCAAACTAACACCTGGGCTGCGTGATGTTTTTGGGGATGGTCGCTATGCCCGCGATTTCATTTTCACTGCAGAACAAGCTCCAAATGAAGGGGTAAGAAGAGTGTGAGGAAGTCTAGGCCTCTTCTGGCGTTTGCAGGACGCCACTGCAGCCAGCGAATGATCCTCGGAGGGCAGGGCCACCAGCAGTGACAGTGCACTTAGCTCACTTTCTTCTACCAGGGTTCAAATGACTGCAGGAGGCATCGTCCTTGGCAAATGCGTGTCACTAAGGAGGCCGCACAGAGGCTATGCCAGAGGGGGGGCCTCCTCAACCTTAAACCACACACACACACACACACACACACACACCACACACACACACAAATATATATCTATCAGCTAGGGTCCTTCAATAGTGGCAGGGAAGACCCGGCTCAAGACGCACTTTTTCTTCTTTGGGGCTATAGTTCCCACTCCCACCTGTGCATGAGAACCAACTGTGGGCTGTTAAGAAAATATACACATTAGTCTACGCCCACCCAGAGGTTTTTATCTATCTCAAGGGTCTGGGGCGGAACCTCCAGGGCGGGTACTTTTCAAAGTTCCCCAGGCAAATGCACTGTGCAAACAGAACTGAGCACACTGGCTTTGAGGACCTTCAAGTCCCAACCACCCTGCTGGCATTAGGGAACAACTGACCCCTTCCCACAAAGTACCTTTCCCGCAGCAAAACTCACGTACAACCAGAACCTTTAGGCTAATGGTCTCCACGGTGGATTGAGAATACTTAAAGTTTATATTCAGAGGCGCCTGGGTGGCTCAGTTAAGCGTCCGACTTTGGCTCAGGTCATGATCTCATGGTCTGTGGGTTCAAGCCCCACGTTGGGCTCTGTGCTGACGGCTCGACCGTGGAGCCCGCTTCGGATTCCGTGCGTCCCTCTCTTTCTGCCCCTGCCCCGCTCACGCTCTGCCTCTCTCTCTCAAAAATAAACAAAAAATGAAAAATAAAAAAATAAAGTTTGTATTTAAATGCATTTTTACCAAAAAATTAGGGGATTAAACTTTACAAATATTTACTATATGGCTAGACAATGGGACCCTCACTTGATTTTGCTGTCAGCTGGGGCAGCTCTCCTAAGTGGCGTTCACAGCACCATGATAAAATGGTGGGAATGTCACAATATGAGACAGGAGATAGTGGGCACTGTGAACATTAGATTTTAGTACCTGTGGCATGTTACGGAGTTTGCCAGGTTAAATGCTTTTATGGAGTTGTGGACACCTAATGTCACTTGAACTTTTATAAATGACTTAAAGAGATAACTACAAAAACGCCACAGAGTGTAATTCTAATAATGCAAACACAAGGAAACATGCCAGTGGCAGACTTGGAACAATCTACTCCTGGTGGAGGCTCTTCGCCACAGTGTACAGTAAAAGTAGTAACAAGAGGGGCACCTGGGTGGGTCCGTTGGTTAAGCGTCTGACTTTGGCTCAGGTCATGATCTAGCGGTCCGTGAGTTTGAGCCCAGCGTCAGGCTCTGTGCTGACAGCTCAGAGCCTGGAGCCTGCTTCGGATTCTGTGTCTCCCTTTCTTTCTGCCCCTCCCCTGCTCATGCTCTGTTTCTCTCTGTCTCAATAATAAATAAAACATTAAAAAAACTTTAAAAAAAAAAACGTAGTAACAAGAAACACTAACCATAAATTGGTTAAAATGAAAAGATCAAGACAGTTCTTTAAAGTCTGGATTTTGCACACTACTACTAAAACCACAAACCTTGATTTACATACTCGTCATGCTGTGGAATATAGACCCTATTCACTCTGTATGGTTCTTCATGCACAACTTTCAGTTACCCCAGTTTAGTCAAATAATGTCAATCTCCCACCATGGTTCAAATTTCAATTTCCATGGTATTTTAACTGTGAGTAATTTGCATGGTATTTAACTGTGAGTAATTTGCATAAAGTACAAACTCCTCTGCTTCCTCAAATCACTATGTAAATAACAAACGTACCTTATGATCAGTAACCAATCATGTCACTTCTTTCAAAATCTGCCAGCGACTGGTCACTCATTGCCTGCACATTTAGTTCATGCACAGACAGCAAAGCACGTAGCTGTGCTGCCTGCGTGTCCCCCAGTGACACAGCCATGGGACCCCGTACACAAATGAGTGAACTGGCCACCAACATTCACAGGGTAGCAAAGAAACATAAAGTGATCATGCTGGAAGTGATACACAAACAGAATATAAATGGAATTATACAAGAAACAGCCGACCGTGGAGTTGATTATAGACATGTCACCGAAGGGATTTCATGAAGGTGAACTTATCAATAAAGAAAATAGTTGTGACAAAAAAGATGAAGATTTATGTCCCAGAGGAAGTGACATACAACAAAAAGGTTCTTTTTTTAAAGGAGCTCTTGGAGATATTTCATGAAATCACAAAGCATGAAATGGCAATTGAATCCAGATTAGCAAGGACTGTGACAATTTGCCAACTGATAAAAAAGATGCTTGCTCTGTATCCTAGTTGTAAGACAAGGAAAGGAAGATAAGCACTGTTCGAACTACTCTTGATAAGATTGTGACCAAAAAAAAAAAAAAAAATTTCATTCTCAATGCTTCTCACGCTTCAAACTGCAGTGTACTAATATTAGTTTTATTTTTCTTATTTCCCTGTGCATTTATAACCAACATGTAAGAGAGTTTTTACTATGTTTAAAAAAAACGTTAAGGGCCCTGATACAATTGTAATTTTTCCCACTGCTTATTAAGATCACTTTGCAAAGTTTCAGCTCGCATGGTAATTTTTATAGTCCCACAATGCCATGCAAAGCCAGTACCGCCTGTGTTAGCTAATCACAGGAGGATATGTGTATAATTTATTGATAAGTAAACGTGCATGGTTTGGCAGTCTGTGTTCAAACATTTTCTACTGAGGGAGTATGCAGTTAAAACAGTCTAGAGGGGCACCTGGGTGGCTCAGTCAGTAAAGCCTCCGACCTCAGCTCGGGTCATGATCTCACAGTTCGTGAGTTCGAGCCCCACGTTGGGCTCTGTGCTGACAGCTCAGAGCCTGGAGCCTGCTTGAGATTCTGTGTCTTCCTCTCTCTCTGTTTCACCGCTGCTCATGTTCTGTCTCTGTCTCTCTCAAAAATAAATACACATTAAACAAAAATTTGAAAAAATAAAAAGAGCCTAGAGACTGGGGTGCCTGGCTGGCTCAGTTGGTTGAGCGTCTGACTTTGGGCCAGGTCATGATCTCGCAGTCTGTGAGTTCAAGCCCCATGTCGGGCTCCACGCTGACAGCTCAGAGTCTGGAGCCTGCTTTGGATTCTGTGTCTCCCTCTCACCCTCTCTCTCTCTCTCAAAAATAAATAAACATTAAAAAAAATTGTTTTTAATAAATAAATAAAAGAGTCTAGAGACCACTGACTCGGACCAGGTTTACTGGAGAACACAGGAGGGCAACAGGGAAATGACCACATTCACAAGGAACTAGATAATCCAGGTATAGTGGTGTAGCTTTCTCAACTTCCCCTTGATACAAGCCTTTCCTCCCAGCCTCCAGCCTGCCCCCAGGTGCAGAGGACATCTTGAACACCTCCTATCTGGGCATGCCCTCTAGGACCGCTACCATCTTGTTTCTCAGAGGGTGGTCCTCGGACACACATCTCCCAGAGCTTGTTGGAAAGGCGGATCTGAGGCCCTACCCCTAGACCTACTGAATGAGAATCTTCATTTTAATAAGACCCTCAAGTGATAAATTTGAAAAGCACGACTCTAGACCTCATGTCTGAGCCTCTGAGGCGATGCAAGGATGAGGAAGACAGAGGGATACTCTAGGTCATGTATCTAAGGACTGAAATCTATATAGTACTGAGGCCTGCATTTTGTTTAAGGACTTACTAGTTTTCCAGGCGGACTCACCAAAAACAGTAACAGTAGCAAGAGCACACATTTAAGAAGCACACGCTCTGTGCCAGGCAGTGGGATAAACCGCTGATATCATCTCACAGAACACTCAGATGATCCGCAAAATGGGAATAATGATATTACTACAACATGCATCAAAGTTGCAGAGTTGCACAGAACCTAAGTGATGGTGGTGGTAGATTGACAAAATGGAGCTGCCTGTGTACATGAACCGCAGAGGGGGTGCGTGTGAGAATGCTTTAGTTTTAGCAGGAAAAGTCAGCTGCTTAGCTTGAACCACCGGCTCCCTTTTTCTTTAGGCTCTCTCTAGACTACTTTACTGGGTTGCTGCCCACAGCCAACAAATTGCGGACCACCTCAAAGGTGGGGCGTGGGTCAAAATCCCAACTGGCTGTTTTGCAGACATGAACCATCTTCGTATGGAAATTCAGGGCACCAAGGAGAGCCAAAGCAATCTTGAAATAGAAAGAGCCAAGTTGGAAGACTCACATTTCCCTATTTCAAAACGTACTATAAAGTTGCAAAAATCAAGACAGTGTGTTACTGACATACAGGCAGACATACAGATAAATGGAAGAGAATTAAGAGCCCAGAAATAAAGTCATGTGTCTATTGTCAACTGATTTATGAAAAGGGAGCCAAAAGAATTCAATGAGGAAAATGATAGTTTTTTTAACACATGGTTCTAGGACAACTGGATATCCACATGCAAAAGAAGTTGAACCCATTCCTCATGCTACAAACAAAAATTAACTCAAAATGGATCGCAGACCTACATGTAAGAGCTAAAATTATAAAATTCCTAGAAGAAAACATATGAGTAAATCTTCATAACCTGGGGACAGGCAATGATGTCTTAGATATGACCCTAAATCACAAGACACAGAAGAAAACTACAGCTAACACGGACCACATCATAAGCAAACAATTTTACGCCTCAAAGGAAACCACCGGGGTGGGGGGGTGAGAAGATAATCCACAGAATGGGAGAAAATATTTATAAGGCATACATTTTGGTAGGGGACTTGTATCTAGAATACACAAAGAATCCTTGGGACGCCTGGGTGGCTCAGTTGGTTAAGTGTCCGGCTCTTGGTTTCAGCTCAGGTCATGATCTCACAGTGTGTGGGTTTGAGCCCCACGTCTGGCTCTGAGCTGACAGCTGCGGAACCTGTTTGGGATTCTTTGTCTCCCCCTTTCTCTCTCTCTGCCCCTCCCCTGCTCACTCGCTCTCTCTCAAAATAAACATTTAAAGAAAAAAAAACCCCAAAGAATCCTTAACATTTAACAATAAAAAGATAACTCAATTAAAGTGGGCAAAAGAAATTTCCCTGACGAAGGTACACAATGGCCAAATGCACATGAAAAGGTGCTCAACATCTTCCACCAGCACAGAAATGCAATCACGAGCACAAGATGCATTTCACATCCACCAGGACGGCTATCATCAAACAACAGAAAATGGCAACTATGGGTGAGGATGTGGAGAATGGTAACCTGCATACGATGCTCGTGTGAATGCAAAAGGAGACACCCACTTTAGAAGAGTCTGTTTCTCGAAATGTTAGAGACGAAGTTACTACCTGACCCAGCAAGTCTATTCCTAGGTACATATACCCAAGACAAAAGAAAACGTCCGTCCACGCATATTCGCTAAAAAGTGGAAACAACTCAAATGCCCAACAGCATGTGAATAAACAAAATGTGGTATATCCAAAAAGCGAACGATTATTCACCAATTAAAAGGGGTGAAGTGCTGATAATTGCTATAACACAGATGAGTCATGAAAACAAGTTAAATGAAAGATGCCAGTGACAAAATACTGTATACTGTATGATTCTCCTTGTATGAAAAATTCAGAATAAGTAACTCCATAGAAAAAGAAAATAAAGGTTACCTAGTGCTGGGCGGGGGGAGGGGAGGGTGGGGGCCGGGTAGCTACAGGGCCAATGGGGAGAGACTACTAATAGGTATGGGTTTTTTCTTTAGGGTGATGAGAATGTTCTGGAATGAGTGGTGACAGACGCACAACTCTGAGTACACTAATGACCACTGAATTGTACACTTTATATAGTGAGTTGCATGGTGTACGAATTAGAATTCAACAAAGCTGTTGAAAAAAACTGGGGGCCTAGCGTTGTTCCCATGATTTCCCCACCTTAAGGACAGCTCTGATGATTCTGGCCAGAGGCTAGAGCTCAGGTGTTCCCTTAAGCCTGGCCCAGTTCCACTTCTGTAGCCATCTGTTATTAAAAAAGAAGAGTATCTTTATTCTGAAGGAATAATGAATGTGATGCTAGATAGCTGGGCGGTGAGGTCCTTCCAGACCCAGGGTTATAATTAACATAGTTGCCAACTCACAAGCCAGTCCCACTTGGCAGTTTTCAACACTCTCCATGAAGGAACCTAGCTTCTAGCCTGGGCCCCTTCTCAGAGGAGCCACGGAAACTAGCTAGCGAACAGAGTTCAAGTTTTGGTCTCTAAAGAAAAATAATAAGGCCTAAGGAAGATGGTTGGGGGAGGTGCCATTGTTAATGCGGTACAAGTGTGACACTGAATTTCTCTCCTTCCCCTCAACTAATTAGATTTCCATTTTAATTAGGCTGACTCCATCTGCTATCCCTTCTTAAATCCTTATACCAGCAGAACATGAGATTGCACCCCAGTCCAAACTTTCTTTCCAGCCAGGTTTGAACAGCGAAGAATTTACACAAGTCAGAATCTGAAAAGGCTTATTTGTATAATTAATAACTCAATTAGGTGAGATACTGTGGGCAATCTACATTTCAAGTATGACATTGCCCCCTGCATGAGTTAGCCCAGGAGAGCAGCACTTTAGAAAGAACACTAGAAATGACATTTCCGTATGTCCCCGAGATTCCAGGGACATCAACTCACCAGGAGAAGCCAGACAGAAATCTAAATGCATGACTCAAAGTGCTCAATTCCCACTGGTAGTTAGTTACTCATGTTGCTTTGTAGAAAAGAACTCTCAAGTATCGAGTTTAACATAAATACGCCTGTTCCCTGCGTATTTTCCAAACTTTCAAGGCTGCAAGCTCTTTCCAGACTTCTAGTTACAAGGGAAGAGAAGTTAATTGCTCCGACCCCCTAAAAGACCAGGGCAGACTAGCAAATATGTACACACACAAACATGCATGCACAGAGCATCGTGCGCTCATTTTTTTGAGGGGCTTGGATTTTTCATCAAGAATCCGGCAAAGCTCGCCTGCTGGGTCCTGTAGTCATTCCCAAACCTGGAGCCTCCCCCCTCATGCTTTCAGTCAGTACGTAATTCAGACCTACGTGCATCAAAAGTTCAGAGGCCAATTTGTAAACTGCCCAGGGTTCTGGAAGGGGTCACCCATGTGAACACCAGGGACATCGCCCATAAATTATGAAATGAAGTGCCATAATTTGTCATACAATGTGCTTTTCTTCTCTTTTTTTTTTTTTTTTTTTTCAGGAGAGCTCTCAACTTGCACAGCTAGCTCTTAAGAGTTAACTGAAGATGTTGTAAAGACCTTAAAATGAGGCCCAAAGGAAGAAGAGGAATATTCTTCCTCCCCCAACTCCACTTTGGAGTTCCGAATCAACTTCCTAATTCTGCTGTTTCTGGGCCAACCACCCCCACCCTTCCCTATTCCCTTCCTAAGAACCAATTGGATCTCAGCCTGTTCCTTCTTGGCTCTGCCAGAAGGGAGCCCTCCTGCATGCCTAGGACCACCCACAGACTCCTGGCTCTGTTTGGACAGGAGGACCCAACTGCAAACAGGGAACATCTTGCCTGTTTCCAAAAGGGAGGGGGCTGAGTCATCTTGGTTCAAGCAGTCAGATCGGAGCCACATTACACCCCCGTTGTATCTACAACAGGGGTATCCGAGCTGTTGATGGACCAGGGCTGAGCTGGCCAGAGCATTACTTCTACAGGTTTATAAACCACAACGACTTCCAAGGCCCACCCACGCCCCACCAAAATGCAGATTCAGTAAGTCCTGTATTTTTTTTTTTTTTTTTTAATGCTTCCTTGGAAGTGTAGACGGACTGCTGGATTTGGGAACCACTGCTCTAGAACTGAGACACTAAAGTAAGGCTTTCAAAGAACTGAGATGAGAAGGAAATATGGGAAAACACGTGCTTCCTGACAGCGACACCACAGGAGTCTATCTGGGGGCCTTTGAGAGGGCAACCACCCGCATTCTGTTGTACATGGAGTTGGTCAGAAAGACAGGGGTTTTTTCTGATTTTGTTTTGTTTTTTTTTTTTTTTTTTTTCATGACAACTGTGGAAGTGAATGGACTTGGCTTCTAGTTCTACCTGTGAGGTTGACTTAGGAGCTGGGAAACCTTCAACAAGCCTGAGCCTCCATTTCCTCAGGTAATAAACGGGGATGGTGAGGCCAAGGGCAGTAACTATAATTGCTAATAATTTTATTGTGTGCACTTTGCGCTGGTTGCTGTTGGTTCACTGGGGAGGTGTGAGTGAGAAGTTAGGTATTTCCCGTAATGTGCTTAGCACACTGCCTCACACAATGTTATAGAGCAGCTACTGTTATGGTTTTCTGGCTTTATTTGACCAGAAAGATAATCGCCCTGTTGTCTCTTTAAAGAGGCCCAGAAATTTGCACTCGCCTCCAGGCAACGGCCTCCTGGTCACCTTGGCCCCCGCCCCACCCCTACTCTTGGCCTGGTTTGTGATACTGCCCCTGACACACACACCTTTAGGTTCCAGCGTGAAAGGCCCTCGTTAAAATAAAACTATTCCATGGAGCAAAACATTTTCCTGCTAGCCATTAATACTTCAGATACAGTTTCTCATTCTGGAGAATTCTAAAGATTTTAGGACTTAAAAAAAAAAAAAAAGAAAACGTTAGGGGTAAGCAGAATTCAAGGTTAAGAGAAGACAGGGTAAAATTCATATACCCTTTAAGGTCAAAGATCTTCATCTTAGGAACACTGACACTTTAGAAAAGGTAGTATAACCCATGCACTCTCTCTCTAGAAAAATCCTAAAAATGTGTGGGCGTGCACACACATAAAATATTTTGCGTGTTATTTCAGGGGATTTGTTCCACGGAGGGCCATCAATGGATACCCTTGAAAAACCGTAGTGTTGGGGCGCCTGGGTGGCGCAGTCGGTTAAGCGTCCGACTTCAGCCAGGTCATGATCTCGCGGTTCGTGAGTTCGGGCCCCGCGTCGGGCTCTGGGCTGATGGCTCGGAGCCTGGAGCCTGTTTCCGATTCTGTGTCTCCCTCTCTCTCTGCCCCTCCCCCGTTCATGCTCTGTCTCTCTCTTTCCCCGAAATAAATAAAAAAATGTTGAAAAAAAAATTAAAAAAAAAAAAAGAAAAACCGTAGTGCCTAAGTTAAAAATCCATCAAGGGCTGGCAAACTCTTTCTGCAAAGAGCCAGATGGTAAGTATTTTCAGCTTCAATGGTCACGTGGTCTCTGTCACAACTACGTAACTCTGCCATTGTAGAGGGAAAGCCACCACAGATGGTAACTCAAACAAGCTGCATGGCTGCGTTCTAATAAAACTTTATTTATAAAAACAGGAGGTGGGCCACATGTAGGATCTAGTGTACAGACCCTTGCTTGCGAGTTTTGTTAAGTCACTGCGGGCCAAAACTCACCCTGGGAACGTACAGGACCACAGCCTGCTATGCCACGGACTAAAGTGTGGCAGGCGTTCATGACCGCCGCCCTGTAAGTCCCCTCAGTCCGGCCTGAGTGTCTTCACGGTGCACTACTCTGGGTGCCTAGTACAGAGGCAGGTCCAAGGAGGCCTGCTTACCTCTCTCGTCCATCTCTGGACCCCAGACCCTCAAGCATCATGTCCCCTGGGCTGCTGGCATTTAAAACTCCCTTCTCTATCAATTTCTCTGGAAAATGCAGCTCCACATACACTCATAGGATTTGAAACACAGACTTGTACTGGTTCATCTCAAGCAGGTTTTGAAGGGGATACAGAAAAAGAGGAACACAACCTTGATCCCAGAGCGGGCCAGGGTTGTCTGGAGTGGCTATACAAGTTGCTTAAGTAGGACTGCCATAGGATGGAAAAGGGCCTTGTTAGATTTGACAAATTTCATGAGAAAACACCACATCTTAACATGAGCATGATTAAAACGCAATCTGCAGACAGCGGGAAGAGAAAGCCACTCTTTTCCCCTGTGGTCATGTTTTTTTAAAGAACCTTTTAAATAATATACATGGCTGTAATCAGATGCTACCCAAAGATAGACAGGACATTATTAACCACAGAAGAGCCTGTTTCTCATCCGTTCTCTGCTATACTTGTCCTATCCAACACACAGAAGATACATCTGGGCTAATAATTAAACAACATTCAAGGGAGCTTTTCTGCCGTGTGGCTGCAGACGACCTATTGAATCCTAAACTTGGATAAGTTTGTCAGTGCAGTGTGGGTGCACTCACCTCGACAATCAGAGACAAAAATCACTTGATTGAAAAACCACTTGGAATTTTACAGCCTAGCTCCCAATTTGCTTACATTTCCCAAGGAATTTCTTCTTAATGTAAAATATCTTCCTGCTGATGCGAGTTGGGCGAGGGGAGGGGCCGAAGGGAGGCTGTTTTTCATCCAGACAAAAACGGCTAAAGAACGTGAACTTGCACTAGGGGAGTCTGGACCCCAACACCATGTGCCATGGGAGGAGCACACTGGGTGTTGGCTTAGTCTGTGAGCCTCACTGCTGCGCCATAAAAGTTTCAAACACTGCCATGATCGAATAATTGTAAATTCTTGAATTCGGTCAATTTAAAAACATTCCAAGGAACATTACCACAAAACAGCTTCAGAGTAAACAAGCGGGTATTTCCATGGTCCCCCCCGGCCCCCCGCCAGCCATGCAGAATGTCGAAAACACTGCATCCTTCAAGGAACAACTTTGATTCAGGTCACCAGCCACCTCGCCTCCCGAAAAGACATACTTGCCTGTCTTCCAAGCATTTACACTTGCTGACATCACCAAAAGAATGCGAGATGAAGCGAGCCTTTTACTAGATAAACATTTGGTTTTGATAAGGGAAGCTCATTTCTTCTAAATGGAAACAAACCAGGAGGCCACAATTACACTTCTTCCCTGGAGGCGAGTCTAAGAGAGGGCTCCGAGACAACAACAACTGGGTGCTATGGGCCTGGGCGCTTAACACAGGAGAGAGGAGCTCTGCCCTGTGCTGGGAAGCCATGTTTGGTTTTGCTCTTAGAGAGCCGTCTGAGTTTCCTAATTAGGAAGAAGCCTGGAGAACATCAAGAGGTCAAATATTTATTCGCGGAGAAGAGGCCAGGCTTGCCTAATGCGCTCTCCCGATGGGTAGGTGAGTCACTTCCAAAAGCGGCCAGAATCACAAGCTGCTGAATTTACAAATGGCTGCCAATCCCAGCGGTTAGGACCTCCTTCCCTAAAGCTTCAGGCATCCCGCCCGCCAACCCGCGTGGGGGCTCCGCACAGCACGAGGGCAGGACTGCGCTCCTTGAGAGGTCAGCTCTGGTCCCTGCCATTTCAGAAAGCCTAGGAATGTTTCTCTTCCCTCGACTTGACTCCTAGGACCAGCTGTCAACCTGGAAAGGTTATTACCTTGAAGAAAGCTGGGTGTCTGGAAGATAAGTAGCTAGGCCCTATGATGCTAAGTCTTTGTTTCCTTCGTTCCAGAGTTTTCTCCCGTCACCCACGGTCCGCTCCTTTTCTCCTCCCTGCCTCTGTCCCCAATTTCTCCTCACCCCACCCCTACACCTTTGCACCAAACCCCGAAGGTCCTTTGAAGAAAGCAACACCATTTTTCCTTCCTTGTCTTCAATCTGTCACTAATAGGGATCGGTATTTTCCAGTTACATAAGGAGCGCCTGTGTGGCTTTACAACATATGCTGACAAATCATTTGGCAAACACTTTCTTTTGTTGCAACAAATTGCACTGTGGAGGACTGTAGCATTGGCAACCAAACATGTACACTCTTAATGAAGCAACAGAGATAAGAAATCCATCTCGATGCTGACTGTAGGCTCTGGGGAGCCAGAATCGTATTAAAAAGGAAAATCGTGATCTATGATAGAGGAGGGGATGTTTGTTGGAATGGTTTCCAGATGGATCCAAAAGAGAGGTTACTAAAGAATCATGCAAGGTTCACATGGAGGGTGCTGTTAAGCCACAATTTATTTTGGAGGAATTTTCCCCAGCTTTATCAATGTAATTAAGACTTCATAGAATGTTCCCTAAAGTGGGACAGTGTACCAGGTTAATTGATGGTAAGGGAGGAAAAGCATGCTCGCTTGAGAAAAGATAATGCTTCATTTATTAACAACAAGGATTACTCAGATTCTACTATGTGTCAGGCACTACTCTAGGCTGTTGACATATTAGTGGATCAAACAAGATTCCTGCCCTTATGTTTACTGCAAAGTGGGAGAAGGGTAAACAGACCAAAAAAAAAAAAAAAAAAAAAAAGACCTAATAAATAAGCAAGCTAAATATTGTATTAGAAGACAGTTAAGAGTTCTGCATGAAAGAAAAAAAAGTTTATTAGAAAGACTGGGAATCCCAAGGAGGAATGCGATCATTAGAAATAGACCGTCCAGGTGGACCAAAGACTTTAAGGAAGTAAAGGTATTCCAGGCAAAAGTGACATCTGATGCAAAAGCCCTGAGGCCAGCACAGGCAAGGCGTGTTCAAGGAGCTGCCAACAGTCCTGTGTCACTGGAGCAGTGAGTCTGAGTGTGTGGGGAGGTACTAGGGGTGGGGAAAGGGGATACTGATCACATGGTAGCTCCAAGGTCACTGAGGGGCTTTGGCTTTTAGACTACGGGAGACAGGGTTGCCTCGGATTCAAGACCTGACTTACATTTTCTAAACATCCGTCTGGAGGCTATTGTTGGAACCCGGGCAAGAGACGGTGGTGACTGGAACAGGGGTATGTGGGACAAGGTCAGAGTCTGCATGGTCTAAAGGCAGAGCCACTAACTCTTCCTGGTGGCCTGAGTGGAAAATGTAAGAGGAAGAGAAGAGTCCAAGATGACCTCAAAGATTTCCTGAGAAATGGGACGAACGAAACTGTGACGAGGTGACACGGCAAAGCCACAGCTGCAGTGGGGAGAAGAGGAGGAATCCAGCCTTGGGCATGTTAAGCTCCCTCCGTCTGCCAGTCACCCAAGAAGCGAGAGATGCCGAGACAGCCACCGAGCCCAGGGAGGGGTCGGAACTAGAGATGCACAGCTTCGCGCTGGGGGCATCTGGAGCACTTGGAGGCATGCGAGGGGCGAGTCACCACTCTTAGAGGCACTTTATGTACAAAGCCACCCTGACCCAGGAAAGGGTTTTGATTCCCCTCTCCGGCCAGTGCTGAATCAGAAGCCCTGATAACAAAAGCCGACCCCAGACAGAAGCGGAGAAGCAGTCACCCCTCTCTCTCCAAACCCAAGTCTCCGTCAGCTCACGACGCACGAAGAGAGTCCCATGAAAGCTTGCATGAAGCTTTCAGAGACAGTAGAGTGGGTGACTCCTGTGTATTTTGAAAATTATATGGTGCTTCAAGAGAAAGAAGATAATGGAGGAAAAACAGCAGGAGTTCTACAGCTCTGGTGTGCAGTCAAAATAACCAGTTCCCTGAATTAAATCCCTCCGTACTAATTTCCATTGAAGTCCTATTTCCTGCGCCTACTAAGTGTTCAGGCCTCCCCCGAGAAGGCTCTCACCGCTCCTCTCCACCTCCCGGAGCTCCCAGAAGCCATCTGCAAAAGATCTACCTCTCCAAACCAAGAAGCACTTTATTTATACTTCTCATAAAACTCTTCACGTTTTTATATATTGATTGATATATACTTTGTCTTGTTTCAGGGAGAGCTTGAGGCAGCTTATGAAAAGACATAAAATACAAGATGGCATAAATTTAAAATAGGAACAAAAGGAAAAGAAAAATGAGGACGGGGACATGAAATGGATCCAAGAAGGAGGTTCAACTGCATACCGAGAAGATGTATGGGCCACAAATTTGGCTCTAAATTTGTAGCAGCCGATGTGGAAAGGAAAAAAAATGACATAATTACACAACTTGCTGTGTCCAGAAAGTAAAATGAGTTAAAACACTCCCAGGCGCCCTAGATAACATCACTCTCTCCCTTCCCTTCAGGCACCCAGCTCACGACTTGTCTACAGGAGCTATTCAATGTCTGTGGATGTGGGAATGAATACATAAGCAAATAAACTGATTCGCCCATTCATTTATCATTCATTCCCTTACCTCATGCGTACTTCCTGAGCATAAACTATGTGGCGGGCACTGAACTAAGTGCTGGGGGCAGATGGGTGAATAAAACAAACACAGTCACTTCCCAGTGAAGGAGCATGACAAAACACAAACCTACCAATAAAATAATTACCAAGTGCCTCATGCTATGAAGGGAATAGCCAGGAGGCTGGGATGCAAATATGGGGAAATAAAATATGGATTGTGAATGGGTGTGGCTTGGGTAGGCCTATCTAAAGAGGTGAGAATGGCTGAGACCTGAAGGATGAGGGAGCTGTGTGTAGAACCAGGGAGCTACAGAAAAGCACCGTGCAAAGGTCCTGAGGCAGAAACAAACTTAGCGTGATGGAACAGCCAAATGCAACCAGAGCTCACCGCGCCTTAACTGCAGTAGACAGGGCAGAAAGTGGCATGAGGTGATCAGTAGCAAATCAGATCACACAAGGCCACGCAGAATCTCAGAAAGAATTTGGTTTTGTCCTAAATGCAATGAAGGGTTTAAGCTAGGGGTGTGATACCCAACATACATTTGAAAGATCACTCTGGCTACACGTGGAGAGCAGGACAGGAAGGCAGACGGGAGGCAGGAAGATCAGTAAAGAGGCTGTTTGTTGTCTGGGCAGACATGAACTGAAGAACAAAAATAGAAAAAAGGTCGGAGGGGGAAGGGGTAGGTTACAAATGAATGAGAGGACGTGGAGTCATCAGGATCTGGCAAGTAGTTTGGATAATTAGGAAGGAAATCATGAAGGGAAGGAAGTCAGAACGGCCCAAAGTTTAAGACCCCGACGATCATCGTGTATGTGTGCTTAAACACGCCGTCTGGTACCTCCAAGCTTCCTGAATTAGAACCCAGAGGTGGGCCCAAGCACCCATATTTTTAAGAAGCTGCACGGATGACTCAGCACACAGTAATTCAGGCAATGCTCAGGCTGTTGTAGAAGTATGGCACTCTGTTTGGCCACGTCTCCAATAATAAAAAGTTATGCTCAAAGTACAAGTAATTGCTAACAAAGCGGTGAATAATTATTCCTTGGTTTTGTTTTTGCCTTCATCGGGGTCTCAAGTGCTACAATTCAGCCAACTGTTTCTGGGGTTCACTTTTTGGCAAGTGGTGGCGGGGGGCCGGGAGTAGGGGGGAGGGAGAAACGGGGATGAACTACAGGGAAGGAGAATGAAACATACTTGCCAAACTGTTCCAGAATCTTTCTTAGAAGCTCAGATCAGGAGTAGAGCTTGCAGACTATTCGAGGGTAGACGTGAAAGGTCTAGATTTGCTTTCCAACTTTGGAAGTCTTTCTCCCTACTGTTCCAGATCAAGGCTTTCTAGGCTTTACCAGTCTCCACGAAAGACAATTTGATCACCCGCTCTGGTAATGAACTCCCACTGTTGGATACCTTTGTCTGAAAAGTTCCCTCACTATTCTAACTTAAATCCAGGAGCTGTTATTTAAACTCATTTCCTCCTTAACTGCTAGGGGATATTCAAAAGGGTTGGCCTTGATCTTCCTGAAGCAATCCTTCACGTGCAATAATATAAAAGACTCTTCTGTGTTTGAAGGGGAAAAAAGGAGCACATAAACTCAGCAAAAAAAGAAAATGGAGAAAAATTACTCTCAACTTTCATTCCCAGGAATGGTCTTCCAGAAAAACATAAAATGATTTATCACATACATATGTTAGCATCTGGAGTCAAACTACAAACTATAATTACGATTAGAATTGTTGAATTTTGAAGTGGGAAGGAAAGGACAGTTAAAAAAATACGTACGTATTATTAACCATTCACTATAATTTAATTAGGTTTTTTCATGTCAGCCTCCCGGTCACCAACAGGAAGCATGCCCTTCCGAATGCCTGTGAGAAACCAGAGCTGAGAGGGTTCATGAGGCCTGTCCGTGGCCATGCTGCCCACTTGTGCAAGGGACAGAAGTCAAATTCCAAGATGCATCTGTTGGGGCCCGAAAAGCAGCAGTTAATGCCAATTCCATTCCCCCCCCCCCCCCCCAGGGAAGCAAGAGGAATCTCTGAAGACATTTTTGGTTGTCCAACTGGGAGGGGAAGGTGTTTCTGGCATCTAGAGGGTCATCTAGAAGCCAGGGATGCTTCTGGGCATTCTGTAACGCACCAGATAGGCCCCAAAGCCAAGAACTAGTGACTCAAGATGTCAATAGTGGCCAAGGCTGAGAAACTTTGCCTCACAAAATTCTCCAGTGAAATCCTTCACTGACAGATTGAAAAATGCAAGCACAAAGATTTAGGAGGAAAGAAGTTTATACTTCTCAACCTAATACCTCACTGAATTATTATCTCGAGCTACCTGGAGCGAGGTTGCCTTCCTACAGAAAGAAAAAAATCTGATTCATTTTGTTTGGCATTTCATAGATCTAACAAGAGATATTTTTTAAAAGCACTCAAGGAATAAGCATGATTCATTTCTTTCCAAGGCCAGGGTGAAGGCTTGCTTTGAATGTGCTCAACTATTACTGCCTGGTTCTTCTGAAAGGAGCAGGCCAGAGTCAATGGTGAAAGCGTCAAGCAGCGGCTACCCGGGAAGTTCTTCACATGGTGGTTGAGAGTTCTGGGTCCAGAAGCAGCTGGTCGACCACTGAATGCCAGCTTCTCCATTTATTCATTGCAAAACCTTGGGCAAGTTACTTAAACTCTGTGTGTCTCATTTTTCTAACCTGCCAAAGGAGGGTAATAAAAACTTGAACCTCATGTGGTTACCATGAGGCTTAATGGAGTAAAATGCTTAGTATAATGCCTGACTCTGAATATTTGCTGCTATTAGTATTACGATTGCTAATTCTTATTCCCTGAGTGAAATACGAGAACAGCAGGAAGTTCTAGATTTGAAAAAGAGTTTAGGAATAAATAGAAATTTAAGACACATCCAGTTGGGCATCTGACTCTTGATTTTGGCTCAGGTCATAATCCCAGGGTTGTGGGGTTGAGGCCCGCGTTGGGCTCCGCACTGGGTTTGGAGCCTGCTCAAGATTCTCCCTCCCTTCCCCCTCTCTCTCTCTCTCTCTCTCTCTCTCTCTCCCCCTCCCTCACCTCTGTCCCTCTCCCCTGCACACTCTCTCTCTCAAAAAAATTTTTAATTAATTAAAAAAAAATTTAAGACATGTCAAGTGCTCCCAAACTCAACTCTGGGCATCACAGTTTCTTAAAAAACAGACAGTGCTCAGATGGAGGCCACATACAAACAGGCCCTTTGCACCTGCTCTAAGGGCTATATGAGCCAATGGATGTGTAAACAGGTGGACAATTTAAATGCCCGTGTACTTAGCGTGTCTCACACATGACACTATACATCACATCACACCTCAGTTGTGTTTCTAATACCATGAAGTAAGCGCTCTTCCAAGATGTCCTCTTACCAGCAAGGAAAGGAAAATCTACTGAGGTTAAGAACCATGCCCAAGGGCACTTAGCCAGTTCAAGACAAGCACCAAGACCAGAATGCAGGTGCACTGGACTCTGACCACTGAGTGGTAGTGCCTCCACCTGCCTTTTACCCTGGGAACAAAAGCACAGCATGACCTAGGGATGCACAACGATGAATCACTTTTCCTGGAATGGACTTGAGCAACACGCAGTGTTCTTGGTTTTTGCTTTTGTTTTGTTTTTTGGTTTTTGTCTGCCACATTTTCTCTCTAGGCTGTCCACTAAGTGCTATAGATTTAGGAGGCCCAAATAAAGCACACATATCTAAGGACACCTGCTGAGATGCCTTCTGGAGAGCATTTGGTCTGCCCAGGATCTGGAGAACAAAGGAGGAATTGTGCAAGCCACATTCATCTTGGAGCCTCCAGAATTATGCCACTTATAAAAAGGGTGGCTCCTACGAGAATGGGGAGGGTGCCTGCGCGAGAGCGTTAAGTCCAGGGCTGGGCCAGATGGCTCTGATAACCGGCACTCCTTCTCCCAAACTGCAGTCTTGCCCACCAGCACGGAAGTCTGCTCCCTCAAAAAAGTCCACACCATCACCCCTTTTCAGCTCTCCAAGCAATACCTCTGTGGAAAACACCTCATGTTCGAAGCCAAAGGTTGCAGGGACTTGGGAGTCCTGCCACCGAGTCCTGGAAAGATGCTCTCAAAGAGCAGAACCAACCTGAAGAGTTTGATAAGTTGGACCAGGCATGTCTGCCAGCCATGGCTGAGTCCACAGGTCAGGCAGCATCTGAGAGTCCCAGGAGAGGTTCTAGGAAGTCCCCAGTTCTAAGCACATAGGTGATGCCAGGCTCTGGAGCCAACACTACACATGCATGGAAAGAACAGGATGGTCTGTTTCCAAGTGGCACATAAAATAACGGAAGGGGTTTGAAGGAGACACTCGCCGGCCCAGAACCTTTGTTTTCAGCACAACACAAGACCAGGGCCCAAGAGACCAACACACTGTTAAATGGGGTAAAAGGAGTCATTTCTGCTCCTTCTCTCTTTTGTGTGTGTGTGTGGTGTGTGTGTGTGTGTGTGTGTGTGTGTTGGGGGATGGGTGGTCTGAATTCTTTTCTTGGAAGTTTTATTTTAATTCTAGTTAACACCAGTGTATATTAGTTTCAGGTGTATAACATGGTCCTTCTACACTTTCCTACCTCACCCGGCGCTCATCACTGCCAAGGGCCTCCTTAAACCCCATCACCTATTTCACCCATCCCCCCACTCGCGGCTCCTTCTATCTTACCTTATGTTCTTATTCTGTTTTAAAAATAACTCTTCTAAATTATATTCTCCATGCACCTAACTCAAATAGAAAACACTCAAAGGCACAGATTTATAGAACAAAAAAATCATCGGTAACCCCACCACCCAGAATCACTGAAGGTTTTAGGGTGTGTGTGTATTAACTTTTCCAGGAACATGTTAAATCAACAACAGAAACATGATTTCAGGGATGCCTGGGCGGCTTAGTGGGCTAAGCATCCAACTCATGACTTCTGCTCAAGTTGTGATGTCACAGTGCGTGAGTTTGAGCTCCTTGTCAGGCTCTGTGCTGACAGCGTGGAGCCTGCTTGTGATTCTCCTTCTCTTGCTCTCTCTACCCCTCCCCTTCTGGTGCACGCCTATGTTCTCTCTCTCAAAATAAATAAATAAATAAATATTTTTAAAAAATGATTTCAAGTAACACTCTGTGTTATACAGGTTTTCCGCACTTAAGAGGGTATCATGGGTTTGTTTTTTTTTAATACGATGTCATATATATAGTTTATTGAGCTCCTTAATCTTGTGACATGTAAGGATTAGGACACTGAGACCAAGTAGTAAGTAAGGTTACCTGGCTCAACAAACAACACATAAACAAAAGGACACGGGTCTGTTTAAACAAAACTTTCCAGGTAGTCAAATCTGAATTTCATAGAATTTTCATACGTCCCAAAGTATTTTCCTTGTTTTTATTTTTCCCTACCATTTATAAATGTAAAAACCATTCTTAGCTTACAGATTTTGCAAACACGGGCAGTGTGCCCTATGTGGCCCTCAAACCAGCAGTTACCAAGCCCTGACTAAGAACAGTGAAAACCGTTTCTTTCCTTATGTTTTGGTTGTTCTGGTCTTGAACTTCAGGAACAGACTAGCCAATGCCAGTGACATTTCCATGCCTTAATGTAATGAGACCAAAAGCCTGCAGAAGGTTTTAAAATATTAGACAGCGGGGCCAGGAAAGGAAAAACACTAGGCGAGCAGACAAATCATGTTGGTTGAACACTTAATACATGCCAGGCACCAAGCTAAGGGCTTTACACATCTTAGTGAGGATAGGAGAGGCCACGACGCCATAACAAGCGATGCCAGCAGCTCAATGAATACAATCACAGAGGCTACTTCTCCCTCCAGCTACACGCCCACTGCCCCATGGTCTCCACTCCTGAGACCAGACTGATGGAGCAGCCTCTCTTACGATCACTACCAGGGGAAGGACAGGAAAACATGGCAAACTGCACTGCAAAGTCACATATATCTCTCCACGTATAATTAATTAGGCAAAGCACATTAAATGATCATGACTGAGAGTAACAGGACTCATACCAGAAGTCTTCTGGGGGAGTAGGAGAGGAAGATACTTGTGATACTTACTTTATCCTAACAATCCCTTGAGACAGAAATTATTTTCCCCATTTTACAGATGTAGAAACAGGACGAGAATTAAGCTGGCTCACATCTTACAGCTAATAAGCACAGAGCTGGTATGTGACCCCAGGTGATCAAACTTCAAAATTCATACTCCAATCCCTAGACTCTTTCAATTTTCTGCAAACATTGGACATGTGTATCAGCCTGAAGGTCACCCACCAGTAAGTATTTATCACTATCCAGTTGAACAAAATGATGGGACTATGATCCCAATAGGTCACACATCGTGAGAAATGTTATCTAAGCTATGCCTACAAAACATTGAGGAATATACTGGAGAGATGGGCTCCTTCCTAGAGGGAGAAATACTCAACTGACCCAAACAGATAAGACTTAGAATACCATCATGTAACAAAACATCAGTGAGACAGAACTCAACTGTTTTCGGAGATATTTTGCTTTAAAAGGAGAATGCCCTACCTTCTTATATAATTAACGAATATGGTAAGACTCAAGAAACACATAACCAATTCACAGTTAAATGGAATAGCATTTCAGGGAACTCAGCATGAAGCAACTATTGGACCAAAGGAAGAAGAAGAACATTGAGAGACCCAATTGTGTGGGTCTTAGTACAACCATTAAAGCCAATAATGAATGATGGGGGGACTCATTATCAGGATCAACACCCATGCCCTAGAGACACCCTAATGATTTCCTGTCATACAGAAACCATGTCTGTGTTGTTTGCAAAGGATATCCCATGATTATTGTCTATATCTACCCATTACATGTTCTAGACAACTGGCCACAGGGCTTTCCAAAATACAACTCCACGAGGAAGGCACTGTCATCTCACTTTACAAGCGAGGGAAACTGAGGCCTTAATTTGCTCAAGGCTCACACAGCTAATAAATTACAAAGTCAGGATTCAAATCCAGATTTCTCTAATTCCCCCTAGTCTTCCCACCGTGCCTGGAGGTCCATCCACATACGGCCGAAAGCTCTCAGGAGGCACCCACAACAGCTTCTGGCCACGAGGGTCATCATCCACAAAATGTCCAGTCACGACGGAAAGGCACTTCATGTGAGCACTCATCTGTCAGGATCCCAGTTTGCCGGTCATCACACAGACCAAACCAACAGTGACTCAAACAAAACACAGTTTATTTCCCTCTTGGCTAACACTCTGAGGATATGCTAAGCAGGGCTGACTGGAGATCCCATGGTTTCAGGGACCCAGCCTCCCTCTCTGTAATGCCCCCAGCTTTACATAGCTGTGTCATCACAAGTCAATGATCCCTCACTGCCACCATGGTCACATCCCTGAGACTGGGAAGAAAGAGACCAAGAGGAAGAGGAGGGTTTGCTTCTCCTTCTGAGAGTGTACCCAGTAGGTTCCCTCATCCACTGGTCCTAACCAAGGGACCTGGCTCCATCTGGTTGCAAGGAGGCTAAGAAGTGCATCAATTTCAGCATACAAGTAGACTGGATGTGGGAGAATGGATGTTGGGAGAAGACAGGCAGCTCTGCCACAAGGTCGTAAGGAATGGGGCACTCAAGTCCTCAGCATGAGACACAAGAAGAGGATTAGCCCTGCTGCTTTATCCTGTTGACAGCCGTTTCCCTCCAGCTGCACAAAGCAGTGAGAAAGGAAGAGGGAAAGAACAAGAGTGGCAGGAGACAATGAGACGACTGCATAGTGCAGGGTGTGAAAGACAGAGGACAAGGGGCAGAATGAGGTCCGAACCATTTATCCTCCCACCTCCAAGTAACGACACCTGCCATCTCCTTCTCGCACAGGAGGGATGTGTGGACAATTAATGGGAGAACGACCTGGAAGGGAGCAAGCCCATCTCAGGAGGGATCACCTCAGAGCAGTCCAAGCCTAGAAGGTGAGCTCACCCCGGGCTCTCCCCGGCCCTGCACAGGAGCTCACCCTCAAGCAACCTCATCGATGGCTGGCGTTGTTTCCAGACCCAACCACAAACGATTCTTCGTTCTTCTTTCTGAATCTAGCTAATTATTCCCGCTCTTGCTTTCACCAGAAGGAAAGTCACCTACCTCAGGGCACTGGTGCCTCTGACGTGGCAAGCTGTCAAGGGATATTAGGAAGGGACCGGGTCAGGATCAAGAGGAATACAAATGAAATCACTCCAAGATTAAAGAGGAAAACAATAATAACTCTAATGAGATTCATATTTCAAAGTGTCAGGCACCACGCTGAAATGATATCAACGATAATATAGAAATACATACATATGTGCACATATATGTTCTTTCATCCTCCAACCCATCCATTGTACAAAAAAAAAAAAAGATAATGAGGCTTAGAGAGATTGAAACAGGTGTCCCAAATATGCAGAACATGTTCAAGTAAGAGCGAGGGCTTGAACCCAACGTTTCTCAGGCTCTGAAGTCATTTAGCAATGCCAGCTCCTATATACGCTGCAACCACTGTGTCCCCAACACTGCCCATAGCACCTGTAGTGCCTTGAGAAGACGAAAGCTATTTCCATACAGGGGAACTTCACTCTGTGTATCAGGGGCATTTCTAGGAAGCAGCACTAAATTCAAAATTCTTTCTTTAAAAACAAAATCGTAATTTAAATGACAGTATTCTGGAGAAGACTTCCATAGGCCTAAGAGCCTCATTTTGCACAGTGTGTACGTGGTAACTCACTGTTTTGCACATTTTCATTTTCAGACACGGTGTTCGGTTATTTTCAAAGGGGGCGGTATTTACACCTGTCGTGCTTTTCATGCTATTGTAACTGTGGCTGGATTCTAATCATTCGGGAACTGGCTGTCCCAGTTTTGCATCATTCAAGAGGTTGAATTTTTCTTTCAACTGAGAACTAATGTAAATAAGGGAGGCAGGTCAGATGGGCAGGCAGGAAACTACATAGCACATGCCCGCCTGAAAGGGGTCCCAGTTACTGAGTTCCAACCAGCCTGGCAATGCTGTGAGCCCAATGTGAAATTACCAATTCATAAACATTAGCTACTGACCCCGTTCTTTAAGAAAACCTATACAGGCCAAACAACACTGCAGGTATATACCACAGCCTATGGCCACCATTTTGTACCATTGTTTTGAATTACTTGAGCCTTGGGTTGTTTTGTGAACCTCAATGGTGATGGTAGTAAAAAAACAAAAGACAGAGAAGGAACATAGATGGAGAGTAAGGGTACAGAACTTGGAGTCGCCTACATCTAGACTCCAACACCTACCAGCTAAGTGACTTTCTATGAGCTCTTAGCCTCTCTGGATCTCTGTAAAATGGGTGTAACAAGATACCTAAACTCTCAGGGGAGCTCTGAGGATTAAGTGTGACACAGCATGGTATTTAATAAATGATACCCAATTTTATCAATACTTATTTTTACCTCTTACCATGTGCAAAGCTATCAAAGCCCCTTCGTACATCTCAAGAAAGATCCTCATGAGGTGACTCTGCTTGTTCAAGCGCCCAACCACACTTCAACCTACGGAGGAGAAGCAGGCCGACCCCCAGGGATACGAGCACAGTAAGGCTTAGTTCCTGCTCTGGCCAAGTTCAGATCTGCAGATAACTCATATGAGTAACAAAGTCACTGGAAATTCAGGGACCTCAAAGATCATCTTACAAATCTCTCACTTGTGGATGAGGAAACTGAGGCACAAATGGTTACAGTCATCCAAGGTTAGAGCAAGACCCAGAGCCTAGGTGGACATTCACAGCAAGTCCTTTTGATACGATACAGCAATTTCCCCTCTGTACTACCAGGGACCACTTAGGTGACGTCTACAATCTACATAAGGTATGGAATCAGGGACCCACCTCTCAGTTTCAAAATCACCTTTGTCCAGGTCTAAGACACCCACGTGAAGCCTCAGTGTGACACCAAGAGTTTACTGGGAATCTCCTCATCTCCCTCTTCTTCCTCTCTTCCCCAGCGCCTGACCTTCCTTATTTTAAAAATAAGTACCCCTCCCTCCAAATGTAAAAGTCACCGTGTGGCTCTTGCATTTTTAATGTCCATTGTTGATAGATTTCCTTGGCACTTTGATGAGACTGCCAGCACCATTTCACAGAGGCTCTTTTCCAAGTATCATGGACTCTATAGTGTTCATGAGACCGTGAAATAATGACAGACGGAGTATGATGATTTCTCCCTTTGTCACACTGTGGCAAGTACAGAGTACAGGGGGGGTTCGTTAGTCCTCATCAGCCGAAACTCCTATTTCCTGACAGCCTGGAGAAAGCAACTTTCAATGCTGTAATCAGCTTAGGTCTATGTAAAAATAAAAATACTTCTAAAACAAATCAGTGCTGATACGTAATCGGCACTTTATCAATATTAATTAGTTAATGCTGAATGGAGGAGAATTAAGTAAGTATACACACACGCAAAAAGTTTTTTAAAGGGAAAGAAAATTCCACACAACCATCATTACCATTACCATTTTGGCTTATTTCCTTTCTTTTTTTTTTTCTATGTGTTTGCATTATCTTAAAAATTGATAAGCAACTAAACGCACAATTCTGCCTTATGAATATATCATAAGCATGTCCCATCTTATAAAATCTTAGTCAACTTCACTTTTCATGGCTACATTAAACATACTAATATTCCAGCCTTATTGCTAGAATGTTTCATAACCTTGTTGCTACATATTCAGGTTATTTCCAATTTGTAAATATAAAAAAAATAACATTGTTAGAAATACCTAAGTGTTACAGGTTTTTTTTTTCCTTCTTCTTCTTCCTTTTTTTTTTTTTTTTTAGGATGATTTCCTTAGCAAGGAATCCTGGAAATGACATGACTGAGTGAAAAGGGATGAATATTTTTTGGGCTTTAGATGGTATCCTGCCAGAAATTCTGAACCAAAGTGCACTCCCAACAGCACTGTCTCAAAGTGCCTCCTTCAACACTCTTTTATCACTGGCAACTCAAACAGCAACAAACCTTTGTTCAATTAATACGTAAAATGGTATCCCAGTTTTGTGTTAATTTGCGCTGCCTTCCTTGCTGCCGAACTGAACTTTTAAAATCCCCATTTGCTATGTGGATTCAGCTTCTCTGTGCTTGGTTCATTTCCTTTGCCCATCTGGAAGGCACCATGCAAGCAAGCAGTCGTCGTGTGTGAAAAAGAGAAGAGGTTCTGCCCATGCCCTTTAATCTGGTTTTTTTCCCTCTTTACTTCATCTTCTTACTGATGCTCCAGCACTCAGAAGTGAACGTTCATGGCAGAAGAATCCGTTCCCACCTAGAGGAGAGAGGGCTGCCTCTTGCTCCCCGGTTGGGAATGGCTGGACTGGCCACGCCGTGAGCTGCCTCTGTCATCACGTAGGAGTCAGGGCCCATGGACACCAGTGGCAGGAGAAAGAGCTCAGAGGGGGATGGAAGCAAATTCTACAGGAGGCACCACCAAGACCCACCTCCAACACCGGCTTTCAATTAGAAAGAAGATTAAAGATCTGTCAAAACTGATTTCGGCATCGGTCAGTTCCCCTCATCTGCTTCCCAGCAGGCGTGGAGACTGGCACGCACCATATTGACGTGCCCTCTGAGCCACATGGCCTCTCAGGGGGCTTCCCACAAAATGGACAGAGACGCAGCACACCGGAGCCTGGGGGCCCGAGGAGGAAAGGACCACCCTGTCACAGAGCTGGGCGTGAATTCTTTGGCACTATTTCTGCTCGGGGGGAAATTAACGAGGCACAGAGTGTTTGGGCTCTGCAAAGTCACAGGGGCAACAGAATGAAGAATCCAAGGTTAAACACACAACATTACACGAGAGACCTGGAATAGCACTTCTAACATCCACGTAGCAGCACTCCTCAAAATAAACACTTCACTGTGGATGTTAAACAAAAAAGAATGGAATTGTTTTTCCTGGCATGCCCGGGATTAACTGCAGAAGCTCTGGGACAATAGAATCAGATCTAGTTTGCCTGAAGCGTCCACTCCTCTCTGGAGTGCAGATCAATGGGGACCTTCCTTCACCTTGGTGTTTATATTCACAAAAGCCTTTTCTATTTGATTTAATTCATAAACCTGACTTCACAAGACACTGATTGCACTCACCCCACCTCGCAGGCATGTCACAAAGAGACAGGTCAGAAGCGCCTGGGCGGCTCAGTCGGGTAAGCGTCTAACTTTGGCTCAGGTCATGATCTCACGGTTCGTGGGTTCGAGTCCCATGTCGGGCTCTGTGCTGACAGCTCAGAGACTGGAGCCTGCTTCAGACTCTGTGTCTCCCTCTCTCTCTGCCCCTCCCCTGCTCGCACTCTGTCTGTGTCTCTCAAAAAGTGAATAAACGTTAAAAAAAATATGTATATATTTAAAAAAAGAGAGAGAGGTCAGTATTCGATGGAGGCAGCCAGTCACAACGCTGCTACTACTTCACCTGGCACTGAGGTCAAGTGCTTGGCTGGGACCGAAATGCAACAAAACCTTCCTGTGTCTTCTGCACCTGAATACATAGCTGACCCAACATCAGCCTGTGGGGGGACAGGGGTGAAGCAAGCACAGTGATCAAGCCAAGTGGCCTCCCATCAGGCAGACAGAACTGGATTCAATTCCTAGCTCTCCACTTGGTAGTATGACAATGGGCAAGTTACTCTCCTGGCTGGGGGCAAGTAAGACTCTCTCAACAGTGCCTGGAACATAGTAAGAACTGAATAAATTATTGTTATTACATTTCTGTGACCTGAACAGGAACCCTTTTTTCAAATCCAAGCTGTCCCTTGAAGGCTCCATTTGAAGGATTAAATAAAACCTGTGAAATGTTCATCATTGCACCTGGCTAAGAGTGAGTGCTCAATAATGACAGCTCGTCTTTTTAATTAATGAAGAGCTTTAGAATTTAAAAAGAACCGTATACATTGTCAGAACGTCTGAGTTCTGGTCCTGAATTTACCAACACTCAGTCTGTAAATTCATTCCCATTTTCACTTGGGAATCTGGCAAAGATGAGCAAAAGCTTAGGATGTTATGCAGGTAATTTTATACTGTGTTATCGGTTGTGTAAAATGAAATCAAAACCAGATTTTAATTAAAATATGTGGGAAGAAATCCAAAAAACTGATAAGGAAACTTACCAATCACTGAGATGGCTACAGCAAAAGTGGACAACCCCCAAAGAAAAGAGGGGGTTGACGCCCTTCCATGCTTTCTAGAACACCCTGACTTGGGGGCACCTGGGTGGCTGGTTGAGCGTCCGACTTCGGCTCAGGTCATGATCTCACAGTTTGTGAGTTCGAGCCCCGCATTGGGCCTGTGCTGACAGCTTGGAGCCTGGAGCCTGCTTCGGATTCTGTGTCTCCCTCTCTTTCCCTGCCCCTCCCCAACTCGTGCTTGGTCTCTCTCTCTCTCTCTCTCTCTCCCAAAAAATAAACAAACACTAAAAAACATTAGGCGCCTGGGTGGCACAGTCAGTTAAGCGTCTGACTCTTGATCTCGGCTCACGTCATGATCTCATGGTTCCTGAGTTCAAGCCCCATGTCAGGCTCTGCACTGACGCTGTGAAGCCTGCCTGGGATTCTGTCTCTCCTCTCTGACCCTCCCCAGCTTGTGATCTCTCTCTCTCAAAATAAATGAACTTAAAAAAAAAAAAAAAAGATTAAAAAAAATTAAAACCCTGTGTTGGAGAACCATTATCATGGTTCGATAACTTAAGCCCAGTCCTAGAAAAACATCATCATGGCCATCTCTTCACCTAAGAACTTAATCACTGCCATAGGTCTGAAGCTGTTTTCAAAGCAGGGCATGCAAATCTTCCTTTTTAAAAAAAAATTTTTTTTAATGTTTATTTATTATCAAGAGACAGAGAGACACAGAGCATGAGCAGAGGAGGGGCAGAGAGAGGGGGAGACACAGAATCCGAAGCAGGCTCCAGGCTCTGAGCTGCCAGCACAGAGCCTGACACGGGGCTCAGACTCACAAACTGCGAGATCATGACCTGAGCCGAAGTCAGACACTCAAGTAACTGAGCCACCCAGGCACCCGACAGATCTTCCTTTTCATCAGATATTGCCAAATCGTTCTCTAAAATGGTGATACACAACAGCTGTGCATGAAGAGTCTGACCTTCAATACTTACTTTTTCTTTTGTAAGTTTATTTATTTATTTTGAGAGAGAGAGGGAGAGAGCATGAGCAGGGAAGGGGCAGAGAGACTGGGAGAGAGAATCCCAAGCAGGCTCTGCGCTGCAGGGCTCAAACTCACCAACCATGAGATCATGACCTGAGCCAAAATCAAGGGTCAGACACTCAACAGACCGAGCCACCCACACGCTCCTGAACTTCAATTTTTAAATCATTCCCACGACCCTAGGAAGAGGAGACACAATGTTTCTCCATTTCATAGAAGAAAAAACAAAGGTACAGGAAATCATACAACTTACCCTATTCATATAAACAGGAAATAGTAATACCACAAAGCAATCTTAGACTACCCTCATGTCTGAATGCCTCTGAGTGAGAATGCTTCTGTTGTTTACGCCTACTGAATTGAAAATAGCAGAAGTTTCTACGGTCAAGAGGAACTAGTGAATGCATGAATTATTCATATACAAGAAAATATACACATTACAGGCAAAGAAGCTTCTCTACCAATGGTTCTCAACCTTTGCCACACACTAGGATCTTTAGAGAACTTCAAAAAATCCCCATGCCCAGTCCACAGCCACACCTGTCATACCAGAACCCCCGGAGGTGGAACCCAGGCATCAACGTTTCTTAAAACTCCCGAGGATATTCCAGTTTGCAGCCGAGCTTCAGAAACACTGAGCACCAAACTTATCTATGAATGCATGCCCTATGAAACTTGGAACAACCCCAACACCCAACTGTAGCATGCAGGATATTATGCATGTATTAAAGAATGGCAACTGAAAACACTGCAGACGTGCAGAAATGCTTATGACATAGCAAAAAGTGAAATGGACAAGGTTGGATTTTGACTCCAGTGGGCAAGAAAAAGCAGAACGTTGTCTTTTCCAAGGGTCCTCCTCCATACCTTGGAGTTCCAAGCTCAATTCTCCAGCCTCCTCTCAATTCTATAAGCCAACGATACACTTCCAAAAGCATCTTTTGTCTTTCTTTTTCTGAAAAGTATTTTAAAATTTTCCCATGAACTATTACTTTAAGTGGGTAAAAACAGGCATGCATGTGAAGAGATGGAGGAAAAGAAAATATAAAAATATATAGTATTGCTATGGCATGTCACCATATAATGTGACATCAGAGTAAGAGCACGAAGGAGCATTTATATATTAAGTTTTAGTCAAGTTCATTAAGCGACCGCCACGGTAATAAATGTTGCTAACAAAAATCATCAATGGAGGCTAAACATGGTGGGCGTAACTATGCTGAGAAACAGAGTATCTGTAAATCTCAAAAGCATCTCCCCCGTGAGATATTGATTACAAAGGGAAAAATAGTGGGGCGCCTGGGTGGCTCAGCCGGTTAAGTGTCCAACTTCGGCTCAGGTCACGATCTCACAGTTGCGTGTGAGCCCCACATGGGGCTGTCTGCTCTCAGCACAGAACCCACTTGGATCATCTGTCCCTCCCCCACCTTTCTCTCTGTCCCTCCCACCTTGTGCATGCTCTCTCAAAAATAAACAATGAAAAAAAAAACAATAAAAAAAGGAAAAATAGTAACTTGATACAGGAGAAATCTGGCAGAGTACCTTCAACAAGGTGTCAAGACTGGCATTTCTGTAACCCAGACACACAGAGATCATGTAGCTCCTGATACAGTGCTCTGAGAAAAAGCACAATATCACTTCTGTGGTCTTCCTGTCAAAAAGGTATACTCCAATCTACTCATGCAGAAACATCAGACAAATCCAAATAGGACAACACTGCACAAAACAAATGACCAGTTCTATTCCAAGGTGTCAAAGTCATGAAGACAAAGATGGAACAACTGTCAGAAGCTAGAATAGAAAACTGTAAGGACATACAATAACTAAATGCAATATGAGGTCCTAGAAAGGATCTAGGACCACGATAAAGGGACATCAATAGGAAAGCTCCTGAATTTTAAACGAGGTCTGCAGTTCAGTTGATAGCATTGTGTGCATGTTAATTTCTTAGTTCTGATAACTGTGCAATGATTTTATAAGATATTAACCTTAGGGGAATGTGGAAGGAAGGCGCACAGGAATTCTCTGCCTTATTTTTGCAACTTTCTGTACTTTTTTGATTAGCTTGTTTTGAGAGAGAGAGTGCACGCACGTACATGCGAGCATGAGCAGGGGAGGGAATGGAGAGATGGAGAGAAAGAATCCCAAGCAGGATCCGTGCTGTCGGCACGGAGCTCAACATGGGGTTTAACCTCATGAGCCGTGAGATCATGACCTGAGCTGAAATCAAGAGTTGGACGTGTAACCGACTGAGCCACCCAGGCGCCCCATAGACAGTTTAATTCTGATGCCGGTACTGAGGGGCACATAAAGAAAGGCAGCACTGAATTAACTGAGGAGGGCCGCTGGGCAAGTAATTATGAAACAATGGAAACAGCCCTTGATTTTCAGTCAAAGGTATGGATACAAATGCTCAACTGTTGGCAATACAACACAGTTTTGTGATAAGGAGTCAGACACTAGTTATCTGTAAAAATGGAGAAGAGCAAACTTCATTGCACATGATTATTATGAGAATAAAGACAAGAGATGTGGTTGAAAGCGTTAGTAAACGGTCAAGCCCTGCCTTAATACCAAAAAAATGATTATTGGAAATGAGCGAGATTAACAATAATAGGTACCTACTCAAGATAATTCCGCAGCTCCATTCCTAAACCGCAGAGTCCTAGCATCTAATGATACTCATCCCATATGGAAGCAAATCTGTCTTGCCTTCTGCCTGAACTTGGAGCCTGGGGCCACCTGTCTTCATGTGTGGTCAGTATTAAGCGCCATCTGTCCTGAGTTAACGCAACTCCTAGGTTCAAGCAATGAACACAGGCTGCACTTGCAAAATCATAAATAAATGCAATAGGAAGGAAGGCCTTCACATTCTGTTTATTACTTTGGAGGGTGGCACTCACCTCCTAGCTGTTTACCCGTCTAAACAGTGTGATAAAATGTCTTGTGAACGCTTTTACAAGCAATCAGATGCAATCAAATTCTCTTCTTGCTTAATTCGCCTCAGCAAACAAGATACTAAAAAACCCATAAGAAGCTGGGCTTCGTTTCAAATCTTTTTTCCTGCTGCACACATATTCCCTGAAGTCATTCCACCCCTCCCCTCCATAAAAAGCCCTAACAATGGCTATGTTCATTACCTCCGGTGTAGGTCATTTTTCTCCGCACTTACACTATGAGATGGAAAGGAAAGTGTATGTTGTAGCCATCTGCTGTCTCAGTCTCCACGAGATCCATTCCTACTTCTGGTTCATGGCACCTCCACCGTCCTCCGGGGAGGCGTGCTTCCTTGTTCTCGGTTCACAGGTCTGGGTTCATAGCTCCCACCCCAGGACACATGAGCCAGGATTGGCCAATCAGCAGAGTCTATCCTTCCAGCCAGAGTTCAGGGACGGGCACGTACAAAGACAGCCAATGTGGCAACTTCTGCAGGAGTGAGTGGAAGAGAAAGTTCCCTTTCCCTGGCGCATTATGCTAATAGGATATAAGCCTAGGGTAGCTGGGCCCTTCTGCCGCCATAAGAAGAGCGTTTGTCTGGACAAAGAGAACACAAGGAGACAGACACAATCCAAGTGAAATCATCACACTACCCGTGTCCAAGCCTTAAGCCAGTGCTATCACCGCCCCCACTGACCGTTCAGTTACCTGTTTCGGTATTTTTGCGTCAGCCTCTTTAAGTTAGGCTTCTGTCACTTGCAAACCCAGGTGATCTGATGGAGACATCAGGGAAATAAACACTCGACAGTGTCCTTTGTGAACAAAGAAGACGCTGCCAACCTGCAGATTTTCAAGGGCCAGAGGGAGTGGCCCAAGATGGGCCACAATGACCTCCCCTCCCCCCACCTGCCTTGTGGTCAAAGGAGGGACCATTTGCAAACCAACTGGCAGGTGTCAGGATGCATCTTCACCAAGGGGATGGAGATCATCTGTGTAGAAGAACTAGCTCATACCACACACCTATCTCCTCTCTCTTCCTCCTGTGTCTCTGACATTCCAGGGGCACAGAACCGTCTTCCTCTTCCCTAAGTCACAGAGCACTGCTTCATGATTCCACCCCAATGCCCTTGTACTCCTCCTCCTGGGCCCGACTCAGACCTCCTGTTCAAGGTTTCCTATCACTTCTCCAGGCAGAGCTGGTGGCCCTTATTGTGGGTTCCCCAGAGAAAGGCCAAGGCCATCAGGCTGAGGTGACCATGCGACAAGATAAATATTGATGCACGGATGTTTCCAAGCTTCCCCTCCCCCCACCGACGCAAGTTCTGGCTTCGCCAATCTGGTTTCTTTCTCACCACTTACACTCACCCTGCATCCCATCTGTGGTCTGAGGGCCGAGAAGGGTTTGCGTTCATGAGGGCACTAGATTAGGTCTTTGTGAAGCTGAAGTGAGAGAAAGTGGGTGTGGAGAAGGTGAAGAGATACAAGGAAGAGGGTTGGGGAGAGTGGTTTTTGAGGAATTTCTGGTAAGTCTGGATGACAAAAATGGAGAGGAACCAATAATGTGTGAGAAAACTGGATGGGGAAAATCACTTTTTTTTAAAAGGAATGTTTCGGGGCGCCTGGGTGGCGCAGTCGGTTAAACGTCCGACTTCAGCCAGGTCATGATCTCGCGGTCCGTGAGTTCGAGCCCCGCGTCAGGCTCTGGGCTGATGGCTCAGAGCCTGGAGCCTGTTTCCGATTCTATGTCTCCCTCTCTCTCTGCCCCTCCCCCGTTCATGCTCTGTCTCTCTCTGTCCCAAAAATAAATAAACGTTGAAAAAAAAAAAAATTTTAAAAAGGAATGTTTCGGGGCGCCTGGGTGGCGCAGTCGGTTAAGCGTCCGACTTCAGCCAGGTCACGATCTCGCAGTCCGTGAGTTCGAGCCCCGCGTCGGGCTCTGGGCTGATGGCTCGGAGCCTGGAGCCTGTTTCCGATTCTGTGTCTCCCTCTCTCTCTGCCCCTCCCCCGTTCATGCTCTGTCTCTCTCTGTCCCAAAAATAAATAAACGTTGAAAAAAAAAAAATTAAAAGGAATGTTTCAAGTATCCCTTTCTGATGTGTAAGAAAAGAATGAATTTTTTAAAATTCCCTTCAAAAAAGGTAAATGACATGTTTTTGATGACAACGTCTTTAACAAACTTGTCTCTGGAGACAGACACATACACACACACTCACAATGGTACACACCCAGCTTTATTTAGATCTGTTGCCCTCCTTAGAATGTAATTTCACTAAGACCATGCAGCATTTTTTGGACTGTTAAAACATGACATGACTCTCAGCGCTCAGCACAGAGGAACTCCATAGAAATTCTTTTTATGACCATTATTTCATCCATTCCTTGCCACAATTCTGTGAGGAGAAGAATTTTATAGATGAGGGAACAAGGAACATTCCCTTAAAGACAATAAGGATTTACAAAACATCAAAGAGCCAGTAAAGAGCAGAGACTACATATGATTCTACACCAACTTTCCAGGAAAGTACTCTGTAACCTTCAATAAATATTCTGGAACCCAAAGAGCACTAAATACATATGAACCACGGCTGGTCTCTATCCAAGACTTTGCCATGCACCATACCTGGGCGATCTTTTAGAGGCTACCAAGTAAGGCGTCAGCAGTCTTTCTCCTTTTAGAGTAGAATGTCGTTTTAGTTTTCCCATGACACATGTTCGTTTCCTTTGTTCCTTCAAGTAGCAAGAATGCAACCAACTTAACAGCACAGGCCAACAGTAGCCCCAAAACCGAACATAATTCCTGGCACATAGGAGGTATCAATAAAATCTGAACCACTGACATCCAATGTGGACCTAAGTTCCAGAGTATTCTGTATCAGAAGTCTCCACTCTTCCAAGGTTTCCCCAGAAACGTCTGCCTAGATTTCCCCCCTGCCATCCCTGCCTGTCACAGAAAAAACCGAAAGAGGAAAAAGGAGCCATTAGCATCCCTAGCACAAAGCTGCAAAAGGGACCCAAACTGAGTCATGACACACAGAGGATGAGAACCCAACGCTGGGACTGGCTGTCATTTTCATGCAGTTTCTGGACATCCACTAATAAAAGTCCGAGCTGCAGCCGATCACATTGGTATGCCTCTTCGAAACACACACTCAGACTGAAGGCCAACAGAGAGTAGCTGGGTTCCTGAGAGCCACAGCCACACAGGGGCCACCTTCCCTGGAAACAGCCAGTAGGCTGGCCTACCTCCCACCCTTCTCAGACCATCAGCACAAGCCACGCTGCCCAGCCTGCCCAACGACCCATAGTGCAGTGGTGGTGACATCTGACTTTGCATGGAGCAGACGCAGGATCCTCAGGGCTTCCGCCTATCTTGCCCCAAAATATGCCGGCCCATGGCACACAGGCCAGAATACGAAGAAAGGCCAGAATATGCTTTTCAGAATGACGAGGACTGAAAAAAATTTAAGCAACCAAAATACTTCGATTTTCCTTTTGTATCAGTCAGGGTTGAAGTAGGACCAGGAGGATATATTGTGTACGTATGTGTGCGTGTATGTGTATATGCATAGGTATACACGGAGAGAGACCGAGAGGGAAAGAGAGACGTATTTTAAGGAAGTGGCTCACGCGATCATCAGTGCTGGCAAATCTGAAATGCACAGGGCAGCCCAGCAGGCCGGAAATTCAGGTGAGTCGATAGTGCTGTCTTGAGTCTGAAATCTACAGAACAGCCAGCAGTTTGGATATGCATGCAAGGTTTCTATGTCGCAGTCTGGAGGCAGAATCCCTTCCTTCCTGGGGCATACTGGTCTTTTCTCTGAAGTCCCTCAAATGACTGGACAAAGCCCACCCACATTACAGAGGGAAATCGGTTTTATTTCAAGTCAACTGATTGTAAATATCAACCACATATAAAAAAAAAAAATACCTTCATGGCAACAACTAGTCTTTGACCAAACAACTGGGCACCAAAGCCTAGTCAAGATGCTACATTAAATTAACCAACACATCTTAATTCAACACATAGAATTCAGTGACTTTTTATCTTCTTTGGACTATGAGGATCTCTCCCCTTCATAAATTTCACTGAGGTATAGTTTACAATATCACAAAATTCATCTATTTTCAAGTATACAAATTGATGATTTTTAATAAGTTCATCAACTTATGCCACCATCACTATAATCCAGTTTTTGAAGACTTTCATCACCCCAGTAAGATCACTCACACGTGGGGATCTTCTGAGAAATGTGATAACTCTAGCCACAACAAACAGATACAACACTCACAGGTTGTTTATGCCCTGCGTTCAAGTTTTCCCACTGTCAATACTCTTAGTAGTATCTTCCATTTTTCCACAATTCTGGGTAGAATTCCAGGAGTCAAATACTCCTGTCAACTTAGCTCCATATCCAAGAGGAGGCCACTAATCCAAATAGTCTCTGGCTCAGCCCTTCCACCCTCCTTCCTTGACCTCTGCCTGCATCTAGACCCCCATGACCCTCTCACCTGAAAAACTACACCTTCCTTCCATCACATCGCTCTTTCTCCTACCGTGTCTCCCACACAGCCATCCACCAGCCCCTGGACAGCACGAATCTAATACAATGGCAATCAGCTATCTTTTGAGCCTTTCCAAGGTCTCCTTCCAGAGGAGACCCAGAATCAAATCTAGAGGGTGGCCCAAATATTCTCAATAATATGTGTCAAGCCTTCTCTGATAATAGCTCCTGGCTATTTTTCTGGCTCCATCACTGGCTACCCTGCCTAGCACACCCCACGTTGTAAGCCTAAACCATGCATCCTCTGCCCTCTCCATCCAGCCAGTGCCCAGGTGGAGTTGGGTGGGGCAGCTCTCCTCTGTCCTCTACAGTGAGCATGTGTCTATTATTATCACGTCATATTATAACACAGACTTCACCCTCTCTGTTCCCTACTGGATTGCTCCCTGCAGGCTTCAGGCAACCAGTCAACCAGCACCTACTAAATCAGTGAGCAGAGAGCCAGGCTAAATATTCAATCACAGCAACTATACTCTTCGAAGGCCTGATTGCCTGTAATTATTATCTGGAATTATCCTTTGTGGCAGGGCTTGGATACTACCATAAGAATTATCCTATAGAAATTACAAATTCAAAAACCCTTATGTATAGAAACATCCACAGCAGTAGCTTGGGATAATGGAAGATTGGACCAGAGGATGCTTATTCTTGTCACCTGGGAGGGAAGGAGCAAGGAGAGCCCAGGAAGAGGGATTTGGTAAAACAAATCATGGTACAGATAATGTATAGAATATTGTACTGTTTTTAAGTCACGTGTAGATATATATTGATGTGGGAAGTTACCATTTTTTTGAGAGCGCGAATGTGGGGGAGCAGCAGAGGGAGACAGAATCTCAAGCAGTCTCCACCACGCTGTGCGTGGAATCCAACTAGGGGCTCAATCTCACGACTCTGGGATCATGACCTGAGCCAAAATTAAGAGTCAGACACCTAACCGACTGAGCCACCCAGGCGCCCGTATAATCACATATTTATATAAAGGTAACTGCATTGGATTATTTTATATAAACGACACACACACACACACACACACACACACACACACCCACACGGAGTTTATAAAATAAAAATTCAACAGTGGTTAATAAACTTACAAGGGGAAAAGCAGAACTATGAATGACTTACAGGTGTAGTTTTAAATTTAGGTTCTCTTATCCCTATTACCTAAGTATTTACAATGACCATGTGACATTTGCGAGGAGAAAGAAGGCACAGGGGTTAAGAGAAAGGGCTGTGCAATTCCTACCCATGTGACCAGAAGTAAACAGAATATCTGGCAGTCTCAATATCCCCATCTGAAAAAGGAATTGTGCCCCCCAAATTGTGCCGTTCTCTTAGCACAGTGGTTAGATTCATGTGAAGTGTTTAACCCAGATGGTGTCACACAGTCCTCAGTTAAACTGATACCTTTGAAACAAGGAAAGATTTAAACAGATAAACATCAATAAGCAAATACACACACTGTGTCTTTGGGAAGACATCGCCAAAATGTGTGTTCAAGGTGTTGCTCTCCCACATCTGAAATGTAAGATGGCCCCGGTTGGGTTGGCAAATAGGTGGAGAGGGGACCACTTACCCAAACGTTTACCTTCCTGTGTAACTCCAAAGAGCACTAAGGATCTATTCCACAGGCTTCTGGAACACTGCAGGCAAGCTAGTGCTCTGCCAAGGATGTGACCCACAAGTCTCCACTGTCCTCACTCCCTTCCGAGAGGATTTTGTTTTTTATTCATGTACCATGGCAGGTGGCAAGTCCAAAGTCCTTGTACGGCTTTGGACCACATGATGCTCATTTCTATCAGCAGGGGAGGGAAACAGGGAGGGGAAGGACGATGGAGCAAGTAGAGAGCTAAGCACACACTACCTGCCTGAAAAAGAGAGGTATCAACTTGGTGCTTAAAGAATCACTGATGTTCTGGGGCACCTGGGCGGCTCAGTCGGTCAAGTGTCCGACTGTTGATTTTGGCTCAGGTCATGTTCTCAGTGTTCACGAGGTACAGTCTGGCATCAGGCTCTGCAATGATAGCGTGGAGCCTGCTTGGGACTCTCTCCCCACTATCTCTGCTCCTCCTCCACTCACGCTCTCTCTTGCTCTCAAAGTAAATAAATAAACTTAAAAAAAAAAGAATCAGTGATGTTCCTTCTGCCTTGTGTCAGCAATGGAGGGAAAAGGAATCTGGTCTAAGGGTATCAGAGTATCGATTTTTCAAGTCAAATTATAAGAAATGATATTCACCTTTTCTAAGGGATCCATTCATATATTTTGATCATCCAATCTCAAGTAGGTCTGCTGCAACAATTGTTTTTCTTATTAGAAACTGTATTTTTCCTCCATGACACTTACTATAGTAAGCAATTAATAACATCTTTATAACCTCTTTAAGACTATCTCCAGTGATCTAAGGATACTAGAGAGAGAGTAGCAAGGATCTACTGACATGGATGCCCCAAAAGAATGTTTTTCCTCCCTAAACGATATGTCATTCAGGCACTGTAAAATTTTCATTATGATCATTCCAATTGTTTTTATGACACATCTATTAACTGGCTAGAAAGGTGGTAACTCAGTCCATCCATCTGCCTGCATTTTATCAAAGGTTAAATATGGCTGCCTATATACTGGCATGAAAACAAACTCCTCTGATAGCCTTTAACCAGTCCTATTTGCCTGTATCAATTATTGTTATCATCCTGTACACCTTCCTCCTGATAACATCAACTCACATCAAAAACAGCCTGGTGAGAAGGAAAACTGAAATTCAGAACACGTTTGTGAAACATGGTAGCCTTTTTACCATTAGACTTATTTCAAAGCTTCATGTCCCACTACTTATGAAACCCTGCATATGAACTCCAAATTGTGCACTGAAACTTACCAGATATTTAAGGAGTGATTATTACATGCGAGACACTGAACCAGGAGGACGCCATTATACCTCAGACCAGACAGATGGGGACAGTGCCACCTTGGAGCCGACATGCTAGTAGGGGGAGACAGACAGCCGACAAATAAATGAACAGGATAGTTTCAGGTGGGGCGAGTGCAATGAAGGAAAGAAACACAATGAGATGACAGAACACCTGCGTGGAGCTACAGATGTTAAGGAGAGGCCTGAAGGTTAGTAAGGAGCTGCCACATCAAAGGCTGGGCAAAGGGCAGGCAGGGTAGATGGGCAGCAATCGCAAAGCTCTGAAGCAGGAACAAAACTGGTATGTTCGAGAAGCAGAGAGGCGGCCACTATGGAAATTAAATGCAATGACACCAGACATCAGAGGGCATTCCAGATGTGCCCAAAGGAGTCGATTTCTCCAGAAATGGCATATATACGTCAATAACGTCAGGCAAATTAGCTCCATTCCAAAAAGTCACGCTAAGAACTTCACATGTGATTATTTCATCTGACCCACAACAATCGTGCAACAGTAAGTGTTATCATCCCTATTTTTCAGAAGAAAAAGCAACCTCGACTTGAAGGATTAATAAACTATAATTTTCACACAGCTAATAATTGGTGGGATAGCTGAGATTAGAACCCAGGCAGTCTGAGTCCTGGGTCCTTCTCCCACCTCCTGGGCTCGGCCCTGAATGAAGTCATCTCCTTGGAAACCTACAAAATCTAGCTTAAGTCCTGGAGGATTGGTGACTTGGTCTCACCCATCCGTGATCTAGGCAAAACTCAAACCATTTTCGATCAACAAGGCAAAAAGACAAAAGCCATTTAGTTCTGATTTTCTCAGCAGGAGGCTCTACTCACCACCCACACACTCTTTTATTAAGCTATAATAAGCCTCAGATGAAAACTGTTGCCATAGGTGAAGCTTACTTTAACATATGGTTGATCCAACTGAAGAAAAACATGTGAAAAATGCATTTTTAAAGTCCCAATTTACTCATATAATGGTTTTTCAAAAATCATTTATCGGGCTCCTGGTCTGCTGATGTATTCCAAATGTTGAGGTATGGAAACACGTCCATGTCCAAGGGTTACTTGCTGAACTGATAACAAAGGCACTCGGCCCCCATGGAATTTGGCTTTCAGGGTTTGATTTGTTGCAATTTGCAAAAACATAAAGAGGTAACCTGTGGTTTTGTAAACTTGGTTAAGGGCAATATGTTTCTGACTTGAAAGCTGGCTAGGATATTTCTAACACAGCTACTCAAAAACCCTCGACTACAGAAGGCTTTGCCTGGCTCTTCGAGGGGGTGTTTTTCTAGCAAAGCTCTCTGCTCAGGAAGGCAAAACAGACACAAGGCAATAAACAAGTTATCAAGGTGGGGAGCAGTCAGGGCTTCCCCTTGACTGTAACTGAAATTGGACAGCAGCACCCAATGAGCACGCAGTTTGTGTCAGGCAGTGTTATAAATGTTTTTCACGTATCATGCATTTAGTCCTTACTGCAACTCTAGGAGGTGGGTCTTCTCTCCTTTGGGCTAGATTGGCAAACTGAGGCATTGAAGTACAAGGTCACATGGTTTCCGAGTGGACAGCACTCTTGGATGATGTGGCTGTGTGGGCTTAGAAGGGACTCAGTCTCCCTGTGCTCTAGACCAAAGATGAAGGGTTTCTCTTGACCAATCAAGACCAAGGACACTGATCATCCATCATTTCTCAAACAATGGCCAGAGGCATCCCGCGAGGAGGATACCTGCCCTACCTCCAGCCCACCACTGACCACCACAGTCATTTTTACCTTTTATGCACATGCCACTTATTTTCTTTTATACTGTTCATCTTAGTTTTGTTTTTTTTTATTTTATTATGTTTAACAGGAAACTTTGTAGTTCAATAGGAAAACCAATACACCTTGCTATAAATGGAAGCTAACCATTTTTTTTTAAATACATGAACTCTCTAGAAGAGGCAAATCTAGAGAAATAGAAACTAGATTATTGGTTGCCAGAGGCTGGAGTAGGGGGGAATTTGGGGGAACAATGGCTAAGGAGTGTGGGGGTTTCTTCTAAGGTAATAAAAATATTTGAAAATTGATTGTGGTGAAGGATGCCCAACTTCATGAATATACTAAAAGCCACTGAATTACACACTTTAACTGAGTGAACTGTGTGGGACATAAATGATATCTTCATAAAGCTGGTTTTTTTTAAATCTATATAATGTTCTCACTTTAAAATAAAGGGGAAATAGAAGGAAAGTGATTTGTCACTACAAAAAACAATAAACCTCAAATAATGTTATGAAATTCCACTGAGACCCTGCAGTCTCCCTGCTGACAGCTTGAGGGACTAACTTCTTTCTTTTTAAAAGATTTTTAAAAAATATTTATTTTGAGAGAGAGTGAGCAGGAGTGGGGGAGGAGCAGAGAGAGAGGGGAGAGAGAATCCCACGCGGGCTCCATGCTGTCAGCACAGAGCCTGACGTCAGGACTCGATCTCACAATTGTGAGACCACGACCTGAGCTGAAACCACGAGTTGGATGTCTCACCGACGGAATCACCCAGACCCCCCCCCAACTTCTTTAAGGGCAACACAAAAGGGAATTCACCCTCACACCCCCTAAGAGGGTTATAAGAAAAACAGTAGTCAATGACAAGTGGTGGGAAGGATGCATAGAAATTGGAACTCTTCTACACGGCTGCTGGGAACGTAAAATGGAGCAAGCCCTTTGGAAAACACTTTGGTTAGTTCCTCAACACGTGAGACACAGAGTTACATGTGAACCAGCAATTCCGCTCCTAGGTGTGTGCCCAAGAGAACTGAAAGCATATGTCTCAGTTAGGAAACTTGTAAAACACAAATGCTTGCAGCAGCGTTACTCTTGACAGTGAAAGTGAAAGTGAAAACCACCACACTATTTGTCTATCAGATGATGAATAAACAAAATGTGATGTATCCATACAAAGGAGTATTAGTCAACCACAAAAAGGAATGGAAGGATGATTCACGCTAAAACACTGAAGAACCCTGTAAATATTATGCTCAAGTAAAAGAAGCCAGACACAGAATTGTGTATTTAGAAAAAAACTGCTGGAGTCCACTGACATGAAATAACCGGAAAAGGCAAATCTATAACAGAAAATACAGCAGTGGTTGTCTGAGGCTGGGGAGGGGGGAGATGACTGCTAATCGGCATGAAGTTTCCTTTCAGAGCAATGAAAAGGTTCTAAAATTGATTACAGTGATGCGTGCACACTTCTGTGAATACACTGAGAAAACAATGAATCACACAACTTAAATTATTGAACTGTATGCCATGTAAATTAAATCACTCTTAAAGAATTTTTTTTTAATTCCATTGCTAGAAAAAAGCAAATTCACACCGTGATTCAATAGTAGCATCTTGTTGGGGTGCCTGGCAGGATCAGACAGTAAAACATGCAACACTTGATCTCAGGGTTGTAAGGTGAAGCCCCACGTTGGGCAGAGAGATTACTTAAAAAAAAATAAAAGCCGTTTCTTGTCTACAAACCATCTCAAACATCTTGCACATCACCAACGCTAAGGATCACATAGTTGGGTGAACACCATATTAGGTCTGCCAGAGCTGGAACTTTCAGAGATTCAAATGAGTTACAAGTGAAGTCTTTAGCTTGTCTTTAGCTTGCAAAATCCAGGGCATAATTTACCTTTGCCTCAGTTTCCCCAAAAGGAAAATAGAAATGTCAGGATTTAAAAAAAAATTTTTTTGATGTTTATTTATTTTTGAGAGAGAGAGAGAGAGAGACAGAGCACAAGCAGGGGAGGGGCAGACAGAGAAGGAGGCAGAGAATCTGAAGCTGGCTCGAGGCTTTGAGCTGTCAGCACAGAGCCCGACGTGGGGCTCAAACCCAAAAACCGAGAGATCATGACCTGAGTCGGTGTCGGATGCTTAACTGACTGAGCCACCCAGGCGCCCTGGATTTTTTTTAATTACACAAGCTTATCATTTATTCATTCCTGCAGCCAGTATCGATGGTGTGTCTGCTAGGAGCCAGGCACTGCCCTAGACCCAGAGTGCACACAGGTTAGTAACTCAGAGGAAGTCTTTGTCCTTATGAAGCTGATGTTCAAGAGTGGAAAACTCCCCCAGGGACGGAATAAATGATAAAACTTTATAAAATGATGACAGAGTAATTTGCATTATGAAGAAAACAAATCAGATTAATAGAATACAAGGAAGATGAGGGACAGGGAAAGGCAGACTGCTATTCAATCAAGGATGCCCAGGGAAGTCCTCTCTGAGGAAGAGGAGTTGGAGGAGAGCCCTAAAGGAGACAAAGGAACAGCCATGCTAAACCCTACGGGGAGGAGCTAGGCTGCAGGATGGGGCATATTCAAGGAGCAGGAAGAAGGCTGGTATGAATGGAGAATAAGCAACCGGCAAAGGGCAGGAGATGAGGCCATCTTCCATGGGCATTTGGGATCTAACTGGGTCTAAGGTCTTGAATTTCATTGTGAGCGTGAAGGGAAACCATAAAGAAGGTTCTGGAGTGGTAGTATGCATGATATTACAAGGCCACTCTGCCTGCTGTGTGAATGGATCCTAAGAGGCAAAAACAGAATCAGGGAGCCCAGGGAGAAGGTCTGGCAGTAACACAGATAAAAGAGGGAGGCAGTTTGACCCCCACGGTAGCATCTCCCCTCTCTGGAGATGGCCAGAGAGGACAAACACAGATACATTCTAAAGGTAGAGCTGATGAAATTGCTGATAGTTTCATGGCATGTACGAGCAAAAGGAACAATCAGGGAAGAACCCTAGGTTTCTGGCCCCAACAAGGGAACAGACATAAGATGAAAGTGCTTAGAACAGGGGGCAGCACTGAGAAAGCGCTCAAAACACGAAGCACCATCAATATCACCAATGTCATTATCACCACCACGATGATCACAATGTCTATCATCCCCACCACCGTGCTCATTACAAGAGCCACCAAAGTTGCCATCACCCCCACCGTCACCACCGCATCACCACCAAGAGCAGGGGGGACATGGCACAAAGAGCAGAGGAAACCACTCAAGGAGCAAGTCCAAGTCAAAGACACCTGCATCCCAATCGAGGGGCTGGTTGTGGACAAGCACTAAGGACACAATGACCTGTCCCAGGTTACTGCCTCAGTTACAAGGCCTAAGGCATTCCTAGCACCTCTCTCTCCAACCCTGTCCCCCACCACATATTGAGGTAAGCTTCTTTTCACGGTAATGGTCTCTTCAAGGACTCTTGTCTTCACTGTCAGGCTTTCACCTGGCCCCATCCTAGTCCAGTCCTTCTGTGGAGCATGCTTGTCCTCCTCTCTACCCCTAATAGCCTGAATGTATCTTCCCAAATTCCTGATGCGTATATGGAACGTTCATGTCAGTGAGCATTACAGTGTCTACACAACGCAAGCAACATGCTCAGTGCCAGCACTGACCTACAGCTGGCACATTCTATAAATGGAATTTCCAAAAAAAATTATATATATATATATATATATATATATATATATATATATATATATATGAATTGCACTTGCAAATCTCCAACCCCTAAGTAACCTTATGCCTGAAATACCTCTAAGATTCTTACTCCTTAGTGTCACTTAGCTTCCTAACAGCTGTCTACTGAGGGAGCACCTCTTTAGGGTCAAGGAAAAAGAATCTCCACTTAGGTTCTTATCAGCATAAAGGTCAGGAAACAGATGGAAGAGCAAGTTCAAGAAGAGAGCAGCGTTCACAAGAAGGCTCACATTCTCCGGGTGAGCCTTCATGGGGACATACAACTATTTACCATCCTAGTAAGCCCCCAGCGTATATTAAACAGCCTCTCAGCTCTTGGAAATCCATAGTCTAGCATTTCTCCTCCAAATACTGCAATGTTATATAATATGACTGATGCCAGAATCCCAGTATTAAATCCTAGAACAGGAGGATCCCAGAGCTACAGTCTACCTTCCTACTTCCAGAAACGAAAGGGGATGGCTAGCTGGAGGTAGGACAGATCAAGGCCATCTTTCTTTAAACGTTACTTTAAAAACACTAATTTGTTCTTGCTAAATGCTCGTGACTTGCTTTCAAAGTAGAAAATGAGCTTTAGACACTACTTCTCCAAGCCTCTGGCCAGCCCCAAGTGCTTTCTTTCCTGTGTGGGGTGGTCAGTGCACTGCAATCATTTTGCTAAAGAGAGCAAATCCCTTCATCTAGGATCAAATCCATGCCAATATTTTGGGGACCTGTATGAGCGTGGGGAGGAAAGAGAAATGATGACTTTTATCCAGTGAACAAAACTCCTTATAATTAGGTTGGTGGTTTCTATGGTAACAAGGAGCTGACTCTTTTATTTGAAATAAAAAATAGCAACACTCCAGCTGTCCTTGCCGTCCGGACGCTCCAAAGCAAATGAGAGATTTGATTTCACATTTGCTGTGACTGCAGAGGGCTTTAAACTACGTATTTTACTTGTTGTCAAGTTTTGGCGAGACGCTAAGTCCCAATGCCCTGAGGAAACAGGTGTGAAAAACAAAAGCAAACAATAACCAAAACAAAATCATGTTCCCTCTCTGCAATGAACGTGCTGTTTGTTTCCTTCTTCCTAATTATCATACGAAACCATTAAGGCACCTCCTTGAAGAACACTGCTGGTGGTGGTTCATCTTGAAAAATCGCTGGAGCTTACTAAAATACATCTTCACATTCGTAATAACACCATCCACTATCACTGAGGGCTTTACTGGGTGCCAGAGACTGGGCCAAGGGCTTTCCCTGCACCTTATCATAAAATGCTCCTAGCAACCCTCGGAGCTGGCTTCTGTTAGTCCATCCACTTTCACGATAAGGAGGCTTAAGGGTCAAGTAACTTTCCCACTGCCAATATGAGCTAAAAGCCCATCCCAATTCTAGCTAATGACAAAGACCATGCTTTGTGCTGGTCACACAACACTACTCTGCCTTTACCATCACTTTGTAAACTACGCCAGAAAACATCACTTACCAGGTAGAGGCCCTGTTTGAAATGCCCCCACAGAGGACTTTCGACCTTGGAGGACCCTGTGGCTTGTCACTGCGAGTGACCACTTTCCCTCTCTCCCTCCATCCCACATGGCGCCAGGATGCCAGAGGAAATACAGGAAATCATGATTTTTCTCTCAGGAGGACCTGCCTGTAGTCCACACACAATAGTTCAAAAGTTAGTCATCATATCCTCAGAGGGCCAGTATCCTAACAGTGATGCATACTGCTTGCTAGGGGCCGAGAGGCCATGAGGGCCTAAAATACAAGGTGGCACTTGAGTTAAACCTTAAAAGAATAGTAGATACTGCTCAAGCTACATAGGGATAGAGACAGCCTCTTTGGCTGAGACGATGACCTAATGGAGAATCTACGGTAAGGAGCAGAATGGTGCCATCAGAGAGTCTTTGTTGCCGGGAATGGCAAGGTCCGTGAAACGAAGGGACTTCCAAGTCTCAGCAGGCTCTCGTTGAGAGCAGTCAATGAGAGAGGAGACCAGGGAATGATACATACCAGTGGGGCAAAGGCTTCCCTTCATGATATTCGAGATATCTGAATAAACTGCTTTTGGTTGTACACAGCTCTGGGGCCTGAACCACATGGACCATGGAATTATAAGCATTCCCTTTGCTCATCTACTTTACATGATTGCCTCTACCGAGAGACCACAAATTCCTTAAGAGCAACAATTGTTCCTCATTCACCTTTATCTCGAGTCTGGTAAAAGACCCAGCATAGAGCAAAACTTTGACACCAAATGCATGGATGTTAACAGACACCCAACACTTGTTGACATATAAATAGGAGTATTAATTATTGTACTAATGACTATGCATCCACCTTCACTATAAGCCAGCTGCTATGCAAAGCACTTTACATGTATCATCTCATTTGATCATCGCACCCAATCTAGAAGGTGCTGTATTAGATTCATTTTATAAATGCAGAACATGAGGCCTAGAGGGGCTGGTGACTCACTCAGATCCATAGCGCTAGTCAATGGCAGGGTCAGATTCTGAGCCACCCTTGCGTCATCTCAAGGCTCATGCTCTTCATCAGCAAGCTGTGCTGAAAAGGGCCATTTGAACGATTTTTACAACAGCAGGTGCTCAGTGAACGAACAGTGCAGGGCACACAGTAGGTGCACTATTATGCTGACTGTTACCATCATTAAAAACCTGCTTTGTGTAATGTAGTGGAGTATACTCAAAGATCAGGGGCTCCCCAGCCAGCTGATGCCTGAGGAACTCCCCCCAATAATGACTATGGAAGTGGGGGAGGGCTACGGTTTCTGTGGCAAAGTGTCATTTCCCCTACAGAAAACAGAAAAGTGATTCCTTTGCAGGTCTTTATAGCCGTGCTTTGATATGTTTTGCCTCCTTACCACCTTCCCTTCCTCTCAGTGATGAACTGACCTTGAACTAGCTCTGGGGTACCATGCTCTGCCCCCCTCTCCGCTCAAGCAGTCTGAAAGAGGCTAGCCCGGGATCCTGATCAGGGAAGGTATGTGACCCAGATCCAGCAAATCTAAGCATTTCATCTGTTTGGCTACAGTTCACACAATCCGGTTAGGGCCAATCCCCCAAATTTTCCCTGGAGCCACCCGGAATGCCAAGGTGTTGGGGGGGGGCAGCGATGAGAAGAAGTTTAACATTGGCCTACCATCTAACTCACAAGGATACAGATAGTATGACGATAGAGCCAAGTAATAGACCCGTATCCTAATGATGTCGCCCAAGCCTTTGCATGCAGCCTTGTCAGAATTTTGGTAATCTCAACCAATTGATTCTCAGTTTTGTGCATAAATCCCTTTAAAATTGGCCTCCAATATTTGCAACCTAGAGTCCAAAGACAATTTTATTATAAGGAAGAGGTGGGGAACGGCAAATGGGCACATGTGGTAGTCCAAGAGGAGTAAATTCGGAGGGGAAGTCGTGTTCATTTACTCCTGAGGGTATTTTTATTTACTGCCTCAAGGCACATTCTATAATGTGGCACTAAAGCCCTCATTCAACTCCTCCAGGTAGAGTGGTTACCTAATTAGTGTCTCAGGGCACCACAGATTCAGATCCTTGGTGACAGGGAGTTCACGCAGCTTCCAAGGAAGATAAACAGGAGAGAAATTCATTCATTCAATAAATATTTATGGAGCATCTTCTATCAAGCACTGAAGCTAACATTTGCTGAAAAAATTATCTCATTTACTTCAAAAGGGAATTCAGGTATCTTTCAAGTTAAACTTCACTGATCCCTAAGACAATTAAGAGGAGAAAACAAAGACTCCCCTCTCCCCACCTCCTGCCCTCATGTACTAGAAGGGTATTTTTGGATAGCTAAGGGTGGCTGATGCATATTTGGAAGTAAATTAGAATCTAGAGCATATGGAAAGGAAGGAGAAAGGGAAACTGAATGGATTACTGATGAATGCTTTCTGGAAAGAGGAAAGATATTCCCAAAACAGAGTGAAGACAGAGACCAAATATCCAAGAGGTACGGTGGAGGGCTTTGTTAGAAAAAATACAGCTGATGTGCTTGGTCCAAAGAAGCCAACCCAGACATTCCAGGGAGCAGCCTGCAGGAATGTGCAACTTTGCTGGATCACCAGGGTCTCCTGCAAACAAAAGACTGAAGGCCAAGATGGAGATCATGGGGCTCGGAGAACCATTCTGCAACATAACTGAGGAGGACGCAGCAGAGCTCTGAACTTGGCAAACACAGGCAACTCAACTCGTTCGATATCCAACGCCTACAGAAGCACCATGAGTTTGAGAGTCTCATGAAGTCATTTAAAGGTAGCTGCTCTGAAAGACAGGCCGGGCTGTTTACAAGCCTCTTGGAACGTAAATGAACGCTGGAACTAAAGAATTCCCGTGTCTCCAGGAGCGGCAGAGGTGAAGTTGCCTTAGCGAAGCAACAACGATCTGTTGACCCCAAGTCCTAAGCTTCAGATTTTTTCTCTTTGTTTTTTGGCAAATCTCACTCCCTCCTGCACTCGCTATAAACAAAACAAAGCGCACCTACCTCCTGCCTTACAAATGGAGCAGTTAAAAGGCAACAGTTCACAGCAGCACTAGCCATCAGAAATAAATGTGATTCATCTATGTGACTTTAAGTTTTCCACGAGTCGGATTTAAAAGTGAAAACCCTCTGGGGCGCCTGGGTGGCTCAGTCGGTTAAGCGTCCGACTTCAGCTCAGGTCATGATCTCGCAGTCCGTGAGTTCGAGCCCCGCGTCGGGCTCTGGGCTGATGGCTCAGAGCCTGGAGCCTGCTTCCGATTCTGTGTCTCCCTCTCTCTCTGCCCCTCCCCCGTTCATGCTGTGTCTCTCTCTGTCTCAAAAATAAATAAACGTTAAAAAAAATTTTTTTTTAAATAAAAGTGAAAACCCTCAAAATTAATTTTGCCGGCCTATTACATTTAGACAAGTAGACTCACAGTATCATTGCCAAAGGTAATCAATAAAAAATTATTAATGAGTAGCTTCCACTGTCTTTACAAGACTTCCAACTCCAGTGTGATTTGTCTCTTAAAACACATCTCAGTCAGGATGAGCCACATTTCAAGTATTCAATAACCATACATGGTGGGTGGCTACCATACCACACGGCATAGGTCTACAGGGAGGGGTGGCGAAATTTCCAGCCAAGACCCAGATTTCCCAACAAGAATTCCAAAATGAATGTATTTGAGGAAAAAGGAAATAAAGGCAATGGCAACTACGCTAAAACATTACTGACAAACCAACCAATATGCACACAGGTATTTTCAACATTACATTTTTTTAATTTTTTTTTTAACGTTTATTTATTTTTGAGACAGAGAGAGACAGAGCATGAACAGGGAAGGGTCAGAGAGAGGGAGACACAGAATCTGAAACAGGCTCCAGGCTCTGAGCTGTCAGCACAGAGCCCGACGTGGGGCTCGAACTCACGGACCGCGAGATCATGACCTGAGCCGAAGTCAGCCGCTTAACCGACTGAGCCACCCAGGCGCCCCTCAACATTACATTTTTTAAAAAGCTATTAGAGCCCTTATTTTAAAAGCCACCTCCATGACAAAGGTTAAGAAACTCGAGCGACACCCATCTATCTACTCCTTTAACAGAATCAAGGACTTCCACAGGCTTTCCACGATGTCCTCTTTCAGGCTTCACTGCCAGTTTGATGCACCGTCTCCTGGGCAGAAACCGACCCAATAGATTTCGGCCACGGAAACTGTGGAGCTGCTGGCCAGGTAAAACAAAATCAACCTACAAGTAGTAGGGTGAAAAAAATTCAGTCCCTCGGTGATAAGAGACTAAGAAAGAGAAGTGGAGCTAGAAACACCAGAGCTAAAATCCTCCTTCCGCCTTTCTTGGCAGGGTGATGACTTCGGGCACATGACCTAATTTCGTGATGCCTCCATTTCTTCACTTCTAGGATGGGAATAATCGCACTACCTACCTACAGGCCGATTTCATCAGTTAATACTTATGAACGTTTCCCATGGTGCAAAGAGGTCCGTGTGCCATGAGGCAGAGAATAAGTGCTTAATGGAGGATAAATGACATTATCGGCATCGTTATATAATCACTTTTTAATAATAATAATAAAAAAAAAAGCACTCACATGGAACTCGTTACCAGGGCTGGGACCCAGTGAGGCGTTCACCTTGGACGCAACATCGAAGAGGGCACCACAAAACTCAGCAATCAAGAAAATGCTGTTTCGATGCAGTATTTTCAAAAATCAAATTTAACGCGAAACAGTGGACACTGAACAGATCACCAAAGTTTTTAAGCAAAAACGACATCAGTATTACTGATTCTGCCCCCTTCCGCCACGGGCTCCAATATGGCTCTGCACGACACTGCTAAAGTGCAGTCTTTATATGAAGTTAGTTTATCCAGAAGGTTGACGTTTTCTTCATGGGCCCCGGGGGTGGGGGGTGACCCCCAACTTCTGTGAGGGAAACAACGGGTGCTGTGTATTTGCTACAATAAGGACGGCCCTGAAGGCACAACCATCAAGCCCCAGAAAGAATGTGAGGTCTGAGTGAGCAGGCAAGCCCCCCTGGTCACTCTCAATGCTATTTTCTCCCCTTCTTCCCTGGTGGCCTCCTCACACAATAGGCTCTCCCGAAGGGACCTGCCTCCCCTTCACCTTTCCTTAGTTCACCAAGGCAGAGATCAGTCGCTGCGGAAACTGAATCTCCTCCAGACAAAGATGCTTTAAATGGCAAATAAATACAGTATGTGGGAGTAATGAAAATCAGCGCGATGCAAGCCTCACTTCAAGCCTAGATTATTTTAAAGCATGAGCAGAATTGTCAATGAACTGTAAAAGAAGGAAGGGTGGAAAAGCAAAAACAAAAACCCACCACCAGCCTGGTGTTGTTGGGATGGAAAGATATTTTACATTCCTGCTAACTGGGGCTGAAACTCTGACCGTCAGTGAGGCAGTGGCCTTGCCTCCGTGGCCCTCGATGCCGTTTTAACTTTCAGCAACTGAAGTTGGATACAGTCATGCTTCAGAGGTCAAGTGCATTCAAAAAGCTGCTAAACACATAACCTCACTGAAGAGAAAATGTATTCCTCTTTCCACAGATCTGTGCCTTTTACAGTTCACTTCAGAAGGCTCAACTCCATTTTCCTGTTTGGCGTTAGGGAAAAGTCTTCTCTCTACTGGCTGTACATCTGATACCTCAAAGGAAAAGAAGGAAAAAGAAAAAAACCCACAGAACATCCAAGGATGTGTTTCTGCAATATGGCTGCCTCACTCCGTGTGATGTCTAATTTGGTCCAGGCTCTTCTGGCCCGTGGGATTCTGGGAGGTGTGATCTTTTCTTTTTTGACTGTACAAACTGTTCCTGTCTAGTTGCTGGACTCATGTTGTTTCTCACAAGGGTTTAACAGTCACTAGGAGCTCTCCATCCCGAGAACAAGACGACAGTTTTGGAGGACTCCAGCTCTGAACGTGGGGCCTCTTAATCCAAGTAGGGTTACCGACTTCTGCCTGAGACTTGCATTGGAGTCTATGCAAGTTCGCATGGGTCAGAACCCAACCTTTTCAATCAGCTTTTCAAAATGTTCCTTCCAACATCCCAAGCGTGAAGAAAAACAATGAGCTCTAATAGTTTAGATTATTAAATTTTTAGGTACCGAAAGAAAATTCAAACCGCCTCTTTTAGTGAACACTCCTAAAGAATGACAACATGTTCTTATAACATTTTTCTTAACAAACTGCATTCATGTCACTTTAGTGTCCATAATGAAATATGTTTTAATCTTCACTTTACTCACAGTAACACAATTCTGTAACATAGTATCAGAGGCATTCCAAGCTGTAGAAGCAAAGCTTTGGCAGAGAGAAGTGAAATTTTACCCCGAATTACGGAGAGTCACCTAGATCATTTTCCTTCCCGTTAGATATTCTACACTTTCATCTGTGTTTCTCAAAAGGTGCTTCATTATATGTTTGGAGAAGTAGTTAATAGATACTCCTGAAAGAAAAGAAATCAAATAAAGAATAAAAAAGGAAAGGAAAGGAAAGGAAAGGAAAGGAAAGGAAAGGAAAGGAAAGGAAAGGAAAGGAAAGGAAAGGAAAGGAAGAAAAGAAAGAAAGAAAGAGAAAGAAAGAAAGAAAGAAAGAAAGAAAGAAAGAAAGAAAGAAAGGGCACTTCTATGGCCAAGAAAGTTAAGGAAAAATATACTAAATCTCCTTCCAGAAAATTTGTGGCACATGTTAATATATTAGAAGTCCTGTCTTCCAATAAAAATAAAACAAACAAATTGATAAATTCCAATCTCTTTAACTTGGTGTAATGCCCTATTTCCCAAACAGTTGAAGCCTACCTCCGAGTGTTTTCCATTTTTCCATTTGTGCCTTCTTGGTCGTGTTCAGATTGGAATTTCACCATGGAGATGGTCTCAAACAGTCTCCTACAGATACTTCACATGAAAAGTTGAAGTAACAAACCCTCTTTTTCAGCTTAACGATTACTTCTTTTCACCCGGAGCTTCTAACTCTATGCCCCAGTTTCTTCAACAGGAGAAATGAGGATGATAAATTTCATCTTCCCAAGGTTGCTCTAAGGATTAAAGGGGATAATCCAATCCAACACCTGGCATATTGAAAGGCAGATAGTGGGTCCTCAGTAAAAGCTGCTTTTGCTATGACTACTACCACTAGTATGAACTTCTGCCCTGGTTTATCGTAACCAAAAAAAGTTATCTGCCAAGCTGGCTCTACATGCAGCTTGGAGCTGGCCCCAGAAATTGAGCTCAGCACAGGACTGGCCCCTGTTCCTCCGCTTCCTACCTTCCCTTACCTCTCATTTTACACCCTTCCCTCCATCTTGAATCACATCTTGTTTACCATCCAACACCATGTCCCATGTACAAATCCCCCACCGACCCCTACTTTTCCTCTGACCCGCAAAAGGCTTCAACAGGGCCACTGGGAAGAGAAAGTGAGAAAAGTCTAAGAATCACACAAAAAACCAGAAAGAAAGAACCCAGAAGACTCTCTCTTAGTTTCAAAAGGAGGCCAGGGGTGCCTGGGTGGCTCACTTGGTTAAGTGTCTGACTCTTGATTTCGGATCAGGTCATGATCTCACAGGTTCATGAGTTTGGGCTTCATATTGGGCTCTGGGCTGTCCTTGTGGAGCCTGCTTGGGATTCTCTATGTGCCCCTACCCTGTGTATACTCTCTCTGTCAAAATAAACAAACAAACATTATAAGGAGGGCAAATTGACCTGTATTATGTATTTCAGGGAGTGTTCTCCATTTCACTCCAGGACACTTCCCTTTTGCTGAGGCTTTGATTTTTGACTAAGTAATTATCTGTTCAAAAATTATTCCCAGGCAGTTTTAACCATACAAGCCAATAAAGATCTGATTTGATTAAAATTACCAAGTCTTATAAGGCACCAATTTCTTCTCTGTAAGGCGGTTGACAAATTAGGTTTCTTTCACCTAAAGCCATGAATAAAGATGATTTAATGACTTAACCACACAACAAATTGTTTGCTAAACAGTCCATTTTGTAATTCTATCCTCTTAGGTACATTTTTCTTTCAAACGCGGATATGAATTTAGGGGTTAATGTTCTTTTTGGGTTGTCGATGATTATTAAATGGATTCAAAGGCTGCACTCAAAGGCCATTTATTTTACGCTTAAAATAAACCAATGAACAGAAATCAAACACTTTCATAGAGTTACGGTCTCTTTTGAGCAAACGCAGAGCACTGTGAAAAAATATTCTAACCGAGTTAGAGGTAAGAACAGATATGAAAGCAATTATAGTATTAAACACTATACAAAAGCCAGCAGACATTCGATGCTGCCAGAATCTCAAGACTGAAAAGTTATTTTGCCAAAAGAAACCAGAAGAAAATCTCAAAAGGTAGCAATTTGTACAATAAGAATGCCAATCAACTTCAAAAAGCTCTGTGCTCACACGTATGTGACCACAAAATGCTACTTTGGACAAATGCTAGAGGTTTGTCTTGAAACCACGGAAGCAAAAACACTAAGCACCGGGGCTGGGGACAGATTCCCAGAGAGCGAGCTGGGTGTGCACACGCGGGTCCCAAGGAGGGTCGAACTACCCTTAAAACGATACCATGTGAGCTTCTATAGAAAGAGAAAGCGCAAAAGTGGCACTTGATGGGGGAGAAACCCCTTTGTTTTGGCTTAAAAACTCAGTACATCCTCGTGAAGTGTGTTTACAATGTTTGTCTCGCAGTCAACGGCTGGACTTTTTCCAAGAGCAGAAGGGCAACCTGTGTGCCGCTAACAGTGCTTAACGAGGACACCCAGCCGACACGGTGAAAATGGCAACAACCTACCCGGGGATGGCGGGGGGGGGGAGGGGCGGGATCTGCCACAGGGCTGAGAATGTGGCGACCCGAGAAATCTCAGGCCTGGAAAAGGAGGGTTCCGAGCATTGACACACAAGGCTGACCTTGGGGAGGGAAACACGGACAGCCACACCTCTCGTGAGAGCACTGACATACCTGGAAGAACCGCTTCTCGCTGAGGCAGCCCCACCAGCACCAAAGGGTTAACTTGGAGCCCAGAGGGGAGCCTCCAAAGGCCCCTTTCCAGGGTGAGGGCCAGTACGGGTTATGAATTCCAGGCATCTGTGCCGTGGCATTTACTAAACATTTTTCATATCATTTCTGTTTACACGACATTTTCCAATCTTACGCCACGGGTGAAAAAAGCACAAACCCATCAACTAGGAACTTACAGGGGTAAACACCGCTTTACAAGATCCCAGGTAAATGAGATAAAGGTCTAGAGGCACACCTCACTTTCACCGCACTCTGTGGATATTGCACCTTTTATGAAGTGAAGGTCTGTGGTAATCCTGCCACAGGTGGACCCTCCAGGTCCGTTGGCACCATTTTCCCGACAGCACTGGCCCACTTGTTGCATCTCTGTGTCACATCCTGGCAGTTCTCCTATTTCAGACTTCTTCATCACGCTTGCCACAGCGATCTGTGATCAGTGATCTCTGATGTTACTACTGTAACTGTTCGGGGACGCCACGAACAGTGCCCAGAGAAAATGAGAAATTTAGTCAGTAAACGTGTGCGGCCTGACTGCAGATGAGGTGGAAAGAGCAAGAGAACTTAGAATTAGAAGCGAGCCTGGGGGCACCTGGGTGGCTCGGTCAGCTAAGTGTCCGACTTTTGATCTCAGCACAGGTCTTAATCTCAGGGTTGTGAGTTCAAGCCCGGTGTTGGGCTCCACGCTGGGGATGGAACCTACATAGAAAAGAAAAAAAAAAAAAAGTGGAGCCTCAAGGTGGGACTGAATTGCTCGAATCGCATGATAAAACTTTAACGGATAAGTTGTTGTTTCTTATGGATGAGCGACGCGTGTCGTTTCTGAAGATGGCACCTACTTCTGGTGAAGATTGCTGACGTGACAAAGGATTTAGATTACGACATCAACCTAGTTGGTAAAGCGGCGGCAGGGTTTGAGAGGACAGACTCCTCTTCTGAAAGAAGTTCTACTGTGGGCAAGATGCTGTCCAAGAGCGGCATGCTGCAAAGAAATCGTTCCTGAAACCAAGAGTCATCAAGGTGGCAAACTTCACTGTTGTCCTATTTTAAGAAACTGCCGTAGCCACCACCCTGATCGGTCAGCGGCCATCAACGTCAAGGCAAGACCCTCCACAAGCAAAAAGATCACGACTCAGTGAAAGCTCAGACAACGCTAAGTGTTAGCATTTTCTTTTAGCAAATATTTTTAATTAAACGTTTTGATTTTTAATCATTGCTATTTTAGATATAATGTAATTGCACACTGAATGGACTACCAAGTGGTGCAAACATAACTTTTAAAAAAAGTTTTTATTTGAATTCCAGTTAGTTAACATACAACGTAACATCAGTTTCGGGGGTACATTATAATGATTAAATCCTTCCATACACCACCCAGTGCTCATCATGATGAGAATACTCCTTAATCCCCATCACCTATTTCACCCATCCATCCCCCAACCCACCTCCCCTCTGGTAACCAGCAGGTTGTTCTCTAGAGTTAAGAGTCTGTTTCTCGGTTTGCTTCTCTTTTTTTTTTTTCTTTCCTCATTTGTTTTGTTTCTTAAATTCCACATGAGTGAAATCAATCATGTGACATTGGTCTTTCTCTGACTTACTTCACTTCTCAAAATACTCTAGCTCCAACCATGTTGGTGCAAACAGCAAGACTATTCTTTTTATGGCTGAGGAGTATTCCAACACACACACACACACACCCCACATATTCTTTTTGCGTTCATCTGCTGATGGACACTTGGGCTGTTACCATAATTTGGCTATTGTAGACGATGCTGCTATAAATATTGGGGGGGCGTGCATCCCTTTGAATTAGCATTTTTGGATTCTTTGGGTAAATACCTACCTGCTGGACTGCAGGGTAGTTCTACTTTTAATTCTTTGAGGAACCTCCACACTGTTTTCCAGGGTGGTCGCGGCAGTTTGCATTCCCACCAACAGTGCAAGAGGGTTCCCTCTTCTCCACATTCTCAGCAAAACCTGCTGTTTGTGTTGTTGATTTCAGCCATTCTGACAGGTGTGAGGTGATATCTCATTGTAGTTTCGATTTGTAGTTCCCTCATCAGTGATGTTGAGCATCTTTTCATGTGTCTGTCGGCCATCTGGATGTCTTCTTTGGACAAGCGTCTATTCATGTCTTCTGCCCATTTTTAATTGGATCGTTCATTTTTGGGGGCGTTGAATTTTTAAGTTCTTTATATATTTTGGATACTAACCTTTTATAGGTTATGTCATGTGCACATATCTTCACCCATTCCAGACAACTCCTTTTAGTTTTGTTGACTGTTTCCTTCACTGTGCAGAAGGCTTTTGTTTTGATGAGGCCCCAATAGTTTATTTCTGAATTTTGCTTCCCTGCCTCAGGAGACCTATCTAGAAAGAAGCTACCAAACTTAACCTTTTTTTTAAATTTTTTTAATGTTTATTTATTTTTGAGACAGAGAGAGACAGAGCATGAACGGGGGAGGGTCAGAGAGAGGGAGACACAGAATCTGAAACAGGCTCCAGGCTCTGAGCTGTCAGCCCAGAGCCTGACGCGGGGCTCGAACTCACGGACCGCGAGATCGTGACCTGAGCCGAAGTTGGCCGCTTAACCGACTGAGCCACCCAGGCGCCCCCAAACTTAACCTTTAAATGCACTAGGAAACCAAAAATTCATTTGAATTGCTTTATTGTGATATGTGCTTTATTGTGGTGTCTGGAATTAAAACCCGCAGCATCTCAGAGGTGTGCCTGTATTCCTTCTAGAATGGGAAGGAGGAATGGACATTCCCTGCCCAGGCTTCTGCTGTCCAGCGAGTTGAAGTCAGACATGTTTCTATATACCCTGGCAGGCTGACAAATGTTAGTTCCTGAAGGGCAACAACTACATCTTACTCCTGTGCTTCCAATACCTAGTCTAGGCCCCAGCACAGTGTAATTGCTACGTGTAAATTAAATGAAACAGTTCCGGGCTACTATCTGTCAGTCTTCAAGTCAAGAATTAAATTAAACAGCAGGTTAAATCTACCTCTTTTTTTTTTTTTTTTTATGTGGGTTTTTCTACTTCGAATTTTGCTCTGCAAAGTATTCGTAAAACATGGTTCACTATTTCGGTTTGGCTGACCACACAGTGGTTCTCCACCAAAGGCCTTATTACTACACCTCTCCACCACCAACCTCTGACCAGAAACATCTGGAAATGGTCAGGGACAGTTTTTGGCACTGTGCATTTAATGCACGAAGGACAAGGAAGTATACAGGATTTAGTCCTTTTATCATGAAGAACTGACCCAACCCCAAAGCCTGTATCTCCTATATTGAGAAACCCAGAACCACTGAGGAACTTAATTTTTCTAGAAAGTCAGTTTTTTGATGGAAATCATCCCCAATTCCCTACATTTCTGTTACCTGTATCTGCACATGTGAGCTGTGTGGTCATAGTCCAGATCTTGCCACCCTCTAAATTACAGTCTTCAAGACAGGCATTGATAAGTCACCTCCTAATCATTTGTCCTGCAAATCAATGCCTGGAAAGGTGGCAGCCAGGAGTGATAATGAAAATACTTAGTCACCAGCAATGACTGGGGATGGGTGTAAATTAAGGGACTAAGTCTTTCTCGAGTGCTGGGTATCAGCTCTCGACATGAACTGTGAAGCTACCTGCCAGGGAAATATACTCGAAGGAGATACCGCTGAGATTTCCATGTGGTATGTGACGGTAAGCTACTTACTGTCCCACAGGAAGACCACACAGCCTGAGTGACGTGGCTGGGCCAAATGATAATGCGGAATCACTCAACAACCTTTGACTCTACAATGGTTCATTTCCAGGGCCTGAGGCAAATTGAAAAGGGTGCCTTGTACTTGGATAGCAGGAGGAATAAAAATGGAATGATGGTGGTGACCATCATTTATTAAAAGCCCTCGAACTGACCCTCCCGTGAACCTTCCAAAGTAGGAATTATTCTCCCATTTTCCAGATGAGAGAATCAAGACCCAGAAAGCAAAATCTCTCTCCTGAAGCCACACTAGAAAGAAGCAGTGGTATTTGAAATTAGAACCTAGGTCTGTTCAAAACCACAGCCCGTGAACTTTTATGAAGAGTGAAAAGAAATGGAAGAAACAGAAAGAAATAGGAAGGAGAAAAAAACAGGATGTACTCTGTAATGTATTCTATCTATCCAGAATATAGGAGTAAAATTTAAAGGGGTCCAAGAAATAAAGTAAAGCTTTCTCCTCGATTAATTCGGTCCTTCTATTTTTTCCTGCAAAGCCTGATGGAAGGTCCAATTTCCTCACCAAGGTCTCCCAAATTCACAAACCGAGACAGACATGTACCTCCTCAGAATTCCATGAAGACCCAAAGTCTGCATCATATCAAGTCCCACTGTCAAAATCTCAGCCATCCTTCAAATGTCACCCACTCTTCAGAGCCTCTCCTCTGACCACTCGGTGCCCCACGATGGCCCTCACAGCCATTCCCAGCTGTAGCAGGACCCTCAGATAGCTGTGTCCTTGCTGGGACTCCCACTGTTACTGGGTCCGTGTCATACTGTCTCCATTCTAGTACTTGCATACGGATTCTTGTGGGGGGTCTTAAGTCTGCAAGCATAACTTAGACTCTTAAAATATAAATTCCACCATCAGCACCAGCTCCACCACTAAAGTACTGTTGGCCCCCTAGAGTGCGCAAAGGGCAACGTCAAGTCCTTGAGGCCTGATCACATAATTCTCACCCCAACTCCATGATGTGGAGTTTTTTTATTTTTTAAACGTTTATTTATTTTTGAGACAGAGAGAGACAGAGCATGAACAGGGGAGGGGCAGAGAGAGAGGGAGACACAGAATCTGAAACAGGCTCCAGGCTCTGAGCTGTCAGCACAGAGCCCAATGCAGGGCTTGAATTCACGGACCGTGAGATCATGACCTGAGCCGAAGTCGGACGCTTAACCGACCGAGCCACCCAGGCGCCCCAATGGAGTTTCTTTTTAATTACAGCCCTTCCCCCATGTACAGACAGAGGCTTCAAAAGATGACATAACTTCTCTGGTATCCTGCATGCCTTCTTTCTCTTTCTGGAGTTTCCAAACTGTATATGCCAAGAGGAAAAAATTCAGCACTATGTCAACACTTAACGTTATAACATGCATTCATTCATTCATTGGTTCGTTCGTTCGTCCATCCGTCCGTCCAGCCGTCCAGCCAGCCAGCCACTCTCGGAATCCAACTACATGCTGGACAGTTCATAAACAAAAAAAGAACGACTAGGCCCCACTTGTTGCCCTCAGAAAAGTCATAGGCTAGGAGGAGATGCCCCTTCCCCTCTCAAATAGGCCCACGGGATGCATCGCAGGAAGCACAATGGTGGTGAATGCTCATGTTCCTAAACAGGTCCGAAAAACAGGCAGCCAAAAGGAGATGGGCCCAGGTGATCAAAACTGTCTGTCCCTGTCAAGGACACCGGGACTGGAGTTCTCCAGTGAGTGTGACTTGCTTGCTTGCCCCTGGGTACCATCCTGCCTTGTGAGCTACATAAGTTCCCACCAGCCATGATTACCCCAGAGGTCTTACACGGAACTGATCTGAGGACCTGGGTTTTCACTGCTCTGAGTACTTATCAGCAGCGTGTGGCAGGCAGTCAAAGCCCCCTACCCAGCCCCTTCCTCCTTCTTACAGATGACTGTTTATGGCACTTACAAGCAGCTTCAAATGAGTACACATGTTTTATTTCCCAAAAGACTTTCAATAATGACATCCTGCCATGAGCTGGAAATCTGGTTGGCACTCCTGAGGACATGTCAGCTCGCAGCTTCATTCCCTTTAAGGCATCAAAAAAAAATTTTTTTTTATTGAACATAAAAATTTAAAAAGACAAAGATTCTAGCGTTTTCTTCATAGGAAAACGAACTGCCAGAAAGCAGAGTTTCCTCCCTGCCTGGTTTTATCAGTTTTCTGTTGCATCGACAATGCTGAACATAAGACCCTAAGTGGCATTTCTTTCCCAGGTGTCCAAGGGGCCAATCCAGGTGGGGCTCCCTCATGCAGCTGTGGGTTGGCTGATTTAGATGGAGTTCAGTGGGTCTACTCTGCTGTACTTGACGTGTCCCTCGTTCTTTTTCCTGGACCACAGACTAAGCAGGCACATCATTCTCAGGATGGCGGCGGACTGGAGGAAGAGATGCAAAAACACATCTGCACTTTTTTCCAGCCTCTGCTTACATCAGGTTTGCCACCATCCCACTATTCACAGCATCCCCGTGGCTGAGCGCCCTGTCGGAGCAGGAGGGCACTATGAATAACATCAAGAAAAGGGAAGAATTAGGGCCACTGATGTCAGCAGCGACTACACTGGCCCCAGTCACTCTAGAGCCAGTAGTGATCCTTTCAGAACCCCAAATCCGGCTTGAGGAGGATTTTTATGCCCTCCCAAGAGAGAAACACATCCTGGCAAGAGTGCTCTATATGGCAAGAGGTGGTCATTTCTGAGATACTGTGATGGTGACTTCCGGGTAATACACGGATCATCTGGAAGAATAATTATACGCTATTCTGAAAACCAGTCACCAACAAATAGGGGTATCAAAGCACCTCCGGACAGTGGTTGAACATTTCTGGCAAAGCTGGAATAGACTCTCATTTACTGCCTAGAACCGCATAACAATAATTGCAGCAACTGGAAAAATGTACTCGGCACTTACGATGTTTGGGCTTTGTGCTAAGCACTTTCTGGGAGTGGTTCCTCTGAAGTTTTATGACAAACAAGTGCAGTAGATACTATGATGATGATGCCAGTTTTGCAGATGTGGAAACTGAGGCAAGGAACTGAACAAGTGGTCAAGAACCCACAATGGTTAAAGGAAGAGCCAGAACTTGAACCCAGGTCCATGTGGTCCTACAGATGTTTCTTACCACTACCCTGTACCATCCCTGTGTTCATTCACACAAGTCTCAATGGCCTTGTCATACTGCTCTCTTTATTTATAAATACTGAGAGCTTCTGAATCTTCTGTTCCTGACAGAAAGACTATTCTGTCTAAAAACGCCTACATTTTACTCAATGCCTGGCTAGTCTAATTTAGTGTTTCTTCCATTTGTATATTAACTAAGGCAGTTTCTAGGGAGAATACAGGATAAGCCTCAAGATGCAAGGTCTGACTGGCTACTGCCCGTCTCTGAGTAAAAACCATGCAGGGAGGAAATCAATAAAGATCCAAGGAGCAGAGTGGAAGGGAAAAAAAAAAAACATCCATTGGCTTCAGATATCCTCAGTTCCTTTTCTGCAAATTCAGACTATTCGGTGATTATATTCAAGATACTATACTTAATATAAGTTGATATAAAAATACGCGCTGACATTTTAAAACGGATTCCCTTTTATTCTCTATATAACATATACGTGTGCATAAAAGTGAACTGCTTGTCAGAAATTGCCAAATGATAAAAGCTATACCATATACTGAGTTTCAGCCAGTTCTAAAATTTTCCAAGTCATTTGTTGATCGTGATGCTCGTTGGCACACTCTTTTTTGTTTGATGCATTCATCGCTAGTGAAGGATGCTGCCGTCTCAATCACGGTTGACACAGGGAACGACATTACGGTCTTTCAAGGACATTCCTATGACATTATAGTAGTCGTTAAGACCTCAAACCCCAGCATCTTGTAGCCAGAGGGAGGCCAGATGCTGCCGGTGCATCGTGGCCAGCGAATGCCTGTCAGTCCTTCTACATAATCTGGACCTAGAGCCCTTGAAGTTGGCCTCTTGATCACGCACCACCACCCACCCCAGCTTCCTTCTCTGAGGTCCCAGCCAGTGCAGGGGCAGGTGCTGCAAAGGCCTGCCTTGGTCCATTGGCTGCCCCGGGACCCAGCTGCCCCAGCGCTGGAACCAGCCCAGGTCTCCTTCACCACCACGCTGGCTTGGTAGCAATGCCAATCAACAGTGTAACCACAGTGCGGCTATTCTGGTACCCATTGACTAAATTTCAGTCCTGAGAAATACTTGTTTTTGCGCCCGCTATGGATTCCTGTGATGTTTCAATGAGCTAATGCAGGAGATGTCTTCCAAAACAAATAGTAAATACTGCCTAGGAAATGCTTTGGGGCACCTTTTCAGATCCCGAATGTATACTTGATCAAGCAAAGGAAATCCAGTGTTACTCCTTCATTCTTCTGTTGCTTTCTGTTCACTAATTCCAGGAAGCAATCTGCAAGGCACGTGAAAGAAACCAAGAGGGCTGTCTGTCAGCACACTGCTGTGCTGGGCAGAGTTCAGAGAGTTAGCAGAATGGGGTAAAAACAGTCCTTCCTGGCCAACATGCAGCTCATAACCATGTAATAATGGCAGCGCTCCTAGCATGGGGCTCGGTAATAAATCCACACTGGATGTTTATGCAATACTAAGGCCTCCGCCCCTGTTGATGCTGTCCCAGAACAAATGGAGATCTCCACTGTACAAGAGTCAGAGGGTACACAACCAGGCCTTTGAAGCGCAGGTGAATAAACAGGCAGATGGTATAGAATAGTGGTAAAAAGCATGAAACCAGAAGCAATCGTGGACATCCTCACTCTCTAGAGAGAGGTGAGGGGTTGTTCATCCTAAGGAATTGGCTCTCATGATGATGGGAGGATGAGAAATCTACAATGTGCAGAGTGAGCCAGTGGCGTGGGAGACCCAGGAAGAACCTATGTTCCAGTTTGAAGATCAGGGGGCAGGAAGAGCTAATAGTGTAGATGAAATCCAAAGGTAGGCAGCTGGAGAATTCTCTCTTACTCAGGGGAAAGTAGGTTTTCTTTTTTTCTACCCAGGCCTTCAGCCAATTGCACAAGGCCCAACCACATAACGCAAGGCGACCCGCTTTACTTAAGTCCACCCATTTATTTACTTTTTAACATTTATGTATTTATTTTGAGAGCGTGCACACATGCACAGTGGGGAGGGGCAGAGAGAAAGGGAAAGAGAGAGAATCCTAAGCGGACTCCGGATTGTCATTGCAGAGCCTGACACGGGGCTTGAACCCACAAACTGTGAGACCATGACCTGAGCCGAAACCAAGAGTAGGTCGCTCAACTGAATGAGCCACCGAGGTGCCCCAATTCCACCCACTTAAATACAAATCTCACCCCAAAACACCCTCACAAAACACCCAGAATAATGTCTGACCACTCTCCTGGTACCCCGGTGCCTGGTCCGCTTGACATAAAATCAACCATCACGGGCAGGTACCTAGAGAAGTTAACCACATTTCAGGCACAGTTTGACAGCCATTAACACTGGCTCGGCATCGACCTTCCCAGGTTCCGTGTGTCATGAAAAGTCCAGAAGCCTAGGGAATTCTGGAGATTTTACAGAGATGGATTTTTCTAGCACATGGAAATCTCCACTAAAAGAGGGTGGGGGGTTGCGAGGAATACAGAAAAACCACAGGGGGAAACCATTAACAGATAATGAATCATCATCTCAGCTTAGCAGCTCCTGCTGCTTCCTCTGACAAAATAGCACGTTCGCCTGGGAAGGTTATCCGGGAGGGGAGAATTCACTTGTAAGCGGCGAGGCTGGAACCAGGACGTATAACGCTGCTTATGTGCGCGTGCGCGTCGCATGTGTATGTGAGTGTTAAACTTAGCTGGTAGAAAATTTATCCAAGGACACATTGTTTTCCCCTTTCTTTAAATCCTTTGCGCATTCCTCCTCCTCCTCCTCTCTGAATCCTCTGAACATCGCAAGGCCTCCGGGCTTGCACAGGCCCTCCGTCCTATATCCGTTCTCTCCGGACATCATCTCAGTCACAGATTTAAATACCATCAACATGCCGGTGACTTCTGAATTTATTCTTCCCAGCCCAGACCTGCCCCGCCAGACGGCGATTTCATGCGGTACAGCTTAATATATCCACCGGTGGTAAGAAGCCTCTCACTCATACCTTAGTTCTGTCTCTAAAATGATTCCTTCTCATCATCCATCCAATTTGTAACCACCCCCCCCCCCAAACCATTAAATAATGACCCCTGTGTTTTATAACGTGCCTGGCCTAGTTCAGACAGACCAAAATAAAGCCACCGTTACTTCAGAACCACTTAGTGGGGCTTTTTCTCTCGTGCCTCTGCCTCATGCCTGCTAAGGAACGCCCAGCAGCCAGGGCTTGCTTAGAGGAATAGGAAAGATCTAAAACCATGAGAACAGGCTCACGGGAAGTCTTGGTTGAATCACACTTCTGTCTAAGAAGACTGGCCACCAAAAGCTCTCTTGGTTTCTCTTCTGAGACTTTTATTTTTCAGCAAGAGGGGCAAGTCAGGCTTTCTGCTAAATGTTTATCGGGAAAAACAAAATGAGAGTCATCTCTTCTGTATAATTCAGCGTGCTCACAGCGTGCTCTGCATTTCCTGGGAGAGCAGCCGAGTACGCGAAGGAGGCCAAGCTTTCAGAAACACTAATGCGGTTCCCATTTTAACATTACCTGGGAACTGAGGCAGGTTATTGCTAAAACGGGACCAGCTTCGGCATTTTATCATTTGTGGGCGTTACTCCTTCATGCTTGGGCTGCTGGGTTCCTGACTTGCCATCGGTTCATCTCAAGGAATTTTAAACCGATGACACAAGCACGGGCAGGGTTCCTCCTCATTGACACTAACACCCCCATCCCTCACACAATGAGGATTTCTCATTTCCACGGTAACTTTGGCTTCAGCGCTTTTATTGTGATCTTGTCTGGAACCTGGAGGAAATGGGGATTCTGGAAGCTATGAAATCTAACACCTGTGTTGTACAAAACAGCAACCAGGAAAAGCCCAGAGAATCCCAGTGACTTGCTCAAGGCCACACTGCACATTCCTTAATCTCAGGACTCCACCGCCCTGTCTGTCAAACGGCAGTTAACAAGCAGATCTGCCTTACGAGATTTTTTAACTATTAACTGAAATACTGTGTAAAACAGACTCAGCAAAGTGCCTGGCACAAGGGGAAAAAAAAGAAAAAAAGGATGTTTGGCGTCAATAATCTTCTCAAGGCTAATCCTTTGAGACAGGGGCTGTTAAGTTGGCCTGATAAATCAGCAAGGCTGGCCGCCATGTGTTCAGTGCCCCTATCACTTTGTGTATTTGGTAAAACGAAAACAGTAACAAAACAAACACAAAACCGAAAAGGGTTCTCTAAAATTAACCCCCTTCTCTCTTTGAACTTCACAAATAACTCCAACGACGTGAGGGGGATGGGGTCAGAAGAAGAGGGAAACTGCTCCCCAAAGAATGAAAGGGCCCTTCCTGCAGAGAAAACATGGCCTCTTGGAGAGATAGGGACTTTTTCCCCTTTAGGAAGCCAACCTAATTAAAGAAACTTTTTTAGGGGCTGTTCAATTAAATAGCCATCATGTAAAGGAAGCCTTGCTAAGCATGAGAGACCGCCCTCTGCTGTGGGTTTTCATTAGTGCACTTAAGGGCTGGTATGCAAGCTGCAGGGCCAGGCAGGGGACCAAAGTCCAGGGATTCTGAAGGGCCTGTGGGACTGGAGGACACGGACTTCTTTGAGTTTTGTCCTCCAAAAATGGAAAGAACAACCCTCCAGGGTTCTCACCCAAATGAATTCTAGAGGAGAGGCTGGGACAGGGGCAGGGGGGTGTGGCCACGAAATGATACACTCGCATCCCTGCCTGGCCAACCTTACCCGCAGGGAAGGGCCCAGAGGCAGAATAAAGGCTAGCTTTATTTCTGCAGCGTCCCCAAGTTTCAGATGGACAACAAAATTCCCAAGTGATGAGCTGAAGGACACAAAAGCAACAGGCAGGCGAAAGGTAACTCGGCTCCTCTTCCACAGTTAAAACGCTGGGCAAACTCTGAGAGGTCAACGGCGCTGATGACCCGTCTCCTCGGGTACCATCAAGGGGAGGAAGACCACGCACTACATCGGGGAGTAGGATCCAGTGGTCACAGCCGACCAGGGACGCCTGGCAACTGCCATCTCTGGAGGCAATCCGACAGAGTCTGGATGATGCCTTAGGGATGAGGAGAAATCTCAAGATTTCAGATTCAGATGGGCAGTTGGTCCAAATCATTAATCCTCAGGGTTTGAGATTTCACAGACCCACAACGATGTCCACAATAATTCTGTCCCCCAAATTATTTGGTGGCTTAAGGACATTTACAAAAACTAGTTAGTATCACCATGGTTTCTTCAAAGAAAGAATCATAAAAACAAATTTAAAGATCCCAAGCAGGTACCACACTCAGCATGGAGCCCCACACGGGGCTCAATCCCACAACGCTGGGATCATGACCTGAGGCAAAATCAAGAGTCAGACGGATCAACGACTGAGCCACCCAGGCGCCCCGTGATTTGACAATTCTATACACAACGCTCACCACGATGAGGAACCATTCTTTAATTTGACAGGATTTAGTTTCATGTACTTCACAGCCCTTATTCTTCACATATAGCTGTGAACAAATGACAACATCCTAAAACAGTATTTATTCACTCAAGAGCTTTGAAGATACTTTTTTTTTTTATGATCAAAAAAGATTGAGGAAGCTATCCTAATTTTGGAAAAAATTGAAAAAAAGAACCTTCATCCAATACTGTATTTGCATTTAAGAGTGGTAGAGGGATCTGGGATGAACAGCAGGGGATGTCCTAGGGGGGCACCATACTGTCGCACTCCCCACCTGGAAACAAAAAGGTACCATCCAGGGCAATGCTCCACTACCAACTATCAGAACTTGGGGCTCATGGTTCCACCTGAGAGCTCCCTTGGAAAATGAATGCTAAATTAGGTATTTATTGTATTTTCTTGGAGAACGTGTCTTTCAACATGTTCCAAATGGGGTCCACAAACTCAAAAAGTGTCAAGTCACTGATCTAAAAGGGTCAATTCCAAAATAGGTCCTACTGGAATGTATAGCAAGCAGGTCAAACATCAGCCCCAATTTTCACCTCTTCCTGCATCCACACTTGTGCTCATCTTGGAGTTTCTTTCCCCACCTCTCACCGTGGACTTGACCACATGACTTGCTTTGGCCAACAGCAAGTGAGCGGAAACAACGCGACAGCTCCAAACTGAAGCCTTATGAGCACATATTTTCCAGCTTGCTCTTTTGTACGTCTGCCCCTGCCTTGAGCAGAGGGTACCCAGGTTAGCCACTGATCCCAAGAACAGGATGAAACACATGAGAAGCAGAGCCAATTCAGTGAACCCACAAACTCATGACTCAGAAAAAAAATGCTTAGTGTTGCACCCCCCTGAGACTCTGAGGTCATTTGTTACATCGTTACTGTGGCGATAGCTAATACAGGATCTCGACTGTGGAATTTTCCTAGAGTGAAGGAGAATCACCTGGTGCCATTAGGGCTGAGTAGTAAGAGACAGAGTGCAGCTTCTTAATCTCGCTCCTACCAACCTTCTATAAAAGTCCTTGACCGCTTTCCCAATCCCTGGCTCTCACAGAAAGTTAAGTCTTCTTCTGCTCAAGCGAAGGAAAATAAATGGGCTGGGACCAAGAATACGGGTCACCATATTGTGCCATTTGGGCCGCTTAACTTTAACGGGCGTATGCATTTTTCGAATATTGGCAGATTAGCTTTTTAAAAGCCCCAACTTTAGCAAATGCACTTGTAACTGTTCCAAATCTTTTATAGACTTGCCCACCTTAGCAAGCAGAGCATACAGCCTACGGCTTTAACTACCATGGAGGGAGGCAGGATGAAGCATAGGCTGTAGAAATAAATCTAAACGCTACAAAATGACCTCTCTGAACCTGTTTTCTCGTCTGTGTAAAATAGGACTCCTAACTTACTTCAGAGAGCTGTAGAGAGGTTTAACTAAATGATGTATAAGCTACTTGGCTATGGAAGGTGCTCAAAAAATTTGTGGTTCTCCGACGCTGACCCCTCAGTCAGTATGAACTTTAGCTGGAGTGGAGTATGGAGAGGCCACCCGGGTCAGACGCAAGCACTCAGGTTTTAGAGTCAGAACTGGGTTCCTGTCCTGGTTTTGTCACATCCCACCCATGTTTAACAACCTACTTCTTCTGAGACCCTGGCTTCAGCATCTGGAAAATGGTGATCATAAAAAAACAAAAGCAAAAGAATATGCCAGCAAGCTGGTATCACGAGATAATCTATGCAAAAGAGTTTCGACAACTGAAGCGAGCCACGCAAAGGGAAGTTATTCTTGGACAGAAGCACAGCGACACCTTCAGGGAGCACTCCTGTTTTAATGGTACTTAAGAAGCAGAACTGGTGGTACTTTGCAATGAATACTTAATACTATTGAAGTCTGCTTGGGAAAAACCATAGGAACTTAAATAAGACCCATTTACTGAGAACCAGCCAATCTAAAATGGAAATGTAATTTAAGGGGCTTTCAAAGAGGGTAGAAAACCACAAGGAGTTCTGTTAGCTCCAGTGTTAGGATTTATGATCCCTGTGATCAGAGAAGGTGAAGCTCATGAAACCCTACCTCAGAACCTTAAACGCATGAATGTGGGATTCAGAGTTTCCTCGTTTCATAGGATCACAGAATGGGTGAACAGTGGCAGAGAGAGGAGGTGCAAAGAATCGAGATCGGTAAATCCACGTTTCGAAAAAAAGAGAACTACCACTTAAGTGAAGCTTTTATGTGGCCTATTTTTTTTCATTTTTTTCTAATGTTTTATTTTTGAGAGAAAGAGAGCATGCATGAGTGGGGGAAGGGCAGAGAGAGAAGGGAGACAGAATTCCCAAGCAGGCTCCATGTGATCGGGGCAAAGCCTGATGTGGGGCTCGAACTCATGAACCATGACACCACGACCTGCGCTGAAGTCAGATGCTCAACCGACTGAGTCACCTAGCCACTTTTATGTGGATTATAATGAAATCTGACTTTGGTTCACATACTGAAATATATTGAACATATGGGTCGTCCTTCCCCAAACATGTTCAACTTTGTTATTATCGCAGAGCTCCAAGCCGATGGCACAGCCTCTCCAACTGGGCACCGACAGAAGTATGATTCCACAGCATCTTTACCGGACAGGGGCTGGGATCCTTGTGCAGAAACTGGGCCCCAGGATGAGAGGTTCAATCAATTCCATGTGTGAGAAAGGGCAGCTTGTCTACATCTCTGCATTGTTCCTGTAAGAGTTCTTGTTCTTTTCCTCGTCACGTAGTCTTACACACAACTTTTGTATCCCTGCTGGGGGACTCAGATTCCCAAGGATAACTGAGAGGACTGGAAACAAAATATGGAGATAGGGTGGTTCTATCAGGACCCTGGTAATAAAGAGCCTAAAAATCTGAGGATTCATCTGAATACGGACACAGAAGACTTTAGGGAAAAACGGGTTAGGCAATGAACAAACATATTTTCCTATGGGTAAGAATGTCTGATTCAGTCAGGCTAAGAGATTAGGAAAAAAAAAATTAAGCGAGCGTGTTCAATAACTTGTTCACATTACAAGGGATGTTGAGGGGGCCTTCTTTGTTAGTTAGCATGGACTCAAGTTTCAGAGTGGAAATCAGTTGCTGATCTTGGAGCTAATAATAGTTTGTCGCTGTCCCCAAGCACTGAGCTAAAGGCTTTACAATAACATCATTATAACAGTATTGGGGTCTTGATCGTGCGGAGGGGGGAACAGGAACTTAGTGAGTTTCAGCCACTCGCCACAAGCTTAGGTGTCAGGAATGCTGGGATTGCATCTAGGCATGTCTAAATTCAAAACCTTCCCCACATAACATCCACGAAGGGACAGGAAACCTCAATCTTCCTATCTCCTAAAATCAGGTTGTCTTCAATGCAAAATGCATCTTTGTTCAAGGAAAGCATTAAAAGGAGGAGGGTCTCACACAGTCCTCTCCCCGCCATCTCTCATATCCGCCCCATCTGCCCATCTCCATGGATTAGGATTTAGTTGGAGGAGAATTTCAGCCACCAAAATCTCAGGCAATTAAAATGGGTATCGGTAATAAAGGATTTGTTGTGAGAGATGAATTTTACATTTATAACTAGTGCAATAATTTTGTTAAGTATTCAAAAAACAGTCTAAAAATGCATATAGAATTTATAGATCTTAGTTTGTAAATCACCCCATACACCCAGATTGTGTCCTGGGCTATGCCACCCAGTATGTTCTCACAAGCCAAGTTACTTCTGGCCCTTTAAATCTGTTTTCTCAACTGGATAGAACAGGAACTCTCTGAGAGCCTTCCCAGGTCTGAAATTCTGCAAGACATAGAAAAGAAAGGTAGTTTACTCTGAGATTACATAAGCAAAATTTTCTCATCAGGAATTGAACAACAGAGTTGGTGAACAAAGGAAACCTCTATCTAGAAATTTCCCAAGGTACCCCTGAAAGACAAATGCATACTGAAAAAATTCTCAGGGAGACAAATCACACTCTACAGGACATAGAGATGTTTGTTACTTAACAACTAATGACTTAGGGGGGTCTGGGTGGCTCAGTTGGTTAAGCAACCGACTCTTGACTTTGGCTCAGGTCATGATCTCACAAGGTCATCATCTCACGGTTCGTGAGTTCAAGCCCCACATCGGGCTCCAGGCACTGACAACGCGGAGCCTGCTTGGGATTCTCTCTCCCCCTCTCTCTCTTCTCCTCACCTGCTTACTGTCTTTCAAAATACAGATTAAAAAGAATGAATGACTTAACAGGAATAACATGTTAATAGGCAGATTGTGGGCAAGCGAGTTTTTTCAGCATGGAACCAGCATCTTAGGTGGTGACCAGCCAATCTCTTTAAGGCCACCAGGTGCCAGCAAGACATGCTGTTCAGTGCCTTCTTCTGGATACTGAAAGGACTGCTCTCAGACTAGCCCGTCTCCAGTGCAAGCAAGAGAGAGACTCACGGAATTGTTATTACCACTCCAGACCTCGTGATTGGATTTTACGCCACACGTCTCACAGAAAACTGAAGCTGTCGAAGAAATCTCAACACGCCCACCCCAACATGGTTCAGTCAGACACACTCGATTGTCATCTCTTAAGAGCGCCCTTGTAAAAGTTTAACAAGAGACGGTAACTGACATTTATAGAGCATATGCTAGGCAGGCTGCGTAGGTCATCTTATTTAATTTTTACAAGCATACTCTCTAATCAGGCACATGAATGTCAATGGGAAAACTCTGGAAGGCCAGGCCAAACTCTTGAACCAGGGTAAATCTCTCACATTCCTGAACCATGATCCTGATGACTGCCCGCCCAGTCCTCGGTGCCTTGTTTGAGAATATAAACCTCAAAGTACAACAACAGGGAGTTAGCCCAACTCGAGAACAGTCGTCATTTCTTTTTATACAGTGAGTTCCGGAGGTAAAAGGATGCCGCCCTGCTAGGATAAGGATGTTGCATAAAGGAAATCCCCCCAGTTTTCTATTGTACACACAGAGATCTTGGAGAAGTTACCCTGTTATCTGGTGACCCAAGAAAGCTATGAACATTAAAGCTGCCGGCAGCTGGTTTAACTTATGCAATGCATTTCTCGACATGGTTTTCAAACATTTTGGAAAGGAGAACGCACATAACGGACTCGCCTGAACTTTTATTTCCTTTCTCAGCTCTCCTCCTGAGCCTCTCCCAGGGGCCTGGCTAAATTCCAAAAGCACACACTATACTCATATGTTCTAGTCTCATTAACTTCTGCAGCAGTAACTTCTGATTCACGATCAGGCCTTCGCTTCATTACCATCCGTTCATCAAGGGAAACACTGACCAGCTCGTCTTTGCCCTGCACCCACCCCAGAGAGGGGCATCGGACCCTCAGAGATTCAATCCCCCCACCAAAAATGTCCTGATTTTTATGCCAGAAACTCTCCAAAGGGGAATCACATGTTTCTGGAAGAATTCCGAGCATCTCTGGAGTGACCAAGAGAGGGCTCATTACCAAGAGACCATAAGAGCAAAATATAGGGAAACTGATGAAAACCACTTTCTCCAAAAGAAAAAAAAAATGTTTTCTCCTGATTCCTCTCAAAGAAAATGTACTTGGTCCCACCACGCAACCTGGGAGGAAACAAGCAAGAGGAAAAGCAAACTGAGGTCCCATCTTTTAAATCAACATTCCACTCGCGTTTCTCTAGCTTATGAACAAATGAAGGTATCCCAGTGGCTCCCTCACCCCAAATATGCCATCCTGTGATAGATAGATGTGGAAAGGAAAAGATGACTCTCATCTACATGGATTGTGACAAAAAGAACACCAAAATGGAAGCCCTCCTTTCTAGCCAACCAACAGAGCAGAGCGGAAAATAGGCATGGGAGCTATTTTGAAGGTTTCCCATGGTTACGGCTGCTATGGAAATCATTTTCCTCTCTGGGGTTTTCAGAGAGCTGAGCCCAGCTTCAATCACTGTTTAAAGAAGGAGAACAAAGGGAGAACATGGACAGAAATTGCTTCTTTTATTTAAAGTTTTAAAAGGTTCCACAAACTGGGGTGATTGGAGGATGGGCGCAGGCACGGATGGCAATGATGACCTCAAAGGACTCCATCAGGGTCTAGCGGCATGGGACAAGATCAATCCCTCAAGGTCTGGAGGGAAACCTGTGCCTTCTGGATAGCAGCGGATTTATCTTTTAAAGTACCAATGGAAACGTATCACTCGCCTGTGTAAAATTAATGGCCTCCTCCTGTTTTTAAGATAAAATCTTAAATCCCCAAGAGGGTATTGCCCAGGCACTCTTCCACCTCATCTTTCTCACTCTCTGCCTTATTTTCTGCTTATCAACCACCCTGGCTTTCAGTACATCAAATATGTTATACTCCTCCCTGCCTCAGGGCCTTTACACATACCGTTTCCTGTGCCTAAGAGCGTCTTTCTCCCTTACCGGCATTATCACCTGTTAATCTTTCAGATTAAATGATTAAACATCACTTCTGGTTCAGGCCATCCTATCCTTCCCTGTAGAGCACGCTCCAATTTCACTAAATCTCTAATTTGATATTTCGTGCTTCATGAGCACAAAGAGGTAGAACAGAAGCTCTAGGGAGGGCAGGAACGACATCTATGCTTCATCCTGCTGTGCACGGGTGTTATAACTCAGTGACTTGCACATGACTGGCTCTCAATAAATATGTAATGGATATATAATTCCATGGTGTGTTACGGCTAGATTTTTGTCTCAGTCCAATGTCATGGCATGGTATTTCTCTAAGCCCCAAACACCTCATCCATGGTGGCGTTACAGGAGTCTTACAAATACGGGCTGGAAAGGTCCCATACCAAATTTATCTCACCAAAGCTAGAAAAAAAATGGAGTGGAGTTACATCATAGGCTGTAAGCTTAGGTTTTGAAGTTAGCACACAAGGTCAACTAAAGGAGAGCAGGAGTTCTGGACTAAGGATGATTTACCCCCTCAGGGAACATGTGGTGATCGCCAAAGCCATTTTTGATCGCCACAACTGGCATCTAGTGGATACAGATCAGGGATGCTGCTAAACATCCTGCAATAAACAAGACACCCCCCCACACACACACACACACACAATGGAGAATTATCCAGTCCAAATGTCAATAGTGTCAATGATGACAAAACTTGAGGTAGAGGGAAATCACTCTTCACAACACGTTTGAGAAAGGTGCCGTCTTGGAGAATGATCTCCACCTCTCCTGTTCTACTCTAGGCAGTTTTCTGCCAGTGTTCAAACAGACACTGCTGCTTCTAGGTGAACACTAGACAAAGTCACCAGCTTGCACCAACGCATTAAAAAATAGATTTATCTTTAAACACTAGCATCTCACCCAGCCTGGCAAGTAGCCCACACTACCAGAGGGATTCAGAAGCTGAAACCTACAAGCAACAAGAGACTTGTGTCCTCCCGCTCCTGTTCACACTGGACCTAAGCAACATGAGTAGAATGGAAGGTAAAATGTCTACACTTATCTCAAGTATTTCCATCTCTCTCACTCTTTTTCACAAGGACTAGTTGGTCCAGTAGGAACTCACCTGCCGCCATCTCGCCGATAGGGTCAGGCTTCTCTCCACTGGAATCCCGCCACCCACATCTCCGTAAGTGCTTCCCACTTTGGTGCAGGTGAAAATTCCACTCTTGGTGATATATTCCTTTGAATCCACCATTTGTCATACGAAATGGGCCGCTTAAAATGTAAACTATCTTAGAAAATGTAAATCCTAGGTGAGATTTTAAAAAGATAAGTAGCACTCTGGGGTACCTGGGTGGCTCAGTCGGTTAAGCGTCTGACTCCAGCTCAGGTCATGATCTCACGGTTCCTGAGTTTGAGCCCCACATCAGGCTCTGTGCTGACGGCTCAGAGCCTGGAGCCTGATTTGGATCCTGTGTCTCCCTCTCTCTGCCCCTCCCCTGCTCGCACTCGCTCTCTCTCAAAAATAAAAATAAAGATTAAAAAAAAATTTTTTTAAAGATAAGTAGCACTTTGCCTTCAAGCAGCAATCTATGTTACCTCAGGAAATGAACTGGTATAAAAGAAATGCACACCAAAAAGTAAGGGACTTTGCAGAAGGTAGGACTTTGGATTGTATATATAGGGCCCAAAATACTGAAAACAGTATCACCTGCTATGTGACACCACATAAGTGACTTCACCTCTCTATGCCTCAATTTTTCTGCCTACAAAATGGACGTAACAGTGCCAGTCCCAGAGGGCTGTAGGTGAAGACCAATGCAAAAATGGAAGTCAAGTTCTTAGACCAGTCCTTGACCCACAGTAAGTACTCCACAGTTTACTCAGGGGAGGCCATGATCCAGTTCGAAGAAGACTCTAAAATAAAGACGGGAAAGCCACTTGTGGAAGAATGCTTACGTATTCTGCACACAGTCGGCATTCAGTAAATATCTGCCAAATGTTTACTTCATTTGTTTATTCATCCCTTTGGCCATAGTATCTTGCCAATAGCACTGTAACGTTATACTCAAGATGGCAATAAAACAAACTCAATAACTACATTTCCTACCTTCCCATGCAGGTAGGGATGACCATGTGACCATATGAGATGTGCTTTGGAGTCATGGATGAATCTTCTGAGAAAAAAGATGATTCAGTGATTCAGTTGAAACAGGGCCTTTTCCTCTCCTTTCCCCTTTCTTCCTACCTCAAACATAGTGATTGTACAGGGTGACAGAATGGGGAGGCGAGCAAGAAAAGCCATCTTATTCTCTTGAGGACAAGAGTACACACTAACAATGGATGAGCAGAGAGAGAGAAGCATGGGTCTCAGATGACAGCATCCAAGATGCCCTACCACCCCGAAGACCCAAAGTCACTATTCCTCATTACATAATAAAAATAAAACTCCTAATTCATTTAAGCCAACTTTTGTCTTGGGGAGGAAGGGGGGTCTGGGTTATGGCAGCCACACACAATAATTATACTCTTCAAGTTTACTTCACCAATAGTTATACTCTTTTTATCTTACAGTACAGTGTCTATACCTTCCCCTGGTCAAGCTGTTCCCATGGCTTCAACTAACCACCATCAAGTACCTAAATACTCGTGACTAGTATCTTTATCTCAAGCCCTACGCATATTTATTCACAAGACTCTGTCTAAGATAAAGCCTCTAGAACTTCTCCATAAGAATGTCCTACAGGCCACTCAACCCCATCTTAATCCAACCTGAACCTCTTCCTTTTCTGCCCAGATATGTTCTCCTCTTCCCAGTTTGGGGAATGCTGCCTTTCCTGTTTGGGATATTCCACACCGCCCAGAATGCAGAAACCTTTCTTTCCTTTCAACCCCTCAACTTCAAGTCTGTCACTGAGTCGGGGATTCTAATTCTGAAGTGGCTCACAGACGCAGGCCCACACTGTCCTCATCCCTGCTACAAGAGGGGGCAAGGGATCAGGGGAAAAGGGCAGACCCTCACCAAGGCCTTTTTAGTGCTTTTTCATCCACCAAGAGCTCCAGTATCATCATTTCCTAGAGCTGATGTGGTGGCGTCAGAGGAGTTTCAGTGAAGACCAACCCAACATGCAGCCTCTACGGTCAAAGCAAAGCAGGTGATTAGGACACGTATCCAGTCCACTGAGTCTGATGTATTTGTTCTGAATTCCTTAGGTACCTGATGGTGGCAGTGAGGTGTGTGCATGTGTTAGTGGCCCTATTTTGGAGTTATTTCCTCCCCCCAACCTTGCAGAAGCATTCATGCCACTGGTAAGTTAACTCTATAGTTTGGAGATACAGTTTTGTTTGTTTGTTGCTTAATTCATACTCCCCTGTGACAGGATGAAATCAAAATTCAAAAGGCTTATCGAAGGTCCAACAGGGTTAGCCAGAGGAAAACCGCTAATGGGGCAGTTTATTATGCCGCGAAGGGGTCCTTCCACAAGGCAGACAACAATGTTCCCATCGCCACCTTTCTGAAATACCAGCCAGGATCTGGCACTCGATCTGCGTTTGGGAATAACATCAATTCATCTTAGCGGATTTCCTCTGTGATAACTTCATGACTATTTATGGGAAGCTTCAAAGGCTAAGAAATGCTAAACAAACAGGGAGATAAGTTGCCGAAATGTTAAACATCTACCCTGGCTGACCTCACGAGATTTTGCTAGGAGAATTCTCCCAAGTTCATGTAGACTATCACTGGAAACCTAATGTGGTGATAACATCTCCGAAAAAAAAAAACTATCATCCTAGGCCAAACTGAGGAAGCTTACAAACCAACACAAGATTATTTTTAGAATGGCAGCTATTGAGAAGGGGAGGAAAAAAGAGTATGATTATACAATGCAAAGAATAAAAAAGATCTTTTTTTCTTCAGAAGCTATCCTGACCTTTTTCATTATAGCCTGGGAACTTCGCAAGTTAAAAAAAAAAAAAAAAATCTAATTAAAAATCACTACTGATATTTCAGTTCAAGTGAAAGTAATAAGGCTTTAAATTTTTTTGGATGAACACATACCATTTTCCAGAGATAATCTCTCATAATATTCTAAATTAGATGTCTTACAGCGAGTTTTGCCTTTTCTTTTTAAGTGGATGATGTTAAAATGACTTTCTCAAATATCACTCCCCCCCACCAACTTTTAATTTTAAGTAGCAAGGACAAGTGTGAATACCAGGCCAAGAAAAAAAAATTCGCAATCTTTAAGACACAAAATATGCAGGTCTCTATTCACAGACTATCTTACAGAGGCACAAAACAAAAATCAAGTCAATTAACTGCGCAATGAGTCAGTGGATAAAAAAGAGGTTGTATTTTTATTAGGCATCATCGTCAAAAAGTTTACCTTCAAGGAGTAGCCATTACCAGATAACATTAAAGACACACTCTCAATAACAAACTCTGAACAAATGGTTCGCAGCCTAGGAGCTTAACAACAACAACAAGAGGTAACATTTATTAAATACCTCTTCGTCAGGTGTGGTAATTAGCATTTATGGGACAATATGTGCCAAGCACTTTGCTAAGCTTATCGGGATATTATCATTGATCCTCACAAAACTACATTAGCCTCCAAGAATTCTTCTGGGTTAAATCCCTTAACAATATCTTTTTTTTTTTTTTTAATAATAAATATTCTTGTTCTCTCGTACAGGCGAAGCAGTAGAGATGAGCCAAGTTAAGCAATGTGGTCTGGCTTTTGAGCTTGGACAGACCTGGACTGGAATGCCGGTTCTGACATTGACCAGCAGCACGAGATCGGCCAAAAGCTGACCTCTGAGGCTCAGGTTTACCCTCTGTAAAATGGACGCCTACCTTGCGAGGCTGTTGGGAGGACTGAAGGAACAGTGCAGCTGCCACAAAATAGAGCCCCGGCTCACAAGAGCCCCATGGCTTCTTGCCCTTTCTACTTGGTTGCTTACTTGCATTTGTATCTTTGCCACATTGGGGAAATGTTGGGCATGTAACTGGTCAAGTGTTCTCACCTGTTGCCAACCATAAGTGAGGGGGAGGCACAAATCCATGAAACCCTCCTTGCTGGCAGGATGTGTGCCCACATCAGGACTCCAGCATGAAGAGAGGAAGTCCCCAATGGGGCGATCAACCCTTCCCTACCTATTCTTCTACATGTCTCCCGATGCATGGCGCACACGCCATTGCGGGAGCCTGAGGGTGGAAAGGCGGGGGATGCTGTTGCTTGATCTAGGTCTTGAGTGTTCCGTTTGGGGAAACTGTTCAAGTCGTAGGTGTGATTTGTGCACTTTTATCTATACATGTATGTAGTACCTCAATAAAAAGTTACCAAACACCCATTTTCATGCAAGCACAGCCCTTGGGGAAGTCATTACATCCCTTTGGGTAGCCATATCCCAGTCCACGTTCCGTGCCTTCAACCGGGAACCCCGACCTTCTCCTCAGCCCCAGGCCCTATGCCTCTTCCAGCCTCAGCGTCCATCCTCCTTCAGGCTCCTCCTCAGGTCACCTGTTGCTTCTCCCTGTGACAGCTTAGCTCCTCCCACCACCTCTCAGCCCAGCACCCCCAGACCCTGTGTCGTCCACCTTGTCCGCCTCCCCTCTCGTGTTCCTCACACAGCTTCACCTTCCCCAGCCTTAGATGTGGATCCCATGGACAGTCGGACACGGCGGTCCTGCCAGCTCTCAACCTCCATCTGCCATGGGAATCACTAGTTCAGCTCTTTCCGAGACCATCGTCCTATTTTGACACTTGTCTTTTCCCCCTCCCTGGTATTTACCAATCCCCCCCCCCTTTTTTTTGTTTTCAAAGTTTATTTACTTATTTTGAGACCGAGAGAGAACCCCAAGCAGACTATGCACGGTCAGCACAGTACCCAGTGTGGGGCTAGATCATGACCTGAGCCAAAATCCAGAGTCGGACGCTTAACCGACTGAGCCACCCAGCTGCCCCATACTAATTCCCTCTCTCCATTATATTCATTCAGACTTTTTTACATTTTTTTTCAACGTTTTTTATTTATTTTTGGGACAGAGAGAGACAGAGCATGAACGGGGGAGGGGCAGAGAGAGAGGGAGACACAGAATCGGAAACAGGCTCCAGGCTCCGAGCCATCAGCCCAGAGCCTGACGCGGGGCTCGAACTCACGGACCGCGAGATCGTGACCTGGCTGAAGTCGGATGCTTAACCGACTGCGCCACCCAAGCGCCCCTCATTCAAACTTTTATAAGCCAATGATAACAAAGGTATAAGTCAACATTCACTAATTTCGACAGCCAACTCAAAACCAAGGGCTTCTCATGAGGCACACACTGCTCGTTAACTTAGTTCATTTTTCTCGCAACCCTACAAGGGAAGCACTATTCCCATCCTGAGTTCATAGATGCGAGAAGGGAAAGTGAAGCCCAGAAAGGTCACAGATGCGGGCTTCACTAGCCTAGAGAGGCTAACTAACTTGCCCAAAGACACACAGCTGCCCAGGACAGACGCCAGAATGGGAACTGGGGCAGTCTGAGACCAGAGCCAGGCTTCCTCAACGGAACCTCCACCTACAGCTGACGCCAAGCAAGGGCGACAGATTGGGCTGAAGGCAGGGAGGGGGCCCGGGAGGGGCTGGCTTTGGGAAGCTATGTCTGAAGCGGTGCTTCCCGGGCGAAAAACAGGGAACCGCCAGGCCTGGCCTCTTGCAAGCCAATGGATCGCAGCACGTGGCGGTTGCCGGAGGTGTTTTTGGTGACGCGTGGGGATGCCCTGGTTTTGCCTTCTCACCTCTTCAAACTCTGATCAGGATGAGGGCTGGAGACAAGGGCCAAAGGGCACACCGTGTGCGTGCAGCGGGATCTTCAGTGAGCAGGAGGACAGGCAGAAACACCGAACCTCTTATTCACCTCTGGAGGTTCTGCTTTTGACCCGGTCCTGAGCCAATCAGACAAAAAGACGCTTCACAGGACACTTAAGGGAGGGGACAAGTCTCAGAAGAGCAACACGCCTCTCAATTGTGAAAAGCAATGTCTGATTTAAAAATAAACACTACTCTGGGGCGCCTGGGTGGCTCAGTCGGTTGAGCATCCGGCTCCTGGTTTTGGCTCAGGAGTGATCTCACGGTTCGTGGGCTCGAGCCCCGCACTGGGCTCCGTGCTGACAGCACGGAGCCTGCTTGGGCTTCTCTCCCTGCCCTCTCTCTCTGCCCCTCCCCCGCTCATGCACTTGTGCTCTGTCTCAAAATATACAAACTTACAATAAATAAATAAAAACAGGGTATGGTTACAAAAAGCCAAACTTCCTCCCCAAACCGGTAGTTCTACTGTGTTCACAGACTCCTAAAGAGAAACAACGAAGTATGTGAGGCCTTGTCCCCGACCCCATCTCCTCTCTCCAGACAAGTGTCAGAATTCTTCATCTCTCTGTGCCTTACTGTCCTCTGGGGCATCTGGTGAAGCCCATGAATAATGTAAAATAAAATGTAATGGACGGTAAGGGAAACTAGCTTACATTAAAGTATCTAGTTATTAAAGTTTTTAAACTTGAGGCCACACTTTATATCCTTGTATGTTAGTATATACCATCTATATACTATATAACTGAGGATACAGTATATGTCATAAGGTATATAAGTTATCTATGCTATGTAAGTTTGGTAAAAATGGTGATAATATACTTATTAACATATGATATGTGAAAATCTAACAGCACGTCTGATAACTGCCATAATTTCTCAGCAGCCTAATTTCTAAGTCAATGATATTTCAAGATGACTTCCACGATTACCATGTGACATGAAGACATCTGGAATTTGTATTGGGGCCACAGGCACAGGTATTGCAATTACAGGGGTTTGTTATCTTCATAATTGAGGGAAATGCTGACGTTCAACTAAGGGTTACTAGAAAAAAAAAAGATGCAAAATTATCTCTACCCAAGTTCAGAGGCACTCTGAATTTTATCCAGGGGTGGCCAGGTTAAGAAACGCTGTTCTAGAAGGATGTCAGCCACAGGCCAGGGCTGAAGCAGGGGGATCCAAGAGCTGATGGGAAGTAAGCAGCTTTAGAGGAAGATTTTTCTACCTCACTGGGTCACTGATTATCACAAGTCAGCCTGCCTGTCCTTTTCACACTGAGCTGACTTTTCCCAAAAAAAGGCACATCCTCTTGGCCACAGAGGTAGAGAGGGCCTCCCAGGTCAGCGAGCAAGCCAGGGCCACAGAGAAGCCCTCAAAGCCTCCTTCCCTGACAAGGAGGTGGTCTGGCGGCCGATGCTGACAGTTCTCCTTAGCCTCTCTTTTCTTCTTACTCCATTTTTAACAAATCTTCAAAGTCATTTGTACCTGTAGCCAGCCTACTGCCAATTCCTTAGTTTTAATCCTCGCGGTTTAAGTCGTAACTGATTAAGAAATATATTGAAGCAAAAAAAAAAATGTATTAAAGCAAAAAAGGACTTACAAAATCTTCTTAAAAAGAAGAGTAGTCCCTTCCCACCAACAGTTTAATTAAGAAAGGCTTAAGGTATCTTAGCTAATCTCAAGAGTAGAGAGTAGGGAGTCCAGAGAACAGTGGTCAACACTCCCAGATCTGGGTTCTGAGCCCCTTCCAAATACATACTCCAGTAAGTCAACCTCTCTTATACAGCCCCTGCCCGCTTATGTATAAAAGAAAGATAATTCTTTAAAAGAAAAAAAAATCAAAAACTTCCTATGTGTTAGTCACTAAGCCAAATGGTTTACCTTCCTTGTATCACTTATTCTGTACTGGAAGGAAACCTGTTATGAGAGAGAGTATTGCTATTCCCATGTTACAGATGAGAAAACTGAGGCATAGAGAAGCTAGGTCACATGCCCAAGTTTACAGAGCCGGTCAAAGAGCCAACTGAGATTCCCGCTGGAGCCTATTATCAACACCCCTGTGCAGCATCCCTGTTGCTGGGATTTCTCAGGAATGCTGGGCACATGTTTCCTTCCTCCCATTTCAACTTGATAAGACTCTGCGTGAGAAAGGGCTTTGCCAGCCGAGTAACTCCGTGTCATGGATTTCATTCTTTATGGTCATCACTCTGGGCACTTCCTTACCTTAATTTTCAACAATGGCAGGCCGCCACCCCCTCCGCAGCGTGCCTAGGACTGCAGCTACACCGCCCAGCTTCCAACACACTCATTTCAGAGGCCTTGTGCTACTACGAAGAACTGAAAGAATCCAGTTCCATGAGTGAAGGCAGAAAAGCAAATGCTGGGTCGCCTGGGTGGCTCGGTCAGTGAAGCGTCCAACTTCGGCTCAGGTCATGATGCCACGGCTCACAGGTACGAGCCCCATGTCGGGCTCTGTGCTGACTGCTCAGAGCCTGGAGCCTGCTTGGGATTCTGTGTCTCCCTCTCTCTCTGCTCCTCCCCTGCTCTCACTGTCTCTCTCTCTCTCTCTCAAAAATAAATAAATGTTAACAAGAAAACAATTTAAAGATAAAGAAAGAAAATAAACACCCACCAGTACATTTGGATGTCCGCAATGGGAATCTGGGTGCTTGAGTAAAACATGCCCAGGCCTGTCATCTGGGATCACTTACTCTTTTTCGGGTGCACATAACGCTAGCTGCAATATGGGTTAATTCCGCACACCAAGAGCACCTCCACTCACCTTTCTTCCTTTGAAGGCAAGCATAAAACTCCCACTTACTTATGCTCTGTGTATCCAATTATTTCAGACATCATTTTCAGTAGCCAGTTAGAAATGTTCTGCTGTACCAGAGTCACATACCATCTACACGCCTGCCAAGAAGGTCTTCAGATATCATCTCCATCACAAAACTGCCTTAAAGCAGACGCAAACATAAAGTAGGTTCCCTTTAACTTTCTCGTATCCTTATTTCCTGTCACTGGACCAAGGGGCCAGGGAAGGACCTGACTCACTCAGCCACTTATTCATCATACCAACTATGTACTGAGCACCTACAATGTGCCCGGCATTGTGCTGGGCCCTGGGAGAACGCAGTGACAAACCGGCCAATGTGGGTCCCACCCTCCTAGAGCTTACAGACTTGGGACAAAGGGGCGTGTGGTGGGAGGAGTGTTTGGAAAAGGTGACATTTAAACTGAGAGCTAGAGTCGAGAGGAGGAGCACCCAGTGCCAGGAGAGACGAGAAGGAACATTCCAGGCAGAGCAAACAAGGACTAAGGAGAGACTGGACAAAGTCAAGTGTGGGCGAGGAGGAAAACGAGCGCCTTACCCACCGATGGGAGCGTCAACTGAAAGAAACATCTTCAGGAAAACAACATCGTCCTTATCTACCAAAGTCCCCCGGGGAGCACACCCGTGACCCGGCAAGGCCACTCCTGGGTACCTGCTTCAGGGGAAGCTCTTGCACATTTATCCCAAAGAACAACTGCAGAAGGAAGCAAAATACTATCAGGGAGACAGACGTGGGGCGAAACTCCTAAGCAAAGCAAAGAGATGATAAACTCCTAATTCAGGAGAACGGTTGCCTCTCGGTGGAAGGGGTGAGGGGAGAGGATGGAATCAGAAAAGATAGTGACAAGGTTCTTTTTCCTAAAGCCAGGTGGCACATTCACGGGCACCCGCTGGGCTGCTATTGTTTAAGCCTTATACATATTTTATCAGTATGTTTGTATCTGCTCAATATTTCATAAGAACTACTGCTTCGTATCTGAGTGCTGTGTGGAAAATCGATTAGTGGGGTGAAAAGGTGGATGTGGGGGAGAGCTGCTGGGGGCAAGGGCAGCCGCTGAGACAAGAACAGTGGTCGGGAGGGGAGTGGGGATACGGCGGAGACAGAAGACAAGGCTTCCAGGTACATTTAACCTGCGATTTTCAAACTGGGTTCAAGGTTGAATTTATAAAACATTTCTGGAGGGTGTGATGAGGAACAGGAGCCAAAGGGGCTTCCTTCGCGTATTTGCTCAATCCCTTGATGTTTACAAATGTGTCAACCAAGACCCAGAGATGAGATGAAGTAAAATTAGAGGCAGAACAGAGAAGCGCCGAAATCATGATTTCCCAGCCCACTGCCTCCTCCCACCCAACCTTGGGGCAGAATGTGAACTTCCATTACGATGAACCGAACATTCAGTACTGTCCGGTGGGCATGATCAGTGGCTGACTGCTGGCAGTATATCCGCCCTTGTCTTACTGCAGAGACTCTAAGAGGAGGAAAATACTCAGTAGCTCCCATCTCAGTCCAGTGACGTTAAATCCCGTGTAGTGGTTTTGCAAAACCTTGAGGTTGGCAAATCAAAGTAATGAATACAAATGGCATTCCAGTTGAGTATGCTTTAGCACCATAAAAAAGAAGTTTTTAATTGGCATTCCAAAAAGTTTGTTGAACTTAAATGCTTAGCCATTGGAAATCAGTCTTCTACCCTCATACACACAGATAGACACATCTTCAAAAGCCAACTTTTTTCCCTTCTGGCAATATGTATCTAAATGAAATGTGTATACCCTTTGATTCAGTGATTCCACTTCTATAAATGTATCCAATAGGTATTTTCATGTATAAAGGCAACGATGATCCACAGATAAGAATGTCTGCTAAAGGAACGTTCACAATAACCAGACATTTTTAAACACCCTTAATGATCATCAGTGGAGAACTGATAAAAATAAATCATGGTACATCTATACAACGGGGCTTTTTAAGTCTTTTTTTCTTTTTAAACATTATTTATGTATACTGATACTAAAAGCTCTCCAAGATCTATTGTTGAATGACAAAGAGGAAGTAGTTATGGTATGCCACCATCTGTGTTAAAAAGCAAAAGTTATGTACACATACACACATGTATATTCATAAGGACATATCCATAAAATATATGCATACATATATATATATATATATATATATATGCATCAAGGAAGGACATCCAACTAATTCAAAATATATAATTTTGATACAATTACTACTGTATTTCATGGCATGTGAGGCCACAGTAGGCACATAATAAATTCTTTTTTTTTTTTTTTTTGAGAAAGAGAGAGAGAGAGAGAGAGCATACATGCGCACACAAGTAGGGGAAGGGCAGAGAGAGAGGGAGAGAGAGAATTCCACATAAGGTTCCACACTGTCAACGCAGAGCCCAACACGGGGCTCAGTCCCACGAACCGCAAGATCATGACCTGAGCCTAAATCAAAAGTCCGAAGCTTAACCAAATGAGCCACCCAGGCACCCAAACCAATTTTCTAGAGTGAATAAATTCCCCGTATGCTTTTACTTCCCAATGTGTTTTATAAATCAAACTTGACCCCAAAATGTCATCCCATTTTTTCTCATGTTTTTATTACCAATTTAACACTCTTCCCAGATAATTTGGAGAAGCTGGTCAGGAACGTCCATCAAAAAGGCAATTCCAGCTTAAAGCCTTTCACACGAAACGATCCTGCAATATAGGCAACAAGGCAGACTTTCCAGCAAGCAAAGTTTTTGAATGGTGATTATTGAATTAAGAGGTTAAAAAGGCACATGCCGTTTTCTGTTCACACAAAGGCGGTAAGGTTTCACAGTAGCACTGTGGCATACTTCTCCACGTATGTAATGTGAACCCAGGCTCTCTGCCTAGTCTGCTGGTAAAATGATAGGGGCTATCAAAGGGATTAATCGTATCCCTTCATTCTATACCCTTTAATCCTAAAATAAGCAGTTCTAAATGCATACCAAAATGGAATATGCACTTTTTCAGAGGGTGAAATCAGTGCTATATGAGGACATTCCTGAAATGTTCCAGGTTATTCCTCGATAGATAATGGCGCAGATTCACAGAGAAGTTGAACTATAGGGGAAGGAAATACTCTCGCTTTAATACTTATTATAACCATGTGTAATTGAATTTACTCTAGTAACTTATGAAACCTGAAGGTTTCAGATGAAGTCATCTCTACCTCAGAACAATGTATTCTGGAATAGCACACCTGCCCTTAGCAAGCACTCCCAAAATTAAAACCACGATTTTGGATCCTCCATCATTGAGAACACAGTGCATATCCTATTGCTAGAAATGACAGCTCTAAATCCTTCAAAAGTAGTCTAAACTAATTTTTGACCCTTGGGCAGTAGCTAAGATATTAGAACCTTTTATCCAACATGACCAACATCTGTAGTCCAACCAGGTGGCATGAAATTAGGCTGTGGTTGACTGAAATCGACAACAGTAATGGCCTAAACAAGATAAAAACTAATTTCTCTGGCACGTAAATACGGCATGGAGTTATGTGATCCAAGGCTACGATGGTGCCTCTATGGGCACCAGGAACCCAGGTAATGCCTGTCTTGTTCTGTTTCCCTCAACACGGGCTTCCATGTCATGGTCCAATTTAACTGCTTGAGCTCTAACGGTCACATCCACATTCCAGCGGGCAGGGAGCAGGGATACATGCCTTCCCTTGAAAGGTATACCTCCCACAAGTTGCACTTACTATTTAACTTCTAAGCCTTTGAATAGAACTTAGTCAAGTGGCAACCCCTAGGAGGGAGGAGGGCTGGGAAATACTGTCTTAACACTCAGGCTCTATGTCAGACAATATCTTAAAGGTTTCATCTCCAGGGGTCACCTGAGTGGCTCAGTCGGTTAAGCATGTGACTTCACCTTGGGTCATGATCTCACGGTTCATGAGTTCAAGCCCCCCATTGGGCTCTGTGCTGACAGAGCTTAGAGCCTGGAGTCTGCTTTGGATCGTGTATCTCCCTCTCTCTCTGCTCCTCCCCTGCTCACGCACTCTTTCACAAAAATAAACACACATAAAGAAAAATTTTTTAAAAGTTTATATCTCTAAGGAAGAAGGTGATGGATGTAGGGACAACCAGCAGCATCTATCACATTGAGAAATCGCAAAATAATGATATATACATGTCTTAATTTTTTTTCTTGAAATACATAGCCATACATTCAATTTATAGGAAGAAAGGAGATTTTGAATATGGGTTTACCAGAGTTACATATCAAACAAACCTATAATGCATCTTCTTCAAATTCCCATTTGGTTATTTTTAGAGCCATGGCACAACTTAAAGATGTCCAAAAAAAAAAATCCATGTCCTTTTACCATTTCTGCCTCATTCCGTCTTTCAGAATCATTTTTCCCAAAACTTAATTCAACCGGGTTGTTTTTAGTATTCATCATTGGGTCATTTCCAAGCATTCAGCTTCATTTTCATAGAAATAACAACTCATTTCTGTTTACATCCATATTTCATAGACTTACGAAGTTAGCATATGTATCTACAGTCCCAAGTGTAACACGCATGAATAGATATAAGAACAAACACATTCACTCCTGGTAATATACAACTCTACACCATATCTACAGGGATCAGAGTTTGGTTTGGTTTATCCAGCAAGGGGACTGAGCGAAGAACTCCTCTTCAATTTCTTCTTGCCAAAATCTCCTCAGTTGGCCATTTCAGCAGGAAAGCCTAGTAACGCTGTCACCGTGGGTTAATGGTGGCGGGGCCCTTCCTGATTCTATCATCTATGTGCCTCAATCTCAACGTGAGGGAAACTGAGATCCAGAGAATGTCAGCGAGTTTCCAAGTATCAGAGGTATACGCGGCACTCCCCAAGGCATCTGCTGCTTGCAACACTTTCCATTACTTCTCACTGGGTGAGAATGCCACTGGCTTTGGGGCAGGGAGACCCTCACTGTGACGGCCCAGTCTCTCAGGCTGCACAATGTTGAACATCCCCGTGTCCAAACCACTAAGCGCCAGTGGCAGCCGTTCCAAGGTACTGCGACAAGAAAACAGAAAGGCAGCCCTGGGTGGCCAGATGTCCACATTTCCTACACGTAGATGTGAATTTTTGCTGTAGTTTTATAGTCATTGTTTTCCTGGCATCTCTTGGATCCCACGATCACAGCTACGGATCTCTCTTACACCCACAGACAATGCCAAATCCTAAGGAATCTTAAGAGGTCTTTTTATCTTCTCGACAGACGTGAACAAAGCTTAGCTCAAAACACAGGCGTATGCATACTATTTTAATAATTCCTAGGAAAACAGATACTGTAGTTCATGGAACACAAACTTCGCCATTCTACACAAATCTATTTTCTAACACCTATTTATACTGGACTCACAAATAAACAGAGACATGAGAAATACTAACGCCATTAAGAAACAAAATACTTTCGGGGCGCCTGGGTGGCGCAGTCGGTTAAGCGTCCGACTTCAGCCAGGTCACGATCTCGCGGTCCGGGAGTTCGAGCCCCGCATCAGGCTCTGGGCTGATGGCTCGGAGCCTGGAGCCTGTTTCCGATTCTGTGTCTCCCTCTCTCTCTGCCCCTCCCCCGTTCATGCTCTGTCTCTCTCTGTCCCAAAAAATAAATAAAAACGTTGGGAAAAAAAAAATTAAAAAAAAAAAAAAAAGAAACAAAATACTTTCTCACACGTCTGCCTAATGACATCCTCTGTCCAACTTTCTATGGAGTCATGTCATGTTTTTCTACTTAGAGTGGTTTTGTATTTTGAAAAGTTATATCTCTGTATATCACGCACTACAAATAATTTTCTCAATTCGTCTTTTGACGATTTTTAAGTTATTCATGTGAAAGTCATCTTCCTTTACGACTTCTGGGTTCCCTGTCACCCATTCATTTAGTCAATAAATTCTAACGGGATTTTTGCCACACATAACCAGGTATTCTTCTGGGTGCTGGGGAATGGAAAGACATGGGAAAAAAAGATCCTTATGGCGTTGAAATCTTGTGTAGACTATAATAATTAATTCTAGAGCAGATCAAAATCCAGACAATCCAATGAAAACGTAACACAATGGCAGGTAGTGGCAAGTGCTCTGTGAAAACCTAAGAGCAGCCTGGAAAAGGGAAGGGATGACACAACATTCGGGATGGCCAGGGAACGCTGCTCCAAGGAAATGCTGTAAGAGTGGCCCAGAGGGAAGCCAAGAAACAAATTGTGTGGACATCTGGAGGAGGTCCCAGCATGGGCAAACGTCTTGGGGTGGAGGTATGCCTACTGTGTTCAGGGACCAGAAAGGTGGCCAGTGTGGTGACAGGGTATGGAGTGGGGGACAGAAAAAGAGAAATTATTTGAATTCAGGTATGCCTTTTACTTTCCAAATCTGTAAAAGCTTTCATCCACAAGAAAATTCAATTTTGTTTTCAATTTAAGTTTTGGATCTCTTTTAATTCTAGATGGAAAGCTGCCTGTCCTGGCACAGTTTATTAAATCTTTCCCCCACTACTTTTACAGGTCACCTCTATTGCACACCACGGTGCACAAAGGCTTGGGTCTGGTTTTGGAGGTGTCCTGGCTGGCCTCAAGGACCCATTCCTATTCCAGCAACACACTATTTGATTTCTGTAGCCTTACAATCTATTTCACCACCTCACAGGGCTAGAACCTCATTCATCTTTAGTCATCTTCACAGACACAGACCTTGGCCGGTTCTACTTTGCAGCTGATGAAAGAGCTTGAAAAGTACTTTATTACATTCCATGGCCTCTACGTGACAGGGAGGAGGAGGAGGAGGAGGCCAAGAATATATTATCGCTTAAGTGGGGGGTAGGGACTCTTTTTCCAATCTAAACTCCTGACCCTCAACATCAACACCAATCACTTAGCAGTAATCTAAACTACTTCGTGTGAAGAAAGCTCAGAGACTGCTAATGTGGACAAGTTATTTAAATTATGTTTACCTGTTCTTCCCCAATGCGATAGGAAGTCCTGGAGGGCTGGGCTGTAGTGGTTCGCCAACTATGTTCTCTGGACCAGCAGCAGTAGTAAGTAGCACCTAATTTACTAGATGTAAGTTCTAAGCACCGACGGAGAGCTAATCAATGGGAAACTCTGGGCGGGAAGGGGACAGACACCCCCACCACTGCTTAGAATCTCTAAGATCACTCTGGAGCCAGGCAAAGAATATGGTGCTCAAAGCCCATTCCACAGTCAGAGTCATAAGATCTAACCTGGTTTCAATACTAACTAGCTGTGGGACCTCGGGGAAGTAACGTCAACACGCAGCACCTGGGTCTTCTCACGAAACTACTGTGGATCACGGTGTCTACTCATAAAGGGTTTTAAAGAATTATATGTAAGGATATAAGACATGTGCTTAGAACAGGATATCCATCGCACTGTGTAAATGGTCAATTGATGGCTCATGTGATACTGATAATTGGAAAAATCAGAATTTGCTTTCATTTTATTTCAGCTCATTTATTCTGAAAAGCCTAGATCCATTCACGCTGAATTTAACAGAACAGAAATAAGGGAGTAGGGACATGCAATTAATGTTCTACTTTTTCTGGTTGTGTTTACAGAGGAGTGGGAGGAGCTGGGGAGTGGAGTAACTTACTCCTGGCAGGACTTTGTGGAGATGGGATCTATTTCCGGGATTATAAAGATTTTTCTTTGCTAAGGGAGCCCATCTTTTCCCTCTTTGAAAGAGAATCAATTAAATAACCTAGACATTAATTGAAAGCCCCGGGGCCAAGAGTTCTTCCCACAAATAACCCATCCACACACGATCAGTTCATTTCTTGCACATCTCCCTGGCAAAGCCCAACAAAAGCTACAACAAGATGGATGAACTTCATAGGGTGACCTGGGGGTCAACTGATTCAGACTGCTGAATTAATCAATATGGGCAGCAAATTCCATTCACCGATGGCTGTTTGTACAATCCCTGCCTGTTGCAAGCATTTAACCGCGCCTAGAAAAGACAAAAGGGGTACTCAAAAGGGGTATTCCCTACAAAGGTGCCCCAAAGTCAACACCCAGCCCTCCAGCACTACTGTACTTTTCCAGATAACACATTTAGAAAGCCCTAGCCGGGTGCACTGCTAAAGAATACAAAATAGTATCTGCTTTACTACCATGATTATTATTATTATAATGGGTTGAACAGTGGTTCCCCAATAGATACATCCACTTAACATCTCTAAATTTGATTTTATTTTGGAAAGGGGTCTTTGCAGATGTAACTATGTTAAGGACCCTGAGATGCGATCATCCGGGATGAGGGTGGTCCCAAATCCAATGACAAGGCCTTATAAGAAGGGAAAGGGACACAGACATAAGAGGAAACGCCACCTGATGATAGAAGCAGAGATGGCAGGGACATCTCTAAGCCAAAAATGCCACGGACTGCCAAGAGCCACAGGAAGCTAAGACAGATGCATGGAGTGGATTTTCCCTCAGAGCCTGCAGAGAGAAGCAACAGTCCTGACATCTTGTTCTTGAACTTCTAGCCTTCAGAGCTGTAAAAGAATATGTTCTGTTCCTTGAAGCCACCTAGTTTGTATTAATTTGTTTCGGCAGCTGGAGCAAACTAATACCATTATGTAAACTCTATATAAAAAACCCACTACAGGGGCGCCTGGGTGGCGCAGTCGGTTAAGCGTCCGACTTCAGCCAGGTCACGATCTCGCGCTCCGTGAGTTTGAGCCCCGCGTCAGGCTCTGGGCTGATGGCTCGGAGCCTGGAGCCTGTTTCCGATTCTGTGTCTCCCTCTCTCTCTGCCCCTCCCCCGTTCATGCTCTGTCTCTCTCTGTCCCAAAAATAAATAAAAGCGTTGAAAAAAAAAAAAATTAAAAAAAAAAAAAAAACCCACTACAAGGAAATCACACCCTAATGCTACCCGTATCATCCAACAGTTTGATCGGAATTACTTGAAAAATAAGAAATAAACCTGCCTTAAAATGCTGATGTCACCAGGATTTTGAAAGTTAAAGAACAAAATTTTCCAAAATCCCTCGCAGGTGGATACATCTAGTAAGCCATCCCACCTCCCAGAACCCAGGGAAACCCATTTACGTGTCCTTCCCTTTGAATTCAGATAATCCCAGACCCAAGAGGACGGAGACATTCCTGTCCTCTATTGCCTCCAAATCTGGGGCTTCACAAAGATGAAAGGAAACTGCCACTGTAACTTGCAAACAACTCAGTAAGTCACTGGAGAAGCTCTGAAGGCCAAGTTATCGAGGATGCAAATGACAGGAGTGTGCTCCTGGGTGCCTGACTGTGGAAGAAAAGACTTTGAGAAATTATATTATCAGAGTAATTTCATAGTGTCGTTGAAGAAAGAAAGCACCTGCATTCTTATAATAAGCCCCCGGGAGGCCTAATTCCTCAGCACTCAACTTGGAGGACCCGGTCTGGATGTTACCCGTATTCATAATGAGCCAGTTTTTAAGAATTGTGAAAGCAATTTCTGCATCCCCAAGTAATTTACCAAACATAAAATCAAATAAGGCTCTCATTAAATGCCTCCCAGCCGTCAAATGTGCTTGCTATCTGTTTTGTATCGTGGTGTCATGATCTGTAAAACGCTGGGGACCGTAAGCTCCAAAGCACAGGTCCAAAATCTGGAGATTGTGTTTATTTTTAGCTTGTGGACTTCAAGCTGGCTGCAGAGCGGATGCTCTGTAATCTCTCTCTCCACCTCTCCTGTGGAGGTCTCCTCTGGGAAACATGCAAATGGCTTTCTGCAGACCCCTGCCTTTCACAAGCACCCCAGACTGCCCAACTGAACAGCAAAGCTGCCAACAAGCTGAGTGGAGCCCCCTTCAGTGTATGCAGATCTGATGGGGAAACTGCAAGAAGCCAATCTCTCATCCTTCAGACACCCTAGTAAGTTCAAGAGCACACCCTTTGATTTTATAAGAGTTTCACCTTTAAGACTGGATCCACAAATAAACCAACGAGCCCAGCGCTCTTCAGACATTTTGTTCAGGGTAGACAACAGTCTGACCTCCTCCCCAGACCACTGAGAATAGGAGTGCTTTCCCCAAGGTATAGTTTGATATTTAGACAAGAGTCAAAATGCCCGAGCTGAACACCCTCTCTCAGTTGTAGACCTTGCGATCTTGACCCCACTACTTACTGCCCAGGTGGCCTAGGGCATGTTACCTAACCTCCTTCGGTCTCACCTATTTACCAAGTGGCAGATAAAATACGTGCCTCAGAAAATTGTTCTAAGGGGGCCATGGGCCACTGCACGAAAGAAGCCAAGCACAGAGCAGACCCTCAACAGTGTGGGCTCCTTCCAAAGAGCATCTCCCAGACAGAGAAAATTTCGCTACTTAGGCACCCTGCTCAGCACATTTACCCCTGCCAAGGGGTGACTTTATTCCATTCTGCCATTCTTACCAGCCTACCAGTCGTGCATAACGGCCCACTTGCTTCTCCAAATTAGTAGCACAAAATGACAGATCTATAGCAACCAGCCAGCGATGTCAATGAGTGAGGCAGGCCAGGTGTAACACAAGAGAGACTGGTGGGGACTGCAGGAAAGTGAAACACATGTGTTCCCACCAGAAAGGAAGGGAGGAATATGAGCCCAGAATTGTCAGAAATTCTCACTGTTCCAGAGAAAACCCAATCTGATTTCTTACACAAAATGTCAAAAGTTGGGCAACTCCGAAATTTTAAAGCTGGTACCGTGTCAACAAAATACAGGTACAGGCCAGATCGTATCTCGGGAGTTTCCAGGGTAGGATCTTGGATTCAAACATTGTATAAATATCCTTGTTTCTCATGCCTTACAAAAGGGAGCTTCTGCATAATGATCATACAGGTCAAAGTGTCTCCTGTGGCACACCAGAAGCCACAAAAACTGACACTTCTTAAGCAGGCTTGAGTTACAAGGATTAAGCATTTCCTTGACAATGAATGGTTTTCATCTTGGACATGAATTTTCATGGTGCAGTTGGTGGGCGCGAGGCACAAAAAAGGCCCCTCTCTACATACTGACCCCGGGAGGCAAAATTTAAATGTTATCTTCGTGTGACGGTTTGCAAGTTGTTTTAACAAACATCCTATGAACACCTCATTTGAGCAAATAGATGGTGAGGGTATAGGACCCCATTTTACTCAACTCCATTTCATCTGAAGTGTGTATGTCTCCAGCTAAGTGTGTGATGCACAATGTGAATCTGCTATTCCTTCCGGAATTCTCATTCCTTTTGAACCTGAACTCCCACGGGTCGATGGCAGTGGGGTGCGTGTGTCTGTGTGTGTGAAGGGGACTCCACCTCTTGTGACAGAAGTTCTTAAAACGGGAATCATCACGCATGATATTTAATGATCACGCGTCACATTTAACAAACGAAGCACGCGGTTCATGGTGGGGGAAGTGACTTATTCTCGGTCACTGAATCTCCAATTTCCAGGGCCATGAACCCACACCTTCTTGCTCCTTATCCAATCCTGTTTCTGCTCCTCTTCTTTCAACCACAAACATGTGGAGCCCATGTTAAATACCACACACAATGAGGCACATTATGTGCTTTACCCATGCAATCCTCATGACAATTTCATTAAGACAACCTTGTAAGAGTATGTGATATTATCCCATTTTTCAGATGAGAAAACCAAGAAAGGCTCCAGAAAGGTTAAGTCACATTTTCAAGGATTCTTAGCTAGTAAAAGGCAGATCCAAGATTGTAATTCCAGTCCAAATTCATCAAAGCTATCCCTTAACCCACGTCAGCTATACTACTCCAAAGAAGCCCTTATAAGCTTCACAGAAGTTTTTTATGACACTATCTCAAAGTACACGTTTCTCCCCAGAGATCACCCCTACGGCCCTCCCATAACACAAGGCAGGTAGAATCCCTTTGATCTCAAAATGCTCAATGATGTGGGACTCATTCCCCTGAGGGAATGCTCTCTCTGTCCATAGGAACTCCCTCTGCGGTAGTTCATAATGGCAGAGATAAAGGATAACCTTCCAGTTTTTTGAAACCGACAGACCACAAAATAACACATTTATTAGGTCCCCACCTCCCTCCCCTTCATCCCACTGAGCCTTAACCAACACAAGCTTCAGGATGATGACAACCTTTCCACAGAACGTGAGTACCACCTTCAGATATTAAAGACAAATGAGATTTATTTTGAAAAACCAATGACTGACACCAACCGCTCTGTGTTTTCCTCACTATCCATCGGGTACAAATTGTCACTCAGGGTGATTAAACAAGGATTAATTACAGGTTGCTGGTTGCAAGCTGAGATGTTTCAAAGTTTCAGCCCAAAGAACACATAAATATACTCAAATTTTTCAACGGCAGGGGGTGAACTTGGCACCAGCCCATTTGGAGGACAGTTTGGATAAGAGCTCCACATAACTATGTTGAAGCAGAAGAAAAGCGATTATCATATAGTATATAATCAGGACGATGGAAAAACAACCAAAGCAGCCTTGAACAGAAAAGTTTTATTCAGTGATAACCCATACCCTGGATTCGAAGAGCTAAGAATGTATGCGATTCTTTGCGCTCTTTATATAATGACACGCAAAGATGTTCCCCAAAAATATTTATATGAACAAAGGTACGCTATAAAAGACCATAGAGAAAGTATATTCTCTGTAAAATCTTATTAACACAATAATATCGAACGAATCTGAGAAAATAAAAAGCAAGCCATAAACAATAGATCTCTAGCTGTGGGGTCAGCAAACTTTCTGAACAGGGCCAGGTAGCAAACACTTTCGGTTTCCTGGACCACGAGGACCATCTACAACTACTCAATTCTACTATTGCAAAGGCCACCAGAGAGGATACTAAACGAATGGGCATGGCTGGGTTCCACTGAAACTCTATTTATGGACTTAAAATTGTAATTTCATATAATTTAATGTGCCACAAAATGTTATTCCTTTTTTCCCCCAACCACTTGAAACTATGAAAACTATTCTTAGAGAGCAAGCTATACAAAAAACAGGCAGCAGCCCTGATTTTGGTCCCACTGGCTGTAGTTCGCTGACCCCTGATCTCAAAAGTCAATTAAAGGTCTTCTTCTCTGTGCTATATAAGTTTTATATGTGTACATGTGTGCGAGCGTGTGATTTAAAAAAAAAAAAACTTTATAACAACCATGCCTTATTTTGAAATGAGAGACAATAATAATATCTCGGGATAAACTAATAGGTTTCCTCAAGAGAAAAATCCTACTAAGGTGTTTCAGTTTCCCAACAAGCATGTCATCAATGCCAATAACATAAGGTGAGCCAAACAGCAAGGTTTTGGCCAAGTATCCTTCCCTGCTTGAAGATTCCAGGCAAAAGTCTTGGGTGCAAACACACATACAAACACACACGATCGCCTTTTTTCCCCCTTTTCTTGGCACATCAACTGACCGAGACAGCATATTTTTCCTCCCCAAGCAAAATAATCAGTGGGAACCCATTTCTTAGCCAAATTACAATCCACTAAAGGAAACCAGGCCGGCGTCTCCCCAGATCACCACCCTAATCATCAATCAACACAATTGCCAGGGTAACTAAGATGCTTTTCAAGGCAGTCTTGGCTGACCCAGTGAGCACTGCCTCTGGGGCGGCTGCATGGGGCCAAAGTATCCTGCCTGGAGAGGCCGCCGGTTGTCCAGAGACAAACCGCTCTGCATAATTAAAACCACCTCACAATGCTACCAAGGCTCTGGGCTTTCCACATCAGCTGCTCATGAAAGTGCAGCTCCAGGAGGCTTGTTCCGAAAGCCCGCCTTTTAATGCTTAGGTCGAATCTACATTTATCAGCAAAGCTGAAACGTTAAAGGGATTACAAGGAGCTTAGAATCCACTGGCGGTTCATTGATCTGGTCTTGCAAGCCTCATCTCCACGTGCCCTTTAGAAATGGCTTTGGTCTATTCCCTGGTTCTCTGGTTGTCTTTGATTTCTGCACCAATCTCATCCAGGGTGGAGAGGAAGTTTCCTCTAGCCCTGATTTGGAAAGGTTCTCAGATGCCTTTCTTCTAAAACCCAGAGAAGCTATTTTCATATTCCCCTAGACAGGGGTAGAGGCCAGTGATTGGCAAACATTTTCCATCAAGGGCCAGACAGTTAATGCTTTTTGGCTTTGAAGGCCATACGATCTGTTACAAATATTGAACTCTACCACTGTATCAAGAAAACAGCCATAGACAGTCCGTGAACTGATAGATGTGTGTAAGTTTGTTCAGAGAGCTCTTTATTTATGGGCACTCAAGTCTGACTTGCGTATCATTTTTCCTATGTCATGAAATAGCCTTCATTTTTTTCCAACCATTAAAAAATGTTAAAACCACGTATGTCTTACGAGCCATACAAAACAGGTGAAGGGTCAGATCGGCCGGCAGGACTTACTTTCCAACCCCTGGTCGAGACCACTGCTCTTCAAAGTGTGGTCCTTGGACCAACAGTGTCAGCATCACCTGGGAGCTTGTGAGAAATGCAGAACCTTAGGCCCGGGCCTCCAGCCTGTTCAATCAGAATCTGCATTTGAATAAGATGCCTTGGGAATTCACATGCAAGCCAAGTCTGAAAAGTCCTGGTCCAGACACAGAATTCTGCAGTCAAACAAGGTTGGAATACCATCGACTTGCTGGCTGTAGGACCTCGGGCAAATTGTTTAACCCTGAAACTCAAGTTTCCTTATCGATTAAAACAGGTATAAATATTTGCACCGTCTCCTAGGATTGCTATAAGTCCAAGACAAGAAGGATGTAAAAACACTGGCCTGGCGCTGTCCATGCTTTTAAAACCATAGCTACTATTACAGACGCTTACTGGTTTTTTTAAATCACTTTTTTTGTTTTGAGAGACGAGAATGCTCATTCAGGATTTACAAACTCCAATCACTTCCAGTACCTGACAGGTCACCTAAATACTTGAAGAGATCCTTGACGGCAACAAGAATGTCAGAGATCACGGCAAGCCAAGGTCACGTCCATCTAAAGAGAGAGCACTCATATGCTACCAGGGAGCAAAGTAGGCTCCTTGCTATCACATCTTTGCATTTTCAAAGAGAAGCTGGAAACCTGGATTCTAACGTTATAAAAAGGCCTCTTAACACACTGTGCAAACCAAAGAAAATCCACCTGCAGGCTGGATGTGACCGGAGAGCCCTCTGCCTTTCAAAAGAGAGGTGACAAGAGGCGGTGAGTCACAGGAAAATGAATCTGGGTTTTCAAGCTAAATCCCAACTCATTCTCCATAGCCAGGAGACCTGGGACAGATTATGTAACAACTCTGAGCCTCAGTTTCTCAATCTACCTCGCAGAGTCTGGTGAGGACGAACCAGAAATGGATGTAGTACGTGGAGGTCTGGACATCCTTGTTATTGCTGACGGCTCTGGCATTATCATTACTATTTTTATCCATCAGTGCCTGGGCATTCACAGGGCAAATCTTCACTGTAAAAACGGCTATTTTTCTCTCCCTGCTCAAAGTGGTTGCAAACAAGCAAGCCCAATTAACCCCCACTGAGAACGCTGTCTCATAGTGCACAAAGAGCTTAGTTATTAATGATTTTGTTCTGCTCACAGTCCATGAAGATGCCTTAATCTTCCTCTTAATGAAAATTTCCTCTGAGCCCCAGCCGCCGTGGGGCTTGCCCTCGGCTGCCTTGACGTGCTGCTTCTTTGTGGCAAGGTCACCTGCAGGGAAGGGTGCCTACCTCTCCCCAGCTGCCCCAGATCAGGTGGAGGAGAGCACTCTGCTTGCCAATTGTGAGCCCTCTGTTCCCCAAGACACAAAAATCCACTTAGGGTTTTCTTCTTGAGAAATTCTACAAATCCCCACAGTCGCCCCCTGCAGGTATGGGTGATGATACAAATGGGGAGAGAGTATAGTAACTCAGGAAAATCTCCAGGAACTAGAAGAGACTTCCAGAGGACCTTAGGCATCTTTATTCACACAGAGAGAGCCCTGAAGTACAGAGATGTGGCATACGCAGCACTAAGTGGTTTTTTTTTTTGTATTTTATTTTATTCTTTTTTTTTAATGTTTATTTTTTGAGAGAGAGAGAGAGAGAGACACAGACAGAGCACGAGTGGGGAAGGGGAAGAGAGACACAAAATCCAAAACAGGTTCCAGGCTGTCAGCACAAAGCCCCACCCGGGGTTCGAACTCACAAACTGAAAGATCATAACCTGAGGCTAGGTGGGACACTTAACCAACTGAGCCACCTAAGCACTCCCCCAGGGCTAAGGGTTTTAACTCAGCATTTCTCTATCCTTAACCTGCACATGAATCAGCTGGGGATCCTATTGAAGTTCCCACTGAGATTCACTAAGTCCAGGACAGAGCCTGGGATTTTGCATTTCTAACAAGCTCCCAGGAGATGGTGATACAGCTGGCTCCTGCCCCAGGTCTGAATCAACAGGGTCGTCGTCGTCGTCATCCTCCTTCCCTTGTTTCATTTAGGTCTCTGCTCAAATGTCACCTCACAAAGTGCCTTCCCGACCACCTTCTCTAAAATGTAATTATTTGTTGAATGAGGGCAGGAATCCAGTCTGCTGTGTTCTCTGCTGTATCCCCAGCACAACCAGAGTGCGGGACACAAAGCAGGAACTCAAATATTTGCTCAGCAGAGAGAGCCCATGTTGACAGTGGACGGAAATGAAACTCAGGGAGCCTAAGTCATTTGCCCAAGGTCACACAGCTGGTCCGAGCCAGAGAAGGACAGCAGGCCAGCTCCGTCTGGACTTCAAAGCCTTAGCGCCCTCCACCACACCAGAGGAGGAAGCAAACCTTGTTGACAACAGGCTTCCTCCCTAGAACGTTCGTGCCTTTGTGCTGGATGCAGCGATGCGATTCTGTTCCACTTCGGGGGAATGCCTGCTGGGGGACAGTGGATTGGAGGGGACCTGTGTAGAAGCAGAGATGCCAGCAAAGAGGCCGAGTAGTAATACTTAGGGTGCCTTGGTCCTCTGGGGTGAAGGAAATCCTCTCTCCTGGGGTAAGACCACAGGGAGCCTTTCGGCCTCTGTCAGGCCAGCCTTCGGCTCCTTCCCAGGCACAACTCTCTCTCCCAGCGCCTCACAGCCTCCCCCCCCCCCCCCCCCCCCCGTCAGAGGAGCAGAAAGTGAGCACACTGGGGGTTCCCAACTGCCAAAAAAGAACACTGCGCTGTAACCCAGAAATGGCTGTCCCCTGTCCCTCTTCTCCAAAAGGTCACCCGAAAGTATGCCCATGGGGGAAAAGGAGGGGGCGAAAGCAAGGAGCTGCTTCCTTTCCAGCAATGGTTGGAAACACCATAAAAAACCCCATTCATGGAGCCAAAGTGAAGCCTTTCTGCTGCCGAGGGGGGCGGGGAACGACTTCTTCACTCACGAAAATCCATCTCAGCCTAATGAAAGGGTCTCTTTCCAAAAGAAAGGCTCCACAATGGGCTGAAAATACAACACTTGTTCCCCCGTCACAAAATCAGCTGGATTCAAAGGGCTGAAGGTTCTCCAAGAAGCTGTGGTCGTCAGAGTCTAAAGTGACCCGGACACCCAGCAGACTCAAATGGGCAAGCTACGCTTCCTTCCCTGAGGAAGTTCAAAATAATTAACAAACATAGCTAACAGTTACTGTGTGCCTGATACCGGGCAATGTATTTTCAGTATCTCACTTCATCCCTACAAAAACGCCGTGAGTTAAGTACATTGATTCCCAGCTGATGGTTAGGGAAACCGAGACCTAAGGCGGGTGAGAGGCTTACTGGAGGTCAGAGGTCATACAGAAAGGAGGCATGCTAGGCCACACCCCCACACTGACCTACTACCCAACAGGCCCCTGGTCAGGTGACCCAAAGGCTCCAGAGTAGGGGAGGAGCTGGGAAGCACTCTCCTGTTCATCACTCTGCCTCGCCCCCCACCCACCACCAGTTAGAGCACAAGATAGATCAGACAGGAAGAGGCCCTTAGTCCTGCCATAATGGATTTGGTTTACCAAAGAAGGTTCCTATACCTATTCCACATATCACCCATGTTCACATTTGGGACACACAAGGGGCCAACTATTTGGGTCACAGCACTGGCACTGATGGATGCCTAGGGCTGCCCATTACGTATTTATAAGGTCGCCTAGCCGTGCCTCTGACACAGAAGTTATTAAATGCTTGGGAGCCGTAAGGGCTGCGCTCAGTGCCCTGAAACAAAGGCAAAGAGGCTGCCAGACCCATCTGAGGCAGGAACAAAAGCATTTAATTTCTGAAGGAGCCGGCTGGGAGTTTCCTCCTAACTGGGTGCCCAGCACGCGTTACCATTTGGGAGACAGTAGAGAAGCCTGCACAGAGGGGTAACATAAAATCAAAGCAGACCTTTCCTCCCCTGTGTCCAGAGACGGCCTTCATCAAAGGGCCCTATGAGTGGTGGAGAAAGGGGAAAGATGTACTCATCAAAGGGAGAACGTGTGAGGATGTCAGAGAATAGTCTCCTGTCACGCGTTTTCCTTTCTCATGAAGTTGCCAAGAAGGATCCACCTCTTCTCTTGACGTCATCAAACTGGGAGCCTGCAAGCTTGCACCCCAACTTTTCCCAACCAGAGCCCGAGCAGCCAGATGCACTGGGAGGGCACCCAGATCCCGCATCTCCCAAACATAATCATTCCAATCCAGGCTGGGGCTGCCTGGAAGTCAACATTCACGGGACATTAATAAGAAACATCTGGCCACCGAAGAGGGTTGACACAGCGCAGGCGGGCAGTAGTGGATTTGTGGGTGGGACCCAGAGTTACAGGGGCCGAATTAAAAACACAACTGGCAAACACCAGCTGTCCTCGACACGATGCACTGTGGCCCTTGGAGACACTGCCAAGTTGCACTGTTTGGGGCTCAGCAACTTAGATACACAGAGTATGGGTAGGAGGGACAGAAAACTCTCCCATCAGGGAAATGCAGCCTGAGCCCAGCTCTCCCGCATCCCCCAGTGTCTGGCCACCACTTCCACCTTGGATATTTGGAGCAGACGTAGCCCCACTCTTAAAGGAACAGGCTTTGCATTCTTTCCATGTGACTTACAAGTGAGATTTACAAAAGGAGACAAATATATGTATGTATGTACACACGCATATATGCATGTTTCCTCCCCCGAAGTGTTAAGTCTTTAGGAATCGGATAAAAGGCATCCTACCTCCATTTATGCAAGGCGAACCCGGGGCACTGGTCACCACAGGCGTTACATGGCTGGCCTCTCTCTATCCGCCCCAGTCCAGTCAACTTCAAAACAAAAAGACAACACAACCATATTTCCACCACGGGGGCTCTCTCCAAAGCCCCAGTGGCATCCCAGGCAGAATGACCTGCCCCTCCCACCCCACCTTATCAGATTTGACTCCAAAGTCCCTCTCCGTTGGGGGGCTTGGGGCGGGGCGCTGCCGGTGCCCCAAGGGTGGTCTCTCGTGTGGGAAGGGTGTGAGGACCCAGGCGGGCTACCTCTTGCGTGGCCACCAAGCCACCGAGAAATGGCCATGGCTGGAGCTTTGTCCCCCAGACACCATGGTCATGGGTTTCTAAGAAACAAAAGCAAGACCTTTCTGTTCCCCAGAGTCCCGGAGAAGCTACCATCGCGCTTTCGCCTAGGGCGAGGCTGCTGGTCCTGGGAAGGGGGCAGCACAGGACACCCCAAAAGACAGCCCAAAGTCAAGTCCGCGGCTAGAGCTCCAAGAGGCTAGACGGTGGAGCTCTGCAACTGGGATTCCGATCTGCCTTAAGAGGCGAGGGAGGGGGCTTTCCGGGGCACCCCTACACTGTGACACACAGGGCCACGGCTCCCGGTCTCGCGCTCGCCCAGACTGGGGGTCCGGGCTTAACCCTTTCCGCGCCTTCGAGCGCTCCCGCGCGCCCCGGACGCGCCCCCGCGCTTGGGGCCGGCTTACCTGGGGCCACAGGTGCGCGGCCGCCGGGCGGAGGGAGGCTGGGCAGGGGCGCTGGAGGAGGCCCGGGGGGACCCGGAGATCGGCCCCGCTCAGGTGGGGGACACTCACCGAGCGGCTGGAGAGTCTTTTCCGGGAGCTCCGGCTGAACATGGGGGCGCCTCCTGCACGCAGCGCCGTCCGTCGGTCCGTCCGCACCGCGGCCGGGAGGGCGGGTCGCCTGGGCGGGCACGCTCCGCGGCCCGTGGCCTGGCTGTCTCCGCCTCGCAGCCCCTGGCTCGCTCCGGAGCGCACGCCTCCCCCTCCTCCCTCGCCTGTGCCTCTCGCGCACCGCCCGCAGGCTCCCTCTCTCCCGGCATCCCCCCGCCCCGGGTTCGCCCCGCGGTCCATGGGCTCTTCCCATCCCTCCCCCGCACCGGCTGCGCCTACTTTCTCCCTTCCCCTGCTTCCCCGCCGGCCCGCGGTGGCTAACTCTGGTCCCGCACCTGGGCCCGCCCACAAAAGCTCTTCCGTCGCCCAAGCCTGAGTTAGGGCAGGGACCACCTGAAGCCCCCCCCCCCTTCCCCGCCCCTGTTGCTTTGGCTGGGGATAGCGGGTGGAGGTGGGGGGGGGGTAGGTTTTTTAAATGAAGGTGTAATCCGCCCTTTTCAGTGTTGACAAATCCACACGGACCTGTAAGGGCCAGCACAATCGAGTCATAGAGCAGTCCCATCATCCTCGCAAATGGACTATTTTAAAAGTTTGTGACATGCATGGAATCTAGACTCTAAGTGCTGGGTAGATGGAGGAGGAGGGGGAGGAGGAGGGGGAGGAGGACATATGCCCCTAACTAATTGCACAGCGCCCGGAGTATACCAGATGCTTATTAAGTAACTGTTGAATCATGGCAGGCGAGCTTTGACGCTCCCCCTCCCCCCACCACGTGCCCATTCTTTTCCCACCAACTTAGCTGGTGATCTTCCCAAATTGACTGGGATTCTGTCTCTTATCAATAAAAAGAAACAAATAGATGTAACAGGAGTCCTAGTCTCACGGTGTTGTTGAGGGAGATGAGGGGCGGGGGCAGATGCCGTTGTTACATACATTATAACAGCACAAACTATGGGCTCATTAAAGATTAGCTGTCAAAAAAAAAAAAGGTTACAAGTCTGAGAGGTACAGGCCATGGTGTCCACTTACCACTGATGTTTCAGCATAAATACGGCCTCCCCTGAGGGAACTTCCGCCACCCCTATTGTAACCTCTCCCACGCACTCCCTCATACCACGTGTAGCATAGGCCGAAAGGGTCTTGTTTATTTATTTGCTGGGACCCACACTTGTTCACCTCAGTACTCATCCCCCAAACTCAAAAGAATAGGGTGACCCAGCTTGGATACTCGCTGTGCATCAGTGTTGGCTAATGATCCTCAAAGCCCAGAGAGTAAGGCTTGAGTTGAATTCCAGGCAAGAACAAGGGTGAGGTGAGGGCCATGAGGACTGAAATTCACAGGGGGTGGGGTGGGGTAACAAACTCATCAATTCAGATGGACGATATTTTTAGGCATATTTTACTTCTTAATTTTTGTTTTAATGTTTATTTTTGAGGGAGAGGGAGGGGCAGAGAGGGAGACAAAATCCAAAGCTTGCTCCAGGCTCTGAGCTGTCAGCATAGAGCCCGATGCGGGGCTTGAGCCCACGAACCATGAGATCATGACCGGAGCTTGAAGTCGGACACTGAACCGACTGAGCCCCCCAGCCGCCCCTAGGCAATATTTTAAAGAATCCGAATTGATGCAAAAAAAAAAAAAAAAGTCCATGATGAACAGAACGTCAACATTATAAATAAAGACCAGATCCTACCCCGCACTCATACGTCCCTGCCTCACTCACCTCACCATAATCCTAGCTCTGAGAAAAATGCTCCAATGTTTAGCGACCGAAAAGGTAGACTCTTTTATATTGCTTTCATCTATTTACCCAACACCCTCCAACACCAGTAGCTGGTATACTTGCAGAGAGTAAATGCCATGGCTCTTTCCTCTCTATTTGCTCAGGCCTAGCATAGGCTCCGGCTCATTTCAGATGCTTGACAAATGTTTGTTACATGACTAGATAGAAGGCAGTTGCTTTGGTAGAGGTGGGGGGCAGGGGTGGTGGCAGGTTATAATCAAACCGTGCAGGAGGCTCAGCTGGCCTTCTCAGCAGGGCGACTGCAGACCCTGCCCTGCCCTGCACCGCACATGGCCTTATAATTGGCACATGGGGGGGAGGACCATGTTCTCACTGTGGAGAGTGCCTACTTATATTTTAATTATGAAAATTTCTAGCAAAGGTCAGAAACGAAACCAGTGCATTACACGTGTCTCACAGATGGAAGAAATGTATCCTGAGGAAGCAGCACCATCTTCAAATTCCCTGGAAGGCAGTACGAGGGGCAAGGGGCGATAGTCCTGCCCTGTGTCTTACTTCTGGATAGACGCGGCTGGTGAAGGATGTGACAATAATAATGCTCTTGGGGAAAATCGTTGGAGTGATCTGGGCATTTAGCTTTTGTTTCTCGGTTAAAGAAGAGATGCCAAGAAGACGTAAGTGGTCTCCACGTAATGTCCGATCAAGCCACGTGCATGAGGCCCCCTTCCACGTCCCAAATAGAGCAACGAGTGTTGCCCCGACACCTGCCATAAAAAACACCCCTGAAACTAATGTAACATTGCATGTTAATTATACTTCAATTTAAGAAAAGCAGCAAAACTAAAAACATTTTTTTATATTTTTTTTGATAGAGACAGAGACCGTTCAAGTGGGGGAGGGGCAGAGAGAGGGGAGAGAGAGAATCCCCAAGCAGGCTCTGTACTGCCAGTGCATAGCCCGATGCAGGGCTCGAACCCACGAGCCATGAGATCATGACCTGAACCGAAACCAAGAGTCAGACGCTTTGACCGACTGAGCCACCCAGACACCCCCCCCCCAAATCATCCCCCTCCTGGAATGAGTCCCCCTTGGTTTATCATCTCAGAACAGGAACTTGTTTTCCATGGGCTTTTTTACACCTAAGGCTCCTGTTTGGGAAGCAGTATTTTACATCTCTAGTCAACAACCACTTTATCTTGGTTAGGAAGATAAAGCTTAGTAACCCGGGAAGGAAAACTCATTCTCACTGTCAGCTGTAGGTGAACAGTAGACAATTTTATTTTACTTTATATTGCTGCATTTACTCTTCATAGACCTCTTTGATGTGTGTTCTTTCGTCATCTCTCAAAGCAGTGCAGTTACTGATGGAACTTGGAAGAATCCTCATACATGATCATTGACATGGGAAGACACCCTTCCTATTATACGAAGTGGGAACACAAAACCAGTATAGGCTGTTTGGCTTTAATCTGTTTTAAAATATGCATCAAGAAACTGGAAAGAAACACACAGAATACGTGTCTTTCTTTTTGCCTTTTAAATGTATTTCCTATAATGAACATGTGTTCATTTGATAACCAGAAATGTAAAATTATTTATCTGAATGGAAAATTGTTGCCTGAGGTCTTCTAACATCAAATCTGCAGCAGGCGTGGCAAGAAGCTGTTTGTCTCTTGGTATAAACATGCCTGTCGTCTATATTTCGGCTTTTCTGTTTTTTCTTATATGAAATCTGTGACTGTTAAGCCTCTGACTCCCTGTTCCCACACACCTGCAGGAAACCTTACGGATGTGTCTGCACAGTGCTTTTTAAAATAGGGAATAAGAACACAGTATCTCAGCACAGCCTCGCCCAGGTGCACAGTTCTGTCTGTTAGCTACTGGAAATCATGCCGAGTGTTGCAAAGGGGTAAAAATCTCCCGGAAGATCAGCCACCACTTAGAGTCTCCATGATAGCATCCCCCTACTCTGAAGTCTACAGAGAGTATTTTGAAAAAGTGTACAAAGCCATGGGTGGTGAGGGAGTTGGCAGGGGTGACCAGAGAGATGAGTCTCTCTCAGCAGGGGGATTGGAAAGGGTTTTCTCTTTCCTCCCAACCAACTCTTCTATAGTCTACAAATTTTCTTGTATGAGCATGATGCCGACATACATAAGCAGAAAAGAATTAAATCTTTCAGGACAGAACTGGAATAAAGAGTGTCGGTGGGCTAAGTGTTTCATAGGGCATTAAGTCATCCTAAATTTATAAATAGATTCTAATATATGTAAAGCAAAAATATTTGAAATGATAAAATGTACTACGCTAAGAACCATACATCGTTCTCTTTGAAAATCCTTAGAATTCTGCAGAGCCATTGGCCCAACTCATCCCAAAAGTTAAATTGCAAAGAAACCACGAATATGACATTAAAGGATAGTCATGACAGTGGTCTTTCTAAGAGGAAAAAGAAAAGTCACAAATGATCTAAATACTTAACATTAAAGGTTCTGTTAAATAAACAATGGTGCATCTTCTAATAGAATTTATTCAGACATTAAAAAGTGATGTAGAATATAGGGCAATTTGTATGAATATTGTTCCATTTGGAAAGCTGGCTACAAAACAGCAATATGCATTCGAAGTTGCAAAAGATTTTTGGTACCTCTTATGCGTTCAAAACTACACTCACCTTTGAAAACTGCAAAGTCTAGAGATGGGCCGCCTGGGTGGCTCAGTCAGTTATGCATCTGACTTGACTTGGCTCAGGTCATAATCTCGCAGTTTGTGAGTTCAAACCCCGCATCAGGATCCCTGTTGGAGGGTGCAGAGCCTGCTTGGGATTCTCTGTCCCCATCCCTCTCTGCCCCTCCCCTATTTGTGTGCGCACTCACTCTCTGTCTCTCTCAAAATAAATAAACTTAAAAAAAAAAAAAAGTCCAGAGGCTACAACAAAAAATATTACAGACTGTAATCAATTATTTGGGGGGTTGGATTTCAAGTGGTTTAATAGTTTAGCTTTTGCTCATCTAATTTTTATAAAATAAACAGATTTGTTGTGTAAAAAAGGTAACGTATATAAAATATATAAATAATTATTTGACTTTTTAAAGTTCTAGAACAGTAGGTAGTCCTAAGCGGTAGAAATAGATGATTTTTGTTACCTATCTTTTCTCCATTTCTGCCAGAAGCATGTATTGTTTTCAATTAAGAAATGCTTCCAAACTTGAAAACATAATGGGCTTTAAATAGGCATAAATAGTTGTCATATATGACAAATACTACTATTCTTTTGGAAGGAGAAATTTCAGGTTTTATTTCTTTCCAATTTTCTATGCTGTTTTCCCCTATGACATATATGTCTGTTGTAACAGAAAAATATGTTTTCTCTTCTGTTACTGCCTTCAACCATGCACTTGAGGGCTGTATAATACTGTGCTCCTGGTCGTCCCAGTACGGCTATAAAAACACAAAGATGGAAAATTGACTTTTTAATATTCCTTATACTAATGTTGCAGCCTACTTTCCAAAATACATTCTTAATAACATGCTGGAACCCTGAGACTCACAGGAAGGTCAGAGGAAGAAACAAACATTCACTGAGGTGATGTGATTTGCCTGGTACCTTGTGCTGTTGAGAGGTGGTTCCAGAAGAAATGAAGCCCAGCTTCCTTGTGCCAGGTTTTCATGATCGTTTATTGCCTTTGGTGGATAGCTTTCTATTCAAGTGCTCTCTCTTTCTCTCCCCCTCCCTCCCTCCCCGCCTTTTGCACACACACACACACACAACACACAAGTGTTCGGATTCTTCATGTACCCTGGGGTGGGAGCTGGTTGCATCCAAGGGGCACCTTTTAATTTACCTGAAAGTATGTTTGAAGGACCACCATGGGTCTGAGGGAACAGCGTGTTTGGGAAGGTAGTGAACATCCTTCTCCCTTGACTGCCTTTGTTTCCCCAGATTTCCCAGCCTCTCTTCCCCCAGCTTGCCCTTCAAGGATGCCCCTTCCCTTCAGCTCTCAACTTGGTGTTGTTTCATTTTCTTGCAGGGCCTTCTGTGAAATAAATAGAAACTATGAAAAGAAAAGAGAGCCTCCTGGCACCGATTTCCCCCACTTGACCTAGTCTATGCCTGAGAAACACTGTGCCAACAAGATCTGACACAGGGAGCGGATACTTCTCCTCAATCCTAACTCAAAAATAGTTCTCTCCCCTGACCTTCTCAATCTCTCTGCTATTTAATGGCCTCTTTTTCTCACAAAGACACAGAATTATCCAGCGGTTCTCAACCTTTCTTTCTCTGCTTGTACTTTATGATGTTAGAATCTGAGAAGGCTCACTTGGTGGGATTTAAACACTCAAGACAAGACTAGATGGGTCAGCAAGAAGGACACAGGAATACCAACTGCAATGTAGGAAACCTGGCTTACAAGAAGCCTTTCATCTTGCTCTTTAGCACTAAGCACTGTAGAAAAAAAACAGCTCGGACTTGGCTGGACATTAACAACGACCTGTGAGAACTTTTAAGAATCCTAATGCCCAGGCCACACCCTAGGCCAATTAAATCAGAATCTCCAGGGGCATGACCCAGATATGAGCATTCTAAGAACTCCCTGTGTGATTCCAATGTGCAGTCACAAAGCAGAGCTATGGCCTGTGTGGCTCTTTAGGCGAGGGCTTCGTAGGGCCAGCTGCTTCAGCTATGGTGTTTGCATTGGCCGTACCTTTGTCTTCCTTCCAGAAGCTGTACCCCTCTCTGCATTCATCAGAATACATTCTTCAACATCCAGGTAACAGTTTCGAACATACAGGGCTCCCCCGCTTTACAAAAAACTCCCTTTATGTCCCTTTACTATTACAAAAGACCTGCACTAGTACCCGTTTGCACTAAGAGCAAGAAATCTGAAGACGAGGTTTGCATTTATGAACCGGTGATTGCTTCCTTGCTTCACACCCTCTTGGCTTACGAAAGGTTTCGCAGGAAGACTCTACTCTGAGATAGCAGCGGAAACGTGTTTACCTAAGGGGGGGGAAGGTTTCTAGAAAGACTTGTGTTTGCTATCTATGCCTGAGTACGGGCAGCCTCGTGTGGAGCAGCTAGGACAGAGCCAAACTCTGCTCCAAAGGACTTAACAAAGGGTATGGGGCATGGTCATGGGGGAGAATCTCCTGATTGGCTGCCTGCACAGGCATTCTGGGGGAGAGGATGTCTAACGGGGATTGCCCAAGATGTTGTTCAGTGGCTGATGTGCCCCCAACCCGAGACATAGGAATCTTAGGTGAAACCACAATATTTGCAGACGCTTGGCACGCCTGGATTCTGGAATGGGGCTGAGCTTTGTGTCAGAGCTGGCAAAGGGCCAATTCTGAGCTGGCTTCTGGTGACAAAGAGGCAGTCTACACCTGGACTTCAGAAGTATAAACTCGATCACAGCAAAACTATGCTCATCGGTCTGAATTTGTTGGACTATCTGTGCTGGGCTCATTTCTCCCGCCCCTTACCCCCTCCCCACCCATAGAGGCCTACTGGACCAAGACCTAGTTAATGCTACCAGCCAAAGCTGGCTTCTGTGCTCCAGTAAGAATCCTTCAATAGCCTCTGTGAGCACAGAGGACAATCAAATCCACAACGTTAATGAAAGAAAAAGAGCCTCGGATTCCAAAAAAATGGCGTGGATTTCACGTTTCCCATTTACCCTTGGCTTCTCAACAGACAAATTGCTTCAAAGTCCCAGAGCAAAGATACCATTTTAGGCAAGGCAGACTTAGTGTTTTCATTAACAGCTTCATCAAATGGATCTGATTTTTCAAGGTTTCAACCAAATGGCTTCTCTTACTTAAATTTCCATGATGCTTTTTTTTTTTTCAACTAGCAGCCCCTCAAAATCAACCCTGATTTAATATCTTGATAAGACCCCTTCCAGATTCTTTCCAGCTGGGAAAGTGGCCTCTTTTGTCTAGCCCAGCAGTTCTCAACCCTGACTGCATATGAGAATAACCTGGGGAGTTATTTCCTTTAATATGTCACGTCTGGCCCCATCCCAGTCAATTAAATCTGTATTCCTGGGGTGAGACTTGACAAGGGAGAGTTTTTAAAGCTCTCCAGGTGAGCTTAAAGTCTAGTCAGGGTTGGAAACCTCTAACCCATCTCTTTTTCCGCGATGTCTCTACTCATCTGCCTAGGTTCTCTTCCGGCCGCTAACTCTCCACTACCTTCATTTTATGACTTCCCCCACCTACTCAAAGTAGGCAGATCAGCTCACCTATGGAGGTGCCAGGAGTGGGAAACACAGAGAGGGACAAGACTCAAACTTCCCGTTCTTCAAAGGTGGTACCAGTGACCAGCAGCTTTGAAATTACCTGGAAACTTGGGGCGCCTGGGTGGCACAGTCGGTTAAGCGTCCGACTTCAGCCAGGTCACGATCTTGCGGTCCGTGAGTTCGAGCCCCGCGTCAGGCTCTGGGCTGATGGCTCAGAGCCTGGAGCCTGTTTCTGATTCTGTGTCTCCCTCTCTCTCTGCCCCTCCCCCGTTCATGCTCTGTCTCTCTCTGTCCCAAAAATAAAAACATTGAAAAAAAAAATTTATAAAAAAAGAAATTACCTGGAAACTCATTTAAATTACATACTCCTACTCACTCAGAATCTGCATTTAAACACAATCCGCAGCCAATCTGAATGCATATTGGAGTTTGAGAAGCACTGTAGTGATAAGCACATACACCGACATGCTCACGGCGGGACCGCCTTGATGCCCCTCCTTGAGGGGTCAGGCTTGGGATTACATGTTCCAAACCCTCAGTGTCCCCAGAGGTATGACTCTGTATGAAGCCCTGTCCTAACTGCTTTCGTAGGCAAAGCTCATTTTATTCTTGCTATAATAGCTCTGTGAGGTGGATGTGTTATTATCCCTAAAGACAAAGAAAACAGGCTCGGAGAAGTGAAGTGACCTGTCCAAGTTCGTGATAGACTTGAAATTTTGGGTAGAGGTCTGTTTGATTACCAGGTGGGTCCTCTTTACAATGAAAGAGGTGTTGTGATGATGCTTTGCCTGGAAACTAGTGGGCAACACAAAGGAGGTGAGACAGCGTGTGTCATCCTAGCCCTTCCAGCTTTGGACTGAAATTGGCAAAACCCTCTCCCTGATGATACCAAAGAAAGAGAGACCAGTTGTCCTGCTCCAGTCCATTATAGCAATGAATGAAAGGAATGGTGAGTGACGTGCACAGCCCCGTTGAGAACTACCTCCCCGCCTCTCCCCCCACAGCACAGTCTGGCCCCTTTCTTGGCCGAATCCTCGTGGGCGTGGAGTCATTTCCTCTTTAGCACAGAATCCGATCTCCTGAGTATTAAAACTTACACTTTTCGTTTATGTTCTCCTCTTCGAAGCCAAAAATCACCAAACCAGATGGCTCTTTCTCTGTCATGGAAAGGACATGCCCAGTTTAAAAATCATTGTAAAAAAAAAAAAATTGTCACTGAGTGTCGAACAGAACCGAACTTTCCTACCTAGCTTATCGCTGGGATCGGTATGGCCAAACCACTAAGGAAGCCACTTGCTCTCTGGCCCACGAAGCCACTTTTTTCATCTTTTGAACAGGATAATTAACACCACAGACGAGGTTAAAAACTCGGTCGCGGTAGAGGCCTTCCTTGAGCTTGTAAAACGGATGAGTAGTGGGCTGAATCGTCCTCTCTTCATAAAAGTGGTTTCCAGGACGTGTGTCTGTATTAGTCAGGGCTGCCTCGCCAAAAAGCAATTCTCTATCCAAAGAGCTGTTATTTCTTGCTCACATCCCAATCCAATGCAAGTGGAACAGGAGATGGAAGGGGAAGGGGTGGAGAAGGGGAAGGAAGAAGGTGCTCTGCTCCACCCAGACCTCAGGCTTCGGATCTCCGATCTTGAAGAACTGCAGTGTCCAATGGGGGCACTAACTAGTTTTACCCACCATTTGAACTCATCAAAAGTAAAACCTCACCTCCTCAGTTGCGCTAGCCACATTTCCAGTGCATAATTGCCACATGTGGCTAGATGCTACTCTACTGAACAGAGCCGAATAGAAGTTTCCCACTGTTCCAGAAAGTTCTTTTGGACAGCGTGCTCTAAACATCAGAGCCCCCCACTGGGTTCTTTGTATCCTCCAGGCAAGGAAGAGGAGAGTGTATGCAGGGTTAATGAGGAGTGATTAACTAGGGTGTGGGGATGCTGACAAATTTTCCCTTTAATCCGTCAGCAAAAACTCAAGATTTGGCCCCCTCTTACTGCAAGGAAACTGGGACATGCCTTCTAGCCTTATGCCTAGAAACAAGCACAGATATGGGTGAGCCCTTGGCAGCCTTGTCCCATAGGCCTTATCAGATGTGCAGTATTCTATTCCTTGTAATTCTAGAAGGATGAGCCAAGCTTCTAAGAAAGACTGCCTTCCTCTTGATTGTGGCAGAAGTAAATTCTTGGTGAGAACAAAACAGAACGGTAATTAAGGTGTTGATGAGGGTTGACTCTTAGGCACAAAAAATCTTTGACTACAGTTAACCACTTCGTAAAGAAAGCCTTATGACATTGATCTCCCCCGTGGCAGGCCATGTGGAAAAGTTACTGTGTTTTAATGCTCTAAACCAAGGTTGGTGGACTTTTTCTGTGAAGAGCCAAATGATAAATATTACAGGTTGTGAGGGTCATGCAGTCTTTATCACAATGACTCAACTTTGCCAACAGGAGTGCAACAAGTTTCATAGAGAAATGAGTGACTCCGTGTTGGCAAAACTGTTTACAAAAAGGCGTGGTCAAATTTGGGCTGTGGGCTTCATTCGCTGATCTCTGGTCTTGCACCAGGTACTCTTCATTTTCCAGCAAAATCACCCTTTTCTTCTGCCTATATCCTCCAAAAAAGGGTTGCTAAAAAGAAAAATGAAAACACCGTTGCATCCATACAACCAACGTTCTGCGTTAAGCATTTCACTGGCGTTAATTACATTTCATTTCATTCTTACAACCCTTTAAGTTAGATTTTTACGATCGCCCCCATTTTACAGATGGGGAAGCTGAGGTCCAGGGAGGTTAGGTGACATGCTCGGTGCCACAGAGGCACAGGACAGGCAAAGGGCGGAGCTGGGATCAAAGCCCGTTTTGGCCGATGCAGAGGCTGAGAGTCTAAGTGCATGGTGTATGCTTCACTCCCAATCACTGGGGCTCAGGACATACTGTTTAATATCCTCCAAGGTGGTTATCAGGGAAGTATTTATCCAAATGCGTCGCCAGACAGAGGGAATTAGAACAGGAGGTGGAAAAAGAACTTGCAGACACCAACTGGTAGTTGACGGGGTTTGTTTGCGAAGATCTGGAGGAAGGGGGCAGTGGGGTAAGAAAGAACTGTATAAACTATGTAGGGGTCTACAGTCTAGCAGTGGCAGATGGGGAAATCACTATTGTGATGAGCAAAGCCTTCTTAATGTGCCCAGTTTTAGCCCTCCCCCACCATATCGGAAACAGGGATTTTTGTCTTTGTTATCAGCTTCTCCTTTTTCCAGTTCCTAGCTTTTTTTTTTTTTTTTTTTTTTTTTTTAATGCAAAATCAGGACATTGAGAAATACAGAAACAGACCCAGGTGGAATGGAAAAAAAGGGAGATAGATTTTTGTTAGGCATTTCCTGTGCTCTCCTTTGTTGTGGGAAGGCTGGGTAGTGAACAAAATAGAGAAAGGGCAGCTAGAGAGGAAAACAGCCAGAGAGATAAACTATACAGTATATTGCTTAGAAATAACAGAGGTAGAAAAGCTCCCCGAAAGCGCATGTGGTCTGCTCGCACAGAGACTTGGGTTTGGGGTGGCGAATGAGAAGCTCTGATATAACAGAGAGGTTTAAGAGTTAAGAAGGGAAGGGAGACACCTAGATAGCTCAGTTGGTTAAGCGTTCGACTATGGATTTTGGCTTAGGTCATGATCTCGTAGTTCGTGAGTTCGAGCCCTGCGTGGAGCTCTTTGCTGATGGCATAAAGCCTGCTTGGTATCTTCTCTCTCCCTCTCTGCTTCTCCCCCGTTTGTGTTCTCTGTCTCTCAAAATAAATAAATAAAAACTTAAAAAAATACTTTTTAAATAAGGGAAATACTAGAGCTTTAAAAAAATTTTTTTTTTTTTTTATGTTTATTTTTTTATTTTGAGAGAGAGACAGAGCGTGAGCGGGTGAGGAGCAGAGAGAGAGAGATAGAGAGAGAGAGAGAGAGACAGAATCTGAAGTGGACTCCAGGATCTGAGCTGTCAGCACAGAGCCCGACGCGGGGCTCAAACCCATGAACCATGAGATCATGACCTGAGCTGAAGTCGGACGCTCAACTGACAGACCCACCCAGGCACCCCTAAAAATGTTTTAATGTTTATTTATTTTTAAGAGACAGAGACAGAGCCTGAGCAGAGGAGGTGCAGAGAGAGAGGGAGACACGGAATCCATAGCAGGAGCCCAAAATGGGTCTGGAACTCACACACTGCAAGATCATGACCTGAGCGGAAGTCAGACTCTTAACCAACTGAGCTACCCAGGTGCCCCAAAATGCTAGGGTTTTGAGAAATGCTACCATGAGTTATGAACTGGACCCCTTAGAATATTCTTTGAGTGAATAGTGAAAGCCTTGTTACCACTATAATTATTCCTGCTTTTGAAGATAAGACTCTACACAAAGATTGGGCCACATGGGACCTTGGGATTTTTTTGGGTTACATGAGCAAAGTGACTCCATTTTTAACCTCTGAACTGGTCAGAGGAATCCAAGTTCTATGCAAAAAAGAATTATAGTAGGCATAGCTCACAAGATAGAAAATTCTACCCTGGAAGTGTTCCTGTAGCCATTTATAGTGATGTTGCGGGAAGAAACTGATGAGCCATGTAGAGAAAGGGTTCTCCACCTTGGCTGAACATCTCCAACATGGAGCTCGCCCAATCCAAAGTCCCACACTACTTCCATTCCTGTAATGGTGTGGGGGCCTGACCCTTTTCAAAATCTCTCCAGGGGACTGAGAGGTCTGGGAACCAATAATGTCAAGAATTGAGCACGGTGACCAATAACTGACTTCTAAGTATGACATGAGAACAATATCCCCCACAGACCTCTCTTTCATAAAAGAACACCCTTAGGGATACTTAGCCAATGAGAGCACATTCTATTGAAAAGGAAGTGTCCAGGGGCGCCTGGGTGGCGCAGTCGGTTAAGCGTCCGACTTCAGCCAGGTCACGATCTCGCGGTCTATGAGTTCGAGCCCCGAGTCGGGCTCTGGGCTGATGGCTCAGAGCCTGGAGCCTGTTTCCGATTCTGTGTCTCCCTCTCTCTCTGCCCCTCCCCCGTTCATGCTCTGTCTCTCTCTGTCCCAAAAATAAATAAACGTTGAAAAGGAAGTGTCCAAAGCATCTCTCAAATAAATAAAGAGAAACAGAATGAACAAAGTCACTATGAAGTTATATCCCGCTTCTTTTGGGTCTGCTCAGATGATACTTCAGACACATTAAGCTAGCCCACTTACTTATTTTAGTGCCTTTTATCCTTTTTAGTGCCTATGGGGAACCACCCTTTCTCTGAATTTATGCCAAAAGGATTTTTTTTTAATTTTTAAAAATATTTGTTTTTAGTTTTTTATTTATTTTTTTAATTTTATTTTTCATTTTTTAAAATTTCTATCCAAATTAGTTAGCATATAGTGAAACAATGATTTCAGGAGGAGATTCCTTAATGCCTCTTACCCATGTAGCCCATCCCCTTCCCACAACCCCTCCAGTAACCTTCAGTTTGTTCTCCATATTTATGAATCTCTTCTGTTTTGTCCCCCTCCCTGTTGTTATATTATTTTGTTTCCCTTCCCTTATGTTCATCTGTTTTGTCTCTTAAAGCCCTCGTATGAGTGAAGTCATACGATTTTTGTCTTTCTCTGACTAATTTCACTTAGCATAATACCCTTCAGTTCCATCCACGTAGTTGCAAATGGCAAGATTTCCTTCTTTTTGATTGCTGAGTAATACTCCATTGTATATATATACCACATTTTCTTTATTGATTCATCCATCGATGGACATTTGGGCTCTTTCCATACTTTGGCTTTTGTTGATAGCGCTGCTATAAACATGGGGGTGCATGTGTCCCTTCGAAACAGCACACCTGTATCCTCTGGATAAATGCCTAGTAGTGCAATTGGTGGGTTGTAGGATAGTTCTACTTTTAGTTTTTTGAGGAATCTCCATACTGTTTTCCAGAGTAGCTGCACCAGCTTGAATTCCCAATATTTATTTATTTTTAAGAGAGAGAGAGAGTGCACTAGTGGGGGAAGGTCAGAGAGAGACACACAGAATCTGAAGCAGGCTCCAGGATCTGAGCTGTCAGCCCAGAGCCCAGTGCGGGGCTCAAACTCATGAACCACAAGATCATGACCTGAGCCGAAGTCAGATGCTCAACTGATTGAACCACCCAGACACCCCCAAAAATATTTTTCACAGGAAAACAGAGTCAGACAAAAAAGAGAGAAGAGGTTCTCAGCCCTGTCACAAAAATTCTTCTAGGATCCAGATAATTGTGGCTGAAAGATATATCTGGAAAATAGCAAATAAAGTACATTTTTTTATAAATGCAATCCCATGTGAAAAGCTGTACGGGAGATCCTTAGGAAAAAGGCTAAGTTAGGATGGTTTTTCTGTAAACTGAGTGTGTATATTTTTAAAGGGATTATATATTTTTAAAGTTTTCCCTTGCTTGCAAAAATAATATTTATTATCGCAGAAGATATGAAACATTTAGAAAAACAGAAGAAAAAATTTAAATATGTATAATTCTATCACTGAGAGAGAGCTATTTTAAGTATTTTGGAGCATACCTTTCCAGATGAACACACGCACGCACACACACGCACACATGCACACACACACACAGACACTCATACACACACATATGAACATATATGTACATACAATAATCTGTTTCCAAAAATTGGAATCGAACTGTGCATAGTCCTGGTAACCATTTTTTTTTTCACTTCATCTATCATGAGAATCTTCTACGTTGCAAACATTTTTGCACGAAATACTTTCCAAAGGCTGCAAAGGATCCTATTAAAACTTTACTGTTGGCCACTGAGGTTGTTTCCAGTGTTTGATGTGATGATGAGTGATGCTATTTGTCCAAATCAATATTATTTTAAATCAAGACACGAAGATACAAGCAGCAATGTCAGGGAAAACAGTGACATTGGTAAACACCTCATGTTTTATTTATTCTCAGACACTGAAGATGTGTCTTGGGAATGGGTTAACTGGTTCAAGTGTACGAAGCTATTCCTCCCACGTCTGGACGGCGGCTGATGAACCGCTGTGTCAGGTGTCTCAGGTTGTAAGAGAAGCGTATCCCCTCAGGTGCCCCAGTGCCCTACCCTGTGCTCTGGTTCCTAGGCTCAGGAAACCTCTTTGTCCCTCCAATATTAATAATACTAAAGAGGCAGAAGAAAATATAATGGATGGCTTCTGTGATGGGCTGAATTGCATCTGCCCCAAATCCATATATTAAAGCTCTAACCCCCAGTACTTCAGAATGTGGCTGTATTTGGAGACAGAATCTTTAAAGAAGCGAGGAAGGTAAAATGAGGTCGTGGCGGGGGGGGGGGCACGCTAATCCAACGTGTCTGTGTCCTGATCTCCTTTTCTTACGAGGACACAGTTATATAGGACACACACGAAGACCATATGAAGATGGGGGGGAGAAGACGGTCATCTACAAGCCAGGAAGAAAGACTTCAGAACAAACTGAGCCTGCTGACGCTCTGATCTTGGACTTCTAGCTTCCAGAATCAGGAGAGAATAAATTTCTGTTCTTTGAAGCCACCCAGTTAGTGGTACTTTCTTAGGGCAGTTCTAGCAAAGAAATACAGCTTCCTAACACTTCTACAGAGGAATTCTGTTCAAAGACAGCTATTTTTTCCTAAACAAAAAACAAAAAAACAAAAAAGATACCCCAAAATAAAAAAGCCCTTTCCCCTTTTATTCCAGGGAGTCCAGCCCTCGGAGCAAGGTTTAGTGACAGAGAGATGGGACTGGAACTCGGGCTCTAGGGCTCAGACTTTGATGCGTGTGAACGTCAGTAGCCTCATCTTTGAAACAGGGATCGTGATTCCTGTGACAAATAAGTCCCACCCCTTGGGAGGATTCTGAGGCACAGCAGATGGGAGGAGCCCCCAGCACAGCATGGAGGAAGCACTGGATGAACCCTTTTAGCTGGTGGCCTGTCCAAGCTCATCGACCTCCCTTCAGATAAAGTGAGTTGTGAGAAGCCATGTCGTTTTTAAAAAGACAACCACATGTTCAGAACTTCTGCTTTAAGGCAGACTTGCTTTGTGTAGCCCACACAGTATCTTCTAAAACTTGGAATTAGCCGTCAATATTTTAAAAATAGGAGATTTTCACACAGATGCTGAGTTTCTGGCTTTTTGAAAAACCAGAAGATCTGGCATCACTAGACCCCACACTCCTATAGCTGTACTCAGCTGGATCCGCTCAGCAGCTGCCCAGCCTTCTGGCTCACATGGCTTCTGGGCACAGAACTCATCCATGTTGCCTGCCAGGCCCTGTAGCATTGAATTTGTAACCCAAGCCTCAGTGCATAAACTAATTTTTATAAACGAGAAATGCACACACAGGGGTGCTTGGGTGACTCAGTCACTTGACCATCGGACTCCTGATTTTGGCTGAGGTCATGATCCCGGGGTCATGGGGTCGGGCCCCACGTCGGGGTCGGCGCTGAGCCTGGAGCCTGCTTAAGAGTCTCTCCCTTCCTCTCCCTCTTCCCCTGTCCCCAGCTTGTGTGCTCTCTCTCTCTCTAAAATAAAATTTAAAAAATTACACACACTATATATATATACACATACAGAAATATACATATATATGTATATGTATGGATATGTGTGGGTGTCCCTTAAGTCACATGCCTCTTGACATCATTATTGCAACATCTTTTTCTTTTTAAAAATCTGCTTTGACTCCTGAAGCCCACCTTTGACTGAATAAAACAGAACTCTAAAACCCTATCACCACATACATCCTAGCAATGTGGATGAAACTTTACAATTCCCCTAATCTAACCCCTTATTTTCACATGTGGTCAAGCAGCTGGTTTACAGCCAAAAATATAGCTTCGGAAGGGGCCCTCGAAATTATCGAGTCTTTGTAAGTCCTCACTGTTGCCGGGAACCTCCGAGATTGAGGAAAGGTTTTTAGGATCTGATTCAATTTTTATCAGGAAACAAAAAGAAAGAAAGAAACTCACATTTCATTAGTGCCATTAATTTTCTTTCTTTGCCGCCCCACAATCCCCCAGGTATCGTGGAAATGATCCCAGGTATTCCTAAAACAGGCTTACCTCCACCCAGCCTGTGAACCTCTGCGTTGTCTTGTATTAGTTGCTAGGTAACTGAAGAATTTATGCACATCTATTGTTAATTTCGAAGACAGTTTCCAGTTCTGCCATAAACAGCACTAGAAGCAGACACCACACTTGCTCAAGAGAGGCTCTTCTCACCCTCCCTGAGATGAGGCATTTCAGGGCACATCTACAAGGTCTAAAATAACCTGGTTAAGAAAAAGAAAAAAAAAAAAAAAAAAAAAAAAGGTAATGCTGGTAAATTCCCAGCTGTCTGCAAAACAGTTGAGCAAATGTGAGACATTTGGGCCCATCTCCAGTGCCCTCTTGTGCCAAATCCATTAGAAGTTGTATTCAAAGAGCATCATCTGTCCTCTTAGTTTGCCGGCACGAAATCTAATCTTGTACTTCTCCTTCCCAACCCTTCCCAGCAGCACCAAAATCCAGTCTTTGAATGGAAAACTCTATATCCCAGAAGCATCTGCAAAATTATTTCTCAGGCCAGTAGCATCATTACCTTTTTAAACGCTCTCGTTAAGCACAAGTACCATTTATACTGGTTTGGACCACATGCACAAATTTTATTGCCACCGCCTGGGTAAGCGATAAGGAGACCCAATTTATACGATGGTCCCCCAAACCAAAGTTTTATAGAGTGATCATAATTATCATGACCCATCGCATTTCAGGAGCAGTTCCTGTTTTACTAGGACCTGCCCTGAGCATCTCACCATCGGATTCTCAGTACAACTTCCTTTTTTTTTTTTTTTTTAATTTTTTTTTTAACGTTTTATTTATTTTGAGACAGAGAGACAGAGCATGAACGGGGGAGGCAGAGAGAGAGGGAGACACAGAATCGGAAGCAGGCTCCAGGCTCTGAGCCATCAGCCCAGAGCCCGACGCGGGGCTCGAACTCACGGACCGCGAGATTGTGACCTGAGCTGAAGTCAGACGCTTAACCGACTGAGCCACCCAGGCGCCCCCTCAGTACAACTTCCCAAGAGGCCTGGTCTGTGGTATCACCCATTGCTTCTGGCCCGCATGAATTCCTGACTTCCACAGTCTTCCAGATGGTGGTGGTCCAGCTTTGCCTCTTCCTAATTCGTCCTCCACACAGGCTCCAGAGAGTTCGCTTTCACATCGAGACCTGAGCGTGCCAGGCAAATGTTTACATCAGCCACCTCATTTCCTGATTCACAGGACGCACGTTCATGTTCCTTAGCCCGGAAGACGAGGATCTCCATCACCTGGCCTCTGCCTTCTCCGTCTCATCCCCCTCTGCCCCCTCACATTCTGCACCCCCCCCCCGCACTGCCCCTGGTGGGGTTCCCTGCACATGTGCTGTTTCTTGCCCTGGGTCTTTGATTGTACCGCTTACCCTGCTCCCACAGCATATATTCCCACCATCCGATTGATGCATCACCTCCTCGAGGCTCCCAGGGTGCTCTCAGTGCGTCTGCGGAATTGCTTTATAATGTTCTGTTCATCTGTCTCCCTTGCTACATGTCTGAGTCTTTTCCAAGGCAGCATCTACATCCATCTCCTTCCTTGAGGTGTCCCCAGAGCCTAGCACAGTGCCTGGCCCCTCGTGAGTGTCACTTTTTTGGCGAGAAGGAGTAGAGGGGAAAGGGAGAGAGACCCTATGAGGGAAGCCATGAACACCAATGCCTGATGGATGAGGCAACCCAGGCTCCGACAGAGGTAGAGTGAGCTGAGGCAACCCACTTAGCAAATGGAAGGGCCAGATACATAGAGGGAGAAAGATGGCTAGAAATAATCTAACCTATCCTTTCATAGAGTGGAAAGCGCTTCTGCTTGCTCTCTCCCAAGAATGGGGCACTCACTGCCTCTCCAGGCAGCCATGCCCACTGTCGGTCAGTCACCCCCCACGACTCTTTCTTGGTTGGTGCTGAAACCAGTTTCCCTGATTCACATCAGTCTGGTTCTACTTTTGTCTTCTGCTGCGAGACGTTTCCTCTTGTCAGAGCAGAAGTCTCAGACTTCCCCTTCTGTGGATAAATCACCCTCAAGTTGCCAACCCCCTCAATCATCATCAAAAATGCAAAAATAACCAGATTCTCAGCCTGAACAGAAGTGTTTTCCATGCACTATCTAATCCAAACCTCCCTGAAGCACAAGTTAAAAAACACGCCCAAGATCACACAGCGAGAAAGTCACAGATCAGGCTAGACCCCAAGGGGTCTAACTCCAAGTTCATGGATTTAACCACCTCACAATACTCTTGCCTGTCTGAGCCCTTCAGCTATTCGACAGTGAAAAGCTAAGCAGATTAAAGGCACATAATTCGCTCTCTTTTTTTTCTTTCCTCTAAAACTAGCTTTATGGAGACCTAGCAGATTTCTCTCCTCTGAGGATTATTTTAAAAAGTGAGTTTCTTTCTCCTCCCTCCTCCCTCCCCCCAGCCCCATCTGAGGAAGAAAGATGGCTGACTGCAAATACCATGTTATTCAAGGGGTGCCACACCAGGATGAGCCAACTCATTAGTTTCAAAGCCTCAAATTAATCTTACATTACTGTTCTCAAAGGTTAAAGGTCATTTTTTCTTCTTAGCTTTATCCACCACCCGGGAAGAAATTGGATCTTTATGCAGGCAGAGACCCCTCTCCCTATGGTACCAGCTGTTCATGCTTCTGTCCTTCCTCGTGAGCAGAAACTGTGCAGAGTGCTGGGATTGTTTTAGAAACCCAGAAGTGGTTGTTTTTTAGGCAGGAGAATCTTGTAAATCATGCAACACAGAAATGATTAAGAGGCCAGTCCTAAAATTGTTGAAAAAAGCTAGAGACTTAAACACACTGCTATGCCAGAAAGAAGCTGGAAGAAGCTGGAAAGAAAAAGTCCCTTCTCTGTCCTCCAGCTTTGCAACTTCCCTCTGGTGCCTCCTAGTGGCAGAACCTAGCATGGCACCGGCTGGCTGGGAGAAATGGCAGTCCCAGTCGCATCACACAAAATAGGGGCGGCTTCGAGAGGCTGAAAGACAACAGCTTAATACACGGCACCTGCAGTCATACCTATACCAGGGTTATGTGCTGAAAATGTAAGTATTTAATTATGCTGGTGTGTGGAGGCGCTGGTGGGGTGCTAGTGATCCACATTCACGGAATGTTCTAAGCTTGGTCCTGATAGCCTTCCCAAATCATCAGAGGAGCCACCCCCACAGAGGGAGGCATGGTTCCCAGATTGGGCTGCCCCAGTTAGACTGAAATTCCTCCTGGGTAGCCCTGGCTGGATCAAAGCTGCATTGAGGAAGGGAAGAAAGCTGCATTGAACCTTGCCTGCTTGCGTTCACAGTAGCTATTGTCTCGCCCGTAACGGTGTAATCAGAGCGAATACATTGAATGGTGTTTGCTTTCCTGACCTGGGCCTTCTCCTACCTTTCCTCCCAGTTCCATAAGGAGGGCTGGCGTATAAAAGAGGGTTGGGGGTGGAGTGTGGCAAGAGTGATGGGTCGCCCCTGGAATAGAGAAAATACAGCCTGCTCTTTGCATCTCTAAGTGCTTCTAGAAAATAGGAGCCCTGGAGAAGCACAGGTTGCCGTGCGGTGTCGGGACACGATACTGTCAAACTGAGAGAGAAATGTGCCCTTTTCCAGGGCACTGTCCATCAAAACCGTTCCGTCGATATCCCGGAGCCAAATGGCATTCCTGAAAGATTGCAGCTGCTAAACAGAGCATGGAAAAGGTCAAGGTAGAAAGGTTGGATTTGGCAGAAGAAAGCAAAATACAGCCATCACAGCCTCTAATTCAACTTAATTTTAAATTGTGTTCAGCAGGAAGTTTAATGACCCCATGAAACAGGGCAAAGGTGTTACACGTATTACATACCACGCTTCCAGTTCAGGTCAACTCTGTCTCGAAGACAGAGAGGCAGCGGGGCACGAACCCCACTGGGGATTAAAGCCCCATGAGCACAATTGAGGATGGGAGCTAGTGAGAAAGGACTGTTATAAATCAGGGGCAGGTGGGGACCCAGCAATAATTCCAGTCACTCGTTTTTACTTCCGTGTTGAGCTGGCACTGTGGGGGTAAGGGAGGGCAAGTTGCCAGTTGGCTGAAGCCACCTCACCCACTGTGGCCTAGAAAAGAGAGGCTAGGGGCTAGGGCTTCTCAGTGTCAGGAGTATGGAAAACACTGTGCACTGGGTCTCCCTGGTGACTGGTCTTAGCTCCCATTGAGTTCCACCCTACCTACACTGTCAGGTGTAGACATGAGCAAGGTTGGTTCCTGACTCTTATGGAGCCATGGGACACAGATGTGATGGGAATCATTCATTCTGCATGCTTGGCATCCCTTCCACTTTCTTCTGGTAAAAGCACCACGATCTTCCTGTAGAGAATGACCTGTCTTTCAGCACCTAATACCTTGGTTCCAGATGCCCCCCCTTTCCCCTGCATCCCAGTACTGGGAGTAGACCTAAGCCTGGCCACTTGAAACCAGTCTTAAAATTTTTGTTGCAATGGTAAGGAAGGAAAAGCTCTCTCTTTGTGCAGGCTATTGGGGAAATGGTTTGTGTATCACTCAATTATGGCCACAATAAGTCTACACAGTGGACCCGCCCTCACCTCAGTGGCGCACAATAGTAAGCATTGATCATACCGATGGGTCTGCATGTTAGCATCTGTGTTCAGTGGGCAGTTCTGCTCTAAAAGTCTTTTGCTTCTCTGGGACCGGCAGGCTACCTGTAGCGTATTCTCATGGAGATTCCCGAAGCACTACAGAAAGGCAAATGAAGCAGGTAATTCTGAAGGGCTAGGCTTAGAACGGACATACTGTCGTTTCCAAACACATTCCTCTGGCCAAAATAGGCCTCATGGCCATGCCCAACATCAATGGGGTGGCAAACGTATTCCCCCTCTGGTGGGAAAAACTACCCCATTACTGGAAACGAGTATGCACGCATGCATATAAGAGAGGTAAAGAATTGGAGACATTCATGTAGTCAATCACGGGGTACAAGCCACCTTTGCCACCTGATGGGACAAGTCTTCCCGATTAAAGCCAACAAAGAGGAGAGCAAAGGCAAGAGAGGAAGACTGACACATGATAACATTGTGGAAGCCCCTGAATCCTGCTGTGTCCTGACTTTTCAATTATATATTGTTTAAGGCTGTTTCAATTGGGTTTCTGTCCTTTGCGACAAAGACTCCTGACCTATGGTATCAGTCAGGAAACTCGCAAAGTCTACAGAGTCAAGTCTAAATGCGAAGTGGCAAGATTCAAAGAGCAAACAAGATAGAGTGAGTGAGTTCTGGAGGCTGAGCCTCGATTGGCTGCCAGAGGCCATCACACCTGAGTTATGGAGCCTTTTTCAAGGTGCCCTTAGAAAGCCAATCAGTATAAAGGGAGTATTGAAGGACACTGCCATTGCACTACTCTGGACCAAAGAAATATAAGGGCTCTTGTTTCTCCAGTACTGACAGAAACAGACAAAGGATACCAGAGCGGGCCATGCTGATGTTAGCCACAATGGCCCCCTCCGATGTTAGAACAATGTAAGTTCTGGAAAAGTGCCACAGGGCTTCTGGGATCTTAGGTAGTATAAAAAGTCCTTGATCTTGTGATCCTAAAAAAGAAACCAAAGATCTCACAGGGGGAAAGGAGAATTTTGGCCTGAGAGGGTCCCAAGGATGCTAATATTTGAAGAGCCTTAGCAACAACATTACCTATAGCCATTACCATTTATTGAGAACGAACCACAAGCCAAGCACCAGGGTAGGGAATCACCGTATGTTAGAACATCTAATCGTATCAGGAAACCTGGGAGGTCAGTATTTTATCACCATTTTACAAATGAGAAAGACGTTAGAGAGTTTCCATCCCCCATCTAGGGTCCTTGGGCTGAACATCTGCCCTGCCCCAGAGCCCTGGTAGTTAACAACAGCTGCGAGCCTCCCTAACTAGAATTCTTTGTTCTTTCTGACCCCGGAGCCCACAAGGACCTTTAATTAGTACTTCCTTCCTTTCCCCTTTTTATAGCCTCCTGTTCTTTGAAATTGGGGCCCAACATCAGATTGGAGAGAAAAATATCCTCTCTGTAAAAACTTTTCTACAGTCTCGTTGTCGAGGACAGTTGTTTCCCCTGACTGGCACCCAATCTCCCTTCTCCTGGGTAAGAGCACCCAGGGTTTCTTTGAGGAATCAGCTTCCTTTGGGGAATGAGATGCCCTCATTCCAGGCAGCTGAGGTGGAACTGGCCCTGCATGCTTTCTTCCCACTCCAGAGTTTGGTTGCCAATCCCTATAGTCCGTGACCTTAGTCAGAGAGCCACTTAGTGTGGTGGGGCCAGAGACTACTAGGGTTTGACCTTAAGCCACTTACCTTATCATTTCTGTGCCTCAGTCTTCCCTCCTATAAAAATGATAACAATAGCCCCAACTCTAGAAGGCTGTGATGAGAAAGAGTTAAAGTTATGCATATAAAGAACACTGATTCAGCCGTGACCATCACTAACCAAGGCTTGGGTGTGTGACATATGCAAACCAATGGGCATCTTTCCTAGGATTTTGTTGGAAGTACTAAAAAACAGTACCTTCCTCTCTTTTCTCTCTCTTCACTTAATCCTTTCCTCTCTCTCTAGTGGGGATGTTAGGCTATGGGATATGGGCCCATATCTGATCTGAGTGGTCCATAGACAGGTTTTTATAAGCATTGTTTGAGAACCCGAGTCTGGCTGTGCCTGTAGTTACCCCTTCCCTGGACTTTTCAGTAGTGTGCGCCAATGATTACCTTTCATGGGAAAAATCAGGTTTAGATGGAGTCAGAAGAGGGGATGGGGCAGGCAGAGTGAGTAGGATAAGAATTGTTGGAGTATCTTCAGACTTAAGCATCTTCTGACTTTTCTCTCCTCTCTTAACACACAAGCCACACAGAGGAGATAACTAGGACAGGGGAAGAGAAAGCAAGTTTTATGCTATTTATTTCCTTCCTCCCTCCTCAGCGAAAGAGCACAGCCACTTTGGAACTATACATTCTGGGTGGGAATCTCAGCTTAGCCATTCCCCAGTTATAAAAACACACACAATTTTTGTAAACCCACTGATTCAACCGTATGAAATGATCACTTTTATTGGTCAAAAAATGGTTGAGTATTAACAATTTCACATTGCTCAAACTAACAGTTCCCACCTTATGGGGTATGGTTAGGATTAAATGAGCTGATGCACGTGCACATCTTATCATAATGCCTGGCACCAAGATAATGGCTGTCAACTGCTGCTACTACTATGATGGTGGTGGAAGTGATGAAGATGGTGATGGTGGTGCTGTTGGAAGTGGTGAGAATGGTGGTGATGCTCATGGTGGTGGTGGTAATGAAGGTGATGGTGGTAATGAAGGTGATGATGGTGGTGGTGCTGATGAAGATGGTGATGGTGGTGGTGCTGATGAAGATGGTGATGGAGGTGGTGATGGAGATGGTGATGGTGGTGATGAAGATGGTGATGGTGGTGGTGAAGATGGTGATGGTGGTGGTGGTGATGGTGGTGGTGATGGAGATGGTGATGGTGGTGGTGGTGGTGATGGAGATGGTGATGGAGGTGGTGATGAAGATGGTGATGGAGATGATAGTGGTGATGGTGATGGTGGTGGTGGTGACGAAAATGGTGATGGTGGTGCTTGAGGGTGGTGGTGATGAAGGTGATGGTGGTGGTGATGAAGATGGTGATGGTGGTGGTGTGATGGTGGTGGTGATGGAGATGTTGATGGTGATGAAGATGGTGATGGTGGTGCTGAGGGTGGTGGTGATGAAGGTGATGATGGTGGTGCTGCTGATGGTGGTGGTGGTGATGAAGATGGTGGTGCTGATGGAGGTGGTGCTGACGATGGTGGGATTAAGATGGTGATGGTGGTGGTGATGAAGATGGTGATGGTGGTGCTGTTGAAAGTGGTGATGAAGATGGTGGTGATGCTGATGGGGTGGTGGTGATGAAGATGGTGATGATGGTGTTGATGGAGATGGTGATGGTGGTGCTAATGGAGGTGGTGATGAAGATGGTGGTGGTGGTGGTGATGATGGTGGTGGTGATTAAGACAGTGATGGTGGTGCTGCTGATGGTGGTGGTGATGAAGATGGTGATGGTGGTGCTGATGGAGGTGGTGATGAGATGGTGGTGATGCTGAGGGTGGTGGTGATGAAGATGGTGATAGTGCTGATGGTGGTAGTGGTGATGAAGATGGTTATGGTGGTGATGAAGATGGTGATGCTGATGGAGGTGGTGATGAAGATGGTCATGGAGATGGTGATGGTGGTGGTGATGGAGATGGTGATGGAGATGATAGTGGTGGTGGTAATTAAGATGATGATGGTGGTGGTGATGAAGATGGCGATGGTGGTGCTGTTGAAAGTGGTGATGAAGATGGTGGTGATGCTGATGGGGGTGGTAGTGATGAAGATGGTGGTGGTGGTGATGAAGATGGTGATGGTGGTGCTTGAGGGTGGTAGTGATGAAGGTGATGATGGTGGTGATGAAGATGGTGATGGTGGTGCTGATGGAGATGGTGATGGTGGTGCTTATGGAGGTAGTGATGAAGATGGTGATGGTGGTGGTGATGGAGATGGTGGTGGTGATTAAGACAGTGATGGTGGTGCTGCTGATGGTGGTGGTGAGGAAGATGGTGGTGGTCGTGATGAAGATGGTGATGGTGGTGCTGATGGAGGTGGTGATGATAGTGGTGGTGGTGACGAAGATGGTGATAGTGCTGATGGTGGTAGTGGTGATGAAGATGGTGATGGTGGTGATGAAGATGGTGATGATGGTGGTGATGATGGTGGTACTGATGAAGATGGTGATGGAGGTGGTGATGAAGATGGTGATGGAGATGATAGTGGTGGTGGTGATTAAGATGGTGATGGTGGTGCTGTTGGAAGTGGTGATGAAGATGGTGGTGATGCTGATGGTGGTGATGGTGATGAAGATGGTGATGGTGGTGCTTGAGGGTGGTAGTGATGAAGGTGATGATGGTGGTGATGAAGATGGTGATGGTGGTGCTGTTGAAAGTGGTGATGAAGATGGCGGTGCTGCTGATGGTGGTGGTGGTGAGGAAGATGGTAGTGCTCATGATGAAGATGGTGATGGTAGTGCTGATGGAGGTGGTGATGAGATGGTGGTGATGCTGAGGGTGGTGGTGACGAAGATGGTGATGGTGGTGCTGACGGTGGTGGGATTAAGATAAGATGGTGATGGTGGTGGTGAAGATGGTGATGGTGATGATGACGATAGTGATGATGATAATGATGGTGGTCATAGGAATGGTGAAGAAACAGTCACAAATCAAAGGGAATAGAAAGAGCAGCAGTTTTCAGGCTTGACTGACATTTCTGCTTATTTCCCCTAAATCTTATACGTTGGGGTCTTGGCTGCTTTTGTCTCCACCAACTCAGGGAGGCCAATGGTTCACAAAAGTAAACCAGGAATCTTCAGGCCTCAGTGGCTCCTCTGTGTTGAAAAACTCCTCTGGGGTCCCAGGTTGTACAAGTTCTGCTCTCCAGAGAGGGAGAGGAGGAGAGGGACGCAGGGTGTGACAGTCCCAGAATTGCTGCTCGTATTTTTAAACATCTTGACGTCAGTAAAACAGTTTCTAATTCAACCGAGGCATTTGTATAGATCATGGTTTCTCCACCCATCAGCCAGTTATTTGGTTAAAACAGAGCATTTGTTCTCTGAAAGGTGACAAATTGATGCCACCAACTTATTCAGTCTATTCCTCCCTGCCTGGAGCTTCGGGATGCGTTCTTTCCTGAATCCAAACGCTCTCACCTCCTTCCCTACCTGATTTACTCCTACAGAGCTCTCAGCCTCAGTGTGACCTTGTGACATCTTTTAGACACCCAAATCCATCACCCATTCTATTGTGTGACCTCAGATGACTTGGCACTTTTCTTTCACACCACATATGGCAATGTCACTTGTCCTGTCATCTGTGTAACTCTCTGTTGAACACTGTCTTCCCCATTGGATTCCAAGATCAAGGTAACAGGTACTGACTGGATCTACTTTATTTCCACTATTCCCAAGACCTAGCCTGAGGGAGGGCAATGGTTAGTAATGAAAAATACATGTTAAATTAAGAATTGATCACTCGTATGGAAACCAATTTGACAATAAATTTCATATACTTAAATGAAATTAAATGATTGAGCAAAAAAAAAAAGAATTGATCATTCAATAATTCATAATACTCAATTGAATACATTTATGAATTAGTGACAGAGGCTTGGACCTTTGCCGTGGGAAATACTATGAGTTTCAAATTGGGGGGCATAAAGGGATCACAGCCATGATGCAAACCTAGTCCACCAGATGAGGGGACACCAAGACGAAGGACACACCTTGACTTTGAGAATATTCTAACTCGTTGTGAAACCTGGGACAGGTGGTCCTCCACATGCTAAGAGAGGCTATAGGAACCAGTCTTGATTTTAGGCGTGACTAGCAGGCTGGAATGAACAATGAAAATGCAGAATGGAAGGAATTCTACGTTAGAATTGGGGTAAGGGACACTTATCCATCACCCTGAGATTGCACACTCAATCACAGGTCCTTGGGTCGGCCGTGGCTAGCGGAGGGCTGGGGTTCACATCTGAGTTTGCACGAGTGACCAAAGACCACAGCAGTTACAGACAGGGAACATTTCAGTTAGTTTTCACTAACCAATCAAACAGCAATTCATCTGCTGGCCATGGCATCTCCCCAGCTCGACAGAGAGGCTTCTAATGTCAGAACTTGAACCTTATTTCACCTTTCAATTTCTGTTACATAGAACAAATGTCTTTGGATGAACAAACACATGATGTCCATTATTGCCACGTGGCCTCTCTCCCTCAAGAAACGAAGTACCATCCAAATCCACCAATCGAGAAAATTTCCACTCCATGAAATCTCCATGATCATGAAACAAATACTTTTGAGTACTTACAATGTACTAGACGGCATCTCACACTTTGAGAGGCACATAGGGACAATGGCCTCAAAGCTTAATTACCCGATTAGGAAGTATCCTAGTAAAAGCTCGTCTAGACCCGCATAACAAAAACCTCACTCAATTTAACTCAAGTAAGAAAAAGAAAGAAAGAAAGAAAGAAGAAAGAAAGAAAGAAAGAAGAAAAGAAAAGAAAAGAAAAGAAAAGAAAAGAAAAGAAAAGAAAAGAAAAGAAAAGAAAAGGAAAATAGGTTGTGGAATGAAGAATGGGAGCGGAGTTTAGTGAGGTGTCATGGGCACAGAACTGGAGACACAGGAACAGAGGCCACCACCTGTCCCATTTAGGCTTTTTCATCTGCTTCCTTATCTTGCACGTGACCCAAGCTGGTGGCCAGTCTCAACGTGACATGATGACCTATCTTATCCTAACTGATTCATCATGTCTGGGGAAGGTAAAGGATAGATCACATGATTTGATGCCTACTTGGGTTACATGCAGGTTGCCCAAGAAGGTGTGGCAATGACTGACCTTTCAAATCCAGATTAAAGGGATCCACAGACACAAAAGGATAACAGAGCAAAGGACAAGCAGCAGAAGGCACAGAAGTCCAGGAAGAAAGTAATAATGGTGGCTGTGCTCTGTAGAAAAGGAAACAAAATAGGGGGGAAGGTCCCGAACTCTAAACCTTAGTAATACTAAAGGATTCCAAACCTTCTCTTCAAAGAGCCAAGGCTCTGCTTGTTCCCACTGCCAGAATGTCCCAGATGGTTTTGTTAGCAAGCCCAAGCCCTCCAGCTTCTTGGAGTGGTATTTCAGGGAATTTGCTTCAATTTTGTTATTTAATGTTTATTTAATTTTGAGAGAGAGAGTGTGTGTGTGTGAGAGTGAGAGCAGGGGAAAGGCAGAGAGAGAGGGAGACACAGAATCCGAAGCAGGCTCCAGGCTCTGAGCCGCCCACACAGAGCCTGACGCGGGGCTCAAACTCATGAACCGCGAGATCTTGACCTGAGCCGAAGTTGGACACTTAAGCTTAACTGAGCCACCCAGGTGCCCCTCAGGGCAGTTGCTTCAGATCGTCTCCATAGCATCATCGGCCCCCATGACATTGGGCTCCAGACAAGAGATGCCTGGCCTTTGAGGCATCCGCAGAGGCATGAACACAGACACAGCCCCAGAAATTAACAATAACATCTAATACTCATCTTGAACTTGGTAGGTTCCAGATAAACTTCTAGGTCCTTACACATATTAATTGTCTTCAGACCATTTCATTTGAGCTTCAAACATTGAGCTCCTACCACTTACGAGGCAGTTTGCTAGAACTTGTTAAGAGCCACCTACATGTTCTGCCCATTCTACCCTAAATGTTTCTTCTTGCTTATTTCAAAAGTAACCGAACATGTCTAGGGTTGGATTGAGAGTGTGAGCTTCAGAGTTAAGGAGCAAGTAAAGTTGGATCCTAGTCCTGGCACTTACTGCTGAGAGACTTGGGCTGGGTTCCTATGCTCTCTGAGCCTTAGTTTTTCTCATCTGTAAAATGGAGCAATAACAGTACCAACTTCATATAGTGTTCGGAGAGGAAAAATTAGAAAACATATGGTGAGCTCTCCATTCGATCCCTTGCAGAATAAGCATAATCAACATTGGCAATTAGCTCTGCTATTAAGAAATTCATGGCGGAAAGTTACTGAATACCGAGATGGATTCAGGAAAGAGAGTGCAACTGAGACGGGTGCCTGACAGGAGCAGGGCAGTATAGAGACAGGGAATGAACATGGGAAATCATTTTTCAGTATCATCTGCAGGTGAATACAGGGTAGGGTCAGATACCTTTTATCTTCTGTTGCTTACTTTAAAAGACAAAAGGTGAGTCTTGTGTTCATTGAATATTTAATACACTGCATTATTCCTTCGAGGAGCTTTTTCCTTGGGTATTTGTGACATGCTCCCCACCAACCAAGTTCTAGGACTATGTGAGCGTGGGGTAGGGAAGAGCGTATTGACCAGCACACAGAAGACAGGGGTCCAGTCCTTTCCCTAAGCCTCATGTTCCCTCTTGAGTTTGGACGTAGAAAATGGATGCAATCTAAGATCTTTCTAGCATGAATTCTATGAACATAGCATCCTAGGGAAATTGTTTTCCCTTAATTTTCTCAAGATCAACAAATTACAATGAAAACTTACAGTCTGTAAGTTGAAATGAAATAAATTAGCCTCTACTATATTGAGAAGTAATTTTCAATCATTTATCCTACAAGGACATCAGTTAATTTCCTACTCCCCAGTAGGAATGAAGATGAACTATGTCCATTGAGCTATTCAGTTAGTCTTTGTCATCAAGAGCAGGGGCCCAGAAAAACAGAACTGCGAGGAACCAAGGAGAAAAACACTCAACAATGCTACCTCTTTTTCATGTGTACCTAAGTACGCAGAAAACATAAAAGGGAAAGTTCTAGACAGATACACCCCAAACTTGTAACCTCCAGTAAGGAGGGTCAGGATCATGATGAGGAGTAATGGTCCAAGGGAACCGTAGCTTTGTCTGTGACACGTGAAGTTTTTTAAAGGAGACTCTATTCATATCTGATTTAGGTAATTAAAGTTTAATTGTTTAAATAGGAAACCTGCCTTAGAGCCTGTTTCTCCAGGGAACTGCAAGACAGAACAGGTTTGCAGGCTGATTTCCCTGAGACCAGGCCAGGGTTCAGCACTACCGGCCACTTTGCCCCTATCCCCACCCCGTGATCCCAGAATTTAAGAGGTGGCTGGGTCAATTTAATTAGTAACTGAACTGAAAAGGTAATTTTCTGGAGACTGACTACTGATTTTGACATTGATGTCAATATGTAGATTTCTTTTCTTTCTTTTTTTCTTTTTTTTTTAAAAGAAAGCTTCTGGTTGTGTTTTCCCCAGTATTGTTAAAGCAAAATTCAATGGGAAGACACATGTGCATAACTGCTATTCTGGGGGACTCTTGAGAAAATAAAAGTATGAAATAAACAGAGCATCAAGAAAATGCGTTCAGCAGTGGAGGTGCTATAACTGCATCCTCGACTCTTTCTCTGTGAATTACACACACACACACACACACACACACACACACACACCCCTCTTAGCTAATCTCTTTCCTCCAATTCTCAGGAGAGTAGAGGTGAAAAATCACATAATCAACCTAAAAATTGTCAATGGATCAGAAATGTCACGGAGAATGTATAGCCTAAGTCTCGGAGCTAACCGCTGGTCTCAACTGCTTTCTCTACAATCCTGATCAAATCCACTGCAAAACCACAGACACTTACAGAGCCTTCCCGTGTAAAGCGCTTTGTACTTTTCTGTTCTGCCAGCCTCTTAGAACTTGTATCAAATTCTCCCTCCTGCTGGGCCCATCTCCTCTGTAAGAAAAGATTCCCGGCCTCTATGCCTCCCTCAGAGGCACTCTGAATATCCAAGACTTCACAGAAGCTACTAAAAATAATAATACAATTTCAGGCACCTTTTTGCTATTCTTTGCCAGTAACCGTGGGGAAGAAGCAAACTATAAATAAGAATTAGGTAACAATTTGTTCTCAGACCAAACTGGGCCCGTGGAAAGGAAGGATTTCTATAAAGACCAGGAATCAAAAGGTCACCTCAGGATCATGGGTAGTGATGGGGAGCGGGGACTGACTTATCTGCCATCTGGAAGGGCAAGGAAGAGGGTCTTTAGAAACCTGAGAAACTGGAGGTTATAGGGTGGCCTGGGCATTATAATAGTCACAGTCAGTAGATACAGAGGAGACTCAGACTGCACAGATCTTGTTCTTAAGATTTTGCTTAATCTGTGACAACTCAACCATTATCCTCATTATACAGAGGAGAAAATGGAGGGTTAGAAAGGTAAAGTCACATAATTGGTAAGTACAGGAGGTGTGATTTTAATCAAGGCAGTTTGACTTCTAGTGTTTACAATCACAGAAAGGAAGGGGAAGGAAGGAAGGAAGGAAGGAAGGAAGGAAAGGAAGAAGAAGGAAGGAAGGAATAGAGAGAAGGAGAACAGACAGATGGTCAGTCTGAAAGAGACTAGAATTGAGAAATTGTGGTTTGGGAACAATTAGCAAACATCTTGAACCCAAGCAATGTTTGGAGGAGGTGGTAAATATCAGTAGTGAGTTTCATGGAGCAACCAGAAATAAATATAGCAAAGCTAGAATGCCTATACAGGCCAAAGGAAGGTATGCCAACAGGGACTCAACACACTCAAGTAAGGACAAGTGGAAGAAGGTTTATTTAGAAAGGGGCTATTTTGAGCGGGGCAGGTGCGGAGGAACGGAAGGACTAGTGCAATAACCTAGAGCAAGGAGAAGCTAAGGGTCACATCCCTAGATCTGAAGGGATGAGGGAAGGGACACAGTCTGGCTGAGGTGACCTTGAAAGGAAGGACCCAGGAAATCCCTCCCCTCTTTCTCTTCCCCCCTCTCTCCAATGTCCTGCAGGGCTCTGCATTGGCAGACCCCCACTGAACGCCAAAAGGCAAAGACACTGTGTGACAGATGGTCAGCCACCAGGCACAGAGGAGTGGGTCTAATGGGGAACCCAGATGCCAAGCCCAGAAGATGGACGCAGCACTTTTACCTAGAGACAGGTGCAGAGAAGTGAGCAGATAAGGGCTGAAGGAGGGGTAGGAGAGAGCCAAGGTTGCAGATTGGCTCTGGGGTGAAGGAGCATTAATGGAGCATGAAAACCCACACTTGGCCGCTGCTAAGAACTGCCATCCCCACAGGGGATTGGGTAAGAACTCGGTGAAGCCCTTCATGGCTGCTGCAGGTTGTTTGAGCCCTGCAGATGTTTAACCTAATTGATATAATCTAGCACCGCATCTTGCTTTGGGTTTGCGAATAGTCACTTGGGTTGCTGGAATGTTGAAAATAGCTATTTCAGTAAAGGACACCCAACCATTTGGGGACCTACAAGGACACACAGAGGTGATAAGTGGTGGGTAAGGAGGCACACCCACAGACCCCACCTCCCTTCACTCAAAGGCACAATCAAGGAGGAAGTCTCTCTCTCCTTTTTTAATGTTTCTTTACTTTTGAGAGAGGGGAGAGTGAGAGAAAGAGAGCAAGAGAGTGTATAGGGGAGGGGCAAGAGAGAGAGAGAGGGAGAGAGAGAAAGAATCTCAAGCAGGCTCCAGGCTGTCAGCGCAGAGCCCCACACAGGGCATGAGCTCACAGACTGTGAGGTCATGACCTGAGCCGTGATCTGACCAAGAGTCAGATGCTTAACCAACTGAGCCACCCAGATGCCCTGCCTCTTTATTCATTCTGGACCGCATTCCCAGGGGACCAAGGGCTTTGGTGACGGAGCCGGAACAAGCTATATTCAGAAATAAAAAGTAAAGACAGAAGAAAATAGACACAAGGAAAGAAACCATTGTAAGCGGGACACTCTTACCGTGGTGATCATTTCACAGTGTATACAAATATCGAATCATTATGTTTGTGCACCTTAAACGAATATAATGTTATATGTATATGTCACTCAATTTTTTTAAAAGTTTAAAAAAGGAGGAATATGTTATGTTGGCAAAGAATCGTTTCTGTCCCTTGGGAGCTTTGATGTGTCGTGAAAGGAAATGGTAGGAAAGAAACCTCTTTACACGGGCCACTTGCTGCTAGAACCACAGGTCCTCGATGGGCTGGGTTATCAAGTTAGAGCACCCAGAGAGTACCCGTCAGGATGCTAAGAAAGGAGGACAGGACCTGCCAGGCAGCTGAGTACGGCAAGACCAGCCCTGGGAGCAGACAGGGTACCCTGGATGACAGGGGCTTCATATTCTATGAGGTCACAGCCAGCAGCCCAGAGCGCCGGTCCACGCGGAAACACTACATATCTCAGGAATAAGCTGACAACAGGGTACCCATGAACTCTGGTTGACTGGCTACGATGCAAATTGGTCCTAATACTGTCAGAGTAGAAGTCACCCTTGGGCGGAAATAAACGACAGTGTCCACCGACGGGACCTATCTCTGGAAGGAACTAGCCTGGATGGGCTGCGAGTCACCACCACTGAATCTTGGCATTTGCCAATTAACCGCTGCTTAAAGGCACAGGCCACACAGATGAAATTTCAGAGCTGAGAAATGCGTGACACAGTACGGTTTCCCGAGGACCAGGTATTTTAGTTACATTTCGCGCTTTTAAAAAAAAACTTTCTAAGAAGTGGTCTGGTTTGTAATATCGCAAAGAAAAATTGAAGAGAGGGGCCCAGAAAAGGAAAAAGTATTTTTCTTTAGTCAGGGAACGAAAGAAGGCAGTTTGTTTTGAATGTACACAGTATTAACCAGAACCTAGGTGTTTTCCTTTATCCCCACTAAATACGTCTCGAAGAAATGTTTCAAGAGTTCTGGCTTGACTGGGAGATTTTCCCTGAGGAAGTCTGAGAGTTCAGTCCCCCAGATGAACAAAATTTGTTCAATGCAGAACACGGCTTTGCTTGCTGATGTCCCTTTCCCTCTTCTTTCATTCTGACAAACTCAAATTCATGGGGCACTTGCTCTTTGCCAAGTTCTAAATGTCGAACATGGCTTATTTTACCTAACGCCCAAGGAGATACACAGACCTTGAGCTTAGATATGTGTTAGACCCGCACTATCCAATACAGTGGCCACCAACCACAAGCGTTTGTTCAGATGCATTGTAATTAAGTAACATTTAAAAGTCAGTTCTTGAATTTTAAGTTAGCAGCCCTATTAATCGCTCAGGAGCACATGTGGCTAGAGACTACCCTGTGTTTCCATCGTAACAGAAAATATTGCTGGACAGCGCCGCTCTCGGACCTTCCAGAGCTGTTTCCACCTCCTGTGAAGTCACTGTGGGCAGAAGAGCTGTCATTAACTGACCATCTCCTCCGGGCATCAAGGTCTGAGTCTGCTAGATAACATCACCTCACCCTATTTTAAAGATGAAGAAGGTCCAGCACCGAGAGGCTGAGTAACTTCCCCACCATCACATAGCAAGTGAGTTAGCAGAACCATGGAGTCTGATTCAAGGCTTGCTCATTCAGGTGATGTCAGCTTCTTCCAAGGGCATTTCCCCAAGACTCTCAGTAAAAGCGACACCAGAAACTAAGAAAGAGCTGCTGGGGGATTCTGGCCCTTCTGACAGAGAAGTGTTCATGTGCCTTTGGGGTCAGACAGGCTAGAAGACGAAGCCCAGTTTCGCCAGTCGTCCTAGCTGTGTGAGACCGGCCAAGTCACATATTCACTGAATGTACATAAAGTGGGGATGTTTACAGGACCCATCTTGCAGAGCTACAAGGAATAAGTGAGACCGTACACGTAAAGCATTTGCACAGTATTAGGTGCATACTAGCTGTTTAGAAATGTAGATATGAGTGTTATTTCCAGAGTGGATCCATTTCTCGCCCAGTTAAGTTGAAACCGAGATTCAGCTCACGCCCCGCAAGCACATTTCCGAGTCTGGCGCGCCCCCTGCTGGGCACGCCCTGACTAGTCACTTCAGCCGTCGTTCCCTGCAGCTGCCCATTCACGTGTTCTGGAGCAACTTGGTTATAAAACAGAAACGTCCCACCAGAACATTCAGGAAAAAATGCGAAGGGTCTTTAAACAGTGCACACGTTGCAGCTCCTCTTATCTATCATATCCGGAGAAACTCAGGGATTGCTAACTTGGCTGTGATCTTTGCCGCCTTAACTGCCAAGCAGATAGAGAAGGTGTCCCTCTTCAGTGGCCTGTTCTCAATGTCCAGCCCGTGTTCCCAGCTCTGTCTAGCTGCAGGCCACCACCAGCACAGGGTTTCACTATCAATCTGGTGTCACCTGGACTCTGTGCTGAGTTAATTCCCACCCTCTGTCTCCACATCCTACCTGGCTGAAAATCTATTGGGCTTTGTCTCTTACAAATATTAAATCCTCCTCCTTCTCTCTTACCGGCATATCCTGGGGGGCTTTAATATGAACTACCCACGCATAGGAGCCAACCCAGACTAATAAGTCAAAATCTTGGAGGCTGGGGTCTCTCACATTCATAGCTCATTAAAGCTCCTCGATGACGAGTGATCATTTAGTTTAGTTTATTATTTTTGATTGAGAGAGAGCAGGAGTGGGGCAGAGGAAGAGGGAGAGGAGACAAGAAGAATCCCAGCAGACTCCTGGCTGTCGGCACAGAGCCAGATGCGGGGCTCGAACTCACGAGCTGTGAGATCACGACCTGAGCCGAAGTCAAGAGTCGGACACATACCCATTGAGCACCTGGGGCCCCAGCTCCTGGATGATTCTTTTGTGAAGCCAGGACTGAGAACCACTGAGTGTCCAGTCCAGACAGGAAGTATCAGCATCACCTGGAGGGTTTGTTGGAACAACAGACTGTTGGGCCTCACCCCTGGAGTTTCTGTCCAATAGGTCTGGGGGGGGCCCTGAGAATTTCCATTTCTTCCCCAAGTTCCAAGGTGATGCAGAGACTGCTGGCCTGGGGACCACACTTAGAGAACCAGTACTGTAAAAATATAACTTGGAGCACAAGCTCCTTATTCAAATGGCTTCTCATTACACTTACATACATGTTTCAAAATTCCCCTTCCATACCATGGCTGCCAGGCAGGATGTGGCCCTCAGCTCTCAGGGTCCCCCACCCCATCTGCTCACACTGGCCTCCTGTCTGCCTCTTGAAACACTTATAGACCTTTATACCAGCTGTTCTCTCTGCCCAGAGGGTTCCTCTTTATTTCATCTTATCTGGTTGCCTCTTAGTCTTTGAGGTTAATAGAAATGCCACCTTCTCACAGTAGCCTTCCCTCACTGCCCCAGTCAACATGGACCTCACCTTTCCCTTCCTTCTTTTTTCTTTTAATTTTTTTTAAATGTTGAATTTATTTTTGAGAGAGAGAGAGAGACAAAGAAAGAGCACAGGCACGTGAGCGGGAGAGGGGCAGACAGCGAGGGAGACATAGAATCCAAAGCGGGCTCCAGGCTCTGAGCTGTCAGCACAGAGCCCAACATGGCACTCGAACCCATGAACCGGAGATCATGACCTGAGCCGAGGTCAGACGCTCAACCGACCGAGCCACCCAAGCGCCGCCCCCCTTCTTCCTTCCTTCTTATTGTCTTTCTCAGCGACCTGTTCATGTCCTTTACAGCCCTTGTTACAATTTGCAATTATCCCATGTGTCTGCTCACTTCTAGTAGATCTACCTCTCTGCCAGGATGCAATGTATGTGAGCAGACTCGGTCATTTTGTTCACTACCTGTTACATAGCAGGTGCTCCATAAATGGTCACTGAGTCAAGGATTGAAGAGAAACACAGATTTAGAGAATGTAAGGTTTAGAAGTAGTAGTCATAATACTAGCAGGAGCCATTTTCCCCCCCTGAGGCTGGTCTTTTAACATTGTTATCGCTAATCCACCCAAGGACCTGGCAAGGCGGTGGCATTATCTTAAATTTACAGATGTGGAGATGGAAAACCCCCGGGGAGGTTAGAGAAACTGGGCTGAGGTCCTAGGGCTAAAGGGTGGAGCCAGCTGGGATCCCAGGCTGCCTCCTTCCACAGTCCCCTACAGGAGAGAGAGAGAGAGAGGGAGGGAAGGAGGGGCAGTCAGCAAAGGGAGAGCTTGAAGAACTCTTCCCTCTGGGAATTTTTAACATCCAAACTCCCAGCCAAGGCAAAAATAAAAAACTGAGCTGAAATCAAAGAACCCTTGCCCTACTTTCCAGCTCTCTGATTCTCCCAGAATCTCTTAGAAGAGAATGATCAAGCAATGATGGATATCTCAACTTGAAAGTTTTTTTTTTTTTTTTTTTTTGGTAGCTTGCTCAGAGCTTTTGGAAGAAAAGCATAGGTAGGATGTGGGAAAGGCAGAATCTGAACCCTGCCCCACTTCCTACATACACAATAAGGGGAGGGGCAGCTGATCAACTTCCTTTTGTGACCATCTGCCTCGTGACCGTATTACTTAAGGTAATACTAGATGCTGTAACAGATAACCACCTCCCTCCCCAAACTCCACGGCTGAACATAATAGAAATTCATCTCTTTGGTAAAGTCCAAAATCAATGCTCTTGATGAGGGGGTGCCCATGGGGGCGGGGGGGGGTGGGGGGGCTCCCCTCATGACTGGGGAAGAGGACAGTACATGCGAAGTCTGATGGGCCAGGCTGGAAGTGGGGCACAGCACTGGCAGAACTCAGTCACAAGTGGGTCACGCTCGGCTGCAAGGGAAGCTGGGAAATAGAGCCTAGATGTGGAGGTTAGGGACTAGCCGGCCGGATCTCTCCCTCATTCCCTGAGCTCTGTGAGGAGCTCTCTGCCCAGGCCGCCTCCTCGTTCTGACGGGAGAGTTTCCATAATCGCAGAGGTGTGAATATGACCACCTCTGGGAAGAGGGCCACCTTGATATTAAATTCACATCACTAAGGAAATGGTAGGTCTCCAGTGTTCCCCCGAGAGAAGGCTGGAGGTTTGGGGAGAGAGAAGGGAAGGAAGGCGAGGCTGGATGCCCAAACACTTACATTCAATCTTAGCTAAGAGAGGACTACAACTTTGTCCATTTCGTGTATACCTCGACTTCATTTCACATTTTTCAAAATTTTACTAATGGAAAAAAAACATTTATTGAGTACCTACCATTTTGCAAACGCAAGTCCTAAGCTTTGGGGATACCAATAAAGAAATAAAGAATATGATATAACCCTATTCTTCATCTGGTTGAGGATTTGATAACATCTGCCACAAAAGTTGGACACGGGCTCCTGGGGGGGCTCAGTCGGTTGAGCGTCCGACTCTTGATTTCCACTCAGGTTATGATCTCACGGTTTGTGAGTTTGAGCCCCGCATCAGGCTCTGCTGACAGTGTGGAGTCCGCTTGGGATTCTCTCTCTTTCCCCCGCCTCTTCCTGCCTCTCCCCTGCTTGCACTCTCTCTCCCTGTCTCAAAATAATTAAACAAACTTTTATAAAGTTGGACACAAATAGTATTCAACATTGTATTCGACACATGACACAAAGGGTCTCGTTGAATCTATAAAGATTAAATATAGATTATATAGGGGAGCCTGGGTGGCTTGGTCGGTTAAGCGTCCGACTTCGGCTCAGGTCATGATCTCACAGTCCGTGAGTTCAAGCCCCGCGTCGGGCTCTGTGCTGACAGCTCAGAGCCTGGAGCCTGTTTCAGATTCTGTGTCTCCCTCTCTCTCTGCCCCTCCCCCATTCATGCTCTGTCTCTCTCTGTCTCAAAAATAAAATAAACGTTAAAAAAATAAAAAATATATATATAGATTATATCTATAAAGACATAATAATCCTATAAAGTCAGTATTATTATCCCCATTTTACAGAGGAAGAAACTGAGACCCAAAGAGATGAAATCATTATCCCCAATCCCCTCCTCTTAAGAGGCAGGAATGAGTGGTTACTCCATTATGCTCTTGCTACTGCAGCATTACTGTTCTGGAAACACACGGACATAAGCACCAGCACCAGGCAGCAGGCTCCCGAGAACAGAAGGTTTGGAGTTCTCAACAGTTACCAAATCCAAGAACCAGTCAAAACTGAGCTCAAGTAGCTCCTGAGGGCCTTGAGGCCAAGCGAGCTATGTGTCCTGGGGGAAGACATTTTGCCTCCCTGTTTGTCAGTTTCCCCTGGCCTAGAGGATTCCTAAATTTCCTTGTTCCACTGCTAGGGGCAGGCACAGAGGCTGTCACGGCTAGGTACGGGCTCTTCCCGCCAGTCTGAGACTTTGTTTTCCCATCTGTGACATTGGAATGGGGTCTGACTTGCGAATTTTTCTTTCCCTGGTATGTGGCACAGGGAATATAATAGGAGCTCAATAAATCCTGGCCGTCCCCTTCATCTCGCACCTGACTGCAGAGGGCAGGAACTGTGTGAGCAGGAGGCAGACTTCTAAGCGTTGAGCTGCTTCTGAGAGCACAGTATTTGAATTTCCATCCGGTGGGGGGGAAACAGGGCGTTCTGCGGAGCAGCTGGGGGTCGAGTGTAACGTTACACCAAGTGTTGCCCTGCCCTGTCTTCCCCATACCCCATGCCCTGTCCATCAACAGCCAATCCCAGGGAATCTGGATTCCCACCATTCTCTCAGAATCCTCGACAGGCAAGTTCAAGACTCTGGAGCACGGGGTTCGAAGAGATGAATACGAAATATCCCTGCAGGCCTCCCCAGTCAGCCTTATTTCTTAAGGATGACTTTCTGTATGCTCCCAGGAGCCATGCCTGCCTGGCAGGTATTGAACAAGGCAGAAAGAGCGTGGAGGAAAAGCAGCATCTTGGAACGGTTGCCTAGTTACATGGTGATCTGGACCACGTGGTCTCCTCCCCTCAGAGGGCCCAGGGGGAACCGAGGAGGGGAGGAACACGTGTCCCTGCACAGGAGGGGGGCAGAGGCAGCTAAGCCAGTTCCTAGACACTGGGACTTCCTCCTCCCGCCCCACCACCTGCAAGTCAGGGCAGGACAGGTGGACGAGTGGGGGGGGGGGGGCGGAGAGCTCGCCTCACCTGCCGGATTTAGGAACTAAGTTTACATTTCCTATTCGCACCTCCCCTTCCCCACCTTTAAAATGAGTCTACTGTGTATTATCGGGTCCGACGTGTGCTAATAGGACATTCCTCACTGGGTTCTCGCAAGCCTTCAAGAGAGATAATACACAAAAAGTGCTGAGCACAGGGCCTGGAGCATAGTATCTTGACTATTAAAAAGCTAGCGCTGCCCAGTCAGAGCTGGAGGCCGACGGGAGCAGGGGTCCCGAGTCAGGACCTGTCACCTTATGTCAGGTTCCAGAGCCAAGCGAAACGCGGAGCCCTTGTTCAGAAAGTAGGAAAGACGTGTTGTTAACGGTACTAAAATATAAGCCTTTGGTTCTTTTGCAGACTCCCTCAACAACCACCAAGCGCATGGGGTGATAGGGAAGTAGAGCGAGGCGTCCTCCTTTCCCATAGGCCCTTTACCCCAACCCACAATGCACAGGTGACCCCAAAACTTGCATCCTCCATATCAGGATGCGCTAGCTTCCCGAATCAGGGCGAGGGGAGAGGCTCAGCCCTGCTGGGCTGCCCACTGAAGGCAACCTGCCAACCTCAGGCAGAAATCGCTGCAGTTATGCCCTTCCCTGAGACGCTGTAGGGCGTGTGGGCCAGCCCTCCTCATCCACAGGCCCCTGAGGGTGGCCGAGGTAGGGATGGGGCTGGGAGAGTAGGGAGGGGCCGAGGGAGCCAGGCATGGGCCACTGGGGGGCTGAGAACCCACCTGGGGAGGCAGAGAGAGAGAGGCAGGACTTCACACAAATCCAGGCTCCCAGCCCTCAGTGCTTGCTCTGTTGTGCCGCAGACAACACTTAGCAAACACAGATTTAGGATAAAATGAGAATTTCAGACACGGGAGCAGAGCATTAAGTCCTAGGCCAGGTACAGTGGCGACTCTGTCCTGCGTTCTCATCCCAGCTGTCACTACCTCCCCATTTGGGCCTTGGTTTCCCCCTTCTTTAAATGAGGGGGGAGGGCCACATGGTTTTTACAACCCTCTTCCAGCTTCTACTTTTTAAGAATCCTGTCCTACTGACACACTATGTGGCCATGGGCAAGTCCTCTGCCCTTTCTGGGCATCAGTTTTCTCCTTCTGTAAAGTGGGGATTCGATGACCCTGAAGGGCCCTTCCAAGGTTAACACCTAAAGAGTTGCCTCTTCCTCTCCTCTCCCTTGTGTGAGGGGACTTTTTCCTTCTGTGGAGGCCAGGTAAAATCTTCAACAGGTGCTGGGGGCATAGGGTTGGGCTGGGACATTCCTGGTCTCTTCCTTCTGCCCACACTGGTGAACTTGGGGATCGGGAGGGGAGAAAGGAGGAAAGTACAGTCGGCATGTATTATGGAACCAATGTTTGTGCGCCCTGTGAGGTAATAGAAAATATATATGGGACTCTTCACACCGGCTCCTGGCACAGAGCTCCTGAGACCTTTGCAGCAACTTCCTGGGTGACAGAAGCATCTTTCAATCTAATGAGGTGATTCTAGGTGGACGCCCAGAAGGGGGCTGGTCCCCAGGAAGACCAAGCCATGATAAGAAGCGTGGAATTTTCAGCCCTGCGCCCCATTCTTTGGAGAAGGCAGACAGGCTGTAAATGTAGTTACTGATCTAGAATGCCCAGGCGGGGGAAGCCGCTATACAAAGCCCCGGAGTACAGCGGTCAGAAAACTTCCAGGTTGGTGAGCACATCCATGTACCAGGAAGGTGACGCATCCCAGTTCCATGAGGACAGAAGCTCCCGTGCCTGGGACATGCCCGGAGCTCGCCCTATGAACCCTTTCACCTGGCAGTTCATCTCTGCTCCCTACCATGTCCCTTCCTAAACGGGAAAATGTAAGCAAGTAGTTTTCTGAGCTCTGTGGGCTTCTCTAGCAACACGATTTAACCCGAGGAGGGGGTTGTGAAAATCTCCAATTTGTAGCCAAGGTGGACAACAGAAGGTGTGAGTACCTGGGGACCTGCTACTTCAACTAACATCTGAAGGGGGCGGAAGCAGATGGGCTGAACCCTTCGTCTGTGGGATCGACCCTATCTCCAGGTAGACAGTGTCAGAATTGAGTGAAATTATAAGATACTCAGCTGATGTTGCTGAATTGCTTGCTGCAGGGAACACACAAACCCCACCATTTGGTGACCAGAAGTGTCAGAGAAGTTGTCGTAAAGCAAAAAATTCAACGCCTCTCCCCATAATTCATATGTTAAAGCCCTAACACCCAATGTATTTGGAGGTGGGGCCTTGAGAGGTAGTTAGGTTTAGATGAGGTTATGAGGTGGGCGTCCCCATGATGAGATGAGGGCCCTTTTAAGAAGAGGAAGAGGGGAGCCCGGGTGGTTCAGGTCAATTAGCCATCTGACTTCGGCTCAGGTCATGATCTCGTGGTTCACGAGTTTGAGCCCCGTGTCGGGCTCTGTGCTGACAGCTCGGAGCCTGGAGCCTGCTTCAGATTTTGTGTCTCCCTCTCTCTCTGCCCCTCCCCCACTCGTACCCTATCTCTCTCTATCCTTCTCTCTCAAAAATAAACATAAAAATCAATCAATCAATCAGTCAAAAAAGAGGAAGAGACATCAGAGCTCATGCTCTCTGCCACGGAGGAACAGGGTATGCACGAAGAATGGAAACTACAGGCACCTTGATAGTAGACTTGTGAGTTTCCAGAACTGTGAGAAATAAATGTTTAAGTCATCCCGTCCGTGGTGTTTAGTTACAGCAGCCCGAGCAGCCTTGATGGAAGGCTGGCTCACTAACTAACGGAGCAGAAAGGCAAAGAGGAACAAATTGTCAGAGAAGGTGAGAAAGCAGGCAGCACTAGGCCATCCATCCATCCATCCATTCATTCATTCACTTATCCATTCATTCATGCGCCTGCCTGAACAGGTACGGCAGACTCTACCCTATCTCCCTGCTTCCAGGCTCTTACTCCCTTTTAGTCCATTCTCCAAACAGTGTCCTAAGGAAACTCCTTGCATGAGAAACAGAACTCTGAAAACTTCCCTCAGTTAGTGTTAGATTCAGTTGTGACAGACAACACACACTAACCGTGTCCTAAATAAGGCAGACATTTCCCTTTCCCATAGAAGCATCTGGCGCTAGGCTACCCAAGACTGGTGTGGCCGCTCCGTGATGTCAGAATCCGGGCTCCGTCTAGCTCATGGCACCTCCGTCTCTAGCTTCCATTTTTTTTTTTCAACGTTTTTTTTATTTATTTTTGGGACAGAGAGAGACAGAGCATGAACGGGGGAGGGGCAGAGAGAGAGGGAGACACAGAATCGGAAACAGGCTCCAGGCTCTGAGCCATCAGTCCAGAGCCTGACGCGGGGCTCGAACTCACGGACCGCGAGATCGTGACCTGGCTGAAGTCGGAGGCTTAACCGACTGCGCCACCCAGGCGCCCATCTAGCTTCCATTTTTAAGGCTGCTTCCAAGTCCCCGATGGCGTCGGAGCTCCAGCCATTGAGTCTACATTCCACAGAGCAGCGAGGAAGGGGCCATTCCTTTCACAGCTACACCTCAGCCTCCATTGTAGTGACCAGCCTGAGTCACATGACCACATCTGCAAAAGGAGGCTGGCAAAGTTGTGCTTATCCCACGGAGCTGTGTGTTGTATCAGTGAAGGGGAAGGGGAGGGTGGACACGCGGAGACAACTGTGGGTCTTTACCACCCAATCCTTCCATGGCTCCCTCCTCCCTTGGAATAAAACCCATACTCTTTCCTATGCCTCACAAGGCCTGGCCCATTTTCCTACCTTCCTGCCTCTCAGCCTCGCTTCCCTCATCCTGCTTCAGGCCCTCCTTTGGGTCTGTCAAAGGCCAAGGCTCTTTCCACACAGGAATATCCACCCATGCTGTTCCCTGGGCCTGGAACAGCCCATGCTCACTCTCAGTTGGTTAACTGCCTCAGGTCATGGTTCACGAGTTCAAGCCCCACATCCGGGCTCTGTGCTGACAGCCCAGAGCCTGGAGCCTGCTTCGGATTCTGTGTCTCCCTCTCTCTCCGCCCTTCCCCCACTCTCTCTCTCTCTCTCTCTCTCTCTCTCTCTCAACAATGAATAAACATTAAAAAAATTAAAAAAAAACCAAAAAAACCCCAAACCAACCATGAACGCCCCACTAAATGCCTGCCTTGGGGTTGATGTCTCCCTTAGAAAGGCAGCCTCCTGAGGGGAAGGTCTGTATCTCGTTCACAACTGGATCCCCAGAGATGCTCTGAGCAACTATTTTGCTTTCCCACTATGTACCAGGAACCTTAAAAGACGGTAAGAATATCCAGTTTTCTTCTGAACCACAGAGAGGCCAAGAGATGAGACGAAGGGTCTATCCGCTGGAGAGAGGCAATATTCAGCCATGGAGGTCAGCAGAGACAGGATGCACACAGTCCGGTCAAATCCCTACCACGACCTGCAGTGGCCAGAAGGACGGCTCGGTGCCTCTAGACTTTGTTTCTGGCCCCACCCTCCGTCTCTACCCTGGTGTTCAAGCCTTCTTGGTCCCACTTTTCACTTGTATGGCCTATTGTTCATTCCTTATCCTCTTAAGAAGCTTTACATCCTTTCTGGAAGAGGGTGGGGTAGAAACACACAAGATAAAATGTACCAGGTATCTAGGTATGTCCAGTTGCCAGGAAGAGAAACCTCCTTCAAACCAATGCCAGATCCCAGCAGGCAGCCAGTCATTTAATTCGTCATCTGCTCCTGGGTGTTTTGTTGTTTTTGTTTTTTAACAGAAACACTTATTTCTCACCGTTCTGGGGGCTGAGAAGTCCAAGTTCAAGGTGCCAGTAGATTTACTATGTAGCGAAAGCCTTCCTCCTGGTTCATACACAGTCATCCTCCTGCTGTGTACCTCACAGGGGTCCCATCTTGGGCGTCTGTAGGGACTTCAACTGGATGCATCCAGAAAGCAACCCACAGTTCCCCTCAAACTGGTCTTCTCCTGGTCTTGGTAAATGAGTTGTCTAAGGTGTAACCCAGGCAGTACCCACAAGAGGTGGAGGAACACAGTGGTCAGGGCTGGAGCTTCAGACCCTGGCTGCTGTCCTGGGGGTAGCAGCAATCCATTAGCGGCAACCTTGGCTTCCTTCTGTTCTTTAGATGACAATAGCATCCCCCTACCCCGGTGGCGACAGCCATAAATGCCCCCAGATATTGCCAAACGGCCCCTGGGGCAAAATCATCCCCAGGTAAGGACCACTGGCTTATAGCAAGGACAGAAAACTCAGACTCTCAGGCTTGAAATCCCAACTCTGCTGTGGGACGTAGGGCAAGTTATTTAATCTTTCCACACTTCAAGTTCCTCTTCTCTAAAAGGAGACAAAGAATAGTGCCTCCTCCACAGATTAAATCAACATATCAAAGTGTTATGTCAGCTATGATTCTTACCTTTGAAATTACCCCGCATTCCTCAACCCAATCCATTACCATTTCTGGGCAATTTTACTTTATAAATATCTCTAAAATCTGGGGCGCCTGCGTGGCTCAGTCGGTTACACTTCCGACTTCGGCTCAGGTCATGATCTCAGGAGGGGTGAGTTCAACCCCCGCATCGGGCTCTGTGCTGACAGTTCAGAGCCTGGAGCCTGCTTCAGATTCTGTGTCTCCCTCTCTCTCTGCCCTTCCCCACTCATGCTCTGTCTCTCCTTCAAAAATAAATAAACATTAAAAAATTTTTTTTAAATAAAGAAATAAATAAATATCTCTAAAATCCATTCCTCTTTCTCCAACATCAGCCTTGCCCAAGCCACCAGCATCCCTTGACCCTGATTAAGGCTTCCTACAATTTATTCTCTACAGAGCAGCTGGATCTGTTTAAATCATTCAATGCTTAAAACAGGTGAGGGGGGAAAAGCCCCTCACCAATGGCCTAGAAATTAAAGAATGACCCCTATCTATCTCTAGAATCTTGTCTCCTAATTTTGTCTCCCTTGTTTGCTAATGTCAGCTGCAACGGTTTTTTCTCTCTGTTCCTCAAAAATGTCATTCTCTCTCCTAATCCAAGGCCCTCAAATATTCTAGGCCCTCTGCCTGCAGTCCCAACGAAGTATCTCCAAAGCAGTGATCATGGGCTTTTAAAAAACAAGATAGGCCACTTTTTCAGAGGAGTAGAAAGAGTTTAAGTGATTGAGCCAAGAAGGACTGCCTTGTTCAGTGGGGCAGTGTGTGCACTGCACAATAGCCAAGGCCATGAGTAGAGACTGCAGTTTGTCCCAAGATGCAGTTGCCCAACCATACCCTGATGCAGAGCTACCTGGTCACCAGGCTGTCTGTGGGAACGTGCTCTCTGAAAGAGGGTGCCTTTGGCTAATTTGTAATGAAGATGCCATGCACAGTGACCGCCCTACCGTGAGAGCATACTGTAGGTAGATAATAGTGGAGCTGTATATAAAAATGTGTATTTCTTGTCTGTTGCACAGGCATTAATTTGCCAAAGGCCAAGAAAGAGACCACTCTGCGAAATGACCGGCACTCTCTTTCCTTCCATGGCTAGAAAGTAAGCTATTCTGTATCTCTGGTACGAGTTTAGAAGTGAGGCTGACTTAAGAAAAGCTGTCCCTTACTTTGTGCATGAAGCAGTTGGACAACTTTCAAATCTTGGAGTGATACAATTAGCACTTTCCATAATTAAATTCACAGTAAAATGCCTTCTGGGAATCCAGTATTTTTTTTTTTAATTATCTATTCTTATTAACCTCATTCATCTGTCTCATAAAAGATGTAAACTAAGCCTGGCCATACAGAACACGTATCCTAACAAATATAATTAGCACTAAATATTTAGCCTTGCCGTTACAACCTTTCAGAGGCAGAACAAACCCCAAAGATCACCTCAGTACAAACATTCTCACCGGGGGCTTAGAAGCAAGTGGTTAGAAGCAACGTGCCCGGGATCACTCGGCTCAGGGGTCGCGTTGTGAGAGGGTACCCCTGTCTCCTGTCGGCCACACGACTGCCTCCATAAGCCACAGTCGAAAAAGAAAAGAATTCCCCCTGTCTCACCAAGTAGTAAGTATAAAGGAAAGCCACATTGCTTACTACGTTCAGAGTACCACTCCCTAACTCTGTATTGCATTTAATTATAATCAATTACTGGGACTGTTGTTTTTCAGATGCCCACGTGTGGAGGGTTATCACTCTCTATCCAGACACAGAGCCTGGGTTGCCGAGGCTCAGATGTATTTTGTCATTCTCGTGCTCTTTAACAGTCTGAGGGTTCGGAGATGACCAGACCTTAAGGAAACCCAGTGTAATGGAAATGGAAATGCAAATGGAAACACTAATAGTTATTTCCCAGAATTGGTTGGATTAAATGATAATGTACATGAGCATACCATGAATTGTCTTAGTGGAGCTGAGTTTTTTGTTTTTTTTGCTGTTTTCTTTTCGTTTATTTTTTGTATCCTGGGTCTCTTACAAGGCCGTGAGGTCTCTGTAAGGTCTTGGCCTATTATCTTGACCTCCGTGTCTGCAAAGACTGGTCTTACAATATGCACAGGGCCTTGTCTTATAATCTGCTCAGTAAATATTTGTTGAATTTATTAATCGGTGTTTGAGTGTGTGAAGAGGTTACATCTTTTCCTTTATCCGCAATACTAGAGGAATTTAGTGGATTGACTGATACCCTGACCAAAGTTATGTCCGCATCCCAATCCCCAGGAACTGTGAATGTGACCTTATTTGGAAAAAGGGTCTTGGCAGATGGAACTAATTTCAGGACGCCCAGATGAGATCTTCCTGGATTATCTGGATGGAACCCTGTTTTAAAAAAAAAAATTTTTTTCAACATTTGTTTATTTTTTGGGACAGAGAGAGACAGAGCATGAACGGGGGAGGGGCAGAGAGAGAGGGAGACACAGAATCGGAAACAGGCTCCAGGCTCCGAGCCATCAGCCCAGAGCCCGACGCGGGGCTCGAACTCACGGACCGCGAGATCGTGACCTGGCTGAACTCGGACGCTTAACTGACTGCGCCACCCAGGCGCCCCGATGGAACCCTGTTTTAATCTATTCGAGTTACTATAGCAAAAACAGCATAAAGGGCACCTGGCTGGCTCAGTCTGTAGAACATGTGACTCGATCATACACATTGTGGGTTCGAGCCCTGCATTGGGTATAGAGATTACTTAAAAATAAAACCTTTAAAAAAATCACAAAACACCAAAAATTGGGTGACGTATAAACAACAAATATTTGCTTCTGTCAGTTCTGGGGGCTGGGAAGTCCCAGATCAAGGTGCAGCAGATTTGATGTCTGGTGAGAGCCTGCTTCCTGATTCACAGACAGCCATCTCACCACTGTGTCTGCCCTCACATGGTGGAGGGGATAAGGGATCTGTCTGTGGTCCCTTTTATAAGGGCACTCATCCCATGCACTCTCGTGGCCTAATCACCCCTCAAGGGCCCCACCTCCTAATACTGTCATGTTGGGGATTAGGTTCCAACAGGAGTTTCGGGGGGGACATGAGCCCTCAGTCTGTAGCATACCTAAATCCAGTAACAAGGGTCCATATGAGGCACAGAAAAGAAGTCACAGAAACAGAGGAGGTCATGTGAAGACAGAGGCAGAGAGACTGGGCTGATAAGAGCCAAAGGAAGGCCAGCAGCTATCGGAAGCTAGAATTAAAAGGAATAGTTGTCCCCTAGAACATCCAGAGGGAGCATGGCCCTGCTCCCAGCTGGATTTCTGACTTCTGGCTTGCAGAACCATGAGAGAATAGATTTCTGGTGTGTGTGTGTGTGTGTGTGTGTGTGTGTGTGTGTGTGTGTGTGTGTGTTTTAATATTTACTTATTTTTGAGAGAGAGAAAGCATGAGCAGGAAAGGGACAGAGAGAGAGGGGAACAGAGGATCTGAAGCAGGCTCTTTTGCTGACAGCAGAGGGCCCGACGCGGGGCTCGAACTCACCAACTGCAAGATCAGGACCTGAACCAAGACTTAACTGACCAAGCCACCCAGGAGCCCCTGGATTTCTGCTATTTTAAGCCACCCAGTGTGTGGCCATCTGTCACGGCAGCTCTAGGGAACTAACAGGCCTGCGTGCGGGAGGCATCGGGAAGCCCTGGAAGACGTAGTCAAGGGACGCCGACCCGTGTTTTGGCGTCTAACTCTACATACATCCAAACATTTTACCCAGGTTGGATCAGCCCGGAGCTGGAATTTTGGCGGGGGTACATTAGCCTCTGAAGTTGCACTGCAAACGGGACAAGAAATTCTGAAAAGGCACCCAGATTACTTCCTTTTCCTAGCAGAATATACACCGTGTATCTCCTCTTCCCTCCATCGGCCAGACACCCAGGACAGCCAGTGCTTACAGATAATAACCATTTTTTGCTGAGAGGCAGAGATGCCCCTTAGACATCCCGGGAGGAACCAAAGAGCAGGGGGACATTCAGTCTGGAGTTTGGGGGCGGAGATCAGAGGTGACAGCCAGGATGAAACCAGCCGCCGCCTTGCGCTCCGGGTCATGCGCCCAGTTGGGCCTTGACTTGCCCTCCACTGAGCTGACCGCTGTCACTCTACCTGCTACTTGGCCCATCTCTGAAACCAGCCACTTCATTCTTCCCTTTCCTCCGCTGCTCTCCCAGCCCTCGGCCAATCGTGTGGGCCCTGCCTCGAAATGGAATCCAGTCACTTGGCCCAATGTCCATTGGTACTACAGGCCGCCATGCTTTCTGGATGGGACTATTTGCGTGTCTCCCCGCGCGGGGGTCGCGCTCATCTTCTTCGTACGGCTCCAAATTTCAGTAGTCAGTGTGGCTGAAGCCAGCCCTGGGCGGGACCGGTTTAAGAGCTTCTTCCTAACTGGTTTATTTGCTTTAATCCCTGTCGGATTACATTGTGTTTCCAACTGGTAGCAGCCAGAGAAAGTTTTGGAAACCTTAAGCTAGATCAAATGACTTCCTCCGCTGATTGGAAAGAGAATTGAGGAGCCTTACTCTGTGGATAATGTATAGACTGTCCCCATATCATCCTGCCCCTTCTCCGATTTCATCTCGTCCCACTCCTCCTGCCCCAAGTATATAGCCCAAACCTGGATTCCCTGCTGCTCATTTATTTATTTGTTTATTTATTTAATATTTTTAAAGTTTATTCATTGAGAGAGAATGAGAGAGAGAGAGAGAGAGAGAGAGAGAGAGAGAATCCCAAGCAGGTCTGCACTGTCAGTGTGGAGCCCAATATGGGGCTTGAACTCAGGAACTGAGAGATCATGACCTGAGCCGAAATCAAGAGTCGCCTGCTTAACCGCTGGAGCTAACCCAAGGGCTCCACTGCTGTTCTTTTAAAATGCCAAGCACACGCCTACCTCAGGGCCTTTGCCTCTACTCTTTTCTCTACCTGAAACACTACCCTGCCAGATACCTCGTGGCCTTGTCCCTTCCATCATTCAGTCTCTGATCCTGTGTCACCTCCTCCCAGAGACCATCTCAAACCACCCTATAAAACAGCACTCAGTCCTTACTTTCTAACCCTCCTTTTTCTAACCGCTGCCTTACTTTTCTTCCCTTCATAGTGCACTCCATGTCAAAAGAATGACCTTGGACACTGTGCTTAAAAATTCCTCACCCTTGAGGGCTCCTGGGTGGCTCAGTTGGTTCAGCCTCCGACTTCAGCTCAGGTCATGATCTCGTGGTTTTGTGGGTTCGAGCCCCGCATCAGGCACTGTGTTGACAATACAGAGCTTGCTGGGATTCTTTCTCTCGCCTTCTCTCTGCCCCTGCCCTGCTTGCCCGTGCTCTCTTTCTCCTCAAAATAAATAAACTTCCAAAAAAATTCCACATCCCTCTGAGAGATATTCACAACATAATTAGAAAGCTGTAAATGTTGTGTGGCTTTAGGACTATGAAGGGAGAAGAAAAAAAATATTCTGGTCAGGTTCACAAGTCTTTTAGATCTAGGAATAGATGTACCTATCTGTAAAGTAAATGAAATATAACACCAAGAATGTGGCCATCTGGGTGAAGAGTCATGAATTACATGGGACTCTAAGAGGAGTGAAGCCACCACTTTCTTCTTTAGACAATGCTTAAAAAGGGGTTGAGGTATCACATGACACTTCAATTACCTAGCAATAGCCTCATGATACTCAATGAACCTGGAAGGCACCCCCCCACCCCTAACCTGGAGGGGTTGACATCATTGTTCCTTAAAG